>NC_064926.1:415740500-418333418 GCF_023897955.1 Schistocerca gregaria | reverse complement strand
ACACTAGATCGCGTGTTACCAGCTACAGTGTCCCCACTTAGAGAAGCTCTGCTATTGTCAACCAGTAGCTCAGTGTATTACCCCTAACCTACCTTTTCATATAAAATACACCCTCCATTGACTCTCCACCATTCCTGTTCCTGTACTACATGGCATCCTGCACATCATTATTGATACCGCTTCCCTCTACACTAACAGCCCTAATGCCTTTGATCTTGCTGCTATTGATCATTACCTTTCCCATTGTCTGACTGACTCCAAACCAATAACCTTCTTCCTGGTCACCATGGGGTGTCCACATGGCACCATTCTATGTCAACCTATTCATGGTCTGTCCAGATGAATCCTTCCTAACCACCCAGAATCCCAAACTTCTCACCTATTTTGGTTGCATGAATGATGTCTTTGTGATTTGGACTGAGGGTGAGGACATTCTATCCACCTTCATCCAGAGCCTCAACACCTTCTCCATCATTCACTTTATCTGGTCCTGCTCAACTTAGCAATCCACCTTCCTCATTGTTGACGCCAAACTAAAAGTTAGTTACACCAGTACTTCCATCCATATTAAACCTACCAACCACCAACAATACTTCTACCCAGTCCTTACCAAGAAGTCCCTTCCATACACCTAGCCAGTCATGGCAGTCGCACCTGGAGTGATCAGCAGTCCATCTCCAAATATACCAAGGGTCTTGCTGAGGCCTTCACAGACTGAAGTTACCATTCCAACATAGTACAGGAACAGGGTCTCTAACAGCTTGTCTCTCCATTCCCTCACTACCTCCCAAAGTACCACTGTCCGGCCACAGAGGACTCAGTACAACACAGGACTGGAGCAACTAAATCACATTCTCTGCCAGGGTTTTGACTCTTATCGATCCCTGATTTGAGGTGTCTCCTACCCACTATTCTTTCCACTACTCCCCACAGTTGTATTCCACCACCCTCTGAACATACACAATATCCTAGTCCATCCTTACTCCACTCCTGCTCCAAACCCCTCGCCTCATGGCTCATATCCCTGCACTAGACCTAGATGCAAGACCTGTGACGTATTACATCTTCCAACCACAACCACCACCACCACCACCACCACCACCACCAACAACAACAACAACAACAACAATAATTCCAGTCTGGTCACAGCATCACCTATCCCATCAATGGCAAGGCTACCTGGGTAAGCAGTTGTGATCTACAAGCTAAGCTGCAACCACTGTGTTGCTTTCTACAAGGGCAGGACAACCAACAAGCTTTCAGTCCATAAGAATGACCACTGACACATTGTGGACAAGAGACAGCTGGACAATGCAGTTGCTGCCCAACACAATGTGCTTAATTATTGTGACTGCATCACAGCCTTCACCATCTCGATCCTTCCTACCAATGTCAGCTTTTCTGAATTGTGCAGATGGGAACTCTCCCTGAAATATATACCATGTTACCATAAGTGCAGGCCTCAATCTTTGCTAGTTCCTGTCCTTCACTGACCTATCCCCTTCCTTGCACCACACCAGCACTATAAAGCTTTCTAATTCCACCAATGCACCCACTATTCTTTCTCCCATTCTGTACTTCCATTCTTTTCCATCCTCCCCCCTCCCCCAAACCTCCTGACTGCACCTAGTAGCCCTACCCTGTCTCCATCACATCCCTGCATGTTCCTGGAGTCAGTACTACACCCTAGCCTGCTACTGGCCCCATTCCCTGCCCCAACCTCCTCTGTGCCCCCCACCACCTATGGGTTACTTTTCTTCCTATCAGGCAAAGTTGCTCACAGTCCTGTCTCATTGGTCAGAGACATGGGTTGTGTGTGTGAGTTGTACGTGCTTGAATGTGGGTATAGTTGTGCTTTAGAAGAAGGCCTTTTGACTGAAAGCACTAATGTATAGTAGTCTCTTTTTTGTTTTGTCTGTCTGCCAAACAACCTCTCTACATGGTGAGTAGCAAAGTATCCTTTTTATTATATTAGGTTGTGAATTCTTCGTTTTTCTCTAGATACAAGAATGTATCACAGTGTTAGTATTGTTGAGTCCAGAAGAAGGAAAGAAGCTAGAAAAAAAACTGTAATTTATGTAATTTTTAGACAATTATTAGAAGAGGGGAAATGTGTGAAATGAAAGCAAAAAGATTTAGAAGTGGTTGGAAAGTTGAAAGAATTGATAGTATAAACAGAAAAGTGTTGCTGAGTAAGTGTATATGACCATAAATGTGTGAAATGAAATATGTGACCTTTAGCACGTGAATTGGGGTTTGTAGAAAATTTATTTGTGGGAAGATGAAGGAGAAAGTGTTCAAATCATATTAGCTGGACAATGTGTATAAAAAAAAAGATTTCAACCCAGTTGTGTTCTGTTAATAGCGTGTCAGATAGGTGGTTACTGGATGCAGATATGCAGTGAGGTAATCTACTAGGGAAATATTCAGATGAACCGGTTGAGGAACTGCATTCCGGCAATTCAAGAGTAATGGTCTGTAGTGTTTTTCTTTGTAAAGTTGTCAATTCAGCTGACTGTCATTTCTGAGGTTCCCACTATGTGATTGGTAGGTGAAGATATATTCTCGACTGTTGAGCCAAACTAAAAATTCTATTTTTGTGCTCAATATTTATCTATTCATGTAGTCTTAATCGGGTGCTAGTCACTATCAGGTCTTTAACTGAACTTGTAAGACATTGTCTGTAATATACCACAATTAATATCCATGCTAGACACCTGATGAAGCAGTCTATTAGGACTTCTGATTCACATTTCTTTTCTGTCTCTTGATTTGACCTTCTTTGAAATTTTCATCCCTTTCTCTTCTTTCAGTCTGATGGATAAAACAGCTTGTTATTCATTAATAAAGTGAGTGCTGTATCCCAGTTGTTACTTAAATTGAAATTGTAATCGTATTTGTTGGGTTTTAGATTTTGTGAGAACAGACAGTTAGAACAATCAAGGCGAGATGCAAGAAACATTAGTGACACATCCAATTGAAGCAGCCAAGAAAATAAGCCACTGCTGATCTCTGTGTGCAGTGTAACCATGAAATGAGGTATATAAGCTCAGTATTTTGATGCAAACTGAGTGTGATTTAAATGTCTATAGAAATAAGAGTTTGGGGACGAGGAATCAGATCTCTGTGTTAGCTGCTAGTAAGGATGAATAGAAGCACACAATGTCTATATTTCAGCACATGGTAGCTCGTTTGCAAGTCATAGTTTGAAGGATGGAACTGCTTCTCCAGCATGAGAGTGGCATGGAGCCTTCCTTCCAGTTCCGCTTCTCAGAGGTATGCAGCTGGGAACTTGCTGCAAATCATGTGTTGGATTCCCATCAACCCCATGGCCTCGTTTTAATTCCGTAACTTCTGTTATTGTGTATTTGTGCAATGCAGTGTAACCTAATAATACTGTGTAGTTTTTCAGTATTGGTAGATTTATCATCTGCAAAGTGCATGACGTGTGTCTCAAAGTGCAGCCATCTGCAAAGTGCATGACGTGTGTCTCAAAGTGCAGCCATCTGCATATAGTATTCATACATTTTTGTGGTTGCAAATTCTAGTTGTGGCCATTTGTGTTCAGCTGCAGTGTTCATATGTGTACTTTATCAAACAGTGAGTATGTTTGCTTGATATATTTGTTTGCCATCAGGTGCTGCAGTTTCCACACGTGGGAGGTATTTGACTATAGAAGAAAGACAAAGAAATCCAGGCTTACGTCCACTGTACCTCCACATCCAGGCTTCTTCAAAAGAAGCTGTTGACTGTAAGTATTGCAAATGAAAATTGTTTTGAGTATATTGTTTACTTTAGAATATTTGGTTTTTTCCTTTATGCACATATACTTGGGCTGCCGAAAGAACATCCCTGATAGCGAGCAGCTATGTTGCCACTCTATTAGGCAGCTGTTTGTTGTTGCACTGTGTCATTTGCCTGACTACCAGTGTCACACAGAAAATTGTAGAGCTGTTAAAATGCCATGGTACTGAGGCATGAAAACTGCTAATAACAGTGTGGGAAAAGATACATTGCTACTTACTGTAAAGAAGACACTTTAAGTTGTAGACAGGCATTCTGACATGAGCTGCCAGAGTTGGTGATCATGTGTGTGCGTGAGGAGGGCTTGCTTGTGTGTATGAATGGTGTATGTTTCCCTTTTGTTGATTAAAGCTGTGCCCAAAAGCTTTGTGTAAGTGTCTTTTAATTGTACCTGTCTGCAACATAATGTGTCTTCTCTATGCTTAGTAGCAGTCTGCCTTTTCCTAGATTGTTGCTGTTCCATCATGGAGTTTCCATTGTTTAATTTTAAAACTGCCAATAGCCTTGAGGGATTGAAACATAATCTCTTCATAATTAAAAAGAATTTAAGATCAGGAAACACTTTTTGAGATAAAGTAGAGATTATGTTGTTTCAGTATTTCAGTACATTTTTTTAGTAAAGAAATGCATCTCTGACCTGCATCTCATGGAAGAGGAGAGGGACCGCAGTCTTCAGTGAGTGTGTCATTATTAGCACAATTATATCATGATTTCTATCTTTAATCTTGCTGCTATCATATCCAAAGCTCCTGGAAGATGTGCCATGTATATGTGGCAGTATGTTTCTGTGTTGTGGGAATAATGCTGTCCAGTGTCACACACACTAAAATTTTGATGTCTCTTAAATTAAAATTTTTATTTCTGCCTGCAACATGTGATTTCACTTGAGCTCACACAACTTCTATTGCGCTGAAATGCCAATGATATGGCGGAAGACGCATGGCACTACTACCATTTACTTCTCCAATTTTGTTGATGTTGTAAGTGCTATTATCTGATTTATGCTCTTTCACACTTTTCAGAATTTCTACTATTCTTATTTCTCTGTCAATGAATGCATACTGTTCTCCTCTAGCCAGTCCACTTTGTCACTCTTCCTGCTTCTGCATGTAAGGACTTTGTTAAACTGAACAGAGTGATATGATGTATAATCAGATGTTATAACGGAGTTCTTTTCTGCATATGGAAGAAAAGAGTGAGGCAACAATATCCTTCTGTCCAAGCAGATCCCTTATTCCAGGTAACGTTTTTCCTAGGTACTCATATCCTCTTTAGTATAACTCGGAGGCTGGTTTTTCCTCTAAAAAGCAACTCACTGTCTGATAGTAAGAAAGGCCAGCTTTTTCCAGATGGGAAATTCTTTCCATGCCTAATAATCGTATATGTATGTCGTTAAATTGTGTCCTCTTGAAAATTACAGGTTTTGTTATTTTAGCAGCATGCACTCTGGTTTTTCCTGACGTCGAAAGGACAGCATTAGGTTTCTGTAGGTCTTGAGCTCACTCCTCACTCATTGTTTTCTTCACAGAGGTTGTTCCTATTTGCAGAGTTGTAGCTACTTGTTCGACAAAGTATGAGTGCTGCTGTTATCCTTTTATTCTTCAAAATATTCTACAGTATACAAAAGAGCACGAGACTGGCTCTTTAAGGTAATGCCCCTGCCTACTTATCAGTGGCCTTAGGAAGAGGCCGTATCACACTTGTTTGAAGTAACAACTTTACACTGATGTGTCCACATGAACTGAATTGGTAACTCATGATCTGCGACAGACATTTTGTGGCTGTTGAGTATAGCATCATGCATCACCTTGAGTTGCTGGGGTGGCAACTGCCACCATCACCATGGCAATGATTACAAATTCCAGAGTTTGGATTGGCACAAGAGTGTTCCCTCCACGCAAAGCACTCCACATGCATGAAATAGCAGGGACAGTGACCTGCGTTAACAAAACAAAATCTTTCAACAAAGAAGTAGTTAGTGGGAGAAAAAGTGAATAGAAAACAAGAAATAGTGTCAATTAAAGCTAGATCCTAGATCATGGGAAACATTCTCTAAGCCAGTCCAATGGGAAGAGGTTGCATGTAGACTAGAAATTGGGCACTGCCTTAAGAGTCTTGGCAACATTCTCGGGGGGGGGGGGGGGGGGGGGGGGTCGAGGCAAGGTCACATTAATTAGTAATGCTTGGGGTTTATTTGATCAAAGCATAAACATGTGGTCTTATTGGTAGCCATTCGCTTCATATAACCACACCACTATACAGTAAAACCTCGAATTAATGAACCCGCTTTTAAGGATATCCTACTTTTAGCAAATATTTCTGTTGGTCCTGATGAAACTCCCATAAAAACAATGTTATTTCTCCTGCTTTTTATGAACACTACTTTAAGAAAAAGTCCACTTTCAAGGAATAAATATGAAACATTTTGCAAACCAAATTCAGATTTTTTCGTAGTTCTTAACATGTTTGAGTGTGTTTCTGATTTCTTTCCATTTCATTTCCCACAGGTTGTACTTTTGTCATGTGATGCATTACATGGTGATTGATTCAACTGGTCAACATGTTTGTAGATTGTAGTCAATAACTCAACTATCCTTGTAGCAACACCAGCAGATGTGTTGAAAGAATCGGAAATAGATTTCCATTGACTTAGGTCATATGATGTTACAGCGCAGTCACTGAGTCTGCAAAACATCAGAAGTGTAATTGTTTGCTTACTGCAGTGCTGAAGTTATCAATTTTACTTTTTTGGAGTTATGGCTTGCAAACATTGAAAGCTTACAGTTCAGCAAAAGTTGACTATCATCCATGTTGTTGATGGCAATCCTAACATAAATATTTCTGACATGGCAATGAAATATGATTTATCGCCCTCTATGTGTGTCATATTTAAAAATTAGGAAGTGTTCCTACATGCTGATGCTAACAATTCCTGTGGATCCAAAAAGGAGAAACATTACAAGTTTACATTTAGTGATGTGGAAAATATCTTCTAATGTAGTTTCAAGGACAGACGAGTGGAAGCATATCTATAAGTAGAAGCAGACTGCCAGAAAAGGTTCTGGAAATTGCTCTGAAGATTGACTATGAAAATATTGCTGTATAAAACAGCTGGTTGAATTGTTTTTTTTAAAAACACCACAATCTGTCATTTAAGAGTGTAAGTTGGAGAGTGAGGCTCTGGTCATAGAAAGTGTAAATTATTGGAAGAACATAGTTGCCTTCACTATTAATTCCCAGTGTTTCCAAAACATTAAAATACTACTTCGTACTTCAGAGCACAACAGCAGATGCTGGGGACATCAGAAATCTCTACAACTTTTTCAGCCATTTAGATGCCAAAATGGGTGCAGAGTTGATCTCTGCCTTGTACATCTCAAGGAAACATAATTCCTGAGGAATGTAAATGTTGTGTTCCTTCAAACTGCACAAGTCATCAGCAGCCTCTGAACCTGGTCATAATATGCTCTGTTAAAGCCAAATCCAGAGTAGCAGTTGTGCAGAAATAAATTTCATTCTTTGAGAGGAAGGAGGTGATGACACTCGGCCTTGTACATATGCATGTGTTTGTTGCTGCCTGGAATTCTGTAACCCAATAGACAGTGTTACATTGTTTCACAAAGAGTAGCTGTGGTACATTATTTGCAGCTGAACCCAATGTTCCAGAAGAAGGAGGAGGAGTAGCAAAACTAAAAAATGGAAACATCAGGTTGGAATATCAGCAATATAAGAAAAATATAGATTGCTACTCACCATAAAGATGATATGTTAAGTTTGCAGACAGGTCCAGTGAAAAAGAAACTTACACATTTCATGGTATTCCAGTCTGAGCTGCTGGAGATGGCGGTCATGTGTGTATGAGGTGTGCTTGCTTTTGTGTGTATGTGTGTGTGTGTGTGTGTGTGTGGTTGTGGTTGTTTCTCCTTTTCTGATGAAAGCCGTGGCTGAACACTAATGCATAAGCATCTTTTCGTTGTACCTGTATGTATCTCAGCGTGTCATCTACCTATTCCTTATATTGTTGGAGTAGCGGAAATGATATTTCTGAAGGTGCAACATTCCAGGACGTTGTTGCAATAATGATGTCCTGATTTCCACACCTAAGGTTGATGCAAGTGAAATGCTTATGAAGGAACACAGGTAGGAGCTGGCAGTGACAGTGAGGAAGAAGACATAGAAAGGAGGGTGCTGCCTCAAGTAGCATCCCAAGTCCAGTCACGGGTGTTGCTGGCCTGTGACGAGCTGGGTGATATTCCCATTTAGTCACTCTCCATGAAAGCCTAAACATTGTCCAGGGGATTAATTTACATTGAGACGACCTATTGCAGCCAGACAACAAGCTACACACCTAATTAGATAGATGGGGTGTTCACTTTGTCCAGCGTGTCTATAGGGGACCAAAAGATAACATGGTTGCTACCGATGCCTTCATCTTGGCCTTTTAGGATTATTCTTTACCTGGTATACCGATATGACGTCAAACTATACGTCCGTCCCCCTATGCTGTGCTTTAAATGCTGGAAATTTGGCCCTACAGGTTCTGCATTAGACATCCCCTGAGGACCTTGATCTTGCCGATGCCTCAGAAGTGATGGTAATGGATACAACCACTCAGTGCCACAATTCTAGTGCCACATGTAGAAATTGGGGACCTCCATTGTACCCGAATACTCCATGTACCTCTTCTCCCACGTGTGTTAACTGTGAAGTGCACCACTGCCTCTGCTCATTGAACTGCACAGTTCTTCGAAAGGAGAGGAAAATTATTAAATAGAAGACCCTGGACAGTTTGACTTACCAAGAGGCAAAAAAGAAAAGAAATATGACTGTTGAATCCCGTTTGATTGATGTCATTCTATGCTGCAGCTATGACAATTTCATCCTCGCTGGCAGCAGTAGTCTCTTCGTCTATGCCTCCTACAGTGGTCCCTCAGAGTTAAACCCCCACCCCCCAGCCCCGCTGGAGCAGCAACAGCCTTCTTTTTGGTTCCTCTCGCATGGAAGGGGTCGCTTGGGACTCTACCTTCTGAGATCTCTACCTGTGCCACAGTGGACACCAGTCAGTCTGTGGCTGAAATAGCCAAAACCTGCTGGTCAGAGAGCTTCATGCTTTTCATCTGTCCCTGGAGCTACTTCAGAGAAGCCCTCCCAGCAAGTCCCTAAAGAGCAGTTAGAGGGCAAACAGACAAGGAAGAAGACTGTTAAGAAATGAGATACTCGTTACCACCACTCCCTACAGGTTCTGCATTAGACATCCCCTGAGGACCTTGATCTCGCTGATGACTCAGAAGTGATGGTAATGGATACAACCACTCAGCTGATGGTTGCAGATAGCCCTCAAGCGTAAAATGCCTTTTTGGTCTCTTCATGCCTTCCCAGACTAAAGAAAGCATCATCACCCAGTGGAATTGCGGTGGTTTTCCCCCATCTGGCTGAGCTGCAACAACTCTTTAAGTATTACAACTGCATTCTGAAACCTGGTTTCTAGCAATCTGAACCCCTACCCTTTGTAGCAATCAGAGGTATTACAAAAATCATAATGACTGTAACAGTTTGGTAGGTGGCTTATGTATGTGTGTCCTTACCTCTGTCTATAGTGGACCTGTGCTCCTTCATACAGCTTTAGAAGCCGTGGTTGTCAGGATGAGGACAACGCAGGAAATTACCATCTGCAATGTCTACCTTCCTCCAGATATTGAAGTACCACAAAATGTATTGGCTGTACTAATTTCTGAACTCTCCCACCTTTCCCATTTTTGGGTGATTTCAGTGACGATAGCCCTTTGTGGGCTGGAACCTAGATTACTGGCCATGGTAAAGGTGTCAAGAATCTGCTAACTCAGCTCAACCTTTGCCTCCTAAATAGAGGTGCCCCCACTCATTTCAGTGTGGCACATGGCGTATACTTGGCCAATGACCTTTCAGTTTGCAATCCTGGCTTTCTACCATCTATACACTGGAGAGCTCACAATGACTTGTGTGGTAGTGACTACTTTCCGCTCTTCCTGTGCCCCCCCCCCCCCCCCCAATAGTCTCTCACCTGGACACTTGTCCAGAAGTGGCAACATTAATGTGGTGATTCAGAATGTTACTATGATTGTTGTTTCTGTAGCTGAATCAACAATCCCTTGTTCCTCAAGTTTCCCCCAATGGAAGGTAGAGCCTTGGTGGGTGCTGGAAATTGCTGCGGCCATTAGAGATTGTAGGCAGCCCCCCCCCCCCCCCCCCCCCCATCATCATAAGTGGTGCCAATCAATGGAGCATCTCATTGCCTTCAAACAGCTTCGTGTCTGGGTCCGTCAGATAATTAAAAGACATACCATGGTAATGTTCAGCAAGGTCGCTCCACCATTGACATCTTGGTATACCTGGAGTCTTCCACCCAAACGGCCTTTTCGCACCATCACCACCTTATTGCCGTCTTTTTTGACTTTATGAAAGCATATGACCCCACTTGGTGACACTACATCCTTTCTACATTACACAACTGGGGTCTCCGAGGCCCGCTCCCAGTTTTTATGCAGAACTTTTTTTATCACTCTGCGCTTTCAGAGTTCAAGTCAGTGCTTCACACAGTTCCCCTTGTATCCAAGAGAATGGGCTCCTGCAGGGCTCTGTTTTGAGCGTCTCCCTCTTTTTATGAGCCATTAATGGTCTCGCAGCAGTTGAGGGGTCCTCGGTATCACCCTTCTTATAAGCTGATGACTCTTGCATTTCCTTTTGCTCATCTGTTACTGGTGTGGCTGAAAGTCAACTGCAGGGAGCTATATGAAAGGTGCAGCCATGGGCCCTCACCCACAGCCTTCAGTTTTCAGCTGCCAAGACTTGGGTCATGCACTTATGTCATCTTTGTACAGTTCACCTGCATCCACAACTTTTATCTTGATGACCATCTTCTTAATGTAGTGGACTCCTATTGCTCTTTAGAACTGATTTTCGAAGCCTGATTAACTTTGCTTCCCCATCTTCTTCAGCTTAAGCACAATCGCAGGCAGCCTATTAACATTCTTTTTGCCTGAGGCACGCTGACTGTGGTGCAGATCGCCCCACACTGCTGCAGCTGTACAAAGCCCTTGTACAATCCCATCTTGACTATGAAAGCCTGGCGTGTGGTTTAGCATTGCCCTCAGAATTGCAGATGCTGGACCCTATACACCACTGTGGAGTTTGACTTCTGATGGGATTTTTCCAAACAAACTCTGTGAACAACCTACTCGTGGAAGCTGGCTTCCTCCATTGCAGGTCTGACAACGATTTGCTTGCCAATGAAACTGCACACATTCACAGCTTGCATGGACGGCCGAATCACCATCTCCTTTTCCCTAACATGGTGATCTATCTCCTGCAACTGTGGCCCAGATCATTACAACTGCAGTCGGTGTCCGGTCCCTTTTCGCTGAACTTGAGTCTTTCTGTCTACCACCTATCCTCTGGGTCCACTCAAGTACACCTCCATGGTATCTACAAAGACCACAGCTTCATCTGGACATATCATGAGCCCCAAAAGACTCAGTTCATCCTGCGGCCCTCTGCAACCTCTTCTTGTTGCATCCCAGGATTCAGAGGTAGTTTATACGGATGGCTCGATGGTTCATGGTCATGATGGGTTCACTTATGCTCATACAGGACATACCAACTTGCACTTCTTGCCAGATAGCTGCAGTGTTTTCACTAAAGAGCTGGTACCATCTCTCGCACATAGCCTTCCTGTGCTGGGGAGTTCTTCCTCATTTGTAGTGACTCCTTGAGCGCCTTGCAAGTTCTTGACCAGTGCTATCCTTGCCATCCTTTGGTAATGGCCATCCAAGAGCCTGTTTATGTCCTCGAACATTGTGGATGGTCAGTGGTCTGTATGGACCGTGGGATATGTCAGAATCTCGGGAAATAAACTTGCCAACATAATAACCAGAGAGGCTTCTTGTAAACTGAGTCTGGAGACTGGCATACTCGAATCTTATCTTCTATTGGTATTACACTGCAAAGTTTTTTGGCTCTGGAATACAGACTTGACTTTCCTGAATAAGTTACATACGATAAAGGAGATGATGAATGTGTGGAGGTCCTCCATGCAAGTCTGTCTCCATTGGCCTTTGCCAGCTCTGCATCAGCCATACTTGGCTGAGTCAGGGTCGCCTCCTATGTGGTGAGAACCCACCTGAGTGTCACTGCAGTTAACGTTTGACAGTGGTTCACATCTTGCTGGATTGTCCAAATTTAGCAGCCTAGAGATGAAATTTTAATCTCCCTGACACGTTTCCTTCGATTTTAGGTGACAATGCCTCAACGGCTAACATAGTCTTTAAGTTTTATCTGTGAAGGGGTTTTTTTAACACACTGTTTAAGGGTGGGCACCTTAGCCTCATCAGTCCCTCACCCTCTGTACATATAACTCTTCCTCACTTCCTCTGGTCTATCTGATCAACTTGGTTTCGACTTGGCCTTCGTCTTTCCACCATCTGTGTTTCTCTTGCCTTGTGTCTTTAGGATGGAGATTTTATTGTGTTGCAGAATGCCTGGCTCATCCTTTTTTGTTCTTGCAATCAGCCAGTCAACGTTGTCTGCTATATTGTTTTAACACCTTCTACTGCTTTTTTTTCCCTTTTAGTTAATGGTTTCAATTTTGGCTTGATACTTACATTTTCTACTTCAGTGTAGTTACACACAGTTTTATGCATTTTGTTCCTTCCCCAGATTTTAGGTGATAGGATTCCATTGGGGTATAGTTTTAATCTGAGACCTGTCTGACTAAGGAAAAAAGGTGTGATAACCTTGCAATTTAGTCCCTTTAATCTACAAACCAGCCAACCAATTCCGACAACTCGGACTGTAATATGCTCTGGCCCGAGCTGCGTTGAGGTGTGCTTGCTTGTGTGTATAAATGGTTGTGTTTCTCTTTTGCTGATGAAGGCTGTGGCCAAAAGCTTTATGTAAATGTCTTTTAATTGTACTTGTCTGCAATTTAGCAAGTCTACTTTATGGTAAGTGGCACTCTGTCTTGTTCTAAATTTTTTATATTCATACCGGAGTTTCCATTGTTTGAGTAATTGAAGTTGATCATGTTGTGCTAACAGCATGTTCTATCACAGAGAGGTCATCATTGCTGCTCTCCATCACAGTTTGCAATGACTGTGCCATTTCTGAGGGTGGAGAGCAGGGTAGTGGTCTTGCTCAACATCAGAGTCGGTGCAACATAACTGCTTTTACAGGTTGCCCACCTCTAGGGTGGAATGTGCTGCAGAAAGGATTGGAGTAGGGTGTGATGGCCCTAGATGTTTCTTAACTTGTATAAGTGGTAGAAAACACTTTTGGGAAAGAAGAGGAGGATGTTCTTCATTTTAGGGCTTCATGAAAGGTAGCAGAAGCCTCGGTAAAAGTTGTTTTCTGGTCCAGTGTAATATTAACAAGATCGGGTTTGTAGCTGGACTGAAGAGGAGGTTGGAGAATGTGGGGCTTGCAGCATCAGGACAGTTTAGTCGGCAGGGATAATGTAGCTGTGCGCTATGTCTGAAAGCTCATCAAAATTTTGGCTTGTTTATGTGGCTGTTGAGTACTCAGTGTCTCAACCATACAGTGATTGGTCACTGTTGCAGTATTTTTGTTACACATAAGACTTTCTAGTATCATTTCATAAAATATAAGAAATTCTTCGATTATGAATAAGAGATGTGAGAGACAACTACCTTCTCGGTTCTCACAGTCCATACTGAACCAGTGCACAGTTTGTCTTTTTGCATAATTGTCTTTTTGCATAATTGTACTCCTGTGGTGATGTTGTCAATCACTTTCTTGTGCCCCAAATATTCCAATATATTCTTACACGGTACATGATCATGTGCTTTCTTGATATTCAGAAAGAGTTAAAAGTATTTTATTTTTCTTCCAGTACTTCTTATAAAGTTTGTGTCTAAAACAAGGTTGATAGGTGACCTAGGAGGTGTAACGTCACGTGAGTGTGGGGTCAACAGATTTTTGTATTCTGCGGCCAAGGATTGCCTTGCAGATTTTTAGGCAGTGTGAATGCAAATTTATACTACAGTAGTTCATGCATTTTTTCCCATCACCTTTTTTGAACTGGAGAGGTGATGAACCCCTATTTCCAAAGATTCTACGAAGTTATATTTGGGATATCTTTGATGTTAAGATCTCATCTCTTAGTAGCATCATTATTGGGAAGTTCAAATGCATTGATGGGTTCAGAATCTGTTCTCTTCTTCTTAACAGTGGTGTTTAGTAATTTTCTATTCCTGCCATATGTTATTCTTGTACAGAGCTCTTCTTTGAATATTAAGTTTGAAGTGGCAACTATCAACTTAATGTTTAAAACAGTTTTTCTCCTGTCTTAATTGGGTCACACAGTGTTCTTGTTTGATAGAATATTCTTGCCATGGTTCTTATTTTTGACAATACAATTAATGTCATTAATGTCCTTTCTTTAAGTTTTCATATTGAGCTCTGTTTTCTGCTTGCCTAAATCTGATTTTAGCTCTTCCAGTGATAACACAGTGCAGATTTTTTCCTGGATTTTTCATCTTTTCTTGGTTCAGCCAGTCACAAAGTTGGTTTTTATTTATTTATTTATTTATTTGCTTGCAGATTTCAGAGGGTATTTTCTTAGCAGTATTCTGAAATTGAACTTTGTGGTCTCTGCATACATCATAATAATTTGGAATGACTTTGGCATCATTTGCAGTTTTCCATGCCTTATGATCTGCAGTATATAATATACTGTACCAGTTGTAGCATCCTAGCTGTATCACATGTTTTTATGAGAGACCTATTTCTTGAACAGAGTGTTATTCGTTATCAGGCTGTTTCCTACATACAGACTTAGTAAATGAGCTCTTGACTCCCATTCCCTAAGGATCCAATACCATTGTGTTTTTTTAAAGGAGTCTGCTTGCGAAAAATTTATTTTTAACATACTCTGACTAATCAAAATTACAAACTGTTTTGCTGACAGTAACTATCTGCAAAAAGCTAACATTAGACCTATTCTAAACTTATGCCATTTATTGGTTGTCTTCATTTTGATAACACCAGGAGAAATGAAATAACCAAAAAGAAATGAGTTACATTAATTTTTTGACCGTTTTCTTTTGCTTACTGATCCTGTAATCTGTGGCATCACTATTTTTAATCACCATCACCACCATCATCCTAACAGCATAGTTGTGAAATTTATTTCTTCGTTGTCACAAATATTTAGCTGTTTTAATGTTTAGCTGTTTTAATGTTTGTATATGGATCCATACAGGTATGAAGGTGTTTATTGCAAACTTGTTCAAATATAAGAAAAGTTAGTAAGATGATAGAATTTAATGCTGTTTCCTCTTGTGTTTCACAAAATTATCAAATATTCATTAGAGCAATAGACTGTTGTTGTAGCTGATCATTGTTTCTCGTATATCTCTTGCACTAGCACAGTCCTTAGATAAATGTAAGACTACCACTATACACTCCACCAAACAATATAAAAATGTTGATCTCCACAGCAATAGTTTAATTTGCAAATTTGTCAATCCTGTATTTTTCGAATGACGAATTGGGGAAAAAACCTTACCTTACAATTGGATAAATAAGATAAGTTCCAAAAATGGAAAACAGTCAGTGTTGCAAGTGTTTTATTAATGGTGACACATTTCATGCATTATCTTCAGATTATCTGTAATTAGTTATAACAACCTTTTGACATTCATGAACATTTGTAACTCCAATCTATGGGATAGCTAAGCTGCTAAGCTAGAGGTAAGAAGTAAAGTGATCATTTGCCTTGAACAGCAGAGACTGCATTAGTAATATTTAAAAGCCATTGATATGATTGTGCTAAGATGAAGGCGGCAATCACCAAATATAAACATAGAAAAGCCTGAAATGTCAAGTGAAAACCTGTAAATTAAAAGTGTAAAATTACAACATAATTGAGAGATTAGGCTAAATCTGCCTGAGCGCGGGATTAAGAACCAAAAAGAAACTCGACAAGCCATGGCAGTATGCAATGCAAAGATAGGTTAGCAGTCATAGCCATGAATCATTGTGGTGAGTAAATACTGCTCTAGACAAAGTATATGCTGAAGCTAGTGGGCTGCACAGTACATTCACTTCAGAATGAAATTTCATGAAAGTGCCAGGTGGCGGTGATGATAGCAAAAATGGATTTAAATAAAGTAAATACTGAACAGAACCAACTAAAATGATAGAACAGAATCAGACACTCTTAAATATTAAAAATAGACAAACTAGTGGTATAGGAAGTAACTATTCCAGTGAACTGCCAACTGTTATGATGGATCTAAATGTCAATTTAAATGAATAGGGAGAAGGAGGGGGGGGGGGGGGGGGCAAGGGGGGCGAGGGAGGAGGTTGTATGTGAGAATGATAAGGTGACAATGCCAGAAAAAATGAGGAGCAAATCAAGCAGTCACGAAAAAGAAGAGAGAAAACTAAGCAAATTTTGAAAAAGCAGACATTATCATATCATAAAAAAATTGAATTTTAATGACCAATTGATCATTAAGGCTTAAATACTCTGATCACTTATGAAATTTGATTATCTTGAACTCTTCCAAAATGGTTAATTATTTTCCTTTGGGTACTACATGTAGAATCTGGAGGGAATTGATAAATGGTTCACAATGTCCACTATATCTAAGGTGTTTGGCGAAAGAAAAGGTGTACTTTACATTGCTCTTTATAGTGGGAAGGTGCTTTCAAAACCATATTTTAACCTCATGACTCATTTGTTCAATACATGTATGAGGGCAGTGAGCACAAGTCAATCTGTAGACTTCTTAGTTGGAAAAGAAATGTGTGACTAGTAGTTCATTGTGAATCAGTTAGTACTGATTTGATCATGGGTAGATAAGGGGATTTTAACACCACTGCCTTTGAAGAGATTGATGAGTGTTTTAAGATACGTCACTGATGAATGGTAAGGTGATACAGATGTCCTGGGGTAATTTCATGTGAAATCACTGAGTGGCCTTTGCCCTTATGTCACAGATTTTTCTTAAAATTTGATGTAAGAATGTACATAATGAAGTAAATAAAATAGAAAGAAACTTCCACATGCGAAAAATATATTAAAAACAAAGATTCTAAGACTTACCAAGCGGGAAAGCGCCGGCAGACAGGCACAATGAACAAAACACACAAACACACACACAGAATTACTAGCTTTCACAACCGATGGTTGCACATGTGATGGATATGTGTGCGTGTGTGTGTGTGCGCGCGAGTGTACACCTGTCCTTTTTTTCCCCCTAAGGGAAGTCTTTCCGCTCCCAGGATTGGAATGACTCCTTACCCTCTCCCTTAAAACCCACATCCTTTCGTCTTTCCCTCTCCTTCCTGAAGAAGCAACCATCGGTTGCGAAAGCTAGTAATTCTGTGTGTGTGTTTGTGTGTTTTGTTCATTGTGCCTGTCTGCCGGCGCTTTCCTGCTTGGTAAGTCTTAGAATCTTTGTTTTTAATGTACATAATGAGTTAGGGTTAAAATACTTTTTCTGGAATTTTTTGACCAAAATTGTAATTAGGAGACCACTTTGAAATGTGGGTCCCTGCTACCATCTGGCACTGAGAAACGAAGTGCCTTGTAAGTTTGTAACTACTATAACTTTTTTATTTATGAATCAATTTTATTCAGTTTGGTATCATTGGAAAGTAAAAGAATAGAGCTATAATATATAAAAATTATTAAAGTGCTGTGTCTAAGCAACAAAATTTTGAAGATTTGTAGTTAATGTAATTTCTCACCAATTTTTGTTTTACGAATTTCAGGAATTTTTTTCAACAGAAACACAAGTTTCACCATCATAATTTTTTTTTTCAAATAATTCCTACTGACATACTATTCAACATAAAAAAATCAGGAGGATATTTGTCCTGTATTGTTAGATCTTATACTTCTTCAATAATGCTGTAATAATTAATTGCTTCAAATAGCTAATCAACAATACATGAAACAACAATGAAAAATTCAGTCTAGCAGCAACACTCACATGCAACAGAGGCTGTGTGTGTTATGTTTTTGTTATTCTTCATAGTACATTCTTGACTAATTAGAGAACAAGAAACAGTTTCAAACCATCCAGTTCTTTTCTGCAACATACACAGTTGATTAAAAATCACAATGGAAAACAAATGTTCTTTAGGTTTTGTGTCAGCAGTTGTGTGTCAGAAGAAAAGTAGTAACAGTGAAGAGCTTGATTTAATAGATATGTCAAACCTGAATCAAGCTGATATTGAATTACTGAAGCTAAGAAGCACATGTGAAAATATTGAGAGTGTTTGTTCTTCTCACAAAAGCTCTATTTAGGAACATTTTAAGACAGACAAAGAATTTGCTGTGACGCTTTTAAGAAGCATGGTAAAAAGATTGCTAAGAAATCTTTGAAACCAATTTCTTTAACCATGGCAAGGAAATATAAAACCCTGGCTTATCCCAGGTACCAAGCTGTGCTTAACATGCCATGAGGACATTTTATCTCCTATGGGGGATAACCTTCCAGCAATGGATGAATGTGAAGTTGAAGATCAAGAATAAACATCAGGTTCATCTACAGCTCTTCAAAAATTTAATGAAAATGTTGTGAATTACTTGGAATTCCACCATTTAAGGTTACCGAGAGAACACAAGACAGACGCCCAGAATACATTCGATCCAAGTCTCATCGCTTTGCTTTAAAATTACAGCAAACAGCATCAGAAGTACTACATGTTCCAGCGAAAAATGTGTCTGATGAAACTGGCAGTGCTGAATGTACAGACTGTAATATTTTAATGAAAAAACTTAGAGAACTTCTGCAGAAGTTCTGTTAAAGAAAAGCTACATACACTTTAGCACCAACTTCATGGAGTAAAGAAAAAATCTAAATGTTTCTTAACGTTATCGAATACATGGTAAAGAAATCGAGGGTATTGCTAAAAGAAGGTGGTATTTTGTCGAAAGGGAATTATAAAGTAGGAAACAGAATAGGTAAGGATGTGGAAAAACGTGGCCAGAATTTTTACTGTTAAGATGATATAAGTCACATTTCTGCTAATAAAAAAGACTGTCTGTCTGTCCCTTCAGAAAATGGCAAAAGAGTGTATAAGACAAAAAGACTAATTTTACATAATCTGGAAGATGTATGCTTAACTTTCAGAGAAAAATACCCTTAAGATATTGGGTTTACTAAAGTTTGTGAACTTAGGCCAAAAGTCATGGAATGCATAATGTATGTGTATGCACGCATCACCAAAATGTAAAACTGTTAACGCATGTTGCACATTTAAAGAACCATACACTGAACTTCTACAGAAACTTGTGTGCAATCTGGAAAATGAGGAATGCATGCTGCATCGCTGTTCCCGGTGTCTTGACGAATATGAACTGCACAATTTTTTAATGGAGCTGGAGTCCTTACAAGATTGTGAAAATATTGTATTGAAACGATGGGTGTAAACTGATTGACCTACACTGAAGACATTAATGAAAATGACTGATAAATTTGTTGAGTATCTCATTCAAAAACTTCAAAACTTAACACAACATCATTATGTATCAAAATCTCAGAGTCACTACTTCAGATCAAGCGAAGAAACCCTCCCTGATACTACATGCATCATCATAGTGGATTTTGCAGAGAACTATACCTGTTTGCTTCAGGATGCGGCACAAGGATTTCACTGGCAGAACATTCAAGTCACCCTTCATCCTTTTGTGATGTACTTTAAAATGGATTATTGCATTAAGTCAATGTCATTGTGCTGTATAAGTAACTGTTCGTGGTATGATACACACACATTCTATGTTAGCCAGAAAAGTGCTCTCACTTATAAACTGGAACAATTACCACGCATCGAGCATGTTATGTACTTCAGTGATGGCAGTTCTGCACAAAATAAAAACTATAAGAACTTTTTAAATTTGTGACATTACAAGCAAGATCATGGAGTAGCGGCAGAATGAAATTTTTTTGTCACTAGTCATGGCAAAAATGCGTATGATGGAGTTGGTGGTACTATTAAACATTTAGCAACAAGAGCAAGTTTACAGCGTCCATGTCACATTTTAAGTCCAAAAGATCTATTTACATTTGCCAAAACTCATGTTCCAGGAATAGAAACCTTTTATGTTACAACAGAGGAGATAACAAAGTTCACAAACACGTTACAAAAACTATGAGACTGGTTCTACCATTCCTGGGATAAGAGTGAATCTTTTTTTTTTTTTTCAAACTACTGAATGAAATCAAGTTGCTGATAAAGCGTGTTTCATCATCTACTAAATTCATTCAAGCTCCTCTTGGAATTCAAAACACTGCCTCTAGCTCAGTTAAAGAAGAAACATTTGTCGCAGCTATTGCAGATGTGGCTTGAAAAAATTCTAGAGATAAGTGAAGAACACAGAGATGGAAAAGTCAAGTTCATGAGTCCAAGTGGTCCTTTCTCAAGTTATTCATGGCCACTTCATACTGATGTTTGCTGGATACCTTATGAAAACGTTTTAATGACTTTTCCTGATCCTGGTGCAAGCACAAGTACTGGTAATTTATATATCTTTGAATCAGACATAATACTGTCCATTGAAAACTTGTTTGGAACAATGAATGCTTTTTAGAATTTTATGAATGTGTTTTATGACAATTGATCATCATTTGTGACCACTAGGTTGTTGTTGTTGTTGTTGTTGTTGTTGTTGTTGTGGTGGTGGTGGTGGTCTTCAGTCCAGAGACATTTGATTCAACTCTCCATGCTACTCTATCCTGTGCAAGCTTCTTCATCTCCCAGTACTTACTGCAACCTACATCCTTCTGAATCTGTTTCGTGTATTCATCTCTTGGTCTCCCTCTACGATTGTGACCCTTCACGCTGCCGTCCAATACTAAATTGGTGATCTCTTGACACCTCAGAATATGCCCTACCAACCGTTCCCGTCTTCTAGTCAAGATGCACCACAAATTTCTCTTCTTTCCAATTCTATTCAATACCTCCTAATTAGTTATGTGACCTACCCATCTAATCTTCAGCATTCTTCTGTAGCACCATATTTCGAAAGCTTCTATTCTATTCTTGTTTAAACTATTTATCGTCCCCCTTTCACTTCCATACAAGGCTACACTCCATACAAATACTTTCAGAAATGACTTCCTGACACTTAGATCTATTTTCGATGTTAACAAATTTCTCTTCTTCAGAAATGCTTTCCTTGCCATTGCCAGTCTACATTTTTAACCCTCTCTACTTTGACCTTCATCATTCATTTTGCTCCCCAAATAGCAAAACTCCTTTACTACTTTAAGTGTCTCATTTCCTAATCTAATTCCCGCAGCATCACCTGACTTAATTCGACTACAGTCCATTATCCTCATTTTGCTTTTGTTGATGTTCATCTTATATCCTCCTTTCAAGAGACTGTCCATTCCATTCTGGTGCTCTTCCAGGTCCTTTGCTGTCTCTGACAGAATCACAATGTCATCGGCAAACCTCAAAGTTTTTATTTCTTCTCCATGCATTTTAATACCTACTCCGAATTTTTCTTTTGTTTCCTTTACTGCTTGCTCAATATACAGATTGAATAAGATCGGGGATAGGCTACAACCCTGTCTCACTCCCTTCCCAACCACTGCTTCCCTTTCATGCCCTTCGATTCTTATAACTGCCATCTGGTTTCTGTGCAAATTGTAAATAGCCTTTCGCTCCCTGTATTTTACCCCTGCCACCTTCAGAAATTGAAAGAGAGTATTCCAGTCAACATTGTCTCTAAGACTACAAATGCGAGAAACGTAGGTTTGCCTTTCCTTAATCTATTTCTAAGATAAGTCGTAGGGTCAGTATTGCCTCTACGATAAGTCGTAGGGTCAGTATTGCCTCATGTGTTCCAACATTTCTATGGAATCCAAACTGATCTTCCTCGAGAACAGCTTCTACCACTTTTTCCATTCGTCTATAAAAAATTTGTGTTAGTATTTTGCAGCTGTGGCTTGTTAAACTGATACTTCTGTAATTTACACATCTGTCAACACCTGCTTTCTTTGGAATTGGAATTATTATATTCTTCTTGAAGTCTGAGGGTATTTCACCTGTCTCATACATCATGCACAGCATAGAGTAGCATGGAGAGCTGCATCAAACCAGTCTCAGGACTGAAGACCACAACAACAACAACAACAACATACATCTTGCTCACCAGATCATAGAGTTTTGTTAAGCATGGCTCTCCCAAGGCTGTCAGTAGTTCTAATGGAGTGTTGTCTACTCCCGGGGCCTTGTTTTGACTTAGGTCTTTCAGTGCTCTGTCAAAGTCTTCACGCAGTATCATATCTCCCATTTCATCTTTATCTGCATTCTATTCCGTTTCTATAACATTGTCCACAAGAACATTGCTCTTGTGTAGACCCTCTATATACTCCTTCCACCTTTCTGCTTTCCCTTCTTTGCTTAGAACTGGGTTTCCACCTGAGCTCTTGATATTCATGCAAGTGGTTCTCTTTTCTCCAAAGGTCTCTTGTATTTTCCTGTAGGTAGTATCTATCTTACCCCTAGTGATATGCGCCTCTATGTCCTTACTTAGTCCTCTAGCCACCCGTGCTTAGCCATTTTGCACTTCCTGTTGATATAATTTTTGAGACTTTGTATTTCTTTTTGCCTGCTTCATTTACTACTTTTTCATATTTTCTCCTTTCATCAGTTAAATTCAATATCTCTTCTGTTACCAAAGGATTTCTGTTAGCCCTCGTCATTTTACCCACTTGATCCTCTGCTACCTTCACTACTTCATCCCTCAAAGCTACCCATTCTTCTTCTACTGTATTTCTTTCCCCCATTCTTGTCAATTGTTCCCTTATGCTCTCCCTGTAACTCAGTACAACCTCTGGTTTAGTCAGTTTATCCAGGTCCCATCTCCTTAAATTCCCACCTTTTTGCAGTATCTTCAGTTTTAATCTACAGTTCATAACCAATAGATTGTGGCCAGAGTCCACACTTGCCCCTGGAAATGTCTTAGAATTTAAATCCTGGTTTCTGAATCTCTGTCTTACCATTATATAATCTATCAGAGACCTTCCAAGTGTTAACTATGATTAAGTTATGCTCTGTGCAAAATTCTACCAGGCGGCTTCTTCTTTCATTCCTTCCTCCCATTCCATATTCACCTACTACATTTTCTTCTCTACCTTTTCCTTCTATCGAGTTCCAGTCACCCATGACTATTAAATTTTCGTCTCCCTTCACTATCTGAATAATTTCTTTTATCTCATCAACCTTTCATCAATATCTTCATCATCTGCTGAGCTAGTTCGCATATAAACTTGTACTACTGTGGTGGGCGTGGCCTTCGTATCTATTTTGGCCGCAATAACGCATTCACTATGCTGTTTGTAGTAGCTTACGTGCATTTATATTTTCCTATTCATTATTAAACCTACTCCAGCATTACCCCTATTTGATTTTGTATTTATAACCCTGTATTCATCTGACCAGAAGTCTTGTTTCTCCTGCCACCGAACTTCACTAATTCCCACTATATCTAACTTTAACCTATCCATTTCCCTTTTTAAATTTTCTAACCTACCTGCAGGATTAAGGGATCTGACATTCCACGCTCTGATCCATAGAATGCCAGTTTTCTTTCTCCTCATAACGACGTCCTCCTGAGTAGTTCCCACCCGGAGATCCGAATGGGGCACTATTTTACCTCCGGAATATTTTACCCAAGAGGACGCAATCATCATTTAACTATACAGTAAAGCTGCATGCCCTCAGGAAAAATTGCTGCTGTAGTTTCCCTTTGCTTTCAGCCGTTGGCAGTGCCAGCACAGCAGGGACGTTTTGGTTAGTTCTACAAGGGCAGATCAGGCAATCATACAGACTGTTGCCCCTGCAACTACTGAAAAGGCTGCTGCCCCTCTTCAGGAACCACACATTTGTCTGGCCTCTCAACAGATAACCCTCCGTTGTGGTTGCACCTACGATACAGCTATCTGTATCACTGAGGCACGCAAGCCTCCTCACCAACGGCAAGATCCACGGTTCATGGTGGGGGGTGGGGGGTGGGTGGGTAAGTAAGAGCAGGTAAGGTAAGAGTCACAAAATGAAATGTCTATATTATTTATGTTCTTTCTGTTTTAAATGATTTAACAGAACAAATACCCTTCTGATTTTTTTTATGTTGAAATGTATGACAAAAGGAATTTTTTGAGACAAATTTTAAAATGGTGAAACTTGTGATTTTGACGAAAAAAATTCATGAAGTTTGCAAAAAAAACTGACTTTAATTACAGAATTGCTCATATTTATGTGCACAGTTGCAGCATTTTTATAGTTTAGTGATATAGTTGGTCCTTTTATCTTTCTAATGATACCAAACTGAATAAAATTGATTTATAAATAAGGGAATTACAGTAGTTAAAAACTTTCAATCTACCTTTGATACCGACGCCAGTTGGAGAAAATTCTAGACATTTCAAAATGGACCCCTGACTACAGCTTTGATCTAAAAAAATCTGAAAATTTTTTTTATTACTTTCTATTTATGTACTTTCTTACACCAAATTTTCACAAATGTCTGTGACATGATGCCAACGAGATTTCTTTATTTTGGGTGATTTTAAATGAAATGAGCCCCTGAGGAGGAGTACTCGTTTGTACCAGCCAAGTTCATATTGGTTGACTTCAAATGAAATAAGTTGTCTGCTAAATTGGGACAGTAACCATTGGATTGGACAGTGTATTTCAAGTTAACCAATTTGCACCCTAATGAATTTGTGCTTAAAGGGACATAGCGTGCTCCCATCAGTCATAGATGAGAAGAAACTATTTTTATGCATAGAGGGATAATAGAAGAGACATGTATGATGGCATTGTTAGTTGTAGGTTTCTGGAATATGTTGTACACAATGTACTCTTGTACGAACCAGAGGTTTAAATCGAGGCATTTGAGCGTGTGATTGGACGCCATAACTTCGTGCGTGAAAGTCAATCTGGGATGCAGACTACAAAACTCTTTTGGAAGCGGGTGTACATTTTCAAGTGGGCTATCAAAAATAACAAAATTGTCGTTGACATATCCATAATATAAAAGGTGTTTTTAAAGATGGGATTACTTCTTAAATGTTTATTCTATAGGTTGTTACCAAAATTTAGGCAGTTTTCTTTTTCTGTCTTTGTCTCCTACCGTAGCTTCATGTTCAGTTTTACCATTACCTCAATATTCCCTAAGCTTTTGTGTTTTTTAACTCCCCCCCCCCCCCCCCCCCCCCATTTAATATGTTCACCATCTCCTATCCTTACCATTCTCACACACGTACTGTCCTCCTCCTCCTCCCCCTTCCTATTCATTTAGATTGACATTTTGGTCCACCTTATAGTTGGCCGGCCGTTCAATGAAGTAACCCCAAAAATAAGATATCTTTTTTTTTTTTTGTAAGTACATAGACCTGTTTATTTCTACAGTGGTGTACATCAGTCTACAGCTTGAACATTTAGAAATTGTTAGACATATCACCATTTCTGTTGATACATTTTTGAGCTGCTGTGACAGTTTTTGCATGCCCACGTCATACCAGCTCGCCGCCATGCTGTTAAGAAAGTTATGAACCTCTTGTTTCAACTTGTTGTCGGAGCTGAATCACTTTCTGGCCAAATATTCTTTTAACCTAGGGAACAGGTGATAGTCACTGGGTGCCAAGTCAGGACTATAGGGTAGGTGGGTGATTATGTTCCACTGAAACTGTTATAGGAGAGCAACGGTTTTGCCGAGCGATGTGTGGGCGAGAATTGTCATGGAGAATGTGTATGCCCTTGCTCAACATTCCTCTTCTCCAGTTCTAAAGTGCCTGTTTTAGTTTTTTCAGAGTCTCACAGTACCTTTCAGCATTAATTGTGATCCCAGCGATTCAGCTTCAATGACAAGGTGAAAGAAGAGGTTCATAACTTTCTGAACAGCCTGGCAGTGAGCTGGTATTATGTGGGCATACAAAAACTGCCACAATGTCTACAAAAATGCATCGACAGAAATGGCGATTATGTCTAAAAATAGTTAAATGTTCAAGCTGTAAACTGATGTAAACCATTGTAGAAATAAACGGTTCTATGTACTTATAAAAAAATAGGAGACCTTAATTTTGGGATTACCTTGTATTTTGTGTGTCACCACAAATTTGTGTTTTTAATATTTAAGAGTATTTTATTCTATTCTGTCATTTTAACTGGCTCTGTTCAGCTTTTATTTTATTTCAATCCCTTTTTACCACTACTGCTGCCACTTACCTCTTTCACTAAGTTTCATTCTCAAGTCTGTCTACTGTGTGGCCATTTGCTTTATCATATATATTGTCTAGAGAAGTATTTGTTTACCACTGTGATTCATGCCAATGATCACTAACCATTCTTCACACCGCGTATTGCTGTGGTGTGGTAAGTTTCTTTTTGATTCCTAATCCTGCACTCATACAAGTATAATTTCTTATTAATATTGTAATTTTACGCTTTTAACATAGCGGTTTTGGATCAAGAGGGAGGTTGGATATGAGTTGCTGGTTGTGACCTGTGACATAATGTTAAGGCATGCTGTCACGTCACTTTTGGTGCATATATTCATAATTTAATTGTTAGTTGGTGAGGCAGTGAATTTGAAAGCAAGAAAAATAAAACTGACTTTGGTGACGCACTGATCTGTAACTTAGCCTGAGGTATGTGCTAGATTGTAAGATAATTGTTTGTGGATTGGCGAAGGCAATGAATGTGATACTAAAAAATCTGGGTGTGGTGACTGACTGACCTGTACCTTAGCCTGTTTGAAAAAAAGGCCAATAACATCATGTTATAGTTGCAATATTGTTTACAGCATTTGTCACTGGTCAAAGCCAACATCTTGCGTTGAACATTTTTCTATATCCGAGCTTTTCATTAGCAATTTTAGGCTTGCTTATGTTTATATTTGATGGTTGCGACCATTGCTTTAACATTATCATACCAGTGACTTTTAAATATGAGTAACGCGGTCTCTATTGTTTAAGCACTAATAAACTGTTATGTAACAGAATTGTTATTACTAATTGCAGATAATTTGAGGATACACTAATCATGCAAAATGTATCATTGTTAATGAAAGTTGTGCAACAGAGATTGTTTTCTATTTGTAGAACGTTGAACAACTGTTGCTGCATCAGGCCCAAATGGAGTGGGGTAATGTGAACACAGTAATAGCTCATACTCCATTTGATGTGGGCCATCCAATGAATTAAAACTATTACACATAATAAAACTCCCTTTTCATGGATCCCTGTGGGCCAACATATGTTTTCTTAACTGGAGTTTTTCCTTAAACAAGGATTTAACTACAGAGTGTCAAAGAAGTGAGCCATCATAAATGTGCCTGCCTTGGCCATCACAGACTGTAAAATAATTATTAATGCCAAACACTTTTCACCAACTCACAATCAGTAGGCAGTTATTTTAAAGTCACATGTAAAATCTCCAACTGGTGTCTTGATTTAAATGCATCATCCAGAATGAAGAAGAAACTGTATTCATAAATTATTTTACTCGACTAGTGGTGCAGATAAATATGATTACATTGAAAAGAAAAATCCTGAAATATGATTATTTATTTCTTGGAATAAAACTGAAAGTGTAGCTTGCTTTTCCCTGTCTGCATAAAGTACTGAAGAGTTGTCATTCTGCAGTCTAGCTAGTCCATAATGCCTAGAACCAACTCATCTACATTGAGGAAAAATACTTTCTAATAGCTGTAGAACAAAATGTAGCACATTTGATTCCTCCTCCTCCTCCTCTTCACCACCACCACCACCACCACCACCATCATAACCCCAACCCCCCTCTCCCTCTTTCATCCATTTCTACTCGATTCATCACAAAAGCAGTGCACAGCTACTTCATTTACATGATGTTTAAAAGTTGGAATATCATTATCGTGACAAAGTCCTGAAATGTAACAGTTACTGGAATATCTGAGAGACATTTAGGGAAGTCATCTGCATTTTCATCTGCAGCAACTGTTACTGACCAAACGCCATCATTTACTAGTTGGTTCAACTTAGTCTGTTTGGTTACAGCATTACACAGTGACAGATGTGTATGTAGTCTGCAGAATAGTCAGTCTCATTGCATCCTTTCTTTTGAAGAGTAAAAGTGACCTCTGCACAACAGCCATTCTGTATTTGGGTTTCATAGGACACGGATGGAGTCTCCACAAAGAGCATATGAGTATAATACTCAAGTGTTCCTGCAAACGGTGTTTACAGTGGCTCATGCTTCCACTCCAGGAGTGATGAGACAAAACAATAGGTACTTTCTGGAACCAACATTAATGGTAATCTCCATTAACATTGAAGACATATCATCCGCCAAAGAGCAACTGCTGTACAATTTGTGCAAAAGCGAGTGATGTGATGTACTATGTGCTCAGAAAACACACAGAAAATCAGATAAGATGATAAAAAGTGCCAGGCGTGAAGCTGGCTGCCAAAAGGCCACACTCTCGGTATGGAAGTACTACCTTTTGAGGCCGTATCTCCAGGTGAGCAGCATTTATCACATGGATGAGAACAATGCCAAGATCATCTCCATAGAGCTCAGTAATGTTGTAATCACCTATTTGTGTAAACCAGATGCAGAGTTTGGGTAGAAGTTCACAATCTGTCCATCATTCATGGCAGCAAGCTTCCTGCCTCCTTTAATGGCAAAACATCGTAATGTGGATATAACCCAGACTTGCTGTTTGAGTTTGGCTGCATGGTGCAACAGTGTACAATGTACATCAGTACCAAATACACAGCATCAACTGATCATGTGTAGGGTCTGCCCAGCAGTAAAACCATAGGAGGTACCCTTCAGATGCAGTTACAGCATTAGAAAAGTTGACTGGGCTAAGTTTTCTTCAATGCTGAATGAAAAGATCAGCACAATTGTACCAGTCCCTGAGGAATATAAACACTTTTCTGAACTGGTGAAATCCTTCTCTTGACTGTCCATTCCCAGAGGCTGCAGGACCCCATTATCTTCCAGGTATAACGCCAAAAAGAGCTGTATGAGTGCTGTGATTAGCTAGAGTGCTCCCGCCGTGTCTCAAAGCCAACACACACTCAACAAACATACTGAAACACATACAAAATACTGGATTTACATTTATATAACTTGAAATTAAATAAATATTCCTACGGCTGTACCATAAACACGTTCTAACACACATTATTAAATACATAAACAAATTAAATAAACATACACCCAAGGAATAGAAACAAAAGCAGGACAGTAGCCTAATATCTCTGGGCTTTATAAAACACAGTAAATATTTGACCAATTTCTTCATGAGTAGTATACATGAGATATAAACAAAGACATAGATGAATAAATGTATTTATAAGCATGCTGCTACTGATTTTTCATGTACCTGTAGAGTACTTATGGCCTGACGCGATCAATAGTAATTGGCCACTTTGACCTCCAATAACCCATGTACAGTTCAAGTTACATGCTTGTAATTCATACCAATTTAGGTTTACACTAATAGCTGTCTAAAGACATGTGGCTGGGAATTCCATTGTGATGCTGTGTCAATGAAGGGGAGACACTGGGAATGCCAAAGATGTCGGACATTGAGAAACCATCATGGCAGACATTTCACAGTTTGTATAAAAATTAATAGTAACCAGATGAATCATGAAACCATAATGGCAGACACTTCACAATTCATGTAATTTATGGCAAACGTTTGCTGCAGAGTTTGTTTCATGAAACTAAAACACACAGTGAGCACACTCTGCAACAGTGGAAATAGTGATTTAGCTACGCCCTGTGCCAGGTGGCAGAGTGGGATAGTGATGCACTATGTGAATCAAACTTGAGGTTGTTTGCTTCAAAATGAAATCTCTGCCAATTCTGTAAATTATCTCAAAAAATTTGTATATCATTCCAAATTGTTAAGTCCTTTTTGACTCGCCCTGTATTGCTCTTAATAGCATTATTGCTCCAAATTTCTCCTTATATACGTTGTACATCATAGCACTGTCAGTTCAGTTGGTAGGCATGTGTATCTGCTTGTCTCTTTCCTTTCCATTCTCCATCACTTCAAGTCGGTTTAAAGTGTATGTGAGGGCTATCTGGAACGTATCTTCTGTTAGGATGTAAGTGAAACACTGGAATAATCAAAGCAAATTCAATAAAATTACCTTTAAAGTACACCTTTGAATTATTTCTGAATGTTACGTTCATATACATTTTCTGTACCAGTTTGTCGATAACTGCAGATAGACAGCCACTTATTTCGTCAATAAAAACATTTGCCCATGCATTCTTAAATATGTAAATGACACTATTGACATAAAATCATTTTAACGTATCACATATCGTGCGTATACAGCAGAAACAGCTTTTAGATTTCTTGCCACTAAGAACCATACCACAGAATGATTTTACGTTTGCTGGGATCTTCAATTACAACACTTAATTTGTGAATGGCTGCTGCAGGAAAATGAGAAGCAATGTGGATTTCTCTCTAAAAGCACCCTGTCCTACTGCTTGAGTCAATGTACTGACTGTTTTGTGCTCACACTGTATGAAAATGGAGGTTATGTGTTGAATAATCCTAATATCTTCTATTTATCTACTGTGTCATGCCCTCAGTGATAGTCTCCAGTTATAAAACTTCCAACAATAAAAATACGATCATTGACTGCTGATTTACTACTTTACATCATTTACTATCATCATTTACCAATTAGCGTTAGAGCTCTCTTCTGTGAAAAAGTTTTGTGGCAGCTTTAATCCATTCTTTGGTACCTACTTTGGAACATGGTGACGTTGCCTACATGTAACAAGAGGTCTCCATTCTTACCAACATAATGTTATACTGAAAAAAAATAATCAGAAAGCTTATTGCAACTGAAGCCTGCATTTGAGTAAGACAGCAGGAAAAAAAAAAACCACCTGGAAAAGAGATTGGGGAGAAATGCCTCAGAAAATATCATAATGCATAAAACAATGGTGAATAATATTTAGTTCAATTTCTATGAAAACGGCGTGTGCGAAAGAATTTTCAAACATATCAGGGAGGGCGGGGGGGAAATAGATTGAAGACCACAAAATTCCAATTATTTGTGTTTCCGAAGTAGTTTTTTGAATCTCTAGATGACACAAAGAAAAAAAATGTTGGAGCTGTGTGGTCAAAAGATTGGGAATGACAACACTGTTATTCAATGAAACAGTATTGCAATAACCTTAGGTGATATCAGAAACAATTACCAGTACTCTTGTGGTCCATATGTAGTCCAATTACAGGTGCAGGGCTAGTGAGGGAGGAGGAGGTTTCTACTGGAGAATCCACATCTACATCTCTAGTCTATAAACAGCTGTAAAGTGCATGGCAGAGGATATGTCCTATTGAGACAGTTACTGTTTTTTTATTTTTTTTATTTTTCCAATTCCATTGGTGTATTGGAGTGAGGGAATAGTGATTCTTCGCATACCTCCATGTATGTTGTAATTAATCTCATCTTGTCCTCATAATCCCTATGGGAGCAACATGTAGGTGATTGTAATAATTGTCTTTTTGTTGTGCCTATCTGCGACTCAGCATCTCCGATATATCGTGAGTAGCAACTTTCCTTCTCATAATATTTTTGCATTCCATCGTGCATTTTCGATTGTTCGATTTTAAAAGATCATTTAAAGCAGGTTCTTGAAACTTTGTAAGTAGGCTTTCTCAAGGTAATATATGTGTATGTTCAAGATTCTTCCATTTCAATTTCTTTGGCATCTCTGTGACACTCTCCCATAGTAAAAGAAACCTGTGAGCATTCGTGCCACCATCCTCTGTATACATTCAGTATCCCTTCCTAGTCTCATTTAGAATGGCCCCACACACTTCGTCAATAATCTAAGATGGGTTACAATTCCATCTGTGATTCATTGGTACTACATTTGTAGTACAGATTTTTGTCACGTGGAGTGCACAGTTTTATATTTCTGAGCATTTAAAGCTAGATGCCACTTTAAAATCTTGTTTCACAGGATCTCTACCATGATATCGGGTGGTGAAGTGAAGTCTGATTGAGAGCTAAGACTTCCTTTACTTAATCTTGTTCACTTTTATTATTTCAGTACACTCGTCAACATCTTCTGAGCGGATTTCTCTTCTTGAAGCACTGTATTTACTGCTTGAGGTCAAGAGTACAAATCCAACATTGAATACTCAAAATAAATATGATGTTTCTGATGATGAAACAACTTATTGTATCTTGTGTTTATGCAATACAAAAGTACTCTACCGCGCGGAACATCTCAATACATTGACATGGACTAGCAGTCCAAAAACAGTCTGTCTTATTTTTCACAGATTTCAATTGAGTCCATGTATAATGAGTTTTCTCTTGTTCTCAAGATATCATAGGCATTGTTATTGCTGCTCTTCCTGTATGGTATGCTTCGTACTTCCAGTGCAGAAACCGATGGCATGGAATAAACCACTCCACCAGCAGATAACATGAACATGGTACAATGTGTATTGTTTTTCCGGCTCGCAAATACACTATGTGGTCAAACGTATCCGGACACCTGTATGAAAATAACTTAAAAGTTTGTGGTGCCCTCCATCAGTAGTGCTGGAATTCAGTATGGTGTTGGCATAACCTTAGCCTTGATGACGGCTTCCACTCTTGCAGGCAAATGTTCAGTCAGGTGCTGAAAGGTTTCTTGGGGAATAGCAGCCCATTCTACACAGAGTGCTACCTGAGGAGAGATATCGATGTCGGTCGGTGAGGCCTGGAATGAAGTCAGCATTTCGAAACATCCCAAAGGTGCTCTATAGGATTCAGGTCAGTGCTCTTTGCAGGCCAGCCCATTACAGGGATGTTATTGTCATGTAACCACTCCGTCACAGGCCATGCGTTATGAACAGGTGCTCAATCATGTTTAAAGATGTAATCGCCATCCCCAAATTGTTCTTAACAGTCGGAATTGAGAAGGTGCTTAAAACATCAGTGTAGGCCTTTGCCGTGATAGTGCCACGCAAAACAGCAAGGGGCACTAGTGCGCCCCCCCCCCCCCCCCCTCCTCCCCCTGCATGAAAAACACGACCACACCATAATTCCACTACCTCCGAATTTTACTGTTGGCACTAGACACGCTGGCAGATGACACTCACTGGGCATTCGTCATATCCACACCCTGCCATTGGATCGCCTCATTGTGTACCATGATTCAACACTCCACACAACGTTTTTCCACTGTTCAATCGTCCAATGTTTACGCTCCTCACACCAAATGAGGCGTTGTTTGGCATTGACTCGTGTGATGTGTGGCATATGAGCAACCGCTTGACCTTGAAACCCAAGTTTCCTCACCTCTCACCTAACTGTCATAGTACTTGCAGTGGATCCTGATGCAGTTTGGAATTCCTGTGTGATGGTGTGAATACATGTCTGCCTATTACACATTATGACCCTCTTCAACTGTTGGCTGTCTCTGTCAGTCAGCAGACGAGGTTGGCCTGAACACTTTTGTACTGTACGTGTCCCTGCAAGTTTCCACTTCACTATCACATCGAAAACAGTGGACCTAGGGATGATTAGGAGTGTGGAAATCTTGTGAACAGACGTATTACACAAGTGACACCCAATCAGCTGACCACATTTGAAGTCTGAGTTCCGTGGAGCACTCCATTCTGCCTTCTCATGCTGTCTAATGACTATTGAGGTCGCTGCTATGGATTGCCTATCAGCAGTCGGCAGCACAATGCACCTAATATGAAAACATATGTTTTTGGGGGTGTCCAAATACTTTTGATCACATAGTGTATATCACGTTCATCCACTTCGTAACACATGCACGTAAATGAAAAATACGCCTAAACAGTAGATTATCTAACTCATTATAAAAATAAACTTTCTATAGTGGTGATCATCATTCGTCTGTTTGAAAAATGGGTGTGCAACACATCGCTTCACCAAAGTGATATGTAACACTACAAATCCTGTCCAGATCTGACTGAATATTTATGCAGTTTCTTTCAACCAGTACTTCATTATAGGTAACCATATCCTCTGCAAAAACTAGATTATTATTAATATTTCTGCAAAGACATTAATATACAACATAAACAGTGGGGGTCCTAACACACTTCCTTTGGGCACACCTGAAATTACTTCCACCCTTTGCCATGCATCTCACTGTGGTTTGCAGAGTAAAGATGTAGCTGTAGATCTGTTGATGGCTTTCACCCAAGATAACTTGCTGCGACCCCACTAAAAAAATCCTCAGTCCACTCACAAATTTCACTTAATACCCCCATACAGTTGTACCTGTAATAATAAGTCTAGATATGACATAGAGTCAAATGATTTTTGGAAATCAAGAAATACTGCTTTTACCTGACTGCCTAGATCCAAAGCTTTCAGTATGTCATGTGAGAAAAATTCAGGTAGGCTTTCACATGATAGATGTGTTCAGAATCCATGTTGGTTGGCATGGGGGAGATAATTTTGTTTGATATGCCTCACTATGTTTGAACTCAGAATATGTTCTAAGATTCTACAACAAATTGACGTCAAGGATATTGGACGGTAGCTTGTGGATCACCTCTACTACCCTTCTTGTAAGTGGATGTGACATGTGCTTTCTTCAGACTTCTAAGGACAATTTTTTTATTCAAATGTTCGAAGATAGATAGAGCACAGATAACAGAGGGACTAACTCAGCCACGAATTCAGTGTAGAATATGATAGGGATTCCATCTGTTTCACCCTCAGGGGCTCAGCATTCATTTGCTGAGTACAGGCTTGGCAACCCCAGGGTTCCTGACCTAGGGACTGGCACCGTAAGCTCTGGGCGTGTTTCAACAACCACTGTACGGCGGGGCAGTGGAGCGTTCTATGTCACAGGGAACGGTGATTTTGGCTTGACCGCCTGGATCACGAGGATGGTAAAAACCTCTATAAAAATATCTCTGTCTCAACATGTGCTGCCTGTTGATGAGGTGCATCGCTGTTGAGGTGGAACAGTCATTAGCAGGCAACCGATGGCAAACCTGCTGCATCTCAGTCGTATAAGTCTTACTCAGGCATGTGGGGCTCTGTCTGAGTGGATCCTTGTTTCACTAGCTGCTCATGGGACCCATATGGAACCCTTGAAATGATAATCTCCTCCCAGTGGGAAGGGTGTACCACCTAGGAGTATTCACACCCAGTCCTCTAAACAATTTAGGAGGCTAGCCCTCCTGGTAATTTGCATAAGTTGAATTGTAGTAACAGGGCTCACGGAGTCATAAATCAGAATGCATCTTTGGTCAGTAAGAGGAAGGAGGGGACATTTGAAAATGTGTCCCCCTTCTATAACCATAAAGGCTTGGAAGGACTTGCTGAAAGCCTGAAGTCTATTAAGTATCTGAGGAATGGTTCCCTACTGGTCAAGACTAACAGGGTAAAGCTGGTGGAACTACTTATGAAGACTGGAAAATTTGATGAATATGATGTAACTGTTGAATTGCATAATTCCCTGAATTCTAGCAAGGGTGTGGTCACATGCCGTGATATTATGGATATTGACATAGCCAACTTAAACAGGAATGGACATTACAGGAGACAGCGGATGTAGAGCAAAGGATTCATAGGAATAATGGAGAAACTGAGAAGACCGCCAACTTCTTTGTGATCTTTAATTCACCAACCTAGCCTGACTACATCATGGCAAGTTTTCTCCAACTTAGGGTTAGGCCTTATGTATCTACCCCTATGCAGAGCTACAAATGCCAGCATTTTGGTCACACAACACTGAGTTGTTGGGGTGAAGCAACGAGCAAAATGTGGAAAGTCAGCCCAAGAAGCTGGGATTGACTGTCCATGTCCAGCAATCTGTGTTAACTGCACTGGGAGCCACCCAGTCTGGAGCTGAGACTGCCCCGTTTTTACAGAGGAATGAAAAATTCGTAACTAAAAGTTACCAAGTGGATCCCCATACTGAAATGAAAAAGGAATATAAGGCAACTTCTTATGCTTCCACGGTGCAGAAACCCGTTCCTAAGGTTGACGCCTCGATGCAGATATCATCCAGTGCACAACCATCCACCACCGGCACCTGTACTTGCATGTGTTCCTGCCAAGGCAAAACGAGTAAGGATAAAGCAATCCGAGCAACCGCCACAGTAAAGACCAGCAACAGTTCCGTAGTGAGTGTCAAGAAGGCACACGACAAGCAGAGTGCCTATCAACACTCTTGTTCCCCCTCATCCTCGAAGGGACAGGATGCAGGGCAAGGTTCACAACGTTTGAGTCAAAAGCTGTCCCAAGCGTCATGAGACATTAATCTTCCACATCTGGCTGTTGAGGAGGACATAATGGAATTAGATGCCTTGGATCCAGGAACCCCCTCCACTCCCCCTCACTCTACGAGTGCTGCACCTCCGTGGTGTAGTGATAGGGGTAAATTAAAACTACATTGATGAAATGGCTCCCATTCTCCAGTGAAACTTACAATGGTTCAGGACACATGTGGAGGACCACTGTGTCTGTGTCTCAAAGAGACTCATTTTCATCAGTCGTACACCCCTGAGTTGAGAGGCTATGTACTCTACAAAAAGGATGATCTGAGTGGAGAGAGAGCTAGAGGAGGCATAGGTAATTTCGTGAGTTCTGACTACCACTCCTCGCTGCTCTCACTTACGATGACTTTACAAGCACTTGCTGTGTCTCTGCACATGCGTCATCCATTAACAGTATGTTCCCTTTACGTGCCCCCACACGATGCACATGATGAAGAGCTCATCACTTACCTTATTACGTAGCTCCTGTGCCCCTTCATCCTCAGTGTTGATTTTAATGTACACAATGTGCTTAGTGCTCAGCAACTACCAGCCCCAGGGGTAGAGCAATTGAGAGGCTTCTCATGTCGTCATGGGCATACTTGCTAAATGCAGGACAGAGCACTCACTCTGCACAGCAACTGACATTGATCTCTTGCTTTGCTCTACAGCTCTTGCTCACACTGCTCAATTGGAAGTGGTCGATGACTTGCATGGAAGTGATTGCTTCCCGATCTGGTTTCACCTGCCAGATGGGGGTGGAACATGAAAGGAAAATGCTGCAATGGATGCTCGGTAGAGCCAACTGGACACTTTATGGCCAGTTGGCTCAGCTCAAACATTGTGTGAGTGTCGAGGCATGGGTGGATCGTGTTACCAAAATGATCCATCATGCCTCTGCAGCATCCATTCCACAGTCCATGGGACAACAGAAGAGGCAACCTTTCCCTTGGTGGTGTGCTGAATGCCACTCTGCAATCAGGACCAGGCGTACGGCTCTGTGTAGGATCAAGTGTCAGCCAACTGCAGAGAATCTTGCGGCCTTTCGAGTTGCGAAGGCGAAGTGCTGCCAAATTATTCAAGTGAGCAAGAAGAGACTGTAGTAACAGTTCCTGAACACCATTAATCGTTCCACCAAAAGTTCCTTTGTTAAGACCATCAGGAGAATCTCTGGGAGAGGAAGCAAGTGCCCCATGGCTGCTGTAATGCAGAACGGCACTCTTCAAACCAACTCGCGAGACATTGGCCAGGCTATGGCTGTGTACTTTGCCGCAGCTACTGCAACAGCCAGTCAGGATTTAGGTTTGCAGCACCAAAGAGTGGTTGCTGAGAGGTGTAGTTTTGACTTCGTCCTGCCCTGATGAAGATTACAACTGCCTGTTTTCCATGTGGAAGCTGGATTCTGCATTGTCAGCGGCTCATGACACAGCCCCTGGTCATGACAGGATCCATTATAGTATGCTGTGGCACCTCACAAGGCAATACAAAGAAATCCTCCTTGCACTTTTTAATGTCATTTGGGAATCAGGTCAATTTTCTGACTCGTGGGGAGAGGCAATGTTAATTCTTCTTTTAAAACCTGGGAGAGACCATATATGCCCAAGTAGTTACTGTAGCGTTGCCCTCACTAGCTACGTGGGAAAGTCCTTGGAGCAGATGGTCAACTGCCACCTTGTCTGGGTCTTAGAATCCAGACACCTCCTTAGTCACTTTCGGTGTGGGTTCAGGAGGTATCGCTCCACCTTTGATAACCTTGCCCTCCTGGAGGCGGCTACAACGGACAACAGGCTTTCCTATGCTGACATCACCTTCTAGGTATATGTTTTGACATCAAGAAGGCCTATGATACTACTTGGCAACATTTTACCCTGGAGCAGCTTCACAAAGGGGGTTTTCATGGCTGTCTTCCCAATTGTTTTGAGTCCTTCCTCTCACCACGATATTTTAGATATCGAGTCGGTGATGTCCCGTATGATCACTTTGAGCAGGAGAATGGTGTCCCTCAGGGTAGCGTTTTAATAGCATTTTGTCCATAGTGAAAAATCCTGTCCAGTGTTCCTTGTTTGTGGATGACTTCTCTGTGTTTTGCTCTTCTTCAAGCCTCACAATGACTACACGTCAGTTGCAACTAACTCCTTGACATTTGGATGAATGGGTGTGAAGAGTGCTTTTAAATTTTCCACCTAGAAGTCTGTGTGTGTCCTTTTTAACCATTTTTGTTCCATTTTAAACTTTCCTGAGTTGGGGATGAGAGACACTGTCCTTACTTTTAAGTATTTTGAAATGTCTTAGCGTCAGTACATGGGGAGTAGACAGGACTTGTCTGCTCCACTTTTGCAGGGCATTTGTGTAATCTCGGCTCGATTATTGGTGCAGGTGTATGGGTCTGCGAGACCCTCTTATTTAAAGATTTTGGACATGTTGCACCATGAAGGGATTCGGTTGGACACTGGGGCATTCAGAACTAGCCCCATAGCACATCTCTGTGCAGAGGCTAGTGAACTGCCACTTCACATCATGTGACAGATACTTAATGCGCCAGGCTTATAAAACACTGTCCATAGCATGCACACTTGCCTACCAAGGCAGCAGGTAATGAGGCCCTTTCGGATTGCCTTCTGGAGATGGTTATGGCTGGTCTTCGTGTTTTACTTTGTGGTGGGAAGAGATTGTCTTCTCGAGAGGCCCAGACTTATTTTATACTTGACAAATTTTAAGAAAGATCAGATTTTACATTTGAATCTCTGTTTTTTAACATTTTAGATATGCATCATGCTTTCACAGTAGTGTACAGTGATGGCTCGAAACAAGGTAACTCCCTTGGCTGCTCTGTTGTGTTCCCCGACCATGTCACCAGGATTCTCCTTCCTGACGAGTATACCGTTTTCTCAGCGGAGCTCTACCCAATCCTGAAGGCACAGGACCAGATGCATCATATTCAGGGCAAACGGTTTCTCATTTGCTCCGATTCCCTTAGTGCCTTACAATCACTACAGAACCTGTACTGAGCTGATATATGACCAACTGTTCTTGCTCCAGTGGCTGGGTAAGCAGGTGTTACTCTGCTGGTTGCCAGGTCATGTAAGTATATGGCGAAATGAACAGTCCGATTGGGCTGCCATGGAGACCTGCAGAGGTCAAGATGTGGCACAGTGTCCTATTCCATTGCAGGCTGTCTTTTCTGCACTACACAGGAAGTGCATGCAGTTGTGGGATGAGGAATGGCTGGCGGTGACAGCCAATAAGCTGCGATTGGTAAAGTCATCATCCCGGCCATGGCATTCCTCTTGTCAGTTGCTCAGGCAGAACGAGGTAACCATCACGCGTGTTGGAATTGGGCACTGCCCTCTCACATATAGCTTTTTACTGCGCAAGAGGATCCCCTGTTTTGTGATGCTTGTGGCATGCATGTCTCTATCTGCTATATTTTAACGGAGTGCATGTTATCGTGACGCAAGGGTGGAAGCAAATATTGGTGGATCTGCCCTCTATTTTAGCTGATGATGAGATGAGTGTGACTGAGGTTTTAAAGTTTTGTGATGTGTTTGGATTCTGGCCTAAACTTTTAAGCTGGGAGCTATAGTGTGTTGCAGAGTGACTGGCTTCTCCTCTTTTTATTCTTGTGGTCAGCCAGCCACATCCATCTGCTATATTGTTTTAGCTCCTTATATCACTTTCTTCCTGTGTTGTTAATGTTTTGCTACTGATGCAGTACTTCATTCCATGGTTCTGGGTGCGTACACACATGGTTTTCGAACTTTTGTTACCTGTGTTTTACATGCTGTTTTATCTTCCTACTTTGTGTATTTTGCTGACACTCGTCTCGATCTGTTTTTGCACGGGTGCTAAAGACCTTGCTGTCATGCGCACAAACATGTCCATGGTCCTTCATCTGTTTCTCAATGGCACTAATGTTAACACTTATTACACCTATCTTTTCAAAGGAACAAGGATTAAATTGGAGTAACTACTCTCCTGGGTTTTTCTTTGTAAAGGAAAGTTTGGAAATGGGGTTAAGCATGTCTGCTTTTGCTTTGCTACTCTCAATTTGAGTTCCTGTCTCATCTGCGAGTGGCTGGATGATACCTTTGGTGCCACTATGAGCCTTTACATGTGACCAGAATTTCTTTGGGTTTTATGAAAGATCATTTTACAATAGTCTGCTATTGTAGTCAATCATTGAAAGCTTCATGGATTGCTCTGTTGACAGCCAAACTTGTTCAGTTTAGCATCTCTCTGTCTATAGCCCTATGCTTGTGTTTTACACCTGTTATGCAGTTGTCTCTGTCTCTTTGGAAGTTTCTTTATAGTGATAGTAAACCACGAAGGGTCCCTCCTGTTACGAACTATTCTACTTGGTTCATATCTATCCAGTGCACAGTCAACTATTCTTATAAACTTCGTCCATAGTTTCCCTACATGCTCGTGTCCTGTGCTAAAAGTTTCAAGTGTGAGATATGACACTGCTGCTTTATTATCTGGTTTGTTGTACATATATATCTTTCTGTTTGTTTTAGTTGGCCTTTTGTTCTTGGGTAATATCTTGTGGTCACTGGTACCAGTTTCGATGTGGAAGTCCTCAAATAGGTCAGGTCTGTTTGTTACTGTAGGATCTAATGTATTTTAATCGTGATGGGGTTGTAAAATATTTGTTCTAAGTAGTTTTCAGAGAAGGCATTTAGTAATGTTTCACAGGGTGTCTTGTCATGCCTGCCACTAACAAAACTGTAATTGATTATTGGATGATTAAAGTGTGTACCAGTTATTACAGCATGGTTGTGTAACCTATATACAAGCAAACTGAGATTTTCTCTAAAGTTTTAGATTACTTCAAGAGGTGAATCTGATGGTAAATAGAAGGATCCAATTTCAATTTCATGCCAATCGCTGATTTGTGGTCATTGGTGACAGCTGACCCCAGTGCATTATTCATTCTCTTGTTATTCACAAACTTATGGCAATTAAATGGTAAAAATAGTATTTAATTTTATGTTCTTTTAAATTGCTTGACGGATTGTAATTCACATTCTTCTATGGCCAAACTAGAGACAGACAGAGTGTTATGTAGATGATTCTGCTTGTGGAAGGAAGGAAGATTAAGGTTTAACTTCCTGTCAGTAACATGGTGTTTAGAGACAGAGCCCAATCTCAGGTGGCAGAAAGATGTACTGTATTCCTTTCAAAGGAACTGTCCCGGCATTTGCCTTTTCAAGGGCTTATGTTTGTGGAGGAAAGAAAAGAATATTTTATAATATTACCAGTTGGCTGTCAGTCTCTGTCACACCACAGACACTTACGTGTGTAATCATTTCATTCTATGAGATATATTTCGGCTATGCCATTGTAAATATTAATATACATACTGAATTTGATGTTTTAAATTTGCAGTGGCTATACAGAAGATTGAGGAGCTAATACAGCTCCACGTCCAAGGAATGGAGCAGTTACCACATCAGGTTGGGAGGCCTAGCAAATTCAAAATGGGACCTCCACAACAGGGAATGCCCCCACCTCTTATGAGTTTACATACAGCCATACCTGGTGTGGTAAGTATATCTGTGATTGAAACATTAGTTTCTATTCTCTGTAATTGTGTAACCATGCCAATATTTTGCTTTCAGTCAAATTGTTTAGCAATTAAACAACTTGTATTAATTTTTGCTATGTTCTTATTGAGAATAGTATTTTTGTGATATTTTCACATTATTCTAAAATGTCTTGATTAAGACTAACTGAGGATTTGCACATTCTTAGCAAAATATGTGTTGTTAGTTCTGGCTAAGAATAAATTGAAAATTTCAGTCGTGTAAAAAATAACTGCTTTGCCCTATTGGCTGGATTTTAATTAGTGCATAACAAAATCCTCTTGTGAAAATGTGACTTCAGTGTTACAGTTTTTCTTAAATTTCAGTGGAATGTGTAAAACTTTGTTGATCCATACATTTAATTAGTGGCGAATGACACTCAAAACCAAAAATGGTACCAGGACAGTCATACAGAAGTAGTTGACAACTAACCTGACTACTGTATGCAACCGATCCACTGATTGCTGTATCTTTGCAACCTGTTGTTCAGAAGAGATTAGAAAATATGACACATACATTTCTGTGCAGTAGTGAGTTGCTTTCCAGATAACTCTTGAACTTTGATAATTGTTTTGAATTTAAATGAAAAATTAGTTTCAATTTTTTAAAAGTGCGCTTACTGTTTGCATTTGATCTGTGGAGGTAGGTTGCACTGCTCGTGTGTAGTCACAATTTAGGAAAGTGTGGCGTAATGTTGTTTAAATCTGTGACTGGGCTGTCTTTAAATTAGTGTCAGTTTCCATTAAACAACTATTCTGGCATATATAATAGATGGTTAAGACACTTTGCTTGTATCTAGGAAGGGACAAGTTCTGTTTCTATTTGACCATACTGTTTTGGGAAAAATATATTAAAAACAAAGATTCCAAGACTTACCAAGCGGGAAAGCGCCGGCAGACAGGCACATGAACAAAACACACAAACACACACACAGAATTACGAGCTTTCGCAACTGGCAGTTGCTTCGTCAGGAAAGAGGGAAGGAGAGGGAAAAATGAAAGGATGTGGGTTTTAAGGGAGAGGGTAAGGAGTCATTCCAATCCCGGGAGCGGAAAGACTTCCCTTAGGGGAAAAAAAGGACAGGTGTACACTCGCGCGCGCGCGCGCGCGCACACACACACACACACACACACACACACACACACACACACACACACACACATATCCATCCGCACATATTGTTTGTTACAAATGCTTGTCCCATATAAGTTCATGTGAATTATGCATGAATATTTTTTCCAACTAAGTTAGTGCTCTGCCCTAAGGTTGATAGTTAATTTGTTACCTTATAAAGACCATAATCATCATGAACACTATGATGATAAATTCTCTCTCTCTCTCTCTCTCTCTCACACACACACACACACACACACACACACACACACACACACTCTGCATCCAGTTCATAACATGTTTTTGGAGCAGAGATTACTGAGAAGACCCAATTTGTACACACAAAAACATTTCTACTCTCTATTGCAAATTTAATTTTTTGGGCTCATTATCAAGATTATTAAATGTTGAATGTTTGTCTGAGTCAACTGGAGATAACTTTTCCTTTAAGGATATCAGTACTATTCTTGAACTGGAATGGATAATTGTGTTTGAATTTAAATGGACTGAGTGACTGGTGTTGGAATTACCCATTTCTTAACTGTCTACTTACGGCCTGAATATGTGTGAACTCTCACACACCATTTTCTTTTCAAACTTTTTACCTATTGTGGTTTCTTTGCACAGTGTCTCTCATTTTTGTTTCTCAGCCATATTGCTAATGTTAAGATGGTATTTGTATAATTCAAAAGTAGCTAGAGATTAGTTCCATGGCCCTTATTAATGTATTACTATGCTCTTTTACTAGCATTATTATTTCTGTTTTACTTTCATCTGCTCCTAGTTTCATTTTTGTGGAAACGTGTATTCCGATATTTTGTATTTGTGGCCTATTAATTAGTAACCTGCAGTTCACTTCAAAACAGGTATCATCAACACACAGCTTATAAATTTAAATGAATCATCAGTTTAGTGCAAGAACCCTTACTGGCTCAATGCAAACAAAATTGCTAAATAACAATAGATATGTAGCCAATAGGGATTTCAGTCTCTGTTAGAATAGTACCAGTTTTGGATTGCACTCAGTCTTCCTTCAGAGCTTTTGATGTATGGAGCTTGCTTAACTCCTAAATTTATGAATTACTGTTAAGAAAGATAGAGCTGAAGCTGGATTGTTTGTAATTCAAACCAGAAGTATATGAAATTCCAGCATTCTAAATAGAAACCTATTATTGACACAGTGATAGTGATTCTCATTATAACATAAAAATAGTGTAGTGATTCTCATTATAACATAAAAATCCCTAATTTTCTTGCCTTGCTTCACTACTAAGGTAATTTAGAAGACTGTGGTACTGTTTGTTTCCATGTAAAATGCTTATAAAATATTTTGCACCACCTTCATGACTTGCAGATTTTGCATTTTATTGTCTCGAAGCCTCTAGTCCAATATTGTTACAATCACAGAAAATTGCTATGTACAGCCACCTGTGCAGTGCAGGTAAAGCAAACCCTTAAGAAATGGGTAATTCCAATACCAGTCACTCAGTCCAATTAGTTCCTGATTAAGTTTGTACACAATTATACATTTGATTTCAAGAATAGTATACAATCGTTCACTCGACGAAAAATCCGTACCCAAAGACTGGAAAGTTGCACAGGTGGTTACACCAATATTCGAGAAAGGTAGTAGGAGTAATCCACTAAATTACAGGCCCATATCATTAACGTTGATATGCAGAAGGATTTGATAACATATATTGTGCACGAACATAGTGAATTGCCTCGAAGAAAACAATCTATTGACACACAGTCAACATGGGTTTAGAAAATACTGTTCTTGTGAAACACAACTAGCTCTTTATTCACATGAAGTGCTGAGTGCTATTGACAAGGTATTTTAGATCGATTCCGTATTTCCGGAAGGCTTTTGACAGTGTACCACACAAGCGGCTCGTAGTGAAATTGCGTGCTTATGGAATATCGTCTCAGTTATGTGACTGGATCTGTGATTTGCTGTCAGAGAGGTCACAGTTTGTTGTAATTGACGGAAAGTCATCGAGTAAAACAGAAGTGATTTCTGGCGTTCCCCAAGGTAGTGTTATAGGCCCTTTGCTGTTCCTTATCTATATAAATGATTTGGGAGACAATCTGAGCAGCTGTCTTCGTTGTTTGCAGATGATGCTGTCATTTGTCGACTAATAAAGTCATCAGAAGATCAAATCCCCCTGCGGGTTCGGGGGTACGAATAGGCCCGCGGTATTCCTGCCTGTTGTAAGAGGCGACTAAAAGGAGTCTTCAAAGTTTCGGCCTTATGTGATGGTCCCCACTTGGGTTTGACCTGCCATTTTCAAAATTTCCGTTGTTAGTGCGTGCCATTTGGGGAAGGACGCCTTACGTGGTGTTTTTCTATTGGTCCATCGTGCACCTCCATCTTGCATGCTATCTATTGTCGTGTGGAGGGATTTACACCCCTTGTCTTCTGGGTTGCCTCCTCGTCTTGTGCGCAATCCCCTTCTTAGCGCCCACGGCAACTGTGGACCCTTTCAACACCTAAAATCCAGCACGGTAGCCAGTCCGTTGTGGTGGGGTCGTCATGTACCCTCTTGGTGGTAGCCCCCTGACCACGCAGGGATCGCACTACAGATGCCAGAGCTGTTTCCTCCCCATGCATGCCAAGGAGTATGTGCCCATCTTGTCTGGGGCACGGGGACTCTGGGCAATGGGATATCGGCCAGGTACCCGTTGCTTTGGCTGGGTGGCGCCCTTGGGGAGAGCCCTCGTTCGGAGTAGGTGGCATCTGGGCGGATGTGTCGCAATGAAGCGCAATAAATCTCACCAAGCTGGTGGTCGCACTGCCACCAGCGTCTCTAAGCGAGGCAAAATTGAATTCGATGCTGCACAATATGATCCTCAGTCGTTCCCCTCGTTGGCTGCCCCATGGGAGGGACGCAGATCTAGCGCCAAGCAGGAGCCTTATGTACCACAATACCTTGTCTGCAGCAGGACTGATGGTGACTCCTTTCTTTCGACAAAGCCTATGTTTTTTGTGGAACACCTGGAGGATAAGTTTGGGGAAGTGGCGGGTTTGTCTAAAATGAGGAATGGGTCCATCCTCCTCAAGACGTCCTCCCCAGCCCAGTCACGGGCGTTGCTCTTGTGTGATAAGCTGGGAGATGTCCCTGTTACCGTCACTCCCCACAGTAGCTTAAATATGGTCCAGGGGATTATTTACCATCGCGACCTCTTGTTACAGTCCGATGACGAGCTGAGAGCTGACTTGGAACGACGTGGTGTGCATTTTGTCCGTCGTGTGCACAGAGGACCCAAGACCAACAGGGTGGCCACCGGTGCCTTTATCTTGGCCTTCGAAGGTGCTGTATTGCCTGAGAAGGTCAAGGTAATGGTTTACCGTTGTGACGTCAAGCCATACGTCCCTCCCCCGATGCGGTGCTTCCAGTGCTGGAAGTTTGGGCATATGTCCTCCCGTTGCCCATCCAGCGCCACATGTCGAGATTGCGGACGCCCCTCTCATCCCGATTCTCCATGTGCGCCTCCGCCTGTCTGTGTCAACTGTGGGGAACACCACTCTCCATGCTCGCCGGACTGCCCCGTTCTTCATAAGGAGCGGAAGATTATGGAATTTAAGACCCTGGACCGGCTTACTTATCGCGAGGCAAAACTGAAATTTGAAAGGTTGCATCCTGTCCCTCTTCAAACTTCTTATGCTGCAGCTACGTTATCGTCGCCCTCGCGGGCGGCAGTTGTCGCCTCCTCTGTGCCGCCTTCAATTGGCCCTCGGGGCCGTCCATTTCTGTCTGCCCCCCTCGTGTCTGGGGGCAAGCCTTCCTCTGTTGCCCCCTTAGCAGTTGGGGGCAAACCCCCTTCTGTCACTCCCCCCGCACATGCTTCAGGAGTGACATCTGCTCCAAAACCAGGGGGCTCAATCCCTCCCCCTTCTCTGCCGGCGTCGTCTCCGCCGGCGTCGTCTCTGCCGGCTCCTCTCTCGCGGAAGGGGTCCCTCGGGGGCCTCCCTTCTTCCGTTTCTTCTGCTACCCCGCCGGATGTCAGCCAGTGGCTGAAGGTTCATCCACCTGCTGGTCGTAGGGCTTCTGCGTCGTCGTCAGCCTCCGACGCTCCTTCAGAGAAACTCTCCCAGCCCTCTAAGCCAAAGGACAGACGCCAGAAGAAGGACCGGAACGTGTCCAAGAAGAAGGACGCTCCGGCAGTTTCAGTACCGCCTGCTGTCAATAGCTCTGGCTCTGGGGATGCGGTGGAGATCCTCGTCTCTGCCGCGGATCTCGCCCTCACGGAACCCTCGGGGACCTCTCCTATAGACACAGCTGACTCTCGCTCAGTGGCGGCCGTTGACTCTGCAGCGCCGTCTGCCTCTTAGTCGCCTTCACGCCCTCCCAGTCCCTTCCTGCTTCCATTCTCCAGTGGAATTGTGGCGGTTATTTCCGCCACCTGCCTGAGCTCCGGATGCTTCTGAGTGTTTCCCCTGTTCTGTGCATTGCTCTTCAGGAAACTTGGTTTCCAGCAATGCGGACCCCTGCCCTTCGCGGTTATCGGGGATACTATAAGAACCGCGCTGACTGTCAACGAGCTTCAGGTGGAGTTTGCCTCTTTGTTCACCACTCTGTCTGTAGCTCACCAGTACCCCTTCTGACGCCTTTAGAGGCAGTCGCTGTCAGGATTGAGCTCTCGCCGGCTATTACTGTTTGCTCTGTTTACGTTCCTCCGTATGGGCAACTCCCCCGACATGTCTTGGCTACGCTGCTGGCTCAACTCCCGCCGCCATTGCTGCTTCTGGGCGATTTCAATGCCCACAACCCTCTATGGGGTGGGACTGTCTCCGATGACCGCGGTCGCGCTGTGGAGCATGTGTTGGCTCAGCTCGACGTTAGCCTCTTGAACACCGGTGCTCCCACGCATTTCAGTGTGGCCCATGGCTCATTCTCGGCCATCGATCTCTCTCTTTGCAGTCCCGGACTTGTCCCATCCCTTCACTGGAGAGTGCATCCTGATCTGTGTGCTAGTGACCATTTTGCCATCTATTTGTCACTGCCCCAGTGTCATTCTTCTGGGCGCCTGCCCCGCTGGGCTCTCAACAGGGCTGACTGGCCGGCTTTTACTTCCGCTGCCACCATTGCTTCTCTCCCACAGGGTGACATTGACGAGGTGGTCCGTGTCTTGACCTCGTCAATTATTTCTGCGGCCGAGACTGCCATCCCTCGCTCTTCTGGACTCCCTCGGAGGAAGTCTGTCCCTCTGGTGGTCGCCGGAGATTGCTGAGGCTATTCGCGACCGTAGGCGGGCTCTCCAGCGTCATAAGCGGCACCCGTCTCTGGAGACCCTCATCGCCTTTAAGAAGCTCCGTGCCTTGGCCCGTCGTCTTATTGCACGGCGTAAGCAGGAATGCTGGGAGAGGTACATTTCATCCTTGGGCTCCCGTGTCTCCCCGTCGTTCGTGTGGTCCCGCATCCGGCGGATTTATGGATACCAGACCCCTATGGGTGTCCCTGGAATCTCCCTGGACGGCGCTGTATGCACGGACGCTGCCACCATTGCTGACCACCTTGCCACGCACTTTGCTACGAGCTCTGCGACTGCAACTTACCCTCCTGCCTTTCGCTCTCTAAAGGAGCGCACCGAGCGGACGCCGTTATCGTTCCACACACGTTGTTCTGAAAAATACAATGCTCCTTTCAGCGAGAGGGAATTCCTCGCTGCCCTCGCCAATTGCCCTGATACAGCGCCAGGACCGGACTGCATCCACGCGCAGATGCTGAAGCATCTCTCCAGTGACTGCCAGAGACACATCCTCACCATCTTTAACCGTATTTGGAGCGAGGGCGTGTTCCCATCGCAATGGCGAGAGGGTGTTATCGTTCCCCTCTTGAAGCCCGGTGCGGACCCTCTGGCGGTGGACGGCTATCGTCCCATTACACTAACCAATGTTTTGTGCAAATTGCTCGAACGTATGGTGGGGCGGCGTTTGTGTTGGGTCCTTGAGTCGCGCGGTCTCCTCGCTCCATCCCAGGGTGGCTTCCGTCAGGGCCGGTCTGCTGCGGACAATTTGGTGCGGCTGGAATCTGCTATCCGTACGGCCTTTTCCCGCCGTCAGCATCTCGTTGCTGTATTTTTTGATCTGGGGAAGGCATATGACACAACATGGAGGCATCACATCCTCGCTACATTGCGCGAGTGCGATCTTCGTGGTCAGCTCCCAGCTTTTCTTCAAAACTTTTTATTGCGCCGCTCTTTCCAGGTGCAAGTCGGTGCCGCCTCTAGTTCATCTTATATACACAGGAAAATGGGGTCCCGCAGGGCTCGGTGTTGAGCGTTTCCTTATTTCTAGTGGCCATTAATGGTCTGGCTGCAGCCGTGGGGTCATCGGTGTCTCCTTCTTTGTATGCCGACGACTTCTGCATCTCATTTAGCTCAACGACTACGGGAGTCGCCGAACGCAGGCTGCAAGCAGCCGTTCGCAAGGCGGCATCATGGGCTCTGACTCATGGATTTCAGTTCTCTGCGGCCAAGACTCGAGTTATGCACTTCTGCAGGCGTCGGACGGTCCACCCTCATCCGGAACTTTACCTCGACGGTCACCTACTTGAAGTGGTGGACACTAGCCGCTTCTTAGGACTCGTCTTTGATGCCCGGCTCACATGGGTTCCTCATATTACTCAGCTGAAGCAAAAGTGCTGGCAGCACCTCAACGCCCTCCGCTGCCCGAGCCATGCGTCTTGGGGTGCAGATCGCAGCACGCTGTTGCGATTGTACAGAGCCCTTGTGCAGTCCAGGCTTGATTATGGGAGCCTGGCCTATGGGTCTGCATCGCCCTCAGTGTTGACGTTGTTGGACCCCGTACACCACTGTGGGGTTCGGCTTGCAACTGGCGCTTTCCGTACGAGCCCCGTGGATAGTCTGCTGGTGGAGGCCGGGGTTCCCCCGCTGCGGATTCGCCTCCGCCGACTGTGCTGTCCACGTGCATTGCTCACCGGGCCATCCCAATCATCGCCTGCTTTTCCCTGCCAGGGTTCTCCCTCTGCCCGACCGGCGACCTAGGTCTGGGCTTTCCATTGCTGTCCGCGTCCAGTCCCTGCTGTCTGAACTGGGGTCGTTCCCTCTTCTGCCGCCCTTCCGGGCCTGTGCACCCACGCCTCCCTGGTGTATGACCCGTCCGTCCGTCCGCCTGGACTTGGCACGGGAACCCAAGGACTCGGTACCGCATGTGGCCCTCCGTCACCGTTTTCTTGCGCTCGTCGCCTCATTTTCAGGCTGTGAGCCTGTCTACACCGATGGTTCCCTGGTGGATGGTCGTCCTGCCTACGCTTTTGCTCACGCTGCCCATGTTGAACAGCGCTCCTTGCCGGCTGGCTGCAGTATTTTTACTGCAGAGCTGGTGGCCATATTGCGCGCTCTTGAGCATATGCGTTCCTGCTCAGGTATGTCCATCGTCATCTGCAGTGACTCCCTGAGCAGCCTCCAGGCTATCGACCGCTGCTATACCTCTTCTCCTCTGGTATCCTTTATTCAGGAGTCTGTTTTTGCCATTACCCGCTCTGGTCGTTCGGTGGTCTTTGTTTGGACGCCAGGTCACGTTGGCATCCCGGGGAATGAACGTGTCGACAGGCTAGGCTGGCCAAAGGGGCGGTCGACGCCCCCACTTTGGCGATCGGCCTCCCGGCTCGTGATTTGCAGCTGGCGTTGCGCCGTAAGGTGCTTCAGATGTGGCGTGAAGAGTGGCGTAGCCTGACTTCTCCGAATAAACTGTGGGCTGTTAAGGAGACGACCGATGTGTGGCAGTCCTCCCTGCGGGCTTCTTGCAGGGACTCTATCATCCTGTGTCGGCTCCGCATCGGCCATACCTACCTGACGCATGGACATCTTTTGCGTCAGGAGGATCCCCCCCTGTGTCGGTGTGGGTCCCGGTTGACGGTCGCCCATATTTTGTTGGAGTGTCCCCGCCTGCGCACCCTCCAGCAGACTTTTAATCTCCCGGGCACGTTGCCTTTCGTTTTATGCGACGATGCCTCCATGGCTGACGACATTTTAAATTTTATCCGTGGTAGTCCTTTTTATGGTTCCATTTAGGGGGGACCTGTCCCTTTCCCTTTCTGTGTATCTTGTCCTCGAGTGTCCCATTGATCGCAGATTTTAATGTGTGTATTCGGATGGTTGACTCTTTCCCAATTTTTGTTCCCATGGTCAGTCAACCAGTCTCCGACCCTCTTATTTTCTTCCGTTTCTTTCTGTCCAGTGTTCGTCTGTACTCTTCTTGTCTCTAGTGTTCGCTGCCACATTGGTGTTCTTTCAGTGACTGGGGGGAGGGGCGTCTCCTCCCCCCTTGGGGTTTTACCTGTTCCGTAAATTTTGTTTCGCCGGTTTTTTTGGAATGGGGGACTGATGACCTTAGCTGTTTAGTCCCCCTTAAACATCCCAACAACAACAACAACAGAAGATCAAAACAAACTGCAAAACAATTTAGAAGAAATATTGAAATGGTGCAAAAAGTGGCAGTTGACCTTAAATAACGAGAAGTCTGAGTGCTGAAAAGAACGCGTTAAACTTCGGTTACACGATAAATCAATCTAATCTAAAAGCTGTAAATTCAACTAAATACCTAGTAATTACAATTACAAACAATTTAAATTGGAAGGAACACATAGAAAATGTTGTGGGAAAGGCTAACCAAAGACTGTGTTTCATTGGCAGGACACTTAGAAAATGTACAAACCTACTAAGGAGACTGCCTACACTACACATGTCCATCCTCTTTTAGAACACTGTTGTGCAGTGTGGGATTCTTACCAGATAGGACTGACAGAGTACATCGAAAAAGTTCAAAGAACGGCAGCATGTTTTGTATTATGGTGAAATATGGGAGAGAGTGTCACAGAAATGGTACAGGATTTGGGATGGACATCATTAAAAGAAAGGCATTTTTCATTGCGACGGAATCTTCTCACGAAATTCCAATCACCAACTTTCTCCTCTGAGTAAGTGAGTAAGAGGACTGTGGAGTTTAAACTCTTCACTGACGAATGGTGAATTTGTCTGATGATCATTGTAGAGGAGTGTGGAGGCAATCAGGTACCAATGCATGTATCATGGATGGAGTCCCATGGGTTCAGAAGGAAGATAGGTCAGTCGTGTTTGCATTTTTTAACAGCCTGTGTGTATCTCAATTTCACAGTGCTTACTGTTTTTTATTTGCCGCTCCCCATGAATTGAGATGTACACGTATTTGCAGGTATTCGAGTAGTGCAAAACATTTTTGAGTTGTTTGTGTTTGGTGATAACTTACCTGTAAGAAAAGTTTTGAATTGTCAACGTAAAATTAAACTCCAGCTGCGCGGAGTGGCTGCGTGGTTTGGGGCGTGGTGTCACGGACTGCATGTCCCCTCCCGTTGGAGGTTCAAGTCCTCCCTCTGGCATGGATGTATATGTTGTTGTTAGCATAAGTTAGTTTAAGTAGTGTGTAAGACAAGGGACCTCAACATTTTGGTCCCTTAGGAATTCACACACATTTGAACATTTTAATTAAACTCCAACCGAACAGGCTAGGGAGGCCCAACAGCAGCGACTATCTGCTGTGCCATCATCAGCCCACACGTGTCACTGGATGTGGATATGGAGGGGCATGCAGTCAGCACACCGCTCTCCCAGCTGTATGCCATTTTACGAGACCAGAGCCACTACTTCTCTGCCATGTAGCTCCTCAGTTTGCCTCACAAGGGGGTGAGTGCATCGTGCCTGCCAACAGCATTTGGCAGACCAGATGGTCTCTCATCCAAGTGCTAGCCCAGACCGACTGCTTAATTTCTGTGGTCTGATGACACACATACATAAGAGGTGCAACAATAAAGTAATGAGACTGATGTGGACAAAAATGTTGCTTACCGTTTTAGTCTAAGTTTAGTGTTGTCTCCTTCAACTTAGTTCCCTTTTGATCGCACACACTTTTTCCAGTGCTTCTGCCATTGATGGTAACATTTCTGGAACTTATCTTCTGTAATATCCTCCAAGACCCTCGTTGAAGCTTTTTGGACATCTTGTGTTGTTTGAAAATGATGTCCCTTGACTGCCATTTTGACTCTTGGAAATAGAAAAAAGTCTCACGGAGCGATATCAGGTGAATAAGGTGGCTGTGGTATTACTGAAATTTGTTTTGAGGTTAAAAATTGCTGTACTGACAGAGCAGTATGGGATGGTGCATTATCTTGATGCAGAATCCCATTACCAACAATGTTGGCACGGAAACGAAGAACTCTTTTATGAAGTCTTTCTAAAATTTCTTTGTAGTAATATTGGTTAACTGTTTGTCCAGGAGGCACCTACTCTTTATAAATAATTCCCTTGGAATTAAAGAATCACACAAATATGCATTTGACTTTGACGTGTGAGCTTTTTTTTGGTCTGGATGATCCCTTTCAGCACCATTCCGAACTTTGGCTTTTTTTTTTTCCCTCTGGATTGTACTGAAAATACCAACTTTCATCACCAGTGATAACACAGCTCGACAATTCTGGATTCGATTTCCATTTTCTTTAACAGATTGGCTGCCACATTTTTCCTTGTTTCTCACTGTTGTGGTGTGAGATTTTTGGGGACCATTTTTGCGCAAATCTTTCTCATACCAAGATACTCAGTTATTATTAGACGAACTGTTTCTCGATTGATGTTCAGTTCTTCTGCAATCATTTTCACAGATAATCTTTGATCATAGCATACGAGTTCATGCACCCTGTCCAAGTTGACATGCGTCCGTGAGATTGATGGTTGTCCACTGCGGTCTTCATCTTCAAAATTCGTTCTGCCTTCACTAAACATTTTATACCCACGAAAAACTTGAGCACTTGATGTAACCACCTCTCCAAAAGCCTTCTGAAGCTTACGTAAGTTGTTGTTGCGTTTTCACCCAATTTAATGCAAAAAGAAATGGCATACCATTATGCAATATTATGTGGTTCCATTTGCACGACAAGAGACACAAACACGTGTTAGCTTATTACAGCACAACTCATGACTGAGCAGTTGCATCGATGTGCCGCTTGGACTTAGAAGCAACTTACAGACCAAGGTCAAATACTGTGCCTACACAAGCCTGCAGGGTTGCCACATCTTGCAAAGAAAATCAGTCTCATTACTTTATTGTCGCACCTTGTACACACACACACACACACACACACACACACACACACACACACATGCTGCTACATTGTGCCTGCTGAAGACACCATGCTGTTACTGCAGTTCAATAGATGGATACGAGTGAGGTTATTTGGAATGGGATGAGTGGAAGGAGCCAGGTTGAGGGGTGGGGAGGGAAGGGATAGCTGGTGTCTCGGAGGGATGCAGCAAGTGTGTGCAGGACAGAAGGACTGCAACACATGAGCAGCAGAGCTGGTTGATTGTGTGGCACATGAATACGATGATATGGGCTGGGAGGGGCAACAGGACAGAGGAAGGGGAGTCTGATGGGTGGAGGGTGTGGGTGCAATAGGTTAGTGGAAATTGTGGCCAGGTAGTTTATAGGAACAAGGAATACGTTACAAGGATAACCTCCATCTACATAGTTCAGAAAAGCTGGTGCTGCAGGGAATGATCTAGATGACACTGGTTGTAGTACAGCTGTTGAATTCAAGTATGCTGTACTCAGCAGCATTTTCTGTCACTAGGTGGTCAACTCTTTTCGTGGCCACAGGTAGGCAGTGGCCATTCATTCTAATGTGTAGCTGGTTGGTTGTCATGCACACATAAAAAGTTGTTTTGAGAAAAAATGGAGCAGAATTGTTAATACAGCATGACTTGAGTTCACAGGTGGCCCTGCCCTGATGGGATAGGATAAGCCTTTAACACAACTAGAATAAGACATGCTGGATGGATGATTGGGGACTGTCTTGCATCTGTTTCTTCCACATGGATGACACCCCTGTGGAAAGGGCTTGGAAATGGAAGTAGCATAGGGATGGACCAGAATGCATAGGTTGGTGGGTAGTGGAGTACCATTTTAGGAGAGATGGGAAGAATCGTGCCTATGGTGTCCCTCATATTCAGGTGTGATTATAAGATAGTCAAAGCCCTGGCAAAATACATGGTTCAGTTTCTCCATTTCAAGGTGGTATGGAGTGACGAGGGGAGTCGCCTTTGCAGCTGAATCTTGCGAGGGGGTGGCATGAGAATAGGGTAGCGTGAGGATGAGGAACAAGAAATTGTTTGCGGACTAGATTTCGGGTTGGGGGTGGTAATAGGGAGGGGGAGGGTGGTATTGACTGTCGGTGAAGGTTTCAAAGGCCTTCACAGTCAGGCACTAATACCCCTCCCCTGTCACAAGTAGTCCACAAACAGATTTCTTGTGCCATATCCTCACTAGACAGTAGTCCTTCACAGTATGTCGAATCGAACACCATTCAGCCATCTAAATTTCCAGATTGTTATTTTATTGGACTACTAGTTTCGACTATATATTACACCATCTTCAGGCCCTCTGACTGACGTGTAGGAAGATTCCAACCTCAGTTATGGGCCTGAAGATGGCATAATATATCACTGAAACTAATAGTCCAATAAAATAACAATTTGCAAATTTAGATGGCTGAAGGGTGTTTAATTTGTCATTCTGTACTGAACAGCTGAGGTCCAACAACCATCTTTGCAAAGATGACACACAGTAATCCTCCACCCTCCTTATCCCAGAATCAGATGCTAAGGAGCACCATCCTCCTCACACTCGTAGCACCAACTGGACCAAGTCCTTCATCAGGGCTTCGAGTGTCTGTCATCATTCCTTCACACCACTCATAAGGTGGTAGTCCGCCACCCACCCAACCTATGCAACTTCCATGTCCATCCCTATGCCACTCTCAACTGCTTGCTGTAGGAGTCATATCAAGGTGGAAGACACCGGTGCAACACCTACCCGATTCATGTGCCCGGCACGTTCTGCGCTAGTCCTGTCAAAGACTTAGCCTATCCCATAAGAGCCAGAGCCCCCTGCGAAGTAGTTGTCCCGCATTAACAGTTTTGCTGCATGTTTTTTCAAAACAGCTTTTTTTGTATGCTAGATCACCAAGCAGCTAACCATTAGAATGAATGGCCTCTGCCAAATTGTGGCCAAGAATAGAGCTGACCACTTAGTGGTAGAAAATGCTTCTGAGCACAACATATCAGAGTTGAAGAGCTCTGCTACAATCTGTGCCATCTAAATCATTCCCTCCAGCACTAGCTTTTGTGAACTATGTAGATGGGGTTATCCTTGCAACACATTCTTCATTCCCATAATGCCTCAATCTGTGCTAACTCACCATACTCTTCACCCAACAGTCTCCCCTTCCTCTGTCTTGTCATCCCCTCACAGTCCATGACATCATCTTCATGCACCCACTTGAAGTCACTGGCTCCAGTGCCCGTGTCTCGCATTCCTAACACATATTTGTATTCTGTTAGAATTTTCCTTACTTTATTTATCTTTAAGGAAGGAAATTTTCAGTGCACCAAAGGGTGCCACAAGAATAGTATGTGATGCTTACCATCTTGTAGGGAACTCTTTTACGAGTCAAATATTTTAGTTACACTATGACAGCACATATTTTTTTTCTTATAAATTATGTTGAAAATAATCCAATGTTCAGAGGGAATCATGAAGTCTATAATTACAATACTTGAGGAAAAATTGTCCTTCATTACTATACATTAAAAGTTGCTTTAGCCCAGAATAGGGTACTACCAACACATTCTCTCTCTTGCCTAATGGCATTAAATACCGGACACATTGCAAAACTAAATTTGAAAGTAAGCCAAGAAGTGTCCCTTCTGGGCACCTCCTTATATTTATTCTATAGAAATTTTTTTCTGTAGAAACCAGTAGGTTATTTAGTACAAAAGTAATAAATACTTGCTACATAAATAAAGGAATGAATAAAGATACCAAATCATCATATAATTGAGGTGTTGAGTTGTCAATAAGCATGTAAACGAGGCTCAAAATGTTGTGAAGCTTTTATGCGACGTCATACTTCAGAGCTAATTCACACTGTAGGATGACCGGAGCGGGTGACGTGGTCGGGGTTGTAAGGCGTGGCTGGGTAGAAAGAGGAAGGTGGCTGTTTTTAGCAATCTTCCTCTTTATTGTTAGTTCTCCCAATACATTTTCCGGTAGCTCAGCCCCACCGCTCGTGTCGTGGTGGAGACGTGCTGATGCATGCAGTCCGGGGAACGCGACACCGCGCTTGCTCAGTGGCTGCGCAGGTGGTAGGTTGTTAGCAGCACTAGGCCTGGCCTAGTGCGCGGCAGCTCGTGACGATGCTGGGAGTCGGCGATGGAGCAGCGGGCATCGCCCTCCGCTGGCCGATCCTTGGGGACAGCGGCACTGATGACGATGGCGTAACAGCGACCGAACGCCCAATCGGTCGAACCGAATACCGATGCCCACCTCTGATGCCCTTAAATAGTGCAGACCACTGCTAAATCCGCCAATAGTGCAGACCACTGCTGAATCCGCCAGTTATGCAGCGCCATGTTTATTAGGAGGTTCTCGATGAGTTGGCTAACGCAACTGCTGCACACGCGGCCCGCGCCTGCTTAATTCTGCTAATGCTGTGTTCTGGCTGTTGATGGCTGCCGCACACGTACACATATACTGAAGCTCATTGCAAAACTGTGACCTGCATAATGCGCTGGCCAGCGTTTGTCCGCCGTCTGCCGTGAGGCTGGCGCATCGTGCACTGAAACACACTAAATCACAATTTTGCACCATATTTCCTAAAAATAACCCCTTGTCCTCTACAATTCCTCCCTCGTACGAAAAGAATTCGTCCCCGAATTCATCAAAACAGTCAAAACAACTATAGTTCACTTCACAAACACTACAAAATGTGATTGATGCACTATTTACACTGTGTTCATTCACTTATATCCTCACTCTAATCTTTGTTCATAAAAATTACTTAACGTTCTGCTGCAGTGCCTCACAACTGTTCAGTGATTTTGTCTGGACCCTTAGGTTAAAGGTTGGAAGGGGTGCGATTTGGGCTACCTTCCTCTTGAGCCAATAGTACACTAATCCTACAACAAAGATAAAAACACAGGTGGCGGTGGTTGATGATCCAAAAACTAGTAAGCATTGCTTATGCTCAATACGATACTCATGCACTTGTTGGAAAAGATGTTCCATAGTTATACGTCCATCCTGAGCTGCTAGCATCCGGTCCAAAGAGGCGAGCAAAGTCGGATCTAATGTGCTTTTCAAAAGAGTGAGATTTTCTTTCGTGACGAATTGCACCGGTTGGTTGGGTACATAGATCAATGTGTGTGTTATGTTCATGATTGTAGCTCCAGTAATCATGGGTGGTAAACGGAAAGTTGCCCCTGAAATGTCACACTTTGTGCCGTTAATTAACAGTCCCGGCCCCTGCAATTCTATTCTTTGCGTACTCCCTTGCTTACCCTGCTTCTAACAAATGCAAATAACGACTGGGTTTTCCATTACTGAAAATACTCAATGTGGACCCACTTGCTAAAAGAACTGCACCGTGCCTGCTATAATTTCCGTAAGGCCTTCCGTGACTAGTTCTTGAGAGCGGAATAGAGAATACTCATGAGATTTGGGAACAGTGTGTAACAATTTCGCGGGGCAGATGGTAACTGGACCTGTTCGACAACGCAGCAAGTCTTGTGCAGTGAGGAACGCATGAGCTTGTCTGTTATGTGCCACTAATAGTATTTCCTGTACGGTTAATTGTACAAATTTCTGCAAAATTTCCCACTTCACTGGATACGTATGCAAGGCATTGTTGTTGTTGCTGTTGTTGTCTTCAGTCCTGAGACTGGTTTGATGCAGCTGTCCATGCTACTCTGTTTTGTGCATGCTTCTTTATCTCCCAGTACTTACTGCAACCTACATCCTTCTGAATCTGCTTAGTGTATTCATCTCTTGGTCTTCCTCTACGATTTTTATTCACCACGCTGCCCTCCAATGCTAAATTTGTGATCCTTTGATGCCTCAGAACATGTCTTACCAACCGGTCCCTTCATCATGTCAAGTTGTGCCACAAACTCCTCTTAACCCCCATTCTGTTCAATACCTTGTCATTAGTTACGTGATCTACCCATCTAATCTTCAGCATTCTTCTGTAGCACCACATTTCGAAAGCTTCTATTCTCTTCTTTTCCAAACTATGTATCGTCCACGTTCATCTTCCATACATGGCTACACTCCATACAAATACTTTCAGAAACGACTTCCTGACACTTAAATCTATACTGGATGTTAACAAATTTCTCTTCTTCAGAAACGCTTTCCTTGCCATTGCCAGTCTACATTTTATATACTCTCTACTTCGACCATCATCAGTTATTTTGCTCCCCAAATAGCAAAACTCCTTTACTACTTTTAAGTGTCTTATATCCTAATCTAATTCCTGCAGCATCACCCAACTTCATTCGACTACATTCCATTATCCTCGTTTTGCTTTTGTTGGTGTTCATCTTATATCCTCCTTTCAAGACACTATCCATTCTGTTCAACTGCTCTTCCAAGTCCTTTGCTGTCTCTGACAGAATTACAATGTCATCGGTGAACCTCAACATTTTTATTTCTTCTCCATGGATTTTAATACCTACTCCGAATTTTTCTTTTGTTTCCTTTACTGCTTGCTCAATATACAGATTGAATAACATCGGGGACAGGCTACAACCCTGTCTCACTCCCTTCCCAACCGCTGCTTCCCTTTCGTGTCCCTCAACTCCTATAACTGCCAGCTGGTTTCTGTACAAATTGTAAATAGTCTTTCGCTCCCTGTATTTTACCCCGGCCATCTTTAGAATTTGAAAGAGAGTATTCCAGTCAACATTGTCAAAAGCTTTCTCCAAGTCTACAAATGCTTGAAATGTAGGTTTGCCTTTCCTTAATCTATTTTCTAAGATAAGTCGTAGGGTCAGTATTGCCTCACATGTTCCAACATTTCTGCGGAATCCAAACTGATCTTCCCCGAGGTCGGCTTCTACTAGTTTCTCCATTCGTCTGTGAAGAATTCGTGTTAGTATTTTGCAGCAGTGACTTATTAAACTGATAGTTCGGTAATTTTCACATCTGTCAACACCTGCTTTCTTTGGGATCGGAATTATTACATTCTTCTTGCAGTCTGAGGGTATTTCACCTTTCTCATACATCTTGCTGACCAGATGGTAGAGTTTTGTCAGGACTGGCTCTCCCAAGGCCGTCAGTAGTTCCAATGGAATGTTGTCTACTCCCGGGGCCTTGTTTCGACTCAGGTCTTTCAGTGCTCTGTCAAACTCTTCACGCAGTATCGTGTCTCCCATTTCATCTTCATCTAAATGCTCTTCAATTTCCATAATATTGTCCTCAAGTACATTGCCCTTGTATAGATCCTCTATATACTCCTTCCACCTTTCTGCCTTCCCTTCTTTGCTTAGAACTGGGTTTCCATCTGAGCTCTTGATATTCATACAAGTGGCTCTCTTTTTCTCCAAAGGTCTCTTTAATTTTCCTGTAGGCAATATCTATCTTACCCCTGGTGTGAGAAGCCTCTACATCGTTACATTTGTCCTCTAGCCATTCCTGCTTAGCCATTTTGCGCTTCCTGTCGATCTCATTTTTGAGACGTTTGTATTCCTTTTTGCCAGCTTCATTTACTGCATTTTTATATTTTCTCCTTTCATCAATTAAGTTCAATATTTCTTCTGTTACCCAAGGATTTCTACTAGCCCTTGGCTTTTTACCTACTTGATCCTCCGCCGCCTTCACTACCTCATCCCTCAGAGCTACCCATTCTTCTTCTACTGTATTTCTTTCCCCCATTCCTGTCAATTGTTCCCTTATGCTCTCCCTGAAGTTCTCTACAACCTCTGGTTTAGTCAGTTTGTCCAGGTCCCATCTCCTTAAATTACCACCTTTTTGCAGTTTCTTTAGTATGGCGTAACATTCAAATTTACAAACCTTACATGTTAATAGTATTATGATATGAATTCTCAACAAGGTACCCGTCCGCGTACTGGTAACAGTGGCCATTTTGTAGTACAGAGATAAGTGTTCGTCTATTAGTGTCGTCAGTAGCTCCAGGAATGCGGGCAATTCCAATTGAACTTTCCGTAATCCTTCCCGAATTTGTTCCGAAGGTAACAGTACTGGGGTTAGGTGCCCACGCATTGCGTGCAACAAAGTCTACTGTAGTTCCGTGGCTTCTATTCGTGCTTCCGTAATACTATCAGCAAGAAAACGGAGCAGCTTAGCGATTATCAGCTGTGAATCGATGTTATTTAACCGGTACTTGATTATACCCAAGTCATGATTGGCTGTGTCGGCAATGTGGGACATCAAGGTCGCAGCCAAAGCTCGCAATTGGCGCCTATTATTAACTATATCTTTCTCCAAACTCTTTAATCGGATTGTGGGAAGACCTGCGTCTAACCATCCTCTTTTCCTACGGACATGCGGGATTAACCCTGCAGTTTGCCGCAGCTGAGCTTGTAAGCGTGCAAAAGCTGATCGTAGTAGCTTTAATCCCCCTATGTGTCATTAAACGTTGACTGATTAGCCACCATGGAATGAAGTTCATTAAATGTATCCTCTAATTTACAGATTTCGTTGTCAACCGTCCAAATATTACAGTCCACCCTTAAAGTCCATTGATGTCCGGACATAATTACATCCGCTTGTCGCGAGAACAAAACACCATTTGATATAGGACGTACTTTCAAGGCTTCAGCTAAGTTGCTTCAGCAAAACAGAGTAACTATGGTGATAGTGCACACCTTCCCTCTTCCCTCTTGAGCACAACCCATGACATTGGACCTGCTGGTCTTTACCAGAACGTCATGCCTCCTGAGAAACAAATCAAAACAACTCACATTAGCTCTTCCTTTTTATGCGTGGTCTAAGAGCATAATAGCATGTCTGATCGCTTCTACAATTAACTTGGTTCTCTTGTTTATCTACTCCTTTCTTATTCTTTTTCTTAGATTCATATTTCTCTCCACTAGAAGTTACTGCAGACAATGAAGGAAGTTCCTCAAAATTTCCCTTGAAAGGCCTAATTCAGCTCACATTCAAAATAGTGGGGCGAGTTGGAAGCTGTAGTTTTACATTCGCCGGCGATGTCATCTCGATCAGCTGGAAAGGATCTTGATAATGGGATAATATTTTTTTTTTGCACACAAGGATTAGTCATCATCGCCCATTGTCCTACATGATATTTGGGTAAAGCCGCCTGTCTATTGTGAATTTTGTCCTGTCTCTCTTAACGCTTTAGTGTTAATTTTTTTCACCTGCCACCAGATTGTTTTCAACTTTGTGGATAAATCCTTAACAGCTGAAATATCGGTTCCTGGTGGGGTCTTGAGCAATTCAACCGGAGATGGCATCTTCCGACTGAACAGTACTTCATACGGAGAAATCCTGTACTTTCATGCACTTTTGAGTTATATGCCACTGTTACAAACGCCAATAGGATATCCCAGTTGTTGTTGTGTTAGCTACTGTACGATGAACTCTCTGTCTGACCATTAGCCCGCGGGTGTAACGCGCTTGTTCTCAATTTCTTTACATGCAACAATTTGCATAACTGTTTCATCAAATCAGACATAAAGTTTGACCCTTGATCAGTAATTACAGTTTCAGGTGTTCCGAATTTCAATATCCATTGATGTACCAAGGTGTGAGCGACTGTTTCGGCTCGCTGGTCCGGAATAGCTGTCATACACGTAGTGCGAAAAATGATCTGTTACTGTTCAAATGTAGCGATTACCCGCTGGTGTTTGCACAAACGGTCCCAAGACGTCTATGCCAAGTAATTGGAGAGGTCTATCCACTTCCGGTAGTCGTTGCAACACAATTTTCTGATAACTCAATTCCGCCCGTTGAGCACGTGGAATGCAATTCTTTACGTACTGATCGACATCTTGCCTACGCATTGACCACCAATAACTCTGTCTACCTTCCTTTCCGTTGCTCTTTGACCCGAATGACCAGAAAACATTGAATCATGTGCTTGCCTTAAATTTTCGCTTCGCAATTTTTCTGGTACGACTATGCGTGGACCGTTCCTAGTTTTACGGTACAATATCCCGTCTTCAACAACGAACTGTCGCTGTGAGGTAAATCGTTGACAATCTGTGTCGGCAGTTTGTGCCTCCTCCCATTCATTCTCATTTATTCCTGTGCATTCCGTAGCACATACTTTACGACTCAGACCATCCGTGTTTCCATGCGATTTACCCGGTCAATCACTTCAAAATCGTACTCACTAAGACGCAAAGATCACTTAGTTAATCTACTCATTGGGTCTTTAAGCCTTTACAACCACTTAAGAGCTTCATGGTCAGTAATCACCTTGAAACGTCGTCCATAAAAATAACACCGGAAATAGGTTATTGTGAAAATTAATGCCGATAACTCCTTCTCAGTTGTTGAGTAATTTTTTTCTTCAATGTTCAGCTGGCTGGAAGCATATGCTATCGGGTGTTCCTGCCCTTCTATTTCCTGAGATAATACAATACCCAAAGCAAAATTGCTAGAGTCACAAGACAATATAAACTGTTTACTAAAATCTGGAAAAGCCAAAACCGGCCTAGATGTTAACAAATTTTTTTTAACTTTAGTAAAGCCTCTTTGCATTCTGCTGATGAGTGAAATTTTGCTCCCTTCTTCAACAACTGAAATTTCTGCAAATTTTGGAATATACCTCCTGTAAAAATTGACGAGACCTAAATAAGACTGCAACTCTTTCACTTTTGTAGGTTTCGGAAAATTCATTACTGCCTCTACAAGTTTTGGATCTGTGCTGATACCCTCCTGTCCTGTAATATGACCTAAATAACTGATTTCTTGCAACAAAAATGACATTTTTCCATATGAAGAGTTAACCGCGCTGCTTTCAGACGATCAAAAACTTCACGCGAACGGTGCACATGTTCTAGCATGTCCTTTGAAAAACAATTATGTCATCTAAATATACCATACACTGATTAGGTTTCAGCCCTCTTAACACGTTATCTAGTAACCGTTGGAAGGTTGCCAGTGCATTTTTGAGTCCGAAAGGCATTCGCCGATACTGAGAATGACCTGTAGGTGTTGAAAAAGCTGTCTTTTGTTGGTCTTCTGGGCGACCTCCAACTGGTGGTACCCACTTCGAAGATCCTTGGTCGTGAAGTACCGACACTTACCCAAATTATCCAGAGTTTCAGTGATATTAGGCATTGGGTATGCATCCGATACAGTTTTTTGATTCAGGAAACAATAATCACAACAAAAACGATATGCCTTGTCCGCATCAGGTGATTTTTTTACCCACTATTACGACAGGAGCGGCCGGGGACTACTACTGGTTTCTATTACCCCATCCCTAAGCTGTTGATTAATAAATTCTTCCATGACAGTCTGTAAACTTTTTGGAACACTACATGGTCGTTTATACACCGGTGCTACAGTCCAGTGGGGATGTAATGTTGAACTAACGGTGTGGTGGGCAGTGGAACGTGAGAATTAAATAACTCTTTATATTCCATCAAAAGGTTCTCCATGACTTCTCTGTCTTGCCTTTCTAAATGTGCTACTTTACCCCTCAGTGCGGACCAGCTGACAGACTCTCCCGGCATTGTGTAATCTGCTGCGAAATCCTTACCCAGTTCATCTTCCCCTATTATCTCCAGATTCGCTATTACGGTACCCTGTGCTAACTGCATCTCTTCAAGGCCAAAATTATCAGTACTGACAGGCACAACCTTTTTTCATTCTATCTCCCGCACGTAGGACACGCTATGGCACGTAAAACACGTCATTTTATCCAGCGGCTCATTCTTAGACACAGGTTCAACGACACACAACAAATTTACCAGCACGCTAGCTCCAACATCTGCCCATATTATTTTCCCTGTACCCTTCAGTGTAGTATCCCGCGAGTTAACTCTAAGGGGTCTAGTATGCAGTTTAGGTGGCCCACTCGACTTGTGGGCAGTTCCTTGCGACAGTAATGGTTTTTCGGGCTCAGAACCTAGGCGAAATTGTGTTCTGTCCAGTTCTACTGTACACCATTCCAGGTTAATTTATGCGTGATGCGCAACCAGGAAATCCAATCCGAGTATGACATCATAGCTGCTGTCAACAACTGGAAGAACTTCTGCCTTCACCTGGAAGTTTCTCATTTCCACTCGGAGGTTTAACACTGCTGATCCGAGTGACTTCACCTGTTCCCCACCCATGCCACTTAATGCCCAGCGTGGTGGTTTTCATTCTACTTTACTGAGTACATTTCTATTCGCCACGGATACCTGGGACCCTGCACCCAATAAAAATTTGCACAGTCTGCCCCTCACCAGGCCGGTCAGAAAAAGTCTGCCACTGATTCTGCACTAGCATTTATCCGTACCGGGGGTGTTGCACAGTGGACACACCACTCCGTGTCCCGTTTAACTTGGGGGGGGGGGGGGGGGGGGGGCGAGCCCACCTTGCGGTTACCTATCATGTTTCTGCTAGGACCCATTGCAATTACGCTCCCAATGACCCCATTGTCTGCATTTCCTGCACTGCATTTCCTTGCAATCGCGTCTAATGTGTCCCATCCGACCACATCTGAAACATTTTATTTCTGCATTAAACACCGCTTTCCAGTCCCGCGTCTTTTTTACTGCCTCTAACGTCACAGCGATTGCGACTGCCTCATTGAAAGTCTTAGGGAATTCCATCCTAATTTTGCGGGAGGTTTCGGGTTGTGTTCTTCGCAAAAATCAAATATGCACCTAGTGCCCTTTGCTCAGCTTCCTGCAGAATGGCTTCATTAACCCTATCGGAATCTGTCAGCTCATAGGTATTAAATTAATTTTTCAAAAGCTTTTATTGATTCCCTATTCCTATGATACATTCTATTCAATTTTTCCCGAAAATACCTAGACGTATTTTTCCTCCGATACCTTTCCAGCAACCTTTTTTTGAATACTTAAAATGTCCGGCATCCCTTAATTCTTCATGGCATGTAACATATGCTCTGGCATCCCCAGTTACTTTCAACTTAGCCACATGCAAAAGTGTTTCTGCACTCCATTTCCCAATTTAGCGGCTGTGAAAAGGTTCTAAAAAAAATATCATAGCATCCTCCTCAGCTTTTCGCGAGAAAGGGGTGACCAAAGATGCAGCGTTAGTGTCAAGAATTACTACACTAACAGGAAATCATTACCTGCTCGCTTCTTTAGACCGAGCAAGCTCTATCTCTCATTCCAGCACTCGTTCAAGTAGCTGCTGAATAGCCACCTCGGCTGACACAGACTGCTCCTTCACTACCAGCTATCGAATCAAGACTACAGTAAGCCCAGAAAGAACACCAGGAAGGGAAGACGGACTATGCTACAGTTCAGACAAACCACCAAATGAAAAATTGGCACTTACTTGTCATGTTGCAGGAGATGCTGATCCATTGTTGCCCTTCTCAGGTGCCACATATCCTTATCGATTACCAGCCACAGTTTCCTCCAAATCCAGGGAGAAGACCACTACTGTCACCAATTGTAACAGGAGTGTGTGATGCACAGGGTGCCCGACAGACGCCACTTATAATAGGATGACCGGAGCGGGTGACGTGGTTGGGGTTGTAAGGCATGGCTGGGTAGAAGGTGGCTGCTTTTAGCAATTTTCCTCTTAATTGTTGGTTCTCCCAATACATTTTCCGGTAGCTCAGCCCCCTGCTCATGTCGTGGTGGAGATGTGCTGATGCGCGCAGTCCGAGCATGAGGCCCAACCTAGCTCGCCTCCTGCAGACGCAGCAGCTTGTAACGACGCCGGGAGTCGCTGGTGCAGCAGCGGGCAATGCCCTCCGCTTGCCGGTCCTCGGGAACAGCGTCACTGATGACGATGACGTAACAGCGACCGAACGCCCAATCGGTCAAACCGAATGCCAACGCCCTCCTCTGATGCCCTTAAATAGTGCAGACCGCTGCTGGATCTGCCGGTTATGTGGCGCCGTGTTTATTAGAAGGTTTTCAATGAGTTGGCCACACACAGACCGCGCCTGCATAATTCTGCTAATGCTGCGTTCTGGTTTTTGATGGCTGCCGTGCACGTTCACACGTACCAACGCTCGTTGCAAAACTGTGTCACCTGCATAACGCGCCGGCCAGCCTTCGTCCACCGTCTGCCGTGAGGCTGGCTCATTGCACACTGCAACACAAAATAACTCACAATTTTGCACCATAATTCCTAAAAATAACCCCTTGCCCTCTACAACACCTACATGGGTTCAAGGCCAGAGCAATGTATGTGTCTGTATGTGTATATGTGTATTCTGTGCTAGTTATCTCTAGAGGAGAATATTCTCTGAAAACTTGGCAATGGGCCCGGATTAACTGTGAAACTATAATACTCACCGTGTGTGGAATACAGTATATATGTGCCGTTATGAGGAGTGCGCAAAATAATGTTGGCTCAGAATATGCCCTTTGTCATTTTCCCAATAACTTACCAATTTAACATCTGCCTGATATCCTTGCTGACTTCTGCTCTTTTCACCCAAGGAACAAGATAGATAATTAAGTTGAGTGGTGCAGGGGTGCGTGACGTCCAATGTCCTCTTCTGCCCTTTGATATTTCCTACCTACTCATCAAATATGTCGGCAAGTTATAAGAAACATTACACAAATCAGTTCTGCATACGTCTTCTACATAGTCTGATTCCATGAACTTGGTGTAAATTGTTGCTTGTGTGCCTACTTTTGTCAGTTCTCTTGAAGTTACAATCTATGGTGGCCCATGATCAATACCTGTTACTTTTAATTGTACAAGTTCACAAAATTTTTTGTGTCTTGGTGATGATTCTAACATGGCGATATTAACAATTTGAAATGGAAAAGTCTGACACACAGAAGTAACACACTCCTATTTTTTTGTTAATCTGTTTTGCAAGATATAATACAATTACTTTTAATGTCAATTGGATCATAAGTAAGAAGCTTCTCTCAAATTTATTTCATTTCATGACAATTTATTATCTTTGAAGTCAGTGTGTGACACAGATAGCAGTTCAATCAAGCAATCTAATTGATATCAAAGTGAAGAAAAAGAGCTACTGTGTCAGGAACTGCACCACATAATACACAGCTGTGCCTATTATTATATAATTGGCTATCGAATTTGGTCAAATTCAGATGATCTTTGGGTCATAAAAAAAATATTCAACATGCAGTATCTAATCATTCTTGAAATATTCTATTTAAATAGACATGTGTTATAACAAACATTTACTCTCTTATGGAATATAAGCATTATTGTACCTCGGTTAACGCAATTCTTGACATTTACGAAAGCTACTGCTTGCGTATATGAAAGCTACTGCTTACGTAGATTGTATTATGTCAGAACTGGAAAGAGTAAGATACTATTTCTTCCTCACTTCTTCCCACTTCATCCTCTTTTCTTTCTTTCTTTCTGTCTTCTTCTTCTTCTTCTTCTTCTTCTTCTTCTTCTTCTTCTTTTTTTTTAAGAGATAGAAAAGAAAAGAAAAAAGACCTACACACTACTTCGGTCTGTCTCTACCCTCCACTACAAATTTTGGCTCTAGTTAGTCATGTGGAAGAGATTGAAGGAATTAATTTTGCTAGTGTTATTACTGCTTATTGTTCATGGTTATGACTTTTGACCAGTCTAATATTGTTCTAGGCATTTGTATGTTGCTGCTGCTGTAATGTTTACAACAGACACAAATTGCCTTGTATTTTTTATTACAGGAGAAGGTTCTGGTTGGACTAGAACATGCCCCTCCAGCATTTGATCTACGCAACAGGCTTATTGGTCAGAATGGAACCAATTTGCTTTATATACGTAATGAAACAGGTGCCATGGTGACACTCAGAGGTAAAGGATCGGGTTTCATTGAGCCAAACACTGGAACGGAATCAATGGAACCTCTTCATTTGTGTGTGGAGTGAGTATTTATCACATATGTCTTGTCAAATAGTGGTAGGAAGAAATTATGTCAGTGCAGGAAAGTGTATTGGTGGTGAAAAAGTGTTTCCACTGTAGGGTCCGGGAGAAGGAGAGAAGGTCTTTAACAATTTGTGAATGATTGAATGTGGCAGTAGGGCAAAAGGTGAGGCTTTGGGGAAAGGACTGATACTTCCGCAAGGCTAAGACATTTGGAGGAAAATTTCACAACTGTGTTTTGGGTCTGCTTCAGTTCTGGTTTCTGTATTGTGGTGGTGGCAGTTTTTAAGAGTGGGCTAAATGTAATAGGTCTGCAAGACAGGGTTTGTCAGCTATGAGGGGATGTGGGGGAAGTTTGGAGGTTGTTGTAGAGGTGGTTTGATAGTAGTAATCCAAGGCGGGAGTATAAAGTGAACAGGGTGGAGAGGTTTTTTTTTTTGAGGTGGCATTGTGCATGTTGCTCTAGATCCAGGAGGGCAAGAGTTTGTGTGTGATATGGGATCCAGGAATTTGGGATTGAATAGCAGGGGAATTTTGCGGATGGAGAGGAGGTATTGCGAGGAGGTTTGGGCCTGATTGATGTGGTTTTGCAGGACTGTGTTAGTGAGAGTTAAGGATTGACAAATGACATAGAAATGTGTCCAAAAAAAATCACAAACATACCCAAACAAGTGGAAACAATCATGAAAAAGATAAAATGGATGAAGTAAGGGGAAACGCAATTAAATCTGTGGGAGTAGGCCGACAGTGGAAGGCAGCAGGCAACTGAAATTGCCGTGAAGACACAATGAGATAGAAGAAAAATAAATAAAAAGATTGTAATGTGGGTTCCAGGTCTGTGGGTGGATAAGTGTGAGGAAGGTGGATAACAGATGTGCCTAGAGAAGGTGAAGCTAGTACATGCGAACTGGAATAGAGAAGAGGAGGAGTGGGTGTTGGGAGGTGTTGGTAGGATGAGATAAAAGTTTGTGTGGCACGAGGAGGAGCAGGAAGTAACACATTAAAATACGAGAGTGAAGTAGGAAAAGTGATCAGTTTGAAGGTAAAGGATTAATGTTATCGGTGGGAGTAATGTGGGATGTAAGATACTGCACCAACAATCAGTGCAGTCTTGTAGTTGTCTGTTGTGCGTGGCCAAGATGATTGATATGGTGTGGCTCGTAAGTAGAGCATGCAGTGCGGTTTGTAAAACGATGAGAGAAACACAGGCACAAAGGAGGACAGACACTATACATAGTAATGCATAAGATAATAGTAACAAAGAAAACAGTGCTTGGTTACGGGATGGAAGAGAAGCCATCAGGCAAAATGAAACAATGGAAGATCCAGGATGGAATGTAACAGTATTATGGAAAGGATAGTTGCTGCTCATCACATAGGGGAGATGCGGAGTCGCAGGTAGGCACAACAAAAGACTGTTAGAAGGTGAGTTTTCAGGTAGCAAGTCCTTTGTCGAAAATAGACCACACACACACACACACACACACACACACACACACACACACACACACACAAAACTGCAGTCTCTGGCTGCTGAGGCCACCACAAACCCAGGGCTTATACCTTCAAACTGGTCATTCTTCCTGCATCACACTCGCGTATTTTTACGAGTTATTTCCTGTATCTTCCTGCACCACTCAAACTTGTATCTCATCCTACCAGCACCTCTCCAACCCCTACTCCTTCTTCTCTTTGTCCAGTTCGCTAGTACTGACTTCACCCAATCTAGTCACATCTGCCATCCCCCTATCTCACACTTATTCACTCACAGACCCTAACTCACATTACAATCTTTTTATTTATTTTTTCTTTGATCTCTTTGCGTCTTCAAGCCAGTTTGTTGTTTTTTGCCTGTAGCTATCAGCCAACTCCTTCAGATTTGATCGTGTTTTCCCTTACTTCATCCATTGTATCTTTTTTGTGATTTTTCCCACTTATTTGAGTAGTTCTGCAAATTTCTTTGGACGTATTTCTGTCATTTACGTATTTTCGTGTGTTTATGTTCACTTCTGTGGATCCTTGCTCTTTCCATTTGTGTCAATACAGAAAAGTATCCTTATCTCTAGCCATAACCAAGTCCCATATACTGTTCCTGCATTGTTGCTTGGCTCATGGAATCTCCTCGAATGGGCTTTCATCAAATTACCCAGCTCCAGCTGCCACTGTTTTTTTCACATTGACCTCTACATCTACATACATACTCTGCAATCCACCATACGGTGCGTGGCGGAGTGTACCTAGTAATATAAGTTGGCGGCAGTAAAAGTGTACTGCAGTCAGCCTCAAATGCTGGTTCTCTAAATTTCCTCAGTAGCGATTCATGAAAAGAATGCCTCCTTTCCTCTAGAGACTCCGACGCGAGTTCCTGAAGCATTTCCATAACACTCGCGTGATGATCAAACCTACCAGTAACAAATCTAGCAGCCCGCCTCTGAATTGCTTCTATGTCCTCCCTCAATCCGACCTCATAGGGATCCCAAACGCTCGAGCAGTACTCAAGAATAGGTCGTATTAGTGCTTTATAAGCGGTCTCCTTTACAGATGAACCACATCTTCCCAAAATTCTACCAATGAACCAAAGACGACTATCCACCTTCCCCACAACTGCCATTAGATGCTTATCCCACTTCATGTCGCTCTGCAATGTTACACCCAAATATTTAATTGACGTGACTGTGTCAAGCGGTACCCTACTAATGGAGTACCTCCTCTACATCTGCAAAATTCTTCTTCTATTCAGTCTCAAATTCCTTGATCTCACATCACACATTGAAACTCTTGCCCTCCTGGACCTAGAGCAACATGCACAATGTCGCCTCAAAAAACTCTCCACCCTGTTTACTTTCTACCCCCACCTTGGATTGCTACTACCCACCTCCAAACTACCCCCACATCCCTCATAGCTGTCAAACCCTGTCTTGCAGACCTATTACATTTAGCCCACCCTTAAAAACTCCCACCCACCACCATACATAATCCAGAACCTAAACAGACCCAAAACACAGTTTTGAACCTTTCCTCCAAAAGCCTTAGCCCCGGAGAAGTATGCGTTCTTTCCAAAGGCCTCATCTTTTGCCCCACTCCCAAATTCAATCATGCATGGCTTGTTAAAGACCTTGTCTCCTTCGCTTGATCCCTACAGTGGAAATGCTTTTTCATCACCAACCCACCAATCGGAGTCGAGCAAAGACCATTGAACTCTTCCATCCAATCATGATCCAGTCCACTGCCCCCATATCACTGCCTGTTAAAAAGGTGGCCTTAGCAGCCAGAGATTGTGGTCGTGTGCATGTGAGCTGCGTTTGTGGGGGGGGGGGATGTTGTCTATTTCAGATGAAGGCCTTGTTGGCCTACAAGCTCACTTTCTGGCAGTCTTGCCTTCCTGCGACTCAGTGTCTGCACTGTGTGGTGAATAGCAACTATCCTTCCATAATATTTTTACATCCATCTTGGTTTTTCCTCACCCACCCAGCCCCTTCCCTGCTCCCATTCCAGCACTACACAGCCATCATTCCATCACCACACCGAGTCATTTTTTATTTATTTTATGTTAATTTTTGTTGCACTTATTTATTTCTATTTCTCTCCTTTTCCACTACTTCCTCCCTCCTCCCCTCCTCCAACTCTCCCCTGACTGCAGCACTTCACTGTTCATCATCCCCACCATACTATCCCTCCCCCTTGCCGCCCCAGCCTTCTCCTTTCCCCCACCCAGTTGCCACGCCCGTCATGCAGTGGTACTCCTGCTTGTAATGTAGTTTCAGATGCCTGAGACTGCAGTCGTGCATGTGAGTTGCATTTGCGTGAGTGTGTGGACGTATATGCGTGTCTGTTGTTGACAAAGGCCGTTGCCCGAAAGCTTTAAGGGCATCTCCGCTATATAGTGAGTAGCAACTTTCAATGTCATAATATTGTTGGATTTTCCATTGTTTGATGTACCAGCTTTCTGCAAATGAAATTTTTCCTACTAGACATGTTCCACTTTATTAATGAAGTATCATCAGTTGTGGATTGGTGTTTATAGTTCCTTTTTACGCATTGTAAAAGCATTTTGTATTTATAATTGCTACCAGAAGAAGCTACATTCATCAAAAGCTTGATTTCAGTCCCTCTTTTCACTTTTTTCTGCTTAAGAAGAAATGAATCGCAATAAAACTTAATTCGTCTAGTGCTAACTTCCCAAATTTTACAAGATGCATAAGACTGAAAGCAATAATTGTTAAATTAATTATTTATGTCTATGGAAAGTAAACTAATGTGACTATAAATTTTAAAGTATTTAAATGAGTGTAATCACTTGGACTTTGAATCATGTGATTCAAAAGGAATTGTGGTGATAAATACACAGTTTGTGCACAGTTATGTATATGTCGAGACAATACAAAATATAATTAAACTAAGGGAAGGGCATGTCGTCGTCACCAGTCGGGCATCAACATTCACTTGTGTACCACTAGAACCATAGATCATTTGTTTGTGTTTGCAATTATGCTGTGAACAAGTGTCAGTACAGGCTCAGTGTTTTTGAGCAGCTTCTATTTCTGTTTTTAATAAGTTGGCTAGGGCACATCTGTGTCTGAAAGACAACAGGACTAATTTTTATATCATTGTTTTTGTGCCTATTGTTTTCATTCGAATGTCACTAGTAGGATGAATAGGGTCTATGCATGTTATGTGTGTGGACACAGGAGAAGCTGGCCGCAGTTCACAACTCCAGAAGACATGTTGCCCACTGTCAGTCGTCAGCTGGCTGCTACTGTGAGATGTAGCGCCAGAGGAGAAATAGGCGTGTCGCGTGGGACACCTGAGGTGTCACTTGTTGACAAAGCACTTTATAGTGTAATATTCTATATTGGTTTTATGTTTTTTGGTACTAAGCAAGATAAGAGGTTAGCATTAATTATTTTCTTTATGTAGGTGAGATTGTTAGAAGCAGAGTATCTTATAGGAGGCCAAAATAAAAGTTTGTTTTCAATTTAAATGAGTGTCAGGCTCCCTGCAAGATTATCATAACTGGTTTTCATCTAAATACAGTCAAGGCCAAAGTTAACAGATCTACGACAAGTGGTATCTCTGAGAATACTTGATGAATTTTATCCTTAGTGGATGCTGTTGGACTCCATGACTGTTCCTTTATAGGGTGTAGAAAAATATCCGCTACCAGTCACAATAAAAGGTTATTTATTTGTCACACGACCAATTTCGGGTTTGCGCACATCCTCAGGTGTTTATACATTCATGTACATGTTTATACTGTAGGTTACTGTATAAATACAAAAAAAAATATTTGCTGGTGACTACACAGATACAAGTGGGACAATTGTAAGTGTTAAGGCAGCATTTGATGAAAATATATCTGTACTTACATAAAGATGAAGCACCATTATTACAGTTATCATGTGGCGATAGTTTTGTCACTTAGTTACACATTTATTGTCATTGTCACGTCCATATTTCAGTTTTACCAAGTATAGCTTCATATTTCACTATAGTGAAAGTAGCAAAACTATCACCACAACATAACTGTTAATGGTGCTTCAGCTTTATGCAGGTACAGATATATTTTCGTCAAATGCTGCCTTACCACTTATAATTGTCCCACTTGTATCTGTGTAGTCACCAGCAAATAAGTTTTTTGTATGTATACAGTGATCTCCATCAGTATAAACATGTACAGGAATGTATAAACACCTGAGGATGGGCACAAGCCTGAAGCAGGTCATGTGACAAATAAATAATCTTTTATTGTGACTAGTTGTGGATATTTTTCTACATCCTAGAAAGTATTTGAACTCTCACAAAATTAACTCATGGAACTATTCAGATTTAAATTAAATGATGTTTTAAAATGATTTTGTCACTTCTGCTCTTGTGTAAAGCTGTAAGAAAAGTTAATATGAAGTCCGCCGCGTAATGACTGCCAATTGTTGCCAGTCAGCGATCACTGCTTTCGTCTTCTTGATAGCTAAAAAATACGAATTATTCTCTCTTTTCAATTAAAACATTGTGATTAATGACTGGCATATTCTTGAAATAATACAATGAACTCACTTTTACACATATATTTCCATCAATAACCTGATACACACCTTTTTTTTATCATCTGGTCAAAATAACAAAAGGAACATCTGCTAGTGTTCAGTGCTTCACACGATCTCTATCCAACAATAGTAACATGAGAATCAGAAACAGCAGAAGAGCGATTAATAACTTATCTTTTCCATCTTCTATAGTTGTACAGAGATATAAATGTTTTACTTCACCATATTCTGTACTGCGATACTGTTTATCATCATTATTGTCTTTCCCTATCATAACATTAACGATATATTTTTTGTAAATAACTTTATATTTTTTTCACAATTGATTTTCAGTCTGATTTGTTTGGTCTTAATCAATATTTTTATACACACTTCACATGCATTATTCTTAAACATCGCAAAAGGGACACTCCATCACCACAAAATGTGTGGCAGGTTGCATCACATTTGGATTGCTTACGGTGGAGAGCCAGTGTGAGGAATGGCTGTCTAGCCTCATCTAGTTATCCTGAGAATGGACAGGTGGAAATTTCTTCAGCAGTGTCCAAGCTGGCACACAAGGGGAGGAAGGTTCCCTAGTTATTGGGATCGACAGGTGGCAATTTCTTCAGTGGTGTCCAAGCTGGCACACAGGGAGAGAGAGGTTTACTAGATATTGGGATCTCCTATGTTAGGTGCATTATGAAGCCCCCCTAGGGAAATAGTGACCAGGGCTCGAAAGAACTCCCATGTGTGCTCTGTGTGTCTGCCAAGGGCCTTATTTGAGACGTGGAGGAGGCCTTACTTGTAGCTATTGAGTCATCAAATTGTGGCTTCTGTAGCCATGGCACCTACTGCATAGGATTGTAGGCCATCCTCAATTCATACTGGCAGCTGGTGGAAGTGAAGACTGCTGGCCTCACTTGCAGGTGCAAGCAGACCATACAATTTGCATTATCTTACGCAGAATTGGTGTTGGTCATTTGGTTTGGTGCTGAGTGAAGGCTTTCAACCAGAGGCTTCATTAATTCTGTTTCGGTATTGGCTGCAGATTTGTTTACCTGTGTTAAGGGGTAGAGAATTGTAGCTATCCCCTTGATAGGTCAGAAGTATACACACACAGGAAGAAGCAGCTACCCAGGTAGCATAATGCGTGTGGAGTGCACATGGGGGGTTCTTAAGGCTAGGCAACAGCTTTGAGATCTTCTGATGAATGTTCACCAATATATCAATAAGCAGAGAATGAAATCAGATCATATACAAGGTACACACACTCAGAATGTCAAATTGTAACAGTAAATTGTTGAACTGTTCTTAAAGTGTCGTTTAGATGGGCCATATTTTATGCAAATTTTTTGCTGCAATAGTATTGCCATAATCACTGCTGCAATGTATTCGCAGTAGATGGCAGTTTTGCAGTCTGGATGGACAGTATTTGCTGATGTTGCATGCTGTTTCCAAGTAGTTGCTGACATATTGCCGAAATGTTGTCGTATTGTCCACCAAGAGTGGAGAATATTTTGTATTGCAGAGCAGTGTCTTTCTCTGTACTTGCCTGTAAATGTTTCCCTCTTGCTTTCATCTTTGTTTCTCACATCTTGCACCAGCTGCGCTGCAGTCACGTCACATGTTTGAGCGGGAACAATATTATTTTGCTTTAGCTTTAAAGTTTGTGTGTACATGCAGTGCTTTGTTTGGTTGTGTATAACAATGGAGAAGTGAACAAACAAGAAAACTATAATGTTAATAAATGTGATTCATCCATGACCGAAGCAATGGGACATCAAAAGTAATGTCTACAAAGATCATAAAGCGAAAAAGAGTAATTGGCAGTTTGTTCACAATCACAATCACGGTTGTTGAAGCATACAAAAAATTGTAAAGTCTTTGAACATATGTTGCAAACAAGGCAAAAAAGTTGCATAAAAACAATGGAAGTGCAGGTGACTCTACAGCCATGTGGATTACATTTGATGCTATTAGTTTCATATTATCTTGAGATTTGCCTGAAGCGGAATTGATAGCATAAACACAAGTTCAGAGGCAAGCAAAAACTTTATTACATGTCAACATAAATATGATTAATACATTTGTATAGTATATGTCTCTCCATGCTACCCGATCCTGATTGTGTATTACATAATTCACAAGTTCTTCTCTTTCTTCTTTAGCCTTTGTAGTTGCTTTCCTGAATACTTGTTGAAGACATTATATACTGATATTGTTGTTTCGCCAAGACCCTGGTATTACTTCACTCTGTATCATCATCTTTACTATCAAAAATCCCTGTTTATGAATACAGCATCTGGCTTTGTGCATTAGGATGCAAAGAGTTGTGTAGATATGCACAAACCAAGGCAACTTTTGGTGTATTATCTGCTTGTAAGGCAGTAATATTACAAATCTGACACAATTAAGCCAAAAGTATTTTTAAGAATTCTTCTTGCTCTTTGTGTTGTATAATTACACACACATTTTGGTTTATGGACATTAACTATCGAAAATGGTTTCATAATGTTTTCCATTAATGGAAACGCATCATCTGCTATGAATATAAAAGGGACCGGCATTTTTCTGCTAGAAAGAGGCACAGTTTCAGTTAAATTTAGTGATTGGTCCAGTAACACTTCATCAAATGCAGTGTGTGTAAAAACTCTGCCATCCAAAATCCTCCCTTGCCATTGAGTGTGTACATATGTAAACTGGTAATTGACAGACCACTCCAAACAACATTAAACTGAAACATGGTTTGTAGTTAGAATATTTACTACCACTATTAAGTTGGCACACAGTAGCTATGTACTTTCCATTCATGGCACTTATGCAGTTAAGAATACTCCATCTATCTTTAAATTCTTGGACAGTTCTTTTCCAGTCTTCGGCAAATGATGACATCTAAAAATAATAAATAAATACAAAAGCAGGATGTGTACCACATATGTATGATCCAAAGAAAAATTGTTTTTCTGATAGTGCCTAATCTACTGCAATCTGTTTTACTCCTAACAATTACTAATATAACAACAAAAATAATACATTACTGACAGTCAATTACTAGATCTCTCCAGTACTTTTCTGTCATGCATCTTAGTTCCCCTTCAACCCTTCTCTCTGAAGAAGGAGCCACTTGCTCTGAAAGCTTGTCAGTTACAGCCATCTTTTATGTGTGTGTTCTGCCTCCGCTTGGTGAGTAGATTTTTATCTATCCAGTTTAACAATTACTAATGATTTATACGGTGTTTTCAGGCCCAGGTAGAGACTGACACTGAGTTCATGTCAAAGGAGGGGTGTAGTAGGGTATTGCATCTACAAACACAAGCAGTGACTTGCAGAAGAGGCCACAGAAGGAACATGAAAATTCTCAAATTGATGAACAAAAGCAAGCAGTTCAAAAATAAGCTCAAATAGTGAATAACACCACACAAAAACATAGAAACCCATTTGCAGTTTTTGGTGAAAATGTTGCCAGCTAGCTGCTTTGATATAATAACTTTGTTAGATCTGAGGTTGAATTTAAAATAAATTAACATGTTGTATGAAGCAGACCTTAATGTACTTCACAGTGAAAATGGTACATTTACTTCTGGTTACAGCCTGATTACACCAGAAACAGTTCTCATGACAAGAACAGACAGGCATATGCAGACATTATTGCTGCTATTGTCATACTAGAAGACGATCTACAGCAGTGATGAACACTATAGATTTCAGTTTTGTTGTGATCTTCATCTCGTGTGTATAGTGTGCTCATAAACAAAAATAAAATATAAATAAAATTGTGTTCTTATTTCAAACTTACCTTAATGAAATCCTTGAAATCTTTCAGTCCTTCTGCCAAAGAATTGCATAATTCCGGTAACAGGATGCTTATTGAGTAGTAGTGCCCTTTAAAGATGTATCTCAGACTTCTGGTTGCTAAAAACCAAAGTGTGATTGCAAGTCGTTTTGTTGCTGGTACACAGGCTCTCGTGTTTGTATTGGTTTTAGCAATTCTTGAAACAGCTGTTTGGATGAGATATTCAGAATTGGTTTTAGACATTCTAGTGATATTCAGGAATACATACATATCCGGCATCAATTTGCAAGTTATATGTTCTGAGTCTGAATCGTTCCACCTACTTAAGAGCACACATCCAAAAAGCCTGATTGCTCTTGTTCTTCTTTCTAATAACTCTATAACTTGTGGGTTTTAAAAGCAGGAGAGCCACACTCGCTGGTACGTTGTCGTACACATGGCTGCAACATGTGTCACTGGCCGCATTGTTGATGGACAACATTGTCGGAATATATTGTTGGTAAAAGGCAATTTTTATGGCCCATCTAAACATACCTTAACAAATGTAAGGTACTCTGTTGATTCAGATCCAAGAGCTGGCTGAAACATGAAGTAGAAAGCTCCGAAATATTGAATGAGGCATGAAATTTATACCAAAGGCAGGTTGATTGCAATAGAAGGGGGGGGGGGGGGGGGGAGAGAGTCTTCATTGCAATCAGTGAAAATATGGTCTGTCAAGGTTGAAATTTTGTCTGACTGCAAAATTGTCTGGACATTGTAAGGTACCCCTTATTTGCAGATAAGACCGCATTTTACTTTATTTCCAATCTTGCTATTTCACATATGTGAAGTGAATGTATCAGTGCTGCATTATGTGCAGAGTAAGGAGCAGGCGGTAGGTTCCCATGCTGGCTAACAGAGGTGGTTGGCTATCTGCACTTTCAGAGCCAGTGGTATGAGGTCCCTTTGCAGTAATCACTCGTGATGTCAGCAGAGAGATTTGTAGGGAAAGTACACTTATTCTGACGTGAATCAAGTTATTGTTGTTAATAAATGCTTGCTATCAGAAGTTGCCTTTTGCCACTTAGATATTAGGAACTGCGTGTGGATCATAAATACCACCTTTCAGTAATTTTACACTGTCAGGAATTCTTGATATTAATAAATAAACAAATAACTTTGGCATAACCGAATGTGTACTTTCTCGTATGCTCAAGTTACAGACTGTGCGCCATAGTCGGCGGTCATTGATAGGATGTCTTTTGATCTAGTCATGTGGTAGACCATGCCATCATACTGTTGTTAATTAGCTGATAATCAGAGTGAACAAGTTCATTTTATGGTGTTTCTTAAATAAATGCTCCATAATAGCATCCTGTATAAAGATTGTTTGCACAAAAGACTTCTTCTCATTTCATTATGTAAAACATGGACAGTAGTTTTACACTTTCAGAATCCAATGGCACTGCTATGGCTTTGCAAGAGGACATAAAATTAAAAGTGTGTCTTCACATAAGAGGTAGGAAGAATTCATACACGGCAGCTCATTAAGTCTGATCAGGGATGGATTGGCTTAAATGTCACAAAACTCGGGTGGGAAAGTGTGACCAGTTATTTTGTACACCCCTTATATCACCATTTCACTATGGACTCACTGGCTAAACGAAGACATTTCTGGAGCATTAGTACAAGTTGATGGTTCTTGCAATGTGAGTAACCAAGTGAACTAAAGTTAATCACTGGATGTCCTTACTGGCCACCCAATTCCATTGCAACACTTCTAGAATAATTGAAAGAAAGCTTACACTAAGAGTACAGAAGTATCTCAATAGTATAGTATCAGTCGGAGGCGACTTTTAACTGCCGAGTATTGATTGACAAGTTATGGATTAATTGCAAGTGGTATGGACAAATAATCTTGTGAATTAGTACTGAACAAAGTTTTCTGAAAGCTGTCTGAGCAGGTGGCTTGTAAATCTACATGCAAGGGAAATATTGTAGACCTTGTTGCTACAAACAGTCTTGACCTTGTTTCAGTTTAGAGATAGGGGGATTAGTGAACACAGTGTTATCATGGTTACAATGTCTACTAAATTTAATAAACCCATTAAGAAAGCTAGGAGAGTTTTTATGCTGGAAAGAGTGGATAAACAGTTGTTGGACCATTAATGGATATAATGTAATTCCAATGTGATGGACATAGAGGAAAATTATGGGCAAAATTTAAACGCTCTTTAAGTTGCACTCTGGGGAAGTGGATCAAGGATGGAAAATATGTTATGATTTAATGAAAAAATTCAGAAAATGCTGTGAAAGCAGAGATAGATGCACTTTCAGTTCAAAAATGAATTCCGGAAGTCAACAGGCAAACCATACTAGAAATTTGTGAGCCTATAAAAAGATTGAAGTGAAGTGCGAAGCATACAACAGTTTCCACAGTCATACCTTATTAAAAGATGGTTCTGATAACCTAGAGAAAATTCTGATCCTATGTAAAATCGCTAAGTGGGACGAAGGCTTCTACCCAGTTACACATCAACCAGTTGACTTGGCAATAGGAGACAGCAAAAGGGAAGCTGAAGTTTTAAATTTTGCACTCAAAACAAGTATTCACTCAGGAGGGTCATAAAGTCATACCATTGTTTGAAAGATTCCCATATGGAGGAAACAGAAATACTCACCCCCTGGTGTTGAGAAGCAACTGAAAGAGTTGAAACTAAATAAGTTGCCTGACAACGTCGAATCCCATTTTGATTTTACCAAGAGTAATCTTCGGCATTAACCCCTTACTTAGCTTGCATTTATCACAAATCTCTCATCCTGCACAAAGTCATAAATGACGTAAGAAAGAAGCTAGAAAACTACAGACCAATATCCTTAACATTGGGTTGCTGTAAAATTCTTGAGCGCTTACCAATTTTGAATATAGTAAATTTCTTTGCGACAGAAAAGTTCCTCTCCAGAAATGAGAAAGGATTTAGAAAGCATTGCTTGTGTGAAATTCGGGTTGCAGTATTCTTACACAAACAATATCCTGAGAGTCATGGATGATGGGCAACAGACGGAATCTGTATTTCTTAATTCCCAGAAAGCATTAGACTCGGTGATCCTTTGCAGATTTTTTAACGAAGGTCCGACCACACGGAATATGTTCTCAGAGATCCCAATGGCTTGAAGACTTGTTAAGAGTTATAGAATCCAGTACATTGTCCTGCACAGTGAGTGTTCATTAGAGGAAGGTGTATTGTCAGGAGTGTCCAGGGAAGTGTGATAGGACCGATCTTGTTCTCAATATACATAAACAATCAAACAGATAGGGTGAGGAGCAATCTGCAATTCTTCACTAATGAGGCTATAGCATTTGGAAAGTGTAATTTTTGAGAGACTGTAGGAGGATACAGGATGAACTAGGCAGAATTTCTAAGAGGTGTAAGAAATGACAGCTTGCTCTAAAAGTTGAAAATGTAAGTTGTTCAAGATGAGTAGAAAAAATAATCCTGTACCATTTGAATGCAGTATTGGTGGTTTGCTGTTTGACACAGTCAGTTTGATTAAGTATCTAGGCATATTGCAAAGTGAACGAGCATATAAGGTCAGTAGTAGAGAAGGCAAATGGATGTCTTCAGTTTATGGGGGGTAAGTGTAGTTCATCATCTGTAAATGACACCATGTATAGAACACTAGTGTGGTCCACTCTTGATTGGTTCTTGTGTATTTGGAATTTTCTCCTGGTCGGATTAAGGGAAGACATCGAAGCAGTTCAGAGGCATGCTACTAGATTTGTTACACATAGGTTTTACTAAACAAGCCAGTACTACAGAAATACTCCATGAACTCAATGGGAAACCTTGGACGGAAAATGACACTCTTCTTGCAAAAAACTGTTTAGATAATTTAGAGAACCAGCATTTGTGGCTGTCTGCTGCTGCCAATGTACTTATTGCATAAGGACTGTAAAGACAAGAAAAGAGAAATTAGGGCTTGTAAGGAGGCTTATAGGCAATTGATTTTTGCTCATTCTATTTGTGTGTGCAACAGAAAAGAGAAAGACTAGTAGTTTACAAGGTACTCCCCACTCCACCATGCAATGTATGATGACCAGCAGAGTGTGTGTGTACATGGAGATCAGTGTTTTGTTACTAATGAACAGCAAATTTTGAAGGCAGTTATACACCTCACTGTGAACTGTCTGATGTGTTAGTAGACAACAGTGGAAAATCCAGGAGGGAATAATGACACTCACCATATGGCAGAGATGCTGAGTCGCAGACTGACACAACAAAAGCGACTCAGCATCTCCGCTATCTGGTGACGGCAATCTATCCTTTTCATGATATTGTCAAGTTAGTGGAAAAGTTTGTATAATTCTTCATCAGTGAATGACTACCATTATTGACAGTTTGCATAATAATTTAAGATTGTTAATTTTCGGATACTGAAAAGTTGGTTTCTATTAACAGGCATCCAAAATACGATATTCTCCAAGCAGCTCGTCAGCTGGCGCATAACCTTATCGAAACAATGCAGCAAGAGTATGCTCAGTTTCAGCAACAACAGCAGCAGCAACAGCAGCAGCAGCAGCAACAACAGATGGTGATGCAGCATGGTCAGTTGCGTAAAGCTATAAGATGATTGTGTAAATATTGTATCTAGCTTATGATGGAAGGAGCTTTTAACAGATTTATGATCCACCCATAAAACGGTTGAATCCTTGCAAATTCAGAAGTGCTGTTAATGAAATCATTAAGGTCTACAAAACATTGTCATTTTTTTCCAGAGATAACTTGCTAACTGTCTCTTAGATTGACTCTCATGAAAAAGTCTATAGATATATGACCTCACAAATGAAGTCCTGTCGGAGCGAGACTGAGTTCTTACCTTCATATCAGAAAACAGGCTCAAGCTTCAGTACTTGGTGCTCTTCTTTTCTTAACCTTCCAGTGACTGTTAGAAAAAAAGTTGGCAGTGACATCAGACAGCAATCAAATCAGCCCTAACAGTTTTGTGTAAAATTCATCAGCACACTCCCATCAGCCATGTAGCTAGAAAACGGGAATCCCTATAAAGTGAGAAGAATTAACATACCAGAGTGACCACCACTGCTACAAATTATCTGATTATTTGGCTTCAAAGACTGAAGATATTGGTTAGCTGCTTGACCAGTTGCAGTTTTCATTCTAACAGAATCTAGGTGGATATTGTTCAAGACAAATATCAAAAGATATTTTAGCATATAATTATTCTCAGGTTCTGTAACTAAAATGCTAAACTACAAAATGAGAAGTTGGAAAATAACCGTTAATGTGATCATACGAAAGAAGCAACACACATCAAGTTCAGTACATTTTTTTAAAGTAATTAGCATTGCCATCTATGCCACTAGCAAGTGATACCTAGAAGATTAAATTATCTGCAGTGAATACTTAAGCAAACATGCCATGTATGTTTTTTCTGGGCTGCTCATTTTGAACATTTTAATGTCATTAACGGACTTCTATGTAGGTTCAATGCTGAAAAGGTTATGTAATTGTAATTAAAAGTTAAGGGTGTGTTACAGATGCAAATAGAAATAAATACTACAACCATGATTGTAGAATTGTGGAATTTATTTTGTTTATTGAACTGTTTTTAAGTTCATAGTAAAAGCTAAACATTTGCTATTTAGTATAAACGAGGAAGCAAGAGCACGCTCCTTTTTCTCTCTTCTATCTTCTTTTTTTTTTTTTTTAAAAAAAAAAAAAAGCTTTCCAACTAGATGTGTTAGAAGTAAGCACTAGCAGTTTATGAGAGTTAGCAGTAGTTAATAATTAAGGTTGTTTCTAACAGCTGCTTCTCATTTTTAAAGTGCTTGTAGACTTGCTCCACATTCCAGAAGTTTCTCCTTCCTTGTGGAACCTATAGAACATGATGAATGCAATGTGTGAAAATGTGAAATAGTGTTCACTTCTTTCTTCATAAACATTATTGCTGCAATAATACTTGCTTTTTGTCTAGTTTTAGTGTTCAGTTACTGTTACCGGAGTTAAATATTGTTTGTTACAGCAACACAGATGCAACAGAACATGAATATGGGTGGCATTGGACAACCAGGGGTTGTAACAGTTCAACAAGGTAAAACATTTTTGAGATATACATGGTGTTTACATTGCTATATGTTATGTTTTCTGTTAATATTAAGCATTTGGGCAGTTGTAGATATGTTAACAAGTCTACAATTGCAATGGACTCTTGTTTCAAAGCTCTCTTTATAAACACACATACTTGGAAGCAATAAAAAGTGGATGGCTTGAGCACTGTATGCCTTGTCAGGTCTATTTTGCAGTTATTGAAGTAAATAAATTGAACTTTGCAAGAGTTGTTGTACTCATTAGCTGGATTACATTTTATGTCCTAAGGAAGGCAAGATTTGTGGTAAACAGCTGATATGATGAATGTTGACAACAGTTTAAAAACATTCGCAGTTTGTCATGAAGATCAGTAGGAAATACAGAAATGGTAGATTCATCTTTGTTTAAATTCCATTGCTTTTATTCAGTTGTAGATGTTACACGTCACTGTCTGTCATTAGCAGAAGGGGAAAACTGTCAGATACATTTCGGTGGAGACGAGACAACACATGGGCTCCTTGTATCATCAGAATAGAGGAACCTTCTACTCATTTATGAAAACAGACTTGTGGGGAAAAAATGTGACACCCTTGTATCATTGCTGTTTGATCTTCTTCTTCTTCTTCTTTTTGAAACAACAAAAGATGGCATCACATCTGTAGCAAACTACACATCGCTGCTTTCAAACATTTTTGGTGACTTACACAATGAACTGAGAAAGTGATCCAAATCCAACATTGCCTCTTTTGCTGCTTCAGCATCACATTTTCAAAACATAAGACCTGAATATAAGTTTTATAGGTTGATCTTGTGCCATGTTCCTGTGTCTGAACAGACTACAAAGCTTCTTATTGAGAATTCACATCCGATTGAGAATGTGCTAACTGCACATGGGAAGACTCAGGATGCTGACACTACCTACAGGAAATCAAAATCAGATGATTAACAGCGAAACAGAAGATATTCACAACAGCATGGAATAAGTCAAAGAAGAAAGAAACTCACTCATGCCTATTTTGCAAGAAAGTCGAATATTTTATGATAAACTACTAAAAATGCATGGCTGCAGAAGAAATAAAGGTGACAGCTACCAATAATAATTCTAATTCCAGTTTAAAAGTAGGCACCAAACCAAATACATCTTTCGCTAGTGGCTAGTTAGTTCATATCAATTTTGATAGTGCTAATTTGAATTTCTGACTCTAGTATGACAAAAAGTATTTCCCAAAATAAATGGTATTTCTCTGTTTGAAAAGTTTGATTCCACTGTGTATACAAACAGCTGACAATAAAGTTAATTTCACACATGGAACTGGCAATATTAATATTAAAGTATGCGTAAACAAGTGGATGCCTACTTTGCTAGGGAATGTGTGATACATATCTGATGCCAGGCACCATCTCTCCTCTGTTCATCAAACTACATAACATGGAAATAATGTGATTTGTGATAACAAAGGTGTTATCATTTAGTGACATAAGGAAGCAGTTGCATGAACTTGTACTTCATTGTGCCTTATGAATGCACTTATTTGTTATCTAAATTGACAAACAAAGATTAACTTGGAAACAATTGCAGTGTTAGCATGATAGACTTGTTTATCAAGATAAATGTGATGTACAAGATGCACTCTTTTTACTTTGGTATAGCTGTTAAGTGTTCTGATGATAACTCATTCTATTTTATTTTATTTTATTTTATTCTTTTCTTGTGGCAAACCTTACCACAAATCATCCAGTTCTTGCAAAGATTGTCTACAAACTGTGAATGATTTGTTTTAATGTTAATGTTAATAGAATAATCCCTGTTGACTCTGTAAATGGATTTCGTTACTATGTTATTTTCAAAGATGATTATTCTCATTTTGTTCAGAAATGCTTTACACAAAATAAATGTAAGTAGCTGACAATTTGAAAACATTGTTGAAAGAGTGTAATGCTGTTAGTCATAAGGTAAAAGTATTTTGATATAATACGGGATGAGAAAACATAACACAGTAGCTGCAGTTCTGTCAGATTGTGATATTGAGTTTTGTCTTGTGTGAGCAAATACACCTGAGCAAAATAGTGTTGCTGAACAAACATATCAACACTTAGTAGCATTAGCTATCTCTGTGTTATCATCTAGCAAGTTACCTAAACCATTTTAGTCCTGTCAACATCAAGGCAGTAGAGAGAAGGTTGAGAGAAAGAATAATGGATAGATTCAGTGTACCCTCAAACACTGCAGGGCAGACACACAAATTACTGTCAGTCAGTGTAGATGTCTATGTCATTGCACCTCCTCACTCCCATCCCTCCTTGGTGGGCTAAACTACATTGGCAAGGGACTCCCCATTCTGAGACAGCTGATGTACAAGATTGCAGATAACATAGGTGCAGCCATCAGTTATTCATCGCTATCAAATAGAACAAGGACTACATTCTTTCATTGGTACTTTTTGAAGTACAGTGACTCAAATTTTGAAAGTCAGAACAAATAGGAGGTATCGACTCATCCCATAAATAGCAGCAGACGTTTACGAGAATTTTTTCCTTACTTGGAGAGCTACAAAGCTTACTCGAAAAAATTTATTTGTTACAGAATAAATCATAATATGTTTCAATGTGTGCTGCAGAACATTCAAGGCAAAATTTGAAAACAGAATGGACATTTTTGTAGGAGTGTAATGGCAGAAGAAAAATTGGGTGTCACAATATTGGAAGATAAATTAGTATATAATCATACTTTTGAAGTAGAACTTTGGGCAGAAGTCATTGCCTCCAATTCATTACACTGTCCGCCTCCATGGCTGAGAGGTCAGTGTGGCGGAACTTCATATGAGGCAACTAGTTTCGATTTCTGGACACTGGATGTTGTTTCCCTCATCATTTCATCCTCATCGGCAAGCAAGTTGCCAAAGTGGCGTCAGCTAAAAGGACTTAGACCAGCTGGCTGAGCTCCTCACAAGTGGGCCTCCCCACAGGTGGGGCTCCCAGACTAATCACGCGCATTATCATATTGATTATACTCAATCTGCTTGTGTCTGTGTATGTGCGGATGGATATGTGTGTGTGTGTGTGTGTGTGTGTGTGTGTGTGTGTGTGTGTGTGCGCGCGCACGAGTGTGTACCTGTCCTTTTTTCCCCTTAAGGTAAGTCTTTCCGCTCCCGGGATTGGAATGACTCCTTACCCTCTCCCTTAAAACCCACATCCTTTCGTCTTTCCCTCTCCCTCCCTCTTTCCTGATGAAGCAGCCGTTGGTTGCGAAAGCTTGAATTTTGTGTGTATGTTTGTTTTTGTGTGTGTGTGTATCGATCTGCCAGCGCTTTCATTTGCTAAGTCACATCATCTTTGCTTTTAGACCAGTATATACTAAGATAGGGCTTTGAAACTAAAGTGTTTTGTTCTGTTGTTATTTTAATGTTTTGTTGAAAAGTATTTTGTGCACCACAGTTCGATTCAAGGGAAAATATTGAGGAGAATAAACCTAATTTTTTGTTTTCAGTTCCCTCATTCTGTGACAGATGATTTTGTGTTGTGTGAAACCTCTCAAACTTTCTGCTGTAGGAGTGTGTATTCTCTCTCTCTCTCTCTCTCTCTCTCTCTCTCTCTCTCTCTCTCTCTCTCTCTCTGTGTGTGTGTGTGTGTGTGTGTGTGTGTGTGTGTGTGTGTGTGTGTGTTTTTTGCATACATAAAGTGTTACACTTTTTCATTGCTATAAAACATATCCTTACATCACCACAACAGCAGTAACTATCACAGTTTGGTGTGTACGCACTAGAAAAGCTTCAGTGCCTCAAACTGTCAGTCAAAATTTTATTTGTTGTTGGTTCTCTACTTCTAAATACAAAAAAGTTGTAAAAGTTTTGGGCCTTAGTGCTTTTAGTCTGATTTCTTCTGACCTTACACGCAAAAAGAATACTAATAATGATGATGATGATGATGATTATGATGATGAGTATGTTTTTACACTTAAGAGTCCTTCAAGATAGATCAAAACTGGATTCGGACAGGGAGGCAGCTCTTTTTAACTGTATCGTTGATAAGGTGATCACATAAAGGTGACAGACAATGAAATAAATTGGTAGAATACAATCGGGATGTGTGGGAAAGGGAATATTGGCATTTGCAGATGCTATTGTGATATTGTTACAATCAGTAGAGAAGAGGTGGCTAATTGAACCATGCAACTACAGAGACAAGCCACGAAAGCAAGTCTATAAATCTCTACCAAAAAAAGACACTGTGCTGGCCGAAAATCAAGACAGCTTCTTGATAGGAGACAAGATTTTATAGGATCGCGATATTTAAATACCAAGGAGGTTGGATAGAGAAGTGTCTGATGGAAGAATTAGCAATGTGAGCATGAGTAAACAAGGTGAACTTTGTGGAAAAATTAACCATGAACATCTGCAATAAGAAGAATCTTTCAATCAATGCAAAATTGAGACATTACCAAACAGTGATCTGCCCAGAACCCTTATATTCAGCAGAAAGTCTGAACCTCGCAAGAACAGGATTATTGAAGAGGGTTCTCTGGAGGTTATTGGAACCTTGAAGAACTGGAAATGGTTATTACAGAAAAAGAGTAAACCAGGAAATATAGAGAGGACCTCAGACACAATCAGGAAGAGACAGAACATGGTCTTTGGACACATCCTTAGAATGGACCAGGGGAGGTTGATAATAGAATATATTATGAACAAGTGAACTAGTGTGTGCTGGATCCAAGTGGTGAATCTGGAAGAAAAGAGAATAGAGGAAACAGAGAATTGCAACAAGGTGACTTTAAAATAAAAAATTCAAGCTTTCACAGATTTCCGTGAGAGAATTAGACCCAAAGTTAAAATCTTCATAGACAGAAGAGTGAAATAGGTTACGAAGTATGAGATTGAAAGAATATTGGACAAGGATAAAGACCTGAAGCGAGGAAGCTGATATGAATTAATGTGGTCTTCAAGATGGTCAAAATGAGGAGATGACTATGAACAGATCTCATTCCTTTTTCATATCTATCAGGGGCAGTCAAATGACAACAGAACACCCACCACAACAGGACAATGGAATGGTTACATTCAAAAGTAATCACCTCACCCTTAAGACATTTATGCCACTGGGCACGAGATGATCAATTCCTGCTTTGTACAATGTGGTTGACTGATGACTGATTGACAACTGCACCCACTTTGCACTTTCTTGTCCAACTGAAACTAATGCCCATGCGTGTCTTTTTTCAGGTTGCCGACAATGTGAAAATCACATGGTGAGTGATCTGAGCTATACGGTACATGTTGGAGCGTTTTCCAACCAAATCGCTGAAGCATAGCCTTCGTCTGATTGGCAAGGTGGAGGCGGGCAGTATTGTGCAACAGGATGATTCTGGATCTTGTGTAAACAGCTTTGAATTTCTTTGTTGGATGAGATGTGGGATGTTTTCCTTGTTGGCTTTGCCGTTTGTCTTGATGATTTGCTTCTCGAGTTACTCGAGTGTGGAGCCACAATAAATGCGCAGCACTATGAAGACACTTTGCAGAAACTGTGATGCAAGATGAAGTCAGAATGCCCAGGAATGGTGATGCATAATACAATAACATTCCCCCTCCCCACCCACAACCAGTCGGATGAAGGCCGCACTTCAGTGATTTGGTTGAGAAATACTGCATCACCCTCCATACAGCCCACATTGTTCACCATGTGATTTTCACATCATTGGTGACCTGAAGAAAGATGTGTTGATGTCAGTTTCAGTCAGACAGGAAAGTGCAGGAGTGAGTGTGGTTGTAGATCCCTCAGTAGCCGACCACATTCTATGAAACAGGAATTGGTCGTCTTGTCTCCCAGTGGGATAAATGTCTTAACACATGTGGTGATTACTTTTGAATGGACCCATTCCATGGTCACATTGCGGCGGATGTTCGGTTTTCTTTTGACTGTTCTTTATATTATAGCATTGTGATAAGTAAGTACTATATCATTATTATTCAAAAATATCATAATAGTCATGTATCATTTATTTTCCATTGATTTAACATAAGTTTATCTAAGTCATTTAACATGAAATTTAGTTGGAGTGACTGTTTACCAACAAAAATAATCAGTGTCTGAATATATAATGTAATATGCATAGAATCAATAATGAAATTCATGGATGGAAGGATGTGTAAAATAAAGTAAAGGAAACCAAGCACCTGTATTGTATTGGCACCTGGCACACAGAACAGTGCAACAGAAAACAGTGTTCACACTAGCTTTAGAGCTCTTGTTCTTTTTCTAGTAAAAGTACACACATTTACATACACAGGCCTCAAACATATGCTCTTGTATTTGTGGTGAGACTGATTGTTATCAATAAATGTCATTCAGTTGAATGGGTAGATTGGGAAGGGGGGGGGGGGGACATTCAGTACAAGGTGAGGGTAGTGGGATGGTATGAAGTAGGTTTTTCCACAGTTGAATCAGCAGCTGTACAAAAAGATAAAAGTAGTTCAGAGGATAGAAGATATAAGATACAGGGATGGGGATTTGGGGGGTGGGGTGGGGGTGGGGGTGGAGTGAGGATGGGAGAGGAAGGTGATGATGTAGAGGGAGACGGAGAGGGAAAGGACAGAAGAGAGAAGGGAAGAGGTAAGATGAGGCAATGGGAAAGAGGTCAGAGTAGGCTTAGGTGAGGTCAAGGATATCATGAGAATGCATGATAGACTGGAAAGACAGAGAAACTTTTACTGGAAGCGACTATCCAAATGGCCTTGATAGTGAAGCAGCTGTTGAAGTCACTTGCGTTTCTTGTGCAGTATGCTCGGCAACTGAATGATCAAGTTCGCAGTTTGTCAGAGTCTAGTGGTGGCCATTCCAGCTATTAGATGGTTACTTGTCATGCTTGCATAGAATGCTGTACATTAATTGCAGCATAACTGATATGGAATGGTTAAATCAAACAATGGAAAAGCTAGGATGGAATAATTACAATATTATGAAAAGGGTAGATTGCTACTCACCACATAGAAGATATCTTAAGTCACAGACAGGCACAACAAAAAAACTATTAGACATGTAAGCTTTCTGCCGAAAGGCCTTTGTTCGAATTAAACACACACACACACACACACACACACACACACACACACACACACACACGTGCGTGCGTGCAAATCACAGACACGTCTGGCTGCTGAGCCCAGACTGCAATCAGCTGCATGTGGTGAGAGAAGCAGACTGAATGGTGGGGGTAAGGAGGTGGCTTGCGGGAGGGGGGGGATAGGAGAGTAGGAGTGGGGGATGATAAAAAAGTGCTACTCTTGGGAGCATACAGAGGCGAGGTGGAGAGAAGGTATGGCGGCTAGGCGGAGTTGGGTGGTTAGATTGTGAGCAGAGGGGCAGGGGAGTGGAAAAGGACAGAAATATAAAAAGACTGTGGATGCACTGGTGGAGTAGAGGGCTGTCTAGTGCTGGAATGAGAACAGGGAAAGGTATAGGTGGGTGAAGGACAATGAACAACAAATGTTGAGGCCAAGAGGTTAACAGGAATGTAGGATATATTGCAGGGAATATATCATACATTCCCGTAACCCTCGTGTCCTCAGTCTTTGTTGGTCATTGTCCTTCACCTACCTATACCTTTCCCTTTCCCTGTCTCACTCCAGCACTACACAGCACTCTATTCCACCAACACACCCACACTCTTCTTACTTTTCTCCTTCCCTGCCATCCCTTCCTTCCTCCCCCCCCCCCCATCTCCCCCCCTCCCCCTCCTCCCCCATCTCCCCCCACCTCCACTGCTCTCTGCCTAACATCACGACTGCACCTAGCTGCTCTACAATCTCTGTACGTCATTCCTGTATGCTTCCACAAGCAGCTCTTTACCGCTCCCCACCCCTACCCTGTTACCTGTTCCTCTCCCAACCAAGCCGCCTCCTTACCCCTACCACCCAGTTTGTTTCTCTCAACACATGCTGCTGCTCGCAGTCTGGCCTTGGCAGCCAGAGATATGGCAGTGATTTGGTGTGTGGGTGTGTGTGTGTGTGTGTGTGTGTGTGTGTGTGTGTGTGTGTGTGTGTGTGTGTGTGTGTGTGTGTTGTCTATTTCAGAAGAAGCGTATTTGTGTAACAGTATTTTTGTTGTGCCTATCTGTGACTCAAGATATGGTGAGTAGCAACTTACCTTATCATAATATTTCATGTAACATGACAGTTTTCACATGTGGCCCTGACGTTTATTGCATTGGAGATGCCAATGACTAGGCTGTGGTGTGAGGTGGAGGCTGGGTGTGGGGGGTCTGTATGGAACAGATTTTTCACCTGGAGGTGACCACAAGGGAATAACCTATTCGATGGAGGTTTGGGAACAGGATTGGAGTAGGGATGGACAGGGTTATTCTATAGGTCAATTGGGTGGGAGAACACTACTTTGGGTGGTGGGGATAGGATTTTGGGTAGGATATCCTTCATCTCAGGGCACAGTGGGAGGTAGCCAAAGTCCAGGTGAAAGATATGGTTTAGTTTTTTGAGGCCAAGGTGATACTGGCTGATTAGTGGTGGTGACTAGTTGTCAGGTCTACTGCTGTTAGAGGAGGAGATGGGATGCAATGGTTTCTACTGCAAATGTGTCGTCAACAGGTTGTGAAGCTGTAAGGAAGAAACTTTTTGACATGAAACAGGTAATGACTATCAAGTAGAGGTACCGTTGGTGGTCGGGGAACTTGATGTGAACAGACTCATTTATGTAGCCATCTGCGAGGTGGATGTAGACATCCAGGGAGGTGGCTGATTGAGTTGAGAGAGACCAGGTGAAGCTTATTTGGGAGAAAGGCGTTGAGATTATGGAGGAAAGAGCAAAGTTTGTCCCTTCCACGATTCCAGATCATGGAAATGTCAGAAATGAATATGAACCATGCAAGTTGTTTTAGGATTCCTCCAGATGGTCAGATGGTTCATAAATAAGTTGGCATAATATGTTGCCATGTGAGAACCCATGGGAGTAACACAGATATGTTTGCTGATTTGATGTTTGAAAGTGAAATAATTGTGCATTAGGGTGTGATTGGCTAGGAGAATTAGGAAAGAGATGGTAGGATCAGTATTGGGAGCATGTTGGGAAAGCTAGTGTTTTGTGGCTGCAAGGCTATGGGCATGGGGAATATTGGAGTATAAGGACACACATCCACAGTAACCAACAAGGAATCTGATGGTAAAGGCAGAGGGCAGATGGGAGCTGGGGAGTGGGAAAGGAGAGAATTAAAAAGACACCACCTACTCCAATCCGGTCATAGGCATCACCTATAAAATCAAAGACTGGGATACCTGTGAAACCACCCCTGATCTACAAGCTAAGCTGCAACCATTGTGCTTCATTCTACTTGGGCAAGACAACCAACAAGCTGTTTGTTCGCATGAATGGCCACCGACAAACAGTCCAAGAAACACCTGGACCATCCAGTTGCTGAACATGCTGCCCAATATGACATTCATGTTTTTAATGATCACTTCACAGGCTGGGCTATGTGGCTCCTTTACCAACACCAGCTTTTCTGAATTGTGTTGGTGGGAACTCTCCGTGCAATGTATCCTATGTTACCGTAACCCCTCCAGGCTTCAACCTTTGTTAGTAATTGTTCCTCACCATCTATCCCCTTCCGTGTCAGTATTACTGTATATATTCCCATAAAGGAAAAATTAATCAGTGTTGTCATTTATAAATAAAATTTGATCCATTGTAGTCAATGTGAGTCTCTTTCTCTTCTTAGTGCACATTTGTCCTGCTTTTGAAAATATTCGTTCATAGGTCTCTGATGTTGCTGTGATACATAGTACTTTCAGAACTAGTTGATACAGTACTGGCCACAGCGGTTTTCTTGTTTCCCACCAGTTTAAGGGATTTTTGTTCCTAGGCAATATTCCTCCACTAATTATTTGTCCAGTTTGATAATTGCCACATTTCCTGGGTCGTGACTTGCTTGAAGCTGACTAATAGTTTCATTCAACTCGTACCAGGTTGTAGAAGGGGAGTCATTCCAGATGTGGAAAGGGTCCTTCCGGATACCATGGAGGGTACAGGATGCACCCATCTGCAGGTGGTCACTCATGTCGGCACCAATGATGTGTGTCGCTATGGATCGGAGGAAATCCTCTCTAGCTTTTGGTGGCTATCTGATTTGGTGAAGACTGCCAGTCTCGCTAGCGGGATGAAAGCAGAGCTCACCATCTGCAGCATCGTCGACAGGACTGACTGCGGAGCTTTGGTACAGAGCCAAGTGGAGGGTCTGAATCAGAGGCCGAGACGGTTCTGCGACTGTGTGGGCTGCAGATTCCTCGACTTGCACCATAGGGTGGTGGGGTTTCGGGTTCCGCTGGATAGATCAGGAGTCCACTACACACAGCAGGCGGCTACATGGGTAGCAGGGGTTGTGTGGCGTTGACTGGGTGGTTTTTTAAGTTAGATGACCTCGGGCAAGTACAGAAAAGGCAACAGCCTCAAAGGGTGCAGGGCAAAGTCAGGACATGCGGGGACGAAGCAGCAATCGGTACTGTAATTGTAAACTGTCGAAGCTGTGTTGGTAAAGTACCGGAACTTCAAGTGCTGATAGAGGGCACCGAAGCTGAAATCATTATAGGTACAGAAAGTGGGCTGAAGCCAGAGATAAATTCTGCCGAAATTTTTACGAAGGCACAGATGGTGTTTAGAAAGGATAGATTGCATGCAACCGATGGTGGCATATTTGTTGCTGTTAGTCGTAGTTTATCCTGTAGTGAAGCGGAAGTGCGTAGTTACTGTGAATTATTATGGGTGGCGGTTACACTTAACAACTGAGCTAGGTTAATAATTGGCTCCTTTTAGCGACCTCCCTACTCAGCAGCATTAGTGGCACAACAACTGAGAGAAAATCTGGAATACATTTCACATAAATTTTCTCAGCATGTTATAGTCTTAGGTGGAGATTTCAATTTACCAGATATATACCGGGACACTCAGATGTTTAGGATGGGTGGTAGGGACGGATCATCGAGTGAAATTATACTGAGTGCACTGTCCAAAATTCACCTCTAGCAGTTACACAGAGAACCGACTCGTGGAGATAACATCTTGGACCTACTGATAACAAACAGACACGAGCTTTTCGACTCTGAAAGCGTAGAACAGGGAATCATTGATCATAAGGCCGTTGCAGCATCCCTGAATATGGAATTAAATAGGAATATAAAAAAAAGGGAGGACGGTTTATCTGTTTAGCAAGAGTAATAGAATGCAGATTTCAGGCTACCTAACAGATCAAAACGAAAATTTCTGGTCTAACACTGACAAGGTTGAGTGCTTATGGAAAAAGTTCAAGGCAATCGTAAAATGCGTTTTAGACAGGTATGTGCCGAGTAAAACTGTGAGGGGCAGGAAAAACCCACCGTGGTTCTACAACAAAGTTAGGAAACTGCCTATTCGCTTCTGTCTGGGTTCTTTGGCCGTCATTCAACTAATGATATTTCTGACGTTTCGCCAGCATGAGTGGCTGGCATTGTCAAAGCTTCACCCTCCATTGCCGGTGGTGAACTGGAGCCGAGCTCGCGGCCGCAGACTATATGTACCTGGCGCGCCAATGTCTGAGGACTTCTCCGCGGTCATTTCCGGTGCGGTTCTCCTGTTGCTACCTGCGATGGTCGTTCGCTGCAGTACGGGAAGCCAGGATCCATTTACCTTAAGGCTTTCCTCTTTCTTGTTCAAACTGTTCTCGTGTTTTTGTATTTCTACAGCTTATCTGAACAAGCGCGTGTGTCGGGAATATACCGTATACCATGCACATGCGGAAAAGTTTATGTCGGAATGACTGGACGATCCATTAACACCAGGATCAAAGAGCATAAGCGACATTGCAGGTTGGGGCAGGTGGAGAAATCGGCCGTGGCAGAGCACGCACTGAATGAGACTGACCACGTAATAAAATTCGCGACACGGAAGTTCTGGCTGTAGAGAAGCACTATCACACGTGGTTGTTCAGAGAAGCTGTAGAAATATAAAAACACACGAACAGTTTGAACAAGAAAGAGGAAAGCCTTAAGGTAAACGGATCCTGGCTTACCGTACTGCAGCAAACAACCGTCGCAGGTAGCAAGAGGAGAACTGCACCGGAAATGACCGCAGAGAAGCCCTCGGACGTTGGCGCGCAAGGTACATATAGTCTGCGGCCGCGAGCTTGGCTCCAGTTCACCACCGGCAATGGAGGGTGAAGCTTTGACAATGCCAGCCACTCGTGCTGGCGAAACGTCAGAAATATCATTAGATGAACGTCGGCCGAAGAACCCGAGACAAAAGCCAATAGGCAGTTTGTTAACAAGTGGCCACGAAAGCCTTAACAATTTTGTAAAGTTAGGAAACCATTGCGAAAGCAAAGAGAGCTTCACTGCAAGTTTAAACGCAGCCAAAACCTCTCAGACAAACAGAAGCTAAACTATGTCAAAGTTAGCATAAGGAGGGCTATGCGTGAAGCGTTCAGTGAATTCGAAAGTATAATTCTATGTACCGACTTGACAGAAAATCTTAGGAAATTCTGGTCTTACGTTAAATCAGTAAGTGGCTTGAAACAGCATATCCAGACACTCTGGGCTGATGATGGCATTGAAACAGAGGATGACTCGCGTAAAGCTGAAATACTAAACACCTTTTTCCAAAGCTGTTTCACAGAGGAAGACCGCACTGCAAAACCTTCTCTAAATTCTTGCACAAACGAAAAAATGGCTCACATCGAGATAAGTGTCCAAGTAATAGAAAAGCAACTGAAATCACTCAACAGAGGAAAGTCGACTGGGCCTGACGGGATACCAATACGATTCTCCACAGAGTACGCGAAAGGTCTTGCCCCTTCTAACAGCCGTGCACCGCAAGTCTCTAGAGGAACGGAAGGTTCCAAATGATTGGAAAAGAGCACAGGTAGTCTCCAGTCTTCAAGAAGGGTCGTCAATCAGATGTGCAAAACTGTAGACCTATATCTCTGACATCAATCTGTTGTAGAATTTTAGAACATGTTTTTTGCTCACGTATCATGTCATTTCCGGAAACCCAGAATCTACTCTGTAGGTATCAACATGGATTCCGGAAACAGTGATTGTTTAAGACCCAACTCGCTTTATTTGTTCATGAGACCCAGAAAATATTAGATACAGGCTCCCAGGTAGATGTTTTCCTTGACTTCCGGAAGGTGTTCGATACAGTTCCGCACTGTCGCCTGATAAACAAAGTAAGAGCCTACGGAATATCAGACCAGCTGTGTGTCTGGATTGAAGAGTTTTTAGCAAACAGAACATAGCATGTTGTTATCAATGGAGAGATGTCTACAGACGTTAAAGTAACCTCTGGCATGCCACAGGGGAGTGTTATGGGACCATTGCTTTTCACAATATATATATAAATGACCTAGTAGATAGAGTCGGAAGTTTCATGCGGCTTTTCGCGGATGATGATGTAGTATACAAGGAAGTTGCAGCATTAGAAAATTGTAGCGAAATGCAGGAAGATTTGCAGCGGATAGGCACTTGGTGCAGGCAGTGGCAACTGATCCTTAACATAGACAAATGTAATATATTGCGAATACATGGAAAGAAGGATCCTTTATTGTATGGTTATATGATAGCGGAACAAACAATGGTAGCATTTACCTCTGTAAAATATCTGGGGGTATGCATACCGAACGATTTGATCATATAAAATTAATTGTTGGTAAGGTGGGTGCCAGGTTGAGATTCATTGGGAGAGTCCTTAGAAAATGTAGTCCACCAACAAAGGAGGTGGCTTACAAAACACTTGTTTGACCTATACTTGAGTATTGCTCATCAGTGTGGAATCTGTACCAGGTCGGGTTGACAAAGGAGATAGAGAATATCCAAAGAAGAGCAGCATGTTTCATCACAGGGTTATTTGGTAAGCATGATAGTGTTACGGAGATGTTTAGGAAACTCAAGTGGCAGACTCTGCAAGAGAGGCGCTCTGCATCACGGTGTAGCTTGCTGTCCAGGTTTCGAGAGGGTATGTTTCTGGATGAGGTATCGAATATATTGCTTCCCCCGACTTATACCTCCTGAGGAGATCATGAATGTAAAATTAGAGAGATTCGAGCACGCGCGGAGGCTTTCTGGCAGTCGTTCTTCCTGCGAACCATACGCGACTGGAACAGGAAAGGGAGGCAATGACAGTGGCATGCAAAGTGCCCTCCGCCACACACCGTTGGGTGGCTTGCGGAGTATAAATGTAGATGTATACGTACATGTAGATGTAGATGAAAATCTGCGACCCAGCTGGGAATCGAACCCGGGCCCCTTGGCTTGACAGATCGCTGCACTAACCACTCAGTTATCGGGGCAGACCTACCTAGAATAGCGGGCAATAAATTATGGGATCTTTATTTAAAGTAAATCTTTGCAACATTTCATAAGCAGAATTCAGTTTGTCGTTTTTTTTATTTTTTATTTACCTATTTTTTATTTAATTATTTTTTTATTTACTTATTTTTTATTTACTTATTTTTTTATTTAAATTTTCTTGCATATCTGAAAATTTGTTTAAAGGAAAGGGTCTCTCCTTAAGAACGATAACAACTCATGTGACCTCGTCAATAGTTTTCTGTTTGGACTTCCGTATTGTGTGTTACGCAGTGAGATTCAAAGAATGTGCAAAGTGTGGGGTATGTGGGAGTTTCAGAAGGACAGCAGTTAATTTCATATTTAATGCATCTTCTGTTATTATGGAAGTGATTTTAAAAATGATATTGTATTTGAAATAACAGCCTTTACTCAGTTTGAGTTGTCTTCTGCAGTGTGTCTGCTTCGAATTGTGAGCACTTCAGTTCACACTTCTCATCCATGAAATTAGCAGTCAGTGCACAGAAACTAATGTTATTTATTTCCATCCAAGCATCAGAGGAAAGGCAGTCTGCCTTTGCAATGGTCAAATAATTTTTAATTTTATCTGAGAGTTTGATAAGTGTTTTTTGACATGTTTAAATGTAATTGGGGAAGGGGGGGGGGGGGGGTGCGTGTGTGCATGTGCACCGCTACAGAATAAGGATGGTATTCTCTACAAATCATTTTTAAAAGCTGTACATCTAAAGCTATACTTTTATTTAATGTGGGTGACTTTATAATATTAAAAAAAAATACTTATTGGTTTTGTAAAGGAAAAGTAGTTGAGGGTAAGGGCAGCTTAAAAGGGAATAAATGAGGACTTGGTCCAGAACGTGATGGCACTGATAGGCTGGATACAGTTTGAAACTTAACTTGCTTTTCTGGGAAACCTTCACCCAAGGTGGAAGCAGAGTCAGTGAGGACAGGTCAGAAGAAATGATTTCTCGAATTTTGCGTCAACTTATGGCGATCTTGTTCTGCTTCCTTATCCACATCATTCCAGAGGTATTGTAGAATGCTTGTATTTAAGCTGTCTCTTCAGGTTTGATGATGAGCCAGAAGCCATGGAAATTATCTGCTGACAGTTGTCGCACTTTTTCCTTTTTCTTCCACTTGGGTAAATGTAGTGAACATTGCTCGTAATTCTTTTAGGCAAAGGCATTGTGGGCGACATATTGTTGTGCATCACTTTAAAGTACACCGATAAAATTAAAATATTTACTATTAATGTGGCCATTTTAAATTGTAAAAGCTTAGAGCGAGAACAAATATACATGCAGCACATTCTATAATCAGAAGCTATACAGTAGGTTGTAGAATGTTGTGATCTGCGAAACCTAGACCCACAATTGTGAAGTTCACATTGTATACAGAAAGGAATGAAACAGTTACAGCGATTAAGAAACTCGCGAAGGCAAGCCTGATAATATGCAAGGATTTCACTGCTGAAAGATAAAAATTTTGAATAATATTCGAATTTAGGCTACATAGCATGTGAACGAGAGTTGACAGGATAATGGTGTGTGTAAAGGCTGAAAGAAAGCAGCTCAAATGAGCTCTAAAACCTGTGTATTAGGAGCTACAAACTTGTCTATTCATGCAGTCAGTAGTTCTACTGGTGTCTCTGTATTGTTGCTGTAGAAAATAGTTTGCCATAACTTTCAACTCATTTCGACAAACTCTGCTATATGTATCAGAATATCGATATCCATGTGTTTCTCCTAATGAATGTGGATACCTGGCTTAACACTTTGGGTCCTGAGCCATTGCGTGCGGGTGTCTACCATAGAGCCTGGCTGATTTTAATGTATTTTAAACTACTACAACTCATGAAAGGTTTCAGTTATAGCGGTAAAATTACTCTTATTGAAAGACCTAGACTTTCTTGTTTAAAACCTTATATAATACCTTTCTCTTGAATTAAAACATACTTTTGACAAGCGTTATTATTATAACATTGTTTTTGAAAAAAAGGAAAAATTGGTCAAAGGTATATTCACTGTATTTTCTAGAAGGACTTTTTTTTATTTTACACAAAAATTGTAATCATGATGGATACAGTATGTCTTATCTACAGTAACTTCCTGTAACTATTTTGGGATGCAATTTTGCTCTTTGTGTGGTAAATCTTGAAGCACGGCATTTTGCACAATGCTACTTTACATTCACTACACTGGTAGCTTGTGTCTTTTCGCCACACTTTTCTAGTCAGTTTTTTTCCTCTCAGAGAACACATTACACACTGTTTTTGTTTCTGTTGCTTACCTACTTCTGTCTCAATCTTTTCCAGGAAATGATTTCCAGTTGATAGGCTTGAGAGTTCAGATGGACCAGGTCGGGGTTCAAGATCTTTGCTTTGTGCAAGATCTGCACAGATAACTGTCATGAAGTGAGATGTTGTGAGGCGTTTTCCAGTAACCTTATTATATAATGTGCAGGAATTTACAATCACCAAAAGTATAACATGGAATGCCAACTTTCTCCACCACTTCACATTTCAATGTTCAGATGCGCCTTATGACAATCGCTGATCTGATAAGTCAACTCCAAACTTGTTTTTATTGCAGTCCACTACACAGGCTGGCTTTGCCTTCTCTCTTCCTCTCTGACCAGTGAAAGTGACCATTTCAGCAGCGTGCCTTGTACTTATCATATGCACATTTCTTTTGTCCTACCAACACAGTGCTAACATATTTCTTGTATGCCTGAAAATAAGTTCACCTCGCTGAAGGTTCGGATCTTTTATAGCGCGAGGCAATCCCTGCCGAGATTTTCTTGTTGTTCCCACAAGAGCAGATTTTGCGGCTTCCAGTTCTGAAGCAAGTATTGGACTTGTGTAGAATCTGTCGATAAACAAAGTGTTGCCTTTTCCTGACAGATTTGCAAGCAATGTCTTTACCAGAGTCTCTGTGTCAGACCTTTCACCTGCGTAAACAGACAAATTCCAGATGTAACCTGTGTCAGATTCGGATAACATGTACAGTTTGATACCGTATTTATTTGGTTTTTGTGGCATGTACTGTTCGAAATACACACGACCTCGAAATTTACACATGCCTTCATCTATTGTAATTTTTTGAGATGGTGTATACGCACGTTGGAAATTAGCACACACATTATCTAGGAGGGGTCTCACCTTGTGCAGTGGGTCATAGCCAGTTTCTCCTTTCCTCTTAGCTAAGGAATTATCACTAATGTGGAAGTTTCTCACAATAGAAAGGAATCTGTCACGGCTCAAGATGTTTGGACAGAAATTACACGACATAACAGTGTTCTTGGACCAGTGCTCTCGTATACGTGGCCTCACACTTACACACATGCGGACTACAATTGCCAGAAACTTCCTTAATTCCATAAGTGTAACTCCTTTCCACTCTGATAATGAGCAGGTGGGTGAAAGGGAATTTGTGCTTCGTAATTTCCTGATGCATTGTTGAGCATACAGACTAGTTTGTTCCTTTATATGTTTCATCATACTGTCTGTCAGGAAATATGAGAAAAATTCTAGAGGTGCACTGTTCTGGTCTAAACTGACAACATTGCATATTCTGGATTGTCCTGAGAATAGATTGATATCTGGTGCACGATCAGTAGTCGTCCAACCTTCCTCAGAATCGGTGCGGCGCGCAGGTCTCAGCTACCCCCTCGCCGTCAACCTCGCTCTTTCTTCAGGCACAATGTAGATGGGATTACTTGCTGCTGAAGTGCTTGGACACCTGCTCTCCTCTTCTGAATCTATCAGAAGAGTAGTATTTGCAAATAAAATCATAATTACGTACTGAGAGCTTTTTAAGTGAAAATCTGAACAAAAATTATACACGTTTTGTTGTCAGAATTCTTTACCTGAACTGCCAGAAACTACTTCTTGAACATGGTCCACATCATCATCAGAGTCATCTACAATGTCTTCCTCTGACAAATCAACATCACTTTCTTCTAAATCACGATGTAACTCGCGAGCAATTTCTTCGTCCGTCAAGCCACCTTTCGCCATGTCGACGCTACTGAGACCATGCAGGAAAAAATCGCCGCTCACAAAACACGACAAATGAAAAGGGAAGCACACTCTTCCACAGCATGCCTGTCCCATCTAGTGACCAATACTCGAACTACAGCCCATGCAGCGTCTTCCAGACAAGCGGGAGCCATAAGAACACACAAAGGAAGGAAGGGGAAGAACGAGAACCCGCAAAATTATGGGCACTGGACTTTCGGGCAGGCCGCGCACGCCCGTATTTTTATGGGCGTCAGCGCCAAGTGTTAAGAAAGCATGCTCTCCAGTTCCCTAAATATAGGCTCCACTGCTGTCCAGACTACTCACATCCATTAGTAATGAAGACAAAAAAGTCAAATATATGTCATAAATATCAAATCCCTGGAAATACGCCGAATGTGCGTTCTCTACAGACCTCTGAAAGTAGGTGGGATAGCCTGTTTCAAAATTGTATCGTTCAAAATTAGATTTGACTTAGGAGCATACAAATAATACTAGGAAAACTAACATAAACTTTCTGTCGCTTCACTGTGAAATTCAAGTGTGTAATTTCTTCTTCAAATGTAACAAAATTTCAGCTAGCACCTACCCATAATGCAGCCTATAGTGGAGCCCCCATAGATGTATTTGCTACAAAATCCACAAGCAAAGAAATTCATATCTGGAATATCAGTTTACAAAATAATAATCACAACTTTCTCTCTAAAATATGCAATTGTGCCAACATACAGAGACTTTTAAGTGTATCAGTGTGCCTGAAGTTGCAGCGGAGGCTCAAGAGAAAATTTTGGAGATGACTCCCATACCATTGCTGAAAGTGAAAGACCAACTCCATGATTTACTGTCAAACTAACTTTATTACACAATAAATATAGTCCCCTAAAGACCAGATAACTGAAGGAAAAAGCTGCACCTTGGCTAATGGGAGAGCGAAAAAGGTTCGAGATGCTGCACATCAGGCTTACCAATGACCTCCTACCCATGGAAATAATACTGATTACAACCAGAAAACAAAGAGACTCAATCAATCTGAGCGAAACCACAACTGAGACATGCCAACACATTAATCTGAAACATAAATATGTGATGCTCTATGTAAAAGCTTCTGTGATCAAGGGAAGAGTAGGCAAAGTAGAAGCTGCAACTGATCCCATTGTCATAACTAAATCAGTACTTGACTTTAGCAATAACCTTAACTGAAATGTAAATAAAACATAGATTCGCTGATTATTTTGTGGAGGTAAATGGTAGTAGTGGCGAAAAATTCGTTCTTGAGCTGACAACGCTGTGGAAAAATCCTTCAGCGTAGCATTTACTGTACAGGGCAGTGTCACAGTCCAAATGATCAAGCTTATTGTTGACCCACTACTGCTCACAATAACTACTGCTCCCTAGACCTTGGAACTCTTGCCTGGACAACACAGCAGAAACACTCGTTCCAATCACTAGAGATTTGATTGCTAAGAAGAATAGCTGGGTACATTCTGCCTGACTGGAGAGTGAATGTAGACATCAGAGAAGAACTGAGAGTGGAAAACATAAATGAGCAGATTAAAGAATGCTGGAAGGAATACGCCACAAGAATGAGAGACGACAGATTACCAAAATTGGTGATAATTATTATCCAGTGAACACAAGATGCTGAGGAAGAATGAGAAAAATTTACAGTTTCAACCAAAAGAGCGTATTGTTATTGTTGAGTACTTTGTAGTTGTTTACAACATACTATAGCAGTTTAGATGAAATTGAGACAAATAATTTGATATAGGACACTTAGCCTATCAAGTCAGGAAGCTACCGCAAACTGGCTTACCTGTACCTCAATGCATGCATGTTGCCCAAGATTTTCCGCATTCCTTCACTCTCTTCATGCAACCTGCAAGTCCTGAAGAAAAAATGAGTAGGACCATTTTAAAATAAATTTAATGTAGTTTAATTTTATACTGTAACAAGTTTTCGCTGAGGCCACGGATTTTGTATTATTCAAGAAAAATGCACAAAAATAACTTTAAATATGTTCCATCTAAGAAACCATTTCAAATAGGGCATGTGTCCATATTTAATTTTTTACTTCAGATGATAATTCCTGTCATATCTCAGAATATTGACCACTTATCCTGAGATAATGTTTATGCATGGACTGTCATGTATAGTAGAATAATTGTGTGTTATACATACAGTTATATTTAGTATCCTATCCCAAAGTAATTAAAACCTTCATAAAGGCTACCAACACACCAACAGCAGCAACTATAAATGCACAGACATAGAAAAAGACATAATAGGACACCTAACAGGAACACTCACACAACTAAAAAGAAAAAAAAAAAAAAAAACAGAAGAACAACAACACAAGATGACGACTAGAACAAATCAAACAAGGATACAAATAATAAAAAACTGAACTTGGATGGAGGGGTGCTCAGTCAAGAAAGCGAGTTGCAAGATGTATCATTGTACCAAGAGCACAGAAAATGGAGTGATGCCTCAAGTCACCGTGTGGTCTGTTCCGTGTGATCTTGTCTGCGAGAGCTATTTGCCTTGCTGGGGAGCAGTGAGCTAGCTTGCAATTTGATCCAGAATAGTGGTGGTGACTAGAGAGCTATCTTGCAATCTGATTCCTGAGAGTGGTGGGAAGAGCAGTGAGCTAGTGAGACTGCCTGGAGTGTGATCGGTGTGGGTGGTGGGGAGTCTGAGCTGTTGGGTGGGAAGTGATGCCTGGATTGTTTTGTGATATGCTCCAAGCGCATGGTGGCTGAAGACTGCAGTTTTATGATCACTGGCAGTACATTCAGAGTGTGGTGCTAAGTCAAAGGATAGGAAGTAACAACTCACTCAAAAGTATGTAAATGTTTATTGAACTTTGGAAATCTGAGATATTCTTTTGAACTCGAGAGCGGAAACATGATGCTTGAAGTGTTTTCTGCCTTAATGTACTGTACTGAAGCACTGGTGTTTAATTTGCTCCACTAGCTGCATGGTCAGTGTGACAGACTGTAAAGAAAAGTCGCTCAGGTTTGATTCCCAGTTAGGCCAAAGATTTTTTTCCCCCACTCAGACACTGGGTAAAGAGTTATGTTTACTTTCATATGATCATAATTAGTATTACTGTTGAGATGACTGAATGGGTACTGCCTGCCAGCCAATAAATCGGGGAGGGAGGAAACAGAGCTTTCTTTCTATTCTGTTTTCATTGAAGAGAAAAGCTTTATGTACTAGTTAGATGTGCAAATTCACATGTGCACATGGTGTATTGCTTGGGAAATGTTTTCTTAAGGATGTGGGGTGGGATTCCGTTTCAGTAGCCTAGTGTCGAATTTTCATCCTGCTCATTACAGCCACCAGAGATTCATTTTGAAATCAAATGAGCTACCATTACTTTTTTTCTGAATCATCCATCGTTCACTTTTTAGAAAGATCTGGCTCTTTGAATCAATTTAGGGGCAGAGTGCCCATCTCAAGTACTTTACCGTTCCCCATTCATACCCTGCTCCCCCTCTCCCTCTGCCCCAACATCGTCCTCAGCCCCACCACCAGATTGCTTCTCCCATCATGTGCAGTTGCTCACAGTCTGGCCTTGCCAGACGGAGACAGTGGTCCCGTGTGTGTGAGCTGCATTTATGTGAATATGTGTGTGTGTGTGTGTGTGTGTGTGTGTGTGTGTGTTGTCTATTTCACAAGAAGGCCTTCTGGCCAGAAGCTTACATGTGCCAACAGTACCAATTTTAGGCACTGCTTCTCACTATTGACAATGCAGTGGCCGACGACTGAGAGCGGCAGCTTTTGTGTAGAGTTGTCAGTGCTAACAGACAAAAATCAATGTACGACGAATGTATTCTTTAGAAGAATGCAGTGAAACTTGGTGTTAATATTAATAGGCTGTGGCAGCAGACAACTGTGAATGCATTTGCTAACAGCATGACATAACCTGCAGGACCTGTCCTGGGCTCATGACCATATTGGTTAGGTTAGACCCTAGATAACTGGAAAACTGTGTACCAGTCAGACGCATCTCAATTTCAGATAGTAAGAGCTGATGGCAGGGTTAGTGTGTGGCGCACACCGCACAAAGCCATTAACCCAAGTTTTCGACAAGCCACTGTGCAAGCTAGTAGTGGCTCCATAATGATGTGGGCTGTGTTTACATGGACCACTGAATGGAAATGGTTATGTTCGGCTACTTAGACACTTTTTGCATCCATTCATGGTCTTCATGTCCCCCCCTCCCGGTTTTTATGGACGACAGTACATCATGTAACCCGGCCACAATTATTTGCGACTTGTTTTAAGAACATTCTGCAAAACTCGAGCAAATGCTTTGGCCACCCAGATTTCCCAACATGAATTCCATCGTACATTTACAGGACATAATTGAGGGGGTCAGTTTGTGCACAAGATCCTACGCCAGCAAGACTCTCGCAATTGTGGGCAGTCATAGAGGCAGTGTGGCTCAGTATTTCTGCACGGATCTTCTGATGACTTGTTGAGTCCATACTGCATCGAGTTGCTGCACCAGCCTGGGCAGGAGGAGGTTAAATGCGATACTAGGATGTATCCCAGGACTTTTGTTACCTCAGTGTACATTTAATAACTGAGTTATACATAACTTTGAATGCTGTAGGTTCTTTGGTTCTGGTTTATAGACAATGAGCATAAAGTTCGTGATTGCAATAAAAAGTCTTGAATGCTGGTACACTGATGGAAGTTTCTGAATATTAGTTATGTTTAGTAGTGTTGTGGTACGTTGAAGCATTATCCTCACTGCGGTCTTCTGTACTAATGTGTGTAAGTCTATAGATGCACTGAGTCCAGTTGAAGCTTTGCATTGTGGCTACTTAAAAAGATGTGCCTCCCCTAAATTGACTGCTGCAAGAGGGAGCTCGGTCAGCAGAGCATGCTGGCAGGAGGTTTTGAAAGTGCAATCTCCTGCATAGGTTTGAGTCAGCAGGGCGAGCCAGGTTCGGTCAAAGAAGATGCTATTGATATCGCACGCTGTACCCTCTGAACACCTTTCATCTTTCATCTTTTTGTGCAGCCACTATACCTGCCTCTTGCCATGACCGTGGTAGTGTATATTTGGGTGCCTGTGTGGCTGCACATGTGAATGTATTTACTTTTACTAGAAAAAGATCAAGAGCTCGAAAGCTGGTGTGATTACTGTTTTCTGTTACGTGTGTCTGTGCATCGTGCATTGATCCAGTGTAGGTTAGTGGGTGGTTGCCTTTGCCGTTGCCATACTCTACATATGTACAGAAGTGCATACATATTATATTGCTGTTTACAGATATGCTTATTACAATATTTGAATCAGTATGTTATTCTTGCTTTACAATATTCCTTTCAAGTTGTATGTATAATTGGTTCTTTGTTAAAACTAGTGAAACCATAATTCTGCATTTTGAGTATTGTCTCATTTTATTTTCTTAGACTTACCACAACAAGCTGGTATCATAGGAACTTCAGTGGCTATGCCAGTTGTATCATCCGTCCCTACTGTTTTTACTGGGCAGCAAGTTCAGCAAGCAGGTGTGTTGAGAAAATTTTCCGTTCTATGTTTTTTCACTCTTATTTGTTTCTATTTCTGCCTGATTTGTTATTTAGCTGCTGAATGAAGAATGAAGAACTCTACAACTCAGCATGCTGTTGGATAGACTACTTTCATTTGCTTGTCATTTTAAATAATTAAAGTTTAATGACTACAAGGACGATTCAAAGCTTTACTTGCTTCCATTCCCTATATTGCTGTACTTAAGGATGGAATGTGTTACAGGCAGAGGAGAATGAGACTGATAAATGTATACACTGATGAGCCAGAACATTATCATCACCTGCTTAAACTGTGTTGGTCCGCCTTTGGAATGAAGTAGAGCAGTGCTTCTGTATGGTATGGATTTAACAAGTCATTGCTGAGTTTCCGGAAGTGTGTGGCATCAGATGGATACACATAGGTCACACAATTCCAAGATAGAATGTAACAATATATGAAAAGGATAGTTGCTACTCACCCTATAGCGAAAACGCTGAGTCACATAAAGGCACAACAAAAAGACTGTCTGGAAGTTAGCTTTCAAACAAGGCCTTTGTCAAAAGTAGACAAAACAAACACACACACACACACACACACACACACACACACACACACACTCGTGCAAATGCAACTAACACACACACATGACCACAGTCTCTGCCAGCTAGAGCCGGCTCTAGTGTGTTATTTGCATTTGTGTGAGTGTGCGCATGTGAGTATGTTGTCTACTTTTGACAAAAGCCTTGTTAGCTGAAACGTAACTTCCCAACAATCATTTTGTTGTGCATTTCTGCAAATCAGCATCTCTGCTATATGGTGAGGAGCAACTATCCTTTTCATATGTTGTCATACAATTCCTAATAGGTATGATAGGTATGGGTCAGTGGGTGCGAACTCCGTGTCTGGTAGCACCTGATGTGTATTCCATCACATTTAGCTCAGGTGAATTTGATAACCCAAGACATTCATGTGTCTTCACTATTGTACTTCTGAAATCAATGTAGTGTGGAAATGGCCTTGTGTCATGGATACATATCCTGCTGAAAGATGCCATTGCTGTCAGAGAAGACATTAATTACGAAGGGATGCATTAATTTTATTGTAGCCCACTGTTGTTAGTGTATCTTGGATTACTACCAGAGGTGACAAGGAAATCCAGGCAAATGTCATCCATAGAATAACATTGCCCCTGCTGGTCTGCATCCATGGCATGGTGCACTTTTCGATTAGCCTTTTGTACCTAGACACAACCATTGACATGATATAAGTAATTCAACTGCGCAAGCGACATGATTTCATTGTACCATGGACCAGTTATCCTATGTGCACTGCAGTCATAATTAACAGTGTCTTTGGGTCAATATGGAAACATGTGGCATCTATGGAAGAAGTAGAAGGGTAATGAAACTACCACTTTGTACTAAATGGTTGGACGTCCATGAATGTGGGATTCAGCGGCTTGTCTGTTCTGTTAAGTAGAGTATATGGTTCTGTGCAGCATTTCTGCCGAAAAAGCAAAACTGGTGCACGCACAAGTGTTTCGGAGCATACTGTTCACTGTACATCGTTAAACATGGAGGTCCACAGCAGACCATCCCGATGTGTTCACATGTTTACCCAACAGCATGGTCAGTTATGATTGTAGTGAGCATGGGACCATCGGGATTCAACTGTTGATCAATGGAAATGTGTCTGCTCTTTGGGTGATCGCATTTTTGGTACACTAGGTCGATGGTAGTCTCCATAAATGCCATCAACATGGTGCAAGGTGGCTTGAAACATGTTGTGTGCCACGGACGTAGGTTGGTGGGAGCGGAAGTATGCTATGGAAGGACATTCTCCTGCACTTGCATGGTACCTGTTGTAGTTGTGAAAGAAACACTGCCATCTGCAAACCACCTGCATCTCCTAATGCTTGAGGTCTTCTCTGACAGGGAAGTCATCCTTCAGCAGTATAATTGTCTCATAGCCAGAACTGGGCTACAGTGGTTTTAGGTGTGTTACAGTGAACTCACTTTGATGTCTCAGCAACCAAATTTGACTGGTGTAAATCCTACAGAACCCTTCTTGGTCGCTGTTGGGCGCCATCACCATATAAGCAAATCAGTGGCCCTTTATTCATTTTAATTACGTGACCTGAGCATACCTCCATATACCTACCATAAGACTGTTGGATCCCTAATATGCAGAATCAGTGATGTATTTCATTCCATAGACAGACAAACAAGCTATTAAGCAGGTAGTCATAATGTTTTGGCTCATCAGTTTGTTGTGTGTGTGTGTGTGTGTGTGTGTGTGTGTGTGTGTGTGTGTGTTTCGACATGCAGATGTTAATTATGAATTTTGTTCGTTGGATATATTATTGAGCTGCCATGTAAAAGCACAAAAGGTGGACTTACTATTGGGAAGCATGTTCAGAAGTTACAAATAAAAAGCAAAATTGAGCATCAATGGATCAAAGTAAGCCCAGTTGTACACAGCCATCCTTTCCTGGAGCTCGTGAAGTATTTCCCACTTAAAGAAATACTTTCACAAATTACTAAGAAAAATAGTGAGAGCTTTGTTGTAGTTGCTATGTTTCCTTGTTGTTGCGATCTTCAGTCCTGAGACTGGTTTGATGCAACTCTCCATGCTACTCTATCCTGTGCAAACTTGTTCATCTCCCAGTACCTACTGCAACCTACATCCTTTTGAATCTGCTTAGTGTATTCATCCCTTGATCTCCCTCTACGATTTTTACCCTCCACCCTGCCCTCCAATACTAAATTGGTGATCCCTTGATGCCTCAGAACATGTCCTACCAACCAATCCCTTCTTCTAGACACGTTGGGCCACAAACTCTTCTCCCCAATCCTATTCAATACCTCCTCATTAGTTATGTGATCTACCCATCTAATCTGCAGCATTCTTCTGTAGCACCACATTTCGAAAGCTTCTATTCTCTTCTTTTCCAAACTATTTATCGTCCATGTCTCACTTCCATACATGGCTACACTCCATAAAAATACTTTCAGAAACGACTTCCTGACACTTAAATCTATACTCGATGTTAACAAATTTCTCTTCTTGCTCCCCAAATAGCAAAACTCCTTTACTACTTTTAACAGTATCATTTCCTAATCTAATTCCATCAGCATCTCCCGACTTAATTCGACTACATTCCATTATCCTCATTTTGCTTTTGTTGGTGTTCATCTTATATCCTCCTTTTCAAGACACTATCCATTCCGTTCAACTGCTCTTGCAAGTCCTTTGCTGTCTCTGAGAGAATTACAATGTCATCGGCAAACCTCGAAGTTTTTATTACTTCTCCATGGATTTTAATACCTACTCCAAATTTTTCTTTTGTTTTCTTCACTGCTTACTCAATATAAAGATTGAATAACATCGGGGAAAGGCTACAACTCTGTCTCACTCCCTTCCCAACCACTGCTTCCCTTTCATATCCCTCGACTCTAAGAACTGCCATCTGGTTTCTGGTCAAATTGTAAATATCCTTTCGCTCCCTGTATTTTACCCCTGCCACCCAATATGTGTAGTGACACTTTCAAATTATAAAAATCACCATAAAATGAGCCATATCCTAGATAACTGCAATCACACTTATCCAGTGAAATGGTCTATTCTGCAACACATTAAGCAGAATACTTTAATGAGTTATCTAAACAATCCACTCAATTAAACCTTTAAAATCAGCAGTGGCAGAACATTGCATTTCCATAGGACATCCAATGGAATACGATAATACCAAAATTTTAGCACCAATTTCCAGCTTCTGGGACTCTGTAATTAAAAAAAAAAAAAACGTGAAAATATGTCTTGCCAATAATTTAATGTATCGTGACAACCACTTTCAGCTTGATAAAAATTGGAATCCTATTATTAAAATTATGCAGTCACAACGTAATCGACATGCTCAGTCGATACTCGGTGATTAGTTTGTGCTTACTTCACGACTGAGGGCAGCACACATAACTTGGGTGCCTTGTGCATGTCACCTCCTATCGCATGTGCCAGAAAGATTTGCATGCACGAAATTCGCTATAAATACCATGACTGCATCAGGTCTCTTCAGCATTTCGTCTACTCACCTGAGGATGGCCGGACGTCTCTGGGCCAAAATATTGTGGCAGAATGTTAATGGGATCCAGCTGCAAACTCAAAAATTACTGGAGGAAGAAATACACCAGGCAAATTTCAGAAGTCATCTCTGTGCCTGTTTCACCACACGCACCATTTGGATTCTTCCCTCAGACACCAATTTCTCAGAACCGCGCAGGTGGGAACCAGCACTACAACATGTCATTGGTTCTCACCACCCATCTGGCCTTTATTTATGTTAATTCCCTCTGTCTCAGCATTTCTTCAAAATAAATAATTAGTATAAGCAAAATCATACAGTCAGTTGTAGTTTCACACTTTTAATCATTGGAAGATAAACTGCTGCAATGATAGGCAAACAGGTGTTAAAATTGCTTTTGGGGAAAAAAATTACATCTTCCAGCAAGTTTCAAAATTATTTATTACCGAATGACAAAGGCTGTTAGTCTCTTGCAAGTCAGCTCAGTAGTTCCTTTTTAGTTATAGACCAACAATACAAGACGTTTCAAAAAGGCCTTCACAACTTTGAAAATTCATGTAAATTAATTCATAGTACCTACAGAGGTGACTGTACTGTCAATTTGTAGGCAAATACATCAAGTTTTGTCTTGAGTAGTTCACTAGTGCACTGTGCATTGTAAGGAGTGCTAGCTGCAGTTCAGTTAAAGATGGCTGCCTTCACTGGACCCAAGCGTGCAAGTTGTGTGTTTTGGCTTCAAGAATCGAAGTCAATGACAACAGTTCAGCATAATTTCCGTTGTTGTTGTTGTTGTGGTCTTCAGTCCTGAGACTGGTTTGATGCAGCTCTCCATGCTAATCTATCCTGTGCAAGCTTCTTCATCTCCCAGTACCTACTGCAACCTACATCCTTCTGAATCTGCTTAGTGTATAATTTCTGTACCAAGTACATTATAGACCCTCCTAGTAGGCCTACAATTTTTGAGTGGCATAAATGTTTTATAGAAACAGGGTGCTTGATAAGACATGGGAAAAATTCAGGTTGTCTAAGCACATCTGACGTCGTCATTGAGTGAGTGAGACAACGTTTTTCCAACAGCCCTATGAAATCAACCCGGCATGCATCTCACAAACTGTAAACTCCACATATGATAGTTCGGCATGTGCTGAGAAACCATTTGCATTTGAAACCATACAGATTGATGATCGTTCAAGCAATAAAAGACACTAATAAAATTGCTCTCAAGAACTTGTTTGCGGATATTGTTAATCGATTACATGAGAATGAACATTTCTTGGACAAACTCATCTTTTCTGATGAGTTAACTTTTCACTTAAGTTGCAAGATTAGCACACAACTGTACAATTTGGAGCAGTGAAAATCCACATCAAACATTGCAACAGGCTCGTGATAGCCCTAAACTGAACACTTTTTGTGAACTGAGCAAGAACAAAGTGTATAACCCTTTTCTTTTCCATGAGAGAAACATCAGTGGGATAGTGTACCTGGATATGTTACAACAATTTTTGATTGACAAGGATGGCCAAGAATGAAATGTTCACTTCGTGCAAGATGGTGCACCACCCCATTACCTGGCTGTCCGGAATTTTCTCAGTGACTGTTTTCCAGGTCAATGCATTGGCCATGATGTGCCAATTGCATGGCCCCCACTTTCCCCAGACCTGACAACATTCGGTTTTTGTATGAGGATTCATCAAGGATATCATGTTTCTACCTCCTTTGTCAGCTTCTTTACCTGAACTTAGAGCAAGAAGTTATGCTGCCAATGACAAGGTACACCTGCAATGCTACAGTAAGGTTGGGAAGAAATTGACTTCTGATGGGAAGTGTGCAGGGTAACACAAGCAACATCTGTAGTTTAGGGTAAAAAAACATGATGTGTTTCGCTACAAAGTAACACTAAACCCAGGTTTATGTCTTCTTTCAATAAATTTATACGAATTTTCAAAGTTGTAAAGTCCTTTTTGAAACACCCTGTATATGTTTTTTTACTTACAAGCCTCCATATATTAAGAAATGATCAAATATGTTTATAATTGAGTGGATTGTTTAGATAACTCATTAAAGTATTCTGTTTAATGTGTTCCTTCCATATGCCAGGAATGTGTCTTCTAAAGTAGGCAAATTGCTTAGGAAGAATAGTATCAATGTCATCATCTGTCCACCATCAAAGAGCAGGGCCTTAGTGGGATCTATTGAAGATGATTTGCTATTGAGGAAGACGCGTGTTTATAAAATTCCCTGTGAGTGTGGCTCTGCATATATGGGTCAGACGACACGAACAGTTCAGCAACGCTGTGTAGAACACGAAAGACACATTAATCTGCGGCAACCTTTAAAATCAGCAGTGGCAGAACATTGCATTTCCATGGGATATTCAATGGCATACAATAATACAAAAATTTTAGTACCAGTTTCCAGCTTCTGGGACTCTGCAACTAAAGAATCCGTGGAAATACATCTTGCCGATAATTTAATGAATTGTGAGAATCGCTTTCAGATTGATAAAAATTGGAATCCTATTATTAAAATTATGCAGTCACAATGGAATTGGCATGCTCAGTCAATACTCAGCGATTAGTTTGTCCTTACTTCACTACTGAGGGCAGCACACGCAACTTGGGTGCCTTGCGCATGCCACCTCGTAAGACGTGCCGTAAACTGCCAATACGATTTGCATGCATGGTATATACTATAAATACCATGACTGCATCAAGTCTCTTCAGTACTTCGTGCACTCACTTGAGGATGGCCAGACGTCTCTGGGACAAAAATCATGGCAGAACGTTGATGGGATCTGGCTGCGAACCCGAAAATTACTGGAAGGCACCGAAATCATGACTGTCATGTTGTACAGCATGCTCTGCAACAGGATATTGTGTATGCACCCTCTGCCTATTCCAATTCATCCTGAAGTGATAACTGTGTGGTACTCATACTGCTCTAAAAGGCTGAACAGTGTTTATTTTTGCATGCCTACCACCCAGGACAATATTATGGAAATGGAAGAGGATGTAGATGAAGACGAAATGGGAGATAAGATACTGCGTGAGGAGTTTGACAGAGCACTGGAAGACCTGAATCGGAACAAGGCCCCCGGAGTAGACAACATTCCATTAGAACTACTGACGGCCTTGGGAGAGCCAGTCATGACAAAACTCTACCAGCTGTATGAGACAGGTGAAATACCCTCAGACTTCAAGAAGAATATAATAATTCCAATCCCAAAGAAAGCAGGTGCTGACAGATGTGAAAATTACCGAAGTATCAGTTTAATTTGTCACAGCTGCAAAATGCTAATGCGAATTCTTTACAGACGAATGAAAAAAGTGGTATATGCGGACCTCGGGGAGGATCAGTTTGGATTCCGTAGAAATGTTGGAACACGTGAGGCGATACTGACCTTACGACTTATCTTAGAAGAAAGATTAAGAAAAGGCAAACCTACGTTTCTAGCATTTGTAGACTTAGAGAAAGCTTTTGACAATGTTGACTGGAATACTCTCTTTCAAATTCTGAAGGTGGCAGGGGTAAAATACAGGGAGCAAAAGGCTATTTACAATTTGTACAGAAACCAGATGGCAATTATAAGAGTCGAGGGACATGAAAGGGAAGCAGTGGTTGGGAAAGGAGTGAGACAGGGTTGTAGCCTCTCCCCGATGTTATTCAATCTGTATATTGAGCAAGCAGTAAAGGAAACAAAAGAAATATTTGGAGTAGGTATTAAAATTCATGGAGAAGAAGTAAAAACTTTGAGGTTCGCCGATGACATTGTAATTCTGTCAGAGACGGGGCAAAGGACTTGGAAGAGCAGTTGAACGGAATGGACAGTGTCTTGAAAGGAGGATATAAGATGAACATCAACAAAAGCAAAACGAGGATAATGGAATGTAGTCAAATTAAATCGGGTGATGCTGAGGGAATTAGATTAGGAAATGAGACACTTAAAGTAGTTTTGCTATTTAGGAAGTAAAATAACCGATGATGGTCGAAGTAGAGAGGATATAAAATGTAGACTGGCAATGGCAAGGAAAGCGTTTCTGAAGAAGAGAAAGTTGTTAACATCGAATATAGATTTATGTATCAGGAAGTCGTTTCTGATAGTATTTGTTTGGAGTGTAGCCATGTATGGAAGTGAAACATGGACGATAACTAGTTTGGACAAGAAGAGAATAGAAGCTTTTGAAATGTGGTGCTACCGAAGAATGCTGAAGATAAGGTGGATAGATCACGTAACTAATGAGGAGGTATTGAGTAGAATTGGGGAGAAGAGAAGTTTGTGGCACAACTTGACTAGAAGAAGGGATCGGTTGGTAGGACATGTTTTGAGGCATCAGGGGATCACAAATTTAGCATTGGAGGGCAGCGTGGAGGGTAAAAATCGTAGAAGGAGACCAAGAGATGAAAACACTAAGCAGATTCAGAAGGATGTAGGTTGCAGTAGGTACTGGGAGATGAAGAAGCTTGCACAGGATAGAGTAGCATGGAGAGCTGCATCAAACCAGTCTCAGGACTGAAGACAACAACAACAACAACAACAACCACCATTCAGTTATCAATCAGGATGAATGGACGTAGGCATAGGGTGTATAAAGGCAACACATGATATCCTGTTGCAAAGCATGCTGTACAGCATGACAGTCATGTTTTTGGTACCTGTTTCACCACACTTGCCATCTGGATTCTACCCTCAAGACACAATTTTCTCAGAACTCTGTAAATGGGAAGTAGCACTACAACATGTCATTGGTTCTCGCCACCCACCTGGCCTTAATTTATGTTAAGTCTTTCCATCACAGCTTTTTTTCACAATAACTACTCCTTTCTTCACACCATTTTAGTTTTCTACCTCTTCCATTTTTTGACTCATCTATTTTTTGCCATCCCACTCCCACCTTTGTTACATACAATTCACTTAACTTTTCACTCTTATTAACTCATGCATGATGTTCTAGTAGTAATCTTTGTCTTGCATATTACCCTGTCTTCCACGTTTAAGCTCTCAGGTTTTCAAATCTCATCTGGTGCAGTCCCAAACAATTGGTCTTTCCTTCTCAGCCCGTGTGTAAGTCTCCCTTGACCCGGGGCTCTGGGGGACTTTTCTGAACTATTCCCCTTTCCTTAAACCTCTCCAGTCCTTTTCCTTCACCTGCTGTCTTCCTTCCACTTCAACTCTTCTGCCAGAAGAAGAAGCCACTGGTTCCGAAAGCTTGTAGAAGTTAAATTCTGTGTGTGTGTGTGTGTGTGTGTGTGTGTGTGTGTGTGTGTGTGTGTGTGTTTTCCCCTGCCACCACCTGGTGAGTAGATGTTTTGTCTATCCATTTTCATTGTATTGATTACACTATATTGATTATTTTTGTTGTTATAATTATTTATTTAGTTTTTATGGTGACCCAGCTCTGATCAATATAGGAAGTCGTGACTATCAGTACTCCAAACAATATTCTGCACACAGTAAAGAAGCCTGCTTTCACTAACTCGAAGTGAAATAGCAGCCTGAAAGTGAAGCATTTAGGGCGTGCTGCTGGATTAGACAGAGATCAGTGATCATCGTGGTCTATAGTTAAGCACGTTTGTTTCAGTTGAAGGGGTGAAAGCAGTGAACGGTGGTTCCTGTGTTTTTGATCTTGGCCACAACTCAAGTTTCCAAAAATGTTAGATAATGTTCAGATCTTTTTGGGTAGGCCACTCCAAAGATTCCACTTCACTTTCTTCAAAGCAAGAAGCTGCTGGAAAAAGTATTATTACACATATGACAATGTACTGTTTACCTCAACTGCAGATAAAGTTGAACATTAAATGGAAGGGCTTAATAGAGCGACTTTGAAACAAGTCATTAAAATATAGGACAATACGCCTCAGGTGATAACTAACCCAGTGAAATGAAAATTGCACAAATCAACATTGAATTTATATAATCAGTTGACGAGCTCCTGGTGTTTAGAACAGGTGAAGGTGTCTGGATGGAAGGAAATAGAAATAAACAGAAGAGTAAAAGTGGTCTGAAATGCTTTTAGAAAATTAAATAGGGTTTTTAGCATTAACCTTATGATGTGCATAAATAGGAAACCTTACAGTGTACATTATCAGTTTTCGCTTATGGCACCGAGACATGGAGATTTAATGTGAAAACCATTTAAAATTTATAGGTTGCTCAGTTAACAGTGGAAAAATGCAAATTGAAATTGCTAGGACAGAAGGAGACCAAATAAATTGCTCAGGAAACATTCTCCTTTCGTTTCTTGATAATTTCCTTATCAGTCTTCAGAACAGTCTATATGTTTATATTAGAGTTGCAGCAATTTGTAGATTACCTTGTTAATCGTGGCAGTGAGCCACCGTTAAGGTTTTCACTCTCAACCTTGGCACATAACACACAAACCATTTCTATCAGCTGACCTCATACAGTGGTACCCTAGCCAAGAGAATGACATCGAACTTTTTCACATATAACGTTCAAAAAGCTTGCTTCAGACATGGTTCAGCACCACACAAGTAAAGCAAAAATTCCGGCAATAAAAAAATAAATAAATAAAAACAAAGAAAACAGAATCACAGGGTGCAATGAATAATCATACGGAAAGACAAGCTGTCTGAAACAGAAGCAAGTGAGAAGTGGTTTGGTGGTGGGGTTAATGTATAATGGGCATTCAAAAAGAAACGAGCCGGAGGAATATTTACAGAAACTAGTACCTGTATGTTAGAAGTATTGACCCTGGCTGTTGAGACACTTGTCCCACTGTGACACAAGGTAGCGAATGGCTGGCTCATAAAATTCCCGGGGCTGTGGTATTAACCACTTCTGCAAGCACAGCTGGAAGTCGGTGTCCAAGGTGAATCATTTGCCACCACTCGTGCCAGGAACGCATTCCCTTCCTGAGTAAAGTGCTGCAGATGAGCAAGACAGTGGGCCATTCGACATGCTTCCTGGTGTGGTTGAAGACCAGGGGGCACCCTGTGGGCACACACTTTGCACATGTGCATTTGCTCCTTTATGATGGTGTGAACACTACCGACACTCAACCCGACCATGCCGGCTGCGGCTTTCACTGTCAATCAGCGGTCCTGGGTAATGAGTGCTCCAGATTGTGCATCATTGGCTAATGACACCCATCCTTCCCGCAAGCGCTTGTGCCGTGCCTTGACCCTTGCAAGGGACATGTAGTATTCGCCATACACTTGTGACATTCGTGGATGGATGTCCATTCCTCCTACTCCTTCCCCTGTCAGAAAATGAACAACACCTCTTTGCTCTTCTTTTGATGCCTCTATGTCACTGTTTGCAATGTGGCTGGCAGCATTGGACAATTGATGCATGCTGCTGCTAGCTGTGTATATTCGAGAGATGTGCACGCATGCCCTCTAGTGACGGGCTGTGGACGTCCACACTCTGGTAGGAACCAAACCTCGTTACACACGCCACTATATTACCCTCCTGTCACTGGTTTGTGCATTCCATTTCTTTTTGAAGGCCCCGTATAATTATTAAACGTGGTGGTTATTGCGGCTACACGTCTCGTGGGAATGGCAGAATGCTTGTTGTGTCTCCCCCTTGGGCCTCACTTCACTACTGGATATATAGCTGCCAGTTCTAAAGTGATTTGACCAGATGTGTGGAATTTGTCTGCAGCCTTCATGTAAGTATTTAAGATGTAATCTCCACGTAACAGCTGTAAATATTTTTATTCATTGTGATTACAGTTTCAGGTGTTGCTCATTTGTAAGCAGGAATCACAAATGGCGGACATTCAAAACTGCAATAGCAATACATAATAGCTTTGGCAGTTTTAAGTGGAAACTACTATATTTAAGAAAAAAAGTAACAAAATGAGTGGCGTGTTCGGATTAGGGGTTTGAGCAGTGTTACAGTATGAACTGTGAAGTTATCTCATTTGAAAATTATTATCCAAATAACTCCCCATTTCCTGTTGCAGGTGACATCTATTCCTATTTTTGTTTTGTTTTCTCCTTTATTGAAATTAAAGCTGAAGTTAATTTTTGGGAAATATTTTAACATTTTTAATGCTTTTTGAGAAGTTGGCAAGAAAATGACTTTTTGCATGAATATCTCTCTTTTGTGCAGTTGGACAGTTGAGTGGTCCACCTCCTCCAATAATGGGTGTGCCACCACCACACTTGAACCAGCAGATGATTCAGTCACAGCAGCAGCAGCAGCATATGTTGTCACAACAGCAGCAACCTCCACCAACATCACAACCACAGCAGCAACAACCACATCCACAGCCTCATTTACCACCAGTTCAAGTGCAACTTCCTCCACCTGGCCTACATATTCCGACACATCAAGGTCCACTTGTCCCGCCCCAACAGCATACCACGCAGCAGCAGCAGCAGCAGCAGCAACATCTACAGGTATGATTTTGTTGTGTTGCATAAAAGAAGATAATCATTTCATGGATAGAGAGCAGAAAGTAGAGTGAAAGTTTTGTTATTTATACAAGATAAAATTCATTTGTACTCACTTTCATTGCTTCCCTATAAAGTGGAATCCAGATTATCTTATCTAGTAAACATCACATTTACACTTAGGTGTAGTTTACATGGAGATACTATGTTGTGAAACTTAAGTTTCAAACCTCCTGGTTGGAAAAAATATGTAAAATTAGGGATATACATATATAAAGGATTGGTGTGAACAGTTAACACTAGCTTTCAAGCTCTTGCTCTTTTTATAGTACACACACACACACACACACACACACACACACACACACACACACACATTCCGTTTAAAACTGTCCGTCAGCATTTCAGTAAATGTGTGTAACATGAAGTGTGGGTCACTGACAAACTGGTTGGTTTATGGACAGTTACGGTATGCACAAGTGCTTGATGGATGTTTATTATAGTCATTGTGAGAATAAAGTGTGATTAATTGTTGTATTTGAGACAGTTCTTCGTAATATTAACATTGAAGGATTCATGATGTCAGTATTACCAAGAAAAATATATCCTGGAACAAATAATATAATTGATAAAGATCCCTGCCTGCAATTTGAAAATGCTGTATATGCTCAGACGTCAGCAGGAAGTGATTCTGAAGATACTGATGAAATAGGAAGCTTCAGTAAAAGCACAGGTGTCCAAATACAGAAGTTACCAAAAGAAATAATAGCAAAAATACAAAATTCAGAATTTAATATGTTTGAAGTGAAGAGCTTTGTGGCTGAAAGATGGAGGAAAGAAACTTCCAAAGTAAATAGCATCACAAATATCTGAAAAAAAGATGGCCAGTGATGGAGTTTGGAATGTGTTATGGATACTGTTGAGATAACTGAATTTTCACTTGCCGAAATAAGTGCAATACAATCTGCAGTTTCAGTTCCAGTCCTAATGCTTCTTGCATTCAGTATGTTAATTCCATAATGCACTTAAACTCTGTTAAGAAGATGCATGAAGTGTTCTGTTATCATTCTTCGATTTACAAAGCAGTTTCTGAGTCTTCCACAGTTGTTCTTTCAACAAGGTCATGGAACACCAGAGCTGATGTCTTCTCTTCAACCATTCATGAAACCAAATATCTTCGTTCCTTCTCTTTTCTTCAGATTTAAACAAACATGAACTCTATGCCACTACTAATCTGGCCATCCAATTTTCATTTCTAATAATGACAATAATGCTTCAAAACTTATAAAATGTGGAAACTGTAGTGTACTGATATTTCTGTGTTGACAGCCATTTATGGAACTACTTGTGCAACACTGCTTTCAAGAAATGAGTATCATAACATAGTGTCTCCATGTAATTAATAGAGGTTTTGGTAATTAATAGAGTGCCATAATTTACATATACTGTTGCTACTATATGGTGAATTTTATGGCCGAAGCATTTGCAACCAAAGAGACTGGGGAGATAAGGGAGCACACTTACATCAATTTCTCATTATCATACATTTTGTTTTTAACTTTCTACATAACTAAAAGCTAATTTAGGTAGTTTTTATTGAAAGGAGTATCGAAAAACTTAATGTATGTTGTTGTTCTCCCCACATTTTAAAAACCATTTTTTTTTATCTTTATGAAATTAGAGAGTTAAACCTAAGAAATTGTGACTGTAGGTCTCAGTAAGAGAGAGCTATACGAATCGCAATACATGAGGGGTGACTGCTGTACTTGAAGCTGTGACATGATATGTTACTAAAGTACTCCAAATTACTGCTATATGATTTAAAAGATATCATATCTTCTATTAAAACAACTGTAGCATTTTATGTATCTTCCTATCATTTATTTTGCTGTGCTAATTGTCTTTTTCTACAATTGTGGTATTGGATATTAGTGATTTCACAAGGAAAGTATTTGGGCTCGAACAAACACATTTACTCCACAACTTCCACTCTCCCTTAAAAGTCCCTTATTGCATGGGTGATATCAGCAAACCTCTGCAGTCGTCCATTAGAGGCTGCTGAATATACCCTGCTGAATTCGACCTTCGCCTGCTGCCACACCAGTTGAGACCAGTAGAGGATGCTCTGTATAATTAAAGTTGCGATTTGTGAAGTTATATATGTGGTGAAGTATCAGATGGTCAGCAACTGGTAATCAACCCTGCTAATGTACTGCAGTTGGCTGACATTACGATGAACTCTTCATTGTGAAGATGGTATTGATGTGGAAGATGAATTATTTACATGTTTTTTGGTATATGTTATAGTGCAAAATTATTACCACTCAGTAGAAACTGTTGTACACTAACTCACAATTATGATGCTATTGACAATGATGACAAACATTTCACTGCAAGCACTAGTGATATGGCAAGTTCAAGAAGGAGCTGTGGAAGCAGTGACAATGAATTCCATCCTTATCCTGACAAGAAATTTAAACTCTTAAACATTTTCTTGATGTTTAATGACAACACACTAGACAATGTATAAGATGATTACCATGTCAGAGTTCCAACATATATGACAAACTCGTGCAAAAGATACCCTAAACTGAAGGTTAAAAGCAATATTAAAAGAGTACTAGGCTAAGAGACAAAGAAAAGAGACATGAATACAGTTTCCAAGGGATGTATTACGCTGCAGTTCAGTATCGTCAAGCAGCATGTAATGGCAAAAAGGTAAGGATAATGAAGAAAATGGTGATTCAAAGAACTCAAGCATTTGTTGCTGAAGCCAATGCACACATCATGACATAAAACATTCAAATGGGTTCTTTATGGAACTGTGACCAGGGTCAGTTCAACTGTGAGCTGTATTTCGAAAGAAGGCTATCCATGAAGAGAGAGAGAGAGAGAGAGAGAGAGAGAGAGAGAGAGAGAGAGAGAGACTATTTCGATGTTGCAGTCAGTTAACAGTGCAACACAAAGCTACATTATCAGTGTTGCTATATCAGTGGCTGGACAATCAGCAGATGAACTCTGTATATGCTTCCTAGAACAAAATGGAAAGCTTGGACCCTGTATGTCAAGGGAGATAGGTGAACGATGCATTCCAAATGTCTTTATAGATGTGTATGTGGGAAGATGATGAAAGAACATCTTAAGATGTTTGCATTTATTGTTAAGATATCTGCATTGTGTGTGGTTTCTACAGTGACATCTGCTATGATATCTAGTGTGTGTTTGCAGAATCTTGGAGAAATAAATCACTCATCAGCACATTTAGAGGTACATAATGGTCCTATAACCAAAATTTCACATAGATATGTTCATGCAAAAACAAATACTTTCCTTGTTAGTGAATTCTTAATGTATGTAGGACTGACACTATCATAGCATTGTGTTAGTGAAATGTTTTGGTGGTGATGGTAAGCTTTAACAGCAACACAGCCCTGTAACTTGCTTTCATCAAGGCCCTGTTCAACATGTGGAATTTGTGAATTTTTAAATGTTTGCCATTTCAGATACTGTAAGCTGGAGAAAGATGCTAAAAGCAGTTAGTGCTTTTGTTTTTATTAATATAATTATTATTTCTAATAGCTATACTACTACTACTACTACTACTACTACAACTACAACTACAACAACAACTACTACTACTACTACTACTAATAATAATAATAATAATCTGGCAGTGAAGGTGCTCATAATCCAGGAATTTAGGCGTCTGATTTGTTTTGATTTGTATGTGCCATGCTACTTCATAATTAATGCATGCTCTGATTCAAGTTCAAGAAACAGTATCTTTGCTTATTATTATTTTTTGTGAATTTTCACGTTTTCCATATCTCATAATTTTCATCAGTAAAAATACTTATAATGTTTGAATACAAAGTTTTGTAATTTAGTGCAGCTGATATGATGCTGGTGGGGGTGAGGAGATCAAGATGGCATGGTAAAGGTTATGAAATAGCTGCTGAAGTGTGACATGTCAAGCTCAGTAGCGTACTCTGCCATTAGGCATTTAATTACACAGTTAAGAGATGGTCGTTTGTTGTGGAACTGGTGTGGACTGGTATAGGCTGTACTGAGTGGTTCCTTAGGACTGGTCTTATACCTTCATTTTCCACTAGGGTGTGTCTTATGTATCACTGTGTGCTAGGAGGATGTATTTTAGAGAGCCATGTTTCATAATTCATAAGTAATTATTTTAGTTCAAAATACATCTTTGTGGTCATATAATTTCATAAGATTTGCATATGTGCTTTGTGTTATAATTGTCGTCCCTATTTTGGTGTCTCACAGGAGACATATGCTAATGTCTCAGGTTTTCCTATTGGATTGTGCCGATAGAGGTGTCATAGTACAGTTTTAATATAATACATTGTCACAGACATCACCACCAACCTCAGCCTGCTTATTGCCTGGGCCATAATGCACCATACTGAATTCACAGCCAGTGCAGAACTTCTGATATGAACAAACTAGATGAGCATTGGACATCACAAACTAAATTTCAGTCATATTTGTTTGTACTTAATTAAGATCAAACTTTGACAGTATTTTTATCATTGTCTTTATCCTACTTTACATCTAGAATTTTACACCACCAGTTACTTTATGATTGACAGAAGAGGGTGGGTACAGTTACTACTCACCATGTTTTCTATTCTGTTCATGGATGCTGCATGGGAAGGCTGATTGTCTATATTCTTTGGTGCACTGTCTAATGTTTCCAGTTTTGTTGCTCTGGTTCATACATGATATGTGTTTTGAGGAAGTATACACTCCTCAGAATTTGTAGAGAAACTCTTTTCTGTATGTAGTTTGATATGTGACAAGTATTAAAATGTGGCTCATATTAGTGTTTTTGTAAGCTACTACTTGCGTATATAATCCAAACTTCCTAAGAATCCTTAAAAAAGTTATACCTGTGTCCCCCCCTCCATTTCCTGCCAGAATGTGGTTGTTACTTTTCTGAATTGCTGTCATTTGGAGTTAGTATGCAGATCACTTATTCTTTAAAAAAAATTGTGGGGACTTCTTTCTACGGACATATCTTAGTTGCCAAGTGTTGCTCCAAGTGCTAATTGTTTGCAAATATGGTTAAATTCCTCTTTGCAAAATTGGTTAAATTCCTCAACTGTGTTGTGACCATACCTCAATAAATGGCAGTATTGGTTGTACACAACATTTTATCTGGCATTTGTTTTATATATAAGTGTGTATATGTGATAAACAGCAACAGTCCAAAACTCCACATCCTTGAGGTTTATCTGATGGTACATTTGTGTCCAGTGATTTCTTATAATCTATATCCTTCTTCCATTTATTTGCCTGATTAGATATATGTCCTGTGAATGAACAGGCCTTCATAAAATTGAAAAGCCCACCATACATATTATTTGCCAGATGTATAGACTTATGAATAAGAGAAATACAAAAATGCATCTGCCCAAACTATCTTGTGTTTATGTAGATGTTTTAGTTTAGTTCCAGCTGTGCAGTTGATTATTTCATTTAAGTTTTTCATCTTTGCATTTATTAGGTGGTTAATCTGAGAAACCTATAGTTGGTTAAGTGTATCATTTGCATGATTTGTGTCAAAATTATATGGGACAAGACAGTCTATAGGCTGTATATACATTGTGTGTGTGTGTGTGTGTGTGTGTGTGTGTGTGTGTGTGTGTGTGAGAGAGAGAGAGAGAGAGAGAGAGAGAGAGAGAGAGAGAGATTGGAGATTATCTGGTGACTATTTCCAGATTGTTAAATTTAATGGAAATGAACATATGAGCCTTTGCCATCACTAATGTTGCAAGTGAAGCACAAATTTAACAATGAATTAAAGCTTTCTCAATCACACATGCTACCAGTATTTAATATAATGTTCATTTATTGACCAGGAGTAATTTTTCAGAAGAAATAATATTAGATAATTTTTAAAATTTGCTGTGCTACCTGTCAGACATTTTCTGTTACCACAAATGATTTTTGTGGCTGCATATCTGAGCCACTGATGTGTAGTAATGAATAATAATAATAATAATAATAATAATAATAATAATAATAATAATCCTGTTTTCTTCTAGTGTTGTAGCTGTGGATATTATTATTCTTGCCAAAATGTGATACACTTTCTTTATGACAGATTGAAGTACCATATAATTATGTTGTGAACATTCAGTTAGCATACTTAACGCCTTGGAAGAGGTCCCTGCAAGATGACTGAATGAACAACACTCATGATTCTTACAGCTTAATGTCATGCAGCCACTACTTTCTGCCTAAGTGATGAGTTACACCAAAAAATTATGCTATCTGTGAGAGCAAAATTTGTGAAGTAAGTGTTTGAGAAGCCCCTTAACATATTCCTACTAGTTCAAGGGGCTAGTCAGCTTTCTGAGAGCCTTTGGGAAAAGATACACATTATTGGCAATTTCTATTGTTTACACTCTTCTAACTGAATTATTTATAACTCTTGTGTTAAACTCTGAGGATGTGTATTAAATGGAAGGTCATTCGAAAATGTAATGGATAGCAATGTACATAAAACTGAAACCATTTGGGCTTCATTCATAACTTGTATCTAATGACTAAGATTTTTCCCCTTCTAGAATTATGTGGATCATTAAACAAAATTGTTTCCATTCTTTTTGCTAAATATGATTCAAATCACTTGTTTATAACATAAATTCCATAAAACTTTAGCTTGTTAGAGTTCTCAGTGAAAGTCTTGTAAAGTAAAATTTGGAATCTTGCAGTCACTCCTTTTTGTAACAAACAACAAAATAGATGAGTTCAGTCTGCTGACTGGTTTGATATAATTTCTGGTTTGATATAATTTATCAAAGCTTTATGGAGCTGTTTCATAGTCTCAGATATCAAAACTCAAAAATTTATTGCACAATGCTCCTCTCTTTTTGGCTCTAAATGTAATTTTGCAAATCACATTATAGTGTGTGGAGGAGGTTTCTTTGTATATCACTGTAACTTTCCCCCTTTCTTGTTCCAGTTGCAAATGGTGAATGAGAGGAAGTAGTTTTAATAGATTTCCATGTGTGCTCAGTTCTCATTTAGTGAGATTATACATAGGAAGTCGACTCTTCTATATACATATGCACTCCACTTTTAATAGTATACCATATTGTGACAAACAACACGTCTCTTGTGGTGACTGCCACTGGAGTTGGTTGAGCATCTCAGTGATTCCTTTGCACTTAATAAATAAACAACATATAGCAGAGATGCTGAGTCACAGAAAAGCACAAAGTCTGGGAGCTGGAGCCAGACTGGAACAGCAGCGTATTGTGGGGGAGAGAACCAAATGGGGATAAGGAGGAGACTGGGTCAAGGAGGGGGAGGGATAGCAAGGTAGGGGTGGTCAACGGTAAAGTGCTGCAGGAAGTGTGCAGGGATGAGGTGGAGAGTACGGCAGTTATGTGCAGCCTGGAGGGTGGGGGGGTAGTGGAAAAGGAGATAAGTAAAACGTCTGGGTGTGTTGGTAAAATAGAGGGCTGTGTAGTGGTGGAATGGGAATAGGGAAGGGGCTAGATGGGTAAGGACAATGACTAATGGAGGTTGAGGCCAGGAGGGTTACGGGGACGTAGGATTTATTGCAGGGAGAGTTCTCACCCATGCAATTCAGAAGTGTTGGGTTGGTAGGAACGATACAGCTGTTACAGGCTATGAAACAGTCACCAAAATGAAGGACATCATGTTTGGCATTGTGCTCAGCAACAGGATGGTGCACTTGTTTCTTGGCCACAGTTTGCCAGTGGCCATTCATGTGGACAGACAGCTTGTTGGTTGTCACGCTGACATAGAGTGTAGCATTGTAGTTGCTGCTTAGCTTGTAGATCACATGATTAGTTTCACAGGTAGCCCTGCCTTTGAAGGGGGAATGGTGATGTTTGTGATTGGACTGGAGTAGGTGGTCTGGTGGGAGGATGTATTGGACCAAGTCTTGCATCTAGGTCTATTACAGGGATACGAGCCATGAGGTACCATATTTACTCGAATCTAAGCTGCACTTTTTTCCGGTTTTTGTAATCGAAAAAACCGCCAACGGCTTAGAATCGAGTGCAAAGTAAGCAGAAGTTTGAAAAATGTTGGTCGGTGCCGCCACAACTAAGTTCCGCCGTCGAATATATGTAGCGCTACACAGGAGCATGCTTTGCAGGCACAAAGATAAATACTGGCCCCTAAACCTCTGCGTTAGTAAATAAATTAAAAAAAAAAAAAAAGGTGGAAGATGAGCTTTTTTCTCAGCCCCGAGTTTCGACTACTGCAGTTTCATACATTATCCAACGAAATAAATACAAATTCCGTATTGTTCATCTTTGAATGTAGCAGCATTTCAATGTACTATGAAAAACCGACTGTTTGAGATGTTTGTCAATATGGTCAACTCTACGTTCTGAATTTTTTCCTACCTGTGAGAAGAGATGGTTGCTAATAGGAACTTTTATGTATTGTGAATCATATGCAGTATTCTCTTCACCATAAGAATAATACAAATATAAACATTTTGCCATGTATTGTTTCGTGTTTGATGCTATCTCATTTAAATCCTGTCTGCCTAATAAACTACGAAACTAGAGTGAGACAACAGCAAATGCGGAAGAATATACATATCATGTCATGTTTATATTCATATTATTCTTATGCCTAATAGTGGTAAAGTCAGAAATGAAGCACGGAAATTGACTAGATTTTTAAATCTAAGATGACTCTAATTACTGTGTAGAATGTAATGTACTAAAGATGTGTCTGCTAAGATATTCAAACGGAGAAAAATGTTTGCTAATCTCTCGTTCAGAACATCTATCATACGCAGTCTATTATTTGGTTCTTGTTGATCATTATTGAAGAAAGCAGCAGTGTAAGTAATAAGAAATAGCAGTCTCTTGCCATTGTTTCGCTAATGAGACGATTCCTCTCTTTTGTTTTTTAATTGTAGGCGGCAGGCGTGCACAAAAGGTTGTAAATACACATTATCAGAATGCAACAAACAATGCATTAACAGTACAGTAATGCATTTTCATCTTAGAGTAACGTAAACACCTATAACAAAGAGAACGGCACTTATCAAATCAAAGAAAAATAAGCAATCAATTCAAACCAGTCGAAGCACGTGAAAAAGGAAGGCAAGCCTTATAAATACGGACGGAGCACCTGACACATAGCAATGGCTACCTGGTAAAGCTTAACTGCTAAGCATTCGACCTAAATTGTGTCTCATATTACAATGGACCAACTTTGTTTCGATTTGGAGGTGCGGCCTAAAACTTTTCTCTCCCCTTGAACTTTGAGTCTCAAATTTCAGGTGCGGCTTAGATTCGGGAAATTTCTTTTTTCATCGATTTCAAGTCTCATTTCTCTGGTGCGGCTTAGATTCGAGTGCGGCTTAGATTCGAGAAAATATGGTACTGGGTTGGGAGCCGGGGTTGTGTAGGGATGGACCAGACCATTGCATAAGTTCAGTGGGCGGCGGAATATCACTGTGGGAGGGGTGGGAAGGATACTGGGTAGGACATTTCTAAGTTCAGGGCAAATGAGAGGTATTCAAAATCATGGCGGAGAATGTAATTCAGTTGCTTCAGTCCTGGGTGGTACTAAGTCACCGTGACTGGACGGTGGGACTCTGGGAGATGGATGACTGGAGATACGGCACATTCGATATTTTTTGTACAAGGTTGTGAGGGCAATTAGTATCTGTAAAGGCCTCAGTGAGACCCTCCATATGTTCTGAGAGGGACTGCTCATCTCTGCAGATGTGATGGCCACAGGTGGCTAGACTGTATGGAAGGGACTTCTTGGTATGGAATGCATGGCTCCTATCAAAGTGGACGTATTGTTGGCGGTTGGTATCTTTCCTATTGACAGAGGTACTGATGTAGCCATCTTTTTTGAGATGGAGGTCAACATCAAGGAAGGTGGTTTGATGTGTTGAGTAGGACCAGGTGAAGCGAATCGGGGAGAAGGTGTTGAGGTTCTGCAGGAATGTGGATAGGGTGTCCTCATCCTCAATCCAGATCATGAAGATGACATCAGTGAATCTGAACCAGGTGAGGGGTTTAGGATTCTGGTTGTCTAGGAAGGATTCCTGTAGATGGTGCATGAGTAGATTGGCTTAAGACGGTGCCATGCGGGTGCCCACAGCCGTACCTCGGCTTTGTTTGTAGATTATTATTATCATATGCATCAATTATAGTAATACACATTTAGCAAAAAAATAAAAAAAAATGAACATGTGAAATTCTATAGAGTACACAAGTTTTAAAACAGCTCAGTTTACACTTGGATATTGATGGACTCGATCCAGTGGAGTGCCTCGTGGGATGCTTGATGGGGCTTCTCAGTGCCACCAGGGAAGCGTCTGATTGGACATTCATTCACGATGTGGCTCATTGTTTGGGTGTCACCACAGTCACACACACTGTCACTTGAAAAGCCCCACTTGTGCATGTTGTATTTGCACCTTTGCTCTTCAGTCCGATATCTGTTTAACTGCACCCACATCTCCCAGTTCCAGGCTTCCACCAAACAAGGAACTGTTGGATTGCATACAAGTTAGTTGTTTCGGGTTCTTGTAGTTTGCCACTCACGTTTCAACTCTGTGTCCTGGTCGAATCCTGTGGATAACATTTGGACTCCCATTTCATATGCTGGTGTCCTAGATTTGAGGCGTTTCCTGGGCAGTGATAGCAAATCATCATCAAGAGGGATCGAGTTGTTTTCAGAAACTTGCTGACAGAGGTTGTAAAGAGCATCCTTTCGTCGGAGGTCTGGTGGACAGATGTTTGAAAGCACTGGTAGCCAGCAAGTAGGTGTAGTCCGGACTGTACCGCTAATTACTCTCATAACTTAGTTCAGTTGTGCGTCTACTTTCACTATGTGGGCGCTTCGGAACCAAACTGGTGCAGAGTATTCTGCTGCAGAGCGTATCAGTGCAAGGAATGCTCCTCGGAGGACTGATGTGGTAGCTCCCCATGTACTGCCTGCCAGCTTTCTCACTAGGTTCACTCGTGTTTGTATCTTCTTGACCAAGTTGGAAAGGTGTTTTTTGTATGTTAAAGTTCCATCCAAAGTGACTCCCAGGTATTTTGGGTTTTCATTTTATCTGACTGTGCCAAGAGGGCCGAACTGTGGACTGATCTTTGTTGATGAAAGGCGATTAGAGAGGTGGAACAAGCTTACCTTGGTTTTAGAACTATTTGGTCTCAGTCGCCACGTCTCAAAATAATCATAAAGTTTAGTAAGGCTGTTAGGTGTTCTTCACATTCAGAAAGGTCTTCACTCTGATATGAAATTGCCAGGTCATCTGCATATTGAAATTTTCGGCAGGTCAGCTGTGTAGGGGTTGAATAACACTGGAGCAAGAACAGAGCCCTGAAATAATCTGTCATTGAGTACATGCCATCTGCTTTTCTCTTTTCCTTGATGTACTTTAAACCGCCTATTGCTTAACATGTTACTTAAGAGGTTGCCTAGAGTTTTGCAAGGAACTGTGGATAATCCCTTCAAAGGAGAAGTAATTGTGGATGAGAATATAGTTAGTCATGGAGACTAGGAAGGAGGTGGTTGATTTGGAATCCTTTGGGCATTGGAAAGGTAGTGTTTGATAGCTGTAAGGCCATGGATTAGGAATGTTGGTGTAAAGAGAGGTCGCATCAATAGTGATGAGCAAGGGACCATGTGGTAAAGGAACAGAAACTGTGGAGAGTCAGTAGAGTAAATGATTGGTATCTTCTGTACAGGAGGGTAGGGTGTTGGTAATAGGCTGAAGGTGTTGGTCTATGAGGGCAGAAATATCTCAGTAGGGGCACAGTAGCTGTCCACAATGGAGCAACCTGGGTGGTTGGGTTTCTGGACTTTAGGAGGCATGTAGAAGGTTGGAGTGCCGGAAGTCCATCTCTCTCCTCACCACTACTACTCCCCGTACTCCTATCTTCTGTATGCTCCCCAAAGTCCATAAACCCAGCCACCCAGGACACCCTGTTTTGGCTGGGTACTCTGTCCCCACGGACAGAATCTCTGTTCTTCCTTTTCGCTACCTCTCCTCTCCCCTACTCTTCGTCTAACCTCACGACTGCACCTACCTACCCTACGCTCCACTTTGTCCCTGCACGCTCCCAGTCACACTTAACTGTCCCTGACTCCCAGTCTGCTATCCCTCGTCCTCCCCGCACTAGCCTCCTTCTTAACCCCACCCAGTTGTTTCTCCCATAATGTGCTGCTACTCGCAGTTTGACTGCACCTGCCAGAGACTGTCTCTCTGTGAATCAGCATCTCTGCTATATATGCTGAGTAGCAACTATCCTTTTCATTATATTGTTACATTCCATCCTGGAATAAACCTCTTTATAAGACACAGGTTCTTTGTGTGTTCACTGTTTCCTCCAAGAACAGTAGAAGCAGAATTATCTCACACTTTTTTCATTGTTTTGTTATCCATGATGTCATAATTAATTCAATGTTTTATCACCACTAACTTATTTTACTATTAAGTAAGTGTAAAGCATGTTGTTACTATTGCATACCTGAATTTATCATTGAGGGAACAGGTATTTTTTCCTTTGTGACTGCAAGTGAGGTTGTGATTGTTATATAGTTAGTGGAATACTGAATTTTGGGGTTCACACGTGTATAATTACATCTGAAATGGTGTGTTCAGTGAAACAAGTTCTCACTCAAAGTACAAGAATCTTCATATATTAAAAATTTGCAAACTGTAAACCATTGAATGGACAGTGTTTAGTCAGGACACTAGAACTGCGGGAAATATGATACCAGTTGAACAGCATGTCATTGACAAATTTGGATTGAAGTTTTACCTCAAAATTCTAACATTTTTGCTCCACCCGAAACAGGCCATGAAGGCCCAACAGTACTGACCGGCCGCCGTGTTGTTCTCAGCCCACAGGCATCACTGGATGCGGAGATGGAGGGTCATGTGGTCAGCACACCGCTCTCCCAGCTGTATATCAGTTTATGAGACAGGAGCTGCTACTTCTCAGTAAAGTAGCTTCTCAGTTTGCCTCACAAGGGCTGAGTGCACCTCGCTTGCCAACAGTGTTTGGCAGGCCAGGTGGTCACCCAGCCAATTGCTAGCCCAGCCTGACAGTGCTTAACTTTGATGATTCACTGGAACCGATGTTACCACTGCGGCAAGGCCATTGGCTCTATCACTTTTAGATTACTGTTGTGGTTGACAAAGTTGCATGCCTGCCCAGAAATGTGACCTAGTGTGTGAGTTCCTCACTTTTCTTCATTTATTTAACTTGTTTTGTTTCTAAACACTGGAATAAATTATGAAATCTCACTTTGAGGAGGTAATCGGCACTTTAGTTGCCTATTTATAAATCCTTTGCTCTACAACGTCCATGCTATACATTTGAGTTTTATAAAAGGTAACAGTTTATGTTTCCATCTTTCCTTTTTCACTCGCTAGTACTTAAAGATGTAGTGTGTTGAGCATAATGGCATTGTTACTCTTCTTTCTGTGGTATTCTTTCAAGATGATTTTGGCTTATCAGTCTTTTTCAGGATGTTGTAGGAATGTAAGACAGAATTGTTCTTCATGCAGTTGGGCTTCTTGGCAAATATTGTTCATTGTTTCCACTAAGGACATTTTCTTCTGTTGAAGTTTCTTGGCAAACTGAAAGGCTGTGGAAAAGTTGTGTGTTGTCTTGTTCATTCTTTGGTTTAGAAATGGCTCCATGAGGCGAACTATGACACAATTTCCATTGGCTGATTATTTTGTCTGTCTTCCTCCTCGATAAAGCATGGAAAGACATTTGAAATGTTCTTGGCTACCGTATTTTCAGCTATCTAAAACTTGAATCTATATTCATTGGGCTAGTTTGGGCTAAACTGGGTAAAGCAGCACTTTGCTTTTGGAAGTTACTGCTCATAAATTATAATATTTTCATCATGGCAGTAACAGCGGAGGCAATTTGTCCCCTACTTCATAAATAAGAATACTCTTACCAGCAGGGGTGCACTGAGCTGAGGATAACTTCTCAGTGAACTGATTGTATCTGACATGTGCACAGAATCTCTTTCTAGTCATTTTTACCTTTGATAAAATTAGCCTGTCATCTCTGCTATCACTATTTTTGATCGTTATCGTCATCATCCCAACAGGATAGTGGTGAAACTTGTCTTTGTTGTCACAAATATTTGGCTGTTTCTTCTGTATATGTTGCTATTTCTGGGGTTGTGGCTCTGGTGAGATCTAAGAACACAGACACCCCCACCCCACCCGCCTTCCTCCAATTCTATGCTGATGTTAGACATTCTGTCCACCCCTGTCTCAATGGCAGTGAGAACCAACAACTGGTACACCTCTATTGTTCCTGTCATACTCATCAAGAGCATCAACAGGTCGCTGCATGACATATGTAAGTACGCCACTGGCCCAAATCTACACTTTTAGCATCTGAATAAATGTATGCTATTGTTGGGTACTTGTCCATTTCATTTCTGAGTGCAAATGCATTCAGGCAAACTGCAGTTTAAACATGTTAGATGTTCATTAAAAAGCCAAGATACACAGTACGTTTTCCCATGTTTGGCAACATGTAATTTGTGCCCACTCACTACTCCCCTCCCTGCACACACATTGTAATTCACAGCCAAGCTAGTCGCTGTGCCCCTTCAATGATCTCTTATGCTGCATGTGAGCAACTTGGATGACAATATCTTCTAAGGTGTGGGTCATATACAGCAACAGCAACTAATCTATAAATAAAAGATCGCAATCACGCCTCAGTCCAATTTTCGAACTTTCATCCTGAGATGTAATTACGTCTGATGATAATATCTCAGTGGGTCTTTCCACTGAAATTGTTTCTTGCAATAATGGCAGTCAGTTTTAATGTGTTTTTTTTTTTCATTTTTTAGGTATTTTATTCTGGATTAATTTTCTTTCTTATTTCATGTGAATGTCATCATCTGGTTCTAATGCTGATTAAAAGCTAGTAACATTTTTCCCTGGTACTCTAATACATGAACAGTAACTGAAGTTATTATTTCGAACCTGTTAAGTAAATCGTTATATTTCCTACAAATGAATAAAATATCAACTTGGGTTGAGAATTAAGTAATAGTTTTTGAAGGAGAAGATTTTTGCCTTTGAACGTTACCTGTACTCAAAAAACAGCATAAACCTATGAATATGGTATCCATTTTATTGCAAACATGTTCAAATACAACAAAAGTTTGTAAGTTGATAGAATTTAATGGTATTTCCTCTGCTGTTTCACAAAATTACCAATTTTTAAGCAGAAAATTATATTGTTGTATTCGCTAGTTAATAGTTTCTTAAATACCCCTTGCATAAGCGCCACGAGTCAAATGTCACATGACTGTATGAGTCAGGTCAATATTGCATCGAGTGCTTTGGCATATCGGGAAATCTTGAGCCTATTTGAATGCAAGCATTGTTTGCTAACCCCCCCCCTCCCCTCCCCCCCCCCCCCCCCACCCACCTTTCAATATCGTTCAAAATAAATTTGTATGAAATCTTAATAGTCAAAGATTCATATGCAAATGTAAGACAACCACTACATTAATCTATTACACAATGTAAAAACGTTGATATCAGCAGAAATGGCTTAATCTGTGTATATAAGATGACCCAGTGGATTATCGGATGAAAAATTGGGGGGAGAGGGGGGGGGGGCTCATCTTATAATTGGGTAAATACAGTATATTGACGCAGAAGAAGCTGAGTAGCACCATAGTGTAATGGTTATGATACTAAACTGTTGCATGGAGGGTTGTGAGTTCAAAATTCACCTTCACTGTAAAATTTTAATTTCTATATTCGGTTCGAGTACATTCTAGAAGTATCCACAAATATCAAGAATCATTGTGCGGGAATGTTCTATAGCTGTACATATACTGTATGTGTTCTGGCCAGAGGCAGTTCACTCCGCTCTCTTGTATGTGCAAGTGCTAAATAAACCTTCGTTAAGTGAAGTTATTGTTTGTCATTCATCTAATTACACCTTCTTCTACTTGACATTATTCTGGTGGAGGCGCCAGGTATTGGAACTTGTGATAGACACATTATAGATGACACAGTGGTTCCCATCAGACCATGACAGAGACGCCATTTATGTGGCGAGAAACCCAAGTTCGAGCCATATTCAACAGATCGCAATCTATCGGAGACAGAAGAAGAGGACGTTACAATGACAGCAACTGTGTGTCACCACATGAGACATCCTTCCAGGTTCTCTGGTGACAGTGGCCAAGATCCAAACAAGTGGCTGAAGGCCTATGAGCATATAGCCAAATTTAACAAATGGGATGACACCGTGTGTTTGGCTAATGTATTTTTCTACTTGGAGGGCACTGCCAAGCAATGGTATGAGAACAACGAGTAGTAGTTCACAAGCTGGTAAGTATTCCAGGTGGAACTGCGCAAGTATTTCGGCGACACACAATGACAGAAGGGCAAGGCTGAAGATACATTTAAGTGCAGGGCACAGCGTCCAGGAGAAACTACAGCATCCTGCATTCAAGACGTCTTGGAGCTGTGTAAAATAATGGATAGTAAACTGAAGGAGGAAGACAAGGTTGCACATCCCATGAAGGGTGTTGCTGAGAACATGTATTAAGCCCTACTCCTGAAAGAAGTTTCGACAGCAGACGACTTCATAAAATTGTGCCAGTATATAGAGACAATGCATCAAAAAAGGATTACATGCAAGAAGTTTGAACGGCTTCCAAATGTCGTATTGATGCCTATGATGGAGGGAGCGACTGATTTCTTTGTCAGATAGTGTGGGAGGAAGTTCAGAAGGCACTTGGATTGCATGGCGAGCAAAAAACCGAGATGCTTAAAGAGGTCATAAGGGAGGAAGTGGAACAGACATTGAACCCAATCTCTCATCCTTCATTTCCCTTTAAAATGGTGAAAACGTCAAGACCCAGGCAGAGTTACATTCCTACAATGCTGCATGAGGAACCTGTTTGGACACCAAGGAAGACTGACGTCTGAAGGACCCAGGATAACCAACCAGTATGTTTCCACTGCGAACGACCTGGACATGTGGTGCGCTATTGTTGAGAAAGGTGGCGAATATTTGATGATGCCCACGCCAGAAGACAGCAGACTGATCTTAGCCGACACCAACTCCAGCACGACGAAGGTGAACAAGAAGTTATGGGTGCAGGACAACGTAGGTCACCATTGGCGCAAGTTAGCCGCTTGGAGAGGTCGCTCCCCAACTCGCTGATCAAGGTCTTCATTGCTGTTTAGAAGCTCCAGTCGATCACCTAGCAGCTGAAACTGAAGGGTACGACCTACCTTGGAGGTGAGGCCGCCGAAGAGAAATATCCTCCGCCATCAATCACTACAAAAATGATAGGAAATTAAGTCGATATCGTTATGGATGGCCGACCAGCCCAAGCTCGTGTGGACTCTGGAGCATCATAGTCAGTCATTTCGGAGCAGTACTGTCACCAGTTGCAGAAAACCATATTCGTTGACAGCAAAACGTCTCTGCTGAAGGTGGCTAATGGGAAATATTTCGAACCTACAGGAAGATGTACCATTTGTTTGAGTATAAGTGGCCATACACAGCCCTTAGAATTCATCTTCTTACAAGAGTATAGTCATGATGTCATTCTCAGATGGGACTTCTTGGAATTCTCAGGCAATTATAGATTGTGGTAGATTGTGGTCACTCGAAAATTATGCTAGACGAGATGAGATAATGTGGGCAGGAAGATGAGCATCCGAGTGTGTGGAGACTGTATGCGCTGGATGAAATGATTATTCCTGCAGTCGGCACTAGAAAGGTAACTGTCACGTGTCGTGCCATGTATCGACCCTTGGATCTTGTAGTGGAATTTAAGAGAAGCATACCATGGAAGAATAACTTAATCATCCCAGCCTTTGTCGCCTTGTTTAAGAACGAATTCAGTGAATTGTGGGTAGTTAACTGTCACCGAGAACCACAGATCCTTCCAAGACGCATGTGCATAGCAAATGCTGAGCCATAAAGTGAAGAACAGCTGAGCATCATAGAAACTTCCCACGCCGAGTCTGCGGGCAAAATTAGCACTACCACTACGAGACAAGATCCTCTAGCTTCACTATCACGACATCTCACTAAGGAACAACAGAAGAAGCTACTTGCCATTCTTCAAGAGTTCTCTGAATGCTTCAATCCACAGGTGAAGAGCAAAGTAGACAAATTGACGGTGAAGCATCGGATTAGCACTGGAGACCGTCAACCAATAAGCCAGAGAGCATACCATGTGTCAGCAATGGAACGTCGAATAATTCACAATGAGGTGGAGAGAATGATGAAGAATGACATCATTCAGCCTTCACATAGCCCATGGTCATCACCTGTGGTCCTCGCCAGGAAGAAGAATGGCAGTTGGTGCTTTTGTGTTGATTATGTGAAGCTTAATAAGGTAATTAAAATGGACATTTACCCACTTCCACAAATTGACAATACACTAGATTGTCTGAAGGGGGCTAAGTTTTTCTCAACCATGGACATGTACTCAGGATACTGACAGATTGAAAAAGACGAGGCTGATCATGAGAAAACTGCATTCATCACCGCTGAGGGCCTGTATGAGTTGAAGGTAATGCTGTTTGGTTTACGTAATGCACCAGCAACTTTTGAACTGATGATGGATAATCTTCTGCATCACCTGAAGCGGACGATGTGTCTTTGTTATTTAGAAGACATTATAGTGTTCTCAGAGACATTTGATGAACAGATAAAAAGACTGATGGCCGTTCTAAAGTGTCTCCAACAAGGCGGACTGAAACTTAATCCAAGAAAGTGTCTCTTTGAAGCAAATGATATCAAAATACTTGGACACCTTGTGTCAAACGAAGGTCTGCGGCCAGACCCAAAAAAGGTGAGATCTGTAAAGGAATTTCATATTCCTAAAAGTATTAGAGATTTGAGAAGCTTCTTTGGATTACTTGCTTATTACTGTCGTTTTATCAAAGACTTTTGTATCAAAGCAAGGCCGCTCAAAGAGCTGTTAAAAGCTGATGCTAAATTTATCTGGGGTGATGCTAAACAAAATTCTTTCGCTGTGCTGCGAAAAGCTCTGACGACTGACCCTGTATTTGGTCTGTATGATGAGAGAGCACCTACAGAACTACATGCAGATGCCAGTGGGTATGGGATCAGTGTTGTTCTGGTGCAAATTTCGGATGGAAAAGAGAAGGTTATAGCCTATGCTTCTAGGACACTTACAAAAGCCGAGAGAAACTACTGATCTACAGAAAGAGAATGTCTAGCTGTGATCTGGGCCATGTGCAAATTTCGACAGTATCTCTATGGAAGGCCTTCACAATTGTTACAGACCATCATTCACTTTGTTGGCTGACAGGTCTTAAGGATCCAACAGGATGACTAGCCAGGTGGGCACTACGTCTTCGAGAGTATGACATTACCATAGCGTACAGAAGTGGAAGAAAACACCAAGATGCCGACTGTCTCTCAAGAAACCCTGTGCAAGACCATCAAGACTTTGATGAAGATAGTGCCTGTCTCACTGCACCCCAGGATCTCTTTGCTAAGCAGGAGGAAGACACCAAGATATCTCAAATTATGCTTGCCTTAAATTGGTCAGAGGACATGAAAAGACTAAATAGGTAGTTAATGGATTACTTTGCAAGAAAAACTTTGATCCGTTTGGAAAGAGCTGGCTACCAGTAATTCCTAAACACATGCACTTAGATGTTCTCCAGTAATTCCATGAGACACCTGAGGACAGACATTTAGAATTTATGAAGACATGCGATAGGATCCGCAAGAGATTTTTCTGGCCAGGTCTATTTAGGAGTGTCCATCACTATGTGTTGCACTGTCAAGAGTGCCAGAGGAGGAAGGCAGGTCCTCAGAAACCACCTGGCCAACTCATACAAATTGCACCAGCGGAAATGTCTTTCCAGCGAGTTGGGATTGACCTCCTTGGATGGCTTCCAACGCGTGCTAGTGGCAATAGATGGATTATTGTTTGCACTGATTATCTGACACACTATGCCATTACAAAAGCTATGAAAACAGCCGCAGCATCTGAGGTAGCCAAATTTATCATGAAAGACATTGTACTAAAACATGTTGCCCCAAGGTCACTAAATTCTGAATTGAGGGAAAGTTTTTCAATCGAATCCTATGACAGAGATAAACCGTTGGTGCAACATTACTCATCACATGACGACTGTCTACCATCCACAAACTAACGGGCTTACTGAACACCTTAATAAGACATTGGGCGACATGCTATCAATGTTCGTCAATGTTGAGCACAGCAACTGGGATGAGGTGCTGCCTTTTGTGACGTTTGCCTACAACACCGCCAAACAAGACACTACCGGATTTACGACATTTTTCCCGGTGCTTGGGCATGAAGTGCTACAATGATGGACACTGTGTTTCTGTTACATCCTGATGATGTGGACGATAACTACATCGGCCAGGTGTTAACCAGAGCTGAGGAAGCTTGGCAGTTAGCTCGACTCCACATGCTGCAGGCTCAAGAAAACGATCGTAGAGGTATGATACAAGCCACCGCCCTGTTGTCTACCAGCTTGGTGACCTCGTTTGGATCTTCACTCCTGTTTGATAGATTAGTTTCTCTGAGAAGCCCCTCAGGCACTGCTTTGGACCTTATAAGGTTGTAAGACAGTTGTCTGATGCTACTTATGAAGTTGAAGATATCGACCCCGACAGACGACGAAAGATCAGAGATTGTGGCCGGTTACTGTGCCCCCACTGAGAGGATCTCTACTCTCGTAGACCAAAACCTTCAACCTATTACCCGAAACTTATCCTCCTATATAAAAGACTCTCCACAGTTCATTTCCCTTTACCACACGGTGTCCTGCTCATCACTATTGATGGCACCTCCATGTACACTAACATTCCTAATGCCCATGGCCTTACTGCTATTGAACACTACCTTTCCAGACGCCCTATGGATTCCAAACCGACAACCTCCTTCCTAGTTTCCATGAATAACTATACCCTCACCCACAATTACTTCCCCTTTGAAGGCATTTCTACAAACAAATCCGCGGTACGGCTATGAGCACCCGCATGGCACCGTCCTATGCTAACCTATTCATGGGCCATCTAGAGGAATCCTTCCTAAAAACCCAGAATCCTAAACCCGTCACCTGGTTCAGATTCACTGATGACATCTTTGCTATCTGGTTTGTTGGTGAGGACACCTTATTCACATTCCTCCAGAACCTCAACAACTTCTCCCCCGTTTGCTTCACCTGGTCCTACTCAACCCAACATGCCACTTTTCTAGATGTTGACCTCCACCTCAGAGATTGCTACATCTGTACCTCAGTCCATATCAAACATACTAACCTCTAGCAATACCTCCAATTTGACAGCTGCCACCCATTTCATACCAAGAAGTCCCTTACGTACAGCCAGCCACCCGTGGTCATTGCATCTGCAGTGACAAGCAGTCCCCCTCTAAATATACTGAGGGTCTCACTGAAGCCTTCACTGACCATAATTATCCTCCCATCCTTGTAGAAAAACAAATCTCCCGTGCCTTATCTTTCCAGTCTCCCACCACCTCCCAAAGTCCCACAGTCCGGCTACAGAGGAGCATTCCCCTCTTAACTCAGTATCACCTGGGACTGGAGCAACTGAATTACATTCTCTGCCAGGGTTTCGATTACCTCTCATCGTGCCCTGAAATGAAAAATGTCCCACTCACTATCCTTCCCACCCGTCCTACCGTTGTATTCCGCCGCCCACCGAACCTACACAATATACTTGTCCATCCATACACAACCCCTGCTCCCAATGCCTTACCTCATGGCTCATACCCCTGTAATAGACCTAAATGCAAGATCTGTCCCATACATCCTTCTGCCACCACCTACTCCAGTCCAGTCACTAACATCACCTATCCCATCAAAGGCAGGCCTACCTGTGAAAGCAGTCATGTGATTTACAAACTAAGCTGCAACCACTATGCTGCATTCTATGTAGGCATGACAACCAACTAGCTGTCTGTCCACATGAACGGCCACCGACAAACTGTGGCCAAAAAACAAGTTGACCACCCTGTAGCTGAACACATTGCGAAACATGATAACCCTCATCTCAGTGACTGCTTCACAGCCTGTGCCATAAGGATACTTCCCACCAACACCAGCTCCTGAATTGCGCAAGTGGGAACGTTCCCTGCAATACATCCTACATTCCCGTAACCCTCCTGGCCTCAACCTTCGTTAGTCACTGTCCTCACCATGCAGCCCCTTCCATGTTCCCATTGCAGCACTACACAGCCATCATTTCACCACCACACACAGTCTTTTTATTTATTTTTATTTTTATTTCTCTGCTTTCTGCTACCCACCCCTCCCCCTTCTGCACCTTCTCTCCTACCTTCCGTCTAAACTGCAACACTTCACTGTCCGCCACTCCCACCATACTATCCCTCCCCCTCCCCGTCCCAGCGTCCTCCTTACCCCCACCCAGTTGCCACTCCCATCATGCACTGGTGCTGCTGCTGGCAGTGTAGTTTCAGCTCTCTGAGACTACAGACTACAGACATGTGTGCAAGTTGCGCTTGGTGTGTGTGTGTGTGTGTGTGTGTGTGTGTGTGTGTGTGTGTGTGTGTGTGTGTGTGTGTGTGTGTACTGCTGACAAAGGCCTTAATGGCCGAAAGCTATGATTGTGTGAATCTTTTTATTGTGCCTATCGCGACTCAGTATCTCCGCTATGTGGTGAGTAGCAACTTTCCTTCTTTCGTATTGTTACATTCCGTCCTGGACTTTCCATTGGTTGAATTTATTGCAAGATTTGTTGTGCCAGTTGGCACTGAAATAGCTTTCGTCAGTTGTTGCTATCATTGTGGGACAAGTGAATAAAAAGTGATACTATAATAAAGTTAAGCCAATATCATTTGGGAACAAGAGATTCATGCCATTTTTTGCTTTAAACTGGTACACTGAGATGAACAGAACAGCTGTTTTGTGGAAAAATTCAGTCACCTTTCTGCCACAGAATGTGTGATCAGTTTTTTAATTAGCAAAAAAAAAAAAAAAAAGTTTACAGGAGCGTCCATCTCAAGCAAGAATGGGCATTTCTTATGTGTGCTAATATCAGTACCTTCAAATAGCAAATTTGGTTAATGATATGATGTGGTTGAATGACCTCTGAAAACGCTGTTACCCTGAAATACAACAACAACAACAACAACAAAAGTTATGATTAAAAATAATGAGCTGCTTTTGGGCATGGTCGCAAAGTCATTTTCCATTGGCTGTATTGTTGTTTCATATTGTGGCCGTAACTGTAGCACCAAGATTTATCACCAATAATGATCTTGGAAAACAAATTGTTGGACAGTTCGAAACTTATTATTTTAAAGGCTAGCATGTTGTCACACAAGTCTTTATTTGATGGCCAGTCAGCACTTGAGGCTGAAATTTGATAGGTACACAAAACTTTCTTGAGCAATGACAGAGCAGTACTATACTTGGAAGGATTTGATCAACACACCATTATTGAGAAAAACATGTACTACACAAGCTCCACTTACGGCAGCATTATTTTGGGTATACCTTTGTGTAACCTTCCACCAAGAATTGGTAGTCATTGATGAAAAGCACAGCCTCTGCTTTTGAGTGATATAGCCATATTAGTTTCTTTATATGTAGTTACAGAGTAAAATGCTGTGTTGGGATGTCAATTAATGAAATGAATGGTGTACATTGAAAACAACGCATTTTTTCAGGTATTTCCTTTACTAATATATTCATTTGCATGTCTTATAATACATGTGTAGGAGTAGAAGCAATATGAACATTGATTAACTGCAAATAAGGCATAAACAATAAAAGCTTGTGATTTTATAGTGTTATACAAATTTTACAACAGTGATACAACTTGTGAAAAATATATAAAATTGGTTTGATTCTGTGATGTAACATTTCTGCTGACATAGAGCTTGCATTCTTAACAATTTATAGAGATTAGATACTGCAGCTATGAAACCTGCCTTGTTAGAATATTTGTAAGAACTTCAAATGTAATAACGGTTAAGCAGTGTCCAAAATAGTAAAACAACTCCATTTTGTAAATAAGAGTGTGTTGCTCTCAAGTAATAATAGCAGATAGCTGCATGGGTCGCTGGTATTTGGAATATTTACACTTGAATACTGGGTGCAAAACTTGAATGTTTGCAATGGTAACTTTATGTAGAGGCAGTGAACACATGAGAGTTTCCATGATGCAGTAGATAAATTCAGTGGGTGAAGGTAGACTGACACTGTTCTGTTTTACACTAGCTGAGTACCTGACATTGCTTAGGTGTGTATTTGTTCCAATTCTATTAGCCCGTTTCCTCCTTTCACTCTGTCTGTCTCTCTCTTGTGCCCTACTTTCTGTCTATCTGTTCTGTCCTCCTCTCTGCCCATCTCCTAGTGCCCCCGTCTCTCAGTCTACCTTCAACACTCCACTCTCTCTGTGCCCTTGTGCTCCTTCCTCTCTTTGTGTCCTCCTCTCTCTGTGTCTTCCTCCTCTCTCTTTAACCTCCTGTTCCTCCCTCTGTGTTCTCCTGCTCATCTCTCTCTGTCCGCCTGTCCCTCTCTCTGTCCATTTGCGTCTCCGCACTCTCTCTGTCCATCCGCTCCTAGTCTAGGCGTCAAAACTCCAAGCAAATCTCCATCAAGGATATGTGTGAAGAAGATACAACAATGGTTGAAGAGAAAGATAGCAGACTGGGGGAGAAAGAAATAGACAGTGGCATTTGAAGAGGGGGAGGATGAGACAGAGACAAAAGGTAGTGGGACAGAGAGACAATGAAAGTGGCAGAGGAGGAAAGAGTGATAGGGAAAAGTGAGTGAAAGAGGTGAATACAGTGACGGTGGGGAGAGACAGACAGGAGAAAGTGCCAATGAGAGGACAAGGTGACACATGTTGACAGGGGCAGCGAGAGGGAGATGCTGTGTACGAAAGCTTCAATATAAAGAGGTTATGTGTAAACACATGTAGAATGTTGTGTGTTAAAAGAGTGCCAATATGTTCGCAATCCGAAATTTTTGGCGAGTAAGGCAGAATGAGGATTGGGCCAACCATTTCCCTGATCCTCCCACTTTTTTGTCAGTCTTTTAAGGGGGAGTATATTCACCTTTTTTATGCTCAGACCCAGACAGGAGCATTTGTCAGCTGGTGCAAATATATGAGTCAGAACCAATATTCTAATTAATATTTCACTCTTCAAAATGAAATCCAACATTGTCTCCAAAAAATAAAATTAAAAAAGAATGAAAAATAAATAAAAATTTAATGCACATGGAAGCAGTGTAATGTTAGCAACCATATAATTTTGTGTTGAATTATATATACTTATTGTGCTACCTGCAAGCAAACTATGTGCCAAAAAAATGTCTTCAAGCATGGTAAATTTAAAACATTGTAGGCTGAGCTCTCGTAGTTCATCATTGTATTGAGAAACTTAACCCAGATTTGAAAATGCCATAGAATAAATGTCACACATTATTGGAAGATAATGCTGAATATGTGAGAATATGTACCAAGTAATGGCAATGACGCCATGTACAAGATAGCATAGGATAGCTGTTTGGTCTTTTGTGCCTGACTGAGCTTTAGTGTGCAATATTTCATCGATTAATTGTTTTACTCATTTAACAACACATCATACATGTACTGTTAGTTTGTTTTGCCTCGTTTTTAGAAATATTATTGTACTAGTGACCTGTCACTGCTTTGCATGGGTAGCATTAAGCATTTCAGGCCAGGCTAATTCCCCAGCATGGTGGTTGTTCTGTTCGTGGGTCAGTGTGTAGAGTAATGATCGAAAATCAGAGAACAACAGTAGGTAACTGAATATATAAATTAAGATTTAAGCAGCATGTGCCAATTGCCGGTGTTTAGCTGCACCGAAAGGTATGAGCTAACAATGAAAGTCATACTTTGAAGGTACTGTGCCTCCATGCGGCTCATTTCTCACCAGGGTGGTCACACCTGTCCACTATGAGTGTCAAAATCACTACAGTAGTTCTTGAGTATAGCCTTCACAGACAGACAGAAAAAGTTGGGGACTGAAATTTATCATAGCTCAGCCAATTAGTTCCCAATATTTGTAAATTATGAATCAATATATGTACAGTGATTAAAAAGAAATGCAGCACCAGGGAGTTATGCGACAAACAAAGTTGGAAGATGTGTTTCTACATCTGAAAATGACGTCTGTTGAAATTCTGTGCCCATCGCATAAGAGTGTCACTAATAGTGCCAGTTTGAGGGTGCAAATCAGGTTTGGTTGAAATGTCCATTGTAATGGTCATTGGCATTAGTTACCATTGAGATTAGACATGGTGAGTTGATGTCAGTCAAGAATGTCTTTAAGCTGACAAAGATGCTGTTATTAACACCTCACTGAGTTGGACCAAGCTTGTATAATACAGCTTCAAGAAGCTGGGTGTTCTTTCTGTGATATTACAGGCAGACTTGGCAGGAATGTAGCCACTGTATGCAATTGCTGGCAGCGGTGGTCATGGGAATGTACAATCCCAAGGAGACCAAGCCCCTGATGGTCACGTGACATGACCAGAGGGAAGACCATTGTGTTTGGTGTATGGCTCTGGCACATCATACTTTCATCTGCAGCAGCAATTTGAGAAGCAGTTGACTTCAGAATGACACAGCAAACTGTTACAAATCAATTAGTTCAAGGACACCTCTGAGCCAGATGCCATGTAGCATGCATTCTACTGTCCCAAAACTATTGCCATCTACAACTTCAGTGGTGTCAAGCGAGAGTGAAAGACTGTTGTGTTTTCTGATGAAAGCTGGTTCTGCCTCGGTGCCAGTGGAAGCCTTGTGTTGCTTAGGAGGATGCCAGTTGAGGACCTACAACCAACCTGTCTGTGTGCTACAAACATTGGACCTGCACGTGCAGTTATGGTCTAGGCTATGATTTCGCATGACAGGAGCAGCACTCTTGTGGTTACCCCATGCACCCTAAATGCAAATTTATCAGTGAGGTGGTCCGAGATGTTTTGCTGCCATTCGTGAACAGCATTCCAGGGAGTGTTTTCCAGCAGGATAACACTTGCCCACATACTGCTTTCTAGAGTGACGCCATATTACCTTGGCCTGTCTTCAATCGAGCACATGTTGTACATTATCAGACAACAACTCCAGTGTCATCCTCAGGCAGCATTAACCATCACTATATTGACTGACCGAGCACTATTGATTGACCGAGCTCAGCGGGCATGAAATTCTATACCATACTGATGTCCAGCATCTGTACCACACAATGATGTATACATGCATGCTTGCATTCAACATTCTGGTGGTTATCCCAGTTATTAATGTACCAAATTGTTCACGTTTGCAATGGCTTATCTCGTGTTTACATTAACCTGTGATTTGCAATGTTTATCACTTAAATATATTACCTAGACAGATGTATTCCCGAAATTTCATTACTGTACCTAAATTACTTTTTGGTGTTGTGATTCTCTCTCTCTCTCTCTCTCACACACACACACACACACACACACACACACACACACACACACACACACACACACTAATTAAAATCCCTACAGTAGTTCCTGAGATTTCCCTTCATATATAGACAGAAAAACCTGGTGGGGGTCCATAATTTATACCATCTATAGAAGGAGAATATATTTATAGATTCTGGTTAAAATAATATTGTGTGGCTGAATGTCGTAGTACAAGTCTTTCAGTGGGATGTCACTTCAATGACTTCCATCTTCCTAGCCAGATATTCAACCAGGAAAATGTGATCTAGAGTTTAATATGGAATCTGAACCACATTTCGCTTCTGATGACCACGTCATTGAGAGGTGAATGGTAAGTTAAAAGAGTGAAAAATTCTTCGTGTGACTGGATCCCATGTCCCTTCGGCTTTCAGGCACACGTTTTACCAACTCTGCTCAAGCTTCACGGCTGTATGGAGTTGTGGCTGAACTGCTAGATGGCAATGTCACAGTTTTCACAGTAATGGCTGTCTTGAATTCATCATAGCTCAGCCATTTTCTATGGAATATTTATAAATGATATACATAAATCTTCCTCATGAATCAGTGTATCTATTATTGATATCTGGATCCGAATCTCTAAAACATTTTCTGAAATTAGCCGCATGTACAGACAGAAGCAAGCATTGAAATTCAGTTTATGTATTTGGAGATTCTGTCCTCCAACTTGTATGAGGTTTTAACTTTGCTTTTGTATCTAATAACACTAGTACAGCAGTTTCAGCAAATAGTCTGTAGACTGAAAATGGTCGATTAATAAGTATTACTTAAGCAGCAGCTAATGCTGGCGTTTGCAAGATTACATTCTTTTAATTTATGAAAGCTGTGTAGCACAATCAGCAGGAAAAAGGAAGCAGCTATTCAGTGTTAGGATGAGAACTGAACCAGGTATAAGCTCAATACCCAGTTTCTCATTATGGAAAATGAGGTGCAGTTGCACAGAATGCATACAGCTCAGTTGTTGTTAAGCACCCAAATCTGAGAGCAGCAGTCATGGCATGTCCACAGAGAAAAATATTTTAATAAATGGGCATATTAGCAGTTTTTGCGTGTGTAATGGAGTGAATATATGCGTATTAATGAGGGTGGGTAGGATGAGTGCTTAAATGGAGATTTTTTGGTACAATTATTCAAGTTTTGAAATATTTTAATCATATTTCTTGTGAACATTTTAACAAGTGCACAAATAACTAATGTTGGGTACTTTAAACCCACAATAATCATCATCGTCATCATCATCATCATCATCATCAACAACAACAACAACAACAATGAACAACAGCATTAATTTTTTAGTTAGATATCAAATGTGTGCCTTCATTAATACTCAGTGAAAGGAGCACATTCCTGTTTTATGTCTTCAATTTACAGCTTGAAAAAATATATTTTCTTTAATAAATTCAGACCCTGTTATGTCCTGCACATCTAACCATGTGTGCTCTCATTTCTTTTGTTTCTTGCACAGGCCATTCTTCAACAGCATCATCAGATGCAGCAGCAGCAGCAGCATCATCAGCAGCTCCAGCAGCCACCTCTCCAGGACCAGCAGGAAGCAGCACTCCAGCATGTGCCACCTCAGCAGATGTCCATTCATCTGCAGCAGCCGGTTTGTAACTCTCTTCAACCTGTTATGCAGGCCGTGCTGCAACAGCAGCTCCATCATCAACAGCAGCAGCAGCAGCAACAACAACAACACCAACAACAGCAGCAGCAGCAGCAACAGCAACAACCATCACAGCAGCATCAGTTGTTGCAGCAGCCCCCGCAGGTTCTGCTTCAGCCTCCACCAGGCCAACCCCAAGGGCTTGTGGCACAGAATGGACAAGTTCTGATGCTGCCCCAACAGCAACATCTGCAAGGTCAGAAAAAAGTGCCTCTGTAGTAATTTGATGTTGAAGTTTGTGTTAATCAATATCTTTAAGTTTTGCTTTAATTTTTTTTTCCTCAAATTATTTGAAGTTATGCTTTTGTTATGTTGTTACTTCACTTACGGACTCTTTCACTGTTCACAGCTAAAAACTCTTAAATTCTAAACCCCATCCATCCTCCATGAAACCACAAACTTAAAGACCCAAGAACATGTAGTTGCTCTTAAGAATTTTTTCTATCATTTGTCCTCTGTAGGTGATTTGTACATGTGAACAATCCCAAACAGCACTATGGTACGGAGTTTACGTTAAAACAATAGGTCCCTCACTTATTCGCTAGGTAAGTTTGTTCAAATGTCATAGGAAGAAAGGACATAACACTATCTGTAAGACTCTGGCCGATAACACACTGGGGTATTGAAACCTTTCTTCGAACTGGAGACAGCTTTACTATTACCTAGCCTAGTGTGTTAGTGAAGAACCACTCTCTCTTTAATTATCAGGGCATTACAATGTGGTGTGGACTTGAGGCACTGAAAGCTTTGAGAAGTCTCCCTGAACCATGCCTGCTCATCTAACATACACTACTTGCAAAGACTGATTGGAGACAAGTCCAAGGCACACACATTTTGCTTAGTGGCATCCAGTATACACCAAATATTATTTACACTAGGTTTTCCTGTGCAGTTGGGACATATAAACATGTGTTTCTGTAGTGTGGTTCTCAAACAGTTTTGACACAACTTGGCAATGATGAGGCAGTGAATAACTTTGCTGAAGATACAAAAAGCCTGTGGGTTGTTGCAGATTAACAAATGGATGTACATAATTTTGCAGTAGGTTTATGAACCTGACAGTGGTGTTAGATGACAGCAGCTTTGTCAGTGGCACCATTTCGTATCACAACACCCCTCAAACAATGATATCTCCAGAACTGCCCTTAAAAGCTCCTAGTGACTCACTTTTTTTGATTGCTGTCATATCTTGTCTCTGAGATAGTTTTCCTTATTTTTAATTTTCTTACTGCCAATGCAGTTTTATAATATATTATGTACTGAACATAGAGACTCAAAAAAATCACCCTCAACCTACATGGACACCCCTTCACTTTGATAGTAGTTGTTGTAGTGCATGGGAAGAAGCAGATCATTTTTTAGAATATTTCCTGGAGACTGGTTTTCAAGAACTTGTGGACATTTTGAATACAAAAACCGTTTGAAATTGTGTGAATCTACAATGAAGTGCTGAAATGCACATTGTGCTTAATTATATAATTTGATTTGCTTAGTTTATACACATATTTTGAGAATATTGTGATACGATTATCTTTCGCTGCTCCTATGTACATTGTTGTCATTTGTAACTGTTGTGTATATCTGTAGCTATATGGAAGTGGCCAGCTTGTATGCTAGCTACAGACTCTCCACAAGGCAATATTTCTAAATCAAAATCACATGGCAATACACAAGAAACAGTTAGTAATCATTTATTGTAAGAAGATGCATAAACATATACTCAGATTTGGCTTTAAGAAAAGATGTGGGACTGATGTAAAGTTCTTCACTAAGCTAAACTAACATGGTAGATGATTTCTAACTAATATAATTGAAGTTTGGTACAGACTACAGTTCAGAGAATTGAAACTGAGCCTCTGAATAGGTAAACATTTTGACTATCACTTTGACAAATGATCATCTCTCAGCAGAAACTGTCGAACAACTGGAAGTAGTTGTCACAGTAGGTAACTTGTTGGCAATTGTAGAACTGAAGAACTGCTGAGTGATACTTCCAGAAACTGGTGATAATTGACCAAATGTCTGCGTGCAGTTGATTAAATCGTGCTCAGCATATGAATGTCATCCTTTGAACTATTTTGTGGATGCATCAGATAGTTCTGGTTTACAGTGCTCTTTTTGGTGACAGACCTAACTATTGGGGGATTAATGGCCTATTTGATTGTCTTGTGCAGAAGCACAGAACAGTTCCTGATATGAGGGCCATCTAGAAGGCAACTGACAATACTATTTGTGTCACTCCGTTGTTTTGCCTGGTGCCACTGGCAAAGACACAGTGAAAGAAATACATAAAGCACATGAATTGATTAGAGTACAACAATGCTTTTCCATTCTTCTGTAAATTAAGCTGTGTGTCACATTGTTGGGGTGAGACTTAGTGTAGGGGTGGTAAGTAGATCCTTCTGTCGCCACCAGACTCATCTCCTGACGTAAGTGAAAACATTAGAGAAAACCGCAGTTCACTTGTGTAACCAAAAACCTTAGAGAACATCTTGGTTCACTTTTATTTAAGTTGCCCAACCATACTATAATCATCAGTGGAGATTTTAATCATCCAACAATCAATTAGGAAGATTACAGTTTTGTTATTTGTGTGCGTGACAAGACATCCTGTGAAACATTACTAAATGTCTTCTCGGAAAACCACTTAGAACATGTAGTTTTGAACCCCACTCATGATGGAAATATACTGAAGCACCAAAGAAACTAGTATAGGCATGCATATTCAAATACAGAGACATGTAAACAGGCAGAATACGTACTTCAGTCGAGAACACTTATATATGACCATTTCACAAGTGTACCATGAATGCCAGGAATGCGGTAAAACATCAAATCTCTGACATGGCTGCGGACGGAAAAAGATTGCGCAAGAACGGGATCAGCGACAACTGAAGACAGCTGTGCCATCAGTAAGTGTCAGCATGCAAACCATTGAATGAAACGTCGTTGATATGGGCCTTCGGAGCCTAACATGTACTCGTGTACTGCACAACACGAAGCTTTACGCCATGCCAGGGCCTGTCAATGACGAAATTGGATTGTTGATGACTGGAAACATGTTGCCTCGTAGTACGAGTCTTATTTCAAATTGTATCGAGCGGATGGACGTGTATGGTTAAGGAGACCGACAAAGGAGACAACCCCATGAATCTATGGACCTTAAATGTAAGCAGGAGTGTTCAAGCTGGTGGAGGCTCTGTAATGGTGTGGAACGTGTGCAGTTTGAGTTATATGGGACCCCTGATACGTGTAGGTACAACTCCAATAGGTGACACTTATAGATGCATCCTGTCTGATCACCTGCATTGTTCATTCTGACAGACTTGGGCAATTCCAGCAGGACAGTGCGACACCCCACATGTCCAGAATTGCTACAGAGTGGCTCCAGGAACACATGTCTGAGATTAAACATTTTCACTGGCTACCAAACTTCCCAGGCATGAACATTATTGAGCATATCTGAGATGCCTTGCAACACGCTGTTCAGAAGAGATCTTCACCCTTTGTACTCTTATGGATTTATGGACAGCCCTGCTGGATTCATGGTGTCAGTTCCCTCCAGCACTACTTCAGATATTAGTCAAGTCCTTGCCACGTCGCCTTGCGGCACTTCGGCGTGCTCGCGGGAGCCCTACATGATATTAGGCAGGTGTACCAGTTTCTTTGGCTCTTCATTGTATATTGGATGTAATGGCAACAAATAGAGTGACCTCTTTGAGTATGTCCACGTCAAAACTGCTATCAGTGACCGTGACACAGTGTGGCAACAATGATTACCAAAATACAAAGGGCAACTAAAATAAGTGGAAAGATACATGTGTTCAGGAGTAACCACCTCATTACACTCTGGATTTCTATAATCTGTCATGAAAGAATAATTTGCTATGATTGGGGTTGTTAGGGACAATACTGAAATTGAAGAAGGTATGAATTCTAAGGTGTTTTTATTTTTTTTTTTAATTTTTTTAATTTGAGCAACAGTTTTTTGTTGTGTCTGACTGAGTTTCCATTTCTACTCTTAAATGTAGTCTTTCAGTGACTGTAGTAGCTGCTCTATGAGTGGCTCGTAACAATAGTCGCAGGTCTTTATTCTAGGTTCTAGCCAGAGTTGACCACAACTCCTGATGAAATGTGCTCCCATCACCTGAAAATACAGTCAGATGAAAATAATATAGATTTTTGTGTCTGCGGGTGATTTAACAGTATCGAATTGATGGGTAGAAAGATGACAAGGCAGGTTAACAGGGAAACGTAATCATGGAGTTTATCAATGAAGTTTAATTATTTAAATATACCAAGAAACTACATGTAGGTTGAAGCATAATTAACCCTTTCCACTCCAATTTCGAGTGGCTTTCGACAATGTGAATTTTGTTCTCCGCTCCAATGTCGAGCCTCATTCAACACATTTTTTGCAGCTCTCACATGCTTAATTCTTGATTCTGACACTATGAGGCATCAGTGGCGCTTAGTGCTGCCATGTAGGGGAACCTGTGTTAACTCATTGTCAAACTGTTGCAGTTGTGTTGAAAGGAATCTTACAAGTATTATGTTCAAGTTCATACTTGTGTATTGTGTTGATTCCTCATTTTCAGTTCTTTTTGAGGAAGAGATTTTACAGCTTTTAGAGGAATCCCTGACAATGATACTATGAGTGATTTTGATGATGAGGATGGTTCTTTTCAAATCAATCCTAGTGAAGAGGACGATGAAAACAGTGAAAATGTGCATTTTTCAAGTAATTCAGCAGGAGATTTGTGGCAAATGTGGAGTGAAAATGACTCTGACTTTACAGATTTTTCTTTTGATGATTCAGAGTATGGTTTTATCATTGAAACTGGAAATTTTCCATCATCACCAGTTGTTTCTTTCAGTTAATTTTAATAGACAACCTATTTCAGCTGGTAGCAGACCAAATGAGCAGGTATGCTACAGCAAGAATATGTAAAGTGACACCACTTCCACAACATTCTGTGTGGTGGGACTGGAGAAATGTTACCAAGGAAGAAATGAAATGCTTCCATGGTGTGCTGCTGAATATGGCATTACAGAGGTGTAAGAACTTGCAGGACTTTTAAAAGAGAATGGTTACAATCATTCGACTTCTTTTCAGACTGTTTTGCTAACAGACAGTTTATGCAAATTTTGTGGGTACTTCATGTTTCTAATCCAAAGAGTGCTACACTTGTCAACACTCAGGTTCAGTCAAGTCTTAAGTAAAGTGGGAAATGTATTGGATTGCTTGTCTCACAAGTTTCTTGAAATTTGTCATCCACATGGGTATTTAGCTGCTGATGAATCTACAGTATCTTTCAAGAGTCGTATTTTATTCAAAATATACAATCCCCTGAACCCAACAAAATGGGGGCTCAGAGTAGTACAACAACAGAGTCATTGATTCATATAGACTTGAATTTTTCCAAAAGAATAGTTCTTCAGTTGCGGGATAATATCAGAAATGGTACAGATCAATCAGGGTATCATTTGTACACTGACCATTTTTATTCAGGTGTTGCGTTAACTGATGAACTTGTTGAAACAGAATGTGCATCTCACAGGAACGATCCAGGCCAATTGCAAAAACCTTTCAGCTGGAAATAAGAAAGGAGTCCTTCGTAGATGAAGAAGCATAAAGTAAAATGCCTCCGCAATGACAAAATGCTGGTTCTGGCATGGCAAGATAAACAAACTGTTATCACGCTTTCTACAAAAGCAAATAACTCAGTGTCGCTTATAGAAAAGAGAAACAGAAAGGGGAGGGAAGAAATAATGAAATCAAATGTGATTATTGATTATACTTCAAAGAAGGACGGAACTGATTGATCTGATGACCATTGTATTTCCATTTATGATTTTCTAATGAAAAGTCTAAGTTCTGGCGAAAACTGCATTTCTGGTGGGTGGAGGTAAGACTTGTAAACATCTATTTGCTATACAAGAATCACTGTGAGAAAAACAACTTGTAAAAAAAACTATCTCACAAAGTATTCTGTAAACGTGTTATAAGAGACTTGGTTGGTGAAGAAAGAAATCCAGGGTAGAAACGGGTTGTCGTTCAACTTCCGATGGCGAGAAACACTTGAATGGACTATTGCACAGTATCAACAAGCTTCCTGGTAACAAGCGTAAGGATTGTGCAGTGTGTTCAGACAAAAAAAGAAAGGTGACGGGTGTGAAACTGTGTATTACCGCAAAACGTGCACATGAAACCCAGCATTCCACCCTGACGAGTGTTTTAAAAAATATCGCACGTTGAAAATTTTTGTACTGTAATGTTTTAGAAATATATTTGAATGAAAGCACATTTTTTGTTTTAATGTATACCGTACTTGTTGGCCCATGGCGTTCTTGTTTCCACAAAGAGACCGCACAATTCTCTGTGGCCAGCTTGCTCCCAGGTGGAATCAATTTAAATGAGAGTGTGCGTAGCTGCCTTGTGTCTACCTTATGGAGTGCAAAGGGTTAAGTGTAAATGTCACAGATATTTTCAGTCCCATTCCCTATTCCCATTCCTACCTTTCACTCTTATCGTTGGGCATTGATTTATTGGATGTTCAAGATTGGCAAAGGCTCAGAACTTAGTACAGACTTCAGTGTAAGATGCTTTTGTAATTTTCATATTGAAACTATGTCTTGAAATTGAGCAGTAAATCCAGAGAGATTCTGATCATACGTATACTACACCAGTGGCAAGGAGCAATAGTATCTTCACTGCAGGTGAGCAGTGTTAATGTTACTTATGACAGTGCCTTTGATGCCGAGTACTAAATATGGTTCTCTAATCTCCTCCACCAAAGAAGGTGGAGCTCAAGTTGATTCCATGTTTCTAGATTTCTAGAAGGCATTTTACACTGTTCTTCAAAAGCAGCCTCTGATTAAATTTCATTCCTATGGAATGTCATTTCAGTCATATGACTGGAACCAAAGTGATATTTAGGGTTCTCCAAAGAAGTGTTATAGGTGTGCAGCTGTTCTTAGTCTATTTAAATTATTTAGGAGACAATCTGAGCAGCCCTCTTGGATTGTTTACTGTTTATGCTTTTGTTTATGTCTTGTAAGGTCATCAGAAGGTCAGAATGGATAAGGTACCTGTATGGTGAAAAAGGTGGCAGTTGACTCTAAACAAAAAAAGTGTGAAATCCTCCACATGATTACTAAAAAAAAGTTCTGTTAAATTTGGGTACATGATAAACCGCGCAAATTTAAAGGTCGCAGATTCATTTAAGTACTGAGGGATTACAGTTGTGAACAGCATAAATTGGAACCATCCCGTAGAAAATGTTGTGGAGGGAGGAAAGCAGTGACTGTGCTTTATTGGCAGAACACTTGGATAATCCAAAAAATCTACTAAAAGGCTGCCTACACTAAACTTTGTTGGTTGTCTACTGGAATATTGCCATACAGTATGGAATTCTTAGCAGGTAGGAGCAATGAACGGCACAGAAAAAAATTCAAAGAAAGGCAGCTCATTGTATGTTATTGCAAAATAAGGGTGAGTGTGTGTCATACACATATAAGTGAGTTGGGGTGGCATTCATTTGGGGAATAATATTGATATTGTGGAGGAAAGAAAAAAGACTTGCTTCTTTGGTAACTGACACAATAACATTGCATTAGACAATGAATCATATTGATAGATGCCTTATAATGGTGGCTCTGTGATGTGGAAATAAATGAAAGATATACATTTTATTGAAATGCAGGTGAAAGACGTACATGTGATTGAAATGCAAGGGCATAGTATCATATTATGGCAGTTCATAACTTTAAATCAGAGGCATAATGTAAATATTATGAGAAGATTAGATTTCTACTCACCGTATATAGGAAACATTGAATCACAGGCAGACACAATGAGATGACTGCTATACATTTAAGCTTTCAGCCAAAAGACCTTCTTCTGAAGTAGACAACAAACACACAAGCACAGCTCACACAACTCTCACAACTACCACCGTCTCCTGCCGCCGTGGCCGGACTGCGGACTGCAACTGTACTCCTCTTGTAACTCACTACCACCCAAGACTAAGACTGGAGCAACTGAACCACCTTTCCCACCAGGCTTTTGACTTCCTGCCCTGAAATGAATAATATCCTACTCATTATTCTTTGCACCCTTTCCATGGTGGTTTCCATTGTCCACTGAAACTACACAATATCCTTTCCATCCCTCTCACAACCCTGCTCCCAACCCCTTGCCTCATGGCTCATATCCCTGAAAGATATCTGTGTGCAAGACCTGTCACGTACATCCTCCCACCATCACCTACTCCAGCACTGCACAGGCATCACCTATCTCATCAAAGGCAAGGCTACCTGTGAAAACAGCTGTGAGATGTACCAACTAAGCTACTACCACTGTCATGCTTTCTATGTGAGCATGACAACTAACAAGCTGTCTCTCCCCGTGAATGGACACCAACAATATGTGTCCGTGAGAGAGCTGGAGACCATCCAGTTGTTGAATATGCTATCCAACACAATGTGCTCCACTTCAGCGATGGCTCCACAGCCTGTGTGATCTGGATCCTTCCTACCAACACCAGCTTCTGAATTGCACAGATGGAAACTCTGCCTACAGTAAATTTTACATTCCTGTAATCCCCTCTTGGCCTCAGCCTTCATCAATCCCTGTCCTCCACATACCTCTCCCCTTTCCTTCTTTCACTCCAGTACTATACAGCATTCTATTCCACCAACACACCTGCTAGTCCCCCCCCCCCCCCACTCCCCACCCCCCTCCCTCTCAAAATCTCCCAGCTGCCCCTTGTAGCCCTACTCTGACCTCACTATGTTCCTCCACATTCCCACAAGCAACACGACACCTTCACTCACCCTACCGTGTATCCCTCAATCTCCCTGCCCCATGCTTCCTCCTTACAACACCATACAGGCACATGAACAAAACACACAAACACACACACAGAATTACTAGCTTTCGCAACCGATGGTTGCTTCTTCAGGAAGGAGAGGGAAAGACGAAAGGATGTGGGTTTTAAGGGAGAGGGTAAGGAGTCATTCCAATCCCGGGAGCGGAAAGACTTCCCCTCTTTGCCTTTAAATATGTCTGCTTGTGTCTGTGTATGTACGGATGGATATGTGTGTGTGTGTGTGTGTGTGCGCGAGTGTACACCTGTCCTTTTTTTCCCCTAAGGGAAGTCTTTCCGCTCCCGGGATTGGAATGACTCCTTACCCTCTCCCTTAAAACCCACATCCTTTCATTTTTCCCTCTCCTTCCCTCTTTCCTGACGAAGCAACTGCCAGTTGCGAAAGCTTGTAATTCTGTGTGTGTGTTTGTGTGTTTTGTTCATGTGCCTGTCTGCCGGCGCTTTCCCGCTTGGTAAGTCTTGGAATCTTTGTTTTTAATATATTTTTCCCATGTGGAAGTTTCTTTCTGTTATATATATATATATATATATATATATATATATATATATATCTCTGTGTGTGTGTGTGTGTGTCTTCTACTTCAGACGAAGGCCTTTTGGCCAAAATCTTAAATGCACAGCAGCAGGTTTTATAGTGCCTGTCTGCAACTTAATGTCTCCACTATATGATGAAAAGCAATCTACCCTTTTCATAATTTTTTTGCTCTTCCATCTTGCACTTCCCATTGCATAATATGAATACCAATATAAATTGAAGTGTTAGGAAATCTTTTATGAAAATATTTATATGGATTATAACCTTACAAGGAGCTGAAACATGGACGTTAAAGAGTACAAATCAAAAGAGGATAAAGGCTTTTTGTAAAAAGAAGGGCTAAGTTTGTTGAATGCATCAAAAACTTAAAAGCATAGTGAACTTGGTAATGGAGGGCTAAAAATTATAGAGCAAGTACATGACACCATAATTTTAACTGCATTAACAAATTTATTCTTTGCAAAGTTCAGTGGTTAGAGACAATGATTGGATAATCTACGATGAAAAACTATCGGTGGATAGAACCAGATCAGCACCAACATTTACCTGTCAACAGTTCAGAGGCAAAGTTAATTGTTTTATTTTAGGCTAAAGTTCACCTTTACACAAACAAGTCACAGTTCACATTTAACTCTATTCTGTAGTAACTTGTCAGAGAAAAATACACTGTTGGAGTTTAGTTAAGTCAGTCCATAATGACAATCACCATGTCCAACTATATCTCACTCCAGTGACAATGATATCACACATCTTTTTAATTACCACACAATTCAGTTAAAATATTCATTAATCTCATATGCAGAAATCACTTGAAAGTTATTAAATATTAATTTGATTTGATTAATGTAGGGAGACAAAAACAACAGTGGTCTTAGCCCACTATTGCCCTTGTGGAAACTGAGTTTATTGTGTGTTTTCACTCTCTGTGATTCTGCTGAAGTCAGCTGATGCTCTTAAGAAGTTGGAGGAGACCCTTTACTAGTCCTTTATAGATACCAGTTTCTTCAGGCTCTATTGACCCGAATCTTCCGTGTCTTCCACTCTCCAGAATTTTGCACTGGAAGATTAGATGTACTGCAGTTCCATCCTCCTCACCATATAGTCTACTTCTTCCTTTTATACTCATCATGTGAGGTATTTCTTAAAGTTGTCTTACCAGTCGCGAGTCCTGCCGTGAGTTTAAACTGTTTCCTGTCCAAGTTCAGGATTACTGAACTCTCTTGAAACATGGTTTCCCATAAACAAAGTTTGTTAAGTGAAAAATTTGAATTTCATGCTATTCCACAAAGCTGCTTCTCCAGTTCACTGCAGCAGCTACTTTCTGCTTCAGCAGATACAAATACTGTAGTAGCTTGTGACATTGATGTTCATATTAGACAGCTTTCTGTGATAGAATTCTTGAATGCAGCAGGTGAAACACCCATTCAAATTCATGAAAGACTGAAAAATGTGTTCGGTGATACAGCAGTAGAAATCAGCGCTGTAAGATGGTGAGTTCATTGCTGTAATGAAGCTGAAGGGAAACACTGTTGGTTGGTGAATCATGACCCCACGCCACAGTCAGCGAGTTGATGACATTTGTAGTGACCACCGGGTGACTGCAGATGATTTGTGTTACATTACTTCCCTCAGTAAAGGCAGTGTGACGATGATTATTCAGCAACAGGGATACTCAAAGGAGTGTGCAACTTGAGTACTTAGAATGTTAACCAACCAGAATAAAGAGAGAAGGAAAAAAATTGCCTCCCCACTCTTGCAGCACTTCTGTTTGGAGGGAGAGGAGTACCGAGAAAAAGTTGTGACTGAAGATGAAATGTGGGTTTATTTTTTTTATTTTTTTTTTTTTTTTAAATCAAAATCAAAGAGATAGTTAATGAAATGGCATCACAGAAACTCACCAATGAAGAAAAAGTTCAAAACTGTGTGATCATCAGGGAAAGTTATGGCTACAGTATTCTGGGATGCAGATGATGAGATGATGGTGTTTTTTAAATATATAAAGAAGAGCAAGAATGCGTAATAAATTCTGCCCAATACATCAGAACTCCCAAATAGCGTAAAGCACATCTTCAGAAAGTTTGCCCCACAAAAGCTATGTTGGATGTTCACCTTTTACATGACAACGCAAGACCACACACCAGTTGTCACATCACTGAAGGGATTGGGAAAATTGGATGGCAGGTCTTGCCTTATCCCCTATACCATTGATACAGATTATATTGAAAATTCATAAATTAATCACCAGTGTCATAGTTCTCAATCTACATAGTTCAGTTGAAATTGCTGGCAAAAAGAAGAAGAAGAAATAGGAGGCATTACTTTTTACTAACCCTCATAGAAGCTGCCACCTATCCAGCAATGTAGTTTTGATTTTACTGTTGAATTAGTATTGGTTAAGTCAGGTTCTGGTCCAGTGAATGGAGTCATCGTGCCTTTCTTGGTGGACAGTTTATCAGCTTGTTGATTGTCACCAATTCCTTAATGACTAGGAACCTATGGCAGATTTATCCTTTTGCTTTACCCTAGTCTCCAAAGGGATTATGGCATTGTGCAACTATCTTTGATCTTGTTGCAGTGGCCGATAGAGATTTCAGAGCTGCTCGGCTGTCTGATGAATGTAGGTGCTGCAGTCCTTGTAGCATCTACACAAATCCTCCTTCATGCAGACTCTGATAGTGGGTATCTCCATCTAGAATACAGTGGCCAGCTTCCACAAAGAGACTGCTCTCTTTAGTCTAAAGTGTACCCCTTATATTCTGGTCCCAGCACCTTCATCTGTTTTTGGCCTGTCAGTAACCAGACTGTCTCCTGAACGGTGTCGTGGTACATTCTTCCACTGCTCTCTTCTTCCAGTTGCTATATTGAAAGTTTTATTGAAGCAACTGGAAGCTATTGTAATGACATCCGGCATTTCCCCAGCCATTTTTATATTTACCACACTCACTGTTATTAGATCAGTCCAGGGGTGGATGCCAATTAATAAGTGGGTGCTGAGACAGAGAAAAAAATAATAATAAGCATGTTCTCAACTCTGGCTTAATCGTTTTCAGTTCAGCAAGTCCTTCGCAGATAATGATACAGCGAGATGAGGCTAACCAGTATTCTTCTGATGTTCCAAGTAAACTCCGCTCTCTGAGTAGGCTGGCATCAGTGCGGTGTCCCTTAAGCTGGCTCAGTGATGACACTACTTGCATGTGCAGCACAGGGTGTGATTCTGAACTGGCATTAGATTGGCGGGGCAGTCATGTGGGTTACTACCACCCTCTTGATGTTGACTACCTGGTGTGGTGTCAATAGGGTAAGAAAATCCCCATCTTTAAAAAATCCTCACCAGTGTTGTGTCTGTTTAATTGAATGTGGCCAACTGGTGTGGAGGTACTAGAATCTTGAGATTGGGTGCCTCAGCTGACGCCTGAGCAATCCATCAGTGATCGCTTGGAAAAGCATCAACTATTTCATTGCCCTGAACACCAATGTGGAAACAAGAATCCTCTGAGGTGTCGAAGGCCGAATGAGTGCTCACATGTATGTGAGAGAGAGTGAGTCTGCATTCGATTGCTTAGCCATTGGTCTTTACACAAATTTGACTCGTGTAGGAACAGAGACCAGCGGTCCAACTTTTGCACTGTGTGTGGAGGACTGGGTTTGAAGGGCTGAACAATGAGGTGAGAAGCTGGTGACCAGTCACCAAGTAGAATTTTCTTCTATATAAATATTGGTGAAATTTGGTCATGCCATATATTATAGCAAGACCTTCCTTCTCAATCTGGTGAGTAGTTGCAAGCAATAACTCAATTTATCTAACACAGCTTGCAGTTCACTGACATTCCTAGGAATTGGAGAGTGCTTTATGGCTGCTGAGTGCTGACTGCAAAGAGTGGATAATCTCATTTTTGATCACATGCCCTAAATATTCAATCTGTGTTGAAGAAGGAGCACTTGTCTTTACTATACTTTAACCCAGCATCAGAGAGTACTCAAAACAATGTCATGAGATTTGAAAGATATTTTTAGGAATACAATCTGAACCAACTGTCATCCAAATAGTTTGAACAAGAAGGAACTGTTGCTGTGGACTGAGGCAATAATGCTGAAAAATTTCAGGTGCCGACACACAGCTGAACAGTAACCTCAGAAACTTAAATAACCACATATGGGTGTTGATCATAAAAACTTGTTGTCAATATGTCTCAAAGGGAAGCTGCAAATAAGCATCGCGAAGATCAGTTTTTGAGAAGAAGAACCTACACCTAGTGTGTCCATGAGTTCTTCAGGACGTGGCAAAGGAAAAGAGTCAACCATAGTTGTGGATTTACTGTTACCTTGAAATTTGCATATAAACATAATCTGCCTGAAGGTTTCTTTATCACAAACGGTATTGCCCACTGACTGGCTGCTACAGGGGCTACAGGGGAAGTCACACCATTGTCCTGCCAAGGTAAGAGCCCTTATGCCCCCTGGTCTCTGTTAGCACAAGGCATCAGCTGTAATCAGCGAAACTGGTTGTGCATTGTCTTTCATGGTAATGTGAGCCTCAAAATCAGTAGCTTTGCCTTGGCCACCTTGCAAAATGTCACTAAATTCATCTGTATACACAAAATTGTACATAGAAGAACATTGTCTTGAATGTACAAACCAAACAGATAAGACAAGTCAATGCCAAAAATATATTGGCTTCCACACGAGCACAAAACAGTTAATGGAACTGTCTTTATAATGTTACAAACTGAGGCAGGTAGGCTGCAAACACCTCGTATAGGAATCTTATGTCCACCATAAACAGAAAGAGTTGCCTTTGGCTTATGTAGCTTAGGTTTGACTAACAGTTCATAAGTGCTTCTATTTAAAGAACACACTGACACACCAGTGTCTTGAACTGCATGTGTATTTTGGTATTGGCAAACAGTGGAGTGACTGACAACTTACTGGCCTGATGCTCAATGGAAGAAGTGTGAAGCTTCTTCACTGTTGCAATGGACTTGCACAGTGTAACACAAAAACACTACTGGGCTTGGAAAAATTGTACTAACATTCATGAGAATGTGCAAATTGTGTGTTGGACTTGCATTTCTGCAAACAAACAGTTTGAATGTGACCTGCCTGCCGTTTGTGTGCTGAGAAACACTGGGGGCAGGATTTAACAACACTAATCTGTGGCCTAGCATACTGGTTCTGTTCATGTTCCGTCCTGGCTGAGACCTTGTGTGCCGTAGTGCACAAATTACAGGCACAATCTGCTTACCATTACTCTGTATGGCACAAACAGGAGCAGAATCAAAATCTACTGTTGCATTTTCATATGAATCCTGACACTCCACTATTTCCAAATCTTGGCGAGCTAGGATTAGAATACTAAGAATCTGTTCACATATGTGAGGATCTGACACATTTGGACAGTGGAGTCCTTGATCATGGCATCATTATAACAGCATCCACACTCACACTTAAAACTGCAATGGCATGGAAGTCCTTGTAAGTCTGCTGCCTACTGCTTATGAGTCTGCGTATGCAAACAAAAGAATTTGTAGCACGCAGCTGCCACATTAATCTGTTATTCAAACTACTTATCTAGCACAACAAATAATTCTTCATAAGGAACACAGGGTGGGTGGAGGGGAAAAGCTTGCAGGTGAGCCTTCACAAGTACCCTGACATACCAATAGTTGCAAGGAAATATGGTTGCCTGTCGCTACCTTCTATATGATGTGCCATGAAGTGTGCACTGAGCTGTGCTTGGTACTCAAACCATTCCTCATGAGTGGAATCAGATGTGTGGAATGGTGAGATGAAAACAGGCACTGCTGGCTGTGGCTGTGCTCTTGGAGGTGGGGTGGAGGTGGTGCAGCATCTGCTGCCTTTGAAACTGGACGATCTCTATCACTGACAGTTCTTGTGGAGGGCTAGCCATGATCAGAACACACATGAAAAATTGCAAAACGAGAAATACTATGCACAACCAAAAAGCACGAATGTTAGCCTCAGTAAGCACAAACAAACACAGTCAGTTCCAGGCCATGTTCTGAAATACAAAAGCAGAGTAAGGCAAGCATGGTAAAAAATCACTATTCAGCAAAAATAGATACACAGGTGTTAGTGGCACCAGGTGGTTGTTTGGAACACTCGAGGGAACATTCTTGTCACCAGTTATTGGGCCGGTCCCGAGATGGATGCCAAGGAATAGGTGAGGGCTGAGACAGAGCAAAATAATTAGGGGCACACGTAATATGTTCTTAACTCTTATTTTTTAATTACCATCAGTTTAGCAACTCCAATTGTATTCTAAAAGTTCATTGATACAAGCAAGTTCATCATAGATAATAATACAGAGATAAGAGGCTAACCAGTAGGCTTCTAATGCACTGAGTGAACTCCGCTACCTGACAAGGCCGGCTTCGGTGTGGTGTCTCTTAAACTGTTTTGTTGGTGGCGCTACTCGTGTGTGCAGTAAAGGGTGTGTTTTTTAGCTGGCTGCAAACTGGCAGGGCAGCCACATGGGTTGCTGCTTGCTACTGCCTCCACTGTATCCCAAAGGTGTAATGGAGGCATGTCCAACATGGTCTCAATTCCAGCAGTGGGTGTGCTGCTAATTCTGCCTGTTATGGCTAAGCAGGGCAATGTGTCCTCGATGTCTTTTGCAGCAGCATGCGTGAATCAAATCGTCTCAGTTTGTTTCAAGCCATGTAAATTCAAATAAAATACTTGACATGTCGATAGATATCTCCACCATCATTGTCAGAAGTGTAACTCACTGGCAGGCGTATTTGGCAGGGTTTTCTGCATATATAGGCATGAGTGCAGTATATGACACCAACCAGAGAGGGCAGAAATGACATGATGGGGTAAATGTGAGATAGGCAGCTCGCAGCAGCTCCAGTCCACTGCGGGACAAGTGAATCAAGTGGTGCGAGGGGCCGCTGCTCCCTCCCCTCTACAAGTGCCAAGCAACAGTCTTTGCTTTCTTTTGATATCCAATGCATGCCATCATGCCCTATTATGTGTGTACCACTGATCTCTGTTAAAATTGTTGCTGTTTACTCAAACCTCAGCCGCCTCCTTTACAACGAAATCGCAGTTAGTTGACTCATAAGCAGAGACCCTTGTCTACTCAAATTGTATTTTGTGTCCATTTTCCAGGCAATGCCCAGCTATACAAACTTGTTAAGTTCCCTTTATTTAATATGTCGCTTGTACTCAGTACAGCAGTCCACAGCTGTGCGAATTGTTTAATCTGTATAGATACTGATGCACTCACAGGGGACACAGTACTCACCAGGCAAACAAAGAGCCATGTAGTCAGCTGCATATTGCTCTACAGTATGGCAGGAAAGCAGCTGGCTGGCCTCTTTTGCTGATTCACCAGTTGTCCTTTGTTGGTGGTATTTGAAAGCATTTGCAGTGTCTCCCTTGCTAAACTTTCTCTCTAAACCTGCCCCTTAAATGCAGAAATTGAGACTGTAGGTGGTCGTTATCAGAAAAAAATCTTTGCTTTGTGTACTAATGTGTTCAGGACCTCTTGATCATCTGCAAGGTGGTAAAAACTAGCAGCGTTCGAATATCAATTAGTGTGAATTCATCCTATACACTGAATGGCCCCCTGTTTTCAGCACAGCTGAAATGTCCAAGAATGGTAGCTTGTCATCCTTCTCAATCTTGATAGTGAATTTAATGTTGGAGTGGACACTTCTCATGTGATCGATAAACTGCTGCAGTGCATTTTCACTGAGGCCATATCAGGAAGGAGTCCTCAACATACTGTAGGAATCTTCAAGTTGTTCCATGATGTTCTAATGACAACATACTTCTTGTAGCTCTATGAATATTATGAGATGACGAATGGCACTGCGATGGGGTCGCCACCTTCTCCGGCAGTCATGAATTCTTCAGTGATCACTTTGAGAAGCAGGCTCTGAACTCTGTGGCATTCCGTCCATCTTGCTTCCTGCAGTACCTTGATGATACGTTTCTGATAAGGCCTCAAGATGAAAAAGTTACCATTCTGGGATGTCTTAGCTGTGCAGAAGGCAGGATGCTGGCTTGGCTTTTCACTGTATAGGAAACAAATGCACTCTGACCAATCAGTAGTTTTAATCACTTCTACACGAAAAATCAGTCCTGAGCATGTTAGTACACAGAGCAAAGATTTTGCCTGCAGACTCTCACCTACAGTCTGAATTGCAGGATTAAGATGTGTGTTCAGATAGAATGGATACAACAGGGGAGACACTGCAAATGCTTTCAGAAGCCACCGACAAAGGATGCCTGCTGAATCAGCAGACGAGGCCAATGCGGCTACTTTCTTGCCATACTATGGACCAACGAGAAGCAAGTTACGATGTGTGCTGCAGAGGCTTGGATTGAAGCCAGTGTTTTGCCACCTGCCTACGCCCAAAGATAATAGATATGCTGTGTCCTATTAAAGATCACATAGCTCTTCATATGCCTGATGTGTGTGTGCAAGTGTGACCACATCTATAGAGGTCAAACAATTCGCACAGTTACAGAATGTTGTACTGATCACAAGTGACATATTAAACAAGGTGAGCTTGGACAAGTCAGACATAGCTGAGCATTGCCTGGAAAATGGACGCACAATACAATTTGAACAGAAGAGAATCGTGACTCATGCACCCACTTATTGGGAATCTGTTATAAAGGAGGTGTTCAAGATTAGAATATACAGCAGAAATTTTAACAGGGACCAAGGGTACACAGTTGGGCATGGGGTTTGGTGGTGGACATTGAAAGAAAGCAAAGATGCTTGCTTGGCACACATGGGGAAGTGGGAGTGGCGTTTCAAATGTGGTGCAAGCTCTTTGTGGCACGTGACATCACTGGTCCTGCAGTGGACTTGCCTTCTGTGCTTGCATGGTTTCAACTCTTTCTGATTGGTGCTAGATGTTGCACTTATATCTGTGCAAGCGACACTCCTAACAACAAAGGTGGAAATAGCCATCAAAAGCTCAAGTATTTTATTGTAAATGATATGGCTTGAAAAGAGAGAATATTTTGTTTAAGCAGGCTAATCTCTGCACCTTGCCAAGCTCCTTAATAGCCACCATCTGTTCTACATTATTCCACCATGCTGTAGCTCCATAAATTACCATAGGTCTTACTACAGTGGTGTATATCCAGTTCATACTTATGGCAATGGAAACCCAGTTTTTACCAAAGGCCCTTCTAGTTCACATAAGAGTAGTTTTTGCCTTGGAATGTATATTCTGTCTATGAGGGGTCCGTGATAGGACCGCATCCAGGGTTATCCCTAGAAGCTTCATTACCCCCTCTAGTGGTTGAGTTTTACTGAGGAGCTTGAGATTTGCTTCCTCATAAATGATAACTACAACAATTTTCTTGGGACAGACCGAAGTCATGTTTTCTGCACCAATATTCTACAATGTCTAGTGCTCATTGTGCCATTGTTCAACTAGTAACTAGCAAATTTGTTGGGTATTACTTTGACTAAATCATCAATGTATCCTTTGCAAAAGTAGCCTCTAGTCTTTTAACTCATTCGTTGACCTCTAGGTTACACAGGAGTATGGACAAGACCCCTCCTTGTGGACACTGCCTGCTGACATTCATTCTCATTTTCTCATTCATCATGTTGGCTTCTACCTTTCATCTAGTTAGAATGATATTAGTCTAGTCGTGTATGGTGGTTCTCAGTGCCAAGCTCTTCTACTGTTCTAACCATGGATTTGAAGATTGTATTGGTGAAAGCCCCCTCGATGTTCAGGAAAATGCAGAGAGCTATATCCTGAAAGTGTCGGGCTTTTCCCACCTTCCCAACAATTTGGTGAAATGCTGTTTGATATGATTTACCTGCTTGATATGCATGTTGATTTACATGTAGAGGAACCTCAGTTAACCTCTTGTCCCTAAAATGCACATTAACCAGTTTTTCTAATGTATTTGGAAGGAAGGACAGACTGATTGGTCTCACATCCCTTGGCCTTGGTATGATCAGTTCTTGCTGGCTTCAGAATGAAAACAAACTTCTCTGTCCTCGAAACACTAGCACTGATTTCTGCTGTCAGGCAGACAGTGAACAGTCTACATAGGAATCTAATTAAATCATCTCCTACTTGTGTCAGTAGAGCTGGAAAGATACCAACTGGGCCTAATGACTTAAGTGGTTGAAACGTTAATGCCTCCCACTCGATTTTTTTGAAATCAGTACATTTTCTAGCAGTTTCCAATTATACCCTTTAATTACTTGTAAACTAGTGTCTCTGAGGGACTGACATGTGTTATTTGTTTTCTGCAAGAGTGCACTGAGGGAAGTGTGTCAGTGCATTGAGAGAAGTGCATGTTGCTGAGCACATATAGTGTCTCACTTGTTGATCTTATATACTAACCATCCTCCTTCCTGAAAGTATTTCCTGGATTATTTGGTATTCTAGTGAAGATTTTTTGAAGTCTAGCACAAGTAGCTGTGCTTTTCACTTCCTCACAGGATATCTTCCAGGGAGATAGCTTCGCTTGCTTGCAAGGTCATACCTGACCAGGGCTTCTGGATATTTTGCACATTGTTCTTTCTTCCTTGCAAGATTGAATGTTCTTACCTGCTTCCTTTACGCTTCCAGGTTAGTTGTTGCACCAAGGTAAATTGCTGTTTGTGCACTTCTTGGTGATTGGGCAGTATTCTAAATATGAGGTCGTAATGGTAATGGCAGATGTCAGTATGCCTGTGATATCCTCAAAATCTGCAGAATTCCTTATCAAAGTTCTGACTTCAGATAAGTGTGAGTTTAGGTCTTTCATATATGCTTCTCAGTCAGTTTTTCCGTGATTCCTATAGGCCAAGGTCTGTTTAACACCGATTTCAACTTCAAACTTAATATACACGTGGTCAGTTAAGGATGGCTCCATCACCATATGCCATTGTTTGACATAATTGCCTATTATAGTGGACCAAGACGGTAGGTTCCCTATCCCTATTCAAAATTTCCAGATTATTGTGTAGTAGAAATTTGAGTAAGGTGCTCACTTCTAATGTCGGGATGCTGCTTCTCCACACCAAGTTGTGGCCATTGGCATCACAGCCAACCAGCAGTTATTCATTATGCTGTGAGCAGTTATTTACCAGTCTCCTTGTTTCCTGGGAGGGAGTAGTACTGTCCTCATAAGAAAGGTAATCTGAGACATCTACATCTACGTGATTACTCTGTTATTGTCAGTAAACTGCCTGGCAGAGGATTCAAGCTGTCTCTCTAGCTTTCTATACTCGAACGGCATGCGGGATGCATGAGTACTTAAATTTTTCTGTGCAAGCCCTGATTTCTCTTATTTTATCATTATGATCATTTCTCCCTTATGTTTTCACAATCGGAGGAGAAAACTGGTAATCAAAATTTCATGAGAAGATCTCTTCACAATTTAAAAAAAAAAAAACTTTGTTTTAGCGGTTGCCACTCCAATTCACATATTATGTCTGTGGCTCTGGCTCACCTATTTCGCAATAATTCAGAACGAGCCACCGTTCTTTGAACTTTTTCGAAGTCATTCGTCAGTCCCACCTGAAGCGGACAAGCACAGCAATACTCCAGAATAGGGCAGACAAGAGTGGTGTACCGTATGTACTCGAATCTAAGCCACACTTTTTTTTCCGGTTTTTTGTGATCCAAAAAAACCACCTGCGGCTTAGAGTGCAAAGCAGAAGTTCTGAAAAATGTTGGTAGGTGCCACCACAACTAACTTCTGTCATTGAATATATGTAGCGCTTCGCAGGCACAAATGTAAATACTGGCACCAAAACCTCTGCGTCAGTAAATAAATTTTAAAAAAGGCGGAAGACGAGCTTTTTTTCTCCGCCCTGAGTTTTGAACACTGCATTTTCATACATTATCCAACGAAGTAAATACAAATTCTGTATTGTTCATCTTCGAATGTAGCAGCATTTCAATGCATTATGAAAATCTGACTGGCCAGACTGTTTAGGATGTTTGTCAATATGGCCAACTTTGTGTTCTGAATTTTTTCCTACCTGTGAGAAGAGATGGTTGCTAATAGTAACTTTTATGAATTGTGAATCACATGCAGTATTCTCTTCACAATAATAATAATAATAATAATAATAATAATAATAATAATAATAATACGAATATGCCATGTATTCTTTCATGTTTGCTGCTATCTCATTTAAATCCTGTCTGCCTAATAAACTACGAAAGTAGAGTGAGACAACAGCAAACACGGAAGAATATACATATCATGTCATGTTTATATTAGTATTATTCTTATGCCGAGTAGTGATAGTCAGAAATGAAGCATGGCAAGTGATTAGATTTTTAAATTTAAGATGACTCTAATTTCTGTGCAGAATGTAATGTACTAAAGAGGGGTGTCTGCTAAGATTTTCAAACTGAGGAAAATTTTCGCTAAACTCTCGTTCAGAACATCTTCTATCATATGCAGTCTATTATTTGGCGGTAGTGCGCACAAAAGCAAGCCATGCTGCGAGCGGCGATAGGTCGTAAACACTCATTATCAGAATGCAACAAACAATGCATGACACAGTACAGTAATGCATTTTCAGCTGTGAGTGATGTAAATACCTATAACAAAGAGAACAGCACTTATCAGATCAAAGAAAAATAAGCAATCAATTCAAACCAGACGAAGCACGTGAAAAAGGAAGGGTACCCGTATAAATACGGACGGAACACCTGACGCATAGCAATGGCTACCTGGTGAAGCTTAACTGCTAAGCTTACAACTCAAACCAGACTACTATAACTACTATAGCTGAATTGTCATTCATTTGACCTAAATTGTGTCTCATATTACAATGGACCAACTTTGTTTCGATTTGGAGGTGCGGCCTAAAACTTTTCTCTCCCATTGAATTTCGAGTCTCTTTTTTCAGGTGCGGCTTAGATTCGAGTGTGGCTTAAATTCAAGTAAATACGGTAAGCAGTCCCTTTAGTAGATCTGTCGCACCTTCTAAGTGTTCTGCCAATGAATCACAGTCTTTGGTTTGCTCTACCCACAACATTATCTATATGATCATTCCAATTTAGGTTATTTGTAATTGTGTACCGAGCAAGGTGGCACACTGGACTCGCATTTGGGAGGACACTGGTTCAATCCCACTTCTGGCCATACTGATCTTCTCCTCCTCTTTCTCCTTGTAATTGTAATCCCTAAGTATTTAGTTGAAGTTACAGCCTTCAGATTTGCATGCCTTAATGCATGATCGAAATTTGGTGGATTTCTTTTAGTACTCATGTGAATGACTTCACACTTTTCTTTATTCAGGGTCAATTGCCACTTTTCGCATCACACAGATATCTTATCTAAATCATTTTCCAATTTGTTTTGGTCATCCGTTGGCTTTACAAGACGGCAAACTACAGCATCGTCTGCAAACAATTTAATAGGGCTACTCAGATTGTTTCCTATGTCGTTAATATATATCGGGAAAAATAAAGGGCTTCTTCGGGGAACATCGGATATTATTACGAACTGTGACCTTTCTGACAAGGAATCACGAATCCAGTCACACAACTGAGGCGATATTCCATAGGTGTAGTTAGAAGACGCTTGTGAGGAACAGTATCGAAAGTCTTCTGGAAATCTAAAAGTATGGAATCAATTTGACATCCCCTGTCAATAGCACGCATTACTTCATGAGTATAAAGAGATAGCTGTGCTTTAGAAGAACAATGTTTTCTGAACCTGTGCTGACTGTGTGTCAATAAATCATTTTCTTCAAGGTATTTCATAATGTTCGAACATAGTATATGTTCCAAAACCTTACTGCAAATCGACATTAGTGATATAGGCCTGTAATTCAACAGGTTATTCCTATTTCCCTTTTTGGATATTGGTGTGACTTGAGCAATTTTCCAGTTGTTAGGTACGGACTTTCTGTGAGTGAGCGGCTGTATATAATTGATAAATATGGAGCTATTGCATCATCATACTGTGAAAGGAACCTGATTGGTATACAATCTGGACCGGAGGCCTTGCCTTTATTAAGTGATTTAAGCTGCTTTGCTACACCATGGATATCTACTTCTATGTTACTTATCTTGGAAGTTGTTCTTCATTCTACAGATCATTACAATTTCCCATGTGCTTCCTTCCTCAGATTGTTTCATCCTGAGGGTCACTAAATCCCTGGAACAGAAGTTTGCCATCAGGTTGACTGAAATTCCATTCTTTACATAAACGTTTATTCTGTTATTATTTAAATTTATAGCTTAAATCAACTTACCTCCAGTTTTCCCAAGGCCTGAAATGCCCTGTTTATATAGATAGGGTTCCTGGATAACAGCAACATCCACCTCCTGTCTTCCCAGAAAAGGACTCAGGGCAGCAGTTGCCCCTTTACTGCGTTGCAGGTTCATCTGCAACAATGGTAGTCTCCAAATTGCATCCTTGGTGATTTCTGATGTCCTTGGTTATCATGATGACAACCTGTGAGAACCTTGTACAATTTCAGGTCCTGTTCCCTTATTGCCATGGGATTTTTCACTTGGTTGCCTCTCAAGATTTTGGCCATCTGGTACAATCTCTCAGATGATTACCTCCGATCCTTGTGTTGAGAACTTCTGGTTCTGCATCTTTAGTTTCTCAAACAGAGCCTTTGGAGGAATATCCTTACAAGTTTTGGTATCCAAATTGATACGTTTGCGGTCTTGAAGAGCTCAGCTGCGGTCTTGTCCAGCAGCTTCACCCCCTCTCAAAGAGGGTATCTTGGCTACCGTCTCTGTAAGTCACTCCATGGTTCCAACCCTTCACAGACAAAGATAAAGAGCACATGTGGCGAGATAGACCCTCCTGAATTTGGATCCTGAATTTGTGTCCTCCCTAGTCATTTCAAAGAGAGCCATCTGAATAAGCTCCATCTACTGTGAAGTGATGTTGACCAGTGAATGTCCCTGCTCGATAACTGTCATCTTGCGATGGCTTTTTCTGGACCCATTTATCCTGAGAATTTTGTGTGTTAGACTCCTCCCTTGGTCTCTTGTTCCCTGTCTTTGAGATAGAAGGGGTCTGATTACCCCTGAGACATTCTTTTTTCCAGAAGTCTTAGTTTCAGGACCTTTTAGATATTTCCATTTATCTTCTTTTTTCTTTTGTTGTTTGAGGAGTTTCCTCCTCTGAGACCCAGACAAGGATTTGATTGTGACCTTATGCAACTTCTGAGTAACAGTTTCCCCTTCTTGGACTGACCACATAACCAGTTGTGGAAACACCTTCCAGTTGTTCCATCCAAGATGCTTGTGTATTTGAAGTTTCAAGAAATCCTCCAGTTTTTGTTTTATTTTCTGTGTTTTCCATTGTGGTCCCATGCACATTGGGGATCTGTTCGGTCGACACCAAGGAACCCCATGTGGTGCAAGGCTGATTACTCAGGGAGCTCGCTTGGTACCCCTGAGGCTCTATTAATGACACATCTTACCATGTGCCACAGACCCTTGACACCGATCACAAAACACGTAGGGTTGGGTATATTGGTAATTGGAGAAGGACTGTGGGAGTGAATAGGCAAGAGATAGTGGGACATTCTTCATCTGTTCATCCATTGAGGTCTGTCAGGCATAAGCTACCCTGCCAGTAGCTGTGCTGCTGCCAGCATAGCTTCTTACAAAGATGCTAGTCTCTCTGCTGTAATGGACAGTGCTTGTACAAGGTGATGTCCCCTACAGAGCTATTACACATTAATATTGTTTAGTTTTGCAGGTGTCAGTGCACATATTTTCGCATACAGAATGTACATAGCAGTGACATTTGTCAACACTGAGCTCTGGGAGCAGACGTGACATGTCTTACTCATGAGCTTTCAAACTACGAGGGCTATCCACAAAGTGCATTACGTTTTGGATTTAAAAATAAATAAAGTATTGGAATTTTTTTAATTATATACAGATGAAAGCCACACTTAAATACTATTTTTCTACATAGTTGCCATTTAAATTAAGGCACTTATCATAGCGATGGACGAGCTTGGAAATTCCTTTATTGTAAAATTCGGCCTCCCGCGCCTTCAACCACGTGGTTACCTCTTTTGGGACAGAAAAGGTGTGGTTTTTGTGGATTTCCTGGAAAGAGGCACTACAATAAACTCTCAAAGGTATTGCCAATCTCTGCACAACCTCAGAAGAGCAATACAAAATTAGCGCAGGGGAAAGTTGGGCTCAAAGATCTCGCTGATGACAACGCCCGAGTGCACACGGCAAATGCCATTCGTGAAGTTCTCGAATCTTTGAAGTGTGAGTTGTTTCCTCATCTGCTGTACAGTCCTGACCTAGCTCCGAGCGACTTCCACTTATTCCCAGCAATGAAGAAGTGGTTGGCTATGCAGCGTTTTGATGACAACGCACAGCTTCAAGAAGAGGTAACCCCACGGTTGAAAGCGCAGGTGGCCGAATTTTACGACGAAGGAATTTCCAAGCTCGTCCATCGCTATGATAAGTGCCTTAATTTAAATGGCAACTATGTAGAAAAGTAGTATTTAATTGTGGCTTTCATCTGTATATAATAAAAAAAAATTCCAATACTTTATTTATTTTTAATTCCAAAACGTAATGTACTTTGTGGATAGCCCTCCTATGAAGTGCCAATTTTGGGTGAAATCTGACTACTTAAAAATGGCCGTAGAATAAACTGTTGTTTTGTAAACTAGAATATGCTCTGTAAATCGGCTAGGCTGTAGTTTATTGTTTTGGATGAACTGCATGAACTAATGTTGAAGAGAAAATATTGCTGGTAGAAGTTTATGAATATATATTGACTTTATTATTTTTCCATGATCTGGATCCCCTTGTTTACATGTATGAGCACCATAATGCAAATGAGGGTAAATTACATGACATTATTAATTAGTCAGTTAATTAGTCAATGCTGTATGTCATTTTATATGGAAAATAAGGTAACAAAAGTGTGTAGTCAATGCTTGGAGTGTAACAATAGTTATAGTGAAATCTGCCATGGAGAATAGTAATAGTCAGTGATGTTAGTTATTACATACTTGTATGTTAATTAATTTCAGATGAGTCATAGTATTTTCAAAGGAAAATGGAACTGCCAGACTTTCTGATGGTGTGGGCCACTTTTCCCAAACGAACTGATTAGTTTATAAGGTTTTGCAGATTTTGCATATTGTGAACTGTAGTACTGTACTGTCATCAGTTAATTATATTTTCAAATTATAAGTGCCCTAATGACAACTAATTTCATCAGTGTAAATAGAACAACCAAATAAATAACCTTGGCAATAAATTCAACTAAAAGTAAGGCTAATTAAGATATTGAGACTTTTTTGTAAGTGTTACATGTGAATAGCTAAATGACATTTAGGGTGGGGGAGGGCGGTGGCGATTGTTGTTTATTAGAGTAGAAAAAACATAACAGATGGGATGAATCCACGTTCACATGTCACACTTTCCAAATTTTTGTTATTCTGTGCTGGACTTTCCATTGTAAGAAGTGTAGGAGGTATATTGTGATAAGAAACTGACACTTGTGATTTTCTCTTAGGTCCTCACACAATTCTACCGCCAACCGCAGTCCCGCCACCAGGGCAGCAGCAGTTACCTCCTCCACAGTTTGGCAGCACAGTTCTTGGTTCTCCAAGTCATATGTATCTCCCGCAGCAGGCTCAGCCGCAACAGCCACCCCTGCACCAAGGCCCCCAAATGCATCAACAACCCCCTGCTCCTGTCCCAGCTCCTGGACCTGAGCCCCCACAGCCAGTCCAACATCCACAACAGCAGCAGCAACAGCAATCACAACAGCAGCAACAGCAGCCTCAGCAGCAACAGCAACCACCTCCTCAGCATCAGCCTGCATCACAAGGATACCAACCACAGCATGCCATGGCTACAGTATCATATCCTTACCAGGTAAGTACTAAATTGGGCCTTTTACTGTTACTGTTGACTTTCCTGTGACATTAACAGGAATCAGGAAACCTGTTTCACTATAATTTGCATCACCCATTGAATGATGACACAAGTGGTTATTATTTTAACTTGATGTATGAAACAAGTTTCACTATACACTTTTTGCTTAAGTTCCATGTCTCTACTTTTTATTTAAACAGTACTGTAAAACAATGTAAGTCAGTTTTCTCGATTTTGCTACCATAGAACTTAGTACAAGTAATAACAAACTCAGTGATTATATGAGATGGAGACAGTAAAATCACTTCTCAGCCAAATCTTTCAGCAGATGTGGATTGTCTTGACACAGCAGATTATTTCCTGGCTATGAGCCTGCAGATTTGTATCTGAATTTATCTTGTCCCGATAGAAGTATTCCTATGTTATCAGAAATCCAAAGAATTATTTTATTTCATATGAGAATATGTGTTATCCCCCAAACTATTGTTATTTCCACTTTTCATGAGCACATTGATTTTGCTCTGCCAGAAAAAAACAACGATAATTGCTGGAATTGTGGCACAGTGTGGAATATATTTTTATGTGTGGATGTATAGAGTTCTTTCTTGGTTAAATTGTTAACTCATAGAATGGAGCAACATAATTTTCTCATTCCTTAACTCCAACAGAGATCTTTGCCCACCACAGTTGGCACTTAGTGCTGGGAGCTGACAGTGGCTGTTGGCACGAGTTGTGTGTGTGTGTGTGTGTGTGTGTGTGTGTGTGTGTGTGTGTTGCTATTGTGATAATTTATAATATTTAGTAGCCTTCTTTCAATGTGCCTGTCTGACACTCAAACATCTGTTCTGTAGTATCAATCTACCCTCTTTCATATTGTAAAATTTTATGTAATTCACAGGCAAGTGGTCCCACACAAGTATGTAATAGAATTTGTTATTGAGGAAGGCAGTTAATAATTGTTGCTTAGCAAGTACAGTAAAACTCCACTTACCCAAACTGCAACTATCTGGATCACCAAGTAACCAGATCACTTTGAGCAAAAATTAATTTGTACTGTATGACTAAAATTGTTTATTTTGTTCAATAATTATTACAGTATACAGCACACTGCATATTTATTATCATTATAAAACCAGTCAGCATAAATGTATTCAGACAATTATTCCAATGAACACTGAATACAGCATGCACATTGTTGTATGTGAAAAATTGTTAGCAGACAAACTAAAAGTCCTTCAACAATTAGACAAAGGCTTGAGTAGCAAGCAGTTATCTGAAGTGTTTAATGTGGGAACATCAACAATTTCAGACATAGAAAAGTCCTCAATTTTAAACTTCTGAAGATGAGAATTCGCTGTGGAAAATTATAAAAATGGCAGAAAGATAAAGAGGTTGAGTAGGCCATATTCAAGTGGTTTTTACAGCAGTGCCCCTTGGAAAACACCCTTTCAGGGCTGATTGTTTGAGAAAAAACAAAACTTTTAGCCAAAAAAAATCGACAGTTTGTTTTCATTTAAAATGAGCAGTGGCTGGCAAAATTTCAAGGATGGGCATGGTGTACATGAGTTGGATTTAAGTGAAAAGCTGTCATCAGACCCTAGAACAACAGATAAATTTTATTGAAAAAATTCAAAATTGAAGCATAACCTTATGATCCTGAATTTTTGTACAATGCAGATGAGACAGGCCTTATTTTGGAAGGGTTTATTTGAAACAACTTCAACTTCTAAAAGGAGAACCAGTGCTCCTGGCCATAAGATTAGTAAAGATGATGTAACAGTGCTGAATGGTACTAACTCTACAAGAAACCACAAAATACTCCTTATGTTGGTATAAAAATCTAAAGAATCCATGGCTTTCCCGAAATATTAAACTTCCCACCTTTTTCAATAATCAGCCAATGGTCTGGACAACTGCTACTGTGTTTTTTGAATGGTACAATTAAATTTACATACATGAAGTAAAAAGTACCAAGGTACCATAGGAAAAGAAGGCAGTAAGGTGCTGTTAATTCTGGACGCCACACCCACCCATTCCACAGGAAGCCTTTTTGGTAGTGAAGATGGGATGTTTAAAAACACTCTTCCTGCCACCAAACATGACAAGTTTACTGTAGCAAATGGACCGTCGGTTATTGAAATTATGAAGTACCATTACAGAAGACAACTTTTGAGGAAGCTTTCCATAGAAAACATATAGTCAACCAACATTTAAAAATAAATTAAAAGAATTTCTAGATGACAACTCCTTCTACTCATTGGCTGAATTTTTAGATATAAATTAAGGGAGGGAAAAAAAACTAACTTAAGCATTAGTGTCATGCAATATTTTGTGTAATGTAATATCTTGTACAGACATCTTTCATTAACCTGACACGTTCCACATCATTATGAAGTGTCGTATTCATGATCTATGGAACAAGTATTAATCTAATCTAATCTAATAGAAGATGGAAATGTACAAGGCCATGTGGCCCAGTACCAAAAATTGATTTAAAAAAAAAAAAACTGCTCTTACATAGTGATAGAAGCATGGAATTTGGTGGAGACAAGGACATTAAAAAGAAGTTGGAATAAATTGAAAGGCAGTTCAACCAAAGATGAGGTACAGAAAAAAACAACATGAAAAGGAAGAGGAAGAAAGAAAAATGGCAGATGTCGAAATATTACTTGAGGATATAAGAAAGATTTTTTTAAAAATTCCTGGACATTCATATAGCAGCTTGTTTGTGATTCTTTGGACCCTGGATTCCAAATTCTCTGTGTCGATGAAATCATTCAAAGTATGAGATAAGAAACTGATGCCCAGGAGGATACATTGTCACTGAGCTGAATGTGGGACCATCAGCTGCTGAGGTGTTTATATGTATTCACACTTTGCTAATATGGGTGGAGGGGCAGCCTGAGTGCGACCATATGCAGCTGCTTACCCTCAAGCGGATGTGAGACTTGGCTGAATGAAAATGATTCGAGACAGCAAAACAACTGACTATGACCGATCTGTTCAAAAACTGATGTTAGATGTAAGCACATTTCAGAACCTAAACATCATTATTTTGTAGTCTTTAAATTAATATTTTAGTAGTATGTATGCATAAATTTAGTTTTTTTAGAGTTCTACCGTAATAGGATATTTTAGGATATTTTTTTTAGTGATAGTCCTGACTGAAATAATTCCAGAAGTCAATGAATAATTCTTTTGCAGCTCTTCGTACTGCCTCAGATTTCTTAAAAACAATTAAATTTACACAAGCTTTTTGGATATTAAGATTTAAATTTCTTAGTTTTGTGATCTGCTCAATCGTCTATCATATTTTTACAATCTAGTCCTCTGACCTAGATTTCCAGATTGAGTTTCTGTATGCCATGAACTCGTATTATTGTTGTTCTGGTGGCGGTTGTCGTCTTTAGTCCAAAGATTGGTTTGATGCAGTTCTCTGCTCTAGTCTAACCTGTCTAAACCTCTACACCTCTCCTCTGCACAACTATGCAATCTATGTCACTTTGAACCTGTGTGCTTTTAAGACTTGATCCTCCTGCCCCCCCCCCCCCCCACCTCGTCGTCCCCCCCCCCCTCTCTGCCCCCGACACACACACATTATTTTTAACCCGTCCCATACTACTCAGACTTGGAAACACTTAAATTTATATCAGATGTTAACGAATATGTCTTCTTCAGGAAAATTTTCCTTGTTATTGCCAGTGTAAATTTTATATCCTCTCTAATCTGGCCATTGTTAGTTAGTTTGCTACGCATACAGCAACTCATCCACCGATTTTTGTGTCTCATTTCCTAACCTAATTCCTTCAGCATCACCCGATTTAATCTGACTACTTTCAGTTTCCTGTATTCTGCTATTGTTAATGTTCATCACATAATCTTCTTCTTCTTTCAAGAGACTACCCATTCTGTTCAACTGCTCTTCCAAGTCCTTTGCTGTTTCTGGGAGAACTACAATTTCGTCAGCAAACTACAACCTTTTTCTTTCCTGAATTTTATTTCTCATGCCAGATTTCTTCTTGGTTTCCTTCACAGTTTGCTCAGTGGACTAACTCCCCCTGTATTTTCAGTAGAGGTCACAGGTGCATTCCTTTTGCACTTCTTAAACACATTGAGCACCTGTTCCTGTTGGTCAAATATTGCATGACATTGGCACATTGGGGAGGAAGCCATGTTAATGAATAACAACCCCAGTTGTTAAAAAGTTCTTTAATTCACGGCATGTTTCTGCCATTATATTGAAATAATTTTCTAGTGGAATCTGTAAATGACGTTGTAAATGCAGCCGAGTGTTGTACATAATGATATAGTGAATACTTAAAAATTTACTGGACAAAAATGTAGGAACTCTACACGAAAATTTTTTTAACCCACACAAACATTGTATTTGTACCAAAAAAATTAAAAGAAAACTATAGCTTGCATTGTGCTGTCATGAAGCAAAGCCAAATGATTACAAAAGTAAAATTCAGTTATATTCAAGTGATGTGCTCGGTAATATACTAGGAAACAATAAATGTGTCGTGATAGTAAGAACTGTACGTTTTGATACATTAAAAGTCTCAGCATGCCTTATAGCATTAAAATTCATTTTAGATATGAGCTTAAGGTAGTTACTTTGATTTATTGAAATACTAAATTAGTTGTAATGGACAGTGGACCCAGGTAAAGTGTGAAGTTATGTCTACCAGTGTCAGCTGATCTATTATAGAATACAAGTAATTGTAGAGACTGTGGCGTGTTATGGACTTATCACAGATTAGTAACTGGATAAAAATATATTTACTAACACCTGAACACAGTTACAAAACTGTAGAGTGCCCTTAATGGAAACTACTAATAATGGAGTGACATACGTACAGGAAATGCAGTTCCTTGCGTACTCTGCTCACTGAGCATCTTCCCCTGGATCCAGGGAGCAGCAGTTATTCACCAGTTTAATACACAGTTGTGGAGCAGCAACACGCTGCAAAGATGGAGAAATAGTTAATAGGGTCATTCCATGCAAAGTGGTTGAATTTAAAAAAAGAAAAAAAAAAAAAGGTCCTACACGCCTGTCATGGATTTTGCTGAAATTTTGTGTGAACATTCACACTTGTTCCCATTAAACATAGGTAAAGTTTTACTTTCACTAATTCAATACTTCCAGAAATATAGTCATTTGTTTGATCCCACCCCTGAATTTTCGGCAACATTGAGACAGTATCTCATACTTTCGTGAAAGAAGCAAAGCGAGGCTATCTTGTACAGCTTTTGCGCTCTATGAAGCAAAATAATAATAAAAGATTTCTTGAGAAATTTTCATATGGATGACTTGATACAAAGTAAGCCAAAAAAATACACATTTGAACAAAGAGTGAAGTTAACTGTGCCCATAATAACTTACCAATACAGGGTTTTAGAATATAAAATTTCATTCTGATACTGCTTTCCAATAGTTTACAAATTGAGGACAAAGTTGAAAATTTTTGTGAAAATGCAAAAATGGCTATTTGTAGCCCTCTTTTACAGAGTAGCGTTTTCTGCAGACACCCTTAAACCATTCTCTAAGAATATATTCTAAACCACCTAAACAACTAGATATGGTTCAGCAATGCGAGCGTGTCGGGCCCTTAAAAACAGCAAAGTGGAGGTGTATTTAAAATACACTCATATATCTCTGGTCCTCAAATTAAATCTTTCATTATAATCTACAATTGTTTAGAACTCTCTGGAAAATGTAATGTCCAAAGTCCAGATGACTGGGAAAGAGCAATCAAGTCAGAACAACTCTAAAACTTCAAAAAACGGATGCATTTTGTCACAGATCATCATGACATATTTCAGCCTGTTTTTCTGCTACAATAACTACAGAATCAAGCTAGTTATAAACTTCAAAATTTAATTGTGATTTAATTCAAAATTTAACTGTGATTTACCGAGGCACTGGACATTGTGTTATCAAAATTGCTGCATAACAACTGCAAAACACATCATACAAACTATCTTCAAGTTTTGCACTGTGTAAGTTTTGGGAAAGTTCATAGCAGTCAACATGAAATTTTTTTGGGAAGGATTCATATTCTAGAGAATTTTGAGTATTTCTTTTTACAGTGAAATGTTATTGAAATGTAAGTTAAATTCCAGTTTAAAGTATACCATATTTTGTGTTGTTATAGTTTGCGGCTTATATCAATCAGCGTAAAATTGTATTAATGTGTTGCTATGGTCTATGGTGGTTTGTTTCTGTGGGGCATGTAGAAATGCTATTCAAACATTAAGAAACAAAAAATCTGCAGGTTGGGATGGAATACCCACCAAAGTTATTAAAGTGGTACACAATAGAATTGCAAACCCGTTAGCTCGAATAATAAATCAATGTTTTGAAGCGGGCTGTTTCCCAGAGGTACTGAAATATGCTGAAGTCAAACCACTCTTCAAGAAGGGATCAAGAGAGATCATGGAAAATTATCGTACTATTTCGATTCTCCCAGTCCTATCTAAAATATTTGAAAAACTTGCTGCTGCACAAATTCAAATCTTCATTGCAAAATATTCTGTTATTCTAAACAATCAATTTGGTATTCAGCAGGGGAAAAATCCCACAGGTGCAGTAAACAGTTTCATTGAGAAAATAAGTACATCATTAGACATAAGGTGGCAGGAATTTTCTGCGACCTCACAAAGGCATTTGATTCTGTAAACCGTGAAATGCATGTTTACGAACTTGAAAAGTATGCCATTAGCAGCAGTGCCCTACAATGGCTTAAATCTTACTTATCCAACAGACAGCAAAGAGTTAGCATCTCTTCAAATGGCGCATGTTATTTTTCTGACGAAAAAAATATCTCAGGGTGTTCCACAAAGCTCCATATTAGGCCCAGTCCTATTTCTCTTCTGTATAAATGACTTACCATTCAATACCAACTCCCCATCAGTTCTGTTCGCAGATGATACTTCTGTCTTAGTTGAAGATGAGGATTCAGAAAAAATCCCCAAATCTGTGATCAGTACCTTAGAAACTTGGTTTCAGCTAATTGGGTTGAATCTAAACATATCTAAGACTCGTGATGCAGTTCAAAACCAGTCAGTCAAAATGTGAGCAAAGTAAGATTGCATACAACCACCAAGATATAGAAGAAGTAGACTCTCTCAAGTTCTTAAGTTTAAATGTAGATAAAAATTTGAGCTGGCAGGCACACATTGAATACCTGGCAGACAAACTGAGCAGCTTTGCATTTGCAATGCAAATATTATCAACTACAACTGATATGGACACACGAGAAGTAGCATATACAAAGTATTTCAAATCCATTATTAGGTCTGGTATTGTTTTTTGGGGTAACTCAACAAACATAGTGCGGATACTAAAAATACAGAAAAAAATTATTCGAAATATGTACACTGCTAATAACAAAGAACCATGTCGACCATTATTTAGAAAACTTAAAATATTAACTCTGCCATCCTTTTACATATGAGATTATTATATTTTTTTGTACAATGGACATGGTTTACTCGAGGGAAACCATTTTGTCCATTCACTTGATACTAGAAACAAAGAAAATTTTATGCTCCCCACCCACCGATTCAGATGTTATGCCCAGGGACCTCAGTACATGGGTCTCGCACTCGTGGTCTCGCAGTCACGTTCTCGCTTCCCGAGCAGGGGGTCCTGGATTCAATTCCCAATGGGGTTAGGGATTTTCACCTCCCTCGAGCTGACTGGGTGTTTGTGATGTCCTCATCATTCATGAAAGTGACAAGATTGGACTGAACAAAGGTTGGCAATTTCTATGGGCACTGATAACCACGCAGTTCAGTGCCCAACAACCCAATCATCATCATCATCATCATCATCATCATCAATACATGGAAATGAAAATTTGTACTAAATTAAAAAGGAACAAGTTGATGCAGATGAATTTAGGCTCACTTAAAAGAAAGGTATATGAGGTACTGACACTGAAGTGTTATCACTCCGTGGATGAATTCATGCAGGGCAAACTGGAAATTTGAGCTGGGTACAATGTGTTACATATTCCAAGAAATATCCTTATGGTGTTATTATTTTTTGTAGTGCTATTATTTATCAATGTAAAAGTCATTGTAGCTGTATTATAAATTTTTGACATGTCTCCTGAACGCAAACCAAATGGATTGCAAATGTACATCATGAGATGAATAAAACACAATTAAAAAAAAAAAAAAAAAAACAGTGTTGGTTTCTCGTTGAGTGAGAAAATTGGCATCCCAATTGCCATAGTGACCACGCCTGGTAGCTTTGTAACAGCAGCCTCTGGTGGTTTTTTTATTTACCATAGATTCCCAAGCCTGATGATACATTTCTTTAAATGTTTGGAGGACAAAGCTAGGAGAGGTCTCTTTTAGGATCCTAAGTTTGTTTCCTTCTAGCTACTTGAATTTTTTACTGGTTTCATTACTTTGCTATAGAATGGCATGATAAAAACTATACCGCAATCTAAGCAGTGTCACTTGAGGGTGCTGGAATAATTGCAGTAATGAGCTGTTCCAGAGTCCACCACTTGTCACCCCCCTGATGGCCAATAAAACGATTACAGATAATTCCAGTCGACCACTATTTTTCATAAATACATGCAACATATTGTCCTGGCCGGAGGTCCGATGTCAATATATCTATGTCACTAGTCACTAATTCTGGCTAGAAAAGACGATGCATCGTTTGAAAATCTATTGATGTGAATTGCTGTTCCATCAGTTGGCAAAAACTGATAATTTTCTCTAGTTCCTGCCAAGGATGCCCATGTTGAAACCATTCTTCTTGTAATACGTTATTTTATTCAATTTCTTCTTTGTGATGAAAGCAAGTTTAAAGCCATAATGTTCTCAGTTCAGCAGTGAAACAGATCAGACTTTCAGCTAGGACAATAAGTTTCACGTATTTATGAAAATGAATGGTATATTGAAAATTTCTGTGAGGCATCTGCTGAGGAGAAGTATGCTGTAATAAGTTTTATACACCGAAATGGCCCAGCAAATTCATTTTATTGGCCAGCAAGGAGTGACAATTGCTGGATTCTGGAACAGCTCATATTAAATTTATTAGAACACCCTCAGTAACATAGTTTGATTGGCAGTATAGTTTTTCTCGCGATATTCTGTAAAAGTTAATGAATTTTTAGGATCTTGAAGGAACTTAGGATCCTAAAAGAGACCTCTTCTAGTGCTGTCTTCTGACACTTAAAGATATGTATCATCAGGCTTGGGAGTCTGTGGTGAAAAAACTGACCAATGGCTGTTATTACACAGCTATGGGGCATGGCCTCTATGGCATGGGAAAGCTGGTTTTCACACTTGACAAGAAACAAGCAGTGGTTAAGCCACCATGGACTATAGATACACATTTACACAGTTTTTTATGTAAACTGCAACACACAATATGCTGTACTTTAAACTGGAATTAAATTAGCATGTCAGTAGCATTGAATTGTAAAAAGAAATACTCAAAATTCTCTAGAACATGGTCCGTCCCAAAAAATTCCCAAAACTTACACAATGAGACAGTGGTGTAAAACTTGATATGTTTTGCAGCTGTTATGCAACAATTTTACTAACACAATATTCAGTGCCTTGGTAAATCACAGTTAAATTCTGAAGTTTATAACCAGTTTGTTCTGTAGTTATTGTAGCAGAAAAAAGGCTGAAATATGTCATGATGAATTGTGACAAAAGGCAGCCATTTTTTGAAGTTTCTTGAATTGTTCTGACTCAATCTCTCTTCCTAGTCATCAGGACTTTCAACATTACCTTCTTGAGAGAATTCTAAACAATTTTAGAATATAATGAAAGATGTCAGATTTAATTGAGGACCTGTGATATATAGGCGTAGCATTCTTTTTCGTTGTGCCTTTCTGAGACTCAGTGCTTCCTCTATGTGTTGCAATCTGCCTTTCCCCTGTTGTTATTGTGAGAATGCTTAATTTCTCGGAGATAACCTATGGTATAGTGGAACTGAAGCTCATAGCCTATGATCAACTCAATGGATTCTCTGGCTGACATTCTTCATACATTGCATGACTGAATATTGATCAGTTGGACTTTCCTATGAATGATCTAAAATTTCTGTCTTGGTGAATTTAGAAACATAACTCTTTATGTGTTCTAATGATATTGCTTGGATTAAATGCTTTGTTCTTTGAGGTAAAGTATTTTTGTTGGAACTGTTTTGTAAGAAGTTTGAATGTGCAGGTGCAGCATTGCACTCTTGTAAGTCAGTGTGGGGGTATTAAAATTGGGAATGTTTGATTTTTCACTGAAGTGCATGATGAAAATATTTGAAGAGATAGTCTGTTTTCAGGTATATGCAGGAAATACCAGAACAATATCAACTACTGAAAATGCACACTCATGTGAATCATGTGAAATTTTGTGATGAACTGGAATTCCTTTTAAAACTGTGATCTCATGCATATTTAATTGAAAACTACATGTCACCACTAGTAATGCTTTTCAGAGTATCAGTTTTTATCATTATTTGCATTGGTTTTGATCACCCAGTGTTTACAGTACTATTGTGTCCGATGCTTTAGGGAAATTGCAACAGAAGAACACATCTCACAACAAACTCTGTGGGTTACTGCACATTAATCTCCATTTTATGCCCCACTTTCATGAAAGGTGATACGCTTTCTTACAGATTTCATTTCTAATCTGCCATGTTGAGTTTTTCTAAAAGGCAAGAATCACATTTTCTTTTACTCCACCTTAACTATATACATATGGCCAAATCTTTGAGTGAAAGCTCCCCAGAAATACAAGAAAAGTGTGTTATATTTTCCTGTTGTACTCTTTTTTGTGCTTCAGATGAATGACTGTTGATATTCCTATAATCTCTTTTGCAGTATGTCCAGAATTCTGGACCTCCCGCCATGACATATCCAACTTTTAGCCGTCTGGACCAGCAGCAGCCTCCACAGCCGTTGCAGCAGCCTCAAGGTCATGTCATGCCAATTCAGAATCAGGGACCACCAATGCAGGGACAATTGCCACCAATGCAAGGCCAAACACTATCAATGCAAGGACAAACTCAGACATTGCAGATGCAGAATCATATGGCCCCTCTGCAAGGTCATGTGCCCCCTGTTCAAAACCAAGGTCCACCACTTCAGAATCAGGTTCTACCTGTACAAAGCCAATGTCCTCCTGCACAAAACCAAGCACCTCCAGTTCAGACTCATGGAGGGATGCAGTTGCATAGCCAGGGGGCACTACAAATTCCAAATCAAAGTACAGTAACACTCCAGAATCAAGGTGGTCCCCCTAATCAGGTGACAGCAGTGCAAGGGCAGGGCCCTTTGCCAGTGCAGCAAGGTGCTGGTGTACCTCCTGTGCAATGTCAAAATCCCCAATTGCAAGGCCAAGTATCACTGCAAGGACAAGGCAGTTTGCAGATGCAGAATCAGATGCAACAGCCACCTCAGGCATTGCCTTGGCAGACACCGACCCAAGCTCAATCCCAGCAGCACCAAGGAACGGTCACCTACCAGCAGCAACATCACATTCAGACACAACAATCAGTGAAAACTGGGACCAAAGGAGGTCAGAAGAGACGATTCACAGAAGAAAGAGAGGATTCAGGTGATAACTTCCAGGTAAGTTTAATTCGTTTGTTTACAGGTACCTAAATAATTTAATTTTTTGATGACATAGGTTTCTAACAGTAAGCCTCCTACCATTCCCAGCCCAATTATTGAAGGAATCAAACTTCAGCCAAAAGCTAGTTTTTCATACATCTCAGTGTTTGTGATATCTTCTGACCCCTGTGCAGTACAGGATATAATTTTGCAGGTACTTCCTGTGATACATGTGGATACTGCTGCAAAATGTGTTGCCATTAGATTTAGTAGTAAGAAAGTAATAAATTAAAATGCCATCGTTGGTGATAAAGTTTTAGTGCATGAACAGTGAACATGTAGTAAGCAATAAACTTTTCTCCTGTAATTACTTTTGGCGGAGTAGGGGGTGAAGGTTTGAAATTATGTGTACAGTTGGTTGGAAGTTGCTGAACACTTGCACTTTCAGATACCTGATAAATATAGTCTTAATTAGTGCGTTATTAGTTATGCTGCCTCGGGACACACTGAGTTTGTTACTTTAATACTTGACTTATCGTGTTAAATTTTTAATGTAAGATCACACTTGTTAATTAGTAACTAATGGCAGCATTTTGAATTTTGTCAATAATTATATTAAATAATGAATATCACATTTTTCTTGCACATGGAAGTGTTAAATAGGCACCTGTAACTGGAACTAGGAAAATTCTGGGTGGACTACGAATTAAGAAGGGAGTAAAGGTAACCAGTGACTGTAAAGTCATGGCGATGAGTTATTGAAAGGCACATAAACCAGGCTGAAATCATTATTAAGTTATTAGACAGTGTCTTTCTTGGATCTGCTTGACTAACAATACATCCACAACTAAGTTGTTCTGACATTACGGCCTGACTGGATCCAGACTTTCATATGTGATATGAGCCCCTCTCCATCTCAGGACATTTAATTATATCTACTCCCTTTCCCAACTACCAAAAATAACAGAAAAAATCTAGTTTTATAGTTCATCATCATGTCCTGTTCCATCACAAGCATATCCTATCTCGCTAGAGGTAGGACCACCTTTTGCAGCTCTGCTGTAACTTTCGCACGGCCTTCTATTTGGGTATGGTACCAACCAGCTGCCCACTTGAACCAGCGAGCCATTGTAAAATTATCTACAGTAAGTTATCAATCTATTACTGTACTGATAATGCTATACATCCAATGTGTATTTGTAACTCATCTGTATCAGATACAGTCCCTCGGAAAGTTATGAAAAACAGTAAGAACAACCTATTTCTTGGCACTTTTAAACATTTTCCATTACGGAACAGGAAGCAGCCTCAGCCATTTTCATACTGCATATTATCAGCGTGACAATCAGAGTACAACAGTGCAGAGACTGTGACTGTACACAATTTTTGAAATAAAAACTACATAGCTAAAGTATGATTAAGAAAAATGTTGATGGCTGTTAATGCAGTAGAATATGTTAAAGTTTCATTTAAAGTAACTTAGTAATAATATTTCTAATACATAAGTAGGACCTACTTCCAAGAGCATAAGACCATCAGTGTATGTGTGCTGTGGCTTCTGACCAATCATCAAGTTTGTGTTTGTTATATATCATGTTTATTCTTATGATGAACAGTGTGTGGTAGCAAAATTTTACTCTATTTACTTATCAGTGGGAGACAGAAACAGAAATCAGGCTGACGAAACTGCAAATATTTCTCAGCGTCTGTGGACAGTACTCATCATGTACTCACCATGTTATGTGTACATTATCTTTAGCTTTGCAGAACCAAATATCATCCCATAGCCATAGGGCTATTTCATACTCCAATGACTTACATGGATTGAGGAGGAGCTGCATGGGATTTAGGAGCAGGTGCATGGTGGAATGTAAAAGCATCAATCTTCCCCGATCCTTTACAATTCCCGAATGGTATTCAAAAAGCCAAACTTCTCTAATTTTAGTGTTGCTGACATTACACAGATTGTGTGTTATAGGAAGCAGTATGCTTCTCGATTCCTTTTCGAATGTGGGCTCTCAGAAGTTTGTAAGACACTGTGTAATCCAAAATCTCCTAATGCAGTTCTTTGGACATTCCTTTGAGACTCTGACACGTCCCAAACAACTCCATGATAAATTTTGCACCTCTTTCTAGAATTGTTTGTGTCTTTTCCTTGTACCTGTGACCAATAAAAGCACTCCGGTGGTTGAACGAGGTTTCTGCCAGTGACCTCTTTGATGTGTGACTTGCTCCTTCTCAGGATTCTTTGAGTAAATCTAAGTCTGGCTTTTGTATTCCCCACAGTTAGATTTATGTGGTTGTTCTAGCTTAAATTGTTCCAGAAAACTGCTTCTAGATTGTTGAAGGTTGTAACTGATTGCAATGACAAATTGTCAGTCTTGTAGTCATACAGTATCAGATCTTACCTTGTATTTACAAGTATTACATTACATTTATTTATGTTTAGGGTCAGCACTAATTATTTGTAGGTTTATTTGCATTTTATAAGAAGTATCTAATGATGAAGCAACCATGTAAACAACTGTGATGTCTGCGAATAGCATCAGATACAAACGGCAAAAAACTTCATTTGATAGGTATTGTACATATATCATGATTAGCAATGGCCCTGTCTTGTTATCTTGAGGTATACTAGACACCTTAGTAGCTTTGTAGAAAGTGGCCAGTCCAGTCACATATCATTTGTGCATATTTGGTGTCCTAGGCAATGGTGTGGAACAGTATCAAAGGCTCTCAAGAAATTGAGAAACCCTGCTTCACCCATGGGATTGAGTGACACTTGAAGCTTTTGCTTGGTATTTGACTCCCAGTGAAGGAAAACTGGATACCTGAAGCCGACATGCATCTGAATATTTTGAGTGTATTTTTTATTGTCTTATTTCTTACTCCTGTGCTTCGAGAATAAAAACAAATAGTATATACTTTTTAGTTTTTCTTTCACCTGGAGACACACACATTATAGAAACCTGTGAAATAAACCTAAGAACTTTTAAATAATAATGACCATGTGATAACTTAATTCACCACAGGTGTTGTGCAAAATACGACAATTATAACAGAAAGAAAACAGGAAGGGAATGTTTCCTTTTTTGTTAAAACAATCATGAAGTCAACAAGAGAAAATTGTGTTGTAAGTTACTGTCTTCATGTTAAAGAGAAATGTTTAGAGTTTAGGTCCTCATTAAAGAATAAGAAGAAGAAACAAAGCAGGAGAGACATACAGTGAAGTGACAAAGAAACTGGTATAGGCATGCATATTCAACAATAGGGATATGTAAACAGCCAGAATACATGCTGCAATCGGCAACCCCTATATAAGACAAAAAGTGTCTGGTGCAGTTGTTAGATCGGTTACTGCTGCTACAATGGCAGGTTATCAGAAGTTGAGTTTGAACATGGTGTTTTAGCCAGTGCTCAAGCGATGGGACATATCTCCAAGGTAGCGATGAAGTGGAGATTTTCCCATACAAACATTTCACGAGTTTACTGTGAATATCAGAAATCCAGTACAACATCAAATCTGTAACATGAATGTGGCCAGAAAAAGATCCTGCAAGAACAGGATCAATGACGACTGAAGAGAATTGTTCAACGTGACAGCAGTGCAACCCTTCTGCAAATTGCGGCATATTTCAGTGCTGGGCCATCAACAACCATCAGCATGTGAACCATTTGGTGAAACATCATTGATGGGGGCTTTCGGAGCTGAAGGCCTACTTGTGTACCCTTGGATGACTGCACGACACAAAGGTTTACGCCATGCCAAGGCCGGTCAACATCAACATTGGACTGTTGACTGGAAACATGTTGCCTGGTCGGACGAGCCTCACTTCAAATTGTATTGAACGGATGGACGTGTACTGGTATGGAGACAACCTCGTGAATCCATTGCCCCTGCATGTCAGCAGGGGACTGTTCAAGCTGGTGGAGGCTCTGAAATGGTGTGCGGTGTATGCAGTTGGAGTGATATGAAACCCCCTGATACATCTAGATATGTCAGGTGACACGTACTTAAATATCCTGTATGATCACATGCATGCATTCATGTCCATTGTGCATTCTGACATACTTAGGCAATTCCAGCAGGACAATGCGACACCCCTCACATCCAGAATTGCTACAGAGTGGCTCTAGGAAAACATGTCCGCTGGCCACCAAACTCCGCAGACGTGTACATTATTGAGCACATCTGGGATGTCTTGCAACGTCTTGTTTAGAAGAGATCTTCACCCTCTCGTACTCCTACGGATTTATGGACACCCATTCATTGACTCAGTTTCTTCCAGCACTACTTCAGACATTAGTTGAGTCCATGCCATGTTGTGTTGCGGCACTTCTGCGTGCTCGTGTGGGCCCTACACGATATTAGGCAGGTGTATCAGTTTCGTTGACTCTTCCCTGCAGTCCACTCTACTTTTACTTGATTAATTTTTTTTGCTTTTTTTTTCAAGTAATTTAATTTGAAAGAAATAATTAGTGGCTTGATTCATTTTCTGATGTGTTGCTACAACTGGCATCCTCATTCATTAGGGCCGTGTTAATGTTGGCACTGTGACTGGTGGAAACATACAGCAGTCACAACAACAGCAACAGCAACAGCAGCAACAACAACAGTCATCAGCCCAGCAGCAGCAGCAAGCTGCACGACAGGGAATGGGGTGAGTACAAGTGGTACATTAGTGTCGATAAAAATCCTTTTTCATTCTTTTTAAATTGTGTTATGTATTGTATTAATTTTTTGTGTGTCAGGAACATCTTTCCATAGAGGGTTATTTCAAAAATTTTGAAAATATTTTGTTCCTTGAAAATATGGAGACATAATTTGATGATTTCCTTTTTAATAACGGAAACTGTAATAGCTAAAATACTTGGCAAGCACAAAAAGTAGTATCATTTCTATTAAAGAAAGGCCATTGGATTATCATAATGCATTTTCTTGAAAGATTTGTTTAAATACCATAGGTTTTTATGCATTTAATCATTAAAAATAAAACATGGATAGCTCATATTCACCATATTTGAGTTTCTGTGATATGTTGATAAAATTGTGTAAATAGTGGAGAATGACTGGTAAAGATAGACATTGGGTCATTTCTTTTACAGATCTACGAGGGGGAAGATAAACAGTTAGTGCCTTGTCAGTTACTTACAGCTGATTGAGGGCACTCATTTCATAAATTTAGTATAATCTGTATAAAACAGCATTTTAGTATTTCAGTTCCTATATGATGGCACTGTAGAATGTATATTGATTTAATAAAACATTTCATAAATTGGTTGCAAGTGAAGCTTTTTTCATAAATAAGGAAATTTGAATTTCTTTTTGTTTTATGTATAGACTCTTACAATTTTGGGGTAACGTGTACAGCATTCTGCCACAAAGTTTCCCTCATGGCTTTTATTTCCAATTCAATAACTTTGACCATATTGATTTAGATGTATTTATACTTTGTATTTTGTATGCTGTTTTCCTTTCATATGCGTGGTTCGTAAGAGAGGTGGCTTCCAGTAGCTGTAATTTTGACCTATTAAATTAAATATAAAGAAGTTATTATTATTATTATTTTTTTTAGTTTTGTCCCATATTGTTTTCATTTTATTTTGTAAGATCTGATTCAGTAGAAGTATAGTTTGCTTTCAGTTTTTTCACATATATTACAAGATGATTGATATTCTCTCATTATTTGTTCTTAACAGAAATTACTGTTCATAATTTATTTTTAGGAATGCTGAAACTGAAATTTGAGTTCGGAGTAGACCATCACACATCACAGCCTTTTAGCTGTGCATATTTCATTTTCTTTTTCAGTATACTTTCACCGTTGAAAATAGTTTATTAATGAAGGGTCTTTAAGAACAGACCACACAAGAATGCCGTAAACACAAAACAAAACAGTAAATGTGTTTGTTTAAAATAATATTCATTTAGTAAAATTTGTTCTAAAAGCTCGGATTTTTTACAGCAGTCCTTATGGAGAAGTGCTATGACTGCTCCAATTGCTAAAGGTACAAAGTACGAAAGTGATGTATCAAAGCACCATTGTGTTTGAAGGTTGTGGGTTTAACTAAGGAAAAAAAAAAGATGTGCTTAGTTTTGTGATGTGTTAATGTGTCAATTAAGAATGACTTAGTAATTGAACTATTTAATGATTTAAGCCTTTGTTCATATTTCATTTTAGGAATGCAGGTACTGCAAATTCTCAATAAAGCATCAACTTACAGTGTCCTGTGTGTGTTCCTTATGTTTCATATGTTATGTATCTTTTCTCAGTTATCATTGTTGCTACAAGTTCAACAGTGCAACTTTGCAGTTCGTTTTTAACAAACAGTGTAAGAAAAGCTTGTACAAATTTGCTGTTGTTAATTAAATATATTATTACAAGAAAATCTATTATTATTATTATTATTATTATTATTATTATTATTATTATTATTTAGAATTTATTTGTTGAGGACTAAATTTGTGCTCCAAAGCAACAAGTGAAAAGATTAATATACTAAGATAAATCTATGTAGTGAAAGTTGAGGTCCTCGTATCTTTCAAGCGGAATGCTGCTTATAAAAAGAAGTTCCCAGTGTTTTAATTAATGCAATAATGTTAATGATCCTAAAAGTTTAATCAGAATTGGTGTTCTCGGCTGACACCTGCACGAAAATGGCATTTGGCATAAATTCATGAAGTATGAAGCTCAAAAGGTGGTTTAATATTTCACTGTGACTCATAATTACAAGAAAAGTCAGAACATAACTGCATACAGTTACAAATAAAATTTTTGCAGTGAACTTCAGAATCATGAAACAGTATTATGAGAAGCCTGAATAGAATCTTCAAATTTGAATCTGTAGAAAGACAAAAAGAGAGATGTTCTGATTTGGTGCTGGTGCAACAGTTGTAGGTAATAATCAATTCTTGTAGCTAGTACATAAAATGAGAAATGAAGAAATTAATTTACACATAAAGAAAAATATACAGAATAAAAATTGGCAGCCATCTCAGGAGGAGAACTGGGTGGGGGATGTTACGTATGAATGAGTGTAGTGAAACACAAGAATTGAGCGAGTCCAGTTTGCAAATTCCACATGCCAAATAATTACTCCAATATACTATCTACAAGTTTTGTAAATTACAAGCTATGTGGGTTCCTTCATAGGCTATCTGATGTTTTAACAGTAAGTTTTACTAGCTCTACAAAATATATTCAGCAAAACATATTTCACTTCAAAATTTACTGTGATTTTTTTGAAATGCCACATTAGTTTCCCATGTGTTACCATGGAAAGAAAGTATTTTTTATCGTTCATGTCAGCAGCTGTTGATTTCTGTGTTTAATGGCTAGTAGATAGAAAAGAAATAAAACAATAAACATTATCCCTACTAATCTTGCTAGCTGTTGTAAGCAGGCCATCAAGTTGTTGATACCACCGAATTGGAGAAATTTCTTTGTTATGTTTCTTATTGTTGACTCTGTAATGTATAAGGATAGGTGGATTGGATTAAGTAGAAAAGGGCATTCAGAAAGGATGGAAATATGGAAGCAAAACAACAGGAGCTTTTAATATACCCACAACAGAATAATGTAGATCATAATATTGCAGCCTAGAGCTGTGTGACACAACCAAGTTTTATGATTAGTTTCCCTAGAATTCTTATTTGTTGTATCAAATCATTGTATGCAGATGTGGATATTGCAGATCTTTATATTTTTTATTTTGTTTCTCATTTTGTTGGAAACACTGCTACTGCTACTACTGCTGCTGCTGCTGCTGCTACTACTACTACTACTACTACTACATTTTCTACTACTACATCTTTTATTACCAGCTCCCACCCCTACCCCAACGGGGACAAAGAAGTATTGTTTTCAACAAGACTATCATTTCACTGTCAGTTCTATAGCAGCATGTAATAAAAGATACTGGATTAATTTTTTCTGTTTATCAGTAAAGAGCTTAAAAATCAAAGATTTGCAGAATCGAGCACCTATAACATATTATAGCTGAGAGTACAACATTGTGTCATATTGTCATCATGGAACTTTTACTATTCAGTGAAATCTTCTAGTTATTTCAGTCATGTAAGAGCATCATTTTGATGTATTTTTTGACACGTTCTTATTCTTGATCATCAAATGAATTTTTTTAATCATGTTTTTACCAAGAAGTATTTGCGTATTTTATTGAATTTATTCTCAAATTTTTGTTCAGTATTGAACACTTACTGAACATTTATTTTCTTTGGCCCCTGTTAATAACAAACCCTTTTCATCCACATTCATTGCATATATTTGGAACAGGAAAGTCCCATTTTAATAGTGTAATTCATCATACCAAGAGTTCCTCCTGTCAATCTTGCTTCTCCATTCTTCAACATATGTGTACAAAATACTTTTAGTTCAGCAGCTGCCAAATCATATCCACATGCGATTCTTCAGTTTCTCTCGGCGTAATTCATGTCGAAATAGTTCACAGATGAACAGCTGGATGTCAGTGTCCAATGGGTACATTTCCATTGGACACCGACTTCTCATTATTCATCCATGAACTATTTTGTTGCGTCCACATAAGTGTTAAAGGCATGTGCTTGCTATGATCCCCACTGTAGATATAGTTCTGTGACATTTGATTTCTTATAAAGAGTATATTGGGTAATATTGCCATATTGCCACCAGCTATTGGCAACATTTGTCAGCTATGTGATTGAACCACTTATGCCTCCCACCGTAAGTCTGTACGCACTCTCAAGACTGAATTGAAGGACTTCTTAATTCAGCTACATCACAGTTAGATATGTGTAAACACTGTATTCACAACTGCTGAAAAAAAAACACATTTCCTAATTGCATACACTTCTCACATTCCATTGCTTTTCTGTCTCCACTTTTGATAGTATTTTTTTACCTGCTCCTTTTTTTGTTCGCCCTTCCCTTGTTTTCATTACACGTTCAGTTAAAATGTCACAAAGTAATGTTAGGAGTTGATCTCGTAGGTCTAGAGATCAGATTTCCAAATTTTCATGTATTCGTCACTTCCCTCATAAATTAATAATGTAGAAAAAGACAGACTGCTACTTACTGTAAACATGACACAATGTAAACACAACACGTTAAGTTGTGGACAGGCACAATTTGACACTTACACATATGCTTCCAGCCACAGTCTTTCTCAGGAAAAGAGAAACACACACCATTAACTAACACAAGCAGACACACCTCACACACATGACCGCCAGCTCCAGCAATTCGAGGCTGAGCTGCCGCAGTTGTGCTTGATTATCTGAATGAATGGTGTGTGTATCTCTTTTTCTGCTGAAGGCTGTGGCCAATATCTTATGTGTAAGTCTATTTTAATTGTGTCTGTCTGCAACTTAATGTGTCATGTTTATGGTAAGTAGCAATCAATCTTTTCCTACATTGTTAATATTCCTACCTGGAACTTCTATTCCTCATAAATTCTACGTTTGCTTTTTCCCACAAAAATCACAAATACTCTGCCGTTAAACCATACATGGAGACTAGTTTGTAATAGTTACACCCAAGACTTCAGTTTGATTGTATACCACTGCTAAATACATTCTAAGAATTTATCTTGCTGAAGTACATTTATTATCTTACACCCACATTACCATATACTTCTTTACATTCATGACCCTGTGTCATCTCACTTACATTGCTTTCAACATCTTTGAACACCACCCTGGATGACAAAGGGCTAAATGCAGTGCCCAAAGAGTTCAGTTATACATTGACAATATCATTTGTGTGCCTTGGTATTGTCTGGAATTTTAGCTCATACTAAGCAAACATTGCCCATTAATATATCCTTCCTCAATGCTGAATGTGTGTTCACCTCGAAATCACCAAACCTATGATTCACTTGTTTTATCATGTAAGTGGTGTAATTTTTGGAAATATTTTTCTATCTTCAAGAAACACTTTTAAAAACTAACAAGAGAGAAAGGGGACATGGGGACAAGGATTACCTCTTGTTATGCTGAATTATCGTGAGTTGCATAGTCGCAGCTTCTTAGTGTTCAGCCTTCATCAGATGAATTCCTCAAGGGGGGAGGGGGGGGGGGGGGACCTCTGAGGAATGCTGGTCTGAAATGCAGTGCTGAGTTTGTTCTAAGGACCTAAATGTGTTCCTCAGTGCAACATCCTGCCAAGCACCTAAATCTTTCTCATTGCAACATCCTGCCACTCGCCATTCTGCATTAAGTCATCATATGGTTCATACATGTTGGGATTCATGCAATGTCTTAACTAACTACATCTACATCCATGCTCTGCAAGCCACCTGACGGTGTGTGACGGATGATGAGTTCCACTGTTGCAATTACCTGGTGGCCCTGCCTCTTCCACAAATCACATCATCTACTGAATGAGTATTCCTTGGGTGTATTTGAGCTTATTTCACCTTTGTAAATTATAAGACACATCTCCTACCTTCATGAAAACATACATTCTATGTGAGTGTATATGTTTGGGCTGTTTATTTTCATTTTATTGTGATGACAAATCCTATACCATTGTGCGATGATCCCTGATGAATAAATCAAACCAAATCATTCTGTCTGCATAGATACTAAGTGACTGTAGCCTTAAATTTAAACAAAAGGTTTGATTGTTAACATATTATCTTTCAATAAATTGTCTCATGAATCTTTACTAGTTTCCTGTATGTCAGCCTCCCCTTTATATGCATTCTCTCTCTTGTACTGTAGGGTTGTGGATGAATAATTCTTCCAATTAATGCTTCACCACTTCCCATAGTTTCCTTTTATGGCCATCTCATGGAAAGGCTTCTAATTCTAAACCCTGTAGGCTTCATAATTGACTAAATCTTACAATCTGGACAAATCTTCTTCTTCTGAGTTTTTGTATGTACTTGGCCTGTGCTTTTTCTTTTTTTTAAAAAAAAAAAAATTGACAATGTCCTTTCATGTTGTCCTTCATAGTGACAAACATCCCCCCCCCCCCCCCCCCGCCAATTCCCCCCTGTCCCTCTCCCTTCTCTTTTGGTGTGTGTGTGTGTGTGTGTGTGTGTGTGTGTGTGTGTGTGTGTATCGGGGGGGGGGGGGGGGGTCGTGTGATGCTTTCATTAACATAAGACCATCGTATAAACAATGAGGTGTCACTGTACTGCTCAGTGCTATTCATGCTTAATGCCAATGAAATTTAATCAAGTACTTAAGTAAAGCAGCTGCTATTTTGAAAAAAAAAAAAAGGCTACTGTTTCCTCAGTTTTATTATATAGCTATTTATCTGCTATTAGTAGGGAAAAGAAAAAATAATTTTTATTTTATGGATTATATCAGTGTTATTTTTTTCCCCTTTTGTAGTTATTTTCTGCCGATTTTGGAGATATTTTTGCGAATTATGGTATTAGTTCCTGAAGAACCTTGTGTTCTTTCTTTTGTCTTATATCATGTTTTCTGTGTTATGTTGAAAATGAAATTATTCTTATCAATTACATATTTATTAACATAACAGATCTAATTTATTTACATTAGTAAAGAACAAATCATTTATACTCAACCCATTAAATCCAATCAATTAAAGTAAAACTAACTGTTGAAAGTTTTTCAGAAGATAGCATTGCCAAAGTTCTCTTCTGAGGCATTATGCCACTGATCCGTCATATTTCACTACAATGTAAAGTAGCCATCATAGATCTAATTATGATCATGGAAAATAAAGTGCCTTCAGCACATCATCACACATTTGTCAATGTCCACATATCCTGCAGACATGGAAAGTTGCTTTTCCACTAAATTATGAAGCAATTTGTAGCCTTTCACAATATCTTATCTGGTTGAGACCCACCATTCTATGTACACACAATATATTCTTTGCCATGTTAGCATTAATTGAGTTCATTATCATCCTGTGGCTGAGAAGAAATAACCTAGAACTGTGAACACATAAGTAATACATGGATCTATGACCATAAGAATAGTTAGCTTTGTTTGACAGTGCATCCCAGTGGATTTTATGTTTCCTTCAGTCTACCTGAAGTATTTGTGCCTTCATATTATTTAAAAAGTATCAAAAATTTGTTTTTGCATCATAATGAGACAGTCTTATTTTTAAATTGGAATACAATTAATGTTTTATTTGGTGACGTCAAATGTTCATATATTTTTGCTTGCAAATCCGTAAATATTTAATGTCCTGCATTAATTAAACTGCATATTTTTGCAGTATGCTGTTATAAATACAAAAATCACAAATTACAGCACTGTAACTTCACAAACACATAAGTCAACATCTGACCCACTCTGTTTTGTTTCATCGGCCACTCACAATGCTGAACTCGTGATGTAATTTATCTGGGTTTCAGCTGGTATTCAATATTATTTTTGATATTTTTTGTATCAAATTTGTGGTGGCAGCATCATGATCTGCTGTGTAGGTTGGGACCTTGGTTTGACTGAAAGGTATAACTGTCATGAAGATGATTTTTGTGTTTACAAAATCAAAGTGCCCCATTTGGTGTTTTTAATATTTTTACTTCCGTACTACAGAAATATCTGGTGTAAATATCTCTTAGAAAGGTGCCATGTTTTGAGCGATAGGTTGTGCAAAAGTGTTGGGCTACTTCACATTGACAACTAAAACTGATACTGGAAGGCAATTTCTTTCACATTACACCTAGAATCTTAGTTCTTTACTCAGAAAATCAACCATTATTTTAGGGTTCTTGCAGTCCTCAGAATTGAGAAAAAAGTCAAAATGTAATTACAGCATTCATTTTCACAATTTTTATATGCGGGAACATGAAAAATCCCAAATTTTGTGACATTTCAAAAAAAGGCCCAGGATTTCCCGATGTCACTTAAAATTGCAGGTTTTGCTTTATTTTTGGCTTTACTGTTTTCAATTAATTTTCTGAACTTGGCTATTAGTAGTTTGACATTTACTTGATCACAATGGTATTCGTCAAAAAAATATTTTTTGTGTCTGTAAATACTAAATCCTGTTTATAATACATTATAACTTATCATACTGCAAACGTTGCTTCATACCATGTGGCTTACAGAATCTTTCTGTTCCTGAATCTAGATTTTGGATAATTTACAGAAAGATTAGCTAATGAGGTATGGTTTGAATTGGTAGAGATTCCCACTTTCTTAGTTTACGTTAGGTGACAGGTTGTTGAATATACTACCACCAGAGTGCATAATTCCATTCTGTATCCTGGACAAGGAGGCAGAGTCTACATAAACATTATTTTTGTGTTCTGTGACTATGTATATCACATTTGAAACTAATTTTTTGTTGTCAGCGACAAAAACCATTAAGTAGTAAATATATTGTGATAAGAGTGTAAGAATTCCAAGTTCCTTAAAAAGACTGCAAGATGTGTGTTTATCTTCTTTACAAAGTATTCATAACTGCTTTCTGCTGCTGAACAAGCACTTTATTTGCTTCAGTTGCGTTGCCCCATAAGATAATTGCATAAGACAATAGGGATTGTAGATCTGTAAAATAAGGCAATACTCTTATCTTTAGGTCAACACAGGGAGAGGTTATTCTAAGGGAACAAAACCCTCAAGTGAATTTATTGATAGCTTTGTGATCCACGCAGTCAATGGTTTTGACAAAGTCACAGAATATACTAAGAAAATAAAAGTGATGTAGCTCTATATAATAAGAGCTGGCTTGTTATCTCCAGTTTTGTAGATGGATGTTACTATAGCATATTGAAGTCTATTAAGAAATATACTCCAAGTCATTAACTGATTACAAAGGCAGCTTAAGGTAATCCTATCAAGTCAGTGCAAGATTTTACTATTCTGCTAGAAACACCATCTTAGTCACCAGAATCACTATTCGTTGGTGACGTGATGAATTCTGCTATCTCCTGAGGGATCATATATTTGAAACTAATGTGTAGATAAATGAAAATAATCAAGTATTGGAACTATAATGTAAGGGCATAGAAAAAAATGTAGCCACCAAGTGGCAGCAGGAGAATACATACATAAGAGGTATTACAATTTGCAAGCTTTTGGAGCCAGCGGCTCTTTCTTCCAGCAGAAGGGTAGAAGGGGAAGGAAGAGGGATGAAGGAAAAGGACTGGTGAAATTTAGGGAAAGGGATAGAGTTCATAAAAGTCATCCAGAACTCTGAGTCAGGGAAGATTTACTAGACAAGATGAGAAGGAGAGATCTTCTAGTGCAGTCACCAACAATCAGTCTTTCCTTCTCATCCTGTCTGGTAAGTATTCCCTGACCTTAGGTTTTGGATGACTTTTCCCAATAGACCTTTTCCTAAACCTCTCCTCCTTCTGCCAAGAGGAGGAGCCACTGGCTCTGAAAGCTTGCAAATTGTAATACCTTTTATATATGTATCCTCCTGCTGCCACTTAGTGAGTAGATTGTTTATCTACCCAGTTACATTATGTTTTCTGAAGCTAATGTCTGTTGGTGATATATGCAGTGTCTTCACATTTCTGTATTTGGTTATTTTTCACTTGGTGCAGTGTTTGTAGCCACTGTGAGGAAGTTCTCATTGTATTTGAATGACTAGGTTTGTTCTGTTTCTTGTTAAATGATTCAAATAGTTTTTGCCTTATTCTGTCAGTATTTTATGTTTTGAGCATACTACATAAGTGAGGGGTGATTTTAATAACAGAGTGGAGGATTTGACTATATTGGTGGTAATACTGTTTCACATCATGACTTATACTTGTTCACAGTATTACATAGAGCTCTCTCTTCTTAATACAATGTACTTTTCATCTTAGGAGTTACCCACCCCTTATCCTTGCCTTTGTCAAATTTTTCCTTATTTGTTTTAAGGGAAAACAAGACTAAATGTGCTTTGGAAATTTGTTTGGCAAGAAGTACAGTCCTGGCTAATAATTCATTGTTTTACACCTGCACCAACTTTGGCAGTAGTAGTAACTGTTTTGGAATTTGATATTGAACTTATTACATCGGTTTGAATCACAAGTATTATACACACATAATTGCCAAACTTGTCAGCTGTGTCATTTTTATTTATTAATTTGTTAGCAAAACTACAATATTCTTTGTTTATGTGTTTCTGATATTTTTACTGCCTGTCAAAACCACTGCTCAGACTGACAGATGGGAATATTTGATTTCATATTCTGGTGCTTATTACCTCTTCATTGGTACTACATATAAAAATATTTTTATGGCTATTTGGTGTTAAATAAGACAAATGAAGAATTGGAGTAATTGCTCCACTATAATTCCATTAAGTGTGTTGTTGATAATCACATTTTCCTTTTACTGCAATATAAAAAGGAAGTTGAGGGTTTACCATCCTATGGATGAGGTCGTTAACAGATGGAGAGCAAGCTGGTATTGGAAAAGAAATAGGTTGCGTCCTTTTGAAAGCAGCAGTCCCAGCATTTGCCTTAAACAATTTAGGGAAGCTAATGAAAATCTAGATGTGGGTGGCCAGATGTGGATTTGAACTGTTATGAGTGTAAATGTGAGTCTGCTGTCCTACCACTGTGCCACCTCACTCAGTCCCAGTAAAATGGTGAATGGGACCATATTCATATTATGTTGCTCACTGAAGATGTTGTCATTTTTTGGGGACTTCTTGTACTTTAGATCATATAAGTTTTAATATTATGTCTGTGCTGTATTCCGTTAAGGTAAGTATACGAATACTTTGCTTCTTTTCTGTGATATTTTTAATCTCATACATATGGATTCCTGTAAAAGTATACTCATGAGACACCAGATTATATGTTGAATTGTTGTTGACATGATGCAACTCATTAAACTAAAGTAGAAGGATGCCTAAACAAAAGTTGGTAGAAAGAAATATATTGAAATGAGCAAGACTTTCTTGGTAGATCACAGAGAGAATTCACTAATCAGAGAAACAAAGCATCAGAGAACGTATAGACAAGTGTTTTATTTTTGTGATAGTTCTGCTGAACACAGAAGAAAAAATATATTAGGAACCTACTACACCTGGTAGTACAAAAACTCACGTAATTATATTTTTGTGAATGTACTTGTAAATTCCTCCTACAACCTACAAATAATTTTGTTTTAAGTTATACATAATAATATTTCACACTTTGTGGATCCATTTTCAAGGGCTTTGGCTCATAAGCATCAACTTGTGTTCCTCTGTGGTTTCTTGTATTTGAGGACAAAAATATTATATAGAGTAAATATAAAGGGAACTATGATAAAATGGATTATTGTTGTGGATAGAGTTATGTATTACCAGAAATAGTATATTGTAACATAGTTCTAAATCACAACACTTAAGGATACTACACAATATAACATTACATGTCAGCAAACAAATGATCAAAGTTTGTGTCCGAAGATGTTATAAAACTACTACATTGAAAGTTATAAACTTTCAGAGGATACTAAATTGATATGTGTTAGGGTATCATACTCCTGTTCATTTCAGAGAATAGAGTCACAAATGTATTAGGTCTACAAATTTGCTTCCGCCGTTTTGCAATAGATGGCAGTAGCAGCAAGTGGGGTTCATGTGGATGGTCATAGGTGTAATACAATAAGCTTAGGCATCTGTAAAAATAATGCCATAAAAATATTAGTCGATTTGGGATTGAATCATAAGGTTATTCTTGATTAAGTACATCAACTTATGCACCCATTACTCACCATTTGTGGGATGTTTTAATTTTCTGATTTAATATGACGAAAGCTGTGGCTGTGGCTCTTGAAATGCTGGGTAAGGCCAATGGTGAGGGAACTATTAGTGGAAGAATGTGCAGAGAATGTTTTCAATGCCTTCAGAATAGTGATTTTGATGTCAAAGACCAGCATGGTGGGCGAAGACAGAACATTTTCGTGGCTACTGAAATAGATGAAGACAGTAACAGGACATCATTATTGAAAGCAGTTGATGTGTTCAAGCCTGCATTGAAACACAAAACAGCGATAGACACGTAAAGGTAATTTTGCAGCAGGTCAGTGCTCGACCCCATGTCATAAAACCCATCAAAATAGACATGGAAATGTTGAAATGAGAAGTCTTATTCCTCCTACCGTATTCTCCATACGTTGCTCTCTCTGACTAGCACCTTTTTCGATCAGTGGCATACAATCTGGCTGACTAGCACTTCTGATCGTATGAACAAGTGCAAAATGGAATTGTTTCATGGGTCCCCACAAAAGATGCCCAGTTCTTCCGCAACAGGATTTGTATGCTACTCAAAAGGTGGGAGAAGGTAGTGGCCAGCAATCGGCAATACTATGAATCATAATTTTTTTGTAAGTTTTCACAATAAAGCCCCGAACTTCGAGAAAAAACGGCACAAGCAAAGTTGTAGACCTAGTATTAAACAGTTTTATGAATCATTTTTGTACAGAATACATGGCTCTTGGGTCTGATGCTAGGTTATATTTTCTAAATCCAATATTTCTTTGAGTTATATATGCATGACTTTCAGATGAGGCTTCCACAAGAAGTCCATTGTAGTTGGGACACTGGCTGTTGCTACTTGCCCGCAGTAATCAGCTTTACGACGCTGAGCAGTTGTGTCGAAGAAATATTGTGGGCTTTACGAATTGTGAACTGATTTCAAACCCAAGAACCATATACTGAACAAATCTTCCAGGAAATCGTGAAGAGTCACGGCATTATACACAAACTTTTATGTTGAGTTTGTTGACAATTAATGTCTTTTTTCCCCCCCTTAAGTGTTATTTAGCACTATGTTACACTTCATTATTTTCTGTTTTTGTGTTGTCACTTTATATAGCACTGGTATGAAAGACATCTACCCGTAACAATAATCTATTATTTATCATAATGTTATTTGTATCTGCTTGATGTGGCATTGTTTTTGTTGATTCAGGACAGCACCTACAACAATATTTGTAAACACTGTAAGAGTGAAAGCATCTCAAGATGGAGACACAGGGTAAGAAATGTTATTGTGTATAATTTAAAATAAAATTAATTTTGTGACTGAATGTGGTATTTGTCCATAGAGGCATTTGAATTACCGCAGTCATGATTATTTCCGACATAATAATTTCGTCATCACAGAAACTTCCTCTGCTGACAATTAAAGGCCTTTTTTTCCCCTTAATTACTTTCACTGTGTACATAAAGGAGAATGGAAAGTGCCAGTTCCTCAAATTTATTGTTTGAAAATCATTGATTTTCTCACTAAAAATGAGTCCTAACAGTCTCTGAAAACTTATACCATGGATAATTTAAAGAATCGGTGTGTTGAGCTGAGTAGAACCTTTAGTAGATTTGCTTAATGCTTAGTGAAGCAGAAAGATGGGTGCATAGGATGATGATAAAACATCGGCATTTAAATATGTTATAGAAAGCTCTGGCAAAATGTATTCAGTAGTAAAGAACACAACTCACCAGGTAGCAGCACACACACACACACACACACACACACACACACACACACACACACACACACACACACACACACCTGTGCTGCTACATTGTGCCGGCTAAACACACAATGATTGCTCAGAGGGAGGCAGGAGTCGTCCTGGATAAAGATGCAACACACAACCACCAGAGCTGAAGAGCTCATGTCATACAAACAACATGGAAGAGTGGATTGGGAGAGGGTGCAGGACAAAGAAAGGGCAACCTGTTGGATAGAGGGTTTGGGTGCACAGGGTTAGCAGAAACTGAGTCCAGGAGGATTACAAAACCAAAAGATGTGTTACAAAGATAACTCCCATCTATGTCCTTCAGAAAAGGTGGTGCTGGGACGAGGGAGCCATAAGGTATAGGTTCTGAAGCAACCTTTGAAATTGAACATCATGTGGTCATCAGCATGTGCCGCCACTAGGTGGTCAACTCTGCTCTAGGCCACAATTTGGCGGTGGAGGCCATTCAATCTGTTGGACAACTCGTCAGTGGTCTCACCCACATAAAATACTGTGCAGAAATTGCAGTACGTCTGGTATACAAAATTGCTGTTTTTGTACGTGGCTCTGCCTCTGATGGGATAGTATAAGCCTGTGACAGGACTAGGAGTAGGATAAGTTGGGAGGGTGAATTGGACAGGTCTTGCAGCTGGGTCTTCCGCAGAGATATGATCGCTATGACAAGGGGTTAGGAGTGGCATAGGGAAGGACCAGGATGTTGTATACATTGGGCGGGTGTTGGAACACCACTTTAGGAGTGGTGGAAAGGATTGTGGGTAGAATGCCCCTCATTTTCAGGCATAATGATAGATAGTCAAAGCTCTAGTGAAGGATTTTTTTAAAGTGCTTCTTGATACTCCTAGGTGCAGGCATTTGAAGGACTTGTATGGCTTACTACAGAAACATAAAGGTGTGTGTCAGCTAGCTTGTAAACTTCTACGAGTCACTTGCAGAAACTAGTTTTTGTATGTTCTTTCCTGTGGAAGCACCACCAGCAAGTAGACTTCTGCAACTTTTGTCAACAGGCATATGTATCTTCTGAAAGTTAGTGGAAACAGTACTTGCCAGTTGTTAGAAGTTTTCTCCAAACTTGCAGAAGTTATATGTTCGACACCGATATGAAACGGTCAGTGTCAAAAAGGAGAAAGGCGTGAAATCAGAAGACTGAAACAAAGATACCATTGGAACTGATAAACCTATATACACTCCTGGAAATGGAAAAAAAGAACACATTGACACCGGTGTGTCAGACCCACCATACTTGCTCCGGACACTGCGAGAGGGCTGTACAAGCAATGATCACACGCACGGCACAGCGGACACACCAGGAACCGCGGTGTTGGCCGTCGAATGGCGCTAGCTGCGCAGCATTTGTGCACCGCCGCCGTCAGTGTCAGCCAGTTTGCCGTGGCATACGGAGCTCCATCGCAGTCTTTAACACTGGTAGCATACCGCGACAGCGTGGACGTGAACCGTATGTGCAGTTGACGGACTTTGAGCGAGGGCGTATAGTGGGCATGCGGGAGACCGGGTGGATGTACCGCCGAATTGCTCAACACGTGGGGCGTGAGGTCTCCACAGTACAGCGATGTTGTCGCCAGTGGTCGGCGGAAGGTGCACGTGCCCGTCGACCTGGGACCGGACCGCAGCGACGCACGGATGCACGCCAAGACCGTAGGATCCTACGCAGTGCCGTAGGGGACCGCACCGCCACTTCCCAGCAAATTAGGGACACTGTTGCTCCTGGGGTATCGGCGAGGACCATTCGCAACCGTCTCCATGAAGCTGGGCTACGGTCCCGCACACCATTAGGCCGTCTTCCGCTCACGGCCCAACATCGTGCAGCCCGCCTCCAGTGGTGTCGCGACAGGTGTGAATGGAGGGACGAATGGAGACGTGTCGTCTTCAGCGATGAGAGTCGCTTCTGCTTTGGTGCCAATGATGGTCGTATGCGTGTTTGGCGCCGTGCAGGTGAGCGCCACAATCAGGACTGCATACGACCGAGGCACACAGGGCCAACACCCGGCATCATGGTGTGGGGAGCGATCTCCTACACTGGCCGTACACCTCTGGTGATCGTCAAGGGGACACTGAATAGTGCACGGTACATCCAAACCGTCATCGAACCCATCGTTCTACCATTCCTAGACCGGCAAGGGATCTTGCTGTTCCAACAGGACAATGCACGTCCGCATGTATCCCGTGCCACCCAACGTGCTCTAGAAGGTGTAAGTCATTTACCCTGGCCAGCAAGATCTCCGGATCTGTCCCCCATTGAGCATGTTTGGGACTGGATGAAGCGTCGTCTCACACAGTCTGCACATCAAGCACGAACGCTGGTCCAACTGAGGCGCCAGGTGGAAATGGCATGGCAAGCCGTTCCACAGGACTACGTCCAGCATCTCTACGATCGTCTCCATACGAGAATAGCAGCCTGCATTGCTGTGAAAGGTGGATATACACTGTACTAGTGCCGACATTGTGCATGCTCTGTTGCCTGTGTCTATGTGCCTGTGGTTCTGTCAGTGTGATCATGTGATGTATCTGACCCCAGGAATGTGTCAATAAAGTTTCCCCTTCCTGGGACAATGAATTCACGGTGTTCTTATTTCAATTTCCAGGAGTGTAAATGACAGCTGTCAGCCAAGAAAGTGCTAAATGAATTTACCAATTACTTTGTTTTATCAGATGGGGAAATAAACTGGCAGTAGAGATGTCTTTAAATTTTAGCTGAATTTTTAAAACTTAGTGTAAATATAAATGCATTATATTTGTAATAAATACAGATTGCAAAAATCAAAGAGCAATTAAATGGTGATCTCTTGATCATACAGCTTGCAGCATTTTTATTGCTTGTTCTCAAACATGTTATTATAAAACAGACAGGAGGTTTTCATAATATACATACAACATTCTCAGCAAGTTTTTAGTCTGAGCAAAGTCTTCTGATTTTAGTTCATTCAATAGGTTTCTTGATAACTTAAATATGTGTGCCTCTGAATCCATTTCTTTGCATAATTTTTTTTCTTAACTCTTTGTTTTTCATCTCATTTTCTCTTCAACAATAATAATACATCAGTTGTGGTGGCTGTTCTGTTTCTTAAGCATGACACTGTAAAGTTCCATTTTCCTATATGTGGAAACACTTCTGCAAGTATTTGTAGCAAATCCTGAAATTAACTTGCCCAAGTGACTTGCAGAAGGAAACTTGTGCAAATTTTTGTTCTGCTGCAAACACCTCAGCAAGTGCTTGCAGAAGTTACTTGCTAGTAGACATGTGCCTTAAGAAGTAGCTCAGTTTTGGCAGTGTGTACTGAATAACTGACTATGTAATTATGTTTTGTACTTCAGTATTACAGCATATGCCTACTTGAATATAATTGTAGGAAATTTTAACAGTTATTTAGTTGGCTATCACAGCACTCACTGCACATTTTTAATATGCCACTAGTTGCCATTACCAAAGATTTAAACTAGATGAATACACCTATTATTCCATACATTATGACTGATCAGTCATGAGTTTATTTAAGTACTTGCTTTCACTGATATAAAATGCCAAATTTCAAATACTCTTTGCTGCTTGTTGGTTGATGTATAATTGCTTTCTTTGACCAGGATTGCTTTGACTGCCTTTTGTCCAATTTAAACTAGACTCAGAAAAAAATCAACATCATACTAAGAACAGATAAAGGCAATACGACAATACTGTATTGAGATGGTTGTGAAGTCACTGCTCGATTCCTCTCCAGTTTATTAACCCATTTATAATCCTCCATTTTCTTGAAGACATTGAACTTTCCTTCTGTTATACATCCTGACATTGTTGACCTTGCTATGTCAAATTCTTGCACATGCCCACGCAGAAATAATGACAGTAATGTTTTCTTAATTAAGTTATCATTCATATAACATCAAACAAATTAAGTTTGTGACAAATCTCAAGCATATATTCCATAGCACTGTCAGAATGAAACTTAGTACTTTAAAACATTAATTATCCTAACTGAATATAAGTTATCTATAAATCTCACTACAGGTAGTGGATATGCATTAAGTGTCACGTAAGTGGTTCTGTGGAAACTGACAGACAGTGCACACTCCTTATATCGTTGTTGAAACCTGTCTTGAAATCGCATTTTGTTTAAGATGCGTTAAAGAAATGAGTGTCATTGTGTGAGTAATTTCATTTATGTAATCCAATAAATTACAACATCTCCAATTCTGTCTCACTCATTGCTATATGCTTAAGTTGTTCGTCTTCTCATATCATTTAGAGAGCCTCATTTAACTTCAGGAGGAATATTTATTGGTACACTTCCTGTGAGGAGGGTACTCATTGAAATTGTAATTCTTTTTTTTGTGCTGTATACAGAGAGTAGTTCGCTTACATGGGTTGCGGAAACGTTGTTGTACTCACCATTTTAACCCTTGCATTATTCACTACAGTCTTCTTAATTATCTCTTCTCTTTTCTGTATTACAGCTGCTCATTGTTTGAAGCACACCCTGTGCATTTTGTATTAGCTGTTTATCTGCACCCTATCATCAGTTTGTGTAGTCTGACCCATAAATGGGTTGATATATTATGAGTCATTTGGAAGTATTGGCCAGTCTTAAACTGTAGATATATCTACATTTAATATGTTTTTGAATGGTATCTTAATACTTGTGTCAACATTTTTTACTAAAGATGGTGCCATGTGTGTAGGACAACGACCTGTGCCAGAGGGCAGCTGAAAGTTTAATGTTCTCTATAAATGTAATTAACTGTGTTCTTACTCCCAGAATGGATGAAATGATGCAACGCCAGCAACAGCCTGAACAGCAGCAGCAGCCACAGCAGCAGCAGCAACAACCACCACAGCAGCAACAACCGCAACAGCAGCAGCAACAACAGCAGCAGCAGCAGTCACAGTCACAGCAACAGCAGCATCAACAGTCGCAGCCACAGATACTCACATCAAGTACGTCCAATATGGGGACACAACAAGGTTCAGGCACACTCAACTTGGACAGGGACAAGCAGCTCATGCCTCCGCCCCCCCTACCTCCATCCTCTGCCACAGGTTGGTCCCCAACCCGAAATCTAATCACACCTGCCTGGGGATGCCTTGCTTAAATATGTAATGTATTTTCAGTCAAACACTATTCCATGAGTGGGGAAGCCTGCATCTGGGGCTGAGGTAAATTTTCTCAGGTAGTTTGTGGTGTGCGCAGGTTGCCTACCCTGCCCGAGTTTGTTTGTCCATTGCTTGCAGGAGAGTCCATTCTCATTGTTTGATGCAGTGTTAATATTTTTGTTCCAGGATTGCCCTTACATCTAAAATTGATACCACAGATGTACAAGACAAAATAGTGGTCTTTGTAGTTCAATTCTTTCTTTTCAGCTGTATTTTTCTTCTGGTTGTACAGTGATATCACCTGAAAGCTTTTATATTTTCGGCACTGCCATTTAGTTACTTATTGGACACACACCGCTGTTCAAGAGTTGTCTGATCTGCTGATTGCATTTTATTTTACCAGCTTTCAGTAAATCCTCTCTCTTTTCTCACACCTGCATTCCACTGTTCGAAAACTGATTGGTAAAGTACATCACAGTTAACTTGTCAGTTTAAGCAATTAACATGCCCGTTTGACTCATCACCTCCATACTTCCAATCAACCTGAGCTTTTTGAGAAATTAATTGTTGTTCCTAACATCTCGACTCAGTATCTGTGCTCGAATGCATTTGTCCGCTGAACATCTTTGGCTGTTTTTGATCTTTAGAGTTGATGTTAAATCTCATCCATTAAGTGTTCTTCTTTCCTTCCCTTTTTGTTTTTTCTTGCTGTATGACTGCATGTGTATTCTAGATTGCCAGCAGGGGTTGCAGAGGTCAGTGGAAATACATTACAGTTGTAGAAAGTGTGAATTCAAAAATATTAGTTACATTTCCAGTGCCTTTGCTGAGTTTGGATAATGGTCTGTGTTCAGGTAAGGTACAGGTAATTGCTGGCCTAGAAACAAGAAGAATCTATATTTTGAGGTGAAACTTGCTGCAAAGGCAAGAGTTTAGTTTTATATTATGTGTGTAACATTTACCGAGGTATGTATTATTCATCATTCAACTTTTCTGTCATCTGATTCTAAGGGAGTCTAGGAACTGGAGGCCTGACACCAAAACTCAAGAACGAGTTGCTTTGATCTGTATTTTTGTTTCATTCTATTAACTCCAAATGTGTATTTATTACACTTTCCGTATCAAATGCCTTAGGTTGCAGACAAATTGGGCAGATGCAGCAACAGTAAAGAAGTGCTGTATACAACTGGTACGTAGTTTGTGGTATGAAAACAAAATGCATAACCATATGTTCCGGTTTTGCATCACATAATGGGAAGCTATTGATTCAGATGAATAAAAAGTGAAGTAATTTGGAATTTAATGCTGAAGATGTTTAGGCCAGTATTATTCTGTGTAGTGCGCGAAACACACCTTTACCCTGTCCTTTCCCGTCTGTTATTTAATTATGCTGATGATGGGTCTTAATGTTTTGTGTGTTAGTAAGCTGATTTACAAGATAAACAATTCCAGTAATTGAAATTTTTTACTGTAGAGTCAATTATATTAGAGAAAAAGCAGCAATTTCATCAAGTATCTCATGAACTATACGTATTGTTGATACAGGTAATGGAAAAATTTAAGAACACCAGTTGTACATAATTAGAGCGATTGAAAAGATTAAAATGGACAGTGAAAATGGTGGCATTGAGGAATTCAGAGCAAAGCATTATTTTTGTTGGAACATTAACATAAGATCTGCTGTGTTAAAATTATCTAAACTGTCTTTGTGAAATACTCTGATATTGAACAGCTTCATAGAACTTCATGACTGAAATTTGTTTAACTACTGAAAACACTGATTGTAGCCTGTAAGGAATAATGGAATCTTGTCTGATCCTGTCATGATGTGTTTGTCGTGTTTGGAATTCTGGGTTTCCTTTTAATGCCAACATTTTTCACAAAATAACTAAAAGTACCAGAATATTTAGTTTTTCATATTATTGTGTCATTTGCTCTGCCAGTGCTTTGTGAACACAGATTTTTCATTATTTTTTTGCAGTGTAGCACTTGCAAGATAAAATATGTTTCTATTTCTAAAGACAATGAACGAGAGAGATGAGTGAACATGGGTGTGGGTGTTAAAAATAAATGGCCATATCCAAATGGTACAACAAATTTGCCTTTCATACTAAGAAAACATAATTCCCATATCTGGAAACTGGGTGGGGGGGGGGGGGGGGGGGGAGGTCAGTACACAAAAGTTTTGTGTTTTAGAAGGAAACTGGTGACAGGAACATGATCTGTCTGAGAATGCCAGATTATTGTTGCAAATAGGACACGGAAGACTAAGTAGGAGGAGGAGGGAGGGGCGGGGGGGGTTACTTGACAAGAGATAGAAAAATAAAATAGGGATTTTACAATAGAACTAAAAGGAAACATAGTTGCAAACATTTCACTTTGGATTCTGAGAGTGATGTGGTTGTGAGCTGCTTGTTCTCAGATATTAGCAGATTTGTGAAAAATATATCTGTTATGTGAAAGTGTATCAGATTGGGTCTGTAAGCTGTAGATGATGATTAATAATTTCATAATGTGTGCTTTAACTATATTATGAAATTTATTGTTCTAAATTTTTTTCTTAAGTAGTAGTGAAAAAAATGTGCTAGGATTTTTCATAATTGTGCAACAAGTGGACATCATTGTCAGAAATAACTATCTTCAGAACATTCATGTGCTTTACAGCCTAAATTTTCAGTAGAATATGGTGACAAACCTTATAGTTTACCTTTGCTGCAATGGTTTATGGAATTGTGCCTTATTTGTTGTTAGAAGATATACCATTTTGCAGAATGTAAAACTTGTTTCAATATTAATATATTTTATTGCAGCCACAATGAATATTGTCTATATATCAACTCACAGCTATTCTCTGGATGAGAGTGTGTTTTAAAAGTTTCATATTTGCATTTTGGAAATAATGTAATTACTAAGAGACATTAGTAACTCGCAAAGATAAAAATCACCTCACATTGGTAAAATACAGTATAAGTGACTCATTGATAGTGGACACATGGGGAAGGAAACTGGGTTCTTTATTTTATCCATATTTGATACTGTATTCAAGGAGCTAAAGCTTACAAGTTGAAATATCTGTAAATACAAAAACTGATTGAAATGCAAGAAAATTTCTCTATCTTTCTTGTAGTAAGTAATAAAAACAACAACAATAATAATAATCATAATTTATCAGAAACCAATTAAAAGTAATTAACTGTTGCATAAGAGTGTAAAAATATATGGCACTAAATTTCATTCTTTACATTTCCACTTATTTTGATCGACTTCTTGCATACACACACACACACACACACACACACACACACACACACACACAGTGGATCTGAAATAACACTACGTCTGACTAAATGTATAAAATAAAGATATGTTAACAGGTTATTGCAGTGTGCCTATGTAGTTGTTAGAATTTTGTTGTTTTATTTTTTTTTAAGTGTTCCTGTGCCTATAACTCTTATGTGCTAATATTATCTTTGTCTTCCAGTTTACCTTTCTTCTCAAGAAAACGCTTGTATATGGTCTATTTCAGTTACAGTCTGCAGGTGCAGTTTCATCATGAAATAATTTCTTCATTTTCTGTTTTGTAATCAAGGTTTTCTTTCGTCTGCTCAGCACATATCACTAAATTGAACTTTTTGTCCTGTTAATATGTTTAATAAGATTCTTATGGTTGTTACATTAGGTGATAAACGGCAAGCAGATCAGGAAACAACTCCAAACAAGAAGGTGAAAGGAGAAGGTACGCTTTAGTAAATATAATTTCTTTAATCCATTACAGTGTAAGTATTGATATGAATAAAGAGTAAATTAATTACTCAGTCATGTTCTGGGTGTGCGGTCTGTCATCTGGTCACCTTGCCAGACATCTTCAGGTGCACTGTCATAGACTATCTGAACTATCTTCAATGACTCACCTGAATATATCTGACTAGCGCCCAGAAGAAATATTCTGTAATAAAAAAGCAACAATGCCTAATATTCAATAAGCTGGGAAAAAATTCAAGATTCACAGAAAATCCCTATGCCACATGCAGACATCAAAATATCGTTTCTCTTGGAAAAAAGTTATATTGTATGTTATAATGTCAACAAAAAAATTAAAAATTGAACAGAGCCAAAATACAAAACTATTTCACTCCAAAATGTAAAAGAAATATTTATAAATGCAGTGTAAAAACTATGGTAGTAGCTGTAATGGTGCTGAATCTCTTTGCATTTGTATTATGAGCTCCAGTGATGAATTCACCTAGAATCCTTAGCAGTTGCGCTGAGTCTGTTTGTAACATGATGATGAGTGAGTGTGGTTTGTTTATGCTTGTAAGATGATTAGCATTGACCCACTTTCCTTTCATCATGTGTATTAATCACATTGCCTTCAGTAATTTATGAAACATACCTTTTTGATCTGTACAGTGCACCTTTGTATTGGTATAAGTGTGCAACGAAGTTTTCTTTCACTGCCTTTATAATGTCTCCCACAAACAATAATACACAAGTGTAACTGTAGTACTAGTAATTAGATCTTCTTTCCGCAACTACACGAAAGTCCAGGATTGCATTATAGATGCCTTTACCTTATTTTAAGCTGTATTGATTATCTTAGGATACTTCAGTTTTTGTTTTATTTTTCTGTATATTAGTTGAGTCAGTGTTACATTACTTGGTTAACAGGTTTTGATCACCACATTAAAGTCTCTCTTTTTTTTCTGCTCCTCCTGACGCTCCTACTAACTGTTAATCCTGAAGGTATTTTATGCACTTTGTAATGTTGCTAGAGTTCAAATCCTTAAGTGACATGTCACATTTTTACCACACCACTGAATGGCTTACGAGTTCCCTTCCAGGGTGTGTTACCTTATAGTGCAGCTGGTTGCTCCTTACATCCGTATGGACCGTTGCTCCATTCTTTCAGTAAGCTGCTTCCTATTTAATGAATAGCTGTTTCCCAACTACAGACATTTTAATGCAGGTTGCCTATGCTGAGTAATTTATTTTTTGTTTGTAAATGATTAGATTTACAAATTTAAAAGGATGTCACGCTAGGTGCCTCGGAACGAAAAATTGTAATTATGTAGTGTTTTGACTGGAATCTTTGCCTTAACAGACACTTCCACAGTCTTTTTTCAAAATGGTCTTTGCTTATCTTCTTCTTTTGGGTCAATTTGATATTTCAACAAATGATTGTTTCTATTGAGAAGCCTGCCGTCTCCTGCCAATGAACAGCATGTCTCTGATTTAAGGTACTTCTCGACATTATTTTTTTCCTCACTCAATTTGCTAACTCAGAATCTGTGGAATACTGATTTCGTGGTCATTCATAGCCGTGCGACCCATACTTGGCAACACTACGCACAGAACCGACAAGGTACTTAGTGTAAAAGTAGAACCAAAATAACTATTTGCATGTGAGGGGAATACTTTGTGTGGTCTAAATACATTAATAGTTTTTTTTTTTTTTTTAGTATAGAGGGTGGGCATTATTAAGTGTGACAGTAGACTGCACATGTGAACACGCGAGAATTGTGACTATCAAAAGGAGAGGAGGGTGTAGGAAAACATCTCCTGCCTTCCTCTTGTAGAGCAATCAGCCTGCATTTGTGTTATGTGTTTCTACGAAAGCAGAACATACACACGGTCATAGGAACCACTGATCCCTTTTGGTATTGGGATGGTCATAATAAAACTCTGTGATGGACCATGCATAGTCTCCTCGCTCATTTCAAAATAAGAAAAGAAGACAATGAGCAACACAAAATATTTGGTAACAGCTACTGCTCAATTGCTTGCTGATGCTGGTATTGTCATAAGTAGGTATCTCAGGCCCATCCTCTACCGATATTTGATGCAGCTATGGTTCAGAATACGTGCCACCTAAAACTTCCATGTCAAAGTGAGCACACAATATCAACTCTTGAATTTTAGCTATCAGACCAATGCACACATGTCTTTGTTCTAACAAGGAAAAGTCCCCATTGCACCCCCCCCCCCCCTTTTCAAAAGTACTGGTTAGAGAGCCTAATGAACAGCCCATCAAAAACTGAACCCAGATCAAGCATGAGAACAGGAAGATGTACTGAACTGTGACAAAAAAAGCAAAATAGAAACAGTGAATGGTCCAAGAACAAGAAGGGTAATATAGACAAGCTGGGAAGAGAAATGGCATTGTGGTTAAATGCTTATAGTGTTACACTGCCAAGCAAGAGAGCCATGTTTACATGTCCCTCATGCCACATTCCTTTTTCTTTTCCCTGCTGTTCGCTTTAATCAAATTTGTGTCTGTGTGTGGTGTGGTGTCCATTTGCAACAGCGAGGTGTAAGGTATAGTCCTATAATGACAGTTGATTCTGCACAACTACTCTGTTAGCAGCCGAAAGGAAGTGGCTTTCGATTGGGAAACACAAACATTTGATGACAAGGTGACAAGTCAACCAAAGCCTCCACTGGAAAACAAATTTAGTATGTCATACATGGCAGTAGTGATAGTACATGTGTCATATAATAGGAATTTCTTATCAATATTATGAAAAGGATAGTTGATACTCACCGAATAGCAGAGATACTGAGTCGTAGATGGGCACAACGAAGAGAGTGTCACAAAACAAGCTTTCGGCCAACAAGATCTTTGCCAAAATAGATCACTCACACACACACACACACACACACACACACACACACACACACACACACACACACACACACACACAGACTACAGTCTTTGGCAGCTGAAGCCAGACTATGAGCAGCACACAGTGGGAGAGACAACTGGGTGGGGGCAAGGAGGAGGCTGGGACAGAGAGGGGGCGGAATAGCAGGGTAGGGGTAGGGGACAGTTAAGTGCTGCTGGGGAGTGTGCAAGGACAAGTTGGAGAGAATATATGGCAGCTAGGTGCAGTCAGGAGGTTAGACAGAGATCTGTAAGGGCCCCAGTGAGGCCCTCTGTATATTTCGAGAGTGACCACTTGACACTGCAGATGCGATGGCCTTGGGGGCTAGGCTGTATGGAAGGGTCTTCTTGGTATGGAATAAGTTTGATATGGACAGAGGTACTGATGCGGCCATCTTGGATCTAAAAAGTTGGCTTGTTGGATTGAGTAGGATCAAGTGAAGCGAATGGGGGAGAAGGTTTTGAGGTTTTGGATTAATGTGGATAGGGTGTCCTCGCCCCCATCCAGATTGCAGAGATTTCATCAATGACTCTGAACCAGGTGATGAGTTTAGGATTCCAAGTGTTTAGAAGGGACTTCTCTAGATGGCCCATGAATAGGTTGACATAGGACAGTGCCATGCTGGTGCCCATGCCTGTACCCCGAATTTGTTTGTAGAGAATGCCTTCAAAGGAGAAGTCGTCGTGGGTGAGGATAATTGGTCATGGCGACTAGGGAAGGAGTGTTGGTTTGGACTCCATTGTATGTTGGGAAAGGTAGTGTTAAATAGCAGTAAGGTCATGAACATTAGGGATGTTAGTGTAAAGGGAGGTGGCATCAATAGTGTTGAGCAAGGCATATGTAAAGGCTGTGGGCACCATCCTATGCCAATCTATTCATGGGCCATCCAAAGGAAACCTTCCTAAACACCCAATATCCTAAACCCCTCACCTTGTTCAGATTCATTGGTGACATCTTTGCGATCTGGATTGGGTGTGGATACCCTATCCACATTCCTCCAAAACCTCAACACCTTCTCCCCTGTTCGCTTCACCTGGCCCTACTCAACCCAACAAGCTACCTTCCTAGATGGTGAACTCCACCTTCAATAAGGGTTCATCAGTACCTCTGCCCATATCAAACCTACTAACCACCACCAATACCTCCACTGTGATAGCTGCCACCCATTCCATACCAAGAAGTCCCTTCCATACAGCGTAGCCACCTGGTGGCCATCGCATCTGGATTGGTGAGTGGTCTCTCTCAAAATAGACTGAGGGCCTCACTGAGGACTTTACAAACTGTAACTATCCTCCCAACCTTGTACCAAACATATCTCCTGTGTCCTATCTTTCCAGTCACCCAACACCACCCAGAGTTCTACCATCCAGCCACAGAGGAGCATTCCCCTTGTAGCTCAGTAGCACCTAGTACTGGAGTAACTGAATTACATTCTCTGGCAGGGTTTTGACTACCTCTTGTTGTGTTCTAAAATGAGGAATGTTCTGCTGACTATCCTTCCCACCCCTCCCACAACGCCACAATGGTATTCTGCCGTCCATCGAACCCAGACAATACACCATCCCTACACAACCCCTGCTCTTAACCCCTTACTTTATGGATCATATCCCTGTAATAGACCTAGATGCAAGACCTGTCCCATACATCCTCCCACCACCACTTACTCCAGTCTGATCACAAACATCACCTTTCCCATCAAAGGTGGGGCTGCCTGTGAAACTAGTCATGTGATCTATAAGCTAAACTGCAACCACAGTGCTGCATTCTATGTCAGCATGACAACCAACAAGCTGTCTATCCACATGAATAGCCACCGACAAACTATGGCCAAGACACAACTGGACCAACCTGTTGCTGAGCACGATGCCCAAAGTGACATTCTTCATTTCAGTAACTGCTTCACAGCCTGTGCCATATGGATCCTTCCCATCAACACCTGCTTTTGAAATTCGCAGTTGAGAACTCTCCCTGCAGTATATTGTATGTTCCCGTAACCCTCCTGGCCTAAACTTTCGTTAGTCATTGTCCTCACCTGCCTAGCACCTTCCATGTTCCTATTCCAGCACTACACACCCCTCTATTCCACTGACACACCCAGTCTTTTTACTTCTCTCCTTTTCTGTTACCCACCCCCTTCCCCCTGCTCTCCGTCTAACCTCCCGACTGCACCTAGCTGCCCTGTCCTCTCTCCGCCTCTTCCCTGCATGCTCCCCAGCTACACTTCAATGTCCCCACCTCTACCCCCCATTCCCTCCCCCTTTCTGCCCCCATCTCCTCCTGACCCTCGTCCATCGTGCACTGCTGCTGCTCGTAGCCTGGCGTCAGCTATCAGAGACGGTGGTCATGTGTGTTTGTACACTGCTGCTGCTGCTGCTCATAGCCTGGCTTCAGCTGCCAGAGACAGCGGTTTTTGTGTGTGTGTGTGTGTGTGTGTGTGTGTGTGTGTGTGTTTTGACAAAGGCTTTATTGGCCGAAAGCTTATTTTGTGACATTCTTTTTGTTGTGCCTATCTGCGACTCAGCATCTTCGCTATATGGTGAGTAGCAACTGTCCTTTTCATAATATTGTTACAATCCATCTGGGAATCTCTTATTGATGCACCTAATTTTTATGACTGATGTAGGTGTTTATGTGAATGTGGTCACTCCTAAGGCAATGATGAAAACATTATAGTTTGTCACATGGGCTGCAACAAATGAACACTACAGTTTCACAGTCACACAGTTTCTGTGTTCTCTGTAAAAATATGTTTTTAATGTTTTGGAAGTTGCACTCCAGTTTGGAAGTGTTAACTCTTGAATTCCTTTGTTGTAACATAGTTTACAACCGTTTATTATTTGTTTACATTTCTGTGAGATGTCTATGTGGTATCTCACCTGCTGTCACTATTCATCACATTTACTTGTGATTGTAATGTATTCTTACCACATGACTCATGTTCTATAACCAATGTGTAGTATGACAACAGCCAAGACCGCAGAAAGAAAGCAATCATTTCAGTGACTGGACGGACAATTCATAATGTGGGAAAATAAATAAATAAATGGCGTGATGGAGTTTTGAACATGGCTCACCCACTTGGCAGTCCAATACTATGACCACTTACCCACTATGCTGTTGCTGTTTCAGGCAGCTCTTTTTCACACTTCTTGTTCTTGGACCGTTCACTGTTTCTATTTTTCTTTTTTTTTTTCCTCCCTCCATAGTCCAGTACACCTTATTCCTGTTTTCATGCCTGATCAGTGTTCAGTTTTCGATGAGCTGGCCATCTTACCACTAAATCTGAGGAGAGTGCAATGGCGAGTTTCCATTGTAAGATGCTAGGTCTCATGTCTTGAGACCTGTGTTGCACTACATGGTATCTTATACAGACTATTGAACTGTTCACAACTAACACAAAACAAGTACATTGAATGCACTTGTACGTCATACAATTTTTGTTTCGTAATTCCGTAAATTCTGGGGAGGGGGGGCGATGAGCTCTGCACCCAGTTCAGTCATCTCTCGGATGTGTGTGATCGGGTTCAGATCTGGGGAGTTGGGAGCTGGCACATCAACTGTAACTTGCCACTGTGTTCCTTCAATCACTCCAGCACATTCCTGGCCTTGTGACATAGCACATTATCTTGTTGAAAAATGCCACTGCCGTCAGGAAACATTATCATCATGAATGGGTGTATGTGGTCTGCAATCAGTGGAAGATATTCCTTGGCTGTCATGGTGCCTTGCATGATGCCCACATGAATGTTCCCCAGAGCATAATGGACTCACCAAAAGCTTGTCTCCATCCTGCAGTACAGTGTCAAGGAGCTGTTCCCCTGGAAGATGATGGATTCCCACCCTCCCATTGGCATGATGGAGAAGGTGTTGGGATTCTGCCAGCATCCAGTGCCAATGGTCTCGTGCCCATTTTAGTCATAATTGTCGATGTTGCGATGTTGACATTGGCACATGCATGGGTCATTGAGTGCAGAGGTTCGTCATTAGGAGTGCTTGCTGCACTGTGTGTTCAGACAAACTTCTAATCTGCCCAGCATTAAAATCTGATGTTAGTTCTGCCACAGTTCACTGCCAGTCCTGTTCTACCAGTCCGCCCAGCCCACAACGCCCGACATGTGTAATGAGGAGTGGCCCTCTAACCCCGGTGATGTCTGGATGTGGTTTCTCCTTGGTTTTGCCATGTGTTGAAGACATCCCAGCACTCCTCAAACACCTGACAACAAGTGCAGTTTCTGAAATTCTCATGCCAAACCTCTAGGTCATCACAATCTGCCCTCAGTCTCAAACTCAAGTAGATCATGCATCTTCCCCATTCTACTCACAGGCAGCATGCTCACTGATACTACATGCACTGTCCATGTGTCTGACTAACAGTCATTCCTCGCCAGGTGACCCTGCTATTGCCTGGATGGGTTTATATCGACAGTATGTCAGTGGTCGTAATGTTCTTGCTGATCAGTGTATATTGGTGTTTCCACTAGGATTGAAGCACATGTGAATTGAAAGTTGATGACTGTAAATCCTCTTCGCAGGTGGCTCACAAGAGCTGTAGATGGTTATTCTCAATACACATTTATCTGGGAACAACCTGTGATTCCTTATCATCCAACCATACCAGAAGCAGTTGATACAAAGTTGTTGGTCCAGCTGTTTCAGGTGTCACCACTGTTAGAAGTTACATTGCGCACTTGAATGGAAACTTGTTATGTAAATCAAACAAACATCCAATTTACACTTCACCCAATTGAAGCGGCATTCTGTAGTCAAGCCTTGGTCCATCCCTACAATTTTGATGCATGACACTTCCTCCCAAGACCAAATTAATTATTTCTTGATGCATCTAGTGGTCTCCTATCCCTGCCTTTAGTCAAGCTGTCCAATAATTCTCTTTTCTCTGCAGTTTAATTCCATATTTCTTCATTAATTATTCAATCTACCCATATAATCTTCAGCATTCTTTTATATCACACTATATTTCAGAGGGTTTCTAGTCTCTTCTTGTGTATACTGTTTATCGTCCACATAAGGCAAGACACCCAACAAATACTTTGAGAAAAGACTTTCTTAAACTTAAAAATTTATATTCAATGTTAAGAAATTTCTCTTTCAGAAGTCCTGCTTGTAGTATTTTGTGTTTTGTATCTACTCTACATCAGCCGTTGTCAGTTATTTTGCTTCCGAAAGAACCGTAATCATCTACTGACTGTAGTATCTCATTTCCTAATGTAATTTACTCAGCATCACCTGGTTTAATTTGATTACACTTCATTTTGCTTGTTTTATCCATCACTCGATGAAGCCATTTGCTGTCTGTAACAGAATTACAATGGAACTGGCCAGCCTCAAAGTTTTTATTGAACTTGAGTACTTTTCAGGTTTCTTCTCGATTTCCTATACTGCTTGTTTGCACAGATTGAATAATGTGGAGGGTCAGCTGCTGTACTGCCACAATCTCTTTTGAATTTCTTTCATGTCATTTAACTCTGGTTTCTGTGCAAGTTGTAGATAGCCTTATCACCAGCATAATGCTGTCATTGAGTTAGAGATTAATACCTCATAAGGTACACCACATACACTGAGGCAACAAAAGTCATGGGATGCATCCTAATATCATGTCTGATCTTTCAGAGATGATGCAGCATTTTGATGTGGCATGGTCTCTACGAGTTGCTGAAAATCCCCTACAGAAATATTGAGCCATGCTGCCCCTATAGCCATCAATAATTGCGAAAGTGTTGTGAGTGCAGAATATTCTGCATGAACTGATCTTTCGTTATGTCTCATAAATGTTCGATGGGATTCATATTGGGTGATGTGGGTGGCCAAATCATTTGCTTGAATTATCCAGAATGTTCTTTGAACCAATCATGAAAAGTCGTGGCCCAGTGACATGACATTACTGTTTGGGAACACGAAGTCCATGAATGGCTGCAAATGGTATCCAAGTAGCTGAACATAACCACTTCCAGTCATTGATTGGTTCAGTTGGACCAGAGGATCCAGTTCATTGCATGTGAACACAGCCCACAACATTTTGGAGCCACCCAGCTTCCACAGTGCCTTGTTGACAGCTTGGGTCCATGGCTTGTGGGGTCTGCACCACACTCGAACCTTACCAACAGCTCTTACCAACTGAAATGGGGCTCAACTGACTCGGCTGTGGTTTTCCAGTTGTCTAGCCTAGCATCGAACCAATATTGTAAAGAGCCCAGGAGAGGCACTGCATTTGATGATGTACCATTAGCAAAAGCATTTGCTGCCGTAGCCCATTAACGTGAAGTTTTGCCACAGTGTCCTAAAGGATACATTCGTCGTATATCCCACATTTATTACTGTGATTATTGATAGCAGTCTTGCCTGTCTGCTAGCACTGAAAACTCTACACTCTGTTAGCACAGAGAATTATACACAAATGCCACTGGTGTTGGTCATTAAGTGAAGGCCGTCGATTACTGTGGTGAGAGGTAATGCCTGAAATGTGATATTCTCGACACTCTCTTGACACTGTGGATCTTAGAATATTGAGTTTCCTAAGGATTTCCAAAATGGAATGTACCATGCACCCAGCTCCAACTACCCCTCCACAACCAGAGTCTGTTAATTCCTGTTGTGCGGCCATAATCGTGTTGGAAACCTCTCCACATGAATGATCTGACTACAAATGACAGTTATACCAATGCACTGCCCTTTTGTACCTTGTGTATCCAATATTGCCATCATCTTCAAATGTGCATATCACTATCCCATAACTATTGTCATCTCTGTGTATGATTCCAGTGGTATCCTGTAACAGAACATGCCACCAAAGTGTCTTCCTTTAATCCGATCTGATGCAGATCACAAACACTCAAACAATACTCAACAATGGGTCACACTAGTGTCGTATATGTCATCTCCTTTACAAATGAATCATACTTTCCTAAAATTCTCCCAATAAATCAAAGTTGCTCATTTGCAGTCCTTATATGCTCATTCTATTTCATATTGGTTTGCAGGGTTACACCTAGATATTGAACCAACGTGACTGTGTCAAGCAGCACACTACTAATTCTGTATTCGTACATTATTGGTTTGTTTTTCCGATTCATCTGCATTAAATGACATTTAGAGCTAACAGCCATTCATCGCATCAATTAGAAATTTTGTTCAAGTTATCATGTATCTTCCTACAGTCACTTGACTACAACACCTTCCCATACTCCACAGCATCACCAGCAAACAGCCACAGACTGCTGCTTACCCTGTCCACCAAATCTATCATTTTTGTATATACAGGGTGGTCCATTGATCGTGACCGGGCCAAATATCTCACGAAATAAGCATCAAACGAAGAAACAAAGAATGAAACTCATCTAGCTTGAAGGGGGAAACCAGATGGCACTGTGGTTGGCCCCGCTAGATGGCACTGCCATAGGTCAAATGGATATCAACTGTGTTTTTTAAATATAGGAACCCTCATTTTTTATTACATATTCGTGTAGTACATAAAGAAATATGAATGTTTTAGTTGGACCACTTTTTTCGCTTTGTGATAGATGGCGCTGTAATAGTCACAAACATATGGCTCACAATTTTAGACTAACAGTTGGTAACAGGTAGGTTTTTTTAAATTAAAATACAGAACGTAGGTACGTTTGAACATTTTATTTCGGTTGTTCTAATGTGATACATGTACCTTTGTGAACGTATCATTTCTGAGAACACATGCTGTTACAGCATGATTACCTGGAAATATCACATTAATGCAATAAATGCTCAAAATTATGTCCATCAACCTCAATGCATTTGGCAATATGTGTAACGACATTCCTCTCAACAGTGCAAGTAGTTCGCCTTCCGTAATGTTCGCACATGCATTGACAATGCGCTGACACATGTTGTCAGGCATTGTCAGTGGATCACGATAGAAAATATCCTTCAACTTTCCCCACAGAAAGAAATCCAGGGACGTCAGATCCGGTGAACTTGCTTCGACGACCAATCCACCTGTCATGAAATATACTATTCAATACCACTTCAACCGCACTTGAGCTATGTGCCAAACATCCATCATGTTGGAAGTACATCGCTATTCTGTCAGGCAGTGAAACATCTTGTAGTAACATGGGGAGAACATTACGTAGGAAATCAGCATACATTGCACCATTTAGATTGCCATCGATAAAATGGAGGCCAATTATTTTTCCTCCCATAAAGCTGCACCATACATTAACCCGCCAAGGTCGCTGAGGTCCCACTTGTCGCCGCCATTGTGAATTTGCCATTGCCCAATAGTGCATATTATGCCGGTTTACATTACCGCTGTTGGTGAATGTCGTCGCTAAATAGAACGTGTGTAAAAAATCTGTCATTGTCCCATAATTTCTCTTGTGCCCAATGGCAGAACTGTACACGACATTCAAAGTCGTTGCCATGCAATTCCTGCAGCATAGAAATATGGTACAGGTTCAATCGATGTTGATGTAAATCTTTAGGTTTTGGCAGCTCACTCTGAAGATGGCTGGACGGTATACAGACGAAATATTAGAAGAAGAAGAAGAAGAAGAAGAAGAAGAAGAAGAAGAAGAAGAAGAAGGAGATTTCTTGCGGCTGCACACCCGAAACTTAATGGAACTCTCAACACCGTCATTTCTGAGATTCCCAATTCTCACGCAATTTGTCTGCTACTGATGTGCGGATTAGCCGTGACAGCTGCTAAAACACCTACTTCGGCATCATCATTAGTTGCAGATCGTGGTTGACATTTCACATGTGGCTGAATACTTCCTGTTTCCTTAAAATAACGTAACTATCCGGCGAAAGGTCCGGTCACTTCCATGATGTCGTCCAGGATACCTAGAAGCATACATAGCACACGCCCTTTGGGCATTTTGACCACAGTAGCCATACATCAACACGGTATCGGCCTTTTCCGCGGTTGGTAAACGGTCCATTTTAACATGGGTAATGTATCACGATGCAAATACCGTCCGCACTGGCGGAATGTTACGTGATACCACATACTTAAACGTTTGTGACTATTACAGTGCCATCTATCACAAAGTGAAAAAAGTAGTCCAACTAAAACATTCATATTTCTTTTTGCACTACACGAATATGTAATAAAAAATGGGGGTTCCTATTTTAAAAAATGCAGTTGATATCCGTTCAACCTATGGCAGCGCCATCTAGTGGGCCAGCCATAGTGCCATCTGGTTTCTCCCTTCAAGCTAGATGAGTTTCGTTCTTTGTAGTTTTTTGTTTGATGCTTATTTTGTGAGATATTTGGCCCAGTCACTATCAATGGAACACCAGTCTTATCACATTTCCCCTGGGGAACTCCAGTTTATATCCTTGTCTCTGACAAATACTCACCGTCGAGGACAACATACCGGCTTCTGTTATTTTGAGACATGCACATACCTGGGAAACTATTCCAAATGCTTGTACTGTCATTAACAGTCAACAGTGTGTCACCATGTTAAATACTTCATGGAGATCGAGGAATATGGTATCGGCCTGTTAACCTACATCCATGGTTCACAGGATCTCGTGTGAGAAAGGGGCAAGCTGAATTCTGCAGGAGTGATGCTTCCTAAAATTCCCTCTCAAAGGAATTTATTACATTTGAATTGAGAATATGTTCAAGGATTTTGCAGCAAACTAATGTTAATGATATTGTTCTGTAATTTTGCGAGTCTGTTCTTTTACCTTTTTTATATACAGGAATAACCTGTACTTTTTTCCAGTCACTTGGGAGTTTGTGTTGCGTGAGAGGTGCTGTAGAGTACTCTTCATAAAACCAAATTGGGATTCCATCAGGACTTGGCAATTTATTTAATTTCAACCCTTTCAGTGGTTTCTTTACACTGACAATGCTTATTACTATGTCCTCCAAAAAGGAGTCTGTGTGATGGTCAAATGATGGTATGCTTGTACAATTCTTCTGCGTAAACGATTTCTTAAATGCAAAATTTAGGTAAAATGTCAGCTTTACTTATGTTGTCTTCTACTTCCACACCAGACTTGTCAACAAGTGACGATACCAAACTAGTCAACAAGTGACTGGATAGAAGTTGTAGACCTACTTAGCAATTTTATATAGGATCAGAATTTTCTGAGGTTCTTGGTCAGATCTGTTGCTAAGGTATGACAGTGGTAGTTGTTGTAAGCTTGTGCATCAATCTTTTTACAGATGCACAAATTTCTATTAACTTTTGGCATGTTGTCATTTGCTTCTTCAGCACTTTTTGAATTTCGTTGTTAAATGATGGTGAGTCTTTTCCATCCTTAATCTACTTACTCAGCACATGTGAAAGCAGCCGTGTGATCTACCAACTTACAGCAACCACTTTGCCAAATTATCCTGTGTCAGTTCTAAACAAATAGGAAAATTAGTAGGGTGTTTCTTATGCTTCAGGTGTTCTAAGTAGTCTCCTCCTACTTTAGCACAACACCCAGAACGATCATACAACCATTTGAAACTGTTAATATAATGAGTATGTTACAACTGGCACCTTACTGAAACTAGTCAATTTGGATGGAGTGGCAGACTGTCTGTAGTGTAGCCCGAGGTCTTGGTGATAATTTGATTGTGAGTTGGCAGAACCAACGGATGTCAATAAAGGTTGTAACAGATTGACCTATAGTGTAGACTAATGTTTATGTTCGTGCAATATTTAATCGGTCAGTTTCAGTCGAATGCTAGTGTTAAGGTACTCATTTTAGTTTCTCATATTCAACTAACTTGACACATTTGCAGTTTCTTTTGCCATGGCAAACCATCATAGAGCCATTCTGCACCTTGTCATTTTGTGGTAAGTTCATATTGATAACCCCAAGTCTTGTCACCCAAGATACTTTTTCCAGAAAAGAATTCTCTGCAGTTTTGATTTCAGTCAAGTCATGGCATGTATTTGTGTGGTGTTGATTTTGTATGGGAGTCAAGGTGTGCAGGGCAGACTTTGCACACACTTTTCTCTTCTTTAAAACGTTCTGGAGAATGTTATGTTCGTTGCTCTATTGCAGTTTGTGAAACAAGTATAGCACACCACAGCTGTGCTTTTTGGCCAACACTTAATGCTTGTCTGACTGGTTGGATGCAAGTCTGTTAGTTGTTAGTTCAAGCTACACTGATGTTAAAGAAGGTACTGGCAGAAGTAAAGCTGTGAGGTCGGGGCGTGAGTCATGCTTGGATAGCTCAGTTGGTAGAGCACTTGCCCGCGAAAGGCAAAGGTACCGAGTTCGAGTCTCGGTCCGGCACACAGTTTTAATCTGCCAGGAAGTTTCATATCAGCGCACACTCCGCTTCAGAGTGAAAATCTCATTCTACACTGATGTTGCTTGTAAGCAAGGAATAAAATCAGACATGGAACTTTTTGGATGGACAATGTTTGTTGGCTGTCAAAAGGAATGGTCACTGCCAGACTGTGACAAAGACACAGCTGAACCACCCAGCTGCTGAGTGTGGCACCCAGTTTGATGTGCTTGACTTGAACTGCTTCACAACCAGTGTCATCTGGATTCTCCCCACCAACTCCAGCTTTTCTGAACGTTTCAGGTGGCAACTCTCCCTGCAACATAACTTTCATTCTCATAACCCTCATGGGCTCAACCTTCACTAGTCCCTGTCCTCCACCTGCGTCCCCTTCCAACCATGCACACACCTTCTATCCTACCAGCACACCTGCATAATTCTTTCTCTTCCTCTTCTCTCCCCTTTTCCTCCTCCCTCCAGCAAGGCGTCCGTATGTTGCAGCAGCCTCTGTCCTGTCCCCACCATGTCTGTGCACACTCCCACAGGCACTGAACACTCCTTCCTGCATCCCTACACTGCTAGTACTCCCCTCCCTGTCTCACACATTTGTATCCCCTTTACCCACACCTGCAAACATTGTTGCTAACCTCAGACATTAGTCACAATGAGGCTTTAGTATCTGGAAATGACAAGGGCAGGCTTTGTGTGTGTGTGTGTGTGTGTGTGTGTGTGTGTGTGTGTGTGTGTGGAGAGAGGGGCTGGCTTTATTTTATTTTGTCTATGCCTGATGAAAGATTAGTGTGACAGCTGATAAATATATAGTAGTTTCTTTCAGTATACCTGTCTGTCGCTAATACCTCCTCTGTTTGGTGAGTGGTACCTATCCTTTTCACATTGTTACTCCATCCGGGAGTTTTGATAGTTTTATTTTGTTTTAATTTCTGGGTGTTCCCAATAGGTGGTAGTAACTGCCTGCCACATGGGGTAGCCATGTGGTCTGAGGCGTCTTGTCATGGTTCGCGCAGCAACCCCCATCAGAGGTTTGAGTCCTCCCTCGGGCATGGTGTGTGTGTTGCCCTTAGTGTAAGTTATTTTAATTTTGATTAAGCAGTGTGTAACCGTAGGCTCGATGACCTCAGCAATTTGGTCCTATAAGATCTTACCACAAATTTCCAGTAACTGCCTGGAAAAAACTGTTTACTGTATTGTCAAAATGTTTCCAGGAAAGGAAGGTAACTTCTGTTTCTTTATATTAATTTTGGACTAGAGTGTGTTTAGAATATGCTGTTACATGCTAATATAGCCTAAAGTATTGAATAACTGGTTTGGTTTCTTGAAGTTTTCTCGGTGGACATAATGTTCTATCATTACACCAAAAAGATGTTGGAATAGCATGAGTGACTGTTTATTTCAGCACAACAGTATTGCAGTGTATGTTTTCTGGTGTCACACTGGATGTGTGTTTGGCAACACCCTATCCTTTCTCATTGCAGTGGCATTATTTTCATAATTTTTAAGTGTTTAATATTGCTTTTCAAATACTTAAGTTGTTTTCTAGCCTAAATGGAATTCACTTTGAACATGTCCATTGAGTTTGGTGAATCACATTAATTTTTAAATTTCATTCAATGCATTCACCACAAATGGCAACATTTCATTCATAGCATCTAAGTTCAGGACCGACAAAGTTAAATTAACAGATCACATGTATTAGGTATCTGTTCTAATTCTGGATGTTTCAGACCCATCCTAATCAGTGGCAGGTTACTCATTGCTAGTGTAAGAAAGACAGCACATGAATGTATCCAGGTGCACAAACACATTAAATTTTACTCCAGGCTGGTGAGGCATTTGAACATGCCTCACTTCATTACCACAGTATCAGATAACAAGGTCTGAACTTCTATTTCGTTATGAGCATTTTACTTTTAGAGACAATTTTATAATATAGTCACAGAAATTTTTTGGTAATTTTGTACCATCTACAAATATGAGGGTTGTCCATAAAATAAGTATCTGCAGCCACGAGGAATGCAGTTACGCAGAAACCGGTAACATTGGTATGTAGCTTGTTTTTCGCTCTCCCATTTCCCATCTCGATGAGCTGTCTGCAATGCTCAGTGATTCATTTTTTGTATGCAAAAAGGACTGTGCCGGTGGGCATCCATTCCCAACTGTGTGAAGTCTACGGAGAATGTGTAAGAGTATACAACATGTGCTCAAATGGTGAAGAGAATTCAGAGATAAAAGTACAAATGTCCAAGATGAACAGCATTCTGGACAGCCATTGGTTTCAGATGAAATGATTGTTAAAGTGGAAGAAACAATGCTGAAATGTCGAAGGGAGCTCTGTGAGGTGATCGCTGATGTCAGCAGGAACAGCATTGACAAAGTTTTGGCAGACTATTTAGGATATGCTGTGGTTTCTGCAAGGTGAGTCCTGGGAATGCTTACAGAAGACCACCAACAGAAATGTGTGAAAGACACAGCGAATTTCTTCAGGCCTACACAAATGATGGCGAGGAATTCTTGGACACTATTGTCACTGGCTACGAGACCTGGCTCCACTGTACAACACTGGAAATGAAACAGCAATCCCATCAGTGGAAACAGCCAGCATCACAGAAGCCGCGGAAGTTTAAAGAAACACTGTCTGCTGGCAAAGTGATGGCGAACATGTTTTGGGACAGGAAGGGGTTATTGTGCGAATGCCTGCATGCCTGTACAACAATCAATGCAGACCGCTACTGTGAAGCATTGAAGGAGCTTCGCCACACAATCAAAAACAGAGGCATTCTCACAAAGGTAGTGCATTTCCATCAGGACAACACTTGTCTGCACATTGCTTGTGTCACAACAAATTTGGATGGGATACTGTCTCACACCTGCTCTACAGCCCAAACATAGCCCCCAAGTGACTTCCATCTCTTCCTGAATCGAAGAAATGCCTGATTGAGGCACATTCCACAACCGGAGAGGAGCCGAAAGAAGAGTTTTTATGGTGCGGTGGGAGAGTTCTATGAAGCAAACATACAGAAGATGGTATACTGCATGCAAAAATGCATTGATCTCAGTGGTGATTTTAAGTGACAAAAATTGGTAAGAGTTTAAGCTCTGCATACTGTATTATTCAGTGCCAATAAGCACATTTTTCATAGTGAAAAATAATTAGGAGCCTTATTTTATGGACAACCTTCATATGAAGTTAAAAATTTTAATTTTATGTCTTGTTTCATGTAGAGATATAATTCAGAGGAAATGTTATCATTAAAGTATTATATGTTTCAACACCTAGGTTATGAAGAGGACCAAGAAACAACTGAGGCAAGTGCAGAACATAATACTGCTTCCAATGGTAACAACAACAACAGCAACAACAATGCTGTTACCAGTAGCTCCACAAGTGGCGGCAATAGTAGTAGCAGCAGCAGCAGTAGTACTACTAGTGCTAATAATAGTACTACTATTCCAGTTCAGCTGCCCTCCACTTCAGCTACCAGTCGTACGGAATATCACAGAAGAAGTGGAGGCAGTGATCGTACAGAACAGAGAGACCGCACAGACAGAAGCACTGGGAATAGTGGTGCAGAAAGACCTTCATTCAACCATTATTCTTCCAAGCCTCAGATGTATAATGCTAGCTTGCCATTTCATGTGCATGGAATCAACATGTATACTTCTCCCCCCCCTCCACCCCAGCCATCACAACCTCAGCAAACACCTCCACCACCCCCACCACCACCTCCCAACCCATATGGACCATATTATAGCCCACAGAGTCAGTACCAGTATGCTCCATATTGGATGATGCCCCAGTAACACAAATATTTCCCGGCTGTCATGCACTCTTCATATATTGCACAGTGATAATACATGTATGTTTGTGTAAGTAAAATAATTTACTATGGAAATAGATTTACTTAAGTGTTGGAAGTAATTTCACATTATATTACATGTCAAAGGCATTAATGTAATTGTTTGGAGCTCAGTTATCTACTTTGTGCAGCAGCAGTAGATAGTGTAAATGAAAAATATTTGTGCATATATGTTGTTAGCAATTTGAATTGTATTCTGTATGTGAAGGCCTTCAGATAATTTGTTGTACATTGTGTTGTAGCAATAGACATTTAATGTACATTTTCCAAGTAAGTATTAAAAATTGCCATGCTCCTCCTGATTTCAGAATGCTGTGAGATTTAAAACCTTGTGACACTGCCATCCAATTGGATGCTTATAATGAAACAAGTAGACAGCATTAAGTTATGGACACCACAAGAATTAAAGCAGTGTGTAAGTGTTTGTGTTATCCCACAGTTACTTAAAGTGTGTGTTTCCTGTACCTCTTTGCTGTTTGATATCACTTTTCCCACACACTTAAACTACCGTGATATTTGTATAGACACCCATTATTGAACTATCATATGATGACAATTGCAGCATTATGATATTTGAATTTATATAATTTTTATCTTTCTTTTTTTTTAAAAAAATTGTCATTGTAATAGTATTCTTTTGTTCAACTTGGATAAAGTCTTGGTGTGAACTGTCCAGTTCATCTTTTTTGTTCTGCCGTGAGTGCTCTTTGTTATTCCAATATTTGTTAAAGAAAAATACATTAAAATGCATTTACCAAAGCAATGAGTTTACTTCTTTATTGCAACTCTTTAATAAAAATTACAATTATGAGTATAACTAGCTGAGTTTCCAGGTGTCTGTTGCTCGGCTCCTGTTTAATTGTTAAGTAGCAGAGTACTCACATATATAATTATATTATACTTGAAATTTTGATGGATGTTGAGTATATTACTCTAAAATATTAGTGATTTTGAGCTTCAGTATAAAATATACAATGCAGTGTTTTACTTATTTCAGGCTTTCCTTCCACTTGCATTCTGATGGCTTCTTTAGAAATAGAAAAGTGTCTAAACATCAGCTTTGATTATAAATGTGATGAAGTAAGTTCCAATGATACAATAAAATGTAGCCATTATGTTCATGTGGAAATAGCCTTACATCATTGTGACATTTTTAAATGCCTTTGACCTATAAAAAAAGTAATTTGTTTGGTTGTTCTGTTTCCTTTTCATTATGGAATGTTTAAAATTAATTTGGTGTACAAGAGCATTTGATAAGGGAAATAAGTGGATATCCTGTTCCCCCCTCCCCTCCAATTTAACACAATCAAAGCCATTCAGAACCATATTCTTGTTCTCCCACCAAGGAAACATCCTGGGCAGTATTGAGAAATGAACCTAGGTCCTCTGCACAACAGTCATATGTGCTGCCTAATCAGCTACAAAAGTGGACTGATGATGTAGAAGAGAAACTTAATTGAGTGGAGCAGATGAGTAAGAGAGAAAGACTGTGAAACTGTAAGTAAGTGTAATGTAGAACAGGCAGACAAACATACTCTTTCTTTTAATGACGCTAAATCCTTGTTGCACGTAAACAACTTGACAGTAGTCAGATTAAGAATCTGAAGAAGCATCCACATCGCTGTACAATCATGATGATGTACAATATCAAAATGAACAACTGGAGAACCAACAACAAGAACAGCTTCAACAAAAGGAATGAAACATACTGTGCAGACGATGTCCTCCTAGCTACAGCTGCACCAGCAAATTGTGAAAAATATACCCTACTGGCCATTGAAATTGCTACACCAAGAAGAAATGCAGATGATAAACGGGCAGTTATTGGACAAATATATTAAACTAGAACTGACATGTGATTACATTTTCACCCAATTTGGGTACATAGATCCCGAGAAATCAGTACCTAGAACAACCACCTCTGGCAGTAATAACGGCCTTTATACGCCTGGGCATTGAGTCAAACAGAGCTTGGATGGTGTGTACAGGCACAGGATGCCCATGCAGCTTCAACACGATACCACAGTTCCTTCAAGAGTGGTGACTGGCGTATTGTGACAAGCCAGTTGCTTGGCCATGATTGACCAGACGTTTTCAGTTGGTGAGAGATTTGGAGAATGTGCTGGCCAGGGCAGCAGTCGAACATTTTCTGTATCCAGAGAAGTCGAACATTTTCTGTATCAAGAAAGGCCCATACAGGACCTGCAGCATGCGGTCGTGCATTATCCTACTGGGGTTTCGCAGGGATCGAGTGAAGGCCAGAATCACGAGTCGTAACATATCTGAAATGTAGCATCCAGGGTTCAAAGTGCCGTCAATTCGAACAAGAGGTGACAGAGACATGTAACCAATGGCACCCCATACCATCGCACCAGGTAATACACCTAGTACGGTGATGACAATACACGCTTCCAATGTGCGTTCACCGCGATGTCGCTAAACACGGATGCGACCATCATGATGCTGTAAACAGAACCTGGATTCATCTGAAAAAATGATGTTTTGCCATTCGTGCAGCCAGGTTCGTTGTTGAGTACACCATCGCAGGCGCTCCTGTCTGTGATGTAGTGTCAAGGGTAACCGCAGCCATGGTCTCTGAGCTGATGATCCATGCTGCTGCAAACGTCGTTGAACTGTTTGTGCAGATGGTTGTTGTCTTGCAAACATCCCCATCTGTTGACTCAGGGATCGAGACACGGCTGCATGATCCATTACAGCCATGCGGATAAGATGCCTGTCATCTCGACTGAGTGACACGAGGCTGTTGGGATCCAGCACGGCTTTCCATATTACCCTCCTGAAACCACTGATTCCATATTCTGCTAACAGTCATTGGATCTCAACCAAACTGCAATTGGGATAGGCTACAATCTGACCTTTATCAATGTCGGAAATGTGATGGTACACATTTCTCCTCCTTGCACGACACATCATAACAGCATTCACCAGGCAATGCTGTCAACTGCTGTTTGTGTATGAGAAATCGGTTGAAAACTTTCTTCATGTCAGCACGTTGTAGGTGTTGCCACCGGCGCCAAGATTGATGCTGTGAAAAGCTAATCATTTGCATATCTTCGCATCTGTAGCACGTCATCTTTGTGGTGTAGCAATTTTAATGGCCAGTAGTGTAGCTGAAGGCATTTTTGGAGAAGAGGTATTTTCCATCTCAGGTTTCACCGTCTTCTGAAAGACTTTTTTCCAAGAAAAGTTTCATTTCATTTGTTTCAGACTGTTCAAGTTTCAGTTCCGGCAACTTATTTCCTAAGTTATTTCAGTAAGCAACTCTTCCAAACAGTGGTGGCATGTACAAACATTTTATACAAGATTAAAACGATACAAGAACTTGCAACAAGTTCAAAAGAAACTTTTCAGTGAGCATATTGTAATAGGATGTGTATTTCCGCTTCCATTTGTCACTAATGATATTCCAGGAAATAATTTCTTTCTCATTATTAAAAAGCTCTTCATGTTCTACATCTACATCTACATGACTACTCTGCAATTCACATTTAAGTGCTTGGCAGAGGGTTCATCGAACCACAATCATACTATCTCTCTACTATTCCACTCCCGAACAGCGAGCGGGAAAAACGAACACCTAAACCTTTCTGTTCGAGCTCTGATTTCTCTTATTTTATTTTGATGATCATTCCTGCCTATGTAGGTAGGGCTCAACAAAATATTTTCGCATTCGGAAGAGAAAGTTGGTGACTGAAATTTCATAAAAAGGTCTCGCCGCGACGAAAAACGTCTGTGCTGTAATGACTTCCATCCCAACTCGTGTATCATATCTGCCACACTCTCTCCCCTATAACGCGATAATACAAAATGAGCTGCCCTTCTTGTTGCTGATATAAATAGTGTTTTTGGGGAAGAAGAAGAAACAAGACTGTGGAAAGTTCAATCTGCTGTTGACGCAGTGGTAGCCATGTGCCTCAGGCTGCCAAGAACCTGGGGGCAGAACTTTTCTACAGAAAATCACACAATGCCATTTTGTGGTTGTCGCTCACTGAAACAGCAGTGGGTTAGTATTGGATTTCAAAATTTATCAGTCCTAGTCAACTACTTTACCGTGAACAGGAACAGGACCAGGACCAGGAATTGTTTTGCAGTTAGCAGGAACAAGCATACACACCTTTACTGCGATAAGTATTTCACCACTTTGGCTGTTCTCAAAAAACTTAAATCAAAAATAGAGTCAAAGGCACAATAATAAAAAACAGAGCAAAGGGCATACAGTTATCTGAACAGATGACACTGAAACATGACAAGGAGTTACGTTGAGATGGTGACAAAACTGTCCAGAGGAAAGCCTCCAGAGATGTTACTTATGCTTCAACTGCAACAGATAGTTATCCTGTCCAACAGATAGTTATCCTGTCTAAGCTTGTTCACAGATAGATCAAAATATAGAACAGATAGTTAGGATCCCCACTCATGATGGAAATATATTGGATCTAATGGCAACAAATAGACCAGAAGTCTTTGAGGATGTCCACGTCGAAATTGGTATCACTGATCATGACGCAGTTATGGCAACGATGGCTACCAAAGTACATAGGACAACTAAAACAAGCAGAAAAATATATATGTTCAGTAAACTAAATAAAAATCAGTGTATGGCTAGAGATAGAGAAATACTGAATGAAATGCATTTGGATGTCAAGAGATTCGTGGCTGATGCCTTCAATAACTGCCATTGCAGAATATTGTCAAATGAACTTTCACAGAACCCATAGAAATTCTGGTCGTATGTAAAGGCTGCTAGTGGCACCAAAGTTAGTGTTCAGGAACTGAAATTGAGAGTAGCAAAGCAAAAGCTGAAATGCCTAACTCCATTTTCAGATGTTCCTTTATAAAAGAAAAACCATGAGAATTGACTAAATTTAATCCTTTTTACCACTGAAAAGATGAATGACATATGTTCTGGCATAAAGTCAAGCACCAGCACACTAGTCAGCAATGTTAGAGCAGAAAGGACTGTGCGTAAGATGTCAGCCAATAGCACACTGACCAACCCCTTACCTCGACAGCAGCGGCTTCTAGGCGAAGATAACATCAGCGCCACTTCTAGAGCATTGTTAATTTTGCATGTCGCTCTCTGCTTGCGACACACCTGTATTTTCAGAGTTAAGTATTGTCATTTATCTTCTGCAATAAAACTCATTAATACAATTTTCTTGAATTGTTGTCTAGGGATCCAAGAAAGCAGGTTTCCTAGACTCCCCATATTTGACAACTAAGCAGGATACAACAAAATAAGTATTAGTGTCAGTGGTGTAGGGAAACAACTGAAATTGTTAAAACTGAACAAAGCTATAGGTCGTGATGGAATACCTGTCAGATTCTATACTTAATTTGTGGCTGAGTTAGGCCCTCTTTTAACTATAATCTAACATAGATCCGTTATACAAAAAATTGTGCTCGTTCTTGGAGAAAAGAGCAGGTCACGCGCACTTACAATGAGGGTAGCAGAAGTGATCTACAAACTACTGTCCAGTATCCTTGATATCAGTTTGTTGTAGAATCTTAGAACACATTCTGAGATCAAACATAATGTGGTATCTCAAACAAAATAATCTCCCCCATCCCATCCAGCATGGATTCTGAATACATCTATCACATAAAATCCAACTCATATTTTTCTCACATGACATACTGAAAGCTTTGGATCAAGGCAACCAGGTCAAAGCAGCATTTCTTGGTTTCCAAAAGGCATTTAACTCAGTACCCCACATCTATGCTTATTGTCAAAAGTACGATTGTAACAGGATGTCAAGTGAAAGTTGATAGTGGCTTGAGGACTTTTTGATAGACAGGATGCATCATGTTATCTTGGATGGACAGTCATCTTCAGATGTAGAAGCAACTTTGGGTGTGCCCCAGGAAAGTGTGTTGGGGACCCTTGCTGTTCACATTTTATATTAATGACCTTGCGATCAATATTAATAGTAACATCAAGCTTTTTGCAGATGATGCCATTATCTATAATGAAGTACTATCTGAGAGAAGCTGCATAAATATTCAGTCATCACGATAAAATTTGAAAGTGGTGCAAAGACTGGCAGCTTGCTCTCAATGTTCAGGAATGTAAAAGTGTGTACTTCACAAAAAGAAGGGGGGGGGGACATAGTATCCTATGACTATAATATCAATGAGTCACTGTTGGAATCAGCCAACTTGTACAAATTCCTGGGTGTACCACTTTGTAGGGATATTAAATGGAATGATCACATAGGCTCAGTCGGAGGTAAAGCAAATGGTAGACTTTGGTTTATTGGCAAAATACTGGGGCAGTGCAAAAAAAGTCTACAAAGGAGATTGCTTATAAATTACTCATTTGACCAATACTAGTATACTGCTAAAGTATGTGGGACCCATACCAAATAGGACTAAAAGGGGATATTGAATGTATACAGAGAAGGGCAGCTCAAATGGTCACCGGTTTGTTTAACCTTTGGGAGAGTGTCACAGAGAAACTGAAGAAACTGAACTGGTAGACTCTTCAAGATAGACGTAAAATGTCCTACGAAAGTCTATTAACAAAGTTTCAAGAATACACGAATGCATAATTTTGCGTGGTGTATGTATTTAAAAAAATTTCTTCCTCTTCCACAGTGTCCAGTGGTTCAAAATTCACAAGCTATTGGTGATGTTCTCCTTGGTCATTGTCAAGTAGTGACTATTGAATGACGTGCCTCCCGTTCTTATATTGCCGTGCTGTCTTCAATGACATCACTCGTGCTCGCTCCAGCACTATATATGGTACTCTTTCCAATGGCTAGGTTCCAAGCTGTTGTCAGAAATTTTTAATGTCGTCGCTTCTTTTATAATACTGTCCCTACACTAGTAGTCAATGTAATAACAGATGTCTCGGCAAATGCAATACAGTGTCCATTTTCTAAAGCATGTTCTGCCACCTCTGATTTCTCAGGATACTGTAGGCAAAAACGTCTCTCGTCTTCTACACAGCTCTGTTCAATAGTATGTACAGTCTGTCCAGGGTATAGAACTGTCCACACTCACACGGTATTTTATATACTCCTGGCGTTCTGAGTCCAACATCATCTTTCACCAGCCTCACTAGCTGTTGAATTTTAACTGGTGCCCTAAAAAGCATATCAATTTTATGCTTCTTTAGAAGCTGGCTATTTTTTCCTGTTATTGAAACACAGAATGGCAAGAATGCAAGCTTCAACAACACCCAGTCATCTTGAGGCAGGAAAAATACCTGACCCCACCGGGAACCGAACCCGGGACCCCATGCACGGGAAGCGAGAATGCTACCCCCAAGACCACGAGCTGTGAACAAAAGTAACATTGAAATGTGAAAAATTGTCCTTCAAAAACTATTACTTGATTATGAACCCAAGTCAATATTTTCTTTAGTTAAGAGAATCTGATGATTTACCAAATGGGTTGTAAATGAGAAATCTTGTCACTGAACACACATTAGAAAACTAGAGAAAATCGTTACCAGCTTTAAATCAGCTTTAGAGCAAGATGATACAATTCAGATGCCGTGTAATACATTGCACCAGCCATAATGCAGCCCCATTGTTAATGCTGTTCTCAAACACGGGATGAAATAGTTGATGTTTGTAAGCAGCTGGAAATCACCCTGATTACTGTCAAACGATTGGCAGCTGCTGTGAATCGGTGTGTTGGAAGAGCTACTGAGAGTTGTGTACCTGTGATACCTGTATCAGTGAGGCACCTCAAGTACTGTACTCTCCTATGGATCCTGTCTCCTCTACAGAAAATACAGGATCTATCACTACCTGTCCACCTGATTGCAAGTGGCATGTCAGTGGTGGATCTAGCCGTCCTGTACAGGATGGACAGGCACCAGGGAGAACTAGGGTTGCTGTACCAGTCCCCTAACCACTAAGTTTCAGGTGCTGTCTTTCACTGAAAATGAGCCAGTGGGACTCACTTCAACTGTTTTGGGAAACCTGTTTTGTCCAGCGTCAGGAGGAGGCAAACGCAAAAGGATAGGGTTCCATTAATGGTCAACAGCTCAAATTTAGGGCACATGAGTGTCCCATAGGGAAATGGCAGCAAGGGGCAGGAAAAAGACACCAAGTTCAATCAGTGTGTATGCCTGGAAGCCTCATTCAACATGTTGAAGAGGCTATTCTGGCAGCTATTGAGGGAACAGGGTTCAACCAACTGTAGGTGGTGGCCCATGTTGGGACAAATAATTGATGCCTGTGATCTGAGGTCATTCTTGGGACATTCCAGTGACCCGCAGAGAAGGTTGAGAAGACCCACCTTGGGCGTAGTGTTTCACTGAATCTCACAACTTACAGAATTGTCCCCAGAACTGATTGTGGCCCTTTAGTTCTGAGTCAAGTGAAAGGACTGAACCAGAGACTTTGAAGGGTCTGTGACAAGCTAGGCTACAGCTACCTAGACTTGCGCCATAGGGTTGAGAAATGTAGGATTCCCCTAAATACCTAAATAGGTAAGATGTGCACTACACATGAGAAGCTGCTACTCAGGCAGCTGTGTGTGTGTGTGTGTGTGTGTGTGTGTGTGTGTGTGTGTGTAAGTAAGTTGTGAGATTCAGTGAAACACTACGCCCAAGGTCGGTCTTCTCAACCTTCTCTGCGGGTCACTGGAATGTCCCAAGTGTGGTGCATTCAGACGCTGGAAGATTTCTTTGGGAATGGCCACCCATTCTTCACGGAGTGCTGTACTGAGGAGAGGTATCAATGTCGCTCGGTGAGGCCTGGCATGAAATCAGCATTCCAAAACATCCCAAAGGGGTTCTATAGGATTCAGGTCAGGACTATGTGCAGGCCAGTCCATTAGAGGGATGTTAATGTCATGTAACCACTCCGCTACAGGCCACACATTATGAACAGGTGCTCGATCTTGTTGAAAGATGCAACTGCCTTTCCGGAATTACTCCTCAACAGTGGGAAGCAAGAAGGTGGTTAAAACATCAATGTAGGCCTGTGCTGTGACAGTGCCATGCAAAACAACAGGGGGTGCATGCCATGCAAAACGACAGGGGGTGCAAGCCCACACCATGAATAACAAGACCACACCATAACACCACTGCCTCTAAATTTTACTGTTGGCACTGCACACGCTGGCAGATGTTCACTGCGGATTCGCCATCGCCATTGGATCGCCACATTGTGTACCGTGATTTATCACTCCACACAATGTATTTCCACTGTTCAATCATCCAATGTATACACTCCTTACACCAAGCGAGGCATCGCTTAGATTAGGCAACTCTACATCCAATCCAGATAATGATAGCTGTAGGAAACTCAGAAGTGTCAGCGTGAGATCGAAAGAAATTTCTCCCACTGATGAGAGTACTAAAATCCAAATGGTGGCAAGCTGCCAAAGCATATGCAACCAAGTGCCAGAGTTTGAAGTGCTCATGAAAAGCAGTGGAGCGTGCATAAAACTTGGTACAGAAAACTGGTTGAAATCTGAAATTGGTACTGGTGAGATTTTGGGTGAAAATTTAAGTGTATATCGAAAGGATAGGCAAATGGGAAATGGAGAGGTGTATTTGTTGCAGTAGTGAAGAAACTCAAATCCACCAAGATAGAAATTAAAGCTGCATGTGAGATTGTTTGGACAAGACTCAGTATAGGGGTGAGCACAAAATAATTGGATCGTTCTATCGCCCACCACTCATCTCCTGATGTAACCAAAAACTTTAGAGGAAAACCTCAGTTCACTTGTACACTATGTGATCAAAAGTATCCGGACACTTGGCTGAAAATGGCATTTACCAGTGTGAAGCGTGGTGTATGAGCAGCCGCTTAACCATGAAATCCAAGTTTTCTCACCTCCCGCCTAACTGTCATAATACTTGCAGTGGATCCTGATGCAGTTTGGGATTCCTGTGTGATGGTCTGGATAGATGCCTGAATATTACACATTATGACTCTCTTCAACTGCTGGCGGTCTCTGTCAGTCAACAGACGAGGTTGAATAGTATACTTTCATGATGTACAAGTGCCCTTTCATGTTTCCACTTCACTATCACATCAAAAACAGTGCACCTAGGAGTGTGAAAATCTCGCATACAGATGTATGAAACACGTGACACCCAATCACCTGACCACATTTGAAGGCTCTGAGTTCTGCGGAGTGCCCCATTCTGCTCTCTCACAATGTCTAATGACTACTGAGATTGCTGATATGGAATACCTGGAAATAGGTGGCAGCACAATGCATGTAATATGAGAAACATATGTTTTTGGGAGTGTCTGAATACTTTTGATCACCTAGTGTATATAAGTTCCCCAATCACACTGTAATTATTGGCAGAGTCTTCAATGATCCAGCAGTTAATTGGGAAAATTACAGTTTTGTTAGTCGTGGGTATGATAAAACACCCTTTACCTAGAACAGATTGTTAGAAACCCCACTCGTGATGGAAATATTTTGGATATAGTGGCAACAAAAAGACGAGACGATTTTGAGGATGTCCACTTCCAAACTGATATGTGACCATTGTGGCAACAATGACTACCAAAGTACAAAGGACAATTAAAACAAGCAGAAAGATATCTATGTTCAGCAGACTAGATAAAAAGTCAGCATTGCCATATCTCAATGAGGAACTTGAAACTTTTGGCACAGGTCAGGAGCATGTAGAGGAACTAGGGCTCAAGTTTAAAAGAATAGTTGACCATGCACTGGATAGATGTGCACCCAGTGGAACAGTTTATAATGGAAGGGAAACTCCATGGTGTACAGTCACTGTAAAGAAACCTCTAAAGAAACAGAGGCTACTGCATAACAGGTGTAAAACAAAGTGTGGGGCTATAGATAAAGAGCTGCTGAATGAAATATGTTTGGATGGCTTCAATGACTAGCATAGCAGAATTTTGTCAAATGACATTTCACAAAATCCAAAGAAATTCTGGTTGTATGTAAAGGCTGTTAGCGGTACCAAAGTTAGTGACCAGTCCCTATCAAATGAGACAGGAACTGAAATTGAGGTTAGCAAAGGAAAAGCTGAAATGCTTTAATTCCATTTTCAAATGTTCCTTTACTAAGGAAAACCCAGGAGAATTGCCCCAATTTAATCCTTGCATCACTGAAAAGATGAATGAAATAAGTGTTAGTGTAAGTGGTGTTGAGAAACAGATGAAATCATTAAAATTCAACAAAGCTCCATGCCCCGATGGAATCCCTGTCACTTTCTATTCTGAATTTGAGGCTGAGTTAGCCCCTCTTCTAACTATAATTTATTGTAGATCCCTTGAACGAAAATATTGTGCCCAGTTCTTGGAAAAAGGCGCAGGTCACCCCTGTCTGCAAGAAGGGTAGTAAAAGTGGTCCACAAAACTACTGACCAATATCCTTGAGGTCAATTTGTTGTAGAATCTTAGAATAAATTCATCATCATCATTCATCCCCATTATGGTCAGAGGAAGGGAATGGTAAACCACCTCCGCTATGACCTTGTCTAGTCGGCGGTGCGGGTCTCCCGCATCGTCCCCTATGCTCCTTGGAGTATGGGACCTTGACCTCCTCCTCCTCCTCCTCCTCCTCCTCATCATCATCATCAATGTTACCTTTACAAGCAGCTTAGTGTAACCATGCATATACATTGAAAAGCCAAAGAAACTGGTATACCTGCCTAATATTGTGTAGGGCCCCTGCAAGCAGACACAAATGCTGCAACATGACACAGGATGGACTTGACTAATGTCTGAAGTAGTGCTGGAGGAAATTGACTCCACGAGTCCTGCAGGGCTATCCATAAATCCATAAGAGTGCGAGGGGATGGAGATATATTCTGAACAGCATGTTGCAAGGCATTCCAGATATGCTCAATAATGTTCATGTCTGGGGAGTTTGATGGCCAGTGGAAGTGTTTAAACTCAAAAGTGTGTTCCTGGAGCCACTCTGTAGGAATTCTGGACGTGTGGGGTGTTGCACTGTCCTGCTGGAACTCCGAAGTCTGTCAAAAAGCGCAATGAATATGAATGAATGCAGGTGATCAGACAGGATGTTTACATATGTGTCACCTGTCAGACTCATATCTAGACATATCAGGGGTCCCATACTACTCCAACCGCACACGCCCCACATCATTACAGAGCCTCCAATGGCTTGAATAGTCCCCTGCTGAAATGCAGGGTCCATGGATTCACGAGATTGTTTCTTTACCCATACATGTCCATCCGTTCGATACAATTTGAAACGAGACTTGTCTGACCGGGCAATATGTTTCATCAACTGTTGAATGTCGGTGTTGACAGGCCGAGGTGAGGTGTAAAGCTTTGTGTCATGCAGTCATCAAGGGTACATGAGTGGGCCTTTGGCTCAGAAAGCCCATATCGATGGTGTTTCATTCAGTTGTTCGCACTCTGACACTTGTTGATGGCCCAGAATTGAAACCTGCAGCAATTTGCAGAAGGGTTGCACTTCTGTCGCGTTCAACAACGATCTTCAGTCATCGTCGGTCCCGATCTTGCAGTGTCTTTTTTCAGCCGCAGCAATGTCAGAGATTTTAAGTTTTACTGGATTCCTGATATTCACAGTACTCTTGTGAAATGGTTGTATCGGAAAATCACCACTTCATCGCTGCCTCAGAGATGCTGTGTCCAATCACTCGTACGCTGACTATAACACTGCGTTCAACTTGCTTAAATCTTGATAACCTGCCATTTTAGCAGCAGTAATCAATCTAACAACTGTGCCAGACACTTGTTCTCTTGTATAGGCATTGCCGACCGCAGTTGGTAGATGTTAGTAAGGAATATGCTTGCTCCTCCATGTTCAGAACTTAAGAACTAGGCAACTAGTTTCAATTGTGGCTGTCACTAATTAATCCAGAATAAAATAGCTGATGTCATCGGCATATCAGATGAAATGAACACTTTAAATGAAGAATGAAGTATGAGAAATTTTCATTCAGGACTGAATGTCATAATTCTTGATTGCTCACCAAAACTGAATGCTAAAACACTTTTCATAGCAATATTTGGACCATCCAAAAAAAGAACCTAACAGAGTGTGCCAAACTGTTACAAAGGCTTAGCTTAATGCTAAAAATAATAATCAGAGGAGTAGGTGGAAATTAACCAGAATAGTAAAAGATTGATATTACCTTTGCGATGAGGACACTTTAGAAGTGGCAAATCTGACATGTCAATTGGATCATCGACCAAAGTCATCATGTTTAGTGCCATCTGACCACCTATTCCCCAATCTAAAATGATTTGTGTCCGGAAAATGTTTAGATTTTAATGAAGAGGTTATTCAGCTGGAAATGGATGAAATTAACTAAAAAAAAGGCCATGTGTGATCTGTAGAATTGTAATTATGTATATAGAAATATGCTAATATTTTGGGAATCAAAGATCTCAATGATCTTTGGCTATTATCGACATTGATACTGACACTGTATCAGTCCCAGGGATACAAAGGCTTTTGAGATTGTTGTAATTTCAAATTTGAAGTTGGATAACAAATGACAAAAATTTTTTCATGTGATATATAATTACAAGTTTACAATATTTGGACTTTTTCATTTACTTTTATTGAGATCCTTTATTCTTGCCAAGTTTCATGATTCTAAACCAAAGGGAAGTACCCTCTAGGTTTTGATGAGTGAGTTTATATCAAAATATGACATAAATGTCCAAATCTTTTGAGTGCATTGACTTAGAAACTTTAGTTGTGTGTGTGTGTATGTGTGTGTGTGTGTGTGTGTGTGTGTGCGCGCGCGTGTGGGTGGATGTGCGTGTGTGCGCATGTATACAAAATTTAATTTTAACGATGTCTTTGGCATTTAGTTGAGATTGTGCAACAATTAGTGCTTCAGTTGCAAGAAAAGAAATTTTAAGGAGATGGACATAATCCTCACTCACAGTTTTTCTGCACTGCCAGTACAGTTTTGCCAGTTAAGGCAGTGTCTGTCTTCAAACTAATCTGCATCAGGTATGTTAATAAAATTACAAACGGAGGAAATGATTGGCCATTACTTGCCTTCAGGAAGCAAACTTTCAATACTGCTGATATACACTTTTGAGATGCAAAAAAAAATACGTTTCTAACTTTTGCAACTATTTGTTTCTTCCTCAGTGTGGAGTGAAGGATATGTTTGGGAAGTTTGGAAAGGAACAGCAGGTAACTCCAATGCCAGGATGAGAGGGTTTCATCTGTCGTTAGGGCGACTGGAAACAAACAAGACATATTGCTGAGTTATGATCTCTGGGATTTTGTTACTGAGAAATTAATTTGGAAAGCTTGTCATGTGGGTTCTACACTGTAGGGAATATGCCTAAAGTATTGGGTGAAGCTATACTGGATGAGTCAGGGGGAAAGGTACATGCTTTGAGGGGTGATACTAGTGGTGATTCTGAACAAAAAAAACTCCTAACAAACATATGCCCTTTTCTTAACAATTTCCGGGTAACGAAAACATGTAGCATCGTCCTTATTAACCGTGTCCGTACACAGTTCACTTGTGCATGGCAGTTATTTACCTCAAGTCTCAGTCCAACAGTGCTTGTCGTAGTGCACGATACTACAGTGTTGTTATGTGAACAACGAATACAGTTTTGTGTTGTGAAAACACCATGGATCTTCACACTTGCATAGTATGCTGACAAGGTGTTTGTCTATGGTTTGTCAAATGGGAATTCCAGAGCTGCGAGAATACCAACAGTGATTTCCGAATCACAGAGTGCCAGATAGCAGGGTGTTTCACGGATTGTGAGAGCATGGTACGCTTCCCAGCGTAAATGATGTCTCTGTATGTCCCATGCAACACACTCTTAATGAAGTTGAGAACATTCTTCAAGTAGTGGAACAGAACCCTCTACTAGCTCTAGAAGAATTGCCAACTTGGTATTCCACAAACATGAGTGATACGCACAGTACAAGAGGAAAGTCTGTACCCCTTTCATCAGCAGAGTGTACATCTGCATAAAGGAGATGCTGCCGCCCAGCAAGAATTCTGTCAATAGATCATTGCTAATGAGCAATTAATTCCACATATTCTGTTCAGTGATGAGTCAACATTTACCCGCAACAGAATCAACAACACACACAAATCTCATGTACGGGCAAATGAAAATGTGCATGCTACTGTTGAAATGAATTTTCAATGACATTTCTCAGTCAACATGTGGTGCAGTATTACTGATGACCAACTCATCGGTCCAGTTGTTTTAGATAACTGTCTTACTGGAACACAGTATCTTGAGTTTCTTCAAAATGTGTTACCAGAATACGTGGACAATATCCCTTTGACAACACAAGCTCGTACATACTTTCAGCATGTAGGAGCTCCTACGCAAGCCACGAGGCCAGTGACAAGTATCTCAACACAACACATCCTGGTCATTGGATTGGTCACTGTGGAGTCATTGCTTGGCCACCGAGGTCACCTGATCTTACCCCATTGGATTACTGTTTATGGGGGTGGCTGAAGAGCGACATAGCGCAGAGTGGACACAAGAGAAGAACTCCTCGCTCGTATTTTACGCACTTGTGCCCAGGTAAAGGAATGCAAAACTGAGCTCTGATCGGCGACACATCTGTCTATAAGAGCAGCAACATGCAATGAAGTTGATTATGGGCTGTTTGAACATCTTCTGTGAGGAAACATACACAATTAAACAAACCATAACATAACAGTATCTTAATTTACTGTAACCTGCACCTTTCTCAATCCTGGCTGTTTTCATTGGTTAACCTGAAGACAGTTAAGAAAAGGACATATGTTTATTAGAAGTTTTTTTTGTTTTGTTCAGAATCACCAACAGTATTACCTGTCAAAGCATGTACCTTTCCTCCTGACTCACCCTGTATATAATGTCAAACATTCACCGTAGCAACTTCACCAAATACTTATCTTGGCATGTAATACTGTTTTATTACATTACTCATTTAGTCACTTCTAGAAGGAATTAGTGGTGTTCAATGACACCTTTTTGGCAGCATGGATCAATGTAAGTTAAGGAAGTGAATGGTGGATACTGTACTAAGTATCATGGAGAACTTTAATCACGAATTCCTAGGTTCTAAAGACCAACAGATAAATACCTATTTGGCAATAAACAAGTGGATCCTTCAAATTTTATGTGGTTGATATCGATGATGAAAGTACAGACATTGTGGGACAATTAGCAATATTACGTTGGGTATGAATTTGTTTGTTTGGTGGCTTTCCATATCATACAGTCCAAGCTACTATGCTGCACTGAAATAATAAAATGAAATGAAATGACCATGTGGCATTAGAGAACCCACCTGTGTTGTTTGGTTGCCTTGTGCAGGTCTTTCTATTTGATGCCACTTCAGAGACTTGCACATCAATGATGATGAGGACAATACCCAGTCTCCAAGCAGATAAAATCTAGAACCCACTGAGAATCAAACTCAGGAACCCCTGGTCGAGAGACAGCAGTGCTAACCAACAGACAATGAGCAACAGATATTGAAAAAAACATTTGCCCAGCAATAAGGCAGATAGTATGAAGGAAGGTTTGTGTAATTTGGCATGAATCTATTTTTACCAGTATCCTGACAAATTGGAGTTTACTGCTGAGTAGTGAGCAGAATGGTTTTCGTTGATACGTAAATGGTGCAACAGCTGAGGGGAGCAAGCTGCTGATACACTCCTTCTGCAAACATAGTTGATATGAGTTAAAATTCCTGTGTTCACACATTAAACTTGAAGGTCATTAGAAACAGTTTGTTACTTATCAATAATCCTAATTTGAAACTAAACAGAAATGTTACACCCCGAAGCACAGGTTCAATATTTATCAAACTTCATAGAGATGTTCATCATATAATGGGCAATAAATGATTAAACTTTCATTCAACTTGGAATTGATGATGTCCATTGTCGACACTAGTATGAGGTGTGACCCCCTTGGGTACGAATAAACTCTTGTATTCATTGTGAAATGGAGGAAAAGAGTGTCTGAATGTTACCTTGAGGAATAACTTGTCATGTCTGAAATACATGATGTGTCATGTTTGTGAAGATTGTTGGCTGGAATCTACATAAAAATATATGCAAGTTGGACAAAAACAATAGAAACAAAAGGAGAAATGCATGCTTGAACATAAATGCATGTGCTAGCCAAGCCTTCAGGTTATACTGGTGTATTTGACCATGAATGGCACATTTTTAATGTCCTCAATACATTGCAAATGCCAGTTGTGGTCAGAACCGTGTTCTGTGTAGTTGTGAATGCATTATGTTGGAAACAAGTGAATTTGAATGTGGGAAAATTGTTGGTGCTTGTATGCTGGGTGTTTCAGTAACCAAGGTGGCAGAAGTTTTGGTATTTATACGGCATACAGGGAAAGTGCAAAAACATAATCCACTGATGAGTGTGAGCGATGATGACAGATAGTCACTGAAGAGGGTTGCGACAAAACATAAGAGGATGACAGCTGCAAAAGTCACTGTAGAACTGAATGTCACACTTGTAAACCCTGCCAGCACCAAAACATGACGACGGAGTTTGCTGTTGGGAATTGTAGGGTGAGCTGCAATTCCCAAACCACTCATCAGTGATGCCTGTAACACGAAAATTTGGTGTGGAAGCCATAAAACCTGGACTGTGAACCAATGAAAGAAAGTCAGTCGGTCATGTGTGTCTCGTTTCACACAGTTTCAAAATTCTGGCTGAGTTTACGTTCCAAGACTGATACATGGCAGGGGTTTGGTGATGGTTTGGCCAGCCAGATCATGGGTCCCCTGGTTACTCCGCAAGCATATATTACTCTTAAGGATTATGTGACCATTTTGGCTAATTAGGTCCATCCTATGGTACAATGTTTGTTGCCCAATGGTGATGCTGTGACAGGGCCCCTGTTCCCATGACTGGTTTGGCAAGCACAAGGACGAACTGTCGCTTCTCTCTTGACCACCACAGCCACCAGATCTCAATATTATTGAGCCTTTGTGGTCCACTTTGGAAAGAAGAGTGCGTGATTGCTACCCTCCTCCATCATCACACCTGAACTTGCCACTACTTTGCAGAAATAATGGTATCAGATTCTCTTGGAAACCACACAGGACCTGTGTTTATCAGTTCTGAGACTCAAAGCAATTTTGAACTCCAACGGTTTTCCTACACCATATTAGGTGTGGTAATGTGTTTTGTTTGTGATATTTCCATAGTTTTGTCCATCTTGTATAATCTTCCCATTACATTCCAGACATACTCTGTGGGTGACGTATCAGGTGAGAGTGTACAACAGTCAAGGATCGATATATTCCACAAGGTGTTCGTGGTGCAGACAGTTATATCCTGCTGAAATATCCTATTTGGTACAAAGTCCATTAATAGTATGACAACAGGTTTTACCATTCTTGTCACATGCTGGTGAGCATACAGCCAACCTCCTAATACCAATTACCAAATAAGCTATGTTGTCATATTCATAAGCTCCCCAAAACACGATCCCACGAGTTTGAGAGGCAAGGGTCTCAAAAATAGCTGCTTCCTATGACCTTTCACCACATCGTCTACAGGTGCTTTTGAACTGACCTGACAGCCCTAATAGGAAGCAAGAGCATCTCAGAATGTTACAAGAGACTCTGGCTCTACACAAGGGAAGTCTCTGTTGCCTGTGGTATGGTGTCCACGGAAAATAATGCTCAGAAATTAGAGACATACCGATTTTTAAAAATGGTTCAGTAAGATTGATTTAAAACCATTTTAGTAATGGGTTTAAATGAAACATTTGAATCGACTTTGGCAAATATTATTTATGGAGCATATATTTCAGGCTCTGAATTTACAGTTATTGTATAACTAGTTTCAATCCAAAAGCGTTACTCAAATAGTTATTCCAGGCAAAATTTTTACATTTGGACTAGGAGACAAATGCAGCAAAACAAAGATAATAGTGTCACCTCACGGCTTGAACAGAGAGATCACTTGATATGTGAACTAAATTTACAGTCACTGACTCAGTTTGCAAATATTCCGAGGACTATTACATTGAGTCCTCACTGAATGAAAAATGGTATTTTTCGGAGGATCTTGTATATCTAATCTATCAGAATTGTATCTGAGGTTCCACTGCACTTTCATCAGTTGTCCTGTCTATATTGGAGCCAACGTATTTCAGTCCTCTGTGTGGTTCCGACCATGAGCAGACAAGTTACACTCTGTCTCAGCTGATGGTGGTGGTACATTGAAAATACTGGATACTTAAGTGCACAAAGGTTGCTCAGTGCACAGTCGTCACCACCAGCTTGACAGAGACTCGTAATTAGCAACAGCCCGGAGTTAAGCTTTTGAAAAGAAAGCAATGCCAGCTTTAAATTCAGAATCAAATTACCTATTGTTGCTGCATATAGTCCACTGCTTGACTTTCCTGATAAGTAATAAGAACTACTCCCATATACTGTGGCTCCAGAAGTTTTGCTACTGCATGGATCATTTTGCATCTAAGCACTTTCCTACATCTCATGGCAGCTTTTATAACCAATTGGTCTTCTGTAGCTCTGCCTCTATGTGAGCTGAAACCACAGTTAAAAGCTATCATGTAATTCTGACAAAACATGATTGTCTGTTTCTGTTCTCATTATAGCACTATACATTGGTTTCATAGGCTCTTCCAGTTTCTGCCATGTCTCACCATCTAACATCACAGCCTTCTCGGACTGCACATTGGAACAAAAAATTGGTTCCAGTATATCTCCCTTGTTCTTTAAAAAGCTATAAGAAATATTACTACAGCAGTCCATCATGTTCTAATGCAAGTTTGAGTGTGACAGATGATTTACAGTATTTGGATTTTATAGGATGATGCAGTACGATATGCAAATCTTGTTGGTGTAAAAAGGTTGGCTGCAGCCAGCATATTTCGAGCACTGCTTGTTATAAATGCAAAGAACTTTCCATTGCTTATTTTGTCGATGTCAGTGACAGTATCAGCACAATATTGGGCAGTTTCCGCTTTCTCTCCAGGACAAATGTTCTTATAGAATCCTGAATCGGGACTGATTATAACAAAATTAACTACACTGTAGTCCACAAAATCTGCCCAGCCAACCATAATTAATGGGACTGAATGTGACTTCTGGATATCCTACATAACACTTCTCTGCAAACACTGGTAAGCAGCATCCAGAAGGCCACCTCCAAGTGCATGACATGTAAATGATTCATAATTAGGTTCGATTTTTTGGGAGGGCACCTTGCCAATATTTGGATTTCAACAGTGGGAACAGTACATTTGTTGCAGTCATTGTCCTAGCAATACTTTCATCAACTTCTTCATCCATGACAGTTATAAATGAAATGGCAGACAATGGTGTGGGCGATGTTACATCAGTCAGCTTAGACACCTCTGCAGATGACGATGTACTCATTGCCATAGAAGGCAGAGGCTCAACATTATTTTTTTCAATTTCAATTTCAATTTGCAACTGCCTCTGTTTCTTTCTCACTGTAGGTTGTGATAAAATGGTACATTTAACAGATTGCGAACATACCTGACATTCACTGAGATGCTGGAGCAGTTCTGACAGTAATGATAGAGCTTGTCGCAATATTTACTGGGCGAGACAGAATAACGAGAATGTTTGAAATGAGTAGTGGCAGCCATGGGCAGGTGGCAGCACTGCGGGTTCATGACAGTTAGCGAGTAAACAGACCGCCATTCACCATGGATCAGTGGAATGGATAACAGCATGCATTAGCCATAAAAATATTTTATAAAAACAATGATAGTTTCGTAGCGGCACACAGGGAGTATCAACATTTTTATAATTTAAGATTTCATGATGCTGTTCTGTTGAAATACAGCATAAAATGTTGGGTTATTAACATTGAAGAGACTGGATCTGTCCTCAAGAAGAAACCAACAGGACAACCAAGAAGTGTGCGTTCTCCAGTGAACATGCTGCACATGAGTCTGTCTTACACAGCCCACAGTGTTCAATTTGTACACAAGCAGCAGTAGTTGGAATGTCCCGGGAGAGTGTTTGCAGAATTCTTCATCTTTATTTAAAAGTTCGTCTGTACAAACTACAGATGGTGCTCATCAATTGAAGAACAATGATTACCAGTTACGATTAGATTCTGTCAACAAATGACAACAAAAATAAACAATAATGATGAATTTCCAAACACGTTGTGGATGTCAGATGAGGCACATTTTCGTCTCACAGTTTATGTGAATAAACAGAACTACTGTTACTGGGCAAACACAAATCCAAATAACGTTCATGAGCGCCCTTTACACGCTAGCAGAGTGACAGTATGGTGTGGTGTGGTGTGGTGTTCCATCACATGGGATTATCAGACTATTTTTTCGCAAATGAACAAGGAAACACAAAAACTGTCAATGGCGGTCATTACGTAGAAATGTTACGAATTTTCGTTACACCTACATTGAACAACTTTCCAAATGTTCAAGAAGCCTGGTTTCAACAGGACATAGCGGCATTGTACACTGCACGGCAATCAGTGACATATGTGCAACAATGTTTGGCAACTGTGTGACCTCACGATTCGGTAACATTCCCTGCCCTCCTAGATCGCCACATTTATCCGTATGTGATTTTTTCTTGTGAGGCTACCTCAAGAGCAAAGTCTATATGACTCGGCCAAGAACCCTGGATGTGTTAAAACAGATAATTCGGGTTGCAATTCACAGTATCCCATCTGAGATGTTGCAACAGTCAATGAGGAATCTTAACAGCAGATTTCACGACCATATTCAAACAGGAGGATGGCACCTAAAGGATGTAATTTAAAAAAAAAAAATAATAAATGCCATCAATGTTTCGTAAATGGCAAAGTTATAAGGTTTCAATTACTATGAATGCAATTTCTTTCCTGCATCACTTCTAGTTTTACTCAATTGTGGAAATATTCCCATTTTTCTGTGTCACCCTGTACATCTGACTTCTGTTATTCCATCCACAGTTTGTGTTTTGAAGTGATTCCATGCACTGTGATGAAGCTGCATCACTGCAGAAGGCTTGATAACTATGACAGCCACTAATACTTCTACAGATATATATGAATGAGGTGTGACCAAAAAGTTACTGTAATTTTTGTTTTTCTTGAAGAATTTTTATTTATTCATCATTAACTTTGTACCCTTCAAAGTAATCCCCCTCATATATAATAAACTTGTGCCAACAGTTTTCTGATCTTGGAAGCACTTATGGAACTCACTTTTTGTTATGGTTCTCGGCCTGTTCAGCGATTCTATTTTTGTCTCATTAGTGATAGCAAAATGACGTCCTTCCATGATTCTCTTCAGTCTCAGAAATAAAAAGAAGTAGCAGAGGGTCATGTCTGGCAAAAATGATTGCTGAGGCAACGAACAAGCTCTGACATGAGAGGGGGAGCATTATCATGATACAATATCTATGAGTGGCTTTGCCACAATTCTGGTCTTTTCTTTGGAATGCTTCACACAAATGGTGCACAACTTCCAGGTAGTATTCCTTATTGACTGCACGACCATAAGGAAGGAACTATTGATTGCAATATCCCATTATAACTGAAGAAAATGGTGAGAATAACCTCAACATGTGACTTACTTCATCAAAATTTTTTTGGTCTTGGCTGTTCAGGCAGTTTTCACTCTGACAACTGGGCCTTAGTTTCGATGTCATACGTATGTTGTTGCTGTTGTGGTCTTAAGTCCAGAGATTGGTTTGCTGCAGCTCCCCATGGTACTCTGTCCTGTGCAAGCTTCATTTCCAAGTAACTACTGCACTCTACATCCTTCTGAATCTGCTTAGTGTATTCATCTCTTGGTCTCACTCTGCGATTTTTACCCTCCATGCTGCCCTCCAATACTAAATTGGTCATCCCTTGATGCCTCAGAACATGTCCTACCAACCGATCCCTTCTTCTAGGCATGTTGGGCCACAAATTCCTCTTCTCCCCAATTCTATTCAGTACCTCCTCATTAGTTACGTGACCTGCCCATCTAATCTTGAACATTCTTCTGTAGCACCACATTTTGAAAGCTTCTATTCTCTTCTTGTCTAAACTATTTATCGTCCACATTTCACATCCATACATGGCTACACTCCATACAAATACTTTGAGAAAAGACTTCCTGATACTTAAATGTATACTCGATATCTAACCATGTTTTGTCACCTGTTATAACCTTCTTTACGAGTTCTGGATTACTGTCGACTCTATACAGCAATTCCTAAGCAGTGTCTCTGTGATGTTGTTTTTGGACAAATTTCAACAATTTTAGAACAAACTTTGCTGCTACACGTTTTGTGCCCATAACGTCATCTGAAAAATTGCTTGGCATGAGCCAGAGGGTATGCCACCATTATCAGAAACCTCTCTGATGGCAATTTGCAATTTTCCAGAACCATTTTCTTTACTTCTTCCACATTGTCATCAGTATCTAATGTGCTAGGGCATCCAGGGTGGTTGTTGTCTTTAACATCTTCTAAATGCTAGCTGTAATGTTTATGTGCTGACACAGGACATTACGCTGCCATCACACATGAAAGCCCGCACCACTGCGTGGTACATGTGGTTGAGCGGCTTGTTGGTGGCACTGACTGCATTGCGACAGACACCACCGAGAACACCTTCACAGAATAACTAACAGTAAGAGGACAGCGAGCAAGTATCTACCACGACCAGAGCTCAGTAGCAGTAGTGGCCATTGGATTTAACTGCATGGCATGGTTGTCGGCAACAACAAGGGAGAGGGTGTTGCAATATGATGAGACTGGTTGCAGTTTGCTTCAGGGCTATCTGGCTGGCTGTTACCAAAGCAGAAGCTGGAGACAGCAGAATTGGCTGTGTGAGTGTTTTACTAGATAGAGCTGTTGTTTTGTGTTGGAAGTCTGCAGATGTTATTAAGTGGTGTACACTGCTGTTTGTACTGGGTGAATTCAGCCTGATAAGAACACATTATGAAACCAGCACTTGCCTTCTAACTGTGCTTCATATCTGTCAATTCTTGATTCCCTAAGTTTTTCAGATGTGTGTTGTTTTGACCATTGGATTTGATGTCATTTGATTTTTCATTGTGTTCTATGCAATCAACCTGCTCCTTATTTAACTTTCACATTGCAGGTGATTCTTTTTTTGATTCCTTTTTTATTATAAAACTTCTCTTAAAGATTTGAAGTAGAATTTGCTCCTTGAGTAATGGTTGTACATGTAACTTTTCATATGTGTGTATTTTAAATCAATTTTTTATTGTGAAGCAGCATTGATACTTCATGTGTTTTCACTATAGTGGAATTTCATACTGTTGTGTGAGCATTTTGGTGTTGAGCACATTTTCCTTGTTGAGTAGCTACGAAGCTGATTTGTTTGCCCGTACTGTAACAATTGTGGTCTGGAAAAAGTAATTACTTTTTAAATTTATAAACTGTGCTATTTCTATGAGAAAATAAATATTCAGAAATTGTTTAAATAAAATAAAAATTATTTTAGCAAGGTGCAAGAATTATTCACAGCACAACCCAGTCCTGCCATTCTCTCTAGCGGCATACCTTGGTATCAGAGCATGGCTGTGTTATTGTGAGCTGTTGGGGGTAAAAATAAGTGCTTATGCAGTATTTTAGTGTTTTGGTGTGGGTTCCTTGTTGTGGCAAATACTCTTGGTTTCCGATCTGTTTCAGAATGAATTGGAAATTAGAAACACAGATACTGGTGGAAACACAGATAACATGGTGGATCATCTTTGTGAGGTAGTCAACTTACCTGTGGCCACAAAGCACATGCAGTTGGCAGAGGTGAGTAAGACCATTTTCACCATTCAGACTGCTTTCTAGCTTCAATGAAAGGCATATTTGAAGCAAGTGTCCCTCACATTTGCAAACTGGTGGAGTTCGGTCTCAAGTGTTGCACTATATGAATAGGATCGAGGATTTGCATAGCATCAAGATTATAGACACATTTGAGAAGCCCATTTGTCCACTGCACGATCAAGTGAATTGTTTGCAAGATTGAATGTAGGTGTTGTTGGACAAAATTCCAGACGGTTGTGATAACAAAAGGTATGGTGAAGTAGGCTATATCGAGCATGTGCGCATGTGACAAGGTGAATGCACGTCCAATTTATTCACTAAACTACCAAAGCCTCTCACTGGCTTACTGTGTGCGGGTGGCATTCAGTCTGTTAAAAGCAGTCAGGACATTGAAAGTACCTTACAGTTTTTCTTAGATTTGCCAGAATAGGGCGAGGCATTACGCTTGAGCAATTTTCAGTATTACAAGTTGCTCGTACTGAGGGTTTGGGGCCATTTAGAATAACTTTTATGGGAGGTTACGGAAACGAAGCTAGCATTTGCTGACTTTTGTCAACTGATCTCAAACTGGTTCCTTTTCAGTAGAATGCATCATGAGTTAACAAGTAAGTTGTATTTGGAAGAACAGCACTCCTGTGAAAACTTAGAGGTTTATGTGTGTAGGATAAAAAGAGGCATTAGGTCTCTGTCTCTGAAAAGGAGATTGTAAATAATATTTTGGAGGGAATGTGTTCTGAGAACAGGGTGTGAGTGTGTGATGTTCAGTGCATGTCCAAGCAATTTCAGCCAATTGGAGCAATTCTCAACACAGGTTGCATCTATCAGGGAAGGCGATAAGAAGTGCTATGGAGGGAGCCTGGCAAGAGTGGAATGGGAGAACAATAAGCAGTTCTGGAGTGCTGCACATAAGAGGGAAGAAAGGAAATGTTACGCATGTAATCATTCGGAATTTTTGGGAAGGAATTGTCCTAGTAAACAGGGAGAAGTTAATAGATGACACCACCAGAAGGGGGTGCCACGGTTAGTCTTGCACTGTAATAAGATAATTGCAGCACCCACAATTCGACTGCAAGAAAACACCAACCAGTCTAATGTTTGCATTTAAGCTGAATTCACCTCTTTCCAACCTGTGGGCTTTAAATGATTTATTACCAGAGAGAGTTGAGCTAAGCAAATTCACGAGCTAAGAAAAATTTAAAGATTAGTCACTAAAGACTCACTCAGTGCAATAATGATGGGGGCAGCCCACTGCCTTGAAGCCATGAGACCAGGTATTTTGTTAAGAACTTTGAGGCAGTAAGCAAGGGCGTCGAAAATGTTATGGAGAAGTTGTTGTCTCACTTTAAGGGCCTGGTTGAAATTGTGAGATTCATCATTCCAGTTACCTTACTAATGAGGGACCCAAAAACCAGATGTATTTACAGAGTCCACATTTCTCAGACAAAGCCACAGCAGAGTGGGATAGGTAATTAATTATGTAAATTGTCTTTTGTAGTAATTAGTGTTCAAGTATGTTACATGGCCAAAGGTGCTCGGTGTGGCTTTAATGCTTTGTGCTAGTTTTGCAGACTGATGTTACCTTCCCTGGTCCTCAAGAGGTTTTAGTGGGGTATATGTGACATCCCAAGATGTCACACAGCCATCACACATTAAAACCTGTTCCATTGAATGACATACAGGGTTGATCAGCTCAGTGGAGACACTGCGCCACGTGCATCACAACACAGGCCCCCCCTACCGAACTTTCGCTGAACAGCTAGCGGTACAAGGAGTCTGGTTTTGGATGGTGAGTGAGTATCGTCAGGGTATCTGGCTGGCTGTTACCAAAGCAGAACCTGGAGGCAGCAGAATTGCCTGTTTGAGTAGTGTGTTACTAGATTGGGTTGTTCTCTTGTGTTATTAAGTGGTGGGTGCTGTTGAGCATATGGAGTGAATTCAGCCTCATAAGCTCATACTATGAAACTATTACTTGCCTTCTAACTGTGCTTCATATCTGTTAACTCTCAATTCCCTAAATTTCTTAGGTGAATATTCTTCTGGCCACTGGGTTGGATGTCATTTGACTTTTTTTTAATATTCAATGTGGTCAACCTATTCCTTATTTAACTGTCAAATTGCGGGTGATGCTTATTTGGGTCGTATTTTTATCATAAAAATTATCTTAAAGATTTGGAGTAGAATTTGGTCTTTGAGTAATGATTTTGTGTGTAACTTTTAATATGTATATATTTCAAATCCATTTTTAATTACAAAGCACCTTTGATACTTCATGTGTTTTCACTGCAATGGAATTTCATACTGTTATGCGAGCATTTTGGTGTTGGGTAAATTCTTCTTGTTGAGTAGTTACAAAGTTGATTTGTTTGCCCATACCGTAGCAGTTTTGTTCTGGAAGTAGTAACTGTCCTTTAAATCTCTAAATTGTGCTATTTTTATGAGGAAATAAATATTCAGAAATTGTTTAAATAAAATAATTTAGCACGGAACAAGAACCACTCACAGCTCCCACCCAGTCCTACCACTTCCTCTAGTGGCATAGTTTATACCACTTGTACAATATTGTTTTACTCATAGTAGATTCGCCAAAAGCCACAGCCAACATTTCGAATGTGGTGCTGCACTTTATTCCACTTCTCAAGCAAAATTTAATTCAAATTCTTTGATCCATCTGTTGCGTAAGTAAAAACTCACAAAGCACTCAAAAACACATACATTCGTTTTGACTGTCAACAATAAACTAAATATTCAAAACAGCTGAAAATGCAAACATGCATCAGGAACGAGTGTCTCAACAAGATAAAAAAAAGTTTTGAAAATCACATTATAAAGCCTACCAATTAAAAATTTTCCGTTATATTTTGATCACACTTCAATTTACCTGCGCAAAAAATAAATAATCATGTCATTTGATCAAATGGTGCTTTTCGCTAGCCCCAGGACATGTTGGTCTTGTAGGTCGCAGCAGTTTAAGCAACCAAACAAACCTGTTATAAAATAATTTAAGCATACACTTATTGCAATTAAACCACGTAATACGCTATTTTTACTTGTCTAATGACGACAGAAACACTCAACCCAGCTTTAGGTACACTGTTCCTGTGACTTCATGGTGGCACTCTGCCTGTAACTTGTCTGGATTTTAGCTGTTATCATCCATCTAGTTATCAGAGACAGTCGAAAAATCTTATGATCTTCTTGTGGAGTAGTTCTTCTGGAAAGGCTCTTCAAGCCACACTGTTGTCTTGGATCTGTCTCATTACCATTCATTTGGCAGCCAATGATTCAACCTTTCTCTAAGTCGACAAGATGGCAATAAGCTGCATGTGCACATCCAGACACATTAAGGATACAGTAATGTAAGATTCTGGGCCCGTTTAAGGCCCAAGCAACACAAGCTGTCATATGGGATGCCAAGCTGAGAGGAGTGCCACATGTGCCACAATTATTAGATTTCTGTACAGGACATATCATAAGTAGTAATAGCCACTTGTTGCACCAAGTATAGAGGGGCCCCAGGAGCACGAAAGTACAAGATTTGTATACAGTGTGTATCACAAATAATAGTGAAAACTGAAACGGGTGAAAGCTTACAAAGAATATGGGATGGGGGTGGGGAGGAGGGGTGGCAGCAAATGAAAAGGTGCTTGGGTGAAAAAATGTTCTCAAACCGGCCCTGGTAAGACTTAGTATACTATGCCCATTATCTGAAAGGTTAAAGACTATTCAGGAAAAATTCATATCAAAAATGAAAATATTGCTTTCATACAGGAGAGGAATTTCTGAGAACCCTTCTTTTGTTGTTGTTGCGGTTTTCAGTTTGCAGACAGTTTTCATGCAGTTCTCCATGCTAATCTGTGCTGTACCAGTTTCTCTCTCTCTCTCTCTCTGCATAACTACTACAACCTGCACACAGTTCAACCCCTATGCTGTAGCCACATCTTTATCTCCCAACTAACTATTGCTTGATGCCTCAGGGTGTGTCCTAGCATCTGACCCCTTCTTTTAGTCAGTTTGTGGCTATATTCATTTTTGTCCCTATTTGACAAGTTTCTCCTGATTAGTTATTCCATCCACCCATCCAATCTTCAGCATTTTTCTGTAGCACCACGGTTCAAAAGCTTATATTCTCTTCTTCCCTGAACTTCTTATTGCCAGTGTTTCACTTCTGTAAAGGGCTACACTCCAGAAATATTTTTAGAAAAGACTTTCCAACACTTAAATTTATATTAGCTGTTAATATATTCCTATTTTTCAGAAATTCTTTCCTTGCTATTGTCGAGAACCATTCATGTTCCATGTATACTGGATTGACTATTTTCTATTTTCATTACTGATTTCAGTCGTGTATTTGCCTGAATTTTTAGCTTGAATTACATACACAAATGAACAGTTGAAATGGACACACCTACTTAAGAAGCTGTTACCCATTATTTGTCTAATGACATCAGTGACTCATCATAGCTTGAAAAATATGAGGCAATGGATGAATTAGAGAATATCTCCAGATCCATGACAACTCAGCTGCTGCCTACAAATCAGAACTGAGTTCAAGGTGCACATATCTTTGTTGATTCTGTTCCAGGTGTGGTCAACAGGTATGATTCTGTTGACCTGAGGTGCCACACAAGCACCTTCGAGTCTGTGGAGAATTCATCAATCCATTCTCACAAAATTTGAGAGGAAGGGAGTAGTGCATTGTCTCACCAAAGATGGAGCTTGTCTGTGGATTGTTGTAGGCAAACAAACAAGAGCAAATAACTGACCAGTAAGTTTCTGTATCAGTCATCTGAGCAAGACAATGCCAGGAATCTCAGAAAAGAAAGGAACGAAGGAACAAAGGTAATTCAGGATCTGATATACAGCTGACGGCACTGTCATTAAGGATGAGGCATAAGCTCTGGTTAGAGGAGGATGGTGATGGACACTGGCTGCGTTCTTCTTTCTTTTTCTTTTTTTTCCCCCAAAGTAACCATCCCAACATTTGTCTTAAGTGATTCCTAGAAACCACATAAAACCTAAGAGTGGATTTGAACCTCCATTCTGCCAAGTGTGACTCCACTGTCTTAGCTGGTGTGCTGTCTCACTTCGTACTATCAGAAGTTCCATTCATGATGTTAAAATGTTCCCCATATGTAAATACCTTAATCACTTGCTTGAACAGCACTATGTTGGCAAATTGCAGTTTTTGATGTACATTCATACTTTTAAAGTGTCCCTGGTGTGCATGAACATAGATAAGACTAGGAAACCTTTTATGATACTTCAAACTTCCAATGGGAGTTTTTGCAAACCACAGTAATCCCTGAGTGAAGTGAAGTGGGGTGAGTAGAGAAACATGTGTGAGGGCACTGCCCTCTGCACCAGATAGCGAGGATTTGGTTCTGGTTCATATGGCTGTTCACTAGTTGTTCAACATTGGATTGATTTGCTGACCCATGGCTTGCCTGTATGCTGTAGCAGAGTACCATGACCCAAGTTAACAAAACATTGTTGCCCACAACAGATGACTCTGGCAGCAGTGGTTTTATATTAATCAAGGTACTCACTGTACACCCTGGATGTAGCATGTGAAAAACCCAGTGGCTATATGATCTCAGAGATGGAGTAATCTTTGCTTTGAACACCCCTAATTTGGCTATTTTGAATGTACTAATATTACACTTTTTGCCGCCCATTCTGTGCTTGACTGTCATGACAACTGATACAAGGTCTGTGGGCTTCACAGATCAAAAAAGTATGCAAATACTAAGAAACCTGACTGACAAATAACGTGGGGGGGGGGGGGGGGGGGGGGGCGAACAGTACACCAGCAAGTCCACAGACCATTTGATCAACAATACTTTAAAGACTCAGAAATGCTGGCAACTCTGATTGGAAATCAGTGTGTACATATATGTGGGACAAGAATGTTTGCAAAAATAAGGATAAGACAAGAGAAATACTAACTATGTTGGGCTATCAGTTGAGGGAAGTAGCAGTCTCAAAAATGTATTGGTAAAAACAGACACAACTATATCGCAAGCAAAGAAGTGCTGTTACAATGATAATGGCCAACAGATAAAATGGCACCCACAATGAATACAAATGGGAATTTAAAAATCTGTGTCAGGACCAGGATTCAGGCCTGGATTTCTTGCTTTTCACAAGTAGCTGCATTACTATTATTGCTATCAAAACATGCCTCCCAGTCAGAACCAAATTTTCAGTGTCACTTTATGTTCCCTTCTATATTATACACAAATATACACAAAGATTGTTCCACAACTAAGTGAACAGCAGTTAAGCTAACTTAATAGCAGGTACAGAAAGCTGGCTACAAACCAAAACTGCCAGCAATTTTTTGCTATGAATATAAATTTTATTGAAAGGTTTTAATGGGAATTGTAGGTGACGCGATTATAGCAGTAGACAAGAAACTGGAATCCACTGACATAGAAACTGAAGCTGTATCCAAGATCATCTGGCCAAGCCTCAGTATCAAGTTGGGGGAAAACCTACAACTGGCTCCATTTATCGATCACCTGATGTAACTGAAAACTTTTGAGAAAACAGCATCTATCTAGCACATATGTTCTCAATCATACCATTATCAATGGAGAAGACTTCAAGCATCCGACAATAGACTGGGACAATAACAGGTTTGTAATTAGTAGAAGCAATACAAAGTCATGTCAAATGGCACTAAATGCCTTCTCTGAAAACTATTTAGAACAGAGATCTCAGAAACCCATTCACAATGAAAATACATTAGATCTAATGATGACAAATGGATCTGACCCATTTGAAGATGTACACACTGCAGCTGGTATCAATGAACGTCATGCAGTTGTAGCAACAAAGATTACTGGACTGAAACAAAAAGAAAGACACACATGTTCATTACAGCACAAGAATCCATTAAATCAGGTGCTATGCCGTTGAAGAAATGTATGATCAAATAAAAGAAAATATTCAGATAGTGAAGGGTGACGAAAATTTAATAGTCGTGGGTGACTGGAAGTCGGTAGTAGGAAAAGGGAGAGAAGGAAACGTAGTAGGTGAATATGGACTGGGGCAAAGAAATGAAAGAGGAAGCCGTCTGGTAGAATTTTGCACAGAGCACAACTTAATCATAGCTAACACTTGGTTCAAGAACCATAAAAGAAGGCTGTATACATGGAAGAAGCCTGGAGAAACTGACAGGTTTTAGATAGATTATATAATGGTAAGACCGAGATTTAGGAACCAGGTTTTAAATTGTAGGGCATTTCCAGGGGCAGATGTCGACTCTGACCACAATCTATTGGTTATGACCTGTAGATTAAAACTATAGAAACTGCAAAAAGGTGGGACCTGGATAAACTAAAAGAACCAGAAGTTGTACAGAGTTTCAGGGAGAGCATAAGGGAGCAATTGACAGGAATGGGGGAAAGAAATACGGTAGAAGAAGAATGGGTAGCTTTGAGGGATGAAGTAGTGAAGGCAGCAGAGGATCACGTAGGTAAAAAGATGAAGGCTAGTAGAAATCCTTGGGTAACAGAAGAAATATTGAATTTAATTGATGAAAGGAGAAAATATAAAAATGCAGTAAATGAAGCAGGCAAAAAGGAATACAGACATCTCAAAAATGAGATCAACAGGAAGTGCAAAATGGCTAAGCAAGGATGGCTAGGGGACAAATGTAAGGATGTAGAGGCTTATCTCACTAGGGGTAAGATACATACTGCCTACAGGAAAATTAAAGAGACCTTTGGAGATAAGAGAACCACTTGTATAAACATCAAGAGCTCAGATGGAAACCCAGTTCTAAGCAAAGAAGGGAAAGCAGAAAGGTGGAAGGAGTATATAGAGGGTCTATACAAGAGTGATGTACTTGAGGAGAATATTATGGAAATGGAAGAGGATGTAGATGAAGATGAAATGGGAGATACGATACTGCGTGAAGAGTTTGACAGAGCACTGAAAGACCTGAGTCAAAACAAGGCCCCCGGAGTAGACAACATTCCATTGGAACTACTGACGGCCTTGGGAGAGCCAGTCCTGACAAAACACTACCATCTGATGAGCAAGATGTATGAGACAGGCGAAATACCCTCAGACTTCAAGAAGAATATAATAATTCCAATCCCAAAGAAAGCAGGTGCTGACAGATGTGAAAATTACCGAACTATCAGTTTAATAAGCCACAGCTGCAAAATACTAACGTGAATTCTTTACAGACGAATGGAAAAACTAGTAGAAGCCGACCTCGGGGAAGATCAGTTTGGATTCTGTAGAAATGTTGGAACACGTGAGGCAATACTGTCCCTACGACTTATCTTAGAAGCTAGATTAAGGAAGGGCAAACCTACGTTTCTAGCATTTGTAGACTTAGAGAAAGCTTTTGACAATGTTGATTGGAATACTCTCTTTCAAATTCTGAAGGTGGCAGGGGTAAAATACAGGGAGCGAAAGGCTATTTACAATTTGTACAGAAACCAGATGGCAGTTATAAGAGTCGAGGAGCATGAAAGGGAAGCAGTGATTGGGAAGGGAGTGAGACAGGGTTATAGCCTCTCCCCGGTGTTATTCAATCTGTATATTGAGCAAGCAGTGAAGGAAGCAAAAGAAAAATTCAGAGTAAGTATTAAAATCCATGGAGAAGAAATAAAAATGTTGAGGTTCGCCGATGACATCGTAATTCTGTCAGAGACAGCAAAGGACTTGGAAGAGCAGTTGAACAGACTGGATAGTGTCTTGAAAGGAAGGTATAAGATGAACATCAACAAAAGCAAAACGAGGATAATGGAATGTAGTCGAATTAAGTCGGGTGATGCTGAGGGAATTAGATTAGGACATGAGACACTTAAAGTAGTAAAGGAGTTTTGCTATTTGGGGAGCAAAATAACTGATGATTGTCGAAGTAGAGGAGATATAAAATGTAGACTGGCAATAGCAAGGAAAGCGTTTCTGAAGAAGAGAAATTTGTTAAAATCGAGTATAGATTCACGTGTCAGGAAGTCGTTCCTGAAAGTATTTGTATGGAGTGTAGCCATGTATGGAAGTGAAACGTCGACGATAAATAGTTTAGACAAGAAGAGAATAGAAGCTTTTGAAATGTAGTGCTACAGAAGAATGATGAAGATTAGATAGGTAGATCACGTAACTAATGAGGAGGTATTGAATAGAATTTGGGAGAAGAGGAGTTTGTGGCACAACTTGACAAGAAGAAGGGACCGGTTGGTAGGACATGTTCTGAGGCATCAAGGGATCACAAATTTAGCATTGGAGGGCAGCGTGGAGGGTAAAATCTTAGAGGGAGACTAAGAGATGAATACACTAAACAGATTCAGAAGGATGTAGGTTGCAGTAGGTACTGGGAGATGAAGAAGCTTGCATAAGATAGAGTAGCATGGAGAGCTGCATCAAACCAGTCTCAGGACTGAAGACCACAACAACAACGACAACCTAAAAATGTGATCATACTTTCAAAAATCCTTCCAAACATACCAGAAAAACCTCCCACCATCCATACTATGTCTGGAAATGGAAATGTAAAGAAGTTCTCTAATTTTACTATTTTAATTCACAACAGACTTCTGGCATCATATTCTGGGGCATTTCTTCAATGAGGAAGAAAGAGTTTGCTGCATAATAATAAGAATAATAAATGATACCTTCTTTCAGACATTTGAACAGGCTGGCAACATTCACTCTCTTATGAAGTTTGTAGCCAACAATAAGACACAGCCTGAAAACAACAGTAAATTCATAAAAATAATACTAGAAAGAGGAATGATGTGTAGTAGTGCTGTTGATAAAATATCAAGAATTTTTCCAAAAAGTGTTTGTTCTTTATCTTTTGCCTTGATATAATGACATAGAAATGGCAACATGAAGTGCCAGTATTTTTATTTTGTATTATATTTTTTTCACAATTTCTGGTAAATCTTTGAAAGCATTCTTTGGAAATTGTAGTAGAGCATAATTTTAGTTTCATTGTGTGAAGGAGTCTTACTACTTTTTGAGTTTTCATCACATCCAGTCTTTCTCTTTCACTGTGTGAAGCAAGCATGGGTGGCACAAAAGAAGTAATCTGACTGCACTGATGGGAGGCGACGTAAATGGAATAACAAGATTTCCAATGTGAAAAAAAGCACACCAGTTGTATTAAAAAAACAATTTTTAATGCAACTAATGTGCTATTTTTCATAAACAGTTCCTGAAAATGATGAACAAAAGCCTAAATGACAAGACTGGTCTTAACATTGGGAGGAGACGTGTAGGGGAAATGCATACGTAATTGGTGCTTGGCACTACCAGCCAGCAGAAACTGCAATGTTTAACTTCACCACACAAGTTTGACACTACACTGCTAGGTTGCTGGTGTTTGCAGAATGAAAAAACAGTGAAGTTGACATGAAGTGTTCCGGACATATCCAATATGTGACAAAACCAAACAATGGACCCATTGATTGCCTTTTATTGTGCCACTTACATACAGTTACCATTGTTAGCAAAGTGGTTATCACCAAGCTTGAATGTGCATAATTTTTCTTTCAATTCGTATTCTAAGCGGGATAGGCAGGCTGTTAGATTGTTGATGTACGGAATATCTAATAATAAATCAATACTTAAATATACATCTCTATAACTGGCAGTATATTTACAGTGTGCTGCTGATACCTTCATAGGCTGGTAAATCGATATTATTTCCATCGATATATCGATACTTTTTTCCCGACATATCATGGGCCGATAATGATATTTTTTTAAAATATTGATATATTGGAGTCCCGATATTTTTAGACATATCAACAGACCTAATGTGTGATATCCTTCACTCAGCCATTCAGAGTGCAACACAGACAGAATCGAGAGACACAAACATAAAAACCATTGACCTCTTCCCCAGTGATGAGAAGAGTCTAACAGATAATAAAATTAACTTCACACAAACTGATTCCACATCTGCTTGGCAACTCCTAATTCATACAAGAATTTCTGAATAACCATTCTCTATTTCTTACCTTTTCTTTCCCGTCAAAAAGATTTTTTTCCTTAATGTAGAAAGCTGGAGACATGTTTTCTAATTTATGTGTCAGCCAGTCTAATTTCTCACACCCAAGCCCCTCACAAAGTTCTGAAGGTGGTTGGGTTTGGATAAGCTATCACAGATTCAGTACAGATATTGAATAGCTGCTTCTAATATAAAGTGCTGTTGTAAGTTTCCATAGACTGCAAGTCTTATAAACTGTCAACATGACACCAAGCTGCAAGTTGGCAATGAGAAAGAAAGGAAAATTATTGTTTATGCCCATGCCCTGATAACATTGAGGTCATTATACATGGCATACAGCCTTGTACCAGACACAGATGGTGAGCATGGCTTTGTTTTAATAAACCAAGCCAGCATTCACTTAAAGTAAATAAAGGAAATCATAGAAAACCTAAATCTTGATGGTCGGAGATGAATATGATCCTTCTGAATGTTATTCCAGTGTCGTAACGACTACACCATCTCCCTTGGTGTGAGCCATGGAGTCTAAATATGAGCATTTCTGCACAAATTCATACCCTGAGCAATTTATTTAGCATTTGTTGAGTCTTCTTATGTCATAGACACTGTCATCTGTTCGTCCAATGGATTCAAATATGAAAGAAAATCCCTCAAAGATTAAAACTGGTCCACGTACCTACGTACATCTGTTATCAGATACATGCACCTTGCTTCTGGAGATTACGTGAAGGTGATATGCAATCCACCTGCCAACAAATTCGGTCTACCCTTGAGCTTGATCAAGAGTTATATCTACAATTTTACAGAAGAATCTTCACATCAGGATTTTTTGCAATTACTGCACAGTCCAATTCAGGGACATCAGCAGCTTGTCAACACACGTTTCACAGTTTTAATTCTGGTGTCCAAATTGATATTCACCATTGTAACTAGTGAAGAAACATAGTTGTACCATTTGATCCAAAAATTAAACAGCAGTTTCCCATTTGCATCTTTCTCAGTCATTTTCATCCAACAAACTGAAGAGAACAAGAACTTTAGGCAAAAGACAAGCTTACACCTTTCCTTGCTGCAAGCGGACGCATTACCACTGTTACACTTTAAGAAGGCAGGTCAATAAGTGCAGGCTTCATATTGTGGAGTACACATTACTGAATGTTTTAAAAGAACCTGGGAGAATCAGCCTAAAATAAACTTGCGTGGAATATTATTCCACCAAACCAATATGGCACCTCATAGGGTGGATCAAACTGCTCAAGGTTCCATGGATCCAGGCACTTCAGCACACACGCGCGCGCGCACACACACACACACACACAAAAACAAAGCACAACTCACACAAGGTAAAATTACCTTCAAACCTTTCAACAGAAGATACATATGGTAGAAAACAGAAGTCAGATGCTTATATACTTAGTCTCCCTTCTGACTGAGGAACTGAAATATTTCCTGCCATTCATTTATTATATGCCATTCGATTAACTTCTATTACTTGTTATCTATCTCTCCCTTACAATAAAGAAACCACATGCACTTTTTTTTATAAAAAATTAAAATTTTATCTTTTATTTGTTCCTTTCATTATCATATGTTTCTCACCTTACAGCATAGTATTTGTTTCTGCAATTTGTGAGTAGATATGCCTTTGCTGTCTCCTTATTTTCAATTTAGACTTTCATTAGCAGTATCTACCAGCTGTGTCCACCATAAGTAATACAAAATTACTAAATATCTGGAAGTGATAGCAAAACATTTTACCCATCCTTAAGATCAATTAGGTCACTGTAACCAACTGCTGAAAAATGTTTGGATTGCTTGCATATCTGTGAACAAGTTCTGCTTAGATTAAAGGAGAGCAGAAATGAAAGATTAAGCCATATGGGAAAAAACATTATACTGTCAGACAAAAATAAAACACTAACTAAAATACAGGCTGTCTGTTCAAAGGTATACATCAGAGAAATCAGAATATGCTGTTGGCTAACATTCAAAACTGTGTTGTTCAAACTTGTGTATTATAATGTTCTTGGGTCCTCTTTGGCATACTATTCATGAAGTGGTTGAGATACAGCTGTTCAAGCCTGCCTCACATTTCGAGACTGCCCTCCTGAGGTCATCCAGTGAGTAATGAAGTTTTCTGCGACTATACACTCCAAGTTTCAGCTCGTCTCTAACATGCTCAATCATTTTTCACAGCAGCAGATTCTGTGGGCCATTCTATTCAGTTGATTATTGGACCTCAAGGAAGATTTTCAAAAGCTGGGCACTGGGTGCTCATATATTACTGTCTTGAAACACGAAAGCAAAATGTGTTTACTGCAAGGCCAGACATTGATTGGAGGATACTGATCCGGTACTGCACACCCCTCAATTTACATTTTTATAGAAATGAGAGGCATTTGACATCTGTAAATGATACAAACCCAAACCACCTCTCTGCTGAACCTATGGAACTGCTTGCCTGGAGATGTGTTTTGGTACCTTGCCACCTACACAATGTCCTATGATGATGATCAGGTTTCAGAAGAATCTTGCTCTTGGTGAAGAGAACCTGAGGCCACTGATCCAGGTACTGTTTCAGGAGTTCACTTGCCCACATTCTTCAAATATCTCTGTGCTACATGATTTTTGTATTGTAGACATAATGCCTAAAGACTAAACTGATTCTGGAGAGACAGTTGTGTACTGTCTAGGTCAGCACACTCCTCCTATTTGCCTCCAAAAAGATGTGACACAGTTCTGTTGCATTCTTCTTTGAGCACCTATAGAGCCGTAATTTGTAGATAGTCATGAGCTGTAATGATTACCATGAGTAACTACTATGAAATAGATCTGCCATGTTTTTGTGTCTCACAATTGCGGAAGAATGTTCAAATTTTGTGGAGTATGACAATTCAGCAGGCAACTTCCAATACTAATAACCCTTTTTGTCATAAAGTGGCACATTATGTGCTTTAAATTCTAAATGACCCTTTGAGGCATGTCAACAGACCGAAGAGTGTACACAGGCTGTTCTGCACTATTCACTTCTGGAGACATAGTGGGCTCTAATGGACTGCGCTGAGGAAGCAGGTCCACTTTTACATCCATTACACAGGTGAATCTACATAGTTCTTTCCTCTTCTTGAAAAAGTATTGGGAAAAAAGTATCTGATCAAAACATGAACTATGTAATTCAAGAAGGTGGTGCAAAACTTTTCTTTAGCAAGCTGCCTGCAGATAGGATTCGAGAAATTAAGTTTTTTTTTTTTTTTTTTTTTTTTTTTTTTTTTTTTTTTTTTTTTTTTTTTTTTTTTTTAGGACCAACAATGACACATCATATCAGTATGTAAATTAGAAGCAATGGTACAAAAATCTTGTGCCAGCAAGTACAGATAGTCATTGTAAATACCTCCTATTCTTTTAATACACAGGTAATTGTATTCTTTGATATCCATTGGTATAGTCATGTAAATATTAAACAATGGAAAGGACAGGTTGAAAAATCAAAAATATTGTAAAGGATAGATTTCTACACCATCGAGATGAGACACTGAGCTGCAGACAGGCACAACAAAAAGACTGACACACATTAAGCTTTCAGTCAAAGCTTCCTTCAGAAAAGAAAATACACGCACATTCACACAGTCAGACACACCTGTCACACCCATGATCCCTCCCTCTGGCTACAGCAGCCAAGACAGCAGTCATGTGTGCATAGAGTCTGCCTGCTTGTGTGAAGTAGGCCTGCTTGTTTGAAGAAAGCTTTGGCTGAAAGCTCAATGTTTAAAAGTCTTTTCATTGTGTCTGCCTACAACTTAACATGTCATCTTTAAAGTGAGTAGTGATCTATCCTTTTCAATTTTGTTCATGTAGTTATTAAGTATGAAGCAGTAGAAAACAGTATTTGTTTACTATAACAGAAGCTGCAGCAAGTTTTTTCAAAGCAGTGGCTTCCCTAATGATTTTATATACATTTATTGCCTATGCGAGAGCAAGTGGAATGTAGCAATTTAATGACAGTTAATTAGCAATAAATCATACATAATTAATTTCTGACATCTGTATTTCTCTGTAAGTTTAAGCTCTTACTTGTTCCGCACTCCTGAAGTTACTCTTTCTAATGTGATCTATAAGAATGCGAATATGAATACATACATGCTGGTTACGTAAGTAGTTTGACCCAGTTATAGAAAGGCCAGGTAAAAATATGTATTTTAGGTAGTAAAAAGTGCAAGAAATATAACAAAGAAGCAAATAAAGAACAGTTTAATGCAAGCTTCGACTGCTGACCAGAACGTAAAAGAGCGTTAGTTCTGCACTACTATTATATGTGATAAGCTATGGCTTGTGCTTCACTTGAAGGTATTAAAGGCATTAAATGGTTATGACAAGATGCATGCTACATTTTCTGTTGTATCCAGGTCAAGTAAACACTTCAACTTACACACCATGCTGTCATCAGGAATGCTTTAATGTTATTTAGTAGTGGGGTGAACTATAAACTGAAAATGAGATATGAAACGATAAAAATGAACACAATATTTATCGCTTTGAGATTTTCCTCACTGACAATTTTTACTTGAGCATATATACATTCAAGCAGATAGCGCTTTATTTATTTTATACTTACAGTCACTGTCAGTGTGCTTTTCGTTTGTGATTGACTTCATTAGTGGATAAGAAATGTTGGTAATATTTCAGCCATGCATAAATAATACCAATGGAACAGTAAACTGAAGTCAGGAGAAGAGGTAGGAAGGGGAGAGATGTCTTCAGATTCAGCAGTGAGTGCACAACAGTCTCAAATATAAACAGTGGAAACAAACCCAGGAGGTAGACTGACTCAGCCTTGGACATTAGTGGTAATGCCCAAGTGCGTTCCATGCCCTGTAAAAAGTACAGTGTCATGCAGTTAATTCAATATACAAATGCTAGCAGCAGTACACTTAAAAATAAACCTCATGTCAAATAACTTGGAATAATTTTTATTGCACATGAGAAAGTTAAATGTACACATGTTTGTGTGTGTGTGTGTGTGTGTGTGTGTGTGTGTGTGTGTGTGTGTGTGTGCGCGCGCGCGCGTGTGTCAAGAGCAAAAGAAAAGAATTTAGGATTTCAAAATACGCCATCAATTATACAAATGTTAAAACACACACACACATTTATTCAGGGTGTTTTATGTCTTTTTTTTATTTTTTTTTAGCAGCTAAACATACGTTTCTGTGGAATAAATAAATCAAGTTATGGTAGTTACTAATGACTATATGCTCCATTTTTCATTATGCAAACCTAAAAACATTAACTTCTATACTGTAAAAGACAAACTGTTACTCAATTACTGTTTGAATAATAGCATGCCTCCTTTTCAGACACTATCTATTGACATAAAATTTCTGTGTAAACAGTAAAACACTTTATTTCGCAACATTGATATAGTACAAGAAAACACCTTTTACTTAATATTATCCAAGTTTAGAGCAAAAATGGAAATTCAAGATTTACCTGTACGTCAAACAAGCCTGACAGGCTAAAGAAAGAATACACTGAATGCATAAGCAGCAGTAGTATCTTGATTGGCAACTCGGCTGCAGTGAAGATCAATGGAAAAAGAGAGTAATGACCAGCAACAGCCAGCAGAAGATATGCCTGGGCTTCCTTCTTCCATACCACAGCCATCAAGCTGCAAATAAAAGATATTTGTTACAGTTTTAAACTGTTAACAATTAAATTGCATCACAACTTTGAATCGAAATGAACAGCATCACAAGTTCTCACTCCACCAGACATTGGCTGGAGCGGTTTGGGTTGTAATGCAAGAAACTGGTATTCAGTTTGGCCATTGTGGATTGTAAACCACTCTACTTTCTCCCTTAGACTACCAAATATTATCAGTTTTCATTAGCGGAAATGTGCTTCCACCATAATGATTAAAGTGGTTATAGCTGAGCTGAGCACCATTATACTGATATTGACCAGTGATCTAGGCTAAGGTATTTCACTAATTACATACATGATGAAAGCCCGCTGGAACAAGGTGCTTATATAGTTACACTCTTATCATTTTTTTACTCTGCTGTTTGCTGCTGCTCCTAACCTGTCAGTTTTTCTATCGGCAATAAGTGGAGATGAGAGAAAGCTGAAGCTGCTAAAATACACACATCAAAAAACGTTTTGCACCACTCCAGTTCCCAGAAATCCTGAAGACAGATGTTGACTGTGGATATTGTGTCACAGGCACAGTCCCTTTGGCTGTTCAGAGATGTCAATAAACAAAGATGTAAACAACCATGCACGAGCAGTGTCTATTAGAGGGAAGGGGTCTGACAGCCAATCAGTTCCAGTCATTCAACCAGGAAGGAGGTACATGGCATGCATTGTCTGTAGTTCAACCATGCCTAGATGATTAATACCGCTGTTCAATTGCGTCTGCATTGTCACTTTGTGCCGGGAGAGGCTCTCAACAAGGGAAGTATCCAGGCATCTCAGAGTAAATGCCCTAAGGGGCTCAGCATTTGTTTGCCGAGTACAGGCTTGGTGACACCAGGGTTCCTGAGCTGCGGACTGGTAAGTGCCACCAGCCCCCTGCCACTGTAAGCTCTGGGCATGCTTCATCAACCACCGTGCAGTGTGGTGGTGGAAAGTTATGTGTCTCAGGGAATGGGGATCTTGGCTTGACCATCCGGATCATGAGGTTGGAATAAACCTCTATTTAAAAAAAAATCAATCTCAAGGTGTGCGGTGCACTGATGAGATGCATGGCTGTTGAGGTGGAACAGTTAATAGCGGGCAACCTCTGGGGAACCTACCACACCTCAGTTGTATAAGGCTTACTCAGGCACGCGGGGCTCTGTCTGAGTGGACCCTTATTTCCCTAGCTACTCATGGGACCGCGATGGAACCCTCGAAATCTTCTTCTCCTCCCAGCGGGAAGGGTGTACCACCTGGGAATTCTCACACCCATTCATCAAAAAGAATGAGGGAGGCCAGACCTCCTGATACAAAACTTCTTATCAGTAATGGGGCTCAAGGAGTCATGAATCACAACAACTTTGTAGCCTTCAAGAGGAAAGAGAGAACGTTTGAAAAAGTGTCCCCCTTCTATATCCATAAAGGCTTAGAAGGGCTGGCTGGTACCCTGAAGTCTATGAAGCGGTTGTGAAATGCTTCCTTGTTTGTCGAGACTAACCGTGCAAAGCAGGTGGAACTTCTTATGAAGTCACAGAAATTGGGTGAGTATGACATCATTATTGAGTTGCATAACTCCCTTAACTCCAGCAAAGGTGTGGTAACCTGCCGTGACATTATGGACATAGACATTGCTGAACTGAAACAAGAATGGACACCACAGGGGATCATAGATGTGGAACAAAGGACATGCAAGACCAATGGAGAGACTGAGAAGATTGCCACTTTTGTTGTGATCTTCAATTCTACAACACTACCTGAACACATCATGGCAGGTTTCCTCCGACTTAGGGTTCGGCCTTATGTACCTAACCCTATGCAGTGCTCCAAATGCCAGCATTTTGGCCATACAGCACTAAGTTGCACAGTCGAAGCGACTTGTGGGAAGTGTGGAAAGGCAGCCCATGAAGCTGGGACTGACTGTCCGTCTCCAGCAGTCTGCATTAACTGCTCTGGGAGCCACCCAGTCTGGAGCCAAGCCAGCACTGTTTTTGTAGAGGAATGCAAAATTCAGGAAATCAAAGTGACCAAGCGGATCCCCTATGCAGAAGCCAAAAAGGACTATCAGGCAATGAAACCCCCTGTTTTTGCCACTTCTTATGCTTCCTTGGTGCAGAAACCTGTCATTAAGATTGACGTTTCGACTCAGACGACGTCCAGTGTACTATTATCTACCACGAGCACCTGTGCTTGCACCTGCATGTGCCAAAGCCGAGTGAAAGACATAGTGATCCAGGCAGCTACAATGGAAGAAACCAGTAATGTTTCCACAGCATACAGCCTGAAGGCACCCCAACAGCAGAGTGCCTTTCAATGCCAACTTTCTTCAAAGAAAGGTGGCTCTCACTGCCCTACTTCCCCCTCATCCTTGCTAGGAAAGGGAGCGGAGAAAGGAACTCAACATTCGGGTAAAAAAGCTGACCCGAGCACCATCAGACGTCAGTCTGGCACATCTGACTGATGAAGAAGACATCATGAATTTTGATGCCTCATCACCAGACCCAGTCAGTCCCATCACTCCGCCTTGCTCTACAAGCGCCTCATCACCTCAGCGCAAAGAAAGAGGTAAATCAAGACCACATTGATGAAATGGCTCCCATACTCCAATGGAATATCAATGGATACAGGACTCATTTGGAATAATTGAGACTTCTTGTAGAGGACAGATCCTTTTGCCTTTGCCTTCAAGACACTCATTTCAAAGAGACAGACACCTGTACTTGGAGGCTATCACCTTTACAGAAAAGATTACTGGTGATAGGGCAAAAGGTGGGGTTGCAGTGTTCATAAAGGACACTTTTGACTCCTCACCTATTCCCTAACATCAAACTACAAGTGGTTGCTGTTCGGATAGCGGCCCATGTTGACTTCACTGTGTGCTCTTTGTACCTATCATCTCATGGTCCTCTTGACAGTGGGGTCCTCACTCATCTTCTTGATGAACTCCCCCACCCATTCCTCCTTTTGTGGGGCTTCAATGCACACAGTGCACTATGGCGTTCTCACACCACTTGCCCAAAGGGTCGGGCACTTGAGGACCTACTGCACACAACAGATCTCACACTTTTGAACATGGGACAAGCTAAAAATTTTAGCACCGCTACAGGTTCGTCTACCTCCATAGACCTCCCCGCCTGCTCACCTGCCCTTCTCACCTGCTCCTGGGCATACTGCTCAATGGGAAGTGGAGGATGACCTTCATGGTAGTGACCATTCCCCTATCTGGATCCATTTGCCTGATGTAGCAGATCCTGAAAGAACGCCACAAAGAAGGTTGTACAAAAAGGCTAACGGGATGATTTACAGGCAGTTAGCTGCTTTCAAGTAATGTGATGGCACCAGGACTGGGTGGATCACATTACAGCTGTGATTCACCACGCTGCTGATGCATCCATCCCAAAGTCTATGAAAACGCCTAGGAAGCGGCATGTCCCTTGGTGGAACAATGAGTGTCGTTTTGCAATCAGGGACTGCAATGCGCAAATTCAATCGATGCTCTACAGATGAGAATCTTGCAAACTTTTCAATGGCACATGCAAAGGTGAGAAGAATATTCGGGAGAGTAAGCAGAGATCTTGGCAAGAGTTCCTGAATTCTATCAATAGGTCCACATCCGCTTGTAAAGTATGGAAAGCCATTAGGATGATCTCAAGGCACCACCAATACCAGCTGTAAGAATACAAGGGTCTCTTGTAACATCGACAAGGGATATAGCTCAAACAATGGCTGAATCATATAAGCCCATTATGGCCGATTCCAGCCAGGATCCCACCTTCTGTCAACATTGGGAGGCACAGGAGAAGGTTGATCTTGATTTCCGTTCCACCAACATGGAAGAGTACACCCAGCCTTTCTCTCTGCAAGAGCTGGATTCCGCATTGTCAGTTGCTTGTGATACAACCCCTGGAAACAATCTGATAACCTACAGCATGTTGCAATAGTTGGACCGACGGTCGAAGGAAGTCCTCCTTCAGCTCTTCAATAAAATTTGTATAACTGGCGACTTTCCCAACTCGTGGAAGGAATCTATTTTAATCCCAATTTTAAAACCAGCTAAGGATCGGACAGACCCTGGTAGTTATCGTAGTATTAGCCTGACAAGCTGCATAGGACAGACATTGGCGATATGGTCAATTGGCGCCTAGTGTGGGTTCTGGAAAGCAGGTCCATACTCAGTTGCTTACAGTGTGGGTTCAGGAGGTATCGCTCCACTCTCGATAATCTGACCCTGCTCGAAGCTGCAATTCAACAATGACTTAAAAATAATATACGACCTAGCCACTCCGTGACACATTAAGATATCACACCAAGTATTTTGGGAAGAATTCTGGACACCACACAATATTTAGGACATGAACAACACTCGCCTCGTTATCTGTTAAAATAGAGGGAAGATCCTGTGAGAGACCCAGTTCAACCCTCAGATCGTGATATAAAGCAACTCAGTTCAAAGTACCCTTCTCGCTGTTAGACAGATGTACCCAGCAGATCGGAAGGTGCAAAAAGTGCAGGACAATCTCCTTCTCCTGCAAAGGGAAAACAAGGAAGTTATTTTTTGCTGGATTTCAGGGCACACAGGCATCCAGGGAAACGAGCTTGCTGCTGCTGCTAAGCAGACTTGCTCCCATCCTCCTCCTGCCCGCTGTTCAGTCTTTCTGCGGGCTGTCACTTCATTTGTGACAAGGAAAGCCATATGTTGGTGGGAGTCCCAGTGGCTAGAAGTGAGGAACAAGAAACTACGTTCCATCAATACTTCAGTGTGACCATGGGTCACCTCCTTCTGCTCGCAAAGGTGCAGAGAAGTAGCCCTTCTGCACCAGACTGCATGGACCTCGTTTGCCATCAGATGTCTCTCCAGCCTTCGCGCCGTAAACCATGGTTGTGTGCGCACTCCTGGCCTGCTTATAATGTGAGGGTGGAGCACGTGGTTCCAGCAGCCAATAGCAACATACTCTATCAGGTATTTAAGCGCCTGCTTCTCACTCAGCAGGCGTCTGATATTTGCTTTAGTCTATCGACAGCTCACCTACAGACAGCAAGTTTACTTGGTTTCCATGTACAAGTGGGCATTGTGGATTCATGAGGTTTCACAAGTGACCCCGTTGCTATTTGCGTGTTCTTGTTCATCAGGTCTTGCTCGGATGTCCGTTGTTGTTCATGTCCGCCTTCCCGGTTTGTTTTGTTTGTTCGGGGGCCTCCCCCATTTAGTCCCACCACGCTTTTGTTCATGGCAACCCCGTGACCGTTCCAGTCATGTTTACAAGGAGCAACCAATATGTGAGAGATGCGGGACACAGCTGTCAGTGCAACATCTTTTAACTGAGTTGCTTTATATCACGATCTGAGGGTTGAACTGGGTCTCTCACAGGATCTTCCCTCTATTTTAACAGATAACGAGGCGAGTGTTGTTCATGTCCTAAATATTGTGTGGTGTCCAGAATTCTTCCCAAAATACTTGGTGTGATATCTTAATGTGTCACGGAGTGGCTAGGTCGTATATTATTTTTAAGTCATCGTCCAGCCATTATTATTTGTCCCTTTTTTAACAGCATCCTTACAGGTATTTTCTCCTTGATTTTATTTAGTTATCCCACTGTGTCTCGCTGGGGTTTTATTACTGGCTTTTCTGAATCTCATCTTTTTGGGGTTACTTTACATTTTCTGTGGTGGGATCAAACACAGTTTTACAGTTTACTGATCTCCTTCCATAGATTATGAAAATCTTCTTCGGTATAACATTAATGCAAGGGCGCTGATGACCTAGGTGTTTAGTGCCCTCCACCATAAATAATAATAATAATCATAATCATCAGTTTGAACCAAAGTGATGTTATTCGGACATGGAGGAGATACAGAGAGACAGGAACTGTCGACAACATGCCTCGCTCAGGCTGCCCGAGGGCTACTACTGCATTGGATAACTGCTACCTACGGATTATGGCTTGGAGGAACCCTGACAGCAATGCCACCATGTTGAATAATGCTTTTTGTGCAGCCACAGGACATCGTGTTACAACGCAAACTGTGCACAATACCTGCATGATGCGCAACTTCACTCCTGACATCCATGGCAAAGTCCATCTTTGCAACCATGACACCATGCAGCGTGGTACAGATGGGCCCAACAACATGCCGAATGGACCGCTCAGGACTGGTATCACGTTCTCTTCACCGATGAGTGTTGCATATGCCTTCGACCAGACAATCGTCGAAGACATGTTTGGAGGCAACCCAGACAGGCTGAACGCTTTAGACACACTGTTTAGCAGGTGCAGCAAGGTGGAGGTTCCCTGCTGTTTTGGGGCGGCATTATATGGAGCCGACATATGCTGTTGGTGGTCACTGAAGGCGTCGTAATGGCTGTACGATACGTGAACGTTGTCCTCTGGCCGATAGTGCAACAATATTATTGGCACAATATTGGCGAGGCATTCATCTTCATGAACGGCAATTAGTGCCCCCATTGTGCACATCTTGTGAATTACTTCCTTCAGGATAACAACATCACTCAACTAGAGTGGCTAGCATGTTTTCCAGACATGAACTGTACGAACATGTGTGGGTAGATCGAAAAGGGCTGTTGGGGGCAATATGACCCACCAACCACTCTGAGGGATCTACACCGAATTGCCATTGAGGAGTGGGACAATCTGGACCAACAGTGCCTTGATGAACTTGTGGATAGTATGCCACGACGAATACAGTCACGCATCAATGCAAGAGGACGTGCTACTGTGTATTAGAGGCACTCGTGTGTACAGCAATCTGGACCACCACCTCTGAATGTCTTGCTGTAGGGTGGTACAACATGCAATATGTGGTTTTCATGAGCAATAAAAAAGGTGCAAATGATGTTTATGTTGATCTCTATTCAAATTTTCTGTACAGCTTCCGGAACTCTCGGATCCGAGGTGATGCAAAACTTTTTTGGATGTGTGTAGAACAAACCTCTGGGGTCTGATGGAATGCCTACCAGATTTGATACAGAATTTGTGGCTACAGGAAATTGTGCTTAGCATATGGAAGAAAGCACAGTTCATATCCAGAAGTGATTCACAAACTTATCATCCAAAATATTCCACACAAGATGTATGACCACACACTTAATAGCATCTTGGAATCACCACTAGAATGCAATACAGCAGGGATTCTGCATGGAATGGCTTTGATGAGTCTATGGTATGCTTGGGTGGTATGGTGGGCACTGGATGTCGAAACTGTCGTTCCACTATTGTTATTTTGTATTAAAACCTGGCATAGTTCAAATAAAGTAGGCACTTTTTTGTATATATATATATATATATATATATATATATATATATATATATATATATAATAGTTAAATTCCTTCAGGTGGCTTCAGTTGTCTAATATGAGTATGATTCCAATAATGCCGTTTGTTGGATGCAGAAGTTCCGCTGTTCACCATGTCTGTCTCAATTTGGGTGTCTCTAATACCATTTTTTCTTTCTGGATGTGCTTGCTTGCTGCTACTTAATATAAAAAGTAATACGAAAAACTCATAAGTTCATCATTCACTTTCGATTTATTTCACAGGGAAGTACAACTTTGTTCCACGACTGCGTCTCAACCGACCACAGCCGACTCTACAAGTGACAAAGAATGACTCTAGCTTCAAAGATATTCCACACGACACCTGAACTTCCGCTTGTAATAAGTCTCTTTGATATTGTTCGTCATATCCAATCAATCAATATATTGCAATTTTTAAACATAATAGTAAATTAACATAAAAAATAAGTAATTATAATTTATAAAAATTCCGACAAAAATATAAGAGAAAAACATTCACCACTTCGCCCACTAAATTCGGTATCGATAACTTCAGTTGAAAATAATACATCTCCCAGATACATTACAATGTCAACACTTAGTTCTCACATTTCCCTTAAATTATGGTTTTTGAGTACAGAGTTAGTGCTCGATAGTGTCCCACATGTGTTCCATTGGGTTCAACTCACATGAATTTGGTGGCTAACACTTTAATTTAAATTCAGTATTGTGCTCCTCAAACAACTGTTACGTGATTCTCGTTTTATGACATGAGCAGTTACACTGCTGAAGATGCTGTTGCAGTCAGCGAAGACATCAAGCATGAATGGATGCAGGTGACATACAATAATGTCCATGAAGTACACAGCAGACATGATGCCTCTGTTTACAACCAGAGGTCCCATGGAAACCCAAGTGAATGTCCACTGTGGCATAATACTGCCCTCAATAGCACATATCCGTGCTGTGGTGCATTTTCTGATCAGTCATTCGCTTGGATGATTGTGAACCCAGACACAACCACTGAACTGGTGTAACAAAATCTGTGATTCATCCAACCAGGCAACATGTTTCCACTGCTCCACAGCTCAATCTTGATGATCCTGTGGCCACTGCAATTGTAACTGATGGTGTCACCAGGTCAACATGGTAACACAAAGTGGACATCTGCTTAGACGCTCCATGTTCAACAATGTATGCTGAAAGGTATTCTCTAAAACACTTGCACCTCCACCTGTATTACAGTCACTTGTCAGTCACAGATCATCACCTATGCTGCTTTACAAAGCAGGCAAGCTTCCAACACCTTGTCGCCTACTCGTGGTTTCAGCATCCATCAACCACCACTTTCCATAGATATTCTTGACAGTAGTAAGTGAACAGACAACTTGCTTTGTCGCTTTTGAGATGCTGGTTCCCAGGTGCCAGGCTATAGCAATCTGTCATTTGTCAAAATCACTTATATCAATGGATTTCCCCTTTTGCAGTTTATTTCGTTGCTAGAATGATTCCCCTCTATCTCTGCTACATTTCATGTGCAATTCATTGGATCCAATAGGTGGCATTCAATCCCAGTGGTCATGGTTTAGCTCATCTTTGTATGTGGCACTGTGCAACAGCTAACCATACAATAAAAATCATTTTATTTATAATCATATGAGCTCTGTACCTGACTGAGAAATTTTTACCTTTATCTTATACTGGTTTCATCTTATGAATTCAGTTTCCAGCATGGAAGAAACATTTAGAGTTTAAATACTGAGTATAAATACTGAGGTGGTTAGAGAGAGCACTAACTTAGTTGGATGATGATATAAGAGAAAAGTAGCTGTGGCCACCATGAAGGAACCACCACAGAGGAGGAGGAGGAGATTACTGTTTAACGTCCCGTCGACAACGAGGTCATTAGAGACGGAGCACAAGCTCAGATTAGGATGGGGAAGGAAATCGGCCGTGCCCTTTCTAATGAACCATCCCGGCACTTGCCTGAAGCAATTTAGGGAAATCACGGAAAACCTAAATCAGGATGGCTGGACATGGGATTGAACCTTCGTCCTCCAGAATGCGAGTCCAGTGTACTAACCACAGCGCCGCCTCGCTCGGTAACCACCACAGAGTTTACCAAAAATGATTGTGGAAAATCATGGAAAACTGGAATCAGATAGCTTATGGACATTCAAGGCCTGATCCTGCTAAATATGAGTCAAATGTTTAATTAATATTTCACCTCACTTGGTTTCTATAAAGTTTGAATTTGCTCATACTACTAAAATAGAATGTGCAACATTTTCTGAAATGATTATAACATATACCCACTGAAATCAAACTGATTTTGTTTTTTCTGGTGTAGATATTCCTTTACACTTTCCCCAATAACATCCATAACCTTTTAAGATCTATCAATAAATAAATATCCAACATCATGACATGTTTTTAATGGTACTCATAATTCCAGCAAGTTATAACATGTGCCCTAATTTCATCTGATTATTTTGTGTTTGAATATAATGCACAAGACATGATTAAAAGTCAAATATTTTTGTTCTGAATGATGATGTGATTATTCATCTCCAAAACTTACTGTATCAATTGAATATGTAAATGCACGCCTTGAAAGTTGGGGTCAATTTTATCAATATAGAGAGATTGCAACTATTTAGCCCAGCATATATAAACTTTTAAAGAAAATTCAGTTCCTGCACTTTAAAATCAGCAATATGACGTGTGTAGTGCCATCATTAGTGTGCTACTCTCTGATTGTTATTATGGTGCCTATATCTGAAAATATGACTAATTAAACAATATCACCTTGCAAAAAGCTGCTTCTATTCTTGTTATAAAATATTTTTCTCACACTGTACTGTTTTTAATAGTAATTGCACACAGACTGTGAATAATTGTATTAACAACTAACCTTAAGGGTATTATTACCATGAGAATAGCTTTCTCATGAACGTGCCATCCAAAAATGAAGGAGGCCCCAGCACACAAGATAACACAGCGCACAAAATGAAGTGGGTTCCCAGGTGAATACCACAGCTTCATAATTGCTGGCTGGAAGATGAAAATGAAAATTTTCAATTAGACAAATTCTCATAACAACACACAAAAACATCACTAAGTTAAATTAATTATATATCCTGTAAATGATGATTTGGCAGCATCATTACGGATTTTCTAGTATAATATTTACCTACAAAGGAAACAATCAATGACAAAAAGTAAGATAATTACAGAGCTTTCATCTCTGTGAGTTCGAATATTTGTTGATAATGTAAGATTTGCAGGAAGAGGGGGTGGGAGAAGTGGCTCTTGGGCAGGGAGAGTGACATATAGGAACAAGAATATGAAATTTCTGCTCCATCATGCAGACAATCAATTTGTTAGTGATAATGTACATTCATTTTCAAACACTTGGCTTAATATACTTTTAATAAATTCTTTTCACTCCCTTACAAAAATCAATTTCCCTGTGCATCAGGGATATAATAAAAGAAATAACACTGATGTGCAGCTCTTTTATAATACAGAAAATACTGTTCTTTATTTAGAAGATGTACAAGAAAATAAAAATGCTTGCATGTCATGTCAGAGATAATAGTGCTGAAAATAAAATCAAAACGACATGTAGTGTCATTAGAAGGAAAATGGGGAAGTCCAGTAACTAAAAATAATGAATGTATGGTCCAAGATACCAAACATATAGCAAGTCTTTTTAACAATCACATTTTAAGTGTGAATGAGAAACTTAGAACAGGCAGCTCCAAGAGAAAAGCACAACAGTATATGTGACAATCAGTATGATAAGCATTCTGTCCATTTGAGACTATGTTAAGCTCTTCCAGGAAAAAAATATGAAAAGCACATTCATTTGATACAGCTACTGTATTCAGCCATGTATTTAATGCATTACTTTCACAAAGTATCTTTTCAGACCCACTCAAGTATGCCACTGTTAGGCCCCTCTTCAAGAAACATAGCAGGTTTCACTTTTAGCATCCATTTTAAAAGTTTTGAAAAAGCTAATCTATTTTAGAATGGTTGAACATATCTGCAAATATAAGATTCTGAGTCAGCAACAAATCATATTCCAGGAGGCGCTCTCCAGCAAACATGGTATCTACCATTTCACTGACTAATTATTAAAATATCAAACAATGGAAACTCCAAGTATGAATATCAAAAATGTAGGAAAAGACAGATTGCTACTTACCATTATGAAGACATGTCAAATTGCAGACAAGCATGATTAACCCTTTAACTGCTCTAGATGTGTTAACGCGCGCGCATTTGTACCTGTCCCTGTGTGTGCGTAAACACATTCACACATTCAGAGCACACAGGGACAGATACAAAGGCGTGCGCGTTAACACGTCCAGAGCAGTTAAAGGATTAAAATACATTCACATAAAGCTTTCGGCCACAGTCTTTGTCAGTAAACACACACACACACACACACACACACACACACACACACACACACAAAGCACACCTCATGCACACACGACTGCCAACGCCAGCACCTTGGGCCGAAATGCAACATCATGTGGGATGCAAGCAGCAAACTGGAGAGGATGAGCAACAGGAAGGGGGGGGGGGGGGGGGGTAGGAGTGTACGGATCAGGAGAGAGACTAACACTGTCTGGTGGAGTGCACAGGGACTAGACTGCCAACAGGCAGAGCGTCAGCAGGTTGTTGGGCAGGGATGTGGGAAAGAAAGGAACAAAAAAGGAGAGGAGCGGGAAAAGATGAGCGGATGTGTTGGTAGGGGCTGTAAATAAACAGGGTGGGCAACCAGAATGGGGAGGAGATGACAGGACAGAGGGTGTGGAGACTGTTGGGTGGAGGACGTGGGGACAGTATGTTACCATAGGTTGAGGTTGCGGGCGGGATAATTATGGGAGTAGAGAATGTGTTGTAAGGGTAACTTCCATCTGTGCAGAACAGAAAAGCTGATGGTGGAGGGAAGATCCAGACGTGCTCGCTTAATGAAGCAGCCACTGAAATCAAATCCGTTATGTTCAGCTGCATTTTGTGCCACAGGGTGGTCTACTTTGCTCTTGGCTACAGCTTCCATTTATACTGGTGGGCAGCTGGTTGGTAGTCATACCAATATAAAAAAAAGCTGTGCAATGATTACAGGAGAGCTGGTAATTGACATGGCTGCTTTCACAGGTGGCCCTGACCTTGATGGAAGAGGATAAATCTGTGACAGGACTGGGACGATTGGGCAGGTTTTGCACCTGGGTCTTCCACTGGGATATGATCCTTCTGGCAACAGATTGGGATTGGGAGTGGCATAGGGATGGACTAGATTGTTGTGGAGGTTGGGTGGGCGATGGAGCATCACTTTAGGAAGGGTGCGAAATATCTCAGGTATGATGTCACTCAATTCAGGGCACAATGGTAAGTAACTAAAGCCCTGGCGAAGGATGTGGTTTAGTTATTCCAGTCTGGGGTGGTACTGGGTGATGAAGGGGACACTCCTTTGTGGCTGGTTTTTGGAAGCAATAGGAGGATTAGCATTGTACATGGAAATGGCATGGGAGCTCTGTTTGTGAACTAGGTCTGGGGGATAGTGCCTGTCTGTGAAGGACTTGGTTGAGACCCTCAGCATACTGAGCAAGGGAGTTTTTGTCACTGCAGATACACCATCTCTGAGTAGCCAGGGATTTTTTTGTGTGAAAGGGATGACAGCTGTCAAAATGGAGGTACTGTTGGTGGGTTTAATGTTGACAGAGCTGCAGGCTGAGCTGTCAGAGAGGAGATGGTCAACATCTGGAAGGTGGCCACTGGGTTGAGGAGGACCACGTGAGGCAGATGGGAGAGAAGGTGTTGAGGTTGTGAAGGAATGAAGATAAGGGTTAGGGTGTTTGGCCCTGGGTCCAGATCATGAAGATATCATCAATGAACGTGAACCAGACTAAGGGTTTGATGTTTTGGGATGCTAGGAATGTGTCTACCAGATGGCCCATAAAATGGTTGACATTGGAGGGTGCCATGTGGGTGCCCATAGCTGGGTCGTGGAATTGTTTATATATACCATCCCTTCCAATGAGAAGTAGTTGTGGGTTAGGATAAAGTTAGTAATGTGTATAACGAATGAGGTAGAGGGTTTGGAGTCTGAAGGACATTGGGAAAGATAGTGTTCAGTAGCAGTAAGACCATGTGCATGAGGGATGTTGCTGTATAGGGAGGTGGCGTCAACAGTGAAAAGTAGGGATCCAGGAAGTAAAGAGGTGATGACTAGGTGAAGGGAGTCTTTGACTTGGGAGGCTAAATTAGTGGCAATTGGTTGGAAGTGTTGATCAATGAGTACAGAGATTCTTTCAGTGTGGGCACAATAACCAGCCACAATGAGGCGTCCAGGATTTTTGGGTTTGTGGATTTTAGGGAGCATGTAGAAGGTGTCATAGGGGTGAGGGGGGGGGGGGGGGTTGGATTCAGGGGAGTTGTTCTGGGAAGCGTCTAAAGCTTGAAGCAGGAATTGGAGTTTGTGTTGGACTTCTGGGATAGGATCACTCTGGCAGTGTTTATAAGTGGAGGAGTCAGATAATTGGTGGAGGCCATATGCCAGGTAGTCACTGTGCTTCATAAAAGTGGTGAAACCTTTGTCTGCAGGTAGGATGATCAGGTCAGGATTTGTTTTGAGGTTGTGTATGGCATCTTCCTTCTACTGAAAGGTTGGTGTTCTGAGAAATGGAATAGTTATGATAAAATATCAACAAAGTTAATTAAAATTATCACTTTACAATGGCCTTAAGGTCAAAACTGCATTTGTGAAACAAATAATTTCTAATCAATAGCGAATATGATGCCCTTTAAAAATAAATAAATAGTGTTCTTGCAAATTTAGTAAAATATTGAGTTATTTGTGTAACCAGTCATTTATCAGTTGAACATTTCCCAGATGGTTGAAATATGCTAATATTAACCCTCTGTCTACAAAAGGAGACAAAGAAATACCACAAAATTTCCATCCAATTTTACATTTGCTAGCATTCTTGAAATTTTTATTGTTGACCATCTGAAAACAAATAATATACTGTCACAGTCATACTACAGATTTATAAAGGGTTCAAATACTGAGAAGGCTACTCACACAAACAGTGAGTACTCACACAAACAGTGAGTACTCACACAAACAGTGAGAATCGACTTACTGCATCAGACAATACTTTACAAGCTACTGGTGTATCTTGTGATCAGTCAAAGGCTTTCGATTGTGTAAATCACAATATCTTTTTAAATAAATTACATCTTTAGGGTGCAACAGGAAATGCTGCAAAAGTGTTCAAATTTTTACTCTCTGATAAGAAACAAATTGTGTCAATAGGAAAGAGTCCTGTATTAAGCTAACAGGCATCACCCAACTGGTAACTAATTACATGTGGTGGTCCACAAGGTCTGCCTTTGGGACCTTACTTTTTCTTGTGTGTATCAATTCTCTTTCTTTAGTAACATTACCAGACTCCAAGTTTGTTTTGTTTGCAGACGATACAAACATTGCAACCGTACTGGTGTAACCACAAGCGTCGGAACGAAGACGCGGAATTGGATAGCGCTGCGCGAGATGCAACCCTGCAAGTAGTGAATAAAAGCGCCACTCCTGCCAGTCTCAGCCACTCAAATTGTATCCGTACATGGACAGTATAGGAACAATTGTAGACCAGACTCAGTATAGCAGATTCAGTTATCAGTGACACGTGTTAACTTGCAGGAACTTCGTCTATAGTGACAAACATTACAATTTGCATGTTACTATCGATACCAATGTAATTCAAAAGTTAAGTATTGTCAAATCTGTTTTATAGAAAGAAAACTACTAATGTTATTTGTTTGAATTGTTGTGTAGCATTCCGAGAAAGCAGCATTCCTGCAGCCACCCTATAAGTGATGAGTGGGCAAGATCCAACAGATTTCATTAATGTAATTTTTATAGACATTAATACCAGGTGATCAAAAAGTCAGTATAAATTTGAAAACTGAATAAATCACGGAATAATGTAGACAGAGAGGTACAAATTGACACACATGCTTGGAATGACATGGGGTTTTATTAGAACCAAACAAATAACAAAAGTTCAAAAAATGTCCGACAGATGGTGCTTCATCTGATCCGAATAGCAATAATAACATAACAAAGTAAGACAAAGCAAAGATGATGTTCTTGACAGGAAATGCTCAATATGTCCACCATCACTCCTCAACAATAGCTGTAGTCGAGGAATAATGTTGTGAACAGCACTGTAAAGCATGTCCGGAGTTATGATGAGGCATTTGGCATCGGATGTTGTCTTTCAGCATCCCTAGAGATGTCGGTCCATCTCGATACTCTTGCGGCTTCAGGTAACCTCAAAGCCAATAATCGCAGGGGACCTGGGAGGCCAAGCATGATGAAAGTGGCGGCTGAGCACACGATCATCACCAAATGATGCACGCAAGAGATCTTTCACGCGTCTAGCAATATGGGGTGGAGTGCCATCCTGTATAAACATTGTACGTTCCAGCAAGTGTTTATCAGCCAGGCTGGGGATGATGCGATTCTGTTACATATCGACGTACCTCTTACCCGTCATGGTAGCAGTTACAAAACCAGAATCACACATTTCCTCAAAGAAAAAAGGCCTGATAATGGTAGATGTGGTAAATCCAACCCATACCATGACTTTCTCGTCGTGCAATGGAGTTTCCACGACAGTTCTAGGATTTTCGGTAGCAGTTGTGGGCATTGACAGACCCTCTGAGTGTGAAATGAGCTTCGTCGGTCCACAACATGTTACTCAACCAATCATCAACTTCTGCCATCTTTTGAAACGCCCACACCGCAAATGCCCTCCGCTTCACTAAATCGCCAGGTAACAGTTCATGATGCTGATGGATTTTGTATGGATAGCATCAAAAAGTGCCAACCAAACAGTAGTGTATGGAATGCCGGTGCGACGTGCGACTGCATGAGCGCTGACTTTCCCATGCATACACTAACCTGCTACAGTCACCATTTCTTCCTGAACTGTCTCAGCAGCATTACACCTTGTGCTCGGTCGACCACTGCGGGTCTATTGTCTAAACAACCAGTGGCTTTGAACTTCGAAATCATTCTCGCCACAGCTGCATTTGTCAACGGACCTTTACCCATTCGAATCCCCTTCCTATGGCGATAGGATCGCAACGCTGAAATAGCACATTCCCCATTCTGATAATACAGCTTCACTTAAAGCAGCTTTTCAGGTAACATCAACATGCTGCGACTGCTGGCGCATCTGATTCTCTCTCTCATTACAGTTCCTTTTATACAAGATTGTCAGGCGCAGTCACTGACGTTTTGCCGTCCAGCGCCATCTGTCGGACATTTTGTGAACTTGGTTTTATTTTTGTTCTAATAAAACCCCATGTCATTCCAAGCATGTATGTGTCAATTTTTACCTCTCTATCTACATTATTCTGTGGTTTATTAAGTTTTCAAATTTATGCTGACTTTTTGATCACCTGGTATATGGTTGCTAGCCAATTCTCTGTCATTAAACATTGAACAAATACATCATACACATTTGAGAACTTTCAAGGGATTTGCTCCAGTATATAGTGAAAATATGACAACAGGTAGATAGAAGAGGTTGACAATGTTGAATTCTTGGGATTACAGTTTGACAATAAATTCAACTGGGAGGAGCATACCACAGAACTGTTGGAGCATGTAAACAAATCTTTAATGTGGATGTTGTCAGAAATAGGTGACAAAAATATAAAAAAACCTAGGGTACTTTGCTTGTTTTCATGCCAGAAGTCAAATGGGATCATTTTTGGGGGTAGCTCATCAAATCACACTAAAGTTTCGCGAGTCTAAAAATGTATAATAATACAAATTGGTTGTGATGTGAACTCAAGAATGTCCCACAGAGAAATATTCAAGGAACTGGAGATAATGAATACTTCCCCATACACCAATGGCTTAAAGAAATTTGTCACAACTAACATACCTCTTTTTTTCAAACCAACAGCTCAGTTCATGGAATCAGTAAGAAATACAAACAATCTGTGATGACAGGCAGTCACGCGGCTGACACTGCATGATCAGCTGATGGCTTACTACGTGTTTACCGAGTTCATGCATTGGCTGCTAGGAGTGCTGAAGTGTTGTTACTCCTCGCCAGGGCATGCGCATGTTCCATCATTTTGAGTGATGTATTTTAGACTATTCAGCTGTAGACTACTTTCTGAGGTTATTGTTCTTAGTGTCTGTCAACGAATTGTTTCCTCCAGTTTATTTAGTAATATTTTCATGTGATTTCTGTACTGTGGAAGGATCCTAATTACAGAAATAAAGCACACTGAATGTAGGAGCCATCTGAATGCAATTCTTCCACAATAAGAACATGAAATTAAGCCTCACGCACAGCAAGACTTGCGACATTGGTCAACCCGGTGTGATTTGTGGTCAAGAATATGATTCATGAGGCTCAAGAACATCACATTCAATAACAGAAACATGCAGAGACAGATGCACCCGCAATCTCAATACTGGCAGTGCAGCTATCCCCATTCTGCCCTCATGACTCTGCGTTACGGTTCGCCTAGGCTGAGAAGAGCATTCTTTGTGTCAGTGTGGCATCTGACTCCATAACATTTGCTTTAGTGGTTAGTCAACTGTATGACTCATATTCAGCCAAAGTGCAAGATATTATAACATCACCACCCAGCACAAAAGTGTATCTGAAACTCATGACGGGATATGTGACTGGACTGAGGACTTTTTGGTAGGGAGGATGCAGCAGGTTGTTTAGGACAGTGTGTCATCATCAGATGTAGAAGTAATTTCAGGGTGCCCCAGGGAAGCATGTCAGGACTCTTGCTGTTCATGTCATCTATTAATGACCTTGCAGACAGTATTAATAATAACCTCAGACTTTTTGCAGATGACGCAGCTATCTATGGTGAAGTAATGTCTGAAAAAAGTTGCATAAACATTCAGTCAGGTCTTGATAAGATTTCCAAGCGGTACAAAGACTGGTAATTGCTTTAAATGTTCAGAAATGTAAAACTGTGCACTTCACAAAATGGAAAAACATATTATCCTATCAATGAGTCACTGCTGGAATCGGCCAGCTCATACAAATACCTTGGTGTAACACTTTGTAGGAACATGAAATGGAATGGTCACATACATTCAGTCGTGGGTAAAGCAGGTGGCAGACTTCGGTTTATTGGTGGAATACTGGGGAAGTGCTATCAATCTACAAAATAGATTGCTTACAAATTACTTGTGAGTGGTTCTAGAATATTACTCAAGTGTGTGGGACACATACCATATATGAATAACGGGGGATATTGAACATATACGGAGAAGGGTAGCACAAATGGCCACAGGCTTGTTTGGTCCTTGGGACAGTGTCACAGAGATACTGAGGAACTGAGCTGGAAGACTCTTGAAGATAGACGTAAACTATCCTGAGAAAGTCTGTTAACAAAGTTTCAAGAAACAGCTTTTAAAGATAACTCTATGAATATACTACAATGTATAACTCACTTAGGGATCATGAGGATAAGATTAGAATAATTACTGCATGCACAGAAACATTCAAATACTCATTCTTCCCACACTCCATACATGACCTGGGTGCCTTGCTGGAAGACATATCACAATCACTGCAGTTCATAGCGCATTTGAGGGATCGGATCTCTCACATTTCAGGCAACATCCTGACATGGCATGCACCATATGTTAATCCATAAAGAGTTGAAATGATGCACCCATGTCATGCTACAAAAAGAGGCATCAGGACAGTGCTCATGTCACCATATACTGGACCACTCCCTCAGTAGCAAGACAAAATACAATGAAGAATATTTTCCTTAATGGCAAGAGAAGTTTCTATAGACTGGCTTAAACTAGTGTTCATTCTGGAAGAATCTTTAGATGCTCACCTTCCCCTACACCAATCAACGCCAATCATTTGACAGCAGACAGCCACCTCCTGTAACCCCCATCATGCAGATGCAATGTCAGACATAGCCCGGACGCCAGGTGCATTTTCCGGCAAGGTTCGAGGATGGCAACTAATGACAATGACATTCTGCTTCCCTGTGAGGGACTGTGTGGTGTAAGTCCTTTGCATAGCTGTCACTATGTGATCAGCTGTTTGCTTACTACATGTCAACTGAGTTTGTGTGACAGCTGCAGCTGCTAAGAGTGCTAATGCATGGTTACTTCTTGCTGCAGTGTGTGGATGTTTGCGGTTTTGAATTGTATATTTTGGACTATTCTGTTGTTGACTACTTTTTGAAATTCTTGCTCTTAGCATCTGTCAAGGAGTGACAGACCTGCCTGAAACAAGCTGAGCAGTGCCTCTAATATAGTCATGAAATGAAATACGATGATACCAGTGCTGTGGTGCAAACACCAAGTTTCAGGACAGCATAATCAAGAAATCTATTGAAAGAAAGACATCAGAAAATCCAATAAACAGGGATGGCCCCGTGGGTGCCACCCAGCCACAGCAAGGGTCATCTGGCACGGTGGCCATTGCCGGGAGTTCTGGTGCCCCAAAACGATGAGCATCAACTCCTGGCATACACGAGGCATTAACAGCTTAGGTACTAGCAGTGTGATCCCTGTGGTTTTAGGGGGCTCAGCCACACGGGTCCTTAACAGCCCCACCACATGGACTGGCTACCGTGCTGGTCACCTAGCAGAAGGGGAGCCAGGGTGCAAAGGGAAAGGGGAGGGGAGGGGAGGGGGAGAGGAAGCTGCAGCATGGAAGCTAGGTAGGGAGTTCATCCCCAAATGGCTCACACTGAATGGAAAATTTTGGAAATGGAGGTCAAAGCCCAAGGGGACCAAAAACACCGAAAAGGAGATGGAAACAGTGAACTAAACAATAGCACAGACCGAAACAAAGCCAGAAGGATAACCAGGTCGACATAAAGAAGTCCACTAAGAAGGAAAAGAGGGGGCAGGGACAAAGGAGCAAGGAGAGAGAGAGAGAGAGAGAGAGAGAGAGAGAGAGAGAGAGAGAGAGAGGAACAGGAATGGTAATGCAGCCTTCAAAGGAAAGGAGGCTGCAATAGCTCGGGGCCCTGGATGGAAATGGGGCAACCACGTAAGCTTGTTGTGAAATAAGCACTAAGGTGCTGTTGTTTTCCAGTGGGCACTGATTGGCAGCTACCCCAAATACAGAAATCATCCACATACAGAGCAGGAGTGACCAACAGTTCAGCAGAGGCAGGAAGCCCATTAATAGTGATGAGAAAAAGAAAGTCACTTAATATGGAGCCCTTTGGAACACCATTCTCCTACATCCATAGAGAGCTGAGGACAGTGCCAAGCTGGATTCTCAACGATTGATGGGACAGGAACTGGCAAATACAAATCAAGAGGAGGACCTGAAGACCCCACTCATGGAGTGCAAGGAGGATGCAATGGTGGCAAGCTGCGTCAAGATGTGGTTCATCTGTAAAGGAGACCACTTATAAAACACTAATATGACCTATTCTTGAGTACTGCTTGAGCATTTGGGATCCCTATCAGGTCGGATTGAGGGATGACATAGAAGCAATTCAGAGGCAGGCTGTTAGATTTGTTACTGGTAGGTTTGATCATCACGCGAGTGTTACCGATATGCTTCAGGAACTCGGGTGGGAGTCTCTGGCGGAAAGGAGGTATTCTTTTCGTGCATCATTACTGAGGAAATTTAGAGAACCAGCATATGAGGCTGACTGCAGTATAATTTTACTGCCACCAACTTATATTTCGCGGAAAGACCACAAAGATAAGATAAGCGAGATTAGGGCTCATACAAAGGCATAGAGGCATCCATTCCTCCCTCGTTCTGTTTGGGACTGGAACAGGGAGAGGAGATGCTAGTTGTGGTACGAGGTACCCTACGCCACGCACCATATGGTGGATTGCAGATGTATGTAGATGTAGACATAGGGGGAAAATGTCTTAGTGCCAAATACTGGAGGAGATACTGTCGTTGCCGAGGATTGGGTGATTAAGCAATTAGTTACTGAAGGAATCAGGGCAGCTGAATCATGGGAAGAAGAAAGGGCCAGAAACGGCTCCCATTCAGTAACAGGTTCATTGTAGGATTCCATTTGATAAGTGGTAAAATATATGTGGGAAGTTCCAGCCTGCTGTTTCCAGAGAGGGTAGGCAGCTGGATAGGAGGCTAGCACCAAAGCCATTGCTAAATGGGTCATGAGGTGTTCCGCAAGAACTGATGGAACTGTACAGAGACCACCTGGAAGGGCAAGGCCCACAATGAAGACTGCCACTGACAACCTTGGAAGGTGCCCATACCTGTGACAAAGGGGTAGAAGAACCTAGAGAGGAAACAAAGCATTCCCAACACAAGTAATGAGCTCTGGCACGAAGACATTTAAAGGTGATAAGGCCGGTTTTGATAAATAATCAGCATTGGCGGCCGAAGACTTCCAGCATAAGAAGTCAGCCTCATTCCTGCCAACGGCCTTGTCGAAGAGGGCGGAGGAGTGAATAGAGGTTTAGGGCACTCTCTTGTCCTAGGGGTGGGAAATTGCCCCTAAAGGCGGAAGAATCAGCAATGATCAACGACATGAGGATGCAGAAGGCAATGGAAACCACTGCATTAAAGACATGTAACGTGTATCCACAGGACATGTGGCCTATAGTTGAAGTGTCATGATGATCTCTCCATTGGCAAAAGATTCCGGAATAGTCCCCCATTCGGATCTCCGGGAGGGGACTGCCAAGGGGGAGACTGAATAATCAACGAAAGGATAATGTTCTACGACTCGGGGTGTGGAATATCAGAAACTTGAACGTGATAGGGAAACTAGAAAAAGGGAAATGCAAAGGCTCAATCTAGATATAGTAGGGGTCAGTGAAGTGAAGTGGAAGGAAGACAAGGATTTCTGGTCAGATGAGTATCGGGTAATATCAACAGCAGCAGAAAATGGTATAACAGGTGTAGGATTCATTATGAATAGGAAGGTAGGGCAGAGGGTGTGTTACTGTGAACAGTTCAGTGACCGGGTTGTCCTAATCAGAATCGACAGCAGACCAACACCGACAACGATAGTTCAGGTATACATGCCGATGTCGCAAGATGAAGATGAACAGATAGAGAAAGGATGCAGTTGTAGGGGAAGGAGTAGAAGAAAAGGTTACAGGAGAATATGGGCTTGGGACAAGGAATGAAAGAGGAGAAAGACTAATTGAGTTCTGTAACAAGTTTCAGCTAGTAATAGCGAATACCCTGTTCAAGAATCACAAGAGGAGGAGGTATAGTTGGAAAAGGCCGGGAGATATGGGAAGATTTCAATTAGATTACATCATGGTCAGACAGAGATTCCGAAATCAGATGCTGGATTGTAAGGCGTACCCAGGAGCAGATATAGACTCAGATCACAATATAGTAGTGATGAAGAGTAGGCTGAAGTTCAAGACATTAGTCAGGAAGAATCAATACGCTAAGAAGTGGGATACGGAAGTTCTAAGGAATGTCGAGATACGTTTGAAGTTCTCTAACGCTATAGATACAGCAATAAGGACTAGCGCAGTAGGCAACACAGTTGAAGAGGAATGGACGTCTCTAAAAAGGGCCATCACAGAAGTTGGAAAGGAAAACATAGGTACAAAGAAGGTAGCTGCGAAGAAACCATGGGTAACAGAAGAAATACTTCAGTTGATTGATGAAAGGAGGAAGTACAAACATGTTCCGAGAAAATCAGGAATACAGAAATACAAGTCACTGAGGAATGAAATAAATAGGAAGTGCAGGGAAGCTAAGACGAAATGGCTGCAGGAAAAATGTGAAGACATCGAAAAAGATATGATTGTCGGAAGGACAGACTCAGCATACAGAAAAGTCAATACAACCTTTGGTGACATTAAAAGCAACGGAGGTAACATTAAGAGTGCAACGGGAATTCCACTGTTAAATGCAGAGGAGAGAGCAGATAGGTGGAAAGAATACATTGTAAGCCTCTATGAGGGGGAAGATTTGTCTGATGTGATAGAAGAAGAAACAGGAGTCGATGTAGAAGAGATAGGGGATCCAGTATTAGAATCGAAATTTAAAAGAGCTTTGGAGGACTTACGGTCAAATAAGGCAGAAGGGATAGATAACATTCCATCAGAATTTCTAAAATCATTAGGGGAAGTGGCAACAAAATGACTATTCACGTTGGTGTGTAGAATATATGAGTCTGGTGACATACCATCTGACTTTCGGAAAAGCATCATCCACACAATTCCGAAGACAGCAAGAGCTGACAAGTGCGAGAATTATCGCACAATCAGCTTAACAGCTCATGCATCGAAGCTGCTTACAAGAATAATATACAGAAGAATGGAAAAGAAAATTGAGAATGCGCTAGGTGACGTTCAGTTTGGCTTTAGGAAAAGTAAAGGCACGAGAGAGGCAATTCTGACGTTACGGCTAATAATGGAAGCAAGGCTAAAGAAAAATCAAGACACGTTCATTGGATTTGTCGACCTGGAAAAAGCGTTCGACAATATAAAATGGTGCAAGCTGTTCAAGATGCTGCAAAAAGTAGGGGTAAGCTATAGGGAAAGACGGGTCATATACAATATGTACAACAACCAAGAGGGAATAATAAGAGTGGACGATCAAGAACGAAGTGCTCGTATTAAGAAGGGAGTAAGACAAGGCTGTAGCCTTTCGCCCCTACTCTTCAATCTGTACATCGAGGAAGCAATGATGGAAATAAAAGAAAGGTTCAGGAGTGGAATTAAAATACAAGGTGAAAGGATATTGATGATACGATTCGCTGATGACACTGCTATCCTGAGTGAAAGTGAAGAAGAATTAAATGATCTGCTGAACGGAATGAACATTCTAATGAGTACACGGTATGGTCTGAGAGTAAATCGGAGAAAGATGAAGGTAATGAGAAGTAGTAGAAATGAGAACAGCGAGAAACTTAACATCAGGATTGATGGTCATGAAGTCGATGAAGTTAAGGAATTCTGCTACATAGACAGTAAAATAACCAATGACGGACGGAGCGAGGAGGACATCAAAAGCAGACTCGCTATGGCAAAAAAGGCATTTCTGGCCAAGAGAAGTCTAAAAATATCAAATAACGGCCTTAATTTGAGGAAGAAATTTCTGAGGATGTACGTCTGGAGTACAGCATTGTATGGTAGTGAAACATGGACTGTGGGAAAACCGGAACAGAAGATAATCGAAGCATTTGAGATGTGGTGCTATAGACGAATTAGGTGGACTGATAAGGTAAGGAATGAGGAGGTTCTACGCAGAATCGGAGAGGAAAGGAATATGTGGAAAACACTGATAAGGAGAAGGGACAGGATGATAGGACATCTGCTAAGACATGAGGGAATGACTTCCATGGTACTAGAGGGAGCTGCAGAGGGCAAAAACATAGAGGAAGACAGAGATTGGAATATGTCAAGCAAATAATTGAGGACGTAGGTTGCAAGTGCTACTGTGAGATGAAGAGGTTAGCACAGTCAGTAGACTGATGGAAAAAAAAAAAAAAAAACTTAAGATGCTACTAGGTGTGACAATAGTCATGGATAGTGGTGACAGTGGCTGTGCTCCACCACAGAACTGGCCAATGCCGAATGGGGTCTGTCAAGCAGGAAACACCAACACCAGCAGTGCTAATTATCTTATTGACAGATCATGGATGATTTCAGCATTCTAACCTGACAAAGAAGATGGAAAAATGACTTGGGAGGTATCTATAGGCCAATCAGCACGATGGAAAGCTCAGTGGGATAAACTGATCATTAAGAGGTGGGAAGCGAATGAGAGAATAATGGGAAGTGGTTACTATCACAGAGGTCATCATGTGGCGACCAGTGTGAGGAAGGAAGAAAGGAAGGGGAAGAGAGCGAAAGATCAATGGCAGAGAAAGTGCCATATGCAGCACTAAAATGAGCAGGGGGACCATCATTAAGAAGACACAGGTCATGGTCTGCAAGAAATTGGTCAGTGAGTAGCCCCCAACTATATGAAAGAGCACTGCCCCACATAAGGTGATGGGCATTTAAATTACCAAGGAGGAGAGAGGGAGGGAGGGAGGGAGGGAGGGAGGGAGGGAGGGAGGGAGGGAGGGAGGGAGGGAGGGAGGGAGGGAGGGAGGGAGGGAGGGAGGGAGGGAGGGAGGGAGGGGTGAGTTGCTTAAGGAAGGCTGCTGGAGCAGCAGATGTGGGTGGCCTATTAGGAGGGGGAAAGAGACTGCAAACAGTGACTGGAGAGTCCAAGTGGACAAGGACAGCAACTGCTTCCAATGGGGTATGAAGTGGGACCCATGTACTAACAATATGCATATGACCAATGGACAGGCACCAGTGGAAGCCCTCAAAGGGTGACCCAGTTCCAACAGAAAGTGCGGAACTCATGAAGGGTTGGTGAGTGAGCATCAGTAAAATGAAGTTCCTGGAAAATAACACAAGCTGCCGAGTAAAAGGCAATATGGGACCGCAACTCTGGGAGGTAATGGTAGCATCCATTACAGTTCCATTGAATAAGCACAGAGTGGGTATCCAAATGGGAGGCGAATGGGCTGGAGCCAATCATGCCACCAGTTCACCAACTATCACAAAAGAGAATGAGGTGACACCCATAAATAAGAGGTCAGATACAGGTTACGAGGGGGGCAGGTGGCACCTATGGGGGTATTGGGGGACCTTGTCCTGGGACTTATGTTTTTTCTTCTTCTCTTTCATATGCTGAGTACGGCAGGGCACAGAGGAAGAGCAGGATTCTGCAAGATTTGGGACCAAAAGAGAATGGGTGGCCTTGGGGCGCACAGATTGTGTGTCTCAAGGCCAAGTTTCAGTAGCAAGCCTCCAGCCTGAGGAACCCCAGAGGGGGGGGGGGGGGGGGGGATGCCAGGAGGGAGCTCCATCACCAGCGAGCACCAACGGAGGTGGACCCTTCTTCAGATGGGGAGGGAGAGCGCCATGTAGATGGAAGGGTGTGGGAACAGCAGGGGAGGGGGAGAGGAGAGGAGAGGAGGACAGGACTGGGGTAAGGAAGGGGGAGGAGGGGGAAAGGATGTAACAGAGGCCAAAGTAGAAGTCACTGATACACAGGATGAAGTCTGTCAAATTCCTGATGAGCGACAGTGTAAGACGAACGATCCAGGGACTTAAACTCTTTTATCTTCTTTTGCTTCTCATAATCCGGAAAATCTGGTGAGTGTGGAGATGGACGGACAAGGTGGAACACAGGAGCTTCCCTTATGGAACAAGTGACCACAGTCACCACATAGAGGGTCTGCCTTATATCAGGAAGACGTGTGCCTGAAACGCAAGCATCGAAAGCATTTCATGGTTGGTGGAATACATGGTTTGTCATCACGCCCATAATACATAACCTTGATCTTCTCTGGGAGAATGTCTCCCTCAAATGCCAGAATGAAGATGCCTGTATCAGTGTGATTGTTCTTACGACCTTTCTGCATGTGTTGAACAAAATGAATGCCCAGTCATTCCAGATTATCATCAGTTTGAAGGATGAGGTCCCTATGAAGAATGACTCCCTGGCCCATGTTCAGAGATTGATGAGGTGTAATGGACACTGGGCTGTTGCCAAGATGATCACAAGCACAAAGAGCTGCAGAATGGATAACAAAAGAAGTTTTGATCAACAGGGAACTCAACCGCATATTACTTAGAGACTCTACTTCGAAAAACTTGTCTTTGATATTTCCCACAAAAAATAATGGCTTTTTGGTGGTGAATGTGTCCCTGTCTGTGTTAGTACAGACTCAGTAGTGTGGAAAGTGTTTCACGCCAAGCCTGTGAGCTTGGCCCTCCTCCCAGAGTGTATCTAGGGAAAGAAAGGCTGTGGGGTCATAAGAAGCAGGCTTCAATGATCTGTTACCACTCAAAGAGATGGCCATAGGAGAAAGGCCAGATTTTTGGAACTTGATATGCTTCATGTGAAAAGCACCTGCCCTGATACCACCCACTGTGTTCAGGGGCTCTCCTTACACACACTCCAATCAGGCACATTTCCCAATGGGCACCAACCAGCCACATGAAGGGCCATCTGGCATGGCAGCCATTGCCAAGAGTTCCTATGCTCTGGAATCACAAGCAACCACTCCCAGACATACATGAGAAGGCAACAGGTCAGGTACTAGAAGAGTAATCCCTGTGTTGTCACGGGGCTCAGCCATATGGGTGCATAACAGCACCACCACGTGGACTGGCTACACATGCTGGTGACCTAGCAGGTCAGATGGAGACTACAGCAGAAAGAGGGGGAGGAAGGGAGGAGAGGAAACCATGCTGTAGAAGCTAGGGAGGAAGTTCTCCCCTAAATGGCTCGCACTACAGATAGAAAATTTAGAAGCGGAGCTCAAACACAAAAGAGGGACCAAAAATGTCAAAAAGGAAGGATGAAAGAAGAAAGGCAAGAGGAACAAAGCCACAAGAAATACAGGAAATTATGTATATAGCCTGGTCAACATAAGTAAGAAGCCCACAAGAGAGGAAGAAGGGGGAAGTGGGGAGGGGAAGGGGCGAGGATGGTGAGGGAGGGGCACAGGGAAACAAATGCAGTCTGGGAGGGAAGGGACTGCAATAGCTCGGGGTCCTGTGGACGCCATGTATGAACTCATGAAAGAACCAAGAGCACCTTTGGAGAGGAGAGGGAGGGGAGGGGAGGGGTGGAGGAGAGGGGGAGTGGAGGTGAGATGGTGAAACTGGTAATGTGTCACTTTAGGAACCCTCCCCACACACTACCAATTAAAAATGCATCAGGTCTGAGTAGAAAAGTCCTGACCAAGTTAAGGAAAGCATATCAAGGAGCAGCCAAGCATCCAACAATGCATGGGATGGAGCAATATGGAACTGAATGTTAAATGGCAGCAAATTATGATTTTGCCTACATGCAAAGAAATGCACACATGTACTTATAAGCAAAGGGCCTTTATTTTGGCTGTTGTTTTCTATTATTCAACAGTACAGTTGCTTTTTTAGTTTAATGAGACTAATTTTTACATTCGCTGCTGCCCTTGAATCTGATATCATAAACATTCGTAAAGAGGCACCGTTTACATAGTTTTCACTTGGAGAAATGTTACGTAATTTTCTTTCAGCACTTTATCACGTGTTGTGTGTTGTATACGAACTTTTCTTCTGACAAGTGTTCCAAAACTGCTTTGTTCCTCAGCTGTTGTCTTCATTCTGATTTTACAATTACTTCTGCCCTTGCCTCCACATCCATTACTTCCCTGAATTATTCTTTACTGGTAGTTCAAAATGGTATTGTCTTGAGCTTATATGTTGCATTTTTCCTACAGGATAGAATAAAAACTTGTTAAAAACTGTACAAATGGTTGAGAAATTTCAATTCCTACATTTTGTTTTATCGGGTGTATGAATTCCCATATACAATCTACTGAAGTGAAAAAAATTGCTTCGCTACTGATACTATTTCTGAACTTTGCCATCAGAACAGTATCAAACCACAATTTTTATGGAAGAAATGGAGAGCAGTGAGGATACATGAAGTATCTCTATTTTTTGCAATCGTTTTGCATGTGTATTTTGTAAAGAAACCTAAACTTAGCGATTATTGCTCTGAAGACCCTGTGCTTGCTTCATCATTTGCTTCTCAGCTAATGTCATGAAACATTTTTTGCATATTCAGGATGCCGCATGTGAACAATAATGCACTATTATAGACACCTCAAGAATCAGGCCATGACCTTCTGCATAAAATAAGACCTGTTTGGGACTTTTTCACAGAAAGATGCAGAAAAGTCTTTTTTCTGACTGTGGATGAAGCAATATGTCCCCTTTGAGGAAGAATTGGATTCCCTGTTTATATGAAAGACAAACCAGAGAAATATTGGATAAAACTGTATGTTGTAAGTGATACTCAAACAGGTTACATGTGCATTGCTGAAGTTTATACTGGAGGAAAAGGAAATATTGACAATTCTGTCAAATCCCTGTTGCTGAGGCTGTGTTCCTCTTACTTGGGAAAAGGACATGTGGTATACATGGACAGATTTTACATAAGTCCTGCATTCCCTGAAGAACAATGGGAAATAAATACACTGGGAGTTAGAACTGTGATGAAGAACATGATAAGTTTGCCTAGAGACCTAATAAATCAAAAACTAAAGAAAGGAGAAATGATATTTCATCACAAAGGACACTTTTCCTGCTTTAAATGGAAAGACAAACATGATGCACACATGTTGTCGACACAGCATAAGATGACTGCTGCACATGTCAGTGTAAAATCCATGAGTGGATGTGTTGAGGTAGTGAAGTCAGACATACTAGACTATAAAAAGTGTGCATTAGTAGATTTTATGTGTAAATTAGCAAAGCAATTGGTTCACAAAGGAGGAGCACAACTAAATAAAGACACACATTCAGCATTTGGAGTTGCAAGTGCAAACAGACTCACAGTATGTCACTTTCATGGAGAAACTGCCACCAACAGAAAAGAAAACAAACCCAACTAGAAGATGCAAGGTCTGTTGGGACCAAGGGAAAGTGGTAGGAAAGTGTAGTGAGGGAAGAGACCAGATACTACTGTAGGCCATGTAACACAGGCCTTTGTGTTCCTGAGTGTTTTGACAGATTTCATACCCAAGTGAAGTACTCTAATTTGCAAAAATGAGAAATAAAAATATTTCACAATAAAAAACTTTACCTAAAAATGAAGCATTTAGTATTTCCTGCTGACAAGTGATTTTAAATAAATAGCCTACCATTCCCTATGACTTATGAAAATTTTGTCGACTTCGGGGAAAAATAAAAAGGCTGCAAAACAGTGCCTTTATAGTAATATCTACAAATCCCTATATAACTTATTTGTGCTGCACATATACATATTCATAAACAGGAATGATGGAAGGTTAAGCTGATATACTGCCCAAAGAGGTAAGTGGATTAGTAAATTTAATAAAAAATTGTAAATTGTAGCAAATTTCCTCAGGATCCGGGTATTAAGTGGATAGCCACGCCGTTAGGTGCCAATGTGTTAAACATTTTCATTTGAAGGATTGGTCTGCTGCATAAATCAAAACAGAATTGGATGAAACTCACATGGACTCAGCACCATCATTGAAGACTATTTACTTTTGGATTAATGAATTTAAACCTGGTCGGACAAGTACTGAGACCGGAGCATGCTCTGGCAGTCCAACTGAGGTCACCACATAGGAAACCACTGACAAAATCCATGATATGGAAATACAAGACCATCAAATAAAAATTCAGGAGATCATTGAGACTGTAGGCATCTCAACTGAGAGTGCATAATATCCTGCAAATAGCTATGAAGAAGCTGTGTATGAGTGGGTGCCACGATCACTAACAGTTGACAAAAAATGCTCCTGGCAGAACATTTTAACACAATGTCTGGTGATGTTTAATCACAATTAACAAGACTTCCTGTATCGACTTGTGTCTGTCAATGAAACCTGGATCCATCATTACACACCACAGCCAAAATGGCACTCAAAATAATGGACAAAGGCTGGTGACAATGGATCAAAGAAGGCAAAGACCATTTTGTAATTGCTGGTAAGGTGATGACCACTGTTTTTTGGGATTCTTAAGGAATAATCCTCGTGGATTACTTGGGAAAAGACAGAACTGTAGCTGGACCCGATTATGTTTTGAAGATGGATCATATGAAACTCTTGTTGGCTGAAAAAAAGATCAAGACTGGCACAAATAAAAGTGCTCTTTCACCAGGATACTCCACCATCCCTCACATCAGCGATAAGGATGGCGAAAATGCATGAATTGGTGCCTCATACCCTACAGTCACCAGACTTCTTCCTGTTCTCTAACTTGAAACTTTGGTTAGCTGGGAAGAAATTTCCATTAAAATGAGCGATAGTGGCATTCAATGAGTATTTTCCAGAGTTTGACAGAACCTATTTTTCCGGTTGGATGAAGAATCTGAAGGTCATTTGACCAAGTTTATATCCTCATCTACATCTACATGACTACTCTGCAATTCACATTTAAGTGCTTGGCAGAGGGTTCATCGAACCACAATCATACTATCTCTCTACCATTCCACTCCCGAAAAGCGCGCGGGAAAAACGAACACCTAATCCTTTTTGTTCAAGATCTGATTTCTCTTATTTTATTTTGATGATCATTCCTACCTATGTAGGTTGGGCTCAACAGAATGTTTTCGCATTCGGAAGTGAAAGTTGGTGACTGAAATTTCGTAAATAGATCTCGCCGTGCCAAAAAACATCTTTGCTTTAATGACTTCCATCCCAACTCTTGTATCATATCTGCCACACTCTCTCCCCTATTACATGATAATACAAAACGAGCTGCCCTTCTTTGCACCCTCTCGATGTCCTCCGTCAATCCCACCTGGTAAGGATCCCACACCGCGCAGCAATATTCTAACAGAGGACGAACGAGTGTAGTGTAAGCTGTCTCTTTAGTGGACTTGTTACATCTTCTAAGTGTCCTGCCAATGAAACGCAACCTTTGGCTCGCCTTCCCCACAATATTATGTATATGGTCCTTCCAATTGAAGTTGTTCGTAATTTTAACACCCAGGTACTTAGTTGAATAGACAGCCTTGAGAATTGTACTATTTATCGAGTAATCGAATTCCAACGGATTTCGTTTGGAACTCATGTGGATCACCTCACACTTTTCGTCATTTAGCATCAACTGCCACCTGCCACATCATACAGCAATCTTTCCTAAATCGCTTTGCAACTGATACTGGTCTTCAGACGACCTTACTAGATGGTAAATTACAGCATCATCTGCGAACAACCTAAGAGAACTGCTCAGATTATCATCCACGTCATTGATATAGATCAGGAACAGCAGAGGTCCCAGGATGCTTCCCTGGGGAACACCTGATATCACTTCAGTTTTACTCGATGATTTGCCTTCTATTACTATGAACTGCGACCTTCCTGACAGGAAATCACGAATCCAGTCGCACAACTGAGACGATACCCCATAGGCCCACAGCTTGATTAGAAGTCGCTTGTGAGGAACGGTGTCAAAAGCTTTCTGGAAATCTAGAAATACAAAATCAACTTGAGATCCCCTGTTGATAGCGGCCATTACTTCATGCGAATAAAGAGCTACCTGCGTTGCACAAGAACGATGTTTTCTGAAACCATGTTGATTACATATCGATAAATAGTCCCCTTCGAGGTGATTCATAATGTTTGAATACAGTATATGCTCAAAAACCCTACTGCAAACTGACGTCAATGATATAGGTATGTAGTTCGATGGATTACTCCTACTACCTTTATTAAACACTGGTGCGACCTGCGCAATTTTCCAATCTGTAGGTACAGATTCATCGGTGAGCGAGCGGTTGTATATGATTGCTCAGTAGGGAGCTATTGTATCAGCGTAATCTGAAGGAACCTAATCGGTATACAATCTGGACCTGAAGACTTGCCCGTATCAAGCGATTTCAGTTGCTTCGCAACCCCTAAGGTATCTACTTCTAAGAAACTCATGCTAGCAGCTGTTCATGTTTCAAATTCCGGAATATTCCATTTGTCTTCCCTGGTGAAGGAATTTCGGAAAACTGCGTTCAATAACTCCGCTTTAGCGGCACAGTCGTCGGTAACAGTACCGTCGGCACTGCACAGCGAAGGTATTGACTGCGTCTTGCCGCTTGTGTACTTTACATACAACCAGAATTTCTTCGGATTTTCTACCAAATTTCGAGACAATGTTTTGTTGTGGAATCTATTAAAGGCATCTCGCATTGAAGTCCATGCCAAATTTCGTGTGTCTGTAAATTTTAGCCAATCTTTGGGATTTCGCGTTCTTCTGAACTTAGCATGCTTTTTCCGTTGCCTCTGAAACAGCGTTTGGACCTGTTTTGTGTACCGTAGGGGATCAGTTCCATCTCTTACCAATTTATGAGGTATGAATCTCTCAACTGCTGTTGCTACTATATCTTTGAATTTGAGCCACATCTCTACATTTGCACAGTCAGTTCGGAAAGAATGGAGATTGTCTCTTAGGAAGGCTTCTAGTGACACTTTATCTGCTTTTTTAAATAAAATTATTTTGCGTTTGTTTCTGGTGGATTTGGAAGAAACGGTATTGCGCCTAGCTACAACGACCTTGTGATCACTAATCCCTGTATCAGTCATGATGCTCTCTATTAGCTCTGGATAGTTTGTGGCTGAGAGGTCAAGTGTGTTTTCACAACCATTTACAATTCGCATAGGTTCGTGGACTAACTGCTTGAAATAATTTTCGGAGAAAGCATTTAGGACAATCTCGGAAGATGTTTTCTGCCTACCACCGGTTTTGAACAAGTATTTTTGCCAACATATTGAGGGAAGGTTGAAGTCCCCACCAACTATAACCGTATGAGTGGGGTATTTATTTGTTGTTGTTGTTGTTGTCATGGTCTTCAGTCCTGAGACTGGTTTGATGCAGCTCTCCATTCTACTCTATCTTGTGCAAGCTTCTTCATCTCCCAGTACCTATTGCAACCTACATCCTTCTGAATCTGCTTAGTGTAGTCATCTCTTCGTCTCCCTCTACGATTTTTACCCTCCATGCTGCCCTCTAATACTAAATTGGTGATCCCTTGATGCCTCAGAACATGTCCTAGCAACCGATTCCTTCTTCTGGTCAACTTGTGCCACAACTTCTCTTCTCCCCAATCCTATTCAATACTTCCGCATTAGTTATGTGATCTACCCATCTAATCTTCAGCATTCTTCTGTAGCACCACATTTTGAAAGCTTCTATTCTCTTCTTGTCCAAACTACTTATCGTCCATGTTTCACTTCCATACATGCCTCCACTTAATCTAGCTTCTAAGATAAGTCGTAGGGACAGTATTGCCTCACGTGTTCCAACATTTCTACAGAATCCAAACTGATCTTCCCCGAGGTCGGCTTCTACTAGTTTTTCCATTCGTCTGTAAAGAATTCACGTTAGTATTTTGCAGCTGTGACCTATTAAACTGATAGTTTGGTAATTTTCACATCTGTCAACACCTGCTTTCTTTGGGATTGGAATAATTATATTCTTCTTGAAGTCTGAGGGTATTTCGCCTGTCTCATACATCTTGCTCACCAGATGGTAGTGTTTTGTCAGGACTGGCTCTCCCAAGGCCGTCAGTAGTTCCAATGGAATGTTGTCTACTCCAGGGGCCTTGTTTTGACTCAGGTCTTTCAGTGCTCTGTCAAACTCTTCACGCAGTATCGTATCTCCCATTTCATCTTCATCTACATCCTCTTCCATTTCCATAATATTCTCCTCAAGTACATCGCCCTTGTATAGACCCTCTATATACTCCTTCCACCTTTCTACTTTCCCTTCTTTGCTTAGAACTGGGTTTCCATCTGAGCTCTTGATGTTTATACAAGTGGTTCTCTTATCTCCAAAGGTCTCTTTAATTTTGCTGTAGGCCGTATGTATCTTACCCATAGTGAGATAAGCCTCTACATCCTTACATTTGTCCCCTAGCCATCCTTGCTTAGAAATTTTGCACTTCCTGTTGATCTCATTTTTGAGACGTCTGTATTCCTTTTTGCCTGCTTCATTTACTGCATGTTTACATTTTCTCCTTTCATCAATTAAATTCAATATTCCTTCTGTTACCCAAGGATTTCTACTAGCCCTCGTCTTTTTACCTATTTGATCCTCTGCTGCCTTCACTACTTCATCCCTCAGAGCTACCCACTCTTCTTCTACTGTATTTCTTTCCCCCATTCCTGTCAACCTGTACAACCTCTGGTTTAGTCAGTTTATCCAGCTCCCACCTCCTTAAATTCCCACCTTTTTGCCATTTCTTCAGTTTTAATCTACAGTTCATAACCAATAGATTGTGCTCAGAGTCCACATCTGCCCCTGGAAATGTCCTACAATTTAAAACCTGGTTCCTAAATCTCGGTCTTACCATTATATAATCTATCTGATACCTTTTAGTATCTCCAGGCTTCTTCCATGTATACAGCCTTCTTTTATGGTTCTTGAACCAAGTGTTAGCTATGATTAAGTTGTGCTCTGTGCAAAATTCTACCAGGCGCCTCCCTCTTTCATTTCTTTGCCCCAGTCCATATCCAACTACTACGTTTCCTTCTCTCCCTTTTCCTACTACCGAATGCCAGTCACCCATGACTATTAAATTTTCGTCACCCTTCACTATCTGAATAATTTCTTTTATTTGATCATACATTTCTTCAATTTCTTCGTCATCTGCAGAGCTAGTTGCCATATAAACTTGTACTACTGTAGTAGGTGTGGGCTTCGTATCTACTTGGCCACAATAATGCGTTCACTATGCTGTTTGTAGTAGCTTACCCGCATTCCTATTTTCCTATTCATTATTAAACCTACTCCTGCATTACCCCTATTTGATTTTGTGCTTATAACCCTGTAGTCACCTGACCAAAAGTCTCGTTCCTCCTGCCACCGAACTTCACTAATTCCCACTATATCTAACTTTAACCTATCCATTTCCATTTTTAAATTTTCTAACCTACCTGCCCGATTAAGGGATCTGACATTCCATACTCCGATCCGTAGAACGCCAGTTTTCTTTCTCCTGATAACGACATCCTCTTGATTTGTTACGAGACTCAAATTTTCTCTGTACTGTTCAGCAACTATATCATCGGAGTCTGGGGGTCGGTAGAAGGAGCCAATTATTAACTTAGTTCGACTGTTAAGTATAACCTCCACCCATACCAATTCGCACGGAGTATCTACTTCGACTTCACTACAAGATAAACCACTACTGACAGACACAAACACTCCACCACCAATTCTGCCTAATCTATCTTTCCTGAACACCGTCTGAGACTTCCTAAAAATTTCTGCAGAACTTATTTCAGGCTTTAGCCAGCTTTCTGTGCCTATAACGATTTCAGCTTCTGTGCTTTCTATTAGCGCTTGAAGCTCAGGGACTTTCCCAGCACAACTTCAACAATTTACAACTACAATTCCGAATGTTCCTTTATCCAAGCACGCCCTGTATTTGCCATGCACCCTTTGAGATTGCAGCCCACCTTGTACTTTCCCAAGGCCTTCTAACCTAAAAAACCGCCCAGTCCATGCCGCACAGCCTCCGCTACCCGTGTAGCCGCCAGCTGAGTGTAGTGAACTCCTAACCTATTCAGCGGAACCCGAAACCCCACCACCCTAAGGCGCAAGTCAAGGAGTCTGCAGCCTCAAAGGAGACTGTGGAGAAGTAATGCAAACTGTTTATGAAACAACCTTTTTTTATTGCTTTTTTACCAGACTTATCAAACCACCCTCATAAAATACTTATGCCCTTGCCTCTACATTCATTTCTCCTTACACTATTCTTCTCTGGTAGCTTAAAATAATATTGTCTTGAACTTAGATACCTCATTTATTTTTTTAAAGGACAGAAGTAAATTCGTTAAAAATTAATGAAATGGTTTAGAATTTTCAAATTTTACATTTTGCTGCAACAGGAACATAAATTTCCACACTGAATCTACTGAAGTAACTGTGATTCTGTTCAATTGTTTATATTTAAATACTCATGACTTTTATGAAGGTTAGGCTGTAACAAATTTACAGTATACCAAGCAAATATATATTCCTAAGGTAGTAAGTTCCAAACTCTCATGTTTTGTCAGAACAGAATTTACAGAAATTGAATATACTTACTTATCAAAAAAAATTTAAAATGACACCCACTTACCAGTATAGACACCAGAGTTAACATGAAAGTCATTTTCGGAGAGACAGAAGGCAGTATAGTGTGCTCAAATTCTTGCACAAGTCCACCTGTCATCACAGCGGAGCTATGTTGCAAATTCATTCCTAATTTCCTGCCTGAAACCAGCAATTAAAAGAATGTATTAAATATTTCCATAAGATACACGGTGATGGTGATAGGAACACACAAAATTTTTGCTTGCATACACTTCTGTATTTGATAAAATAATAAATGGTATACTACATGAAATAAGGGAAAGACAACCACTGGTCATGTGATGCATAGGAACACGAAACAGAAAATGGTATTGCTACTAGCTATGGAGCTCTTGCTCAGACTCTCTGCAGTGGGTGTGAGCATTTGGGTATCCACGTGGATGTGTGTGTGAATGTGTGTACATTGGCTAGAAAAAGAGTAAGAGGTCAAAAGCTAATGTGAATACTGTTTTCTGTTATGTGAATATGCCACACATCAGTCCACTATAGGTGAGTGGCCACCTTTCCCTTATTTTAGATATTATTTCATGCAGAAAGTTCCATTATAATATCAGTGTATTATTTTACATATAGAATCAATACAACAATGAGAATGAAATGATCAGTACTAATAAAGTAACATATTCCAAAGCTCAAGAGTATGGTATGCTCTTGAGAAGCTACTAAAATTGTTACAAAATGAAGTGATATTTGTTCCACTGTTTTCACTTAGTTCTTTAAGAGTACTCATACAATTAGGACAGAAAACACACACCTAGCTACATCATAAAGGAAAAAAACCTAATGTCATATGCTTTAATGAAACATGCCTTAGCAAAGTGGGTGTAGACTTGTCTCCAGAAGCAGTAGGATTTTGAGACACTGAATCTGTGTCCAGAGAAAAATGGCTGTTTTGCCATCTTGAAACATTTTTGCCACAATACCCCTACAATCTCCTTCTGAGCCAGTGATCCATGACTAATGATCTATATGTCAAATGGTAATTGCTGTCTTAACTTACTTGAGCAGTATGCAGAGTTTCAGAAAGGATAGTTTATTCTCACTTTAATGACTGTGTGCTTATTATTTATTCCATGCACATATAACTAAGCTAAGACAGTAAATATTAACAAGAGTTGTTGTGAGTGTAGTATACAGAGACTCATTGTTAATCCTATGATCCAAGTGGAAACTATTAAGTTAAGGTGAATCTATCAACGGTGCAAATTGAAAGTGTATTTGAGGATGATGCTTACCAGGCGAAACATAGAGAATAAACACAAACTTCTCCAAAGTACAGAAATTCACCCTGCCTGTCCATTATGAATACATCTCATCACCCAATTTTGAAACCAATCATCTCCTGTCCCTTCAGAAGCTCTTTTTGCCCTCCGCATTAATTAAGGGAACCAGCATCATTCAAGATGGAGCAGCTCAAAATGTTTGGTAAAGCTGAAATATGTTGTCAGATGTTTCCAGAAATCTTTTGTTCTGCAGAAGTATGTGCACTGTTTTCCAGACTGGGTTCAGGAACAATATTCTCACCAACAGAGCTATCCCAGCACAAGTTATGACACCAATCCCTCTTTTTCCACCATGTTAATTATAGAAGGATTTCTCTCTCATTAAGTTTCATAAAAATTTCCCTTCATGGCATGCCGGACTAGAGTTCTGGAGAATGGCTTCACCAAAGGCTAGGATTTATTTCCAGAATGAATCATTTAGTCTGCAGTAGATTGTGCACTAAGTTTTTAAGGGAAATACTCAAGAACAACAAGGGTTCAGGATCAAGTCTTGGTCTAGTACAAAAATTTAATCTGTTGGGTAGTTTCACAACTTCTACAGGACCTGACAAAAAAGTGAAGCATTCAGAAGTGAAAGAGCAAATGAAATGAAACTTCAAGGGTCAAGAGGGTACTGATGTTACTTGGATGATTACAAAACTGAGTAAAATTTGCTATGAACTTGGCAGTATGGCCCACTATCAGTATGATATTGTACTCCCTCTGGCCTGCTGGGAGTGCCTCAACATCATGAAAACAGTTCTTAGAGACATGTGACATGTGCGGATGAGCATTGTCCTGTTCCAAAATAGCACCACAGTACTAACATAAGAGAAATGACACATGAGGACAGAGGATGTCGGTGGTGTAGAATTGTACTGTGAGAGTCCCTCAATTACTACCAGCCATGACATTAAGTTGTACCCGATGGCTTCCCACACTACAACCCCAGGAGTAACCACATTGTGCCTCTACAAAATACTGGGAGAATGGTACCTTTCTCTATATTGGTGTCATAGTCTCCAACATTGGTCATCTGAGGTAGTGAAGAACCACAATCACCGACAAATTGTATCAGCTGATTGATTATAAATGTAAATCATCAGTATTGTAGCCAGAAGAAAACACTTTTTTTCATTTTGTGAAATTAATAATTTTACATTTCTATACATTTAAACCAATTTGCCAATCTGGGCAGTATTTTGAAGACCAGACAGTACTTCATTATAGCATCTGCATTATCTGTGGAAAGTCTGAGACTGCTGTTAATATTGTCTGCCAGGTCACTAATATATACTGTGATAAACAAGGGTCCCAACAGCTTCCCTGGGGCGCACCTGAAGTTACTTCAACTTCTTTTAGTGCTCTGCATCCAAGACAACATGATGCATTGCAAGTACCAAGAAATCCACAAACCAGTCACAAATTTTGTTTGATACTACATACAACTGTACTTTTCTTAATAAACATTCGTATGGTACCAAGTCAAATGCTTTTCAAAAGTCAAGAAACACCGCATCTACCCAGTTCCCTTGATGCGTGGCTTTCAGGATATCATGTGAGAAAAGTACAAGTTGTGATTTGCAACACTGATGTTTACGGAATCCATGCTGACTGGCACAGTGGAGGTCATTCACTTACAAAGGGACCCTCCATACTGTAAACACGGATTTTGATGCGCTTCAACTATGTTGTACAGGCATTTACCCTGAGTACCTGGCTATCTGATTTTTTAGCGATGGACCTTGGTTTTTGAGAAAATAAATTTTGAAGTTCATTGGGTGCTTTGTATGCCCGTAACATTACATACATACTGAGCAAGTCAGCGTAGCGCAGCGGTAAAGGTTCATGGCTACCACGCTGGAGATGCCGTGTTTGAATCCTGCTCGTGTATCTCTCTCTCTCATTTCTTTTTTTCCAAAATTGACCAAATTTTTTAATTTTATTTCAAGGAATATCAACAGACAGTGTAATGTGTGCAAAATAATAAAGATATATTCTGTTATTATTTTTTCAAATATTCATTCCGTTTATGATTCGCAGTTGGAGTTCCAAATGTTTGTACGATGGTCGCTTCTTGTATTACCTGAAATCAATCTCCGCCCATTATCGCCCCTCTCTCATGAATACCATTAGCCGTAACAGGAACCCCAGCTCCTAGTTGTGGCCAATGAGGATGCGAGTCGCATTCCTTTACGTTCGAATCTAACTACGTCAGTTGCTCGCAAAGTGTCTCTAGTGTTGTGTGTGAGAAAAATTCTGTGAACTGGAAGAACCAAATGTTTCGGCAGTAGTGCAGACAGAAGATGATCCACAAGTAGAGGAGTTGAAGGAAGAATCAAAAGGCGAAATCACAAATGCCATTAAATGTGCCGAAAATCTACTCCGAAAGCAGTATTCAAACACAGTACCTCCAGCGCGGTAGCCCTGAACCTTTACCACCGCACTACGCTTACTTGCTCGGAATATATGTAATGTTACAGGTACACAAAGTGCATAATGAAATTCAAAATCGATTTTCTCGAAAAACAAGGCCCATCACTAAAGAACCAGATGGCCAGGTACTAAATAAGTGCCTCTACAACATATTTGAAGCACATCAAAATCTGTGACTTACAGTATGGAAGGCCCCCTTGTTAGAGATATCTGATTAAATTGATGTAGGATTACATTCTAGGATTCAATAATACTGTAGACGAGCATCAGTGACATCTGACGGTGGTTTTCTGGCTCACTTCTGTTACCCTTCTTGTAGACAAGTCTGGTGACCTGTGTTTTTCATTTTTTAATCACTAGGTACAGTTTTTTGTTAAAGGTTCTATGGTATACTAGAGTTAAAATGGAAGATGAATCCGCTACAGATTCTTTATACAAGCTGAGAGGGATCTCTTTGCCCCCTGGGGCCTTGTTTAATTTTAATGGTTTTAGCTGTTTGTCAAAGCCACTGACACTCATCTTTGCAGTGAAGTAAGAAGTAAACTTAGGCAGTGCATCTGTATCTTCCTTAGTACAGGAGCATTTGGAAATGGATTTCAGTATTTCTGATTTTGCTTGCTACTCTAAATTTCAATTCCTGTGTGATCCATGAGTGACTGGACACTACCTTTGGTTCCTTTGACAGCCTATACATATAACTAGAATTTCTTTCGATAATATTCTGTTGTGGTATTCATTGACGGCTTCAATATGTTCTCTTGACAACCAAATTAGGCTCATTTAGCATTTATCAATTTATACCCATATGCTTTGCTTTACACCTATTGTGCAGAAGTCACCTTTTCTTTAGTACTGCATTTACAGTGACAGTATACCAAGTGGGTCTCTCCAATCATGAACTGTTGTGCTAGGTGTTAAGGCCTTGTTGCTACTGCTGTAATGGTATGCTGAGTTCGTGAGCTCATGAAACGGCTTCTGGTGCAGTACACCACTAAGACAATTTCTCTCTGCCACTGTTACACAACTATGACCCAGGGTCAGGTAACAGAATAGGTGTCTGTTCACTGTCTAAGTTAGACCTGTACGACGATGAGAGCTGCTATTCTATCTTCTGAGTAGGCTTCTGTCCACTGTCATCCAGTCACTGGCGGATTGTACTTGGCTGCCAATTGGCCAACGTGAAGTTGATATCTTCATACTCAGTGCCGCCCATTGCACTGGTGGAACTCGCACAAGTGGTACGTCTCTATGGCACTGGCACCAGCCTGCTTCTTTGTATCTGTGGTGCTTTTGCCCTGGCAGTGTCTTGTTTGGATGACACAGCACTGGGTACACATCTAGTCAATGCATGAACAACTATTCTTTTAAACTTGATCCGAATTTCTACATACTCCTTCTCAGAGGTAAATTTTTTGAGTTCCTCTTTGAGGTGTGACAAGAGTGCCTCTTTATCCAGCTTACTAAATTTGTAAGCCTTCTTAATTTCTTAGCTGCCCTTTTTTAGGCAGTTTTCCAAGAAGACATTTAATAATGTTTCCTAGAGTACCTTCACATGACAATCATTTTGAAAATTATAATTTTTGCCAACTGATTGTTGGCTGATTAAAGTCATCTCACTTATAACAGTGTGATTGGGGAACATTTGTATTAGTGAACTGATGTTTTCGCTCAGTTTTTCAGTTAAATCAGTTGGTCAATAGAAACATCCAATTAGAAGTTTACGCCCATCCTTGATACAGCTAACACTCTGTTGCTGAACGGAAACTTTTTTCCTGGAGGGAACTACAGGTAGTGGCTAAGCAATTTTCCATAATATCCTTTCTCAGAGTGTGAAAAGCAGGAGGGATATACTGGCACAAGTGCAACTGTGAATGTGTGTCATGCCTAGATAGATCAAACTTATTGCTTGCATGAGTTGAGTGTCTTGAATCGAACCCCAGTCTGTAAGTGGTCCTAAATGATATTCATTCTGTGACATTTCTCTCCTTTTTTCAGCCTTGATTAACTCTGCCTCTTATTAAAAGCACAGTCCAGCTAATCTTGGCCTCTCAATCATAAATCATCACCACAATCACCATCCCATGTCGTTCCAACTTGTTAGATGGGTTGGCAAATGTGGCTTCATCAATTATGGTTCTTAAAACTCTCCTTATTTGATGCTGTCTCAAGTATGTCATCTCTGCTTGATGCCAGATTCACCAAGTTCTTGCACCTCAGGCTTGGTCTTCATCCTGGTCTTTTACTCTCTATCATACAAGCCACAGCTATTTCTTACGTAAAAATAATTCACATCCCACAGTTATGACTGTATAGCTGGTGATGACATCTGTACTACATAATCATTTTAATACTAATACAAGAAGAAAATTACATACCAACAAAGGCTGCTCCCTTGTCAGCTACATTGTAGAGAGCCCAAAAATTCGGTGCCCAATATGCATGACACAAACCTCGTTTAAAAGGGAATAGGCGTGACATGACCTGAAAAATACAGGGTAATGTTCACTGTAAATGGTAACATGAAATCTGAAGCAACACATACTTACTGAAGCATCTGCGAACACCCACCTGTGCAAACTGACCCAACACTATGAACGGTCCAAATGAGATCATAAAAATGCTTGCAACCACCACTGAAAGTTGACAAAATTTTGTCATAGAGAATCTGCTCCAAGTCACTGGTTGAGTTGAATCAAAACAGTAATTGCGAAGCAAATATATAAAATATGCTGGTGCTACATATGCAAAAATATGCTTCAAATTGAGAAGGATACAGAACCAGACTGCAGATTCCATAGTGCAACCCTGAAATGTAAACAAAGCCAAAGATGATCACTTAATATTACCTGAAGAGATTCATATTACGACATGAAGATATCTAAACATTTCTTGATTCACTCATAGAAATTTTGAAGGTAGCAGGCATAAAATAGATGGACAAAAATGTTATTTATACCTTGTACAGAAATAAGACTGCAGTTATGAGTAAAAAAACATGAAAAGGAAGTCATGATTGCGTAGGGACTAGGACAAGGTCATATCCTACCGCCAACTTTATTTAATCTATACATTGAGCAAGCCATGGAGGAGATCCAGGAGAAATTTGGAAAGGGCATTAAAATTCAGGGAGAAAGAGTACAAACTTTTGTGATTTGTCAACGACACTATGGCTAAGGATGTGAAAGAGTAGTATGGATAGTGTCTTGAAAAGATATAAGATGAACACCAATAAAAGTAAACAACGGTAATGGGATGTAATCAAATTAAAGCACACAATGCTGTGGGAATTAAATTAGAAAATGAGACACTAAAAGTAGAAGATGAGTTTTGCTGTTTGGGCAGCAAAATAACTGATTGTGGGAAAAGTAGGGAAGATATAAAATGCTGACAGGCAACAGCAAGCAAAGCATTTCTGAAGCAGAGACTTTTTGTAACATAAAATCATTTTAAGTGTTAGCAAGTCTTCCCTGAAAGCATTTGTCTGGAGTGTAATATTGTATGGAAGTGAAATGAGGATGATAGGTAATTCAGACAACAAGAGAATATAAGGTGTTGAAGAGTCGGGCTAAGAAGAATGCTGAAGATTAGATATATACCAGGTGATCAAAAAGTCAGTATAAATTTGAAAGCTGAAGAAATCACAGAATAATGTACAAAGAGGGGTACAAATTGACACACATGCATGGAATGACATGGGGTTTTATTAGAACCAAAAAAATACAAACGCTCAAAAAATGTCCGACATCTGATCACAATAGCAATAATTAGCACAACAAAGTAAGACAAAGCAAAGATGATGTTCTTTACAGGAAATGCTCAATATGTCCACCATCATTCCTCAACAATAGCCGTAGTCAAGGAATAATGTTGTGAACAGCACAGTAAAGCACGTCCATAGTTATGGTGAGGCATTGGTGTCGGATGTTATCTTTCAGCATCCCTAGAGATGTTGGTCGATCATGATACACTTGCAACTTCAGGTAACCCCAAAGCCAATAATCTGAGGTCTGGGGACCTGGGAGGCAAAACGACGAAAGTGGCGGCTGAGCACACGATCATCACCAAACGAAGCGCGCAACAGATCTTTCACGCGTCTAGCAATATGGGGTGTTTTTTTCCGTTCTAATAAAACCCCATGTCATTCCAAGCATGTGTGTCAATTTTTACCTCTCTATCTACATTTTTCCTTGGTTTATTAAGTTTTCAAATTTATACTGACTTTTTGATCACCTGGTAGATTGTGTAACTAATGAAGAGGTACTGAATTGAATTGAGGGAAGTTTTTTTTTTTTGTATAATTTAACCAAAAGACGGGATTGGTTAGTGGGACATATTCTGAGACATGCCAGTTTGGTAACGGAAGGTATTGTGGGGAGAGGTGGGGAGGTAAAAACTGTAGAGGGAGACCAAGCCTTGAATACACGAAGCAGGCTCAAATGGGTGTGGGTTGTGGTAGTTATTTACAGATAAGGAGGCTTGCAAGGATAGATTAGCATTAAAGGCTGCATCAAACCAATCTTCAGACTGAAGACTACAATAGCAATACTTCTTCACATCACTTGTCCATGTCCACATGCATACAGGGAGAAGAGATGCACACCAATAAGTTGGGGTTTGTTTTCGTTAAACCTGGTAGGTTGTCACTTCAATGTCAGATGGTCACCTGGTTAAGCTAGTGTCTTTTTAAAATTACATTACATAAATTGTAAATGTTGCAGGAAAGTTTAGGATAGAGACCACTCACCGGCTCTTCTATAATCCTAAAGTATTACATAAATTACAGGGTGACAGTTATAGACCTATATGAAATAAAATCATAATAACTTCTGAACGGTTTGCATTAGGACATTCAAACGGCATGGTTGGCCATGGGGAAGATGGGAATTAGTATGCACTGCATGGTTTAGTTTAGTGACTAAGTCCACTTTCATATGGATGGGTTTGTCAATAAGCAAAATTGGCCCATTTGGGCTAGTGAGAATCCACATTTTACAATCAAGAAGTCTCTTCACCCTCAACTGGTGACTGTCTGGTGTGCAATGCCCAGTCACAGAATAATCAGTGTGATATTCCTTGATGGCATGGTGACTACTGAATAGCACATGAAGGTTTTGGAAGGTGATTTCATGCCCATTACCCAAAGTGCCATTGATTTTGACAAGATGCGGTTCATGCAAGACAGAGCTTGACCCCATTGAAGCAGGAGAGTGCTTGATGCCCTGGAGGAGCACTTTGGAGACCACATTCTGGCTCTGGGCTACCCATAGGCCACTGGGATGGGCCTCAATTGGCTGCCATTTTCATGAGATCTGGCCACACGTGACTCCTTTTTGTGAGGCTATACTAAAGACAAGATGTACAGCAATAACCCCAAAACCATTGCTGAGCTGAAAACAGCCATTCAGGAGGCCATCAGCAGCATCAATGTTCTGTCATTTCAGCAGGGCATGCAGAATTTCGCTATTTGTCTGCACCACATCATTGAAAATTATAGCAAGCGTGTCAAACATGTCATAACCTAAATCCGAATACCTGTAGTGACATTTACATATTGAATAAAGTGTGTGCACAGCGTATTTTGGAACTAATTAAATTTTTTTTCATATAGTTCAATAACTGTCACTCTGTATCTTTCATAACCCCCATTTGATACCCACTTAAGTGGACATTCTGAAGTCTGAAGCTCAGATGGTAGAGCGCTTGTCCACGAAAGGCAAAGGTCCCGAGTTCGGGTCTCGTTCCAGCACACAGTTAATTTGCCAGGAAGTTTCACGTTCAAGAATGTTGCAGTAAACAAATATTAATGATATTGGTCTGTAATTTTGTGGGTCCATTCTATCCACAATGTTTATACTTAGCATTCTCTGTGCAGGCAGCCAGAGAAAAGTCTCACTTAATAACATGCCGTTCCATGACTTCCTTACAAAACACTGTTCAGATAACAAGGGTGACTACTCAAATGTGGGGAAAAAAATTCCCTGAGAATTTCAGGTATGGGGAGCAATATGGCATAATATGAAGTTCCTGGTAATTAATGATAAGTGGAAGGGGGGAGTATCACACAATAATAACGTTTTTTTACTGTCAGCTGAGATAGTTTGACCACAGTTTATAACATCGATAATTTATATGGACTCTTATTCATACAATTAACGTACTTTGAAATATTAAGTACTTTAAACTTTGTGATCTATAGAAATCAATAAAATTAAATTCCAGGGCTAGGCTGAAAACACAGAATTCCCTGAGATCTTTTGGAATTCTTGAAATCCCCTGAGATTTACTTAATTTTTCTGGGTAAAATGTAATTTCCTTAAAATTCCCAGGTTTTACAGAAGAATCATCACCCTGGATTAACCACAAGCAATGAGCTGTCATTGTGTGATGAAAGTCCAGAAATTCGCTGTGCTTTATGACAAACATGCATCTCAATATTCAGTCAAAATAAAGAGTTCTTGCTCAATGACTTACAACAGAATCATTCCAGATAACCAAAAAAATCCAACTCTGCAACAAGAAGAAATCAAACACATATACTTTGTTAAGTGTACATAAAAACCTACATCTGTACTCTGTGATCCACAGTGAAGTCCATAGCAGAAGATAGGTCCCACTTTATCAGTTATTAGGGCTTTTTCCTCTTCCATTCACATATGGAACATAGAAAAAATGGTTATTTATCTGCCTCTGTGGGTTCCATAATTGATCTAATTTTGTCCACATGATCTCTATGGGATCAATATGAAGGGGGTTGTAGTATACTCCAAGAGTCCTCATTTAAAGCTGGTTCTTGAAAGTTTTGTTAGTAGACTTTTCTCAGGACAGTTTTGTATATCTCCAGCAGTCTGCCAGTTCAGTTCTTTCATCATCTCTCTGAAATTCTCATGTGAGTCAAACAAACCCTTTTCTGTATAAATTCAGTATCCCTTGCTAGCCTTATCTGGTACAGGTTCCACACCACTGAGTAACAATCTAGGATGGGTTGCACAAATGATCTGTAAGCAGTCTCCTTAAAGACTGATTTCACTTCCCTAGTTTTCTACCATTAAACCAAAGTCTGCTACCTTCTTTGCCCATGACTAAGCCCATGTGATCTTCCTATTTTCTGTCCATGTAAGGTGTTTCACCCAAGTATTTACATCAGTTTACAGATCCCAACTGTGACTAACTGATATTATATTCTTAGGATACTATTTTATTTTGTTCTGTGAAAAGTAAAATTCCACATTTCTGGAAATTTAAAGCAAGTTGCCAATCTTTGCATCACTTTGAAACCTTAAAAAGGTCTGACAGAATATTTGTACAGCTTCATTCAGACTGTGTCAAATTGTAGATAACAGCATCATCTGTGAAAAGCCAGGGACCAAACACACTTCTCTGGGGTACAATCAGAGTTACTTCCACATCTGTGAATGTCTCTCCATGTTGCATCTTCTCCTCCATGAAATCCTTGATCCAGTCATAAATTTCATGTGATACCCAAAACAAACACACTTTTGATAATAAGCACAGGTGTGGTACTGAGCCATATGTGTTTTGGAAATCAAGAGATACTGCATCTGCCTGACTGCCTTGATCCATGGTCTTCAGGAAGTCGTGTGAGGAAAGTTAGGCTTTACATGATCGATGTTTTCAAAATTCATGCTAGCTGGCATCGAGGAGGTCATTCTGTATGGGTTCATTATGTTCAAGCTCAGAATCTGTTCCAAGATTCTACAACAAATGGATGTCAAGGATAGTGCATTGTAGTTTTGTGGGTCACATCTGATACTCTTCTCAGAGATAGGTGCGCCCCGTGCTTCCTTCCAGCTGGCCATGATGTTTTGTTCGAGGAATTTACAAGAGATTATAGTTCACAAAGAGACTAACTCAGCCAAAATTAGGTGTAAAATCTGATAGGGATTCCATGGGGCTTCAAAACAGAGTTAAACATTTCTGCTGCTACTCTCAATGTCAGTTCCTGCCTTGTCCCTGAGTGACTGGACTCTAACTTTGATGCCACTAACAACTTGACTAACAACCAGATTTCTTTGGGTTTTCTGAAGGATCTTGCAATATGCATATATTTCTTGATGTTTACTTAGCGGATCAAATATTCCATCATTTTTTGGGCTTGCATCTAAGATATTCTTAATTCTTGCTTTAACGTCTTGGCTGACAACCTTTCAGACATTCTCAAAGTGAGCTGCTTGCATGATTTTTAAATCACTTTACACTGTGGACTATATGTGCATTTGTCAGAGTGGAGGAGAGGGGGGATTAGTATCTAACAGTGATTCCCTGCCTAGCTTGAGTATTGACAGGGAGAACACATCAGAAACACTTGGGCTACATATTCTGGTTGCACGTTGTTCCCATGCGAAGTGCTCGCACTGCCACCAGCATATCGTGGAGCTGGGCACTGACAAGACTAGGTCAGAAATTATCACAGCATAGCTCTTGCTAGCCAGTGAATGACTGGTCTTTGAACCCTATAATCATTAGCTGTCTTTGAAGCCTTTAATCATTTGCTTTTGAAAAGTAGAGTTTTGACCTTGCCTGTACGATGTTTGTGACTGGGTTGCTCTCTGGACTGTTGTTTATGCTTAAGATGACTCTGCCATACTCCGGACTTGTTTTGGTTAACTGTTCACTTTGTGAACTCCACTGTCATCGACCTCCAGAACCGGCTGCTGTTCCTGCAGTCTATGTGTTACAGCCAATGTGAGTGATCATAACTGTGTTCTACCTACACAAAGTAAAATGGAAAAGAGTGTACTCAGGAAAGGCTAGGTTACAGAACTAGTAAACAAGTGGCAGAGCAGAGGATGCCTTCATGCAGGAGCAATAACAAATGGGTATAGGATCTGACACGGAGGGCAATAAACAAAAAACACAGATTTTTAAGCCATTACGAAACAAAGTAATAGTTTAACACACAATTCTACTCCAGGGATGCACCACTGATGATGAGATGGTGGCCTGCCCTCCACTGTTCATTCTTCTGTCTGTGTGTGTGTGTGTGTGTGTGGTTTTTTTTTTTTTAATTCCCTCCAAAAAAGCAGAGGGCAGGACCTTGTACAACTTAGTTCTTTCAAACCATGTCACTCTAGCTGGAATTGGTTTAGGGGAATCCAAATTCAGAATAATAATGTGTTTGAAGCCATTTTCACTATTTTTTGACCGTGACTGTCTCAAGAAATATATAAAGGTTTTTTTAAATCATGCTACCTGTCACAAACTTTGTCAACTATTATATTACTTATGTATTTAGTGACATGTTTCAAGGGTTAAACCTCATCTTCAGGCAAAATGGCATTACAAAATAAACTTTACAATAAGGTAATACTGATGTTACATAGTTTTTTGTAAATGCTGTGGTCATCTTTGTTCTTTTGGCTGGCAGTCTCGTTGTGATGTGTTGCGGTGTTTCCATTTTCGTGGCTCTCTTGGTCACTGTTCACAAATTGTCACTAACATAGCCGTAACTTGGAAGCATGATCACAACGAGACAGCCATGCCAGAAGAACAAAGATGACCACAGCATTTACAAAAAGACTATATAACATCAGTATGACCTTATTGTAAAGTTCTTTTTGTAATGCCATTTAGCATGAAGATGAGGTTAACCCTCGAAACATGTCGCTAAATAAATAGGTAATGCAATAGTTGACAAAGTTTGTGACTGGTAGCGGTAATTTAAAAAAACCTTTAAATATAATAATGTGTCTCGTGGCAAGCTATTTTTGAAATTCTGCACTTGCACAACAATGCAGCAATGGCAACAAAAGCTGCATGTGGGCATGCAGGGAATGAAAGTGTTTAGTCGGCAGCGGTTTTTGTATGCTATAGTATACACCTTGTGTCAGCTAGCTTAATCAGCCATTCATCAATGTGCTCAACTTTCTGCGACAGAGGTAAGCAACAACTTCGTGTGTTTCTGCGAACTCGCAAGCATTTATTTTGGGATCATCACTCAATAATAATACAAGGGAGGCATAAAATTGAAACAAAATGAATATTTGTGAAACAAATGTGCCAATTTGTTTTTTTGCTGTTTCCCTTATGTAGTCACAGTGCAGGGTTTGTGGCCCTCAGTACTTCCAAGTCTGTACACCCCCATTCTACACTATCTAGGTACATGATGAGCACAATTATTCTATAGTGAAAATCTGAAAACAGTAATACCCTTTCACACAACCCCATTTTATGGAAATCCAGAGCTACATGAGTTGTCTATTTCAGTGCTGCACACCTCTATTCCCCTACTCTGCCCACACAATGTTCAGCTTACGACAGGTTTGGACGTGTTTCGTGCAAAGTCATTTTATCCACAGAATTGGGTTCATTCTAACCGTATCATCCGAAGAAGAAGAAGAAGTAGTTTGGGAATGTTTCCTGCACTTCATGAGCCAATTCTTACCAATTCTGAGTCAAGAAAAATGAATATGGCAATGAAAAATTTTGCTTAGCTCTAGTTTCTGTGATACACACTAGGTGGCAGAATTTCATGTAAATGTATTAAGAGATAAATATACATTTTAATTATATATGTTAACAACCTCCCCCCCCCCCCCCCCCCCCCACCGAACCATGGACCTTGCCGTTGGTGGGGAGGCTTGTGTATCACAGTGATACAGATAGCTGTAGTGTAGGTGCAACCAGAATGGAGGGTTAACTATTGAGAGGCCAGACAAATGTGTGGTTCCTGAAGAGGTGCAGCAGCCTTTTCAGTAGTTGCAGGGACAACAGTCTGGATGATTGACTGACCTGCCCTGGTAACACTAACCAAAATGGTCTTGCTGTGCTGGTACTGTAAACGGCTAAAAGCAAGGAGAAACTACAGACATAATTTTTCCCGAGGGCATGAAGCATGTATGGTTAAATGATGATGGCGTCCTCTTGGGTAAAATATTCCGGCGGTAAAACAGTCCCCCATTCGGATCTCTACGCGGGGACTACTCAGGAGGACTTTGTTATCAGGAAACAGAAAACTGGCGTTCCACGGATCAGAGTGTGGAATGTCAGATCCCTTAATAGGGCAGGTAGGTTAGAAAATTTAAAAAGGGAAATTGATAGGTTAAAGTTAGATATAGTGGGAATTAGTGAAGTTCGGTGGCAAGAGGAACAAGACTTCTGGTCAGGTGACTACAGGGTTATAAACACAAAATCAAATAGGAGTAATGCAGGAGTAGGTATAATAATGGATAAAAAAAAATAGGAGCATGGGTAAGCTACTACAAACAGCATAGTGAACGCATTATTGTGGCTAAGATATAAATGAAGCCCACGCCTACCATAGTTTATATGCGAACTAGTTCTGCAGATGACGAAGAGATTGATGAAATGCATGATGAGATAAAAGAAAATGTTCAGATAGTGAAGGGAGATGAAAATTTAATAGTCGTGGGTAACTGGAATTCGGTAGTAGGAAAAGGAAGAGAAGGAAACATAGTAGGAGAATATGGAGTGAGGGTAAGAAATGAAAGAGGAAGCCACCTGGTAGAGTTCCACACAGAGCATAACTTAATCATAGCTAACAATTGGTTCAAGAATCATAAAAGAAGGTTATATACATGGAAGAGGCCTGGAGATACTTGAATAATGAGAAGACAGAGATTTAGGAACCAGGTTTTAAATTTTAAGACATTTCCAGGGGCAGATATGGACTCTGACCACAATCTATTGGTTATGAATTGTAGATTAAAACCAAAGAAACAGCAAAAAGGTGGGAATTTAAGAAGATGGGATTTTGATAAACTGAAAGAACCAGAGGTTGTAGAGAGATTCAGGGAGGGCATTAGGAAACGATTGAGAGGAATGGGGGAAAGAAATACAGTAGAAGAAGAATGGATAGCTTTGACGGATGAAATAGTGAAGGCAGCAGAGGATCAAGTAGGTAAAAAGACGAGGGTTAGTAGAAATCCTTGGGTAACAGAAGAAATATTGAATTTAATTGATGAAAGGAGAAAATATAAAAATGCAGTAAATGAAGCAGGCAAAAAGGAACACAAACGTCTCAAAAATGAGATCAACAGGAAGTGCAAAATAGCTAAGCAGGGATAGCTAGAGGACAAATGTAAGGATGTAGAGGGTTATCTCACTAGGGGTAAGATAGATACTGCCTACATGAGAATAAAAGAGACCTTTGGAGAAAAGAGAACCACTTGTATGAATATCAAGAGATTAGACGGAAACCCAGTTCTAAGCAAAGAAGAGAAAGCAGAAAGGTGGAAGGAGTATATAGAGGGTCTATACAAGGGCGATGTACTTGAGGACAATATTATGGAAATGGAAGAGTATGTAGATGAAGATGAAATGGGAGATACGATACTGCATGAAGAGTTTGACAGAGCACTGAGAGATCTGAGTTGAAACAAGGCCCTGGGAGTAGACAACATTCCATTACTGACGGCCTTGGGAGAGCCAGTCCTGACAAAACTCTACCATCTGGTCAGCAAGATGTATGAGACAGGTGAAATACCCTCAGACTTTATGAAGAATATAATAATTTCAATCTCAAAGAATGCAGGTGTTGACAGGTATGAAAATTACCGAACTATCCGTTTAATAAGTCATGGCTGCAAATTACTAACGCAAATTCTTCACCGACAAAAGGAAAAACTGGTAGAAGCGGACCTCGGGGAAGATCATTTTGGATTCCGCAGAAATGTTGGAATACGTGAGGCAATACTGACCCTACGACTTATCTTAGAAATTCGCCGATGACATTGTAATTCTGTCAGAGACAGCAAAGGACTTGGAAGAGCAGTTGAACGGAATGGACAGTGTCTTGGAAGGAGGATATTAGATGAACATCAACAATAGCAAAACGAGGATAATGGTATGTAGTTGAATTAAATCGGGTGATGCTGCGGGATTTAGATTAGGTAATGAGACACTTAAAAGTAGTAAATGAGTTTTGCTATTTGGGGAGCAAAATAACTGATGATGGTAGAAGTAGACAGGATATCAAATGTAGACTGGCAATGGCAAGGAAAGCGTTTCTGAAGAAGAGAAATTTGTTAACATCGAGTATAGATTTAAGTGTCAGGAAGTCGTTTCTGAAAGTAATTGTATGGAGTGTGGCCATGTTCGGAAGTGAAAAGTGGACAATAAATAGTTTGGAAAAGAAGAGAATTAAAGGTTTCGAAATGTGGTGCTACAGAAGAATGCTGAAGATTAGATGGGTAGATCACATAACTAATGAGGCAGTACTGGACTGAAGACGCAATGACAACAACAACATGCTAACAACATTGAAAGTGTATTTGAATTTTTTTTAATGGTAGTTACATTTTATGAGTTGTAAATTGCTGGAAGAATACCTCGCAGATGGTTGGGTCTGCAGAGAATCATGTGGTGGCTGCTTGAGATCGTCATCTTTTAGTGTGCCTCCAGTAATGGAGTTCCGGAGCATCCCTACACAAAGACCGACAGTAATCTACAAGCACTGCTTCATTCCAATGGTCCTAATATCTTTGTTCCGTAACAGTAATGTCCTGACGGAATCTTTCTTCATGTTCATCACGGACAGCTCCACAACTAGGACAGAAAAAAATCTAGGTAGGAGTGGAGAAAATGGATTTTAAGGGATATATTGGATCGAAGATTATGGTAGTTTTTGCAAGAGTACTGTCACCAACTGGTTGTAGTTATCATCTCCTTTGTTGCCTAAAAATCCACGAACAACTCCCTTGAAGGCTTCCCAAGTTTCCTTTTCTTTCCCCTTCAAAACTTGAACAAATGCAGGATCCTTTACAATTTCTCAAATTTGTGGCCCGATAAAAACACCATCCTTAACTTTTGCATCATTTAATTTTGGAAATTTCCCTCTGATGTACGTCAAGGGGTGTCCTTCTTGGTTCATATATTTGGCAAAACTTTTCATCAAGCCCACCTTTATCTGCAGCAGTGGAGGAACATCTTGTGGGTCTATGAGAGGCTCGGCAATGACATTTTTCTCACTAGGGTTAAGTTTTCTTGCAGGCTATTCCACTTTAATACAATGCGATTTCCTATCCCTACTGCCCCACATACATAAGAAGCAGTAGTGTTTTGTGTACCCCAGTTGCATTCCTAAGAGTATGGTAATGACTTTTAGATTCTCCATTTGTGTTTATGATATTTGACTGAGTACAAGAGGGCTGTCATATTTGCATATGTCTCCTTCATATGAACTGGATGACCAACAGGAAAAGAAGGAAGACAATAGCCATTGTGAAATAACACAGCTTTTAAACTAAGCTTGGAGGAGTCTACGAATAGAATCCTTTCAGTTGGGTCATGGTTCTAATTCAAAGATTTCACTAAGCCATTAATACCACAGCAAACAACAAGTGACATCACTTTCAAGAGGATTCCATTGCTGCAGTCGAGACACAAAAATTTCTGCCTTCTCCTTTGACAGGTCAAGGCCTCTAATGAGATCACTCAATTCCGCTAGACTCAGTCTGTAAGGTTTATGACCTTTTCCCTCAAACTCAAGGTCACAGGATGTGGAAAGCTTGTTTGATTCTTCTTCTTCTTGTTCCATACTGTCTTCATTTTCTGTTTCAAACACACAATTTTCGGGTGCAGTAGGAACTTTCCCAAAATCTACCCCTTTTCCTAGACCTCTCCAGTCCTCTTCCTTCCCCCTCAGTCCTGAAGAAGGAAACACTGGCTCCAAAAGCTGGTCTAATTATAATCTTTTATGTGTTTGTTCTGCCACCACTTGGTGAGTATATTTTTTTATTTATACTATTACCTAACTTTGTCAAAAATTGATTGTTTTCATTGTTTAATAACCAATATTTTGGCAACCAAATGTCTCCCACATCTGAGGCAAATTTTGCTGCAAACAATGGAGGGTTTGTCTGCTGAAATTACAGTTGCATTGGCTGTGTTAAATGCAGCTATTAGACGAAATCTTGTGAATATGAAAATAACAATTTACCACACTAGAAAAATACAAGGACATGCTGAAAAGTAATACCTCTGAATTTTTTATTCTATTCTCAATATTGTTTGAGATATTACATGTTATGCATGTTACTAGGTTGACTTTCCCACTTCATTGATGCAAGCTGCAACCCTCTGCCTCTAGAAGGTTCCAAATTGTAGTGAATAACATGACAATGTGTAACATAACTATGCCAGTGCATGAGAAACAGGATGCTGTAATCGAGTTTCTCAGCGCAGAAAAAGTGCCTCCATTTGAAATCCACAGAAAAATGAAAGCTGTGCTTTGTGACTACTCTAGCGACATCAGTAATGTGTGATAGTCTGTTGTCCGTGCTCACCATTTTGACCCAAGAAATGAGAACATTAGAGTTCTACCCAAATGCATCACAGATGCCAAAAAAGCTCAAGACAATATAAGCAGACAAAGTAATTCTCACAGAGTTCTGTGATGTTCAGGATATGGTGCATTTGGAATTCTTGCCTAAAGGCACCACCATAAACTCTAAGAGGTACTGTGAGACCCTCAGAAACCTGAAAGCACGAATTCCATGACTCTGTCCACACATGGAGCACTCTCCCCTTCAGGCCACACACAAGCACTGCACAGTCATTGATCATCCTCCATACAGTCCTGAGTTGGCCCCATCCAATTTTTGTTTGTTTCCGAAAATTAAACACCTCCAAAGACTTCACTCTGATTGTGATGAGGAGGTGCAAGTAAAGGTGAGTTGTGGCTCCATCAACAAAGTCAGGCATTCTACAGTGACAGTTTCAACAAGCTAGTCTCTCACTGGGAGAAATGTATTCATCCCCAGTGTGACTATGTTGAGAAATATGTATGTTCACTTGAAGAATAAAGATGTAGAATGTTAATAAAGTTTGCTTTATTTAATAAGCCTTAATAGTTTTTACATAAAAAAATTCATAGGCTTTGACTTTCAGCACATTGTCGTATGTGGACACATTTGAAGTTTGTTATTGTGAGGAAGCCTGGGATCGAAATGAACCATGTAGAACATGCATAGAATGAAGTAGTCAGCACAATACTTTATTTATTGAACACTAAACATCTTGATTTTATTCTCTTGGGGTTATCAATAAGGTCACTGTGCTATAATTATACATGGCACATCATGTAATAGGGAAATTCATTCTTAAAATGGTTCCTTAATTTGGAAGGTGCAGTGAATATATTTTAATACTAACAGTCCATAGATGGGATTGGGGGGGGGAAAAAAAAAAAAAAAAAAAAAAAAAAAAAAAAAAAAAAAAAAGATCAGAAGAACAGCACATGGTAAGCTCAGGACACTGCATTTTGCTTCCGTAAAATGAAGTAAAACGAAGTTTTTTGACCAATGTACTTCAGGCTATTCCAGGTCAAGTTTTCCCCATGGGCATTTGGGTACTCGCAGGCAATTGTGGGCAAACAGTTGATGCGTAGGCACTCAGGCAGCTGAGCTGTAGACTATGCAGTTGTACCTCCTTGTTAAGCAACCACAGGCAGGGTTCGCCAAGAGCCTCACACTTCTGTTGGGCAGCCTTCACTACTTGCATTTGCCTGCAGGTGAGTTGATGGGCATTTGAGGTTGCCCAATTTAAATGTAAATTTTAAAGGCCTAACTAAAAGTGTGCCTGATACCATGCACTACATGCTCATGCAAACATCAGATTAGTCCATTCTACAGTGATAAACAAACATATATCAGATGGATCAATAAAATGCACATTACTTTTAGTAACTTTCAGTTTGACCTGTTTCTAAAAATGATCTCTTATTTACAACAAGAAAATTCAAATGTTGACATCTGAATTCAAACACAATTTCTTTGCTTCCATTCATTGTTCTAAGTATTTACTTATAAAATACTTTTTGTGAAATTGCTAAAAAAAATCTTGCTACTTATTGCAAGGAAAAAATTACAAAAAAATCAAAGATTTACAATTTTTTAGAAAAAGTTGGCCTTTGTCCACACATAAAGAGAAAGATACATGACAGTAACTCATCTCCAATATTATCATGCCCCACACTAACCTGTAACATTCTTGCAATTGACATGAGCAAGACACCAAACAACATGCCATTGTATTGGAAGTGTATGTGGTCAACCAACAGAAGGCCAGCATTGCACAGAAGCAGGATTTGCAGGACTGTAGCTGGAGACTTCCAACGAGATTTCCATTTACTGCTTTTTCTAACTCCACTTGCACTCAAATACTGGCAACACCTGCCACAGTTGTTGCAATAAATTACTTCAAGTACCACAGAAATATAGATAGGAAGGCAAAGATTTGTAAAATAATTATAGCAGATTGCTGAGACGTCACATATATGTTACAAAGTTGTGAACACACTGTACCTACCTACATCAAACTTTTGAATCAAACAAGCTAATTACAAAATATTTTGCAGAAGTTAGAAAAATATTTGAATTTTACTGAGTCACACAATGATTCAGCAGGCAGCAACAGTTACTTAGTATAACTGAGTAAGCAAAGCAGATGAACCCTCCCCCCCCCCCCCCCCCCCCCCACCCCCACACACAAAATTCAGTGTTTTTATGGTCTGTTCAACACTACAGAAAGCAAAAGTTTACTGGTATCCAATCTTTCAGACAACTGCTTCTCTTGTTAAAGTATATCTTTGCAAATTTCTTATTTCTAATAGTCCTTGTAAATCACTTACATTTATGAAATGTTCTGTCAGGTTAAACTGGGTGCAGGATCAGGACCCAAACCCCGACACTTTATCTTTTGTGTGCAGTGCTCTTACCAAACGAGCTATCCAGGCCTGCCTTTACAGATTCACTTCTCACAGTACTTCATTCCTACTTTCCAAACTACACTGAAGCCCTACTGTGTACTTTGTGGGCTACCTTTTCTGAAAGAAGTGGCTTAGGAAACTATGCTTACACTCTCTAGCAATGTGTACTGTGTTTTGAAAATTTTTGACTGATTAAAACAGTGCGCTGGACCACAACTCAGATTGAATGTGTAAGAAGTTTTCCATTTATAAGACTTTTTTTGACACAGCCATGTAACTGTAAGAGGATAACGAAGTTCTATACATAAGTTTTTCTCGATGTCTCAAATAGATGCACTAGAACTGATGGAAAAATTCTCAATTCTGAAGGTGCACGCCTATGCCCAGCAGCACCATAGTCACCTGCACAGGACAAAAACTCCAGCCAGGATCTGTATGGGAGACAACACTGGACTACTTAGTCACTTCATGGTTGCGTTTCGAGCCACTCTTAATCTCCACCTGAATCAACTGTCACTGATGTACTACTGACCCGAACTTTCAAATAGATGCAAACTGTTCTGGTATTTGCGCAGCTGGTGACAAATTTTCAGCTTTTCTTTGTAAACTCTTAAGAGAGAATGTGCACAGCTTATAATGCAATGCTGATTACCTTACTGCTTTCTAACATTCTTGTACAAGGTAGGAAAGAGATCATTTATTAGCTTTCCGAGTACTGCAACATCAAATAACATTGATTTGGAGTTTCAAGTTCTTGGAACACTACGAAGGACACCACAAACAGTAATTTCAGATGCCCAGCAAATGGAGAAACAAATGAGCAACATAGGTAGCAAATGGAATTATTCTGGCTGCTCAACACACTGGTTTCACACAACTTGTGATCATTTGTGTCATTGTACAAGACCTGAGAAACTGGGACTTTTACGTTTTCTGGCTGCATTAGAATTTAGTGACATTCCAATTAATTGACTCCTATGGTGCCAAATGGTTTCAGCTACTTGGTAAAACTTTTCAGTCAGTGGATGCGGTAGACTTGTATTCCCTGAAGTCTACAGTCAGCCAGGTACCTATTTATAGCTCAAATGGCTCTGAGCACTATGAGACTTAACATCTGAGGTCATCAGTGCCCTAGGATTTAGAACTACTTAAACCTAACAAACCTAAGGACATTACATACATCCCTGCCCAAGGCAGGATTCGAACCTGCGACCATAGCGGTCGCGCGTTTCCAGACCGAAGCGCCTAGAACCGCTCGGCCACACTGGCCGGCGCCTATTTCTGGCAAAAGTGCCATGTGGCACCAGTCTTTCTCCAACTTCACCAGAAGGCATTCATATGTTGCAACTGATTTAAGTTATCACAGCTGCAAGTGGAATTTCATTTGTCAATCCCTTCCCCCTCCAAAACCAAAGTAAACAGTGCAATATTGGTTTCTTTCGTTTGTAATGTCATTGTTTCAGCCAGTTGAGTCCTTAGTGAAGCCAGATTCGTCCTGTTAAAGAGACACCAAAAGAAGAAATGTTTTTCAAAGTATTGTGGAGTTGTTCTCTGCAAATGGACTATCACATACCTCAGGAAAACGCAGTATATTCACTTCTTAACAAACAAACAAACAGAAAAATATTAACAGGTAAGGTACAACATGAACAATAGTGAGTGCAAATGGGACAAAGTTCCAGATTTTTAGATGTACATACTTATTAGATTGGATCAACACTTGCTCCATAGATCATGAATATGACACTTCGTACTGAAGTGTAGTGTGTCAGTTTAACAATAGCTTTCTTTTTGTGGCACCTGAATTTTTAAAATGATTGTAAAATTACTAATTCATATCTAAAAATTCACCTATGTAGTAGGAGCAGTTGTCATGCAATTTATTTTTAAATGCTTGTTGACTATCTTTCAGAATTTTGATGCGTTATGCTAAGTGATCAAAGACTTCCATGGAAGCATAATTTAATGCCTTTCTGTGCCAAAGTTAGATTTAGCCAAGAATAGTGAAAACCAAACTTTCTCCTAGTGTTGTAGCTAGAAACTAATAGCAACTAATAAAAACAAAAATCTGAACTGAAAGAATTACGTTATTGAGCTTCTTAGATGGCTAAGTTCAGCCACTGTAGCTCTTCATATAATTGCTCATATTTCAGAAACATACAAATCAACATCTTAACATATTTTGCATATTTCCAGTCATTAATGCCTCACAGCACAATTTTCTATGATAATACATCACTTACAAAGAAAATGACAGCATTAAAGTGAGAATAACATGTGGAAAGGAATCACAATCGTCTTGCAGTCACATCATCAAGTAGTTAGGCAGTCTAGCTGTGTGGACACAATATGTACACAGTCAGTATTGATTAACGAAAACGACCACAGCTGTGTTAATACACATTTACTGGATTATGATCAGTTTTGTTATTTTAAGACAACATCTAGCTGCGGAGTTGTGACAGTATCATTACATAAAAGGGTCTGGTTGTCATACATAAAGTTAGAGACAGAGTTTGGAAACAACAATCACGTGCTGTAATGACATTACAAGTGCCTTATTGTTTTCATTTTCTCTTTGAAAACTGATCTGGACACTGTCTGCAGAGTAGAAATTTGCAAATATTATTCTTGGCCTGTTTTCTTATAGAAAGGTTGGACAGTCTCTGTTGTCTTACAGGATTTTTTGGCCCACAGGAGAGCATCATAAACATGCTGAAAAACCTGAACTTGCAGATAACTTAAGTTAGGTGCAAAAGCCTACTTAGTTTCAAGAACCAGAATGGATTGGGAAGAAACCCTAACATGTTATATATTGGGAGGTTTCTACTGCCATATGCTTCACAGTGGTTTGCAGAGTGTGGATATAGATGTGGAAATGAAACTACTGATCAAAGAGAGCTGTTGGAAACAATTTCTTTCTATGCTATATATAATTATTTATGTAACAAAAGTAGTATAGTACAAAAATGGACAAAGATTATTTACAAAGAAACAAAAGAAAGATCGTGTCAAAAGAGTTACTTGCACATTTAGAATGATAATAATAAAGGCAACAACCTGAAATATTACCCTCTCTAAGAAATTTTAATGTTTTTCCTAGTTCATAATTGAGTATCTACAAATAATAAACATTTGCATATGCAAGACAATTGTGCTTTTTTTTATACAGCACACACATTTATTGGGTCTACAATTCATTTTACTTTAAATATTCGAAATTTCACAGTGACATATGACTGTTTCAGTTACCTTTCCAAGTAACTATAAGCAAATTTGTACACAAAAATTGCACCTATCTGGCATCATTCAGTGGAATCAAACACTACACAAGATAACTCAGTATACAGTACTTTCAGCTACCAATTACACTTACTCTTTTGTACCAAAGGCTAGCATGAGGTCTGCTACAATTACAGACAGTCTTTGGAATAAAACTGTAGAGTAGGATGCATAATTGAGGTTCGTAACTTTTAGCATTTCAGGATCAAAGAATTGTGCAATGTGCGACAGAATGTACTCAAACCAGGCGAAGAAGGGTGGGTAATCAAGCGTCCACTCTGAAGTTGTGTCATTGTACCACTCCTTGATCGGTAGGCTATGAGTTACGGCGAGCCAATTACGATGAACTTCAAAATCTGTTGAACGGCTAAAAATTAAAAGGAATCAGTTTACCACACAGCTCACAAGTTACAGCCCTTAGCATATTATACCCTAGCTTATAAATGTTGAGAAAATCATGAGATTCTGTTATGCTTCAGGGACTATTCCCAAAATTTTATTAATTTTTTAATACTCACTATGTTGGGATAAGCAAAAGTTTTACACTGGATACTAATAAAAATATATACCAAAACATTTCGTCTGGGTATATTCTTGAAATTACTTTATCAGCGAATGGTTAGCATCTGTCTCCTATCATTGTAACACTATTTCGAGACCGCTGTTCACACGCTACACTGACTACCTCTACAATCAACGTGTCCCATCAGCGCATGATTACCGCGGCAATGTTGACACCGTGCATCGTTTACCAACAAAACCTCGAATACATAAAGTTATCGATAGTGGAAGTGACGACAGTACCATCATTGAGAGGTATCGAGTATTATCTGTTACCTCTAATAAAGTGTCACGAATGTACTTTCACAGCGTGCGGGCCCATCCATTGTAGCCAACATTTCGGATTCAGCATCTTCCCTAACATTGTAAAAATGCAAGAGGTTTCTTGTAATTTTTTAAAGTAAGAATTGGGCAGGGATAGCTGTGCTTTGGGTTTACGTAGCAACACAGACGACTGCGTAAATGGCGGTTGTAATAACTAGTCAGATAAAAGTGACCGAAAAACGTAGAAAACTCTTATACGACAGTGAATGATTTAAGGATACTGCCGAAGATCGTACAAATACTGATTTCATTTTTTTTAGCAAGCTTTCATCTTGTCTTCAGACTGTAACACTGTTCGTATTTAGAACGACTGCTGGGACTACTAATAATTGTGATTCCATAGGTATCAATAAATATTATCCTATCTTTATATTAACCACAAACATATGAAATTAACATCGTTACATAACAATTTCAAAAACGTAGCACACTTTTGATCTAGTAATGTGAGGAGTCTAAGAAACTTCAAATACAAACCGTAGTCGTATTTTCCCGATAACTTATACTATATAGAAGAATTTCTGAATGTACAATAGTCAGCATGTTACCAGAACGTTTCTATGTTTTTCACTAGGAAAGCATATTACAGTTGTAAACTAACTGATATTTTCCACAGCCACACCTGCCAATATTGAAAAATATAGCAGAACAAAGAATTTATCTAGTAATAACGAAGCGCCTTGTGTCAGCTGCGTATGCAGTTCGCACAATTAATGCTAAAGGTAATCTAAAAATGAAGACACTAACTAGTTTATTCTGTTTACTGCCTTCACTAATGAGTCTTGGAACCATTTTTCGGAAAACTCAATCTGTAGGGATAGTATTCTGTGAATACGGATTTGTATTATAAGAATTTAGTGTCATTTCTGTAAACTCCTGCAGAGAACTCTTCACATAAAATTTGATCAATAAGTCACGGCTGCAAAACACTAACGCGAATTCGTTACAGACGAATGGAAAAACTAGTAGAAGCCGAACTCGGGTAAGATCAGTTTGGATTCCGTAGAAATATCGGAACACGTGAGGCAATACTAACCCTACGACTTATGTCAGAAGCTAGATTAAGGAAAGGCAAACCTACGTTTCTAGCATTTGTAGACTAAGAGAAAGCTTTTGACAATGTTGACTGGAATACTCTCTTTCAAATTCTGAAGGTAGCAGGGGTCAAATACAGGGAGCGAAAGGCTATTTACAATTTGTACATAAACCACATGGCAGTTATAAGAGTCGAGGGACATGAAAGGGAAGCCGTGGTTGGGAAGGGAGTGAGACAGGGTTGTAGCCTCTCCCCGATGTTATTCAATCTGTATATTGAGCAAGCAGTAAAGGAAACAAAAGAAAAATTCGGAGTAGGTATTAAAATGCATGAAGAAGAAATAAAAAGTTTGAGGTTCGCCGATGACACTGTAATTCTGTCAGACACAGCAAAGGACTCGGAAAAGCAGTTGAACGGAATGGTTAGTGTCTTGAAAGGAGGATATAAGATGAACATCAACAAAAGCAAAACGAGGATAATGGAATGTAGTCGAATTAAGTCGTGTGATGCTGAGGGAATTAGATTAGGAAATGAGACACTTAAAGTAGTAAAGGAGTTTTGCTATTTGGGGAGCAAAATAACTGATGATGGTAGAAGTAGAGAGGATATAAAATGTAGACTGGCAATGGCAAGGAAAGCATTTCTGAAGAAGAGAAATTTGTTAACATCGAGTATAGATTTAAGTGTCAGGAAGTCAGTCGTTTCTGAAAGTATTTGTATGGAGTGTAGCCTATGTATGGAAACGAAACATGGACGATAAATATTTTGGACAAGAAAGAGTAGAATCTTTCGAAATCTGGTGCTACAGAAGAATGCTGAAGATTAGATGGGCAGTTCACATAACTAGTGAGGAAGTGTTGACTAGGATTGGGGAGAAGAGAAGTTTGTGGCACAACTTGACTAGAAGAAGGGATCGATTGGTAGGACATGTTCTGATGCATCGTAGAGAGAGATCAAGAGACGAATACACTAAGCAGATTCAGAAGGATGTAGGTTGCAGTAGGTACTGGGAGATGAAGAAGCTTGCACAGGATAGAATAGCATGGAGAGCTGCATGAAACCACAACAACAACAACAACAAAAAATCTCTACAAAAACTTCAAGGGGTTAACATTAGTACAGAAAGTAGGCAATTACGTCTGTACAAATGTATTCGACCATCTGCCATAGCATATTAAATATGAGGATTGGGACTTAAATAGTGGTAATTATTTATTCACAACCGATACAAAAGAGTTACTTGTTTACACCTGTTACTGTCCTTCAAAGTAGTCACCGGCGTTGTGTAGAACCCGCTGCCAGCGATGTTGAAGGAGCAGTATACCGTTAGTAGAAGCTGTTCTGTTGATGGTGCCAATGGAGCGGTCTACTGCCTGTTGAATCTCTGGAACAGTTCTGAAGTGAATGCCACTAAGTGGTTTCTTCATCTTCGGAAACAAATCAAAGTCACAAGGACTAAATCCAGACAGTATGGTGGATGGTACAGTACTTCCCAGCACTGGCGTATACGCTAATCCAGTTTCGTGGGCGAGCTCACGAATGGTATGGCGTCGATCAAGGTCAACTAACGCGGCAGCAGCAGGCAACTCTTCTTCAGAGACACTAGGAGGACCTGCCCGATGCATGCCTGCCACAGTTTACTGACCTTCGTTGAAGGCTTTTACCTAATGTGCCGATGTTCTGTAAGGCAATGCCAATTCCCTGCACGCCTCTTGAAGACCTAAATGACAGCGTCATGCTGTACGACCTCTGGTACATTCAGTCTTGATCCAACTTCATTGTTCCTGTTTGGAAAACATAGTGACACCGTTACGTTAGACTGCTCGCTCTCAAGTGACTGTGTTTCCCTCGATTGTGCGCACGCCGGTGACATGGGATGGGCGAGTCCATTTGCATGGAAGTTAAATCTGAGCTCAAGAATGTAATCAATAAGTGAAAAATTGATTATTTTAGGACACTCTTCAGAGACATTCACTGGAGTGATGTTTACAGTGCTCAAGGCATGAATGAAAAATATAACTATTTTGCTAATAAATTGATTACCTTATTTGAACACCGTTTCCCCCCAAAACTAACCAAGGTTAGAGCAATGTCTACAAAAAAGCCATGGATTACACTAGGAATAGAGGTATCTTGTAAAACAAATAGGAAACAGTTCTGATGTTGATGCTATAGCACATTACAAGAAGTAAGGCAAAATATTAAAGGCTGTAATATGGCCATCAATGCAAATTTATTACAAGGAAAAGATAGTCATATCAGATAAGAAAATAAAGACAATATGGGACATAGTGAAGGAGGAGACTAGTAGAACCAGACATGAAGAGGGATAAATAGCATTAAGAGTAAATGTTACATTGAGGACAGATATGTATAGTGTTGCAGAACTTTTTAACTCTTTTTAACTTTTTATATCTGTTACTAAAAAGATGGGGTTGTCAGGCTCTGTAGATGCTGCTGTGGAATACCTCAGACCAGACATTTCAAGTAACTTCCATGATATGAATTTGACCCACACTACCACAGCAGAAGTAATGTCCATCATAAAATCTTTAAAATAAAAAGCTGGTAGGTATGATGAAATATCAACAAAGTTAATTAAAGAATGCGATTTTGAGTTAAGTAACATATTAAGCTATCTGTGTAACCAAGTGTTTATCAGTGGAATATTTTCTGAGTGGTTGAAATAGGCTGAAGTTAAGTCACTGTTTAAGAAGGGAGATCAATAAATAGCATTAAATTTCTCTCCAGTTTCACTTTTGCCAGCATTCTCAAAAATTTTAGAAAACGTTATGTACAATGGGGTTTTTAACCATCTTATCACAAATAACATACTGTTAAAGTCGCAGTTCGGATTTCTAAAGGGTTTTGAAATTGAAAAGCCTGTCTACTCTTACAGTGAAAATGTACTTAATTCATTAGACAAAAAATTGCAGGCAGCTGGTATAACTTGTGATCTGTCAAAGGCATTTGACTGTGTAAATCACAATATCCTTTTAAGTAAATTAGAATATTATGGTGTAACAGGAAATGCTGCAAAATGGTTCAAATCTTGTATCTCTCGTAGGAAACAAAGGGTGTTATTAGGAAAGAGACATGTATTAAGCTATCAGGCATCATACAACAAGGAACTAATTATATGTGGGGTCCCACAAGGTCCCATATAGGGCCCTTAACTTTTCTTGTGTGTATCGAGGACCTTTGATGAGTGACATTACCAGATGCCAAGTTTGTTTTGTTTGCCAATGATACAAACATTGCAATAAATAGAAAATCAAGTATAGTCTCAGAAAGATTGGGTAACAAAATATTTCTGGACATTAATCACTGGTTCCTAGCCAACTCCTTGTCAGTAAACTTTGTAAAAACACACTACATGTAGTCCAGAACGTGTAAGGGGTGTCCTATGAGCATGTGCCAAACATATGATGACAAGCAGATAGAAGGAGTGGGCAGTGTTAAATTCTTGGGATAACAGCTTGATAATAAATTCAACTGGGAGGATCACACCACAGAAATCCTTACTTTCATTCCATAATGTCATACTGGATTATTTTTTGGGGTAATTCATCAAGCCAAGCTAAAGTTTTCCAGGCACAAACACGTGCAATAAGAGTTATATGTGGTGTGAACTCAAGAACATCTGTAGTGCTTCGAGAATTTCGAGGTAAATTCTAGAAACACTTGGCTCTCCACCGTCTGGAACACCCGATATTTTAAAGATGAGTGTGAGAGAACCTTTTTACTGCGCCACACACATCTGTGTGTGCAGGAAGGGCAGCAGTCATGAGGAGCCAGGAGCTGTGTCAGACGAGTGGCCCCAGCAATTGGTTACCAGCAGCGCCTTGCAAGTTATATCAAAAAGTCAAAGAGTGTTTGGATAATGTTCCATGGTCTGTGGTGTCATGAGGACTGTTACAGAGGCAGAACATATGTAACTGTATGGGTGTTTAGTAGATTCTGACATTTGTCTTGGAACCAGTTGGGTTGCTGGTGTTTGTACAGAATAATTGTTACTTTCAGATGAACACTGAAAAATATATTATTGTTGAACTGACAAGATCCTATTAGTACATAATTTATTTCAAGAATATAGAGATGATTAATAATATTCTCTTTAACCTGATACAGTCTTTGGAGATGAATTAAATGGTGAGAGCAATGTAGCCGATAACCCAAAGAAGAGGATCAGCTGCATGCACAATGTGTAAGTCAACTGGAAGAGACCTGTGAGTCATGCAACCCAACACCACACAGTCTCTTGTCGTCCAATAACGTGTTAGACATCCCGCAGAAGCCTGTTTAGGGTACTAGGGATACTAACTACTGCTTCCCAATATATTTACATCTACATCTACATGACTACTCTGCAATTCACATTTAAGTGCCTGGCAGAGGGTTCATCGAACCACAATCATACTATCTCTCTACTATTCCACTCCCGAACAGCGAGCGGGAAAAACGAACACCTAAACCTTTCTGTTCGAGCTCTGATTTCTCTTATTTTATTTTGATGATCATTCCTACCTATGTAGGTTGGGCTCAACAAAATATTTTCGCATTCGGAAGAGAAAGTTGGTGACTGAAATTTCGTAAAAAGCTCTCGCCGCGACGAAAAACGTCTATGCTGTAATGACTTCCATCCCAACTCGTGTATCATATCTGCCACACTCTCTCCCCTATAACGCGATAATACAAAACGAGCTGCCCTTCTTTGCACCCTCTCGATGTCCTCCGTCAATCCCACCTGGTAAGGATCCCACACCGCGCAGCAATATTCTAACAGAGGACGAACGAGTGTAGTGTAAGCTGTCTCTTTAGTGGACTTGTTGCATCTTCTAAGTGTCCTGCCAATGAAACGCAACCTTTGGCTCGCCTTCCCGACAATATTATCTATGTGGTCCTTCCAACTGAAGTTGTTCGTAATTTTAACACCCAGGTACTTAGTTGAATTGACAGCCTTGAGAATTGTACTATTTATCGAGTAATCGAATTCCAACGGATTTCTTTTGGAACTCATGTGGATTTATTCTTAATGAAATTTGTCATTAAAAATGTATCACTTTTTCAATCCAACAGCTCAATATTAGAAATACGAATAAACTTAACAATGATTTAAAGTCACCTACTCTTGTACAAAAAGGTGTGCATTATTCAGGAACACACATATTCAATAACTTGCCACCAGTCGTAAAAAGCTTAACAAGCAATGAAATTCAGTTTAAGAGAAGCCTAAAGGATTTATTGATGGCCAACTCCTTTTAATCCATTTTTTGTATTAACACTATACATTACAGTTGTAATTTTAAGTGACCAGATGTCCTGATTTGGACATTTCGGATTTTTGGGGTCCTGTCCCCCTGTCCCGACCAGGCCGGGTTTTGGAGTCCTGTCCCCTTGTTCCGGCTGGGTTCAGCCGGGACACCTAACTTTCCAATTTTTACAAATCAATTACAAGTATCGGTCATGGGATGTTTCAACATGTAACTCCTCATATTTTTAGCATTTTAAAAGTGTTTTAAACTTTATTTCCATATCATATCCAAACCTAACATACCACTTTATAGACTATGTTTACACGAGCTGTCTGCTGTCGCGTTCTAGTTCGAGACCTTCAATAATACTTGCACTGAAGTTGGTATTACCGAGCTGGATTTCCCTAGCGATAGCCCTTCTGTGACTGTTTTGTTGGCGAGAGCATTGTAGCGCGTACAGATTGTAACCACCTTCACAATGTCCACATGTCACTGTGTTTTCAGTTCCGAACTTCAAGAGAGGTAATTAATGTACTCATAATTCAGTGTCATAAACAGTGTGGTAATACTGTTTTTAATTAACCCTCAACTACTCTGGATCATTTCTCAGAGCGCAACAATTTTTTTATTGTGGCACATGACACACCCACACAAATCGAAGTGGGCTCTTCCTATTGGATGTGATGCATGGATTCCAGAACTCTATAGACTATTACTGCACTTTTTTCCATATTAATGCAAACACAGGGGCGTTACAAGTTTAAAGTGTGTATGTCAGTGGCATAATAACTTCCAAACAAAAGGTCCGATTTTAATGCAGCATTTTTATTTGACAGATGCTTTAATCAGAATGGTTCTCAGCTATGTTCCATGGAAGTCTGTGCAGCAGTTCCAATTTCACCAGCTAAATTTTAAGTCAAAAAGGTTTACGCTAGCTCTTTTGATAATACGCTATATAATATGATTCATAAGAGCTACATTATGTTATGTAGTGCCAGAGTGTAGAACTTAATACATTTTCAGCCAACTATGAACAAACTGGCCACTTGTCCCAACTGCGAGTTAACTAATAGGAAATGAGTTTCTACATAAAGCCAGATACGAAAACATTCGTAGCAAATACGTGTGATTTATAGGTTTTGGGCGTCAGGAGCAAATATAAGTAAGTCATCTGGGCATGGTGAAACAGAATTTTTATTTTCGCACTTGGAATAAAGTAACAGAAAAGTGCACACAAATATTTTAGTTTCAAATGAAAAATATACACTGTTTTAAAATTTATTTCCATATCATATCCAAACCTAACACACCACTTTATAGACTATGTTTACACGACCTGTCTGCTGTCGCATTCTAGTTTGAGACCTTCAATAATTTAATGTAAACAAAGATTTTTAAATTGTTGATATGTCTTAAAGCAGAGGTTTCCAAATTTTTTGTCCTAGCCCAGTTATTTTTTATTGCCTTCACTTCCTGAACCACTGAACTTTTTTTTTTACTTTACAGTAGAACATTTGAAAGAGCTGCCGCCCCCACCCTTAGTTCTTCTCCTGCCTTTCCACATTGATGCCAACACTTGTGAGAATACAGTCTTTGGCACAGTGGAGATACATTACTGAAGCACATGAGCTCTGTATGAGTAAACATTGCCAGCATACTTCATTCTCCCTTCTACATACAGTCCATGTAGGTGAACTTTAAAAAAAAGTGATTTGGCATTACAGGGACTGTTATTCTCATACACAGTACTGGTAAGTAGCAAAGAATATGAAATGAAATTCAAATTGTTATTATAACAACACTTTGCCATGCAGCTATAGTGCAAAAATTGTTGGATCTAATCACATTGGCAACAATGAGAAAATGAGCACAATTGACATGATTAACATTTCTAATGATGCCACCAAAACCCTGCATGGTATACAATGTTTTTCAAGCGTTATCCTTTACTAATGAAATGATAATTACAGTTTCGTACTTATATTGCCCTAGCTGTCCTCTATTAGTGAGAAGTATGTAGCTGCTTATTTTTAACTATGAAGTCCCAATTCGGTTCAAAGGGCATTATATTTCCCCATAGGACTGGTTCAACTTCCAATCGGTTTATATAGGCCCATTTAGTTCTTCAGGAGCACCAATGTTGAAATATGTATCGAATCTAAAAGCGTTAGAAATTTCATCACGTGTTCTGGTGAACTGGGATCTCTTGACTACAAGATACCTAAAAATCTGTCACATGATGCAACAACTAACTAGTTGGTATTTGAATTTGACAAATTACATGATTCTAAATTCACTGCAAATATGTTCCTTATCCATGTTGCTGTTGATTGAAGGAAAATATTATTTCAAATTAGTTTTCACTGTCCAGTCCCAGCAAATGCTACTTGATTCTAACGACGTGTAATTTTATTATTTACTACAATGAGTACAACTTTTATGTAACATACAACTGTCATATGATTCCCCTTTTTTGATTAACTAACTATTATGAAACTGTGATAATTTAATAATGTAAGTCAATATAAAATGTCAGCTATGACAAGGAGATATCTATGCAACCTTGTATTTTATTTTCGTGTCACGGTGCCGGGTTGCGACCCTTCAGTTAGGAACGCTGTCATAAAGCATCCTTCCACGCAAAAAGATTTGGTGTTTCTTCACAAATTGGATAAAAAACCACGAGATAACTGATAATAGGTGGTTAATGGTAGGGTCATTTAATAGGTACACAGACGTACACAACTCATCTGGAAAATGTACTTTCTCCTTCTACTCCATTTCTTTAAGGTGTAAGACGATATTATTGTGCATCTGAGCTGAACTTTCCACTCTTTACACCAACTACAAGGTATTTCGCAGGCTCTACTTTCTCGTCAATAACTGTTTTTAAAAAGTTTCAGAAATGGATGGACTATGACAGAGATGACGAATCAAACTGTATTAATCGTTTAACATGGATTCTGGGATCAGTTCACTCATTTTAGCTGTGGCTGTCGACATGTTAAAAAGATCTAAATTAAAGTCTTCGAGAATGTATGTTTATCTTATACGACAGACCAACGATGATAATTTTTGTCCTTTGAAGTTTCTCGTTTCAGCACTTACAAAGCAGAAAAATAACAGGTAATCTTAAACATATATATTCACCAGAACAATTGTTTTATGTAAAATGAATAAATAAACAAAAGGCGGTCTAATAGACGCTACATAGTAATTGTGTTCCTGTAGACATCCATAGAAAGTAAACAGGTTAAATCAAATTTAAGCGAAAGATCCTCATACACTGTCATTTCTTTACTTTTAACACAGCTGGCCATTCATAATAAAAAAGGGAGAACAGGCCATGATGTCCATTGCCCGAAATGTTTAGGATAGTTTTCTGTTTCTCATGGAGGGAAGTACGACGTACAGTATCACTTGAAAATGGCCAAACACATCAGATACCAGTGCCTCATCTTCGAGAAGTTTGACAGACTTCTTTCGGCAAGTTGTTCCAAGTGACAAAGAACTTAAACTAGCTGCAGCGGAAGGCACATGGGCCTTCCATTTAGTACACGAGAACCATAGCTTTCGTTCAAATGACTGTACCTCTAAATTCATGCAGAAGTGCTTCGAGTATTAAGTACAGTTGTAGCAGTGCAAAATGCGAAGTCGTTGTTGTTAATGTGCTTTCTCCACACTCTCATGATAAATTGAAGCGAGAAACATGCAAAGTTAACTGCATTACTATTCTTTCTGATGCATCTAATCATGGAAACATGAAGCTCTATCCCTGTACTTGTTCGACATTTCTTGCCTCTTGAAGGCATGTGTGTGAAAATTCTACAACTTAGAGAGCAGCATGGTGAAACTGCAGATGTTGTTGAAAACTATCTGTGTGATTCCATCACAGACTATAATTTGAATGATAAGGTTGTAGCGTTCTGCTGGGACAATGTCAAGATAAACTTTGAAAAAGGGACAAACAATATTGTCAAGAAATTAAATGGCTGGCTTGGTCGTAACATCATTGGTGTATGATGTTCAGTGCACATAGTGCATAATCCTTTAAAGACAGCTGCAGATTATTTACCAGTCGATCTAGAGTGTGTCATTCACAAGTACCAGACGATCGGTCTTGATGCCAGCTGTTGAGGGAGTTTTACGGCTCTATGGATCACTAAAATCATATTTTTTGAGTGAAGAAAAATGCCCAACAATACTATCAGAATTGATTTCAAAGTCTCTATTTCATTTGAGTTTTCTTAGATGTCCATATCTTATTCATCAAAGAAAAGACACGATCAGCTGCTGCATTTGTAACTGGAAGATACAACACGAATTACACAATCCTTGAAATACTTTCATACAGAATTTGTTTCGATGTAAAAAGTTGAAAAATCTGTACCCAATGCATATTAGAGTCAGTTTTTCTACATTCCATTTGTCTGCTGCATTTTAAGACACTCTTGAAATGATTCATTGTCACTGATTTTACAGTTTGGCAGTAGATTTATGTGAAATTTGTGGTATTTTTGGACCTCAGCCTATGTGGGTATATTGTTTAAAAGAATCCATTTGAAGTTCGAAAAGCCACTAAAATGATCTGTCCGTTGCTCAATGTATTGTGCACTGCTATCATAAAATTCACAGATGGTTTAAGTGAACTTAATAACATTTATGTCCTCCTGAGATTCAAGTTTGCTTAAAGCAAGTTATTCGTTTGTTTTCCATATTCACTTTAAAAGCATGAAGTGCTTCCCCAACGTCTGCATATGTAACATGCTAGCCTTCTATCTTCAATACTGCTGCATGGAAAGGTGACGCTTGATCATGTAAAAATATAAGGAGGACTTCAGAGCATAGGATTTCAAAAAAAATTCCTTGGTATTATTGGGCATTTTTCTTCACTCAAAAAATATGATTTTATTGGTCCGTATATATACACACACCAACTTTTTAATACATTTCTTCAACGAAATGTATGTGACAGCAGACGATGTTTTCCTTTCCCAACAATCTGAGGAAAGGGGGGGGGCACGGTCTCCCTTGCCCTCCCATAGGGCGCCCCTGTTGGTCTGAGCTTTCACTTCCAAAAATATGGTTACTTTATGTAATTAATTGTTATTAATTGCTTATTCCATAGATATCTATGTAATAATGAGTAACAGATGACATGATAATAGTGAACATAGGATTCTCACTTTATACTCTATTTATAACACTTGCCACAATGCTATACTATAAGAAAACTTCTTGCTGTAAGCTGTTACAATTTGTCTACTAGGATCATGCACTCTGTCAACCATCTTTAAAGAATAGCACATTTTGGTTAGTGTTAACGTTTTAGCAAGACACATGCTCATAGACATTTGAAAGTGGCACCTTCTAGCGCTTGTTATTGTAAACTGTATATAGATTCCTTTTTGTCTTCTGTTTTTTTTTATGCTACACTTATGCTCTCTAGTGATCTGGTGTGCAACCAGGCAATTGAAGCACTGTCATGCTTGAAGATTAGTATTGTGTTAGACCCAAATGGGAGTGCTTGTCTTGAATCCTTGGACTCAGAAGCAATACCATCATCAACAGGAACATTAGCTACAACATCAAATGCAGCATCAAGAATGGCAACACCTCCAGGGGAAGCAGGAAACATGAAATTTTTAAGTATTTCTGGTAGTCAGCCTCAACAAATAACAATTTGTTTAAAATCTGAAATATTAGACCTCTGTTTAAAAAGGAGATCCATATAAGGCACAAAATTACAGACTAATTTCCATTTTCCAATCATTTTCCAAAATTTTAGAGACATTAATGAAAAACAGACTCATAAATTACTTAGATGCATATAACTTCTGAAGTGCAATCAACATGGCTTGTGTTCAGGCCATATTACAGAATCAGCCATCCATGCCTGTACTGAAAAGATTTTCAGGAATCTTTAATAAAAAATGTTAATTTAGATTTCTCTAAAGCCTTCAATACAGTAAATCATCAAATTTTGTCAAACAATAGGAGTAAGAGGGATTGTGGGGAATTGCTTTGAATCTTACCTTCAAGATAGAACTCAGGGGTCTGCAGCTCATGGTCATGCGGTAGCATTCCCGCTTCCCACGCCTGGGTTCCTGGGTTCGATTCCCGCCAGGGGTCAGGGATTTTCTCTGCCTCATGATGACTGGGTGTTGTGTGATGTCCTTAAGTTAGTTAGGTTTAAGCAGTTCTAAGTTCTAGGGAACTGATGACCATAGATGTTAAGTCCCATAGTGCTCAGAGCCATTTGAACCATTTTGACCCAGAACTCAGGTTGAAGAAATCAGTGGGTTTCAGATGCAAAAAAGTGGAAACAGGTGTCCCACAGCACAATTCTCTTGCTCCATTATTATTCTTGCTTTATATAAATGACATGCAGAATCCAAATATTGCTACCAAAATTATGCTGTTTGCAGATGACACAAGTGTAATTATAAGTGACAATAAAAAATCACTATCCACCACAACTGACATAGTCCTGCAATATATACGACAGTGGTTTAACGCAAACGAGTTAACACATATCAAGTAAAAAAAATACACTGAAGAGCCAAAGAAACTGGTACACCTGTTTAGTATTGTCCAGAGCCCCCTGAGCATGTAGAAGTGCCAACATGATGTGGTATGGACTCAAATAATGTCTGAAATACTGCTGGAATTGACACCATGAATCCTGTGCGGCTGTCCATAAAGCCGTAAGAGTGTCAGTGGGTACAGATCTCTTCTGAACAGTAAGTTGCTTGCTATCCCAGATATGCTCAATACTGTTCATATCTGGGGAGTTTGGTGGCCAGCGGAAGTGTTGTGACTCAGATGAGTGTTCCTGGATCTTCTCTGTACCAATTCTGGACTTGTGGAGCGTCGCATTTTCCTGCTGGAATCACCGAAGTCTGTCGGAATACACAATGGACATGAATGGATGCAGGTGACCAGATGGGATGCTTACATATGTGTCACCTGTCAAAGTCCTGTCTAGACATATCATGGGTCCCATATCACTCTAACCTCACGTGCCACACACTATTACAGAGCCTCCACTAGCTTGACGAGTCTCCTGCTGAAATGCTGGGTCCATGGATTAATGAGGTTATCTCCACACCCGTACATATCAATCCGCTCGATTCAATTTGAAACGAGACTCGCCTGACCAGGCAACATGTTTCCAGTCATCAATAGTCCAATGTCAATGTTGACAGGCCCAGGAGAAGCCTAATGCTTTGTGTCATACAGTCATCAAGGGTACATAAGTGGTCCTTTGGTTCCTGAAGTCATATCGATGATGCTACATTGAACTGTTTACGCTCTGACACTTGTTGATGGCCCAGCATTGAAATCTGCAGCAGTTTGCACAAAGGTTGCACTTCTGTCATTATTGGTCCTGTTCTTGCAGGATCTTTTTCCAGCCTCAGTGGTGTCAGATAGTTGATGTTTACCGGTTTTCTGATATTCATGGTTCACTCATGAAATGGAAATGTGGCAAAATCCCCACTTCATCACTACTTCGGAGATGCTGAGTCCCATCGCTCATGCACTAATTATAAGATCACATTCAAACTCACTTAAATCTTGATAACTTGCTATTGAAGCAACAGTAACTGATCTAACAACAGCACCATACACCAGTTGCGTTATATAAGCACTGCTGACTGCAGCAGCTAAAGCTGGAAAGACCATATCAAGTATTTATCCCACAGTCTCAACTTGGCACATTTCGTATTCAGGATAATATCTAGATTATGCAGCATAGAATGTGCTAGATTCGTGCATTTTGCTTATTTTTCAGTGTATTGTGTCTTATGGTATAGTATTCTGGGGTAAAACTAAATCATGATTACTTCAAACTATAGATAAGAGCTATTTGAATGATAACACGAAATTCTCCAAAAACTCACTCAAGGCACCTCTTCAAACAATTACAAATTCTCACAATACCATCACTGTATACATTAAAATCTTTCTATGTACAAGAGCACATTGAACAATGCATGTACCAATGAGGACTGCCACAATTAACCACAATTGTAAAACTTTACTTGTAAAAAGGGTAATGATAACACAAACCCAAAGCATCTAACTTATTTTAGAATAAAACTTTACAATCCTCTGCCAGAGTACAAGAAGGAAATAACAGATGAAGTAAAATTTAAGTCAGCTAAAAAATCACCTTTTAAGCAAAAGTTTCTATAATGTAGATGAGTAATTTGAAAGTGTAAGGTTAGTGTCTTTATGTTTATTACAAACATTGTACTCTAAAAAATGCATTGAAAATAACTGTTTAAGTGATATTCCGTTTATATGTTCGTATTACATATACTTTGCATGTGAATTACACTTGTGGCAATTCCTGTGTCATGTAAATGATTTACAGGAAAGTAATAAAATGAAATGGAATGAAAGTAGCAGAACACAGTATGATTGCATGTTGTGTTCTTGTTTTGGGCTTGCCACATGTTATAGGATTATGTTGAGGAAACGATAACTACTATCTCATGGCAGCTTTCACCATGTTGTTAGTTAAATGGATGTTTTTTTAATTTTCAGATGTTTTTGTTTGCAAAATGATCACTGCATCACTGCAGGACGTAATGCAACAGTATCTAATATTTTTTATCTCAAAGCAGTTTTCATCTACACTGCATTCAACCAAAACACTGTTACAACGTCTTGTGATCCATTTCTGTTGCCTTCACTTCAGTTTGCTGTTTTAGTGTATTTTTTGTAATATTCGAAAGAAGTGTGGATGCAATTATTAGTCCAGTTTTCCAGTATTGTGATTACACTGGAATTATGACGGCTTAGTGCTTCGAAACTAGTAATGTAACATTTTAAGAATTTTATCGTTGTAGTGTCTACGGCTTGACGACTGTTTATGGTGTCAAATAAAAGTTTTACATTTGATTCATTCACACTCCTTGATAACACTTACGTTGAAATACAAAAACTTACAGTTTAATAGTCTCATTATGGTCATGTGTGGTTATAAGACAAGAGCCTGCTAGATACACAATAACTAAAGCAATTACACTCCCACCTGGAAAGAAAATAGCAACAGAGAAAATTATAGAAATGGTGTGTAAAAACTATGGTAAAAAGCATCAGGTGTGAAAGAGGAGGTATGATGAAATGTTAAGGATGTAGAATTTAACATAGGAGACTAAGTACTAGTAAAACTTATGCAATACTTAAGAAAATGAATGCAGAGATTTGTACGTACTTGGATGTTTTTGAAGGACCTTACAAGGAAATTACAATACTAACAATTGAAACCTAGTATTCCCCAAAAATCAGAAATGAATTTTGTGTTTTTGATGCAGTCGATCTTAAAATGCATAAACCAAAGAGAATATTATAAAGAGTGGTAAGTTCTCAATTTTTTTGAAATTTGATACTATAAAGCTATTTTTTTGGAGTGGATAATGTAGCTAGGCTAGTTACTTTTTCATTGTAGTATTTTATGAAGTGTCTTGTATTTCTTTATTGTTATAAACCTGGACCTTAAACTACATGTTGATGTCAATAAATCTGCATTTTAAGATGCAGATTTATACTCAGCTATAATTCTTGGTAAGAAATTTTATGATGACACAGATGTTCTATGTATAACATAAAAGCTATTGAATTTTATTTAATTTGCCTACTGTTCATGAAATCGAGAATTTTTCATAACCAAAAATAAACATGTCGTTAATGTAAAGACTAAATAAGGTTTCTATCTGTAATAAGTAATATAAATGTACAAAATTAAAACATTTCTTATCAATAAAGGAAGTACAGAGATTAGTAATATGTTTTTTTGGTTAGTAACTGTAATTATTCTAATAGAATAGCTCTCATATTAAAGCTTGAAGTTCTTGGAGTGGAAGTTGAGTTTCTGTATATCTACCTAGGACTGAAAGTTAAGTTTCTTTTTGTCTACTGTTTATAGTAATTTGTTCATATGTTTTGTCCAACCAAACTATAACTGTAAAATTTGTATTAAAAACGTATTCATTGGAACCCTGGTGCTGGGTCTGGACCACAGAATAGTCAAGAGAGGAGATTCAATGAGCAGATGATAGTTTGAGTGTTTGTACACTGTGGGGCTGTTTCGTTTTTGCTAAATCGTATCCCATAATGAGGTGGAAAGTGGTTCTGATTATTTACATTCTTCGTCTTCTGGGCCTTCCCTAGTGAATTTCAGGTCTTTCCCTAGTGAGTGAGACTTGTGGTTGTATGTTTTGGTGGACTAAGACCCAGTGGCAGTGGAACTGCCTATCATTTCGGACATATTGTTTGTCACGATGGCGCACTTATTCGTCCTCAGTCGGCTGTCTGATGTTTGACAATTCCAGCATGCACCATCGTGGCTGTGAGTCAAATTGGTTTAGCCAGACCAGCGGACGGGTGCACTTCATACCGAAATATGTCTGATTTCAGGTCTCTGGCAGGGTAGTTTACGGCTTTCTAATAATCAGAACTCCAGAATACGTAGTTTACAAATTTTCGTGGACAACATCACAGCTGCTGCTGGACGCCGCTCCTCGCCCAGAGCGCCTCGTTTCCTGCCGCCGCTTGAGTCAAGATGAAAGGGTAAAACACTGCTCCATCGGCGTAGGGTCGTTAAATGATATTCATAGCTGCCTGTTCCCAGGTGAACCATAGTTAGTGGTATACTTTGTCGTAAGAGTTGGGCCTCACAGTGGATTCATGTGAACAAAGTCAGATTACGCTGTAAAAGGGAATTAAATCAGGGGAGAATATGTGTATCTTCCACCCCACTGTATGCTTTGCAAATCAAATACCATCCCTTTTCTGATTTGTGTTTGTCACTTTTTAGTATAGGTTTTATTAGCTCATTGTAGTAATTTAAGGTTTGGTCTTATTAAATTAATTAATTTGATAATTAATTTGAGGTCGGCCGCTGTGGCCGAGCGGTTCCAGGCATTTCAGTCTGGCACATCGCGTCCGCTACGGTCGAGGGTTCGAATCCTGCCTCGTGCATGGATGTGTGTGATGTCCTTAGGTTAGTTAGGTTTAAGCAGTTCTAAGTTCTAGGGGACTGATGACCTCAGCTGTTAGGTCCCATAGTGCTCAGAGCCCTTTTATTAATTTGAGTTCTGAAAGTGACTGCATGCGTAGATAACAAAAGTACCATGAGTAAATTCACTAATTTCACATATAAAAATTAATGGTGTAGCTGTCGATTTGAAGGTCATTGAGAAGATGATATTTTTCTTTCTGTAAAGATAATAACATTTAACATTATTCAGACATTACTCACATTTGTGATTAAAGCAAGCGGCAGCTTGCCGTCCCTTGCCGAGGATCTCCAAGCATGGCACTTTTGTGAGGGAGGTAGTGCGTTATCTTGCGGAACAGGTACGTATTTCTTCTCTTTTCAGAGTGAGACTATTGTGCATTGAGAACATTTAGATCCGGGTTTGGAGCTATGCGTTGTGTCTCAGAAACTTGTAGCATGTTGTAGTCATTTTATTTCAGTGCGTGTAGTGTGTGTGGAATTTATTTCTTGTTTTATTTATTTTTTCTCATTGTGTCTTGGCAGTGACTTCTGAGTCATTTCTTGTCCGATGTTGGGCAAGCTGTTGTGGAACAAATTCCATTATGGGTATGTGTACGATATTTTAGAGTAGGGTTTGTTTCATGGGCTTAGCCATAAATGTGTGCATTATTTAAAAGAAGATCAGAGTAGAGTTGTCGGGGATGGTCCTTCAGAATCGGAAAGTTGCGGAAGTAGCAGTCAATTTGAATGCTTACGAGAGTCTGTAGATGGCGGTGTGGAGTATTCGACATAGATTCTGCGCTAGATATTCGCATCAGCATCACCATTCAATATGCTTGTATCAGGAGAACTATCAAAGTCCAGATCAGCGTAAAGTAGAAAGAGTTAGAGGTAGCTAGACTTGGTAAGCTTAGAATAATTAGAAATAAGCGTTGCGTGGCCCGACAGGTTGTCCGTGCAGTCTAATGCACGGCTTTACCGGGCGGGAAGGAGCGTCTGGTCCCCGGCACAAATCTGCCCGGCGGATTTGTGTCGAGGTGAGGTGAACCGGCCAGTCTGTGGATGGTTTTTAGGCGGTTTTCCATCTGCCTCGGCGAATGCGGGCTGGTTCCCCTTATTCCACCTCAGTTACACTATGTCGGGGAATGCTGTGCAAACAAGGTCTCCTCGTACGCGTACACCACCATTACTCTACCACGCAAATATAGGGGTTACACTCGTCTGGTGTGAGACATTCCCTAGGGAGTCCACCGGGGGTCGAACCACACAATAACCCTGGGTTCGGTGTGGGGCGGTGGAGGGGTGCAGTGGACTGCGGTAATCGTCGTGGGGTTGTGGACCACTGCGGCTGCGGCGGGGACGGAACCTCTCCGTCGTTTCTAGGCCCCCGGTTAACATACAATATACACGTAAGTGTTGCGTGGTGTGAGGATGCTTGAAGTATGAGTGTGGCAGCTGTGGCGGCTTAGCCTATTGGGGTACATGAGTGATGTTGGGAAACTAACAAAACAATGACATACACAACAGCAACACGGCTTCACAACTAGAAAGTGATTAGTTTATGTCTTTTAGATAAGTGAGTAATTAGCGATGATACTACGACATTGTTAGAAAGGATCCTCACTAGTAACATTGTTTTACTGAAAGAAAGCAATAAGGCACATTTTTGCATTAATTATACTGTAAAGTTTCAACTACGAACAGTTGATATTTTTCTTATGTTTTTCTATCAATGTGTTTTTGAAAACATTTATTGTAAAAACACGGCACTAAAACATTGGCTAAGGATTGTGCAGAGGACTACAGCTTTCAAAACGGCGAGCGAGAAGCGGATGGGGTTGAGCATTGGGAAGGCAGCCAGCAGGAAATGGAGGCTCACTCCTGGCATCACGTGACCACCTGGGCCACAGCTGCCGGCTTGACATCACAGCAGAACGACCCCAGCCAAGAGATCAGCTGAGGTGACATGGCTTGCAGCTGGCTGATGTGAGGACACTGGGGCAGCTCAAGTGCGACGGAGGCCTGAACGGAGTCCTGCTCGTCCCTTTCTCTCGTGCCGCTTGAGAGTGGAAGTATCCGCACGGATACTTCACCTGCAGCCAGCGGTTATGGAAGTTCACCCCTGATGTCACGTGACTACCTGGGCCACCACTGTTTGATGCAAGAGTTTCGAGGGACCCGATCTGAATGTAATGCCGCTGCTGACCACAAAGGAGGGATTGGAGAGCATTGTAACAAAGCGATTGATGTCTCCATACACTTACCACAACACTGACCACTGCTGCTGGAGGACTTCTTCAACAAGAGTGACGGTGTGTCAGCTGCTTCCCCATCTCTGTTCTGTGAATGGTCCAGATGCCTACTGGTTGCTGCCATCGATTGGAAACAGGACCTGCCTCCAATACCGCTGCCACCTCTGATGATGTTAAGTAAAGGGGTAGCCCTTCTCTTAGCACCAGCTCACTCGCTACAGCTGCCACATCCAACCTCTTACACACCTCATGGATGTAGTGCTGTGTCTGTTTTTGTGTTTAATATGAAAATTAAATTTTTGATTCCCGAAAGTCCCTTGAGAATGGAGCGATAGGAGACTTGGAATATGTTTGTGTTTCTTTAATTCTTATTTTTGTGTTCCTTGCTCAAATTAGCTTATTAAGTTAAATGTAGTTTTTCACTTTTCTTCCTTACTATGTTTGTCATGAGTGTCAACATATTTTAGATGTGTACTGGGGGTACAATGTCACGCTCATCTAAAATCTAAGATTAACAGAACATCACACACAACAAATACACTAATACTCAAACCACTTGAAACGGTCCCTTGGAAAAATTATGAATGACTGTGCTGGGAAACCTGTTACATTATTTGATTTTCAAACAGCTGAGCAAAACTGAACGTAGTCAGACATTTCTCTCTTTACTTATTCTGATCATCACTTAACTAACACCCCAATATGTTTAGCGCAACACAATCTCACTTTCAATAATCCCTACAAAAGAATGGCCCTGACTAACAATAACCTATACCTTTCATGAATCACTTACCTCACAAAAATCTTCGTTACTCGAACTACTGCAATACAGATAGCGCCAATACTGCCAGCTAAATAAAAGATTCTAACTACTGAGGGAACTAACTACTGATAGGCATAGTTAGCGAATGAAAGATTTTGATAGAGAACAAACAAAGTATTTACCTTAACAATGTTCAAAAGTCATCATATATGTTCATAACATCCATCTTTACAAATTTCCTTTTTATGACAGACACACGTCCAGGTTGTCCGCTTATAGTAACCTCTCATACCTCTGCCATCTCTCTCCCCACATCCACCACTGCAGGCGACTCACCTCCAACTGCACAACGCTACGCGCTGTTCACATCCAACTGCCAAACACTACAACAGCGAATTTTCCAAGAATGCCAACCAGCCACAGATTGCACACAGCACAGTCAGTGATTTTCATACAGAGCGTTACGTGGCGGTACCAACATAAAAACCTAAACAGCCCACTTACACACTTTTTGAAACTGACTCATGTTTTTATTTTGTCTTTGTCATTCGTGTAAAGTCTCATTATGTTTCTCCTGTCATTTAAATGTTGTTTATTTTGTGTGAACCCCATTTACTCCGTTGTACTAAAAGAACTAGACTTGCTGAATGCTTGGATAGTGTTTGTCGTATTATTGTCTCCATGGAAAATTGAATCACTATGATGTTTGACCAGGGGTAACAAAATCTCTGAGAGGGAAAACGCTCAATAATAAACGATGTTGTATTGTGGTTAGGTAGATCAATCATCTCTGACCTCAGCTTCAGTGTGAATGAGTTAGTTAAATGTCTGTATGACCTAATAACTGGTCAATCGTTGTATTTATGGTCAGAGGAGAATGTCAAAGACCTGAGGGTCCACAGAAACAATTCTGACACCCCCAAAAAAATCACAAAACTTTTGCAGCATACAGTAGTGACTGTGTATGACCCAATGAGGGAAGACAGAGTGTGGTTTTTTTTGGTTTTTGGTTGGTAAAGCTGTAATGGTCTGGCAAGTGATTCTCAAAGACGCATTTAGAGTGTCATAATTTCTTATGATTCATGTCACACTAACCTCTTTATTGAAGTGTGACAGTTCCCATGCAGAAACTATTGGATAAGAGGGAGGTAATGAGAAGTGGTAGGCCACTCTCTCACTAACAACATTGTCAGTCAGATTAATATTCGTATTTTAGGTCATTATCTCGATGTTCCCCAGTACTAAATTTCGTATGTGTAGTTTATGACTATTTTGCATGAGGAATTTGTGGGCAGAATGTTCTTATAACTGCATGTGTAACCTTCAGAGAACTTGTAACCAAGAAGCTGTAGTGGAGGTGACGGAGAATAGAGAGAATGAGATGGTGCTGGATTGTAAAACGTTTAACCTGGGCCAGGTGGCAGTCCATCAAGAAAGTGGCCAGTTGGCGGAAAGTGGGTGGAGGGAGCCATTTAAGAGAGACTGCTTTAGGCTGAACCTTTGTCCAAACAGTGGGAAGGTCAAAAAACGTCGTGCATTCTCATGTTAGAAGCTGGGACGATAAGGACACAATGACTGGTGTTTAGTAGAGCCAAGATTGTAACTCCCCTGACGCCAGGAAGTCGCCAGGTTCTTTCAGCGAGCAGCAAAAACATATACTTGTTTCAAGGGCACAGTTGTCTGGAAAGCTTAACAGCCTTCTTTCAGAAACTGGAAATAGTCGGCATGGAAAGATTAGATCTCTCCATAAATGAAGGATTGTGGTCCCATTTAGATTGATTTTTTTTTTTTTTTTTTTTTGGCGGAAACATGACCATGCTTACCTGAGAACGATAGCTCCCTAGTCTAAAATCTCATTTTTTCAGAAAAGAGATATTTGGAATCGCTGATTGGCTCCGCCCAGGATTTGCTCCCAACATTTGAACCCTGGTGCTGTGTCTGGATTGGCTACCAGGCCAACAGAATAGTCAAGAGGGGAGATTCAGTGAGCAGATAATAGTTTGATTGTTTGTACAATGTGGGGCAGTTTCGTTTTTGCCAAGTATGATACCATAACGAGGTTTGGAGGAATGTGGTGGTGATTATTTGCCTTCTTCGTCTTCTGGACCTCCGCTGGTGGAGAACTTCAGGTCTTTCCCTAGTGAGTGAGACTTGTGGTCTGTATCTTGTGGTGCACTTTTAGCCAGAAGCATTTCCAACTGTACCGACAGTGGAACTGCGTATCATCTCGGACATATTGTGTATCACGAAGGTGCTCTTATTCGTCCTGAACCAGGAGTCTAACGTTTGACAATCCCAGCGTGCACCGTCTTTGAGTGTGAGTCCAATTGGTTTAGCCAGACCAGCGGATGAGTGCACCTCATACTGAACTCTGCCGTGATTTCAGGGCTCTGGTAGGGTAGTTTATGGCGTTCTTACATCTCCCTGCTTCAGGTGATCCACAGTTTGTGGCATACTTGATCATACAATTGGGCCTTACGGTGGATTCATGTAAACAAAGTCAGATTGCGTTGTAAAATGGATTAATTTAGAGGCGAATTTGTGTGGCTTCCACCCCAATGTATGCTTTGCCAATCAAACACCATCCATTTTCTGATTTGTGTATGTGACTTTTTAGTGTGGGATTTACTAGCTCATTGTAATTACAAAAGGATTAATAACACTTGTCATTATTTTGTAAACTTAAGTGCGCCACTGTTCTTAGTCCTACTCCCTCAACTATTTACTGTTTATATTTTATTGCTGTGACACAAGAGTACACCAGCAATTTAAGGTTCAATCTTATTAAATTAATTAAATTGATTATTAATTTGAGTTCTGAAAGTGACTGCAGGGGTAGACAACAAAAATGCCATGAATAGTTTCACTAATTTCATATATAAAATTAAGGGTGTAAAGGTTATTGAGAAGATAACGCTTTTCTTTATGTAAAGATAATAACATTCAGCATCACTTAGACATATTTATATTTAAAGGCAGTGAGGGGTAGCAGAAAGTGTGTATGAAGCTTAGGAAGCTGCATGGAGATCCTTCCGAAATGCTATAATAAAACTTTCTGGGTATCATAAGGCTGATAACTATAAAGAACTTGTTAGTCAGCTTATTGAGAATTATTGGAAACTTCGTTATAATACGTGTATATGTCTCTAAAACTACATTTCTTACACTCACATTTAGACGTCTTTCTCTCCTACCTTGTCAGTGTAAATGATGAACATAGTGAACGTTTCCACCAGAAAATGTCTATGAGGGAAACCCGTTGCAAAGGCAAATGGAGCCAAAGGATGTTAACTGAAAATTGTGGGATACTCAAAAGGGATGATCCTCAAGTTAGATAGTGCAGAAAATTACAGAAATATACACTCCAGGCACTATTAAGAAAAATGTATCTTTTTCAGCACTAAATAAACTACAATTTAATTGAATTGAAATGCACGCGTTAAAATGTGTGCCCAACAGAAAAAAACTGTTAACAGATTTGAAATCAGCAAACAAAACTGCAAAGAAATCACCTTTCAGTTTCCATTTAATACACAAAGTTTAATTTTGTTGCCCAGTGTAAGTTCAAGGTTAATAGAGATCTTATACCTTTATTTAAAATTCATATCTCTCATAAATCCAGTTAAATGAAGTACAGATTTCATAAGATAAGAGATGTAAGCAACCATAAGGCCTTGCACGAATGCTTTAAGCAGAAGTAACTAAACTAAACATTTTCGTGTGTAATTCAATCACTGCCTCACTGAGCATCACTTCTGCTAGTAACAAATGTTGAGAGAGAAGCCAGTCTTTGCATTAATGAGTTACTTTCAAATCATGGAGGGTAAGTTTGTCTCAAGATCTTCGAGAACCACATCCTGATTATATGTTTGTGATACTGTGGTATTACAATTTCACCTCAACGAAATATAACCAGTTTATACAGGGTGGCCAGAAACAATCTGGAAAGCTTGTAAGTGTGTTTCAGGGTAGGTTGTGTTGAGAAGTAATGTTTAAGAAAAAAGTTCGATATGTTGCACCGTTTGTGAGTTAACTGCATCGAAGTTAGCCAATCAGGTCTCTGTGTGTGCAAATTCAATCTGATCACCAAAGACGGCATCGCCAAAAGTGTTCTTCGTTTGGGTTCCTAAAACTGAACAAGAGATCGGTACAAAAGACTTGGGACGACAGTAAGGACTGAACTCGAACCAGAGGCTGAGGATTCTCGTACACTGTCATCTGTGCTACGAGAGCAACTGATAAAAATGGTATCTGGTGAGCCATTTGAATCTGAGCACGCAACGGCATTATTGGCTAACTTCAATGCTGATTGCCTGGAGCGGCCGTGCGATTCTAGGAGCTGCCGTCTGGAACCGAGCGACATGGATGTGTGTGATGTCCTTAGGTTAGTTAGGTTTAATTACTTCTAAGTTCTAGGCGACTGACGACCTCAGAAGTTAAGTCGCATAGTGCTCAGAGCCATTTTTCAATGCTGATTAATTCGAAAACGGCCACCGTACTGAATCTTTTTCTTAAAAAGTATTTCTCAGCACAACCTACCTTGTAACATCCTTACAAGCTTTTCAGGCTATTTCTGACCACCTTGTACACGAATGCACAAGTTTCGGTCTGTATCTCGCTAATCAAAAGAAGAGGGAAGATTAACTCGTGAGCAACAATAAATTATTTCAAGTATCAAAAATAATGTCCGTTGCGCTATTTAAGTATCGATGTCTGAAACGCCTATCCTGAGGATAGCCAGACAACATTACACTAATTTATGTGGGCTTTATGATTCTTCAAATGAGCAGCCTAATGTGGGACATACATTAATCAGGAAGGATACAGATTGTACACAATAATGTTCATGTGGTCCACAGCCATCACTGTGCCTTTTATTACTATTACATGTTCCATTGAAGCAGGGCTGGACCATTGTAAATAAACATGGTTGACACCTACTGTGAGTGGGGGAGGAAACTCTCAACGAAGAAGCCATTTTCAAAAGAGAAACGGCCACTTGCCTTGAGCCACTGCCTTGTAAATTTTAATTAATGAATCACCGACTAATGCATCAATCTGTACCTGTGGATGTTACTGACATTTCTCCTTGTTCAAACCGAAGAAATTAAACATGTAAAATTCGAGCATAAACTTTCATTGAGTCTAATGAGTTTATAATAATTAATAATTCTTGAGCCACTGAATTGTAGATTTTAATTAATGAATTACCGACTAATGTCACAAATCTAAAACGTTGGGTATAACGGCTTTTGTACCTGCGGATGTTACTGAGATGTCTCCTTGCTCAAACCAACGAAATTAAATGTGCTAAACTCGAGCATAAACTTTCATTGAGTCTAATGTGTTTGTAATAATTAATAGTTGTTCGCTTTTTTTGTTCGTCTTCTTTGCATTCTTATACTATTCAACTAATTGCGATGAAACTTTGGTGAGTTGTGTGCATGTCCGCGAAGGTTCCTGTGGGGGCAAGGACCACACGTAGGAGTGGGGTGGAAAAGGTAGGGACATAGAAGCTTAATTCATGAACGTTTGGAGCAATTTCAGGCACATTTTGCGTGTAAATGACTCATTATTTGTATAATAATACTGTGGGGATAGTTTAACACTAAGACACCCAGGATGAGGGTAGGGTGAGAAGACGTGACATGAAAGAATATTCAACAACGACGGATATTAGTAAGAAATCCAAAATTTTATGGGTTGCTAGATTTATTGGTGACAATCACGATGACTTTTTAACCCCTAGAGTTGGAGGTAGCGGTGGTACAAAGACAATGACATATGAGCACATCTCTGCTATGCCTGAAGCATTTATACCAAAAGTAACATATATATCACTTGCTAACTGCAAAAAGTTCCTATGACAGTTAAGATACCTCTAGAATGCGTATAGCTGAAGGTTTGGGGTGGATAGGTGTGACATAAAAGCATCATTGAGGAACGCATAGAGCAATTTCAACAAAATTTGCTGTATACATGTCTCAGTACTTGTACAAAAATACTGTAGGAGTCTGACACGCCTACTACCACCACGTGTGGGCGACAAAAGATGATAATGGGTGAGATACGGAAACGCTCGAAAACAACCTGTTGAGAATTCTTTCCTGTAATTGGTTGACTACATCTACTTCTACATGGCTACTCTGCAAATCATGCTTAAGTGCCTGAAGAGGGTTCATCGAACCGTCTCCACAATAGTTCTCGAACTCTCGAAAAGCGCGCGGTAAAAAACGAAAACATATGTCTTTCCTTGGGAGCTCTGTTTTCCCAGATTGTATTATGATTATCGTTTCTCCCTATGTAGGTTGGCATCAACAAAACATTTTCGCATTCGGAGGAGAAAACTGGTGATTGGAATTTCGTGGGAGGATCCCGCCGCAACGACAAAAGCCTTTGTTTTAATGATGTACACCCAAATGCTGTATCACGTCCGTGACACTCTCTCCCCTATTTCTCGATAATACAAAACGTGAGGACCTTCTTTGAACTTTCTCGATGTACTCCGTTAATTTTATTTGTAAGCATCCCACACCACACAGCAGTACTCCAAAAGAGGGCGTACAAGTGTAGTGTAGGAATTCTGTTTAGTAGATCTGTCGCCTCTTCTAACTGTTCTGCCAATAAAACGCAGTCTTAGGTTCGCCTTCACCATAACATTTTGTTTGTGTTCCTTCCAACTGAAGTTGTTCGTAATTGTAATTCCTAAGTATTTAGTTAAGTTTGCTGTCCTTACGTTTTATCAGTTTATTGTGTAACCGATGCTTAACTCATTTTAGCATTCATGTGTATGACCTCAGATTTTTCATTATTTATGGTCAACTGCCTATTTTCGCACCATACAGACATCTTATGTAAATTGTTTTACTATTGGTTTTGATCTTTTGATGAATTTCATAGACGATAAACAACAGCATCATCTGCAAACAATCGAAGATTGTCTGCTAAATCGTTTATAAAGATAAGGAACAACAGAGGGCCTGTAACACTACCTAGGGGAAAGCCAGAGATCACTTCTGTTTTACTCGACGACTTTCCGTTAGTTACTACGAACTGGGACCTCTCTGACATGAAATCACGAATCCAGTCGTATAAATCAGACGACATGCCAAAAGCACGCAATTTGATTACAAGCTGCTTGTGAGGCACGGTGTCATAAGCCTTCTGCAAATCTAAAAATACGGACTCAGTATGAAATCTTTTGTCAATAACAGTGAACACTTCATAGTAGTAAAGAGCTAGTTGTGCTTCACAAGAACGACGTTTACTATATCCGTGTTGATTATGTGTCAATAGACCGTTTTCTTTGAGGTAATTCATAATGTTCGGACACAATATACGTTCCATATTGACATTAATGATGTAGGCCTGTAATTTATTGGATTAATGATATAGGCCTGTAGTTTAGTGGATTAATGATGTAGGCCTGTAATTTAGTGCCGGCCGGAGTGGCCGAGCGGTTCTGGGGGCTACAGACTGGAAGCGCGCGACCGCTACGGTCGCAGGTTCGAATCCTGCCTCGGGCATGGATGTGTGTGATGTCCTTAGGTTATTTAGGTTTACGTAGTTCTAAGTTCTAGGGGACTGATGACCTCAGAAGTTACGTCCCATAGTGCTCAGAGCCATTTGAACTAATTTTAATTTAGTGGGTTACTCCTGTTGACTTTCTTGAACAGTGGTGTGACCTGTGTAATTTTCCAGTCTTTTGGTAGGGACTTATCGTCGAGCGAGCGATTGTCTACAATTGTTAAGTTTGGAGCTATTGCATCAGCATACTCTGAACGGAAGCTAACTGGTACACAGCGTGGACCGTAAGACTTGCTTTTATTAAGTGATTTAAGTTACTTCACTGCACCGCGGATATCTACTTCTAAATTACTCATGTTGGAAGCTGTTCTTGATTCAAATTATGGAATATTTACTTCTTCTTTGATGAATGAATTTCGGGAGGCTGGGCTTAGCAACTCTGCTTTAGGACCACTGCCATCAATAGTATTTCCATTGCTATCGTGCAGAGAAGTTATAGCTTGCACCTTGCCGCTAGCATACTTGACATACGACCAGAATCTCTTTGGATTTTCTGCCAGGTTTCAAGATAAAGTTTGTGTGGAAACTATTATAAGCATCTCTGCTTGAAGCCCGCGCTAAATTTCGAGCTTCTGTAAAAGATCGCCAGTGTTGGGGTTTCTTCATTCGTTTAAACTCGGCATGCTGTAAAGCAATGATGCTCTTCGGGCCTTTTTTTTTTACGTTGTTAAATGCCTCAACCTTATCGTGAAAGTGGGCACTGCAGTGAACGAGTAATTTTGCCACCGTGTTTTGGGATGAGAATCATGCCAGATGACTGTGTATCCTCTCTAGAGCCGCAAGACGTAAAAAAGCGGAAAGTCTGATAGTAACCCGCGACTGTCCTTTTTCTCGAAACGACAAACAGTTACTGGCAGATTCACAAGTTTCCATATAATTCAGATGAAACGGCCTATTCAGATGGAACTTCAAGCCGAAGTTCACCCGAATGGTTCAAATGGCTCTGAGCACTATGGGACTGACCATCTGTGATCAGTCCCCTAAACTTAGAACTACGTAAACCTAACCAACCTAAGGACGTCACACACATCCATGCCTGAGGCAGAATTAGAACTTGCGACTGTAGCAGCCGTGTGGTTCCGGACTGAAGCTCCTAGAACCTCTCGGCCACCGCGGCCGGCGAAGGTCTCCCGAGATACGGAGGAAATACACTACTGGCCATTAAAATTGCTACACCACGATGATGACGTGCTACAACGCGAAATTTAACCGACAGGAAGAAGATGCTGTGATATGTGTATGATTAGCTTTTCAGAGCATTCACACAAGATTGGTGCCGGTGGCGACACCTACAACGTGCTGACATGAGGAAAGCTTCAAACCGATTTCTCATACACAAACAGCAGTTGACCGGCGTCGCCTGGTGAAAAGTTGTTGTGATGTCTAGTGTAAGGAGGAGAAATGCGTACCATCACGTTTCCGACTTTGATAAACGTCGGATTGTAGGCTACCGCGATTGCGGTTTATCGTATCGCGACATTGCTGCTCACGTTGGTCGAGATCCAATGACTGTTAGCAGATTATGGAATCGATGGGTTCAGGAGGGTAATACGGAACGCCGGGCTGAATCCCAACGGCCTCGTATCACTAGCAGTCGAGATGACAGGCATCTTATCCGCATGGCTGTAAAGGATCGTGCTGCCACGTCTCGATCCCTGAGTCAACAAATGGGGTCGCTTGCAAGTCAACAACCATCTGCACGCACAGTTCGACGATGTTTGTAGCAGCATCAGCTCGGAGACCATGGATGAGTTTACCCTTGACGCTACATCACAGACAGGAGCGCCTACGATGGTGTACTCAACGACGAACCTGGGTGCACGAATGGCAAGACGTCATTTTTTCGGATGAATCCAGGTTCTGTTTACAGCATCATGATGGTCGCATCCGTGTTTGGCGACATCGCGGCCAACGCACATTGGAAGCGTGTATTCGTCACCGCCATACTGGCGTATCGCCCGGAGTGATGGTATGGGGTGGCATTGGTTACACGTCTCGGTGACCTCTTGTTCCCATTGACGGCACTTTGAACAGTGGACGTTACATTTCAGATGTGTTACGACCCGTGGATCTACCCTTCATTCGATCCCTGCGAAACCCTACATTTCAGCAGGATAATGCACGACCGCATGTTGCAGGTCCTGTACAGGGCTTTCTGGATACAGAAAATGTTCGACTGCTGCCCTGGCCAGCACATTCTATAGATGTCTCACCAATTGGAAACGTCTGGTCAATGGTGGCCGAGCAACTGGCCAGTCACTACTCTTGATGACCTGTGGTATCGTGTTGAAGCTTCATGGGCAGTTGTACCTGTACACGCCATTCAAGCTCTGTTTGACTCAATGCCCAGGCGTATGAAGCCCGTTATTGCGGCCAGAGGTGGCTGTTCTGGGTGCTGATTTCTCAGGATCTATGCACCCAAATAGCGTGAAAATGTAATCACATGTCGATTCTATTATAATATATTTGTCCAATAAATACCCGTCTATCATCTGCATTTCTTCTTGGTGTAGCAATTTTAGTGGCCAGTAGTGTATGTGTGCAAATGTTTGGCTGGTGAATAATTTCGTAGCGTTTTTACATCAAAAGGTTAATAAACACAACAGATACATATAACAGAGAATTTAGTCATCAAATATATATTCTGATTCACTATTTACAACCGCCTGCCAACGCTGGGGTAACCTCTGGAATCCGCAATTGGTTTTCTTGCGAAGCACGCGTCGAGCCATGTTCGGAGAGCATTTTCATCCGGGAAGGAAGTTCCTTGAAGGTTGTTCGGTAGAGAGCGGAAAGGTGTCTGGCATGAGGTCGGATAAGTTGAGCGCGGGCGTAGCCTCGTAGTTCCTCGGTCGCTTGTACGGTGCGCTTGGCACGGACCCTCCCGCTGCCGGCGCGCCGCAAGGCACGGAATCTCGCACCAGGGCGTATCGCTTCTCAGTCGGGCGTGCCGGTGACAGGCCTCATATGGGGGAGTGACGCGTCATACATAGCCTCTCCTTCCCAAGTAGCTCTTTCCGCCTTCCCGTGATGCCAGACGTCAAGCTCGGCATTTCCCGGGCCCGCCCGGATGTTGCCTTGCGTCAGAAGGGAGAGCAGCGACCCAACTCGATGCGAAAGCGAAGGGTGCGTGGCACAGGGGGAGCTGTGTCCAGGGACTGAAGATCTGTCCCTTGGGGGGTGGGGTGGGGGGTGGGGGGTGGGGGGAGAGGGGCTGCTAGGCTGGAAGGTGTTGCTCACCATGTGAGCGACTGCTCTGTGCTGGGCGGCTGCTGCTGCCTTCCCTCCTCGCGCAGAGCACCGAACACCAGATGCTCTGCATGCCGCCGGTCCTTGTGGCCGAACGGTTCTAGGCGCTATAGTCTGGAACCGCGCCACCGCTGCGGTCACAGGTTCAAATCCTGCCTCGAGCATGGATGTGTGTGATGTCCTTAGGTTAGTTAGGTTTAAGTACTTCTAAGTTCAAGTGGACTGATGACCTCAGCAGTTAAGCCCCATAGTGCTCAGAGCCATTTGAACCATTTGAACCTCTGCATGCCGGCGACCTCGTTTGTCGGGGTGGGATCTCGGGGTCAGTCGGTAAGGACGCTTCGCCGCGCTCGTGGGTAACTGGGGCATGATCCGCCAAACCCAGGAGGTAGTGGCATCGCTTGGGTCAGGTTAGCTGGGTCCATACTGCTGAACGACTGGTTGAATGGCTCACCACCTGAGTAGGAGTGGGTCCTTGGCCGAGAGGTGGAAGTTCGGGCTAGTAGGCGGCGAAGGGCGAGAAGTGCATCCGCTTCTCTGGAGTGCTGGATGTACTTGCTGAGGAGCGAGTGCTGAGTGAAAACATCTAAGACGGGACCACGGAGGGGGACCAGTATGTTGGCGACGGCGTGCTAAACCCGGCATCTCAAGAGTGCGCTTGGCCTAGGGGCAAGGTCTGTGGGCGAGCTGCAGCAGTCCCCCCCCCCCCTCCCCCCCCTCCTCCGCGTGATGCCAGAGGAGCCACTTCTGGGGTAAGAGAGGGGCTCCCAATCCATTTCGCTTGTCAGTTAATCATGGCTGAAGAAGAGACAAGCGAATTGTGTGCGCCTGCAAGGGCATCTATGTTTTCTGTTCCCTCCCCACAAGGGGCCCTGGGGCAGACAGAAGAAAGTGCTACCAAAAGACATGCCAGCATAACTCAGTTCCTGGAAACCAAAGTGAAAAATGGCAAGATAAGCCAGGCTGCCATCCTCGCAATAAAAAATGAACTCGTCTCTTGGGCTATTGCTCACGCGAAGCTCCAGGGCGGGCTGAGGAACTTGAAAAGGAGAGAGCCAAGCAAATCATGGACTGGTGTGGTTGCTCAAGCTGCACCAAAAGCACAGACGACTAGAGAGACAATAATAAAGGTGTTGCAAAGACCAGACACGGCTGTCTTAAAATGGTTCAAATGGCACTGAGCACAATGGGACTTAGCAGCTGAGGTCATCAGTCAAATGGTTAAAATGGCTCTAAGCACTATGGCACTTAACATCTGAGGTCATCAGTCCCCTAGACTTAGAACTACTTAAACCTGACTAACCTAAGGACAGTACACACATCCATGCCCGAGGCAGGATTCGAACTCGCGACTGTAGCGGTCGCGTGGTTCCAGACTGAAGTGCCTAGAACCGCTCGGCGCACACCGGCCGACCACACGGCTGTCTTCTTGAGACCCTCACCCAGTCAAGACACAAAATAGGTACAAGAAATTTTCACTCCATTGATCAATCCTGTCAAAGAGAAAATAAAGGTTAGTAAATTTAAGGCAACGAAAAATGTAGTAATAGTGGACGTTGCAACTAAAGAGGACAAAAATAAAATAATAAACAACCAAAAAACTTGTAATGCAGTCAAATGTGTACTACCAAAAAAAGAAATATCCCCTTGTTATTATGTTGACAGGATACAGTTGAAGACTATGAATCTCCCCACTGACTTATGCGCCCTGGTGTGACCTAGTGAAAAAGGTTTTCGAAAGACGCAATGAATCATTTGACTTAGACGAAATTTATAATCAGTCATTCCTACCTAATGGAAGAATAGCATTCGGCTGGAGGAAGAACTTTTCCGGAATCATATGTGCACACATATTTTCCATGACTACAAAAATACAGATAGGATAGTTAAATGCACATAATAGTAGGTTGGTCATGCAGGAGCTTCGGAGGGTGGTGGAGGAGATGAGCCTTGATCTGCTCTGTCTTCAGGAGCCGTACTCTCTTGCAGGGGAGATAGTATTTGCTGCTGTAAACTGACAAGTGGCAAGCTTAACGGGGAGTACCCGAAAGCCACCATTATAATAATAAATAGAGCTTTAAGAATCACGGTACTAATACACTTGTCAAATGATCACTGTAATATTGTAGATCTCCAGTCGGCGGTAGGGATCATATGATGATGGTGATGAGGTCCCAAACTCCGAGGAGCGTAGGGGACGATGTGGGAGACCCGCACCGCCGACTAGGCAAGGTCAGGGCTCATATACTTAGTCAATATGTACTTTCAGTATGGAACAGACATAGATGTATACCTAAATCAATTAGCACAGGTAACCACTGCGCTGAGAGGTCACAAGATTTCTGTGGTGGCAGATGTGAATGCTAAATCCCCCCTGTGGCACAGTGACACTTGGGATGAAAGAGGCGGAAAAATGGAGGAAACCATCATGTCTCTACAGTTTCCCATTGCCAATAGGTCAGGACCCCCCCCCCCCCCCACCTGTACTGGAGGAGGGGGTGAGGGCACCAATGTCGACATGATGTTAATGTCACCAAATATTCCTGGCAGTATTCGAAATTGGGAGGTTTGAGACAGGGTCACCACAACTGACCACATTTTAATCATTGTCACACTCTCTGACAGAGAGTGGTACTGGGGCATAGGGTGGAAAGTGCACTTCAATTACAACAAAACAGACTGGGAACGCCTTGGAAGAAAGTCTGACGCCCCGATATGGCCAGAAGGTGACGAAGACGTCGACAGACATGCCGAAGAATTGATGAGTGCACTCACCGGAGCGGTGAGGGTAGCAGTACCAACCAGGAGGAGAGCTGTAGCGGCTTCTACGTCGCCATGGTCTGCCGAACTAGGGCAGATGCGTCAGTCTGTCAGGAGGGCGAGGAGGTACTATCAGCGAAGTGTGGTCTGGGAAGAAAGGCAGCGATGGTTGCGGATATACAGAGAAGGTAAGGAGCAGTTCCAGAAGAAGCAGAGAACAGATAGGCCCCAAAGCTGGGGAAGGTATGTGCAGAGCCAATTTGCTATTGATCCCTGGGGTGTTCCTGATGTGAGAGCGAAAATCCGGTCGCCTATGGTGCTGTCCACCGTCAGCGATGGGAACCGGATGACGGGATCTTGACAGGAAACTGTTGAGGTCCTCCTCTGATCCCTGCTCTCTGACGACAACGAACAAGAGGATACAGAAGAGCAACGCCTAATTAGGCAGGCAGATCAGGGAGAATACGTGAATAACACTGTCATGTAGCCGTTATCTGAGGAAGAAGTGGCGGCTCATATAAAATTGTTAAAGAGAGGCAAGGCCTCAGGACCAGGCGGCGTTGTAGCGGAGGTGGTGCAATACATTGCTCCTCTACTGGTAACACCTCTAACAAGAATATATAATGAGGCACTGCGTCTAAGGATGTTTCCCTCCATCTGGAAGCAGGCCAATGTAGACATCGTTAAGAAAGACCATGATAAAGACCCAAAAGAAGTAAAATCCTACAGATTGATCTGTCTTTTGGACGTGCTGGGCACATTGCTAGAGCTGTTATTAGCTGACAGACAGAGAGCGCATTGAGTGCTGTGTGGGATGAGCGATGGGCAATTCAGCTTTCAGCTGGGGCGATCTGCATCTGACGCAATTGCCCTGGCGACCGAGGTCTGTTGATCGTCCCCACATAAGTACATAGTTAGCATCATGGTTGACATCAGTGAAACCTTTGACAAACCTGTGCTGGCCTTCTCTCTTCTCCTGCTTGTGAGAGAAAGAGTGTCCAGGTCCACTATATGGCTGTCTTAAGAGCTATTGTATTGGAAAGGAGGTCTGGTTATCGCCTCCTGGCAGGAGTGTTGGCAAAAAGATCACGATGGGGTGTCCATAGGGCTCGGTTCTGAGGCCCCTCGTTTGGGATATAAAAATGGAGCCTCTCCTGGACAGCCTGCAGAGCAGTGCAGATATGCTAGAGGCGATAGCCTACGTGGACGACCTCCTCCTGTTGGTGGGTGGTCGCAGCCGCGAAGATCTAGAGCCTAAGGTTGAAAGGGCAATGACCACTTTGACACAATGGTGCCAAACAACTAAAATGATGGTAGCACCCAATAAATCGAGCTGCTTGTTATTAAAGGACCAACTGGTCAGGAATCCAACAGTACGAATCGAGGGTTCACCAGTTATTCGGCGCTGCAAGGCCCGATACTTGAGTGTTGTCATAGACGAGAAATGGAGTTTTGCCCAGGACATCGATACGGTGACCCAGAGGTCGTTAGCAATAGTGAACAACTTAACTGCGATTGGGCATAGGAGGTTCTACATAACCACAGAATTAATCACGTTGTGTCATAACACTATTTTAACCTCCATTGTGTGTTACGGATCAGGAGTCTGGGCACACAGGCTCACGAGGGTCATGCCTGCCATGGCCGTGAGGAGGCTGCAGTTCTACATGCTTTTGCCTTCAGTTGGGGCTTACCGAACATCGCCTGGGGAGGGGGGCATTGCTGGTACTCATGGGGCTTTGTCCCTTCGACGTAAAAGTAAGGGAACAAACAGCTTGGTACTGGGTTAAGAAAGAGAAAATCGAAAAGACTGAACAAATTTTGGGGGTTCGCGCACGGGATAAATTCGCAATCAAAATAAGGGGGGAAGAACTATGGCAAGAGTATTGGGATAATGAAGACACCAGACTAAGGACTTATCAGCTGCTCCCTAACGGCCAAGAACGTTTACGACTCACATATTTCAAACCAAGTAAGGGGTTGATGCACTTTCTCACGGAGCATGGACCGAACCCAACATATCTTTGCGGTTCGGGAAGAGGGCTCCCTTGTGTGACTGTGGCGCAGAAGAAGGCGCTCCGGACCATGTCCCCTTTTCGATTATGTTGCCAACGAACTAAGACAACAATCACCGAACAGAGATACATATCACCTGATTAGGGACCAAAACACCTTCATGATCATTCATGATCATCAATAGTTTCGCCAGCGAGGTCTCATCAAAAGTCCTGCTAGCATACCGAAGGGAGGAGGAGGGATTGGTAGGACACAGAATATTTCTCGCACCTATCCCATCCCTCGGGGGCGCGGACTGACCGATCGCCGTGACGGTCGGAAACCGCCGCGTCCTGGAACAGGGGGAAGGTGCGAAACTCACACGAATTCAACTAAAGCACACCAATGATGAACAGTAGTAGTTAGTTTTTTCTTAAGCTGAATGTAGTCTTTTTGCAAATCTCTTGTAGTACCTGCAGCGACTTCAAGTTAAGGCCAGCCGGGTGCTAGAGGTACGCCCACTGGGGTTAGCTCAGTGGGCATGACCAGATAAAGTAGGTTTGTAGAACTACTGGCACACTTGTAACGCTCCAGGAGTGTAGCTTGGTAGTGTAGTCAGCTTAATAAACCAGTAGTTAGAACTTTATTGCCCATAGAGTAGCATATTTCCTGTACAAAGTAGAGAATCTAACACGGGTTTATGATGAATTCATATTATTGTTGTTGAATAAAGAATTAAAAATAAATAAATAAAAGAGAGAGAAAATGTGAAAATCTGAGGGCACAAGATCAAGCAAATAACATGGGTGCGGAATGACTTCCCAATCCAACTCCTGTATTGTGTTTTTTCGTCAGTCTGAAAGAATGCGGGCGGGCGTTATCTTAGTGTAGCATCACATCTCGCACTCTTGCTGGTCGCTGTTCTTAGAGTGCGTCTGCAAGACGTCTCAGTTGTTGACAGTAAATGTCAGGAGTGATGGTAACACTACGGGAAAGAATTCGTAGTACACCACAATGTCGCCCCTCCACCAGATGCGTAACATTTTCTTTTGTGGATGCGTGCAGGTCTTTAAACGAGGATCTGCTGTTTTGTTAGGACTCATCCATTCCTTTCTGTTTCTTTCATGAGTCAGTTGATGAAGAGCAAGCAGAGACGCACGTAAGGTCACCCTCTGATTCTTGTGATTTTGGCTTAAGGCTTGCAGTACATATACAGCCGATTTTTGAACCTGTCTCATGTCGCACCATGTTGGAATGATGACAATTCATCACATTTGCGAGTTATTGAGTACAGTAACGTGGACCATTGTGAATTAATGAGTTTAAACAATCTTCATCAAACCACGAAGGTCTTCCATGAGGTGAAGAGTCATTAATGTCAAAACGATTCTCTTTAAAACGAGAAAACCATTTTCCTGCCTTGCTCTGGCCAGTAGCATTATCCCCACCCATGGCGCAAATGTTTCTGACTGCTTCCACCGCTGTCATCCCTCTATTGACAAACAGAAGAATATGTCGGAAATGTTTCGATTCCTCGACTTGGCACTTCATTTTCTAACGCCCACAGCACCACTCAGTATTTCCAAATAACAATATGTAAACTCAAAAAGCAGCACTGAACTACAAATAAAAAGTGACAAACTATAAATAAAACCATAGCAACTAGAATACCAACAAGCAAAACAAAAACGCTACGAATTTACGCGCCAACCTAATACATGTGCAATATGTTAAATGTATTTAAAATACATATGTGTGCGAAATAAACAGGGGATGGACAAAAATATGGGAACATCGCCAGAAATGCATGCTTGAATGTAAATGCAGATACAAGGCAAACCTTCAGTTGCCCTCTGGAATTTGACCACTAACGGAACCTGTGCTATGTTCTCAATACGTTGTAAGTATCAGTGGTGGCCAGAAAAGTGTACTATGTCGTTATAAGTTAATTGTTTCTCTGCTAAGGGAAGTTGACCGAGGGCAAATTGCTGGTACTCGTGTGGTGGGTGCTTACATAATCCAGGTAGCCGAAGTGTTGGGTGTTCCAAGAGACGCAGTACGGGAAAGTACCGAAAATGTGTAGTGCATACAGGGAGAGCGGGAAAACATCACCCTCTAAGTCACAATCTGTCATCTGGACGGACGGTCACTGAAGAGGACTGTGACGAACTATAACAGGGCAATAGCTGCAAAAGTTATTGCAGAAGTAATGTCCCAATCTCGAGCCCTGTTAGTACGAAAACAACACAAGAGAGCTTCATAAGCGGGGAATTGCAGGGGCAGCTGTAATTCTGAAACCGCTCTTCAGGAGAGGAAATGCCTGTGACAGGAAAACCTGGTGCCAAAACCATAAAACCTGGGCTACGGAGCAATGGAAGAAAGTCATTTGGTTGGATGAGCCTTGTTACAAACTGCTTCGAACTTCGGGCCACATTTACGTCCCAAGAGTGAAGAATAACGGTAGCTCTGTGATGATTTGGGCAGCCAAGTCGTGGTACTCCATGAGCCCCTTGGTTACTCTACAAGGTCACACGACTGCCAACGATCAAGGGACCATTTTCGTTGATCAGGTTAATCCCATGATAAAAATGTTTGTTTCCCAATGGTGATGCTTTTTCCCAAGACGACAGGGCTCCTTTTCACACGGATTGCATCGTCCAGGACTCGATTTGTAAGCACCAGGATGAATTGCTACATCTCCCTTGGTCACAAGTCACCAGATCTCAATATTATGAAGTCTTTGTGGTCTACTTTGAAGAGAAGGGTGCGTGGTCGCAGTGCATCTCCATCTTCGTTACCTGAAACTGCCACTATTTTTCAGGACGAATGGTATAAAATTCCCTTGAAAACCATATGTGGTATATATTTTTCCGTTCGAGGTGAATGGAGGCTGTTTTGCATATCAACGGTTTTCATGTATGGTACTGCGCGTGCAAATGTGTTGTGTATTTGGTGTTTCTATATTTTTGACCACCATGTGTATATGACGTACACCTGCACGGACGAAGCTACGCGCCAAAAACTATTCTAAACTACACTACTGCCCATTTAAATTGCTACACCACGAAGATGACGTGCTACAGACGCGAAATTTAACCGACAGGAAGAAAATGCTGTGATATGCAAATGATTAGCTTTTCAGAGCATTCACACAAAGTTGGCGCCGGTGGCGACACCTACAACGTGCTGACATGAGGAAAGTTTCCAACCGATTTCTCATACACAAACAGCAGTTGACCGGCGTTGTCTGGTGAAACGTTGTTGTGATGTCTCGTGTAAGGAAGAGAAATGCATACCATCACTTTTCCGACTTTGATAAAGGTCGCATTGTAACCTATCGCGACTACGGTTTATCGTATCGCGACGTTGGTCGAGAACCAATGACTGCTAGCAGAATATGGAATCAGTGAGTTCAGGAGGGTAAGACGGATCCAAGGGGCCTCGTATCACTAGCAGTCGAGATGACAGGCATTTTATCAGCATGGCTGTAACGGATCGCGCAGCCACGTCTCGATCCCTGAGTCAACAGATGGGGACGTTTGCAAGACAACAACCATCTGCACGAACAGTTCGACAGCGTTTGCAGCAGCATGGACTATCAGCTCGGAGACCATGGCTGCAGTTATCCTTGACGCTGCATCACAGACAGGAGCGCCTACGATGGTGTACTCAACGACGAACCTGGGTGCACGAATGGCAAAACGTCATTTTTTTTCAGATGAATCCAGCTTCTGTTTACAGCATCATTATGGTCACATCCGTGTTTGGAGACATCGTGGTGAACGCACATTGGAAGCGTGTATTCATCATCGGCATACCGGCGTATAACTAGGCGTGATGGTATGGGGTGCCATTGGTTACACATCTCGGTGACGTCTTGTTCGCATTGACGGCACTTTGAACAGTGGACGTTACATTTCACATGTGTTACGACCCGTGGATGTACCCTTCATTCGATCCCTGCGAAACCCCACATTTCAACAGGATAATGCACGACTGCATGTTGCAGGTCCTGTACGGGGCTTTCTGGATACAGAAAATGTTCGACTGCTGCCCTGGCCAGCACATTCTCCACATCTTTCACCAATTGAAAACGTCTGTTCAATTGAGACCGATCAACTGGCTCGTCACAATACGCCAGTCACTACTCTTGATGCCCTGTGGTATCGTGTTGAAGCTGCATGGGCAACTGTACATGTGCACGTCATCCAAGCTCTGTTTGATTCAATGTCTAGGGGTATCAAGGCCGTTATTACTGCCAGAGGTGGTTGCTCTGGGTACTGATTTCTCAGGATCTATGCACCCAAATTGCGTGAAAATGTAATCACATGTCACTTCTAGTATAATATATTTGTCCAATGAGTACCCGTTTATCATCTGCATTTCTTCTTGGTGTAGCAATTTCAATGGCCAGTAGTGTAATTAATGTATGTATCAACATTTAAATTAGATGAAAACATTCCTTTGATGTTTGTTAGTTGAAACGGTACCGTGGTTTATAGGAGAGCTCTCCTTATCTGAGGCGCTACAGTGTCTTCTATGAGAGCTCAGCTCAGCAGACGCGGTTTGCGCCGCTGGGCGGCGGCAGCATTCACAGTCGTTTATCTCCGGGCGACGAGTGACGGCCAAGTTTTGTGCTCCTCCCGAGATTGCGGCGTGTGGAGCCACGCGAGGGCACGCCGCGACGCCAAACTTGCGCGGCGAACTGAACGCGCGGTTTTCTGTCGCACCCCCCCCCTCCCCCTCTCCCCCCCTGCTCCTTCCCCTCGGCGCCTTTCCGGCCGCGGCTGGGACCGCGGCTGCAGCGAAAGCTCCTGCTAAGCCGGCGCGTCTCCTTAATCTGACAAGCCACTCGGCCGTCTCATCTCGGCCGGCTCGGCTCAGCGGCGCTCCTACTCCGTCCACAGCCTCGCCGCAGACTTTCCAGTTCTCGACTGTGAAAGTCGTTCCGTTCCTAAAATTGACGTAAGACTTATGACGACTGTAATGAGCCTCTAGGAAAGACTGAGCCCTGTGTGGCGAGTGAGAGAACTAGCCGCCCGACGCACACAGCTACAGTGACGGTACACAGTTTGTTGTAGTTAATGACTCTTATCACCTCGAGATTTTGAAAGGTACACTGTTCATTTACATCTGTCGCAGACTCTACCCTTCTCTTGACGTTAGATGTCTGGAGCTATTGTCTTCCATTTGCGGTATTATGATCTCTACAATTTTGTATAAATTTTACGTATTTCACTCCAAAAATTCTGATGTCGTTCATTTGCAACACCATCTGTTTACCTCGTTGTTATCAAATGGTTCAAATGGCTCCGACCGCTATGGGACTTAACATCTGAGGTCATCAGTCCCCTAGAACTTAGAACTAATTAAACCTAACTAAGCTAAGGACATCACACACATCCATGCCCGAGGCAGGTTTCGAACCTGCGACCGTAGCGGTCGCGCGGTTCCAGACTGAAGCACCTAGAAGTTCTGGGCCACATCGGCCGGCCGTTGTTATCATCTAGCACTTTTCATGACTTTGCTTCTTTCAGTTAGTTAATTGTTGTGTTCAGTGTTGCTAATTCCACAACAATTGATTGTGCTTGAATGATCTCAGTATGTTACAAATTGACTATATTAGATACGTATTTTGTGTGTTCCTGGGGATATACAGTTGATAAAGTCAATTCATTCGAAGTTTATAAGTAAACTTCATTATACTACTGCAGAAAAAGATGTACGCAATATACCGGGTGATCAAAAAGTCAGTATAAATTTCGAAACGTAATAAACCACGGAATAATGCAGATAGAAAGGTAAAAATTGACACACATGCTTGGAGTGACATGGGGTTTTATCAGAACAAAACAAAAAAAAAAGATCACAAAATGTCCGACAGATGGCGCAGGACAGCAAAACTGCTACCGTGACGGGTGAGAGGGACACCGATATGTTACAGAATCGCATCATCCCGAGCCTGGCTGATAAACACCTGTTGGAACGTACGATGTTCATGCAGGATGCCGCTCCACCCCATATTGCTAGACGCGTGAAAGATCTCTTGCGCCTGTCGTTTCGTGATGATCGTGTGCTCAGCCACCACTTTCGTCATGCTTGGCCTCCCAGTTCCTCAGACCTCAGTCCGTGCGATTATTGGCTTTGGCGTTACCTGAAGTCGCAAGTGTATCGTGATCGACATCTCTAGGTATGATGAAAGACAACATCCCACGCCAGTGCCTCACCATATCTCTGGACATGCTATACAGTGCTGTTCATAACATTATTCCTCGACTACAGCCATTTGTTGAAGTTAATGACTCTTTTCACCTCGAGATTTTGAAACGTACACTGTTCATTTACATCTGTCGCAGACTCTACCCTTCTCTTGACGTTAGATGTCTGCAACTATTGTCTTTCGTTTGTGGTATTATGATCTCTACAATTTTGTATAAATTAAGGTATTTCACTCCAAAAATTCTAATGTCGTTTATTTGCAACACCATCTGCTTACCTCGTTGTTATCAAATGGTTCAAATGGCTCCGAGCACTATGCGAGTTAACATCTATGGTCATCAGTACCCTACAACGTAGAACTACACTACTGGCCATTAAAATTGCTGCACCAAGAGGAAGTGCAGATGATAAACGGGTATTCATTGGACAAATAAATTATACTAGAACTGACCGGTAATTACATTTTCATGCAATTTGGGTGCGTAGATCCTGAGAAATCAGTACCCAGAACAACCACCTCTGGCCGTAATAACGGCCTTGATACACCTGAGCATTGAGTCAAACAGAGCTTGGATGCGTGTACAGGCACAGATGCCCGCGCAACTTCAACACGACACCACAGTTCATGAAGAGTAGTGACTGGCGTAATGTGACGAGCCAGTTGCTCGGCCACCATTTACCAGACGTTTTCCTTTGCTGAGACATCTGGAGAATGTGTTGGTCAGGGCAGTAGTCGAACATTTTCTGTATCCAGAAAGGCCCGTACAGGACCTGCAACATGCGGTCGTGCATTATCCTGCTGAAATGTAGGGTTTCGCACGGATCGAATGTAGGGTAGAGCCACGGGTCGTAACACATCTGAAATATAGCGTCCACTGTTCAAAGTGCCGTCAATGCGAACAAGAGGTGACCGAGACGTGCAACTAATGGCACCCCATAACATCACTCCGGGTGATACGCCAGTATGGCGATGACGAATACACGCTTCCAATGTGCGTTCACCGCGATGTCGCCAAACGCGGATGTGACCATGATGATGCTGTAAATAGAACCTACATTCATCCGAAAAAATGACGCTTTGCCGTTCGTGCATCCAGGTTCGTCTTTGAGTACACCATTGCAGGCGCTCCTGTCTGTGATGCAGCGTCAAGGGTAGCCGCAGCCATGGTCTCCGAGCTGATAGTCCATGCTGATGGAAACATCGCCGAACTGTTCGTGCAGACGGTTGTTGTCTTGCAAACTTCCCCATCTGTTGACTCAGGGATCGAGACGTGGCTGCACGATCCTTTACAGCCATGCGGATAAGATGCCTGTCATCCCGACTGCTAGTGATACGAGGCCTTTGGGATCCAGCACGGGGTTCCGTATCACCGTCCTGAACCCACCGATTCCATATTCTGCTAACAGTCATTGGATCTCGACGAACGCGAGCAGCAATGTCGCGATACGACAAACCGCAATCGCGATAGGCTACAATCCGACCTTTATCAAAGTCGAAAACGTGATGGTACGCATTTCTCCTTCTTACACGACGAATAACAACTACGTTTCACCAGGCAACGCCGGTCAACTGCTGTTTGTGTATTTGAAATCGGTTGCAAACTTTCCTCAAGTCAGCACGTTGTAGGTGTCACCATCGGCGCCATCCTTGTGTGAATGCTCTGAAAGCCTAATCATCTGCATATCACAGCATCTTCTTCCTGTCGGTTAAATTTCGCGTCAGTAGCACGTCATCTTCGTGGTGTAGCAATTTTAATGGCCAGTAGTGTACTTAAACCTATCTAACCTAAGGACATCACACACATCCATGCCCGAGACAGGATTCGAATCTGTGACCGCAGCGGTCGCGCGGTTCCAGACTGAAGCGCCTAGAACCGCTCGGCCACACCGGCCGGCCGTTGTTATCATCTAGCACTATTTATGACCCTGATTCATTCAGTTAATTAATTATTGTGTTCAGTGATGCCAATTCCATAACAATTCATTGTGCTTGAATGGTATCAAGATGTTACAAATTGACTGTATTAGATACTGTTTAGTGTGTTCCTGGGGATATCCTGTTGTAATAATGTCAATTTATCCGATATTTATAAGAAAACTTCATTATACTACTGCAGAAAAATACATATGAGGGTGAAGAAAAATATGCTGCACTTGGTGGTCGGCGTACGATTCCTCAAGTTGAAAGCCCATCTAGTGAAACTTAGTCCCGCCAACAAGCGTAATAGAAAAGCGATTTAAAAAACGAGGCTCTGACAACAATGTAACTGCGTACAGCATGGGTAATGGCTATGCAGACTCGTCGATGTTAGAGTCGCATTCGTATCAAACATTTTTTCTCATTTCAAGAATCAAATTGTATCCAGTTTACACCCCCACAACGCGGAGGTTGTGTATTTCTTCATGTTACTGTTACCTTTATTTAAACATTAAGAGATAAAATGAACTTATAGACGTAAAAGACCGCGTTGTTTTGGCTGTGACACAAGTGAAGCCAATAGGGAGTAATAGTGGAGAAAGTAACAACATTTTTATCCAGTGAGTCACAGAGGACATAATAGATAGATTACACTACATAGAACATTATGCTACGCACAATAATTCATTTCTGTACGTTTGATGCCCAGACTGATCTTCACAGAACCGGTACGTACGTGTACGAGCAACGTTCACTTTAGAGATGTTCAAAACGATCACCTGGCGCTTGCGAATGCTTTGCCACTCGCTGGATCATACTTCGCTGGAGCCTAAGCAACACACTTGCATGCACCATTGCCAAAGTGGCATTAGCTATTAGGTCAAGTGCACCCATGAATAGAGTACAATAAACTTGTGAGTCTGAGTGTCCCCACGTATTAAAATCTTTTGGATTAAGGTCCCGGTAACGCGGAGGCCAGAAATTAGACTTCTACAACCAATCTATTTCCCTGGAAATGCTTCATTTAAATACTTATGCACATTCATTCCAAAGTGTGGCTTTGCACCATCATACTGAAAACCATATTGGTTGCCGAGCACCAAATGGAGCATTTTCTAATGCGTCAGGCAAAATATTGCAAAGAAACATAACGATACAGGTACGCATTCAACCTGTCCGGCAATAGGAAAGGGAAAGAAAGCACTCCTTTCAACCTTCCAGCCCACAGACTTACGACAAAGCGTGCCTGAAAGCCACGTTCATGGTTGACGTGTCGGTTGCGTTCCGACCAATAATGGCTGTTGTGGAGGTTGATAACACCTCCACGAGTCAAACTAGATTTGTCAGTCTATAGCACGTTATTTATAAAATCTTCGTTATCTTCCACTTGGTGCAAAAGCCATTCACAAAAATGTACTCATCGAATGTGGTCTTCTGGTTCCTGGCGCTGAGTTGACGTGTAATGATATGGATGCAGTACTTCATCGTGTAACACTTCAACAGCCAGTCTTCGAGATATCTGGAACTGCCTTGCAGTATCACAGGTACTTCACCTAGGTGATTAGTAAATGGTTTCAAGGATCATGTCCTCTGTTTGTGGAGTACGTCTAGTCTTGGACGACCTCTGTTCATTACTTGTGGAGGAAGATTACCAGTTTCCAGAATGAGATTTTCACTCTGCAGCGGAGTGTGCGCTGATATGAAACTTCCTGGCAGATTAAAACTGTGTGCCCGACCGAGACTCGAACTCGGGACCTTTCCCTTTCGCGGGTAAGTGCTCTACCATCTGAGCTACCGAAGCACGAGTCACGCCCGGTACTCACAGCTTTACTTCTGCCAGTATCTCGTCTCCTACCTTCCAAACTTTACAGAAGCTCTCCTGCGAACCTTGCAGAACTAGGAGACGAGATACTGGCAGAAGTAAAGCTGTGAGTACCGGCCGTGAGTCGTGCTTCGGTAGCTCAGATGGTAGAGCACTTGCCCGCGAAAAGGCAAAGGTCCCGAGTTCGAGTCTCGGTCGGGCACATAGTTTTAATCTGCCAGGAAGTTTCATTACCAGTTTCCCAAGGGCTTTGCTAAAGGCGTCGCATAACGTAACTCTAGTATCTAATTAATACTAATGTTTCAATGCTATCACTTATGAAATTGCTGTAATGTTTTACGCTATAAGGCGCTAGCCTTTGAAAATGACCACCTTTGGTTTCAACTATTCTCAGATTAATTGTCTAATCTTATCACTGGCTTGAGCATGCATACACTGCTTGCTAAATGTCAGAACTGAAACTTTTACTTTCCTTTTTAAATTCTTCCCTTTTCTTTTACTATTAGTTATTGAAAGTTCATCGTGGGTGAATGATAACACGGAAACTAACATTTATTTTTAATGAATGAAGGTTTATTTTTGAATGTAAATCTCAAAAACGAAAAATAAATCGTAGGTGCCACCACCAATTTGTTTCTCGAATTAAAGTTCAGATTTTCAAAATATGAGCCTCTTTATGTGCTGGCCTCTCGCGTACCCACTAACAAATCTTAAATATATTTGTCACTTACCACTTTTACTACAGAAATAATGGTAGCAGTTGGAATTTACGCTGTTAAATGGTTCAGCCAGGGCAATGTGATCTCAGTTGTTACGAAACAAGAATAGGTACGGGCAAAATGCGCTGCCTACAATAATTTATCTCCGATCCTTGTGTTTCTGTACTCGATTAGCTGATCAAGAAAAGCTTCGGAAATAATGCTCGATAAGCAATTACTCCACATACAAAATAAAGTTACTACCTCATAGTACGACTCTATACTCGAAAAATACAGCTACCTTACAGTGTGCCTTCGTAAATTTCCCTTAACCATTTGCAACACTTCAGACAAAATAACTGAAGTTAAAAATTTAGTGTCGTCGTGTTTTAAAGAATCACGAATTCTACTGTCAAATACTTACGCAGGGTGCAAGCCACTCTTGAGTAAGCCCGTACCTACTTAAATTCACTTGGCCTTTCGTCAAATGTCACACAAAATACGAGATGCCAGACCCTGACAAGATCCAAAAAAATGATTATACTCATCATACCATAGATGAGTTACTGCAGTCTTCAAACTTCGTATTTCAATCACAACTGAGTCCAAGAACAACTTCCTATGCGTTTTCAACAACATCGATAAAGTTCCACGCTGACAAAATAATCGGTATAATTTGTTCCTGGTAGGTGGCGATCACGACACTTGTAAACATGGCCTGGCTCACATGCAGTAACACATATGTAGTCTTATCGATTCAAACTCACTATCTCTTCAGCTCTGAATAAGCTTACATAGTCGTCTGTGAGTATTAAACAATCTGGTGGTATATAACCATTCCTGGTGATATGACTACTGAAGATTTCTCAGGAGCCATTATCAGGCCATTTCCACAAATCCACCAACTCAAGTTCTTTATCGATGACGTAAGATTGCTTATCGCCTCCTGTAATACTACATGGGAAGTAAACACATACATGTCATCTGCAAACTGTATAATTCTTACTGGCTGAGTTGTTGCCCTTTCCATATGATAGATATATATTGCATGTAGTAGTGGGCTGAGTACTAATCCTTGTGGTATGCCGTTGTCCATCAAGAGCGGGCTGTTGAATCCACTATCCTTTCTAACGTATACAGTTCGTTCACCGATTAATGACGGCATAGTTTCTACAAATTGAGATGGAGCTCCTAAAAGTAGTAACTTACCTAATACTATATGTGTCTGAATATTATCATATGCTTTTGCAATATATGAAAATAGTGCTGCTGTGTATTTACTCTCAACAAAGTCAACTAACACGGAGGAAACTAATATTGAAATGTTGTCCATGCAACTTCTACCTTTACGATCCAGCCAGTAAGGACGAAGATTCTACCCACCATTCCAATCGCCTTTTTATTGTTTTTTTTTTCAGTGTGTTAGCAATACATGACAGCAATGCAGTCGGTCTGAAGGATGTGGCTAGTAATGGATCTATCCCTTTGTCATATATGGGGACTGTGATCTGTGTCTTACTTTATGGGATTCATTCTTGATGTATCCAAATTCCATTATAGATCTGAAGAAGTAATTCTACAGCATTGTAGGGACGTTTTGTATACTATAATAAGCGATCTGATCCATTCTTGGGGCAGTGTTAGCGCTCTCTTTGATGACTAATGTCAGCTAGTCAATTCTGAACTTTGTAGTCAGCACATATTGAGTTGCAGGAGTTTTCCTTTGTCTCCTGATTAGCTTACTGCGGATACTTGGTGGGTAAATAAGGTCACAGAGTTCTTCTATCCACTCATACGATGGCATACTGTTGACTGCACGGGTGCTATTCCTAAATCTGTTAACCTTCTGCCATGTCTCTGATGATTTAATATTCTTGGTCAAACAACTGCAACAATACCAAATTACTCTCCTTAATAGAATTCAGTATTTCCTTCGTTCTAGCTGCCGTTTGTTTATGGAGCAAAAAGCTGTTCACATTAGGCTGTTTAACATATTTACATTACGCTACCCTTCTGTCTTGTATTGCTTTATTGCAGTCTTCATTTCACCATGGATTACCCAGTCGCCTTAGTTTTGTTGATAAAGGTCGTTCTGGCATGGATTCCTTTGCTGCATGATATATGCTATTCTGTAGTTGCGTATAGCTTCTGTGTGGAGGTTGGTTTTTTTCCTGTTGATTTTATTTCTAATTCAAGAATTTGGCGATATTTATACGAATCTGCTTTGTTTATGTTCCAAGTCAATTCGTTGGCAAATGTGTTCGCTTACTTTTCTCACACTGTACATTCGTAGTTATAGGTAAATGCCGTGGTTTGGTTCACTTAGAGAAAAGCTAATATTATATCCACTGCAGCTCGACTCATCCATGGTCATCGGTTTAATGTTACAGATCCATCATTGTGTATGATCATGTTATAATCATCAGTGCAAGACATTATGTACTCCTCTGTCTTATCATTCATATAACACCCACATGCTGTGTGATAGGCATGGAAATCCCCACGTATTAGGAAGGTGTTTGGCACATGCTGCAACATTGTGTGAGTGTCCTGTTCAGCATTTCTACATGTTGGAAGACGATATACAGATGCAATGGAGAATCGGCATTTGTAAGTGCTTGTTTCTACTGCTATTGATTGAAAGTCAAGGTTAGGTAGTGGCATGGTAATTGGTTTATAGTCGGACTTTGTACCAATCAATATGGCTACTCCACCTTTTCCATCCCCCCGATCCGATCTTATTACTTGATATCCTCGACATCTAATAGACGTACTTGGTTTAATCCAGGTTTCACTTATAACAGTGATAGAGTAGTCACTAGTATAAAGTTCATGCATTAACGACTCTCTATTAGCATATAAGGATCTGGCGTTACAATGGAGAACTTTAATATCCGTTATTCTGTTGATATGAGTCTGTGAGTGACATTGATTATAAAATGGCCATACCGAATGCATTTAAAACACTGCCTCACTAGGGATACGTACTGTATTATGTGCGGTACAACATTAAACTTCATGCCATATTTTGTCAAATATTCTGGTAGGAACTACGATGCGAATGTGACCACACACATTTGCCGGGGTACGTAGTTCGTTGTTTCTAAATTCCTTATTTTCCTGATCATTCTGGGTACGTAGGTGCTTGTAATTGTAGACTGAATAGCGTCTTTCAACTTTAACTCTGTTAATTCGGGATCTATATTTCTGATAACTCCTTGTTGATGTGTTCCGTTGTTTGGTATGTATGCTACCATCTGTTTTTGATGTAACGGGTTGTCCTCCACAAACTTGTTTGCAGCCTCTGTTGTTGATAATCAACCCGAATTCTGCTTTTCCCCAAAACCTTGAGATTTGTGATTTTCTGCTTGTACTCAGAATCTGAGGTTGATAGTATCTTTCCCAAGGTAATAGGCCGAACCAAGGTACCACTAAGTCCCTCAACAAATACATAAAATTGACCTACTGCATCACTGTAGTACCTGTTACCATTGTTGTGATCATATATTAGTTGTACATTTGTTTGCGAAAGATTTTCCCTTGGTTTACTACTCTTTTTTTGCGTAAGCTGAGTGCTAAATGAGTTAGCACCCAGTGCCGTCTCCAGATTATCTCTGTGGGGATGGGATCTAGATCCTTCATTTAAATTAAAATTGTCAGACATACCTGTGTCCAGCGCTGTCGGTTTCCCTACCTCCTTTGTTATTTGTTGCGGGTGTTGTTGAATGGTGACTACTCGTCTCTTCTCTTTTAATTCTTCCTTCCGCGCCAGTATGCCTTTTTCTGCAGAACTCATCGTTTACTCATGTTCAGGAGAGATTGCGCTCCCTGTAATTTTCGATTGTATAACTCCACATCCGTGGGGGAGGGAGGATGGGAGACCTCCTCCCTCCCCGAATGGGCCACTGTCCACATTTATTGTTTTGGTCCTGCTGTATTTATTTAAAACACTCGACTTGTATGCTTCTTAATAACTTTTTCCTGCATTTTTCGCGAAAATGCCTGGTCGGGTGAGATTGCCTGGTCGTTTTGATTTGATCGCTTGGCGAAGGGTGGTCAAGGTTTGAAAGTAACGCCGGGCATCCACTGTTGTCCTGTGCTTCAGGAAATGAATAGGAATGGGGCCATCTTGGTCCAAGAAGAAAGTTAGCATAACATTCACCTCGGACGACGACGTCAAGCTGTTCGTGCGGAACTGATTAGCATCGCAGCCCCGGAAATTTTATGAGACAGCCATTCACTGCCTCGTGTCACAGTGGGACAAGTGTCTCAACAGGCAGGGTCAATACTTCTAACATACAAGTACTGGTTTCTGTAACTATGCTTCCGGCTCGTTTCTTTTTGACCGCCCCTTATATACTTAAATCAGCATGTTCTTAGCAATCTTTGTGTACAATGCAGTTGAAAAAAATTGTTTACATTGGTCACTGAATATTTTTCAATAGACATGCTTTTGGGTGTGTTTGGTCTACAGGTATTGTCTACTCCGCCACGGTCGTCTTTATTCTTCATTTGACGGATTCTGTCGCATGTTTTGCCTTTTTGTTTAGAGAAGGTACGTCACTACATACGGGAAACAGGGAGACAAAACTGGTCCACCAAAAAGATGCATCCATCAGTAACTCCATTTGGTTAAGATTCTCTACTTCTAAGCCGAAAAATGTTTCATCAGTACCCAGAGTTACACCAGGGCAGGAACGAGTGACAAGAAAGAGAGGTAAAACCTTTGTTCTCACATCATATCCCTACATGAATGCGCTACAAGAAGCTGTTAAAAAGTCCGTGGCTAAATGGCGAAGAGAAGGAGAAAGTTAAAGGAAAAGGTCTTCAGTCAAAGAAGAGAAAGACAAAACAAAAAGAAATTGACTCTACCGGAAATGAAACATTCGAATACGACGAAGATGCGTCATGTATATATTCCAAGGAATGATGTTCCACTTCAACTTACAGCTGGAATGCATGTGTGAAATGCAACTAGTGGGCTCATAACTCGTGTGCTGGGGTAGATAGTGAGGACGATGAAGCCCAGTTTATTTGTAATACGTGTCGCTGAACAAATTTTAAAAAAAGGGGGAAGGGGGTAGATTCCGCTCCGTGTACGAGGTGGAACGGGCTTGAAGACACTTTCCACTTTCTTTGTTTATCGATGTAACAAACGAAGTATATTATTTTATGTTATCTTCATTTGGAAATTGTATTACAAAAATGTTTGCATATCCAATTTTTCTAAAAAGTTTTTTTTCATCGTTGAGACCTCAAAACTTTCTGTAAACATTAGGCAGCCCTCCGCCCCCCGCTCTCAGCCCCCTCCCCCTCCCCCCCTCCCTCACCCCTACACAAACGTTCCTCGTTAATCACTCCGTCTATTACTGAAAACCACGTCAAAATTCCTACCAACATATTTCGAAAAGCAATTGTTGACAGCAAAAGAATTTTAGTACCCAGTTTCCACAGTTTTATTACGTAAAATTGATTCGCGAGGTATAAAACAAATGTATGATGTTAGCAATCCTTTTTTTGTACTATTATTCGTAGCTGAAGACGTCAGTGTCATCAGCTTGCAGTCTTCCATCTTCCTAAAAATTTTGTAAAGGTTTCTATAAGCTGTGTTGAGGTACAAATATAATGTCTTCATACGAAAGTGCCGTCTACAGTGATGTCTAGCGAAGCTACAGGCATGCTACCACCTATTTTGCTGGACGAGTCTCTGAGCTCAGTGGCACTGTAACCTGTTAAAACTCATCTGCCTGCCGTTCATTGCACGAGCTCCTCCAATGAGACTCTCGTTTTTATACTTTGAATTCAATAATAAACCAGGGAAGAGGTTGGTTGGCTAGTAAGCAAGCACCCAACTCGTCTGGCAAAAACAGACTGTATTGACGAGGCCTTGCTATACTAAGTATCATGTTTCGATCAAAGCAATTCGTGTGTAACACCAGAATTCAAAGAATGTTCACGAGAGCCACTAAGTTAATCGTCTTCCGAATGTACTCTGTACAAACTCGCGAAATCCTTGGGAAATTAAACACATAGGCAAACATTTACCTCCCACATTTAACGAAGCCTGTTAAAATATTCTGCTACGTGGAACCTTACTCATTAAACGCCAGGGTAATGAAATACTGCTTGGCATCGTTAACCCAAAAATTCTTTACTTCTATCATGTTTACACGCACAGACGCGACCATGAGGCCATCAGCGATTGTGTAAACAGTACTGAGAATATAATCCAGCAAGATAGCCGTACTTACCATCACGATAGCGAACAATAAGACAGTGGCATAGCGTCAGCGCTGTTCATCATTATCTAACCTCTTCTAAGCCTGGAAGTAGGTTGCCACTATAAAAGTCCAACATTTGTTCACCATTAAAAAATCACTTCCTACACGATTTTACAAATTTCTCTTAGCAGTATCAATTAAACTGCTAACCCAGCTGTGTGCCACTGAGATTTGCCTGCCGCCAGCGAAATAGTCTGTTCACCGTCATCTCGCGTCCCGATTTGCCCATAACAACAGACAAGTACATCTCTAAGTGAATCCCATCCCCACCTGCGACGTAACACAGGTTGTTTCACAGATCATGTTGCAAACTTCTAGAGGTTGTAGAGGAGACTCATAGATCAAGTTTAACAGAGGAACCCCTGTCCGGATACATTATCCTAAGACGCTGCAGAGCGTCATAGTTATAGGCGTTGGCGCCTGTAAATGTTTGTATACACAGGGTGATTCCCTGATGACGTTTCAAACTTTACAGGATGATGGAGAAGGCTAAATGTATCAATTTGATGTAAGCGTCCCTGTACCGGAAACGACGAGACAAAAGTTATAAGCGGGAAACTTTCTCACACATCTGACTATGGAATACATGTACTGGTAGTGTTGTTGCTAAGAATGTAGGGTAGGCAACTATCAGAGGTGGTAGTATGGACTAAAGAAAGGAAAAAAATTCTAGTAAACAAGGGCTCTAAAATGTATACCTGAAGAGCTATAAGCATCAGTTGATCTGCTGTATTGTGAAACCCATCTCAATCTATTGAACAAGTGCCCATAGCTCTTTAAGGTATGCATTTTAGAGATCATGTTCACTAGGAATTTTTTCTTTGTTTTTGTCCGTGCTACCACCTCGGAGACATGCCTACATTCTTACCAAGAACACTACCAATACATGTATCCCACCGTCAGGGGTATCATGATGGTTTTTGCTTATAATTTTCGACTTGTTCGTTTCCGGCACAAGGATCCTGACCTCAAATTGATACATTCATCCTTCTCCATCATCCTAAAAAGTTTGTAACATCACGGAATCACTCTGTATATACATATATTTACAGGCGCCGGCGCTTATATCTCTGACGCTCTATAGCATTGTTAGATAACGTCTTCGGACTTGCGCTTCTACGTAAAACTTGATCTACTAAGTCTTCTCTACTACCTCTAGAAGAGTGTACCACGAATTGCAAAACACGTCGTACATGTCAATTTTCTTAGGTAAAGTAATAAAAATAATTTTGTTGGAATATACGTTGATGAACTATTATTCTCGGTTGGATCAAGCAACACGAGGATTTTATGTTGTATGTATATCTACTAAACATTACAACTACTCACATACTAATTTGTGTCCCCCCCGCGTCACAGACATAGAGAAGTCGGTTCTTCCGGACTTAAGGGATATCGATCACTCAAATTGCGCATTACTTTTTTTTTCACAGGTGTGTATCTACATCAGCTTTTTAAGAAGGTTCGATAAGCCGCAATGGCAATTCTAGAACAATAGCAAACATGGAGACGTTGTTCAGCTTTCAATTCTGGTGCTTCAGTACCTTCAAAATTGCATAAAAATCAAAGCCCATGTTCGATTGCTATGCAGATTGCATAACTGTACTGGAAATTTACTGTGGCATGTTGTGAAGCCTGGTAATCAATAATTTATTATGTAACAGAAATTACATTATTTCATTCAATGACCAGTCACATTAAAGTGACTGCCTGTCAAAAGCCTGAATGACCACCTATTGCAGTACGGACAACAGCGAGACGTGCAGGGTTAGACATGGTCCTCGAGGATAGATGCATACTTGTATTGAGCCATTGTGCCTTCCAGAATGCTAAAATCACTCAGGGAACGTCACGAAAAGATTCCCCAGACCACAACTCTTCCTCCTCCGGCCTGGACCCTGCCGACTATTGTTGCAGGGAGTTTGCTGTCCTATCAGGCATAAAAAATGGTTCACCCGAAAAGACCACCTGTCGCCATTCGGTGGACGTCCACTTGCGGTACTGGCGTGCGAAATCCATCCAGTCTTCCGTCACTGGTGAACAGCAGTCAGCATGGTTACACGAGGCCCGCCCGGCTAGCCGCGCGGTCAAATCGCGCTGCTTCCCGAGCAGGAAAGCGTGCCGGTCCCCGGCACGAATCCGCCCGGCGAATTGGCGTCGAGGTCCGGTGTGCCGGCCAGCCTGTTGATGGTTTTGTAGGTGGTTTTCCACCTACCTCGGCGAATGTAGGCTGGTTCCCCTTATTCCGCCTCAGTTACACTACGTCGGCGACTGCTGCGCAAACACTGTCTCCAGGTACGCGCACACCATAATTACTCTACCACGCAGACATTTGGCTTTACATTCGTCTGGTTTGAGACGTTCCCGAGGAGGTCCACTGAGTTCGGTGTCGGGTGGCGGTGGAGTGGGTGGACTGTTGTGGCCTGTTGTGGGGTTGTGAACCACTGAGGACTGCTGCGAAACGAAGCCTCTCCGTTGTTTCTAGGTCCCCGGCTTAATACACACAATACACAAGGGGTATATGAACCAGGCACCTACTGCGGAGGCCCATATGCACCAACGTCCGTTGTACAGTTGTTGTGGAGACGCTGTTGGTAGCTCATTGGTTCATCTGGGCGGTCAGTTGCTCAAAGCTGCACGTCTATTCACCCATACACATCACTACAACCGTCGTTCACCACCGTCATCTATAGCCAGTGGTGCATCATAATTGGCTCGGGGCCGGATCTGGAGAGCGTCATTTTGCTGCGCACGGTATACTTTAACCACGGCGGCACGCGAACTGTTTACATACGTAGTCGTTTCGGAATACTTCGATCCTTTGCCCGAAAAACGTTACTCATGCCATTTAGTACGTCAGATAAATTGCTCCGTTTCTGCATTATGGTAATAACTGCATTGTTTTCGACGTCCCCCCGACAAGCTTTATATACCCTCCGCTGCTAGTGCTGCCACCTGCCGTCTGTGAGTGGTTATTGCACGTTGACGTCGAACATAGTCTCGTTAAGGTGGCTGGAAAAAAATGGTTGAAATGGCTCTGAGCACTATGGAACTTAACATCTCTGGTCATAAGTTCCTTAGAACTTAGAACTACTTAAACCTAACTAACCTAAGCACAGTACACACATCAATGCCCGAGGCAGGATTCGAACCTGCGACCGTAGCAGTCGCGCGTTTCCGGACTGAGCGCCTAGAGCCGCGACACCACCACGGCCGGCTAAGGTGACTGGACCGTGAAACAATGTTGGTAATGAGAGTTGATAGGGGAATGAAATATCTATGCCATGTCTTAAGTTCTGTTTACTGATTACGGTCGATTAGAAAATAATTTCAAACAAAGAAATAAGTGTTAGGAGAAACTACCCCAATTTCTAAGGGAGTAGTGATATCGGGAATTGAACAAGGAAGATAACAAAATGCCTCAAATGCAGAAAAATATTCTCTTTTCAGCGCATTGCAAAAGTGCAACAGAATTTCTACAACCACACAAAAAATAAAAAAATCATTTTCCTCACCAACGACTGCGTTATATATCATAATTGGGTTGTTTAATTAATACATTACAGTGATATGCGTTGTAGGGAGATGAAACCTGAAATTCAAAACAAATGCTGAATCCTGTTGCCAAATGGCATTATTTTTTTCTACATGATAGTGCACGTTCACGTCTCACCCCCACACTGTTCAGACTCTACAGAATTTGCAGTTGAGTGCTATCTGCATAAAGAATTCATCTCGCCCTGTCATATTTCCATTCGGCCGTTTGTTTGGGTATAGTATGCACGTATATTCTGTTCAAAATTATTTTATGATTGACAGCTACGAGGGCGGTAGTGGCGTGATTACTTCGAGGAACGTGCAGCACGCAATCAGCCAATCCCACGATATCTGTAAACGCAATTACCATATGCGGTTGCCAGATCTTCAATTCTATTGCAGCTCTTGGAGAAGCTAGCGAAACTCTAGGTTTAATAGGAAGTGACGTCAAAACGACGTGTTAATCGATGCGACAGACGCCGTATTGATTTCGTCGTATTTTTCTGTTTTTCTATTATAACTTCCAGTATGTCGTTACGGGGCAACGACACATTCAGGATTTTTTTTAAACACGTCCCCTCTCATACGATTTCTCATACTCGTATTTATATGGCAATTAATGATGCACTGGCGGTAAAAGCCACTAAAACGAACAACACGGAAATTGAAAGCTGCATTTGTCTGGTGTAGCGTAATAGTTGACGGACGTGAATTGTGGAGTCGAAGGAATTAGGTTTATGTCCAGCTGTAGGTATTATTTTTGTTGTATGATTTTTTTTATTCAGCGTTTTTAACATATTGTCGGACTCATTTATGAATACAATACAAGTTTGTTCTGCAATATTCGCTGTCATTTAGAAGTGAGAGTTCGCTCTGTCAGGTATGAATTTCTTCGATGTTGTGGCTTCTGTCTGATTAGAAACCGAGGGATGTAGTGCTGCGAGTGAAACGACCAGCAATGACACTTGTGGTTTTGCTTGTCTCAAATAATTGGCTTCCTTTTTCGAATATGTTGCGGTGTCCGACGTTGAGCTTAAGCATATTCCTTGCTCGTCACAAATATTTGTTTATTTCCGAATACGTCGCGAATTCGGAGAGTGTGGTTGGATAGGAACCTAAGAGGACAATTTAATTTACTACGAGTGAAATATGTAGCTGTTGCTTCTGAGACTTTCGAGGTTCTTTTCTCACGGGAGAGGCTGGTCAGTATCTCGCTCTTCTTATTCGAAATTTGCTACTGGACACGTTCACGTCATTTCGACTTCACTTCCGTGTAAGCCGAGTTTGTGAATATCTTCTCCCTTGTGACTTCAGGCTCAGGCAGCTTGCTATCCCATGTGATAGTTCGTTCCGTTACGTGCCTACACTGTCAGCAACTGATCTTCATGTTGTTGTTGTTGTGGTCTTCACTCCTGAGACTGGTTTGATGCAGCTCTCCATGCTACTCTATCCTGTGCAAGCTGCTTCATCTCCCAGTACCTACTGCAACCTACATCCCTGGTGTATTCATCTCTTGGTCTCCCTCTACGATTTTTACCCTCCACACTGCCCTCCAATACTAAATTGGTGATCCCTTGATGCCTCAGAACATGTCCTACCAACCGGTCCCTTCTTCTAGTCAAGTTGTGCCACAAACTTCTCCCCAATCCTATTCAATACTTCCTCATTAGTTATGCGATCTAACCATCTAATCTTCAGCATTCTTCTGTAGCACCACAATTCGAAAGCTTCTATTCTCTTCTTGTCTAAACTATTTATCGTCCATGTTTCACTTCCATACATGGCTACACTCCATACAAATACTCTCAGAAAAGACTTCCTGACACTTAAATCTATACTCGATGTTAACAAATTTCTCTTCTTCAGAAACGCTTTCCTTGCCATTGCCAGTCTACATTTTACATCCTATCTACTTCGACCATCATCAGTTATTTTGCTCCCCAAATAGCAAAACTCCTTTACTACCTTAAGTGTGTCATTTCCTAATCTAATTCCCTCAGCATCACCCGACTTAATTCGACTACATTCTATTATCCTCGTTTTGCTTTTGTTGATGTTCATCTTATATACTACTCTCAAGACACTGTCCATTCCATTCAACTGCTCTTCCAAGTCCTTTGCTGTCTCTGACAGAATTGCAATGTCATCGGCGAATCTCAAAGTTTTTATTTCTTCTCCACGAATTTTAATACCTACTCCGAATTTTTCTTTTGTTTCCTTTACTGCTTGCTCAATATACAGATTGAATAACACCGGGGAGAGGCTACGACCCTGTCTCACTCCCTTCCCAACCACTGCTTCCCTTTCATGCCCCTCGACTCTTATAACTGCCATCTGGTTTCTGTACAAATTGTAAATAGCCTTTCGCTCCCTATATTTTACCCCTGCCACCTTTAGAATTTGAAAGAGAGTATCCCAATCAACATTGTCAAAAGCTTTCTCTAAGTCTAAAAATGCTACTAACGTAGGTTTGCCTTTCCTTAATCTTTCTTCTGAGATAAGTCGTAAGGTCAGTATTGCCTCACGTGTTCCAGTATTTCTACGGAATCCAAACTGATCTTCCCCGAGGTCGGCTTCTACTGTTTTTTCCATTCGTCTGTAAAGAATTCGTGTTAGTATTTTGCAGCTGTGGCTTATTAAACTGATAGTTCGGTAATTTTCAAATCTGTCAACACCTGCTTTCTTTGGGATTGGAATTATTATATTCTTCTTGAAGTCTGAGAGTATTTCGCCTGTTTCATACATCTTGCTCACCAGATGGTAGAGTTTTGTCAGGACTGGCTCTCCCAAGTCCATCAGTAGTTCCAATGGAATGTTGTCTACTCCGGGGGCCTTGTTTTGACTCAGGTCTTTCAGTGCTCTGTCAAACTCTTCGCGAAGTATCGTATCTCCCATTTCATCTTCATCTTCATCTACATCCTCTTCCATTTCCATAATATTCTCCTCAAGTACATCGCCCTTGTATAGACCCTCTATATACTCCTTCCACCTTTCTGCTTTCCCTTCTTTGCTTAGAACTGGGTTTCCATCTCAGCTCTTGATGTTCATACAAGTGGTTCTCTCATCTCCAAAGGTCTCTTTAATTTTCCTGTAGGTAGTATCTATCCTACCCCTAGTGAGATAAGCCTGTACACCCTTACATTTGTCCTCTAGCCATCCCTGTTTAGCCATTTTGCACTTCCTGTCGATCTCCTTTTTGAGACGATTGTATTCCTTTTTGCCTGCTTCATTTACTGCATTTTTATATTTTCTCCTTTCATCAATTAAATTCAATATTTTTTCTGGCACCCAAGGATTTCTACTAGCCCTCGTCTTTTTACCTACTTGATCCTCTGCTGCCTTCACTACTTCATCCCTCAAAGCTACCCATTCTTCTTCTACTGTATTTCTTCCCCCCATTCCTGTCAATTGTTCCCTTATGATCTCCCTGAAACTCTGTAAAACCTCTGGTTCTTTCAGTTTATCCAGGTCCCATCTCCTTAAATTCCCACCTTTTTGCAGTTTCTTCAGTTTTAATCTACAGGTCATAACCAATAGATTGTGGTCAGAGTTCACATCTGCCCCTGGAAATGTCGTACAATTTAAAACCTGGTTCCTAAATCTCGGTCTTACCATTTTATAATATATCTGAAACCTGTCAGTATCTCTAGGCTTGTGCTCTGTGCAAAATTCTACCAGACGGCTTCCTCTTTCATTTCTTTGCCCGAGTCCATATTCACCTACTACGTTTCCTTCTCTCCCTTTTCCTACTACCGAATTCCAGTCACCCATGACTATTAAATTTTCGCCTCCCTTCACTACCTGAATATTTTCTTTTATTTCATAATACATTTCTTCAATTTCTTCGTAATGTGCAGAGCTAGTTGGCATATGAACTTGTACTACTGCAGTAGGTGTGGGCTTCGTATGTATCTTGGCCACAATAATGCGTTCACTATGCTCTTTGGAGTAGCTTACCCGCATTCAAAAACCACAGTTCTGCGCATACAAAATCGACGAGCAACTGAAAACCTGCGCGCATGCAGGCCATTTAAGCCCAACAGAACTGATATGGGCTCAAATTGCAGGTTAGATAGCCAAACAAAATAATTACTCTACGTGCAGTCGATGTACTCAGCTATGAAAGTTTTAAGGAACCATATATTTAGCTGGCCGGTGTGGCAGAGCGGTTCTAGGCGCTTCTGTCTGAAACCGCGTGACCGCTACGAACGCAGTTTCGAATCCTGCCTCGGGCATGGATGTGTGTGATGTCCTTAGGCTGGTTAGGTTTAAGTAGTTCTAAGTTCTAGGGGACTGATGACCTCAGATGTTAAGTCCCATGGTGCTCAGAGCCATTTTTGAACCATATATTTAAAATAAAAGTTCGTTATAGAAAATGACGCGTCATTAAATGACAGCTATGGAAATGATACTTCAAGCATCCATTTAAAACCGTCAGCTGGATATGGAAATTGTAGTTCGGAGGACACACTCGATCATCACTTTGAGTGCTCAAAATTTGTTGCGGTGTGGGACTTATTAAGGAACATGATTCGGCGGATCAATAGAACGGACGTACACAATAGACAGTGTTTCCAAAACCAAAGCGACATAAAACAATGTGGATCATGGCGCACATAATATACGATTTTTCGACTTAAATTAATGAATGAACCACAGTATCTGGCATACTTATGGGGTGAACACGAGAAAGTACTAGATAACATACACGAATTTTCTCAAGATCCCTAAATTTAAAGCTTTCGACAATATGAAATTTTTCACTCTGCAGCGGAGTGTACAGCATTTGCCCACGAAAGGCAAAGGTCCCGGGTTCGAGTCAAGTTTCGCACACAGTTTTAATCTGTCAGGAAGATTCATATAAATGTACACTCCACTGCAGAGTAAAAATTTCGTCCTGCATACATCCCCCACGTTGTGGCTAAGCCCTGTCTCCGCAGTATCCGTTCTTGCAGGACTGCGAGGATAGGTCCTGAGTCGTCCTTGGGTAGCGCATTCGGTAGACTACTTGTCCGTGAAAGGCAAAGGTCCCGAATTCAAGTCTCGGTATTACACACAGTTTTAATCTTCTAGGAAGTTGCTTATGACAATATTTTGAGATAAAAGCTTATGTAAAGAAAAAAAATAACTGCCAAAAATTGAACTCGTGTGTTATTATTGCAGTGCTTAAGTGAGTTTCGTATTAGACGTTCAACAAGTGCTGAAATTCATCCGTGCGACATCAATGTAACTAAACATCTGGTAACTTGCTGCGCTTGTCCCTATACCATTGGACGTAGCCCGTACAATTAATGCATCTCAAAGCTGTACTGCACATAATACGAAGATAAATTAATCTTGTAATTAAAGGGTGGAACTATTAACTAATTTCTGATTAAAAAGTTCGTTTTGCCTGTGTGTCTGCTTGTCAAAACATTTGTTACTTTTGTGGCTATTCATAGAAATAAAAAGTTGTTCACCAAAAGAAGTATTAACGACATCGACGTGACTAATCTTTCATTGTTGTTATCTAAAAATTGGACTGGCGAATTCAGTTGCGTGTCTGTAGTGTGCAATTTAAGCACCTGCATAGCAAAATTATATTTTCGTAAGCTTTTAACATTACTAAGTAAAATGTTATAAGCAATTGAGTCCGAATAAAGTACGTGTCAGACACATAGTCTTAAGAGCATAAAAGAAATCGCCTATTGTTTTCTGTCTCGGATTCTCCGGCCGACGTTTGTCAAAGTTTCACTCTCCACTGGAGCCAACCTCGCGGTCGCAGATTATACGTACATGGCTCTCCACCTTCCAAAGTCTTTTGGTGGTCTTTTCCGGTGCAGTTCTCTTCTAGCTGCCTGCAACGGTCGTCAGCTGCAGCAAGGGAATCCAGGATCCGTTTAGCTTCAGGCTTTCTCCTTTCTTGTTGAAGCAGTTCTCGTGTTTGTGTATTTCTGTAGCTTCTCTGAACAAGCTAGTGTGATAGCTCCCTACAATCAGAACGTCGGTGTCAGCGAATGTTACTAGGTGGTGGGACTCATACAGCGAGTGCTCTGCCAAGGCCGACTTCTCCATCTGCCCCAAACTGCAGTGTCGCTTATGTTCTGTGATTCTGGTGCTGATTGATCGTCCGGCCATTCCTACATAACTTTTCCATATACGCATGGTATGGGGTATATTCCTGACATTGCAGGTGGGTCCCTTTCCCCCTTTGCCGATCTGGGACACTCTTTGATCTTCTTTGTCGGTTTGTAAATAGTCTTTACGCCGTGTTTGCGCAATATACGGCAGATTCTGTCCATCACTCTGAGAATGTAAGGCATTTCTTTTTCCGCTGTGTCACTTCGCTGCATGTTTGACTGTTACACTTCTGATATAACTGGTGGACTACCCATTGCTCCTCAGAACACTTTCCACGTGTCGCATTTCGCGACTCAGATGTTGCGGCTCAAATGCTCGTCTTACTCGCATTATGAGGGTACTAATCATGCCTAGAAATGGTAATTGTTTGTCCTTTTCTGCTTCCATGGTAAATATTATTTTGGTAAGGAGGCTGTTAAAGTGTCACAAGCTGTTGCTCACCATGGCTCCACAAATGTTCAAATGTGTGTGAAATCTTATGGGACTTAACTGCTAAGTTCATCAGTCCCTAAGCTTACACACTACTTTACCTAAATTATCCTATGGACAAACATACTGTAACACCACAACTCTAATGCCGTACTGATTTATTTTGTTTTATTTCATTTAATATTACATCGTTAAGCTTCTGTAAATATGTTTGAGTGAATAGATAACACAGAATTGTATACTCCTGTCTTTGTACAAACTTTGATGTCATGGTTTGGTTCTATGCATAGTAGTGTATCTGTCATTTAAATTCTTTGTCCCATTTGGAGGGAACAAAACTTACTGTATATAATTGTAATTCTGTGTGAATAATTTTTTGTGGAAATGTCAATATGTGCAAATGTTCTGTTTTATTTAATGTATTTGGTTACTGTTTTGTAAACTGCTGATACTCACGTAGGGTTCTTAGTTATTCTGTATGTAAAAGTTGTTGTGATTCCCCTCGGGAACGGAACTGTGTAGCGCGCAAGTTGTGGTTGGCCCATGTAGAAAAGGTGGAACTGAGAGTCAGACGGGAACGAGCCACCAGTTGGGGACGAGCTACAAAACTGTGCACTGCCATGTAAATGATGCATATTGTGCTATTTCCGAGAGAGGCTTTTTCTGCTACTTTCCAATGCCTCGGATGGATGGATGAATAGCTGGAACTATTCTGGAATTTGTATCAATTATCGCCACCAAGAAATGACAGAGTCCAGCAATTCTACCTTCAATTTCACCTACCAACATGCAATCGCCACCACTTTGCGCAATCACTGTAAAGGAGTACTACACTCCTGGAATGGAAAAAAGAACACATTGACACCGGTGTGTCAGACCCACCATACTTGCTCCGGACACTGCGAGAGGGCTGTACAAGCAATGATCACACGCACGGCACAGCGGACACACCAGGAACCGCGGTGTTGGCCATCGAATGGCGCTAGCTGCGCAGCATTTGTGCACCGCCGCCGTCAGTGTCAGCCAGTTTGCCGTGGCATACGGAGCTCCATCGCAGTCTTTAACACTGGTAGCATGCCGCGACAGCGTGGACGTGAACCGTATGTGCAGTTGACGGACTTTGAGCGAGGGCGTATAGTGGGCATGCGAGAGGCCGGGTGGACGTACCGCCGAATTGCTCAACACGTGGGGCGTGAGGTCTCCACAGTACATCGATGTTGTCGCCAGTGGTCGGCGGAAGGTGCACGTGCCCGTCGACCTGGGACCGAACCCCAGCGACGCACGGATGCACGCCAAGACCGTAGGATCCTACGCAGTGCCGTAGGGGACCGCGCCTCCACTTCCCAGCAAATTAGGGACACTGTTGCTCCTGGGGTATCCGCGAGGACCATTCGCAACCGTCTCCATGAAGCTGGGCTACGGTCCCGCACACCGTTAGGCCGTCTTCCGCTCACGCCCCAACATCGTGCAGCCCGCCTCCAGTGGTGTCGCGACAGGCGTGAATGGAGGGACGAATGGAGACGTGTCGTCTTCAGCGATGAGAGTCGCTTCTGCCTTGGTGCCAATGATGGTCGTATGCGTGTTTGGCGCCGTGCAGATGAGCGCCACAATCAGGACTGCATACGACCGAGGCACACAGGGCCAACACCCGGCATCATGGTGTGGGGAGCGATCTCCTACACTGGCCGTACACCTCTGGTGATCGTCGAGGGGACACTGAATAGTGCACGGTGCATCCAAACCGTCATCGAACCCATCGTTCTACCATTCCTAGACCGTCAAGGGAACTTGCTGTTCCAACAGGACAATGCACGTCCGCATGTATCCCGTGCCACCCAACGTGCTCTAGAAGGTGTAAGTCAACTACCCTGGCCAGCAAGATCTCCGGATCTGTCCCCCATTGAGCATGTTTGGGACTGGATGAAGCGTCGTCTCGCGCGGTCTGCACGTCCAGCACGAACGCTGGTCCAACTGAGGCGCCAGGTGGAAATGGCATGGCAAGCCGTTCCACAGGACTACATCCAGCATCTCTACGATCGTCTCCATGGGAGAATAGCGGCCTGCATTGCTGCGAAAGGTGGATATACACTGTACTAGTGCCGACATTGTGCATGCTCTGTTGCCTGTGTCTATGTGCGTGTGGTTCTGTCAGTGTGATCATGTGATGTATCTGACCCCAGGAATGTGTCAATAAAGTTTCCCCTTCCTGGGACAATGAATTCACGGTGTTCTTATTTCAATTTCCAGGAGTGTATAATAATGTACAGTGAAGGATCAGCTAAATGGATGTGTTAGTGTGCTCAAATGTAAGGTAATTTATAACTGAATTTATTTACCTACCTTGATTTTTCTCCTTATCATAACACATCTCAGGTTCCTCTCCATTTCAACTAAAGTGATTATAGAGTGTCCCTACTGAAATAACATTAAAGACCAGTGTTTTTGCTAATTAATGCCCCTTGAACATAGTAAAAAGAAAGTTAAAGTTAATGATGTTGGATGCAAATAATTTTCCTAGTAAAACTGCTTATTAATTTGTTGTTGCCAACTTCAAATTAAAGGTTCTTAAGACTGAGGATTATAAAGTTTTCCTTAGTAAATGATCGCATTACTGCCTGTCGTAAATCTCAGAAGGTGAGTCAGTGTCTTACATTTATGTTAATTTTGTCTCTCAGTGTAGTAAAAGTGGAAAACCGCAGTGTGAAACGTTATATAGTCATGTTTGCTAAGTGTTTGTCTCTCCTGTGTATTAGAAGTGCTTATTAATAATATAACAGGATCCACAGTTTGTCTATTGGGTTAATACTCGGTAACAAGTAACGGAAAGACCACTAATTAGGAAAACCTTAATTTCTTTATTCAATGATAGTGAGAAGCAACCTGTTAGTGGGTTCCAATTAACTTTCATTTTAAATAGTAAAGTATTTAACTGAGAGAGACTTAACCTATATCCAATTAATGATTCTGCAGTGAACAGTAATAATAACGTTATAAAGGCCATTCAGTTTGTGTAAGCCCTGAAAGTAATAGTGTGTTTCGGTATCTGTCATAATTTTGCAAATAGTTTGTGCTGCTCTAACTGTTAGTTTCAATCATATAAACATATGTATGTGTCAAGAGTTCATTGCACTCGCATGTGGCCAAGTATAGGTTGTGTTTATCCATTAAAGTTACTAATAACTATTTTCTTGAACGAGAATGTTAATCATTCTCTTGCCTAGTTAGGCTGGCAACCGTTTTCTTTATCAGTTTAACAGTGCAGATGGGAAAAATTTTGTTTGTTGCTGTTCAAATATTTACGTAGTTCTGACTTTCATTTCCGATAAGCCACCTCCATTAGGTACAACACGGTCAACATAACAAAATTCCTGTCAGAGGGTAACACTTCTCTGTTGCTCTATACCATAATTGCTTTAAGAAGATAGTTTTATTTCACGACCTGCTTCAAAGCTTAAGGTTGTGGTATAGCAGTAGCGGACGGTACTGTTATAACACACACCCATGCCCGAGGGAGGACTCGAACCTCCGCCGGGCCCAGCAGCACAGTCCAGGACTGAAGTGCCCCAGACCGCTCGGCTAAACCCGCGCGGCATGGCTACACACAACGAAGGTATCATCGACGTATCTGTACCACACATTACGTTTATAAAGTGCCACGTCCAGTGCCTGTGCATCGAAGTGTGAAGAAGTTGGCCACACTGGACTAAGATGACTACCCATGACGATGCCTTCCAGCTGTTCGTAGAAGTTGCCATTCTACGTGATATAGCTCGTGGAAAGCCATCCGTGAAAGAGCTGATTACAGGCTTTGACATACGTCAACCGGGACAGATGAAAATGTGTGCCCCGACCGGGACTCGAACCCGGGATCTTCTGCTTACATGGCAGACGTTCTATCCGTCTGAGCCACTGAGGACACAGAGGATAGTGCGACTCCACAGATTTATCTCTGGCACGCCTCCTGCGAACTCCACATTCTCAACGTATTGTCCCGCACTACATTCGTACTGCCCCCGCACATTATACTCATTACTCGCGGCGTGTTGCCGATTCCGTAAGAGTTCGGGCGCTGTTTGTGCATTCGCACAGAAGAAGGTGGACAAGTGGCCGGTGAGCCTTAACTACACTCCTGGAAATTGAAATAAGAACACCGTGAATTCATTGTCCCAGGAAGGGGAAACTTTATTGACACATTCCTGGGGTCAGATACATCACATGATCACACTGACAGAACCACACGCACATAGACACAGGCAACAGAGCATGCACAATGTCGGCACTAGTACAGTGTATATCCACCTTTTGCAGCAATGCAGGCTGCTATTCTCCCATGGAGACGATCGTAGAGATGCTGGATGTAGTCCTGTGGAACGGCTTGCCATGCCATTTCCACCTGGCGCCTCAGTTGGACCAGCGTTCGTGCTGGACGTGCAGACCGCGTGAGACGACGCTTCATCCAGTCCCAAACATGCTCAATGGGGGACAGATCCGGAGATCTTGCTGGCCAGGGTAGTTGACTTACACCTTCTAGAGCACGTTGGGTGGCACGGGATACATGCGGACGCGCATTGTCCTGTTGGAACAGCAAGTTCCCTTGCCGGTCTAGGAATGGTAGAACGATGGGTTCGATGACGGTTTGGATGTACCGTGCACTATTCAGTATCCCCTCGACGATCACCAGAGGTGTACGGCCAGTGTAGGAGATCGCTCCCCACACCATGATGCCGGGTGTTGGCCCTGTGTGCCTCGGTCGTATGCAGTCCTGATTGTGGCGCTCACTTGCACGGCGCCAAACACGCATACGACCATCATTGGCACCAAGGCAGAAGCGACTCTCATCGCTGAAGACGACACGTCTCCATTCGTCCCTCCATTCACGCCTGTCGCGATACCGCTGGAGGCGGGCTGCACGATGTTGGGGCGTGAGCGGAAGACGGCCTAACGGTGTGCGGGACCGTAGCCCAGCTTCATGGAGACGGTTGCGAATGGTCCTCGCCGATACCCCAGGAGCAACAGTGTCCCTAATTTGTTGGGAAGTGGTGGTGCGGTCCCCTACGGCACTGCGTAGGATCCTACGGTCTTGGCGTGCATCCGTGCGTCGCTGCGGTCCGGTCCCAGGTCGACGGGCACGTGCACCTTCCGCCGACCACTGGCGACAACATCGATGTACTGTGGAGACCTCACGCCCCACGTGTTGAGCAATTCGGCGGTACGTCCACCCGGCCTCCCGCTTGCCCACTATACGCCCTCGCTGAAAGTCCTTCAACTGCACATACGGTTCACGTCCACGCTGTCGCGGCATGCTACCAGTGTTAAAGACTGCGATGGAGCTCCGTATGCCACGGCAAACTGGCTGACACTGACGGCGGCGATGCACAAATGCTGCGCAGCTAGCACCATTCGACGGCCAACACCGCGGTTCCTGGTGTGTCCGCTGTGCCGTGCGTGTGATCATTGCTTGTACAGCCCTCTCGCAGTGTCCGGAGCAAGTCTGGTGGGTCTGACACACCGGTGTCAATGTGTTCTTTTTTCCATTTCCAGGAGTGTATATATATACTAAGATGGTATCTGTTCTTTCGGACATTTCCGAAAGAACAGATACCATCGGTGACCATGCAGCTCGTTAGAATGAAATTGCAATGAAATGAACACCCATAGTTGCTTACAGGCGTTGACATACGTCAGCGGGGACAGATGAAAATGTGTGCCTGACTGGGACTCCTACCCGCGATATCCTGCTTACGTGGCAGACGCTCTATCCATCTGACCATCTTCTGTGAGAATGCACAAACAGTGCCCGAACTCTTACTGGAATCGGCAACGCGGCGCGAGTAATGAGTATAATGGGCGGGGGCAGTACGAATGTAGTGCGGGACAATACGTTGAGAATGTGGAGTTCGCAGGAGGCGTGCCAGAGATAAATCCCTGCAGTCGCGCTATCTTTGTCCTCGGTGGCTCAGATGGATAGAGCGTCTGCCATGTAAGCAGGAGATCCCGTGTTCGAGTCCCGGTCGGGGCACACATTTCCATCTGTCCCCGATGACGTATGTCAACGACTGTAAGCAGCTAAGGGTGTTCATTTCATTGTAATTTCATTCTAACGAGCTGCATGGTTACCGATGGTATGTTCTTTCTGACATGTCCGAAAGAACAGATACCATCTTAGTATATATGCGTGAAGGTGCTTGATCATGTCTTGCGGGGAAATTGAACCGATGTTCTGCAGAAAGTCACTGAGTGGCACTGTAGTAAGCAAAGAAGCCCGCCGGGATGGCCGAGCGGTTCTAGGCGCTACAGTCTGGAACCGCGCGACCGCTACGGTCGCAGGTTAAAAAAAAAATGGTTCAAATGGCTCTGAGCACTTTGGGACTTAACATCTATGGTCATCAGTTCCCCAGAACTTAGAACTACTTAAACCTAACTAACCTAAGGACATCACACAACACACAGTCATCACGAGGCAGAGAAAATCCCTGACCCCGCCGGGAATCGAACCCGGGAACCCGGGCGTGGGAAGCGAGAACGCTACTTCACGGCCACGACCGGTCGCATGTTCGAATCCTGCCTCGGGAATGGATGTGTGTGATGTCCTTAGGTTAGTTAGGTTTACGTAGTTCTATGTTCTAGGGGACTGATGACCTCAAAAGTTAAGTCCCGTAGTGCTCATAGCCATTTGAACCATTTTAAGCAAAGAAACAACATGAAAGATGACCAAGATATCGTTTGGTGCAAGTTTTAGTTTCTTCAGCTTCTCAATGAAATGTCACGAGTCTTTTATTCATATGTCAGTCTTCCCCAAATGCGGCTGTAGCAGAGAGGACAAGTCTTTTGCCAGTTTATAAGTCGGTGAGCCAGGAGTGCTAACAAGCGGTCTTAGTGTAACTTTATTCTTATGAATGTTTGCTAATCCATACAGCCACGGTGTCAGGAAGTCTTTTCTGAAAGTATTTGTATGGAGTGTAGCCATGCGTGGAAGTAAAACATGGACGATAAACAGATAAGAAGAGGATCGAGGATTTTTAAATGTGATGCTACAGAAGAACGCTGAAGATTAAGTGGGTAGGTCATATAACTAATGAGAACGCAAGGAACAGAATTGGCGAGAAAAGAAATTTGTGGTACAATCTAACTAGAAGAAGGAATTGGTTGATTTGATACATTTTGTGACTTCAAAGGATCACCAATGTAGCACTGAAGGGAAGTGTTGGGAATAAAAATCGTAGAGAGAGACCAAGAGATGAACACAGTAAGCATTTTCAGAAGGATGTGTATACTGCATTAGTTATTTGGTGATGATGAGGCTTGCACAGAATAGAGTAGCATGGAGTGCTGCATCAAACCAGTCTTCAGACTGAAGAATGCAGCAAAAGCGATAACACCAACATTACTCCTTCCCGTTGTACGAATGTGAGATCTGGACCATAAGAAAGGCTGAACGGGTTAGAATAAACTCCCTTGAATTATGGTGTTGGAGCTAAATCCATAGAGTTCCATGTACCGCAAAGAGAACGAACAGGTCCGTATTAAAGCAAGTAACACTAGGTTTTTTCCTTGGAGGGTCTGATACTGAAACAAAAGTTAACCTAAGAGAGACATTAGAAGACATGATTCTCTGGAAAAGATTTTAATACTGGGAAAGATCGAAGGTATAAGGAGAAGGAGGCGGCAATAGGATGAGATGGATCGATGGAATTAACAGAAGTTATCGATTTTGACCTAGAAAGCCTTGGGAAGGTAGCGCAGGACAGAAGAAATCGGCGTGATTTAGTTGATGAGGTCATGGAAAACGGAATCGACTAAACGATCAGAGAGAGAAGATATTTTCAAAAATTCTAAAAAGCGACTGGCTGTATAATATACCGAAATAAATTTACGATTTAAATCACAATTGCGGTTCGTAGCAATCAACGGATACGTATGGCGAATTTCCAGTTTTTTTGTTCCATTTAAGGCGAGACGTAGGCGAAAATACATCCAGCCATTTAAACATCGGTGTCTCCTACAACACTACTATCAAATTGTTAAAACCTGAGATTTTTATGTAGAACAGAGTGAATGATATTCTGTACAGTATTTGTTTGACAATCTTAATTCACTTCTATTTAATAAGGATTTGATTTTTTAATTGGCAGTGTACATATAATGTACCTCTTCTCATAAACTAATTTAGCATTAATACTGAAACTTCATAGCTTACATTGCGTAAAAGGCTGGTAAAATGTATGCAGCAGATTTTTGTTTAAGCTAATAGTTGCTTTCAAATTAGGTTTTCAGTTTTATGTTATGCGAGACTGCTCTAATTTCCTCATACAGTGAAGGAGAACTTTTCTTAGACAGAAGATAGAGAAAAGATGCTGCACTGGATTGTTCAGTAAGTGATTTTTATGAATTGTGCCACATTTCAGGGTGTTTGCTGTTACAGCTCCAGAGGAAAGGAACATTATATAAAAAAAATCTTCTGCAAAACCTAATTTAAAGTTTTTATTTCAATTTTTAACAATATTTCCACACCTCTAGTCACAAATGCTGTCAGTATCCATAATCTTCAAGCTCTTCCTTGCTCTTAGGAGTATTCTCTTCCCCTGACTCCTTTGCCAAGCATACTTTTGCGTGTTTTCGTCTGCTGCCTGCGATTTGTCAGGTCGTTGCTTCTGGGTGTCTTCAGTGAGAATGCCCCTACATGGAAGCCTAATCTCTGCAGCCACGTACTTAACATTTCTACTATTAAACGCCACATACAGTTATCTTCACATTTGGGGACACATATACTGTATTTCGACAACGCATCAATATAAAGTGATTGTAGCTCTCATTCATATTTTTTCCCATGTACACACTTTTTAGCAGTTCTAGATTGGCTAGGTATCTGCAGGTCGGTTTCATAACATTTACAACAGCAAGCCGTAAGCCATGCCTGAAGATTTTTTAAAACATATATGTAGGCAGGTTTCGATTATGAAACTTCGAAATGTCTTCGTTAAAGGACCAGTTTAATAAATTAATCAATGAAAAATCTAATTTTTTCGCTACTTTGCCCTACATCTGCCTTAAAGATGCTTTTTGAGGCCTCCTATGAACAGGTGGTGGTAGTGGTGCAGATATGCCTTACTGCTCAGTTTTTCTCGGAACATATTGGAAAGCTTGTGCAGCAATGAAATGGTGAGTGATTATATTGAAGAAACACATCATTGTAATTTTCCTTAGTATTGTTAGAAAAAGGTTGTGCAGATCCTTTTTACTTACCCTCATAAAAACGTCTGACCTCGAATAAGGGCCACTTCCCCTACTTGTATACAGCTTGGGGATAGCAGTCAGCAAATGTTAAATGCATTATGTTCTCCATTTTAAGGTTCACGGTCTACAGTTGCGTGATCTTCCAGCCGCCACGGCAGCATTATACGTCGTTCAGTATCGAGCACGCCGCGGCAAGACATGCGGCGCCAAGTTCTGAGCTGCAAATCCGCCGCCAACTCCTCTGCCGCTGCGGTGCGCGCTTGCTTACCACATTCGATCCCTGCTACAATAGTTCCCGGAGAGTGCTCATGATGCCCGACAAAGCGTGAAGCCAAGTGCTCCAGCGGCTTCTCGGGAGGCGGGCAGCACAAAAGAAAATCGACTGAAGGAAATGCCGCGCATTCTGCACAATCCCCTGCCTATTCTCTTCGCTATAGTTCTCCGAAGAAGCGCCAGGAGACGCAACGGTTTCTGTTTCCCCCGTTCCTCGCAGAGCGGCGCGCATAGCGCCGGAGTTAGCCGAGAGATGGCGGGCAGGGCCACAGCGGGTGCTACGAATCCCGTCTCTTGCTAGCTCGGAGGAGGAAGGCAAATGTTTCTCAATCCATCGTGCTGCCAAGTTTGTGCCATTTGTTGTCGTGACTCTGCCGTATGGCCGGATCTTTCTACGTGGAAAAAATTTATCTGCAGTGGTGAGAGACGACAGTGAAATTCTATTCTGTGCAGTCTTGTCAGCTTCACTCTCAGCATTTTTCTCGACCACGCTCCTGAAGTCGTCTCTTCTGTTAGTTCAGTTCTTTCATCACACGAAAAACATTTACTAAAAAGAACGAGGGCATTATATCTACGTTCTTCATGCATTCGCTCCAGATGTATGTGAAACGAGTGTAAATAATTATTACGAAGCCTTCGGTTCACCGATGAACTATACTGGTAAAATACACTGTTCAAAAGAAGTAGGGAAACATGTGCGTCAACGTCCGGTATGTTAAATCTATTTTGATACAGGCGCTACCTGTGGTCTTATTGGATGGCTTGAGATCTTCGCTTTCAATGTCGACAACAATTAAAATCATTCGTTGTCTATTGGCTGTGTTATGCTTTACACTATTAGGTTGACCCCTCAGAAGGAAGTGATTGCTGTTGTCACCATGTTTTCTAATGCGATTGCAGTTGTCATTTGTAGACGTTGTGTTCCACCAGGCACATGCAGTGCGTCATCGTCCAAGTTGCAACAGCAGTACGATCCAAAAAGGATGGACTTTAGGTTTTGTTGTCTCTCCATATGTCATCCATAGGTTGTGGACAAGATGCAGTCAGACAGGTCAGTTCACAAGGCGTTTTGGACAAGGCCGTCGATACATTACAATCCCATGTGAAGACTGATATCTCGCCATCTCTGCGTTGCGGCGTCATACGGTTACCGCCAGAGCAATACAAGACAGTTTCAGGGAGACGCACTTCATCTGCTGCGTTCGACCACACTAGTGAATAGGTTACGAGAAAGGACGTTACAACCCCGACATTCTGTTTGAGTACCCCGCCTTACACGACAATACCTTGCAGCTGGTCTTCTGTTCTGCAGTTCCCATGTCAACCGACAACTTTGTCAGTGGCGAAGTTCAGCGATGGACGAGTCCATATGTCCTCTGACGCAAGGTGATGGCCGTGATCATGTGCGGACCCCGTGACGAGCGGTACCTGCCAAACGTTGTCCAGAAAATCGACTGTGATGTTGTGGGGAGGCTTAAGTGTTGATAGCCATACCAATCTCGTCGTTGTCCGTGGTCACCTTGCCAGGTGCCGGGGTGGAGAAGAGTTTGTACCTCTTTAATTCAGACGAATTTTGCATGAGAACGAGACATGCACTCGACCCCCTCCTTATCTACCAACTAATTATGAGCACAACGGAAACGGAAGGAAACGATGGCGGGCCTGTTAGTTGGTAGAGAAAGGAGTGCACACTCACGATAATTTAATAAAAATTGTAATCTAATCAAAAAAAGAGAACTTTATCATAATAAACAACAGGAAATGGGGTGCTGCCTACATCTGCGAAATGATATGCGTATTAAATATTACAGTGAGATTTATTATACATCAGAACATAAATGCACATAATTGTTGACACACACAGTAAGTTAAAGGATAGGGTATACTGAAATATTATGAGAATAAGAGTTGGCTCGAGAACAAGGGGCTCCTACTCTCTGTGACGCAATAGGTTGACGATAATGACTGGAGGTCCTAATGAATCAAATATTAATCTCCTGACTATATAGCAGTATCGCAGTTAGTAGTGAGAGCTCAAATGGGATCACATGGAGAAACAAGCAAGGTGGACTTGTAGCAAAGCGAGCGCGCGTGCTGCTGAGGGATTCAGTATTAAACTGATAAGGTCCTACAATGCCGGGGCCGCAAAATACTGTACTAGTGTTGAAATCTGGTAGGCAGAGTCCTGATGATGTAGGCGCCGACTTCTGGCGTGCAGTAACTCTGTGTCAACCTCTGGCCAGGAAGGCTGTCCGAGAATTCTAAGTTCAGCCGAAAATGAGCGACCAAGTCGCAAGACTGTCCAGCTCTGAAGAAGATCAGATCCGAATCCCACGCCCGCGCAACGCAAGAGTGAAGCCAACAGTGCTCTACTCCCTACTCTCCTCGAAAAACTGCGAATCAGCATTCAGTTCTGATTCCAAAATTCGTCCACACTGTCTCGGAACAGCATTCGCGCCAACAGCGACCGTTCCCTCCAATTTAGAGCAGGGCTTTATGACGTCAACTAGCCTCAGTTTAAGTTGACCAGTCATGCCTCTGCTATTCAGCTGAGGGCACTGAACTTTCCGTTTGACCGGCTACGAAAACAACCTGCCTAGACCACCGGCCATCCGGCACCAGACAGTTGCACCCAGCAGGGCACAGTCCACAAGAATTCTCAGAATCACGAGGACAATGTAGGCAGTCGGTGCCAGGAATCTTCGTTCCGGACGCGTCGGAACGGTAAACACATAAACTGCAGCGACACTCAGATGTCTCGCAGGTCGTTTGACCCTGCATACAACAGGCGAAACTCGACCGACGTCAGTCGTTCCGCCAGGCGCTTTAGCCCATTGTACGAACCCTCAGAATTAGGGGGAGTCCAGCCCCCAACCTCAAATGCAGTGTGCCACGTCCTCCGATGCTCGCCTAGCACAGGCCACACATGGAAGTAGCCCAACATGTTTAGGACTCAAGAGAAAAGTATTTTTTGAGCTCTCAGTACAAATACTCTCATTACAATAACTTTATTTGGTCTGTTACTACCATGCAACGACATAGAACATTAATAAAATTGATGAGAATGAGAAGCGACGTGCGAAAGAGGGCATGGAACCTCTCAACCTTACCGAGAGGCAGTACATCCAACACATAGATCCTTTTGGACTATGTGGTGGCTGCTGCATACGGTGTTGCCCTGTCATTCCTTCTGTTTTCAGGGTCTACGTGGCGGGCGTCAGCTGGAATTTTTTGCGAAGCGTGGACGTTGAAGTTAAGGAAAGGCCGACTGTGAGTCCCGTCCTGAACCCCACTGTGCATGCATGGGACATGCTTGACAGACGTGTCTGTGGTCATCCTGTTCCACTACAGAGTCTCTGAGAACTCTTACGGCCTCTCATTCAAGAATGGGCACGGATACAATAGGTGACCTCTGCAGGCTTATATAGAACATGCCACATAGGTGTCAGTCAGTGATGAATGCTCGAGAGGTCGTAAATATTACCGAAGTTCTCAAAGTCCACTCGAAAGCACCCACGATGTCGGAATGAACGACTGTTACGACTTCATTTTAGACACTTGTCGGACATTTCAGTTCTTCTTGTGAAAATAGTCGAGCAAGTAATGATGTTTTGTCGCATTTGTCATTGATGAAAGATAAAGGTTATAATTTGGTAACATATCTTGTCCTTACTTACTGCTTAATGGAGCAGGGCAGACGCCTAAAGTCATGTTCCCCAGCATCTTTTTCATTGTACGTATATAAGTAATATTTCCTTTGCTGTTAGCCACACAAACACCATTCTGCTGATTTCATAGCTTAAATCATGCTCATTGGGAAGTAACAGGATATGAAGTGATTTATACTATATTTCAGGAGATCTCTCAGCATTTATTTTATGTCTGCAACCTGTTGTGACTGTTAATTTACCAGGTGAACGATTTATGACTCTAGTAAACATTGCGAAATCCAAGACCATAGGACGCGAGGTTCTGTTTAAGTTGTACGTGGGAAATGAGTGTTGTGGACTAGTGCTGGAATCCCACATTGCCTTCATGAGCAGGTTTCTAGTGGTCATGGATTCCTGTTGCAGTCTCCAACCTATTATGAAGTGCAAAATATGTATATGCACAGAACGGCGTAGCGTCTTTCACCGTCAAGGCTAGCGGTGGTGTAACATGGAATTAGCTTCATTTTCCCTAGGGATCAATAATTTTTGTACAATATGGTGTAAGGCGGCAAGATTTTGCCACCATACCCTTAATGTTATGTAATTCTTTTCGATTTGTATTTGTATTAGATCACTGTTTACAATGCACAATCGGGTTATTAACCATTTCATTGTCAGATGGTTCAAATGGCTCTGAGCACTATGGGACTTAACATCTGTGGTCATCAGTCCTCTAGAACTTAGAACTACTTAAACCTAACTATCCTAAGGACATCACACGCATCCATGCCCGAGGCAGGATTCGAACCTGCGACGCAGCAGTCGCGCGGTTCCGGACTGAGCGCCTAGAACCGCGAGACCACCGCGGCCGGCCATTGTCAGATACTGGTCGGTACCATGTACTAACAATTTCAGTAGTATTGCACGTCTGGGAGTTAATTAGAGATGAGCGCTGGCAGAAAGGGCAATGTGGGCAACACATTCCTCAGAAGTCACTGTTGGCTAAAGTGGGGCTGGGAAGAGAGTCGTAAAGTTCTGCAGGGGCGGATCTTTGCTACTCAGAGAGAGCAGATTGAGTAGGCGATGGTTGACAATGCTGGAGGCCGGAAGCGCGGACAGTGCGGGTAGGGGTTTGCCCTCTGGTGGTCTGAAAAACATCCAGAATAGCAGAGGACAGACAGAGGAGCGTTGGGGAAGGAGAAAGGAGATAATACATTCTTTCAATGCAAGGGAATGCACGGGCAAGGGCAGCCATACAATAGTTTGTAGGAGACTGTATTGGGGGTATGGCATATTTTCAATATTTTGGAAGATTAAAGACTTTCAGCTCTGCACTCGTCAAAAATCTGTCTAATATTGTCGTTTAAATCGTTTTCTTGAAATAAAAACACATGCGAGCGGGTACTAGACACTCCCTGCTCCCCTTGTCCATAGGTATGAGAGCCCTTGCTCAGGGGGTCGAAAATGATGATTGTGAATTGACATCCGAGGAATCGTCTCATGGGAATCGTCGGAGCACGTTTCCCACTGAAAAGCAGATACGCATCTTTGATTGGCCGGATGTTAAGGATGTAGGAGGGGAAGTGAAAACTTCCAGAAAATACTTAAAATGAGTATCTGCTCCAGGCAGTTGCTGGCAGATTCATGACCAATGTAGTGGGAGGTAGTAACATATATACATACATATACGGTGGTCCATTGATCGTGAGCGGACCAAATACCTCACGAAATAAGCGTCAAAAGAAAAAAAACTGCAAAGAACGAATCTTGTCTAGCTTGAAGGGGGAAACCAGATAGCGTTATGGTTGGCCCGCTAGATGGCCCTGCCATAGGCCAAACGGATATCAACTGCGTTTTTAAAAAATAGGAACTCCCATTTTTATTACATATTCGTGTAGTACGTAAAGAAATATGAATGTTTTACTTCGACCACTTTTTTCGCTTTGTGACAGATGGCACTGTATTAGTCACAAACATATGGCTCACAATTTTAGACGAACAGTTGGTAACAGTTAGGTAAAATACAGAACGTTAGTACGTTTGAACATTGTATTTCGGTTGTTCCAATGTGATACATGTACCTTTTTAAACTTATCATTTCTGAGAACACATGCTGTTACAGCGTGATTGCCTGTAAATACCACATTAATGCAATAAATGCTCAAAATGATGTCCGTCAATCTCAATGCATTTGGCAATACGTGTAACGACATTCCTCTCAGCAGCGAGTAGTTCGCCTTCCGTAATGTTCGCACATGCATTGACAATGCGCTGACTCATGTTGTCAGGCATTGTCGGTGGATCACGATAGCAAATATCCTTCAACTTTCCCCACAGAAAGAAATCCGAGTACGTCAGATCAGGTGAACGTGCGGGTGCTTCGACGACCAATCCACCTGTCATGGAATATGCTATTCAATACCGCTTCAACCGCACGCGAACTATGTGACGGTCATCCATCGTCTTGGAAGTACATCGCCATTCTATCATGCAGTGAAACATCTTGTAGTAACGTCGGTAGAACATTACGTAGGAAATCAGCATCAATTGCACCAATTAGATTGCCATCGATTAAATGGAGGCCAATTATCCTTCCTCCTATAATGCCGCAACATACATTTACCCCGCCAAGGTCGCTGATGCTACACTTGTCACAGCCATCGTGGATTTTCCGTTGCCCAATAGTACATATTATGCCGGTTTACGTTACCGCTATTGGTGAATGACGCTTCATCGTTAAATAGAACGCGTGCAAAAAATGTGTCATCGTCCCGTAATTTCTCTTGTGCCCAGTGGTAGAACTGTACACGACGTTCAAAGTCGTCGCCATGCAATTCCCGGTGCATAGAAATATGGTACGGGTGCAGACGATGTTGATGTAGCATTCTCAACACCGACGTTTTTGAGATTCTCGATTCTCGCGCAATTTGTCTGCTACTGAAGTGCGGATTAGCCGCGACAGCAGCTAAAACAACAACTTGGGCATAATCATTTGTTGCAGGTCGTGCTTGACGTTTCACATGTGGTCGAAGATTTCCTATTTCCTTAAATAACGTAACTATCCGGCGAACGGTCCGGACACTTGGATGATGTCGTCCAGGATACCGAGCAACATACATAACACACGCCCGTTTGGCATTTTGATCAAAATAGTTATACAACACGATATCGACCCTTTCCGCAATTAGTAAACCGTCCATTTTAACACGGGTTATGTATCACGAAGCAAATACCGTCCGCACTGGCGGAATGTTACGTGATACCACGTACTTATACGTTTGTGACTATTACAGCGCCATCTATCACAGAGCGAAAAAAGTGGTCCAACTAAAACTTTCATGTTTCTTTACATACTACACGAATATGTAATTAAAAATGGGGGTTCCTATTTTTAAAAAAACGCAGTTGATATCCGTTTGACCTATGGCAGCTCCATCTAGCAGGCCAACCATAGCGTCATCTGGTTTCCCCCTCAAAGCTAGACGAGTTTCATTCTTTGTAGCCTATTTCGTGAGATATTTGGCCCGGTCACTATCAATGGACCATGGTGTTACAAAAAGGTACGGTCAAACTTTCAGGAAACATTCCTCACACACAAAGAAAGAAAAGATGTTATGTGGACATGTGTCCGGGAACGCTTAATTTCCATGTTAGAGCTCATTTTAGTTTAGTCAGTATGTACTTCCTCGATTCACCGCCAGTTGGCCCAATGGAAGGAAGGTAATGTTGACTTCGGTGCTTGTGTTGACATGTGACTCATTGCTCTACAGTACTAGCATGAAGCACATCAGTACGTAGCATCAACAGTTTAGTGTTCATCACGAACGTGGTTTTGCAGTCAGTTTACTAATGCGGAATTGGCAGATGCCCATTTGATGTACGAATTAGCACGGGGCAATAGCCATGGCGCGGCACGTTTGTATCGAGACAGATTTCCAGAACGAAGGTGTCCCGACAGGAAGACGTTCGAAGCAATTGATCGACGGCTTAGGGAGCACGGAACATTGCAGCCTATGACTCGCGACTGGGAAGACCTAGAACTACGAGAACACCTGCAATGGACGAGGCAATTCTTCGTGCAGTTGACGATAACCATAATGTCAGCGTCAGAGAAGTTGCTGCTGTACAAGGTAACGTTGACCACATCACTGTATGGAGAGTGTTACGGGAGAACAAATTGTTTCCGTACCATGTACAGCATGTGCAGGCACTATAAGCAGCTGATTGGCCTCCACGGGTACCCTTCTGCGGATGGTTCATCCAACAATGTGTCAATCCTCATTTCAGTGCAAATGTTCTCTTTACGGATGAGGCTTCATTCTAACGTGATCAAATTGTAAATTTTCACAATCAACATGTGTAGCCTGACGAGAATCCGCAAGCAATTGTGCAATCATGTCATCAACACAGATTTTCTGTGAACGTTTGGGCAGGTATTGTTGGTGATGTCTTCATTGGGCCCCATGTTCTTCCACCTACGCTCAATGGAGCTGCTAGAACATGTGCCTTTACAAGTACGACACAACATGTGGTTCATGCACGATGGAGCTCCTGCACATTTCAGTCTAAGTGTTCGTACGCTTGTCCACAACAGATTCGGTGACCGATGGATTGGTAGAGGCGGACCAATTCCATGGCCTCCACGCTCTCCTGACCTCAACCCTCTTGACTTTCATTTATGGGGGCATTTGAAAGTTCTTGTCTACGCAACGCCGGTACTAAAGGTAGAGACTCTTCGTGCTCCTATTGTGGACGTCTGTGATACAATACGCCATTCTCCAGGGCTGCATCAGCGCATCGGGGATTCCATGTGACGCAGGGTGGATTTATGTATCCTCGCCAACGGAGGATATTTTGAACATTTCCTGTAACAAAGTGTTTGAAGTCACTTTAGTACGTTCTGTTGCTGTGTGTTTCCATTCCATGATTAATGTGATTTGAAGAGAAGTAGTAAAATGAGCTCTAGCATGGAAAGTAAGCGTTTCCGGGCACATGTCCACATAACGTATTTTCTTTCTTTGTGTGAGAGGAATGTTTCCTGAAAGTTTCGCCGTACCTCTTTGTAACACACTATATATATATATATATATATATATATATATATATATATATATATATATATAGGCAGAGATTACACAACGCAGACTGTGTTGGATTTGCCGGCTCTTAATTACAATTTTTGCCACCCACAACCACCCACTTCCACCCACCGTGACCAAAACACCACAGTGCACAGTGCGAGATTGAAGGCTACTCCCTTTATATATATATATATATATATATATATATAAAGGGAGTAGCCTTCAATCTCGCACTGTGCACTGTGGTGTTTTGGTCACGGTGGGTGGAAGTGGGTGGTTGTGGGTGGCAAAAATTGTAATTAAGAGCCGGCAAATCCAACACAGTCTGCGTTGTGTAATCTCTGCCTAGTTTCTAGTCAGTGATATAACGAGATCTTTGGAACGTGGTAAACTTTTAATACAATGCAAAATGATTATATGGGAATGAACAATGACTCATAAAAACGTCTTGAAGCACTCGAAAAATATTGCAAGATCATCGGAAAAACAGCAGATCAATCGGAGGAGTATTGGTACTACTGTCAGGAGACTTTTGGCAAACATTAGCGGTAATTCCAAAAGCAACACTGGCAGTTGAAATAAACGCAAGTTTAAACAGATTAATATTTTTGGATAAGACTGAAAAGTCGTCTTTGAGAGAATACATGCGTGTAATAATAATAGGAGATCCAAAGCTCACATAATTGCCGAAAATTTATTAAAATGGGAAATGGCACTTGCCGTCTTGATCCGTACTCTCGTAAGCTTATTTTAACTCAAGAATTACGCAACGTGGTAGTAGCCAAGGAACAACTTATTGCTGAAATGTATCCATCGATAGAAATGAACCACCTAAAGAAAGAATGATTGTGTGAGTGAACGATTTTAACACCAAGGAATGACCTAGTGCAAAAAATAAATAATCAATACAGAAGATGATTTCAGAAGCAGAAACAATGTACAGATCGATAAACACAATAAGCTGAAAGTGTCATCTTTCCAACCGAATTTTTAAACTCATTAAATCCGTTCAGTATACCTCTGGATGCATTGAAACTGAAAGCTGGATTGCCAGTAATAGTATTATGAAATATTAACTCACGCAAATTGTGTAATGGTGCAAGGTTATGTGTCAAACAACTACTTAATATTATTGAAGCAATAAAATAAACTGCCGAACAAAAAGGAAAATTGGTGTCCATACCAAGACCCTCATTGATTTAAACTCATATGCCGTTTTCTTTTACAAGATTTAATTTTCTGCAAAATTAGCTTATAATATGACAACCAATAAGGCGCAGTGCCAAAAATTTCACTAATACAGAGTTAATTTGAAAGAATCCAGTTTTTCACATGAACAGCTCTACTTTGTGTTTCACTTGTCGGACAAGAAGAAAATATATAGGTGTACGTGCTACACTTCCAAACATCAAATATAGTGCATAAGAATATAATTAACGTACGAGGTGCATTCAAGTTCTAAGGCCTACGATTTTTTTTGTAATTAACTACTCACCCATAATCGATGAAACTGGTGTTACTTCTCGACTTAATTGCCCTGCAGACGTACACATTTTTCACAACGCTGATGCCATGATTCCATGGCGAAGGCTTCTTTAGGAGTCTGTTTTGACCACTGGAAAATCGCTGAGACAATAGCAGCACGGCTGGTGAATGTGCGGCCACAGAGAGTGTCTTTCATTGTTGGAAAAAACCAAAAGTCACCAGGAGCCAGGTCAGGTGAGTAGGTAGCATGAGGAATCACTTCAAAGTTGTTATCACGAAGAAACTGTTGCGTAACGTTAGCTCAATGTGCGGGTGCGTTGTCTTGGTGAAACAGCACACGCGCAGCCCTTCCCGGCCTTTTTTGTTGCAGTGCAGGAAGGAATTAGTTCTTCAAAACATTTTCGTAGGATGCACCTGTTACCATAGTGTCCTTTGGAACGCAATGGGTAAGGATTACGCCCTCGCTGTCCCAGAACATGGACACCATCATTTTTTCAGCACTGGCGGTTACCCAAAATTTTTTTGTTGGCGTAGAATCTGAGTGCTTCCATTGAGCTGACTGGCGCTTTGTTTCTGGATTGAAAAATGGCATCCACGTCTCATCCATTGTCACAACCGAAGAAAAGAAAGTCCCATTCATGCTGTCGTTGCGCGTCAACATTGCTTGGCAACATGCCACACGGGCAGCCATGTGGTCGTCCGTCAGCTTTCGTGGCACCCACCTGGATGACCCTTTTCGCATTTTCAGGTCGTCATGCAGGATTGTGTGCACAGAACCCACAGAAATGCCAACTCTGGAAGCTACCTGTTCAACAGTCATTCGGCGATCCCCCAAAACAATTCTCTTTACTTTCTCGATCATGTCGTCAGACCGGCTTGCGCGAGCCCGAGGTTGTTTCGGTTTGTTGTCACCCGATGTTCTGCCTTCATTATACTGTCGCACCCACGAACGCACTTTCGACACATCCATAACTCCATCACCACATGTCTCCTTCAACTGTCGATGAATTTCAATTGGTTTCACACCATGCAAATTCAGAAAACGAATGATTGCACGCTGTTCAAGTAAGGAAAACGTCGCCATTTGAAATATTTAAAACAGTTCTCATTCTCGCCGCTGGCGGTAAAATTCCATGTGCCGTGCGGTGCTGCCATCTCTGGGACGTATTGACAATGAACGCGGCCTCATTTTAAAACAATGCGCATGTTTCTCTTTCCAGTCCGGACAAAAAAAATCGGAGGCCTTAGAATTTGAATGCACCTCGTAAAGGCTTCATGTGTAAAATTTTTGTGCGAAAAAAAAGAAACGAAGAAGTCTTTCACTGCAGTTTTTTGTCCATTATTACATTTGTAAAACAGCTGACAGAAAACTGAAGCCCCATCGAAGGGGGTTATTATCACCTATTGTTTTTATAATGGCCACTGGGATTCGTCGCCTGAGCACAAACTTAGACGCTGTGTGCCCAGGAGGAGCAGCAGGCACTTGGTGTGAAGATACTTCCCAGTGGGATTCGATCGAAGACACTTCCGTCTGGTGATTGACCTAGAGTCTTCGCTGGCGAGAGCCACAGTGGAGAATCTTGCGCTGGGATTCTGAGAAGTTCCTGGTTGGTGAGCGAACAAAAAATCATGACTTGTGTTCTGTCTTGTACTGAGATAATTTTAGTCCTAAGAGTTTGCGGAAGACATGTTGCGTTCACTGTGTGGGCGGAGAATTACAAGTATGCCACATACATCATCTGCACAGTAGCCAACGCCCCAACGAGCGGATCATTGGTGCAGTATAACTGCTGCACATACTTCAGTGGGTGTATGCGCACATCAGTTAGGTGGTTAGGGAAACACTCGTAGTAAATGTGTTGAGTTCCGTTTCCTTGTCCACTGAGCTTGTCCTGAAAGAGCCAGTGAGGATAAAGAGATTATGTTTCTCACGGCTAATCTGTATCAGCCAATTCTGTGTCCATCTATTAAAGGGGTGAGCGGTCTAAAGAAAGTCAAACATATTCTGCCAATCTCGAAATTACGTGGAGGGTAGAATCCGGTATTGTGTACTTCATATTTATACAATTTTTTGCACTCAGTAGAATAAATCATTTGCGGTATACAAATTATGACTCATTCTAGTAGCATCCCGATACGAATATCTGGTTTAATTTCCTAGACTGAAGTGAAGTAAAGCAACATCCCGACACTTCGTTTCATTGAAATCACTAGGTGTAGTCTGTCAATGGCAGGGTCGTTCTACTCGTTTGCAGGCGCTAGAATTCCATAACGGAACAATATTAGGCAACCATACATACACATGCTGTATGTTACAGGTACCACGGGGGTTTACTTAAAAATGGTTGTCAAGGCAATATTTTACCTTCCAATTTTTCGCATTAATGCGCTTCGACTTGCTGGGACAACTCTCAGGTTTCTATTATACGGCCTAAAGCCCTCTAAAACGAGAGAGTATTCTTCACGAAGCTATATTTATTTCAGAGTGTACTAATGTTTTAACACTCAAAAAATGGCTCTGAGCACTATGGGACTTAACTGCTGAGGTCATCAGTCCCCTAGAACTCAGAACTACTTAAACCTAACTAACCTAAGGACATCACACACATCCATGCCCGAGGCAGGATTCGAACCTGCGACCGCAGCAGTCGTGCGGTTCCAGACTGTAGCGCCTAGAATCGCTCGGCCACGCCGGCCGGCTTTAACACTCAAAACACCTCAGTCATCCTAAGTAGATACAAATGTCTATCTTACCCAGGTTAACTCATATAGAGTTATATTATTACTACTGAGCACAAGTCTCACTACATTTTTATTTCCCATTGTGTTACAATGAGAAGGTTAGCGTACTATATTGGGTAATATTACATATTTTCCTCTACAAACAATTACCTCGTTATCTCTGATTAATTATTTATTTCCTCGTTTTGTTTTGATACTGTAACAGCCGGCCGGAGTGGCCGAGCGGTTCTAGGGGATTCAGTCTGGAACCACGTGACCGCTACAGTCGCAGGTTCGAATCCTGTCTCGGGCATGGATGTGTGTGATGTCCTTAGGTTAGTTAGGTTTAAGTAGTTCTAAGTTCTAGGGGACTGATGACCTCAGAAGTTAAGTCCCATAGTGCTCAGAGCCATTTGAACCATTTAATTTGACACTGAAACAGCTGCAACACTGATCTGTGTGGCTTTTGATCTAGTAGATCAGAATCTAGCACTGTGATTTTATGTAGAATATAGTATGATATTTTGGTAAGTAGACAGACATATGTCGAAAAATTTTTTTTCTCAGTACCCCTGTGAAATTAAAGGAATCATAGTTTACACTTTTCATACAGCTGAAACTCTGAGGATTTTCATCATTTACAGGGATGACGATATAAATCATGAATTACTCATTTTTCAGTAGTGGATCTTCATCACTTCGGTTTAGGGACGTACAATTAATGCCGATATTTATAAAATATCTATGTTAAGAATTTAAACATTTATATTTTAATATCGAAAATGATGCGCAAAAAAATTGAAACAACAATGTTACAACAAAAACCATTGACTTGGATGAAAGTATACGACTTGTTGCTATGGTCATCCTATCGATGGCACCACCACAGACGTCTTATTACCAACCACACAAATGGCACCATAGATATAGAAAAACGGCAGCTTAAGCTGCATTTCACTTCCGCCAATGGGAACGCACTTGCAAACAAATTTGTAGCTTTCCTTACTGGCAAAAAACTATTATAGATCAATAAGGATCACTCACGATTTGATACATCAACCCTTTCGAAAAATTTCCTACACCTACTATACCCACGAGGCGCGCACACCGTCTATTCGATTTCACTAGCTTCCAGCCACTCCACCAAATTACTTCAACATCCCGCCTTTCACTTAGTGAACCTCTAGAGCAGAATGCAGGTACAGTATCTGACTAAAAGTATCCGAACAGCCCTACGTAATGCGGAACTGATCACTAAATGCTACGAGAGGCGGGCTTGCCAATGCAAAAGAGGGCGGGGAATATTTTGTTGTCAGCAGAGCAGCAGTAACAGCAAAATGGGTCGGTAAGGAGAAATAAGTGACGTCGAATGTGGAATAATCACTGCATGTAACCTGTGCAACAGATGCGTCAGGGACATTTCAACCCTTATAAATCTGCTCAAATCGATTGTTGATAATGACAGTACGAAGTGGAAGCACGAAGGAACAAGTACAGCTAAATCAATACCAGCTAGACCTGATTTACTAACAGACAGAGCATTGCAGAAGGTGGTTGTGACAAAACGAAAGAAATTATCGGAAGGTATCACTCGTAAATTTCAAAGCGCTACCATTACGGAATGCGGGGAGTAACTCACAATTGGTTCATCTCTTACTTTAACAACACACAGCAAAAGGTCATTATTCACAGTATTGAGAATGGCGGTGACGTGGGGTCTGAGTGGGGTACGGTCAAAGGGGGACGGGGATGCCGAGGGATCAGTTCCTGTTCCTTATTTATATAAATAGCATGCTTTCTAGTATTATGGGTAACTCTAAAATATTTCTGTTTGCTGATGACACTAGCTTGATGGTAAAGGATGTTCTGTGCAACGTTGGCTCGCTTTCAAATAGTGCAGTTCATTACATACGCTACTGGCCATTAAAATTGCTACACCAAGAAGTAATGCAGATGATAAACGGGTATTTATTGGGCAAATATATTATACGAGAACTGACTTGTGATTACATTTTCACGCAATTTGGGTGCATATATCCCGAGAATTCAGTACCCAGAACAACCACCTCTGGCCGTAATAACGGCCTTGATACGCCTTGGCATTGAGTCCAACAGAGCTTGGATGGCGTGTACAGTAACAGCTGCCCATGCAGCCTCAACACGATACCACAGTTCATCAAGAGTAGTAACTGGCGTATTGTGACGAGCCAGTTGCTCGGTCACCATTGACCAGACGTTTTCAGTTGGGGAGAGATCTGGAGAATGTGCTGGCCAGGGCAGCAGTCGAACATTTTCTGTATCCAGAAAGGTCCGTGCAGGACCTGCAACATGCGGTCGTGCATTATCCTGCTGAAATGTAGGGTTTTGCAGGGATCGAATGAGGGGTAGAGCCAAGGGGCGTAAAACATCTGAAATGTAACGTCCACTGTTCAAAGTACCGACAATGCGAACAAGAGGTGACCGAGGCGTGTAACCAATGGCACTCCATACCATCACGCTGGGTGATACGCTAGTATGGCGATGGTGAATACACGCTTCCAATGTGCGTTCACCACGATGTCGCCAAACACGGATGTGACCATAATGATGTAGTAAACAGAACCTGGATTCATCTGAAAAAATGACGTTTTGCCATTCGTGCACCCAGGTTCGTCGTTGAGTACACCATCGCAGGCGCTCCTGTCTGTGATGCAGCGTAAAGGGTAACTGCAGCCATGGTCTCCGAGCTGATAGTCCATGCTGCTGCAAACGTTGACGAACTGTTCGTGCAGATGGTTGTTGTCTTGCAAACTTCCCCATCTGTTGACTCAGACATCGAGACGTGGCTGCACGATCCGTTACAGCCATGCGGACAAGATGTCTCTCATCCCGACTGCTGGTGATACGAGGCCGTTGGGATCCAGCACGGCGTTCCTTGTTACCCTCCTGAACCCACCGATTCCATATTCTGCTAACAGTCATTGGATCTCGACCGACGCGAGCAACAATGTCGTGATACGACAAAACCACAATCGCGATAGGCTACAATCCGACCTTTATCAATGTCGGATACGTGATGGTACGCATTTCTCCTCCTTACAAGAGGCATCAAAACAACGCTTCACAAGGCAACGCCAGTCAACTGCTGTTTGTGTATGAGAAATCGGTTGAAAACTTTCCTCATGTCAGCACGTTGTAGGTGTGAATGCTCTGAAAAGCTAATTATTTGCATATTACAGCATCTTCTTCATATCGGTTAAATTTCGCGTCTGTAGCACGTCATCTTCGTGGTGTAGCAATTTTAATGGCCAGTAGTGTAAGTTCATGGCTAGTAGAAAATAAACTAAAGTTTAATCACAGTAAGACTCAGTTTTTACAGTTTCTAAAATACAATTCAACAAAACCTGTCGTTTCAGTTTTACAGAATGGGCGTATGATTGGTGAAACTGAACAGTTCAAATTTTTAGGTATTCAGATAGATAGTAAACTGTCGTGGAATGCCCATGTTCAGGATCTTGTTCAAAGACATAATGCTGCCATTTTTACTATTCGAACGATATCTGAAGTAAGTGATCGCTCGACACGAAAGTTAGTGTATTTTGCTTATGTTTATTACCTTATGTCATATGGTATTATATTTTGGGTTAACTCTTCCCATTCTAAAAGCTATTTTTGGCTCAGGAACGGACGGTTCGGGCAATAAGAGGTGTAAGTTCGCTAACTTCTTGTCGACCCCTTTTCACTAGTATGGGTATTTTGATGTTGGCCTCTCAAAACATATATTCTTTATTTATTTATTTATTTATTTATTTATGCATTTATTTTACCTGGCAAGATTAGGTCCTTCAGGCCCTCTCTTACACCTAACCAGGCATACTCAGATTGAACGAGTTACAGTTTCTAAATAACATTAAGGACATTTAACGTATTATGCAGTATTGATGTTAAACAAAAAATTGAGATTATAACAGTAGTACAATGATAATTATAGCAATAAAAATAATTATAACAATCAAGAATGATAATGATAATAATAATAATAATAATAATAATAATAATAATAATAATGATAGTGACTATGTATATGAAAGTAAACATACTTTTCTTTTGTGAATGTCAGTCCCATTGTTAGTTGGGAATTTTCTCGTTATATTCTTGCAGCTTGTGAGTTATTCTCATCGAGCAGAGACATAAGACGATAGAATGTGGTGAAAGAGATATATAAGAGGTAGATAGGTTAGAGGAAGAGAAAAAGATTGGTAAAATTCGAAGCTGTGATGGAGAGGAGAAAGAATGAGATGGGAGGGGCCCAACAATGGTGGCTATACCGTCCCTAATATGTAAGTTTTGAGTTCCCTCTTGAATGTTGAGTAGTTCTGGATAAGACGCAGATCACAGGGGAGTGCGTTCCATAGTCGTATGGCTGAGATGGAGAATGACACGGAGAAAGATTTTGTGTTATGTAAAGGTACAGCCAAGATGACAGACGTATCCGATCTGGTATTGCGATTGTGGAATGATGATAGGTGTTTAATGTGAGAAGATAAGTATTGGGGGCACCAGTGGCTAAGAAATCGATGAAGTAAGCACATCGTGTGGAGATCGCGTGCCTTATGTGGGCGTATCCAACCTAGCTGGGAGTATGAAGGACTGATATGATCATACAACCGAATGTTGTTTAACATGGGTTGGAAATATTTTTCTAAATTTTTGAATTGCGTGTAGGGAGGAGAGCGATTTCCGGCAAGCTGTGACTGTTTGTTCTTCGCAGTTTAGGTGTTCATCCAAGATTATTCCAAGGTCTTTTACTGTCTTTTGGTATGGTAGTTGGGTACCATTGAGGAGTATTTGAGGGACCGTTTCGCGAAAGTACCGGCTGATTAACTTTGGATGAGATATAAGTGTGACCTGGGATTTCTTGGGGTTTAGTTTCAGACCTAGGTTCTGTGCCCATCGAGAAACAGAGCAAATATCTGCGTTCATACTCGCTACTGCGCCAGCAATGTTTTTGGGGCTTGCACTTATGTACAGTTGGATGTCGTCAGCATATAGATGATATCTGCAGGAGTGAATCACTGAAGAAATATCATTAATGTACAGTGAGAAGAGTAGTGGACCAAGGACGGAGCCTTGGGGAACTCCAGAGTGCACGCTTTTCCATGATGACTTTTCCGACCCACAAACGACTTGTTGACTTCTGTTTTTGAGGTAGCTGTCGAACCAGTTATTGCGCTGATTGAGAAATTCAGCTGTTTCATTTTAATTAGTAATATATCGAAGTCAACTGTGTCAAAAGCCTTGCTAAAGTCAAGCAGTGTTAGGATAGTAGCTTCACGTCTGTCCATAGCATGTTTAATGTCATCAGTTACTTTGATTAATGCAGTTGCTGTACTATAGTGCTTTCGAAAGTCTGACTGATATTCGTCATGGATGTTATGAGTTTTGAGGTAATCCGTCAGCTGTTCATGGACGATGTATTCTAGGGCTTTAGATATTGCAGGTAGTATGCTGATCGGCCTGTAGTCACCTGGCGACTTAGGGTTGTCAGTCTTGGGTATAGGCTGGATTAAACTTTGCTTCCACTCAGTAGGATATGTACTACTGACAAGAGACAGGTTGAAGATGTCTGTGATAACTGGAATAATAGTGTCTACGACGTTTTTAATCATGCCAATGCTCACTCCATCATTTCCTACTGCCTCGGAAGAGATTCTCATAATTGCCTTGTATACTGTGCCGGTAGTGACATGTTTTAGGAAAAACTTGTCTCTCGAGAGATTGATATCTTGGGGCTGGTAATTTGTCGCTGCGTGGCAGATTACAGCTGTTGAGAAGAAATCGTTTATTGTCGTTTCTCGTTAATAACATCGGCTTATTCCCAAGAACAGGCAACTTCCACTCAGTTAATAAAATGGTTCAAATGGCTCTAAGCACTAGGGGACTGAACGTCTGAGGTCATCAATCCTATAGACTTAGAACCACTTAAACCAAACTACCCTAAGGACATCCCACACAGCCATGCCCGAGGCAGGATTCGAACCTGCGACCGTAGCAGCAGCGCGGTTCCGGACTGAAGCGCCTATAACCGCTCGTCCACAGCGACCGACACTCACTTAATACTCGGCTGAAATCGAACTTGCATTTGGATCGGACTTCCTTAACTCGTGTGCCGTATACTGCTGCATCCATTTTGAATAAACCACCACAATAATTAAAAAATCTTAGAATTTATCCACGCGCTATCAAATCGAAACTGAAGTGTTTCCTCATGGGTCACTCCTTCTATTCTGTTGAGGAGTTCCTTGAAAAATCAAGCTGATTCTTATGTTATAAATGTGATTGCGTTTATTTAAACTTATGGCATGACTTTTTGGGTCCATAAATGTTTTATTTTTATCTGTTATGCTGTTATTGCATGACCTTGGAGATTTGTTCCTCGATTTGGTCCTCTGGAACTTGACGTGTAAATAAAAATAAAAAAGTAGTACACCTATCACCATCATTGTGCGCGTGTAGTTAAAAGCAATGGGGTACAGTGGTCTGGCAGCTCCTCATAATCCACACGTTCCTGTACATCTACATCTACATCTTCATCTACATGGATACTGTGCAAATCACATTTAAGTGCCTGGCAGAGGGTTCATCGAACAACCTTCACAATTCTCTATTGTTCCAGTCTCGTATAGCGCGCGGCAAGAATGAACACCTGTATCTTTCCGTACGAGCTCTGATTTCCCTTATTTTATCTTGGTGATCGCTCCTCCTTATGAAGGTCGGTATCAAAAAAAATATTTTTGCATTCGGAGGAGAAAGTTGGTGATTGGAATTTCGTGAGAAGATTCCGTCGCAACGAAAAACGCCTTTCTTTTAATGATGTCCAACCCAAATCCTGTATAATTTCTGTGACACTCTGTCCCATATTTCGCGATAAAACAAAACGTGCTCTATTTTTTTGAACTTTTGCGATACACTCCGTCAGTCCTATCTGGTAAGGATCCCACTCTGCGCAGCAGTATTCTAAAACAGGACGGACAAGCGTAGTGTAGGCAGTCTCCATAGTAGACCTGTTACATGTTTTAAGTGTCTGTGCCAATAAAACACAATATTTGGCTAGCCTCCACCACAATATTTTCTGTGTGTTCCTTCCAATTTAAGTTGTTTGTAATTGTAATACCTAGGTATTTAGTTGAATTTACGGCTTTTAGATTAGACTGATTTATCGTGTAACTGAAGTTTAACGAGTTCCTTTTAGCACTCATGTGGATGACCTCACACTTTTCGTTTTTCAGGGTCAACTGCCATTTTCCGCACCATTCAGATTTTTTTTCTAAATCGTTTTGCAGTTTGTTTTGATCTTCTGATGACTTTTTTAGTCGATAAACGACAGCATCATCTGCAAACAACCGAGGACGGCTGCTCAGATTGTCTCCAAAATCGTTTATATAGATAAGGAACAGCAAAGGGCCCATAACACTACATTGGGGAATGCCAGAAATCACTTCTGTTTTACTCGATGACTTCCCGTCAGTTACTACGAACTGTCTGACAGGATATCACAAATCCAGTCACATAACTGAGACGATATTTCATAAGCACGCAATTTCACTACGAGCCGCTTGTGTGGTACAGTGTCAAAAGCCTTCCGGAAATCCAGCAATACGGAATCGATCTGAAATCCCTTGTCAATAGCAGTCAACACTTCATGTCAATAATTAGATAGTTGTGTTTCACAGGAACGATGTTTTCTAAACCCAAGTTGACTTTGCGTCAATTGACCATTTTCTTCGAGGTAATTCATAATGTTCGAACACAATATACGTTCTAAAATCCTGCTGTATATCGACGTTAACGATTTGGGCCTGTGATTTAGTGGATTACTCCTACTACCTTTCTCGAATTTTGGTGTGACCTGTGCAACTTACCAGTCTTTGGTTACGGATCTTTCGTCGAGCGAACTGTTGTATATGATTGTTAAGTACGGAGCTAATGCATCAGCATACTCCTAAAGGACTCAGTGCTAAGTGACGCTTGAGGTGGTACTAGGACGCGACGCGACAGGACAGTGGATGATTGGAAACGAATGATCTGGAGTAATGAATACGCTGTACACTGTCACAATTGAATGGGTCTGGGTTTGGCGAATGTCTGGAGACCATTACCTGCTGTAATGTGTAGTGGCAAAAGTGACGTATTACGGCATGAGGGTGTTTTAGTGATTAGGATGTGTCTCCTCATCACTCTTAAGAAAAGGCCAAATGCGGAAGGATATGACACATTTTAGAACGTTGGGTACTGTGTGCAGCAGACGAACAGTTCAAAGACGATGATAGTACTGTATTAGTATGACAGTCCACCCTGTCATAAAGCAGTATCTGCGTGGCAATAGTTTGCGGTCAGTAACATTCATGAAATGGACTGGCCTGCTTAGAGTGCTGACCTGAACGGAATGGAACACCTTTGGGATCAGAACATCGAGCTCGCTCCAGACCGAAGCGCCCAGTATCAGTATTTTGTGTGATTTCGGCTCTGGAGGAAGAATGGACTGCTTTCCTCCACAGACGTTCAAACACTTCATTGAAAGTGAGAGTTCAAGCAATCACGAAGGTAAAGGGTAGACACACCTCTTATTAAAGGCCACTAATAAGTGTCTGGACATTTTTGATCAGACAGAGTATTTGATGAAGCAGTTCATCCTTCTGTTAGTAGCATTCATGTTTAAGGTTTAACTTCCTGGCAAAAATTTAGAAAAGTTTATTTCCAACAAGTGCTGAAAAACATAGATCGTTATGGAAAAGTCACTAGCCTATTAGCAACCATATTAGGATCCAAACATAGCTCATTTAGCAGGAGTACGGAAAGAATAGTCCTTCATCTTTAGAACCAAACAAAGCCTCTGCTGTGTGTGGGCCATCTGCTTTGTTTACCAGCAGCCCCTATCACAACAGCGTCATGAAATGGCCTACCCAGCTAAGCCACAGGGACCACACGGAAACCCTCATGCGCTCACCATGCCGACAGGTGGCAGCTCGAGCGTCATCAGAGGTCACTTGCTCTGCGCACCTGCTTGGCTCTACGCGATCACGTGGCAGCAAATAGATCCAGATTAGAGATTAGATTAGATTAGTTATTCGTTCCATAGACCCGTGCTGAGGAGATCCTCGTGGATGTGGAACATGTCAATGTTTTTTAAAGCTGAAATTACAATACTAATTGTATGAATATATACATCATTTATTTCTATTAAAAAATTCGTCACTGGAGTAGAAGGAGTTGGCCACTAGTAAGTCTTTCAGGCTCCTTTTAAACTGATCTTTATCTGTAACTAAATTTTTTGTTTGCTGTCAAATTATTGAAGATGAGTGTTCCTGAGCAGTGGACCCCTTTTTGAACTAAAGTAAGTGCTTTTAAGTCCTTGTGCAGATCATTTTTGTTCCTGGTATTATATGTATGAACCGAGCTGTTTGTTGGAAAAAGAGATTTATTATTGAGGACAAATTTCATTAAGGAGTAAATATACAGAGAGGCAGTAGTTAGAATACCCGGTTCTTTGAAGAGGTTTCTACAGGACGTCCGTGAGTTTACTCCACAAGTAATACGTGTTACACGCTTTTGGACTCTGAAAACTTTTGTTTGACTTGAAGAGTTACCCCAAAATATTATACCATATGACATTATGGAATGAAAGTAGGCAAAGTATGCAAGCTTTTTCATTTTTATGTCGCCTATGTCAACTAAGACTCGAATTGCAAATACAGATTTGTTAAGGCGTTTCCGCAGTTCTGTGGTGTGCTCCTCCCAACTGAATTTATTATCAAGTTGTAATCCCAGGCATTTAAAACTGTCAATCTCTTCTATCTGCTCTTCTTCATACTTTATGCATATGCTGGGTGGAAACCTCTTACAGGTTCTTAATTGCATATGGCGAGTCTTTTCGAAGCTTAATGTCAGTGAGTTGGCTTTAAACCATTTATTAATATCCATGAAAATATCATTAGCAGATCTTTCTAGAACTACACTCGACATTCTATTGATTGCAATACTTGTGTCATCTGCAAACAAAACGAACCCTGCTTCTGGCAGTGTAACTGATGAGAGATCATTAATGTACACAAGAAAAAGGAATGGTCCTAAGATGGATCCTTGTGGGACACCAAGTGTAATTTCTTCCAATTCTGATGATAACTGGTGACTTAATTCACTAGTCCCTTCCACTGACACCCTTTGCTTCCTGTTAGCGAGGTATGACTTGAAACATTTTGCAGCACTGCCTGTGACACTATAGAATTCTAATTTATTTAAAAGGATGTTGTGGTTCACACAATCAAATGCATCCTGGCGCTGGCAGGGTATTTAGGGCCAACATTAGGGTGCGCTTGGACAGTTCTTTCCTTCGAGTCCTTTGTGCCAATCTCTGATCACAGCTGTGGTCCATCAAACAGAGCTTTCGGTAAGAAACCACTGGAATGTCCGACTCCATGCAACCTCCAGCCACCACTGCACTTGGAGCTGCCAGCGACTACCTCAGGCGTCACCTGGAAGTGGCTTCTACTCTGGGGACTGCAATGGAGTGTGGTATTAATCACTGTCGTTGCTTTGTGTTTTAACAGTTCAACTCCAACTTAAGACTTTGACTTTGTCTGTTACTAGGGACATCTGCCCAGTTTACTAACTTTTGTAAAATCAGTGATCACCACACTTTACAACAAACAGTTTTTGCAAATAACTTACTCCAAGAAGGAGCTCTTGTTTTATGTGTTCCATTATAAAATTGTTCTACATTGTTTACCTGATCTGTGTTCTCAAGTGTCTCCACAGGCAGGGGACATTTCAGCTCGCCCCTCCCAGTATCAGAAACCGGTTCTGGCGTACACAATATTTAAAGGCCCAACACATGGACATTGCCAGAAATAATGAGTTACAAGGGTGGAACACATTGTACACAATTTCGATGCCACTATATTTGTCGAATTTCCCTTCATCCAAGAGGATTTGGGAAATGGCTTTACAGAACTTACGTTAGTACGCGTCAAATTTGTTGGTTAATGTTTAAGTGAACTGAATGTAACGGTTTCTTGATCTGCATGACGGCAGAGCATTTACTGGTGCGGAAGAGCCGCATGAGGAAATCTTTGACGTACAGCAAAGAGAAAGAACATGGAGTAATTTTAGTACCATCTATTACTATCGTCCTTCAGCCGGCTTTGTGAATCGACAGCGCTTGGCAGCCAGTCCGCCACCAGCCTTCGAGACAGCGGGGAGGCCGAAACAATTGCTGCTTCTGTCCGCAGCTGGCCCAATCGTCTCCCGGAAGGCCCTTTGTTTCGCGACGTCGGGGTCAGCTCGGCGCTTCCCCCGCGTCTGCCGTCCCAGCAGAGCAGGCTGCCAATATTTCGCTATTGTGCAAAAGTTTCGCGCTTCATTAGTACGCATTCTCTGAAGCGGAGCGCCTTGCGGAGCTCGCAGCTGTCCCCGTGGAGCTGGACACGGGAAACAATTTTTACTCCTCCGACGCTTGAGAGACAGGCCGGCTTTCAGAGCTGCTGAATAAATGCAATTAATCGCGAACTGCAGAGGACTCAGAACGAGAACGGGGTATCGATCGATCGACCCTGGCAGCGTACTCTGGACCATTTATTCAAAACGATATAGGAAACAGGTCCGCCTCCGTAGCTGAGTCGTCGGCGAGGCTAACTGCCACGTGGAGGACTCGGGTTCGAATCCCGGTACAGTCAGGGATTTTCCCATCCTGGTAGGATTGGAAGGGGTTGCAATCAGCCTCTTGATGCCAACTGAGGAACTACTTAACCGGGTAGTAGCGGCTGCAGCTCACGGAAACTGACAGCGGTCGGGAGAGCGCCGTGCTGGCCTCACGCACCGCCATATCGCATTCGATGATGCCGTTGGCACACCATAACACGGTGATGCGTCGGCAACGAAGGTCTCGTCATGGCCTAAGGGCGGAGTTTACGTAGAAAACAGATCGAAACAGACGGAAAGGCAAACCGCAAACTGCAGCACGCTGGATGATTTATTATTTACAATAAGAAGTTTTCTGCAAAAACCGTCACTGTTTAATCAATCCCCACTACTTATCAGCCTGAAAAAGACTAATTGCAGTGCCGTTTCTTCCAAGATGTTGTATACATCTTAAAGAAATAGAGCATTTAACTAAATTCACTGTGTACTCTTCTCTCAGTTTCCGGCATAAACCTCCAGTCCGCATGCATTTCAGCACACCAACAAATACAGTTTGGGTAGTTTGGTATATCTTTTCCGAGGTATACGAGTAGTAAGATCGGGAGCAAATTGTCTGTTACATACTGTGCTCGAAGGAAGAAAAACATTGCGTAACTATCGCTTTACGATTACCCACTCCAAAATTTCGTAATTTTGCTGTACTGAGTCCAACTGAAGAATAATTTTGCTGATCAGTGCATTGTAATACAGTATACGCAACACGCTGTAACACGCTGTAATTAAATGATTTCTTGAAGAACTTTAGTTAGATATGTCGTCGAATAACTGTAATAGAGAAATAATTGATCAGTTACTGTGCTAACCCCATCGGAATCACCACAGATAAATTACAAACGATATATAAATTGTCATAATATTCTCTTCCCATTGCTAATTTACCTGCGGTGGTTTCGATAAGGACATAACAGTCGATGATTAATTATTCCTCGATGTCTCATGATGTTTCCCATGAGTCAATAGCCTTTCCGTGGTGGATACGCCGATTCCTCATACCACTGAAGTTAAGTACCACCGGGCGTGGCCAGTACTTGGGTGGGCGACCGTCCATGTAGGTCGCACACTGTTGACAAATTTCTTTTGCCTTTACAGCAGAGGGGACAGGGGTGGCTTAAGGCCCCTGATCATCAGTCATTGAGCCAGTGTCATGGATTAAATTCCAGAACTCTCCATAGCGCCTCATGGTGTCATGGTATGCGACGATCTTTATGGTGATCCATCTGTCGGAAGGGAACCTTAAGCTCGGCGGCCCCCTTCTTGCTCTTCAAGGGACATGGGCTGTGTGGCAGCACCGGATTTCACAGTCTCCTCTCATCCATCTCCAGCACCAACATGACTCTACGCTAAATATACATAGAGCTCTCATACTTTACGAAGGAAGGTCCCTGTGGACGCAAAATAATGGGGAAAAACTTTTTAATTAGGTGGCTGAATCTGTCTTCCGGGGTCTCCCGGCCATTCATATCACACGACTTTATTTTATGTTACCTATCAACATATCTCATCTTTTCGTCAAAATGTGTCATAAAACTCTTCTTTCACCGCTTGGTTTTAGTACCCATACAATCACCAGCATGCTTCAAAAGCTTCTATGCTGTTCTTGTCTGTACTGTCGAGTGTCCATGTTTCGCTTATATTAAGATTCCACCCGGGAGAGGCATACGTATCGTCATTTTAGCCCGTCGATGCGTGAATACTTAATTAATCGTTAAAATGAAACTTCCTGGCAGATTAAAGCTGTGTGCCCGACCGAGACTCCAACTCGGGACCTTTGCCTTTCACGGGCAAGTGCTCTACCAACTGAGCTACCGATGCACGACTCACGCCCGGTACTCACAGCTTTACTTCTGCCAGTACCTCATCTCCTACCTTCCAAACTTTACAGAAGGTCTCCTGCGAACCATGCAGAACTAGCACTCCTGAAAGAAAGGATATTGCGGAGACATGGCTTAGCCACAGCCTGGGGAATGTTTCCAGAATGAGATTTTCACTCTGCAGCGGAGTGTGCGCTGATATGAAACTTCCTGGCAGATTAAAACTGTGTGCCCGACCGAGACTCGAACTCGGGACCTTTGCCTTTCGCGGGCAAGTGCTCTACCAACTGAGCTACCGAGGTACTGGCAGAAGTAAAGCTGTGAGTACCGGGCGTGAATCGTGCTTTGGTAGCTCAGTTGGTAGAGGACTTGCCCGCGAAAGGCAACGGTCCCGATTTCGAGTCTCGGTCGGGCACACAGTTTTAATCTGCCAGGAAGTTTCATATCAGCGCACACTCCGCTGCAGACTGAAAATCTCATTCTGGAATCGTTAAAATGTCTGTGTTTATACATTTTCCGTATCTTCAGAATACAATGTTCTTCAGACTTGTATGTGTGTCTCAAGAAACAGACGATTTCACTGACTATTATAGCTTGGCAAACATTGTGAAATAGATTCACATTCTGCTATAATCGGCAGCGACAGTGATTGTTGCTCCACACATGCATGCATGTCTGAAGAACATTGTATTCTGAAGATAAAACACAGGAATTGAATCATAAATGAAGTGTACATTCCTCAATGGGCTAAAATAACGATATACAGAGTGTAAATGGTATACGCTGCAAAAAAAAAAAAAAAAATCCTATTAGTTGAACACGCAAGTAATTGATTTAAAATGTCTAGTAACATGTTTGTTCATTTCGTATGGTTGTCCCATAAACAAACAGTTCATCTCGGGACAATGTTTTCGGAAAAGTAAAACTGGACAGTGCAACTGGATTAGACGTAAATTGTGTAAACATTATGAACAGTAACTTAGGAGAGTTCATTAAACAGCATACGTCCCCCCTTCCCCGCCCCCCATACACACAGGTGTTGCGGCCGACCTCTGTGGCCGAGCGATTTCCCCCCCCCCCCCCCAGCCGCTTCCCCCCCCCCACCCCCCACATACACAGGTGTTGCGGCCGACCGTTGTAGCCGAGCGGTTCTAGGCGATTCAGTCCGGAACCACGCTGCTGCTGTTGTCGCAGGTTCGAATCCTGCCTCGGGCATGGATATGTATGATGTCCTTAGGTTAGTTAGGTTAAAATAGCTCTAAGTCTAGGGAACTGATATTCTCTACTTTAACTCAGTTATTTTGCAATTGATTCGTAAGGAAGTATAGTACTTATCTTTACCGTTTTACGTTGGATTCTGTGTGCGAAACGTTTTGTCTGCTCTGATATGCTTTCATTTTATTATTAAATAAATCATGACAGAATACAACTTACAAGTTTGCATTTAGTTTGCCTAGATTGAGAGATACTGGTTATTTACTGGCCCATGCAGAAGGCAGATTCCCACAACTCGAAGTACGTACAAACGTACACTGGAAGCTGAGGAATAAATTCTGGACCGCTTCTACGAAGCATCGCCTATCAAGTGAGTCTGTGGCACACTGTTGTTCATCACACTTTGAAAGAGGAGCGTCTGTGGCCTTACAGCATTCAACGTGTACAAGCGTTGGAAGAACAAGATTTCACTCTCCGACGAGAATTCTCATAGTGGTTTTTGTTACAAAGTGCGCAACATGATTCTGTAAACAAAATACTCGTCATAGAAGAGTGTTTCACTCGTCACGGGATAACTAATTTCCATAGCATACGTATGTGGAGTGTACACAATTCGCGCCAAGTAGTGGAACACATTTTCAGTGCGGCTCTTCTGCGAATGTTTGTGCGGGTATGATCGATGATTACATTATTAGGCCTTATGTTTTACCTGCACGACTTACTGGTAACAATTATCGAATTTTCTCAAGGAGACATTGCTACAAATTTTATTAGAAGATATTCTATTAGCTGTACGTCATAGTAATGTGGTTCCTCTGCAATGATGCCCCACCTCACATTGGTCGCGAGTACGAAGATTTTTGAAAAGACGATTCCAGTACTTTGGATAGGACATTTTGGTCCATGTCGATGGCTGGCAGGCAGTTCTGATTTAAAGCCAATAGATTCTTACTTTTGGGGCCATATGAAGGAACTTATTTATGTCGGAATAATGTGGATGAACTTACTCAGAGGATTTTCGATGGTGCCAATACCATAAAGGCAAACGTGCACGTGTGTGAACGAGTGCGACGAAACGGCTTTCGCCATAATGAAGCATGGATCGAATCGAATGGTGGGCGTTTTGGGCATTTATTGCAGTATTGATGTAATAGGAAAAAAGTAAAGTGGGTTTCATTTTTGTTACGGTACTGTTGTCTAAAAGGAAACTAATCTGAATTTAATTTTCGTTATGGTATTTTTGTTAAAGAGGAAGCATTTGATTTAATTAATGCACTATAAATTACGTGGTAATTGGTTGATTTTTTACTAAGTGAGATACATTTTATTTGACATTAGCATTTCTTTACTACCACGATCTTCGTTGAGGTAATATTGTAAAAGAGAAAACGTCTGGTTGTACATAATTCACTGTTTACTAAAACGAATTATACGTCGTTGACAGCCCAATGTCTGTTTACATTGCTTGTTTCGGTAGTACCTGAACACCGCACCGCGTCGTTGTATACATTGAGCGTTTACGTTGCTGTGTTTCGCCCATTACCTTTCTCTGACCAGCGCGTAGATGTCGGTAATACTCAAGCAAGGTCGTGTGCCGTTAGTTGAAAATGTAAACATAAATGCGTCTACTGTCAATCCTACAAATATCCGTCTTTGAGGAATACAAAAATAAAGAGCATGATTCAACCATATTTCACTGGACTTTTTTGTCAAGCCCACCGAGTTGTACCATCTGCACAATTTTGGCAGCATATACCGTTTACAGCCCGTAATATATGTCTCCCTGTGCGGCAATCACGAATAGTACGAGCGTAAGGGTTGTGATTACGTGGCATATGGACGCCTGTCCTGAAGGCGTGCTCGGATAGGCGAAATTATGCCAGCATGGTAGCTCAGCGTGTTCGGTCAGAGGGTTAGCTCCTCTCTGTAATAAATAAAAGGACTAAATGGATCAACGATGAACTTGAACGGGTGTCATGGGACATTCGCAAGATCATAGAAAAAAGAATGTTCTTGGGCAACCGCTCGCGATAAGCAGGAAATTCTAGTTCGGGGCCCGGTCCGGGATAAATTTTCATGTGTCGCAAATAGCTGACTTCAGTGCATTCAATCTATTTCGTAATATTTCTCTTCATCAGCAAAGTTTTTCTAGCTATTGCCAGTCTGCTTTTCCGGTTCTCTTTACTTCTGTCGTAGGGTGCTATTTTGCTAGCCATACAGCAGTAATCGTCTATTACTTTTAGTGTCTCATTTTCTAAATTAATTCGCCCTGAATCATCAGACTTAATTCCACTATACGCCGTTAATGCCTTTCTCTTTTGCTGATGTTCATCTTGGAAGTCCTTTGTGTTCCGATGCTTTTGCCGCTCTAATTTTCCAAAGTTACTGGAAAAACTTAAAAGTTTTTGTTACTTCTCTGTGAACTTAAAATCTTTGTTCGAAATTTCTCTTTAGTTTCTTTTACTGCTTGCTCTATATATACACTAAACTACATGGTGGAGAGGGTACAGCACTTTTTCACTTTACTGCATTCAATGCCGTTCTCAGCTCACTGTTCTTGGCTTGGCTGTCGCCGGCAGAGGATGGTAACGACAGTCATATCTGTAATTACTACTTACGGCCAATCAAAATAGACAGAGGGAATAGGAGGGAAATGTCGTAGAAGTCGATGTAAAATATGATCGTTGGTTTGATGCAATTTTTCGTAACAGTAAAATTCTTTTAATGTATTTGGACTTTTAGGCATGGTACCACAAATTAGACCATCTCAGTGGGCTGTCAGCTATCAAATATCGATACAAGGCTCACTGAAAAGAGAGATCACACCATCCTAATTTGAAAAAGAGAGAGTTTTGACATCTCCATCATATAATTGCTGCCATGAGGATTTACTTCAAAATTCTATCACGAAAAGGTGTAGGAGATACTAGCAATGTTTAGAGTGGGCCCACATAGAGAAAAGGAGACAGTCAATGCACCTTTCATATAATTTTCCTTTAGCATAATTTTGTGGATTTACCAAGCTATGTAGAGTGTCTTAACTCTACCTGTATTGTGTCATATTTTATCATGCCAAGGTGTAAGATCACTCTGGAACCCAAAATTGAGTGCGTTTTAATTTCGTTTTGATTACATCATACATTCAGCACACTGCGCACCTGTAACCACCTGTCCTAAACGTGGATGATCGTTGGACTGAATGAGTATGCGTATAATTACAAACCTCTGCAGATTGGCAAAGTCAGATGGATATTCTTGGTTTATATGTGGACATGTTCGGAAGAATAGACATCACTGATGATCCTGCAGCTGTATAAAGGGCGTTTCCGTAAGAGTGTGCAAAACTATAACAGGACATAGAGAATGCTGCACTGAACAATTTGAGGCAGGAAACCTGGGGTCGGAGTAGCCAGCTCAAAGAAATAGGGAAGTAAATTTGTCTACGGCTTTGACTGGCATTACTGTTTTCCACCTTATTTACGACCAACGTGCGTACAAGTTTACACGTACTGTGCTGTTTATTTACATGTACATTCTTTATTTCCTGAAAGGAAACAACGAAGACGAGCCTGATTTCCAGAAGTCGTCATGCAGGCTTTGTTTACTTTACTTGTCCATAAGGTATCTCTGTTGTATCGCATTTACAGTATCCCGCGACTGAACGTGCTATGAATCAACGACAGACCCATTCATTTACTCAGTGCTATTCAGAGACGTACTTTCAATACGATGGAGCGCTACCGGTACAGTATTTTCTGGTCGCTGGATTGGAAGGCGAGCTTCTATTCCATGGCGTGCGAGGTAACCTGGCGTGAATTCCCCTGTTTACTTCCTATGATGATATCTAAACTCACTTGTGTATGAGACCGCAGTGTATATGGAGATGGTATTAGTTGCCGCCGGTCGCGGTGGTCTCGCGGTTCTAGGCGCGCAGTCCTGAACCGTGCCACTGCTACGGTCGCAGGTTCGAATCCTGCCTCGGGCATGGATGTGTGTGATGTCCTTAGGTTAGTTAGGTTTAAGTAGTTCTAAGTTCTAGGGGATTGATGACCACAGCAGTTGAGTCCCATAGTGCTCAGAGCCATTTGAAGCTATTAGTTGCCAGAGTTGTAGCTGTCTGTGATGTGATTCGAAACACACTGAGTATATTTGTCAGGGTGTATCAGAATATTGTCGGCCGATGTCATGCTTCCATTGAGGTTGATGGCCGTCAAATTCAGCACATTTTGAAAGATACAGTACAAATGATACTTTTATTGTGTCAGTTATGGTAATTGCAGTTAACTAATGTAAATAAAACAGTACACATTAATGTGATTTTATCCTTACTATCTCCTTAAGCTGCCTTCTTCGACTCCAGGTTCCCTACTTCAAACTGTTCAATGTAGTATCCTCTACGGTCAGTTCAACTTTTGCGCGCTCTAACGGAAACACCCTGCATATACACGACGAAAGAGAATTCTAACATCAGGTGCAGTTGGGCACTGAAATAAATCCAATGGCGACAAGAGAAAAGCTGTCCCCGTACCGGCAATCGAACCCGAATTGACTGCTTATCGCAAGCGATCGCCTTAACCGTTCGGCTATCCGAGCACGCTTCAAGTCCAACCCAAATTCCCACATGTTACACACATACATACGTAGTGTCACTTGTCAATTATCCCCATTGCTCGCAACCTCACCTGATCCCCGAAAGAAGTCGAAACGAAGAGTGCATCTGTACCGAAGGTAGCATTATTTGCTGTCAAGGCGCACGTATTTTATATGTGTAGTGTCTGGTCTTTCGGACAGGTATTATTGACTGGTCGCTTTGCGCGGTGGTCTCGCGGTTCTAGGCGCGCAGTGCGGAACCGTGGGACTGCTACGGTCGCAGGTTCGAATCCTGCCTCGGGCATGGATGTGTGTGATGTCCTTAGGTTAGTTAGGATTAAGTAGTTCTAAGTTCTAGGGGACTAATGACCTCAGATGTTAAGTCCCATAGTGCTCAAGAGCCATTCGAACCATTCGAACTGGTCGCTTTGCCCCTTCCAAGTTTCCCAGGCTCCGTGATCGGAGGTGAGGCAGGCTGGTTTAGAACAGAAGTTACTGGGTTGCTGACGAATCGAGTCGCATCCGTGCCTGTTGTGCCGGCGGTGAGTAGGTTATGTTGTGTTGCTTCTGTGCACACGTAGACTGCGATTTTCGACGGGAGGTGCCTAGCTCAGGCTTTTCGAGTAAGGGACTCTCTTTGACCTTAAAGTCATGCGTTAGGAGCGTTATCGGTTCTCACGAGTGTTGATTTTGTTATCATTCACTGAATTCAGACGAGGACGAAATTGTTCGCTACCCGGTGATGATGCACCTCATGCATCGTGATTTTGATTCTGTCCGTGCCTCCTTTCCGCTGCGGGGCACGAGCCCGTTTCGACGATTCAATTTCGGCTAGAAACCTGTGAATATTATCTTCGCTAATTTTGTGAATGGCACAGACTTTGCGTGTGAGCAAATGCGCGTTCATGCTGTGTTCCTGACCCATCATAATCCCCGCTGAATAATTATGATCAACACAGTTTGAACTTATGGAACCATAGTGTCAGAATTTTTATGTGTGTTCCATGTTTAAGTTCAGGAGTATGCTCCATTTTGTAAATGAATGTGCTCTATTCATCAATTTAGTTGGTTAAACTTCTACAAATGTGCATACCAGCACACCACTTTCTTCCTGTGATCACTAACTTCATGCACTCTATAAGAAAAAGTTACAAGGAAAGAGTTAATAAAGTTCAATCCTTGAACGGTCAATCTGAAGTTGGGTTGTTAGATTTCCGGTGTGCATTTTTCTCTGTGGCAGAAACTAGGGTTAAATTCAATTAATACGAGGGGTGTTCATCGACTATTGCAACACATTTTTTTCTGTAAGTTTCGGTTGAAAAAAAGTGGAATTTGTTATGGGACAGCGTGGAATATGCCAACTCCGGCCCATATACACTCATGGTCATAAATGAAGCATAACTGCAGAATGTGGTGCCACACAACATGGCATTACACAAAACTGGCGCTAATAGCATAGGCGTATAGGGAACACACACGACACAATCTGTAAGTCCACGGTATGGGTGATAAGCTGAGAAAACCGTCCCGAAACACACGTGCTACAAAACTCCACTGTTTCCTGCGTATGTACCATGACATCAATATGGGATATGATCACCATGCACAAGTACACAGGCCGCACAACGGCTTGGCATACTCTGGATCAGGTGGTCGAGCAGCTGCTGGGGTATAGCCTCCTATTCTTGCACCGGTGCCTGTCGGGGTCTGGAGAAAAGCCAGGCCACTCCATTCGCCTGACATCTTCTGTTTCAGGTTACTCCTCCACGATGGCAGCTCGGTGGGACCATGCGCTATCATCCGTCAGGAGGAAATTGGGACTCACTGCACCCCCGAAAAGGCGGACATACTGATACACCTGACCTGTTACAGTTCCTCTGTCAAAGACATACAGGGGTGTACGTACACCAGTCATAATCCAACCCCACACCATCAAACCATGACCTCCATACTGGTCCCTTTCAAGGACATTAAGGGGTTGGCATCTGGTTCCTGGTTCACGCCAAATGAAAACCTAGCCACAATCACTGTTAAGACTAAACTTGGACTCGTCCGTGAACATAACCTGGGATCACTGTTCCAATGACCATGTACTATGTTCTTGACACCAGGCTTTACGGGGTCTCCTGTGACGAGAGGCCAGTGGAATGCACCTTGCAGGTCTCCGGGCGAATAAACCATGTCTGTTCAGTCGTCTGTAGACTGTGATTCTGGAGAGAACTGTTCCAGTGGCTTCGGTAAGGTCCCGAGCGAGGTTACCTGCAGTACTCCGTTGCCGTCTGCGGGCACTGATGGTGAGATATAGGTTTCCATGTGGTGGTGTACGCTGTGGACGTCCCCTACTGTAACGCCTGGACACGTTTCCTGTCTGCTGGAATCGTTGTCATAAACTTGAGATCAAACTTTGTGGCACACGGAGGGCCCGTGCTATGACCTGCTGTGTTTGACCAGTCTCCAGTCGCCTTAGTATTCTACCCCTCATAACGTCTTCAATATGTGTTCTTTCAACCATTTTCAACACACAGTCACCATTAGCACGTCTGGAAACGTCTGCACACTTACTCGCTGCACCGTGCCGTGACATGCACCAACACACATCTGCGTATGTGGACTGCTGCCAGCGTCACCGTGCGACGACCGCAGGTCAAATGCACCGCATGGTCGTACCCGAGGTGATTTAAACTCGCAAACCGCCCACCAGAGCGTTGTTTCACCATGTATCAGCATTATGCTTAATTTATGAGCATGAGTGTAGTTTCATGAAGTTCCGAAAGGTGTCAGCGCTGTACGTACCCTTCAAAATGGCGCCTGTAACAGAGCTGCATCCCAAGAAAGAGAGCTGTCACTGAGTTACTTTTGGCGGAAAACCAGAACATCGCATATATTCACAGGCGCTTGCAGAACTTATACGGAGATATGGCAGTGAACGAAAGCACGGTGAGTCGTTGGGCGATGCGCCTGTCATCATCGCGGTGAGGTCTCGCAAACGTATCCAATTTCCCTCGTGCCGGCTGGCCGCATACAGCTGTGGCTACTGCAGTGTTGGAACGTTCGGACACTCTTATTCGAGGTGATCGACGGAACACAAACACCTCGCTGCACAATGGATGTGCCTGTTGGTAATGCTAACACACTTCTTCACCATTTGGGGTACTCAGAGGTGTGTGTTCCTCGTCATCTAACAGAAGACCATAAAGAGCAGCGGAGGACTATTTGTGCGGAATTGCTTGCGCGTTCAGAGGTTGATCGTCACAAAACGCTCACAAAACTTCACCGGATTGTTCTTCCTCATCCACCCTACAGCTCGGATCTCGCACCTTTCGACTTCCATCTGTTTGGCCCAATGCACTCCACAGGAATCATATGTAGATGATGGGGAGGTTATTGATGCCGCATGACGTTCGCTCCGTTGTCGACAAGTAGAGTGATACCATGCAGATATAAAGGCATTTCCAGTAAGGTCGCTTAAGGCCATCGCAATGAACGGAGATTATGTTGAAAAATGGGGCTTTGTAGCCAAAAGAGTGGGGAATAACATGGTGTATTGGAATCCTGAATAAAACCAACCTGCTTTTAGAAAAAAAGTATTGCATTACTTATTAAACGCCCGTCGTATTTGTGGGACTTCAGACGACTTTGCACTCAGATGAAGGCAAAGATTGTTAAGCACAGTATTACTTCAATAGGAAGCTCGCAGCTACCAAAAGTCCCTGTTTTAGAGCGGAAGGTTATCCCATCAAATACCAAAATTTAGACGTTTTGTAAAGACAGTAATAATTTTAAAAAATGCACTCCGTCTTCAGGCCACACGTGGCTCATCGGGACCATCCAACCGCCCTGTCATCTTCAGCTGAGGATGCAGATAGGAGGGGCGTGTGGCCAGTACACCACTCTCCCGGTCGTTATGATGGTTTTCTGTGACCAGAGCCGCTACTATTCCGTGGAATAGCTCCTCAATTGGCATCACGAGGCTGAGTGCACCCCGAAAAATGGCAACAGCGCATGACGGCCCGTATGGTCACCCATCCAAGTGCCGGCCACGCCCAACAGGGCTTAACTCCAGTGATCTGACGGGAACCGGTGTATCCACTATGGAAAGGCTGTTCTCCTCAGCGTAATAATAGGAGTCTTTTTAATAGAGAGTCAATTCGGTATCTTTAGTCGTAGCCACTTGGCTCGGAAGAACTAGAGATAGCATTATCTGATGAAGAACAGGCGATAAAAGAGTTACTCACCTGTTCGTAGTGTCCCATTTGGGAGGACGACGGTTCAATCCCGCGTCCGGTCATCCCGATTTAGGTTTTCCGTGATTTCTCTATATCGCTCCAGGCAAATGCCGGGATGGTTCCTTTGAAAGGGCACGGCCGACATCCTTCCCCATCCTTCCATAATCCGACGGGACCGATGACCTCGATGCCTGGTCTCCTCCCCCAGACAACCCAACCTTTTTGTAGTGAGCAGCAACGACAGATTTCATTTGTGTTCTGCTCCCTCCCCAACTGAAGTGGGAGGCCCAAGGATCACCGACAACGGAGGCACGACAAAGGTAACCCATTTAGTTGATTCCCTAGCTTTTTTTTATCTACACTGCCTGACAAAAGAAAGTGTAGCACCTAGAAAGCGAGAAGGAAACGAAATGAAACTCCACGGACTGAGAGGGTATGTGACGTCATTTCAGTGGCAGAAAAATCGATTTAAATTTACAAGATCTAAGCAGTATCTGCCCATTTGTCAGAATGGCGTTGCACCATCTCTGGCCTGGATGCATGCACTGGTTTGGTTGGGAAGGAGTAAAAAGCTGTCTTCTCTGAGACAAGGTGGCCCACAACTGTTGGAACTCGTCCTTAATATCCTCGATCCTGACACTGGGATGAAGTTGACGCGCGAGCTGGTCACACACGCTCTATCGAAGACAGAGCTGGGGATCTTGCTGGCCACAGAAGTACTCAACACTTGCAGACAGCTCTTGGAGCGACGTGCCGTGTGTGGGCGAGCATTGTTCTCTTGGAAAATGGCACCACGATAATGTCGCACTGCAAATAACACATGAGGATACAGAATGTCCATCATGTACCATTGTGTCGTCGGAGTTCCCTCGATCAATGTCAGTCGTGATCTGAAGCTGTATCCCATGGCTCTCCATAACGTGGCACTAGGAGTAGCACCGCTGTGCCTCTTTGAAGCAGTGGAAGAATGGGTCCTCTCGCTGACAATGGTCAGCCGACGTAGTGCAGAACTGCGATTCTTCGCTAAGCACAGTGCAACCCCATTCATTAGCAGCTCATGCCTTCTGGTCACTGCACTAATCCAAACACAGCCGTTTTTGTTGAGGCGGTAACCCTGATCAGTGACATATCCGCAGGTGGTGTGCACTTGTACAAAATGATATTGACGTCCGACCACATGTACTGGGTGCTTCACTTTCTTGTCAAGCTGTGTACATCTATATGACTACTCTGCTATTCACATTTAATTGGTGTCTACTTAGGAATTTATACAGGGTGATTCCACTATGATGTTACAAACTCTCCGGGATGATGGAGAAGAATAACTCTATCAATCTGAGGTAAGAGACTCTGGTTCGGAAACGATCGAATCGAAAGAAGAAGCGAAAATCGTTCTGACTCCTCCGACAGTGGAATACATATGCCGGTACTGTTGTTGCTAAAGGTGTAGCGTGGAAAAATTTCTTAGTTGGAAGTATCGACCAAAAGAAAAAAAGAAAAAAAGTGTAGTAAACAGGGGCTCTAAAATGTGTATCTTAAGAAATATGAGCACTTGTTGATTGTCGATACAGTGAAACATTTCTTCTACTGCAAGCTCCTTGGTGTCCGTATTTTTGAAGGAGGTAGTATGGAACAAAACAAGAAATGTAATATGATCAAGGAATCATCCTATGTAGCTTCCTTGTCTTACAGTCGCGTTTACATTCATTTCTGGTCTGTATTTTCTAACACTGACAATGTGCCTGAAATCAGCCTCTAGTGGAGGCCAGCTTTTGCAGCCGAATCAGTATTTCGTTTTCCAAGACGAGAAATATATCCTGTTTGTGGGCACAAGGTGGCTTCTTCCTTCCCAGTTGATTTTCTGTTTTTAGAGCTTATTTTCCATCGCTTGGCGGCTCAAAGATAGTTCCAGAACTCCAAACTTCGAGCCCGATTAGCCATTTTGACCCTTGTTAACACGGCGTGTTCTGGTAAGCGGGACAGTGAAAGCAGTCTCCATGTACTCAGGATGATAGCCAAGTGATCTGACGGACAGGGTGAGCAGCAGTTTACAACTGTTTGTTGACGAGGCTATGGTGTACGGGAAGACGCCGTCGCTGAGCGACTGTGCGAGAGTAAAAAGTGACATAAGCACTCCGTCTTCAGGCCACAAGTGGCCCATCAAAACCATCCGACCACCGTGTCATCCTCAGATGAGGATGCTGATAGTAGGGGTGTATGGTCAGCACACCGCTCTCCCAGTCGTTATGATGGTTAACTTTGACCAGAGCCGCTACTATTCGGTCGAGTAGCTCCTCAATTGGCGTCACTAGGCTCAATGCACCCTGAAAAATGGCAACAGCGCATGGCGGCCCGGATGGTCACCCATCCAAGTTCCGGCCACGCCCGACAGCGCTTAACTTCGGTCATCTGACGGGAACCAGCGGATCCACTTCGGCAAGGCCGTTGCCCAAAAAGTGACTTAGGTAGAATTTATAGCTGGTATGAATTGCAGCAGTATCTGAACGTAGAAAAATGTTAGTTAATGAGGATTAGTAGGAAAAACAACCGTGCAACATTCGAATGTAGCATTAGTAATTTGCCAATTGACACAGTCGCATCGATTAAATATCTGGACGTAACGTTGCAAAGCTATATGAAATGGAATGAGTACGTCAGTTGGTAGTAGCGAACGTGAATGCTCGATTTCGTTTTATTGGGTGAATTTTGGGAAAGTGTAGATGTCTATAAAAGAGACGGTGTATAGAACGCTAGTGTGACCCATTCTTGAGTGCTACTAGAGTGTTTGGGATCCCTGCAAGACCGGGTTAAGAGAAGACTTCGGAGAAGATCAGAGGCGTGCCACTACATTTGTAACTGGTAGCTTCCTTTAGCACGCAAGTGTTACGGAGATGCTTCAGGAACTCAAATGGAAATATGGAGGGAAGACGACGCTCTTTTTGCGCGAAATGTAGTCAACCGGCATTTCAGGATGACTGCAGATCGATTCTACGGCCGTTAACGTACATTTCGTGTATGGACCATGAAGATAAGATGAGAGAAATTTGGGATCGTAATGAGGCTGCAACTGTTTTCTCCTTTGTCTGTCTGCGAGTGGAACAGGAAATGAAATGAGTATTAGCGGCACATGTTACCACAGTGTAACATATACAGTCAAGACACTCGCAGCTGTGAAAGTTGTTATCGCCAGACACTTCGCACTACACAAGAGCCTCTAGCAACGAAAAAGCCAGTCGTGAGATTAATGTTTATTTTCAATTACTATTTGTGCTTAATTAAAGAAGTAGTTAATATATTTTTGCGCTTCAAGCATTTGCAAGTTATCGAGAGACACAAATGATCGTGAAATAAATGTAAAAATAGCTGTATGTCACTGATTCAGTGACATAAGCTACAAATTATTCATGAAGAAATACCTACGCTAGGTATATAATTTCAGGTTACTCTGTTGAAAGCAAGATAATTTGAATACATATGTCTTTCACGCATGAGAAGCATACATTTCTGATGTATCTTGTTCTTATTATCAAAGTGTTGATATTTAACAAAATATTTGTTGTGTTGACTGTGAATTGCCATGTATAGATCTTTCTTGTTGTACATATTCTTACATATATACATGTTCTGTGCTACATGATTGTTTTAGTAGGTCTTTGTATAGTGCTGGGAAGATATTAAGTAAACTAAAATATATGTTCCTAAATGGTGTTTCTCCATCAACATTATTTTAATGTGGAAATATACAATTCAGCAGGTTGCGGACCCAGGAAGATGGACCTGAATAGCTTTAACTAGTGAATGGCGGAAAACTTAATGTTGTTTGTGAGCAATTTATAATGTACAGTAATTATATTGTAACAGCTGCAAATGGTTTCAGCCCAGATACCACAGGTTGAGAAGCTCATGGATGGAGAGAATTATGCAACTTGGAAGTTTGCAGTAGAACCTTATCTATAGTTGGACTACCGTTGCGATGTCATTGATGGAACCTTAAAGTACACAGATTCAGATTTCCAGAGCAAAGATCTTTGGGAGAAATCTAATTTAATTCTTCTAGTTGATCCTCTAAATTATGTTTATTTAGAAAATGCCAGCATAGTAAAACATGGGACGACGTAAGAAGAGCTTTTGAAGACGGAGGTTTAACTGGGAAAGTGGGTTTGGTTAGAGAACTTATCACCACACTTTTAGCTGAATGTAAAAATAATGATGATTATGTAAACAAAATCATATCCACTTCTAATTGTCTAAGAAATAACAGATTCGAAATTGCTGAAGAATCGATTGGCACGTTGTTACTAGCTGGACTACCTGTTAAGCCCTCCATGATGATAGTGGGCTTACAGAGTTCAGGGACAGTTACAGGTGACAGTGATAAAGTCAAGATCTTACAATATGTTGAGAATGTACAGGAGTATCCTACCCACAACAAGGAAACGGCTTTATAATCAAAATGTTACAAACGACAAGGAGTAAAACATTTTGCATTGCAGTGCACGAAAAAAAAACAAGTACACAAGAAAAAAGTCAAGTTTCAAAAGGTCCAGAAAGGAAAGCAAGCAATCCAAACAATAACGGTAAGGCGCTTACTGTGTAAGATTCTTGCGCTTAAGTCCAAGAACATGAAAAGGCACCAGTAAATTTAGAAACTAAAGGATCTCAAGAAGTTGTTCAGGAACAGTCAGGTATGTTTATTGAAGATAAAATGGATAATGAGATCAAGGAAACTCCAACAGAAAAGGAGGTAAATTTACGATGTTCATCACGTACGACAAGACCTAACTTGTATCCAGGTTATGAAATGTATATGGCTGCTCGAACAGTCAACACTGAACTTCTTACAGTTGAAGAGCGCTTGGCCAGCCCAAATGCAGACAACTTGAAGAAATCCACAGAAAAGGAATTACAGTATTTTTCCAAGAATGATACGTATGAATGGGTTGATGAGCCACAAGGAAAGAAACCGTTATGAGCGAGATGAGTCTTTAGTATTAAAAAACCCAGGAGATGCGAAACCAAATTTTAAAGCTCGTTTAGTACTTAGAGCCTGCTTTCATATAGAGGGCATTCTCAACTGCAGTGAAATATGCGTCTTTACCTGTCCCTTGCTGTAAAAGCAAGATTGCGTAAGCTGTTCGGCGGGTTGCGTCAGCCGCCTTTGTGGCGTGACATGCTGTTGCATCCTTGACCCCCCGGTTCTAGATGTACACTTGTCCGGTTCTCAGCTACGCTACAGATCAGTTTGCAAATGGAAACTTTATTTATGAAAATATACAGAACAATCACCAACAAACTTTACATATTCACATACAGCTTTACCTTTTACCCAAATGAATAGAGACTCATTTACAGATATTTTCCTCCTGTTACGAGTATATAAAGACAAAGAAGAAGGCGAAACATACGCTTATTTGCCAAAGTCTTTATTAGCTAGTTCGGCAATATGGTAGGTGCGAAAGGCAATAATATCTCTGTCCACAAAGATTTCAAGTCGAGGAACATTTGGTACTCCTGTACCTCCTCGAACAATGGCTACAGTAAACCATCCGTTACCATGACCAAATGAATCATTTATATCTAAACTAAAATTAAGTCTGCAACTGCAGAATACAGCAGGGCCGTCCAGCAGGGCTTGAGCGGCGACAGACTTGACTGGAATACGATTCTTCTCGTCTCCAGCTGTTGTAGCAAATTCGATGTTCTCGATAGTCTTGTAGACTGTCTGTTTAGAACGACGGCGATATCTTCTGTACGGCATCTTGGCAGCGTTCAATGCAGTTGCCTGTGCAGTGGCAGCGGCGCGACTTAGCCGCTGCGCGGCGCTCGCTCGCTCGCTTATATAGAAGTCCGACAACGCGTGACCTTGAGTCGGACTTAAAATATTTCGGTCTGCTGGCGGAGCGTTATCCCGGACGCAACTATTCTAAGTCCAGCCGATTACGTCATCACGCCACTGCTACGTCAGCATCAGTAATGACAAAAAAAAAAAATGATCTGTAGCGTAGCTGAGAACCGGACAAGGGTAGATCTAGGATCTGTCGGCATAGAGTATGTAACAGCATGAGTTAATTGACAAAATTAACCAAGCAACTGCATAATCACATCATGATATAGCAACAGCATTGGACCGGGGTCCTAGGGGGCTTGGCCCCACTAGCCAACGGACGAGTTTAGTTTAGATATAAATGATTCATTTGGTCATAGTAACGGATGGATTACTGTAGCCATTGTTCGAGGAGGTACACGAGTACCAAATGTTCCTGGACTTGAAAGCTGTGTGGACAGAGACATTATTGCCTTTCGCACCTACCTACCGCCGAACAGCTTACGCAATCTTGGCAGCGCGCCTGCGGCGGACTTAGCGCACAGTGGACTCAAGGTCACGCGTTGTCGGACTTCCATATAAGTGAGCTAGCGCCGCGCAGCGGCTAAGTCGCGTTGCTGCCACTGCACAGGCAACTGCATTGAACGCTGCCAAGATGCCGTACAGAAGATATCGCCGTCGTTCTAAACAGACGGTCTACAAGACCATCGAGAACATCGAATTTGCTACAACAGCTGGAGACAAGAACAATCGTATTCCAGTCAAGTCTGTCGCCGCTCAAGCCCTGCTGGACGGCCCTGCTGTATTCTGCAGTTGCAGACTTAATTTTAGTTTAGATATAAATGGTTCATTTGGTCATGGTAATGGATGGATTACTGTAGCCATTGTTCGAGGAGGTACAGGAGTACCAAATGTTCCTGGACTTGAAAGCTGTGTGGACAGACACATTATTGCCTTTGAAGGAAGAAATTTTTATGATTACACCAGAGGAAACCAAGAAAATTCGTCAAGAAGAGAACAAAATCTGGGGCCCGAAAAGGAGCATGCATGGTCTTAAACAGAGTGGACACTTTTGGAAGCAGTGGCTATATAATATGAGTCATTCAGCAGCTGATCCTGGTATATATCACAGAAGAAATGAAGAAGAAACTATAAGGTTGTCGATGCGGGTTAACGATTTTGGCAAAAGGTGAAAGTTCAAATGATAGTTTCAAGACACAGCTTCAGTCTGAATTTGATATGCATAATTTAGGTAAAGGGAAACAATACTTTGGTATGAAGATCTTGACAAGTGACGATGGAGAAGAATAGTTGATTGACCAATCTATGTGTACAAAGAGAATACTAGAAAAATTTGGCACAAATAATTGCAAGCCATTTTTCCACCTATGCAACAGGGTTTGAGGTTATTAGTAGCAGAAGAAGGTGAAATGTGTAAAAAGAAACTTCCTTATTTGGCGGCAGTGGGAAGTTTTTTATTTGTAGCTCAAATGTTGAGGCCAGATATTGCCTTTGCTACTAATACTGTGAACAAATTTTGCAAAGACCAAGAATTTATGATTGAGCTCCAGTTGGAAGACTATTGAGATATTGAAAAGGAACTGTTGATAACATATTAAGATACTACAAGACAGGAATCTGGAATCTGGAATGTTATAGTGATGTAGACTGGGGAAATGAACTGTATAACAGATACTCTATGTGTTAGCTGTTTTAAGTTGGTGGATTAATATCCTGATATTGCAAGAAACAAAGAGCAGTGTCTTTGAGTGCTGTTGATGACCAATGTGTTTTGAGATAACATGGGAGCAATTAGGTTTGAGAAAGGACAAGTTACTGTCTCATCTTTTTCTCATATATGGAAAATTATTAAAGATTTTGTTACAACCTGATGCACCTTGAGCGAGACTTTAGAAAGTTAATGGCCTGAGCAGATATTGATGGAGCCTTGTAAGGTGCTAAAAGCATGAGGTACCTTTATGGTTCTTAGCTAATAAAACGGCATGGTGGGAGTTGGATACAATTGGCGGCGAGCTCATCCCTCAGTAAATCTTACTGGACAGGCCCACAGCCGTACAGAGTCGACAGGGCAGCCCTCATTGAGACAAGTCTCCAGCAGAACAATGCTGAGCTACCTGCCACAGCGCCAGTGGAAGGCAGTGCTGGGGGGCGACACACTGAAGGAATGCATCTACAAAGTGGACTCGTGAACTGGGCATTGTGTGCATAGCCACCCGTAATAAAAATTCACTTGTTTTTGTGTTTGCCGATACTGCAAATATGCCTATGAACCACTTCCATCGGCCACCTCGGTTGTGTAAGAAACTCTGACATCTGGGATAGGTTAAGAGATAGAATATTTATTACACCTCATTGCTAGGACTGACAAGCACCAAGGCACAGGCGATTTAGATAAAGATCTTTGAGATTGTATCTGTTCACTTCTTGCCATCGGAAGCAACACAACTTTGGAGCAAATCGTTTCTTCCCCCTCTGCGAAAACTTAAAAAAGGCCAGTACTTGATGGCTTCTTTTTTTCCAGAGATGCAGGTTGCTTAACTCTTGTCCTGGTTCGACATGAGTTTGTGTTGTCGTGTAGGAGGGGAGAGTAAGTGCCTCTAGAGTCGTATGATTGGCTCAAGACGGGGTGAAGATCGTGTCGTTCGTGCACTTTGCGGGAAAACGGATTTTTTTTCTGGAGAGGTGCGAAACTCTAGGGTGCTGGACTTTGGTCTGGTAAGCGCACTTCTGGTCGATGCTTTGGCATGTGTGGTTGGTACTTGGGACCTGTCCTGAGATTGACTTCAATTGCGAATGGTTTAGACTGGGGAGCCTGTGGTGAAGTTCATACTATACCGACAGTGTGACTTCAAACGTTTTTGACTACTCGTTTGCCTAGGGCAACTTATACGTTTTTGGTTTACCAGTCTTGACGTTTGATATTCTTGTGCACCCTGCGTATAAGTGAGCCAAATTGGTCCTTGGTATGATCAGTGACAGGGTGTGTCACACATTGAAAACTACCGTGATGTCAGGGCTGTGGAAGAGAGTAAATTGCGATCCGTCCGCCTGATAGCTAGACCGTGAGACTTTTGCATTTCTTTCGTGGCCGCGATCGATTCACAGGTGCTGCCTTAACGTCTCGCCTCTGCAGTACGCATCTCGCAAACTGCAAGTTACATCGCCGCCTCTAAGCAAACAGGGTAACGTACTGCCACTCCAACGTTGTCAGGGCGTGCAGATCTCAATCGCCACTTGCTCTCAGCTGCACATATGAAGTGAAACTATAGTAGATTTGATCAATCAAAGTCTGCTTAGCGTCAGATCAGTTTAGATTGCGTTATCCACATTATTAGGGCCAAAGCACTTGACTCACTTCTGCCACCCAGGATCCTTGTCCATTCTAGTCTTACACCACCTGTTAGTTGCTTACGATATTCAGTCAATTGCTTGATTAGCATAATTTATGCCTGGTTCAATAAAACAAATTTTGTTTGTAAATTTTACTTCATTTTCAATCATGTAAATAGTCCCCACAGGGTTAACTTTCAAGTTAGCTGAAGAATAAAATAACAAGTGTGCGATACAAGTATATTAATATTAAACGCCATCTTATTAGGTACCACCTAAAACAGAATGATATTATTATAAACTATCTTTCTGCAGAAGAAATGCTTGCTGATTTATTGACCATGACACTCAAGTCAAATTCCAGAATTGGTGAACCGGTATGGTTTAACGATATACTGTCCAAACATGGTGTTTTGAGGTGGTGTAGTGTTCAAAGTTATTGTTAGCAAATAGAAATATTTGTTCAAGGGGACACATCTCTTTGCTTGTTAAGTATGAGGGCTGGAACTTAAATAGTGGCAACTCACGACCGATATAAAATAGTTACATATTTGCACCTGTTACTGTCCTTCAAAGTAGTCACCAGCGTTGTGTAGAACCCGCTGCCAGCCATGTGGAAGGCGAAATATACCGTTAGCAGAGCCTGTTCTGTTGATGGTGCAAATGGAGCGGTCTAAAGTTATGGTGATTCTCGTGTACGGCTGTGATGGTGTTATCCTAACGCTTTACATTCCTCCACGGCAGACCGTCAGTGCATAGTATTACTGTTTGTTTTTGGAGCATCACCTGCGACCAGTTTTGCGAAAGAAGCGGAGACACTTTCTATGCATTCCACCCACCATTTTGCACGACAATGCACGGGCGCATACAGCGCAAGCTGTGGCTGCTCTGCTCACTCGATGGGACTGGGAAGTACTGTGCCATCCACCATACTCCCCGTACTTAATCCCTGTGACTGATTTGATTCCGAAGATGAAGGAACCACTTTGTGGCATTCGCTTCAGAACTGTTCCACAGATTCGACAGGCAGTAGACCGCTCCATTCGCACCATCAACAGAACAGGCTCTGCTAACGGTATACTACGCCTTCCACATTCACCACGATCATGACTACTTTGAAGGACAGTAACAGGTGCAAACATGTAACTATTTTGTATCGGTTGTGAAAAAATAGTTGCCAGTATTTAAGCTCCAACCGCCGTATATTCTTAGAAATCTATGCTAGATGTTCCGTGCTATTTTATAGTTCTGGGAACACATTAAATAAAGTATTTCCTAAACAGTGTTTCTCCGTCAGCATTATTTAACTGTGGAGATATATAATGCGATAGAAATGAACTTTCTTGTCACGGTACAGTTTTGTATGGAATCTAATGAGTCGCTCATTCTTACGTTTCTCTCGACTTTCTAATACGTGGATATTTTTGTAAATGTAATTAATGTTGCTTTAAAAGCAAATGTGTTGAAGGTTTTTGCCGTTAGTTGCTCATATGCAGCAACAATTGTGGAGGAGATTTTTTCTGTGTTGGGAAAGAGTTTTATTCCTTTTGGTCTTTTATAATCACATCTGTGTCATTTTCCCTTCAGCTAAAGTTGTATGTTGGCTTTTTGGTACGTTAAATGATGTAGTTATTGCACTGCATACAAGTTTCCTAAGTTCCACGTTCACTGACTGGAAATGTAGTGAAAAAATCTTTACGTTATTAAATATATATAGGACGCCTTTCTCAAAAGGTCATGTCTTGTGCAGTTTACTAGCGATTTTTTGTTCTTAAAATAAGACGGAAGAGGGAAGGAAGATTGGGTTGAACGTCCCGTCGAGGTCATTACAGACGCGGTACAAGCTCGGATTGCGTGAAGCTTGGGGAGGAAAATCGGCCGTGCTCTTTCAAAGGAATCATCCCGGCATTTGCCAGGAGAGATTTAGGGAAATCACGGGAAACCTAAATCTAGATGCCCGTACGCGGGTCTGAACCGTCGTCCTCCAGAATGCGAGTCCGGTGTGCTAACCACTGAGCCAATTAACTCTGTTAAAATAAGACGACATTCTTCATTAAATATGTGTAGGTTACAAGAGTATCCTAAATAAACTGCACTTTAGTGTACCGTATCGTACCTCCCAGGGTCTTTAGGAAACTGAAGAAAGGCAAATGTGGTGTAATTTTTTTGTTATTGACGATTTTTATGGCAGGTCATAGACTCACTATTGTAAAAAATTATATTAGAAATTAATATAAATGGTTTAAATGGGTCTAAGCGCTATGGGACTTAACATCGGAGGTCATCAGTCCCCTAGACTTAGAAACTACTTAAACCAAACTAACCTAAGGACATCACACACTTCCATGCCCGAGGCAGGATTCGAACCTGCGACCGTAGCAGCAGCGCGGTTCCGGAGTGAAGCGGCTAGAACCTCTCGGCCACTGCGGTCGGCAGAAATTAATATAAAGGAAACTATTTGCACTCATTCTATGTCGTATTCAGAAGTGTAACTTAGCGTCCGCTTGGAAGCGCTGCTGTCGCGGTGTATAACAGAACTTAACAGTATTATACTGACTGTATGTATTAGCTGTGGTGGTAACCTCCACCATGCATCGTAAGGTGGTTTGCGGACTATGTCTGTAGATTCCACCTAGCCAGTACTTGATAATGAGAGAACTTAGCGACTTTCAGCACAATTTCAAGCATTTTCCAAACTTTTTCATTAGTCTACGAGTGAATAACCCGAAACTAACAAGATCTACAAAATCAGGGTTTTGCAACTTCATCCAATAAGATTTTACATGCTAAACATAAAATATTTAACATATTAGTGTACTTGTAAGGTAATCATACTTTTGAAGCTGTTTTATACGTGTAAGTTCATTTTCTTAAATAATCAGGGGTGGTGGATGGAATTACTGGCAGACGCTAAATAGGCAAATACGTCTGGGTGGAATGGGTGCAATTTTCCTGTGAATGAGAGAGAGATGAATACGGAGAGCGAAAGCAACCAATGAAAATCAGCGGTAAAGAAGGAGAACTGAGCCCCCGCTCAAGTACATTACCTAGCTGGGCACAACACTTGATGCCTGCAAACAGGTTACTCCTCATCGTGTAGCCACGGGCCTTTGACAAAGTCGACGCAGAGGGTTATAGGACCCTCCGCCTCGCCTGCCAGCTTGTAGTCTGGTGCCTATTGTACCGCTCTGTCGGATAGCTGTCTGAGGTACACGGGACCGCGATGCGCCCCACATAAACTGGCTGTTGTAATTGGGGAACCCGGGCTGGAGCGAGATAGTTACCGCAAATGGAGGGATCAGGCGGGCAGGACGCGCAACCAGCCGCTACGGACATCGCAGTGTGTCCTCATCCCACGCGTTGCGGTGGCGCTGGTTCGAAAGGCAAAGACTTTCTGTGAGCGTCCGGTTTGGGAAACGGGCGTTACCTGGGCTCTATTACCTGGCAGAATTCAGAAAGAAATGTCGTTTCGGGATTCGGAATGAAAACTTTACCAACTGGAGGAATGCACTTCCGAGTTTAAATGGCACAAATGACAGAGCGGTGGCTCCCAACGTTTAAAGAGACCGTAACTACCGAACGAGGTCAGATAGTAGCCAACAAACTAAAAATGTTTAATACCTAACAAAACTTTCTCCTGAATAAAAATCCAGTCATATTTCTAATTGATTAACTTACATAGTTAACGTTATAAGTAATAAAACTCTTAAGTATTTTAGTACTTTTAGTACAGAAAGAAAGAACGACAGAATAAAAATGTGGGATTGATTATTTCTAGCAATATGTTTTATATTTGGGACGGACTCTGCTGATGGACTGCTTAAGATATGTCCTGAGTAAATTCAGTTCCAGACTTCTGTGTTGATTCCTACCGTAGTTGAAAATACAAGGTGGATCCAAAGGCTCTCCAAATATATTAATTGAAATTATTATGTTTAAATACTAAAAAGGAAAACATTTCCTAATATTCTGCAAAACTATATTTGTTTGGTCACGAACCGACTTTCGGCTTCTTAGATCATCTCCATGTAACATCCACGATATGAATTTTAGCTATAGTGCGACGAGAGGAAATTATGCCTATAACAGTTATAAACATTATCTATCCGACATATGAAAAAAACAGTGAAATAAAACGATGATAAGTATTAATTATTTATATCATATTTTTTGATGTAATTGGACATATCGATGTGTATCATACAAAGACAATGATAACTGTAAATTTCTTTTATGATCTACGTTTGTCTTCCTTTGTTTTTACCTTTTGTTGGTTGCGGACGCAATCGAACTTAGGCCTGTTAAGAAATTGTAATTATTTGTTAATTATTACTTGAGAATAGAGTTCATTATTATTATAAATATGAGTGAATAATTATTTGTAACTTTAATTTCTCTCTCAATAAGCATTATCTGTGTTAATTATATCTTTCCGCTGCAAGAAGTGCAGCCATTGATGATAGCGATTTGTATCGCGTTTTTATCTGTGTTTCTTACGAAAGTATCAAAGGTTTGCTTGATGGAAATTACCCTAAATAGTGCACAATATGAAAGTAAAGTTTAATAAGCATTTCAAATACTTATCCTGTTATAAGGAAATTTGCTCTAACAATAGAAAGTCTCTATCAGTTGTCTGCCGCCATCTTAACAATTATTCAAATTACCCAACTCTGCAGACATAAATGCCGTAGGTAATAAAAATGTGTAAAAATAAAGGTGCACTGGTGGTCCCGAACTTATTTTAATGAAAATAATTCGAATCAGATTGGTTCTTTAAAAACAGTGCTCTTAGCACGATCCATATAACAAACTTTTCTTGCTGATGTATGGAGCCAAAATTAATAACGCACGAGTTGCGAAAAATATTGTTTAAGGTAACATACGTGAGTGTTGTGCGCGGCTGACATTCGGTGGTTTTAATGATCATTTTTCTGAAGATAAATCTTTCCATCATAATCAATAGTTGCATAGAATCTGTTGTATGAACTGTGATTTAGTGACACTTACACAACTTACAGACAACACTTTAACACAACGTTAACTTGGAGTTCTTTAACAACTTGACCAAATCTTTAGCCGGGAGAAAAAAAATTTAGTAATTACTCCCTGTAATTAAACAAGATTATCATTTTCATTTATAAATTAGTTAAATACCAAATCACTGAATAACGCAGCGAACGCCACATCCAGGTGACAACTGAATGTCGCAAACACAGGCAAGCAAGATGTTCGACTTACACACATAGATACAAAAATGACATTGAGTGTTTACACGGGAAAAAATTACATTTTTGACGCATAGAAATAATAACATTAAATAGAAAAAAGGGAGAAACAAAGTTTTTATATGGAGATATATTTAACATCTGTGAGGAATAAGAGACATTTGCAGTGTGAATCTGCTATTTATAACGCAAACTTAATTAAACGAGGAGGAAAGAGGAAATTAAGTTTGCTCACTTAATAACTTAATATTAAGCTGGCATTCTGTGCCATGTGTTTGTTGATTTCCAGTATTTCCAGTAGGTTCACCTTCCCGATTTTCTTAACAGAACGTAAAACTCACCTTTTACATCATATGAATGGTTTTCTGTTAAAGGATGATCAGCAAAAGGTTGACTCTTTCTTAATCTCCAATTTCTCTCTTGTTCAGATAGCCTAAGTGCCATTGCTCTGCCTGACTGACCAATAAGAACTTTTAAACTGGTTGCACTTGGTTTTATGCACATCACTCTGTTCCAAGTGTTGAAGTTCGGCTACTGAATAAAACTATTGATATGATGTTGGTATAATAAAATGTGGGACCGTGTTTCGCAGGCCTTAACTTTTTTGCTAGGTTGTCTGAAATGTTGTCAATGTATGGGATTTTGCATCATGCTTTGAAGTTACTGACTCCTGTTGGCTACTGTATAGAAGTGATGTAATTTTACGCATTATCTTTTTTTATCGTAGTTTATTATCTATACTCTAACACACACCCAAAAACAACGCACTACCAAGAAATTATCTGAATGACATGGAAATCGGAAGATGTGACGTAATGTATAGACAAGCAAATGATTACCGTCTGCGGCAACCCTTAAAATCAGCATTAGCAGAACATTGCATTTCCATGGGACATTCAATGGAATACAATAACATTAAAAATTTTGCGCCGGTTTCGAGCTTCCGGGACTCTGCAATTAAAGAATCCGTGGAAATACGTCTTGCTGATAATTTAATGAATCGTGATAAGGGCTTTCATCTGGATAAAAACTGGAATCCGATTATTAAAATTATGCAGACACAGCGGAATCGACATGCTCAGTCGATACTCAGCGATTAGCCTGATCTTACTTCACCACTGAGGGCAGCACACACAACTTGGGTGCCTCGCGCATGTCGCCTCATCACGCATGCGCCGTAAACCGCCAGTACGATTCGCATGGGCGGCATTCACTATAAATACCATGACTGCGTCAGGTTTGGTCACCGCGTTGGTGCGGGCGTGGAGGGGCCCCATCTCTATGTACTTCGTCTACTCAACTGAGGATCGCTGGACGTCTCTAGGGCGGGGGCGGTATGATGGGAATAACAAGATTTCCGATGTGAATAAATAGCACACAAGTTGCATTAAAAACAATTATTTTTAACGCATTTAGTGTGCTTTTTCTTCACATCGGCATTCTTCAAAAACAGTTGCTGCTGAAAATGAGGAACTGAAATCTTAACAATGACAAGATTGGTCTTCGCGGTGGGCGGAGACATATGAGGGAAATGCTGATGTAATCGGCGCTCTGCGGTACAAACAGAAAGTGCAACGTTATTCAGCACAGTTTTGACACTACAAGTTTTAGTACGCTGGCGTTGGCAGAAATGGAAAACAGGGAAGTCGACAGAAGGCTTTTCGGACAAATCCAATATGTCACAAACGACGGACCCATCGGACACCTTTTATCGTACCACTTACATGCAGTTAGCAATGTGATTATCGCCAAGTGTGAAAGGGCATCGTTTTCCTTTCAATTCTTGGTCTGAGGGGGGGTAGGTGGACTGGTAGCTCGTTGACGTACATAATATCTAATAATAAAACAATACTGAAATATACAGCCCTAAAGCCGGCAATATGTTGACAATGTGCAGCCTATATTTTTATAGGCCGATACGTCGATAACTTTCAGCATTCATAACAGGTCGACGGCAAAACAATCTAATAGCGCCTAATCGATCAGATCGCTGCAATTATGCGGCAAAATTGAATTTAAATCCTTTTCTTTTCAGCAGCGCTTATATCAGCGTAACATATACTTTCACAGGACTAGGCGGACCTGACGCAGCCAATATTTTATGTTTTCTTTTTCCAAGTAGGTGGACTTTAAATATTCAATTTTTTGTGTCGCTGACCTGACTACGTGTAACGAAGAGCCATCAGAATTATTTTCTCAGTTAAATAGTGTGAGAACAATTAAATGAGAACTGAAGATAATCCAAACTGATTGCTATTTAATTTCGGTAAAAGATTTCAATTGGAATTCTGTGTTACAATATTTGTCTACGACGTAGCGTGTAATCACTAGCCACAGATGTGTTATCTCCTAATTAAAAAATCATGGTGTTATGCTAGCTAAGGCAGAAAGTATTATTAATTGCAATAATTCATTACAAGGCTCAGTGAACTGATCCTGTGGCAAGTTAGTAAACAGCATGTTACGTATGAAGACTGGACCCCAACGAAAACGCATCATATAAAATTAATTGTTGGTAAGGCGGGTGCCAGGTTGAGATTCATTGGGAGAGTCCTTAGAAAATGTAGTTCATCAACAAAGGAGGTGGCTTACAAAGACACGTTCGACCTATACTTGAGTATTGCTCATCAGTGTGGGATCCGTACCAGGTCGGGTTGACAGAGGAGATAGAGAAGATCCAAAGAAGAGCGGCGCGTTTCGTCACAGGGTTATTTGGTAAGCATGACAGCGTTACGGAGATGTTTAGCAAACTCAAGTGGCAGACTCTGCAAGAGAGTCGCTCTGCATCGCGGTGTAGCTTGCTGTCCAGGTTTCGAGAGGGTGAGGTATCGAATGTATTGCTTCCCCCTACTTATACCTCCTGAGGAGAACACGAATGTAAAATCAGAGAGATTCGAGCGCGCATGGAGGCTTTCCGGCAGTCGTTCTTCCCGCGAACCATACGCGACTGGAACAGGAAAGGGAGGTAATGCAGTGGCACGTAAAGTTCCCTCCGCGACACACCGTTGGGTGGCTTGCGGAGTATAAATGTAGATGTAGATGCAGTCGCAATTTCTATTAATGAACTTTAACGACGGCATACCTAAAAAGTAAATAATAATAAAAAACAATAATCATTAAAAAAATTTCAATAACAATAACATTTTCAGAGGAGTTATAAGTAATGTGTATAAAAACACTTGCAATCAGTATGAAAGTATTTATTGGTCAATCTGGCAGATCTGTGGCAGTTGGGCTACCTGAATATGGGAGCAGCTGGAAATTAAGAAAGATCCAACCTTTTGCTGATCAACTTTTAACAGCAAACTATTCATATGGTGTAGGATATGAGTCTTACATTGCGTTAAGGAAAGTAGAAAGATGACCACGCTGGAATTACCGCAAATCTACAAACACAGAATGCCAGTTTGGTATTAGATGCACACACCCCATTTCTGTTTTCCCTTTTTTTAAATTAAGTTTTCGTTACAAATACGAGATTCGAACTGTAAATTTATCTTATTTCTCATCAGTTGTTAAATGTATTTTCACATAAAACTTTGTTTGCCCCCTTTTTAAATTAATGTGATTATTTCTATGTGAAAAAATGTAATGTTTCCTTACGTAAAAAGTCTACTTCATTTTTAGCACTTCTACACAAATAATATTTGTGTACGTAGCACATAATCTTTATTTGTGTTTGCAACATTCAGTTGTCACCTGAAGACTCCTTTAGAAATCGAAAGCTGGTTCGTAACTAAACGCCCGAAGGAGAACTCGAACCTCCGACGGGGGGGGGGGGGGGGGGGGGGGGGTATGAACGGTGGCAAGGAACCCCATCATACCGTGCGGCTACCCCGCGCGGCTCTTGGGAAAGAGGAAGAACCCACATGTAGCTGAGTCTGGTGAAGTATGGCCGGTGGGGAACAGCGATCATTTTATCTTTAATAAAAAAAAATGCTTAGCAATGCAGTAAGTCACTTCTGTAGGCGATATCTCCTTATATACCTCCTCAAATGTCTTAGAAAGGTTCAAAGGTGTGTTAAATCTTATGGGACTTAACAGCTAAGGTCATCAGTCCCTAAGCTTACACACTACTTAACCTAAATTATCCTAAGGATAAACACACACACCCATACCCGAGGGAGGACTCGAACCTCCGCCAGGACCAGCCGCACAGTCCATGACTGCAGCGGCTCTGACCGCTCGGCTAATTCCGAGCGGAAAATGTCTTAGACCATCGGGAAAGAACTCGTTATTAACTGTCTGACCAGGATGGACGAAGTCTTTATGAACAAGTCGTCAGTATACAGGGTGAGTCACCTAACGTTACCGCTGGATATATTTCGTAAACCACATCAAATACTGACGAACCGATTCCACAGACCGAACGTGAGGAGAGGGGCTAGTGTAATTGTTTAATGCAAACCATACAAAAATGCGCGGAACTATGTTTTTTAACACAAACCTACGTTTTTTAAACGGAACCACGTTAGTTTTGTTAGCACATCTGAACATATAAACAAGTACGTAATCAGTGCCCTTTGTTCCATTGTAAAATATTAATTACATCCGGAGATATTGTAACATACAGTTGACGCTTGAAACCTCAGTTGCCACGGTCGGCGAGCAGCATCTGCAGGGACATGTTTTTACGATGACGACCGTGTTTACGAGTGTGGCTATAGTGCACTGTTGTGGTTTGGTCTAGCTGTCGCAGTGTCCGCATGTAGCGCTTGCTGCTATTGTTATTCTGCAATCGTCTCCGCACGCAGACCAACTGTAGTACACCGTGTTACCCAACGTCTGTGATGACTTTAATCATCGAGTGCAATTCTGTCAATGGGCATTAACAGAGAATGCGTTGCAGTTCTACCTGTTTACCGATGAAGCGGGTTTCACAAACGACGGGGCAGTGAATCTACGGAACATGCATTACTTGTTCGTGGACAATCCTCGCTGGCTCAGACAGAGCGACAGCGAACGTGGACTGTAAATGTATGGTGCGGAAACATTGGCGACCACCTCATTGGTCCTCACTTCATTGCAGGGGCCCAAACAGCTGCAACATACATTGCGTTTCTACAGAATGATCTGCCAACGTTGCTAGAAAATATTCCACTGGAAACGTGTCCACGTATGTGGTATCAGCATGATGGTGCACCTGCACATTCCGCAATTAACACTAGGCTGACCCTTGACAGGATGTTCGACGGGCGTTTCATAGGACGTGGAGGACGCATAAATTGGCAAGCCCGTTCTCCTGATCTTACACCTCTGGACTTCTTTCTGTGGGGTACGTTAAAGGAGAATGTGTACCGTGATGTGCCTACAACCCCAAAAGATATGAAACAACGTATAGTGGCAGCCTGCGGCGACATTACACCAGATGTACTGTGGGGTGTACGACATTCATTACGCCAGAGATTGCAATTGTGTGCAGCAAATGATGGCTACCACATTGAACATCTGACATGTCGGGACACACTCTATTCCACACCGTAATTGAAAACGGAAAACACGTGTGTACGTGTACCTCACCCCTCATGGTAATGTACATGTGCGTCAGTGAAAAAGACCAATAAAAAGGTGTTAGCTTGTGGACGTAATGTGCTGTTCCAGTCTTTTCTGTACCTAAGGTCCATCACCGTTCCCTTTGGATCCCTACGTAATTCGGTGCTCTCCGATACAGCGGAGGAGTGGTACTCAAGCGTCAACTTTAGGGTACAATATCTCCGAATGTAATTAACAATTTACAATGCAACAAAAGGCACTGATTACGTATTTGTTTATATGTTCAGATGTGCTAACAAAACTAACGGGGTTCCATTAAAAAACGTAGGTTTGTGTTAAAAAACATACTTCCGTGCATTTTTTTATGGTTTGTATTAACGTAACGTGTATCCACAGGACATGTGGCCTGTAGTTGAAGAAGTGTCATGATGATCTCTCCATTGGCAAAAGATTCCGGAATAGTCCCCCATTCGGATCTCCGGGAGGGGACTGCCAAGGGGGAGGTTACTATGAGAAAAAGATTGAATAATCAACGAAAGGATAATGTTCTACGAGTCGCGGCGTGGAATGTCAGAAGCTTGAACGTGGTAGGGAAACTAGAAAATCTGAAAAGGGAAATGCAAAGGCTCAATTTAGATATAGTAGGGGTCAGTGAAGTGAAGTGGAAGGAAGACAAGGATTTCTGGTCAGATGAGTATCGGGTAATATCAACAGCAGCAGAAAAGGGTATAACAGGTGTAGGATACGTTATGAATAGGAAGGTAGGGCAGAGGGTGTGTTACTGTGAACAGTTCAGTGACCGGGTTGTTCAAATCAGAATCGGCCTCAGACCAACACCGACAACGATAGTTCAGAAACGTGTAGATTACTGCACGTGGATTTTGTTAGACCCTTTCCATTACATCACAAGTGATGAAGTACAGTTGCATATTTCCGATTATGTGAATTCACAGAACACCAGGTACTGGGAACGGAGAGCCCAGCATTGTGTATCAGCAACCATTGCATGGCGAAAAAATCGTCTTTTGGTGCTGTGTAACAGGAAGCGCGTCATTGGACTGATATTTTTTGACATTATCGTCAACACGGTTGCTGATATGGAAATTTTTGAAACATTTTGTGCTCAACTCACTGAATATGGAAAACAGTACTACTTCTTCCAGCAAGATGGGGCAATATGCCACACTTTTAAGGTGTCCCTGGAACAAGTCCATGATGTCTTCACTGAGGAACGAACTATCACCAAACATGGTCATCACATTCACCGGATCTATCAGTTTGTGATTTCTCCTGTGGGGGCACTTGTGCTGTTTTGTTTTCCTCCTCGCAGTCGGTTTTTACAGGAAACAGGAGAGTTGTACTTACGGCTTATCTGCGTACGATTACAGTACTAGTATGGAATCCGCATTTGCAAAAACAACAAAAAGGCTCGAGGTGAGACAAAGGTGGAAAGAGGAGATGAGCCAAGGGAGGTGGAGGAAATAGTCATAGAGAGGGGGAAGGAAGAGATGGACAGAGAGAGGGAAAGGGAGATGGACAGAAATAGGGGTGGGGCAGGAGGAGATGGAGAGAGAGCGAGAGGAGGAGATGGACAAAGAGGGGAGGGAGGAGGAGATAGATAGAGAGAGGGGGAGGAGAAAACGGACAGAGAGAGTGGGGAGTAAAAACATATTAGGACATATATCCAACTGCCATACATATTTAGCAGTTGCGAAACATTGCTGGGTTCGCTAGTATCTGAATAAAGGCACAAGTTAGACATTGTACAGTGAGGTAACGAAAGTCATGGGGTACCTCCTAATATCGCGTCGGAACTCCTTTTGCCTAGCATAGAGCAGAAACTTGGCGTGAAATGAACTCAACAACCCCTTAGAAGTCCCCTGCAGAAGTACTGTGCCATGCTGCCTCAATAGCCGTCCACAACAGCGAAAGTGTTGCCGGTTCAGGATTTTGTGCACGAACTGATCTCTTTACTATGTCCCATCAGTGTTCTATGGGATTCATTTAGGGAGATCCGGGTGGCCTAATCATTCGCCCGAATTGTCCAGACTTCAGACCAGTCGCAAACAATTGCGGTCAGGTGACATGATGCGTTGTTATAGACAAAAATTCCATCGTTGTTTGGGAACGAGAAGTCAACGAATGGCTGTAGTTGGTCTCCAAGTAGTCGAATATAACCATTTCCGGTCAATGTTTTGTTCCATTCCATGTAAACACAGGTCACGCTGTTACGGAGCCACCACCAGTTTGCACAGTGCCTTGTTGAGAACTTGGGCCCATGGCACACTCAGACCCTACCATCAACTATTAACAACTGAAATCGGGACCAACCCGATCAGGCCACCGTTATCCAGTCGTCTAGAGTCGAGCTGATACGGTCACGAGCCCAGAAGAGCAGCTGCAGGCGACGTCGTGCTTTTAGCAAAGGCACTTGCGTCGGTCGTCTGCTTCTGTAGCCCATTAACGCCAAACTTTGCCGCACTGTCCTAACGGATATGCTCGTCGTACGTCCTCGGAGTCTTTCGCAACGGCATACAGGAGTAAAACGTTCTCGGTTTTCCAGCCGCGACACTTCGAATACAATCCTCGAGCTTTCGATGGCCATCTCCGCCATCGTCGTCAGGAGTTCACTGCTACGGTTTCTCGCTTATACAAGATTTTACAAAAAGGTACGGCCAAACTTTCAGGAAACATTCCTCACACACACAGAAAGAAAATATGTTAGGTGTGTAAGTAGGCTGTTTAGGTTTTTTTATTGGTAACGCCGCCGCCACATAGCGCTCTGTATATAAATCACTGGCTGTGCCGTGTGCAGTCTGTGGCTAGTTTGCATTGTTGTCTGCCATTGTAGAGTTGGGCAGCTGCAGCTGGATGCTAACAGCGCGTTGCGTTGCGCAGTTGGAGGTGAGCCGCCAGCAGTGGTGGACGTGGGGAGAGAGATGGCGGAGTTTTGAAATTTGTAAGAATTGGTGTCACAAACTGATATATATATTATGACTATTAAGGTAAACAGTCAAACAGATGGCTGCTGGCCATCTCTATAAGGACTACAGTGGGTCTACACCTTTGATGACCCACCACTACCATTATTTCTACAAGGACTGCAGTGGGTCTGCACCTCTAGTGGCCCACCAATAGTAATCTCTACCAGGACTACAGTGGGTCTGCTCTGTGATGACCAACCTACCGATAGTCTTTAATGTCGACTGACTCTGCTGTGGCCCATTACCTGTCTGCATGTCAAGACTCAGCACTGCCTTTTGTTGGAAGGACAACACTACTTCTTCGAGACTGCTTAGAAATCCACTACTTCCAAGTGCCATTTCTTTTATTGCTCAGACTTTGAAAAAAAACACTGCAATTTTACTATGATGAACGATCAGGACTGTCTTTATGGACTGTGAGAGAATTTTAGCTTCTGGCCAACATTGTATCAATAAGTGTGTGCATTTGATATCTTTGTTACAGTAATAATGAAAAATTTTATCAAATCTGTATTGGCCACTGCCCAAAACAATTTCTAAATTTTTTTGTGGGGAGCATGGGGGCTATGTAAGTAGGCTGTTTAGGTTTTCTTATTGGTAACGCCGCTTAGCGCTCGGTATGAAAAATCACTGGCTGTGCTGTGCGCAGTCTGTTTAGTTTGCATTGTTGTCTGCCATTGTAGTGTTGAGCAGCGGCAGCTGGATGCTAACAGCGCGTTGCGTTGCGCAGTTGGAGGTGAGCCGCCAGCAGTGGTGGACGTGGGGAGAGAGATGGCGGAGTTTTGAAATTTGTAAGAATTGGTGTCATGAATGCTATATATATTATGACTAGTGAGGTAAATAGATTGTTTGTTCTATATTAAAATCTTTCATTTGCTAACTATGCCTATCAGTAGTTAGTGCCTTCAGTAGTTTGAATCTTTTATTTAGCTGGCAGTAGTGGCGCTCACTGTATTGCAGTAGCTTGAGTAACGAAGATTTTTGTGAGGTAAGTGATTTGTGAAACGTATAGGTTAATGTTAGTCAGTGCCAATCTTTCCTAGGGATTTTTGAAAGTCAGATTCCGTTGCGCTAAAAATATTGTGTGTCAGTTTAAGCACAATCGTGTACAATTTTTCTAAGGGGACGTTACAGGTGGACATGTGTCCGGAAACGCTTACTTTCCATGTTAGAGCTCATTTTATTACTTCTCTTCAAATCACATTAATCATGGAATTGGAACACACACCAACAGAACGTACCAGCGTGACTTCTAACACTTTGTTACAGGAAATGTTCAAAATGTCCTCCGTTAGCGAGGGTATATGCATCCACCCTCCGTCGCATGGAATCCCCGATGCGCTGATGCAGCTCTGGAGAATGGCGTATTGTATCACAGCCGTCCACAATACGAGCACGAAGAGTGTCTACATTTGGTACAGGGGTTGCGTAGACAAGAGCTTTCAAATGCCCCCATAAATGAAAGTCAAGAGGGTTGAGGTCAGGAAAGCGTGGAGGCCATGGCATTGGTCCGCCTCTACCAATCCATCGGTCACCGAATCTGTTGTTGAGAAGCATACGAACACTTCGATTGAAATGTGCAGGAGCTCCATCGCGCATGAACCACATGTTGTGTCGTACTTGTAAAGGCACATGTTCTAGCAGCACAGGTAGAGTATCCCGTATGACATCATGATAACGTGCTCCATTGAGCGTAGGTGGAAGAACAAACTAAAATGAGCTCTAACATGGAAATTAAGCGTTTCCAGACACATGTCCACATAACATCTTTTCTTTATTTGTGTGTAAGGAATGTTTCCTGAAAGTTTGGCCGTACCTTTTTGTAACACCCTATATAGGCATGATGACATAATCAGCAGCGAATCAGATGGATCCAGTGTGGCGCGCACACGGAAGTCGGCCCGGGCAGCTAGCGGAGGTATTGCCCGTGGCACCACCTGTGACGTCAGGTGGCGCCAGGGGCAGGCGCCACGTTTGAAACTGCCGCTCCCGCGTCGCTCATCTGTCTTTGCTTTCTTTCGAACTCCAACGCCCGTCCCCATGCCCTGCTGAGTGTGTATCCCGGGTCTCTGTTGAAATTGTCGTTCAAACGAATCTCGGCCGCCTCCTTTATAACGGAGTCCCAATATGTAGACGCATGAGCCAACACTTTTGTATTTTCGAACTGTATTTTATGACCGTTTTCTAGGGAATGCTCCGCTATGGCCGACTTGTCAAGCTCCCTTTGTTTTATATGGCGCTTGTGGTCAGTACAACGTTCAGCAACCGTGCGAATTGTTTGTCCAATATGCATGATGCCACATTCACAGGGTACACTATACACCCGGGACACTCGAAGAGCAATGTCGTTTTAACAGGGTGCAACATATCTCGTATCTTGGAGGCGGGCCGGAACACTGATCTTAGCCCATGTTTCTGCAGCAGACAACTTACTGCTAGTTGCTCCTCAGTATGGCAGGAATACAGTAAATTTGGCCTCTTCTACTGATTCGCCAGGTGTCTCTCGTCGGCGACCCTTGAAAGCGTTTGCAATTTCTCTTTTGCTGCATCCATTTTCTCTGAAAACACGTTTTAAATTCTGCAATTCAGACTGTAGGTGGTCGTCGTCAGAGATAATCTTGGCTCTATGAACCAACGTGTTCAGGAAAGCTTTCTTGTGTACAGGGTGGAGGAAACTATTGGCGTTCAAGTACCAATCAGTGTGTGTTGGTTTCCGATACATTGAATGACCAAGCTGGCCTCCTGCCTTCCGCTCAACCAAAACATCCAAGAATCTGATTGGCTGCTGCTGATGTCATCATGCCTATATAAGAGAGAAACCGTAGCAGCCTCGGCAGTCAGTGTGTAAGCAGACTGTTTAGGTTTTTATGTTGGTAACGCCATGTAGCGCTCTATATGAAAATCACTGACTGTGCTGTGTGCAGTCTGTGGCTGGTTTGCAAGTCTGTGGCTGGTTTTCTCTGTCTGCATGTCAAGAGTCAGCACTGTCTTTCCGTTGGAAGGACAACACTACGTCTTCAAGACTGTATGCAAATCCACTACTTCCGTGTGCATTTTCTTTTACTGCTCAGACTTTGAGGAAAAAACTGCAGTTACTACTGTGCTGAATGATCAGGACTGTCTTTATGAACTATGAGAACAATTTTTGCTTTTGACCGACATTGAATCAATAAGTGTGGGCATTTGATATCTTTGTTATTGTAATTATGAAAAAAAAATTTCAAGTCTTTATTGGCCACCTCCCGAAACAATTCGCAAATTTTTTTGTGGGGAGCATAGGGGCTATCTTAGTAGGCTGTTGAGGTTTTTATGTTGGTAAGGCCATGTAGCACTCTGTATGAAAACCACTGACTGTGCTGTGTGCAGTCTGTGGCTGGTTTGCATTCTTGGAATTTGCTATTGTAGTGTTGGACAGTTGGCTGTTAACAGCGCGTAGCGTTGCGCAGTTGGAGGTGAGCCGCCAGCAGTGGTGGATGTGGGAAGAGAAATGGAAGAACTTTGCGAACGGACGATCTGGACGCGTGTCCATCAGAAAGAGTAAATTTGTAATATTGTATATCATGAACTGATATATATATATATATATATATATATATATATATATATATATATATATATATATATATATGATGACTTTGAAACATTATTAAGGTAAATACATTGTTTGTTTCCTATCAAAATCTTTCATTTGCTAACTATGCCTATCAGTAGTTAGTGCCTTCAGTTGTTAGAATCTTTTATTTAGCTGGCAGTATTGCGCTCGCTGTATTGCAGTAGTTCGAGTAACGAAGATTTTTGTGAGGTAAGTGATTCATGTAAGGTATAGGTTACGGTTAGTCAGGGCCATTCTTTTGTAGGGATTTTTGAAAGTCCGATTGCGTTGCGGTAAAAATATTGTGTGTCAGTTTAGTGTTGATCAGAATGGGTAATGAGAGGAATGTCTGAGGACGTTCAGTTTTGCTCAGCTGTTTGAAAATCAAATAACGTAAGAGGTTTATCAGCACAGTAATTCACTAATTTTTCTAAGCGGACGCTTCAAGTGAACCCCTGACGACGATGACGGAGATAACCATCCAAAGCTCGAGGATTTTATTCGAATTGACGCGGCTGGAAAACCGAGAACGTTTTATTCATGCTCGTCGTACGTCCCACATTGATTTCTACAGTTATTTCATGCGGTGTTGCTTGTGTGTTGACACTACCAACTCTACGCAAACGCCGCTGTTCTCGGTCTTTAAGAGAAAGCCATCGCCCATTGCGTTGTCCGTGGTGAGAGGTAATGCGTGAAATTTGGTATACTCGGCACACTCTTGGCACTGTGGATCTCGGAATACGGAAGTCTCTAACGATTTTCGAAATGGAATGTCCCATACGCCTAGCTCCAACTACCATTCTGCGTTCGAAGTCTGATAAATCCCGTCGTGCCGCGCGGGATTAGCCAAGCGGTCTTAGGCGTTGCAGTCAAGGACTGTGCGGCTGGTCCCGGTGGAGGTTCGAGTCCTCACTCGGGCATGGGTGTGTGTGTTTGTCACGTCGGACACCATTTCGCACGAATCACCAAGTGCAAATGAAAGCTTCGCCAACGCACTGCTCTTTTATATCTTGTGTACCCCTTGCTACCGCCATCTGTATATCCCATGACTTTTGTCACTCGGTGTTTATCGCTTGTTAAATGTCTTCAAGCATTATGAAGGTCAATACTTCACAGGATTGTTGAAATTAATACTTTTTATTCCAATAACGAGTGCTGTGTCTTACCGTTGCGTCAGCTCCCTCGGTTCTCCATTCTAACGATAGGGCATTGCGGACAGGGTGCGCCAGTACTCGCGCCGTAGGCAGTCTGATGACGGGCCCTTTCTCTGTACAGGCACAATACTTCAGTAGCGTAGCAACGTATCATTGTGTTTTTCGTTTTAGAGTTCGCCTCAGCGGTCATACTGAAATAGCGCAGGGCAGCAATACAACCGAAACGCAATATGTATTCCCGTGCAGACAGGAAAGGTTATGAGTGTTCCAATGGTGCCCTTCGTTTGGTCAATGCACCGTTTGGTGCGGAAAATGTGCGGCGGACGACAGCTAACGTTAATGATACCGACATTGACGTGCAGCAATGGCCGGCAGTAGCATCCGGTGAATTCCCAGGCTGACGGCCAACTCTTTGCTGTTCGCTTAAAAAAAAAAAAAAAAAAAAAAAACAGAAAAGAGAAAAGAAATAAAAGGGAGGAAGCAGAAGAAAAACAAGCAGCAGTAGCCGTTAGCCGCGGCATCCGAAGCTAGCAACGGCCGCTGCAGTCTGCACGGAGACTCATTTGGTGGAGCACGGGGAAATTTGTTTCGAGTGTGCTCTCAATGACGAACGAAAGCAACACTGCGCGGGCGGAAGGAATTCATTGTTTCAGATGAGCTCTGCGCAAACGCTCTTTGCAGAAATTCTGGGGGGCATATAGAAGATGTAATTAACATCATTACCCTGAAACAGAAGTTCCATAGTGCGACGAAGTCATAACTGTCAGCAGTTATTCATCCAGTACCACGATTCTCTGTTACTTCGCCTTTGAGAATACTTCATCCCATTTACGTTACTGCAAGGGTGTTTCGTACCAAAGTAAGCAAGTACCGCTGCTGTCTGGTGTACAGAATGAACGCATACGGTAAACTTACGAATTACGCAAAAAGAAAGATAGAAAGAAAAAGAAATAGAAACACGGTGCTAAGTGTGGGGAAATGTAACCGCCACAGTTTACATGTACTTTGTCACAAGAAAAGTAAACAGACGTCGCTCAGTCTTATGCATCAATCACAGTAATGACATTCATGTAATTTTTTGTGATTTTCTTGCAAATTGTCGTAAAAATTATTGCAGATGGAAGGAAAGGAGCAAGATGCTGCGAGCTGGTGGTGCCGAGGATATCCATTCACGCTGAAACTCCGTGGCGGCAAAAGATGTACAACGCACCGCAGCAGCCCACCAGTAGATACGCCGACGGCTTTTTTCCACAATGCTTTGTGCTGTTGCACAGTCAATAATTGTTGCCACCAAGAATGTCTCCGAAAGTATGATAGAGATGAAAAGTTTGTAGAACAAAAGTTGCATGGATCAACGGGGACCATAATATGACGTGGTTTTTTGTTGCTAGGTGGGGTCGCGTCAGAGATATGAAGGTTAACTTTTTTTTAATGGGATGCTATTGTTTGGTACTCATTTTTTGATAGCGGCTATCGAGACGAATCCAATGATGTGTAAGAGTAAGGTCTTTGAAGATCACCGAAGGTCACAAAAAGCCGGCCGTTGTGGCCGAGCGGTTCTATGCGCTTCAGTCAGGAACCGCGCTGCTGCAACGATCGCAGGTTCAAATCCTGCCTCGGGATTGGAAGTGTGTGATGTCCTTAGGTTAGTTAGGTTTAAGTAGTTCTAAGTCTAGGGGACTGATGACCTCAGATGTTAAGTCCCATAGTGCTCAGAGCCATTTGAACCATTTTTGAAGGTCACAAGGGTGGCATGAACGTCCATTTACAGAAGGTGTTCGAAGTGATGACGATTGCTATCATTGCAGTGCTGCAATCTTCTTATCATGGATTGAGTGGTATTCCGTATCACTTCGGCACTTATCGAAGCACATGCTCTGACAATTCTGTCTCGCATATCTTCAGGTGTAGCTGGAACGTCTTTATAAACAATGTCTTTTAAGAATCCCCACAAGAAAAATCCAGAGGCGTCAGTCAAGTCTGGCGAACTAGCCGGCCACTACATATGACGCCCGCGCCCAATCCAACGATTTGGCAATTGTCTCTGCAACTCATTTCTAGCCATCAGCGAAAAATGTGCTGGACACCCATCGTGTTGATACCACATTCTGTTTCTTGTTCCTAAAGGTATTTAGTCCAATAACAGGCTTAAAGTTTCTTGCATGAATGTGGTGTACTTCCCACCATGAAGAAGTGTTTCGATGAAATAAGAGCCTATAATTGTGTCCTCCAAAATCCCACACCATACATTCACCGACCACGGTTTCTGGTGTGCAACTTGCCGCAGCCAACATGGATTTTCAGTTGCCCAATAAAGCATGTTATGCAAATTAACATTTCCATGCTTCGTGAACGTAGCCTCGTTAGTAAATAAAATCAAATTAATAAATGTGTTATCACTCTGAATCTGAAGTTGAGCCCATCGGCAGAATTCAGTGCGACGCATACAATCTGTACCAGTTAATTCTTGGTGGAGACTGATATGGTGAGGATTATATTTATGGCGATGCAGAACACGAACAACACTACTCTGGCTCATGCCAGATTCCCTTGCGATTTGACGCGAACTAACACAAGAATCTAGAACCACAGTGGCAAGAGTACCAATTTCCGTTTGCTCTTTAGTAACTTTCCTTTGTTGGATATGTTTCCGATGCGTTAAAGATCCAGTTGTTTTCAGTTTATCATACACATATTTAAATGTACAACGTGTAGGGTGAGTATGTTGAGGATATCTTTCAGCGTATAAGTCTCTAGCTCTCACTGAATCTCGTTGGCATTCTCCATAAGTGAGGAGCACATCGACTTGTTCTTCGAAGGAATACATCATTCACATTCGCTTGATTCGAGGATACTAGTCTTACCGCTCCTTTTAGTGTTGTATTGCGAAACAATGGAATGATGCTTACATGTCAGTGGCACGTTAGATGGATAAGCCGTATTCGAGGAGTATTTACTATTTGCACGATACACGAGAGAGAATTATCAGAACATGTGCTACGATAAGTGCCGAAGTGATAATGAATACCACTCAATCTACAATAAGAAGATTGCAGTATGCATTGATACTAAAGGTCATCATTCGAACACCTTTCGTAAATGGACATTCATGCCACCTTTGTGACCTTCGTTGACCTTCAAAGAGCTTATTGTTACGCATCATTGGTTTCGTTTCGATAGCCGCTATCAGAAAATAATTACCAAACTGTAGCATAGCATTTAAAAAAAAAGTTTGCCATATCTCTGAAGCGACGCCATCTAACTACAAAAAAACCAACGACATATTATGGCCCCCATTGCCCCATGCAACATTTGTCCCACAAACTTTTCAGCTACTATCATACTTTCGGAATTATTTTAGGTGGCAATAGTTAGTGACTCACCCTGTATAAGGACAAGTCGTTATTTAAAAAAATCTCGAAACTTTCTTGCCCAATTTACTTCAAATTTTTACACAGCACTCTAATAAACATGCGGACGGATATAGGAGGCACGTTTCTGTTATATATATGGTATATAACCACATGTGTGCTGTAAAAAGAGGAAGTGCTGTTAGCAAAAATCTCGAAAATTACCTGACCTATTTACTCCACAACTTTACATAATACTCTAAGGATCATTTTGGCGGAAATAGGCTACATATTTTTAATATGTGTAATATATAAATATATACATAAGGGAAACATTGTCAGAATAAGCTCTCGAAAGGTTCTTGACAGATCTGCATCAAATTTGTACATAATACTCTAATAAACGTTTGGACCGACATGGGCCACTTTTTTTTCTCAATATAGTGGTATATATGAACTCTATACTACTTCCTAAAGAGGAGTTGTTGAATGAGGTTTTTACCAAAAATCTGGAAAAGTACTTGACCGACTTACACTTCAAATTTTAGACGACACTGTAATAAACGTTCGGACGGACATAGGCTACGTGTGTTTTTTTAAATATTTGTGGTATATAAAATAAGTATGTCTACGATACAAAGGGGAAATGTTTTTGCAAAAATCTTGGAAAGTTCTTGACAGATGTACTTAAAATTTTAGACGTTATTCTTAAAAACGGACTGAGTCTACACACTTTGTTAATGAATACGGTATATAAATATGTCTAATACATAAAGGGGAAAGGTATTTAGCAATAAGCTCTCAAACTTAATCAATTTACTTCAGATTTTTACGCGATATCCTAACAGACGATGATAGGGCACAGGATATCACTTCTTAAAAATATGTGGTACATAAACAAGTATATACTATATAAATGGGAAATTTTGTTCACAAAAATCCCGAAAAGTTCTTAACCTATTTACTTCAATTTCTTACACGATGCTCTAATAAGCGTTAGGATGGACGTAAGGAACATATATTTTTAACACACAATATCGGAAAATATCGCATCAAGGAGTTGTACGACATATACGAAACTTGGTAGGCGTGTTTCTGCATCTGAAAAATGTCTATTCAGATTTCGTGTTAGACGCATTATAAGTACCACTAGTAAGGTCACTATGAGGATGCAAATCAGGATTGCTTTACATACATGTTTTAATGGTCGTGAGCGTTGGTTACCTTTATATTGCAAGCCGTGCGTTGATGTTAGCCAAGAATGCCATTAAGGCGCCAAAGACGCCATTATCACCACCTCACAGGGTTGGAACGAGTTCGTGGGATAGGTCTACAAGAAGCTCGATGTTCCTTTGTGATACTGCAGAAAGATTTTACACGAATGTAGCTACTGTAGGTGATTGATGGCAGGGATGGTCACGAGAATTTACTGTCGGAAGAAGACCGGGCTCCCAGACGGCCACGTGGCCCTACCGAGAAGGAAGGCCATCGTGTTCTGCCCATCAACTGCACCTGCAGCAGCAATTTGACCAACAGTTGGCATTACAGTGACACAACGGAGAGCTCATTGGAAGTCAGTTGGAAGTCTGTTTTGTTTTTTGATGAAAGCCCGTTCTGCCTCGGTGGCAGTGATGGCTGTCTGTTAGTTAGGAGGGGCCCGTTGGAAATGGAAATGAGCGTTTGGTGCCAGTGGCAAAGGCCCCTTGCGGGGCAGGTCCGGCCGCCACATTGGGCGAACTTCGCGCCGGATGGGGATGAAATGATGATGAAGACAACTCAACACCCAGTCCCCGAGGGGAGAAAATTTCCGACCCAGCCGTCAATCCGTCACGTTGACCACTCAGCTGTCGGGGTGGAGGCCCGTTGAAGACTTGCAACTCACCTGTATGTGTGCCAGACACTTTTTACCTGAAACTGGAGTTATGGTCTGGGGTGACATTTCGTATGACAGCAGGTGCGTCCTCGTGGTTGCCCCATGCACCATCGCTACAAATTTGTACTTCAGTCTGGTGATTCTACCTGGTGTGCTGCCATTCCTAAACAGCATTCCAATGGGTGTTTTCCAACATAACGCTGTTGTAACCCAACATGCTCTGCAGAGTCGACATGTGGCCTTGACCTGCTAGATCACCATACCTGTTTCCAATCGAGAACATGTGGGACATCATCGGACGACAGCTCCAGCGTCACCCACAATCAGCATTAACAGTCCCTGTATTGACCAACAAGTGCAACAGCCACAGAACTCCATTCCACAAACTGACATCCGGCACCTGTACATCACAATGCATGTACATTTGCATGGTTGCGTTCAACATTCTGGTGGTTTAACTGGTTATTGATGCAACAGCGGTTCGCATTCGCAATGGCGTACCTCGCACTTGTATTAACCTGTGATCCTGCAATGTTAACCACTTACATGTGTTACCTAGACAAATGTATTCCCAAAATGTCATTACTGTACGTTAATTATATTTTGGTGTTGCGATTTTTAAAATCTGTACGTTCTTGTTTAAGAAATGTGTAACCTATGTCCATCTCAATATGTATATTTCACTACTGTACATTAACTATTTTTTGGTGTTGCGATGTTTAAAAACTGTGCATCCTTGTATAAAAAATATGTAGCCTACGTCCATCTGAATATACGGTATATTAGAATATTGTGTAAAAATTTCATGAAAATTGGTCAAGAAATTTTCGAGATTTTTTGCTCACGCCATTTCTTTGTGCACACACACACACACACATATATATGTAAACAAACATTGTATACACAGCTATGTTCTGTGTTGTTTTTTTCCTCGCACTGCGTTTTAATAGAGAACACGAAAGTTATATTTATGGCTTGTCGGCATATGATTAGAATACTACTAGGAAACTTGTAATCCTGGCCGTTCACAGATTAAAACTATATGAAATACTGTCATATCCTCGTAATTGCAGCAGCAGGGGTCCGTCATATGGTTCAAATGGCTCTGAGCACTGTGGGACTTAACATCTATGGTCATCAGTCCCCTAGAACTTAGAACTACTTAAACCTAACTAACCTAAGGACAGCACACAACACCCAGCCATCACGAGGCAGAGAAAATCCCTGACCGCGCCGAGAATCGAACCCGGGAACCCGGGCGTGGGAAGCGAGAACGCTACCGCACGACCACGGGTCCGTCATATTCGGTATACGATTTATCGAGTCATTTTAAGCGATTTCAACTATCGATCAAGTATTCATGTGCAATAACAATAAAAAAAGCTCAAGATCAGAGAGAGGCTATCAATGGAAATGGAAAGCGGTGACCGGGGGGGGGGGGGGTTAATTGGATAAAGGGAGGAGGAAATAGTGAGAGCGGGGAAGGACGAGATGAGGAGAGATAGGGTTGAGGGCATGGAGAGAGAAAGAGAGAGAGAGAGAGAGAGAGAGGGAGCGAGAGAGCGTGCTGGAGGTGGTGGGAAGAGAGAGCTGGAGGAGGAGGAGGAGAAGATGGGCAAAGAGAGGGCGGAAGGGAAGATGGGCGGAGAGAGGAGAGAATGAGATTACGATGTATATCCAATTACCATGTTGTTGTTGTTGTGGTCTTCAGCCCTGAGACTGGTTTGATGCAGCTCTCCATGCTACTCTATCCTGTGCAAGCTTCTTCATCTTCCAGTACTTACTGAACCTACATCAATCTGTATCTGTTTAGTGTATTCATCTCTTGCTCTCCCTCTACGATTTTTACCCTCCACGCTGCCTTCCAATGCTAAATTTGTGATCCCTTGATGCCTCAGAACATGTCCTACCAACCGGTCCCTTCTTCTTGTCAAGTTGTGCCACAAACTCTTCTTCTCCCCAATTCTATTCAATACCTCCTCATTAGTTATGTGATCTACCCATCTAATCTTTGGTATTCTTCTGTAGCACCAAATTTCGTAAGCTTCTATTCTCTTCTTGTCCAAACTACTTATCGTCCATGTTTCACTTCCATACATGGCTACGTACTCTCAGAAACGACTTCCTGACACTTAAATCTATACTCGATGTTAACAAATTTCTCTGCTTCAGAAACGCTTTCCTTGCCATTGCCAGTCTACATTTTATATCCTCTCTACTTCGACCATCCTCAGTTATTTTGCTCCCCAAATATCAAAACTCCTTTACTACTTTAAGTGTCTCATTTCCTTATCTAATTCCCTCACCATCACCCGACTTAATGCGACTACATTCCATTATCCTCGTTTTGCTTTTGTTGATGTTCATCTTATAGCCTCCTTTCAAGACACTGTCCATCCCATTCAACTGCTCTTCCTGGTCCTTTGCTGTCTCTGACAGAATTACAATGACATCGGGGAACCTCCAAGTTTTTATTTCTTCTCCATGAATTTTAAAACCTACTCCGAATTTTTCTTTTGTTCCTTTACTGCTTTCTCAATATACAGATTGAATAACATTAGGAAGAGGCTACAACCCTGTCCCACTCTCTTCCCAACCACTGCTTCCCTTTCATGCACCTCGACTCTTATAACTGCCATCTGGTTTCTGTACAAATTGTAAATAGCCTTTCGCTCCCTGTATTTTACCTCTGCCATCTTCAGAATTTGAAAGAGAGTATTCCAGTCAACATTTGCAAAAGCTTTCTCTAAGTCTACGAGTGCTAGAAACGTAGGTTTGCCTTTCCTTAATCTTTCTTCTAAGTTAAGTCGTAAGGTCCATATTGCCTCACGTGTTCCAATATTTCTACGGAATCCAAACTGATCTTCCCCGAGGTCGTCTTCTGCCAGTTTTTCCATTCGTCTGTAAAGAATTCGCGTTAGTATTTTGCAGTTGTGACTTATTAAACTGATAGTTCAGCAATTTTCACATCTGTCAACATCTGCTTTCTTTGGAATTGGAATTATTATATTCTTCTTGAAGTCTGAGGGTATTTCACCTGTCTCATACATCTTGCTCACCGGATGGTAGAGTTTTGTCAGGACTGGCTCTCCCAAGGCCGTCAGCAGTTCTAATGGAATGTTGTCTACTCCCGGGGCCTTGTTTCGACTGAGGTCTTTTAGTGCTCTGTCAAACTCTTCACGCAGTATCGTATCTCCCATTTCATCTTCATCTACAACCTTTTCCATTTCCATAATATTGTCCTCAAGTACATCGCCCTTGTATAGACCCTCTATATACTCCTTCCACCTTTCTGCTTTCCCTTCTTTGTTTAGAACTGGGTTTCCATCTAAGCCCTTGATATTTATACAAGTGGCTCTCTTTTCTCCAAAGGTCTCTTTAATTTTCCTAGCTTATCCCTAGTGAGTTAAGCCTCTACATCCTTACATTTGTCCTCTAGCCATCCCTGCTCAGCCATTTTGCACTTCCTGCCGATCTCATTTTTGAGACGTCTGTATTCCTTTTTGCCTGCTTCATTTACTGCATTTTTATATTTTCTCCTTTCATCTGTTAAAGCCCATGTCTTTTTGTCTACTTGATCCTCTGCTGCCTTCACTACTTCATCCCTCAGAGCTATCCATTCTTCTTCTGTTGTATTTCTTTCCCCAATTCCTGTCAATTGTTCTCTTATGGTCTCCGTGACACTCTGTACAACCTCTGGATTAGTCAGTTTATCCAGGTCCCATCTCCTTAAATTGCACATTTTTGCAGTTTCTCCAGTTTTAATCTACAGTTCATAACCAATAGATTGTGGTCAGAGTCCACATATGCCCCTGGAAATGTCTTACAATTTAAAACCTGGTTCCTAAATCTCTGTCTTACTATGGGACTTAACTTCTGAGGTCATCAGTCCCCTAGAACTTAGAAGTACTTAAACCTAACTAACCTAAGGACATCACACACACCCATGACCGAAGCAAGATTCGAACCTGGGACCGTAGAGGTCGCGCGGTTTCAGACTGTAGCGCCTAGAACCGCTCGTCCACCCCGGTTGGCCCATTGCAGTTACTTCCCATTCAGACAAAGACTGATACTTTAATGCAGGACTCATACTGATTTGCTACTTTTCGCAACTTTTGTGTCATCCACAAAGAAAACAAAATAAGTACTTATAAATATAATTGTTGATTGGTCGCTAATATACACAACAAAAAATACGGACCCTAACATAGAACCTCGTGGGAATCTGCAGACCGTTTATTTCCCCTTTCAGTTAAAGATCGATAGTTTAATATAGTCTGCTCTAAAATTCCCCTTCTCAGGCTTGTAGAGCTGAGTGAGTAGATAATATTGTAAACTAGAACCCATGTCAGGAAATGTAACATTTCCGCGCTACATCTACATGATACGTACGATATTGTAGTGCCCGTATTATTCCGATTTACGATGCAATGTTCCTTCGGATATACAGGCATATCCGAAGGAACATTATTCGCCGACACTGGCCAAGCGTGTTTTAAGTAAAATGCCTCTCCTGTTCGGGAATATACATAACGGATGTACGAGTACAAGTTGTAGACACAAGGTTGATGACGTATGGACATTTGGCGTCTGGCCGTGTGTTGTGCTCAGATAGCCAAATTGTAAGGCGACCACCGTGACATGCGGGAAAACTGGGTTCGATTCCCAACCGGCACAAATTTTCACTGTCGTCATTCCATTACACGGGTGACGGTTGCCTATATTCGCGACTGAACATACGTTTCATGCGTATCAAAACATGTGCTGACATGTTGGGGGTGGTACGGACGTAGTTGTTGGTCATGCAGAATATACCAGACGTCACTGGGAGCAACATCCACTACCTGCACAACTGTTAGTTTACTCGTTGACAGGTCCTCCTCAGTGTGATGCAATATGACCTCTTCCAGTTGGGGTGTGGGGCGTCTCCTTAGAGCAAAACGAACGGCTCTGAGCACTATGGGACTTAACATCTGAGGTCATCAGTCCCCTAGAACTTAGAACTACTTAATCCTAACCTAACCTAAGGACATCACACACATCCATGCCCGAGGCAGGATTCGAACCTGCGACCGTAGCGGTCGCGCGGTTCCAGACTGAAGCGCCTAGAACCGCTCGTCCACTCCGGCCGGCATAGGAGCAACACGTTCACATCTGCTATCTCTTTCTTGGGTCCGTTTCGTAATTTTGGCGATAAGAGTATGCGATGGGGTCGGACGTTGTGGATAACTACGTACCTTGATAAGGGTGAAAAGCGGGTCTTCCGTTACCGTGAGCTTCGCCATGTAGAAGGATCATGTCATTGTATTCTGCAAACGTGTATGCAGTCATGCTGCACTAACACTCGCAGACACGTGAATGAAGGTCACAACAGGTCAAAGAGGTAGGACAGAAATCAAATGACATCAGAAAATCTGACGTAAGCACCCACCACCCTGACTACCCTGATGCATCCCTACCTCGCAAACACATTTCCAAACGGCTGTATCGAGGAAGCGACACGTTTCCGGACATGGGTTCCAATTCAAACTGTTGTCTACTCTAGGGCCGGCCAGAAATTCTGCACGCGTGCGGTGCTCCTGCACATGTGCAACTTCCGGGTCACAGCGTGCACGCCGCAGCCGTCAGCATTCACGTAGTGCATGTTTCTACCCACAGATGTCGCTTTATCCACTTGCTGGGATACTCTGTACCGGCGCATTCTAGTGCTCTTTCCACAGCTTGCAAGCCAACCAGGGGAAGGTATTTGGCGTATTAAACATTTAAAATACTGTCTCAGTCTACTCACTGAGACGTCTACTTTTATGTGAACAGTTTAACCCAGTAAGACAAGTAATACAGTTAACAACCGTGGGTTTTTATCAAGGCAGCTTGACTGACGGCACGTAAATACGCGTAATGTTTTTGATCTAGTATTTAAGAAAGAGAGCACTTGTCGACTTCCAACGAACCTTAGTCATGATTTCAAATAACATTAAACCAATGCAAGGTTTCCTATAACTAATTCTCGGTGCCGTCAGTTACACCCACATAATTTCTGTCTCACTGACCTCTGAACAGAATGACAACCGCAGACCTCTCGATGATCACCTGTACCATTATTGCTATATCTTTCATCAGTTCCGTCTGAAATCTGTATAATAACCGACAATTAGATGAATGTTATGTTTTATCGACTTCAGCTGAGCGTAGCCCTTCACACATTTAAAAAAAAAAAACCCTAAATGTAAGACCAATTTTCCTGATAATAATGTAGCATGGAGTAGATTGAGGCAATAATGCACAGTTAGTGAATAATAATTTTTAATTATGAAAGGAATAAATCCAAACAAGTTTATCACTGGTCATGAGAAATGATATAGTTAATATAGGGAACAAAAGCACGGCTCACTGACAAACACAAGCAGTTGCGGGAGATTTTCATCACTGATGCTTGATCGAAACGTCTGACAACATGTATCTTCCGTCCTTTGCTTTCTCATAGTACCATCCATTTCTCAGTAATTCTCTGTTCAAGTTACGGTCAGCAGGGGTCAACGAGACTGGGTATGTTGCGCTCTTGCTTGTACCACAGAAACAGGAAAGTGAAGCCGCCGCCGTTTATTTAGGACACAGGTCTAATAACAGATGTCGCTGTCGCCAGCTGTCGCGCACGTGCGCAGCACTTCCGCACGTCTGCACACTGTGCAGCGTTTGGCCGGCCCAGGTCTACTCAGTCATCTGTAGAAGTTCTAAAGATCAGTAAGGGGATTTTTAAAGTACCCGGTATAGGACTAATTCCTTACACTTGATCGTGGAAGCAAGCTCAAAATCATAAAGTGCTCATCGTTGTGGGACCTGAATGTAGCGACGCAGTAACGTATGTCGGCGGTAACATCCCTTTCGCAGAGATACCTCTAAATCGGTAACGATTTAAAAGTCGTCTTGGAAGAAGAGTTTGCAGGATCGTGAAGTCTGAGTTCGTGGCGAGTATCTGTGTACAAACAGCAAACAGTGAGAGAGCGAAGGCGGAAGACGAGACACAGAAGGTCGAGCACGAGACAGGGTCAAATGAAAATCCGATACGGTCTCGCTTATACTCGAGTGCCGCCGTTTGAACACCGCCATGCCAGGAAATGTAACATTTCTGCACTACATCTACATGAATCGTACGATATTGCAGTGCCTGTATTATTCCGAATTACGCTGCAATGTTCCTTCGAATATACAGGCATATCGAAGGAGCATTATTCGCCGACACTGGCCAAGCGAATTTTAAGAAAATGCCTCTCCTGTTCGGGAATATACAGGGTGCGTTCCGAAAGTAATGCAATTATTTTTTTTAAAGTAATTTATTGAACAGATTTGCACAAACACTTAAAATTCTTCAAAGTACTGTCCTTGGGCCTCTACACATTTTTTTCCAGCGACTCTGCCATGACCGGTACGCGCCCTGGAAGGCGTCTTCTGGGACCTCTCGCAAGGTCTTCGTCACGGCGGATTGGATCTCGTCTATGGACGAAAAACGGGTTCCTTTCAGGGCTGACTTAATCCTAGGAAACAAAAAGAAGTCAGCTGGGGCGAGGTCAGGACTATAGGGGGGGTGGGGCAGCGTTGGCACCTGGTGTTTGGCCATGAACTCGCGGACTCGTAGCGCGTTGTGGCAAGGCGCGTTGTCGTGATGGAGTTGCCAGGTAGCGGAGATGTCCTTTCTCGTCCTGACGACCCTTTTGCGGAGTCTTTCCAGCACATCCACGTAGTAGGCAGCGTTAACTGTCTGTCCTTGAGGAACAAACTCCTTATGGACCACTCCTTTGCTGTCGAAAAAGACAATGAGCATTGTTTTCACTTTTGATTTGCTCATTCTTGCCTTTTTGGGCTTGGGGGACTGATCAGTGTGCCACTCAGAGCTTTGGCGTTTTGTTTCTGGGTCGTATTCAAAAACCCAGGTTTCATCACCAGTGATGACGTTGTCCAAATAATCAGGTTCAATTTCAACACGTTGCAAAAGTTCACTTGAAATTTCCGCTCGGTTGGTCTTTCCGTCGTCTGACAACACTTTGGGCACGAGCTTGGCGCACACTTTCCTCATCGCTAAATCTTCAGTAACAATGCGAAAAACAACAGTAGACGACAAGCTCAGTTCATTGGCAACCATCCTGATACTCAATCGATGGTCAGAGTCCAACAGTTGTCGCACACGAGCCACATTGTTGTCGGTTTTGCTGGTTGACGGCCGCCCAGAGCGCTGTTCGTCGTGAACCTCTTCCCGGCCTTTCTTAAAGGCCTTTAACCACCTCGAAACTTGTGAGTAGGACAGAGCAGAGTCCCCGTAAGCCTCACGAATCATTTTGTTAGTCTCCTCAAAAGATTTGTTCAGTTTAGCACAAAACTTAATCGCGTAACGTTGCTCGATCGTCGATTCCATTTTTTCCGTGACACGGTCGGCGCGCAGAGGTTTACAATAACAAACGTCCTGCCGCTTCCACAGCTCGGAGAGCACTGAAACCGGTTTCGCGGCAAAGCTTAGCGTCCCCCCCACCTACTCCATGTGGCCCGCTCCCACTCCGACTACTAGGAGCGGCGCGGGAAATTCAATTGCATTACTTTCGGAACGTACCCTGTACATAATGGATGTACGAGTACAAGTTGTAGACATAAGGTTGATGACGTATGGACATTTGGCGTCTGGCCGTGTGTTATGCTCAGATAGCCAAATTGTAAGGCGACCGCCGTGACATGCGGGAAAACTGGGTTCGAATCCCAACCGGCACAAATTTACACTGTCGTCATTCCATTACACGGGTGACGGTTGCCTATATTCGCGACTGCACATACGTTTCACGCGTATCAAAACATGTGCTGACGTGTTGGAGGTGGTACGGACGTAGTTGCTGGTCATGCAGAATATACCAGACGGCACTGGGAGCAACATCCACTACCCGCACAACTGTTCGTTTACTCGTTGACAGGTCCTCCTCAGTGTGATGCAGTATGGCCTCTTCCAGTTGGGGTGTGGGGCGTCTCCTTGGAGCATAACGTTCACAACTGATAACGGTGAAGATACCTCTTTCTTGAGTCCGTTTAGTAATTTTGGCGATCAGGGTATGCGATGGGATCGGACGTTGTGGATAACTACGTACCTTGATAAGGGTGAAAAGCGGGTCTTCCGTTACCGTGAGCTTCGCCATGTAGAAGGATCATGTCATTGTATTCTGCAAACGCGTATGCAGTCATGCTGCACTAACGCTCGCAGACACATAAATGAGGGTAGCAACAGGTTAGAGAGGTAGGACAGAAATCAAATGACGTAAGACAATCCGACGTAAGCACCCACCACCCTGACTGCCCCGTTTCTTCTCCACCTCGCAGCCGGCCTTGGTGGCTGAGCGGTTCTAGGTGCTACAGTCTGGAACCGCGCAACCACTACGGTCGCAGTTTCGAATCCTGCCTCGGGCATGGGTGTGTGTGATGTCCTTAGGTTAGTTAGGTTTAAGTAGTTCTAAGTTCTAGGGGACAGATGACCTCAGAAGTTTAGTTCCATAGTGCTCAGAGCTATTTGAACCATTTGAACCTACCTGGCAAACACATTTCCAAACGGCAGTATCAAGGAAGCGATACGTTTCCGGACGTGGGTTCCAATTCAAACTATTGTCTACTCAGTCACCTGTAGAAGTCCTGTAAGGGGATTATTAAAGCACCCGGTATATGACTAATTCCTTACACTTGATCGTGGAAGCAAGCACAAAATCATAACGTCTCATCATTATGGGACCGGAAGGGAGCGACGCATTTCGCAGAGATAACTCCAAATCGCTAACGATTTAAAAGTCGTCTTGGAAGAAGAGTTCGCAGGATCGTGACGAGTATCTGTGTACAAACAGCAAACAATGAGAGAGCGAAGGCGGAAGACGAGACACAGAAGGTACGCGGTCGAGCGCCAGACGGGGTGAAATGAAAATCCGATACGGTCTCGCTTACTTGAAATATACTCGAGTGCCGCCGTTTGAACACCGCGTGAATTAACGCCTGGCGCCCGTAAGGAGATTACTTGCTAACCGAGTTTCATGCAGTCGGTGTTGCACAACATGCAGCCGGGATGGGGCGGGACGGGGTGGCTCCGCAAATTAGCGCATAGAAACTAGTTAGCGCGCAGCAATCTCGTCAGCAGCGAGACACCCCGCCCCCCCCCCCCCCCCCCTCGCTCTCTCTCTCTGTACTGCTGCCCTGCCGTCTGCTGAACGCTGCGCAGATTGCGAGGAAATGCGACGGCCGTGGCAGGGGGGGGGGGGGGGGGGGGAGGACGCGCGAGTCGTGGGACGGACGAAAAAGAGCGACGGAGAGAGGCGTGGCACACTAGACATGTACTGGCAGGATATAACGTAACCCATTTAAGAATGTCGATGAGATGGACTGAGCACTGCAGTTTTACGAGACAGACTGCACGTCGCAGTGTTGCAAATTTGGACAGTGACGCAGTGGTATTTCCCGCCTGAGCGACGTCAGGTACTCATTTATAGTTTATATTTCAATGTGAACTACTGGCCATTGAATCTGCAACACCAGGAACTGAGCGACATAAATTAAAGTTGGCATGAGCGTTTCTACATCTGAAAGATGATGTCTATTAAAATTTCGCACCAGTCGAATAACTGTGCTGATAGTACTGCCGTTGTCAGGTTGCAAATCAGGGTTGGTTTAAATACACGCTGTAACGGTCGTGAGCGTTAGTTACCTTTTATATTGGACGTGGTGAATGATGTTGATCAAGAATTTTAAGACCACAAAGACGTCATTATCAAAACCTCACTGGGTTTTAAAGAGATCGCGTAATAGGGCTACGAGAAGCTGGATGTTCCTTCTCAGATATTGTAGAAAGATTTGGCAGGAATGCAGCTACTGAGCATATTTGCTGGCAGCAACGATCACGAGAATGTACGCTTCACAGGAAGGCTGTCCTCCGGACGGCCACGTGGCTCTACCGAGAGGGAAGAGCATTGTTTACAGCGTATGGCTTTGGCGCATCGCAATGCATCTGCAGCAGCAATTTGAGCAGCAACTGGCATCGCAGTGACAACGAATTGTCACAAATAGATTGCCTGAAGGGCCTCTCCGCGACAAACGCTCTGTAGCATGTATTCCACTGACCCCAAACCATCGTCATCTGTGATTTCAGTGGAGTTATTGCAGAGCCAATTGGATGAAGGTTATCAGACGGATGCCATATTCCTTGACTTCGGGAAAGCGTTTGACTCGGTGCCCCACTGCAGACTCCTAACTAAGGTACGAGCATATGCGATTGGTTCCCAAGAATGTGAGTGGTTCGAAGACTTCTTAAGTAATAGAACCCATTACGTTGTCCTCGATGGTGAGTGTTCATCGGAGGTGAGGGTATCATCTGGAGTGCCCCAGGGTAGTGTGGTAGGTCCGCCGTTGTTTTCTATCTACATAAAAGACCTTCTGGATAGGGTGGATAGCAATGTGCGGCTGTTTGCTGGTGATGCTGTGGTGTACGGGAAGGTGGCGTCGTTGAGTGACTGTAGGAGGACACAAGATGACTTGGACAGGATTTGTGATTGGTGTAAAGAATGGCTGCTAACTCTAAATATAGATAAATGTAAATTAATGCAGATGAATAGGAAAAAGAATCCTGTAATGTTTGAATACTCCCTTAGCAGTGTAGCGCTTGACACAGTCACATCGATTAAATATTTGGGCGGAACATTGCAGAGCGATATGAAGTGGGACAAGCATGTAATGGCAGTTGTGGGGAAGGCAGATAGTCGTCTTCGGTTCATTGGTAGAATTTTGGGTAGATGTGGTTCATATGTAAAGGAGACCGCTTATAAAACACTAATACGACCTATTCTTGAGTACTGCTCGAGCGTTTGGCATCCCTATCAGGTCGGATTGAGGGAGGACATAGAAGCAATTCAGAGGCGGGCTGCTAGGTTTGTTACTGGTAGGTTTGATCACGCGATTGTTACAAAAATGCTTCAGGAACTCGGGTGGGAGTCTCTAGAGGAAAGGAGGCGTTCTTTTCGTGAATCGCTACTGAGGAAATTTAGAGAACCAGCATATGAGGCTGACTGCAGTACAATTTTACTGCCGCCAACTTACATTTCGCGGAAAGACCACAAAGATAAGAGAGATTAGGGCTCGTACAGAGTCATATAGGCAGTCATTTTTCCCTCGATCTGTTTGGGAGTGGAACAGGGAGAGAAGATGCTAGTTGTGGTACGAGGTACCCTCCGCCACGCACCGTATGGTGGTTTGCGGAGTATGTATCAGATGTAGATATAGATGTAGGCCAGGATGAACGTCTGTTGTGTTTTATGATGAAAGATAGTTCTGCCTCGGTGCCAGTGAAAGTGGTGTGTTGCTTAGAATGAGACCAGTTGAGGCACTGCAATCAACCTGTCTGTGTACCAAACGCATTGGACCTGCACTTGGAGTTATGGTCTGGGGTGCGATCTCGTATGACAACAGGAGCAGTCTCGTCGTTATCCCACTCACCCTGACTGTAAGTCAGTCTGGTGATTCGACCTGTCAAACTGCCATTTATGAACAGCATTCCATGGGGTGTTTTTGAACAGGTTAACACTCGCCCATATTCCGCTTCTGTAGCCCAACATGCTCTGCATAGTGTCGGCTTGTTGTCTCGGCCTGCTCGATCACCAGAGTTGTCGCCAATCGATAACATATGGGAAATTATCAGACGACAACTCCAGCGTCATCCACAAACAACATTAACCATCGCTGTGTCGAACGACAAAGTTCAGCGGGCATGGAACTCCATCCCACACACAAATGCGCCACCTGTACGACACCTTGCAAACACGTTTGCATACTTGCATTCAGCATTCTGCCGGTCACACCGTTTATTAATGTACCATCATTCACGTTTCCAATGGCTTATCTCACGTTTACACTGACCTGCGATCTTGCTGTTTTAATCATTTAAATATGTTACCTAGACAAATATATTTCCGAAATTTTACTTGTTTATTTTGTATGGCCTACATTGGACCACTTTAGTCAAATTATGAATTAGGTTCTTCTGTTTTTTGTTGGCTGAATACTTTTTCGTATATTCAGAACGTGCATTTCTCTCTTTATCTGAAATCAACCTTCCCATTCTCTGTTTGTTAATTTTTATTGGTAGCGTGATACGTTTATCCTGAAGTATCTTGAGCATGTCTGTCTTGCCTTTCAAATCCTCCATCGCAATCAGTAATTTCATCACGGATTTCTGGTAACCGGCTAATGCCGCTCTTACTATTCCCTAACTTATACATTATTCTCCTGCTAATCATACTTTCTGTTGTCCTCATCAAATGTCCTAGGAACTAGATCCGTTTCTTTTTCACTGTACTTGTCTATAGTTCTATTTCTTTAGAAACTGTTTCATTTGAAGCTATTCTCCAAACTCCATCTTTTTCATATTTTTTACTAATACATGTTCTAACTACTCTTCTTTCTATTTTAAGTAATCTGCCTATTGCTACAGTGTTGCTTGTTTTGATTATAGTTTCACTGTTTTGTAGTGTTTCAGGTTTGTGGCTATTGAGAGGCAGTTTTTGTTAGACCTATTCTTGGTAATGTGATCTGTTTTAATCAATTTATTTATTCTACCCTGCCATGATGGTTTCTCATTCAGGTTGTGTATAATTATTTCTCCTAAGATTTTCAACAATTTTTATGTCATGTTCTTCAATTCTATTTTTTTCACCAGGGGTGTGGTTCCGTTCGCATTATTTCTCTTTTTTTTCAAAACATATTTTAAAGCCAATACTCTGGGCTATTTCCTGTAGAGATTACATTTGTTGTTTGATTTCTTGAATGTTGTAGTGAGAAGAGCGAGGTCATCAGCAAATCCTAAACAATTCAAGTTTATGCCATCTTCTTGTGTTCTAATCTTAAAAGTCTTTGGATTGTCCTTGTATGATTCACTCATTATGTATTCAAGAGGACAATTAAAAACAAGTAGTGACAGGTCGTCTCCTCGTCTTAAATAAGTCTTAACCAAGAATGATTCAGAAAGTTCTCCTCTGTATTTAATTTTCGAATTTCTATTTGTTAAGGGAAGTTCAAACAGTTTAATTAACTTGGGGTGGCGTCCACAACGACCCAAAATTTTCATTGTTGTTGTAGTGGTCTTCAGTCCTGAGACTGGTTTGATGCATCTCTCCATGCTACTCTATCCTGTGCAAACTTCTTCATCTCCCAATACGTACTGCAGCCTACATCCTTCTGAATCTGTTTAGTGTATTCATCTCTTGGTCTCCCTCAACGATTTTTACCCTCCACGTTGCCCTCCAGTACTAAATTGGTGATCCCTTGATGCGTCAGAACATGTCCTACCAACCGATCCCTTCTTCTAGTTAAGTTGTGCAACAAGCTCCTCTTGTCCCCAATCCTATTCAATACCTCCTCATTAGTTATATGATCTACCCATCTAATATTCAGCATTCTTCTGTAGCACCACACTTCGAAAGCTTCTATTCTCTTCTTGTCCAAACTAGTTATCGTCCATGTTTCACTTCCATTCATGGCTACACTCCATACAAATACTTTCAGAAATGCCTTCCTGACACTTAAATCTATACTCGATGTTAACAAATTTCTCTGCTTCAGAAACGCTTTCCTTGCCATTGGCAGTCTACATTTTATATCCTCTCTACTTCGACCATCATCAGTTACTTTGCTCCCCAAATAGCAAAACTCATTTATTACTTTAAGTGTCTCATTCCCTAATCTAATTCCCTCAGCATCGCCCGACTTAATTCGACTACATTCCATTATCCTCGTTTTGCTTTTGTTGATGTTCATCTTACATCCTCCCTTCAAGACACTGTCCATTCCGTTCAACTGCTCTTCCAAGTCCTTTGCTGTCTCTGACAGAATTACAATGTCATCGGCGAGCCTCAAAGTTTTTATTTCTTCTCCATGGATTTTAATACCTACTCCGAATTTTTCTTTTCTTTCCTTTTGTGCTTGCTCAATATACAGATTGAATAACATCGGGGAGAGGCTACAACCCTGTCCCACTCCCTTCCAACCACTGCTTCCCTTTCGTGTCCCTCGACTCTTATAACTGCCATCTGGTTTCTGTACAAATTGTAAATAGCTTTTCGCTCCCTGTATTTTACCTCTGCCATCTTCAGAATTTGAAAGAGATCATTCCAGTCAACTTTGTCAAAAGCTTTCTCTAAGTCTACAAACGCTAGAAACGTAGGTTTGCCTTTCCTTAATCTTTCTTCTAAGATAAGTCGTAAAGTCAGTATTGCCTCACGTGTTCCAGTGTTTCTACGGAATCCAAACTGATCTTCCCCGAGGTCAGCTTCTACTAGTTTTTCCATTCGTCTGTAAAGAAGTCGTGTTAGTGTTTTGCAGCTGTGGCTTATTAAAGTGATTCTTCGGTAATTTTCACATCTGTCAACTGCTGCTATCTTTGGGATTGGAATTATTATATTCTTCTTGAAGTCTGAGGGTATTTCGCCTGTCTCATACATCTTCCTCACCAGATGGTAGAATTTTGTCAGGACTGGCTCTCCCAAGGCCGTCAGTAGTTCCAATGGAATGTTGTTTACAACCGGGGCCTTGTTTCGACTCAGGTCTTTCAGTGCTCTGTCAAACTCTCCACGCAGTATCGTACCTCCCATTTCGTCTTAATCTACATCCTCTTCCATTTCCATAATATTGTCCTAAAGTACATCGCCCTTGTATAGACCCTCTATATACTTCTTCCACCTTTCTGCTTTCCCTTCTTTGATTAGAATTGGGTTTCCATCTGAGCTATTGCTGTTCATACAAGTGGTTCTCTTATCTCCAAAGGTCTCTTTAATTTTCCTGTAGGCAGTATCTATCTTACCCCTAGTGAGATAAGCCTCTACATCCTTACATTTGTCCTCTAGCCTCTCTGCTTAGCCAGTTTGCACTTCCTGTCGATCTCATTTTTGAGACGTTTGTATTCGTTTTTGCCTGCTTCATTTACTGCATTTTTATATTTTCTCCTTTCATCAATTAGACTCAATATTTCTTCTGTTACCCAAGGATTTCTACTAGCCCTCGTCTTTTTACCTACTTGATCCTCTGCTGCCTTTACTACATCATCCCTCAAAGTTACCCATTCTTCTTCTATTGTATTTCTTTCCCCCATTCCTGTCAACTGTTCCCTTATGCTCTCCCTGTAACTCTGTACAACCTCTGGTTGTTTCAGTTTATCCAGGTCCCATCTCCTTAAATTCCCATCTTTTTGCAGTTTCTTCAGTTTTAATGTACAGGTCATAACCAATAGATTGTGGTCAGAGTCCACATCTGCCCCTGGAAATATCTCACAATTTAAAACCTGGTTTCTAAATCTCTGTCTTACCATTATATAATCTATCTGATATCTTCTAGTATCTCCAGGGTCTTCCATGTATACAACCTTCTTTCATGGTTCTTGAACCATGTGTTAGCTATGATTAAGTTATGCTCTGTGGAAAATTCTACCAGGCGGCTTCCTCTTTCATTTCTTAGCCCCAATCCATATTCACCTACTATGTTTCCTTCTCCCCCTTTTCCTACTCTCGAATTCCAGTCACCCATGAGTATTAAATTTTCGTCTCCCTTCACTACCTGAATAATTTCTTTTATCTCATCACACATTTCTTCAATTTCTTTGTCATCTGCAGAGCTAGTTGGCATATAAACTTGTACTTCTGTTGTAGGCGTAGGCTTCGTTTCTATCTTGGCCACAATAACGTGTTCACTATATTGTTTGTAGTAGCTTACCCGACCTCCAATTTTTTTATTCATTATTGAACCTACTCCTGCATTACCCCTATTTGATTTTGTATTTATATCCCTGTATTCACCTGACCAGAAGTCTTGTTCCTCCTGCCACCGAACTTCGCTAATTCCCACTATATCTAACTTTAACCTATCCATTTCCCTTTTTAAATTTTCTAATCTACCTGCCCGATTAAGGGATCTGACATTCCACGCTCCGATCCGTACAACGCCAGTTTTCTTTCTCCTGATAACGACGTCCTCCTGAGTAGTCCTCGCCCGGAGATCCGAATGGGGGACTATTTTACAACCGGAATATTCTACTGAAGAGGACGCCATCATCATTTAACCATACATACTTCATGCCCTCAGGAAAAAATTACGGCCGTAGTTTCCCCTTGCTTTTAGCCGTTCGCAGTACCAGCACAGCAAGGCCGTTTAGGTTAATGTTACAAGGCCAGATCAGTCAATCATCCAGACTGTTGCCCCTGCAACTACTGAAAAGGTTGCTGCCCCTCTTCAGGAACCATACGTTTGTCTGGCCTCTCAAGAGATACCCCTCCGTTGTGGTTGCACCTACGGTACGGCTATCTGTGTCGCTGAGGCACGCAAGCCTCCCCACCAACGGCAAGGTCTATGGTTCTTGGGGGGGGGGGGGGGGGGGGTAGAATCATATGGTTCCTTAAAATCTCCAAATGTAATTGACATAGACTTGTTTCGTTGGTGTTAATAAACCATGATTAATTTCAGAGTAATTATTTGTTCGGCACAGCTTCTACAAGATCTGAAGCCTCCTAGGCATTCCCCCAGTTCCTTACCCAGTTGTTCTTTAAGCCTACTGTGTAAAATGTTGGAAAAAATCGTGTAGAATATTGTAGGTGCAGTCCAAGAGCGAGATTCCTGTACAGTTGTCTACATCATTTCTTTTCCTTTCTTATGAAGTGTGTCAATTATAGCTGTATGAAATTCTTCTGGGAATCTTTCCATTGCCAATTTTTTTTTTTAAATAAATATGTAAAGATGCCTGAGTTGTATTACCAGCATAGTTCCACATTTCCGCAAACACTTGATTTTCATCAATGCTTTGTATTTTCTCGTTTCTTTAACTGGAATTACTATTTATTGTGCTGTAGATGATTCAGAGTTTCTGGTTTTGTTTTCACAGGGGTGTTTGTATCTATTGTTAAAAGGTTTTCAGGTGTAACACAGTTCAAGAGCTTGTTGAATGCTGCTGCCATGATATCTGCGTTGTCCTTCTTATTATGGGCTATTCTTCCATATTTATTTCTCAGCAATAGTGTCGATGGGTTGTAATTACGTAATTGTTTGTAAAAGGCTTTGAAATACTCTCTGGAATTGCTTTTGTAGTAGTTTCTTCAATGGAACTCCTTAATGAGGTGAATTTAATTTTGATTTTGACGAAATAATGACCAGGAACCCGTGTCTGTTCTACTCAGTTCTTTAACATTTCACATTTTCTTACGAAAGAATTTGCCCTTGCAGATATGGTGAGCCACTTTCATCTTGTCCAATCAGGATTTTTCCGTGTCATACGTTTGCTCTGTTTTCTTTTGAAATTTCTAGATTAAAGATGAGCAAATGTGTCTTTGCGATTCGTAGTAAAATAGCTTTAAAATCAGTTATTGAATCTGTCATTTTCAAATTTACTATAAATAGTGATCCGAATTGTGGGCGCTGTTTCATAACTCCTTCTTCCGCTTGTACATTGTAAATTCTATAACCTTGAGATTGCAATGGATCTTCTGTTGTATTTCCCATTTCTTGGAGTCCTGCTATTATGACGTCGTGCCAATTCAATACGTTTGTGAAATTTTCGAGCTTTCCAGTTTTCAGTATAGAGTTTATGAGTTTTTAGCATATTGCAGTCCCATCAGCAACTGCCAAAGACTAATATTTTGAAGAAAGCCTCAGTTGCACAAATTTTCTGGTCTTTACCAGGTTTCGGCTAAATTAAACTAGCCTTCTTCAGATGCATAAAATTACTATAACTTGCCTGAGTAACGCACAGTCAACATTAAAATGAAAACGTATAGTACCATGGTACCATGTCAAAGTAGTTTTCATTCGACATTGTACCACGATACTATAGGTTTTAATTTTAATGTTGACTGTGCCTTACTCAGTCGTTTTATAGTAATTTTATGCTTTTGAAGAAGGCGGGGCTGCAAGTCAATGGACGTTTCCTTTCTTTTCACTGTGATCAACAACATCATGCCTACTCACGCACTATATCCTGGAGTAGCAATCAAACGGGAACATGGTGGCGGAGCTGCAAGTCAGTGGACGTTATTCAGAGAGAAGCCAGAACGTGCGAAGGAGTGCGGAAATCCATGATGCGACGTGTGAATGCGTACACTGCATTCCGTGGAGGGCACTTTGAACGCCTGTTGTCACTTGAATGAGATGCAGCTCTATACTGTCTTCCGAGACAAGGTATGTGTGTATGCAGATGTAAATGCAGATAACACCAGGTGCTGCGGCAGTGATGAATTCAGTCTCGCAACGTTTTGGATATATCCACCATGATGCTACCGTAGAAGTGAAGCTCGTCTGAAAAGGCGACCTGATGGAAATACTGTGTCACTGTCAGGACTGCCATATCAAGTGAAGCTGCAGTGACTGTCGCTGTGTTAAGTATCGGTGCAGCTCCGGATATAGTCGCACTCTTCGTGTGCTTATGTGGTTTGCTGCTAGCGAAGTCAGCGCCTGACTCAATTTATGCGACTCGGCTGTCCGATCCTGCAGTATAGGCACATAGTCAGAGAGCAGTCGACGAATCTACTCTACATGCTGTTACTGATGTGACAGAATACTATAGAATCCAATGCTATTCTTTCAAGTGCATTTACTTTTTGAAACTCTGGACGTGAAATTGTTAAACGCTCTGCGTCCACAATATTTATTGCGGAGTTCTGGAGGAAAATATTCAAACTTTAATATAGCGACGAAAAGTTATTTGTGGTTTATTATTATAAGGTACTACGAAGTCAAGATAATTAAGTCTTGCATAATGAGAAAATTATTTCAAACGTAAAGAAAAACTACAATATTACGTTTTATTTTACATCATTACTACGACAAAAAGATTTGTCGAATTTTCTCACATTCTTACAGAGTGTGATGCGCTTATGACATACATTTTTAGATAAGCAGTATATCCGAAACATACAGGTACGAGGAAAACTGCAGCATTACTTCATTATTTTAAAAATAACATCTCGAACAGAAAATGAGTGGATACTAGATGTGCACGGCCTGTAGGCTAAACATATATTTTTCTTTATTCCAGTATTTTAAAATAATATTTCATACCGAAAAATATGTGGAAGGCAATAATTTTTCTCTACACTTGTCAAATTATTTAAAAACACAAATTCTCTACAGTATTTTTCGAGAACAATCAACTGAATTGTAGGTTGACGCTTAGGAAAAGTATCACAGCCGAACAGACACAAATGTTTTTCTGTTTAAGAATGTTTATTTGTGTGTAAGACGTAGGAATTAACATTTCTTTAAACAATCTTCTTCACCAGTCTTAGGGTCAGTGTAGCCTTACGTGTTCCTACATTTCTCTTGAAACCAAACTGATAACAAGTTTTTCACTTTTCTGTAAATTATTCGAGACAGCGTTTTGCAACTACGACTTACTAAACTGATAGTTCGGTAATATTCGCATCTGTCAGTACGCGCCTTCCTTGAAACAGGAATTATTACATTATTATTGAAATCCGTGGGCATTTTGTTTGTCTCATATAACTTACACTCCAAGTGGAATAGTTTTGTCATGATATCACCTCTCAAGTATCTGAAATATTCTGAGGCAATGGTGTCTACTTCTAAGGGCTCTGTTTCGACACAGGTGTTTCAGTGCCCCGTCAGATTCTTCTCCCAGTGTCGTATCTCCCATTCAGCTTCAACAGCTTCCTCTTCTTTTTTATAATATTGTCTTGAAGTTAATTTCCCTTCAATAGTCATTTTATATTGTTCTTCGACGTTTTAGCTTGTCCTTCTGAGCTCTGGGTATTCATTTAAAAAAATGGTTCAAATGGCTCTGAGCACTATGGGACTTAACATCTATGGTCATCAGTCCCCTAGAACTTAGAACTACTTAAACTTAACTAACCTAAGGACATCACACAACACCCAGTCCTCACGAGGTAGAGAAGATCCCTGACCCCGCCGGGAATCGAACCCGGGAACCCGGGCGCGGGAAGCGAGAACGCTACCGCACGACCACGAGCTGCGGACAAGGTATTCATAAAACTGCTTTCCTTTCTCCTAAGGTATCTTAAATTTACCTGTAGATGGGGTCTATCTTTATCCTTGTCATGCATGCAGCTACAGCCTTACATTTGTCATCAAGCTATTCCTGCTTATTCAAATGGTTCAAATGGCTCTGAGCACTATGGGACTTAACATCTGAGGTCATCAGTCCCCTAAAACTTAGAACGACTTAAACCTAACTAACCTAAGGACATCACACACATCCATGCTCTTGGCACGATTCGAACCTGCGACCGTAGCGATCGCGCGGTTCTAGACTGAAGCACCTAGAACCGCTCGGCCACACGGGCCGGCCCTTGCTTATTCATTTTGCACTTTCTGTCAATCTCATTTTTAGACCTTTGTATTCGCTTTCGCTTTTTTATTTGGCTCCATTTTTATATTTTCTCCTTTCGTCAATTAATTACAGTCGAGGATTCCTACTGAGCCTTGTCTTTGGCTTTTTTGACCCCTGATGTCTTTACTATATCATCTGTCAGAGCCACACATTAGTCTCCTGTTGTATTCCTTTCCTCTGAGTCAGGCAACTGTTGTCTAAGAATGCCATCAACATATTACATGCTTTGGTTTCTATCACCACTTGGTAACCGCCAATGTCTTATTGCGACGTACTATTCCAACGTAGATTAAATTCTTAGCTACTGCAATCTTTTGCGTGGACAAAACTTAGAGACGGTTATTAAATTGTAGAAAAGGGCCCTAAGAATAATAAATAAAAATAGCAGTCAGGCTCACTCTAAAGAACTATTTAAAAAACCTCAGTATTCGTACTCAATCAAACGAGTACATCTACCAATCCTTAGTGCGTTACAGGGAAAAAATTACTACGTATTTCACTAATACACTCCTGGAAATGGAAAAAAGAACACATTGACACCGGTGTGTCAGACCCACCATACTTGCTCCGGACACTGTGAGAGGGCTGTACAAGCAATGATCACATGCACGGCACAGCGGACACACCAGGAACCGCGTTGTTGGCCGTCGAATGGCGCTAGCTGCGCAGCATTTGTGCACCGCCGCCGTCAGTGTCAGCCAGTTTGCCGTGGCATACGGAGCTCCATCGCAGTCTTTAACACTGGTAGCATGCCGCGACAGCGTGGACGTGAACCGTATGTGCAGTTGACGGACTTTGAGCGAGGGCGTATAGTGGGCATGCGGGAGGCCGGGTGGACGTACCGCCGAATTGCTCAACACGTGGGGCGTGAGGTCTCCACAGTACATCGATGTTGTCGCCAGTGGTCGACGGAAGGTGCACGTGCCCGTCGACCTGGGACCGGACCGCAGCGACGCACGGATGCACGCCAAGACCGTAGGATCCTACGCAGTGCCGTAGGGGACCGCACCGCCACTTCCCAGCAAATTAGGGACACTGTTGCTCCTGGGGTATCGGCGAGGACCATTCGCAACCGTCTCCATGAAGCTGGGCTACGGACCCGCACACCGTTAGGCCGTCTTCCGCTCACGCCCCAACATCGTGCAGCCCGCCTCCAGTGGTGTCGCGACAGGCGTGAATGGAGGGACGAATGGAGACGTGTCGTCTTCAGCGATGAGAGTCGCTTCTGCCTATGTGCCAATGATGGTCGTATGTGTGTTTGGCGCCGTGCAGGTGAGCGCAACAATCAGGACTGCATACGACCTTGGCACACAGGGCCAACACCCGGCGTCATGGTGTGGGGAGCGATCTCCTACACTGGCCGTACACCTCTGGTGATCGTCGAGGGACACTGAATAGTGCACGGTACATCCAAACCGTCATCGAACCCATCGTTCTACCATTCCTAGGCCGGCAAGGGAACTTGCTGTTCCAACAGGACAATGCACGTCCGCATGTATCCCGTGCCACCCAACGTGCTCTAGAAGGTGTAAGTCAACTACCCTGGCCAGCAAGATCTCCGGATCTGTCCCCCATTGAGCATGTTTGGGACTGGATGAAGCGTCGTCTCACGCGGTCTGCACGTCCAGCACGAACGCTGGTCCAACTGAGGCGCCAGGTGGAAATGGCATGGCAAGCCGTTCCACAGGACTACATCCAGCATCTCTACGATCGTCTCCATGAGAGAATAGCAGCCTGCATTGCTGCGAAAGGTGTATATATACTGTACTAGTGCCGACATTGTGCATGCTCTGTTGCCTGTGTCTATGTGCCTTTGGTTCTGTCAGTGTGATCATGTGATGTATCTGACCCCAGGAATGTGTCAATAAAGTTTCCCCTTCCTGGGACAGTGAATTCACGGTGTTCTTATTTCAATTTCCTGGAATGTAACTGATGATGATCGAAGTAGAGAGGATATAAAATGTAGATTGGCAATGGCAAGGAAAGCTGAAGAGGGGAAATTTGTTAACATCGAGTATAGATTTAAGTGTCAGGAAGTCGTTTCTGAAAGTATTTGTATTGTGTGTAGCCATGTATGGAAGTGAAAAAAAATGGTTCAAATGGCTCTGAGAAGTATGGGACTCAACTGCTTCGGGCATTAGTCCCCTAGAACGTAGAACTAACCTAAGGACATCACACACATCCATGCCCGAGGCAGGATTCGAACCTGCGACCGTAGCAGTCGCACAGTTCCGGACTGCGCGCCTAGAACCACGAGACCACCGCGGCCGGCTGGAAGTGAAACATGGACGATAAATAGTTTGGACAAGAAGAGAATAGAAGCTTTCGAAATGTGGTGCTACAGAAGAATGCTCAAGATTAGACAGGTAGATCACCTAACTAATGAGGAAGTATTGAATAGGATTTGGGAGAAGAGAAGTTTGTGGCACAACTTGACCAGAAGAAGGGATCGGTTGGTAGGACATGTTCTGAGGCATCAAGGGATCCCCAATTTAGCATTGGAGGGCAGCGTGGAGGGTAAAAACCGTAGAGGGAGACCAAGAGATGAATACACTAAGCAGATTCAGAAGGATGTAGGTTGCAATAGGTACTGGGAGGTGAAGAAGCTTGCACAGGATAGAGTAGCATGGAGAGCTGCATCAAACCAGTCTCAGTACTGAAGACCACAACAACAACAACAATCCTGTATTCACCTGACCAGAAGTCTTGTTTTTCTTGCTACCGAACTTCACTAATTCCCACTATATCTAACTTTAACCTATCCATTCCTTTTTTAAATTTTCTAACTTACCTGCCCGATTAAGGGATCTGACATTCTACGCTCCGATCCGTAGAACGCCAGTTTTCTTTCTCCTGATAAGAACATCCTCCTGATTAGTCCGCGCTCTGAGATCCGAATGGGGGACTATTTTCCTGCGGAATATTTTACCCAAGAGGACGCCATCATCATTTAACCATACAGTAAAGCTGCATGCCCTCGGGAAAAATTACGGTCGTAGTTTCCCCTTGCTTTCAGCTGTTCGCAGTACCAGCACAGCAAGGGCGTTAATTAGTATAAACAATTATAACGTAAATGAACTATCAGTAATCAAGTGACAGGGGAAGAGATATGAGAGAAGAAAACTATAACTTTTCGCAGTTGCAGTGTGGGAAGTCCCTTGAAAAGTGGTGTACCAGACTTAGAGCACAGATTTGGACACACTGCATGAGCTCAGTATGCGACTCCACTACATTCCCTCACTCCACAGCGGTGTACTGCAGGTTCTGTCGGAGCAGTGAGTAGTATGAAGACGAGGTGTGGCGGCATCGTAACTGTTGGGTACAGCAAGGGGTGGAAGCGCCGGAGACGATCTAGCGCCTTTCGCCGCAGTTCCTATTTCTGCTGGTGCCCTGTTAGTCGTCTACCTCTTTATGTGAATCAGAAGGCAAAATTAAATTTTTTCTGGATCATGCAAGCGTTATTGCCAAAACGGTGAAAGAAGCATCGACTGGGAAAATAGGAAATTATGTGTAAAAGTTATTAACTGGTGTTGCACAAATGGACTAGTTTTAAACTCTGAAAAAAAGAAAGACGTAACACATACAATTTTGTTTTGTAAAATGCACCCCACGTACTATACCTGTAGTGTACATATTTAGTCAAGTTGTGTGATACTAGCCGACGGATATGTTTCAAGTTTTACTCCTGACTGTTGAAAGTCGGTGCAGAAGGCTTAAAATTTTGTTGGTTCCTAGGTGTAAAACTCGATGTCTGAAAACGTTCTCGATAATAAAGATCTCTAATATTTTCAGATTCTCTTCTTACTGGTTCAGTATCGGTACTGTATTTAGTAAGCCTCATAGAACGTAATTTTTTTTTGTAAATATCGATCGTGGTGAATAAAAGCAGAAGCCGTTTCCGATAACAGCATAAAAAAAATTGAAACATAATTTTTACGTATGGTTTGAAAACTAAATGCTTTCTCCCAAAATGGTACGTTGCCTTCCGGTCCTGTGTGAGCAGCGAACCAGCTAACGCAGCGTGTAACAAAACTGTGAAATCCATGGAAGAAAAGGTAAGTACGGCTCATTTAAAAAGTATACCGAATGAGATAGGTATACAATGGTTCCAACTTCATTTGTTGCTAAGTAATTCAGCGAAGGTTACCACAAAAACCATGCCATTGATTGTGGGAATTTCGTAGAAATTTCGTACGTCAACAGTAATACTGAACTTAGGGTGCTAGTAAAATAGGTGAAATGAATTAACATCAGTGCTCAGTTTCAGCTAGATATGAAAAAACATACAACTTCATTTCGCTAAGCGCATAGTGATAGGGAACTCAGTCTTCCCACGCACGTCACGTGACTTTGATGTTAGTTTCAGAACACACCCCAACAGAGACAGGGTCATAATCACTCTGTATTACAAGGAGTTGAAGCCACTGAATTCCAGAAGCTTTGGCATGCTACCCGGCATCACTCGAAACTAGCACATGACAGGTTATTATTCTTCTTTTTTTCAAAAAAAAGTTATAAATTGAAGGTTATGACGCCGAATACGTTTCGTGCCAGATGAAATCATTAGAAAAATTCGAAATAAAGAAACATTATTCATACATACCAGATCTGCAACCTGGTAGTTTTCGAGAAATCGAAAGATTATTGATAGCTATCTGTTGTCGAGAAGGAAAATAGTTACCAGCTTGAGCAGTACAGTGGTTAGTACAGTCCAACAAGAGAAGCAAAGTTAATTGTGACTCAACGCTAGGCCCAAGAAAAAGACATTAATCTAGAGAAGACGACTGAGTCGGGTAGCGCAGTGGCTAGCCCACTGTACTCGGATTCGGGAGCACGACGGTTCAAACCCGCGTCCGATCATCCTGATTTTCAGGTTTTCCGTGATTTCCCTAAATCGCCTAAGGCAAATCTCGGGATGGTTCCTGCGGCAGGGCATGGCCGCTTTCCTTCTCCATCCTTCCCTATTTCGAGCTTGTGATACGTCTCTAATGACCTGGTTGTCGACGGGACGTTGAACACTAATCTATCTCCGCCTCCTTCGAAAAGACGAAACTGTATGTCCTTTAACTTACTGTCGACACGCTGGCGTCGACGGCGGCGAAATGACGGGAGAAAGGAAACGGTAGAAGGGGAGGACGGAAGTCGTCAAAAAATAGCAAAAAGATAAAAATGTGTTACAAGGATGGCATTATGGATTCGAATTTCACTCAGAGACTATTTTTTTGCTCTTTGCCAAGACAATGAAAGCTAATGTCATCTAAAATGAAATAAATTTATCGTGAACAATGTAAAAGAAGGTGATTAATTCACGTGCATGAGAGCTTAAGTGACACGTGTTTTATACGCGGTGCTGACTGAATGATTTTCAATTTTTTTTTCTCAGAAAATACGTCCTTTTGTAGTTACCTGAAACTGAAAATAAGCCCACAAGTTTTGCACAATGGTTATTGGTATATATCTCTCTTTCTGCTTTTTGAAAGATATGTTTATTTTCCTCTAGTCATGGTAAACTTTTACAGCGAATCGGATGGTCGATACAGAAAAAACGGAGTTAACTGCCTGCTCCAACCACGCTGAACAAAAGCAATTATCTTGCGTTCACGTATTCTCGACTATTATGCACTGGAAAGTAATTCTGATTTATCTTTATAAAGACACTTGCCTTGAGAGTCTTGAGGGTTACCGTACGTGCGACAACTTAGTGTACAGTTCTGGGATTAGCAGCTATTTATGTACAAGGCTTTGAAGCTTTAGGGTAAGAAGTGCTACAAGAAGCGCGAATAGAACCCGAGCGAACAAATGTGACTTATCCGAATGAAGAACTGTACCACCTGGCTACTGCCCCAGTTACCGGCTTTTTCAAGTGTGTCTGGAAAGTATCATTTCACTAATTTTTCAACTTGTACGAAACTACTAGGTTGCACGACTGCTGTCCTGTCACATTAATGGTATCTTCTATGTTCGACGTCAGCGTGCAATAATCATTCACATAAGTCAGGTGGCAGCACCAGTGAACGGTCTGTAAAGCGTATCAGGGGTGGTGGTGGAAGGGGGGGGTGGGTGATTGGGGGGGGGGGGGAGGGGTACGCGCAAAACAGTGCAGTCGTCGTAGTGAGGATTTATCTTTTTGTCTTTCTGTCCGCCCCGATACCTGAGTAGTCAGCGTGACGGATTGCCGTCCTAAGGGGCCCGGGTTCGATTCCCAGCAGGGTCGGAGATTTTCTCCGCTCAGAGGCTGGGTGTTGTGTTGTCTTCATCATCATTTCATCCCCATCCGGCGCGCAGGTCGCCCAATGTGGCGTCGAATGTAATAAGACCTGCAGCAAGGCGGCCGGACCTGCCCCTCAAGGGGCCTCCCTGCCAATTACGCCAAACGCTCATTTCCATTTGGCCAAGGGTGGAAGCATTTCCGAAACGGCTAAGACTGTAAACAGTTCGCGTGCTGCCGTGGTTAAATAATATCGCACATGGCAAAATGACGCTATCCGAAACCGGCGAAGACGCACCTGTGGTGCGTTATGGACTATAGAAGACAGGGGTGAAAGCAGCGATATATCTGATGTCCAAAAAGCCATGGTAATTGGCTTTCGCACCAAGGATGTGAGGATTTCCGAAACGACTAAGATTGTGCTGCCGTGGTTAAAGTCTCCCATGCATGGCAAACGATACCTGTGGTGCACCATGGTCTGTAGGTGACAGGGGTGACCGACGGCTGCGGAGACGTCCAAATGGCTCAAATGGCTCTAAGCGCTATGGGACTTAACATCTGAGGTCATCAGTCACCTAGACTTAGAACTACTTAAACCTAACTAACCTAAGGACATCACACACATCCATGCTCGAGGCAGGATTCGAACCTGCGACTGGAGCAGCAGCGCGGTTCCAGACTGAAGCGCGTAGAACAGCTCGGCCACAGCGGCCGGCCTGCGTAGAGGTTTACGGGCGGATAGAAGTGCAACTGTCTGGGGCAACTGACCATCCAGATGAACTGAGTACTGCCAACAATGTTTCCTTAATGACCGTTCAGCGAACGTTGCTCGGTATGGGCCTCCGAAGCAGGTGCCTGTTTTATGCAGTCACGCAACCGTGATGACTGCTGTTCATTGCGACGAAGGCTGGAATTTGCACGCCAGTGCGCAACTGGGCGCCCACTGAATGACGAGAGATGGCCTTTTCAGATGAACCACGTTTTATGCTCCATCGGACAGACTGCCGTTGGCGCGTGCAGCCTGAAACAACTGAAAGCAAAAGTCCAGCAACAAGCGTCGCAAGGGTCCAGGAGAGGGCGTTATGGTCTGGGGAATGTTTTCGTGGCATTCACTGGGTGATCTATTATTCTGGAAGGCTCAATGTGTCCACACAAGTATGCATCTATCCTTGGGGACCATACACACCCCTATATGCAGTTCATTTGTTCTCAGCTCGTTGGCATCTACCAGTAGGACAACGCAACGTGCTACGCAGCTCACAGTGTACGTACGTGGTTCGGAGAGCAACTCGATGAGTTTAATGTACCCCCCCCCCCTCCCCCCGTGTACCAAACTCCCCGGATTAAAATCCAATAGAGAATCTATTAGGCCATCCCGATCGGTGTGGCTCCATATCCCTGTTGGTAACTTCCCGAACTTCACTGAATCTCTTGATGCATGTTTCGCAGCGGTCCACGTTGCAGAAGGTGGTTATTCAGGCTTTTGACCGGTGGTCACATTAATGTTACCGGACACTGTACCACCTTGCTGCTGTCACAATTAGCGGATTTCTTCAAATGTATTTCAACGGATATTTCATTAATTTCCCACTTATAGGGAGCTCCTGATATGTATAACTAAAATTGTAATACTTTGGACGGTTCTAACGATTCCACTGGTATGAGACGGATCCTGCGTCATGATCTTTGAACTCGATTTTTCGGAGTGAGTCCGGCTAGTATACCGAAGCTCGTCGTAATCTTTGGTATTAAGGTCTGATTTTCTTTTTATGGAGGCTCACCAGATGGACTGTTAGCTTCATCCTAGAGGTAATTCACTAAATAACAGGAGTTTTATTATAACTTTCACAGAGGCAAAACGAAATACATTTAGCGGACTAATAATGTTTTCTTAAAAATACACAACATGAATATGGTGATGATAGAGTATTATGAGGAAGCATAGTAACCCATACAAAATGGTCGCTTCACTATGAATGTTGCAAAATGCTCTTCCTAGGCCCACGATGGGAAGTTAATTTACACTAATGAGCCGAAACATTAGGACAACTGCCCAACGCGAAAGTGAAGACCGCCTAGTTACTCTGCTAGCACGCGACGCGGTAGGACATGTATACAGGTTGTTAACTAATATGTAGGAAACATCTAGGGCATGCATAGGGGACTTAAAAAGAAATGAAACTTCTCGTACATACATAAGGTCATTAGTTTTTGTTGTCTCAGTTACAAAATTTTGTAGTTGCATGTTTGCTGCGTTTCTGCCCTTTTGTTCTCAAAATTCCAGGTATTGCTTGTCTTTTCAAATGTTGACTTTTCACTGCTAAATGAAATGCTCAAAATGTCGACTATTAGCACTAACACAAACCTCTAAACGATGCGCCATGGCTTGTCTCAAATTCCAGGTGTCTGCTGCATCTGTTAGCCGACGGCCGTGCCGCAGTGGTAACACCAATTCCCATTAGATCACCGAAGTTAAGCGCTGTTGGGTTGGGCTATGTCACGTCGGTGCCATTTGTTAAGTTATTTATAAGAAAAAATTATTTATGTATATACACTCCTGGAAATTGAAATAAGAACACCGTGAATTCATTGTCCCAGGAAGGGGAAACTTTATTGACACATTCCTGGGGTCAGATACATCACATGATCACACTGACAGAACCACAGGCACATAGCCACAGGCAAGAGAGCATGCACAATGTCGGCACTAGTACAGTGTATATACACCTTTCGCAGCAATGCAGGTTGCTATTCTCCCATGGAGACGATCGTAGAGATGCTGGATGTAGTCCTGTGGAACGGCTTGCCATGCCATTTCCACCTGGCGCCTCAGTTGGACCAGCGTTCGTGCTGGACGTGCAGACCGCGTGAGACGACGCTTCATCCAGTCCCAAACATGCTGAATGGGGGACAGATCCGGAGATCTTGCTGGCCAGGGTAGTTGACTTACACCTTCTAGAGCACGTTGGGTGGCACGGGATACATGCGGACGTGCATTGTCCTGTTGGAACAGCAAGTTCCCTTGCCGGTCTAGGAATGGTAGAACGATGGGTTCGATGACGGTTTGGATGTACCGTGCACTATTCAGTGTCCCCTCGACGATCACCAGAGGTGTACGGCCAGTGTAGGAGATTGCTCCCCACACCATGATGCCGGGTGTTGGCCCTGTGTGCCTCGGTCGTATGCAGTCCTGATTGTGGCGCTCACCTGCACGGCGCCAAACACGCATACGACCATCATTGGCACCAAGGCAGAAGCGACTCTCATCGCTGAAGACGACACGTCTCCATTCGTCCCTCCATTCACGCCTGTCGCGACACCACTGGAGGCGGGCTGCACGATGTTGGGGCGTGAGCGGAAGACGGCCTAACGGTGTGCGGGACCGTAGCCCAGCTTCATGGAGACGGTTGCGAATGGTCCTCGCCGATACCCCAGGAGCAACAGTGTCCCTAATTTGCTGGGAAGTGGCGGTGCGGTCCCCTACGGCATTGCGTAGGATCCTACGGTCTTGGCGTGCATCCGTGCGTCGCTGCGGTCCGGTCCCAGGTCGACGGGCACGTGCACCTTCCGCCGACCACTGGCGACAACATCGATGTACTGTGGAGACCTCACGCCCCACGTGTTGAGCAATTCGGCGGTACGTCCACCCGGCCTCCCGCATGCCCACTATACGCCCTCGCTCAAAGTCCGTCAACTGCACATACGGTTCACGTCCACGCTGTCGCGGCATGCTACCAGTGTTAAAGACTGCGATGGAGCTCCGTATGCCACGGCAAACTGGCTGACACTGACGGCGGCGGTGCACAAATGCTGCGCAGCTAGCGCCATTCGACGGCCAACACCGCGGTTCCTGGTGTGTCCGCTGTGCCGTACGTGTGATCATTGCTTGTACAGCCCTCTCGCTGTGTCCGGAGCAAGTATGGTGGGTCTGACACACCGGTGTCAATGTGTTCTTTTTTCCATTTCCAGGAGTGTATGTATTTTGTATATTTTTATTTTCAATTTATCAGCATGATTCTTTCTCTCAGGGATATTGTCTTTTCTTATCACTTTTACTTACGTGCATAAGTAAATATGAAACGGGTTCTTGAAGGGCCTCAGTTATTCATGTACCAACTTTAAATTTTGAACGTGATGACTAAAATATAGTTGCCGTTAGCTGAATTGAATGTAATTTTGTTAATTTCTATTTATTGATTGCAAAGCAAGGCTCGAGAGAATTTTGATTGTTGCCGGGGAGCGGCCAAGATAAAACTTACTGAACTCATGGAATCTGTATAATTTAAAAAATGAACTTTAACGCAAATTAATTATCTGTTGCAATTTAAAAAGGTTCTTAAAACGAAATCTCTCGTATTTACAGATACTGTTAACACTTTGAAAAATAAATTAATTCTTCGGCGCGTAATGGCCGACCAGACGCTGCATCAAAGATGAGTTTCTCGCAGCGCAAATTACTGAAAAAATGCTTATTAAAAATAGTTAGCCACTGCGAGCATTTGAGGTGACAACTATTACAAAGAAATTCATTTTGTGATAATAATAACACTTTTATTCTAGCAGAAATACGAATAACTTGCATAAAATATGTGTAGCCGTTCAATGGCTGCCTTCCGCATAGCGAAACAAAACGGTGTGTGTACCATAAAATACGTCCTTCCTCCTCGGCCGTACAATCGCGTCTCTTTCGATCCTTTTTTATTTTCATAGACATTAAATAAAGTTGCTACTCTTAAATTATTGCTGCATACCAATTGCTTCAAGAACATTAACTATGTCTTTTACACTAATTATATTCATAAAATACATTAACTACGGTTTACAACCGATAAAAATATCAGTATTTATGTGAGATGCCGTCACAGCTAGCACTTTGATGGGTGACCATCCGGGCTGTTGGCAAGCGGGGTGAATTCAGCCCTTGTGAAGCAAACTGAGGAGCAACTTGATTGAGAAGTAGCGGCTTCTGTCTCCTAAACTGGCATATGGCCGGGAGAACGATGTGCTGACCACATCCAGTGACACCTGTGGGGTGAGGTTTACACGGCGGCCGGTGGTTACCTCTGAGTCTTCATGGGCTATTCGGACGGAGTCTGGTTTAGTTTAGCCGTATCTACTGAAATTCTTCTTGAAGACACTGGCGGGAATGTCAACATTCGCATTAAGTCTTGAACACACTGTTTCCCTTAAATGCTCCAAAAATAAACATCCAGTGGATTGCGATCATGAGATTGATCAGGCCAACATGGTGTTGCCCCACGACCTACACATTTATTTGGGAACGCTGATTGATAACTAATCTTGCTTGTAGAGTGAAATGAGAGGTGATGTCCCAACGTTAATGAACCAAATGTTCTAACATAAGTGTAGCGGTGCGCGTTCCAGCAAAACATTCAAATGTACGATTAAAAATTCTCCAGTGAGTGCACCATGAAAAATGTAAGGTCCAATTTATCTGTCTCCAATTATGCCAGACCACACAGCAATGCCAAACTGTTGTTGGTGTCTTGTTTCCAAAACGGCAAAAAGGATTTTCAGTTGCCCTTACATGAGTGTTGTGAAAATTCGGCACTCCATTCCTGCTAACTTTGCTCCATCAGCGACTAGAGTGATAGTCTGAAAATGATGGTCCTGAACACACATCTCTAGTAACCAAACCAAAAACATTTGTGGATTAAAAATCCGTCTGAATAAGACTTTGCACTCTCTGAAGGTGATGTGGATAAAAGAGCTGCTCACATAATGCTTTGGGCACTCTCACCTGAGACACACTCTCAGTTTCTGGTGTATGTCTAGTACTGCTGCCTTTATTGTCCTCACGTGAAGTGCTCGATCTTGTAAATCTGCTGCTCTAATGCTATTTTGTCTTCCAAAGCGAAGTGGCCTCAAAAGAACTCGTATCCACAAGACGATCGTATATTTTTGAAACGTCTTATTTGGTAAATGCCTATTAGGAAATCTTTCAGGACGCAAACGTTTGGCTTCAGACGCATTGCAATTTGCAAGTCCATGTATCAGGTGCATGTCCACCATGTGCTGGTTGGAATACGTGCTAGCGAGAAATGTACAGTACACGTTAGTCCGATAAAGACTGCTGCCGAGCAGACGTCATGCCCGTGACTCGTGGCGCTCTAGCTGTGGCTTTTTTGGTGGCGCCTCACTTCGAAATAGCAGGTTCAATTCTTGGTGAGGGAAGAATGTTCCGTACACACTAGATACTAGTCCAATAAGAACTGCAGAGTAAGCTTTCACTACTGTTTGTGTCCTCAATACAAAAAATACCGTCGAACCAAGCTGGAAATTTGAAACTAAGAAGACAAAAACGAAGCAAACATATAACAACATAGACGTATCTCTAACTAACAAAATAAAAAAAACCCTACGTATATGTCAACTTCTTGCTTCTTTTTAAGACTTCTACCCATTCTTCAGATGGTTCCTACATATTAGTGAACACCCCGAGTAAGCGAAGCAGAAACGGATAGTTATCGTCCTAGCGAAGATACGGGTCGCAGACGGGGAAATCCACAGATATAACCGGTTTTTCAAAATGAATTTTCACTCTGTAGTGGAGTGTGCACTGACATGAAACTTCCTGGCTGATTAAAACTGTATGCCGGTCCAAGATTCGAACGCGGGACCCTTACTGTGATGTCGTCAGTCATACGACCACACCGCCGCCTGAGAGAGCGAGCCGCCGGATGCGATTTTCTCGATAAACAGAACAGAAGAACGGCTGTGTTAGCCAAAGAGTACACAGCCAGTCGCAGTACATATGCTCGCCGCGAGGCGCCGCTAGCCCACTTCGTGTGCAGCAGGAGAGTACTGCAGTTGTGCCAGTCTACAGTTCGTAGCCTCGCTCAGTGGTCAACCAGCGCCGATGTTAGTCATCGTCTGCAGCTCAGTCATTGCTGCCATCACGTCTTTGTAGCTCCCCCGTTCCTAGTTAGTCTTCAAATTCACCGGATTCGACATTCAAGATTACGAGAGATTAATTCGTCATTAATTCTGCAGACCCTTAGTCTAGTCGCGTCTTCTATAATTGTCAACCAACTGATCATGGACTACAGCAAAGATAAGTAATAAATACTTTCTTATTGTGTACTCCTGCTAATTAATTGTGTTTTCCTGTTGTAGCTACCATGCAGTCTTGGCATAGTAGAACTCATGTCCCCCCCCCCCCTCCCCCGCCTCTCCCTTGGCTACCTCGTATTTGCCACCTCATGTTGATGGACTCGATTATAGTGAAAGATCGAGAGCGATCTCTGACCTATTACTGACAAGTGCTCTGCCGATTGAGATACCCGAGCACGACTGACAACCCGTCGTCAGGGCTTTCCTTCCGCCAGTACCTCATTTCCTACCTTCCAAACTTCACAGAAGCTCTCCTACGAAACTTGCAAGGCTGGCCCTCCTGGAGGAAGGGGTCGTGACCGTGCTTGGTTAGCTCAGTCGGTTAGGACTTATCAGCGGAAGGCAAGGGGGTAGGGTCGTGCGTCGTGCTTGGGTAGTTCAGGCGATGGGCACATGCTCTCGAAAGGCAAAGGTCCCGAGTTCGAGTCACGGCCCGGCACACAGTTTTAATCTGCCAGGAAGTTTCGTAAGGGACTTTGAAAACTGGTCTATCGTTATTGCACAGCGCCTGCGAACGAGCGTTAAGGAAATGGCGAGGCTGGTCGGCTGGCCGCGTGATACTGCCGTGATCATTCTAGAAAAGTTGTAGAAGGACGGTGAAAACGTGGGCAGGCGACAAGTTGTTGGACATACACGCGTCATCACAGATTATGGACGTCGGTTCCTTGCCCATGTGATGGTACGTCACATAAATGGCCACTTGGAGAAAGGGAAAATAAGTTTTTGCTATGAAACGTGTGAAACATAAATTATCTAAAGACTAAGTACCTCTGCGCGATGTATAACAAATAGTAAAGAACGTAAGTTATTATTATCAAAACACAAATATCGATGTAATTAACAAAAGACAGTTTTTTGGTATGATCTCTGTGTAACATAGGCCATGAAGATCAGAGACAATGCTTTCATTGAACGAGCTCTCCTGTTTTGTTTCGTCTAGAGGTAGGCCGCTATTGTAATGCTGTTTCATAATTTACGTATTTTGAAAAATATAATAGAAATTGTTATTAGAAAGTGTGTATTATTGACTTATTGTCACCTCTCATGATGGCGACCATTAATTATAATTAACAAAAATTTTACAGAACTTCGTAGTGCAGGGAGCACATGTCCCATAGCAGGATTAAGTCGGCCATTACGCTGACTGTATTATTTAATTAAATTTTCATGTTATAAGATTAAAAGTAAATGTGAGAGGTTTCTCTACCTTGATCTTACAATAGCCTCAGAGTTAACAGAGTAAAAATAGATTTCGTTTATTAATATTTAGAATACTGAATGACTCCAGTATGTTTCGAGTTTGGCCGCCTAACGGCAGATGAGATTCTCTCCAGTTTTGCCTTGCAAATAATGAACAAGAAATATTGAAAATCGTTACATTCCGCAATATCTTAGTTAATCTTTTTGTAGTTTCGTACATAAACAACCAGTAGCTCCTGAGACCCATATTAATAATTACAGTTTGTTTAAGAATACATATATTTTCTTTTCTAAATAGCAGCGCTCACGCAAACTATTTATTAGAAGGCGGTGAGTCGCGCGTTGTGTTTAAAAAAATATTATATTGTACGTACTTCGGGGCAACCGATATCCGTATGATTGTTATCATGGTATAAGGTAATTAAAAGTCTCATGCTAGCCCACAATATTTAAAGCCGCCCCAACCACAAACATATAAAATTAAATTATAAAAATAAAAATATATAATTATCACGTGATAAAGTGGCCCACCGCATCCACACCCATATACACTTATACCATGTTACCCAGTCTGGAATGTTGGGTAGATGACAACCTGCGGCATATCTGTCGACAGAGTAAAATGTTAATGCAGGCACAAGTGTTTGGAAGCACACCGTTCAGTGAACATTGTTCAATATGTGTACTCGCAGCAGACGAATCTACGTGGTGCCATGTTGATACATCGACATCGGCTTTTGCGACTGTAGTGGGCACGGAATCTCAGAGATCGGATACGCATTGTAAGGCGTCAGACAAAACCAACACCTTCCATGAAAACCCTGACATGATAAGCAAATCCGGCAGTATGTCACACAGCTCCGAATAAATCCTGACATTAAATTAACCAAAGTAATACGATCAACGAGTGAGCAAATGGAATACCACAGACTAATACAAGAACGCCTAAATGCATGTCACACCGTCCCACCGTGAAAGAGACGCAGTTCCGAGGGAAGAAACGAGAACAGAAGCCGAGAGCAGAACCGTGTTAAGCTAGAAGGCCATGCGATAAGGGACGGACACCCACGTCTCCAGCCAACCACCAGGACCACCCCCCAGCCCATGTTAAAATATAGAGCCCTCCAGAAGAACAGTATAGATCTTACAATAACACTAAAAGGGCCACACCAGCTGCAAGTTTTAGCATGAGACTTTTTCACGTCTCTGTTACGTTGCAAACGTTAAAAACATTGCCCCACCACGAAAAGTATAACGTTTCTCATTGGATAGACAGAATTTTTGTAGGTGGAGCTTAAGGTTAACATTGAGACCCTGATTGGTCAGATGAAAACACAGCCAGATAGTTTTTTTAAACCAACTTCGGTAAATGTAGTAAGGAGAAGTTAGAGACATGTTGCTTCCGAGACTGCGAGGTGAGCGGAGCTGTGCGCCGGCCGCTGCCCCCCTGAAGCTGCCTAAACACCGACAAGGTAATGAACGCACGCGATGCCGTATAAGGTTTCACTCAGAACAGCAGAAGTCTCATCTGTTACACCCCCTTTTTGCGTAATACTAGTGTCGATCGTCAATTGAAGCTCATGGTGTTCACATTTGCCACTTGAAGTAAAAATCTGAAACGCGATGATTTTTCTGTTACATAATTATTGAGAAGCCACATCAGCCACTGTAATTTATGTCAAGTTAGATAAGTAATTAAAGATAATTGAGGGTAACTGTAGACCATATTGATAGTTTTCTCTTTTGTGAATCTTAATTTAAACCTAGATTATAGATGTGATATGGCATAGGTCATTCTTCGATCCATTGTAGAACTTGGAAACCCACTCAGGGAATATTCGTTCACATTTTTGTTGAACGCAGTTGGTTTTTATCATCCTGTATTAAAATATTCCCTTTTATCAATAGTGCAATTTATAAACAATGTTTTGTGAGTAGAATAAAATTTTCAATGGTAAAATTAATTGCTTTTTCGACGTTATTTTACCAGCTAACTAAAAATAGGAAAGCCTTGAACCCCTTCCACTAAATTTAGTTAGTATTAAGATTCTTTTACAGGGAGTGCAATGAAGCTGAATCTGAAATCATTAAGTATTTGGTTACATCATCGCTAGTGTCACTGAACTCTTCTGAATGTCATGTGTGGTCTGGCGTCTCCTTACCAGCAACAGGTCCCAGGTTCAAACTAGTCAGTTCCCTCAAAAACACGCTCAGAGCGTCGTTGCGCGAAAGTGGTAGGGAGACACGACTTAGAACAAACAGACACCACGCAGAATGTTAGAGCATGAGTACGGACTTGTCGCCTGGTCGCATGAAGCACGTTTCTTGTATCACCAGGTCGATGGTCGCCTCATGATACGCTACCATCCAGGCGAAGGGCTGCTCGAAACACTCACCACGCCACGGGCGGTCGGGTGAGAGGCGTGCTGTTATGATATGGGAGACGTTCACCTGGATTTTCACGGTAGTTGTGGTAGCAATAGAATCCACCGTGACAGCTGCGGACTCCGTGAATAATACTTCAGACCACCTTGATCCCTTTATAAGTGATGTCCTCCCCGACGGCGATGTCATCTTCCAGCAGAATAACTGTCCGTGATACAAGATCAGATCCCGCTGTGTGGGGGGCGTGACGGTGAACTCACATTGATGTCTAGGTCACCAAATTCGCCTCGCTTGACGCGAGCGCTATGGAGGACATGTGCGATGCTGTTTTGTGCCATCTCCGCGCTTACATACCACTGGACGTAATTAACGAGAGTTGTCTGTGAGAAGCCTTTGTGTGATACATACATCCGGAAACGCTTCCAAGGACTTCTCGAGTACATCTCACTTAGAAACGGCGCCTTGTTGCGTCCCAAAGGTAGATCAAGCACGCAATGAAACAACATTCCTGATTTATTCTTGGTTTGTTGATTTCTCCCAAGAATCAGTAAACCATGTGTTCCATTACGTCAAGATTCATGAGCGATCCGATCTCTGAGATTCTGTGCCCAACAAGTGAGAATGTCCTATCTCACATACAATGGGTTGCGGAGCCTTACATGTGAAGCCACTGTTATGCAAAACTCTTTCTTTCCTGTCCTCAGAAGGTGCTGTGCTTCTCTTTTGTAATCGGAGGGAGTGTACCCGCGTGAAATGTACAGCACAGTGATAGTAAAAATGCAACTGTCGTGTCTCAAGGGCCTCCCGTCGAGTAGACCGTTCGCCGGGTGCAAGTCTTTCGATTTGACGCCACTTCGGCGACTTGCGCGTCGATCGAGATAAAATGATAATGATTGGGACAACAGAACACCCAGTTCCTGGGCGAAGAAAATCTCCGACCCAGCCGGGAATCGAATGCGGGCCCTTAGGATTGACATTCTGTCGCGCGGACCACTTTTTTTTAATCTCATTTTGTTCGTTATAGTTTGTTCTATGTGTTCGGGGCGGACGTCCTTTGACGTCCGTTAAGTTCATCGTTGATCCATTCACTCAGTTTTTTTTATTGCAGAGGGCAGATAATCCTCTGACCGGGCACGCTGGGCTATCGTGTTGGCAAAATTTAAAAGAAAATAAATGTGGAACGCTTCACGATTTTGCATGTCATCCTTGGGCAGGGGCCATGCTAATCTTCTCTGTATCGTTCCAATTTTAGTATATATACCACCGAAGTGAGTACGACCACCACCGGGGGGCAGACACAGTGATAGTTCCATACGGAAACATTTATTTCAGTGATGGCAGAGTGTGTGTGTGTGTGTGAATACACTATTGGCCATTAAAATTGCTACACCGCGAAGATGACGTCTACAGACGCGAAATTTAACCAAAGGAAGAAGATGCTGTGATATGCAAATGAATAGTTTTTCATGGCAGAGTGAGTGTGTGTTTGTGTGTATGTGTGTGTGTGTGTGTGTGTGCGTGTGAATACACTGCTGGCCATTAAAATTGCTACACCACGAAGATGACGTCGTACAGACGCGAAATTTAACCGAAAGGAAGAAGATGCTGTGATATGCAAATGATTAATTTTTCAGAACATTCACACAATGTTGGCGACGGTGGCGACACCTACAACGTGCTGATATGAGGAAAGTTTTCAACCGATTTCTCATACACAAACAGCAGTTGACCGGCGTTGCCTGGTGAAACGTTGTTGTGATGCCTCGTCTAAGGAGGAGAAATGCGTTCCATCACGTTTCCGACTTTGATAATGGTCGGATTGTAACGTTTGCAGCAGCATGGACTATCAGCTCGGAGACCATGGCTACGGTTACCCTTGATGGTGCATCACAGACAGGAGCGCCTGCGATGGTGTACTCAACGACGAACCTGGGTGCACGAATGGCTAAACGTCATTTTTTCGGATGAATCCAGGTTCTGTTTACAGCATCATGATGGTCGCATCCGTGTTTGGTGACATCGCGGTGAACGCACATTGGAAGCGTTTATTCGTCATCGCCATACTGGCGTATCAACCGGCGTGATGGTATAGGGTGCCATTGGTTACACGTCTCGGTCACCTCTTGTTGGCATTAACGGCACTTTGAACAGTGGACGTTACATTTATGATGTGTTACGACCAGTGGCTCTACCTTTCATTGGATCCCTGCGAAACCCTACATTTCAGCAGGATAATGCACGACTGCATGTTGCAGGTCCTGTACGTGCCTTTCTGGATACAGAAAATGTTCGACTGCTGCTGTGGCCAGCACATTCTTCGGATCTCTCACCAACTGAAAACGTCTGGTCAATGGTGGCCGAGCAAGTGGTTTGTCTCAATACGCTAATCACTACTCTTGATGAACTGTGGTATCGTGTTGAAGCTGCATGGACAGCTGTACCTGTACACGCCATCCAAGCTCTGTTTCACTAAATGCCCAGGCGTATCAAGGCCGTTATTATGGTCAGAGGTGGTTGTTCTGGATACTGATTTCTTAGGATCTATACACCCGAATTTCGTGAGAATCTAAACACCTGTCAATTCTAGTATAATGTATTTGTCCAGTAAATACCCGTTTATCATCAGCATTTCTTCTTGGTGTAGCAATTTTAATGGCCAGTAGTGTAGATGTTAAGTTTCAGAAACCAAAGCTCCAATGCTAGTGAAGATCAGTGGTGTGTTTGAAAAGCGGAGTTGAATAGTTCGTTGTAAGCCACATTTTTGTCGAAGTGATTCAGAGCTGAAACAGCGTTGTATGTGTTTGTAGTATCCTGCCCACTCGTCGATGTAGGGTGTTTAGAAAGCTGTTTTCTCTGACTGCTAGACAACAGTTCAACCAAATAATTTTAATGTAGTTTATTACAGTAAGTTAAATTGACAATACTTGACTTCGAGTATTCACTCAGGTGTGTCGCAACAAGTGGCGACTTGCAAATAATCATTATCGTTCGGTATATACAATTTCAATGCAATCAAAACAAAACAGTTCATAAATAACTGCTGTAGCATTTGTAGGACGGCTCTTGTTTCACTTCCCGCGGCTAGGCGGCGCGGCGTTTATATTCCTTCGTATAGACGCCGCTCCTGTCGTGGTGACGTCTTAGTCAGCGTACTATTGGCTGACGTCGTCTCACAGCCTTCTCTGCTGTAACGTTACAGGCCGACGTGCCGGCGCTTGTTGTTACCCCGGGACACTGTTGCCTTGCATTTGTCGGTTACAGTTTTTCCATCTCAAATTAGGTTTCGTGCCACACTTGAAACACAGAATTTTTTGTTGAACCGAGCGCGGAGAGGAGCGCAAAAGTGATTTGGTACAGAGCCGAGAAGAGGGTCTGAATCAGATCAGACGGTTCTGTGACCGTGTAGGCTGCAGTTTCCTCGACTTGCGGCAAAGGGTGGTTGGGTTTCGGGTTCGGCTGAATAGGTAAGGTGTCCACTATACGCAGGAGGCGGCTACACGGGTAGCAGAGGCTGTGTGGCGTGGACTGGGCGTTTTTTTTTTTTTTTTTTTTTAGGTTAGAGGGTATCGGGAAAACACAAGAAGGGCTTCAGTCACAAAGGAAGCAGGTTGAACATAGGAAGAACGTAGATACAGGAACCATTGGTATAACAGTTGTAAATTGTCGTAGCTGTGTTGGGAAAGGACCAGAGTTCCAAGAGCTAATAGAAAGCACTGATGCTCAAATTGTTATAGGCACTGAAAGCTGGCTGAAGCCGTATATAAGCTCAGCCGATATTTTTGCGAAGAACCTAACGGTGTTCTGAAAGGATAGACTAAACACGGTTGGCGGTGGCGTGTTCGTGGGTGTCAGAAGTGGTTTAACTTGTCGCAAAATTGAAGTAGATACTTCCTGTGAGTTAGTTTGGGCAAAGGTCATAATAAATGGATCCTTTTACCGACCTCCCAGTTCAGATGATACAGTTGCTAATAGGTTCGAAGAAAACTTGAGTTTTATTTCAAACGATAATAGTTGGTGGCGACTTTAATTTACCTATGTTGGCAAAAATCGATCTTTAATTCCGGAGGTACGCATAAAATATCATCCGAAATTGTGCTAAACACATTCTCTGAAAATTATTTCGAGCATTTAGTTCCTGAGCCCATGCGAATAGTAAACGGTTGTGAAAACACACTTGACCTCTTAGCAACAAATAATCTTGAATTAGTAACGAGCGTCAAAACCGATTTAGGGATTAGTGAACACAGGATTGTCGTAGCGAGACTGAATATTGTAATCCCAAACCCTCGAAAAATAAGCGAAAAATATACCTATTCAAAAAAGCAGATAGAAATTCACTTGGAATCTTCCTGAGAGACAATCTCCTCTCATTCCAAATTAATAATATAAGTATAGACCAGATGTGGCTTAGATTCAAAGAAATAGTATCGGCAGCAAATGAAAGATTTATACCAAATAAATTAACAAACGACGGAGCTGATTCTCCTTGGTACACAAAGCGGATTAGAACACTGTTGCAGAAACAACGAAACAAACATGCCATATTTAAACAGAAGCAAAATGCCCCAGGATTGGCGATCTTTTACAGAAGCTCTAAATTTAGCTCGGAGATGCATATAAAAGTTTCCACAACGAAACTTTGTCTCGAAACCTGGCAGAAAATCCAAAGAGATTCTGGTCTTATGTTAGCTGCAAGAAACCATCAATACCTTCCCTGCGCGATAGCAATGGAGATACTATCGAAGAGAGTGCTGCCAAGGCAGAGTTACTAAACACAGCCATCCGAAATGCCTTCACAAAAGAAGACGAAGTAAATATTCCCTAATTAGAATCGGGAACAGCTGAAAACATGAGTAACGTAGAAGTAAATATCCTTGGACTAGTGAAGCAACGTAAATAACTTAATAATAGCAAGTCTTCTCGTCAGACTGTATACCAATTTGGTTCCTTTCGGAGTATGCTTGTGTATTAGATTCATACCTAACAATCATACACAACCGGTCGCTCGACGAAAGATACGTACCCAAAGACTGGAAAGTCTCACAGGTCACATAAATATTCAAGAAAGGTAGTGGCAGTATTCCATTAAATTAGAGGCCCATATCGTTAACGTCGATATGCAGCAGGATTTGGAACACGATCTATTGACACAAAGTCAACATGGGTTTATAAAACATCGTTCCTGTGAAACACACTAGCTCTTTATTCACGTGAAGTGTTGAGTGCTATTGACAAGGGATTTCAGATCGATTCCGTATTTACGGAAGGCTTTTGATACTATACCACACAAGCGGCTCGTAGTGAAATTGCATGGTTATGGAATATGGTCTCAGTTATGTGACTGGATTTGTGATTTCCTGTCAGAGAGGTCACAGTTCGTAGTAATTGACGGATAGTCATCGAGTAAAACAGAAATGACTTCTGGCGTTCCCCAAGGTAGGCCCTTTGCTGTTCCTTATCTATATAAACGATTTGGGAGACAATTTTAGTAGCCGTCTTCGGTTGTTTGCAGATGAAGCTGTCGTTTATCGACTAATAAAGTCATCAGAAGATCAAAACAAACTGCAAAACGATATAGAAAAAAATCTGAATGGTGCGAAAAGTGGCAACTGACCCTAAATAACGAAAAGTGTGAGGTCATCCACATGAGTGCTAAAAGGAACTCGTTAAACTTCGGTAACACGATAAATCAGTCTAATCTAAAAGCCGTAAATTCAACTAAAGACCTAGGTATTACAATTAGGAACAAATTAAATTGGAAAGAAATGTTGTGGGGAAGGCTAACCAAAGGCTGCGTTTTATTGACAGGACACTTTGAAAATGTAACAGACCTACTAAGGAGACTGCCTACACTACGCTTTTCCGTTCTCTTTTAGAATGCTGCTGCGCGATGTGGGGTCCTTACCAGATAGGACTGACAGAGTACATCGAAAAAGTTCAAAGAAGGGCAGCACGTTTTGCATTATTGCGAAATATAGGAGAGAGTGTCACAGAAATGATGCAGGATTTGGGCTGGAAATCATTATAAGAAAGGCGTTTTTCGTTGCGATGAAAACTTCCCACGAAACTCCAGTCACCTACTTTCTCCTCCGAATGCGATAATATTTTGTTGACGCCGACCTACATAGGGAGGAACGATAACCACGATAAAATAAGGGAAATCAGAGCTCGTACGGAAAATGTACGTATTCATTCTTTCCGCGCGCTATACGAGATTGGAGTAATAGAGAATTGTGAAGGTGCTCGATGAACCCTCTGCCAGGCACTTGAATGTGATTTGCAGAGTATCCATGTAGATATAGATTTCCTGAGATATTTGGCCCGGTCACGATCAATGGACCACCGTGTATTAAGTAACTGCAGAGTTCTAATGTAGTTGTGTAACGTTTAGAAAAGAATACTTTGAAAATTATTCCCGTTGATCACACCATTTTAATTCGAACCAAAGCCTAAACAGCACAGATTTTCTGAGAAACATTCAAAATATAAAGAAAGAATGTCGCTCTTTTCTAGGAACGAATTTGCCACTGTCACTTTTCATGTGTAGATTTATTATGTGCATTGGTTTACATTTTTATATACTTAGAGCAAGTTGCCATTTATCACACAACTAGAATTTTTTGCCCAAGTCATCCTCTATCCTCCTAGAGTCACTCAACGACAACACATTCCTATACAACATAGCATCATCAACTAATATACGCAGACTGATGCTCACCCTGGCCGGCAGGTCATTTATGCATATAGAAAATAACAACGGTCCTATCACACTTCCCTGGGGCAGTCCTGATGATGCCCTCGTCTCTGATGAACTCTATCGTTTGAGGACGACGCACGGGGTTCTATTACTTAAGAAGTCTTCGAGCTACTCACGTATATGTGAAGCTACTCTGTATGCTTGTACTTTCGCTAACAGCCTGCTTTGGGCCACTGCGTCAAATGCTTTCCGGAAATCTAGGAATTTGGAGTTTGTCTGTTGCCCTTCATCCACAGTTTGCAGGGTATCGTGTTATATTATTGCTACTGTTGTGGTCTTCAGTCCAGAGACTGGTTTGATACAGTTTCCTACGGCAGACTGCCTTATGCAAGCCTTTTCATCTCTGCATAACTACTGTAACATACATCCATTTGAACCTTCTTCAGTTTTCCCGTCACACACTTTCCTCCATTAACAAATTGATCCTTCAGGATGAGTCCAGTCAAGCGATCCATTCTTTTAGTCAAGTTGTGTCATACATTCTGCAACTCTACTCTTCTGAAGTTCACTCAAAGTATTTGCAATTGAGAATAAGGAAAACCATCAGCTGTCGAATGGAATGACAACAATGAACATTTGTGCCGGACCGGGACTTGAACCACGATTTCCCACTTGTCGCGATCGGTCGTCATACTGTTTGGCTATCCGTACATGACTCACAGCTACACCCAAACTTCCAAATGTCGTCTACAACCTGTACTCGTACCTCCATTATGTATATTCCCGTACAGGTGAGACAGTTTACTTGAAAGTCTCTTGGCAAAGGAACTTTGCCTCGTAATTCAGAATAAATCAGGCACTCCAATATCTTATCTCCTGCAGTTATCCTATATACCAGTCTTATCATCAGTATTCTTCTTGTGACGTCTCCTGGCAAGACATTTGTAAAATTGGTGTAATATATGTGAAAATAAAGCGTTTGTCTGTGTTATTATATTTCATTTCTGTATGAACAGTTTGCCGTTGGTGGGTAGGCTTGCGTGCCTCAGCGATACAGATGGCCGTACCGTAGGTGCAACCACAACGGAGGGGTATCGGTTGAGAGGCCAGACAAACGTGTGGTTCCTGAAGAGGGGCAGCAGCTTTTTCAGTAGTTGCAGGGGCAACAGTCTGGATGATTGACTGATCTGGCCTTGCAACATGAACCAAAACGGCCTTGCTGTGCTGGTACTGCGAACGGCTGAAAGCAAGGGGAAACTACAGCCGTAATTTTTCCCGAGGACATGCAGCTTTACTGTATTGTTAAATGATGATGGCGTCCTCTTGGGTAAAATATTCCGGAGGTAAAATAGTCCCCCATTCGGATCTCCGGGCAGGGACTACTCAAGAGGATGTCGTTATCAGGAGAAAGAAAACTGGCGTTCTACGGATCGGAGCGTGGAATGTCAGATCCCTTAATCGGGCAGGTAGGTTAGAAAATTTAAAAGGGGAGATGGATAGGTTGAAGTTAGATATAGTGGGAATTAGTGAAGTTCGGTGGAAGGAGTAACAAGACTTCTGGTCAGGTGAATACAGGGTTATAAATACAAAATCAATTAGGGGTAATGCAGGAGTAGGTTTAATAACGAATAAAAAAATAGGAGTGCGGGTAAGCTACTACAAACAGCATAGTGAACGCATTATTGTGGCCAAGATAGATACGAAGCCCATGCCTACTACAGTAGTACAAGTTTATATGCCAACTAGCTCTGCTGAAGAAATTGATGAAATGTATGATGAGATAAAAGAAATTATTCAGGTAGTCAAGGGAGACGAAAATTTAATAGTCATGGGTGACTGGAATTCGAGAGTAGGAAAAGGGAGAGAAGGAAACATAGTGGGTGAATATGGATTGGGGGAGAGAAATGAAACAGGAAGCTGATTGGTAGAATTTTGCACAGAGCATAACTTAATCATAGCTAACACTTGGTTCAAGAATCATGAAAGAATGTTGTATACATGGAAGAACCTGGAGATACTAGAAGATATCAGATAGATAATATAATGGTAAGACAGAGATTTAGGAACCAGGTTTTAAATTGTAAGACATCTATTGTTTATGAACTGTAGATTAAAACTGAAGAAACTGCAAAAAGGTGGGAAATTAAGGAGATGGGACCTGGATAAACTGAAAGAACCAGAGGTTGTACAGATTTTCAGGGAGAGCATAAGAGAACAATTGACAAGAATGTGGAAAAGAAATACAGTAGAAGAAGAATGGGTAGCTCTCAGGGATGAAGTAGTAAAGGCAGCAGAGGAACAAGTAGGTAAAAAGACGAGGGCTAGTGGAAATCCTTGGGTAACAGAAGAAATATTGAATTTAATTGATGAAAGGAGAAAATATAAAAACGCAGTAAATGAAACAGGTAAAAAGGAATTCAAACGTCTCAAAAATGATATCGACAGTAAGTGCACAATGGCTAAGCAGGGATGGCTAGAGGACAAATGTAAGGATGTTGAGGCTTATCTCACTAGGGGTAAGATAGATACTGCCTACAGGAAAATTAAAGAGACCTTTGGAGATAACAGAACCACTTGTATGAACATCAAGAGCTCAGATGGAAACTCAGTTCTAAGCAAAGAAGGGAAAGCAGAAAGGTGGAAGGAGTATATAGAGGGTCTATACATGGGCGATGCACTTGAGGACAATATTAGGGATGTAGATGAAGATGAAATGGGAGATACAATACTGCGTGAAGAGTTTGACAGAGCGCTGAAAGACCTGAGTCGAAACAAGGCCCCGGCAGTTGACAACATTCCTTTGGAACTACTGACGGCCGTGGGAGAGCCAGTCCTGACAAAACTCTACCATCTGGTGAGCAAGATTAATGGGACAGGCGAAATACCCTCAGACTTCAAGAAAAATATAATAATTCCAATCCCAAAGAAAGCAGGTGTTGACAGATGTGAAAATTACCGAACTATTAGTTTAATAAGTCACAGCTGCAAAATACTAACGCGAATTCTTTACAGACGAATGGAAAAACTAGTAGAGGACGACTTCGGGGAAGATCAGTTTGGATTCCGTAGAAATGTTGGAACACGTGAGGCAAAACTGACCCTACGACTTATCTTAGAAGCTAGATTAAGGAAGGGCTAACCTACGTTTCTAGCATTTGTAGACAAAGAGAAAGCTTTTGACAATATTGACTGGAATACTCTCCTTCAAATTCAGAAGGTGACAGGGGTAAAATATCGGGAGCGAAAGGCTATTTACAATTTGTACAGAAACCAGATGGCAGTTATAAGAGTCGAGGGGTATGAAAGGGAAGCAGCGGTTGGGAAGGGAGTGAGACAGGGTTGTAAAGGAAATAAAAGAAAAATTCGGAGTGGGTTTTAAAGTCCAGGGAGAAGAAATAAAAACTTTGAGGTTAGCCGATGACATTGTAATTCTGTCAGAGACAGCAAAGGACTTGGAAGAGCAGCTGAACGGAATGGACAGTGTCTTGAAAGGAGGATATAAGATGAACATCAACAAAAGCAAAACGAGTATAATGGAATGTAGTCAAAGTAAGTCAGGTGATGCTGAGGGAATTAGATTAGGAAATGAGACGCTTAAAGTAGTAAAGGAGTTTTGCTATTTGGGAAGCAAAATAACTGATGATGGTTGAAGTAGTGAGGATATAAAATGTAGACTGGCAATGGAAAGGAAAGCGTTTCTGAAGAAGAGAAATTTGTTAACATCGAGTATAGATTTAAGTGTCAAGAAGTTGTTTGTGAAAGTATTTGTATGGAGTGTAGCAATGTATGGAAGTGAAACACGGACGATGAATAGTTTGGACAAGAAGAGAATAGAAGCTTTTGGAATGTGGTGCTACAGAAGAATGCTGAAGATTAGATATGTAGATCACATAACTAATGAGGAGGTATTGAATAGAATTGGGGAGAAGAGAAGTCTGTGGCACAACTTGACAAGAAGAAGGGACCGGTTGGTAGGACATGTTCGGAGGCATCAAGGGATCACAAATTTAGCATTGGAGGGCAGCGTGGAGGGTAAAAATCGTAAAGGGGGACCAAGAGATGAATACATTAAGCAGAAACGGAAGGATGTAGGTTGCAGTAAGTACTGGGAGATGAAGAAGCTTTCACAGGATTGAGCAGCATGGAGAGCTGCATCAAACTAGTCTCACGACTGAAGACAACTACAACAACAACATCATGAACAGTTATCGATTATGCGGACACTGTAGAAAAGGAAATAATTATTTTTCATTTTATGTTTGCGTAATACTGTGTATGATCATTTTGCAAATAACGTCTGTGGTCAGTGAGTGTGGAAACCAAAGCGGACAATGATAATTAAAAATATAACAAAGATATATATTAGCATATTAAATTGCTTATAAATAGTGAAGGTTTAGACATTAGCCTTTTGTCTTCTTGTAGCTGTGAATGTTGTAAGAACCTGTGACGCTGTCTCGAACGCTTAGTTAGCTTTCTTTTGTTCTTTTATCGAGAAACATGCCATTGGATACTGATGTATAAAAAAAGGTGTGTGCTTTGAATTTCATGTTGATTTTGAATAAAGAAATTGTTAAAAATGTTTATAATAATTTGTAACTAGCTTGCCCAGTGTTTCACTTCACATTTTAGACGATTTCAACGAATTGAGAACTTTCCGTGACCCAGTGCTGCGCCACGATCGCGGAAGCCGCTGCCGCGGCAAATTCAAACTATAGTTGAATTAAAGCAGTTTTCCCACAACTAAGCATGGTAAATTAAAATTATTTCTTTCAGCTTCCCGGAGACCCCAGAAGAGAACTGTAGATTTTTATCATGTTATTTTCATGGTCATGGGCAACTGCGAGCACAATATCAGTGACGTAAATAATTACGTAAATCAGAGTATTAAAACGTTACTTGTATGATATCAAAGACTGCTGTGTTGAAATCTGGTCTGGCTAATAATCTTAAAATCAATTTTCATTTTTAGTTTCATGCTCTCCTGTTAACCGTGGCAATCAATAGTGTTCAAATATTAAAAAAATCCACTGCAGCTTTTATGTTTGACAAACACTGCATACTGTAACTTCTGTCTGTATCATATGAATAATTTTCAGTGCATTTTAGAGGAGAAAGTAGATACATCTTTAATTTCGTAATCAGTTACAGTAATGATACAGTGTTCGATTTCTAACAAGCCAGATCAGAATCATGAGAACATAGTCTTGCAAATTAAAGATCATACATTCACAGCAGGAAATCTTTTAGTGTTGTGCGTATCGCCACATTATAGACCAATGGGCATAAAGTTAAAATTTTCAGCGACAGAAACCAGTGTCGAGAACTTCATTTTATCTTTTGTGTTCGCCCGGAACCGTGCGACTGCTACGGTCGCAGGTTCGAATCCTGCCTCGGGCATGGATGTGTGTGACGTCCTTAGGTTAGTTAGGTTTAAGTAGTTCTAAGTTCTAGGGGACTGATGACCACAGCAGTTGAGTCCCATAGTGCTCAGAGCCGTTTGAACCATTTTTTGTGTTCGCTACAATAATCAACATATAGTTTACTTAAAGTGCTATGCAACATAAACTATATATAAAATCAAAATGCACAGGGATATGCGACATTCCGTAGCGCCACATTTCGAAAGCTTCTATTCTAAGCTTGTCTCACCCGTTTATCATTCACGTTTCACTTCCATACAAGGCTGCGTTCTAGACACAAACTACAACCAAATATGCAGATTTCCCTTCTGAAGTGTCTGATAAATTCTTACGGAATTGATCGCATTGAATGGAATCCATAAATTTTTCGTAATAAGTACTAAACTCTTTTATTACGAAAATAAGAAGTGTGAGTTGATTTGAGTTACTTCGTTTCACTTGCAGCAGTGTTTAAATGCTGTACAGAATAAAACTGTTAAAGTCTGGAAACCACGTCTGGCTGTAGCTTGCAGAGGTGGCCGGTCCTCCGTCCGTTTCTGTGCCGGGATGGCCGGTGGCTCGTCTGCGTGTGTGCAGTCACAAGAAAACGACCGTTCACGACGCGCACGGTTTCCAGCACTGCTAAAGCTTTTGCTCACTCAGTACAGTAGTAGCTTCTGTTCTGCACTTCATTAACACTTTACTGAATTTACTTCAAATGCTTTTAATTAATGTTGATCCTGTGTAACATAACTCGTATTTACATTATTATTAAGGCGATCAGAAACGGTCACGGACTTCTTTGTTACAGCGTGCTGAGGATAAGGGGTCCGATTTATAAACTGAAAAACATACAAATTACACTTCAGTGCATTTCCTGTCTACGTTGTCTTACGATTTCCTTTTAACCTCAACGCAGCAGCATGCAGTTTGAAGACTCGAAGAGAATAGCTATTAGCTTATGACAGTGGTTCACAGTCTTTCTTAGACCAAACCCTGAGTGCAATCCCACATCATTAGCTACTACCTCCGCCCCCCCCCCCTCCCCTCTGCCCCACTTCCCCATATTATCACCAACTTTTAACACCTAAGTAATCTGTAGAACGAATGACTTTTCTTGGTACACTTTTATTTTTAAAATGATGAAAGCTAAATGATATTTAGTTAGTTAGTTTGTGTGTGTGTGTTTTAGAATGAACGACATGAATGACGAAGGAATTCGTGGTGCATCGCAAGTGCTACCCACAACTCTTCAGAAAAGGACGTTAACAACCCACAGTGGGGTACGCACTTATTACAAAACGTGCATCCTCTGCATTACGTCTTGCCATTGTGGCACTTGCTTAACCTGCACACTGCAACCCAATTTAAAATTAAACATGTTAATACGTGTGCATTATACAGTACGTAAATCACTTCATGGCTGCCCTCCTTATTTCTGAACTGGCAGGAATTGGACAACTTCACGCTGTTAATGCTATGTGTCTAATCACTATAATAATAATAATAATAATTATAATAATAACAATAATAATGAAACTGTGTGCAGCATTATAGTAGACGTTTTTTAGTTATTGCTGTGTCGTGCTATCAATTAATTCATTTATCTGATTAGAAGCGAGTAATGAAGAAATTTCTGGACTAATGTAGGTACTATCTACGACTTGGAGAAGACATTTTCTTGAGATATTTAGCATTTGTTATGTATATGTCTCAATTTTATCATCAGCGATGTACGGGGCAAAGCAAAACATGTGTGTTTTGTGGGGGAACTACACCGCGTTAATGTTACTAACCGAGAAAAAGTAATAATTGATATCTTATATAATTAGTATTAGAGTCTTACAAAATTGTGGTAATAGAAATGATCTTTTGAATATAATTTAGCTTCGTGACTTATCCTCGTACCTTCGTTTCCTTATCCTCGTACCTTCGTTTCCTTTTCCTCGTACTTTCGTCAAGAGTCTGCAGTGGGGCACCATGTCAGAAGATTTTTCGGAAATCTAGGAATACGAAGGCTGCATGTTGCACATCATCTATAGTTCACGGTTATCATGTGCGGAAGGTGCAAGCTGAGTTTCGCACGAGCGGCACTTTCTAAAACAGAGCTGATTCGTTGATACAAGCTTTTCCCACTCAAAACATTTAATGTGTACGAATTGAGAACGTGTTCAAAATTTATGCAGCAAACCGATGTTACGGATATTGGTCTGTAATTATTCGGGCCGGTAATTGTGCCGGCCGTTCTTTTGCCCTACTTTCATACAGGAGTCACTTGCGCTTTTTTACAGTTGCTTGGGACTTTCAGCTGAGCGAGAGACTCACGACAAAACCTAAGTAAGGGTCCAGAGTTGCAGAGTGTGTAAAAAGGAATTAGGATGGCATCCGGACCTGGCGACTTATTTTTTTTTCAACTCTTTCAGTTGTTTTTCTGTTTCTCTATGTCAGGGATATCTGTCACTATGTGCTCCATAGGAAAATCTGTGCGATGATCAAACGACGAAGTGTTCGTACGATTCTCCTGTGTGAAGGAATTCTTAAACGCGAAATTTCACCTTTTCTTCTGCTACCTTGTGCTGCTACACCAGACTGGTCAACGAGTGAATCGATGTAGGACCAGAATTTTCTTGGGTTCTCAGATATATCCTTTGCTAAAGTATGATGGTGGTAGTTGTATGCTTTGCGTGTAGATCTCCTTCTGGGGAGACCCGTGCCTTGTGTTGCTGTCACATTGCTGTTCTGAATCCATCTCGCCTCCATTCGACTGAAATATGCCATTGTGAGCCCTCTCAGTAAGTAAGGTGGTAGGAGAGATCTCACTAACTAACGATTTGTTCGAGTGCTGACGTTATTTTCTTAAAATTTTGAGAAGGACAACAATAATATTCTCAGTAAACCACAATTCGGATTTCAGAAGAATTGCTGTACTGAGAATGCCTTTTACATGTTCACTCATCAAATTTTACAAGCATTAAATAATAAAATAGCGCCGGGTGGTATTTTCTGTGATCTGTCTAAGGCATTTCTGACTGTGGAAATTCACAATATTCTCCTAGATACATTGAAGTATTATGGGAATAATGCTATAGCCGACCATGAGATAATGTAATATCTAACCAAAAGAATGCAAAAAGTAATGCTTAGTAATTCAACCAATGTAGTTTGGGGCATTATTCTGATTGGATATGATGGAAACATTAAAATTATTAGATGCTCATATTGATGAGAATTTAAACTGGAAAAAGCACATTTTGAAACTCTTGAAACAGCTTAGTCCAGTCGCTTTTGCTTGTAGAACCATGGGGCTTCCCAAGGCTCAGTCTTAGGTCACTAATGTTTCTCATGTACACGATCTTCCGTCTAATACTCAAGCAGAATTTGTTCTTTTTGCAGATTACACAAGTACTGTAATCGAGCATAAATACAGAAAGAGAAGAAATATTAAATAATGTTCTTAAAGTATCGTTGACTGGTTTTTGTGCGAATGGTCTCACCCTCAATTTTAAAAAGACACAAAATATTCAGTTCTTCACATCTAGGTGTACTATACCAATAAGGACAACACATGATGATGAATTAGTAAATAGGATGGAAACATTAAAATTATTAGATGCTCATATTGATGAGAATTTAAACTGGAAAAAGCACATTTTGAAACTCTTGAAACAACTTAGTCCAGTCGCTTTTGCTTGTAGAACCATAGCAAATCTTGAGGAAAGAGAAATCAATAAACTGACACCGTTTGGGTATTTTCATTCAATAATGTCATTTGGAATAATGTTCTGGGAAAACTCATCTTTAAGAAAGAAAGTCTTCATTTCTCATAAACGTACTGTAGGAGTAATATGTGATGTACAACACTACCATTTTGTAGACATGTGTTTAAAGAATTGGGAATTCTGACTGTTGCTTCACTGTATATTTATTCCCACACGACGTTTGTTGTAAATACTCCACTGGAATTCAAAAGAAACAACGATGTACGTAATTGCAATACAATAAAGAAAAATGACATTCATTACCCCACATCAGTATTGTCTTTAGAAGAAAAAGGAGCGCACAATGCTGCAACAATAATTTATGATAACGTACCCAGGGATATAAAAAGTCTGATAGATAGCGAAGTAAAAGTAAAAAACAAACTAAAAACGTGTCTCCTTGACAACTCTTTCTATTCTTTAGAAGAATTTCTATTACTGGAATGTGTAAAATATGGTGGGCAGGGAATACTAACTCACATCTGTAGATATTTCAAAATATGTTCACCATTTAGCAATATTTAGAAATTAAGTTGTGAAGGGTACGTTAAATCAATCGTTCCACATCATTACGAATTATCGTACAAATGATCCATGCAACAAGAAATTAACTAACTAATTAATTCGTTCGGCAGTCATTGTACTACAGCCAGCTGTCTGTGTAATCTGTCAATACAATGCTTCAGTTTTCCTGACGGAAATGATTACACCTTTCTTAAAATCTGAGTGGTGGCTATAAGATGTTCATGTGGACATGTTGTGTTGTGATCTGCACTGACAAGTTTCGGTAAAGTCTGACACTCCCAGTGGCCATAATACACTAATGTTCATAAATTAAGAATAACTGCAGAATGTTGTGCCACACAACGTAGCACTACACAAAACTGGCGCTAATAGCAGAGCCACATAGGGAACACACACGACACAGATCTATAATTTCACGGTATTGGTGATAAGTTCAGTAAACCGTCCCGAAACACTTGTGCTACAAAACACCACTGTTTCCTGCGCATGTACCCCGACATCAATATGAGATATGATCACCATGCACACTTACACAGGCAGCACAAAGGGTTGGCATATACTGGATCAGGTGGCCAAGTAGCTGTTGGGGCATTGCCTCCCGTTCTTGCACCAGTGCCTGCCGGAGCTCCTGAGGTGTCATAGGGGTTTGAAGACGTGCAGCAATACGTCGACCGAGAGCATCCCAGACGTGCTCGATGGGGTTTAGATCTGGCGAACAGGCAGGCCACTCCATTCGTCTGACATCTTCTGCTTCAAAGTACCCCTCCACGATAGCAACTCGGTGGGGCTGTGCGATATCATCCATCAGGAGAAGGTGGGACCCACTGCACCCCTGAAAAGGCGGACATACTGGTGCAAAATGACGTCCCGGTACACCTGACCTGTTACAGTTCCTCTGTCAAAGACATGCAGGGATTACGTGCACCAATCATAACTCCACCCCACACCATCAAACCACGACCTCCATACAGCTCCCTTTCATGGACATAAAGGGGTTGATATCTGGTTCCTGGTTCATGCCAGATGAAACCCGGCGAGAATCACTGTTCAGACTATACATGCAGTACTCCGTGGACGTCAGCGGGCACTGAGGGTGAGATACTGGTCTTCTTGTGGTGTTGTACACTGCGGACGTCCCGTACTGTAGCGCCTGGACACGTTTCCTGTCTGCTGGAATCGTTGCCATAATCTTGAGATCACACTTTGTGGCACACGGAGGACCCGTGCTACGACATACTGTGTTTGAGCAGCCTCCAGTCGCCCTGGTATTCTACCCCTCATAACGTCATCATTATGTGTTCTTTGAGCCATTTTCAACACAGAGTTACCATTAGCACGTCTGAAAATGTCTGCACACTTACTCGCTGCACCGTACTCTGACATCCACCAACACACCTCTGCGTATGTGGGCTGCTGACAGCGGCATCGTGCAACGACCGCATGTCAATGCACTGCACGGTCATACCCCGAGGTTATTAAACCCGCAAACCGCGTACCAGAGCGTTGTTTCACCATGTATCACCTTTATCCTTAATGTATTAACATGAGTGTGTATCCACACAATTATCCATCTACAAAAATTACTTTTTTCTGTACTTAAAATGAACTCGTACAATATCTCACTAGCATGGAAATAATGGGGTACCAGTTTGGTAGTGTTTGTTCAAGGTGTTCATGGTGTAAAACATCCCATTTCCATCAGCGTAATTTAATGCATTCTTAATTATGCGAGAAAATGTGGCGATTAATCTCAAAACCGCCAAAGTCACAAAATTTACAAAAATGAGTTAAAGTTACCAATTTAAAGTAGAAGAATATCACTATTCGGTGAAACAAGACTATGTTTCAGAATCGGTCCTGTCTTCGTGCTACAGAGCACTGAATTCTTGGTCGTGTAACTGAATGGGCCAAGTCTTGCAGGCAGTGAATCCATAACCTGTCACGTCAAGGAACGAGCAAGAAACTTCACGTCACAGCATTTTTGTTTGGAAGCTTCTGTGGTTAGATTACGCAATAATGTGGCCATTTCAGTAAGCAAAATAATTCCTTATACACCACATTTTTTTGAAGTCATAAAATTACATCTTTACGTTGGCAACACCAGTCTTTTATACTAATTTACCGTATTCACGAGCTTCTTACCGTAATTGGCGCGAAAGAAATAATACTTCTTGTGTGCCTTTATTTAGTCATTATTGTGTAGTGAAGCGTGTGTATTGTTCCGAGTGGTGAAATGAAAAATTGGCTTTCATATCTTGTGCTACCAAATGGATGCATCAATAGATGGAACCCAAGATCAAGTGCAAGAAATAGAATCAAAGTGAAAACCACAATAACGAAAGCGGGAGTGATAACAACAATAATTTTATGCTATTTTTTTGCTGAACAGCACTGAACAGCACTGTTGTAGGAATCGTCTCTAATATTGGTGTCTGACTAATGCTGCTGAATGGGTCACAGAAATACAGATAATTTTTCTAACTGTAGGCCATTCATTCATACATCCCACCGTGTATCTGGGAAAACTGAAAAAGAAGTTGGGAAGCATGACATCTTCATAGACTCTGATGAATATGAACAGATGTTATCTTATCATAAAAGTACTTTACATCTCGGTGTTGTTTTGTGAGATCGATTGTTGTAAATCACAGGCTACGGATGTATGGAAGACTCTTTCTGAGTAGCATTTTCCAATATCTTAGATCGAAAGAATTGTTTGTTACGAAGAAACTACAGAAGACAAAGTATTTTATCCGTCCATAAGATTGCATTTTATAATAATGGTATTAGGAAGTACACTAAAGTCTGTGTAAAAGAGCAAAATTGCTGGCTCAAATGAATCCTTACACGATGATCAAAGGAATGAATTTTCCTGTCTCTAAAACAAAATACTTAAAAAATATCTTCCAGAAATACTATATCCTACGTAGGAAGATTTTCAGTCACGGCAGTCTTATAAAGCGACAATATTAGCTAGTGAAAAAGCTTGGCCTGGTAATGAGGGTTTCAACACAGCCTGCAAAGTGTGTGTCAGTGATTCATGTGAAATGCCTGATATTGTAATCTAAACGAGAGGAAAACGTAGACTTAAAACAACACTGTTACTCAATATGTGTGAACAATGTCTATCGTAATAATGACTCTATTAACATAACTAATTATTTGCAGATCATATACTTTTTATTGTGTTCAATATCAGAGTCAACTGAAAACTTTTAGTAGAGAAATTCTATTTTGTGTTCTCCTCAATTTCCAGATGTTCCTCTTGATATGTTATTACCCAGTTTAAGTTGAAGGGAAATTGTTATTGCTATAAGGAAATATAATTACAATATCACGTTATTTTCATTTAACTGCTTTTTCCACAAAATCTGGGTACCTGAAAACAGTATAATTTTATTGAAAAAGAATAAAACTGCAAGAAAAAGAATAAAACTGCAAGAAAAACGGCTAACTCGAAACTTAAATAAACTAAAAAAACGTTAATAATGAACCAGGTGTCACAAAACTGTAGAATTTCAATATTTAATCATCAAGGATGTAACTACGAAATAAATACGTTTGTAACCATCATTGCCTTGCGTCTATAATTTTTCTATCCATATTGAGAAGTATGCTTTGAGTGATATAATTTTAGTTTCTCCGCCAGGAGAAGGAATAACTAAGTCCTTCAATTAACAAAAATGGTAGTGTGTGTGTGTGTGTGTGTGTGTGTGTGTGTGTGTGTGTGTGTGTGTGTGTGTGTGTGTATGTGTGTGTGTGTGTGCGTGTGTGCATGTGCGCACCAGCATAAAACCGTAATACCTTAAGCAAACTACTCCACCTGATTACAGTCTTTTCTTTCTCCTGGCCTCTTCAACTTCTGCACATACGTGCGTGTTCATATATGAATGCGTGCAAGCACTGGAGTTACTTCTCAGGAAGTAAAGGCACGGAAGATTTTCAGAATGATGTACACAGTTCTATTCCACTAAAAGTGTTTTTAAATGTCACAGAGTAGCCTAGTGACCTCAACAACTATGAGTCCATCGTAATTTTAGGTGGTTTTTGATTAATGTCATACGTCAGCCCCTTTCTATTACCATGTGCAACTCTATGCGTTAGGGTGAAATGTCATCAAGACTGTAACCAATTACTCAAAAAAACTGAAAATTATCGACTTCACTCTAATAAAGCTCGATTTTTATTTACTTAATTTTCATGCAAACCCAGTGCCAAATCCGTCTCCCTATATGGTGGCGAGAGAATCATATCTCCACAACGTGCAGTTACTCAAAGATTTACACAGTTCGGTTGAAAATGATCCAGGAGTTGGATGGTTTCATTTATTTTTCCGTGTCCTCCTCTCCCTCCCACCTAGCCTCCTCAGCCGCATCCCCCATGCCACTCCATCCCCTAAGGATGATGCAAAATAGGTTGACATAGCTACCGATGTCCCGTAGCCATGCTACATATTGTGTAGGCACTGTAAATTGGCAGTTTTAAGAGATAATGTTTTGAACTGTGCTGGCATAAGATATCAGTTGGTGTCGAGGTTGTACTATCTCGTTTACGACATTGCCATCTTCAACAACCTACTGTGCGACAACCATTTTTGAATGAAACGGTAAAAATCGGCAGTCGATATCGCCATTTGTCAGTTCTGCTTTCGCCGAGGATCGGGGACGTAGGACGCCAGTTCCGTGAGAAGGAAGCATTTTTCCACATTCACGGCAGACCACCGTATTAATCTCTAGGCGCAATACTCTCATTTGCTTATAGACACATTTGAGATACATATTATAAAATTTAAATTCATCTTAACATAGCCTCCTTGATCAGTTGCTTCTCTAACAAAGCTCACAATTTTCTAAATATTCGATTTGTTTTTGTTCACATACTACGATGGGCGTTAAGTAAGTAATGCAACACATTTTTTTCTAGGCCAATTTCTGTTGAAAAAATGCGAAACTTGTTGTGGGACATGGTAGAATATTTTCGCTACAGCCCGTTTAGTTTCATGAAGTTCCGATAGGTGGCAGCGCTATACGTAGCCTTCAAAATGGCGTCTGTAACGGAGTGCGTCAGCGGAGAGCTGTCATTGAGATCGTTTTGGCGGAAAATTAGAGCATCGCAGATATTCATAGGCATTTTCAGAATGTCTACGGAGACTGTCAGTGAACAAAAATTCGGTGATTTGTTAGATGAGGCATCTGTATTCATCGTAACAACGTCGCGCAAGCCTGCACATCTCCCCGTGTGCCGGCTGGCAGCTGACAGCTGCGACTCCTGCAACGTTGGAACGTGCGAACACATTCATTCGAGTGGATCGACGGATTTTATTTATTTATTTACTTCTCAACTAAAGACCAGCTGCCTGTTATTATATAGCAGATCGTACATTGTGTGATTTTACATGTCATATCACACAAGTTCAGTTTTATTACTAGTACAAATTTTACAAAAGGATAAAATAACAAAGTAAAAAAAAAAAAACATATAATAAGTACTCATGTATATACTCAATTTGGTTTAAACTTAGATAATGGTAATAAGTGAGATACATAATAGGTTGTAGATCTATTTTAAGTTTATTAAAAGTGTGTTTAATGAAAAAAACAAGAGATGGCAATTTTACTTAGATGTGATGTGACAGTTCTGCCCTTTATACCTTCTGAGTGTGTAGTTACGTCTGTTATAGAAGTTGTCTTGACAATGGTAATACTTAATTTATTCAATTGTTTAGTTAAGTTGTAATGTGTTTGTGAACTTAAGGTATCATGGAGATTCGTTGTTGATTTAAAATGTCATAATCAGCTGCATCATGTGCGAGTGCTCGGCAAAATTTCAAGCCAGTCACAGCTGATGTAACGAAAGAAGAAATATCACATTTTAAGATAGTATTACATGCTATGAAATGGTATAACGAACAGCTACATAGAGAGTTACATTTCAAGGTTGTCTTGATTTAGTGCTCTCGAACCTTCGCTTTCTTTTGCTATGTTTGTATGTTTACCTCGTCTTCATAGCATTCGATTCCGTTTCTGTGCTTGTGCCTGTGTCGTTTACTATGTACTTCTGATCTGTCCGATGTGGAGCTTGTCTTATTCTTGTAAATGGTCACTCCTGTTTGTAAGCTGCATATAGTATTCACGATATTTCACCTGCGATGTTGTTATCGAGTTCGTCACCTTGTTTGCATATTAATTGTCCTATGTCCTGGTTTCCTAAGCTCGGTCTTATGTATACTAGGGGATCGCAGATGAACACTATGTTTCAGGTGTGGCAATTTCACCACAGGCACAAGTGCGAGTCTGTTTTAGGCCAAACCTGTGGAGATGCAGAGCATACGAGCCATGGATCGCGAGAAAGTGTACAATGCCACGTGTTGGATTTATGTACTTGAAATTCATCCGGTCTCGTATACTGAGGAAGAAAGAGTAGACTCGTCTTCCCTTATCAGTTGTGTCCCGTTCTGTGTGCCATGTTTCAGTTCTCCACTTGTTTAATTTCCGTTTGTCGGTTATGTCTTGTCGAGTTAATTCTCTTATTTTGTCGCGTCTTCCCACTTTCATCCAGTAGGTTTGCTGCAATGCGGCGAATTGTAATATCTATAGGGAAAAACCCAGTATCACTCACAGTGCCTCAATCGAGGTCGTGTCGAAAGCCCCCCGAGATTTTGTATAGAACACTCCTCTGACAACGCCTCACAATGATTTTATGCGTACCTAAGCACAATGGAAGCGCTCAAGCAACAGCCCAGAAACAAGTTATTGACTCAAAGAGTGCTGTGTGGTATTTCCTCATTGTCTTATAGTGTTCACTCTTGCAGAGTTTATGCATGAATTTCGTCGCTTTGTTAATTGTCAGTCTGGCATTTTCGTTAAAGTGTAAATGTTCATCAATATAAAAGCCAAGGAATCTTGTCATGGCTTTCCTTTCTGTAGATACGTTGTTTGAATTTATAACTTAATTTATGTTCAGTGGACCTCTTAGAAGTAGGTAAACAGTTTTGTTTTTGCTATTGTGAGTTCGCTGTTCGTGCACCGTTCACCGATGAACGCGAGGACCATAAGGTCATCAGCGTACGCAACCACCCCGTTCGTCATGAAGTTGTCTTTTAGTGCATTCAGTAGTGGTTCTATGGCTAAGTCCCAGAAAATCAGTCCGAATAAGCATCTTTGCTGACGAGCCTTTGTTACCCGCTTTATGACCTTTTGGCGACCAGTCTTCCATTCCATTACCCTGTTTTTACAATAATATCTAAGGGTGTTGTATAGAGCCGGTGGAACACTCATCTCTCTACGTCTTGCAAACAGCCGGCCACCGAAGGTCGTCGAAAGCACCATCTATGTCAGTTAGGATTGCTACTATGTATTGGTAATGTATTGTCTGTGTCATTTCCGCCATATTCACTGCGTCGTCGATGGATTTATGTGGTGGAAAACCAAACTGGTTCAAATGGCTCTGAGCACTATGCGACTTAACATCTGTGGTCATCAGTCCCCCAGAACTTAGAACTACTTAAACCTAACTAACCTAAGGACATCACACACATCCATGTCCGAGGCAGAATTCGAACCTGCGACCCCAGCGGTCACGCGGTTCCAGACTGAAGCGCCTAGAACCGCACGGCCACACCGGCCGGCGAAAACCAAACTGATGTGGACTACGGTCGAAGAGCTGCCGGTGCGACTGAAGTTTGCCGCTCAGCACTCTCTCCTGTAACTTTGCCAGAATGTTAATGAGGCATATTGACCTGTATGTCTTAGGGTCAGTGGGGCCTTTGTCTTCCGCTTTCTTGATTGTAACTACATTTGCCATCTTCCATATACACTCCTGGAAATTGAAATAAGAACACCGTGAATTCATTGTCCCAGGAAGGGGAAACTTTATTGACACATTCCTGGGGTCAGATACATCACATGATGACACTGACAGAACCACAGGCACATAGACACAGGCAACACAGCATGCACAATGTCGGCACTAGTACAGTGTATATCCACCTTTCGCAGCAAAGCAGGCTGCTATTCTCCCTTGGAGACGATCGTAGAGATGCTGGATGTAGTCCTGTGGAACGGCTTGCCATGCCATTTCCACCTGGCGCCTCAGTTGGACCAGCGTTCGTGCTGGACGTGCAGACCGCGTGAGACGACGCTTCATCCAGTCCCAAACATGCTCAATGGGGGACAGATCCGGAGATCTTGCTGGCCAGGGTAGTTGACATAATACACCTTCTAGAGCACGTTGGGTGGCACGAGATACATGCGGATGTGCATTGTCCTGTTGGAACAGCAAGTTCCCTTGCCGGTTTAGGAATAGTAGAACGATGGGTTCGGTGACTGTTTGGATGTACCGTGCACTATTCAGTGTCCCCTCGACGATCAGCAGAGGTGTACGGCCAGTGTAGGACATCGCTCCCCACACGATGATGCCGGGTGTTGGCCCTGTGTGCCTCGGTCGTATGCAGTCCTGATTGTGGCGCTCACCTGCACGGCGCCAAACACGCATACGACCATCATTGGCACCAAGGCAGAAGCGAATCTCATCGCTGAAGACGACACGTCTCCATTCGTCCCTCCATTCACCCCTGTCGCGACACCACTGGAGGCGGGCTGCACGATGTTGGGGCGTGAGCGGAAGACGGCCTAACGGTGTGCGGGACCGTAGCCCAGCTTCATGGAGACGGTTGCGAATGGTCCTCGCCGATACCCCAGGAGCAACAGTGTCCCTAATTTGCTGGGAAGTGGCGGTGCGGTCCCCTACGGCACTGCGTGGGATCCTACGGTCTTGGCGTGCATCCGTGCGTTGCTGCGGTCCGGTCGCAGGTCGACGGGCACGTGCACCTTCCGCCGACCACTGGCGACAACATCGATGTACTGTGGAGACCTCACGCCCCACGTGTTGAGCAATTCGGCGGTACGTCCACCCGGCCTCCCGCATGCCCACTATACGCCCTCGCTCAAAGTCCGTCAACTGCACATACGGTTCACGTCCACGCTGTCGCGGCATGCTACCAGTGTTAAAGACTGCGATGGAGCTCCGTATGCCACGGCAAACTGGCTGACACTGACGGCGGCGGTGCACAAATGCTGCGCAGCTAGCGCCATTCGACGGCCAACACCGCGGTTCCTGGTGTGTCCGCTGTGCCGTGCGTGTGATCATTGCTTGTACAGCCCTCTCGCAGTGTCCGGAGCAAGTATGGTGGGTCTGACACAACGGTGTCAATGTGTTCTTTTTTCCATTTCCAGGAGTGTGTTTGGTATTCATCCTTCAAGGAGAGCATCAGTCAGTAAGTCTTTTAAATATGGTACGACATGCGGAGAAGCTTGTTTGATGGTTTTTGGGTCGCCCAGAACTTTTTTGTTCTTTATTTTGTGTATTGCCAGTGCAACTTCTTCATGAGTAAAGGCGATGGTGATATCTTCGTTTTCGTACTTGTCATAAAGTAGTCTTCGAATGGCGTTGTGATATTGGTTGTCCTGAGTGTGGTCATCGTCAGGAAGTAGTTCGTCGACGAGATACACTGCTGTGCATCTCCAGTCTCTTGTGATGTTACGATCTGGCTTCTTTAGTGTTGATAATACAGTAGGAGTCTTTATAAGTTCAGTCTGCAGTTTAAACGGCTTCCACCACATGTTGTTCTGTAAGTTTTTCCTAACATATGTGACTTATGTGTTCCACTGGTCTTTCCTGGTCTTGTGTAGTTCGTTTTTGTATCGTGTTTTAGCGTCACGATATTCTTGAAGTCTAATTTCTCTTTCCTGTGCTGTCTTTGCTTTTGGGTAATATCGTCGTTTGTCACGAGTGTCTTTTCCTAGTCTTGTTAACAGTGCTGACAATGGTGCCCTTTGTTTGGGTGCGTCGAATGCTGCAGCTATTGCTGTAGCTTGTGCTCTCTGTAAGACGTCTGTAAGAAATGAGCTTTGTAATCTACGCTTCCTTGGGGGACACAGTGAGCAAACACTGCGTTCCTGTGCCTTAGTTTTTGCCATTTTTTACTGCGTAGCAGCAGCCTTGAGTGTTGTAATGTACCTGTAATTATTACATTGTGATTATTGAGTATTCTCTTATTGAGCACTTGCTATTTCGCTACCTGTATTAATGATGCGCTGTTTGCCAGATAAATGTCTACGTTGCTGCCTAATCCACTCTTTCCGTGGTAAGCTCGCGGCTGGCCAGGTTTGTTTAAAACGAAAAGATTATACTCGTTTATAACATCGACTATGATTTGTCCCCTGGCGTCCATTCTGTCAGAATGCCAGAGGTCTGACCTACCATTTATGTCTGTTAAGTAGTCGGCTGCCATTTGCAAATCGAGCAGTTTATTTTGTTACTTCAGCAAGAGGCTCTATATCAAATGAGTATTGAGCGTACATGATCCACGTTTCCCTGCCTGAAGTTATTTCGACTGTAACTGTATGTTGTGTGCATAATTGCATTATTTGTATTATTGTAGTGTTATTGTTTACTATAATGACTGCAGCCTTGGCCTTTTTCGTGCCTGTGATTTACATGTACTGCATCGGAAGGCCTGCAATTCTTCCATCTCACGTGTATTGTTCTTGTAGACACAATATGTCCGCTCATACCTCTTTCACCAGTATACCAAGCTCTGCGGTCACTGTCGTGCAAACCATACAATTTAGCTGCAAGACTTTTGCTATGAAAATATAGTTAGTAATCACAAAGAACTTCGGCCCGCTCTGGGTGTAATCGAAGTACAAGCTACCATGCGCCCTTACCAGGTCCTTGTAGACATTGTCAAGGTAAAGGTCTTCATATCTTCGTTCACATGATTTAAGTAAAAGATAACAGAGTTCGAGTTTATCTGTTGGTACGTTTTTGGTCCGCAGAATCATTCTGTCTTTTTGTTTAGTCGTGGCGTAGCATACACTGTCGACCAATGTTTGATTCAGTCTTGTTGCCAGTCTTAATGCAGCTTGAAAAACTCTTTTCTTTTCCAGTCGACTTAGGCGCAAGTTGTTTTCGATGTAATCGTAGTTTATTTTGTTTCTTACTTCATTTTCTTTGTAACTCTGTTTGTTGTACCGCGTTGTGGCGTTTATCTCTTGATGTAGTTTCCGGTTTTGGGAGATGTGATGTCTCGTCAGTTGAAGATTGTTGTGATTTTTCAGTGTGAGCTTTTTGTGTGTTCATATTGTTTCTAGTATCCATATGGTGTGTGGTCACTTTCTGTTGTTTAAAGTTTTCTGTTTGTGTTTGTTTTTCATTGATACCTGTTTTCTGCAGCTGAGTTGTCTTTTCTTGCGTATTGCCACCGTAGACGAAACGTACCGTTTGCGTGTATGGTTTACATTTTTATGAGTCATATTCATATTTTTCTAAAGTTGTTTCATTATACGGTATGTTATCCTATGGCGAGGGAAGAATTAATTTACCTTTATGTTGTTTCAGTGTGACCAGATATACTGGTGTTATGCCTGTGTCATTATCGTGTTCTGTATGGGCCTGACCGTATATCGGTCGTCTGTTGTCATTGTTAAGTATTTCTGTTAAGTGGAGTATTGTGTATATCGACTGTAAATTGAAAATTTTTGGTAAGGTCTTGTGGGACCAAACTGCTGAGGTCATCGGTCCCTAAGCTTACACTAATCTGATTTAAACTAACTTACGCTAAGGACGACACACACACACACCCATGCCCGAGGGAGGACTCGAACCTCCGTCGGGGAAGCCGCGAGGACCGTGACAGGACGTCCTAGACCGCTCGGCTACCCCGCGCGGCTTATCGTCTGTCATGGTCCTGTTCTGGTTGGGCATGACAGTATCTTGGATGTCTATCGCCGTTTTTATGTATTTCTGTTGTGTGTAGTGTGTTTTTTTAAGGACTTCTTCAGTAAGGGCTTCCTCTTCCAGTTCTTCTACTGCAAAAAGGTCGCCGTTTGGAATGTTGCCCACGGGAAGGGAAAAGTTAGTGGTTGATCTGCCTCGCCGCATTGTAGTCCATAGCGCCGTAGAAAGACGCGTCGTCGATGTAATCTGTTCGTCTAAAATATTTTTCTTGCACAATGTTGCAGCTATTGAGGGGATTCATGTCCGTCGGAGACTCTGTGGTCAGCAGCAGCCCAAGTTGTTGCCTTTAGACTACTGCACGTCGCCACGCTCTTGTTTTGGTTGCTGGTGATTTGTGTTTGCTTCTGTGGGATGGGATGCTGATATTCATATCTGTATTTTGTTTAGAGGACGTTTGTACATTTCCAAAGTTGATACTTGTACCTGGATGTCCGAAGAGTGTTGTCTCACTGCTTTTGTTTTGGTATGTACTAGTTGACATCGTAGGTGATGTCATACGCCGTTTCTTCTATTTGTCTTTTGTAGATTTTTTTTGTAGTAGGACATTCAAATCCTCCAGCTTTGTTTCATGTTCTTTTCCTGTTTTTGCAAGGAATACAGCCAACAGTTGTTTCTTGATGACGTTAGAATTTATCGTGACCTGGTGTCGCATGTTTCCCGCAGATAGCTTCCCTGTCACATCTTTTCGACTTATGGCCAAAATCCCAACAGTTGAGGCACTTTTGTATTGACACATCGTCCCTAATGCGTAAGGATTCAAATTGTGTGTACACCCTATCCCTCTGTAATAACAGTAATCCGACTCTTGGAGTCACCTCTAGCATATTGTTTACAGTTCTTCTCCCTTTCGGATCTGTTTTGAATCGTATTTTGACTTCTTGAAATTCCTCTTTGGTGACGTGGTCACTGAAATTTACTTCAAACAGTTCTTCCAGAAAGTCATGATCAGTGAGCGTTGTTGGAAAGGTGTATACTGCCAGTAGTCGTCTTAATTTTCTGTGTGTGTGTTTTTCTTTTTGCATCGGATGTCTTTAAGTTTGATGTTTTTTTCAATAATCTTCTCTTGTCTGTGTAATATCTCTCTATATTCGATGAATTATTCTCTTACAATTTTACTCTTGAATGACGTTTACTAATTTTCTATCTTCATACTCGCAGAATCCATGCGCAAAGTAGTTTCATACAATAGCTATGCCATGAGCGCATAATTATTCTTAGTAGTACCCACTCTGGTGGTTGTTAGAAAAAAGCTTCCGAGGTTGTCTTTGTGCCGATTAGCCTGAGCATTGTTTGAAGAATTGTAATCTGAATATTGAGATTTATGACAAAGATAACTGATACGACATTGTACGATTAAAAGGGATATATATATATATATATATATATATATATATATATATATATATATATATATATATATATACTCCTGGAAATGGAAAAAAGAACACATTGACACCGTTGTGTCAGACCCACCATACTTGCTCCGGACACTGCGAGAGGGCTGTACAAGCAATGATAACACGCACGGCACAGCGGACACACCAGGAACCGCGGTGTTGGCCGTCGAATGGCGCTAGCTGCGCAGCATTTGTGCACCGCCGCCGTCAGTGTCAGCCAGTTTGCCGTGGCATACGGAGCTCCATCGCAGTCTTTAACACCGGTAGCATGCCGCGACAGCGTGGACGTGAACCGTATGTGCAGTTGACGGACTTTGAGCGAGGGCGTATAGTGGGCATGCGGGAGGCCGGGTGGACGTACCGCCGAATTGCTCAACACGTGGGGCGTGAGGTCTCCACAGTACATCGATGTTGTCGCCAGTGGTCGGCGGAAGGTGCACGTGCCCGTCGACCTGTGACCGGACCGCAGAGACGCACGGATGCACGCCAAGACCGTAGGATCCTACGCAGTGCCGTAGTGGACCGCACCGCCACTTCCCAGCAAATTAGGGACACTGTTGCTCCCGGGGTATCGGCGAGGACCATTCGCAACCGTCTCCATGAAGCTGGGCTACGGTCCCGCACACCGTTAGGCCATCTTCCGCTCACGCCCCAACATCGTGCAGCCCGCCTCCAGTGGTGTCGCGACAGGCGTGAATGGAGGGACGAATGGAGACGTGTCGTCTTCAGCGATGAGAGTCGCTTCTGCCTTGGTGCCAATGATGGTCGTATGCGTGTTTGGCGCCGTGCAGGTGAGCGCCACAATCAGGACTGCATACGACCGAGGCACACAGGCACACAGCTCTGTTGATCGTCGAGGGGACACTGAATAGTGCACGGTACATCCAAACCGTCATCGAACCCATCGTTCTACCATTCCTAAACCGGCAAGGGAATTTGCTGTTCCAATAGGACAATGCACGTCCGCATGTATCTCGTGCCACCCGACGTGCTCTAGAAGTTGCAAGTCATCTACCCTGGCCAGCAAGATCTCCGGATCTGTCCCCCATTGAGCATGTTTGGGACTGGATGAAGCGTCGTCTCACGCGGTCTGCACGTCCAGCACGAACGCCGGTCCAACTGAGGCGCCAGGTGGAAATGGCATGGCAAGCCGTTCCACAGGACTACATCCAGGATCTCTACGGTCGTCTCCATGGGAGAATAGCAGCGTGCATTGCTGCGAAAGGTGGATATACACTGTACTAGTGCCGACATTGTGCATGCTCTGTTGCCTGTGTCTATGTGCCTGTGGTTCTGTCAGTGTGATCATGTGACGTATCTGACGCCAGGAATGCGTCAATAAAGTTTCCCCTTCCTGGGACAATGAATTCACGGTGTTCGTATTTCAATTTCCAGGAGTATATATATATATATATACGCACCTTTTGTATGCTGCTCCTTCATACAAATGGTGTCTATTTGACATCTGAGAATTAATGATATTCATCGATATATTGCGTAGTTGTTAATCAGAAGGGAACTTCCGAAAGACTGGATACGAACCTGCACTTAACAATCCAAGAGCTCCATTACTTCTTCGGAAGGTTACACTTCATCAAAGCCAAATATCCGCTTGATCTGAGGTTTCCAGACTGATTATACAACGCTCCCAAAATTACGAGGCATTTTATTTGGACAGAGTAGCAGACTGCCACAAAGCACGAGCCTGCAGAAAAGAAGAATCATCGCCTGATTTCATTCTAACAAGTAAAATTTCTGAATCATTTTGAGTGACTGAGTTATGACTGTGTTTCCTATTATGAATGATTGACTGTTAGAACGAACTGAGAGCTACATAACTACATAAATACACAGATAGGAGGATTGGTTCAAATGGCTCTGAGCACTATGGGACTCAACTTCTGAGGTCATTAGTCCCCTAGAGCTTAGAACTAGTTAAACCTAACTAACCTAAGGACATCACAAACATCCATGCCCGAGGCAGGATTCGAACCTGGGACCGTAGCGGTCTTGCGGTTCCAGACTGCAGCGCCTTTAACCGCACGGCCAAGATAGGAGGAAAAATTACACCTGCTTGTGTTTCACTTTAGAGAATTAGTGTGTTTGCTGTATTCGTTATTGCTTTAATTTTTATTATTAATGACGGATTACAATCAAACATCTCACTAAGCTTCTGGACCCCTCTTTTGCTAGTACTGACTCACTCGTTCCGGTTTGGGTACTCAAAGGATAACAGAAGACCATAAAGAGTAACGAAGGACCGTCTGTGAGGAGTTGCTTGTGTGTTACGAGGGTGATTGTGAACATTTTTTGTCGAACAACATTAAGGCGATGAAGCGTGGAATTATCACTTCGAACTAGAAACAAAGCGGTAATTAATGGCCGCGCAGGATTAGCCGAGCGGTCTAGGCGCCGCAGTCATGGACTGCTCGGCTGGTCCCGGCGGAGGTTTGATTCCTCCCTCGGGCATGGGTGTGTGTGTTTGTCCCTAGGATAATTTAGGTTAAGTAGCGTGTAAGATTAGGGAATGATGACCTTGGCAGTTAAGTCCCATAAGATTTCACACACATTTGAACATTTTTGGTAATTAATGGATGGTGCCACGCCACCTAAAGAACTGAAGAAACGACTTCAGCGTGTTCGTCTCCACGGAAATGTAAATGCAGTTCTCCTTCTTCATGATAATGCAAGGCCTCAAATAAGTCCACGCTCCCGCGAGCGGCTCACAAAACTTAATTGGATTGTTCTTCCTCATCCACCCTACAGCCCGGATTTCTCACATTCCCACTTCTATCTATCTGACCCAATGAAGGATACATTCCACGGTAAGTAGTACGTGGTTAATGGTGAGGCTGTCGAAGCAGCAAGACGTTGGTTCCGATGTCGACCAGTAAGGTGGTACCATGCGGGCACACAGGCCCTCAAAGTTGTGTGGCATATGGCCGGCGCATTGAACGATTGTGTTGAAAAATAGGGTTTTGTGGCCAGAAGAGTGGGTAACAATATAGTGTGCTAAAATCCCGAATGAAACCGACTGTTGTTGTGGTCTTCAGTCCTGAGACTGGTTTGATGCAGCTCTCCATGCTACTCTATCCTGAGCAAGCTTCTTCATCTCGCAGAACCCACTGCAACCCACATCCTTCTCAATCTGCTTAGTGTAGTCATCTCTTGGTCTCCCTCTACGATTTTTACCCTCTACGCTTCCCTCCAATACTAAATTGGTGATCCCTTGATGCCTCAGAACATGTCCTACCAACCGATCCCTTCTTCTGGTCGAGTTGTGCCACAAACTTCTCTTCTCGTCAGTCCTATTCAATACTTCCTCATTAGTTATGTGATCTACCCATCTAATCTTCAGCATTCTTCTGTAGCACCACATTTCGAAAGCTTCTATTCTCTTCTTGTCCAAACTATTTATCGTCCTTGTCCAAACTATTTATCGTCCATGTTTCACTTCCATACATGGCTACACTCCATACAAATACTTTCAGAAATGACTTCCTGACGCTTAAATCTATACTCGATATTAACAAATTTCTCTTCTTCAGAAACGCTTTCCTTGCCATTGCCAGTCTACATTTTATATCCTCTCTACTTCGACCATCATCAGTTATTTTGCTCCCCAAATAGCAAAACTCCTTTATTACTTTAAGTGTCTCATTTCCTAATCTAATTCCCTCAGCATCAGCCGACTTAATTCGACTACATTCCATTACCCTCGCTTTGCTTTTGTTGATGTTCATCTTATATCCTCCTTTCAAGACACTATCCATTCCGTTCAACTGCTCTTCCAAGTCCTTTGCTGTCTCTGACAGAATTACGATGTCATCGGTGAACCTCAAAGTTTTTATTTTTTCTCCATGGATTTTAATACCTACTCCAAATTTATCTTTTGTTTCCTTTACTGCTTGCTCAATATACAGATTGAATAACATCGGGAAGAGGCTACAACCCTGTCTCCTCCCTTACCAACTACTGCTTCCCTTTCATAACCCTCGACTCTTATAACTGCCATCTGGTTTCTGTACAAATTGTAAATAGCCTTTCGCTCCCTATATTTTACCCCTGTCACCTTCTGAATTTGAAGGAGAGTATTCCAGTCAATATTGTCAAAAGCTTTCTCTTTCTACAAATGCTAGAAACGTAGGTTTGCCCTTCCTTAATCTAGCTTCTAAGATAAGTCGTAGGGTCAGTTTTGCCTCACGTGTTCCAACATTTCTACGGAATCCAAACTGATCTTCCCCGAAGTCGTCCTCTACTAGTTTTTCCATTCGTCTGTAAAGAATTCGCGTTAGTATTTTTCAGCCGTGACTTATTAAACTGATAGTTCGGTAATTTTCACATCTGTCAACACCTGCTTTCTTTGGGATTGGAATTATTATATTCTTCTTGAAGTCTAAGGGTATTTCGCCTGTCTCATACATCTTGCTCACCAGATGGTAGAGTTTTGTCAGGACTGGCTCTCCCAAGGCCGTCAGTAGTTCCAATGTAATGTTGTCTACTCCGGGGGCCTTGTTCCGACTCAGGTCTTTCAGTGCTCCGTCAAACTCTACACGCAGTATTGTATCTCCCATTTCGTCTTCATCTACACTTCTGGAAATTGAAATAAGAACACCGTGAATTCATTGTCCCAGGAAGGGGAAACTTTATTGACACATTCCTGGGGTCAGATACATCACATGATCACACTGACAGAACCACAGGCACATAGACACAGGCAACAGAGCATGCACAATGTTGGCACTAGTACAGTGTATATCCACCTTTCGCAGCAATGCAGGCTGCTATTCTCCCATGGAGACGATCGTAGAGATGCTGGATGTAGTCCTGTGGAACGGCTTGCCATGCCATTTCCACCTGGCGTCGCAGTTGGACCAGCGTTCGTGCTGGACGTGCAGACCGCGTGAGACGACGCTTCATCCAGTCCCAAACATGCTCAATGGGGGACAGATGCGGAGATCTTGCTGGCCAGAGTAGTTGACTTACACCTTCTAGAGCACGTTGGGTGGCACGGGATACATGCGGACGTGCATTGTCCTGTTGGAACAGCAAGTTCCCGTACCGGTCTAGGAATGGTAGAACGATGGGTTCGATGACGGTTTGGATGTACCGCGCACTATTCAATGTCCCCTCGACGATCACCAGAGGTGTACGGCCAGTGTAGGAGATCGCTCCCCACACCATGATGCCGGGTGTTGGCCCTGTGTGCCTCGGTCGTATGCAGTCCTGATTGTAGCGCTCACCTGCACGGCGCCAAACACGCATACGACCATCATTGGCACCAAGGCAGAAGCGACTCTCATCGCTGAAGACGACACGTCTCCATCCGTCCCTCCATTCACGCCTATCGCGACACCACTGGAGGCGGGCTGCACGTTGTTGGGGCGTGAGCGGAAGACGGCCTAACGGTGTGCGGGACCGTAGCCCAGCTTCATGGAGACGGTTGCGAATGGTCCTCGCCGATACCCCAGGAGCAACAGTGTCCCTAATTTGCCGGGAAGTGGCGGTGCGGTCCCCTAAGGCACTGCGTAGGATCCAACGGTCTTGGCGTGCATCCGTGCGTCGCTGCTGTCCGGTCCGAGGTCGACGGGACTACTGGCGACAACATCGATGTACTGTGGAGACCTCACGCCCCACGTGTTGAGCAATTCGGCGGTACGTCCACCCGGCCTCCCGCATGCCCACTTTACGCCCTCGCTCAAAGTCCGTCAACTGCACATACGGTTCACGTCCACGCTGTCGCGGCGTGCTACCAGTGTTAAAGACTGCGATGGAGCTCCGTATGCCACGGCAAACTGGCTGACACTGACGGCGGCGGTTCACAAATGCTGCGCAGCTAGCGCCATTCGACGGCCAACACCGCGGTTCCTGGTGTGTCCGCTGTGCCGTGCGTGTGATCATTGCTTGTACAGCCTTCTCGCAGTGTCCGGAGCAAGTATGGTGGGTCTGACACACCGGTGTCAATGTGTTCTTTTTTCCATTTGCAGGAGTGTACATCCTCTTCCATTTCCATAATATTGTTTCAAGTACATCGCCCTTGTATAGACCCTCTATATACTCCTTCCACCTTTCTGCTTTCCCCTGTTTGCTTAGAACTGGGTTTCCATCCGAGCTCTTGCTGTTCATACAAGTGGTTCTGTTATCTCCAAAGGTCTCTTTAATTTCCCTGTAGGCAGTATCTATCTTACACCTAGTGAGATAAGCCTCTACATTCTTACATTTGTCCTCTAGCCATCCGTGCTTAGCCATTTTGCACTTCCTGTCGATCTAATTTTTGAGACGTTTGTATTGCTTTTTGTCTGCTTCATTTACTGCATTTTTATATTTTCTCCTTTAATCAATTAAATTCACTATTTCTTCTGTTACCCAAGGATTTTTACTAGCCCTCGTCTTTTTACCTACTTGATCCTCTGCTACCTTCACCACTTCATCCCTCATAGCTACCCATTCTTCTTCTACTGTATTTCTTTCCCCGATTCCTGTCAATTGCTCCCTTATGCTCCCCCTGAAACTGTGTACAACCTCTCGTTCTTTTAGTTTATCCATGTCCCATCTCCTTAAATTCCCACCTTTTTGCAGTTTTTTCAGTTTTAATCTACATCTGCCCCTGGAAATGTTTTACAATTTAAAACCTGGTTCCTAAATCTCTGTCTTGCCCTAGTATTATCTATCTGATACCTTCTAGTATCTCCAGGATTCTTCCATGTATACAACCTTCTTTTATGATTCTTGAAACAACTGTTAGCTATGATTAAGTTATGCTCTGTGCAAAATTCTACCAGTCGGCTTCCTCCTTCATTTCTCTCCCCCAATCCATATTCACCCACTATGTTTCCTTCTCTCCCTTTTCCTACTCTCGAATTCCAGTCACTCATGACTATTAAATTTTCATCTCCCTTCACTATCTGAATAATTTATTTTATTTGATCATACATTTCTTCAATTTCTTCGTCATCTCCAGAGCTTGTTGGCATATAAACTTGTACTACTGTAGTGGGTGTGGGCTTCATATCTATCTTGGCCACAACAATGCGTTCACTATGCTGTTTGTAGTAGCTTACCCGCATTCCTATTTTCCTATTCATTATTAAACCAACTCCTGCATTACCCCTATTTGATTTTGTGTTTATAACCCTGTAGTCACCTGACCAAAAGTCTTGTTCCTCCTGCCACCGAGCTTCACTAATTCCCACTATATCTAACTTTATTCTATCCATTTCTCTTTTTAAGTTTTCTAACCTACCTGTCCGATTAAGGGATCTGACATTCCATGCTCCGATCCGTAGAACGCCAGTTTTCTTTCTCCTGATAACGACATCCTCTTGAGTAGTCCCCGCCCGGAGATCCGAAAGGGGGACTATTTTATGTCCGGAATGTTTACCCAAGAGGACGCCATCATCATTTAATCATACAGTAAAGCTGCATGGCCTCGGGTAAAATTACGGCCGTAGTTTCCCCTTGCTTCAGCCGTTCGCAGTACCAGCAAAGCAAGGCCGTTTTGGTTATTGTTACAAGGCCAGATCAGTCAATCATCCAGACTGTTGCCCCTGCAACTACTGAAAAGGCTGCTGCCCCACTTCAAGAACCACACGTTTGTCTGGCCTCTCAACAGATACCCCTCCGTTGTGGTTGCACCTACGGTACGGCTATGTGTATCGCTGAGGCACGCAAGCCTCCCCACCAACGGCAAGGTCCACGGTTCATGGGGGGAGGGAAACCGACTTGCTTTCAGAAAAAAAGTGCTGCATTACTTACTGAATGCAACTTGCATTTTAAAATTATGTCTTTAAATATTTCCCTATTTTATACCGTTTAAAACTAGGCATTTCTTTATAGTGATTTTACTTATTACTCCTCCCGTCGGTGTTTCGAGTCCTCCCTTGAGCGCTGGGTGTGTGTGTTGTCCTCAGCGTAAGTTAGTTGTTGGGTTGTTTATGGGGGAGAAGAACAGACAACGAGGCCATCGGTGTCATCGGATTAGCCGGCCGCTGTGGGGGAGCGGTTCTAGGCGATTCAGGGCGGAACTGCGCTGCTGCTACGGTCATATGTTCGAATTCTGCCTGGGGCATGGATGTGTGTGATGTCCTTAGGTTGGTTAGGTTGAAGTAGTTCTGAGTCTAGGGGAATGATGACCTCAGATGTTAAGTCCCATAGTGCTTAGAGTCATTTGAACCATCATCGGATTAGGGACGGTATGGGAAGGAAGTCGGCTGTGCCATTTCAAAGGAACCGTCCCGGCATTTGCCTGGAGCGATTTAGGGAAATCACGGAAAACCTAAGTCAGGATGGCCGGACCAGGATTGAACCGTCGTCCTCCCGAATGTGTGTCCAATGTTCTAGTCACTGCGCCACCTCGCTAGATTGCAAGTTAGTTTCAGTAAGATAAGTAGTGTGTAAGCCTAGGGACCGATGACATCAGCAGTTTGGTCCCATAGGAATTTACCACAAATTTCCAATTTTACTTGTTACATTTCACTTGGCACGGTACTTTGTCTCACATGAGTAGTGGATTATCCTTTACTGACATCTATTTCACTAATAGAACCGAGAACGTATGAAGTAGAAGTTAAAAAGAAAAAAAATATATTACACCGTTTTTTCGCAAAAGTATTAGAAAGTATGATAATCATAGGCAATATACAAGCCTATATCAATGTAACTATAATGATATAAAAAATTATAATATGACAAAAAAAATTAAAAATCCGTACCCCCTACTGCAACACGCATAGGCACTGAAGTAATATTATAATGAAACAGTATTATAATGTACTATAATACTAGAAAAGAAACGGAGAAGGAGATAACGAACTAATATAATATAGCAAATACTTTGTGTGATAACTGGCCTAAAAGGTTCTTGTTAGTCACTTTAGCCACTGTATGCAACATTAAAACCTCCGCCTGAAAGCTTAGGTCGGATTAAAAAAGAAAATGAAAATATGCTTCCGCTTTCTCGTTGTCAGTTAAAAATAAAGAACAGTCCCCATTTAAATTGGCAGCTCCCCTCATGTCAGAATATAAAATGAACTGTGCTAAATCCGGCGAAAGCTAATCCATATGTAACAAATGGACTCCGGCTGAAACGTTTAATACGTTGGGCGCTAGAGGAACCTTTCCTTTAATGTCACTCAGGTACGGAAATCAGATATAAAACAACCTAAAAAATTCACCGCACTTTTAAAGTTAGAGCTGGGGTTGCTGATAATACCAACTGGTAATTTAAAGAGAAGCAGAGAACGATAAAAATAATAAGATTTCATTAATGCAAAAACTAAAAGTGGTTTTTTAACCTACAAATTTTGAAATTTGTGGTAAGTTCCTATGGGACCAAAATGCTTAGGTCATCAGTCCCTGGGCTTACACACTACTTAGTCTCACTTAAACTAACTTCCCCTAAGAACAACACACACCCATACCAGAGGCAGGACTCGAACTCCCGGCGGGGAAAACTGCGCGAACTGTGGCAAGGCGCCCTAGACCGAGCGGCTACCCGGCATGGCTTTAACCTACATAGAGGATCTGGAAAGAAAGTGGAAATCAGAAAGGTGGAGAAAATGATTAGCACCACTGAAGTGGAATTATTACTGCAAAGACTGACAATGGGAAGTAGGAAGACAGGTATACGTGTATCGTCACGTTAAGAATTAGTAATAATCGCCACCGATTCAACAGCAAACGAATGTATTTAATAATGTAGCTATAACATCAACCTAAGGATGAGAAATAAAGACTACTGAGCCGATAGCTAAGGAACACACCGTTTTAACCAACATGGTTGGTAGTGTCATAGATCTTACTTTTGATGATTACTTATTAAGAAACAATCACGCTCGTAACATATCATTTATTCAAAGTGACCGGTTTCGGCATATACAGGTTCATTGCACCATTTGCTGGAGCAGGTGACATGCTGAGCAGCTCCAGCAAAAGGTGCAATCAACCTCAAGACGGCATACTGTGCGCGACGAAGCCGATGATTTTAAATAAATGATACATTGCGATCGTGACTGTTTTTTCATACGTAATCGGCAAAGAAATAAACACTATCTGATCAAAGGTATGCGGTCTCCTCGATGTGACGCGGGTCTGACCCCTAGATGCTGCGAGAGAGGAGCTCTCCAGTATGAAAGGGTACGGGGAGTATTGTACTGTCAGTAAGAAGCAGTAACACCAGTTTGGGTCGGTCAAGAGAGCTAAGAGATTTCGGGCCTGAACTGGTCATTAGATGACACCTGGATGGCAAATCCACCAGGGAAAGGTCAACTTTTCTAAAGTTCCCTATGTCGACTGTTGGTGATGTGTTGGACTGGAAACGCGAAGGAATAACTAAGCTACATCAAACCAGGCAGTCCGCTTGTGCTGACGGACTGAGACCGTCAAGTATTGGGAGGATGGTTGTAAAAATTCAACGGAAAAAGTCATTCATGAGTTTCAAAGTGCTAGCAGCAGTCCCGCCAACGAAATGACTGTGTAGAGAAAGTTAAAATCAATAGGATCCAAGCAGCTCTTCATAAACCACACATTTCTGTAGTCGAAGCCAAACGACATTTGACCTGATGTAAAGAGCTACTCCGCTGGTTAGTGAATAACCGGAAACGAGTGATTTGAAATGATGAATCAAGCTGCACCTGTGTCAATCTGATAGATGTGTTTGGGCTTCTGAATGCTGGAAAAGGTCCCTGCCGTCATGTATAAGGGCAACAGTGAAGTACGGAGGAGGCAGAGTTACGGAATGGGGTGTTTTCCTCATTGTGGACCACGTACAGTAGCTGAACAGTTCGTATGCGGTGGCTGTATCAGCAAGACAGTGTACCATGTCACACAGCAGCATCCATGAGGCAAAGCTTCCTGAAATGGACGTGCCTGCTCAAGTTCCAGTCTGAAACCAATGCAACAGCTTTGGAATGACGTAAAACGTCGACTTTGCTCCAGAGCCCGGCGTCCCTCTAGCCCCTCTGGTTTCGGCTCTTCTACATCTACATCTACATGGATACTCTGCAAATCACATTTAAGTGCCTGGCAGAGAGTTCATCGAACCACCTTCATAATTCTCTATTATTCCAATCTCGTATAGCGCGCAGAAAGAACGAACACCTATATCTTTCCGTACGAGCCCTGATTTCCCTTATTTTATCGTCGTGATCGTTTTTCCCTATGTAGGTCGGTGACAACAAAATATTTTCGCATTAGGAGGAGAAAGTTGGTGATTGGAATTTCGTGAGACGATTCCGTCGCAACGAAAAACGGCTTTCTTTTAATGATGTCAAGTCCAAATTCTGTATCATTTCTGTGACACTCTCTCCCATTGTTCGCGATAATACAAAACGTGCTGGCCTTCTTTGAACTTTTTCGATGTACTACGTCTGTCCTATTTGGTAAGGATTCCACACCGTGCAGCAGTATTCGAAAAGACGACGGACAAGCGTATTGTAGGCAGTCTCCTTAGTAGATCTGTCATATTTTCTAAGTGTCCTGCCAATAAAACGCAATCTTTGGTTAGCCTTCCCCACAACATTTTCTATGTGTTCCTTCCAATTTAAGTTGTTCGTAACTGAAATACCTTCTGTGGTTTCGGCTCATTATCAAGTGAGAATTTCTCTTGAACTTAACCTAAAATAGTCTAAGAAGCTGTCCGTAGCTGAGAGTACAGAAAAACTAATGGTTTACTATTTACTCGAAGTAATCTTCACGCAACTGATGGGAAACGTCTGTTGCGCTACGTATTGTACATGCCAGGATGAAAGGAGGGTTTCTAAGAAAACAACCTTTCCGAAAGAATGGTTTGAATGGTATTTAAGAATACAGGAAAAACGTGTAGTATGTAATCACAGCAGAAAAATGATCTTAAATAACAGAGAAGGTGGACATTAAACCAGTCACAAGCGTGATGACGGAAAAAAAGTAGCGGTCTCCATGAGTCGAGAAGTGATTTTCCTTCCTAAATCAAATTAAAAGAGGCGAGGGACATTGTTTAAAGTGCATTTACATCTGACACTTTTATCCGAAAATATACCTCGAGCATGGACAGAAAATCGTTTTGACTGTTTACGTACTAGCAGAAAACATTGGAGATTTAAGGTCTTGGATGCGTATCTGACGGTTAACGAAATCTATAATTTATGATAAATGTACGACACGCTTAGGTACGTTTACATCTGACGGTTATTGCATGGTACATACGAATGTGTCCTGTGTCGTACATCTGTTTCACTCCGCTTGCCATGCTGAAAACTTCGAAACGCAAAATCATGCACTGTGTAATTATTCTCAAGAAATTACGAAAGAAGAAAAATGTTCTATGTCAGTTCCAGAGCGGGTTTTGAGGCGCAAAAATTTCGGTACCTACAGTCAGTTAATGTCTGAGCCCCATACTGATGATCCAGTACAGTTTTAGAAATTTTTAACAATAAAACAAGCTAATTCCGAGAAGCTTGCTAGTACAATTGGTCCACTTATATCAAAGCAAGGTACCGTCGTTAACTTTCATACTGCCGGTTTTCAGGCTTAGCCTCGTCGTAGAAATAACAAAAGATTGTAGTACGGCCATTTTGATAAATGCAATTCTTCAGAACCCTGACCGGATTTTGTCTTTGTACTTTTTTTAAAATTCTCTGTTAAATTGATGTCTTATGCAATGAATTCTTCTTGGAAACTCTTCTACGGTCGCAAAAATTCTTTCGCTATTTCCGTTAAGGTATTGCGTTTCTTCACTCTATATTTTGCATGTAACTTCCCATAGTTCAGATTCGTTGTGGTACATGTTAATTAATTCTTCAACTTCACCTTTTAACTTTTAACCATTTTGATCTCGTTCACTCGACATCTGTTGTACAGTGGCAGAAAAGTAGACGAGGAGCCAACTTCTGTGATATGTGTCGGAGGAACTTGAACGTGCAAAAAGGTACGTTACCTCTGAAAGTTACTGCATGTTATTTATGTCAGACGGTGTCCAATATAAACCGCGAAGAATTCGTATCAAAGATAAATATATTTGTACCACCAGCAATACGGATGCGTAAGAATCAACTGTGAACATATAGTTTTCAGTTTCAAACAATACACTTTTAATAAACATTTCAAGAAATAAAATACTATTTCATCAAGTAGTGTTAGTATCCTGTTATCTGATGCTAAAAATCACAAAGTCACAGTAACTCTTTTATTACGCTAATAGCTTTTCTGAATTTGGTGTAAGTGATATAAGTGGATCAATTTTACCAGCAAGCTTTTCGAAATTTGCTGGTTTTAGTCTTAAAAAGTTCGAAAACTGCACTGCGTCCATCAATACAGTACCCATACATTAACTGATTGTAGGCACCGAAATTTTCTCGCCTTGAAGTCCACTCCCGAATCCACAAAGAGAGTTTTTCTTCTTTGCTGACAACTTTAGAATAATTACTCCGTACGCGATTTTGCTTTTCGATTGCTAGCAAAGTGAAAAATGTACGAAACAGGACATATTTATTACAAATTATAGCGTTTCGGAGACTGTCAGGCACGTATCATTGACATACATTACGAGTGATTTCTGTCAGTATGTAAATGGTCAAAGCGATTTTTTGTTCTTCATCGTGATATACACTGTCCAGTCACAATAATATGACTACCTGTCAAACACCTGAATGACCACATTTTGCAGCACGGACTGCTGCGAGTCTTGCAGGAAGAGAGACAGTGAGGTGGCATATGGAGGCTATGGAGACTCCAGTGCCGTGGCCACCTGTGCTAGGTTTCTCGGTTGAATGTCAGATCCATACCGCGAGCAGCCCAGCGGGGGTGATCCCTAACATTCTCGATTGAGTTTAAATTCGGGGAGTTTGGTGGTCTGGGGAATACGGTAAACTTATCCTCGTCCTCTTAGAAACGCCGGTCGCTGTGGCCGACCGATTCTAGGCGCTTCAGTTTGGAACCGCGCTGCTGCTACGGTCGCAGGTTCGAATCCTGCCTTGGGCATGGCTGTGTGTGATGTCCTTAGGTTAGTTAGGTTTAAGTAGTTCTAAGTCTAGGGGACTAATGACCTCAGATGTTAACCCCCATAGTGCTTAGAGCCATTTGAACCTCTTAGAAACACGCACGCACACGCTGAGCTGACTGACACACTGCATTATCCTGAACTCCATGCAGGGTTGGACTTATCCAGAAGGATACAGTCAAACTTTTTTTGATCCATTGTGGCCGAGCGGTTCTAGGCGCTTCAGTCTCGAACCGCGCGACCGCTACGGCCGCAGATTCGAATCCTGCCTCGTGCATGGATGTGTTTGATGTCCTTAGGTTAGTTAGGTTTAAGTAGTTCTAAGTTCTAGGGGATTGATGACCTCAGAAGTTAAGTCCCATAGTGATCGGAGCCATTTTTGATCCATTGTGCCTTCCAGAATGACGAAATCGCCCAGGAAATGCTCTACAGCCTGGACCCATACGGCGATAGGTGCAAGGTGTTTCACGTCGTACACACCAAAGGAGCATAATACGTGATTCATCTCAAAAGGCCACCAGTCGCCTCTCAGTGGACGTCCAGTTGCTGTATTGGCGAGCAAATTTCAGTCTTCGCCGTGGATGAACAGCAGTCAGCACAGGTGCATAAGCGAGGCACCTGGAGGCACATACGCAGCATTTTTCGCTGAACGAGGAGACTCTGTTGGTAGCTTCTTGGTTCATCTGGGTGGTCAGTTGCTCGTACACCTCTCCGCAACCGTCGTTCACTCCTGTCATCCATGGCTGTGGTGCGCGACACATGCTTCACCGCCCCTTTTGGATAGCGCAATTTTCCCACGCATGGTATCCTTTAACCATGGAGGCATTGCGGCAAGGGATGCACTGTTTTCCGCGTTCCCCTGGCACGCTTCATATACCCTACACTGCTAGTGCTGCCACCTGCCATTTGTCAGTCGTTTTGCACGTTGACGTCGAACATAGACGAGAGCACATATATGTGAGAGGATGGAGTATTTACGGAGAGAATTGTCAGATTCACTTGAAACTTCCGGCTTAACAGGCTGTGGTCGATGTATAAAACTTTCTCCTAAAGTTTCCTCTCGCAGGAAACCAAGTTAAATGAAAAACTTTATTGGCAACAGGTACAGCAATGTTTGAGCTACTTTTTGACGTACTCGCCAAAAGAACTGAAACACTTGTGATATTATAAAAATGGTTCAAATGGCTCTGAGCACTATGCGACTCAACATCTGAGGTCATCAGTCCCCTAGAACTTAGAACTACTTAAACCTAACACATCCATGCTCGAGGCAGGATTCGAACCTGCGACCGTAGCAGTCACGCGGTTCCGGACTGAAGCGCCTAGAACCGCTCGGCCACACCGGCCCGCACTTGTTATATCGCGAGAAACTTTTGTATTTCTGTGTCGTAGCAGTCTGCTGCCAACGAATGGAACCAGCGTGTGAATGTCGTCTTCAGCTCTTCGTCGTTGTCAAAACGATGGCCGGAGGACATAACGCCTCAGCTCCGTAATAGTGAAGCGACTGTTCTCCAGGATGCTCTGCCACACCAGCTCAGCCAGGTAATAACTGATGTGGGACGGTTGCCCACTGCGCTCTTCATCACACTTTGACGACCTTCGGAAAAAAGCCTACACTAGCGACGCACCATCTGTTTGCTCATGTTCTCCCGGTGGATCTGACAGGGCTGACGATGAATTGCGATGGGCGATGTGTTTTGTGCATTAAGGAACCTATCACTGAACCAACTCGCAGACGGCAGGAGAACGAGTAAGCGATACCATTCCGAGACTTTGCTGCCGCGGAAGTGTCTCTTTGCTGCCGGGGAAGTGGCACCGGCCGCCATATGATTGCTATTGTCACGTATGCGCAATTTTCCCATCTTTATACGTCTACTTTAAAGGAAACGACACCGAGAAACTTACTTTCTGGATGCACCTCGTACATTATTGTTATATTAGAACATTTTATTATTGCTGCTGTTATTACGAAAATCCTAGATGGTGGAGAGGGAGGAGGGAAGAGGGATGCAGTTACAGTGTACATGGTGAACATACAATGAAAATTGTCTCCGTAGCAGAGACAATCATAAACTTTTAATTATCGCCTCGAAAAATCAAGCAGACCTGATGACGGTGATAGTCCTTCTATACATATTCAAGCTTGAACGAGACACATTTTCCCGATGATGGATGACCTGGTAGAGATCATGGCTGTTGAAGTAAAGGGCGTATACAAAAATAAGGAAAAACTGCGAGAAATTCGAAAGCTTGAAAATAAATATAAAAAAAGGTGGTGCTGTTGCATTTGACCACGAAGGGCACCTCTGTAGTGTCCTCAACACGTAGTTGTTACTCTTGATAAGAACTGTGTTCTGTGTAGCTGTGAGTGCGTTCTATAGTAGCTAAGTAGCTCCGAATGTGGGAAAACCGTTTATGCACTTATGGGAATGCTTCTGTAACCAAACTAGACAAAGTCTTTGGTGTTTCAAGAGGCACCATATCAAAGATTTATACTGTATACAGAGAAAAAGGAAACACATCATCAGCTAAGTCGCAACGTTGCCGAAAGTGAGTGTTGAATGGTGGTGACAGACGGTCATTGAAAAGGATAAAAAGATAACAGATTGAAAAACCACTGAAGATCTGAATGTCACATTCGTGAATACTGTCAGCACCAAAACAACCAGAAGGGTACACTGTAAGCAGGGAATTGCAGGGTGAGCTGTTATTCCAAAACCACTCATCAGTTAAGCGAATGCTGTTAACAGGAAAACCTGATTCCAGAGCTATAAATCCTAACTATCGAGCAATAGAGGAAAGTTGTTTGGTTGCATGAGTTTTGTTTCATACTGTGTCAAAAATGTGGCCGGGCTACGGCAATGATTTGGGCAGCTATATCGTAGTATTATAACGGCCCCATGGTTAGATGCAATTATTCCCAAGGATTACGCGACCATTTTGGCTGGTCATGTCCGTTCCATGGTCCAAAGGTTCTTCACCAACGGTGATGCTGTGTTCCAAGATGGCAAGGCTCCTGTTCACACATTTCACATTTTGCGAGCACTAGGGTTACTTGTTGCATCTCTCCGGCCACTGGAGTCACCAGATCTCACTATCATTGAGCCTTTGTGGTCTACTTTGGAGCGAAGGGAGCATGATTGCTATTCACATTGAAACTTCCTGGCAAATTAAAACTGTGTGCCCGACCGAGACTCGAACTCGGGACCTTTGCCTTTCGGGGGCAAGTGCTCTACCAACTGAGCTACCGAAGCACGACTCACGCCCGGTACTCACAGCTTTACTTCTGCCAGTATCCGTCTCCTACCTTCCAAACTTTACAGAAGCTCATCTGCGAAACATGCAGAACTAGCCACTCCTGAAAGAAAGGATACTGTGGAGACATGGCTTAGCCACAGCCTGGGGGATGTTTCCAGCGCACACTCCGCTGCAGAGTGAAAATCTCATTCTGGCTATTCACATTGTTACCTGATCTATTATGTTGCAGGAAGAATGGTAAAAAGATTCCTTTGAAAACCATACGTGACCTATATTCATCCATTCTGAGGCGACTGGATGCTATCTTCAATGTCAACGGATTTCGTATACGGCGTTAGATATGATAATGTGTTGTGTGTTTGGCGATTCCAAATTTTTGTCCATCCTGTGTATATGTTTTGGTTTTTCAGGAAACCGACCACCTCGTCGTTCTGGGAATGCTTCTCATGCAATGGTTTCTTAATTCTGTGAAACAGAAAGAAGTCATTGGATGCCACATCACTGAATCCTCCGAATATACACTGGGACGTATATGGATTCAATGCTGGTGGTACAGGCAGACAGTCTTGTAAAGTACTCTGTGTTGTGTTGGCAGAAGAGCCAACATCGTGTTACTAGTGGAAGCCGAAAAGGCACGCGTTTTAACTAACGCAGGCTGGCGTGAGGAGGGAAGGACTATACTGACGTGAGGTCTGGTACATGACAAGGAATTAGAATTCAGAAAGCGGACGTAATTAATTTGATACTTAAATTTCTTGACGGTACATGATTCACAATATTATCTGTTCAGATTATAGTAACTGAATATTGCGCCTTGCTAGGTCGTAGCAAATGACGTAGCTGAAGGCTGTGCTAAACTGTCGTCTCTGAAAATGAGAGCGTATGTAGACAGTGAACCATCGCTAGCAAAGTCGGCTGTACAACTGGGGCGAGTGCCAGGGAGTCTCTCTAGATTAGACCTGCCGTGTGGCGGCGCTCGGTCTGCACTGACTGATAGTGGCGACACGCGGGTCCGACGTATACTAACGGACCGATATAAAGGCTACCACCTAGCAAGTGTGGTGTCTGGCGGTGACACCACACTCTGGAACACATTTTCCGAAAACTGCCATGAACAAATAGCTAGACAACCCACACGCAATGGAAATATTTTAGATATTGTAGCTACAGACAGGCCTGACGTTATCGACAATGTCAGTAGAAAGACAAGGTTAGTGAACATGATGTCTTCGTAGTGAGATGGTTATTAACTTTCATACAGCCATCAAGAAGGGGTGGGAATTATTTATGCAAGAAAAAGTCGGTAAACAGTTGTTAGCACCCCATCATTTAATTCCCGTATTCGGACGTAGAGGAATTATGGACAAAGTTTAAATTGATTGTACGTAGCGCACTGAAGAAGTACGTGCGAAGTAAGTGGATTAAGGATGGAAAGGTGCTGACACGAGGGTCAGAATAACATACACGCGAAGGGGTTGTGACATGGGCTAGCCGCATTCAGCAGAGGACAAAACTTGTTATGCGCTGCTTGACTGGGAACCATGTTCTGGTGTAACAAAGGCTTATGTATGTATACATATATAATTTCAGGTGACACAAGTCATGGGATAACAGTATGCACATAAATACGGATGACGACAGTCACGCGTACACAAGGTAAGGTACAAAAGGACAGTTCATTGACCGAGCTTTCCTTTGTATTCAAGTGATTCATGTGAAAAGGTTTCCGATCTGATTGTAGCAGCACGACAAGAATTAACAGGTTTTGGACGCGAAGTGGTAGTTCGAGCTAGAAGCACGAACATTGCATTTCGGAAATCGTTAGGGACTTCAATATTCCGAGATCCGCAGTGTCATGGCTGTGCCGAGAATACCAAATTTCACACATTATCTTCCACCATGGACAACGCAATGGCCGACGTCCTCCACTTAACGACTGAGAGCGTTTGCGTGGAGTTGTTAGTGCTAGCAGACAAGCAACACTGCGTGAAATAACCGCAGAGGTCAACATGGGTGGTGCGACGAACGTACCCGTTAGGAAAGTGCGCCGAAATTTGGCGTCAATGGAGTATTACAGCAGACGGCCGACGCGAGTGCCTTTGCTAACAGCACGACATCGCTGCAGCGCCTCTTCTGGCCTCGTGATTATATCGATTGGTCGCTAGTAGATTGGAAAAGCGTGACCTGGTCTGATGAGCCTCGATTTAATTGATAATAACTGATGGTAGGGTTCGAGTTTGGCGCACCCCCCATCGTTGATCGGAAATGGTTATGTTCAGCTGCTTGAAGACAGCTGGTAACCATTCATGGACTTCATGTTCCCCAGCAACGATGGAATTTTTATGGATGACAATAGACCATTGTTCCTGATTGATTTGAATAACATTCCGGACAATTTGAGCGAAAAATCTGGCCACCCAGATCATCCAACATGAATCCCGTTCAACATTTACGGGACTTAACAGAGAAATCAGTTCGTGCACGAAATCTTGCACAGGCTACACTTTCGCAGTTACGAATGGCTGTAGTAGCGTGGCTCAGTATTTGTGTAGGGGACCTCCAACCACTTGTTGAGCCAATTCGACCTCAAGCTGCTGCACTACGCCGGCCTAAAGGAGATCTGACACGACGTCAGATGGAATCCCATGACTTTTGTCACCTCAGTGTAGGTCTGAATTTAGTGGCAGAAACATTTCAGAGTCCGGCAGAATCACCATGACAGCAGGGCCACACTGACTGACAAGATCACTGGCCATTGCCAGCAACAGCCGCGGGTTTGAGTCTGTGTTGGGATAGCCTTCGCTAGGACTGAGTTTCTTCCAGAACTTAGTGTCAGAACGTCACAATCTTACCCCCTGAGCCAGCTGCCGTCTGACTCCTGCCAGAGGACAGTAGGCCGTGTCCTGTGCACAGCAGTCTCCGTACGATACTGCGGTTAACACGTGCACTCTGAGTCGCAAGTACTGGCCATTCCATAGAGGAAGGCTATCGCAGCACAACACACAGCGTCGTTAGCGGTACAGACGTGGCCTACTGAGGCTGCTAGCGATCCTTCAGCCTCTCGCGAACGTGGCAGGCTGCCTATGCGAGAATCTCCTTGCCCGGGGATGGAAGCCGCCGTCCGGGAGCCATAGCTGGACAAGGTCAATGCAGTGAGGTGAGTTGCCTCACTGAACCAGTAATACGATGTTTGTTGAATAAAGGCAGTTCTAATGGTCAGCAGTGTAACCACTGAGCCTGCCGGACTATTGCCATCTGCCGAGTGGAACCACACCTCACACTACATACGTACATGTCCTTGTTGGCCTTGGAACATTTGGAAAAACCTTAATGTCTTGGAGTAATTATCGTACTTTCAGTAAAAGACTGTAGCACATAAAAAGTGAATGGCATGGAATAAAGACTATAATAAAGTTCTATGGGTTAGTTAGAAGCGGAAGTCTGAAAAGTGCATCAAGGTACAACATTTTTCATTATCTCCACCACATCTAAATAAACAAGAGATTAATTACGTAACTTTATTTTTAGGGATGCCCAAGGTATCAAACAGAAAAAAAAGGAAATGAAATATTGGCATGAATGTGGGTGGTAACGGATATGTCGATGATGAAGTATATTGTAAAATCACAAGAAATCATTAAAAAACTACAAACATTCCCCCTGTCCCCAGATAAGAACCACGGAAACGTAGTTTCTAAAAATTAAGACAACGTCAGCTCTTGAAATTTAAATTAACCATAATGAACACTCACGACTCGAGTGTTGCTTCTTTTGAAGCAACGCTATTTTTCAAACGGCCTTGTATTTCAGAAATATTTTTTAGTCTTCGTCGGTCATTTCTCAGGGGCTTTTAGAGCGCTGACGTGAAATCTGCCGGAGACCTCCCTCGATTCGCAAGCCCACGCCGGCGAATCCAGCTCCGCGAGCTCTGCGGGTAGCGGCGTTAGCAGGAGCTGCGGCGGCTGACGGATTAAAGCGGCCCAGGACGGCCTAATCCTGGCCGGCGGAAGACGGCCCGAGGGAGGAGAGGAGAGCCCCGCCCGGCCGGTAATTGTGATGACAAATTGTCCTGTCAAAATAACTTCGCATCTGCCTGGTGAGAAATCGTCTGAAACACAGGCGGGCGGGTGGGTGGGAAGTTGGCGGGGCTGCGGCGAGCTCGGAAGGAACGCGCGCGGACGAAAAAGGGGCGGTAGGGCGAGGGGAAAAACCTCACGGATGGCGGCTGCCCGGATTTCCCCCGTACCCTGCACAAGGAAGGGAGGGAGGAAGGGTAGGCAACTTTGCTTTCAGTCGACCGACCGCCGCCGAACTTGTCTCGCGGCCGGCTCGCTGCGAACTGGCAGCCGCTGCGACGGTTGGCTGCACTTGCTCTCTGCCGACGACTGCGTGCTCCTTTGGGGAACAGCGCACGGCACGCTTTCTGTAAATATGTGCTCTAAAAGTAATCAGTGCACCATATATACACTGTTGGCTATTAAATGTGCGCCATCTGGAGGATTGCACACATCGAAGTTAGGGGTATAGTGTACAGCAGGGAGAATACGAATGTTAAATTTTTAGGTAGTTTGGGGTATACAGTTGCGCAAAATTTAATACCCAGAGCTACCACCTATAGTAACGAAAATGGCCTTGAGGCTGGTCGTCGAATTAAGCTGAGCTGGATGACAGGAATGGACACATCACTCTATGCTACATCAGCTCCGTGTCAGAGTTCATCAGTTGTAGTAACTAATACGTGATGGTGTGAAAGTCTCTTGGCAACCCAGTACCAGACGTTCGGAACAGCTGATTGATCTGGAAAACTTAGTGGCCTGGACAGCAGTCAGATGCACTCTTTTTCGAGGTTGCTCAACACAGAACAGGAAACTTGTAGTCTTGCATGATATTGGTAAGAGTTAAAGTCACAGAGACCTCGAAGGTGGGCACAGAATTAGCCTCACTTTACACATGAGAAATGTAACACCTCATGTTCACATTACCAGCTATGTGAAATGGATGTTATCGAATTGCGTACCCAGTGGCACCCCACACCATCGGACAGGTATTGGGATTGTGCTTGTACAGCGTGCCTCAAACCACTGGGTCAAATTAAAACAGGTGACAGGCGAGCCACAATCGATTATACTGAGATAGGGAACCAATGGTCGGAAATGGATATTTATTATGTTATGGACGTACACAGCATACACTGCATAATAACAACATAGCTCATAGTAATGATTCAAAGCGACGACTGTCAGTCTCAACGCACGTATTGGAACTCCACACCTGCAGTTCTACTGCACTCTCACAAAATTTGAGAAGATGTTGCTGGATCGTGTGGCCCTATCCCAGCAATAAGCACCCATTAACTTGCCCATGAAATGTATGCTTCGATTGATACAGTGTGGTTTTTTTGACATCTGTGTTATGACTGGTTTGATGGGCCCACCACGAATTCCTCTCCTGTGCTAATCTCTTCATCTCAGAGTAGCACTTGCAATCTACGTCCTCAATTATTTGCTAGATATATTCCAATCTCTGTCTTCCTATACAGTTTCTGCCCTCTAAAGCTCCCTCTACTACCATGGAAGTCGTTTCCTCATGTCTCAACAGATGTCCTGTCATCCAGTCCCTTCTCCTTATCAATGTTTTCCACATATTCCTTTCCTCTCCGATTCTGCGTAGAACCTCCTCATTCCTTACCTTGCCAGTCCACCTAATTTTCATCATTCGTCTGTAGAACCACATCTCAAATGCTCCGATTCTCTTCTGTTCCGGTTTTCCCGCAGTCCATGTTTCCCTACCATACAATGCTGTACTCCAGACGTACATTCTCTAAAATTTCTTCCTCAAATTAAGGCCGATATTTGATGTTAGTAGATTTCTCTTGGCCAGGAGTGCCCTTTTTGCCAGTGCTAGTATGCTTTTGATGTCCTCCTTGCTCCGTCCGTCATTGCATATTTTACTGCCTAGGTAGCAGAATTCCGTAACTTCAACTATTTCGTGACCAGCAATCCTGATGTCATGTTTCTCGCTGTTCTCATGTCTGCTACTTCTCATTACCTTCGTCTTTCTTCGATTTACTCTCAACCCATAATCTGTACTCATTAGACTGTCTATTCCGTTCAGCAGATCATGTAATTCTTCTTCACTTTCACACAGGATAGCAATGTCATCAACGAATCGTATCATTGATATGCTTGAATTTTAATTCCATTCCTGTACCTCTTTTTTTCCATCATTGCTTCCTGGATGTAACGATTGAACAGCGCGGGTGAAAGGCTACAGCCTTGTCTTACACCCTTTTTAATACGTCCACTCATATTCGCCCTGTTGGCAATTGTAAATATTGCTTACCCCTACCTTTTGTAGAATTTCGTACATCTTGCACCATTTTAAATTGTCGAAGGCGTTTTCCAGGTCGACAAATCCTATGAACGTGTCTTGATTTTTCTTTAGCATTGCTTCCATTATTAGCCGTAACGTCAGAATTGCCTCTCTCGTGCCTTTACTTTTCCTAAAGCCAAACTGATCGTCACCTAGCGCATTCTCAATTTTCTTTTCCATTCTTCTGTATATTATTCTTGTAAGCAGCTTCGATGCATGAGCTGTTAAGCTGATTGTGCGATAATTCTCGCACTTGTCAGCTCTTGCCGTCTTCGGAATTGTGTGGATGATGCTTTTCCGAAAGTCAAATGGTATGTCGCCAGACTCATACATTCTACACACCAACGCGAATAGTCGTTTTCTTACCAATTCTGATGGAATGTTTTTTATCCCTTGTGCCTTATTTGATCTTAAGTCCTCCAAAGCTCTTTTAAATTCTGATTCTAATACTGGATCTCCTATCTCTTCTAAAACGACTCCTGTTTCTTCTTCTATTACATCAGACAAATCTTCTCCTTCATAGAGGCTTTCAGTGTATTCTTTCCACCTATCCGCTTTCTCCTCTGCATGTAGGAGTGGAATTCCCGTTGCACTCTTAGTGTTATCACCCTTGCTTTTAGTGTCACCGAAGGCTGTTTTGACTTTCCTGTATGTTGAGTGTGCCTTTCCGACAATCATTTCTTTTTCCATTTCGTCACTTTTTCATGCAGCCATTTCATCTTAGCTTACCTGCACTTCCTATTTATTTCGTTCCTCAGCGGCTTGTATTTCTGTATTCCTGATTTTCCCGGAACATTTTTGTACTTCCTCCTTTCATCGATCAATTGAAGTATTTCTTCTGTTACCTATGGTTTCTTCGTAGTGACACTCTTTATACCTGTGTTTTCTTTCCCATCTTCTGTGATGGCCCTTTTTAGAGATGTCTGTTCCTCTTCAACTGTACTACCTAATGAACTATTCCTTGTTGCTGTATCTATAGCTTTAGAGAATTTCAACCGATCCTCGTCATTCCTTAGTACTTCCGCATCCCACTTCTTTACGTATTCATTCTTCCTGACTAATATCTTAAACTTTAGCGTACTCTTCATCGCTACTATATTGTGATGCTCCTGGGTACGTCTTACAAGCCAGTATCTGATTTCGAAATCTCTGTCTGTCCATGATGCAATCTAACTGAAATCTTCCCGTATCTCTCGGCCTTTTCCAAGTATACCTCCTCCTCTTGTGATTCATGAACAGGGTATTCGCTATTACTAGCTGAAACTTGTTACAGAACTCAATTAGTCTTTCTCCTCCCTCATTCCTTGTCTCAAGCCCACATTCTCTCGTAACCTTTTCTTCTACTCTTTTCCCTACAACTACATTCCAGTCCCCCATGATTATTATTCACCCCGCTTTACATACTGTGTTACCCTTTCAATATCTTCAACTTTCTCTATCTCTACATCTCCAGTTTGCGACGTCGGTATGTATACCTGAACTATCGTCAGTGTTGGTTTGCTGTCGATTCTGATAAGAACAACCCTGTCACTGAACTGTTCACAGTAACATACTCTCTGCCCTACCTCCCTATTTATAACGAATCCTGTTGTAACATTTTCTGCTGCTGTTGATATTATTCTACACTCATCTTACCAGAAATCCTTGTCTTCTTTCCATTCACTTCACTGACCCCTACTATATCTAGATTGAGCCTTTGCATTTCCCTTATCAGATTTTCTAGTTCCCTATCACACTCAAGCTTATGACATTCCACGCCCCGACTCGTAGAACGTTATCCTTTCGTTGATTATTCAATCTTTTTCTCATGGTAAGCTTCTCCTTTGCAGTCCCCTCCCGGAGATCCGATTGGTGGACAATTCCGGAATCTTTTGCCAATGGAGAGAGCATTGTGACACTTCCTCAATTACAGGCCATATGTCCTGTGGATACACGTTACGTTTCTGTAATGCAGTGGTTTCCATTGCCTTCTGCACTCTCAATCCGTTAATCCTTGTTGATTCTTCCGCCTTTAGGGCAGTTTCCCACCCATAGGTTAAGAGAGTGACCTGAACCTCTGTCCGCTCCTCCGCCCTCTTTGACAACGCCGTTGGCAGAATAGGTTGACTTCTTATGCCGGAAGTCTTCAGCTGCCAGTGCTGTTTATTAATCAAAATTCAAGCAGGAGTGACTTCGAACCCGGGACCGAATACCTTCTGATTATGAATCAAAAACGGCACCCCTAGATCACGGGTGCTAATTTCGTTCCCTATCTCAATGTAATCGGTTGTGAAGTCACTATTACCCGTATCAATTTGATCCAAAAGATTTGCGACACCCTGTGCGATGGTGACCAATGCAACCCGCCAATGTTTGTTCTCCTCAGAACCTCCAGACACGGGTACATCCATCGTGGTGCTTTACACAGAAGTGGGATTCACTTGAAAGACTGGTATGGTGCCACTCATGGGTCAAATGTTGTCATTGGGTGCACTAATGTCGACGACACTCTCTCGCTTCAACGCCAAGGAAAGTGGCAACAATGGCGCTGACACTCTGTGGTGCTCCAGACACTTCAGCGTAGCAAGTTATTACCATATAACAATCGTACAGTATAGGACGCAGCCGTGTATCATGGTGGCTGCAGGATTTGCTCTCTGCTATGAGTCACAGTGCAGCTGACGCTACAGGCCACGAGAACGGTCTCCAGTAACATCTAGTAGGAACGTAAATTCATGTCCCCTACGAATCTAAATAAACTATATTAATTATCATCCGATTTTATTTTAACTTGGTATACCATCTTTTGTTATTCAGATTTTTTATCAATTATAGTTACTGAAATATTAAAATTACTTAAATGTCCAAAAACCTACTCTTATGTTTCAAAACTCAGTTAGGAACAATTGCAGTGATACTATTCTATGTAAAAACTTATGAAATTGGGGAAATTGTGGTGCAACCACGATGCTGATGACGTATGTTGAAGTGCGCCTGCTTTTGTAAGAGAGCAGCCAGAATAGAAGTCGGAATAGGAATAAGTTTCAAATGGTTCAAATGGCTCTAAGCACTATGGGATTTAACATCTGAGGACATGAATCCCCTACACTCAGAACTACTTAAACCTAACTAACCTAAGGACATCACACACATCCATGACCGAAGCAGAATTCGAACCTGCGAACGTAGCAGCAGTGCGGTTCCGGACTGAAGCTCCTGGAACCGCTGGGCCACAACGTTGCGAACGTAGCAGCAATGCGGTTCTGAACTGAAGCTCCTGGAACCGCTGGGCCACAATGGCCGGCTGGAATAAGTTTCTAAATCAGTTTAAAGATTATTTTACATTTCGGTCTATTTTATTAAATATTGTATTAGAAATTGGCATTGGAATGACGTAAATGATTTTCTGATTAGTAACTGGCTCAGGAAAGTTTTGACGCGAGAATGATCTAGAAAGATCATTCTGATTGGTCATTCAACCCATTAGCCAATCACAATTAAGCTGTTACCCCACGCAGAAAGTCAGACAGGCATAGAGTGGGGTGACACCGAGGGAGTCGCTCACCAAGCTTCGTACGTGTAACATCATGCTAAATGTCGCCGAGAAAATAACTGTAAAATGAAGAACTGTTGAGTTCATTGCTGTTAGGAAGTGTCGTGACTCAGTCTGTTTAAGTTGCGAAAATTTTGAGGACAATTTGGTTAATTAATTGATGTGTTATGAACGTGTGATATTTCGGTCTTAGTGTAATTTCGCGTGGCATATTCCGTATACTTTATGGAATACTTGGGGGAGCACTTCTAACTTTGAAGACCACTGATACGACCGAAGTTTCAGCTCGCTATACCAGTAGGTCAGTACCTGTCAGATCGAAGATTAATCGGGACGGACTGGTAGATATTCTGGCAGCTTTTTTTCGTGTGAGAACATTCTGTACAGATTGTGAGATGGGAACAGTAGAGCAGTTAAAATAGTAAATTCGGAGATGGAAGCAAATTTATGTGCTTCCTTAAGAATAAAAAATAAGTTTACTAAAATTTCCGAAGGCTTACTGCAGGTAAACTGCATTTCCCCATCACCCGAAATTTGTTAAGATGAACTTACAGGAACTGATTCGCAACTCGAGTTACGCGACCTCCGTGTGGTAGGTATTAGGTCGTGGTTTCATCAACGCTGCTTTACACGGCCTAGTGAGTATCTGCTACTACTGCAGAGTGAAGGGGCGCCGTAAGGAAGCCGTACTGACGTAGGTGGACAATTAATGAGAGACTGTACGAACGAGCAAAGACGAAGAACCCCGCCCCGCCACAGCACTACTTGTGTGCATACTCGTTTTGCTGCAAACGAGACCATTTCTTGGCTCAAGGTATGAGAAGTGGCTGTATGATCCAGTACGACCGAGGGAAGAATGTGTATTCCTCTCGGTGTCGTGTGGGACGGTTAAGATCCCACATGTCGTTGATTCTGGCCCTGCTGAAGTCATTGATTCCGTGTTGTTGTTGTGGTCTTCAGACCTGAGGCTGGTTTGCTGCAGTTCTCCGTGCTACTCTATCCCGTGCAAGCTTCTTCATCTCCCAGTACCTACTGCAGCCTACATCCTTCTGAATCTGCTTTGTGTATTAATCTCTTGGTCTCCCTCTACGATTTTTGCCCTCCACGCTGCCCTCCAATCTAAATTGGTGATCCCTTGATGCCTCAGAACATGTCCTATCAACCGATCTCTTCTTCTAGTCATGCCACAAACTCCTCTCCTCCCCAATTCTATTCAATGCCTCCTCATTAGTTATGTGATCTACCCATCTAATCTTCAGCATTCTTCTGTAGCACCACATTTCGAAAGCTTCTATTCTCTTCTTGTCCAAACTATTTATCGTCCATGTTTCACTCCGATGCATGGCTGCACTCCATACAAATACTTTCAGAAACGCCTTCCTGACACTTAAATCAATACTCAATGTTAACCAATTTCTCTTCTTCAGAAACGCTTTCCTTACAATTGCCAGTCTACATTTTATATCCTCTCTACAGCGACCATCATCAGTTATTTTGCTCCCCAAATAGCAAAACACCTTTACTACTTTAAGTGTCTCATTTCCTAATATAATTCCCTCAGCATCACCCGACTTTGTTCGACTACATTCCATTATCCTCGTTTTGCTTTTGTTGATGTTCATCTTATATACTCCTCTCAAGACACTGTCTATTCCATGCAACTGCTCTTCCAAGTCCTTTGCTGTCTCTGACAGAATTACAATGTCATCGGCGAACCTCAAAGTTTTTATTTCTTCTCCATGTATTTTAATACCTACTCCGAATTTTTCTGTTGTTTCCTTTATTGCTTGCTCAATATACAGATTGAATAACTTCGGGGAAGGCTACAACCCTGTCTTACTCCCTTCCCAACCACTGCTTCCCTTTCATGCTCCTCGACTCTTATAACTGCCACCTGGTTTCTGTACAAATTGTAAATAGCCTTTCGCTCCCTGTATTTTACCCCTGCCACCTTTAGAATTTGAAAGAGAGTATTCCAGTCAACATTGTCAAATTTTTTTCTAAGTCTACAAACGCTAGAAACGTAGGTTTGCCTTTTCTTAATCTAGCTTCTAAGATACGTCGTAACGTCTGTATTGCCTCATGTGTTCCAATATTTCTACGGAATCCAAACTGATCTTCCCCAAGGTCGGCTTCTACCAGGTTTTCCATTCGTCTGTAAAGAATTCGCGTTAGTATTTTGCAGCCATGACTTATTAAATTGATAGTTCGGTAATTTTCACATCTCTCAACACCTGCTTACTTTGTGATTGATTCCGTATCCGATGAGAATTGTGCGATCCCTTCCAGTGCGAGCACTAGTGTCGCGAAACGATACACTGTGGTCCTGCTATATTATGATCCTGTTGCTGTGGAATTCCGACAGTTCCTGGTAGACGTTGCTCTTTGTTAGACGAGAGGAAACACGATCTTCCCACAAAGAGTGTAATCTTTTATTACAGACGTAATGTAGATCAGGGCCGGTCACGGCGTGCGCTACTGCACGTTAGTCGGGTGTGCGGGCCGCGTGTTTATAAAGCTTCTGCCTGTCTCAGTTCTTCTCGGAAGTAACCGGTACACAGCAACATTTCATTTAGGATTGCGGTTTTTAATGCCACTTCTTCGGACGAAAAACGAAAAAAAGAAAAAATAGCAACCAATACCCCCAAAATTTCCCCAAAACAATTCCAAATTCCATAAAAAGTGAACAAGTAAACAAAGTTCGATTTAAGACTATTATTTGGATAATAACCAGTAACTGAAACAAGAACCTTATACTTAGTAATTTATCAAATTACAAAATAAAGATAGAATCTCAGTAAACTCAAACTCAAAATCATAGTATATCACAAAGTCAATATAATTAAAATTAGCAAAGAAGAACCAACGATCTCAAAGAATACTTTGTGTGAGTACTCTTTGAGAATAGTGAGTAATGGCTAAGGAAAATTTGATTCAATGTCGCTACGTTACGAGAGTTAGCCGAAGCTGGTCAGATTTGTTTAAATACTCGTATATGTAGGCGCGATTAGATCGTTTTTCGAGGATTGATAATTGCGATTTACTATGACACAGTGAAACTAAGCTTCAACTATAATATAGTTTACAATTCAGATATAGGACTACCTTATATTAGACTGAAGTGAACTTTTTAATTAGATACTCGAACTCAACTCTAGTTAGGCATTGAACAGTGATAGACAACTAACCTCATTCGTAATTGCAGATGGACTCCAGAACTTGGCAATAGTTTTAAAGCAGATAATTTATTAATTCCCCACCCCCCTCCCACCCCCTCCACCACCACCTGGAAAAACTTCTTCCTCGCTGCCTTGTTAGGAAATGATTGTTATTGTGAAATAATTCACCCTTTCCTGCCAATTTACGCATTTGTGATTCCAAACTACAAAACTGTTTAGAGACATAACTGTGATCTTTTGCGTGCTGCGATAATATTTGACTGAAGCGCTCGGCGCATCTATAGAAACCCTTTGACGTTAGGAAGCAATCGGAATGTTCCGACTTATTATATACACTCCTGGAAATGGAAAAAAGAACACATTGACACCGGTGTGTCAGACCCACCATACTTGCTCCGGACACTGAGAGACGGCTGTACAAGCAATGATCACACGCACGGCACAGCGGACACACCAGGAACCGCGGTGTTGGCCGTCGAATGGCGCTAGCTGCGCAGCATTTGTGCACCGCCGCCGTCAGTGTCAGCCAGTTTGCCGTGGCATACGGAGCTCCATCGCAGTCTTTAACACTGGTAGCATGCCGCGACAGCGTGGACGTGAACCGTATGTGCAGTTGACAGACTTTGAGCGAGGGCGTATAGTGGGCATGCGGGAGGCCAGGTGGACGTACCGCCGAATTGCTCAACACGTGGGGCGTGAGGTCTCCACAGTACATCGATGTTGTCGCCAGTGGTCGGCGGAAGGTGCACGTGCCCGTCGACCTGTGACCGGACCGCAGCGACGCACGGATGCACGCCAAGACCGTAGGATCCTACGCAGTGCCGTAGGGGACCGCACCGCCACTTCCCAGCACATTAAGGACACTGTTGCTCCTGGGGTATCGGCGAGGACCATTCGCAACCGTCTCCATGAAGCTGGGCTACGGTCCCGCACACCGTTAGGCCGTCTTCCGCTCACGCCCAAACATCGTGCAGCCCGCCTCCAGTGGTGTCGCGACAGGCGTGAATGGAGGGACGAATGGAGACGTGTCGTCTTCCTCGATGAGAGTCGCTTCTACCTTGGTGCCAATGATGGTCGTATGCGTGTTTGGCGCCGTGCATGTGAGCGCCACAATCAGGACTGCATACGACCGAGGCACACAGGGCCAACACCCGGCATCATGGTGTGGGGAGCGATCTCCTACACTGGCCGTACACTTCTGGTGATCGTCGAGGGGACACTGAATAGTGCACGGTACATCCAAACCGTCATCGAACCCATCGTTCTACCATTCCTAGACCGGCAAGGGAACTTGCTGTTCCAACAGGACAATGCACGTCCGCATGTATCCCGTGCCACCCAACGTGCTCTAGAAGGTGTAAGTCAACTACCCTGGCCAGCAAGATCTCCGGATCTGTCCCCCATTGAGCATGTTTGGGACTGGATGAAGCGTCGTCTCACGCGGTCTGCACGTCCAGCACGAACGCTGGTCCAACTGAGGCGCCAGGTGGAAATGGCATGGCAAGCCGTTCCACAGGACTACATCCAGCATCTCTACGATCGTCTCCATGGGAGAATAGCAGCCTGCATTGCTGCGAAAGGTGTATATACACTGTACTAGTGCCGACATTGTGCATGCTCTGTTGCCTGTGTCTATGTGCCTGTGGTTCTGTCAGTGTGATCATGTGATGTATCTGACCCCAGGAATGTGTCAATAAAGTTTCCCCTTCCTGGGACAATGAATTCACGGTGTTCTTATTTCAATTTCCAGGAGTGTATTTGAAATTACAACCAAACTATGAGGAGGTTGGTGTAGGTGGAACTAAATTGAACTCATCATTAATATTTTTATAGCAACTGTTAAACCATAGAATATAAACGAGTTAATTACGACGAGTAGCGTAACATTGGTCACATATGGCGAAGTAAATATTACGCACAAGTCGAGAGTTCAGTTCAGCACTGTTTCTTGTAACATCGTCTTTACCTAATAACAGTATCATCACTCTACCGACTTCGCCGAGTTTTAGGCAGGGCCGATCAATACTAATCTATGAACTACCAACTAGAAAAACCGGTGACGTTACAGGTGTGTGGCGCTTTTCGGTCGACACAACTCTCTACAGATCGGCAGAATCGTCTTGTCAGCGCTGTTTACCCTTCGGTTTTTGTTTGTAGTATGATGGACGTTCACAATTGCAGTCACTGAAAGAAAGAGGAGATCTGAATGGGAATGGCAGAAGACAGGATGAGAACTATCAATATCTATTATGCAGTAGCGGGTACTGTAAGTTTGCTACGTTACGACGTTACAGTACCAAGCAGAAAGAATTTAAAGATGTAGTTGACAATGAAAGAGCAAAATATTAAATGATCGACAGATGAGATTCGTTGTTCTGTACATCAAGAAGCAAATTTGCAAACTTGGACCACGTGAAAAAAATGGTGGTACGGATAATAAAATTTATGTATTCGCACGCATTTTTCCACTGACAGTTGCTACGATTTTCGAGAGGAATTGAACGAAGAGTGTAGAGACCTTATATACTCTTATTACTACAAATCACGTTGGGTAAGTCAAGGGGCGTGCCTGGAAACGATTTTACGTTTAAAACCCACTGTTGTTGAATTTACAGGAACGAAAATTAGAACATTTGAAATGGATTGCTGACCTCTCACTTTAAGGCGACTTGACCGCTCCTTGTACATAGTAAGACAGTGCCAGGTGAGAAAGACCTTATTTCTGATTTGATGGGGGTGCATTTAACAAGAAAGTCTCATTGCAGAGGGGACAAATTCTGACAAGCCCTCTGGCATTAAAGAAAACGAGATGTATAAAGAATTCGTTGTGGCCTTGGAAGAATTAAAGGGTAGTTAACTAAAAGTTTGGCCAGTAGAGCGGTGTGCTGACCACATGACCCTCTATATCCGCATTCAGTGACGCCCATGGGCAGAGGATGACACGGCGGCCGGTCGGTGCCGTTGGGCCTTCCAAGGCCTGTTCGGACGGAGAGAGAGTTTAACTAAAGGCTTTGAGGACGCTGTCAGTATTATGTTATAGAGCTGTTTGGAGTCCTCTTGAAAGCGCCTCTGTACATGTGATGATGTAATTAATTGATCCTCAGTATATTAGGTCTATAACTTCGCTTCCGCCCTTTTGCAATAGATGGTAGTAGCGGTAAGGGATGGTGCACGTGGCAGGTCGTAAGTGTCATACAATAAGCTTAGGCACTTGTAAACTTAAAGTCATCAAAACATTAGTCGATTTGTGATTGCATCATAACGTCATTCCTTATTGAATATGTCAACTTACGATCCCAATTCTCCTCATCTGCGGGAAGTTTTAATTTTCTGCTTTAACATGAAGAAACTTCAGCATAGGCTCATAAAATGCCGGGTCTATGGTGAGCAACCTATTTCAGAGAATGGTTTCAACTGTTCAAGAAACGCGATTCTGCCGTCGAAGATCGGCATGGCGGTGGAAGCGAAACCGATGCACACAATCATAGGAGATCGTTATCGAAGCAATTGATGCGTTTGAGTTGAGCACTGAAAGGCAAACGGCCGCAAGAGAACGATATACATGAGAAGGTTATTCTGCAGCGTGATGATGCTCGACCCCATGTCTCTAAACCAGTCAAAGCGTAGTTGGAAACGTTGAAATGGGAAGTCGACCCCCACCCGCATTATTCTCCAAACATTGCTCCCTCTGACTGCCCACCTTTTTCGACCAATGGCACATGGCCTAGCTGACCAGCACTTCCGCTCATATGAACAATTGCAGATTGGAAGGTTAATGGGTCTCCTCAACAGATGCAAAGTTCTTCCGCTGTGAGACTGTTATGCTACCTGAAAGATAGGAGAAAATAGTGGCCATCGTTGCCCAATGCTTAGGAACGTACATTTATTGTCAATTTTTCCCAACAAAATTCTCGAACTATGAGAATAAAACGGCAAAAGCGAAACTGTAGGCCTAATAGTTCACCTTTTAAAGGTATACGAGGTGCGACAATAAAGTAATGAGACTTATTTCCTTTGCAAGATGTGGCAACCCTGCAGGCTTGCGTAAGTACAATATCTTTCACTTTGGACTATAAGCTGCTGTCCAAGCGGCACATCTATGCAACTGCTCAGTAGCGAGTTGTACTGTAATGAGTTAACACGTGTTTGTGTCTCTAGTCATGGAAATGAACCGCATAATATTGCGCAATGGTATGCCATTTCTTTTTGCGTTAAATTGGGTGAAAGCGTGACGTCAGCTTACGGTAAGCTTCAGAAGGCTTTTGGAGAGAAGGTTATGTCAAGAGCTCAAGTTTTTCGTTGGCATAAAATGTTTAGTGAAGGCAGAACGAATGTTGAAGATGAAGACGACAATGGTTGACCATGCATGCTTGTGTGATTCTTTGATCCAAAGGGAATTGTTCATAAAGAGTGGGTGCCTCCTGGACAAACAGTTAACCAATATTACTACAAAGAAATTTTACAAGGACTTCGTAAAAGAGTTCTTCGTGTCCGTGTCAACATTGCTGATAAGTGGATTCTGCATCACGATAATGCGCCATCCCACACTGCTCTGTCTGTACAGAAGTTTTTAACTTCAAAACAAATTTCACTACTATCACAGCCACCTTATTCACCAGATATCGCTCTGTGCGACTTTTTTTCTATTTCCAAGAGACAAAACGGTGGTCAAGGGACACCATTTTCAAACAACACAAGATGTCCAAAAAGCTGTAACGAGGGTCTTGAAGGATATTACGGAAGATGAATTCCAGAAATGTTACCATCAATGGCAGAAGCACTGGAAAAAGTGTATGTAATCAGAAGGGAACTACTTTGAAGGAGACAACACTAAACTTGACTAAAACGATAAGCAACATTTTTTTCACATCAGTCTCATTACTTTACTGTCGCACCTCGTATACTTTCACATTAAACAGTCCAGAATGTCTACATTTTTCCCCTCAGATAGAGTTTCAGCGTCTCCATAATGAGGTTGCAAATGTGCTAGAATATTTTGAGCAACATAAGTGTGTGGAAGACCTTTTTTCGATTATGAAACTAATAACTAGCTATGAAATTGACGGCGTTTGTTTGTATGCCGACAGTTCGTACCAGATGAAAATGATATTATGTCTTCATTGCCAAAAATAAATAAGAAATAATGCAAATTTGTCTTGTTTGTGACCCGTGTTGTTGGAAAATGTAAAATATAAATCAAAGTCGTTTCCAGTACGAGTGTAGAGTCTTTTAAATATCGTATGTTGGCAGTCCCCACCTCCTCATACTTAGACAGCGTACCATGGCGGTGGGGAAAGTGTGCAGTTAGGCCGAGCACTATGGCACTCGTGCCAGGGCACACTTACGAGCCAAGTTCTTGGCCATCCATTATGTAGATGGTCATACTCTTACATAAACTGTGCGTTTGTGCTGAAATACTAATCATTTGCATATGCAAGTATGAAGCACACTTTATGTCAGTTTGGCATCTGATGCACCTACAAGTTGTTGCTGTTTTATTGGAAAACTGTGCAGTTTTGCATTAGGTATGTTGGACAGATTTCTTAAAGCGAACTATTTGATATTCCAAAGTGTATTGCCAGTTTATATTTACGGTTGTAGGAAGAGGAAAAAATTTGTGCTAAGTTCCTATGGCACCAAACTGCTGAGGCCATAGGTCCCTACGCTTTCACACTACTTAATCTAACTTAAACTAACTTACGTTAAGGACGACACACACACCCATGCCAGAGGGAGGACTCGAGCCTCCGACGGGGGGAGCTGCGCGAACCGTGGCAAGGCGCCTAAGGCCGCGCGGCTACCCCGCGCGACTGTAGGAAGACGATTTTCAATGAAAAAGTGTTTAAAAAAACTGAGAGTTACTCCTCTGGCAATGCAAAGATGCTTGCTGGGAATCCCTAGGGAAGACCAGAAAACAAACTAATAGGTCAAGGGACAGGAACATGTAGTTGGAGAATAAATACGAGTTGTAATAAAAATGAAATGAATGTCAGCAGGCTGTTGTCACCTTAGTAATTCTACGCACTGTGTTCTTTTAAAATATTGAAACATGTTGCCGATACCTGTACATGACGCCTCGTTAATGTCTATCCGTTAACACAACACATATGATTTATGTCACTTATCTTTCGAAGGTACACAGGCTGTAAGGACTGTTGGCAGTGCAAAAGAGCGGAGCCGAAAGGAACAACTACGAATGCAATATGGCCAGTTTTCGAATGGCGTTCCAAAAGTTCAGAACTACACACGAGTGTATTATAAGCGTGCTTCAATGAAATTAACCTATTGCAATGTACACTGAAAAATGGTCAAGGTTCCATGAAACAGATAATCACATATGTGTGGTGGGGTGCATTATTGACCATTCATCATTCAACATGTAACTCTCAATATTTTTGGTAACTAACTGCGAATAATAAGGGTCTTAAAAAGTATACCATGTTTCGATAGTAGGTGATATGGGCCAAATCAAGAAAAAATGTCCAATAAACATGGATTCTAAAATGCACGCCTGAAGAGCTCTTAGCACTTGCTCATCTTCGCTAATGTCAAACATATCTATTCTGCTGCAAGCTCTTCGCTATTAGGTGAGCCCAACAGACTTCAGTGAAACGGCGCCACAGTTTCTGAGTAAACGCCGCTGACACAGCCAATGCAGCAAGATGCAGTTAAAGACAGGGGCTACTTGCTGATATGGCAAGTACTGGCTCCCATGCGTCGGGTCGATTACTACACGCTGCAACAGACCAGAGGGACCAGAGTTTTAATAACACTGACGCAGCAGAAAGGCAGAGCTACAGCGGCCTGAGTGACATAGTTGCTTCTCGTCCGAGGCATGGTTTGTTGAGGCTTGTAAGGTAGAAGCCGACGCTGCAGCAAAACACGAATGGGCCATGTCGATATAAATACTCGTCATAGTCAAAGATACTGCAGCTCGTCAGACACCAGACCGGAGGGTGTAGCTACGATGGTCTACGAGTCTACATGGATCATCAAATCACCACCTCCAGACTCTGCTGCCGCTATCTGCAGCCCTGGTGCTTGCGCCAACTCCGAAGTTGTGGAGTCCCCTCCAACTGGCAAAGCGACCTCGGGGCCTACTTCAGCTGCTGGCAGCCTGCTACCTGGAGGGTCAACTGATCGAGCCCAGGACCGGGCAGTTACTCACCTGGCATCGCTCGTAGAAAAAAGTGTTCCGAGACTGTTACCTGAAATGCTCCTCGATGAAACTGACAAGAGGGAGATTGAGTTAATAATTAAATCACTAAAGACCAAGAACTCTCATGGATATTAAGGGGTATCTAGCAGAATACTGAAGTATAGTTCTATGTATGTTAGCCCAGTACTTAGCCGTATCTAACTTTTCCTTTAGGAGTGGTCGGTTACCTGACCGATTAAAGTACTCGGTAGTGAAGCCACTTTATAAAAAGGGAGACAGGGATAATGTTGACAATTATAGACCTATTTCTATGCCATGGGTGTTTGCTAAAGTTATCGAGAAGGTTGTATGTACAAGGTTACTGGAGCATTTAAATTCACGTAATTTGCTGTCAAATGTGCAGTTTGGTTTTAGAAATGGTTTAACAACTGAAAATACTATATTCTCTTTTCTGTGTGAGGTTTTGGACGGATTAAATAAAAGATTGCGAACGATAGGTGTTTTCTTTGATTTAACGAAGGCTTTTGACTGTGTGGACCACAAAATATTACTGCAGAAGTTGGACCATTATGGAGTAAGGGGAGTAGCTTACAATTGGTTCGACTCTTACTTTAAGAAGAAAAAGCAGAAGGTAATTCTCCGCAATATTGACAGTGGTAGTGATGTTCAGTCCCAATGGGTCACTGTTTTGTGGGTCGTTCCCCAAGGGTCGGTGCTGGAGCCACTGTTGTTTCTTATTTATATAAATGATATGCCTTTTAGTATTACAGGGGATTCAAAAATATTTCTGTTTGCTGATGACACCAACTTGGTAGTGAAGGATCTTGTGTGTAACATTGAAACATTATCAAATAATGTAGGTCATGAAATAAGTTCGTGGCTTGTGGAAAATAATTTGATGCTAAATCACAGTAAGACTCAGTTTTTACAGTTTCTAACTCACAATTCAACAAGAACTGATGTTTTAATCAGACAGAATGGGCATATTATAAGCGAGACGGAACAGTTCAAGTTCCTGGGCGTTCGGATAGATAGTAAGCTGTTGTGGAAAGCCCATGTTCAGGAACTTGTTCAGAAACTAAATGCTGCTTTATTTACCATTAGAACAGTATCTAAAATCAGAGACAGTTAAACACGAAAAGTAGTCTACTTCGCATATTTTCATACGCTTATGTCATATGGTATTATTTATTGGGGTAATTCATCTGATTCATAAAGGGTATTTTTGGCTCAAAAACGGCCTCTTCGAGCTATATGTGGTGTAAGTTCGAGAACCTCTTGTCGACCCCTATTCAATAGTCTGGGAATTCTGACATTGCCCTCACAGTATATATTTTCTTTAATGTCGTTTGCTGTTAGCAATATTAGCTTATTCCCAAGAGTTAGCAGCTTTCACTCAGTTAATACTAGGCAGAAATGTAATCTGCATATGGAATGCACTCCCTTGACTCTTGCGCAGAAACGAGTGCACTATTCTGCTGCATCAATTTTCAATAAGCTACCACAAGAACTCAAAAATCTTAGCAGTAGCCCAAACACTTTTAAGTCGAAACTGAAGAGTTTCCTCATGGCTCACTCCTTCTATTCTGTCGAGGAGCTTCTGAAAGAGCTGAAAAATTAAGGAAATTCCAGTGTTACATTGTTGATTTTCTTTCTTTAAACTTACGAAATGTCGCCTGAATACGTTTCTTATATTCCATTTTATTTGTTTCTACTATCGTGTTATAATTTCACTTATTGACTCGTTCCATGACCATGGAGACTGCTTACCACGGAACAATAAATAAATAAATAAATATATAAATAAATCCTTGGCTGGCTGCTCCTGCTTGTGTGTGCGGACACTGATGCTTCTGTTCGCCGTCTCGTCCACTCTACGCCCTAGTCATTTATTTATTACAACAGGCAGTTTGTTTCAAACTGCAGACTCAGTTCATTCACCCTTCAGTGCTGAGAGCGCTTGTCATCTACTTTAGTTCAATCGCCTCAAATGATGAGCTGTAGTCGAATGAAGTTACTTCGGCATTTAAATCATACGATGAGCTCAGCTCGAAAATGCGCGCTTCACTGTATGAAAGGATGGAGTGATAACATCTAGAATCTAATTATAACGCAACAAAAACATGCTATCGAATTATCAATCTCCGTGGCTTCTTGCTCATTGCTCTGTCGGACCTGGAGAATCTGTAAACAGCAAATCTCAACCAAAATGTACACCTATTTTTAACTAACATTGTTTTTACATTTCATTGCAAATAAAAAATAATTCCCATCAATGAACATCTTCCTTCAAATTTTTTCTAGTAACACTCTGGTTTTGAGGACGTAGCTCTTGACGGAAGTCTAAGGAAATTCAGACTGGGCCTAAAATTCTACAGAATTTGTGAATCTAGTTCTGGTTACTGTCTGTTTAAAAATTAATGCTGGTGATGATGTGACAGATCCTACCCTCCTGGCCAGAGCAAATGTAGTGATAAACGTATATGAACCACTGTTGGATAAAGGTCACTAATTATTTATGAAAAATTTTCATTCCCCCCCCCCCCCCCCCCCTGAAGTATTTAGAAGTCTGACGGACAAAAGGATAAATGTTCTAGGCTCTGTAAGACAAACAGAAAATAAACCTGTCTCAGGACATCTCTGAAAAAAGGTAAGGGGATATCTTCTATCAGTTAGTTGTGGATGAAGTTGCACATCACAATGGCGTTCGTTTTCTGTGTAGAAAACATGAATCTGCTGACATGACGGGAACAGGCAAACTGAGAAGAAAGAAAAGTCGGACACGAAGAGAAGAAGTGGTAAAATTGAAATGTGCTCTTGAATATGAGAATTGTGTAGTACTTCAAAACCACATGACAGCTCATTTTCCAGTCATGCTACGGACGTTGACGCGGTACAGAAAGATATTTTTCTATGTTATTGACAAGTGTACTCTCAACTCCTTCATTGTACATAATGAGGGCACTGGAGAGAACAAAAGTTGCTACACCGACTTCAGGACCGATGTAGCACAGAAACTGGTAGAAAAGCGGTTCCCAACCATTTCGAGACCACTACCCCGGACAAGACAGATGGCATACAACACCCTCGATAGCGTTTGAGATCTAAAAACCGTTATATTGTAAAAAATTAACACTAAATATGACAAATCGTTCATAATATTTAATAATTTTCAGACAACTAAAACTCTTACATATTCTATATCTTTCACTTAACTAAGAAGTAATGACCCACTGAGCTTTATGGTGTTGTTCATTGCTGACAATCACTTTTTATATTTATCTTGGAGTCCGCCATTGCACATCATCAGTCACGCTCCACACGTTCATTCAGTTCTTCACTTTTCTTTTCATTGTTACCACAGTTGTAGAGCTGTTATCACACCAGTAACTTGTGGTGAATGGGATCCGTAATCTTAAAGAGTTCTTCCAATAATAACAGCTACGAAGCGCAGGGTTATCGCTAACATAACGCCAGCTCTGCTTCATGGAAAACTGTTTACAGTGTGTTGCCTTCTCGAGGTCCGAGAAACTGCATTTCCACACGAATTTCACTACCTATCTGAAAATATTCCTTCATTCACAGAAACTGGTCTAAGAAACCAGACATATACTAGACGATTTTCCAAACCAGGGAAACAATCACTGTTAGAATTTATTACTGATGGAAATTGTATTCTACCAGTGGACGGACAGAAAAAGCAGTAAGTAGGAGAAAATGGTTCAAATGGCTCTGAGCACTACGGGACTTAACTTCTGAGCTCATCAGTCCCCTAGAACTTAGAACTACTTAAACCTAACTAACCTAAGGACATCACACACACCCATACCCGAGGCAGGATTCGAACCTGCGACCGTAGCGGAAGCGCTTTTTCAGACTTCAGCGCCTAGAACCTCTCGGCCACCCCGGCCGGCAATAAGTAGAAGAATAAAGATGAACTTGAGTGCTCTTAGTAAACTAAACAAATTTTAATAAATCTTCAAAATAAAGGTTTTATTGTATATGAAACTGAACGTTGACCATCAGTTCGTATTACCGAATATTAGCGATGACTGTGAGATATGGCCTTTTAGCACGAAGGCAATTTAAAATTCTAGGATACCTCAGCGACCAGTGGAGAGATGCATGTTACAAACTACTGGGAGAGGCAGGTATGCAAATAAGTGTAATACAGAACATCCGCCAGAGTCTGCTGTAATACTGACAATAGCGATTATTTACAAAAGTTGGACAGCTCGCTAATCGTCATCGAATCCCTTTTGTTTGACCATTGAGAAGGAATTACCGTCAGGCTGAGAACCGCGACGCAAGAGAGTGCGCAGCTACCTGTGTACTCAGCTTCATACTAACATGTATACATTAAATCTCATTTCACATCAAGTAGTAGGATATTTAAATGCGATATTATAGGGTTAAAACATAGAGGCATTCATTGGAACAGTACGTGCCAGTTTGAAAAAGTCCAGTTCCACAAAAAGTTCGCCGCGTTTGCTAATACAATACTTTTAACTAAAAATAAACCAGATTCTATCGTCCACTTGAAATATTTACAGTTCTTCTTGAAACACCATGTAGATTCTAATGTAATCTGCACGATATCTCATTCAAAACAATAAGTTTGACGTTTTAACACACTTTAATCCGAACTTCCGTTTATAATATGACCTACAGTGGTACCCGCATGGAGCTGCTGCACTAGGTGAAATTCATCGGAGCTACCACGAAGCGCGCTGTTGTGCTCTGTTGGGGCCAACGTTAGCGTATCGCTGAGTGACAGCGCTGTAATTACGAAAGAATACAAGTCCACGGCTGGCTGTGCTCGTTTCAGTTTTTTCGGTTTTGGTTATTGAATGCTGAGCCTCCGATATTAAATATTTGCCGCAAAATTGCGTTCCGCGCATTGATGAACGTAGCCGAAGCGACAATCAGTGGCTTCGGTAAGCGCTGATCGTCGTTTCTGAGAATCCAGCACTGCGCATTCCGAAAAATATTTTCCTGTTTTGTCCAACGGCCAATGGTAATGCCGATTCGTCACTTTTGCTCGGCCACAGTGTCAAACAGAAGCATTCTTCCCACTGAAGATATCGTTATACTGGCAACCTCAAACTGTTAGCATCAGTACTTATCATTAGGCTATAAGAAGACAGTAAGAAACTGTAGTAGCAGTACGTGACTTTAACCAAGGTATGGCAGTTGTCAAAATCATTCATGTGCCGAGTTATGGAAGACTAAAACTGAAAATACATACTTATTTTAGATAGCCCAATGTTTGTAGCAGATGCAGGATTAAACGACATACATGATTTAAAATCATGGGAATTTATGGGGCAGTAAATTTTATTGTTGCGGAACGCTTACTATTGAAAGGGAAGTATTATCTGGACGAATATTTACTTAGTGCAGACCGTTGCTGCTTTGCGATTGGAGCTGGAATCGCAAATTATCTTTTCAGTGCGGCGTTTCTCCAGTGAACTGTACAATCCGTCATCCAAAAGACGCGTTGTTCCACTGCCTATCACCTGTCTTAAATCTTCATTGCAGATCACCTTTCGTTTGTCGCTGACACACTATTAAAGTGAGAGTTTTTTTGGAACTCAAATGCCAGTATTGGTTGACGAAGTATAGCAGCAGAGTTTCTAACGGTTTTCTTTCGTTCTGCTTGACTGTTACTAATGTTAAATCAATGATGAATACGTTCAGGCAGGTGTACAGGAAAGGTACGTTCTTGATGTAACCGGTGAGAAGAGAATATGAATTATGGTGCTAAATGTAATGTATCATCTCGATCAGTAGGATAAATTTTTCATTTGTGCTTTTCATATTAAGTCTACAGTCATCCATGACGTGCTACAGATGCGAAATTTAACCGATAGGAAGAAGATGACTAGCTTTTGAGAGCATTCACACAAGGGTGGCGCCGGTGGCGACACCTAAAACGTGCCGACATGAGGATGCTATGGGGTGCCACTGGTTACACGTCTCGGTCACCTCTTGTTCGCATTGACGGCACTTTGAATAGTGAACGTTACATTTCAGATGTGTTACGACCCGTGGCTCCACCCTTCATTCGATCCCTGCGAAACCCTACGGTTCAGCAGGATAATGCACGACCACATGTTGCAGGTCCTGTACGGGCCTTTCTGGATACGGAAAATGTTCGACTGCTGCCCTGGCCAGAACATTCTCCAGATCTCTCACCAATTGAAAACGTCTGGTCAATGGTGGCCGAGCAACTGGCTCGTCACAATACGCCAATCACTAATCTTAATGGAATGTGGTATCATGTTGAAGCTGAATGGGCAGCTGTATCTGTACACGCCATCCAAGCTCTGCTTGACTCAATACCCAGGCGTATCAATGCCGTTATTACGGCCGGCGGTGTTTGTTCTGTGTACCGATTTCTCAGGATCTATGCACCCAAATTGCGTGGAAATGCAGTCTCATTTCAGTTCTAGTATAATATATTTGTGCAATGAATACCAACAATCTTTAGTTCTAACGTCAGCACACAAACAAGGTGGAAACAAGTACAGAATGTAGGTATTTTAGAGAGCGAAATAATTCTGAATTTCGTAACACACCATTATTCAACTGACAGAAAACTACAGTAGAGTTACACAATGGATTCATATTAGCATGCAGTATTAACAGCAGAGTTTCAAAGTACAGAAATGTAAGTCTACTATATTTGGTAAAAGCTCAATAATACCAACAAATACCAACCTACCCAAGTGCTCCTCGTCTGTGGATATTCATGCTGGTCAGGGAGTTCAGCATGATGCAAGAATATGGGCCTACTGACGGTCCCAACAGTTTCTGACACAACCCGTCGAAACGTAATAAAATTGATAAAGTTCAATACACACAAGTTTGGGTACACGTTATGTATTCGTTTCTCGAAGTGAGATGAGAATTATTCGATTAGTTCATCTCGTAGTGGGAAATACGCTACTCAGAGCCCACGTGGTAATTGACACTGCGCCAATTTACAAGCTCAACCTGAATAACCATACAGAAAAGGAAATGAGATTAGAATATTATTCAAATAAAAAAAAAAAACAACAGTTACAGATAATCTGCTGAATGCGATTAGTAAATTGAATGACTCGAGAACTCTACACAATGTTAACTTGGTAGAAAGAGACATACTCATCGTTCACGAAGAAAAACCCACAAGAGTAATCTACCCGGATATTCACTTCGTACATTGCAAATATACGTTAATCAACTAGTGACCACGGAATCAAGTCCTGGATTCAGCTATCCATTGTGCTGAAGGCATTGATTCAGTATCAAACCTAGTACAGAGTATGAAGTCACCGAAGTTCACACGACAAACTGAAAAACCTTTTAGAACAAAAGTGCAGCCTCCCGGAATGAATGCTTTGACTGCTAATTCAAGTAAACGCCATAATGACCTACATCAAAACGAGCAACACTGTTCGATCAGGCACTGAAAGTCCGACGGTACCGACCGGCCGACGTATCATCCTCGGCTCTCAGGCGTCACCGGATGCGGATACGAAGAGGGCACGTGATAGGCACACCACTCTCCCTGCCATTGTCAGTTTCTGTGACGGTTGTTGCCACTTCTCAATCACGTAGCTCCTCAATTGGCACCCACTTGCCAACAGCACTCGCAGACACACACGGTGACCGATCCAAGTACAAGCCAAGCCCGACAGCTCTTAACTTCGTTGATCTGACGGGAACCGACGTGACCACTGCGGCAGTTTAATTACCTGCATGAGAAAACGAAAGTTTAACTAACTCCAACCAAACAGAAACTTATGCCAAGCACGCTCTGAAGAGCACGAGGTACTCACGGCGAAGCTTTAAGGAACAGTGCCCTGAAAAACATTTTAGTCACTGGCCGTTATCCAACAGGGCTTGCCTGTTCTCTTCACCGCGTGGCGACATACTGGACATATTGCAAAACCGCTAATAAAGCCGCTGGGCTCCTGGCCAATCGAACGATGCCAAAAAAGCCGGAATGGCCGTTTCTCCATACCGCGGCAGGTTGCTGGACGTGTTTAAATAGAGCTCAGTGGAAAATTTCTGCGACAGTAGGCGCTTGGCTAATTAAAAGAAACTGAAAAGGTGGGACGACTGTTGCTCCAACGATGCCAGGTTATCGAACATGTTTGTTCAGGTCTCAATGGAAAGTTTCCACGACTCTATACAGAAAAAGGAAGAAGCTGCTCTGATATCTACAGCTAAAAATGTACAATTAATTACACACATGTCTACACATCACAGAACATCTTTATGGTGGGGATTACGGAAAGAAAAGAGGTTGGTAATGTGAGAGGCAAAACAGAACAAATTGATCTCTACGAACTCCTTATACAAGCAGAGGGCAGAAGTATGAACAATAACAGAAAGCTAATCTTCTAGGCCGATCGCGAAGTATAATACATGACATTTATATGAAAGACGGTTGAAATTGATCCCTTTCAGCCACTGTAATGCTCTCCAAGTGAAATGCATACACATTACAAAAATGGATGTATGTACCTGCATATTTTCCACATCACCTACTTAAATACTGGACCGATTTCAACCAAACTTGGTACACATATCCCTTACTGTCAGGCAACAACTATAGGGGTAATAACCACCTACCTATCATAGTTCAGGAGATATGACGTCATAAACAATGAAATGCACGAAAAACTGCCGCATCTTACATGTAGTTTAAATTTATTGCATCTGTGCTACTAACTACATTCGCAATAACAGTATCTAAATAAGTCGCTGAATACATCTACATAAATACATCGCTGTCTGACACGTAGCTCAAGAGATATCATGTCATGAACACTGAGATGCGTGAAAAAATGCCGCATCACGCATGACTTTTAATACATTTGTTCTTTACTAATAACAGATTCCTACTGTCAATTGAACTCAAGGAGATTCCTAACATCTGGCGGCGCTTTTGACAGCTTTCAACTGCGAAGCGCAAACAGCTGTACAAAAACAGTAGCCATCTATAGCGCTATTAAGAAACGTTGCGATACAGACGTTTACAAAATCGCGTTGTAGACACATAATGCAGTTCTGCCCATTGTACATCGATCTTTGTCCGATTGATTCATAGTTTCAAAGGTGTTCAAAATGGTTCAAATAGCTCTGAGCACTACGGGACTTAACTTTTAAGGTCATCAGTCCCCTAGAACTTAGAACTACTTAAACGTAACTAACCTGAGAACATCACACACATCCATGCCCGAGGCAGGATTCGAACCTGCGACCGTAGCAGTCGCGCGGTTCCAGACTGTAGCACCTAGAACCGCTCGACCACCCCGGCTGGCTTCAAAGTTGTTTTCACGAATTAATGAAAATGAAATTTTTTTGATATTACACTACAAGCACAGTTAATCTTTTGATTTTGTTTCTAATAAAAAAATTGCAAAATTGAACACTCGGGTAACGCAGGGTTTTCAGCTAGTTTGCAGTAAAGAACAAAGGAAAGAAATCTTTCAGAAGTGCTAAATGTTTTACAACAAAGTTATGATTTTTTGCAATGATAGCGGGACTTATGGACACACTGTTTAGCATGGACCAGGAAATTTTCAGGTTACCTGAAATGTTACGCTGTTACGACTCCTGTCATCAACACGTTGTTGCCCACCGCAAGTGACTGGCGACTCCAGTTGTTCCCTGGCACATGCCAGACACGATACAACTTTGACACAGTGGTTCGTGAATATGTCAGCCTGCACGATTGCGGCTATCGTTTTTCTGTTGCTTTTGGCACCTGCGATCTGCCTTCGAGCCTCCTGTCTTGTCCATCCTGCACTTCGCTGATACCCCAGTTCACGGCCTGATGACGTTACAGTCACGTGTCATGCCGAAATCTTCCATTCGCGGATGCAACATGAGCATACTTTCCCTCTCTCTCTCTCTCCACTACTGCAGTTGTCTTAAACTAATTATGGGTGTGTATCTTGAACACGCCTGAAAATCGACATCAGCCCTCGGACACAAACAAATCGATCTGAGTATTTCAAATTCCTAAGCGGAATTTCTTTCCACCACAAGCAATCGTAACGGCAAACTCCTAGGCACTACATCACAGCAGTTTACAACCTCAGTCACGTAGACGGATTTCGATATGATTCGCATCAAAAAATGAAACTGCAGCAATGTGGAATATAACATTTTAGGAAGATGTAAGAGTATGTCCAATAACACACGCGGCCGGGATAAATGAATCGAATGTGCTAGGAGTAAATAAAATTACACGGTGTGCAATAGAGCTGAAACAGTAATTTATATTCCAGAGATGATGCATACAGTATTTCCGTGCCCTACATTTTGATGACGCTATTTGTTTTCAAGCGGAATGAATTTATGTAAATTCGTAGCCTTGCGGCGCTGCTAAATAGGCTTGGTTTTCAAAGTAAATTTCAATACTGTGCTTGTGCGAGATGAATTTTACGATCATAGAAATAACTCAGAATGTATTAATCAGGATTAGGATTGAGCCTCGGGAATCTTGTAGAGTTTTTCGAGAATTGAGATTTTCTCGAAAAGTCACCTGTAGAACATTCTTTATTTCATTTAGTTATGAACAACGAAACTGTCCCATACGGAGTGAACAAAGTGTTGTGGACCGTGCTGTTATTAAAGGAATTATTCAATATTTATCTGGAGCGCTGCAGGAAAACTACATAAAACATAATTTTGGGTGGCTTGTTCATCGTCTGGTCCACGTAGCAACGAATGCGACTACCGAAATAATAATTGTCAGTCACGGTATGCAATTTAGTCACGTATGTGCTTATTGGTAACTTGAACGCTTTCATATGAAACGTGTAGCATTGGTACATATTTGAGATTGACTCCAGACACTTGCTTGTATACATATAGAATGTCTCCACATGAATTTATGAATTTCCCCTCTCACATTAATGGCTTACATTGCTGAATAAAGTGTAGCATTAAAATATAGTTAATTACCAATGTCTCTAAATTGACCAAATAAGTGTAGTATCGTATAAGACTGCGACGATATCTAACGGTTACTGCTAACGAAGTTGCTCTTCCAGACAGTATCCCATACGAGCAAACCAGTTGCGCCTTTGTTTGTGGTTACTCTTACTTTAGGTACCTGGGGATATACATGGCTCTGTTTAAAAAGAATAGCTAAATGTAGCCATAGGGTTCAGCTGTGCACGTCTGCTTTCATGCCCCACAGCTAAAACATAACCTGTAGCTGTGATTCTGCAGTCAAACAGGCTACGCATTGGCTACAACTTCGACTTAATAAAATGTACAGAAATTCAAAACAAAAGTTAAATACATAACTTAATAACAAGGGTTCTACGTCTGTAATTGATGTAGACGACAGAGAATTATGTTGAATAATATTTATTCCGTATACGAAAAGTAGTTCTACAATATTCAGTTAAAATACAGACAAATAATACCCTTAAGTTAAAGTACAGTAAAGTTATGTTGAGAGCATTATGAGAATGGTAGCAAAATTCTCAAACTAAATAGTCGTCAATGATACGCATTTCGTAAACATAACACACGAAGTATTGACCAGCTCAAAACAGTTCATAGTTCAACATGATCTTCACAAATAAACATTCACAATACAGAGAATAATAATTAATACTCTGTCTATCCTCAGTTCCGTAAGACAAGCAGAAAAAAATTGGAGTCTTACATTGGAGAACATCTAGAGCTCTCCAAATACAAAATTCTTCCAGAACCTAAAGTATGGTAGCGGCTATTTACTGTCTAGAATCAAAAACCTCCATGATTGAATAGCACTCGTTACCGCAAGTAGGTCTGCGTCATTCCTAAACTCGCGTAAAAGTGCCCAGAATCGCTCCCTTGAGCTCTTAACTCGAAAAGTCCCACTCTCCACTGGACTCCCATAGTGTTCCACTACTGTTTGCTTTTCCATTGGCTGAAGGCCATCCCCACGAAAAATATATCATTCTTGCGTTGTACAGCCATCATTTGACTCCATATGACCACTTCTTAAATTATCATGCTTTCATATTATCAGTTGTGATTAGTATTTAAATAAAGCTAATGGCAAAATAATTACCTCTTAATTAAATAAATACACAAGTATACAAAATGTGAGGTATTTATGCTGTATTCATTTTCTGTGTAACTGTGGATGGTACGAAATTCTGCATATATATACATGGCTTTCAGAGATGACAGCTTAAGTCCAGTGCTATCATCTTAGATATTGTATGGTGAAATCTCATGCAGTGTTTTAAAGCTTTAATTCAGAAGCTCATTGTGAAAACGTTTATTCTTTGTGAAACATTAAGTTCTGTACTTTTAAAGATATTGAACTACTGTGGTGTTACTGGATGCAGCTCATTTTTCTGAGATCGCAGATGTATTCTGATTTGCTTTAATACTTGACTGTGAATTATTATAGATTCTTGAAGAGCGGTGATAACCCATCTTTAAGCTTGCGTGACACTCGAGCATTGTCTGTCATGCGAAGAGGCCACGTAAGTAACAGCCATCCAAATTCCCCACTTCGGGATTTACCCATTTCAGGCTCGCTGTTAGTCTTTGTACCTAGACTCACCCGTACTGTTTACCTACCTGGATTTGCTGTGGATGCACTTGGCCCTGAACCCACTAACGTTTAGCAGTAGAACAATTTCATCTTATCTTCTCCTACATGCAAGTAACTGTGCAAAATGACTTTGAAAAATCACCGTTTTCTGCGAGTACAATATTTTCTGCTTATTTATCCTGGCAAGATTACAGCCTTACAGTCCTGTCTTACATATAACTACGTGGTCTTCATATTTCATCATTACAGCCGTTATGATACGAATGTTATAAAGGGGCCTACGTTTGGTATGGAATCTAGTACTCTGGTATTTAGAACTAGATATGTTTTGAGCAGTTCTGGTTTCTGGTTTATAAGTTTTCCTGTCGTAGGGACTAGAAAACTTGTTTGATCTTCCTAGGATTGATAATTAATACAAGAGAAAGGGGGTTATCAGATTAATCCTAACAGTTAAAGCGCATCTTGATGAATGGCAAATACAGCTTTTGGAGTTCGAAACCGTTGAACATATTACATAATGAAGATTCGATCGTGGTGGCCGCTCAGTTTTTAAAACTGCCTTAACATATGGCTATTATCAGTGTAGGTAATAGTTTGAAGCCAGTTAAATAATATTCATAAATACAATTAATTAAATGGAATGTATAGCCTTAATCATACCTCTTTTGCACTCCATAGCACATTGAGCAAACAATTACATACACTTTTTAGCAGAACAGTTATCAGAATGTATTATCTTCCAGCGCTAGTTCTTAAAGTCACTATAAATATGAATGGTTCCAAGTTCCTTCCAAAAAAATGAGCAGTTATTATCCCACTAACATTGAAAGTATTTAGCACTTGTTAATGATGAATCCAAGTAAACTTGTCTGTTTGTTGTTATAATAATAATAATATTAATAATAAGAGTGATAATAGTATTGTAGCCTGTCAGTTGGACAGAGAACAAACTTGGGTATAACCAGTCATACTCAGTAACTTCTTAGTTCGTTATATCCAATCCATGAAAACAACCACGAAAATATTATGCAAAGTGGATGATAATTATATAATTTCAGTTTAGCGGTACCACCTTTGCCTTTGATGAAACATGAATGTTGGCAACAATACATTTTGCCTGGAAACTGATATTTAAGAACATATTACAGATGACCCATTTAAATTGGTACAATAACTACCTGATATAGTTAATGTTACGAAGATAAACAGAATTTTCTGTTTCAATTAAAATACACTCCTGGAAATGGAAAAAAGAACACATTGACACAGGTGTGTCAGACCCACCATACTTGCTCCGGACACTGCGAGAGGGCTGTACAAGCAATGATCACACGCACGGCACAGCGGACACACCAGGAACCGCGGTGTTGGCCGTCGAATGGCGCTAGCTGCGCAGCATTTGTGCACCGCCGCCGTCAGTGTCAGCCAGTTTGCCGTGGCATACGGAGCTCCATCGCAGTCTTTAACACTGGTAGCATGCCGCGACAGCGTGGACGTGAACCGTATGTGCAGTTGACGGACTTTGAGCGAGGGCGTATAGTGGGCATGCGGGAGGCCGGGTGGACGTACCGCCGAATTGCTCAACACGTGAGGCGTGAGGTCTCCACAGAACATCGATGTTGTCGCCAGTGGTCGGCGGAAGGTGCACGTGCCCGTCGACCTGGGACCGGACCGCAGTGACGCACGGATGCACGCCAAGACCGTAGGATCCTACGCAGTGCCGTAGAGGACCGCACCGCCACTTCCCAGCAAATTAGGGACACTGTTGCTCCTGGGGTATCGGCGAGGACCATTCGCAACCGTCTCCATGAAGCTGGGCTACGGTCCCGCACACCGTTAGGCCGTCTTCCGCTCACGCCCCAACATCGTGCAGCCCGCCTCCAGTGGTGTCGCGACAGGCGTGAATGGAGGGACGAATGGAGACGTGTCGTCTTCAGCGATGAGAGTCGCTTTTGCCTTGGTGCCAGTGATGGTCGTATGCGTGTTTGGCGCCGTGCAGGTGAGCGCCACAATCAGGACTGCATACGACCGAGGCACACTGGGCCAACACCCAGCATCATGGTGTGGGGAGCGATCTCCTACACTGGCCGTACACCTCTGGTGATCGTCGAGGGGATACTGAATAGTGCACGGTACATCCAAACCGTCATCGAACCCATCGTTCTACCATTCCTAGACCGGGAAGGGAACTTGCTGTTCCAACAGGACAATGCACGTCCGCATGTATCCCGTGCCACCCAACGTGCTCTAGAAGGTGTAAGTTAACTACCCTGGCCAGCAAGATCTCCGGATCTGTCCCCCATTGAGCATGTTTGAGACTGGATGAAGCGTCGTCTCACGCGGTCTGCACGTCCAGCACGAATGCTGGTCCAACTGAGGCGCTAGGTGGAAATGGCATGGCAAGCCGTTCCACAGGACTACATCCAGCATCTCTACGATCGTCTCCATGGGAGAATAGCAGCCTGCATTGCTGCGAAAGGTGGATATACACTGTACTAGTGCCGACATTGTGCATGCTCTGTTGCCTGTGTCTATGTGCCTGTGGTTCTGTCAGTGTGATCATGTGATGTATCTGACCCCAGGAATGTGTCAATAAAGTTTCCCCTTCCTGGGACAATGAATTCACGGTATTCTTATTTCAATTTCCAGGAGTGTATATCGTCCCTCTATTTAAAATGTACAGTGGTGTGCAAAACCTAAGGACGAAAGTAGTTACCGCATGACGTGTCACTGCCAAATGACATAGCTGTATGAAATCAGACAATACATAGAAAGAACTGTTACAGTATAGTATAGCAGGAAAATGAAAGAAATACACAATGAAACGAACACAAATGAATAATTTGTTCAAAGACAATAATAACACAGAAATCACCATGATTCATGATGTCAGTATCAATAAAACTCAACAGCAGCCATGTACTTTAAGATATTATTTTATTCTGAAGGCTACCAGTTTCGGCATTTCATTATGTAGTCTTCAGGCCCATACACAGCTATCCAAAGAAACGATCTCGTCTAATAACACCATAAATCACTATATATAACGATTGAATTCACGATATCTATTGATTTATGGCGCTATACGACAAGATCATTTCTTCAAATAGACGCGTATGGGGCCTGAAGATGGCATAATGAAATTCCGAACCTGTCAGCCTACAGGATAAAATAAAATAATATCTTAAAGTACACGGCTGCTGGTGAATTTTATTGACATTGACAGTTACTTAAGCAGCCAATGTCCCCTGGACATTACAAACGGCGAGATGTAATTCGTGATAGGACGTATACTCAATGTGAGTGGCAATGCTTACTCTGCAACGTGCTCCTATGCTTGCAGGGTTGGTAAGGATTTCTTGTGATAGGGCGTTCCATTCTTCCATCAGGGCAGTTGACAACTGCTGGGTCGTCACTGGTGCATCGAAATTGCTGCAGTACGTCTCCCCAAGACATCGCACACATGCTCGATGGGATTTAATCCGGGAAAACGAACAGACCAGTCCATTCGCCGAATTTCCTCTCATTGCAAGAGCCCCTCCACTTGCGCTGTTAGATGCGGTTGCGCACTGCCATCTATAAAGACGGAGTCAGGTCCGAATTCACCCCTGGACTTGGGGAACGAGTATAGTGTCACAATAGCGTTGACCCTTGAGTGTACCATGTTTAAAGAGCTGGAGGTCAGTATGCCCATTGACGCCGTAACAGCTGGACCACCGAAACAATCAACTTCGATGAATAATTTAAGTCTGATCCACATAGACAATATTTATTACAAATGTTCCTATATAGTTTTTGAGAGAGCAAAACTACGTGGATTAATTACTGTGAATATGTTAATTTCAGTAAAACCATTTCCAGCTTTTCCCAGCTGGCGAGTCTTACATTGACTACAAAGTCGTATACATACCTGACCTTACATTCTCCTTCATTATCGGTTTTAACGTTAATAATTTCAGGCCTTATCAAGTTGATGTCGATGTACGGCCGAAGTTTACTTCCAGACTTCGTTTAAACGTCCATCAGACTACACTAAACGGCTCAACTCTCTCACTGGACGACTTTCGCGCAATGGTTGAGCCCACATTGCCGCCAATTCTTACTTTAAAGTCTTTACATGGGAGACGCCTAATCGCACCCCCCTTAAGATTTAGTGGTAAGATAGTCCAGTGGATTACCCGCCAAAAACCAAAAACAGATCCCCCATGAAGACAGGAAGAAAGTGTACTGAACTGTGAAAAAAAGCAAAATGGAAACAGTGAGGGGTGTTCAAGAACAAGAGTGTCATAACGAGGAACCTGTTACAGCAACGGCGTCGTGGGTAAGTTGTCATTCTATTTGACTCGCGAGCGGGCAAACCGTGTTCAAAGCAATCTCGTGCCAGTTTTTCTGTAGCCTTGGCAGTTATCATACTACACATTGGTAATGAATATGAGTGATGTGGTAAAAATACATTACTGTCGCAAGTTCAAAATGGTTCGAATGGCTATATGCACTATGGGACTTAACTTCTGAGATCATCAGTCCCCTAGAACGTAGAACTACTTAAACCTAACTAACCTAAGGACATCACACGAGGCAGGATTAGAACCTGCGACCTTAGCGGTCGCACGGTTCCGGACTCAAGCGCATAGAAACGTTCGACCACAGCGGCCGGCACTGTTGCAAGTGGATGTGATGAATTGTGAGAGCAGGTGAGATACCACAGAAATGAAAGCAACAAATAAACGGATGTGAACTTTGTTACAACAAAGGAATTGAAGATTCAAGACTTCCAAAACGGAACGCAACTTCAAAAACATTAAAAGCATATGTTTTGACATAGCACAGAGAAACTACACGACTGTCAAACTCTTGCGTTCATTTGTTGCAGCTTACGTGAAAACTATTACGTTTTCTTCATTTGCTTGGGAGTGATCACATTCACATTTATACATAAATCGGGCAAGGAGGCATATATGGCTCATTCACCAGGTGAACAAAATACTTCCAATCATATGACACACGCACTGCCATCAATGCCGTGTTATGACATACCAGACGTATTTTCCGGTGGAGTAAACGAAACAAATGTGTGGCATTGTTGGCCAGGAGGCCCCATCCGGGGAAGTTCGGCCGCCGAATGCAGGTCTTATTTCTATCGACGCCACATTGGGCGATGTGCGTGTCGGTGATGAGGAGATGATGAGGACAACACAACGCCCAGTCCACGACTGGAGAAAATCTCCAACTCGGCCGGGAATCGAACCCGAGCCTGCTGCACTGGAGACAAGCATATAACCACTCAGCTAAGCAGACGGACTTTTCCCGTTGGCGAATTAGGTTGACTTGTCGCCTTGTCATCAAACGTTTGCGGTTCCCATTTAAAAGTCACTTCCTTTCGGCTGCTTATAAAGCAGTCGTGCAGAATCAACTGTCATTATAGGCCCCTACCATACACCTCGCTGTTGCCAGCGGACGTTACGCCACGACACAGACACACAGTTGAACACAGCGAACAACGGAATAAAAAAATTGGCACGAGGGAGGTTTGGAGACGACTCGCCAGCTTGGCAGTCCACCACCGTAACCACTTAACCTTGTCGCCATTTCTCTTACCGCCTGCTCTATACTGCACTTCTTGTTCTTGAGCTTTTCACTGTTTCTATTTTGCTTTTCTTTTACAGTGCAGTACATCTTCTTCCTGGTTTCATGCTTGATTTTTGTTCAGTTTTCGACGGGCTGTCCACTGAGTCTTCTTACCACTAAATCTGAGGGGAGTGCGATAGTGAGTGTCCCCTTTTTAATATTCAGTCACGCTAAAATGTCTTGCCGAGTCTTTAAATTAGTGTTATATTGGTGATTTTATTTAAACTAAATTATTCTAAAAGTTCCCTTTCTAATGTTACAATTAAATTACATAAAGTTTCGTACAGATAACATAATTTACGCAACGGTATTCAGATCACAATTTCACATACTTCACTACACTGAATTTTATATATCCTGTGGTTTGCTGTCAATTATGTTACGTCACACCTCCAAGCAGTGGCCAGAGCTAATCGTAAACTCATAAAACTACGTTCACATATCCTGGCGCGCCCGACCGACCGACCGCCGTTTCACCCTCTGCCAATGGTTCCATTCGATGCAGTAAGGAGCAGCGTAGGGACAGCATACTGCTCTCACAGATGTTGCCAGTTTTTGTGGCCTGGATCCGCTACTGCTCGCTCAGGTTCGTCCTTAGCTGGCACCACGAGGCTGAGTGCTTCCCGTTCAAGTCCACCAGCCAAGGAAACATTCCTGGCGGTACCGGGAATCGAACCCAGGCCCTCCGCCTTGCTGTTAGCTGCGATGATCACGCAGCTACAGAGGCGAACGGCCAAAACTAATCAGGTAGACAAATGAAATGAATAAATCAATGACTGCACTTTTCTATACGGGCATAGCGTAGCATACACTGATCAGCCGGAACATGACGGCCGATCTACTATCGATATAAACTCGTCCAGGCGACAGCAGCCTCACCTGGAGAGAAAAGACTGCTATCCGGACACATGTGCGATGCATGTAGTATCAATGAGTGTGTTGGCCGAGTGTAGTATGGGGAAGACGAGCGATCTCTCTGAGTTTCACCGAAGGCCTATTGAGATGGCTCGGAAGCTCGGCACGAGCATTTCAGAAACTGCATAACTTGTCGGGTGTTCGAGGAGTGCTGTGGTGAGTGTCTTCAACACGCGGAGAAACCAAAGTGCAGCAGAGTCTAAACGCCATGGGACTGGGCAGCCTCCGCTCATTACAGATGTCGGTCGTCGTAGGGTGAGCAGGCTGGTAAAACAGGACAGGTGGCGTACTGTCACAGAAGCAACATCAGACTTTAATGCTGGGCAGAGCACAAGTGTGTCTGAAAACACAGTGCACCGAACACTCCTAACGATTCCCTTCTGCAGCCGGAGACTTACGCATGTGCCAGTGTTAACAGTTCGACATCGGCTACTGAGACTGAAACGTGACCATCGGCACTGAGCGTTGCCGCAGTGACAGATGGTTGCCTGGTCTGATAAATCACGATATCTTCTTCATCATGCTGATGGGAGGATGCGAATCCGCCGTCTTCCAGGGGAACAGCTCTTTGACATTTACACTACAGGCCATTAAAATTGCTACACCACGAAGATGACGTGCTACAGACGCGAAATTTAACAGACAGGAAGAAGATGCTGTGATATGCAAATGTTTAGCTTTTCAGAGCATTCACACAAGGTTGGCGCCGGTGGCGACACCTACAAAGTGCTGACATGAGGAAAGCTTCCAAACGATTTCTCATACACAAACAGCAGTTGACCGGCGTTGCCTAGTGAAACGTTGTTGTGATGCCTCGTGTAAGGAGGAGAAATGCGTACCATCACGTCTCCGACTTTGACAAAGGTCGGATTGTAGCCTATCGCGATTGCGGTATATCTTATCGCGACATTGCTGATCGCGTTAGCAGAATATGGAATCGGTGGGTTCAGGAGGGTAATACGGAACGCCGTGCTGGATCCCAAAGGCCTCGTATCACTAGCAGTCGAGATGACAGGCATCTTATCCACATGGCTGTAACGGATGGTGCAGCCACGTCTCGATCCCTGAGTCAACAGATGGGGACGTTTTCAAGACAACAACCATCTGCACGAACAGTTCAACGACGTTTGCACCGGCATGGACTATCAGCTCGGAGACCATGGCTGAGGTTACCCTTGACGTTGCATCACAGACAGGAGCGCGATGGTGTGTTCAACGACGAACCTCGGTTCACGAATGGCAAAACGTCTTTTTTCGGGTGAATCTAGGTTCCGTTTACAGCATCATGATGGTCGCATCCGTGTTTGGCGACATCGTGGTGAACGCACATTTGAAGCGTGTATTCGTCATCGCCCTACTGGCGTATCACCCGGCTTGATGGTATTGGGTGCCACTGGTTACACGTATCGGTCACCTCTTGTTCGCATTGACGGCACTTTGAACAGTGGACGTTACATTTAAGATGTGTTACGACCCGTGGCTCTACCCTTCATTCGATCCCTGCGGAACCCTCATTTCAGCAGGATAATGCGCGACCGCATATTGCAGGTCCTATACGGACTGCTGCCCTGGCCAGCACATTCTACAGATCTCTCACCAATTGAAAACGTCTGGTCAGTGGTGGCCGAGGTAACTGGCTTGTCACAATACGCCAGTCACTACTCTTGATTAATTGTGGTATCGTGTTGAAACTGCATGGGCAGCTGTACCTGTACACGCCATCAAATCTCTGTTTGACTCAATGCCCAGGCGTATCAAGGCCGTTTTGACAGCCAGAGGTGGTTGTTCTGGGTACTGATTTCTCAGGATCTATGCACCCAAATTGCGTGAAAATGTAATCACATGTCAGTTCTAGTATAATATATTTGTCTAATGAATACCCGTTTATCATCTGCATTTTTTCTTGGTGTAGCAATTTTAATGTCCAGTAGTATATATTGAGGGATGGAGACAAGCTGGCGGTGGTTCCATTACGCTCTGGGGAACATTCACGTGGGCACCCATGGGTCCAGGAGAGTTCTTGCAAGGCACCATAACGGTCAATTAGTATCATACACTGGTTGCTGACCACGTACACCCTTCATGACTATCATGTTTCCCGATGTCAGTGGTATTTTTCAACAAGATAATGCTCCATGTTACAAGGCCAGTAGTGGGATGGAGTGGTTCAATGAACACCGTGGAATGTGATGTGCTGGCCCCTCAACTCGCCAGATCTGAAACCGATCGAATACACCTCTGCCAGGCACATAAATATGATTTATGGAGTATCCATGTAGATGTAGATGTAGATCTGGGATGTGACTGAACTTGTCGTCAGAGCTCATCGCGTGCCGCCACAGAGTTTACGGGACATAGGTGACGTACGTGCAGGTGTGGTGCCAACTCTACTTAGCGACCGTCCAGCGTCATTGCTTCCATGCTACGAAGCGTCGTCGTAGCTATCCGTGCCAAAGGAGGACATACCGGCCATAATGTCCTGGCTGATAAGTGCATATTGACATTTTATAACCGATAGCAGTTACACTCGACGTATTCTTGGCCAAACGTCGCTTGCGTGTATTCACAGGTGGAATGCGCTAGTAACTTTACACTCAGATGCAGCGTGATTTATTGATACACTAACTGACAAACGCGGCGTTATCGGGTATCCATTTTGCCAATTTTCCATTAGAAACGAAAACAAAAAATGCACATTTTTTGTAGTGTAATATCGAAAGGATTTCATTTCCATGGATTCTTGAAAATACCTTCGAAATTTTGAGTTAATCGTAGAAAGAAATTTGGAAAATGTACAAATGTATAAAAACAGTATCAAAATGAATAAACCTAATATGCAAAGTACAGATCCTCTATAACGTATATTTAACTCAGATCTTGAGTATAAACATTATTTCAAATTACATCTCCAGAAGCTATGATGAGTACATTTAGTAGTAAACAAAAAAAATCTAAACGTTATGCATGATATGTGACAGTTTTTAACATTTGCCAGTGTTTATGATGTTATATCTCCTGATGTGTCGTACAGTGATATAATTTTGTAGGTACATTCCGCAGCATATGAGTATACTGTATTGCAAAAGTGTTGCAAACAGTGTTAGTAGCAAGGAAGTAATAAATTTAAACGTCATGTACGTTTGCGGCAGTTTTTCAAGCACCTCAGTGTTTATCATGTCATAGCTCCTGAACCGTGTGTGGTTCCATGGTATAATTTTTTGGTAAATTTAACGACATATGCGAGTACTGTATGCAAAATTTATTGCGATTAGATTTAGCAGCACAGAAGTAATAACTTTAAACCTCATGCATGAACCGGCAATTTTTCACGCATCTCATTATGTGTGGCGTCATATCGCCTGAACTATGATAGGTAGTTGGTTATTATTCCCACAGAAACTGTTGCCTGAAAGCTATTTGTACGAAATTTGGTTGAAATGGTTCCACTAGTTTAGGAGGAGATGTGGAACATACACACATACACAGGTACATCATTCATTTTTATAATATGCAAGGGGTACAACGTCCGCAGAACGTACGTGATGAGAGAAACTCGTGATAAGCCCGAAGAAAAGAAAGTGAATCAAATTAGATCCGTCGTTTTTCTTGTATTATCTCGGTCCTGAGAAGTGAAGTAAGCAGTACCCCCTCCCCCCTACTAAAGCTACCGAATAGCATGGGATGGCTACATGTAGGTGTTGCTGGGTGAGTCTGCCTTCTAAAGCTGGTAGACACAAAGCAGACGGAGCGGCCAAGGGCCATCGCGCCACTTGTTTTTAAAATAAATCTGCCAGGAGATTGCTCTGCGCGTTGTCGTTGCGGCGTGTTCTGGCGTGCGGAGGAAAGACAAGGGTTTGGAATGAGCTGTCCACCATGGAGATGGAGAAATGAGATTGCCACTTCTCCACCCAAAATTACTTCCAAAGACATGACAACGTGGTCTCTTCGTTACGGCTTGACAGCTCACGCTGTTGGCCTTGTACACCTCACACACGAAGCATAAAAGTTCTGTGCATTCACCTTGCAGCTTGTGTTAGTCGCATCTCTCTCGTAGATCTCGTGCGGCCATAGGTACGTTGATTACACCCATCACAACTGTGATGAGGATAGAGGATACACTAACTGTTCTGAATGATTTCATGATTTTCAAGGATGCTAGAACAACTTTATTGCCATGGTGCACTTTGTCACGACCACAGTACAAACATCACGTATGAATTAAAACCCACTGTCAATCAAAGTACATGACAGAGCGACATAGTTGCAATAATCCTCCTTCGTAACCGGAACTTCCGAACTAAACTCACGATACAGACCTGTTGTCAAGCTATGACAGACCTGACGATGGACTACAATGCTCGTGCAGGTTCAAGTGTCTCGGAGCACGCGGTTCAGCGCATTTTTTTGAACTTGGGGCAACGCAGTGGACGATCGCTACGTGCTGCCATACTGACAAATGACACAACGACACAGTCAACTACGATTGAAGTAAACACGGGATCTACGAGATTGAAGAGTGGATCAAAGGAATAGCGTAACCTGCTCGGGTGAATCACGTTTCTTGTTGCACTAGTCTCCTATAGAAGAGATTCTTTGTGTCCGTAAGACGCGAGCATAGTACATGCTCCAGATTTCTACAACAGACCGACATCAGGGATATAGGACTATAGTTATCTGCGTCTCTTCGCCGACCTTTATTTCCGAAGCCAGTGAGGGAAACCTTTGTACCTCTCGGTAATATGTAATGCCCACACACTGGGGCTTTAATGCGCGTCAGAATCACACTCCTTCCTGCACATCTTAAGACGGACGTATTATGCTCCCTCACCCAGCTTCCTGTTACAGTTTTTTGTGTCCCAAGTAGCGGAAAGGAAAGAAGCTCGCCCCAGTTTGCGAGCGTGGGTAATATTATCAAGCAGCAGCGATTTTAATTAATTACCTCTACAGCATCAGACACTGTAAGGTGTCGTCGACATTTCTGCTCTGATTTGTTTGGAGAATGGGAACGTGGAGGGTATCACAACACTAATGACAAAACAGAAATATTTTCTGAGATCATAACTGAACAAAACACTATATTAAGCAGAGCTCGGCCTTCACTGTCATATACAATTACAAAAGACACAGAACGTGTATTGAAATCATAACCGGGTAGAAAGAAGTATGATAAACGGAGAGACAATGTTGAACCATGACAAGAAGGCCAAAGTGACAAAGTGGGATATTACGGTGGCTGTTATTACCAGTGTGCACCCATTGATTTGGAGTTGGAGTGCGAGATACTTGACTTTAACGAGCGAATGAACGGCTTACATATGCTAGCAACATTTTTGTATTCTTATGAAGATTCGCGTTTGAAACTTAAGTAGATTTTAACGGCTGTCGCCAATTTTGAGTGAATTATGAAGTCTAAACATGACCGCAACTGAAATCTGTTTCCGGGTTTCGGTTCCTCCTTATGTTGGGCATCATTATCATGAAACTTTTTCCCTTGGAAATTTTGTGAATGGTTTCAATTGCGTCTGAATTCCCAAGTAATATTAAATAAAATTTCTTGGGGCAACGCGAAACTACTTCGTCTGGCCATAACTGTGTGTTATTTGATTGCTCTGGAAGAAAGCTCATCGAACTAGAAAACATGAAATATCAGTTCACTTTATTACATAACTGAATAATAGATAAACTTAATTTTGACACACTTCTTTGCCAATTGATTGTTGTATAATTTACAGCTCTCACTGACTTGCAAAGGATCAGTTGATGCACTTATTAGCAAACTGTTCCCTTGCAGTGCAAAATGTAACATTTACGAAAGTACTTTTCATCAGAAATGACTCGTTGGTCCTACACTGATGTTGACTCCATCAGATGAGGTCACGAACCTGACTGATCTCCTGCGTGCTCGGCGCTGTACTGACCTCAGCGAGAGGGCGCTGATATGAAGGTTTCGCTAATGTCTGTGGTACAGGTTCGCGTTGCTAGCTTTGGTGTGGCAGCGCTATCTCTGGATGATAAAAAAAAACCTAATACGGAAATTATAGATACGTCGGTGGGTTGTTCGATTCTAAAAATGTCCTTGATCTGTCGTCTGATTGATTCCTCATTAGTTCCTTTTCTAGTTCTTTGTTTGTTTGCGACCTTGTGGGGCGCCAATCAACGTGTCTTGACATTGACAGTTCTGGGAAGATCCGTTGTGTTAAGGTATGTTACAACACATTCCGTTCATTAGAGTGACATGCCCCGGTACCTAGTTGTAACAGATTAGCTGTATACGCGAGGTTATTGGATATGAACATCAGGCCCATATCACAGGTTTTCTGAAGTTAACCCACCCGGCGCCTTGTATACACAAGCATACATTTTTGTAATTTGTATGAATTAGAGTAAATCTAAGTGTAATATTGTGCAGCATGTAGCAGGCCCAACTGTTCCTGTTCGGGAAGGCTTTTATGAGGTGTAGGCCTCGTTGTGGCTGCTGACTGCGTCATAAAGTATCCAGAAGCATCGAAGATTTACTGTAATTCATACAAATTATAAAAATGTATGCTTGTGTATACAAATTTATATACATGTTATTTCACATTTCCTAACCCCGGGACAGATTTCAACTAAATTGCGTTCACATATCATTTACTTTCTGCAAAGAATCCCCGTGGGGGTAAGAAAAACCCACCCATCAAACCGGTGGGGGTGAAAAGGCAGTGTAGCCCCCGATGAGAAAATATCCATACATTAGTCATCCAGTATTTGAGAATGAGAGCCCTTACAGACTTGAAACAGTTTTGTATATGATTTCAAACCTATACGAAACTTTTTCTCGCTCACGACCGTCAAAAATGATGGAAAGAAAAACGATAATCGCTTCCTACATTTTCGCTGTTTATGCAGTAAAACTGCCGCATTAAGCATGATATTTTTATTTATTGTTTCTTCACTAGTAGTAACTATATTCGTAACACATTTTCAGACAGTGTCCAAGTATACCACTGAATGTACCAGAAAAATTAAATCATTATAATACGAACTTAGTTTAGGAAATAGGACGTCATAAACACTGCGATGCTTGAAAAAGTACCGCATAATGCAATACGCTTAAATTTATTACGTCGTTGCAACTAACTCTATTCGCGACACGTTTCCCACACAACATCCACATCTGCCGCTGAATGTACCTGTAGCAATGCATCACTGTACGACACTTATTCGAGGAGATATGAAATCATAAACACTGATACACATGAGAAACTGCAGTATCATGCATGGCGATTTAATTTATAGCTTCTTTACTACTAATTATAGGCGCAACACATTTCGACTGCAATAGGCAGGTACACCACTGGACGTATTTACAAAGTTATGCCATTGTACAACACATAGTTCAGAAGATACGTTGTCGTAAACATTGAGCTGTGCGATTACGAAACTGTAGGGCGAAATTCGCTAGATATAAGGGTGATATACGTGCATAATGCTGGTGAAATATGTTAAATATGTGTGAAATATATTTCACATGTGTGTATATCGCCAAATGCATGGGTAAAAAGATCGTCTTAAGCCCATGGAACGATTTCAATCATATTTGGTACAACTAATATTTACAATCATCATCATCATTTAAGACTGATTATGCCTTTCAGCGTTTAGTCCGGAACATAGTCCCCATTATAAAATTCCTCCATGATCCCCTATTAAGTGCTAACATTGCTGCTTCTTCTGATGTTAAGCCTATTACTTCAAAATCATTCTTAACCGAATTCAGGTACCTTCTCCTTTGTCTACCCCGACTACTCCTACCCTCTACTGCTGAACCCATGAGTCTCTTGGGTAACCTTGCTTCTCCCATACGTACAACATGACCCCACCATCCAAGCCTGTTCGCCCTGACTGCTACATCTGTAGAGTTCATTCCCAGTTTTTCTTTGATTTCCTCATTGTGGATACCCTCCTGCCATTGTTCCCATCTACTAGTACCTGCAATGATCCGAGCTACTTTCATATCCGTAACCTCAACCTTATTGATAAGGTAACCTGAATCCACCCAGCTTTCGCTCCCATACAACAAAGTTGGTCGAAAGATTGAACGGTGCACAGATAACTTAGTCTTGGTACTGACTTCCTTCTTGCAGAAGAGAGTAGATCGTAGCGGAGCGCTCACTGCATTAGCTTTGCTACACCTCGTTTCCAGTTCTTTCACTGTGTTATCATCCTGTGAGAATATGCATCCTAAGTACTTGAAACCGTCCACCTGTTCTAACTTTGTTCCTCCTATTTGGCACTCAAGCCGTTTATATCTATTTCCCACTGACATTACTTTCGTTTTGGAGATGCTAATCTTCATACCGTAGTCCTTACATTTCTGATCTAGCTCTAAAATATTACTTTTGCAAACTTTCAATCGAATCTGCCATCACAACTAAGTCATCCGCATATGCGAGACTGCTTATTTTGTGTTCACATATCTTAATCTCACCCGGCCAGTCTATTGTTTTCAACATATGATCCATAAATAATATGAGCAACAGTGGGAGACATGTTGCTGCCTTGTCTGACCCCTGAAACTACTCTGAACCATGAACTCAATTTACCGTCAACTGTAACTGCTGCCTGACTATCTATGTAAAGACCTTTAATTGCTTGCAAAAGTTTGCCTCCTATTCAATAATCTCGTAGAACAGGCAATAACTTCCTCCTAGGAACCCGGTCATATGCTTTTTCTAGATCCTTAAAGCATAGATAAAATTCCCTGTTCCACTCGTAACACTTATCCATTATTTGCCTTAAGCAAAAGATCTGGTCCTGACAACCTCTAAGAGACCTAAACCCACACTGATTTTCATCCAATTGGTCCTCAGCTAATACTCGCACTTTCCTTTCAACAATACCTGAGAAGATTTTACGCACAACGCTGATTAAAGAGATACCTCTGTAGTTGTTACAATCTTTTCTGTTTCCATGTTTAAAGATTGGTGTGATCACTGCTTTCGTCCAGTTTGATGGAACCTGTCCCGACTCCCACGCCATTTCAATTATACTGTGTAGCCATTTAAGACCTGACATTTCACTGTATTTGAAGAGTTACGACTTAATTTCATCCACCCCAACCGCTTTATTGCACTGCAATCTATTGACCATTTTCTTCACTTCCTCAAATGTGATCCTATTTCCATCATCATTCCTATCGCATTGTACATCGAAATCTGAAACATTACTGATCGTATTTTCGCCTACATTGAGCAACTCTTCAAAATATTCCCTCCATCTGCCCAAGGCATCCACAGGATCCACCAGCAGTTTTCCTGACCTGTCCAAAGTACTTGTCATTTCCTTCTTACCTCCCTTTCGAAGACACTAATTACACTCCAGAATGGTTTTCCAGCAGCTTGAGCCAAAGTCTCCAACCTGTTTCCAAAGTCTTCCCAAGATTTCTTCTTGGATGCTGCAATTATCTGTTTCGCTTTATTTCTTTCTTCAACATAACTTTCTCAGTCTACCCGAGTTCTAGTATGTAGCCATTTTTGATACGCCTTCTTTTTCCTTTTACAGGCTGCCTTGACTGTGTCATTCCACCAAGCTGTTTGGTTCATCCTACCTTTACACACTACTGTTCCAAGACATTCTTTAGGCACTTCTAGTACTGTGGCCCTGTACCTTGTTCATTCCTTTTGCAATGGCTGTAATTGATTATATTCAACTAAGTGGTACCTTTTCGAGATCACTGTTATGTCCTTGAGCCTGATTTCCTTATGCTGAAGTTACTCCACTCTTATTCTCCTACATATGGACCTGACCTCCTGCACTTTCGGCCTCACAATACAGAGGTAAGAACCACGAACCTCCTATTGGCGTGAGAGTGATAAGAGAAGAGAGAAGGGTGGATGGGGAGATGGGTGCAAGGAGGACAGACAGGTAGGGAGAGTGAGAGATGGGCATAGATAGGGAAGGAGGAAATGGACAGAGGGGAGAGCAGAAGAAGAAGAGAGAAAAGGGAGAGGAAGATTTGGACAGAGAGAGATGTGAGGAGGTGGACACAGAAGGTAAAGGGGAGGAGATGAAAAGGGGGAGAGGTGAGGAGAAGATGGACTGAGATAAGGTGAGGAGGAGATGGAGAGAGAGGGGAGGAGACTGACAAAGAGAGAGGTTGGAGGATATGGAATTGGGGAAGGAGGAGATGAACAGAGGGGAAAGAAGAGGATGTACATAGAAGGGATGATCAGGGGCGACTGACAGATAGAGGGGGGGAGGGGGAGATGGACAGAGAGAGGGGCGGAACGAGAGGGACAGAGAGTGAGGGTGGAGGAGATGGACAGAGGGAGGAAGTGGTGGAGATAGGGGAATGAAGATATGGACTAATGGAAGAAGGAAATAAATACATAACCAGACAACTAAGGATACTCAGCTAGTTTGTAAAGTCGATCCGATGAAGCATACACAATCGACACGTTCGGAAAAAAAAACGGGTACCTACCTGTGTGGTACCGAAAAGGTGGCGACGTGTAAAGGATAGGGGCTGTTGCGACTCGCAAGCCGCGAGCAAGCTTGCAGGTGAGGCCCCGTAATTACCCCTAATGGAGAAGGACTCGCGTCGCAGTCGGGCGGGAGAGCGCAGGTGGGGAGAGGAAAGGCCGTGGCGCGTAATTTCCCTGGAGACGGGCCGCCAGGTTTCCTGTTGTCTTCAGATTGCGCGCCGCCGCCGCAGCCGCCGTAATCAGTGGCCGTCGGCGCCGCAGCGGCAAATTGAGAGGTAAATTCTGCTGCCGGCGCTCTCCACGGACTGATGCCCGCGATTCCGGACTATTTAGCCCCGCAGTTCTGCCTTCACCCGATACCGGTGTCTAGCTGGCCGGAGGGAGGCTTTTATTTTTTATTTTTATTTTCCTAAATCGGCTTTCGGGATGTGTCCGTACAGCCATCTCAACAGTGGAAGATTGATATTGTGTTTCGACAACTCAGGACATCTATTAGGCCCAAGCAGTGCATTGGTCAGGCGACGCCATGCAAGCGGTTTTCGTGTCAGATATGACAGTACGAAGATAAAGACAACAAAACATCCAGCCCCCGAACGAAGAAAATCTCTGACCCCGCCAGGAATCAAACCCGGCTTCCTCCGGCAAGTAATCTGCCAAACTGACCAGGCCGACGAGGAGAATTTTCGCCGTACTTCTACATGATTTCACCACCTGCAGACATCGGGTCAGTCTGTATTCGAATTGTAGTAGCAGTTTTATCTATTGGTCAAATGTGTGTGAATTCCTAAAGGACCAAACTGCTGAGATCATCGGTCTCTAGACTTACACACTACTTATACTAACTTATGCTTAGATATCGAAATAGACGAAAGAGGGATAGAGAAACAATTAAAATTTTTCAAAAGAGTACACGAAGGAACTTGCCCCCCTTCTTGCAGCGGTGTACCGAAGGTCTCTAGATGAGCGTAGGGTTCCACAGGATTGGAAAAGGGCACAGGTCATCCCCGTTTTCAAGAAGGGACTTCGAACAGATGTGCAGAACTATAGACATATATCTCTAACGTCGAAAAGTTGTAGAATTTTGGAACACGTATTATGTTCGAGCATAATGACTTTTCTGGAGACTAGGAATTTACTCTGTAGGAATCAGCATGGGTTTCAAGAAAGACGATCGTGTGAAGCCCAGCTCGTGCTATTCGTCTTTGAGACTCAGAGGTACATAGACACTGGTTCCCAGTTACATGCCGTGTTTCTTGACTTCCGCAAGGCGTTCGATACAGTTCCCCACAGTCGTTTAATAAACAAAGTAAGAGCATATGGACTATCAGACCAATTGTGTGATTGTATTGAAGAGTTCCTAGATAACAGAACGCAGTATGTCATTCTCAATGGAGAGAAGTCTTCCGAAGTAAGAGCGATTTCAGGTGTGCGGCAGGGAAGTGTCGTAGGACCGTTGCTATTCACAATATACGTAAATGACCTTGTGGATAACATCGGAAGTTCACTGAGGCTTTTTGCGGATGATGCTGCAGTATATCGAGAGGTTGTAACAATGGAAAATTGTACTGAAATGCAGGAGGATCTGCAACGAATTGGTGCATGGTGCAGGAAATGGCAATTGAATCTCAATGTAGACAAGTCTAATGTGCCACGAACACGTAGAAAGAAAGATCCTTTATCATTTAGCTACAATATAGCAGGTCAGCAACTGGAAGCAGTTAATTCCATAAATTATCTGGGAGTAGGCATTAGGAGTGATTTAAATGGAATGTCCATATAAAATTAATCATCGGTAAAGCAGATGCCAGACTGAGATTCATTGGAAGAATCCTAAGGAAATGCAGTCCCAAAACAAAGGAATTAGGTTACAGTACACTTGTTCGCCCACTGCTTGAATATTGTTCACCAGTGTGGGATCCGTACCAGATAGTGTTGATGGAAGAGATAGAGAAGATCCATCGGAGAGCAGCGCGCTTCGTTACAGGATCATTTAATAATCGCGAAAGCGTTACGGAGATGATAGATAAACTACAGTGGAAGACTCTGCAGGAGAGACGCTCAATAGCTCGGTATGGGCTTTTGTTGAAGTTTCGAGAACATACCTTCACCGAGGAGTCAAGCAGTATATTTGCTCCCTCCTACGTATATCTCGCGAAGAGACCATGAGGATAAAATCAGAGAGATTAGAGCCCACACAGAGGCATACTGACAATCTTTATTTCTACGAACAATACGAGACTGGAATAGAAGGGAGAACAGATAGAGGTACACAAAGTGCCCTCCGCCACACACCGTCGGGTGGCTTGCGACGTATGGATGTAGATGTAGATGCTAAGACCAACACACACACCCATGCCCGAGGAAGGATCCGAACCTCCGGCGGAAGGGGCCACGCAATCCGTGACATGGCGCCTCAAACCGCGTGCCCACCCGGCGCGGCGTTTATCTATTCATGGATGACTTATCCATTGTATTACACGTGTCATGGGATTCCAGATTAAGAAGACTAAGAAACGACTCACAAATAGGGTTAGACGAAAATATGGAATCATCGTGAGAAGCGCATGTTTAAACACACCTCCACATGCTAGTCAAGCCTGCTGCTTGTGCTGTTGTATTTGATCACGAATCAGACTTGTGCAATGTCTTCAATACTGTTGCACATCAGTATAATTTTACTATACACACTTAAATATTTTAAAAGTTCTACCAGGCGATATCAGAACAGAGAAGGTCAGCGCTGGGCCAGCGTGCCAATCGGAATGTCCCTAAGGTGTATCGTCAGTGCAACAGATGTCAGGGCAAATGGCGAGCGTTGCCACAAAACCTGGAAATAAGGAGTGCGGGAACAGGAATGTTGCCGTGCTGAATAACAAGGCACCATGAGGTAACACTGTGTAACTTGGAGGTCCGAGCGCCTTTGTAAAATCAAACGTAGCCAGGAAGAACCAAGCTCGGCGACCCAGAATAACTGATCAGCTCGGGGGGAACACAATAGTAACTGACATTGCCTTCTATTTTGATTTGGACTTCAGGGCGACGATTCATTGTAACTGCCAGTGGCTCCCTGCTACGGTAACATAATGGCAAGTGACAGGTAAAATGGCTGGGGCTAAGAGAGACCCTGTATGTCTTCCGAGACTATAGTCACATTTGACAAGTTACAAGAAAACGAAGCTGTTCTCAGCTATCCTGATATCTCCTGTGATGATCCTGGGTACATTTTCAATGACTCAGATGACTCGGAGGTTTCTAAATTTTCAAATCTGTTGTCAATAGCATGTTCCACGAACATAATGGTAAGTGCACGTACACACCACTATGTTCTTGAAATGCATGAAGTGTGACACTATTGTTGTATGGGTAATGTTGAAGACTTGATGGTGTGTATATTGCATATTCCTTCATTTTGATTCGTACAACAAATAATAATAACAACAACAATAATTATAGTAACAATAGCAAAGTCTTTGTTGCTCTTCACGTAACATTCGAAGGACTTAGAAATGACTTTAATATCGAGTAGTCTGTCACTGTCTCTGATACCTGTCACGAAGGGGCAGATGAGCAGGGGGAAAGGTGATTTTGGAAAAGGTTGAGATGCACCTGACAACGGAAGTTTAAGTAGAAGAGGTGTAATACAAGCAAAGAATACGTGTCTCACTATAGAAAAACTCTAGACAAATTGGAATTAGGACATAATTGCCATTGTCCTCTTAAAACTGTTGAGAAAGTGTGGGGAAGCAATGTGAGGCAAAAGTTCAAAATTTTGGGAAACTGGTCACTTTGATGTTCAGAATGAATCTGGCTGTCAACCTAAAGAACGTTCGCAGGTGGAAGGTGATTTCTGAATACCAACCATATTTATTTACCAGCGAGACATTGTGTCATGACATCTGGCGCGAAGAAAGTTTGTAGAAACGTGGGAAGAAAATTCAGTTCGTACTCTTCGATTAAAATACGACCGATTCATTGAAGAGAAGAAAGTTGCTAACTTTATGTTCCTCGTAGATTACATACCTTTTGTTCGTTATGGATTTTTCTTGTCACTGAAACCAACACGTTTGCACAATGGTCACATGCATGAAGAGGGTGACGAGTGATGAAATACTTTCAAACAACGAGTTATACAATTAAATTTTCTAATAGATCTATGTAAATGTTTTCATATGATTATCTGTCAGTCTGTTTCTTTGTAAGTGTGTTTGATTTGGGTAAGATAATGGCGTCTCCACTACAGTAATGGTTTGTTTTTGTATATTTAATGTCGTATAGCCCGTTTCCTGTTCTTTTTATGTCTGCGTGGAAGAATATAGATGTTTAAAGCAATCCAAAACAAAATAGTTGTTAGAAAAAATCTAGGGGTAGCGTCTTTAATTATTAATCAAAACGTTCCCGGTCTCAGGTTCGAACCCGCCATCGCTAAAATTTTGATTAATAATAATCTTCCCGGCGGGGTCAGGGATTTTCTCTGCCTCGTGATGGCTGGGTGTTGTGTGATGTCCTTAGGTTAGTTAGGTTTAAGTAGTTCTAAGTTCTAGGGGACTGATGACCATAGATGTTAAGTCCCATAGTGCTCAGAGCCATTTGAACCATTTTTGAATAATAATCATTGGCGGCCGAAGACTTCCAGCATAAGAAGTTATCCTCATTGTGATAACGGCCTTGTCAGAGAGTGCGGAAGAGAGGACAGAGGTTTAGAGCACTTCTTTACCCTTGGGGTGGGAAACTGCCCCTAAAGCCGGAAAATTCAGAAGGCAATGGAAACCACTGCATTAAAGACACATGACGTGTAACCGCAGGAAATGTGCCCTTTAATTGGAAAGAGTGTCACGATGATCTCTCAATTGCCAAAAGATTCCGGTATTGCCCCATTCGGATCTCCGGGAGGGGACTGCCAAGGTGTAGGTGACGATGTGTTAAAAAGATTAAATAATCAGTGAAAGGATAATGTTCTACGAGTCGGGATGTGGAACGTCAGAAGCTTGTGATAGGGAAGCTAGAAAATCTGAAAAGGGAAATCCAAAGGCTCAACCTAGATATAGCGGGGGTCAGTGAAGTGAAATGGAAAGGAGACAAGGATTTCTGGTCAGATGAGTCTAAGGTAATATCAACAGCAGCAGAAAGTGGTATAACGGGAGTAGGATTCGTTATGAACAGAAAGTGGGGCAAAAGGTGTGTTACAGTGAACAGTCCAGTGATAGGGTTGTTCTTATTAGAACTGACGTCAAACGAACACCGACAACAAGAACTCATGTGTACATGCCGACGTCGTAAGCTTAAGATTTAAGAGATAGAGAAAGTGTATGAGGATATTGAAAGGGTAGTAGAGTACGTAAAGGGAGATGAAAATGTAAAAGCCATAGGGTATAAGAATGGAGTTCAGGGGAAGGGGCAGAAGAAAAGGCTACAGGAGAATATGGGCTTGGGACAATAAAAAAGAGAGGGGTAAGACTAATTGAGTTCTGTAATAAATTTCAGCTAGTAATAGCGAATTCTCCGTTCAAGAACCACAAGAGGAGGCGGTATACTTGAAAAAGACCTGCTGATAAGGGATGATTTCAGTTAGATTACATCATAGAGAGAGATTTCTAAATCAGATACTGGACTGCAAGGCGTAGCCAGGAGTAGATCACAGTGTGGTAGTGATGAAGAATAGGCTGAACTTCCGTCGATTCGTCAGGAAGAATCAAGACGCAAAGAAGTGGGTGGGATACGGAAGTACTAAAGAATTACGAGATACTCTTGAAATTCTCTAAGACTCAGTAACAGCTCAGTAGGCAGTACAGTTGAAGAAGAATGGACATCTCTAAAACTGGTCCTCACAGAAGTTGGAAAGAAAAATATAGGTGTAAAGAAAGTAAGTGCGATGAAACCATGGGTAAGAGGAGAAATACTTCAGTTGATCGACGAAGGAAGGAGCTACAAACATGTTCTGAACTGGAAACTCAGGAATACAGAAATACAAGTCACTGAGCAATGAAATAAAAAGGCAATGCAGGAAAGCAAAGACGCAATGGCTGCATGAAAAATGTGAATAAATCGTAAAAGAAATGATTGTCGGAAGGACAGACTCAGCATACAGGAAAGTCCAAACAACCTTCGGTGACTTTAAAAGCATGAGTGGTAACTTTAAGAGTGAAACAGGAAGTTCACTGTTAAACGCAGAGGAGAGAGCAGATAGGCGGAAGGAATACATTGAAAGCCTCTGTGGGAGGGGGGGGGGGGGAGATTTATCTGATGTGACAGAAGAAGTAATAGGAGTCGATTTAGTAGGTATAGGAGATCCAGTATTAGAATCAGTATTTAAAAGAGCTTCGCAGGACTTAAGATCAAATAAGGCAGAATGCATAGATAACATTCCATCGCAATTTCTAAAATCATTGGGAGATGTGGCAACAAAACGATGATTCACGTTGGTGTGTTGAATGTATGAGTCTGGCGACATTTGACTTCCGGAAAAATATCATTCACACAATTTCGAAGATTGCAAGAGCCGAGAAGTGCGAGAATTATCTCACTATCAGCTTAACAGCTCATGCATCCAAGTTGCTTACAAGAATAATATACAGAAGCATGGTAAAAAAATTGAGAATGTGTTAGACGACGATCAAAGTGGTTCAAATGGCTCTGAGCACCATGGGACTCAACAGCTGAGGTCATCAGTCCCCTAGAACTTAGAACTACTTAAAACTAACTAACCTAATGACATCACACACATCCATGCCCGAGGCAGGATTCGAACCTGCGACCGTAGCGGTCGTGCGGTTCCAGACTAAAGCGCCTAGAACCGCTCGGCCACATCGGCCGGCAGATGACGATCAGTCTGGCTTTAGAAAAGTTAAAGGCACCCGAGAGGCAATCCTGAAGTTACGGTTGATAATGGAAGCAAGACTAAAGTAAAATAAAGACACGTTCATAGAGTATGTCGACCTGAGAAAAGAGTTCGACAATCTAAAACAGTGCAAGATGTTTGAAATTCTGAGAAAAATAGGAGTAAGCTATAGGGAGAGACGGATAATATATAATATGTACAGGAGCCAAGATGGAATAATAAAAATGGATTACCAAGAAAGAAGTGCTCGGATTAAAAAGTTGTAAGACAGGAATGCAGTCTTTCCCCCCTACTGTTGAATCTGTACACCGAAGAAGCTATGATGGAAATAAAAGAAAGGTTCAGAAATTGAATCAAACTTCAATGTGAAACGGTGTCAGTAACAGGATTTGCTGATGACGTTGCTATCCTAAGTGAAAGTGAAGAAGAATTACATGATATGTTGAATGGAATGAACAATGTAATGAGTACGTAATATGGATTGAGAGTAAATCGAAGAAAGACTAAGGTAATGAGAAGTAGTAGAAATGAGAACAGGATTGATGGTCACGAAGTAGATGAAGTTAAGGAATTCTGCTACCTAGGCAGTAAAATAACTAATGCTGGACGGAACAAGAAGGACATCAAAAGCAGACTAGCATTAGCAGAAAGGGCATTGCTGGCCAAGAGAAGTCTACTAATATTGGATATCGGTCTTAATTTAAAGACGAAATTTCTGAGAATTTACGTTTGGAGTACAGCATTGTATGGTAGTGAAACATGGACTGTGGGAAAACTGGAACAGAAGAGAATCGATGAATTTCAAATGTGGTGCCACAGACGAATGTTGGAAATTAGGTGGACTGATAAGGTAAGGAATGAGGAGGTTCTGCGCAAAATCTGAGAGGAAAGGAACATTGGAAAATCTTGATAAGGAGAAGGGACAGGATGATAGGACATCTGTTAAGACATGAGGGAATAACTTCCACGGTACTAGAGGGAGTTATAGGGGGCAAAAACTATTGATAAAGGCAGATATTGGAATAAATCCAGTAAATAATTGAGGACTTAGGTCGCAAGTGCTACTCTGAGGTGAAGAGGTTGGCACAGGAGGGGAATTCGTGCCGGGCCGCATCAAGCCAGTCAGAATACTGTGCATTCCTGACCCCCCCCCCCCCCCCCCCTACCCAGGGAAAAATCTCTGAACTCTCATTTTGGAGATTACCAGTTTGTTTACCTGAGCAGCTCAGTTACTGAATTACCAGAGTGAGGCAAAGGCTGCAGACAGGTCTGATAAAAAAGGGCAAATGCTCTCACACACCCAGAGCCACCACATCATAACCACGGGCTGGCCCTTCAAATAACGAGGCTTTCAGAGCTCAGACACACATACAGTCATGCTGCCGTTATGGCCTTGCCATGGGAACCAGAGAGAACGAAAGGCTACTGAGTTTCTTCGAAATAAGTGTCCAAGGAACAGAAAAACAACTGGAATCACTCAACAGAGGAAAGTCCACTGGACCTTCGATTCTACACAGAGTACGCGAAAGAACTTGCCCCCCTTCTAACAGCCGTGTACCGCAAGTCTGTAGAGGGACTGAAGGTTCCAAATGGTTGGAAAAGAGCACAGGTAGTCCCAGTCTTCAAGAAGGGTCGTCCAACAGTTGCGCAAAACTATAGACCTATATCTCTGACGTCGATCTGTTGTAGAATTTTAGAACATGTTTTTTGTTCGAGTATCATGTCGTTTTTGGAAACCCAGAATCTGCTCTGTAGGAATCAACATGGATTCCGGAAACAGCGATCGTGTGAGACCCTACTCGCTTTATTTGTTCATAAGACCCAGAAAATATTAGATACAGGCTCCCAGGTAGAAGCTATAATAACAGACCAGCTGTGTGGCTGGATTGAAGAGTTTTTAGAAAACAGAACACAGCATATTGTTATCAATGGAGAGACGTCTACAGACGTTAAAGTAACCTCTGGCGTGCCACAGGGGAGTGTTATGGGACCATTGCTTTTCACAATATATATAAATGACCTAGTAGATAGTGTCGGAAGTTCCATGCGGCTTTTCGCGGATGATGCTGTAGTATACAGAGAAGTTGCAGCATTAGCAAATTGTAGTGAAATGCAGGAAAGTCTGCAGCGGATAGGCACTTGGTGCAGGGAGTGGCAACTCATCCTTAACATAAACAAATGTAATGTGTTGCGAATACATAGAAAAAAGGATCCTTTATTGTATGATTATATGATAGCGGAACAAATACTGGTAGCAGTTACTTCTGTAGAATATCTAGGAGTATGAGTGCGGAACGATCTGAAGTGTAATGATCATATAGAATTAATTGTTGGTAGGGCGGGTGCCAGGTTGAGATTCACTGGGAGAGTCCTTAGAAAATGTAGTCCATCAACAAAGGAGGTGGCTTACAAAACACTCATTCGACCTACACTTGAGTATTGCTCATCAGTGTGGGATCCGTACCAGATCGGGTTGACGGAGGAGATAGGGAAGATCCAAAGAAGAGCGGCGCGTTTCGTCACAGGGTTATTTGGTAACCGTGATAGCGTTACGGAGATGTTTAGCAAACTCAAGTGGCAGACTCTGCAAGAGAGGCGCTCTGCATCGCGGTGTAGCTTGCTGTCAAGGTTTCGAGAGGGTGCGTTTCTGAATGAGGTATCGAATATATTCCTTCCCCCTAATTATACCTCAAGAGGAGATCTCGAATGCAAAATTAGAGATTAGAGCGCGCACAGAGGCTTTCCGGCAGTCGTTCTTCCCCCGAACCATACGCGACTGGAACAGAAAAGGGAGGTAATGACAGTGGCACGTAAAGTGCCCTCCGCCACACACCGTTGGGTGGCTTGCGGAGTATAAATGTAGATGTAAATGTAGATGTAGATGCAGAACCACAACAAGCTGGTCAGTGATGGCCTGCTTTGTACCTGTTATCTCTCTTCAACACTAAGGTGAGCCAGCCTGATGCATGTCATTGCCGCCTTCTGGCAGTGCCACCTACTGGGTCACTGAGGATGAGAAGACTGGGGGACGGCCAGCCCACCTCCGCGGCAGGTCAGGCTGTAAGCTGCCATCGCCATACAGACCAGCTATGGCACGTGCGTGCAGACCTCTGGCCAACTTCTGAGCGTCTACTGTCGTCTTGGTCGATCCATGGTGGATAACTAATGGTTAAAATGGCTCTGAGCACTATGGGACTAAACATCTGAAGTCATTGGTAGCCTAGAACTTAGAACTACTTAAACCTAACTAACCTAAGGACATAACACACATCCATGCCCGAGACAGGATTCAAACCTGCAACCGTAGCGGTCGCACGGTTCCAACTGAAGTGCCTAGAACCGCTAGACCACCGCGGCCGGTCTAGAGGCATCATAGCAAAGATTTGTACCTCATGCAGAAAAAGAGTAGAGACATCACCCTCTGAGTAATAACGCGTACAAAAGTGTGTGTTGGGTGATAGCGACACACGGCCATTGAAAAGAACTGTGACGAAAAATAACAGGACGACAATTGCAAAAGTCACTGCATAATTGAATGTGGCACTCGTGAACCCTTCAGCACCAAAACAAAACGTAGGGAGAGCCAGAAACAGGGAAGTGCACGGCAAGCTGTAATTCCAAAACCACTTACCAGTGACGTAAATGCATGTTCATGCATTGTGTCGCTCGAAGTCCAAGGGTGCGGACTGAGAACATTGAGCTGGTCGGATGGAGCTGTCTACCCAGACTAGAGTTAGCTCGTCGCTGGTCCATAGCGTGATAGATACTTGCAAGGATCCGGTGTGTGGATGATGCTATCAGACTGCGCATCACTGACACTATATGTAGCACTCTTGTTGCGACGTTACGTTGCTTCGAGGTACGTATAGATCAACACATGTGTAACTCAACTATGTGGCTAGTAGCTGTATGGCCTTTCTGCAATGTCACAACGATTGCACGGCTTGACCCAACCGCATTGCGGTGTACAGATAGGCTCGCTTGTGAAATTATATATCACCATCGCTATACTCGCCTGCTTGCCTCGCTTAACAGCTGCAATGGAGCTACTTTTAATTCAATAATGGTCAGAATTTAGCGACGCCACTGCAGTTCTGTCTAGTAAACACAGCCTTTGGTTCGGCTTCCAGCAATATTATCTATGTGTGTTTCCAGTGTAAGTTGTAAATCCCTAGGATTCTGTGTGACCTCGTTTGGTGAAGTCGTTCTAAGCGGAACATAAACTCGAACTGAACGCGATAAGGTTGATCGCGATTCAGATACTCATCTGGGGAGCCAGATTTTTGGTTTTATGTGGGTGGTCTCCCTAAGCCGTTTCTTTTTCTCTTTTTTTTCCCTTGAGTCATCAGTTTCCTGACTGGTTTGATGCAGCCCGCCATGAATTTCTCTCCTGTGCCAACCTCTTCATCTCAGAGTAACAGTTGCAACGTACGTCCTCAATTATTTGCTGGATATTTTCAAGTCTCTGACTTCCCCTGTAGCTATTACCCTCTACAGCTCTCTCAACCGTCATGGAAGTTACTCACTGGTGTCTTAACACATATCCTAACGTCCTGTCTCTTCTCCTTGACAGTGTTTTCCACATATTACTTTCCTTTCCGATTCTGCACGGAACCTCCTCGTTCCTTATCTTACCAGTCCATTTAATTCGCTTGTAGCACCACATGTCAAATGCTTCGATTCATTGTGTTGTGGTTTCCCCACAGTCCATATTTCACATCCATACATTGCTGTACTCCAGACACATTCTAAGGCGTTTCATCCTCGTATCAAGGCCTGTGTTTGTTACTAGTAGACTATTTGGCCAGGAATATCCTTTTTGCCAGTTCTAGACTGATTTTGATGTTTTCGCATTACTGATTGAAATTTCATGAGAAGATATCGCCGCAAACCCTCTGTTTCGGCCATTGGCACCCCACCATGCAGATTATACCCGTGACATTCTCTCTCCTGGTCCGCGATACCACAAAACGAGCTGCACTTCGTTGAACTTTTTCGTTGTCCTTCGTCAGTCCTAAGTGGTAAGGATACCATACCGCTCAGCAGTATTCTAGCAGAGGACGAACAGGCGTAGTATAGGCATTCACGACCTACGTGCTGTTTTCTGAGCAGATGAAAACAGTTATATAAGATTGCAGGTAGGTGAACATTATTCAGAACTTACGCATTCCACACAGGATGGTGGAAGCAATTAGGCACCTCGCTTGTACAGCAGCCATAGTGCAAATGAGATCAGTGACACATCATGGAGAAGGCATGATGGAAGGAAATTTTCGACGGAAGATATTTATCATGCACACATAAATCCGTCTCGTTATTTCTCTCTCGCTTTCGCTTGTCATACATGGTTCCCATGGCGGGAATACCTTTGAAGTAGTAGTAGTTTGGAATTAACAGGCTAAATTGTTCTAGCGACAACTGTGAACTGTAAACGACCAGTGAACCAGCGAACTGTGTAAGAACCGTGATAGTGTGAACTATAAATGACCAGAGAACTGCAAAAACTGTGATATATAGGCTCTGAACTGTGTTCCAACTGTTTTTGAACTTTAGCAGAACTACACTGAAGCACCAAATAAACTGGTATAGGCATACGTATTCAAATACGGAAATATGTTAACAGGCAGAATTCGACGCTGCTGTCGGCGACGCCTATATAAGACAACAAGTGTCTGGCGCAATTGTTAGATCGGTTACTGCTCGTACAAGTTATCAAGATTTAAATGAGTTTGAACGTGGTGTTACATCTACATCTACATGACTACTCTGCAATTCACATTTAAGTGCTTGGCAGAGGGTTCATCGAACCACAATCATACTATCTCTCTACTATTCCACTCCCGAACAGCGAGCGGGAAAAACGAACACCTAAACCTTTCTGTTCGAGCTCTGATTTCTCTTATTTTATTTTGATGGTCATTCCTACCTATGTAGGTTGGGCTCAACAAAATATTTTCGCATTCGGAAGAGAAAGTTGGTGACTGAAATTTCGTAAAAAGGTCTCGCCGCGACGAAAAACGTCTATGCTGTAATGACTTCCATCCCAACTCGTGTATCATATCTGCCACACTCTCTCCCCTATAACGCGATAATACAAAACGAGCTGCCCTTCTTTGCACCCTCTCGATGTCCTCCGTCAATCCCACCTGGTAAGGATCCCACACCGCGCAGCAATATTCTAACAGAGGACGAACGAGTGTAGTGTAAGCTGTCTCTTTAGTGGACTTGTTGCATCTTCTAAGTGTCCTGCCAATGAAACGCAACCTTTGGCTCGCCTTCCCGACAATATTATCTATGTGGTCCTTCCAACTGAAGTTGTTTGTAATTTTAACACCCAGGTACTTAGTTGAATTGACAGCCTTGAGAATTGTACTATTTATCGAGTAATCGAATTCCAACGGATTTCTTTTGGAACTCATGTGGATCATCTCACACTTTTCGTTATTTAGCGTCAACTGCCACCTGACACACCATACAGCAATCTTTTCTAAATCGCTTTGCAGCTGATACTGGTCTTCGGATGACCTTACTAGACGGTAAATTACAGCATCATCTGCGAACAACCTAAGAGAACTGCTCAGATTGTCACCCAGGTCATTTATATAGATCAGGAACAGTAGAGGTCCCAGGACGCTTCCCTGGGGAACACCTGATATCACTTCAGTTTTACTCGATGATTTGCCGTCTATTACTACGAACTGCGACCTTCCTGACAGGAAATCACGAATCCAGTCGCACAACTGAGTGTTATAGTCGGCGCACGAGCAATGGGACGCAGCATCTCCGAGGTAGCGATGAATTGGTGATTTTCCCGTATGACCATTTCACGAGTGTACCGTGAATATCAGGAATCTGGTAAAACATTAAATCTCCGACATCACTGCGGCCGGAAAAAGATCCTGCAAGAACGGGACTAACGAGATTGAAGAGAATCATTCAGAGTGACAGAAGTGCAACGCTTTTGTAAATTTTTGCAGATTTAAATGCCGGACCATTACAATGGTTGTTAAATTACTTACATAGCGATGGTGATGTGTGTATGCGATATTAAAAGCCAGTTTCTTGCTATGTGAGGACAGACATAAGCAGCGTGTGGGGATCGCGTCTGTCTAGCACGAAAAAGGTTTTAAATGTCGCGCATACACACGTCACCGTCGCTATGTAAGTAATTTATCGACAATAATTGTAATATGCAAGCATAATGATGTTCATTAATGTGTCTTACCTGTTCACTGTTTGTTTTTTAGTGTTGTATACGCAGACATTTGAAAGATGGCAAAGGACGAAACTGGCCGGTAGTAGGATTTTATACATGGCGCAAAAAAGTACCGCGCTAATAAAACTGGCAGGTTACTATGGTTTTAAAATAAGTTAATAATTAAGAAAATATTTGTAGCTGACATTAAAATATACGAGGAGCCGTTGGGGTTGTGTTGCTTGGGGGAGGAGACCAGACAGCGAGGTCACTAATTTCATCGGATTAGGGAAGGATGGGGAAGGACGTCACAGGAACCATCCCGGCATTTGCTTGGAGCGATTTAGGGAAATCACGGAAAACATAAATCAGGATGGCCGGACGCGGGATTGAACCGTCAGATCCCTAATACGAGTCCAGCCATAGTGCTAGCCACTGCGCTACCTCGCTCGGTACGAGGAGCGTTCAATATGTAATGCGACACATCTGTTTCTGAAAGCAGGTTGGCTTTATTCCGGAGTCTAATACACCATACTCCCCACTCCTTTGGCTACAAAACCCTGTTTTTCAACGTAACCTCCGTTCAATGCGAAGGACATACTCTACCGTACTGGGAGGACCTGTATGCCGGCATGGTTCCACTCTACTGATCGGCATCGGAGTCAACGTCTGGCTGCGTCAATAATTTCACCATCATCCACGGACTGCTTCTAGCAGAGTGCATCCTTCATTAGGCCAAACAGATAGAAGTCGAAAGTTGCGAAATATGAGTTGCAGGGTGGATGAGGAAGAATAGTCCAGTGAAGTTTTGCAAGCTCCCCTCGGATGCGCAGACATGTATGAGGCCTTGTGTTCTCACGGAGATGGATAAACTCGTTTGCATTTTTGAGACGACGACCACGCTCAAGCTTTTTTTTTATTTTTTTTATGGGACTTAACTGCTAAGGTCATCAGTCTCTAAGCTTACACACTACTTAACCTAAATTATCCTAAGGACAAACACACACACTCACGTCCGAACGAGGACTCGAACCTCCACCGGGACCAGCCGCACAGTCTATGACTGAAGCGCAATAGACCGCTCGGCTAATCCCGCGCACGCCCAAGCTGCTTCTTCAGTTTCCTGAGGGTAGCACGATACACTTCAGAGTTTATCGCCGCACCGTGAGGGAGGGTAGCAAACAGAATAACCCTCTCAGAGTGAGAGAAGACCGTCACCATGACTCTATCGGGTGAGGGCGCGGCTTTGAATTTTTTCTTCGGAAGAGAGGTGGTGTGGTGCCACTGCCTGGGCTGCCGTTTTGTTTCCAGTTCGAAAGGTGAACACAAAGTTTCATCGCCTGTGACGTTGTTCGACGAAAATTGTCACGATCAGCTTCGTAACGTGCAAGCAATTCCGCGTAGATGGTAATTCGCTTGAGGCCGGCGGAGTCGGTTCGTACCTCGTACTGCTCTTATTAAACGTCCACCCACCTCAGTGCGGCTTCCGCTCGACGTCCCTTCACTCTGCAATCGTAGGGACTTACTAGACGGTGAAAAAGCAGCGTTGCAGGAAACGTCGCCTGATACCTACCCAGCAGAGTTCGCGTAACTCTACTGGTGGAAACAGTCCCTGAAAGTTCCTACTTATCAAGATTTCTGGTGGTAATATGGTGCATTTCTGACTGAAATACGCGTCCTAAAATTCCAAGACCAGTAATGTTTATTGCTCAATAACATACGTTTATGGCTATGAAATCCACTTTTAGTGAGGTACCGTTCTATCATTTTCAGTTCCCAATTAAACAACAAATTTTACATGCTAAGCAGACAGACATCTCCACAAGTCCGATCCGTTCATAATTGCGATCTCATAGTCTCTGATTTACCACTATTTTGGAGTTCTACATTCGATCTCATTCAGTGGTCTTACATAAAAGACGTGCTCGCCAAATACTCCATAAATGAATACAGAATATGCCACGCGGGATTTTCACTAAGGTCGAAAGTTCACAAACTAGTAACTTTCCAACAAAACAATCCAGAAGCTTCAAAATTTCATCAAAACGTTCGTAACTGCGACAGCTTTAGTCACGACTCGTACTAAACGCGAGAACTCAGTATTTCTTCATTTTACACATAATGAACACCGTGACATTTACCATGACCTTTCGCGTCCGATAGCTGGCGATCGTCTCTCTCAATGCTTCCACACTGTCTGCATATCTAAGTTTCACCGCGCGGGAACAGCTTAATCCTGATTGGCTGATCAATCTGACTGACCAATCAGAATGATCCTTCGAGATCATTTTTGCACTAAAACTTTCCTAAGCAATCAGTCTTCATAAATTAATTTACGTCATTCTAAAATGCAAATATTAATATAATGTTTAATAAAAAGACCGAAAAGGAAAATAATCTTGAAATTAATTTAGGAGCCGATTACACTTCAAACTGATATTCTGGCTGCCTTCTTACAAAAGGAATCACACCTTCAGACACGTCGTCAGCAATGTGGGTACAATACAGCTATTCCACGGCCCGATTGCGTAATATTTTCGTGACTTTCTGTCAGAAAGATCACAGTTTGTAGTAATAGACGGAAAGTCATTGAGTAAAACAGAATTAATATCCAGCGTTCCCCAAGGAAGTGTTACAGGCCCTCCATTGTTCCTGATCTATATTAACGACATAGGAGACAATCTGAGCAGCCGTCTTAGATTACTTGCAGATGATGCTGTCATTTACCGTCTTGTAAGATCATCAGATGATCAAAACGACTTGCAAAATGATTTAGGTGAGAAATCTGTATGGTGCGAAAAGTGGCAATTGACCCTGAATAAGGAAAAGTGTGAAGTTATTCACACAAGTACTAAAACAAATCTGCTAAATTTCGATTACTCGATAAGTCGCAAAAAAATGTAAAGGCAGCAAATTCAGCAAAATACTTATGTATTACAATTACAAGCACCCTAAATTGGAACGATAACATAGATAATGTTGTGGGTAGGGTATACCAAAGACTTCGACTCATTGGCAGAACACTTATAAGGTGCAACAGGTCTACTGAAGAGACTGCTTACACCACGCTTGTCTTGTCCGGCCTATTCTGGAGTATTGCTGTGCGGTGTGGGATCCGCATCAGGTGGAACTGATGGAGTACATCGAAAAAGTACAAAGAAGGGCAGCTCGTTTTGTATAATCGCGAAATAAGGGAGATAGTGTCACAGACATGATACGTGAATTGGAGTGTCAATCATTAAAACAAAGGCGTTTTTCGTTGCGACAGGATCTTCTCATGACATTTCAATCACCCGTTTTCTCCTTCGATTGCGAAAACATTCTGTTGGCACCCACCTACAAAGGGAAAAATGATCATCACGATAAAATAAGAGAAATCAGCGCTTGCACAGAAAAATTTAATTGCTCGTTTTTCCCGCGCGCCGTTCGAGAGTGCAACGGTAGAGAGACAGCTTGTTGATTGAACCCTCTGCCAGGTACTTTATTTTGAGTAGCAGAGTAATCACGTAGATGTAGATTTTACAGAAAGTAATATCAAATTTTACATATGTACCACATACACAGTTTCATTGATTCCCATTTATTCTCACAAGAACATAATAAACTAATAACAATTTTTCATGAATTTCGTACTACGAAATGCGATATAATTAAAGTTTTTTTAAAATAAAAATCCCAATTAAATAATTCTACGCATTGAGAACTTTGGTTATGATTTCAATTGATAACAAAAGACAAACAGTTATTGTTCCTAACTGAATGTTAAATCGGCTTTATGGTTTTTAGGTAATTTTCTCAATCTCCGAAGCTATAATAGTTAGAAAGCAGTCTTTTTTATGTGATCTTCTACTGAATAACAAAAAGTAGTATACCATGTTTGAAAACTATTGGTTAATATTTACGATGATTTATTTAGATTAGTAGGGGGGATGATTATACGGTCGTACTAGGTGACACGGTAGCCCGTTCGCACGACCACATAGCGTCAGCTGCGCACTGATTCATAGCTGGGCTGTCTTCCTGCAGCTTCTTCACAGCCACCGGCTCCACATCTACGTATCTTACTGCAATAAATATTGTTCCGTAATAACGTGTGACGTCACACGTTGCTCTTAATGGCCCCGTGTTAGGCGGCGAGTAACCCAGCTGGCACGCATCCATGAGTACCCCAATGGGTGGACGAGTGTGTCAGCATTACCAACGGAGACGCCCAACTGCGGAGCGAGGTGTTTGATTGTGATCCGTGTGTCATCTCGAATGAGACTGTCCCCACCTTCCAACATTCATTTACATCTACATCTACGTAGGTACCGCGAAAATCACATTTAAGTGCTTGTCGAACCCCTTCACAATTCTCTATTATTCCAATCTCGTATAGCGCGCGGAGAGGACAAACACCTGTATCTTTCCGTACGAGCTCTGATTTCCCGTATTTTATCATGGTGATCGTTTCTCCCTATGTAGGTCGGTGTCAACAAAATATTCCCGCATTCGGAGGAGAAAGTTGGTGATTGGAGTTGCGTGGGAAGATTCCGTCGCAATGAAAAACGTCTTTCTTTTAATCATGTCCAGTCCAAATCCTGTATCATTTCAGTGACAATCTCTCCCATATTTCACGATGATACTCGTACAAAACATGCTGTGCTTATTTGAACTTTTTCGATGTACTCCGTCAGTCCTATCTGGTAAGGATCGCACACCGCGCAGCAGTATTCTAGAAGAGGACCGACAGGCGTAGTGTAGGCACTCTCCTTAGTAGATCTGTTACATTTTCTAAGTGTCCTGCCAATAAAACGCAGTCTTTGGTTAGCCTTCCCCACAACATTTTCTATGTATTCCTTCTAATTTACGTTGTTCATAATTGTAATTCTAGGTATTTAGTTTAATTTACGGCTTTTAGATTAGACTGATTTATCGTGTAACCGAAGTTTAACGAGTTCCTTTTAGCACTCATGTGGACGACCTCACACTTTTCGTTATTTAGGTTCAACTGATAATTTTTGCACCATTCAGATATTTTTTCTAAATCGTTTTGCAGTTTGTTTTGATCTTCTGATGATTTTATTAGTCGATAAACGACAACGTCATTTACAAACAACCGAAGACGGCTGCTCAGATTGTCTCCTCTACCTTGAGGAGTGCCTGAAATCACTTCTGTTTTACTTGATGACTTTCCGTCAATTACTACGAACTGTGACCGCTCTCATAGGAAGTTACAAATCCAGTTACATAACTGAGACGATATTCCATAACCACGCAATTTCACTACAAACCGCTTGTGTGGTACAGCGTCAAAGCCTTCCGGAAATCCAGGAATATGGAATCGATTTGAAATCTCTTGTCAATAGCATTCAACACTTCATGTGAATAAAGAGCTAGTTGTGTTTTACAGGAACAATGTTTTCTAAACCCATGTTGACTGTGTGTCAATACACAGTTTTCTTCGAGGTAATTCATAATTTTTGAACACAATATATATTCCAAAATCCTGCCGCATATCTACGTTAACGATATGGGCCTGTAATTTAGTGGATTACTCCTAGTATCTTTCTGGAATATTAGTGAGACCCGCAACTTTCCAGTCTTTGGGTACGGATATTTTGTCGAGTGAACGGTTGTATATGATTGTTAAGTATCTTCAAATGTGTGTGAAATCGTATGGGACTTAACTGCTAAGGTCATCAGTCCCTAAGCTTACACACTACTTAACCTAAATTATCCTAAGGACAAACACACACAGCCATGCCCGAGGGAGGACTCGAACCACCGCCAGGACCAGCCGCACAGACCATGACTGCAGCGCCTTAGACCGCTCGGCTAATACCGCGCGGCATTTTTAAGCATGGAGCTAATGCATCAGCATACTCTGAAAGGAACCTAATTGGTATACAGTCTGGACCAGAAGACTTGCTTTTATTAATTTAAGTTGCTTCACTACTCCGAGGATATTTACTTCTACGTTACTCATGCTGTTCTTGATTCGAATTCCGGAATATTTACTTCGTCTTCTTTTGTGAAGGCATTTCGGAAGGCTGTGTTTAGTAACTACTTTGGCAGCACTGCCTTCGGCAGTATCTCCATGAGGAGAGAAGGCATTGCAGGAGTCATAGCTGTGTGCGGTCCCCGGGCACGCCGGCCATTGTGACCGAGCGGTTCTAGGCGCTTCAGGCCGGAACCGCGCAGCTGCTACGGTCGCAAGTTCGAATCCTGCCTCGGGCATGGATGTGTGTGTCGTCCTTAGGTTAGTTAGGTTTAAGGACCATCCTGCGGCACACGGGACTTTGTTGTGAGGATGATAGACGCCTCGCTCAAGAACTTTCCGTGCTTTTGTTCACTGTGAGATCTCCGTAGAAGTTCTACAAGCGCCTATCAATACATGCGATGCTCTGATTTTCAGCCAAATGAAACTCATTAATAGCTCTCTGCTTGGAATGCACCTCCGTTAAAGACACCATTTTGAAGGCTATGTATAGTGCCACCACCTATCGGAACTTCATGAAAGTATAGGGACTGAAGGGGAAATATTCCACATCAAAGTCCGCATTTGTCCAACCGAAATTGGAAAACAATTGAAATTATGTTAAAAATGACGAAATTCTTCTAGCTGTATTAAGTTGTTGGTTTTATTGGCAACTAGTTTGGATGTTGTTGCATCATCTTCAGGCCCACACTTGTTGACAGCAACCGTATGTGTCTAACGCTACCTGCCTTCCGCATGGAACACGCCTTTCTCACTACTGACTACTAGTGTTAGACACATACGGTTGCTGTCAACAAGTATGGGCCTGAAGATAATGTAACAATATCGAAACTAGTTGCCAATAAAACCAACACCTTAATACAGTTGGAGGAATTTCGTCATTTTAACATATATTATACTAGCTGACGTCACAAGTCGTCCGTTTCAATTATGGATATACCAAGGCAATTGAAATTCGTGGTAAGTTCCTATAGGCCCAAACTGCTGAGGTCATTGGTCCCTAGGCTTACACACTACTTAATCTAACTTAAACTAATTTACGCCCATGCGCAAGGGAAGACTCGAACCTCCGACGGGAGAAGCCGCGCAAACCGTGGCAAGGCGCCCTAGATCGCACGGCTGCCCCGGGTGGCACCGAAATTGGCCGAGAAAAAAATGTGTAGCAACACTTATTGAACGCTCCTCATATGCATTCAGTTGAGTGTATACATACTCGACTCTTATTCGGGTGCAGTTCTGACAGTCGACTCTTATTTAAATAGACTTGTGCTGGCCCTTACCCCGTTCCGCACTTAATTTATCAAAAATGGCTCTGAGCACTATGGGACTTAACATCTGAGGTCATCAGTCCCATAGAACTTAGAACAACTTAAACCTAACTAACCTAAGGACATCACACACATCCATGCCCGAGGCAGGATTCCAACTTGCGACCGTAGCAGACTGAAGCGCCTAGAACCGCACGGCCACACCGGCTGGCCTTAATTTATCATCACGCCTGATAAATTCCACTGTGGTTGTGAAGAAAACGTCGAATCATTCCTGCAGAAGGAGATGACTTCCATAATTTAGGCACAGTGATGGCAGGGAGTAGGGTAGCGGATGCCCGTTTCCAAGCAAACAACTGTGAATGCGGTTTCAGCTTTCCATGAGGAGTCTGCTGAGTTGTGGCTTTATAAGATTACAGAGGTATGGGAATAGAGAAGTAGTAATCGTTATCAGGAGATATGGCAAAGATAGTGACGAGCTTGAAGCATTTAAAGCTCCTGTCTTGAAAAAACGATAGCGATTGAATATAAAGAATGAGTAGGAAAGACACGACAGAAGTCACCACACGCATGGCATTTAGCTGTTGGTTGAACAACTTTCCCATCGATGGCCTTTGTCAGGAGGCTGGGTGTTGCTAGATGACGGCGTAGCAGCTGAACGCATTGAGGGATGAACGGGGCACCCCATAGCCAGCGAGGCGCTCATTTCCGCCCCAGCTGCCTGCCTTTCTTCCATCCCGCTCTACACTTGCTATCTCGATAGCTCTGTCTCTTTCTCTCCCTCGCAACCGCTTCACACACACCCACCCACACGCGCACACTCGTGCGGAGGCGCTGCATGCGCGTAAAGGAGCCCGAGAGCCGCGGATGCAATCTGGGAATCAATTCTGGCGCCGAGATTGTTTCCCCAGCCCACAGCCCGGCGCGGCCTCGCAGGCTGTTTTAGACTTCCAAATGCGCCGCAGACGCCGCCGCCGCCGCCGCCGCCGCCGCCGCCGCCGCCGCCGCCGCCCTCTCAGACTCCCCTACACTCGCTTCTCGGCTGACGATCAACCATCACGAATAACTGTCTCTCTCACGTGCTTGCGAGTAACACTTCGAGAGAATATAGAGCGCCTTGGACAACGTATGTTTAACTAGACATCAAGTTATTACTACAGGAGAGATCATTAATACTGCAACACCAGAACGATGGCAAACAACGAAATTTTACCTACTAACTATGAGTTTAATAAGTCACAGCTGCAAAATACTAACGAGAATTCTTTACAGACGAATGGAAGAACTGGTAGAAGCCGACCTCGGGGAAGATCAGTTTGGTTTCCGAAGAAATCTAGGAACACGTGAAGCAATACTGACCTTACGACTTATCTTAGAGGAAAGATTAAAGAAAGGCAAACCTACGTTTCTATCTTTTTTAGACTTAGAGAAAGTTTTTGACAATGTTGACTGGAATAATCTCTTTCAAATTCTAAAGGTGGCAGGGGTAAAAGTACAAGGAGCGAAAGGCTATTTACAATTTGTACAGAAACCAGATGGCAGTTATAAGAGTCGAGAGGCACGAAAGGGAAGCAGTGGTTGGGAAGGGGGTGAGACAGCGTTGTAGCATCTCTCCAATGCTATTCAATCTGTATATTGAGCAAGCAGTAAAGGAAACAAAAGATAAATTCGGAGTAGGTATTAAAATCCATGGAGAAGAAATAAAACTTTGAGGTTCGTCGAAGACATTGTAATTCTGTCAGAGACAGCGAAGGACCTGGAACAGCAGTTGAACGGAATGGACAGTGTCTTGAAAGGAGGATATAAGATGAACATCAACAAAAGCAAAACGAGGATAATGGAATGTAGTCGAACAAAGTCGGGTGATGCTGAGAGAATTGGATTAGGAGACGCTTAAGGTAGTAAAGGAGTTTTGCTATTTGGGGAGTAAAATAACTAATGATGGTCGAAGTAGAGGAGATATAAAATGTAGACTGGCAATGGCAAGGAAAGAGTTTCTGAAGAAGAGAAATTTGTTAACATCGAGTATAGATTTAAGTGTAAGGAAGTCGTTTCTGAAAGTATTTGTATGGAGTGTAGCCATGTATGGAAGTGAAACATGGACGATAACTAGTTTGGACAAGAAGAGAAAAGAATCTTTCTAAATGTGGTGCTACAGAAGAATGCTGAAGTTTTGATTGGTAGATCACATAACTAATGAGGAGGTATTGAGTTGAATTGGGGAGAAGAGGGGTTTGTGGCACAACTTGACTAGAAGAAAGTATCGGTTGGCAGGACATGTTCTGAGGCATCAGGGGATCACAAATTTAGCATTGGAGGGCAGCATGGAGGGTAAAAATCGTAGAGGGAGACCAAGAGATGAATACATTAAGCAGATTTAGAAAGATGTAGGTTGCAGTAAGTACTGGGAGATGAAGAAACTTGCACAGGATAGAGTAGCATGGAGATCTGCATCAAACCAGTCTCAGGACTGAAGACCCAAACAACAAGAACCCTCGTATACACTGAGATGACAAAAGTCATGGGATTCCTCCTAATATCGTGTCGGATCTTCTTTTGCTCGGCGTAGTGCAGCAGTTCGGCGTGGCATGGACTCATCAAGTCGTTGGCAGTCCCTTGCAGAGATACTGAGCCGTCCATACTTGCGAAAATTTTCTGGTGCAGGAATTCCTTCGTATTGTCCAGAAAGCTGTTCAAACCAGTCGCGAACAACTGTGGTCCAGTGAAATGACGCATTGTCAACCACTGAATTCCAAAGTCGTTTGGGAACATAAATGCCATGAATGGCTGTAAATGAAGTAGCAGAACATAACCATATCTAGTCAATGATCGGTTCAGTTGTACCAGAGGATCCAGTCCATTCCATGTATAGACAATCCACACCATTATGAAGCCACCAATAGCTCGAGCACTGCCTTGTTGACAATTTGGGGCCATGGCATTGTGGGGTCTGTGGCACCATCAGCTCTTACCAATTGAAATCAGGGCTTATCTGACCAGGTCACAGCTTTACAGTGGTCTAGGACCCAAACGAAATGGTCACGAGCACAGGGAAGTGATGCTGGCTATGTCGTGTTGTTAACAAAGGCTCTCTCTTTGGTCGTCTGCTGCCATAGCCCATTAACGTCAGATGTCAACGCATTCCTCAAGGATACGTTTGTCGTACGTCCCACACTGATATATTTGCGGTTACTTCATGCAGTGTTGCTTGTTTGTTAACAGTGACAACTACACGCAAAGGGCTTCGCTCTCGATTGTTTTAAATGAATGCTGTCGGGCACTGCGTTCCCGTTGTGAGAGGTGGTGCATAAAATTTGGTATTCTCGGCACGCTCTTGATACGGTGAGTCTCGGAATGTTGAATTACCTAACGATTTCCGAAATGGAATGTCCCTGAGAACTAGTGGTCAAGGAAGACAGGATTCGGTTACGATTTTGGACAGGGTCTTAATCCGTTACTATTGGTTGGCTTTTCTTTTAATCACACACAATTTATTTAAAACAACAACAAATTAAATAATGGCAATAATTTAAGAATTGTTTAACGGCTGAAGGCCTTGTTGTTGCTGTGGTCTTCAGTCCTGAGACTGGTCTGATGCAGCTCCCCATGCCACTCTATCCTGTGCAAGCTTCTTCATCTCCCAGTACCTACTGCAACCTACATCCTTCTGGATCTGCTTAGTGTATTCATCTCTTGGTCTCCCTCTACGATTTTTATCCTCCAATACTAAATTGGTGATCCCTTGATGCCTCAACACATGTCCTGCCAACCGATCCCTTCTTCTAGTCAAGTTGTGCCACAAACTTCTCATCTCCCCAATCCTATTCAATACTTCCTCATTAGTTATGTGATCCATTCATCAAATCTTCAGCATTCTTCTGTAGCACCACATTTCGAAAGCTTCTATTCTCTTCTTGTCCAAACTATTTATCGTCCATGTTTCACTTCCATACATGGCTACACTCCATACAAATACTTTCAGAATAGACTTCCTGTCACTTAAATCTATACTCGGTGTTAACAAATTTCTCTTCTTCAGAAACACTTTCCTTGTGGCGGTGCGGTCCCCTACGGCACTGCGTAGGATCCTACGGTCTTGGCGTGCATCCGTGCGTCGCTGCGGTCCGGTCCCAGGTCGACGGGTATGTGCACCTTCCACCGACCACTGGCGACAACATCGATGCACTGTGGAGACCTCACGCCCCACGTGTTGAGCAATTCGGTGGTACGTCCACCCGGCCTCCCGCTTGCCCACTATATGCCCTCGCTCAAGGTCCGTCAACTGCACATACGGTTCACGTCCACGCTGTCGCGGCATGCTACCAGTGTTAAAGACTGCGATGGAGCTCCGTATGCCACGGCAAACTGGCTGACATTGACGGTGGCGGTGCACAAATGCTGCGCAGCTAGCGCCATTCGACGGCCAACACCGCGGTTCCTGGTGTGTCCGCTGTGCCGTGCGTGTGATCATTGCTTGTACAGCCCTCTCGCAGTGTCCGGAGCAAGTATGGTGGGTCTGACACACCGATGTCAATGTGTTCTTTTTTCATTTCCAGGAGTGTATATGATTGCAGGTAGGTGAACATTATTCAGAACTTACGCATTCCACACAGGATGGTGGAAGCAATTAGGCACCTCGCTTATACAGCAGCCATAGTACAAATGAGATCAGTGACACATCATGGAGAAGGCATGATGGAAGGAAATTTTCGACGGAAGATATTTATCATGCACACATAAATCCGTCTCGTTATTTCTCTCTCGCTTTCGCTTGTCATACATGGTTCCCATGGCGGGAATACCTTTGAAGTAGTAGTAGTTTGGAATTGTTGTTGTTGTTGTTGTCTTCAGTTCTGAGACTGGTTTGATGCAGCTCTCCATGCTACTCTATCCTGTGCAAGCTGCTTCATCTCCCAGTACCTACTGCAACCTACATCCTTCTGAATCTGCTTAGTGTACTCATCTCTCGGTCTCCCTCTACGATTTTTACCCTCCACGCTGCCCTCCAATGCTAAATTTGTGATCCCTTGATGCCTCAAAACATGTCCTACCAACCGATCCCTTCTTCTAGTCAAGTTGTGCCACAAACTTCTCTTCTCCCCAATCCTATTCAATACCTCCTCATTAGTTACGTGCTATATCCACCTTATCTTCAGTATTCTTCTGTAGCACCACATTTCGAAAGCTTCTATTCTCTTCTTGTCCAAACTATTTATCGTCCATGTTTCACTTCCATACATGGCTACACTCCATACAAATACTTTCAGAATAGACTTCCTGTCACTTAAATCTATACTCGGTGTTAACAAATTTCTCTTCTTCAGAAACACTTTCCTTGCCATTCCCAGTCTACATTTTTATTCCCCTCTACTTCGACCATCATCAGTTATTTTACTCCCCAAATAGCAAAACTCCTTTACTACTTTAAGTATCTAATTTCCTAATCTAATTCCCTCAGCATCACCCGACTTAGTTCGACTACATTCCATTATCCTCGTTTTGCTTTTGTTGATGTTCATCTTACACCCCCCGTTCAAGACACTATCCATTCCATTCAGCTGCTCTTCCAGGTCCTTCGCTATCTCTGACAGAATTACAATGTCATCGGCGAACCTCAAAGTTTGTATTTCTTCTCCATGGATTTTAATACCTCTTCCGAATTTTTCTTTTGTTTCCTTCACTGCTTGCTCAATATACAGATTGAATAACATCAGGGAGAGACTACAATCCTGTCTCACTCCCTTCCCAACCACTGCTTCCCTTTCATGTCCCTCGACTCTTATAACAGCCATCTGATTACTGTACAAACTTTAAATAGCCTTTCGCTCCCTGTATTTTACCCCTGCCACCTTCAGACTTTGAAAGAGCGTATTCCAGTCAACATTGTCAAAAGCTTTCTCTATGTCTACAAATGCCAGAAACGTAGGTTTGCCGTTCCTTAATCTAGCTTCTAAGATAAGTCGTAGGGTCAGTATTGCCTCACGTGTTCCAGAATTTCTACGAAATCCAAACTGATCTTCCCCAAGGTTGGCATCTACTAGTTTTTCCATTCGTCTGTAAGGAATCCGCGTTAGTATTTTGCAGACGTGACTTATTAAACTGTCCGTTCGGTTATTTTCACATTTGTCAACACCTGTTTTCTTTGGGATTGGAATTATTATATTGTTCTTGAAGTCTGAGGGTATTTCATCTGTCTCATACATCTTGCTCACCAGCTGGTAGAGTTTTGTCATGACTGGCTCTCCCAAGGCCGTCAGTAGTTCTAATGGAATGTTGTCTACTCCGGGGGCCTTGTTTCGACTCAGGTCTTTCAGTGCTCTGTCAAACTCTTCACGCAGTATCGTATCTCCCATTTTGTCTTCATCTACATCCTCTTCCATTTCCATAATATTGTCCTCAAGTACATCGCCCTTGAATAGACCCTCTATATACTCCTTCCACCTTTCTACTTTCCCTTCTTTGGTTAGAACTGTGTTCCCATCTGAGCTTTTGATATTCGTACAAGTGGTTCTCTCTTCTCTGAAGGTCTCTTAATTTTCCTGTAGGCAGTATCTATCTTACCCCTCGTGAGATAAGCCTCTACATCCTTACATCCTTACATTTGTCCTCTAGCCATCCCTGCTTAGCCATTTTGCACTTTCTGTCGATCTTATTTTTGAGACGTTTGTATTCCTTTTTGCCTGCTTCATTTACTGCATTTTTATATTTTCTCCTTTCATCAGTTAAATTCAGTATTTCTGACCCCCAAGGATTTCTACTAGCCCTCGTGTTTTTACCTACTTTATCCTCTGATACCTTCACTACTTCATCCTTCAAAGCAACCCATTCTTCTTCTACTGTTATTCTTTCCCCCATTCCTGTCAATTGTTCCCTTATGCTCTCCCTGAAACTCTGTACAACCTCTGGTTTAGTCAGTTTATCCAAGTCCCATCTCCTTAAAGTTCCACCTTTTTGCAGTTTCTTCAGTTTTAATGCACAGGGCATAAGCAATAGATTGTGGTCAGAATCCATATCTGTCCCTGGAAATGTCTTACAATTTAAAACCTGGTTCCTAAATCTCTGTCTTACCATTATATAATCTATCTGATACCTTCTAGTATCTGCAGGATTCGTCCATGTATACAATCTTCTTTCATGATTCTTGAACCAAGTGTTAGCTATGATGCTCTGTGCAAAATTCTACCAGACGGCTTCCTCTTTCATTTCTCTCCCCCAATCCATATTCGCCCGCTATGTTTCCTTCTCTCCCTTTTCCTACTGACGAATTCCAGTCATCCACGACTACAAAATTTTCGTCTCCCTTCAGTACCTGAATAATTTCTTTGATCTCATAATATATTTCATCAATTTCTTCATCATCTGCAGAGCTAGTTGGCATATAAACTTGTACTACTGTAGTAGGCATGGGCTTCGTGTCTATCTTGGCCACAATAATACGTTCTATATGCTGTTGGTAGTAGCTTACCCGCACTCCTATTTTTTTATTCATTATTAAACCTACTCCTGCATTACCCCTGTTTGATTTTGTGTTTATAACCCTGTATTCACCTGACCAGAAGTCTTGTTCCTCTTTCCACCGAACTTCAGTAATTCCGACTATATCTAAGTTCAACCTATCCATTTCCCTTTTTAAATTTTCTAACCTACCTGCCCGATTAAGGGATCTGACATTCCACGCTCCTAAGGCCTTAAGGCAATAAATTAAGAATTGATTAAACTTACAATTACAGTTATTAAAATATAAAAGACAACTGAGCGATGTCTTAAAGCTCGCTGCAAAAATACAAATGTCAAAATAAAATTTTAAGACAAATAACGATACTTACGGCTGACGGCCTTAAAGGAAATAAATTAAGAATTTTTTCACGGCTGAAGGCCTTAATGTCAATAAATTAAGAATTGTTGAACTTGTTGCATCTTACAAACTGCGCTTATTAAAATATTGTAAACAAATCACCAATGTCTTAAACTTTAACTCCTAAAATACAATTGCCACATTAGAATTTTAAGACAATTAGGGACAGTCACAGGTGAAGGCCTTTAACGCCAACAATGGCAATTATTAAAAAAAATTAACAAACATACTGTCAACCAACAAGCCAATAGCAAACGTCAATTAAAAAGACAGGCAACTGATCGCCAAACAGGTGAGAGAAATGATAATAAACATCGTAGCACATCCGTTTAAACTTGCTGTAACGACGAGAATGGTAAGTATAATTAAAAATAATTTAGAAACATACAATGAAACAGCAAATATGATAACAAGGTTAATTCAGAAGGACAAGCAACTGATCACCAAACAACTGAGACAAATGATGGTAACTTGGTAATACAATAATAAAATAATAACACAATAATAACACACAAGGGCTAGTCACAGACGGTGCTCCAGAAATCGGCCTCTGAGTGGGTCAAACCAAAATCCCTTTCGCGATCGATGAGAAAGGCAGCCAAGAGTTGCATTCACATCACCAAATGGTAACTCAGACTAGCGGCAGTGTAACGAATGACTAATGATAATCTACTAAAACTACCTAATTTCCGGTAACCAATGCAATGATGGAAGACCACGCCAAAGCCGGAACCGGCGATCAGCACTACGTCCTCCGGATGCTGTGTTTAGAGCGTCCGAAAGGAGAAAGGAATCACTACTACCAGTGTAGAAGAAACACCAACCGATCTACAAATCAGGGAAACTGTCAAAACTGCACGTCTTACCGGACAGCAGCAGCAGCAAGGCGAGGAAACGTACGCTGCCGTTACATACACTAATTTCCTGGGCACGTCACTGGGGCGTTAGCGGCCACCAGGCAGGAAAAATATCAGTGGTTGAACTGAACAGGTAGTAACACATAGAACGCAGCAATTAATAACAAGAAGTCGAGGAAAGTTAATTAAATCCGCCATCCCCAAGCATTCACCTCGCTGCTCTTCGTCTCAGTGACACTGCGAGCAGCAAGACGACCCGAGTCACTGGAGAATCGTGAGATCTCACAATGGTGGAGGTGTCACTGCTAGGATTAAAATCCACTCAACTTAAAGCTTATTGCATCCGGCTGACTACTAAGTCGTGTACCCCGCGACCACAGCCCTTCCATCCGGCAGAGCACTCATGCCGTCAGCGGTCCTGGCATGCTCTCGCACTACCGTCTTAGCTCCTCTGGAGTCCCCAACCGAACTCCTCTCTCACACCACCCAGAAGAACAACGACGTCACCCCAAAGATATCGCCACAGTTACTACATATCGATAGCGCCGCTGCTGCCACTAGTAGACAGGCAACGCTTGTGAAACCAAGTGGCGCCAGTCAGCACAAGAAGAATACAATCAACTGCAACCATGTCAACTAAACGATATGGTGTGGCCTCTAACAGAGGACGGAAACGTACAACAGCACGAACACGAGTCGCAGCACGGCTGAGTCCCATACTTCAAGTTCCAACTACCATTCTGCCTTCAGAGCCTGTCAATCCCGCTCGTGTTGCCATAATCACGCCGGGAAACTTTTCACATGAATCACCTGAGCACAAACGAAAGCTCCGCCACTACTACCCTTTTATACCTAGTGTATGCGGCAACACCGCCATCAGTGTTTGTACGTATCGTTACCCCCATGACTTTTGTCACCTCGCTCAACAGTGTAATAGTAAGAATACGTGGACATTAATAGGGGTTGTATTCACCATTCTCAGTTAGGCCGGCCTGAACTGTGTGGGAACACTTTCAATTACGTGTTTGAATGACCGTGAAGGAGTGGGAGCCCACTTTTTTCTCCAGAGCTGAAACCAGAGAAAGCAGTGACGTTGTATGGTCCCAGCTGGAGCATAGTCTCCCTTCTAATTCATCCCAATGGTGTTCCGCTGGGTTGAGGTCGGAACTGGGCCGGCCAGTTTATTTAAGCAATGTTGTCCACAAACCGTTGCCTCACGATTGTTGCTGTATGACATTATGCATTATCATGCATTCATCTTCTCTAGATTGCTCCTCTACTGCAAGTAGTGCAGAACGCTGTAAAAATATATTCATATCCTTTTCTTAAGCTCAATAAGGTAATCATAAGGTAACCATGAGAAAAACCGCCAATACCACATCCTCTGTACTTCAGTCTTGGCACCACACATGATGGCAGGTAACGTACTCCAGGCATTTCCCAAACTCAGAAACGTCATCTGACTGTTGCAGGTATGACGTGATTCATTGCTCCAGATCACTCGTTTCAATTCATCTACTGTCCAGTGGCCTCACACTTGGCAGTACCTCAAGCATCGCTTAGCACTGACTACAGAAATGTATGTCTTCTGACGTGCTGCTCGACGATTTTTCCCATTTATACGTATCCGCAGTCTATGTGCTAGGTGCGCTCCTGGTACCACTTAGGAATTCATGAGTGATTCCTTCCGCCAATTTTATACAATGATTTGCAATCACTCTCCGCCAAGCTCGACAGTCCCTGTGTACCACTTTATGAGGCCTGCCTGTTCTAGGTTCAGCTGTGGTTGCTCCTTCGGGTTTCAAATACACAGTCACATCTCCAACAGTCGGCTTGGTCAGATGCAGGATAATTTAAATGTATCTGACTGATTTGTTACTCAGGTGGCATCAAGTGACTAGTCCAGCTCGAAGTCACTGACATCATCTGACCGACCCATTCCGCTATTATTGCGTCTCTGCTGACAACACAGTACCCCCTCTTTTCCTTTAATACTGGCTGGTCCGCGTCTCATGACATCTAGTGATCAAGTCCATATTATGTGGGGGTTTCAAGATACTTTTGATCAGATGGTGGATCTATGTGAGTGAGTGCTATACAGGTTGTAAAATTTAGTACACAGAGAGGCCAGTACTTGTAGCAACAATAGCTCTAACCTGGCTGTTTCATTCCAGCCACTTAAAATCTATGCAAGATTTCATCATCCGTAGAGGCTGGTAAGCTGTGGAAATGTATGTCCAGATATTTTCAATGGATGAGAGATCTGAAAAAGGAGTTGTATCGAGGTATGTTAAATCAGAGTAGGGAACATGCAGCGTTGTGTTATCTTGTTGGAAGATAACATGATAGAGACCTCGAACAGAAGGCATGGTCATTAGCCTTAGCAAGTCAGAAGTCTTGTATGCAAGAAACACTACGCACCCGATTTCTGGTTAAAAAATCGAATTTTAATGATGGATGTTTGTGAGAAAATCGTGTTGTGCTTCATGTAGGAACGAGAAAAGTCTAGCAGCACATGCCGGAAGTCGTCAGCAGTGAAATCGTTCTGTGATTTTGCTGCTCGCTTTGGTCAGGGTCTCATGACCATCATGCGAGTGGGGAACCAGTGGGTTCAAGAAAGCCATGCTAAACGCTATACAGGATCTGAAAGGCCTCATGCGTCTAGCGCCAGAGAGGGTGTGTACTAGTATAGTTTCCTCGGGTGGCCGTGAAGGATCGTACAGCCTCTTGAGCCAGGATGTGGGTTAATTTGAAGCACGACACGTCTACAAGCTGACAGTGAGACGCTTTCTGGAGCTGTCGACACACTGACCATTACCGCAGCTTCCCTTGACGCGACAGCACAGGAAGATGCGTCGACATTGGCGCACTGAACGACAACACGGGTCTCAGGGGAAGCACAATGTCATCTTTTCGTAAGGTTATAGAACCAAGTGTAAAAATTCCACTATCCCTATCGTAGGACCGCGAGAATAACATAAAAGATATTAGCTTTTTATAGGGTCACACAGACGCTGGATTCACGAATGGCGAAGGTTAGGGAGCGACTAATACTGGTGCCAAGCGCCGTCCTCTAACCATTCTACGGTGTTTTGCAAACCGAAAAGCAAACCACAACATCAAAAAGAAGTTGTGCGATATAAACGGAAGTTGGTAGGCGCGTTTCTAAATATGAAAGATAATTTCTATTCAAATTTCTCTCCAGTCGCGTATGAGTATGCATATCAAGTTTGCTTTAGATACAAGCTGTTACCTTTGACACTGGTCATGGTGAGTTCATGTTAGTCAACAATACCTTTACGACGACAAAGACGTCATTATCAACACCTCACTGACTTTGAACGAGGTCGTGTAACAGGGTACGAAAAGCTAGATGTCCCTTCTGCGATTTTGCAGAAATACTTGGCAGGATAGCAGACACTGTACATGACTTCCGACAGCGGTGAACGAGAATGTAAAGTCGCATGAAAACCGGGCTCCAGGTGGGCACGTGGCACTACCGAGAGGGAAAATCAACGCGTTCTGTGTATGGCTGTGATGTATCGTACTGCAACTGTAGCAACAATCTGAGCAGTAGACACCACTACAATGTCAAGTTTGCTTTAGATACAAGTTGTTACCTTTGACACTGGTCATGGTGAGTTCATGTTAGTCAACAATACCTTTACGACGACAAAGACGTCATTATCAACACCTCACTGACTTTGAACGAGGTCGTGGAACAGGGTACGAAAAGCTAGATGTCCCTTCTGCGATTTTGCAGAAATACTTGGCAGGATAGCAGACACTGTACATGACTTCCGGCAGCGGTGAACGAGAATGGAAAGTCGCATGAAAACCGGGCTCCAGGTGGGCACGTGGCACTACCGAGAGGGAAAATCAACGCGTTCTGTGTATGGCTGTGATGTATCGTACCGCAACCGTAGCAACAATCTGAGCAGTAGACGCCACTACAATGTCACAACTGTTACAAATAGGTTATTTCAGAGAAAGCTCCGAGTCACAAGACCTGTAACGTGCATTCCACAGACCCCAAACCACTTCCATTTTCAGCTTCTCTGGTATCAAGGGGGAGCTCGTTACAGGGCAGGGTGGAGGTCTGTTGTGTTTAGTGATGAAAGTTGGTTCTGCATCGATGCCATTGAAGACAGTGTATTGTTTAGAAGGACGTCAGTTGAGGTCTTTCAACCAACCTGTCTGCGTGATAGATCCACTGGATCTACTCCCGGAGCTATAATCAAATGGCTCTAAGCACTATGGGACGTAACATCTGAGGTCTTCAGTCCCCTAGACTTAGAACTACTTAAACCTAACCAACCTAAGGAGATCACACAAATCTATGCCCGAGGCCGGATTCGAATTTGCGACCGAAGCAGCAGCGCGGCTCCGGACTGAAGCGCCTAGAACCACTCGGTCACAGAGGCCGGTTGCTGGAGCTATACTCTGGGGCCGGTGACAGCAGGAGCACTCTCATGAGTATCCCACACGACCTGACAGCAAAACTGTACATCCACAGGATGTTTTCAAACAGGATAACGGTCGTCCACATACCATTGTTGTAACCCAGCATACTCTACACTGTTGGTATGTTGCCTTGGCCTGTTCGACGACCAGATCTGTCTCCAGTCGAGCACATTTGGGCCATCATCGGCCGATAACTCCAGCATCATCCACAAACAGCGTTAACCGTCACTGTATTGACCGACCAAGTGCAACAGGCATGAAACTCCATACCATAAACTGACGTCCGGCATCTTTACAATGCAATGCATAAACGTTTTCATGCTTACATTCAAAATTATGGTGGTTAGACCGGTTATTATTGTACCAGTATTTCACATTTGCAATGGCTTATCTCGTTCTTACGTTAACCTGTGATCTTGCAGCGTTAATCGCTTACGTATGTTATCTACATAAATGTATTCCTGAAATTGCATTACTCTACATTAATTTTTTTCGTGTTGCGAAATTTTTCTGGCAGCGTATTTGGTGATATAGTTCAACAGGACATGCAAGGGAGATTTAGCAGAATTTTTGTACGGAAGGAAGTAAGACAAGTTTTGAAAACAGTCAGGAAAAGTGTTGCAAAAGCTCATGCAATAAATTCATTGATCTCGAAAAGCAAAGGTGTGTCATGGAGTTCCGTTCCAGCATATTCGTTTAATTTGTTGTTGTTGCTGTTGTGTTTCATATAATATTCAGAGACAGGCGAAACAAATCATTTCGTTCCCTTATCGATAACTCCCTGCATCCTATTAGGTTTTTAATTAATTCACACCAAAATATTTGGAAACTCGTCATTTATTTAAGTAAAGCTCCTACAAAAGAGCATTCGCTCGGTTCAGTATCACCAGACGAAAAAAAAAAAAGAAACTGCCCCAGCATTTTTCATTTATTATTAAGCCAATTGAAAAAGAGACACCAGCCGTGATAAAACTGCTCATGTGCGCCCCTAATCAATAGTTAGGGACACCAGAAAAGACAAATAAAGTCCAAAACCTTACATACACTGAGGCGTAGTGCCGTATGCCGATCCTGCCTTGGAGGCGGTTAAGTGGGAGATGTGTCTCAGCGCTGGAGAGTGACAGATGCTGACACGAGACTGGACGCGCACGTAGTTTGTGTATCAGCCGATAGAGGACAATATTGGATAAGGGACTGATTTAGTTTCGATTGTGCCCACTAGAGTGCACTAAAGTAATAGAATGTTTTTCGTAAACTGTATTTTCATAAAGTGTTTTCAAATGGCTCTGAGCACTATGGGACTTAACATCTGAGGTCATCAGTCCATAAAGTGTTATTATGTCTTTTTGTGTATGTAAATTGTTATAAATGTGTTTTAGCAGCATGAATGATGCGTGAGTGTGGTTTAAGGTTAATATGAAGATAATTGTTTAACGAGTTATTTAGTGTGGGAACATTTCGAAGAAGTATGGATGTGAACAAAGGGGATTTTTGTAGAACAGAGATGTAAAGTAAGTTTATGGTGAAGGGAAAGTTAATTCATGTATAAATGACAATAGTACATAACTTTATGCATAAACAAAACTTCAGAACATTAGATAATTACGTCGGTAAAAAGTGCAGTCGTTAGAGTTACTATTTTGCGATTAGTTATTGATGAAAAGTGCGGACTGACGCGGGAGAATGTTGTTTTGCTATTGGCTGTTGAGTAAACTGACCAATAGTAAAGCAACATTCTTCGCGCGCCTTTCACTGCTGGTAGAGAAGACTTAGATTATTCTAGAGTAGAGTGGGAGCCTAGCCATGAAACAGTTCGGACGTGTGTAGTAGTAGTTCCGATGGAAATGATAAGTTCCCGGGTCTAGCAGTGTTTCATACATCAAAAGTGTTGGAAAGTGACGGCATAATTATTCCGATGGATGCGTAGAAATGTCGGAATTTTTAAGTGAATTTTGTGACGAGAAAATACATATATTCCGCGTGGCGTATTGAGCAGGTCGGTGGCTAAAAATTGTGAATGCATTAGGTACCGACAGACTTGATGTTTGGTGATCATTATCAACCAGAAACAATCCGTATTTTTGTAGCTATTACGTTTTCGGGAAACGCAACACCATAAACTTGCTAACGTGTGTGAAAGGGATTGTGAGTGACTGTGTTAAGACTAGCACAGGCTTTGCAGTGATACTTGTTCACCTAAGTTTCAGAATATATTAATTGAGGACAAAATTTCCAACCTTTCACTTCGTGTGAAAACTTTCTCCCGAAACGTAGATTTAGTTACTTTAATTGCAGCCTGGTTCACGTCGAAGAACAGTAGGTTTCGCTCGGCTTCCCTACTGATGATATGCTGAGACAATGTTCACAGGCAGGTACAGGTTTGTCTTAAAAGTACGGAAAGAACCGCACCGCCGCAACACCAAAGAACTAAACAAAGGGATTTATGTCACTCACTGTCAAGGGAAATAAGTATGCCTTTTTAGAACATCTGATATGCCTTTTTAGAACATCTGAATTCGATCCACCCGAACATTCGTTTTACGACGGAGGTGGAGGAGGATGGTTATCTTCCCTTTCTTCACATTTTGGTTAGGAGGAACGATGATGAATCACTGGGACATGCAGTTTACAGGAAACGTACTCACACCGACTTGTATTTACAGGCTAATAGTTGTCACCACCCGACTCAGCGTGAGGTGTATTTCGTACCTTGGTACACAGGGCACATGGCATTTTCTACACTGAGACCTTGCCAGCTGAGCTGTCCCATCTCGAAGCTACGTTTCGTCAAAATGGTTTTAGTGAAAGACAGAGTGAACGTCCGTTGCGCTATCGATGAACTGTGCATCGGGTAAATGATGATAATACTGAGTCGACACCTAAGTCAACTGCCTTTTAGCCTTACTTAGGAAGTACGTCCAACAAGATCGGTCACATTTTACGGAAATACGACGTGAAATGTTTTTTCAAACCTCGATCTAAAATTAGAGTGCTTTTGGATTCGGTTAAGGATGATCTTCGTCTGCCTGAGGCGGGTGTATATCGCATTCCTTGTAGCTGTGGTATGGCATATATTGGTCAGACTATCAGGACCGTGGAGAACCAAGGTACTGAGCATAAACGGGCGCACTCTATTACAGCAGGCAAATAGATCTGCTATTGCCAAACATTTTTCGGATACTGGTCACCCTATGTTATATAACAATACCAGATTTTCGCATGCACGTCTAGGTATTGGGACAGCGTTATTAAGGAAGCTGTTGAGAATAAATTAGCGAGCAACCTTGTAAACAGGGATGGAGGTTTTTGTTTAAACTCTGGTTGGAATGCTGCTCTCTCCCTTGTCAAAAAGCAGAGGGACAGAGTGAATGTTACCTCACTATTTAGCTCGTAGTCTTTCAGTATCGATACCTCTGACCTTGGTCATCTTTGGTTCACTAGTGTTCCGTGTGTGTGTGTGTGTGTGTGTGTGTGTGTGTGTGTGTGTGTGTGTGTTATCATTCCTGAATTTCTCGAAGAATCGGGGTTTCAAATTTGCCTGTACATCGCCTGTCCGTTGCAGTTGTGCCTTTAAAATGGCTGGGTGTACTCCCGCCGAAATATCGGTTGTCGCTGTAAATTTTGCCTGGCTGAATTCCCGTAAATTGTTTGAAAAAGTATATTACTTGTTGTCTTCCGTCTGAAAACTAGTTTGGTGTACACTATCTGAGCAAAAGCATCCGGACATATCTATGTAATGTGTGGTGTCACCTCCAGACACCACACTTGCTAGGTGGTAGCCTTTAAATCGGCCGCGGTCCGGTAGTATACGTCGGACCCGCGTGTCGCCACTATCAATGATTGCAAACCGAGCGCCGCCACACGGCAGGTCTAGAGAGACTTCCTAGCACTCGCCCCAGTTGTACAGCCGACTTTGCTAGCGATGTTTCACTGACTAAATACGCTCTTATATGCCGAGACGATAGTTAGCATAGCCTTCAGCTACGTTATTTGCTACGACCTAGCAAGGCGCCATTATCAGTTATTATTGATATTGTGAATCATGTACCGTCAAGACTGACATTAATCATTAATGGATTAAAGTTAAGTATTACACCAGCTACGTCCGTTTTCTTGAAGTCTAATTTCCTTGTCCTGTTCCAGACCTCACGCCAGCCTGCGTGAGCTAAAACCCGTGCCTTTCGGCCTCCTCTAGTAACACGGTGTTGGTTCTCCTGCCAACCACAATATAATGCATAATCGAGCACTAGATGTCATCAGAGGCGAGGAGTAATGAGTGCTAAGTAGAGAAGCAGTAAGTAGAAAAGCAGTAACAGCAGACTGGATGGGTCAGAAGAGTTCAGTGATATCGAACGTGGATCTCACCTGGGTGATAAATCTTCAAAGGCCATTTCAAGCTTTCTAGAGCTGTCCAAGTCGAATGGTGGAAATGTGATTATGAAGTGGAAACGCGAAGGAATAACCATAACTAAATCTAGACGAGACACACATCACGTACTGACGGACAGCGACCGTCGAGCACTGCAGAGGGTGGTTGCAGAAAATCACCTGAAAGCGGTGGAAGGAGTCCCAAAGTGCTGCCAGCACTCCGTCTAGCACAGTGATAGTGCACATAGAGTGAAAAGGGAAAGGGGTACAGTGGTAGAGCAACTGTTCGTAAGTCACGCATCTCAGCAGCCAATGCTCAGCGATGCTTGAGGTACTTTGAGGCGGGACGTTATAGGCCAGCGGACGACTGGAAAAGAGTGATTTGGAGCAGTGAACCACGCTATACCATGTGGCAGACTACTATTACATACCATCATGTGTAGTACCAGCAATGGACAACAGAGGAGATGAGACTTCCTGGCAGATTAAAACTGTATGCCGGACGGAGACTCTGACTCGGGACCTTTGCCTTTCGTGGGCAAGTGCTCTACCAACCGAGATACCCAAGCACGACTCACTACCTGCCCTCACATCTACAGAGTAAAAATGTGTCCGAAATGTTCTTTCTTCCAGGAACTCTAGTTCTGCAAGGTTCACGGAAGAGCTTGGATGGTAGGAGGCGAGGTTCTGGCAGAATTGAAGCTGTGAGGACGGGTACTGAGTTGTGCTTGGGTGGCTCAGTTGGTAGAGCACTTGCCGCAGAAGTCAAAGGTCCCGAGTTCGAGTCTCGATCCGGCACACAGCTTTAATCTTCCAGGACGTTTCATATCAGTGCACACTCCTCTACAGAATGAAAATCTCATTCTGGATACACAGGAGCTGCTTTTCCAGCATGGGGACATTTTTCGTGGTTAGGCTGCGGTCCCCTTATGGTACTAAGGAAAACACTAAATGAGGAACATTTCGGAGACGACTAATATTTGTTTCAGGATACTAATCAATCAGCGGTAAAGCTGCATCTATAAGCCAATGGTTTCTAGACAGTAACATTCCTGAAATGGTCTCGTTTGCCCACAGTCCCGACCTGAACCCAACGCAACATCTTTGGGGGCGGTCAGAACATCGACTTCGGCTCAGACCAAAGCGTCCAGCAACACTACCCTCTCTAGTTTCGCTTCTTGAGCAAGAATGGGCTGCTACTCCTCCACAGACATTCCGATCCCCCCTAGAAAGTGAAATGGTAATTAAATCAGGGAATCTCCGCTCAGGGACTGTGTGGTATGTTGTCCTAATCATCACCACTTCATCCCCATCGACACGCAAGTCACCGAAGTGGCGTCAGATCGAAAGACTTGAACCCGGCGAAGTGTCTACCCATCGGGAGGCCCTAGTCACACGACATTTTTTTATCTGCCTAGTAAGCAGGAGATCCCGCCCGGCGGGCTTGTTTCGAGGTTCGGTGAGCCGGCAAGTCTGTGGATGGTTTCTAGGTGGTTTTCCATCTGTCTCGGTGAATGCGGGCTGGTTCCCCTTATTCCGCCTCAGCTACAGTATGTCGGCGATTGCTGCGCAAACAAGTTCTCCACCTACGCGTGCACCACCATTACTCTACCACGAAAACGTAGGGGTTACACTCGTCTGGTGCCAGACGTTCTCTGGGGGGATCTACCGGGGGCCAAACTGCACAATAATCCTGAAAGAGTGGTACGGTGTGCGGCGGCGGGGAGGGGGGGGGGGTGAAGTAGACTGCGGTAGTCGTCGTGGGGTTGTGGATCACTGCGGCTGCGGCGGGAACGGAGCGTCTCAGTCGTTTCTAAGGCCCCGGTTCCCATACAACGCAATACAATACAAAGCAGGAGACCGAAGTTCGAATACTAATCTGGCACAAATTTCCAACTTTCCACATTGATGTATATCAATGCCCATCAGCGTCTACACGTCGGAGATCCTTTGCCTCGTGAAGTATATTTGACTAAAGATACTAAGGACTGAAAGTTATTATCTGTTTGATTTGTATCAAACGGGAGAGTTGATAATTTGCGCCGTACCAGGATTTGAAGCCGGGTCACAGCTTACTAGGCAGTTGTGCTACACATTACGCCATCCAGACTCAGTAGTCAACACAACCCTAGCCCGCCTCCTGTCAGACCCAAAATCTCAACTTATCCACACATTACTCATCTAGATACAGTAGACAGATATACATATAATTATGATGATAACGGCCAATGATCCCTTCAGTGCAGATGCCCACCAAGCTCTAACTTTAACAGGGATAGGTGAGATTCTTCGAATACTGATACCAACGAGGAGCGGCCCCACATCAGTAGTGTGTGGGTAAGCTGAGAATTTGAGTTTGACTGGAGGTGTGACAGGGTAGACCATACAGTTGTCTTGACCACTGTGTCAAGATAGCGTAGTGATCAGCGCATCTGCCCTGTGAAAAGGAGATCTAGGTTAAATTCCAGTTTCACGTTAATTTTCAACTTTCCCCATTGATATAAATCAATACCCACTGTCAGTTAATGTCTTTAATTCCTTAGTGCCTTGGTTCATAGTTGCTGCAGGATCAACATGGTGTCTGTTCTTCCGGACGTGTCCAAAAGAACAGACACCACATATAAACTCCTGGAAAACGAAAAACAAAGACATTGACGCAAGTGAATAAGACATGTTGTACTTGCACGGGACACTATGATAGGGCAGTGCATGCAATGATCAAACGCACCAAACTGCGGACACACCTGGAACTGCGTTATCAGCCGTGAAATGTTGCAAGCTGCTCAGCGGTTGTTCACCGCCAGAGCCAGTGGCAGCCAGTTTGCCGTGGTATACGGAGCTCTTGTGTGTCTTCAACATTGACAGCTTGCCGTGGCAGCGTGTACGTGGACCGTTTGTGCAAGTGACGGAGCTTGAGCGGTGGCGTATAGCGGGGCCGGATGGCCACACCGCAAAATTGCGCAACATGTGGGGCGAGAGGTCTCCACAGTGCATCGATGTTGTCGCCAGAGGTCAGCAGAATGTGCACATGCCCGGACAGCGGCGATGCACAGATGCACGCCAAGACCGTCGCATCTTACGAAGTGCTGTACGGGACCGCACCGTCACTTCACATCAAATTAGGGACACTGTTGCTCCGGGGGTATCATCGAGAACTATTCGCAACCGTCTCCGCGAAGTAGGGCTGCTATCCCGCGTGCCGTTAGGGCCTCTTCCGCTGACGCTCCAACATCGCTCAGCCCGCCTCCTGTGGTGTCACGATAGGCGTTTATGGAAGGACGGATGGAGACGTGTCGTTTTCAGTGATGAGAGTCGCTTCTTCCATGGTGCCAATGACAATCGAACGCTTGTGTGGCGTCGTGCAAGGGAGCGCCAAATTCTGGAGTGTGTACGACAGCGGCACACAGGACTCACACCCGGAGTCATGGTGTGGGGAGCCATATCCTACGCTGGCCGTTCTCCACTGGCGACAGTAGAGGGAACATTGAACAGTGAACGGTACACTGAAACCATTATTCACCTGGTGTTGCTATCGTTCATGCACCAACAAGGCGACATGCTTTTCCAACAGGACAATTTCCGTCCGCATGTCTCCTGTGCCACGCGACGTGCTCTTCAAGGTGCACGCCATCTATCCTGGCCAGCACGATCCCCAGATCTGTCCCCCACTGAGCACGTTTTGGACCGGATGAAACGTCGTCTTGCGCGGGCTGCACGACGGGCACGGAATCTGGCCCAGCCGAGGCACCAGGTGGACACTGCATGGCAGACCATTCCTCAAGACTACATTCGACACCTCTATAGTCCTCTTCGTGGGAGAATTGCAGCCTGCATTGATGCAAAAGGAGAATACGAGTATACACAGTACTAGCGCCGACACTGCGCACACTCTGTTGATTTTACTCACTTAGACATGGCTCTGTCTTTGTGATCGTGTGTTGTTTACGTCCCCAAGAGTGTGTCAATAAAATTCCCCTCTGCTGGGTCTACGAATCAATGGTTTCTTTTTCATTTTCCAGGAATGTATACAATTAAGGTGATGACATCCAATGGTCCCTTCATTGCAGACGCACACCAAGCTCAAACTCTTACGCGAATCGCCTAGATGGTTCGAGTGGTGAGGATAACAAGCAGGGGAACTACATTAGTAGCGTGTGGAGAATTTGTGTCTGGCGGGTGGCTTGCCAGGGTGTGCCGTGCAGCTGTGTTGACCACTGTCACGAGGCAGCGTAGGGTCAGTGCATCTGCCCAGCAAGTAGGAGGCCTGAGCTCACCTGGACTGGCACAAATTTTCGTCCTACCTCATTGATATAATTTAATGCCCACTGGCAGCTAATGTGTTTAATTCCTTGGTACATAATGCTTAACTTCTTGGTACATAATGGCTGCAGAATCAGTATGGTGTCTGTTCTTGCGGATATGTCTGAAAGAATAGACACTACATATACATTTGACTAAGACTGATTTAATATACAAACGAAACCGACGAATAATGAATATGCATCTCACTGTAATATTTAATCGCAACGGAATTAATTTACATTTATTTAAACAAAAACGCACACAAGGATAACGTTTCTCACTGCTTTGTAAATAATAGATTTCAGCTATTAGTCGACCTTTGGAATTTTTATTGGCAAGATTTCGGCTAGCAACTAGCCATTCTCAGTGCACTATCCTTTTTTTGGTCAATGCATGTAATGCCTGCTGGTCTGGCTTTGCACACAATTCATGGAATACAGTATTCAGTGCATTGGAATACAGTATTCCATGAACTGTGTACAAAGCCTCTGAATGGAGAGTAACCTGTTTCTCACTGCATTAATGACAACAGTAAAGTGTTTCTATTGTTCTGTATCCTTCCATACTTTGAGCATTCTGGCAACCCAGTGGACTTAGCGAACAATTTGCACTTATCTGCTATTTGGACCGCAGTGCACTTCTTACAGGAACGTAATGCTGACAGGAAGTAATGCTTTGCTGCACCTTGTTACCAATAATTCCAAAATGGACTAACTTTCTTTTTGGCCAAACGATCACCAAAATTTTCCATCTTCTATTGTAAATCGTCTTGTACTAACTTTCTGGACATAAAAGCCTAATATGCAGACATAAGGCCTGTTTTAATGAAAAGCGGAGTAGACGTTTCGGGCGAAAACGACATGTGGTGCAGAAGTGCGAAACAAATCTTCTGTGCAGATTAACAAAACACAATAGGAGGAAAATACGAATGCGTTATTCTCACACGGAAAATTTTAAACTCTAAATACTTTAAACTAAAGGCAACGTGTTCATCACATCTCGTGCAGTGACTGCCAAGGGCAAAAGTGTTCAGGAAGAAGAGAACTAAGTAACCAAAACTCCACAAGTCAATTTTTTTAGTTATATCGTTTATTCAAAAAATTAAAGTAACAACAGAAATTATGCGATGCGTATCGTACAAAAAATTGTATAAGGCTCTGTCGCATCATACACATACTTGTCACGAATGCTTCTGTTTCCCACAGTTGAAAATAAAAAACTTATCGATGTTAACACAGATAACCACAACTTTCGATACCATATAAGATAGCGGTCTTATCTCGTAAAAGTTGTAAAAAGCACTTTGGGCCCATTAGCCACCACGTTATACGCAAAACCGCGAATTTTCCTAGTAAGTTTCTAGCACACCACACGTTTCAACATAACAAATTCCCTAATAGTTACGAAATATCTATCTGAGAAGCGATCACAATAACAGCAAATAAACTTAAACACACGAACATGGAAAAGGAACACATGAACTATGGCAAGGCAAAAAATTTATGAAAAAATGAGAAACGTAAACCTCAAACTGACTAGTGGCTAATGTCCACGTGAGCTTTAAGGAAGTCTCACTGAGGAGATTATAACTATGGCTTTCGTGGATTAAATAATGGAATTGATCCCAGTCGTTAAACTAAAATATTACTGAATGACAAAAATTGATATCAAATTAATTCTCATTATCTAGGGCAAGCAAAATATATATCCAGATATTCCAGCTGCGGGTCTATCACAGGCAGCGTCCCAGGCACAAGCATGTGTCTCAACGACACAGAGTACCGGTCTCTTGTTCACTCGTTTCCGCTGAATTCTTTACCTCAGTCTGAGAACTCACACTCCACCAGTGGTCAGACTGTGCTCAACTCGACAGTCGTTTGTCAGTCTTACTGAAAGGCAGATAATGTGACACCTTTGACTATGACAGAAGCCAGAGTACGTGTGAGAAATGAGTGACTGACTACAAATCACGGAAAGCTCTGTCTCCGCTCGTGCACACTAAATGCCTGACAAAAAAAGTGAAGCACCCTGAAAACACGGTTGGATGTCAATATGTTTTTATGTTTGACATACTGATGTTTCTTGTTACCGACGATTACAAACGACACAAAATCACTAAATGACTTTCAGGTTATGAACTTCTGTTACTGTGTTACAAGATCCGAAGATGACAGCAAGATCTGTCGGACCGGTAATCAATAAAAGATTTGCAAGCGATCTTGGCGTACCAGGTATTTCAGAATAATATAATTACCTGCTGTTACTGAGTCAGCCCCACACAGCAGGGACCTTCCAGATATTACTAGGTCAGATCAGTGTTCCAGACTGTTGCCCTGCTACTATTGAAAAAAACTAATTCATCTCTTCAGGAACTACATTTTGTCTGTTCTCCGTATAGTTAACCATCCGATATTGTTGTAACTATGATACACCTCTCTCGTCATCAAGAGAAATCCGTGATTTGGGAAGCTTTTGTGAGGAGGGGGCTGGAATGGAATTCGTTCTTGTCGATTTCGCATTAAAGACCAGTGGTTCTAATGGTAACGTTCCAGCGTTCATTACTCCTGAAAGAGGTCAAATGACAGATAATAAACTCCGTAGATTGAAGCACCCAAAGATACTTTAATATTCATCTTTTTGAAGCAACCGAGTAATTCAGGGGAAGTAGTAGAATTTCGTTTGATTATTACGAAGTTTACGGTAAACTTATATAAATATAACTTACTGATATTTGTTCTTCTCAAACTGCCACCGCTAAGAAGCCAAATACAAGTTTAATTTTTTTTAATTAAATAAAAAAAGTGACTTCCATTTTTGCAATGCCTTTTTGAAATGTCCGTGGAAGCTCCTCATTACGTTGTAAATCATTTCTTGAGGAAAGGCCTTTACCTCTTCCCGTATTACGACTTCCAGCACATCAGTACTGCGGAGCCGCCATGAAAAAACTTTGTTCTTGAGATGTTCCCAAAGAAAAAAATAAACTGCTAAAAGATCAAGTGATCTCACCGGCCTTGGGATATCACCGAATCCTGAGAGTAATCGATGTGGAAAGTGACGTCTTAGGGTAGTCACTGAATAACATGCTGCATGAACTGTAGCCCCATCTTGGTGGAACCTTATTGCGTTTAGACGGCAAAGTCCCTGCAGCTGAGGAATAAAGAAATTGTTAACCAATGACACCATATTTAAGGACGCTAGTGATTACTGTAAACTCAGATTCGATACATGTGGGCTAGTATGACTGTTTTGCAGTATGATCGTTCTATAACACAGCTATGAGCTATCTATTAACTATAAACTGAACTTCATACATTCGTATACCAAAGCGCGCATTTGCGAGGAGAGCTTGTCCTACGATTTAAATGCCATAGCAGCATCATGCCACTGCAGTTCATCATTTCATCTACATCTACGATAACCTTCGCATACCACCTAATGGTGCTTGGCGGTGGGTACTTCTGGTACCACTAATTGATTCCCTCTATCCTAATCCACTCGCGAACGGCGTGTCGGAAGAATGATTGTCGGTATGTCTCTGCATTGGCTCCTATTTCTCGAATTTTCTCGTCGTGCTCATTACGTGAGATGTATGTGGGAGGAAGCAATATATTGTCTGACTCTTCCCGGAAAGTGCCCTCTCGAAATGTCAGCAGTAAACCTCTCCGTGATGCAAAACGCCACTCTTGTAGTGCGTTCCACTGGATTTGTTTGGCATCTCGGTAACGCTCTCGCTCCGACTAAGCGATTCCGTGACGAAGCGCGTCGCTGTTCGTAGGAATTTCTCTACCTATTCTGTCAGTCCTACCTGGTAACGATCCCATATTCTTGAACAATAAGAATCGGTCGAACAGCGCCTTATAAGCCAGTTCCATGGTGGATGTGTTACATTTCCTTAAGATTCTTCCTATGCATCTGAGTCTGGATCTTTTTCTGTTTTATGTGGTTATTCCACTTAAAGTCGCTCTGTATAGTTACTCCTAGACATTTTGCGGTAGATACTCTTTACAGTAATTTGTCGTCAACAACGTAGTTGTACAGTAGTGGATTTCTTTTCCTGCCGGCCGGAGGGGCCGTGCGGTTCTAGGCGCTACAGCCTGGAGCCGAGTGACCGCTCCGGTCTCAGGTTCGAATCCTGCCTCGGGCATGGAAGTGTGTGATGTCCTTAGGTTAGTTAGGTTTAATTAGTTCTAAGTTCTAGGTGACTGATGACCTCAGACGTTAAGTCGCATAGTGCTCAGAGCCATTTGAACCATTTTTTCTTTTCCTGATTTTGACAATATCTTACTTTTGTTTACGTTCTGGGCCAACTGACAGAGCCTGCACCATTCATTAACCTCTGCAGGTCTTTCTGCAAATCGATACTGTCTTCCGGCGTTGCTACATTCTTACAAAGAATCTCTTCATCTGCGAACAAAGAGCACACGACGCTTTCTGTTACATCATTGATACACGTTATAAAGACTAACGGTCGTATCACACTTCCTTGTGGTGATCCGGAAATTACCTTTATATCTGCTGATTTTGTTCCAGATAGACCGTCGGTGACAGAGTACCTCGTGTTCCTGCTGCTTAGAAGGCGAGTACACCATTCCTTTGTTACATATTTTTACGAGCTTCAAACAAGAACGACTGCAGTAATGGATAGGAACTGCGCTATGTACAGATGCGAGCTGAGTTGGCGATCCTTCACTCACAGCTCCAGGCTGCGTTGGCTTCCGTCACACAGCTTGAATCTGCTCCAAGTGGCATCACTGTGAGAGGTCGGATGCGGGTATGCGAGGGACGTCGAGCACGTCCCACGTGTCCCCCGTTCGGTCCACTGCTGTGGCCGCCCCGCGTACTGCCTACACCGAGGTTGACCCCTCACCTGTGGTCGAGTGGGAGATCATTACAAAGTCTGGCAGGCAGAGAAAGCCTTTCCGAAGGGCCTCCCCGGTTCGTTTGACGAACAGGTTTCGGGGATGATCTGTGGCTGACGATGTCTCTGAGCTGGATGCAGTCGTCCATCCTGTTCCAGAGGAAGCTTCTCAGCCCGCAAGGTCTGGGCATTCACAGAATATGGATTTGCTGGTACTTCGGAGCTCCAACGCTTAATGGGATTCCTTAGGAACATGGCTGCCAAAGAGGGAAGGAAGCCAGTGTTCGCTCCAAGTGCATACCGGGGTGGAGTCATTCCTGATGCCATGATAGGTACAGGGAGCAGCCAACTGCAGGTGGTGGCTCATGTTGGTACTAATGACGTACGTTGCTTTGGATCAGAGGAGATTCTCTCTGATTGCAGTTGGCTAGCTGATATGGTGATGATTGCCAGTCTTGCCTGCGAGATTAAGGCGGAGCTCACCATCTCAGCATCGTCGATAGAACCGACTGTGGTCCGTTGATGCAGAGCCGAGTGGAGGCTCAGGCGGTTCTGTGACCGTGTAGGCTGCAGATTCCTTGACTTGTGCCATCGGGTGATGGGTTTCTGGCTTCCGCTTAATGGGCCAGGAGTCCACTACACACAGGAAGCGTCTACACGGGTAATGGAGGCTGTGTAGAAGGGAATGGGCTGTTTTTTTTTTTTTTTTTTAGGTTAGAGGGCCTCTGGGAACCAGAGAAAGGGCGTCCGTCTAAAAGGGGGCAGGTAAAACATAGTAAGTTAGTTGTAGAAACAATCGGTATTGAAGTTGTAAATTGTTGTAGCTGTGTTGGGAAAGATCCACAGCTCCAAGCCGTAATACAAAGTACTGAAGCTCAAATACACTCCTGGAAATGGAAAAAAGAACACATTGACACCGGTGTGTCAGACCCACCATACTTGCTCCGGACACTGCGAGAGGGCTGTACAAGCAATGATCACACGCACGGCACAGCGGACACACCAGGAACCGCGGTGTTGGCCGTCGAATGGCGCTAGCTGCGCAGCATTTGTGCACCGCCGCCGTCAGTGTCAGCCAGTTTGCCGTGGCATACGGAGCTCCATCGCAGTCTTTAACACTGGTAGCATGCCGCGACAGCGTGGACGTGAACCGTATGTGCAGTTGACGGACTTTGAGCGAGGGCGTATAGTGGGCATGCGGGAGGCCGGGTGGACGTTCCGCCGAATTGCTCAACACGTGGGGCGTGAGGTCTCCACAGTACATCGATGTTGTCGCCAGTGGTCGACGGAAGGTGCACGTGCCCGTCGACCTGGGACCGGACAGCAGCGACGCACGGATGCACGCCAAGACCGTAGGATCCTACGCAGTGCCGTAGGGGACCGCACCGCCACTTCCCAGCAAATTAGGGACACTGTTGCTCCTGGGGTATCGGCGAGGACCATTCGCAACCGTCTCCATGAAGCTGGGCTACGGTCCCGCACACCGTTAGGCCGTCTTCCGCTCACGCCCCAACATCGTGCAGCCCGCCTCCAGTGGTGTTGCGACAGGCGTGAATGGAGGGACGAATGGAGACGTGTCGTCTTCAGAGATATGAGTCGCTTCTGCCTTGGTGCCAATGATGGTCGTATGCGTGTTTGGCGCCGTGCAGGTGAGCGCCACAATCAGGACTGCATACGACCGAGGCACACAGGGCCAACACCCGGCATCATGGTGTGGGGAGCGATCTCCTACACTGGCCGTACACCTCTGGTGATCGTCGAGGGGACACTGAATAGTGCACGGTACATCCAAACCGTCATCGAACCCATCGTTCTACCATTCCTAGACCGGCAAGGGAACTTGCTGTTCCAACAGGACAATGCACGTCCGCATGTATCCCGTGCCACCCAACGTGCTCCAGAAGGTGTAAGTCAACTACCCTGGCCAGCAAGATCTCCGGATCTGTCCCCCATTGAGCATGTTTGGGACTGGATGAAGCGTCGTCTCACGCGGTCTGCACGTCCAGCACGAACGCTGGTCCAACTGAGGCGACAGGTGGAAATGGCATGGCAAGCCGTTCCACAGGACTACATCCAGCATCTCTACGATCGTCTCCATGGGAGAATAGCAGCCTACATTGCTGCGAAAGGTGGATATACACTGTACTAGTGCCGACATGGTGCATGCTCTGTTGCCTGTGTCTATGTGCCTGTGGTTCTGTCAGTGTGATCATGTGATGTATCTGACCCCAGGAATGTGTCAATAAAGTGTCCCCTTCCTGGGACAATGAATTCACGGTGTTTTTATTTCAATTTCCAGGAGTGTAGATATAGGTACAGAGAGCTGCCTAAAGCCGGAAATAAGCTCAGCAGAAATTTTTTCTAACGTTCTAGCAGTGTTCAGAAAGGATAGATTAAATACAATTGCTGATGGAGTAACTATCGTTGTCAGAAGTAGTTTGCCTTGTAGTGATATTGCAGTAGATAGTCCCTGCGAAATAGTATGGGTAGAAGTGATACTTGACAATCGGACTATACTATTAATTGGGTCGTTTTACGGACCCCCCGACTCAGATGATATAGTTGCTGAACAGTTCAAAGAAAACGTGAGTCTCAGTTCAAACAGGTACCCCACTCATACAATTATAGTCGGTGGTGACTTTAATTTACCCTCGATATGCTGGAAAAATTATACGTTTAAAGGCGGCGGAAGGCATAAAACGATATCCGAAAGAAAATTATTTTGAACAATTAGTTCAATAGCCCACTTGAAGCATAAATGGTTGCGAAATCATACTTGACCTTTTAGCAACAAATAATCCTGGACAAATAGTGAGTATCGTGACGAATACAGGTATTAGCGACCACAAGGCAGTAGCTGCTAGGCTGACTACCGCAACTCCTACAACCATAAAAGAGAAACTAAGAAAGTATATCTATTTAAAAAAAGGCGACAAAAATTCTCTTAACGCCTTTTTAAGAGACAGTTTGCACTCCTTCCGACCTGATCATGTAAGCGTAGAAAAGTTATGGAATGATTTCAGAGAGATAGTATCGACAGCAACTGAGAGCTATATAGCACATCTATTAATAATTGATGGTGCTGATCCCATATGAGACCCAAAACGGGTCAGATCGCTGTTGTAGAAGCAGCGAAAAAAGCACGACAAATTTAAAAGAACGCAAAATTGCCCATGATTGACAAAGTTTTGCAGAAGATCGAAATACAGTGCGTACTTCAATGCGAGATGTTTTCAATAATTTCCTCAACGAAACTTGTCTCGAAATCTGGCAGAAAACCCAAAGAGATTCTGGTTATACATAAAACAAACCAGTGGCAAGACGCAATCAATACCTTCACTTCGCTATAACAACCGTGAAGTCACTGATGACAGTGTCACTAAAGCAGAGTTATTAAACACGATTTTCCAAAACTCCTTCACAAAAGAAGACGAAGTAAATATTCCTGAATTCCAATCTAGAACAACTGCCAAGATGAGTAACATAGAAATAGATATCCTTGGTATCGCAAAGCAGCTTAAACCACTTAATAAAAGCAAGGCTTCCAGTCCAGATTGTATACCAGTCAGGTTCCTCTCAGAGTATGCTGATACAATAGCTCCTTTTTAGCAATTATATGGAATCGCTCGCTCACAGAAAAACCCATACCTAAAGACTGGAAAACTGCTCAAGTCACACCAATACCCAAAAAGGGAAGTTGGAGTAATCCGTTGAATTACAGGCCCCTATCACGAATGTCGATTTGCTGTATACATATACTGTATTCGATCATTATGAAGTACCTCGAAGAAAACGATTAATTGACGCGTAGTCAGCACGGATTCAGAAAGTATTGATCTTTTGAAACACAACTAGCTCTTTATACTCATGAAATAAGGAGTGCTATCGACAGGGGATGTCAAATTGATTCCATATTTTTAGATTTCCAGAATGCTTACGACACCGTTCCTCAGAAGCGTCTTCTAACCAAACTGCGTGCGACTGGATTAGTGATTTTCTGTCCGAAAGGTCACAGTTCTTAGTAATAGACGGAAAGTCATCGAGTAAAACAGAAATATAATTAGGCGTTCCCCAAGGAAGTGTTATAGGCCCTATATTGTTCCTGATCTATATTAACGACATAGGAGACAGCCTCAGTAGCCGTCGTAGATTGTTTGCAGATGATGCTGTCATTTACCGTCTTTTAAAGTCGTCAGATGACCAAAACTAATTGCAAAATGATTTAGATAAGATATATGTATGGTGCTAAAAGTGGCAATTGACTCTCAATAAAGAAAAGTATGATGTTATTCACATGAGTACTAAAAGAAATCAACTAAATTTCGATTACGCCATAATTCACACAAATGTGAAGGCTTTAAATTCAACTAAATACTTAGGGATTACAATTACAAATACCTTAAATTGGAATGATAACATAGATAATGTGCGTAGAGCCAACCAAAGACTGCGATTCATTGGCAGAACACTTAGAAGGTGCAACAGCTCTACTAAAGGCACTGCTTACACCACGCTTGTCCACCCTATTCTGGTGTATTTTCTGTGCGGTATGGGATCCCCATGAGATGGTCTGACGGATGACATCGAAGATGTACAAAGCAGGGCAGCTCATTTTGTATTATCGCGAAGTAGGGGAGATAGGGTCACAGACATGATACTTGAATTGGAGTGGCAATCATTAAAACAAAGACGTTTTACGTTGCAACAGGGTCTTCATATGAAATTTCGATCACCAGTTTTCTCCTCCGATTGCGAAAACATTCTGTTGGCACCCACGTTCATAGGGAGAAACGATCATCACGATAAAATAAGAGAAATCAGGTCCCGCACAGAAAAATTTAAGTGCTCGTTTTCCCCGTGCGCCATTCGAGAGTGGAACGGTAGAGAGACAGCTTGAAGGTTGTTCGTTGAACCCTCTGCCAGGCACTTTATTGTGAATAGCAGAGTAATCACGTAAATGTAGATATATGAGCGAAATTTTTAGTTCTATCAGCTAGAAAGTCACGAATCCAGTTGCAAACCTAGTCCTATAGTCGGTAAGCTCGTATTTTTTTCGCAAGACGGTAGTGTGGGACTGAGTCAAATGCCTTCCTGAAGTCAAGGAAGACGGCATCGACCGGAGGCCCGTTGTCTCAATTCTACTGGATTAATCACGACCGTATATTGTTCGGAACTGACACTCACTGACCGGCCGTTATTGTCTTCAAATGGATAAAGGGATCTAGCACAACGATTCCAACAGACTGTCCACTAGCCCTCCAGATGACAACCTGTGGGCTGATCTGTGGAGCGGATTTTTATTGAAAAAACCATTTCAGAATTGCGTCATTCTGTTCAATAATGTCTAGTAATGTTGTGAATAAATTGCGCCCACTCACGTTATCTCCCGACCATAGCTGTTCACCCACCTCCAACTTATAATGGTGAAACTTAAAATTCCATTTCACAATCCACTACAGAGACGTGCGAGAGAATTGTAGTGTTCTGGAATGGCAACGGACTGTGGGCTTCGTTGCTGAGCTGCACCAACTTGTTAGATATTTTCCGGTGTTGGAACTATCATTTCAGATCCCTTACGCTTCCGTTGGTTACATATACTATTCAACCCATTGATTTATCTACCTGGATATCCACCTGTCTGGAAAGCGGAAATTGCAGTCTCTTCCTCTGTGCACAGTGTGTGTTTGACAGCCACAACGTTTTGTGTGCGACACAAACCCCCCTCCACCTCAATATGCACCTGCTCTAGCGAAAGTTCCTTACTGAACTAAATGACATACTATGTTGCTCCTGGTAGATGCGGTAGATCACGGGAGAATATACATAACTTAGCAGGGTGGATAATTGGAAGCGTATTATTGCGCGTGTACAAGTACATATATTGTAAACGATTACACAGACAAAACTCACGTGCTTTTGTAGCCTTCTTTTTCTTCAAGAAAGCAGAAATAATCAAATGAAATAGTCGGTACTTAAACTGCGGTCGACATCAATAAAATTGCATCGTCGTAGCAAGGGATGGGAAAAACAGGCTGCTAGAAACCCATTCCAGTATTTTAGTTCTGAATAACCGATATTTCTCGGTATTTGTTTGATCTCAGTTGTAACACCTTGTTTTGTCTTTTACCAATAAAAATCCGGTATATAAGTTTGCCACAGCAGCGGTTCTGATTTTTTGAATGAATAATGTTTATTCGTAAAATTTCCATTGTTTTGAACCACTAGATTATTATAGAAAATGGGAATGCGATCAGAGCTGTTTTAATAACAACATCGACAGTTAGAAACGAGCAACGAATAAAAAAAAAGTTCAAATGGCTCTGAGCATTATGGAACTTAACTTCTGAGGTCATCAGTCCCCTAGAACTTAGAACTACTTAAACCTAACGACATCACACACGTCCATGCCCGAGACAGGATTCGAACCTGCAACCGTAGCGGTCGCACGGTTCCAGACTGTAGGGCCTAGAACCGCAACGAATACATGCTCAAGAATTGTTACAGAATTTCTTAGGGGATAATGTACCTACTGCCGTGTGACGTGGCCTGTTAGATGATGTACGTGTATGTGCAATGGGCAGGACACGCACACATTTGGTCTATGATTGCTGAGACAAAAATTTGCGTGTAGACGTTTGGCGCGGCATTTTAGACTGTACGCTAGTACGTGCAGTGTGCAAGGGCTGTCTCCACCTGGACTATATGATTGGTTTCTCGTTGTCATCGCCAAACATCGCGCTGCGAGAACAATGAAGTAAAAAGCTCCGTTTGTTTCCAAAGATTAATTATTTGTCTCCATTTCTATTAAATAATAAACGAGAAAGGTTCAAATGGCTCTGAGCACTATGGGACTTAACATCTTAGGTCATCAGTCCCCTAGAACTTAGAACTACTTAAACCTAACTAACCTAAGGACATCACACAACACCCAGCCATCACGAGGCAGGGAAAATCCCTGACCCCGCCGGGAATCGAAGCCGGAATCCCTGGCGTGCGAAGCAAGAACGTTACCGCACGACCACGAGATGCGGGCAACGAGAAAGGAAATGACAACAGCAATACATTAAAAACTTAACAATTCATTAATATTTCATAATAATAATAATAATAATAATTAGCTGATCTGCTGCCATTTTCTTCTTGCAGCCCTTGGACACAGACTATTTAACACGAAAAATAGAATTCGACGACCTCACAAGGAACCGCTTGTGTGCGAGGTCGCAACAGGCCGATGATGTTTAAGGCATTCGACTCTCCACATATTGTCTACCATACAACCACAATATTGGATGCTAATGGCAAAAGAGGACAGAACTCGAAGCATCCGATGGTGAGCAAAGCATGAGGCTACGGGGCCTAGTTGGTTGGTTGGTTGGTTGTTTGGGGAAGGAGACCAGACAGCGTGGTCATCGGTCTCATCGGTGTACGGAAGGATGGGGAAGGAAGTCAGCCGTGCCCTTTCAGAGGAACCATCCCGGCATTTGCCTGCAGTGATTTAGGGAAATCACGGAAAACCTAAATCAGGATGACCGGACGCGGGATTGAACGGTCGTCCTCATGAATGCGAGTAGAGTGTGCTAACCACTGCGCCACCTCGCTCGGTAGGGGGGGTGGGGGGCTAGTTGAACTGCTTAGTCCGTGAGTAGCTCTCCAGAGTGCTACAGCGCTAGTGGTGTTGATACAAAGGAGAGCAATGGCAACGAAAACATAGCTAGCATAGTATTATATCTAACCGACGTTGCCGAAGTTGACTTTTCGTTAGGAAGGAATCCAAGGAATTTCACAGAGTTAGAAAGAAGTGGCAGGTGAAATATTAGCGTTTCTGCAAGGTGAGTCAGTGAATGTATGGTATGGTACACGCTCGACTGCGCGTATAGTGTACGTGAAGAGTACAATGATGGCGATACGTGCTTGTTAAGTGAAAGTGACATTGAAACAGTTGTCGAACCATGTGGTTCATCATCCTTGTCGGACAGGGAGCCAAAAACCCCGTCTCCAGAGAAACGAAGTAAAGGACAATCGTTGTCCAAGGAGCGGGTACTAAACATCTACATCTACATCTACATGGATTCTCTGCAAATCATATTTAACTGCCTGGCAGAGGGTTCACCGAACCACCTTCACAATTCTCTATTATTTCAATCTCGTATAGCGCGCGGAAAGAATGAACACCTGTATCTTTCTGTACGAGCTCTGATTTCCCTTATTTTAGCGTAGTGATCGTTCCTCCCTATGTAAGTCGGTGTCAACAAAATACACTCCTGGAAATATAATAAGAACACCGTGAATTCATTGTCCCAGGAAGGGGAAACTTTATTGACACATTCCTGGGGTCAGATACATCACATGATCACACTGACAGAACCACAGGCACATAGACACAGGCAACAGAGCATGCACAATGTCGGCACTAGTACAGTGTATATCCACCTTTCGCAGCAATGCAGGCTGCTATTCTCCCACGGAAAAGATCGTAGAGATGCTGGATGTAGTCCTGTGGAACGGCTTGCCATGCCATTTCCACCTGGCGCCTCAGTTGGACCAGCGTTCGCGCTGGACGTGCAGACCGCGTGAGACGACGCTTCATCCAGTCCCAAACATGCTCAATGGGGGACAGATCCGGAGATCTTGCTGGCCAGGGTAGTTGACTTACACCTTCTAGAGCACGTTGGTTGGCACGGGATACATGCGGACGTGCATTGTCCTGTTGGAACAGCAAGTTCCCTTGCCGGTCTAGGAATGGTAGAACGATGGGTTCGATGACGGTTTGGATGTACCGTGCACTATTCAGTGTCCCCTCGACGATCACCAGAGGTGTACGGCCAGTGTAGGAGATCGCTCCCCACACCATGATGCCGGGTGTTGGCCCTGTGTGCCTCGGTCGTATGCAGTCCTGATTGTGGCGCTCACCTGCACGGCGCCAAACACGCATACGACCATCATTGGCACCAAGGCAGAAGCGACTCTCATCGCTGAAGACGACACGTCTCCATTCGTCCTTCCATTCACGCCTGTCGCGACGCCACTGGAGGCGGGCTGCACGATGTTGGGGCGTGAGCGGAAGACGGCCTAACGGTGTGCGGGACCGTAGCCCAGCTTCATGGAGACGGTTGCGAATGGTCCTCGCCGATACCCCAGGAGCAACAGTGTCCCTAATTTGCGACAACATCGATGTACTGTGGAGACCTCACGCCCCACGTGTTGAGCAATTCGGTGGTACGTCCACCCGGCCTCCCGCATGCCCACTATACGCCCTCGCTCAAAGTCCGTCAACTGCACATACGGTTCACGTCCACGCTGTCGCGGCATGCTACCAGTGTTAAAGACTGCGATGGAGCTCCGTATGCCACGGCAAACTGGCTGACACTGACGGCGGCGGTGCACAAATGCTGCGCAGCTAGCGCCATTCGACGGCCAACACCGCGCTTTCCGGTGTGTCCGCTGTGCCGTGCGTGTGATCATTGCTTGTACAGCCCTCTCGCAGTGTCCGGAGCAAGTATGGTGGGTCTGACACACCGGTGTCAATGTGTTCTTTTTTCCATTTCCAGGAGTGTATTTTCGCATTCGGAGGAGAAAGTTGGTGATTGGAATTTCGTGATAAGATTCGTCGCAACGAAAAACCCCTTTCATATTTCCAGCTCAAATCCTATATCATTTCTGTGACGCTCTCTCCCATATTTCGCGATAGTACAAAACGTGCTGCCTTTCTTTGAACTTTTTCTATGAACTCCGTCAGTCCTATCTGGTAAGGATCCCACACCGTGCAGCGGTATTCTAAAAGAGGACGGACAAGCGTGGTGTAGGCAGTCTCCTTAGTAGGTCTGCCACATTTTCTAAGTGTCCTGCAACTAAAATGCAGTCTTTGGTTAGTCTTCCCCACAACATTTTCTATGTGTTATTTCCAATTTAAGTTGTTCGTAATTGTAATACCTAGGTATTTAGTGGAATTTACGGCTTTTAGATCAGATTGATTTATCGTGTAACCGAAGTTTAAGGAGTTCCTTTTAGCACTCATGTGGATGACCTCACACTTTTCGTTATTTAGGGTCAACTGCCACTACCGCACCATTCAGATATCTTTTCTAAATCGTTTTGCAATTTGTTTTGATCTTCTGATGACTTTATTAGTCGATAAACAACAGCATCATCTGCTAATAACCGAAGACGGCTCCTCAGACTGTCTCCCAAATCGTTTATATAGATAAGGAACAGCAAAGGGCTTATAACACTACCTTGGGGAACGCCAGAAATCACTTCTGTTTTACTCGATGACTTTCCCTCAGTTACTACGAACTGCAACCTCTATGGTAGGAAATCGAAAATCGAGTCACATAACTGAGACGATATTCCGTAAGCACACAATTCCACTACGAGCCATTGTGTGGTACAGTGTCAAAAGCCTTCCGGAAATCCAGGAATACGGAATCGATTTGAAATCCCTTGTCAATAGCACTCAGTACTTCATGTGAATAAATAGCTAGCCGTGTTCCACAGAAACGATGTTTTCTAAACCCATGTTGACTGTGTATCCATAGACCTTTTCTTCGAGGTAATTCATATTGTTCGAACACTATATATATTCTAAAATCCCGCTGTATATCAATGTCAACGATATGGGCCTGTAATTTAGTGGATTACTCCTACTATCTTTCTTGAATATTGGTGTGACCTCTGCAGCTTTCCAGTCTTTGGGTACCGTTCTTACTTCTACGTTACTCTCTTTTGCAGCTATTCTCGACTCGAATTCTGGAATATTTACTTCGTCTTCTTTTGAGAAGGCTGTGTTTAGTAACTCTGCTTTGGCAGCACTGTCTTCGATAGTATCTCCATTGCTATCGTGCAGAGAATGCATTGATTGTTTCTTGCCGCTGACATATTTCACATGCGACCAGAATCTCTTTGGATTTTCTGCCAGGTTTCGAGACAAAGTTGCGTTGTGGAAACTGTTATAGGCATCTCGCATTTCGAGCTTCTGTAAAAGATTGCCAACCTTGGGGATTTTGCGTCTGTTTAAATTTGGCATGTTTGTTTTGTTGTTTCTGCAACAGTGTTCTAACCCGTTTTGTGTACCAAGGAGGATCAGCTCTGTCGTTTGTTAGTTTATTTCGTATAAATCTCTCAATTGCTGTCGTTTCTATTTCTTTGAATTTAAGCCACATCTTATTAATTTGGAATGAGATGAGCCTGTGTCTCAGGAAGGCGTAAAGTGAATTTTTATCTGCCTTTTTGAATAGGCATATTTTTCGCTTGTTTTTCGGGGATTTGGGGATTACAATATTCAATCTCGCTACGACAACCCTGTATTCATTAATCCCTGAATCGGTTTTGATGCTCGTTATTAACTTAGGTGTATTTGTTGCTAAGAGGTCAAGTGTGTTTTCACAACCGTTTACTATTCGCGTGGGCTCATGAACTAACTGCTCGAAATAATTTTCAGAGAACATAATTACGTACGTGAAAGGTTACGTGCAGAATAGAAAAAATAATGTACTGATTTCGAATAAGTCGGCAGCAATATGGCCGTGTAGTGCATAACAAAAACTACAGATACTCAACGAAAGGAAATGCTCACTATTTACCAAACCTGGTGTTTGCGCGTTTCAAGGATGCTAGATTAGATTACAGTGATTTCAAGGGTAGCAACGGATCGTTGCATTACTTCAGAAAATGTTACAGAATTGGAAGTGGGAAGATAACGAAGATTCAAACAGACTTATCCCATTGTACAGTAAGAAATTTGTTTTCAACACTGACCTGTCGGGATCTGAAGAGGAAACGCATATTAAAGAACCCTGGAAATGAAAGGTGCCAAGAGAGTTGTATCAAGATCAACTAACATCAATGCCTTCAAGCTTGCGTATACAATTATTCCGATTGTTAATCTGGATGGTAAAATGGCTGGCAAGTTACTCATTGCAGTGCGAGAAGTTGGAGGTGTTCTGCCCCGAACGATATTTCTGGCGTGTGTGATATTGCAAAGGCAGTAGGGAATATTTACGTCAGAGCAAGCAAGAGTGGGAAACGGAAGTAAGATAATTACAACTATGGTATGAGCACTGCTTTTGGCCAACAGCTGGTCAATGTATATTGCTTTTGCTCGATTAAAAAAAAAAAAAACAAAAAAAAGAAAAAAAAGAATAACCTCCTTTACAGAAAACTATACCTCCTGAAAAGTGTGAGACATTGTGACATTATAGTTCATATCACCTGGAACCGTTGGACAAATTCAGCCTCTGCGTGTATGTTTTTGGGTGCCTATTAAACATAGTCGTATTATCACAATGTCTGTTGCTACGACTTAGAGGATAGCCAGTTCTACGATAAGATCCACGACAAATTGTTTCGCAGTCGGTTGCGTGCCATCAGGTGTCTGCACCTCGTTACACCAGTATGATTCTATGTGTAATCTTAAAGAGTGGATACCTAGCTGAACACACTGCACCGTTTATAAGTCGCGGAGTTCGCCTTCGTTCTTGATGGTGCGTACCTTTTGTGATCACTGTGGCACGCCATTTCGTATTCGGTGTTCATGCTGCAAGTTATTTGTTTGTTTTGAACGGTTCTTGAATGTCGACGATGTCTTTGTGAAGTTGTAAGTGGGCTGTTTAGATTTTTATGTTGGTAACGCCACGTAGTGCTCTGTATGAAAATCACTGACTGCACTGGTTGGACTCATTGTTGGCATATTCGCTATTGTAGTGTTAGGCAGTTGGATGTGAACAGCGCGTAGCGTTGCGCAGTTGGAGGTGAGCCGCCAGCAGTGGTGGGTGTGGAGAGAGAGATGCCAGAGTTTTGAGAGGTTACTATAAGCGGGCGATCTGGACGTGTGTCCGCCAGAAAAAGGAAAGTTGCAAAGATGGTTGTCATGAACTGATAGATATACATGATGACTTTTGAACATTATTAAGGTAAATACATTGTTTGCTCTCTATCAAAATCTTTCATTTGATTACTATGTCTGTCAGTAGGTAGTGCCTTCAGTAGTTAGAATCTTTTATTTAGTTGGCAGTATTGGCGCTCACTCTACTGCAGTAATGAATGTTTTTGTGAGGTAAGTGATTCATGAAAGGTATAGGTTATTGTTAGTCAGGGCCATTCTTTTGCAAGGATTAGTGAAAGTCAGATTTCGTTGCGCTAAAAATATTGTGTGCCAGTTTAGTGATGACCAGAATAAGTAAAGAGAAAACTGTTTGAGTACGTTGAGTTTTTGTCAGCTGTTTGAAAATCAAATAACATAGTTTACCAGCACAGTCATTCATAATTTTTCTAAGGGGATGTTTCAAAGTGTAATACATACATTCTACAAAATGTTGATCTCTGCACCTGCCGCCATCCTGATGCACGTGATGAGTTATTAGCAGTTAATATTTTACCTGTCATAATTGTTAAGACAACACTTTCAAATAAGTCTTACTGAATTTTTGCAGTCGCTCTCAAGGAGTTCTTTGTCAGTTTTCATCCTTTGGCACTGCCTATTCGTAATGTCCAAATACTGGTACGATCCTCGATTAGAACATGAATTTTGAGGAGAGTTTCAAAAAAATTAGAATCAATTGGAGGATACCGGTTATTTTTTGCGTTAGTCAACCCATTGCTACTTCTCGAGGAAGGCAGCAAACATTGAGCAGTCAAAGTTACTTTTATTTACTTATTTTATTCGATATTTTGAGTCTCTGTACTCTGAGATGTATAACGGACTCTTAGAATTTTTCAATCATGACGTATACGTTTATGACTGTAAATAACACCAATAAAAAGTAGCATGTAGGTTGTTTCAGAAACCTCTTACCTTGAGCTTTTTTAACAGTCACGTTACACTGTAAAATAAAAAATAACTCCAGTATAACCGATGTTTCAGCGGTAGTAAAAAAAAAAAAAAGGCTCAAATGGCTCTGAGCACTATGGGACTTAACAGCTGAGGTCATCAGTCCCCTAGAACTTAGAACTACTTAAACCTAACTAACCTAAGGACACCACACACATCCAAGCCCGAGTCAGGATTCGAACCTGCGACCGTAGCGGTCGCGCGGTTCCAGACTGAAGCGCCTAGAACCGCTGGGCCACTCCGGCCGGCCAGCGGTAATCGCCATCCCTTGTCGTAGCACTACGTCACCTCACTCGACAGCAATAAATTACACATTTTGTCTTCAGAACCATGGCCGTAGAGAACTTGACTATACGTTTCACGCGAGCAGAAGTCCGCTATTGAAATGTGGAAGCAGTCCCACAGACGTGGCATTCCGTGTGTCACGAGTCTTGTTAATTCTTCCGCTCCGGTCACGGGCCGGCCTGTGATTCATCAGGGCAGCAGAGCGCGGCTAAGGATAGACTGCAGCGGGTGCCACAAAGAGACAGGGGGCGAGATAATGGTAGGGCCGGCGAGGGAAGGGCCAGAAATGAAAGGAACACCCTGCAGGTCGCCTCGCTCCGTGGCAAGAGAGGAGAGAGCGGGGGAAAAAAAACTGAAGTAACCGGAATAAGAAGGTGGAAGAGGAACAGCACCAGGACCAGAGGAGACCGTGGCAGAAGTTGGAGAAAGAGGAAGAGGGGGGGGGGCGGGGGAAGGGGTAGCGGTGGCCGGATCCAATCGGATCGCATTATTCCGGCGTCAATCACACATAAAATTGGTTTTTCATCCCGCCCGTCGGACCGGAAACTGCGAGAAAAAGCGGACGCTCGCGCCAGGCCGGCAGAACAGCAGCAGCCGGTTATGCGCCGGCACCGGCGGAAAATCTTCTCTCTGGCCCGCGAGTGCCATCGGGTGGTGGAGTGGAGGGGTGGGGGTGAGCAGAGAGGACAGGAACAGGTGCCGGCCGCAGCGGCTCCCGTGTCTGGCCTCGCAGGCGCGCAGCCCTGCCGTACTTAGAGGCTCTGTGAGTAAAGCAGCTCTCAGATGTCGCCTGCCCATCTACCTGGACGCGCTTATGATTAGTCAGCATCTCCAACTGCGTATGTAACCTCGAGTAAATAAAAATTGAAACCAGACAAGTGCGAATAGGGCTCGCGCTCCGAGGGCTCAGTACAAACTTAATTATATATGCAGGGTGGTCCATTGATTGTGACGGGGCCAAACATCTTACGAAATAAGCGTCAAAAGAAAGAAACTACAAAGAACGAAACTTGTCTAGCTTGAAGGGGGAAACCAGATGGCGCTATGGTTGGCTCGCTAGATGGCGCTGCCTTAGGTCAAACGGATATCATCTGCGTTTTTTTTAATAATAGGAACCCCCATTTTTATTACATATTCGTGTAGTACGTAAAGAAATACGAATGTTTTAGTCGGTCCACTTTTTTCGCTTTGTGATAGATGGCGCTGTAATATTCACAAACATATGGCTCAAAATTTTACAGAAGAGTTGGTAACAGGTAGGTTTTTTAAATTAAAATACAGAAAGTAGGTATGTTTGAACAATGTCCATGACTATTCCCGTGCCAACTGGAATGCCTACCGGGATACACTCTCCACCCAGGTCGATAGCCACCCGTTCACCTACCGTCACCCTGACGATGTAACCCATGCCTCCTCCTTCCTCCAGCAGACCTTGTCTGAGGCCGTGGAGGCCCACGTCCCTACTGTCGCTATCCACCCCCACCGTCCTACCTTACCCCCACAGGCCGTCCTCCTCCTCCATGAATCCCGCCGTCTCTACCATGCCTTCCTCCACACGCGTGACCCAGACACACTACGACGCCACCGGCAACTCCAACGATTCATTCGTAATTTGCTCGCGACCAAGAAACGCCGGGACTGGCGATAGACATACACCCGTTTAAATGCTGCCCTACCTATCAACTCGTCCAAGTTCTGGTCAGCCTTCCGTCGCCTTACTGGAGCTAAACCCTCCCCCTACTATCCTCTTCTCCATGATGATCACCCCTTCCCTGACACCCTTAGTAAGGCCAATCCATTTGCCTCCTACCTGTCTGATGTCTTTTCCATCCCCGATGATCCCCAGTTCGATTACTCCCTCTTCCCGGATGTCTGCGATCGAACTGACACCTCTATCCCTCCCCTCGCACCTGGTTTCCAGTACTTGGACAACACTGCGCACACGGAACTCAATGTGCCAATCAGTACACAGGATCTCATTGCTACACTCCGCACAAAATGCAATTTCACTCCTGGTCATGGTCTTGTCACCTATCGTTACCTTCGTGAAGCTCCTGCCTCTTTCCTCTCCACCTTGGCCAGGCTGTACAATGTAGTCCCGTCCACCGGTTACTACTCCGACTTGTGGAAAACCTCCCATATCCTGATGTTCCTTAAACCTGGCAAACCGCTGTCCGCCGTCTATTCCTACCATCCCATTAGCCTTACCTCGCTCTTCAGCAAGGTCCTGGAATCTATCCTCACCCGCTGCATCCACCAGCATCTCCGCCAGCACCGCCTCCTTCCGGTTACCCAGTGTGGCTTTCGGCCGTCCTTCTCTTCCGATGACCTTCTCCTTCACTTCACTCATCTCCTTTCCGACCAGCTTAATTCCCGTCGCTCCACTATCTTCCTCTCCCTGGACCTCGAACGAGCTTATGACTGCGTGTGGCATTCCGGTCTCCTCTTCAAGCTCCAAACCTTTGCCCTGCCCATTAAATATGTCCGTCTGATCGGCGCCTTTCTCTCCCACCGTCCTTCCTACATCGCCATCCATACCACGGATTCCTACACCTTTTTTCCCTCCGCCGGTGTGCCCCAAGGCTCCGTCCTCTCCCCCCTTCTGTACCTTTTGTATACGGCGGACATGCCGCCGCCGTCACCTCCCGTCCACCTTCTCCAGTTTGCCGATGACACTGCCTTCCTTGCCCTTGCCCCCACTGTGCAGCGCTCCCAACACTTTCTCCAATCTCATCTTGACCGGTTCACTGCTTGGTGCAACCAGTGGTTGCTCAAGATCAATCCCTCCAAAAAGCAGGCGATCATTGCAGGCAAAACCACCCCTTCCTTCCGCCTCCTCGATTTCTATCTCACCATCTATGGCCGTCCTAACGCCCTCACTCCCACCGTCAAGTACCTTGGCGTCACCCTCGACCGTCGCCTCTCCTGGACCCCCCATCTCCGGACAATCCAAACCAAGGCACACTCCCGACTCCGTCTCCTCAAGCTCCTTTCGAGCCGTACGTGGAGTCTGGAGCCCTCCACAATCCTCCACACCTATAAATCCCTCATCTGCCCTATCCTCTACTACGTCCATCCGGCCTGAATCTCCGCCCCCCCCTACCTTTTATAAATCCCTTCAAATCCTTGAACGCCATGCTCTCCGCCTCGTCTATCGCATCTGTCCCCCCTCCCCCACGCGGATCCTGTACGATCTCATTCCTTTCCCCCATCTCTTCCTTTTCCTTGGAAGGATACGGGTCCTGTACACCTCCCACAAACTCGACTCTCCTCACCTGCTTGTCTCGCTCATCCACTCCCAGCCCCGCTCACTGCCGTGCCTGTATTCCCACGTCCCACCCAGTCTCCATCTCTCCACCCTCCTTACCCTCTCCCAAGGTGGCTTCCGCCAGCTCCCCTCCCTGATGATGTCCTCCTCCCCTCCATCTACCCCTCCTATCAACTTTGGTCCTCCCCACCCCCACTCCCGTGTCCTCTCCTCTTGGCACCCTCCCTCCCTTCTCTTTCCTTTTCCACCATCCCCTTCCTCCACCCCTCTTCCCCCGGGCTCCCCCTTTTTTCCTCCCCTCCCCCTATCTCCCTTGCCCATGGCATCGTCCCTCCCCTCTCCCTGTCCCACTCCTTCCTCCTCCCCCTCCCTTGGCAGGTCCCTGGACTCACACACGCTCAGTGAACATTCGCACGCCGGAGATCATCGCCATCAGTGTCTCGTGTGTGTATGCCTTCGTTTTGTGTTTAGTGTTCTTTCGCCGTCACGTCACCACTGTTCTCGGGTGCCGTCACAGTCATCTGTGTTATGGGCGCTGTGTCAACAAGTGTTAGTGTTTTTTCTCGTCCAGCGTGAACGGATTCATGTTTATTGTTTTTTGTATCTACATTTTTTGCCCGCCGTTTTTATTGTATTGTCTGTACCACCTATATGTCATATTATTGTACCACTCAAGGCTGAAGAGCAGCGTAATATGCTGCTGCCAGCCCGCCTTGTATGAGGTGATTAAAATTACAATAAAGAAAAAAAATATGTTTGAAAATTCTCCTCCCCTCCATCTACCCCTCCTATCAACTTTGATCCTTGACGCCCCCACTTCCTGTGTCCTCTCCTCTTGGCACCCTCCCTCCCTTCTCTTTCCTTTTCCTCCGTCCCCTTCCTCCACCCCTCTTCCCCCCGGCTTCCACCTCTTCTCCCCTCCCCCTATCTCCCCTGCCCATGGCATCGTTTCTTCCCTCTCCTTCTCCCTCTCCCTCTCCCACCCCTCCCCCCCTCCTCCTCTCTTGGCAGGTCTCCGGACTCGTACACGGTTAGTGAACATTCGCACGCCAGAGATCAATGCCTCGCGTTTCTGTGTGTGCCGTCGTTTGTGCTTAAGTGGTTCAGTGTTATTCGTTTTGTGCACCTACGTTCACGTGTGACAATTTTCGTCTATGTATGTGTCCGAGTGACTGAACAACTTTTATCTTGGACTCTACGCACGTGAACGGCTCCATGTATTTTAAAAAGTGTTTGTCTCCGTTTATATGTCCACCGTATTTTTGTCTCACATTGTCTTCATTTGTATCTTGTGTGTTTCTCTGAGGCCAAAGAGCAGCGTAGTATGCTGCTGCAGGTCTGCCTGTAAACAGGTTTGAAAAAAAAAACAATAAAGAAAAAAAAAGTTTGAACATTTTATTTCGGTTATTCCAATGTGATGTATGTACCTTTGTGAACTTATCACTTCTGAGAACGCATGCTGTTACAGCGTGATTACCTGTAAATACCACAATAATGCAATAAATGGCTGGCCGGAGTTGACGAACAGTTCTAGGCGCTACAGCCAGGAATTGCGGGACCGCTAAGGTGCCAGGCTCGAATCCTGCTTCGGGCATGGATGTGTGTGATGCTCTTAGGTTAGTTAGGTTTAAGTAGTTCTAAGTTCTAGGGGACTGATGCCTCAGAAGTTAAGTCCCATAGTGCTCAGAGCCATCTGAACCGTTTGCAATAAATGCCCAAAATGATACACGTCTACCTCAATGCATTTGGCAATACGTATAACGACATTCGTCTCAACAGCGAGAAATTCGCCTTCCGTAATGTTCGCACATGCATTGACAATGCGCTGACGCACGTTGTCAGGCGTTGTCGGTGGATCACAATAGCAAATATCCTTCAACTTTCCCCACAGAAAGAAGTCCAGGGACGTTAGACCCGGTGAACGTGCGGGCCATGGTATGGTGCTTCGACGACCAATCCACTTGTCATGAAATATGCTATTCAATACCGCTTCAACCGCACGGGAGCTACGTGCCGGACATCCATCATGTTGGAAGTAAATCGCCATTCTGTCATGCAGTGAAACATCTTGTAGGAACATCAACAGAACATTACGTAGGAAATCAGCATACATTGCACCATTTAGATTGCCATCGATAGAATGGGGGCCAATTATCCTTCCTCCCATAATGGCTCACCATACATTAACCCGCCAAGGTCGCTGATGTTCCACTTGTAGCAGCCATCGTGGATTTTTCCGTTGCCCAATAGTGTATATTATGCCGGTTTACGTTACCGCCCTTGGTGAATGACGCTTCGTTGCTAAATAGAACGCGTGCAGAAAATCTGTCACCATCCCGTAATTTCTCTTGCACGTTCAAAGTCGTCGCCATGCAATTACTGGTGCATAGAAATACGGGTACGGGTGCAATCGATGTTGATGTAGCATTCTCAACACCGACGTTTTTGAGATTCCCGATTCTCGCGCAGTTTGTCTGTTACTGATGTGGGGATTAGCCGCGACAGCAGCTAAAACACCTACCTGGGCATCATCATTTGTTGCAGGTCGTGGTTGACGTTTCACATGTGGCGGAATACTTCCTATTTTCTTAAATAACGTAACTATCCGGCGAACGGTCCGGACACTCGGATGATGTCGTCCAGGATACCGAGCAGCATACATAGCACACGCTCGTTGGGCATTTTGTTCACAATAGCTATACATCAACAGAATATCCACCTTTTCCGAAATTGGTAAACGGTCCATTTTAACATGGGTAATGTATCACGATGCAAATACCGTCCGCACTGGCGGAATGTTACGTGATACCACGTACTTAAACATTTGTGACTATTACAGCGCTATCTATCACAAAGCGAAAAAAGTGGTCCAACTAAAACATACATATTTCGTAGTTGATATCCGTTTGACCTATGGCAGTGCCATCTAGCAGGTCAACCACAGCGCCATCAGGTTTCCCCCTTCAAGCTAGACAAGTTTCGTTCTCTGTAGTTTTTTCGTTTGATGCTCATTTCGTGAGATATCTGGCTCGGTCAGTATCAATGGACCACCCTGTATACAGTGTGAACTTTAATAAAACCGACATACTGCAGGCACAGATTCCGGACTGAAAATGGAGGAAAAATTGTCCTATGAATATGTGTCTGGAATTGCAATGTAACGGCTCCATGCGAGCCGCTGCCTGGTTCTATGAATGTTAAGAGCAGTGTAGCCATCCATTATGTAGAGCTTCGAATATGGCTACGTTAGGTCAGAGAGGCATTAGTGGCCACTGGTCAGCACCCATTGTGAGGTTGGTAAAGGTAGAAACCGCTTACGCTCTCTGGGCCCTTCCGACCACTGTGTGTGGACCCCGGATGGCAGAGGCGCTTATGTTACTCTTCCCTAGGATGACGGTGAGTGAGGATGGTGTGATAGCATCTATGTTTGGTGAGTTGAAATGTGTGAGAGCTTTGTTTGAGTTTGAGGTAGCCACTCTGGTGCGTGGCATTGATAATCATGCCGCACCAACTAATACAATCAGGGAACGGTGTTAATTCCAGTAGTATTCAGTTAATTCGATGAGGTCTTTTGTGTGTAACACCGAAAATGCAGGATGTATGGCGTCTGCTACGTAAATATTTCTAATTTAAAGGCTTTCTTTTAATAAGTAAGGACATTGCTTCACTGTATGTGTACATTTAGGTAGAAGTCTGTTGACGTTTCATTGTATTTATCTGTGTTTTGCTGTGAGACTTACAAGCCCTGGGAGAAAGCCAAAGGAATTGTTATTTGCATCGACTGGCAACGATAATAGCAGTGATTGTGCGTTGTAAAATCTTTGGGTAGGGAGTTGTGCGCAGAGCGCGCTGAGAGAGCGAGAGGCGGGTTCAGGCGCCTGTAGTGTGCAGAAGTGTGGTGTTAACGCTCTCGCAGTAGAGAGTACCATTTTCGGCGGCATTATGTACGCGCGCCGGCCAGATGTTTAGAGATGGCGTACGGACGGTGGACTGGCGGAAGAGGCTGTATTAATTACGATTGCCCGTTCATATAATTAGCCGTGGGTCCACAATATGCTACCGTCTTCAAGAACAGCAGCAGTTCCAGCAACACAGTTTCGTCGTCGGCTCCGAGTTTCGTCGTATGCACAGCACTGAAGTAAGACTGTTCATTGATAGACAGTATTAACTGCTAACCCAACACCACAACTGAATGTGATTTGATCGATCAGATTTATTTAAATAATAATCAGTTAAACTCAGGGCGTTTGTGTCCCCATTGCCCCCAGACATTGTTACCAAGCAGCTGAAACAAATTGAATAGTTACAGCCAGTTTATTAATGAATAATTTCTATTTTAGCCTCAGTCAACTTTCAATTAACTGTTGTACAGGCTTCGGTATATTACTCAAGTAAAGCAATTTCATTTTTCAAGTTTGAGAACCAATCACTGGAAAAAATCCAAATCTAAAGAAGTGCACAAATTAAGAGTGCGGAAGTTTTAATTATTTTACATATAGCTTGGAGCACATGGCTGTTTGGTTTGGTACGTATTCTACTGTTCAAGTCAGTAAAAAAGGCTGCTTTGTTCAGACAATAATATGAAATCCAATTTGCTAAATAAGTAATGGCAAAATAAAAAGTGCTTGCTTCTTTTCTAAATTTCTTTGCTGACGTATTGTGCGGTCATTGAAAGTCATTGTTCACAGTTCGGTACTAACATACAGTTTAACTGCATATTTTCAAATCATCACTCGATTGTCTTTTTCAAAATTTAATGCCCAACACAACGTAAGAGCGATTTCTCAGTTTTCTTTATCATTACGTACTCACTTAAAATTAGTGTCAAAAAAATGTGGCAACCTTTAGTAGCCACGTCAGTTTTTAGGAACATATGTGTTCCTTTCCCGTCATCTTGTACAGGATTTTGGATGTAAATTTCCCTAGTGGGCTGGCGACCGTTAATTACTTCCTTTTCATTGATTAGTGAAACTTTTGGATTCATGATCAGTGGTACCCCTTTCTGTCCAGTGTTGTTCGTGAGTGAATGCACAAAATAACTTTCATTTTCCAAATTATAGCCCTGTTCTGTGTAATTACTTTTATTTTTAGTAGACTTTCCATCAGAAGGGTCGGTTGTACAGTTTCCTCCTACTTATCAGTATCACTTCTTCGGGAAAGATAGCCTTATACAATTAGAAAAAATCCATTAGGCAGACACGCGATCCACGGTCATATTTTATATCGCAAGCAGGATAGGACGATTAGTAAGAGGGAGGTTATATGTGCAACTGTAACTTGGCGTGGATGAGCGATGCCATCACGTGATGTACAGCTTTAGGTAGTTTAGAGTGTTATATATGAATGTTTTGTGTGCTTTGTGGAATGTTTGTGCTAAATTTTATTTAATTAACCGTCCAATTTGTATTTCATTCCCACGGACTTAGTAGACCGTACTCTGATGCACCACGTGTGTTTCTTTGTATACCACGAGGCTCCAGTTCGACATGAACACCTCTCGTGTTCGAATTGAACCCTCAGTTTCATGATGGTGTAGATGTGTTCCTGTTTGGTGAACTTATTTACAAAATTAATGAGTTGTACGGAATTCTAGAAGTGGACTTTGTTTTCTAAAATTGGCTGTTAAAGGCAGTCGCTCTATGACCCAGTGAACTTACATGTGGAATACAGAAGCTTTTTTCTAAACATTATATTTCGTTGTGTGAACGATGAATGTGAACGTGGTGTATGTGCTGTTGATAAATGGTATCCAGTAATTTAGCAGTCTTGCCCCATATGTGTTGCTCCAGATGCTGCACTGTGTAATGTACCATGTGTCGATATTCACGCGCTAGCACTCCAAGTAAGTGTATTTTAACTTCTGTGTGTGTGTTACTGTCAATGAGAAAATAAATGTGAATTATTAACCTCTTCGTTGTTACATCTCACGGCGCCATTCCGGTTCCTAGTCAAGATCCTTGAAATCAGTCACTTTGCATCTACTCTAAGCAATGTTTCAGTGAAATTTATCCTGATCGTTTTATATCCAATATATGGTTGGTATTTTATTAAATCATCAAATGATCTTTGAGAGGGCTCCTTTTTATCAGTTCAATTAATTAATATTTAAATAAATTTGGCCCACTAATCGGAAATTTTGTGTTTGATACTTGTTGCAGGCAAGCAAACGTAGCATCTACTTGCAGAGCTATTCTTGGAATTAGGGAGTCAGAAAAGAGATATTCTGCGTAGCGGATCTTACCAATACCTTGCAGTAGTAAAAGACGACAGGCATCGTTCAGCATCGTTGCCACAGTAATTGACGTCGAGGAATGACAGTTTCTCTGATTACGTTCCGTGTGTTCTATGAAACAGGTTGTGCGATTGATGCAGCGTACTGTGAGCAGCAGAATGGTCCGGTATTCATGTCGGGTACAAACCGAGATGGTGTTTGTTAACGGTCAAGTGGATGGAAACGGTCGAGAGGCAGCACTGCTATACCAAAACAAGTACCCTCACAGACACCGACCATATAACACAACATTTCAAGCCCTTTTTGGGCCCTGTGTGATCATGGGTCCTTTTAGACAGAAGAACGTGCAGAGAGGCGACATGCTGTGCATAAACCACATCCGGAAGACCAGGTTCTGCCTCTCGACCGTTTCCGTCTGCTTGGCCCTACACTAACACCATCTGGGATTGTTCCTGGCACTAATACCGGACCATTATGATTACAGTGCAGTACGTCAATCTCACAGCCTGTAAAATGCATAGAACACACGGCATATAGTCAGAGAAACTGTCATTCGTCAGCGCCATCTATCGTGGCAACGACGCATTTCCGGACACTTGTTCATTGGACATTTGCTCTATTTTTAGCAGGAATCCGTCCCTGCCGTTTGCTGTAGATAGTTCATGAGCCATGGGGGAGTCGCTGGCGCAAGTGATTCTCTTATCTAGTAGGGGCAGTACATCTACATCTACGTGATTACTCTGCTATTCACAATAAAGTGCCTGGCAGAGGGTTTAATGAACCGCTTTCAAGCACTCTTTCTACCGTTCCGCTCTCGAACGGCGCGAGAAAAACGAGCACTTAAATTTTTCTGTGCGAGCCCTGATTTCTCGTATTTTGTCGTGATTATCATTTCTCCCTATGTAGGTGGGTGCCAACACAATGTTTTCGCAATCGCAGTAGAAAACTGGTGATTGAAATTTCATGAAAAGATCCCGTCGCAACGCAAAACGCCTATGTTTTAGTGATTGCCACTCCAATTATCATGTCTGTGGTACTATATCTCCTATTTCGCGATAGTACAAAACGAGCTGTAGTTCTGTGGCCTTTTTCGATGTTATCCGTCTATCCCACCTGATGCGGATCCCACATTGGACAGCAATACTCGAGAATAGGGCGGGCAAGCGTGGTGTAAGCAGTTTCTAGTAGACCTGTAGCACCTTGCAATCCCGATCCAGCCAGCATGCTTGCTTTCTCTTTGGTTTTACTCTTCTTGCTGCTATTTAAGCGTTGCGCTTTCGGCTGTGGTTCTCTTTGTTTTCCGCTCCGGGGCCCTAGTGGTTGTGCTTGGCCGTTGCTTTGGCATATGTTGTGTTGGCGTTTGGAGTGACCGTTACGGACGGCGTTGGTTGCTCCTGGCGTAGTGTCATGTTTTGAGCAGTGAGTCGGCGGCGGGCTGGTGGTACTGTAAGTGTCGGGTGACTAGGGCCTCCCGTCGAGTAAACCGTTGCCAGGTGTCAAGTCTTTCGATTTGACGCAACTTCGGTGACTTGCGCGTCGATGGGGATGAAATGATGACGATTAGGACAACACAACACCCAGTCGCTGAGCGGAGAAAATCTCCGACCCAGCTGGGAATCGAACCCGGGCCCTTAGGACTGACTTTCTGTCGCGCTCACCACTCAGCTCCAATGCAAGACAAGTGTGTATATTATATTACCTGATGCTGGTTGCCTACGTATGCTTTGTGGATTCTTGCCGTTTCCTGCTACTAAAGGTGGGCATCTGCTATTTCTTTGAAGTTGTGTTTTGTGATCAATCTGATCGTAATTTTTGTTCTCAGCCGGAAACATACAAATCACAGTGATTATCGCAGCCGTGGCGGGAATAAAGAATTCACTCTTGGTTCCTGTAAATGTTGACTAGTGTTGTCGGCAATGTAAAACACTGTTCCGTGACGGGAGCACTAAGTGTGAGTAGTGTGAAGGCTGCTCAAAAATGCCTCTGAGGACTGTTGGACTTAACATCTGAGGTCATCAGTCCCATAGACTTAGAACTACTTAACATCTGAGGTCATCAGTCCCATAGACTTAGAACTACTTAAACCTAACCAATCTAAGGACATCACACACACCCATGCCCGAGGCAGGATTCGAACCTGCGACCGTAGCAGCTGCGTGGTTCCGGACTGAGGCGCCTAGAACCGCTCGACCACAGCTGCCGGCTTTGATGGCGCGTTAGTCATTCTAGGATAGTGAGCACGCCATGTTTAGTGTTGACACTGTGCTTGCAATATTACTTGAATATCTAATTATTATTCTGTGGTATCCGTTTGAAGCGGCCGTGACTTTGGTGTCTTGTATTACGGGTTTTTATGCTTTTGGTTCGGCAGGCCGTTAACTTCTCCAGACTTAATGCTTGTTATTGGCGTCTGCCTGTAAGAGTAAAGAATTATGAGCTGTAACAAGTAAATAATTTTCCATGTTATTTGTTTGAGGTCCTGCATGTGTTAAGGGTATAAATTTAATGGGTGTGTGGGGGGGGGGGGGGGGCATAACTCTGAAATAAGAGGGTTTGTGTTGTGTCCTTTGGTTTGGTTGTCTGGTTTCTTTCTTTTTTTATGTTACAGTGTACTACGTCAGCGGGCATAATCATCTCCGGATTGACCAAAAACAGGGGGCGGCGCCTTGATTGAAATATGTTCGGGCGACGTTAGCTCGGCCGGCTCCGTTTTGGTGACGCCCGGCTCTACTTGTCTGTATCCTGACAGAGCCGCTGCTCGCCTCAGTAGCTGACAGAAGGTGAGTATTCTCTCTTGTAATTGTTTGGCGATTCCTCTCGTTATACAGTTCGGGCTGGGCGAACGTGCCTCCCCTGTACCTAGTAGTTCGGTCACCCTTGTATTAAGGTGGGGCATCCGTTGGGGTGTGCGTGCAACTTAAACTGACTATTAAGATAACTCTCTTTTCTGCCTAAATATTGTTGTTATACTTGAAAGGGATTTCACGAGAGAGTTCACTGGAGTATGTTACTATATAGCTGATGGAATTCCGTTGTTCTATGATCTGTTTATTGGTCTAAGGTTACCGTTGGTGAATTTGCACTTTTACTTTAAATTTGTTATTTAATATCTGTACTGTTGCTTGTTTTACACATGGGGATGTAGGTGGGCAATTATGCTTGTCATCTGTATTTATCTGGGGCTATTCAGTTAAAAGTTAGGATCTTTCCTTAACTTGTTTCATTCCATATATTCTTGTAAAAGCTGTATAAAGTTTTTAATTATATTTGTTATTGGTGGCTACTGGAAGGCCGGTTTTGTAAAAGATTTCGTAAAACTGTTTTTGGGCATATGTGTGATAAATATTTGTGAAATACAAGCCTGTGTTTGCGTTTTCATGTAATTGCCCTTTGTGACTGCTTTGAGAATTGTAAATTTCACGTCCCAGTTCATCCGAGCGGAGCATCTAGAATATTGCCAATTTTTCCCTGTTATCGATATCCTTACTGACGAGATATCTGTCTGGGGGAGTTCAGGAGTTTCGAGACTAATTTTTTGTGTGATTTCGCATTAGATACTATAATTTTTCATTTATTTTTAATGGTTTTGGAGTTATATTAACATTCTTTGCTAACTGGCAATTTCAGATGCTATGAAATCGTCTGCTGTCGTCGCTTTTGCAGTTATTGGTAAGATCTGACCGAAGTCTCCAGAGAAGAAAACAGTCAGGCCGCCATAGGACTACTGTTGTTACTCAAATGTGAAGCTGTTCTGCGGAACGCCCCAGTGGATATTTTGGCTCTGAGTACTAACGGGCTTAACATCTTAGGTCATCAGTCCCCTAGAACTTAGAACTACTTAAACCTAGCTAACCTAAAAACATCACACACACATCCATGCCCGAAGCAGGATTCGAACCTGCGACCGTAGCGGTCGCGCGGTTACAGACTGAGTGGATATTTTATGATTCTTTTGGATACTGAAACCTCATCCCATACAACAGAACTGAGCTCGTGCATCAGTTACGAGTATTACTTTGAATCATTACAGGTGATGTACGGGTCGCATGATGTACTGTCAGGGAATGTTCGTAAGGAAAGTGAGCCGGGGTGCAATGGAAGCTTGGCGGCCTTACAGATTCTCTAGATGGAGAATGCATCGATTTCACAGCGTCAGAGGGCTTCGTAGGTCGGCGGATAGCGCGAAATATTTGGAAATTATGCACAGATGATGATGATGATGATGGTTTGTGTTGCTCTCACCTTCGAGGTCATGAACGCCCGTACAAGTTTCCAATCTTCCCAGTTCCAATCTCCCCACTTCCCGAATGATGATAAGATGATGAGGATAACACAAACACCCAGTCTCCGGGCGGAGAAAATCTCTGACTCGGCCGGGAATCGAACCCGAGATCCCCCGTGATCCAGAGATAGCAACGCTAGCCAGTAGACCACTAGCTGCGGACAGTCGGATACACACATAGCTTCCTCGTGAATCACACTCCCCATTACTGAAATCCAGATCAACATCCGCCACTATGGCGAGATTTTTGACGGATCACGAAGGCAATGTTATTTCATCGTCGCAAAAAAATGTTTATGTGATATGGTTACAAATCAATAAATTTCGGATTTTTTAGTCAACTTTTTGTCAAATTTCGTCAACGGGAAGTAACCTATAAGTTTTGACGATTTAGTTTGCGAGTACCAAGAAATGGCCGTATATTTTTATTGCATTGACTTAAAGGCTCACATTTTTTACACCGCCAAGGGACCGTAGATCTTAGTAAGTGACATAAATTTCAACTTCATTCCTCTAACCTTTCTTTAGAAACAGGCGTCTTAATAGTTGGCCAGACAGACAGACAGACGGTCGACGAACTGATCTTAATAAGAGTTCCGTTTTTACCGACTGAGGTACGGAACCATTTGAGATCTGAGCTTATCGCGACAACTTCCTTGCATAAAACATTCTCCGTTTACTTGTCACGTCAAATCTGGGTAAAATTTCGAGCTTTCGATGGAACTCTCCGCCGTCTTTGCCAGACACAACTGACTTCTGCTGCAGTTGTGGCTTGTGATTGGTCGACGTAGCTCACCACTGCGTCGCCGTGCCGCCGATTTGTGTCCCAGTCTTCACTGGTGACGCCACTGTTCTCGTAGGAACGTAAACAATTCAGCACATTTCTCTGTGTCTGCTCAGAGAAATCTTGAATGTTCCACACAAAAAACTTACCGTAATCCATATTGTAACTTTCGAGATAAACACTCAAAACTTACATATTGGGGACGGTATAGCCACCATTGTTGTGCCTCTCTCATCTCTTTCTTTCTCCTCTCCATCACAGCTTCGAATTTTACCATTATATTTCTCTTCCTCTAAACTATCTACCTCTTCTATATCTCTTTCACCCCATTCTATCGTCTTATGTCTCTGCTCGATGGGAATAACTCACAAGCTGCAAGAACATAACGAGTAAATTCCCAACTAACAATAGGATTGACATTCACAAAAGAAAAGTATGTTTACTTTCATATACATAGTCATTACTATTATTATTATTATTATTATTCTTGAGTGTTATAATTATTTTTTGATTGTTATATTTATCATTGTTCTACTGTTATAATCTCTATTTTTTTCTTTAACATTAATACTGTATAACACGTTATCTGTCCCTAATGTTCTGTAGAAACTTTAACTCATTCAATCTGAGTATGCCTGGTTAGGTGTAAGACAGGGCCTGAAGGCCCTAATCTTGCCAGGTAAAATAAATGCATAAATAAATAAATAAATATTATCTTAGTTAATTGCAGGTAAGCTATACCTTACTTCAATACATTGTATATCTTCTTCTTTGCGTTTTTCCGTTTCTCTGTGGCGTCGGCAATATTACGTGGGTTCTGATGTAGCGTACACGTAATAAAATGTACAAGTTCCGTTCAGTAAGTAACACGATACCTTATTTTCTGAAGACAAGTTGGTTTTTTTCAGGATTCCAATACGCCATATTATTCCACACTCTTTTGGCTAAAAACCCCTATTTTTCAACATAATTTCCTTTCAACGAAGTGGCTTTACTTCATCTTATTGGGAGGGTCTGAATACCCGCATAGTACCACTCTACTGGTTGCCGTCGGAGCCAACGGCTTGCTGCATTAGTAACCTCCCATCATCCGTGTATTGCTTCCCGCGGAGTACACCCTTCATTAGGTCAAACAGAAGTTGGAAGTTGTGAAATCCGGATCGTAGGGTGAAAGAGGAAGAACAGTTCAGTAAAGTTTTGTGAACTCTTCTCGGGTGCACAGACTTGAGTGAGGTCTCACGTTGTTATGGAGAAGGTTCAAATGGTTCAAATGACTCTGAGCACTATGGGACTTAACATCTGAGGTCATCAGTCCCCTAGAACTTAGAACTACTTAAACCTAACTAACCTAAGGACATCACACACATCCATGGCCGAGGTTCCAGACTGAAGAGCCTAGAACCGCTCAGCCACAGGGGCCAGCTATAGAGAAGGGAAAGTTCGTTTGCATTTTTGTGGCAATGAATACGCTAAAGGCGTTTCCTCAGTTTTCTGAGGGTAGCACAGCACTCTTCAGAATCCATCGCTGCATCATGGAGGAAGACATCAAACAGAATAACTCTTTCAGGGTCCCAAAAGACCGGCTAAGGGAGCGGCTTTGAACTTTTTCTTCGGAGAAGAGATGGTGTGTCGCCTCTATGGATTGCCGTTTCCTTCCCGGTTCGAAGTGAAGAACCCATGTTTCATCGTCTGTGACGATGTTCGACACACGATTGTCACGATCAGCTTCGTAAAGCGCAAAGCAACTCTGCTCATACAGCCCTTCGTTGCTGTTTATGGTCTCCTATTAGACGGCGGGTCAGCCAGGCGGTCCACACGTCTGAGTGGACGAATGTGTTAGCACAACCAAAAGAGACGTCCAGTTGTGCAGTGAGGTGTTTGATTGCGTTTCGTTGCTCAACCCGAATGAGAATGTCTACTTCGTTACGAGCGTTGGAATTGCTGACTTTCTCGTATCAAATTCAGCAACGTATCTCTTATCTTTTCCTTTAACTCCTCCTCGTATGTTGGAATCATGTAGAAGGCATGGCAAATGGCACTACATAAGCATTACGTTTTTAGGATTCTTGAGCCTTACTTTAAAAAAAGCAACCAGGAACTATTTATAGCTTTGTTTATGTCAAGCTGCGTTTCGCACTTCCACGTGTAACGTTTCTATCAGGTGCATTTTCAACATTGTACTGCATTTTCCTCTGCAAGTGGTAGCTTTTTCCATTTTATGTGCATAGAGCAAATACTTTTAGATTAACCACAGCACTGATGTAGTGTTTCAGTTGCAACATAGCCACATAATTCACTGTAACGACGAGGATATGCATCTGTAACGCTAGTAACGTGGCCTCGGGATAGCCTCGTTGATTAGTAATCAAAATGTCCTCGGTCCCAGGTTCGAGTCCCGCCACTGGTAAAATTTTGATTAATAATCGGCATTACTGGCAGAAGAAGTCAGCCTCATTCTGCTAACGGCGTTGTCAAAGCGTGGCGGCGGAGCGGACAGAGGTTCAGCGCACTCTCTCGTCCTAGGGGTGGGAAACCGCCCCTAAAGGCGGAAGTATCAGATACGATCAACGGCATGAGGATGCAGACGGCAATGGAAACCAATGCATTAAAGACACACAACGTGCATCCACAGGACATGGGACCTGTAGTTGAAGAAGTGTCATGATGACCTCTCTATTCCCAAAAGATTCCGGAATGTCCCCCATTCGGGTTTCCTGGAGGGGACTGCCAAGGGGGATGTGACCACGGGGAAAAGATTGAATAATCAACGAAAGAATGAAGTTCTACGAGTCGGGGCGTGGAATGGCATAAGCTTGAGTGTGATAGGGAAGCTGAAAAATGTGAAAAGGGAAATGCAAAAGCTCAATCGAGATATAGTGGGGTTAAGTGAAGTGAAATGGAAAGAAATGGATCGGGGTAGAGTAGTATCAACAGCAGCAGAAAGTGGTATAACCGGAATAGGATTCGTTATGAGTAGGAAGGTAGGACAGAAAGTGTCTTATTTTTTCAATAGTTCAGTGATAGACTGGTTCTTATCAGAATCGACAGCAAACCAACACCGACAACGACAGTTCAGGTACATATACCTACGTCGCAAGCTGAAGATGAAGAGACAGAGAAAGTATGTGAGGATATTGAAAGGGTAATACAGATTGTAAATGGGGATGAAAATCTAATAGTCATGAGTGACTGGAATGCAGTTGTAGAGGAAGGAGTAGAAGCAAAGGTTATAGGATAATATTGGCTTGGGACAAGGAATGAGACAGGAGGAAGAATAAGTAAGTTCTGTAATAAGTTTCAGTTAGTAACAGCGAATAATCTGTTCAAGGATCACATACGAAGACAGTGTACATGGGAAAGCCCGGGTGATACGGGAAGATTTCAGAAAGGTTACATCATGGTCAGACAGGGATACCGTAATCAGATACTAGATTGTAAGGCGTTCCCAGGAGCAGATCACACCATAATAGTGATGATGAGTAAGCTGAAGTTTAAGACATTAGTGAGGAAGAATCTACACGCAAAGAAGTATGATACGGAAATACTATGGAATGACGAGATACCCTTGAAGCTCTCTATGCAACAGCTCAGTAGACAGCTCAGTTGAAGAGATATGGACGTTTCAAAAAAGGGCAACCACAGATGCTGGAAATAAAAAGATGGGCACAAGGAAGGTAACTGCGAAGAAACCATGGACAACAGAAGAAATACTTCAGTTGATCGATGGAAGGAGGAAAAATACAAAAATGTTCCAAGAAAGTCAGGAATACAGAAATATAACTCGCTGAGAAACGAAATAAATATGAAGTGCAGAGAAGTTAAGACGAAATGGCTACAGGAAAAATGTGAAGAAATCGAAAAAGAAGAGACTGTTATAAAGACAGACTCAGAATACAAGAAAGTCAGAACAACTTTCGGTGACATTAAAAGTAAGAGTGGTAACGTTGAGAGTGCAACGGAAACTCCACTGTTAAATATAGAAGAGAGAGCAGATAGGTGGAAAGAATCCATTGACAGTCTCCATGAGGGGGAAGGTTTGTCTGATCCGATAGAAGAAGAAACAGGAGTCGATTTAGAAGTGATAGGACATTCAGTATTAGAATCAGAATTTGAGAGACCTTTGGGGACTTAAGATCAAATAATGCAGAAGGGATAGATAAAATTCCTCAGAATTTTTAAAATCATTGTGCGAAGTGGCGACAAAGCGACTATTCTCCTGGCGACATACCATCTGACTTTCGAAAAATATTATCCACACAATTCCGTTGACTGCAAGAGCTGACAAGTGCGAGAATTGTCGCGCAGTCAGATCAACAGCTCATGTATCCAAGTTGCTGACAAGAATAAAAAAATTGAGGATGTGTTAGATGACAATCAGTTTTGATTTAGAAAAGGAAAAGGCACGAGAGATGCAATTCTGACGTTGCGGTTGATAATGGAAGGAAGATTAAAGAAAAATCAAGATGCGTTTATAGGATTTGACTACATGGGAGAATGGTGCAGGATTTTCGAAATTCTGTGAAAATTAGGGGTAAGCTATCTGTAGGGAGAGACGCATAATATACTATATGTACGAGAGCCAAGAGGGAATAATAAGAGTGGACGATCAAGAACAAAGTTCTCGGGTTAGTAAGGGTTTAAGTCAGGGATATAGTCTTTCGCCCCTACTGTTCAATCTGTACGTCGATGAAGCAATTATGGAAATAAAAAAAGGCTAAGGTCTGGAAGTATAATTCAAGGTGAAAGGATATCAGAGATACGATTCGCTGATGACATTGCTATCCTGAGTGAAAGTGAAGAAGAATTACATGATCTGCTGAATGGAAAGAACAATCTAATGAGTACAGTATATGGACTGAGAGTAAATAGGAGAAATACGGAAGTAATGAGGAGTAGCAGATATGAGAACACCGAGACATTTAACATGAGGATTGGTCACGAAGCAGATGAAGTTAGAATTGTGCTACCTAGGCAGTAAAATAACAAATGACAGGCGGAGCAAGGAGAACCCCAAAAGCAGACTAGCTGTGGCAAAAAGGGAATTCCTGGGGAAGAGAAGTCTACTAGTATCAAACATAGGTCTTAATTCGAGGCAGAAATTTCTGATAATATGCGTTTGGAGCACTGTAGTGTATGATAGTGAAACTGTGGGAAAATGGGAAATGAAGAGAATCGAAGCATTTGAGATTTGGTGCTACAGACGAATATTAAAAATTTGGTGAACTGATAAGGTAAGGGATGAGGAGATTTTGCACAGAATAGGAGGGGAAAGGAATATGTGGAAAACACTGATGGCGAGAAGGGACAGTATGATAGGACATCTGTTAAGACATGAAGGAATGACTTCCACGGTACTAGAGGGAGCTGTAGACAGCAAAAACTGTAGAAGAAGACGGAGATTGGAATACACGCAGCAAATAATTGACAACGTAAGTTGCAAGTGCTACTCTGAGATGAAGAGGTTGGCACAGGAGAGGAATTCGTGACGGGCCGCATCAAACCATTCAGAAGACTGATGACTCATAAGAAAAACGCCAACGCAGAATGGCGAAAGCGTGGAAGTTATACCCATAACGGCAGGTTGCTGTGTTTCTTAAAGTGATTCAATCCACAACCACGGAGCTGAAAATCCTGTAACATGAATCAATTAATGTTCTTTGGCTTTGCGTGAGATCTGTTACCGCACAGAATAGTAAGGGGTAGAAATTGTAAAAAACGTTATTGAAATTCACTCGCATTGCCTCAGGGAAATTGAAGTCGTGCCACCGTTAGAGGTGGAAGCAAGAAGCGCACCATTATGTCGCAAGTGGGTCAGATCGACGACAGTGTCTGCCGAGTAAGGAATAAGTATTCAGCGGAATAAGGAGGGCGCATACGCCCTTTAAGAACTGACATTTGCGTCATAAACTCAAGGTAGCTTCCTGTAAATACTCTAACTCCCCGGTTCTTCTCATAAGTTGGTGAAATGGATCGATGGCATTCATAGTAATAGAATTCGATTGCAAATACGAAGAGCCAGGAACTTTATTGTGAATAGCAGAGTAATCAAGTAGATGTAGATGTAGATAGTGTGCCTAGATGCTCCATCATCCTAGATGCTCCAGCACTGTCTCTCAACTAGCGGATGAACTTCATGCTGCTCGCCACCTGGAGGAACTGACTGTCTTGCGACAACACAGCTTCACAGAGAGCTGCCGAAGCCAACAGGGCCTCTTGGGGTGCACGTTCCTGTTTAACACTCATGTGCATTCGGGTGCTGAAACCTACCCGGGGTACGGAGGAGACCAGCTGACCACACGACGACCGATTACCGACTCCAGGTGAGCCAGCCGTTGTGACCGAGCGGTTCTAGGCGCTTCAGTCTGGAACAGCACGACCGCTACGGTCGCAGGTTGGAATACTGCATCAGGCATGGATGTGTGTGATGTCCTTAGGTTAGTTAGGTTTAAGTAGTTCTACGTTCTAGGGGACTGATGACCTCAGATGTTCAGTCCCATAGTGCTCAGAGCCATTTTTGATACCAGCTGCATGGCGGAAGGGTCGTTGTAGAATTCAGAGGGAGACTGAGTACAATACGCAGCCAGGGTGAGATCCACTGAGCACTGGGCAGACAACGCCCCGCACGCCGGCAGCCTCCGCGCCAGGGGTCTCTGACATCATCTCCTGGGCGTGCAAACGCTGAGCTAGAATACAACACGCAGCTGGATTAGCAACAGCCGAGGCTGCTGCAGTAGGGAGACTTTCAAGCATTGTGAATGAATAACTGAACTCTAATAATGTTTTACTCACGTCGTTGACGCTTCACAGGTTCCCAATAGCTATCCTGATTTCATACAGTAGTGTCTATACTCGATCCTCTGTTGATCTCACCTGCTGCTTCTGAATTCTGCATACACAGCTCATGAGCGTGCACCCTTTACTTCCTAGTCGTAATTCGTACATGACATAAAAATGGATATACGTATACAGGATGGTCATAAACGGTACGAAAAGCTTATAGGGTGCTGCAGTGTAGCCTGCGCTGAGAAATAATTGCTGAGAAAAAAACAATCAAAAAAACAATACGTTGCACCGTTTCCGAGTTAATCAGCATTGAAGTTAGCCAATGAGGCCACTGCGTGCGGAAGTTCAAGCAACACACCAGACACAGTTAGTGTCAGTTATCCTCTTAGAACATAGATTGTTTAGCCCTTGGCTTGGGTTCGATGTTTACCACCGGCCCGTGTCTAATTTTTGTACCCCTCTCTTGTTTGGTTCTAGGAAGCCAAATGGAGTACACGTTTGGCGACAACGTCTCTGGCGGGCCGATTGAATTTGCGCACAACGGCCTGACTAGCTACCTTCAATGGTAATTAACCGAGCAAGTTATCGTAATGTTTTCTTAACAATTATTTCTCAGTACAACCTACTCTGTAATGCCCTTAAAAGCCTTTCAGACTGTTTCTGACCGGCCTGTACACGACTCCTCCCAAACCCAAACCACTGGTTACCTTTAAAGAAAACTTGGTACACTAACCACCACTGTCTGGTAGGGGCGGGGGGGTAAGAACACCTATCAAAGATGTGGGTATGAGCTGGAAAAAGCCCTCGACGTGGTAGTACCTTTACTTTAGTCATCCAGATCTGAGAATGGGAGTATTTACAGACTTACAATAAACTTAACATAAAAATTCAAAGCTTTACAAAACTTTTCCTTGTTGGCTCGTCCAGGAAATGATGAAACGAAAAAATAATTGGTTTACTACCTTTTCACTGCTCCTGTAGTAAAACTGTCACATGAAGCATAATAATTTAATTTTTTATTTCTTTACTACTAAATATATTTGCAACACATTTTGCACTGAATATACTAGAAAAATTATGTCATTGTAGGACACATAGTTCAGGACGTACCATGTCATAAACACTAACAGACGTGGGAAACTGCCACTTCATACAAGACGTTTAGATTTATTACTTCGTTGCTACCAACTCTATTCCCAACACTTTTCGCAGACAGTATGCGCATCTGCCTCTGAACTGACGAACGATAATATATCGCCATGAAACACATAGTTGAGGAAATATGACGTCAAATACAGAGATGCGTGAAAAATTGCCACATCATGCATGACCTTTTAATTTATTACTTACAGTACTGGCCATTAAAACTGCTACACCACGAAGACGACGTGCTACAGACGCGAAATTTACCCGACACGAAGAAGATGCTGTAATATGCAAATAATTAGCTTCTCAGAGCAATCACGCAAGGTTGCCGCCGATGGCGACACCTACAACGTGCTGACATGAGGAAAGTTTCCAACCGATTTCTCATACACAAACAGCAGTTGACCGTCGTTGCCTGTTGAAACGTTATTGTGATGCATCGTGTAAGGAGGAGAAATGCATACCATCACGTTTCCGACTTTGATAAAGGTCGGATTGTAGTCTATCGCGATTGCGGTTTATCATATCGCGACATTGCTGCTCGCGTTGGTCGAGATCCAATGACTGTTAGCAGATAAGGAATCGGTGGGTTCAGGAGGGTAATACGGAACGCTATGCTGTATCCCAACGGCCTTGTATCACTAGCAGTCGAGATGACAGGCATCTTATCCGGATCGTGCAGCCACGTCTCGATCCCTGAGTCAGCAGATGGGGACGTGTGCAAGACAACAGCCATCTACACGAACAGTTTGACGACGTTTGCAGCAGCGTGGACTATCAGCTCGGAGACCATGGTTGCGGTTACCCTTGACGCTACATCACAAACAGAAGCGCCTGCGATGGTGTACTCAACGACGAACCTGGGTGCACGAATGGCAAAACGTCATTTTTTCGGATGAATCCAGGTTCTGATTACAGCATCATGATGGTCGCATCTGTGTTTGGCGACATCGCGGTGAACGCACATTGGAAGCGTGTATTCGTCATCGCCATACCGGCGTAACACCCAGTGTGATGGTATGGGGTGCCATTGGTTACACGTCTCGGTCACCACTTGTTCGCATTGACAGCACTTTCAACAGTGGACGTTACGTTTCAGATGTGTTACGATCCGTGGCTCTACCCTTCATTCGATCCCTACGAAACCCTACATTTCAGCAGGACAATGCACGACCGTATGTTGCAGGTCCTGTACGGGCCTTTCTGGATACAAAAAAATTTTCGACTGCCGCCCTGGACAGCACGTCCTCCAGATCTCTCACCAATTGGAAACGTCTGGTCAATGGTGGCCGAGCAACTAGTCGTAACAATATGCCAGTCACTACTCTTTATCAATTGTGGCACCGTGTTGAAGCTGCGTGGGCAACTGTACCTGTACACGCCATCCAAGCTCTGTTTGACTCAATGCCCAGGCGCATCAAGGCCGTTGTTACGACCAGAGGTGGTTGTTCTGGGTACTGATTTCTCAGGATCTATGCACCCAAATGACGTGAAAATGTAATCACATGTCAGTTCTAGTATAACATATTTGTCCAATGAATACCCGTTTATCATATGCATTTCTTCTTGGTGTAGCAATTTTAATGGCCAATTGTGTATTTACTAACAACTCCATTTACAATACATAAAAACATGGAGGGTGTTTCAAAAATGACCGGTATATTTGAAACGGCAATAAAAACTAAACGAGCAGCGATAGAAATACACCGTTTGTTGCAATATGCTTGGGACAACAGTACATTTTCAGGCGGACAAACTTTCGAAATTACAGTAGTTACAATTTTCAACAACAGATGGCGCTGCAAGTGATGTGAAAGATATAGAAGACAACGCAGTCTGTGGGTGCGCCATTCTGTACGTCGTCTTTCTGCTGTAAGCGTGTGCTGTTCACAACGTGTAAGTGTGCTGTGGACAACATGGTTTATTCCTTAGAACAGAGGATTTTTCTGGTGTTGGAATTCCACCGCCTAGAACACAGTGTTGTTGCAACAAGACGAAGTTTTCAACGGAGGTTTAATATAACCAAAGGACCGAAAAGCGATACAATAAAGGATTTGTTTGAAAAATTTCAACGGACTGGGAACGTGACGGATGAACGTGCTGGAAAGGTAGGGCGACCGCATACAGCAACCACAGAGGGCAACGTGCAGCTAGTGCAGCAGGTGATCCAACAGCGGCCTCTGGTTTCCGTTCGCCGTGTTTCAGCTGCGGTCCAAATGACGCCAACGTCCACGTATCGTCTCATGCGCCAGAGTTTACACCTCTATCCATACAAAATTCAAACGCGGTAACCCCTCAGCGCCGCTACCATTGCTGCACGAGAGACATTCGCTAACGATATAGTGCACAGGATTGATGACGGCAATATGCATGTGGGCAGCATTTGGTTTACTGACGAAGCTTATTTTTACCTGGACGGCTTCGTCAATAAACAGAACTTGCGCATATGGGGAACCGAAAAGCCCCATGTTGCAGTCCCATCGTCCCTGCATCCTCAAAAAGTACTGGTCTGGGCCGCCATTTCTTCCAAAGAAATCATTGGCCCATTTTTCAGATCCGAAACGATTACTGCATCACACTATCTGGACATTCTTCGTGAATTTGTGGCGGTACAAACTGCCATAGACGGCACTGCGGACACCTCGTGGTTTATGCAAGATGGTGCCCGGCCACATCGCACGGCCGACGTCTTTAATTTCCTGAATGAATATTTCGATTATCGTGTGATTGCGTTGGGCTATCCGAAACATACAGAAGGCGGCGTGGATTGGCCTCCCTATTCGCCAGACATGAACCCCTGTGGCTTCTTTCTGTGGGGACACTTGAAAGACCAGGTGTACTGCCAGAATCCAGAAACAATTGAACAGCTGAAGCAGTACATCTCATCTGCATGTGAAGCCATTCCGCCAGACACGTTGTCAAAGGTTTCCGGTAATTTCATTCAGAGACTACGCCATATTATTGCTACGCATGGTGGATGTGTGGAAAATATCGTACTATAGAGTTTCCCAGACCGCAGCGCCATCTGTTGTTGACAATTGTAACTACTGTAATTTCGAAAGTTTGTCTGCCTGAAAATGTACTGTTGTCCCAAGCATATTGCAACAAACGGTGTATTTCTATCGCTGCTCGTCTAGTTTGTATTGCCGTTTCAAATACACCGGTCATTTTTGAAACACCCTGTATATCACAGAACTTACCTGCAAAATTATTTCATTGTACAGCACATGGTTCAGGAGACACGACGACACAAACATTGAGCTGTGTGAAATTTGTAGGGCGAAATTCGCTCGAGATACATGTGAAAGATGCGTGCAAATACGTGTGAAATAAGTAAATTATATTTAACGTGTGCGTAGATAAGAAAAGTCACGGATGAAAAGCTCATCCTGAAGCCCTGGAACGATTTCAAGTGGATATGCTACTGATATTGGTCTTAGTGCGGAAGAAATACTGTGGTGGTGAGAACGACCAGCTTCCTATTGGGGTGAGCATAACTTGGGGAGAGAAGGCGGGAGGAGGAGATGGACGGCGTGACGGAGAGGACTATTACAAACACCAAAAAACGTAGGTTCAACTATAACTATTGCTACAGCTGTAGTCAATCAAGCTTGCCCCTCATGCAGAAAATCGGTTCCCGTTATTCAGTTAATCACCAAAGATTTCATTATAAGGGACATTCCTAGCATTATTCCATTTCCTAATTGTAATAGAGTTTTAACTTGTTATATTTGACACCTTGGTGCCAATTGCTCTCAATACACAGCAGTCACTCACCGGCAAGATGAGTTAATCACGTTTCTCACAAATTCTACTGTACAGTTCAGCCAATATCATACTTGCTGCAGACCCCGTGCCTACTACAATTATAATGAGTATTCCCCTAAGCAAGCCCTGAATCCTGACTGCTACACTTTCCTACGTTTATTCTTACACTGTTTGTTGTTAGCATCTAAGTCTTTTCTTGTTTCGAATCCTTTATCGCCTTGGGTAAACTGGATTTCTTGTACAATATTTCACCACTATCCCATTCCTCGACCACATGGTAACGGTTCATCATGGTTGGGTTTAGTTTTCCTTGTGATCTTGACGATCGCTTTACATTGTCCGCCACGTCCTCTCAGCATTAATTTCATTCCAGTTTTTATTCACATTATAATTCCCCAGCGTGTACCGCTGTTGTTTACTGCTGCCATGGTTTATATATCCTGGACTGAACTTATTAAGTCCCCTGTGCTTTCCTTTGGATTGTTATTATTATTGTTATTGTTATTGACAGCACCATTGCTATTGCCTTTTTTCCCTAATTCATCGTGTCAGGCATTTGAATTAGTATGACGTTCTACACTATGATCGTTCTTGTCACTGTTGTGGTACCTTCCGTTGTGTGCAATTGCCTTGGCATAATCTTATGTCAAATCTTGTCGAATCTAAAAGCGATAGTTCTTCAGCGTTAGATCCTGATATAGTTACTAACTTTTCCCTAATCGGAATAGGCAATTTTGCCTTTAATATTCGCACGACACCCCTTTGCGATACTGAGTTCTTCAGGTATCTGGTTTCGTTCAGATACTTCTCAAAGTATTTCGATAAACCTCCTTGACGTGACTGGAAAAGTTCCAAATTGAACACTTCCTTTCTCAGTCTCTCTTGCTGACTAGACGCCCAATGTTTCTCTAAGAATGCCTTTTCGAATTTATCAAAAGTCCAATAGTATTCAACTGTCTGAGTTGCTCTTAAAGTTGCATAACGCTGCATAAATACAGTTTAAAATGCTACCTTCTGAGACTCGGATCATGACATAAATATAACAGCCGGAAATGTTTTTATGAAGACAACTGGGTGAGCAGGCCTTTTGTCAGGTGTGAAAATATAGCCTGGCCATTGCCTTCCGTTTTTACGATGGTTCGAATGCCGTTGCCTCCTGTTTAGTGGCTATGGCTTTCTATTTTGTTGTAAACTCATATACTAGAATGAGATTTTCATTCTGCAACGGAGTGTGCGCTGATATGAAACTCTCATTCTGGAAACATCCCCCAGGCTGTGGCTAAGCCATGTATCCGCTGTATGCTTTCTTTCAGGAGTGCTAGTTGTGCAGGTTTCGCAGGGGAGCTTCTGTAAAGTTTGAAAGGTAGGAGACGAGGTACTGGCAGAAGTAAAGCTGTGAGTACCGGGCGTGAGTCGTGGTTCGGTAGCTCAGATGGTAGAGTACTTGCCCGCGAATGGCAAAGGTCCCGAGTTCGAGTCTCGGTCGGGCACACAGTTTTAATCTGCCAGGAAGTTTCATACTCATGTACTAGTTCTAACACTACGGACAAGATAGTTCAATAAGGGGTCCATAGGCTGCACTCCTTGGAGTACAGTCCCTGCCCCTGGACTCATCCACAGTCTCCGAACGTGTCTCCATAATGTTCACGTGTCCTTACTATTAGACAAATTTAAAAATTTTCAGAATTAAATTGTCACTTTTCACTCTTTTAAAACATAATTCTACTTATAATTGCTCGGCCACAGCGGCCGGCTCCTAAGAGTCTACCTGAACAAACTATGATAGCATTAAGCGGTACAACACGCATTACTGGAGTGTGCACAATCCCGACTGGTTACGACAATTTGACCATCAACATCCTGATTGGTTAATGTATGGTGTGGCATCATGGGGTACAAACTCATTGGTTGAATGAACGCAGATATCGAACGTTTTTGGAACAGGAACTACCGTTACTATTGCAGGACGCTCCTCTGGATCTTTGACAATGTATGTGGATTCAGCATTACGGTTGGCCAGCGCATTACGAAACTGAAGCGTGGAAGGTATTGGACCGTTTGCACTGGTCGGTGGACTGGCAGAGCTGGCCATATTAATTGGCACTCTACGTAACCAGATTTCTTTCTGTGATATATAAGATAAAATGAACCAGAAAGTGCCAACAAATCGTGAAGACATGGTCGACCGCGGAATACTGTACGACTCGAGCTCGCGTAACGTCATTACAAGTGGAAACGAATACTTTCAAACGACAGTATCACATTTGCTACTCTCAGTTGCAAAACCGGTAGTTGCTGATAACTAGTACATGACACGACACTGCAAGAGCTGCCTTCCTGTTATCTGCCACCGTCACTGGAACCACAACCGCAAACATCTCCTATTCTTTGATCTACAGGACTTACCGTTCGAGATCCTGCTGAACGAAAATCTTACTGAAACGACACGCTAGAACCAACCATTCTCATCTCCCTGGATCATGATAATAGCCACAGAAACTGGTCGAATGACGAAGGGACATGTCCCGAGGATGAGGAAGCTCACCACCATAGGAACTACCACATCAGCTGGCTGCGTAAGTCTGATGGAAATAAGTATCATGTAGTGCCATATCACGCATACGGTAGTAGGTAGGTTGAATGGTCGTCTTCGGTTACTTGGGTGAATTCTAAGGAAATGTAGATCATCTATAAAGCAGACCGCGTACAGAACGCTTGTGTAAACAATTCTTGAGTAGTGCACTAGTGTTTGGGACCCCCACCAGATCGGATTGCTAGATTATGCCATATAATTTAGAGCCGTGCCAGAACGTTTTATTAACACTCATGTGTTTAGGAAATGCTCCGTGAATTCAAACGGGAATTACTGGAGAGGAGAAGGCGTTTGTTTCACGAAATACTATTGAGAAACATTAGACAATCGGCATTTGCGAAAGACTGTCGAATAATACTGACATAAACTATGTCTCACGCAAGGACCAGAGGATCAGGTAACAGAAATGGGCTCTTACGGAAGCAAATAGACCATTTCTTTTCCATCACTCCGTTTGCGAGAGGAACAGAGGTCCAAGGTACCCTCGCCATTTATCTGGCAGTGGCTTGCGGAGTGTGTATACAGGGTGTTACAAAAAGGTACGGCTAAACTTTCAGGAAACCTTCCTCACACACAAAGAAAGAAAATATGTTATGTGGACATGTGTCCGGAAACGCTTACTTTCCATGTTAGAGCTCATTTTATTACTTCTCTTCAAATCACATTAATCATGGAATGGAAACACAAAGCAACAGAACGTACCAGCGTGACTTCAAACACTTTGTTACAGGAAATGTTCAAAATGTCCTCTGTTAGCGAGGATACATGCATCCATCCTCCGTCGCATGGAATCCCTGATGCGCTGATGCAGCCCTGGAGAATGGCGTATTGTATCACAGCCGTCCACAATACCAGCACGAAGAGTCTCTACATTTGGTACGGGGGTTGCGTAGACGAGAGCTTTCAAATGCCGCCATAAATGAAAGTCCAGCGGGTTGAGGTCAGGAGAGCGTGGAGGCCATGGAATTGGTCCGCCTCTACCAATCCATCGCTCACCGAATCTGTTGTTGAGAAGCGTAAGAACACTTCGACTGAAATGTGCAGGAGCTCCATCGTGCATGACCCACATGTTGTGTCGTACTTGTAAAATCACATGTTATAGCAGCACAGGTAGATTATTCCGTATGAAATCATGATAACGTGCTCCATTGAGCGTAGGTGGAAGAACATGGGGCCCAATCAAGACATTACCAACAATGCCTGCCCAAACGTTCACAGAAAATCTGTGTTGATGACGTGATTGAGGATTCTCATCAGCCCACACACGTTGATTGTGAAAATTTACAATTTGATCACGTTGCAATGAAGCCTCATCCGTAAAGAGAACATTTGCACTGAAATGAGGATTGACACATTGTTGGATGAACCATTCGCAGAAGTGTACCCGTGGAGGCCAATCCGCTGCTGATAGTGCCTGCACACGCTGTACATGGTACGGAAACAACTGGTTCTCCCGTAGCACTCTCCATACAGTGACGTGGTCAACGTTACCATGTACAGCAGCAACTTCTCTGACGCTGACATTAGGGTTATCATCAGCTGCACGAAGAATTGCCTCGTCCATTGCAGGTGTCCTCGTCGTTCTAGTCTTCCCCAGTCGCGAGTCATAGGCTGGAATGTTCCGTGATCCCTAAAACGCCGATCAATTGCTTCGAACGTCTTCCTGTCGGGACACCTTCGTTCTGGAAATCTGTCTCGAAACAAACGTGCAGCGCCACGGCTATTGCCCCGTGCTAACATACATCAAATGGGCATCTGCCATGTCAACACAAGCACCGAAGTCAACATTACCTTCCTTCAATTGGGCCAACTGGCGGTGAATCGAGCAAATGCAATAGATACTGACGAAACTAAAATGAGCTCTAACATGTAAATTAAGCGTTTCCGGACACATGTCCACATAACATCTTTTCTTTATTTGTGTGTGAGGAATGTTTCCTGAAAGTTTGGCCGTGCCTTTTGTAACACCCTGTATAAATCAAAGGGAACCGGACATCCCAAAAACATACATTTTCATATTAGGAGCATTGTGCTGCCACCTACTGCCAGGTACTCCGTATCAGCGACCTCAGTAGTGAGAGAGAGGAATGGGGCGCTCCGCACATCTCACGGACTTCGAACGTGGTCAGGTGATAGTGTGTCACTTGTGTTGTACCTCCACACTCATAAACATCCATAGGTCTACGTTTCTGATGTGACAGTGAAGTGGAAACGTGAAGGGACACGTAGAGCACAAAAGTGTACAGGCCGAACTCGTTTGTTGGCTGACACAGACCGCTGACAGTTGAAGAGGGTCGTAATGTGTATTAGGCATACATCTATCCAAACTGTATCAGGATCCACTGCAAGTACTATGACAGGCGGGAGGCGAGAAAACTTGGATTTCATGGTCGAGTGGCTGCTCATAAGTCAGACATCACGCCAGTAAATGCCAAACGATGCCTCGCTCGGTAAAAGGAGAGTAAACATTGGACGACTGGTGGAAAAACGTTGTGTGGAGTGACAAATCACGGCACACAATGTGGCGATCCGATGGCAGGGTGTGGGTAGGGCGAATGGCCGGTGAACGTCATCTGTCAGCGTGTGTAGTGCCAACAGTAAAATTTCGAGGCAGTGGTATTATGGTATGGTTGTGTTTATCGTGGAGGGGGCTTTCACACCTTGTTGAACTATCACAGCACAGGCGTACGCTCATCTTTTAAGCACCGTCTTGCTTCCCACTGTTGAGGAGCAATCCGGGGGTGGCGATTGCATCTTTGAACACGATCGAGCACCTGTTCATAATGCACGGCCTGTTACACGACAATAAAATCCCTCTAATAGACTGACCTGCACAGATTCCTGACCTGAATCTTGTAGAACACTTTGGGGACGTTTTGGAACGCCGACTTCGTACCAGGCCTCACCGACCGACATCGACACCTTTCCTCAGTACAGCACTCCGTGAAGAAAGGGCTGCGGTTCCCCAAGAAACCTTCGAGCACCCGATTGAATGTATGCCTGCGAGAGAGATTTAGAGAGATTCGAGTTCAGACGGAGGGCTAGCAACTTCTTTGCGCGTACAGTTGACGACTAGATTAAGACGAGGGAGGTGAGAGTGACAGTGGCACATAAGAGTACCATCCCTGGCATACCATGATGAGACTTACAGAGTACGAATGTAGATACATTACTTGATAAGCTCTATCGGAAGTATTTATTCGTAGGCTGTCCTGTCGAGTCCAAAACAACAAGCACTAATCTGTGGTTATTAGGTGACACCATCAAGATGGACGACTTAAATCACTACTACTGAACCGCTCCGCAAGACTTGGTCTGTGTCTTCATCTAGGAAATGCTCACGGCTGAAAAGAAATACCTCAAAAACGCATCAGTAAAGCCGTAAGTGGCCCAGAAAGGGATGCAGTACGTAGGGACTATGATCTTCAAATAGTTACCCAATAACATGAAATGCCTGACCGGTAGCGAAGCCAGGTTTCAGTACGCTCTTAGACAGACCACTCTTCCCATTTTGAAGACGAATTTTCTTGCTAAAAACTAATAGACTGTATAATACAAAAGACCCAGCGATTTCCTGCACTCTTCAATTTATTTGTTTGTCTGATATCATGAATAATATGGATAATTGGTAATGTATATTCATTTTAATTACACTTAAGCCAAACACAAACAAATCATGTACACATGCCTATAAACCGACTCGTTCCACACCATTTCGTCACAAATTGTGCAAATTGTTTATGGAACGTGAAACCAACAAATTACCGGACTAACTACCCTGAAACGAGAGCGTACGCAATCAGGAAGGATTTATTCAATAAAATATATTAAATGGCAAACCACAGTTGATCGAAACACAACGTGAGTAGTACATCAACTAGCAAGCCGAAAACACATGTAAATAAGAGAAGCGACGCAACGATCGTCTGCACCTACTAAGTGGTGAAAGCACGCTAATGGCAGCCGTCTTTTTAATACGAGCGAGTCGTTTGTTTGTCTGACAACGTCAGATAGGATTTTTTATGCCATTGTATTATTCACTTTGAAAGCTATTGACATATTTGCAAGAAACTGTGGTCGTTTCAGCCGTTTTATAAAGCAACAAAGGAAAGAAGTTTGGGTATCAGTGGAAATTTATTTGTGCGGACAATTTTTGATATCATCAAGATGTCGCTTCCTGCCTCTCATTTCTTCTGAGGAAAGGGTTTGGCAGCTATATCTAATATTTCATGTCACTTACACCGATTAATTATAAAAGACTCGCATCACACTTCAAAATTACATTCGCAGAAAATTAGTGAATTAGTTTTACGTGCGGTAAATACTACACATTAAATCATAGACTACGTAACGGAAAGGAATATATTTCAAATAAACAGATTCAATGTAGACAGAGACCCGAAATACGTCTAACAGAAACGGTGATGGATTTATTCTGAAAACAATTTTTTATTGCAATATTTTTCACGAGTGTCGTTCCAACTAGTGAAAATTAAATATACTCACTGAAGTTTGCCTTTGATATAAGAAATTTTTGTGAGCTCTAATAGGTGACCTGATGGACAGCATGTTCATGAAGCCAGGTGCGTGTCCACTGAGAAATTATAGTAGCAGTCCCAGCAAGATGTTTATTCTGTGGTAGGATGCAGCATTTGTAATATTGTCTTGATGTGGCCAACAGTCGGGTATGGACATTGGCCCTCGAGTGTGAAGAGAGTGCTGTCTTTAGTATGCAGCTTTCGAAAATCGACCAACATGGCAGCTCCACTCTAGCAAGAGATGTGTTTTTTTTTTACTACGGTTCTAGTAGTTAAAAACACAATACTGTATTTCTGTACTTCTATTATCACAAATAAAATGTAGTGCCTCAGTATTAATGCTTCCTTCCTACGCTTTTGTGGGAAAAAGTGGCTGAATGCAAAACACAAGTTGATTGTTTCAAAGATGAAAACAGGAACCAGCTAGTGTTAATAACAGTATTTATTTACAAAAATCGCAACATTGCTGGTTTCGCACCGACAAGTCCATCTTCAGACATTTGTTCATGTTTGTATTACATTTGTTGTTTACATTAGTTGTTGGCTACTTTTTAGTAACTTATGTAAACATCAACATATGTAATAAGACCGTGAACAACCGTCTGAAGATGAATGTGACAGTTGGACACAGGTAGCGGCATATTTCGTTTAAATAAATAGCATTACTGAAAGCGCCTGGTTGATGTTTTAATCTTTGCAATAATCAGCTTATAAACTCTGCCTTATTGGCAATTAGAACCAGTCAGTTTCCGACACTTAGAGCGTTGTCACTATTTTTGGATGATACGGTGTGCAGCATAATTCTGTGGTATCAGAATACTTTCTCGTTTTTCTTTGGGTACTAATGAGTTATGGGCATATATAGATATATTTTTGATACACCTGACAAATATCAATATTTATATCTTAGAACTAAGGGAAACATTGTTTATTCGCCTTTGTCAGAGCACAGAGTAGATTTGCTGAACAGTTTTAGTCATAAAATGATCAATTTTATTAGGTATTAGAATATTTTAAAATTTTTGTGGTGATTAGTTTGAACAGTAGTAAATATAGCTTGTACACCATGGCTGACTGTGCCACAAGAACACTAAATGGTGGTCGTTTGTCCAGAATTTTCATGATTAGCAACGTTATTATCTGGGTGATGAGATTAAATTGAGGTAGATGATTTTATACTCGTGATTTTTCCACCTCTTACGTTATGGTAAAAATAGGTGTACCCATTAAAATGATAACTGAAACATGAGATGAGACAGAATCGAATGCTGTTTTTTTTGTGATGCGAGCATTGAGAACATAGAAGCCTTATCTCGCAAGAATCAATCATATGCTGAGACGAAGGAAGTTATGGGCATATATAGATATATTTTTTGATTCACCTGACAAATATCAATATTTATATCTTAGAACTAAGGGAAACATTGTTTATTCGCCTTTGTCAGCGCACAGAGTAGATTTGCTGAACAGTTTTAGTCATAAAATGTTCAATTTTATTAGGTATTAGAATATTTTAAAATATTCTATATATTCTATAGAATATTCTAATATTCTATAAAAGCTCTATACAAGATCCAATTAGCACAATGCATCGTAGTTTGGAGATGATGATAAAACGAATTAAAATTGAGTTGACACAGGAACAACAGCAAATGCATAATAAAATGTTAAATCAGCTGTCACCTGCAATGTCATCCACATGACGAATTATACAATGACATGTTATCTAAAGATGAACTGCATAATGAGATACTGTCCAAGCATAATAAACCGTCATCTAAACTTGTCGACGCAGCAGGCTGCTTTGACAAATATTATTACAGAATTGAAAACTGCATGTCAAAGCATACCTGATGCAACGTGACAATTATCTGCTGAACATGTACAAGTAAGGACGCCTTTTGGAAACTAGACATAATGATAGTTAATTTTATTCCTGAGCAAGTATCTAAGATAAAAATTCAATTTGATGCATAAAGATAAAGTTTTTTAAGGATTTTTCCAAGGGAATTACAAGAAGGGAGACAAATGTAAATGAAAGATTAGGTGCAGAACTACCACACGTTATTCAGAAGACAGAGCTGTTATCTCAGTGTTGCACTTAAGGGAATATGATTAACAGAGAATTAAAACAAATTAAAACTGCAATGAACAGAGATTTACGGGATTGGAGAGATAGTGTTGTGTCACAAATTAGTAGCATACAACAAGAATTTTCTGTTGTTAACCAGATTGCACGTGACACATCCCACTCTCTGTTGCTCGTATCAGTATTATAAATCACAAAGGTATGTCACCTAACCATGTATCATATGGGATGGAGGCAGCAACTCTATTGTATCCATTCTATTGGATGATAGCTTGTTAAAGCAGAGACAGTTTTAGGTTTATACTCCTGACAAAAACGTGTTCATGCTGTCGTTTTTATCAAGTCATTTAAAGACATGTTACCAAGGTCGTGGACAGATCAGCAGAAGCTTTACTTCACCACAGGTTTATTAAATGAGAAGCCACTCTTCGGGCTACTGAGACAGCTGAAAATTATCAGACTTGTGAAGAGTTCGAGAAGACTTTTTCATCAAAGGATTTTGTAAGGAAATATTCAATTCTGTACCTTTTAACGGCAGGCAGGGAAGTCTGCACAAATATTTCGAGAAATTCTTGAATAAAACTTGATGTTGAAATGAGCCCATGTCACAAGGGAATGTTCTATGAATATTACAAGCAAAGTCGCCGCTAGACCTAAGGGACAAATTGGTCCACATGCCTGAAACCAGTCTTGAACACTTAATGTCTTTGTAAGATTCACTTGACCTTGTACATGAAGGTTCAAAAATGAATGACAACAATAACTATAATAGCACCTGCAATGTGCACAGTCTTACAGCTACACAGTGACAAGACCCTGTCATATCACTGATGTGATGCAGTTGGCGTAACCTCCACTGCGTATTGTCCAGCCAGTTGATGGGAGTTCACCGAATTTTAATAGGAAGACCAAAACGATAACAGGTATCACCAGATCACTATCGTAACAGTACTGGGCACAGGCAGAACAACAGCAGTAATAATAGGTGGAATCTCCAAATCGGAAACTGCAACCAACCAAATATGATCAATGGAACAAGGGAATGTGCAAAACCATACGACTGAAGCAAAGTGGAGAACATAAATCCTACCGTAAATGCTATTGAGACGGCAGAACAGCCACGCCCTCACAATGACGAATGCAACAAACTAATTTTGGTGGCACCCTCAAATGTTGGCCTTGGAATGAAGTGGGGCCAATGTATGTAATCCAGTAAATCTCTCAATGATACGGACGTTAGAGATGAATTTAGCAACTGGCCACTACAAATGCTGTAATCGTAATGAAGAAATTGTTCAATCAACTTTACATGCTGTTGAAGCGAAAGTACCAACTACAATTGCTCAGGATGCGGATGCTATGGTGAATGGTATATCAGCCAATTGGTTTATTGAGTTTCATGATATCACAACAGTACTAACATTCCTTGTAGAGAATTGTAAGATTATTAGAGGTATTTGTGCTGGATCGTGGAACGTCAAAATGCAGATGGAGTCGTAAGGTGTAATAGGAAATGGAGTTATAAAATAGTTGTAAAACGCGTTTTAAGCGTAAGGTTTGTAAGGGAGAGGGTCCCTGAAATCGACTTCCTCAGGCAAAAGCTTTCTAAACACTGATGGCAAAATTTTGTAGTTGAGTTAATAAAAATAAAGACACAGCATAGTAAATACTGCCAAAGCTTAAAAGTAAAGTTCATTAAGACGAAAGTTGCATACACCAATAGTACACATTCCTATTGCTGTCCAATTGACAACAGTGAAAGTGAGATAAAGCATAAGATTATAGGGTCTACAACCACTGACCCTTTGCAACAGGCAGAAATAAATGAATGATTTTGAAGTATGTACATGTATTAGAGAAGAAGTCAGGTAGTATTAAAATATATCAATAGCTCATGAAAGCTCATCTCCACAAATTATACTGTCAGAATACATTCTCAATCCAGATGACCAACAGAGAAGCACTCACAAAGGAAATAAGGTATGTGCTGCAGTGGAAAATAATAGAGGCCTCTACTAGCTGTGGCAAAGCTAAGTAGAAACGTTCGCTTTGTTTTTTATGCAAGAGCTGTTAGCAAAATTTTTATTCCCGTATGAACTAGAGCAGAGACTTTAGATGAACATATGCAGAAATTTCATGCTGTTAAGTACTTGCCAGTATCGAATTGAGATGTTCATAGTAGCAGGTACACCTATCAAACGAATCTAGAAAATACACTACTTTCATCTTTGGAAGAAGGAGTTCTCAGTTCTGTGTACTGCCATTGAGAATAAACCTAAGTTCAGGTGTGTTCATTACGCTTTGGATACAGTCGTAGAGCCTGACTTACTAGGTAAAGTAACATTGTATGTTGATGATCTAATAGTAGCCACCCATATGTGGGAAGAGACTGTAAATGCTCTTGAAATAATATTACACAAATTTTCAGAAGTAGGAGTTACAGCAAATTTAGTTAAACTAAAATTTGTAAGCAACTATCTTAAATTTTAGGCCAGACAAAATCATTGCTATCAAGAATGTTCAAGAACTAGAAAACAAAGAGCTTAAGGCCTTTTTAGGGTTATGCTCATTTTTCAGGTGATTCATACCTAATCGACTTTTGAATGGCACAGCTGTATTAACCTTATTAAGGAAAAAAATGCACATTGGGTATGGATAAGTAATTGACAAAGATTTTAAGGTTCTGATTCAGCAAACAGTGCTTTAGTTAACTCTGATGTTTTATATCATCCAGGCATGTCCAAGATTTCTGTGTAGTGACTGATGCCCCATTCATTGGTTTGGGAGCATGTTTATTTACAGAAAATGAAAATAAATTATGATAGCCACACAACGTCTAAATGTGAAAGAGACTACTGTGCTACAGAGCTGCAAAACTCTAGCTGTAGCGTAGGCTTTCAAGACGTTCAGTTACTGTACTTATGAAAAAAAAAAAAGAATTCTGCTAACGTCAGCCGTTAAGGTCTCCTATATCACGAAAACTACTTCATGCACGCATATTGCATTGGTCAGTATTTTTACAGGAGTACAGATTTAAAATAATAAATTTATCTGGAAACGAAAATATAGTGGTAGTTACCTTACTACATCTACTACAAGGTTTACTGAGTGCACATAGCTGATAGAAAAAAAACCACTCATTATCAGGTATTCTAAATGGAAGACAGTAATTACAGATGATATTATTTAGATGTATGCAGAAATATAGCTGACGTGCAGAATGATGACCAGTGCTTTTGTAAAATTAAAACACTACTTTAGGAAATCCCACTGAAAAATTAAGAGAATATTACAAAATAAATAATAAGGTTCTTCTTTATAGATATGATTTACAACATGACAAATGATGTGTTTACATTATAGCCATACATGCTCTAGCATGTGTGAGACTGGTACAATTCCGTCTTCCTACCACAGCTGCACAAGGATGCTCTGTGAGTGTTTTAGGAATTTGTATTGAACCTAGGGCCTGCAAGGTAGGAAGATACCATCTCACACATGCAGAGTTAAGAAGAGTGCAGCACTATGGACAGTGTTGTAATCAGAGAATGATCTCAATGTCGGTTCCACTACACTTCCTGTATGGGAAACGTTATTGGTAACAGAAATTACCTACAGGTTCAGGCATAACTATATGTTAGCAGAAATGAAAATCGTAGATTTTCATTATGCAGGTTTATATTTTTCACTAAGTATGACTTTAAGACATGTGAATCAGAATTTTAATATGTACAGGATGGTAAAATATTGATATTGGGTGTTCACAACAGTGAAGCGAAATTATGAACTACTCTAAGGTTCTTTAATAGTAACATAGTTGATAACCATGTCTGGTGTTTCGGTGAAATACAAATTAAATACAATTGGGACCAGACAAATCAATAAAGCTAAAAATGCATGATAAAAGTACCAAAAAATGAATGAAGTCTGTATATGGTACGTAAATATCACTGCAAATATAACTGCACAATTAAAACAGTTCAATGACTTTAGAGTGTAAGGCACTGTGCAGTGGCTGGTCAATCCTTTTCTTTAGATCATATATCTCCCGTTTCTGCTTCAATTAAGCCAGGGAATCATGTATATGTTTAATTACAGGTCACTGTTGGATCTATGAAAAAAAGGAGAGACAGAGACAACCGCAGTTCTATAAATTGAACATCACTTGTTGGCTTAGCGCGAGCGCGCGTGTTTACTTTTCGTCGACGCGGCAGTGGCTGTTGTCGGCGCGAGCTGTCAACCTGAGAATCTATTCGAAATCTCTCTCGATTGTGAAACAACAGTCAGATACACTTCCTACTTCTCTGGTGAAGCTGAGACTCTTAGTTGCTCGCTAGCTAAATTAATTGGCATCGTACACGCTATTTGGTTGGAATAACGCATACATAGTTGCCCTCAAACTGCTCGCAAGCGTTAACTGTCAGTGATCGGTGGAATTCTCTGTACTACGAGACTCTGCAGTTTTAATCCTTTAGGGTTAAGACGAGTCTGTGAACGAGTGTTCACATAATTACGCTAAAAAACGTCTCAGCACGGCGGGAGTCGCCTTGCTCAAACACACGACGATTTTCTCTAATAGAAGGGCCAGTTTCTCTGTCTGCAATTTGCCTATATCAAAGCTGGTGGTCTCGCTTTTTGTTTCTGGCCAATCAGAGCGTTCGTACTTGTTGTAACTTCACCCACTACAGTTGCTGTAGCACATGGCAGGTGCCGTATCTTTTGTACAGAGAGTTTAACTTCTGCTATGTAATACTGAGATAAACAGGTTCTTTCCACAAGGGTTTTTGTACAGGTTACCACAGTGAATCACCAATGTTTTGAGTTGGATTTCTTTGGACGTTTATCTGCCATCTCCAGCCGTGTTGCTCTAGAAAGCTTTCCGAAGGGTCGTCGTTAAAAGCAGAGACAAGTGAGGCTTTTGCTGATGGCCGGCCTGTGCAGTGGCTCCGGCTTATCATTGTGTCTGCTGGATGTCCCGCTCTGAAGGTTTCAGCCTAACACTGGAACGGGCATTCCCATCATAAAATTCTCGTCCTCTCAGAACTGTGTCTCGTAGCTCAGCTCTGAAAATTACTTGCATGAAATTTCTAGTGTGACTGTTAGTGGTTTATATTCACAAAATGCTGGCTTGCTTATTTGATTTGCCTATCAATAATACTCATATATGTTCTTGTAAGTATGCCATGTGACATATCGATTTAAACACAATTGTTTCAGGAATTCAATGTAAGGTGTGTTATTTGTCTGGCACTTTACAATGGGTATGCCTTAATTTGGTACAGAATCATGCAGTTGGCATTGGGCGCAAGTAAATATATAAGAAAGATCACCTTGCATTGTTATGTTACCAACATGAGGAGACAAATACAACAGCTCCTTAAAACATATCTCAGAAAACATAGCGTGCAGACAAATGCTGTCATAGTCAGTTACATGCTATATTGCAGGAAAAGTTCGCATGACTTGCAGTACAAGTTGTTTCAGTTGATACTGCAGAGCCTTTCCTCTCAGATACAAATGGAGTTAAATTTACAGTAGCATAGTACAACATTTCCTCAACGTATGTTGAACTACACTCCTAGAAATGGAGAAAAGAACACATTGACACCGGTGTGTCAGACCCACCATACTTGCTCCGGACACTGCGAGAGGGCTGTACAAGCAATGATCACACGCACGGCACAGCGGACACACCAGGAACCGCGGTGTTGGCCGTCGAATGGCGCTAGCTGCGCAGCATTTGTGCACCGCCGCCGTCAGTGTCAGCCAGTTTGCCGTGGCATACGGAGCTCCATCGCAGTCTTTAACACTGGTAGCATGCCGCGACAGCGTGGACGTGAACCGTATGTGCAGTTGACGGACTTTGAGCGAGGGCGTATAGTGGGCATGTGGGAGGCCTGGTGGACGTACCGCCGAATTGCTCAACACGTGGGGCGTGAGGTCTCCATAGTACATCGATGTTGTCGCCAGTGGTCGGCGGAAGGTGCACGTTCCCGTCGACCTGGGACCGGACCGCAGCGACGCACGGATGCACGCCAAGGCCGTAGGATCCTACACAGTGCCGTAGGGGACCGCACCGCCACTTCCCAGCAAATTAGGGACACTGTTGCTCCTGGGGTATCGGCGAGGACCATTCGCAACCGTCTCCATGAAGCTGGGCTACGGTCCCGCACACCGTTAGGCCGTCTTCCGCTCACGCCCCAACATCGTGCAGCCCGCCTCCAGTGGTGTCGCGACAGGCGTGAATGGAGGGACGAATGGAGACGTGTCGTCTTCAGCGATGAGAGTCGCTTTTGCCTTGGTGCCAATGATGGTCGTATGCGTGTTTGGCGCCGTGCAGGTGAGCGCCACAATCAGGACTGCATACGACCGAGGCACACAGGGCCACACCCGGCATCATGGTGTGGGGAGCTATCTCCTACACTGGCCGTACACCTCTGGTGATCGTCGAGGGGACACTGAATAGTGCACGGTACATCCAAACCGTCATCGAACCCATCGTTCTACCATTCCTAGACCGGCAAGGGAACTTGCTGTTCCAACAGGACAATGCACGTCCGCATGTATCCCGTGCCACCCAACGTGCTCTAGAAGGTGTAAGTCAACTACCCTGGCCAGCAAGATCTCCGGATCTGCCCCCCATTGAGCATGTTTGGGACTGGATGAAGCGTCGTCTCACGCGGTTTGCACGTCCAGCACGAACGCTGGTCCACCTGAGGCGCCAGGTGGAAATGGCATGCCAATCCGTTCCACAGGACTACATCCAGCATCTCTACTATCGTCTCCATGGGAGAATAGCAGCCTGCATTGCTGTGAAAGGTGGATATACACTGTACTAGTGCCGACATTGTGCATGCTCTGTTGCCTGTGTCTATGTGTCTGTGGTTCTGTCAGTGTGATCATGTGATGTATCTGACCCCAGGAATGTGTCAATAAAGTTTCCCCTTCCTGGGACAATGAATTCACGATGTTCTTATTGCAATATCCAGGAGTGTATATACTACAAGGTCTATTACCGCAGGTCCAATTATTGAAAGAATAATAAAGATTACATGCCTACAGTTGGCGAGGGAGGTGCCCTGCTGTCAGAAAACGCATCGAACTTCACCTTTTCAGTGTGGTAAACCTTTCTACACGGTTATGACTTTACACAAGTACTATTGTCAAGATTTCACACAGAAAGCAACTCCTCAGTACGTATTTTTCGTTAATTTAACAGATTTATACACACTTATGTGCGTAATTAACAAATATACTCCACAGACTATCTGGAGCTATTTGATCTAATCATAAATAATTTCACACTATACACCACACCATCCATTAAAGCACAATTAAGGAAAGTTTATTATGAGCAGGTATTATGGCAGATCCAAATATATAAGCTATGAGAAAGTATTTTCTTGGAAACTCGTCTGAAATCTTTACTTCTATGTGAATAGGGTTTCAGGAATAGCTTCTTCACACACATCTGTACAAGGTAGTCAGGATTCCCCATGACGGAAGTTACCCGGTGGCTTATCCTAAAATCAACAAATTTAAATGATTATATACCCTCCATGATCTTAATAAACATACAAATAGATGAATTAACTTATTTGTATATTAAACATTATAATTATCAGAAAACTTAGCAATTAAGATTTGAGAAAACCTACTGAGCTCCATGTACGCTTGGTATGTATATTGACACTTAAATATTTATTACAGAGGAAAATTCCAGAAGTATTTAAGTTAACTCATTTGTACTAGCTGTATATGTTAAATGAACTAATTACTAGCCACTGCACTACCAGTGAAATCAAGCACTAAGTGAAATGTATATGTAAATGATAGTCATTAGAAATTCAAGGTCAAAAATTTTAGTGTTTTATTTATACACTGTTTCAACAGTACACTATGATGAACAGAAGCTACATATTGTGATGATATCTTAGTTGAGACTAGTTTGGTAGTATTCTCCAAACAAAAGGAAGATATATATACAAGGGTGTAAGACATATTTGTGCCGATATTTTGAATGGTAACTGAGAACAGTGTTTTAAACAACACTACATCATTATTTACTTCATTGGCAGACTAATAATTACAGCTATTACGTCGGTTGGTACCTTCAAATACGTATGGCAAGATCAAGCCATTTATGTTAATTATATCTTGTGCAGAATGTCAAGTGTTGAAATGTGTGGATGCAGATCTATTATTCTATACTGCAGGTATAGCCCGCTTAGTGTTGAAGTTGCGACCATGCAGAAAACATCAGGTACGAAATTATTCTATGTGTTTCTAGTGAGACCGTTTGATACAGAGAAAATACAACCAATATAGTAACGTGAGTACATATTAAGATACTGGAGGCATATCCCCACGTGTTGTGTCGAAAAATGGTATGACAATTCATTTGCACAAGAGGTACATCTACATCGACGTGGACACTCTGCAAATCACATTTAAGTGCCTGTCAGAGGGTTCATCGAACCACATTCATAATTCTCTGTTATTCCAATCTCGTATTACGCGTGGAAAGAACTAACACCTATATCTTTCCTTACGAGCCCTGATTTCCCTTATTTTATTATGATGATCGTTTCTCCCTATGTACTTTGGCGTCAAAAAAATATTTTCGCATTCGGAGGGGAAAGTTGGTGATTGGAATTACGTGAGAAGATTCCTCCGCAACTAAAAACGCCTTTGTTGTTTTGATGATGTCCATTCCAAATACTGTATCATTTCAGTGACACTCTCTCCCCTACTTCACCATAATACAAAACATGCTGCTTTTCTTTGAACTTTTTTGATGTACTCCGTCAATCCTATATGGTAAGGATTCCACACCATGCAGTAGTATTGTAAAAGAGGACGGACAAGCGTAGTGTAGGCGGTCTCCTTAGTAGATCTGTTAGATTTTCTAAGTGTACTGCTCATAAAACGCCGCCTTTGGTTTGTCTTCCTCACAACATTTTCTATAGTTTCCTTTCAATTTAAGTAGTTTGCATCATATGAAGACGCAAGTTGTTCATGATATACTATTGTGCTGCCATATAAATATTAGATATACATAATACTTCTTTATGTATTTTTCAGATACTTAAAGTGCAATTGAAAAAAAAGTTTGGCATAAGAAAGACGTTCTTACATTGCCTATTATTTCTGAATACATAACATGCCATGTTACTATATGACAAGGATGGGGAATTAATTTAATATTAATAGTATCCAGAACCATTTAAGTAGTAACATTAATCATGTAAGGTGGATTTGAATAATTATCGTTGTCCTGGTACCACATGAGTTCAAAATAAATGTTTATTCCCGAATACACTAATTCCTCATTTCCAATTTCCATTTGGGACGCTCTCTTCATAACATACCAAATTTGTAAAAAACACTCACACACACACACACACACACAAACACAGTTACCCCATTTATATTTATGTTTCAAGTGTCATTCACGAAACTGTGTGCGAATACACTACTTAACAAAATACATTGCCTGAAAAAAGTGAAGCATGCAGAAAGGGAGGAGGAAATTAAATGATACTTCACTGGTTCAGATGTTATGAGATGTTATTTCAGTTATTACAAAATCGAGTCAAATTTACGGAGCTTGGCAGTATGGACCCACCTGTAAGTATAACATCATACCCCGCCTTACCTGGGTGCAAGTATAATTCACTTGGGAAGGGTTTCATAAAGCCGTTGTACCCTCTCCTGAAGTAAGACAACTGCCGTAAATGGTGTTTCATATTGTGGATACTGTCAATGGGTAGGAATTGACATCCGACTTGGTCCTACATATGTTATAATGGGGACAGATCTTGGTAATCTGGTGGCCATGGGAGTAACTTAACATCATAGAGACAGCCACATCCACATGTGTCCTATTGCAGAATGGCACCGCAACACATTCACACGAACACGTACCACAAAAAGGTGCATGATGTGCACGACATACTACGATGCTGGCAGAGTTCCCTCAATCAGTATCCGATTTCTCCTTACACCGCAACGCCGGGAGTGTCTCTCCAAAACTTTGAAAGAATGGGACTTCCTCACAGGTAACCGCTATTCTTGCAGGCGTTGTTCATTCAGGGGTCGTGAAGGACAGTGACTGACTACTGAAAGCCGTTTATCAGCAGTCCAAGCTTCCTGGTTACGGTACCAATCTACATACAGTCGTTGTGTTGTGGAGTTAATGGGAGCCTATGCATGGGATTGTAATTCCCTATTCTGACTGCTGTTAGTCTCTGATCAGTGATGCAGAACGGCATAGAATGTTGCACGGAGTCGGCTAATAGTTCTCGTATGGCAGGTACAAATGTGTAGGGGTTACAGTACGCTTGGTGCACAATACGTCGATCGTCCGTTGTGGTGGTTAGATGTGCAGGATCGGAAGATCAGACATGCTGGACCGGAAGATTGACGACGAGTGTGCCTGCACTTTCTTCCCCAAGCTGTCCAACATTTGTCACACTCAAATGCCTAAAATATCTGGATATTCCACTATTCGACTAGCTGGCCAAATGGCGATCCACAATGAGGCCCCTTTCAACTCAGCTCAGGGACTGACAACACTGTCTCACCGACGGCGTTACATCCCCATTATTCACAGTGGTCACTCATTTGACGTGTTATATACACTACCAGGCCTAGTAACAACACTAAAAATAAACAACACTAAGGCATTCTGGTGACCATTCTACCTCTCACAGAGAATTATGTGTCTAATCACCAATATAAACAGTGATGTTGTATACATTTCCTTTATTAGAAATAGTTACATGATTATTATAGAACTGTGTCATTTTTCAGTGTACCAGATGCGGCACTGAAACGGGTGATTTGGCAACCCTGGCAGTAGCGTGATTCCTTAGGTATCGGAAAACGGGAGTGGTGCCATCTGGACAATAAATCATTGTCATTGACCCAGATATCAATGATCAGGTGAGATAGCATTATGGACGGTGAACAACACGCTGTTCCCGTGAAGGCGTTTTATAAAAATGGCAACTACGTGGCCTCATAGGATGTATCTCGATCTTATTACAATGTCACAAATTATGCCCCGGTCCAGCCAGCACATGATCTCAACGCGTGGGTACGTAACTTCGACGAAACATGTGACACCATACGATAGAGGGGTGCAAGTGTAAAACGTGTGTGCACGCAATAGAATGTTGCAAGAGTGGAAGAAGCCTTCAGCCGAAGTGACAGGCATTCTGCACCCTAGTATGCACTGCAACTTGACATAGCAGTGTACGACGAATATTGCACAAAGAACTGAAATACCACCAATAAAATATTCAGATAGCGCAAAACAGAATGAAGATGATCTCCCAGAGAGACTGCACTTTCGCTGGGAATTGTTGGAAATCTTGAACGACAAACCAAGGCTATGCGATAATCAGATCATGTGCGATTAGGCCAGTTTTTGTTAACAAGCGAAACCTTATATGCTGGTCGCATGAAAATACTGAAACACTTATTGAAACGCCACTTCACGGTCAAAACTTGGTAATGTAGTGCGGCATATCATTGTTTGGAACCTCAGACATTTTTTTTAAGACGATGGCGGCGAATTCGTTCCTGTCAATACACAACATTATGTTCAAATGTTGAACCATTTACTAGTGCCACAGCTAGCTAATCGTACTGTAACTGCAAACACATTCCGGAGAAGAGTAAGGTTAGCAAGCTGACAAAAGGGGGGCTACCTGCCATGCTTCGTGGATTTTCACTAACGAGACACAGAATATTTTTTCTGGTCGTCTGATCTCCAAAGACGGGGATATTCTCTGGCCTCCCAGATCCTTTGACGGTTCAGCGAGTAATTTCTTCCTTTGGTTTAATTTGAAATCTCAGATCCTCCGGGGTGACCCACTACACATCATCCAGGAACTGAAGATCAAATTCGGGAGGAAATTAATCGATTTCTAGTGCCAGTCCTGCAAGATGTGATATCTAACTTCAGTAAAACACTTGAAACGTGTTTACTACGTTGTGTAAAATGATGGGCATTTTAGATTTCAAGCATTGTAAATTCATGGTGTATTTGTTTGGTATTGCTGGCGAAGATTTCAAAATCGCCCGTTTCACTGCCGCACCTATTACAAATAAAAAAAATTATGAAGATCTAAAACAAATGAATACATGTTCGAAAGAACAGACACTACGCATTCATACAACTGATTCACCTCGATGGACAATGAATCCACCACCTTCAGTGCGGCCGCACAATTACGTTCGACCTCATACGGAAATCTCAAAGGAACGAGCATGGAGAATATGGACAGGGACTACGGATAGTCAGCACTAGGTGGGAATGAGAGTCGGCCGAGGGCGCACCGAGACAGTGTGCGCGACTGCGATGAACCCTGTCCCCTGGAAGCGCAGTGGTTAAGGCATCTGCCCAGTAAGCAGGAGATAGTGGGTTCGAATCCCAGTCGAGCACACATTTCAGTTGTCGTCGCTGATTCCGCATAAGGTCCAGATGCGGCTGACATCACTAGTTCCTTAACTTTCTTTTCTTCACCCCCCCCCCCCCCTCGACCTCCAAACGTATATAAGAAAACATCAACATCATAAATATTGTAATATATCTAATCAGATCATCAATAGGCAGTTGTTTTGTAGATACTGAACTATTACTCTTACGGAACTCCGGGGCAGGGAGGATACGCTAGGACAAGCACGTGCACCTAACGATCACCCATGGACCAGCTGTTGCTTGAGTGGTTAGGATTTGCCTGTGAGGAGTGAAACTCATCATTACTCTTGCTCATTTCCAATAATTGGGGCATCCAATTGAGGGAAGAGCACTTGTGCACTATTATGGCGAATTCCGTCGACGTAAAAACAGCCGGAGGCAAATATATCGTGGGAGAGATACATGTGTAATCCTAGATTGCACAACATCAAGCATATCGGAGGAACTATCATTAGTTGTTCCACACCAGAATAGTAAAAGAGAAAGATACTTTCAATAGTCTATTTAAAATTGCAACAGAATACTGATCAACTTAATTTGTGAACTGATTATTTAAAACGTATTTTCATAAAATTACCCTAAGTTTGAGTTAATAATTGACTTTGTTCCCGTCTGACTCTATTCATATTAGCATTTAAGAAGTGTAGTATTGATGTTGAAATATTTATGTGAAAAAAAGTGTGAAGGAAGAACCACAGGACGGTTACAATTAAACTTTCGCTACTTGAGAAGGCTTCCATGAAAAACAAGTGTCATAGAACAAAGAAACATTTTGGAAACATTTGTAAGGATATGCATAAGAGAAATAACGAATAAACTATTGAAAGAAACACATTTTAAATTTCAAGAGGATAGGGAAATGTTTGTTAATTGCGTACCACATTTACGTTCCAGTTTACAAACGTTGCTCAATGTGACGCCTATCTGGATTCACGACAGCCGGGAACCGCACTGAGGTGACATATTGGCTACCCCCCCCCCCCCCCCCCCCCCCACTATTTTGAAATCCAACCTCTAACACATGTTAGTGTTCCACTGATAAACACTGTCCTTTAGATAACCCCACAGCCAGGAATTACAAGGGTTGAAATCTGGTGATTCTGATGGCCACACAGTTTGGAACGAATAGGCAATGATTCGGTTTTCTCTAAATGTTGTGTGGAGTAACCGAGTGACGTCACGAGCAATGTGAGTTTCTGCTCGATCGTGCATCAAAGCAGATGAGTCCAAAACATCCCCCTCCCATGGAGCAGGGATCACATGTTGGCGAAGCAGATTCGATGATGATGATAAAATAACAATTACATTCTCTCACAAACACGAAGATTGACAGTAAGGTATAAATGAGCGTATGGCGTCAGTGGCCGGGATTTCCCAGGCGAGAAGTTCGGCCGCCAAGTGCAAGTCTTATTGAGTGCGACGCCACATTGGACGATTTGTGCGTCGTCAATGGGGATGACACGATGACGAGGACAGCACAACACCCAGTCCCTGAGGGGAGAACATATCCCACGCCAGCCGAGAATAGAGCCCGGGCTCCCGTGCGTGGCATTTCAACGCGATGACCGTTCAGCATTTGGGGCGGACTTGACAGTAAGCTGATTTCAGAGGTTAACAAAGTAACACAGTTGGGATATTGATAGACAAATACACTTGTATGGAAAATATTTTAAGTTTAATGAAGCTGTCCAGAGAAAAACCAGCATAGGAACAGAAAATCTTACCCTGGATACAGGAGCGTCGGTCCCTACAATGGATTTCGAGAGCATCCTATCAAGATGGGGTGAGTAGCAGCCGCCCGGAGGGTAGGAGAGGCTCTAGAAAGGGGGAGAACTGATCTGTGCAACTCTTTATAGCGGCTGGCAGCGGAATACTCGCAGCACGATTTTCTGGTCATCTGTCAGGACCGAGCGAGGTGGCGCAGAGGTTAGCACAATGGACTCGCATTCGGGCGGACGAAGGTTCAAACCCACGTTGGCCATCCTGATTTACACTACCGGCCATTAAAATTGTTACACCAAGAAGAAATGCAGATGATAAACAGATTTTGATTGGATAAATATATTATACTAGAACTGCAATGTGACTACATTTTCACGCAATTTGGGTGCATAGGTCCTGAGAAATCAGTACCCAGTACAACCACCTCTGGCCGTAATAACGGCCTTGATACGCCTTGGCATTGAGTCAAACAGAGCTTGGATGGCGTGTACAGGTACAGCTGCCCATGCAGCTTCAACACGATACCACAGTTCATCAAGAGTGGTGACTGGCGTATTGTGAGGAGCCAATTGCTCAGCCGCCATTGACCAGACGTTTCTAATTCGTGAAACGTCTGGAGAATGTGCTGGCCAGGGCAGTAGTCGAACATTTTCTGTATCCAGAAAGGCCCGCACAGGACCTGCAACATACGGTCGTGCATTATCCTGCTGAAATGTAGTGTTTCGCAGGGATCGAATGAAGGGTAGAGCCACGGGTCGTAACAGATCTGAAATGTAACGTTCACTGTTAAAAGTGCCGCCAATGCGAACAAGAGGTCACCGAGACGTGTACCCAATGGCACCCCATCACGCCGGTTGATACGCCAGTATGGCGATGACTAATACACGCTTCCAGTGTGCGTTCACCGCGATATCGCCAAACACTTGCCATTCGTGCAGCCAGGTTCGTCGTTGAGTACACCATCGCAGGCGCTCCTGTCTGTGATGCAGCGTCAGGGGTAACCGCAGCCATGGTCTCCGAGCTGATAGTCCATGCTGCTGCAAACGTCGAACTATTCTTGCAGATAGTTGTTGTCTTGCAAACGTTCCCATCTGTTGACTCAGTGATCGAGAAGTGGCTGCACGATCCGTTACAGCCATATGGATAAGATGCCTGTCATCTCGACTGCTAGTGATACGAGGCAGTTGGGATCCAGCACGGCGTTCCGTATACCCTCCGGAACCCACCGATTCCATATTCTGCTAACAGTAATTGGATCTCGCGCTGTGTCTATCTCCTCCACTCTCCACTCTATCTCCTCCTGCTCCTCACCCCTCTTTTTGTCAATCTTCTCCACCTCCTCTCTCTGTCCATTCGCCCGTCCCATACTACTATCCATCGCCTCATTGTCCCATTTGTGCCTGTCTCTTCCTTACTGCAACGGTCGCAGATTCGAATCCTGCCTCGGGCATGGATGTGTGTTAGGTTAGTTAGGTTTAAGTAGTTCTAACTCTAGGGGACTGATGAGCTCAGCAGTTAAGTCCCATAGTGCTCAGACCCATTTGACGCATATGTCCTCCTTCCCGCTCGCTGTCCATCTCCTCGTCCTCCCTTCTCTCTCCACGTTATCACACTCACCCCAATAAGAGGCCGATGGTTCTTGTCCCTATAGTTTTTCTTTCGAGATTATAATTAATACATGACCCAAATGTGATTGAAATTCTTCGAAGAATTTAGGGTGAGCTTTATACACTTGGATTGGCCTATTTATCCACTCGTCAAATATATTTTACACTTATTTAACGTATTATTCGCGTATTTGTACACGTCTATATCTCGTGAATTTCACCCCGTAATTTTATTTTCACGCGGCTCAATGTTTATGATGGCTTATCTCCTAAACTACGTTCTGTATAATGATCTAATTGTTAGGTACATCCAGTGGTATATGTGCCTGTTGACTGCGAAATGTGTTGTGGCTAGAGTTAGTAGTAAAGAAATAATAACTTAAAATGTCATGCATGATGCGGCAGTTTCTCGCGGATTCCGTGTTTGTGATGTGTCAAATGTGTGTAATCTTATCGGACTTAAGTGCTAAGGTCATCAGTCCCTAAGCTTACACACTACTTAACCTAAATTATCCCAAGGAAACACACACACACACACACACACACACACACACACACACACACACACACACACACACCCATGCCCGAGGGAGGACTCGAACATCTGCCGGGACTAGCCGCAGAGTCCTTGTGACGTGTCTCCTGAAGTAAGTATGGTACAATGATGTAATGTGAATACTGTCTGCAAAATGTGTCACGAATACAATTAGTAGTAAAGGAGCAATAAATTAAAACGTCATGTTTCATGTTGCAGTTTTACTGCATGAACAGCGAAAAGTAGCAATCGATAAACTTTTTTTCTTTCATCATTTTGTGGTGGGTCGTCAGCGAGAAACAGTTAAGTAAAGTTTGAAATTATGGCTTAAGTTGGTTGCAGATGACTGGGTACTCCCATTCTCAAATACAGGTTGACTAAAATAAAAGCACTCTCGTGTCGTGGGCTACACTGCTTTTTCGCTCTCAACCCCACCCCTTTGATAGGCGGGTGATTCTTACGCCCATAGTGATTCTTTCCATGCAGTAAATGACGTGTGTACCAACTTTGGTTGAAATCAGTCCATTGGTTTAGAAGGGTAATGATGATGATGAAGTTTGGTTTGTGGGGCGCTCAACTGCACCGTCATCAGCGCCCATAGAAAGCCCCAATTTTTACACAGTCCATTTTCTTTTCTCAATCCAATCTAGTCTCTCTCACAAATGATGATGATGAAATGGTGAGGACAACACAAACACCCTGTCACCGGGCAGAGAAAATCCCCAACGCGGCCGGGAATCGAACCTGTTTAGAAGGAGAAGTGGAACATACATACATATGTACATAATGCGTACTGTGCCGTGACCTTCTGCGATGCTCTTGCTTTCGCGGAGTTTTCTCTTTGTAAAAACTACGCTTTACAACGCTCTGGTTGGTGAACGCCCCCTTGATATGCGGGGTCCGGCGTTCTGCGGGACGAAGGAGTACGGAGCGAGTCTGCATGGGGCATCGCAGGGGGACAGCGGGCAAGCAGTGTACTTCTGTGCCGCACTATTGTCACTGCTGTGGCTGGCTGTTGGCGAACGCAACTGGAGTGTGGCTGCAGTGAACAATGAACATAGGCTTAGTTCAAGAATCGCCGCTGGTTCATTTTTCAAATGATGAGCTATTTTTCTGGTGGATTGTTTTCAAACAGTGATTATTTCCGTTTATTCAGGAGTGTTGTTCTAAATCACTTGATTGTTGAATCTGTATCGCTGTTAATCGCGAATGGAATTAACATATTTGTGCCCTGATTGAGTTTCCTATCATTTCTTGATTGCTGTCAGTTGTGGCCGATATTCGGTGAGTTTGTATGTTATCTTAGAGAATTTCTACTTTTGTGATTTGTCAATGAATTCCTTACCTGCGTGTTGTAGGTGAAATTTCAACTTGGTTTGGATTTTTCTGTGCCACTTTCCCCCCTGTGGGCGGTCGTAGCTTGTGCCGTCAATGCGCGGTATTCTTAGCAGTTATAAGTGTGTGCAGGTCTTCGTTCTTTACAAGGTCCGAGTCCTTAGTGGCTATGCAGATTACCTTCCATGAATGTTAATTTGGTTCAAACTGTCTTAATTGCAGAATTAACGTTAACTGTATCTCCACTTTATTACTCAGTAGCGAATTTCAAAAGTTTTGAGCCGAATCTTATCTCCATTTGATTTCCTCTTTGATGATGCTGTATTTTGCCATTGCAGTGATTTGTTCAAGTGAACTGTATATTAATGTTGCTTTTGTATGTGTTATAGATTAGATTTACTTTTGTTCCAATTGATTCATAGTAAGGAAGTCCTACAGGATGTAGAACACGTCAGAAAAACAATAATACATGACAAATATTTACAACTAAAACAAATAAGCTAATGTACCATCCACAGGTCCCAAGTGGAATGGTCTTTCTTTTAATGAACTGTATATGAAAGGATCATTTTACAACAATCATTTACTAAGATCACATTGATGCACTAAATTTAAAATTTTAAAAGAAGTGTTTTTTCTATTTATACGGTAGTAAACATATAATAGAACTACTACAACACTTATTTACAGAGAACACTTTACTACACTGAAGTGGTGCAGAAGTTAGGTTGTTTTACTTTATATATAACGAAATCAGTTGTTTCTACTGAGAAATTCATCTATGGAATAGGAGTTGGCAACCAATAAATCCTTTAGGCTTCTCTTAAATTGAATTTCATTGGTTATTGAGTTTTTTATGGCTGCTGGCAAGTTATAAAAATGTGTGTTCCTGAATAATGGACACTTTTTGTACAAGAGAGGGGTGAGGAGCAGGAGGAGATAGAGTGGCGAGTGGAGGAGATGGACACAGCGAGGAGGACAAAGGGGGAGGAGGAGACAAATAGAAGACTCGAATAAACACATACCCGAGCTGTGCTAGATACTCAGCTAGTATGCTAATGAAATCTTCTTGCATTTCCCACTATTTTCATTTTTTAGTGTACAAGGAAAATTTTCTGCTGAACCATTGCAGAGAAAACAGTAAAATTTGATACAAGAGTAAGTAACTTTAAATCCTTGTGAATATTATTCTCATATATAGTATTGATTCCATGAACTGAGCTGTTGGTTTGAAAAAATGACAAATTTCATTAGTTAGTATCCCTAGTTTAGTTTAGTTTAACTTAGTTATGTCACATTCCATAGTTCATTTTCACGATTATTTTAACATTGTGATGTGGAGCAAGTCAGATTACGATATATATATATATATATATATATATATATATATATATATATATGAATAGTGCAAATATTAATATCACTGAAATTTTTAGTTCTACACATGGAACTACATTAAGAGGTACATTTTTTTATCAGATCTGAAACAGAAACTCGACCATGGAATAGAAGTTGTCCAAAAGAAATGATCTTAAGCTAGATTTAAAACTCGATCTGCTACTTGCCAGACACTTTATGTTGTTGGAAAATTGATCGAAGATTTTTGTTGCTGAATAATGTACTCCTTTTTGAGCAACTGACAGCTTCAATAATGGATAGAAAAGGTCATTTATCCTTCTAGTGTTATATGTATGAACATAACTGTTCTTCGCCAATTCAGATGGATTATTTATCACGAATTTCATTAGCGAATATGTGTACTCTGATGGTGCAGTTAAAATACCTAAATCTTTGAATAGGTGCCTACATGACGTCCTTGCGTGAACGCCACTAATTATTCTCACTGCTCTCTTTTGTGCAATCAATACTTTATGTCTAAGTGAAAGAATCTGAAATTAATTGTTTGGGAAGCTCAGTAATATGTTTCTTCCAGTTCAAGTTGTCATCAAATGAACACATGAAAATTTGGTGAAATCTACTCTGTTAACTGAGCCCTGTTCGTGTGCCACATCAATTGTTGTCATGACTATTCGGTACACAGAACTGTGAGGTTTTCTTTCAAAATTAATGGAGAGTCCATTTTCTGAGAACCACATAAAATTCTTTGAAAGACATCCTTAACAAATTATCAGCTGCTTTTTCTGAAATGGGATTTATTATAACAGTAGTGTCATGTGCAAAAAGTATTAGTTCTGCTTTCTGAACGTTAAGTGAGAGGTCATTCATATGAATAAGGAACAGCAGAGGACCAAAAATTGAACCCTGTGGGACTCTCTTTGTGATAACTCCCCTTTCACTAGAGGTTGCCTCCCTCCCAACATTATGTGTGTTATTCAGCACAACCTTTTGCTTTCTGTTCGTTAAGTATGATTCAAATCAGATGTCTGTATAGCCTTCAATTCCATAAAACCTGAGTTTTCTAAGAGTGTGACGTGATTTACATAGTCAAATGCCTTGGAAAGACCACAAAAATACCAACCGGCGATAATTTGTTATTTAGGGCTTGTACTGTTTGATGGGTAAATATGTAGATAGCTTTCTTAGTTGAGTAACCCTTCCAGAATCCGAAATGTGACATGCTGAGTAAATTATTTTCACTTAAATGTGAGACTACTCTTGAATACATAACTTTTTCGAATATTTTAGAAAAAGAAGTGAGCAGTGAGACTGGTATACAATTATTCAAGTCACTCTAGTCCCCTTTCTTATGAAGTTTGACAATTGCATATTTCAATTTGTATGGAAAAATTCCCTGTGCCAGCGAAGCATTCCATATATCACTAAGGACTCCACTTATTTAATTAGAAGAACACTTCAAAAATCTGTTAGAAACTCCATCAACACCGCATGAGCTCTTGTTTTCCAGTATATTTATAATTCCCGTAATTTCAGTGGGGGATGCTGGTGCTATTTCTAAAGGCCTGAAGTCCCTAAACAGGCCTCTGCAGGATGTTCTTGAGTTCACAGCACTCTTATTGCACGTGCCCAGAAAAATTTAACTTGGCTTTATGAATTACCCACAAAAATAATCCCATATGACATTATGGAGTGAAAGTTAGCGTAGTATGCTAGCTTTTTCATTTTTATATCCTCTTTGTCTGACAGAATTCGCATTGCAAATAGAGATTTGTTTAGACACTTCAGCAGTTCTTTGGTGTCCTCCTCCCAGTTGAATTTATTATCAAGCTGTAATCCCAAGAATTTAACACTATCCACTTCTTCTATCTGCTTGTCATCATAAGTTAGACATATACTCATGGAACACCCATTAAAAGTTATTAACTGCATGCAGTGTGTTTCTTCAAAGTTTAATGACAAAGATTTGGCTAGGAACCAGTAATTAATGTCCACAAATATTTTATTAGCCGATCTTTTGAAGACTATACTTGATTTGTTATTTATTGCAACATTTGTATCATCGTCAAACAAAACAAACTTGGCACTGGTAATGTTACTAATGAAAGGTGATTAATATACACAAGAAGAAGTAAGGGCTATAAGATGGAACCTTGTGGGACCCCACATGTAATTAGTTCCCAGTTGGATGATGTCTGATAGCTTAATACGTGACTCTTTCCTAATAATGCCCTTTGTTTCCTGCCAGAGATATAAGATTTGAATCATTTTGCAGTATTTACTGTTAAACCGTAATATTCTCATTTACTTTAAAGGATATTGTGATTTACACAGCTAAATGCCTTTGACAGATCACAAAATATAGCAGTTGCCTGCAATTTTTTGTCTGATGAATTAAGTACATTTTCACTGTAGGTGTAGATAGCCTTCTGAATATCAGAACCCCCTTAGAAATCCAAACTGCGACTTTGACAGTATTTTATTTGTTATGAGATGGTTATCAAGCTGACTGTACATTACCTTTTACCAAATATTTGAGATTGCTGGCAAAAGTGAAATTGGACAGAAATTTAACACTATTTCTTTATCTCCATTCTTAAACAGTGGTTTAACTTCAGTATGTATCAACCATTCAGAAAATATTCCACTGATACCCGACTGGTTACACAGATTTTACTTAATTCAGAATCACATTTTTAATTAACTTTGTTGATATTTCATCATACCCACTAGATGATTTTAATTTTCACTATTTTATTATGGACATTACTTCTGCTGGGGTAGTGAGGGTCAAATTCTTTTATGGAAGTTACTTGAAATGTCTGGTCTGAGGTATCCAATGGCAGCATCTACAGAACCTGACAGCCCTATCTTTTCAGTAACAGTTACAAAATGTTTGTTATAAAGTTGTGTAACTCTATACACATCTGTCACAATGTATAATTTACTCTAAATTCTATTTGCCCTCTTCATGTCTGGTTCTATGGGTCTCCTCCTTCACTATATTCCATAATTTATTTATTTTGTTACCCAATATGACTATCTTTTCCTTGTAATATATTTGTTTTGATGTCTGTATTACACTCTTTAATATTTTGCAGTATTTCTTGTAGTGTGCTATAGCATCAACATCAGAAATGTTTCGGATTGACAGATACAGTTTTCTTTTTGTTTTACAATATACCTTTATTCTTTGAGTAATCCGTGGCTCTTTTGTAGACTTTGCTCTAACCTTGGCCAGCTTCACGGGAAAACAGTGTTCAAATACGGTAAGCACTTTAGTAGCATAAGCGTTATATTTTTTATTCATGCCCTGAGCACTGTAAACATCACTCCAGTGAATGTCTCTGAGGAGTGTCCCAAAATAGTCAATTTTTGCCTTATTGATTACCCTCTTGAGTTAAGATTTAACAGATTTTATATCCTGATCAGTATTAATATTTAACAGAAGGAACTGCATGTCATGGTCTGAGAGGCCATTGTTGTTGTTGTTGTTGTTGTTGTGGTCTTCAGTCCTGAGGCAGGTTTGATGCAGCTCGCCATGTTACTGTATCCTGCGCAAGCTTCTTCATCTCCCAGTACTTACTGCAAACTACATCCTTCTGAATCTGCTTGGTGTATTCATCTCTTGGTCTCCCTCTACAATTTTTACCTCCAATGCTAAATTTGTGATTTCTTGATGCCTCAGAACATGTCATACCAACAGGTCCCTTTTTCTCGTCAAGTTGTGTCACAAACTTCTCTTCTTCCCAATACTATTCAATACGTCCTCATTAGTTATGTGATCTACCCATCTAATCTTCAGCATTATTCTGTAGCACCACATTTTGAAAGCTTCTATTCTCTTCCTGTCCAAACTATCTATCGTCCACATTTCACTTCCGTACATGGATACACTCCATTCAAATACTTTCATAAACTACTTCCTGACACTTAAATCTATACTAAATGTTAACAAATTTCTCTTCTTCAGAAATGCTTTCCTTGCCATTGCCAGTCTACATTTTATATCTTCTCTACTTCGACCATCATTGCTCCCCAAATAGCAAAACTCCTATAGTACTTTAAGTGTCTCATTTCCTAATCTAATTCCCTCAGCATCATTCTACTTAATTCGACTACATTCCATTATCCTAGTTTTGTTTTTGTTGATGTTTATTTTATATCCTCCTTTCAAAACACTGTCCATTCCGTTCAGCTGCTCTTCCAAGTCCTTTGTTGTCTCTGACAGAATAACAATGTCATCGGCGAACCTCAAAGTTTTTATTTCTTCTCCCTGGACTTTAATACCCACTCCGAATTTTTCTTTTGTTTCCTTTACTGCTTGCTCAATATACAGATCGAATAGCATTGGGGACTGGCTACAGTCCTGTCTCACTCCCTTCCCAACCACTGTTTCCCTTTCGTGTCCCTCGACTCTTATAACTGCCATCTGGTTTCTGTACAAATTGTAGATAGCCTTTCGCTTCCTGTATTTTACCCCTGCTACCTTCAGAATTTGAAAGAGAATAGTCCAGTCAACATTGTCAAAAGCTTTCTCTAAGTTTACAAATGCTAGAAACGTAGGTTTGCCTTTCCTTAATCTAGCTTCTAAGATAAGTCGTAGGCTCAGTATTGCCTCACGTGTTGCAACATTTCTACGGAATACAAACTGATCTTCCGCGAGGTCGGCTTCTACCAGTTTTTCCATTAGTCTGTAAAGAATTCGCGTTAGTATTTTGAAGCTGTGACTTATCAAACTGATAGTTCGGTAATTTTCACATCTGTCAACACCTGCTTCCTTTGGGATTGGAATTATTATATTATTCTTGAAGTCTAAGGGAATTTCGCCTGTCTCATACATCTTGTTAACCAGATGGTAGAGTTTTGTCAGGACTGGTTCTCCCAAGGCTGTCAGTAGTTCTAATGGAATGTTGTCTACTCCCGGGACCTTGTTTCGACTTACGTCTTTCAGTGGTCTGTCAAACTCTTCACATAGTATCATATCTCCCATTTCATCTTCATCTACCACCTCTTCCATTTCCATAAAATTGTCTTCAAGATCATCGCCCCTGTATAGACCCTCTATATACTCCTTCCACCTTTCTGCTTTCCCTTCTTTGCTTAGAACTGGGTTTCCACCTGAGCTCTTGATATTCATGCAAGTGGTTCTCTTCTCTCCAAAGGTATCTTTAATTTTCCTGTAGGCAGTATCTATCTTACCCCTCGTGAGATAAGCCTCTACATCCTTACATTTCTCCTCTAGCCATCCCGGCGTGCCATTTTGCACTTCCTGCCGATCTCATTTTTGAGACATTTGGATTCCTTTTTGCCTGCTTCACCTACTGCAGCTTTTTTTTTCTCCTTTCATCAATTAAATTCCGTATCTTTTCTGTTACCCAAGGATTTCTACTAGCCCTTTTTAAATACTAAAGCCTCTGCTGCCTTCACTATTTCATCCCTGAAAGCTATCCATTCTTCTTCTACTGTATTTCTTTCCCCCATTCCTGTCAATTGTTCCCTTATGCTCTCTCTGAAACTCTGTACAACCTCTGGTTCTTTCAGTTTAGCAGGTCCCATCTCCTTGAAATCCCACCTTTTTGCAGTTTCTGCAGTTTTAATCTACAGGTCATAGCCAATAGATTGTGGTCAGAGTCCTCATCTGCCCCTGGAAATGTCTTATAATTTAAAATCTGGTTCCTAAATCTCTCTTACCATTATATAATCTATCTGAAACCTTCTAGTATCTCCAGGGTTCTTTCATGTATACAGCCTTCTTTTATGATTCTTGAACCAAGTGTTAGATATGGTTAAGTTACGCTCTGTGCCAAATTTTACCAGGCGGCTTTCTCTTTCATTTCTTAGCCCCAATCCATATTCACCTATTACGTTTCCTTCTCTTCCTTTTCCTACTGTCGAATTCCAGTTACCCATGACTATTCAATTTCCGTCTCCCTTCACTACCTACATAATTTCTTTTATCTCATCATACATTTCATCAGTTTCTTCATTATCTGCAGAGCTAGTTGGCATATAAACTTGTACTACTGTAGTAGGAGTGGGCTTCGTGTCTATCTTGGCCACAATGAGGCGTTCACTATGCTGTTTGTAGTAGCTTACCCTTACTACTTTTTTTTATTCATTATTAAACCTACTCCTGCATTACCTCTATTTGATTTTGTATTTATAACCCTGTATTCACCTGACCAAAAGTCTTGCTCCTCCTGCCACCGAACTTCACTAATTCCCACTATATATAACTTTAACCTATCCATTTCCCTTTTTAAATTTTCTGACCTACCTGCCCGATTAAGGGATCTCACATTCCACACTCCAATCCATTGAACGCTAGTTTTCTTTCTCCTGATAACGACGCTCTCTTGAGTAGTCCCCTTCCGGAGATCCGAATGGGGGACTATTTTACCTCCGGAATATTTTACCCAAGAGGACGCCATCATCGTTTAATCATACAGTAAAGCTGCAGGCCCTCGGGAAAAATTACGGCCGTAGTTTTCCCTTGCTCTCAGCCGTTCGCAATACCCCAAAACAAGGCCGTTTTGGTTAGTGTTACATGGCCAGATCAGTCAATCATCCAGACTGTTGCCCCTGCAGCTACTGAAAAGGCTGCTGCCCCTCTTCAGGAACCACACGTTTGTCTGGCCTCTCAACAGATACCTTTCCATTATGGTTGCATCTACGGTAGGGCTATCTTTATCGTTGAGGCACGCAAGCCTCCCCATCAACGACAAGGTCCATGATTCATTGGGGGGGGGGGGGGGGTTAGACCACTGACAATTGATTTTGTAATATAATTTTGTTCACTAGGCTTTTCTACAAAGATATTATCAATGGCTGTTTGTGAGCAACTGGCTACCCTAGTTGGAAACTTTACAGTTGAATGATAGCGTTACTAACTCTAATGAGTTCTTATTGGGAGAATCTCTAAGGAAATCTGCATTGAAGTCACCAGCAACCACTATTTGATTTTGGTTGTTACATGGGCCATTACAGATTCAAGGTGGTTTATGAACAGATTTAAGTTACCTGCAGGTACTCGATATTCACATAATGCTATGAATGATTTTTTAATGAAATTCTTCTTCTGTTGCACATTCTTGCATTTGCTGTTGTAGGAAAAATTTATGAATATCTACGTTCTTAAATTTATGACAGTTCCTGATGAATGTGGCAACTCCTTCTGTCTCCATTTCTGCTCTACAAAAGTCAGATGCTAGCCTGAATCCTATAACACTTAAAAGTTCTATACCAGTGGTCACATGATGTTCAGAGAGGCAGATTATATGTCAGCTGGGTTTGAGGACTCTCATCTATTCAGATAATTAATTCATTAATTTTATTTCTCAGTCCTCGAATATTCTGATGCAAAAAGATAGCTGACATTTCACACTGACTGAGTTAAAATTGGGTAGAGTTGAAGTTTCTGCTGGTTGTTGAAAATTCATAACCAACAGCTGTTTATGCTGATGTAATAAGCCCGAATTATGTTTTTCGGTTTCTTTCTCAAACTGAAGGTTTGTCTCAATCCTAACCTCTCTTAAAACTTGGTTTCTTTCTGTCCTCCCTACCTTAAAAAAGAGTGTTTTCTGAACCCCGTAACCAACGGTATTTTATCACTAATGACAGTGCCTCCTCCCTTTAACTTTCGTGCTATTTTTACAGCCAGTTTACCCTTCCCTTCATGTTGAAGGCCATGCCTAGTATAATCCCATCTATTGAGAGAATTAACAGGAACGACACCAATGTGTGACGCTGCACCCAACATGAGCAGGCGTTCCAACTCCAAATTATCTCTCCTGACAGAAGAGTTCAAATGAGGTCGGTCATGGCGCCCGAGATCAGATACAAACACAGCACTAGTATGCTTCGATGCTGATGCAATCTTTGCCAGGTCATACTCTACACTGTACCCAGGATCTCTGACAATACTATTATTACCTGGCTCATCAACTATAACCATGGTGTCTTCGTGAGTGAAATATTTACAAAGTGATCCTAAATTCTCTGTCCCCTACTCCAGACCAGCACTAGGTTTAAAAAAATTGGTGATCTGATATTCTGATCCTAGTTCATCCTGCAAAAGTTGGCCAACACCTTTTTCATGGGGGCTACCTAAGAACAGCACTTTCTTTCTCTTTACTGATTTCCCTACATTCTTACTTTTCAATTTGCTACAGAAAGGTTGTTGTACCCTCTCTACACCTGCAACTGCTTGAGGCTTACCAGCTTCTAATTGAAGCAACAGGTCAAATCTATTTTGTTATCAGACAAAGTTCTTGGCCTGTTCCTCTTGTTGCCTGTTGCCAATTCCCGCCTCTCGTTACTCTTCTCCATCCTTAACCTTTGAAGATCTCCCCTAGCCTTTTCTAACTCAGCCTGAAGGGCGGCAATTTTCCCTTCCTGTTACTAGCATCTTCCTATATCTACTACATATCCTAAACAACCTCTGATGAGTCTCATTTACTTTCCCTCCTCCCACGTCACTACAGTCACCCACATGAAAAAACTACAATTCTACGGCAAGTCAAACACTTTTAACTCATGATAAAGGTAATATATTACCAAGAATAAGTCAGTGAGATTACAGATAAACAAGAAAATATGATTCCACAAATTTGGCCTATACGCAACTGTATGTAAATAACAACAACAGTGCAAAGTTTCTGAAACAACTATTTAAACTTAACGCTACTTTCCGGAAATGTTATACAATAAAGAGGTACGGTACAATTAAACTGCTGTAGAGAGCAAAGAAGAATTAAACGAAATTCTATAGATTTGTTGCGACAAAACGTAAACAGAAAATACGACTGTAGCCCGACTGTACGATCTTTTCGCGTTTTCTGCTATATTACGTAAAGAAAAATGAAACCTTTAATCGTACGCATAAAAAAGGACACTAATACACTTATTTACCACTTAATCAGTACTAAACTATATGTCCTTATAATGTAAAATGAGGTATCTTTACGAGAACACCAAAACTCGCTCTAGTTGCCTGGCTGCAGGTCTGACAGTTTTGTTGTTTTCTTGTCGCATCTAGCGCACTAAATTAAGACGTGCGGACGATGCTGAAGGCCAACCGTCAATAGTGGTCTAATTTGTTTACTCTTTTCAGGCTTTTGCATACCATAATCATCACCCGATATTTTTATTATGCTTTTCCCTGTAAGCTGCAGGTACTTTGGTTGTTGATCAGGTTGCTCAATTGTTACAGATACTTTTGCTGTTAAGACAGTTTACATATGAGAAGTTTGTAACCTTCTAGCTTGCTATAATCTGCGTTACCGGGTTGACATTGGTAAGAGACTACCGTTTTGCTTGGGTCTGAGTCGTTAAGTTTTATTTTAATTGCAAAATTAATTCTGTGTAGCAGTAATACTGTTTTTACTAAAGTTTTGGGGCGTGAGTCTGTTTTTCTTGCATACCTTCAATAATTGTTTGCTTAAATGGGCAGTAATTTGTTTAAAATTTTGTTTTAATTAATTCTGTAACCATCGGTATAACACCAGTTACTTTTGATATTATAATTCTTAACTGTGCTGCCACCAATGTTTGCATCTTGGTTTTGCCAAACTACACAGTGGTTCAGCAACTATCGTCGTACGAAAGCTGGACGGCAGGAGAAAAGGTTAGCGAATAAGTCAACACAGTGAACAGAACGTTTACTTAACGTGTATTTCTCCAAGCGAAGGAAGACTCAAGACAAATAACGCAGTAACAAACAGAGTCCAGCTATTTCCATGTCAACAACGATAAGACTCCCTGCACTAAGCACGAACTATGGAGTCAGAGCTGCAACAGGATGACGCCTGTGTAGTGTACCGTAGCGAAGTGGCTCCGAACGCAAGTGACCTGAACAGCTGCCGTCAGCCGTCCTGTATCACGGCGGCAGACGGCGCTTATATTCCAGAGCTGCCGGAAGCATGTCACAGCGGTAATGCTCCATTGTGTCCACTGGATCCAGCACGGCCACTATCGGCGTCTAACGGAAATTTGTCATTCTGTTACCAACCTTGATATGGCGTGCGGTGGTACTGATACGTGATACATCGTCTCTCCTCCCAAACCTTCTCACAGTCGTCATGTAGAGTAGATGAGCGAACGACGATGTAGGGGAGGATTGGATGCACGTGGCCAAGAGGAGGGGGGAACCGAAACTGAGGCCAGTGCCGAGCTGAGGCCAACCCCAGCATATGCCCTGTGCTCGCCCAGGACCACCATCTAAAAGACCGAGCGAGGTGGCGCAGTGGTTAGCACACTGGATTCGCATTCGGGAGGACGACGGTTCAATCCCGCGTCCGCCCATCCTTATTTAGGTTTTCCGTAATTTCCATAAATCGAGGCAAATGCTGGGATGGTTCTTTTGAAAGGGCACGGCCGACTTCCTCCCCCATCCTTCGCTAGTCCGATGAGACCGATGATCTCGCTGTTTGGTCTCTTCCCCCAAACAACCCACCCCAACCCAACCATCTAAAAAATTGGGCAGAGGGCTCGCATCCACATCCAGAGGCGGAGCAGCAAACTAAGAAGGAGGCATCTCGATTACTGCAGAGGAACCCAAGGCAGTACGTGGGAAAGCTCCTGGGAAGAGGGGCCCATCCCCAAATGGTGGTGGCTGTCGAGACGGCGACGACCGGGAAAGGGCGTCGCCTTCCGATGGCCCGGGGCCTACATGAGCGGGAAGCAGAGGGGGCTGCTGCGTCGAGGCACGCACCGAATCTGAAAGTAAGAAGTGTACAGCAGCATCAAGCAATTCAATGAAAAAATCTGAATCTGGCGGCGCCCAAACAATCCTCTCGATCCCTGCGGTATGAAGAGAGAGTATCCAAGATAATGCTGCTTCTCTCCCATCGGCTCCGTCCGTCACACAGTCTGTAAAGGGCAGAATCGTTAATTTGATTATCTGCCTGTCTGTGGAGTGTGCGTTGCCCGCCAAGGCGGGTATAGCAATTGAGGCGAGGTATGGTGGCACCGTACACCTAACAGTCATACCAGCGATGGTCCATGATGTGGCTTGGAGCGGTAGGAACACAAAAACAGAGCTTGATTCCGTGGTTGGGAGACACGAAGTTCGTCCACCTGTTTCTCAAAAAATGGTTCAAATGGCTCTGAGCACTATGGGACTCAGCTGCTGTGGTCATTAGTCCCCTAGAACTTAGAACTACTTAAACCTAACTAACCTAAGGACATCACACACATCCATGCCCGAGGCAGGATTCGAACCTGCGACTGTAGCAGTCGCACGGTTCCGGACTGCGCGCCTAAAACCGCGAGACCACCGCGGCCGGCCGCACCTGTTTCTCAAATGTTAGTACAGAGCATTCAGGTTCGCCATTGGTCAGCAGATGGAATGGTGCACCCGTGATTTGGTTCGTGCCTCAGGTGGTGAAAAATTGCTCAAATTCAGCGGCAAGAAAATGTGGTCTGCTGTATGTTACAATTGCTTGGGGCAATACCTCGAGACAAAACATTGGCGACATGGCCTGGATCGTCGAACGAGCTGCAGTAGGGTGCATAGGAAAGACGAAGGGAAATTTACTGAAAGCATTAAAAATTATGAGCTAACACATATTCCAGTAAGGACCCGCAAAATCCGAGTGCATATGTTGCCAAGGTGCCTGTGGTTTGGGCCATTCAAAGACCAGCTGAGGCGGGACTGGCAAATGTTCACAACAGGCTTGGCCCTGAGACCTAATTTGCTCATCCAGAAAATGCCAAATGCAATGACGTTCAGCCAGACCTTTGGTGCGAATGACGCCCATGGTGTATCAAATGAAGTACGTCAAGCTGGAGAGCCTGGGGAATCACAACACATAGCCGATTGTTGTCGGTGAGACGCAAAGTGACACCTTGTTGAACTGCAAGGTAGTGCCAGTGGGCAAAATAATGTGAACCATAGATGTACGAATCCATCTGACTGAGCACGTCAATCCAGCGAAGATGTAGTGCAACATAATCTGCAAATCAGAATCCATGGCTGTGACCCTGGCAGTTTTCCGGTGACTAAGGGGAAAGAATCTGTGTCTCGTGCGTCAGTGTAGCAACAATGAGTAGAGGAACCATCTAGTGTTCAATCTGCACCAACAGGTAGGCGAGAAAGAACATCTGCGTTGTCATGCTTAAAAGAGAGCTGATACACAATCTCATATTGGTAATTTGACAAAAGAAGAGCCCATTGTTGCAGCTTCTGCGCTGTGCGAGTTGGGACTGACTGAAAAGAGCAAAATAAAGATTGAAGGGATTTATTGTCAGTCAGCCACTAAAATTTTCTTTCCGAAATATACCAGCAAAACTTAGTGACACCTTAGACAATGGCTTGAGCATCCTTTTCAGTTTGAAAATAATTACATTGCGCTTCGTTCAACAGCTTCGAGGCAAAGGCAAACATCCTCAACAGCACCAAATTTATACGACAAAATTGCATCGAAGCCGCAAGAGGAAGCATCTACCGCCAAGACCACAGGTTTCGCTGGATGAAAATGAACGCGGTGTCGATCACTAAGCAAAGTATCTTTTACCTTCTGGAAAGCTGATTGACACTCATACGACCAAACAAAAGGAACATTCTTCCTGCGCAAGCGATACAAGAGAACAGCGATTTGAGTGGCTTTAGGAATAAATCGAATGTAATATATGTGCTTCTCAAACACAGAAGCAATTCCCGCACAGTGTGTGGTGCTTGAAGGCCACGGACAGCAAGCAAATGTGATTGCAATTTGTGAACACCCTGGCTATCAATGCCATGTCCTACGTACTCAAGTTCAGTCTGAAGAAACACGCATTTGTCTGTCACATTTGAGATCAGCTGCAGACAACACTTTGCGAATATAGATGTGTTCTGCAGGAGTACGACCTGAAAGGAAAGCTTCTTCTAAATAATTCCATAAAAAAAAGAAACTGTTGCAATCAGGTGCTCCAGGAAGTGCTGAAATGTGGCGGACGCGGAATCTTTGCAAACGGCAATCTCAAAAATTGGAAGAGATCCGGACGATAGTTAATGACAAAGACCTAATACGTCTCCTCATCCAGAGGGATTTTCAAGTAAGCGTTTCGCAAATCGGAACTGTAAAAGTAACTACCGGCACAAAAATTATTCATCGGTTCTTTCAGGCACACCAAGGAATAACTGTCAATGACTATTTGAGGATCCACAGTTTTCTTAAAATCGGCGCACAACCAGAGTCTGCCGGACGGCTTCTTTAGAATAACAAGAGGGGATGCCCATTGACTGACAGAAATAGGTACTGCGACCCCACTGTCTTACAAAGCAGTGAGTTCCTGAGCCACATGTTCTCAAATAGCATGAGGGACAGGACGAGCTCTAACAAAATGTGGCTGTGCAGTATCCTTCATTGTGAGATGGGCAACAAAATTATTGACTTTGCTTAAACTTTCAGAAGACAATTGCGAATTTCTGCACATAGCTTAACAATACTGTCCCGAGGACTAAAGGAAGAAACAAAGTATATTGCCCTGACTGCTTAAAACAAACACATAACAAGTTGTAGACCAAAAATATTAGCACATTCTCAGGAGGAAAGCACTATCAGTGTCACTGTCTCCGTCAAATTTCGGAAAGTTTCGGAAAGGCAACAAGTACCAAAGACAGGAGTGTCTTGACCGTTATTGCCGTCAGTATATGACACGATGTGCACAACTTTGTTTTGCTAAGAAATTCGTAAGTGCAACAGTTGAGCAAAAACGCCCAAGTTCCAATGTCAAGTCGCAGACAGACAGATAGTCCAGCAATAATAAGAGACACAAAGATTTTTTGTCCTCTTGTAGCACTGTAGATAAGTTAGGAGCCTTTCCTGAAAGGCTATTACACTGTAGCTTTGCACTGAGAACACTATGGGGCTTTGCAAACACACCACACAGTTTTTGTGAATGAGACTTGCACGAAGGAGTAGCAGAAGGTGGTGCCTTAGGTTTCTGTACGCACACATGTCCCCGTATGCTGCAAAAAAAAGCAAGTAGCTTCAAGCGATATTGTGCCATGTTACAGAGAGGGCACGGCTTCAGACCTTGTGTCGGATGAGCCAGATGTTTACTCGAGCGCCGTGGCTGTTGCCCGCCAGGCCGCTGTGAGAGCCGGTGGCGAGACCCGGTTGTTGCAGCTATCAACAGAACAAACTGGTGCTACCTCAAAACTGTCTGCTGCGCTTTCGCTGTAATCGCAAGGAAGGGTCTGGTTACTTAAGAATCTGTTCCCGAATTTAAGAGTCAGCTACACTGTGCGTGAAGGTATTCGTGCGTAAGGTATCATCACTGTAATGTTTGCCACTGTTACATTTGAACCTACACTGTCATGCTGACGGTATTTCTGTCGTTGCTGTTTATGCAACCTAAAGAATTTGTAACGGCAAGACGCTACTTGAAGCGTGTCCTCATAATACACTAAAGGGCCAAAGAAACTGGTACAGCTGCCTAATATTGTGCCAGCCGTTGTTTCAGTCTGGAACCGCATGGCCGCTACGGTCGCAGGTTCGAATCGTGCCTCGGGCATGGATGTATGTGATGGCTTTAGGTTAGTAGGTTTAATTAGTTCTAAGTTCTAGGCGACTGATGACGTCAGAAGTTAAGTCGCATAGTGCTCAGAGCCATTTGAACCATTTGAACCTAATATTGTGTGGGACCCTCGCGAGCACGCAGAAGTGCCGCAAGACGACGAGGCATGGACTTTACTAAAGTCTGAAGTAGTGGTGGAAGGAACTGACACCATGAAGTCTGCAGGGCTGTCCATAAATCCGTAAGAGTACAAGGGGTTGATCTATTCTGAACAGCACGTTGCAAGGCATCCAGATATGATCAATAATGTTAACGTATGTGGAGTTTGGTGGGCAGAGAAAGTGTTTAAACTCAGAAGAGTTATCCTAGAGGCACTATGCAGCAATCCTGGACGTGTGGGGTGTCAGATTGTCCTCCTGGAATTGCCCAAGTCCGTCGGAATGCTCTCTAGACACGAATGGATGCAGGTGATCAGACACGATGCTTACGTACGTGTCATCTGTCAGTCGTATTTAAACGTATCAGGGATCCCATATAACTCCAACTTCACACGCCCCACGCCATTACAGAGTCTCCAAGAACTTGAATTGTCACCTGCTGACATGCAGGGTCCATGGACTCATGAGGTTTTCTCCAAACACGTACACATCCATCCGCTCGATGCAATTTGAAACGAGACTCCTCCGGCTAGGCAACATATTTGCAGTCGACTGTCGGTGTTGAAGGGCCCAGGCGAGGCGTAAAGCTTTGTGTAATTAAGTCATCAATGGTACATGAGTGGGCTTTCGGCTCCGAAAGCCCACATCGATACTATTTCGTTGAATGATTCACACGCTGCCACTTGTTGATGGCCCAGCATTCAAATCTGCAAAATTGTGGAAAGGGGCCAAAATAAGGGGCTGTCAGTAACACTCGAACATACAGTTTTACCATTTGATCAAACATTAAAAGAGCTCAAAATATTTTCTTTTAAAACACAGGTTTAATCTTTGCGACTTAATTAAAAAACGGCTGAAGGCCAATAACTTAAAACGCAAGCATTATCGGAAATTTTAAAGGCAAGCCTTATCTTACAACAGTTCTTTATTTAGGCCGAAGACCCAAAGAATCTGAATCGGCCTGGAATTCAAACACTAACGCTCTCATAGGTGAGACAGGCAGTCGGGCCAACCATTCACGGTCCGACGACAACCCAACCGACCGACAGTCAACAGATCCACCAACACGATAACTTCCACTTCAGCTGACCAGGGCACAAGAGGGAGTTCAACAGATCAACGTAGAAGATATTGGCGCCCACAACCAATCATACATTGAGCTGTCAAACTACACACCGTGCTGGACAGGAACAACACGATGAGGGAACTACACTGCCTGAAATTTACGTCATCGGCCGGAGCAGGTAAGCGGAACGTTAACGGCCAAAAGGCAGGAGATTCCGCTGGTGCACATCAATTATCAATTCAGACAACCAAATACAGTGAAACTCCACCGGAGAGTGGCTAGAATTTTCCAACTTGAAAACCACCTTCTTGCTCGCGGGAATATTGCAACAGCCGACAACGAACTCCAAGCGACACAATGTGAACAGTCTTGACTTGCTGGTAGATTGAATCAAAACTCAACTTTCGTGTCCACGGTCGGTGAGCCACGGACCTCGTAGCAATAGGAACAGCCCCACACACTGTGACACCGCGTAGAGACCGCCAGTGGCCCCGGCCAAACTACTTCCCGTGGAGAATTCCTCGCTGCTCCACGCCAACCGACCGACTCCAAGGCCCGGAAATGGTGGAAGGACCAAATATATGTCGGCCGATGAGACGACCAACCGAACGACCAACCAACGGAGTCCCTCTCCAATCTCCCCCCGTCGGGCACTTCGCGTGTGTCGCCAACGGTCGGCGATTACTAACTGTCGGCGCCTCACCGGCGCTCCGTCCCCGACTTCACTGGTGCTGCGTCCTGAGTGCACTGATGGTCCGTCTCCAACTGACTAGTCAGACCCACGACGACCCGGAAATGCTATCGGTCGCTCCAGAGATGGTACGACAGTGCGCTTATCGATACGCGCTGCTGCTGCCGCATTCAGTATGCCAGGAAGTAAGTGACGCCAGTAAATGGAATGAGAAAACGAGGCGACAGTACAGTAATAGAAGATGACAAACAATAAATGGCATGAACACGAGCCGTGCACGGCTCAGGTAGCACTTCTATCACGTTGAACGATTCTCTTCAGTCGTCATTGATCCCGTTCTTGCAGGATCTTTCTCCAGCCGCAACGATGTCGGAGATCTGATGTTTTACCGGATACCTGATATTCACGGTATACTCGTGAAATGGTAGTAAGGGAAAATCCCCACTCCATCGCTACCTCTGAAATTCTGTGTCCCATCGCTCGTGCTCCGACTCGTATAAGAGCACGTCTTGATAGCCTACCATTGTAGCAGCAGTAACCGATCTAACAACTGGGCCAGACACTTGTTGTCCTAAATAGGCGTTGGCGATAGCAGCGTCGTATTCTGCCTGTTTACATGTCTCTGTATTTGAATAGCCTGCCTATACCAGTTTCTTTGGAGCTTCAGTGTACTTCGTAACCACCCGGTATAGGTCCTCGTACGGTACCAGTTCAGGACAGGATGTTCGGAATAACTATACGCACGAGCAGTAAATAGTCACTCCGGCTATGCGCAAGAAGTTAGGATGCGCTGCGATACGCGTTTTGAACTGTGTGAGGTAACCTGTCCAGTCTTCCTCCGCCTCGTCAATCTCACGAAATGGCGGCGCATACCGAGGCGGTGCGGATGGTAGCGCTGCCGTTGGATCCGCCATCTCATGTGAAATGATATTCACCATCCTGAAGCTATTCATCGCGTCAAGTAGTTGCGCCACATATTGACTGTAAAACTGAATAAACTGAGTTAGATCAACTGCAGGCACCGCAGCAGGCGATTGTGGCTTCATAGCTGTATTCTATTAAGCAATGCACAAATACAAACAGCCAAAAGCAAAAATAGCGCAGAGAGCGAAAAACGGGAGCAAAAGTAGCTAGCACGGAACGTAGAACATAAAGAAAACAAGCAAGACGAACACTGGGGACACTAAAGATACGCAACCGAGGGAAACAAACGAATAACAGTGAAAACAAAGTAAACCGACGGAAGAACAGGAAGAAAACAATTAGAACTGATGACTGCCACATTTAGTTGTCAGCAATCGTCGCCAGGTTTTTTGTGGACGTCTTCGTACATAATGGCAAGGAGATGTGAGCTACAGAGTGGTGTGGCAACTGTCATCGTACGAAAGCTGGACAGGAGCATAAAAGATTAACGAAAAAATTAATACAGTAAACAGAAATTTTACGTAACTTGTATTTCTCTAGTGGCGCTGGAGGCGTGGCTGCGCAGACGTGCGTCATTGGGTCCACCGGATTCTGCACGACCACTATCGGTTTCTAACTGAACTGAAACTTGCCGTGCCGTTACTAATGAATATAAGCCTTGGATTGGCATCGACATGTGATAACACACATCTATTTTCATAATACGGGTGGCTGGTTGGTTTGTGGGAGGGGACCAAACAGCGAGGTCATTGGCCCCATCGGATCAGGGAAGGAATGGGAAGGAAGTCGGCCGTGCCCTTTCAAAGGAACAATCCCGGCATTTGCCTGAAGTGATTTAGGGAAATTACAGAAAACCTAAATCAGGATGGCCTGATGCAAGTGTGAACCGTCGTCCTCCCGAATGCGAGTCATTAGTGTTAACCACTGTGCCACCTCGCACAGTTTAATATGTGTGGATACACATTAAACAAAAAAAAGATTGGTTTAAATGGCTCTGAGCACTATGGGACTTAACTTCTGAGGTCATCAGTCCTCTAGAACTTAGAACTACTTAAACCTAACGACATCACACACATCCATGCCCGAGGCAGGATTCGAACTTGCGACCGACAGTAGCGGTCGCGCAGTTCCAGACTGTAGCGCCTAGAACCGCTCTGCCACCACGGCCGGCCATTAAACAAGTACCTTCTTAATTTTGTTCATAACCATGACAAGTGCGAGAATTATTGTACAATCAGCTTAACCACTCATGCATCAAACTTGCTGACAAGAATAATACACAGAAGAATGGAAAAGAAAATTGAGAATGTGTTAGATGACCATCAGTTTGGCTCTAGAAAAGGTAAAGGCACGAGAAAGGTAATTCAGACGTTGCGGTTGATAATGGTAAGATTAAAGAAAAATGAAGACACGTTCATGGGAATTGTCGACCTGGAAAAAGCGTTCGACAATGTAAAAAGGTGCAAGAAGTTCAAAATGCGGAGAAAAACAGGGGTAAGCTGTAGGGAGAGACGGGTCATATACAATATGTACAAGAGCCACGAGGGAATAACGAGAGTGGAAGACCAAGAACGAAATACTGGGATTAAAAAGAGTGTAAGACAGGTCTGTAGTCTTTTCCCTATACTGTTCAATCTGTATATCGAAGAAACATTGATAGGAATAAATGCAAGGTTCAGGAGTGGAATTAAAATTCGAAGTTAAAGGATATCAATGATACGATTCGCTGATGACATTGCTGACCTGAGTAAAAGTGAAGAAGGATTACATAATCTGCTGAATGGAATGAACAATCTAATGAGTACGGAATATCGATTGAGAGTAAATCGGAGAAAGACCAAAGTAATGAGAAGTAGCAGAAATGAGAACAGTGAGAAACTTAACATGAGGATTGATGATCTCGAAGTAGAGAAAGTTAAGGAATTCGGCTACCTAGGCAGTAAAATAACCAATGACGGACGGAGCAAGGAGGACATCAAAAGCAGTCTCGCTATGGCAAAAAAAGCATTTCTGGCCAAGAGAAGTCTACTAATATCAAATCCCGGCCTTAATTTGAGGAAGAAAAACCTGAGAACGTACGCCTGGAGTAGGGCATTGTATGGTTGTGAAACATGGTGGGGAAACCGGAACAGACGAGAATCTCAGCATTTGAGGTGCAGTGCAATCATTGAACACCAGACAGGCGTCATATGAGATAATTTTAATTATAGTGGATGAGCAACACTGTCTTTGGGCATTCCTTCGAAATGAGGTCATAACATCTTTCGTTTGGATTTTGTGTTCCACCATGCGTACATTTCCTTAATAAATATGGATGAAGTATGAACTGAAATGTTGGCTTTATGACATTTAAGACTTCTTGAAGAAAACCGTGTTTGTATGAATAATTTCTATTTGCTGCCTTTGATTATATTTGCACTAGGAAATATCACACATTTCATGTACAGGGCGTTCATCATTTGATAACTATGAAAAAATATTGTCCACACTACCTTTTCCATTGCCTGCAGATGTCTTATTTTCCCCTTATTGCTTTGCCATAAAATATTTTCGAACTGTAGATCTCTTTGTCAGTGAGACGTTGTGGCCCACCCAGCGACATTTCCATCTGTGTTCACCTTACAATTTCAGAGAACTTCGGGCAATCCTCTTTTTAATATACTCCACACATTCTGCCTTTTCAACATTGCACCTATTTCCATATGGTTTACTTTCTACAACACACTTGAGCACTAGAATCGCTATTATCAAGATATTCCACGCATTTAACTCCATGGCTCATTTCGCTTCGGTGAAATGTAAATTCATTCCTTCTGCTCCAACCAGCACCAGAATCATCATAATTCTAGCTGCAAACCATTTTGTGTTTCAACGCTCACTGCTTCTCTTCTTCATAATCATTTAATGTCTTCTTTTGTGTGCAAGTAGCGCAGTATTTTCTCCTCACCTCCAAATCCAAAACTTTATCAGTAGTTCGATTCCCGGCGGGGTCAGGGATTTTCTCTGCCTCGTGATGAGTGGGTGTTGTGTGATGTCCTTACGTTAGTTAGGTTTAAGTAGTTCTAAGTTCTAGGGGATTGATGACCATAGCTGTTAAGTGCCACAGTGTTCAGAGCTATTTGAACCATTTGAACCTTTTTCAGTATTAGTACTTATGACTGATGGAAGACGGTGTAGAGAGGTGTGACCACATTTCATCCATGCATTATCAAATAAACACACAGATCAGTACAAGGCAAAGTGATATTTACTGACGTCTGAAAGTCTTTGTTGAATAAAACTGCCTCTTTCACTGACTCTGACAAATTGCTATTTCATTCTGTTTCCAAGGCCTGAACACGATGATCTCTTAGTGTTGTGTAGCTGGCAGAAAGAGGTGGCCTATTCACTATTGCACAGAAAAATTGCTGGCTTCCCTTCCAACACGAAGATATTTCATTCCATAACAGAATCTAATGTTAGCTTCATAAACAAAATTTGTAGCAGTCGGTGTTTTGAACTGAGTGTCACTGTGACAACTGTCAGAAAATAGGCGAATATTACACATTATACCGTCCTTGCCATTGCTATCATATAATTTTAAAAATTTATTGCCACAGTTACGACGGACAGAAGATGTTTTTCGTGATGAAACAAGTAATTTCTGAAGCAGTTATCTTAAAAGATATAAGATGAACATCAACAAAAGCAAAACGAGGATAATGGAATGTAGTCGAATTAAGTCGGGTGATGCTGAGGGATTAGATTAGGAAATGAGACACTTGAAGTAGTAAAGAAATTTTGCTATTTGGGGAGCAAAATAACTGATGATGGTCGAAGTAGATGGGATATAAAATGTAGACTGGCAATGGTAAGGAAAGCGTTTCTGAAGAATAGAAATTTGTTAACATCGAGTATAGATTTAAGTGTCAGGAATTCGTTTCTGAAAGTATTTGTATGGAGTGTAGCCATGTATGGAAGTGAAACATGGACGGTAGATAGTTTGGACAAGAAGAGAATAGAAGCTTTCGAAATGTGGTGCTACAGAAGAATGCTGAAGATAAGATGGTTAGATCACACAACTAATGAGGAGGTATTGAATACAATTGGGGAGGAATTTGTGGCACAACTTGACTAGAAGAAGGAATCGGTTGGTAGGACATGTTCTGAGGCATCAAGGGATTACCAATTTAGTATTGGAGGGCAGCGTGGAGGGTAAAAATCATAGAGGGAGACCAAGAGATGAATACACTAAACAGATTCAGAAGGATGTAGGTTGCAGTAGGTACTGGGAGATGAAGAAGCTTGTACAGGATAGGGTAGCATGGAGAGCTGCATCAAACCAGTCTCAGGACTGAAGACCACAACAACAACATCTTAAGAGCATTGTTTAGCTCATTTTTAACAGGTCAAAACTTTCTACCACTTCCAAGCTTCTTCTGTGAAGTGCCCGGCTTGTTAGATTCACAATTATCTTTCTCTGAATTACATTCACTCACTTGCTGAATCTATTTATTTAAATGCAGATGTCGACTTTTTGTCACTTCCTTTAAAACCTTGCCTCTATATCTTGGCGTTTTAAAAGTAATTCAGTACAAAAAGTTTACATACACTTGCGCTTCTTAGAGTAACAGCACAGCAATAAAAGTTAATATTTGTGCAACACAGATAATAACGGCAGGCAAAGTAAACGGCAAAGTAAAAGGAGAAGAGTTCACAGCCTGCTATACACTTGAGATGCTTCTATGATGACAGGAAATGATAAAACATCGCAGACAAGGGCAGAGTCGTGCAGCAAAAAAGACGTGGTATGTGCATTTCTTGAAGCAAGATGGATTTTACGTAATTTGTAGCACGAATTATGAACATTGGAGACAGTATGGTTCTGCCCTTCATTTCCATGTGCAACGGCAACTCTGTTTGCAAAAAATTGGCATTTCTTTTTGACGCTTCTGTAAACACCAGTATTAACTTGTACGTGTTGTTTAACGGATCCGAAGATATTTACTTACTTGTAGCGTGCTGGGAGGCAATAGGCAACACCTTATTATTATTCAACAAAATTACAAAACTTTGACAGAAGTATGTTTTTATTTAAATGGTGACCATTCCGGACCTATATAGTCCATTATCAAACCACCTACGTAGACCTAACATACATCGTAATGTGTGTACGCTGGCGACATTGCTTGTGAGTGACAGAGTGCAAAATATTCTCTGCGTACAACTGTCCAGCGCGGCATGCACTGCCGCCAACATTATCCACTAGTTCAAATGGTTCTGAGCACTCTGGTACTTAACTGCTGTGGTCATCAGTCCCCTAGAACTTAGAACTACTTAAACCAAACTAACATAAGGACATCACACACATCCATGCCCGAGGCAGGATTCGTACCTGCCACCGCAGCGAATCGCGCGGTTCCAGACTGAAGGGCCTAGAACCGTTCGGCCACTCCGGCCGGCTCCACTAGTTCGTTAATATGTACTGTAAGCAGTAACGGACCCAATCACTCTCCCTTGCAATGCTACTGAAATTAGCTTGACGTAGTTTCTGTTACTGAAAAAAGTTTATCTGCCATCCACCTCGTGCTCTTAAGTAGGTAGCCCTTTATTTATCGTTTCTTTTATCTGTCTCTGCACTACAAGAAATTTAGCTTCACATTCCTTGACGTTCACTGCACTGAAACTGTCTGCTGATTTCATCTTTTCAGAGACATTCTCGAATTGGTTGTCAGTTTCCTTCCATTATCAAGAACATTTCATAAACTTCAAAGAAAAGTCGCACTTTCAGAAATTCGTCCTAAGGCAGAAGTGGTAATCCCTTAAAAGACAACCGACTGATCTTCTCTTGTTAAGAGAGTTCTTTCACTCAAAGGTGACAGAGAATAAGCCTTTATGTTTCCGGAGTGTCTTCCTGGAACAGCCGATTCATCTTACAGGCAATCAGTTGTTTCGAAAAGAATTCTGAGAAACGCTGTCACTTTGGCGCTTCATCTTGCATATTTTCTGTTCTTCGACTGTATAAAAGGTCATTTTTTCGAGTGTAAGGAAATATTGCCGGTAGAGGGGAGGACCTGCAGCTTAATTTGTATGCTGCTCTCTCTGCGTCTCTGTTACGTGGCCTCGGGTTTAGTTTCCCGCCGTGAGGGACCAAGCGTCTTGAGTAAATTTCAGGCGCGTGAACATTGCAAATTCATTCCCGAGTAAATGCAAGACATCAGACCGCTCCTTTATTACGCGTTCCTCGGGCAATAAAGCAGTTTTCGGTATATTATTCTGAACCATGTAAGTCGCATTGAAATGTTAAGCATGTACGAAATTTTGACAGCGGACTAATCAAGTCATAATGACTTGTAAAACTGCTGCCTTCATCACACCGTCGGGAAAGCAGTATTCTGTCAGTCTGAATGGATGCCATACTGTCTCTTTTAGTTCTGGCGATAAACCTGTCTACACTGTAATGAAATTCTCGCCAACCACTAACAAATTGCTTTGACGGGAATTACATGCAATCCTTTTATTTAGTTTTATTTAGTTAGTCAAGGGAAAAAATTCTCTTTGCTGAAGACAGGAGTACTACAACCACAGAGAAAACAAGGGAACTCCTTACAGGGTAAAAATTTAAATCCTTGGAGAAGTTTATAATTCGTCAATGGGCAATAAAGTGACGGTGAACGTAAAGAAAACAAGTACAGTAAATTTCAGTTTCAAGAGGGAAAATGATAATGTGAAATTAAATGCAGAAGACATCTTTATAGACTGTGTAACAAATGCAAAATTTCTAGGAATGAGTATTGATTCTCCACTGATGTGTTGCGAACGCACAAAGATACTTGCAAACAGAATGTCAGCAGCAAGTTACGACCTTAAAGCCCTGTCTTCAGTGTGTAAAAAATAGTGTCTTTTAGTTACGTGCTTTTCATACATACACTCAGTTATTAGCTACGGCATTCTTTTCTGGGGAGCAAATGCACAAAATACGAACAGAATTTGGGAAACTGCAGGAAAGGGCGCGGGTTCCCGGGTTCGATTCCCGGCGGGGTCAGGGATTTTCTCTGCCTCGTGATGACTGGGTGTTGTGTGATGTCCTTAGGTTAGTTAGGTTTAAGTAGTTCTAAGTTCTAGGGGACTGATGACCATAGATGTTAAGTCCCATAGTGCTCAGAGCCATTTGAACCATTTTTAGGAAAGGGCGATAAGAATAATAATCTAAATAGTAATCGAACTATTTGTAAATATTAGTCCGAAACGCTGGGGATTTTAACGTCATCGTGTGAATACCGTTGTCAATCAGTGGTACACATCAAAAAGAACACTGATAATTACTACACAAACAGCTCTGTCCATCACCTAGGAACAAACTCTACATTGAACTTACATTTACCAGGAAAGACAAAGCATAAAAGTTAAAACAGCATTCTCTAATAAAAAAGAGCTGTATAACAAATTACAAAAAAGATTAAACAAAATTCTAAAACAAACATATTTAAAAAGGCAGTCAAAAAGAACTTGTTAACCGAAACCATCTACAGGCTACATTGAAGGCTTACTTAGATAAAACAGAGCAGAGCTTTAGTAAAAAATCTAACACAAAAAATAATAACGATAGTACACTGAAGAGCCAAAGAAACTGGTATCGGTCCCAAGCGAGGCATAAAGCTATGTGTCGTGCAGTCATCAAGGGTACACGAGTGGGTGTTCGGCTCTGAAGCCCATATCGATGTTTTGTTGAATTGTTCGCACGCTGACACTTGTTGTTGGCCCAGCGTTGAAATTTGCAACAACTTGTGGAAGGGTTGCACTTCTGTCACGTTGAATGATTCTCTTCAGTCGTCGAAAAGTTTCTTCGAGCATGGTCATACAAACTGGAAGCCATACAGCAGGGAAGACTCATCAGCAACTATGACATCTGGTCGTCAAAGTCTTCATTTTATGAACAAAAATCTATGATCATTTGATCAATACCATTTCTGACACGTAGCACGGAAAGTTTTAAATTCAACATAAAATCATTTCTCCTAGACAATTCCTTTTATTACATGGTCGAATTTCTATCTAAAAATTGCCACAGGATGGATAAACAGTCTGGAAAGCTTGTAAGAGTTTTGCAGGGCAGGCTATGCTGAGAAATAATTGTTAAGAAAACAATTCGATACGCTGCGCCGTCTCCGAGTTAATTAGCTTTGAATTTCGTGAAACCAGGCGGAAAGAGTAGCGTCAGGTGTTTTCTGGCGCATGTAACAGCTCGCGAGACTGCTCAGCCTTAGGCACGGCATCGATTCTCATTACCGTCCTATGTCCAACTTCCGTATCTCTCTCTTGTTCGAAATTAGGAAACAACATAAAACGAAAAAAAAGTTGCACGCGCAACACCCTGATGGCTAACTTTACACCCACGCACCCACTTTACACGTAGACACTCCGAAAGCCACCGTGCGGTGCATGGCGGAGGGTACCTTGTGCCACTACTAGTCATTTCCTCTCCCGTTCCACTCACAAACAGAGGCGGGAAAAACGACTGTCTATATGGCTCTGTACGAGCCCTAATTTATCGTATCTTATCTTCCTCGTACTAACGCGCGGTATATGTTGGCGGCAGTAGAATCATCTGGTTGGTTCAAATGGCTCTGAGCACTATGGGACTCAACTGCTGTGGTCATTAGTCCCCTAGAAGTTAGAACTACTTAAACCTAACTAACCTAAGGACATCACACACATCCATGCCCGAGGCAGGATTCGAACCTGCGACCGTAGCAGTCGCACTGTTCCGGACTGCGCGCCTAGAACCGCGAGACCACCGCGGCCGGCAGAATCATCTGGCAGACAGACTCAAATAACTGTTCTCTAAAACCGTCCCCCCTCCCCTCCCCCCTTATATGTATACTATACTGTTTGTTGAGTGATGAGAAACATGCCAAACATAACTTCACTACCAGAAATATTGTCCTAAACAGTTTGTTGTAGATTTTGTGAACAGAACAAGAAAATTTTGCATTGTAAAAACATAATAATAATTTTTATAAAGAAAGTAATGTAATAAATATATATTTTATTACGAATGCCACGCAAAACGAAAAATGAGCAAAGAAAATCTCTGCTTCCACAAAACTCTTTGGAGACAACAACAGCCACACTCTTTCGTTTGCTTATATTTTGTGAAGTATGTGGGAGTCCCCATCGGTAGAAAAGTGTCTGATTCACCTGATATTTAACGATACTGGGAAGCACAAATTATGTTTTCCAGAGCAGTGCCTGCCACAACAATAAAAACAGTGTGTAATACCATCAAATTAATCTCACAATAGTAATATTCTTTCCACATACAGTGCTCACGTTTTGGTCTCTCTATTTTCCACAGAACTACGACCGCCACAGCACTCCAAACTAAATTGTATCATCTGATGATGAATCACCAGCCCGATTCGAAACAGGGCATGAGTAAATAAAAATTGAAGAAAAAACGGCGATTGGCTGCAATAATTCCTGAAATCTTTAACAAGACCGTCGCATTGTTCCAAATCCAGACTGGATAAAAGTTTTATTTCTCAATAGGGTTTCTTGAAAAGAACATCTCCTTCCTTCCAGGAATTTCCATTTGAGTTCCCTAAGCATCTGCGTAACACTTATGTGTTCTTCGAACTTACCGGTAACAAATCTGGCAGCCCGCCTCTGAACTGCTTCGATGTCTTCTTTCAATCCGAACTGGCACTAAAACGTCCCCTTAGAAAAATTGTACACGACTGTGCTTAATCTGACACACAATATTTTTAGCGCAACGCAATCTGACTTTCAATAATCCCTACAAAAGAATGGGCCTGACTAACATTAACCTATACCTTTCACAAATCACTTACCTCACAAAAAATCTTCGTTACTCGAACTACTGCAATACAGCGAGCACCACTACTGCCAGCTAAATAAAAGATTCTAACTACGGAAGGCACTAACTACTGATAGGTATAGTTAGCAAATGAAAGATTTTAATAGAGAACAAACAGTGTATTTACCTTAATAGTCAAAATATATATCGTAGTTCATGACATCCAGTCTTACAAATTACAAAACTCCGCCATCTCTCTCCCCACGTCCACCACTGCTGGCGGCTCACCTCCAACTGCGCAACGCTACGCGCTGTTAGCATCCAGCTGCCGCTGCCCAACACTACAATGGCAGACAACAATGCAGACTAAACACAGACTGCACACGGCACAGCCAGTGATTTTTTCATACCGAGCGCTATGTGGCGTTACCAACAAGAAGACCTAAACAGCGTGCTTACATAGCCCCCATGCTCCCCACAAAAAATTTTTACAAATTGTTTTGGGCAGTGGCCAATAATGATTTGATAAAATTTTTCATAATTACTATAACAAAGATATCAAATACACACACTTATTGATACAATGTTGGTCAGAAGCTACAATTTTCTCACAGTCCATAAAGACAGTCCTGATCGTTCATCACAGTAAAATTGCAGTGTTTTTTTCAAAGTCTGAGCAATAAAAGAAATTGCACTTGGAAGTAGTGGATTTCTAAGCAGTCTTGAAGAAGTAGTGTTGTCCTTCCAACGAAAGACAGTGCTGACTCTTGACATGCAGACAGGTAATGGGCCACAACAGAGCAAACCCACAGCAGAGTCAGTCGAAGTTTTGAAGAATATTGGTAGGTAGGTCATCACAGAGTAGACCCCTTGTAGTCCTGGTAGAGATTACGGTATTGATGGGCCACCAGAGGTGCAGACCCATTGCAGTCCTTGTAGAAATAATGGTACCGGTGGGTCGTCAAAGGTGTAGACCCACTGTAGTCCTTGTAGAGATGGCCAGCAGCCATCTGTTTGACTGTGCAGTTGCACAATCACCATTGAAGAGTCTTGCTGATAACATAGCAAGTCCATAACCCACCACTTGTCCACTCACAAAGTTTCTGGAATTGTCCTTAGAACCAGCAATGCTGTTAACCAGTCCCTTGCTGAGTTATTAACACATGTGCAAACACTATCAGTCCCTACTTCTCACATATTGTCCATATACTATGACCAACAGAAACGTGTGCAGTGAAATGTAATTTACAAGTTACTTAATTTGATGAACTGGTGTCAATTACAATTTTATAACATGAGAATACAATAACAAAGGTAAAAAATACATCATTAAAGAACATAACAACACCGATAACATTTGCAGTAATACAGGCTTTACATAAGAATCGAAATAACAAATACATCAGTGTTACAAAAATTATGACATAAGTACATACAAAAAAGATAAAAATAACTTTTGAAACATCAACTTCACACATGAGCATTAAAACAGAACAGAATAAATAATTTCTAAACATATTTACAAAGAAAACGACATATTATTAATGCAAATTATATTTGAGGATAACAGTATTCCTCATCATAGTGAATGTAGCTGAATATTAGAAAATTCTATAACATAAGTCTTATCAGATGAACATATAAATACAGGAAGAACATAAATACACAAGGGTACACAAACAAATAGTGGGATAACACAAGGAAAGGGCAGGGTTTGTTTTACTGCAGTATTTTGCAAACAAACTTTCTTTACTTCTCGGAGATCTCCCTTTGTTCTTCATTATTTCCAAAAAGTCCTATCTATACCTAATTTCTGTACTTTTCTCATATAAACTCTCAGTGCATTTCTCCAAATTCATCGCAACTCATTCTCTTATATAGACTGCCCCCTCTTAAGCTAACTTAAATCTACTGAGCTCAGATGCTTAACTAAGGGACGAGGCAATGCAGCAGCACAAAACAATTTACACAAACAGAAATGATAAAAAAATGGAAATTGGCAAAAAAAGGCAGCAATATTACAACTAATGTAAGGCAATGCGCAGCAAACAAGAAAAATAAATCAGTAATAAATTTGGATTAACCTAGTAATACAAAGTGACATTCAGTAGCACTATGAATGGCAAACAGCCGCAGCAAATGCTATAACTTATACCTAAACATGACAAAGCTCAATCAGAAAAAATGTTACACTAAAAACAACAATGCAGATAAGGACAATGTCTATTCACATCTTAATGTCTATGTAATTAAAACGGTGCACCACTACTTATTCAATGAAATAAATTACCAAGTACTTGAAAAGAAAATTATGTATGCAGTTCCTGTGAAGGGCAATGTCTTTTTGAGCTCCCTCATTTTTTTGGAAGTATATCACGAAGTTATTCTTTACTGGGTCTGTAGGCACAAAATATTTATATTAGTACATCTATAATATTTTACTTTAACCAATGCTGCAGGGCAGCTAGAAACTAGATATTAAACAAAATAGGCGAAGCAAGGCGTGAAACGTCGTTCGCTAGCCATAAGTCATTTCATAATGCAGTAAACAATCTTCCAACTAGCAAGACAATAGACATGGAATGTTTCTCATCATTTCATTTCAGTAAATATCATAAATTAAGAACTCCAAAGTGTAATCATATGTTTTCAAGTTTGAGCGTGTCGTATTTGCAACGCTTTCTGCAAAGAAATGTCAATAGCGAGCATAATGCCCCCCCCTTTTTTTTTTACCTGTGCCTCTGAAAGGCACACACTAATGGCTTGTTTCTAGGTGGCTGTCGCCCAGCTGGGTGCCCACGACGCATTACGTGCAAGTGGTCACTTAACTGTCTTACCGAAATATTTACGACACCAGTTTTCGCTACAGTGGCAGTCTCATATAAAAAATTTCACAGGTCAAGAATTTGTGTTACACATCTGTAGAAACAAAATTCTATTAATATAACAGTGTCCAAAAAGTTTTCGTCGGCTTTGTAATACATTCAAGCATTTACATACATTTCATAACTCTTAAAGTAAGATTCTTGGTTTTCAACAACCTTTTTCACAAACCAGAGTCCCTAACCACTTACCTTATTACACATATGTATATTCGTCGACACTTCTTCAATATATCATCATAACAGATATGTAGCATAACCAAATAACTCATATAGCATCAGCTTAAGCATACTTCAGCAGCATAATTCACATCGTCGACGTAATAATAACATCATAACACCACAGTCAAATTCTCAAAATCTCCGTAGCTTCCTCCAATAATTTCAAAACCTAAAAAAAATTCTCTGCTCATGTCAAAAGTGTCATCTACCTCAAACGTACTTTAAAAATCATGATCCCATACCAAATATATCATTCAAAGCTCTCATAGTATCACAATGGTTCTGAAAAAATATGAACAGTTCACAAAGTACAGACAAAATACAATTTCGTAAGTGTGAAGTTATCCAACAGTGTGATTACGTAAACATCTGTCACTGATGTAGTATAATAAATGTTTGTTTCTCTCAGTTACATGACCAGATAGCTGTGTAAGTTATGTGTTATACAAATATGGTACCGATGTGTAAAGTTGTATAAGCAAATACCATATTAGCTAGGGCTCCTTGTGCTTGCCAAACACATGGTACACAAAGTAGACGTGTACCCCCCTGAGGATTAATTTAATTATATCCTCAGGTGTTACAGATTACAGCAATGGGATGAAATGTATCACGGAAAACTCTTTTTGTAATTCAAATATGTTTAAAAATAAATAGTTTAATGCGTGTCCTGTAGCGCTAAATGTGCGTCTTGCTGTAAGACAATCTCTGTGGAAGTGTCGTAGTTATTGTCCTCCGAAAGCTACGGTCTGCAGAAGTCAATGTACTTACCTCATGATAAATAAAAGTGAAATGCTTTGCGTATAGATATCGTATTACTACGCTTATTCCTGTGATGAAGTAAGTACTGTACTGTAACGTATTGTTGTGCTAAAGAAAAGGCTGTCTCATTGTAGCTATACCACAAACGTTACTACTAAAACATGTTTTACTTTCCAGAATAATACAGAAAAACTGTGCAGATATAAAACAGATACACCGCAAAAGCAACAATGTAAATCATGTCACATATTAGTAGCGTCGTGATATAATCGTGTAGCTATCAAAGAAACCAAATGCTAAGTCATCTTTAATCTCACAGAAAGAACTTTAAATCCAGAATTTATTTTCAAGTAAACCAAAATGTTGCATTAAAATCTCATTAGCAATACTGGTAAATGTTCTAAGTATGTGAGCCTTATAGTCGTTACGTAATCGTGCAACTAACAAGCAAGAATGTACATGCACAATAACACTGTGACGTCTGTTCACTATAACAATGCATTCGTAAGTTCTGTTTAAATACGATCTCTTGGTTCTTGACTGGATATTTAACTTCAAACATGGTTGCATGTTAACAGATTCTAAGTCTGACAAATTGTACTAGTAGCGTGAAGTGAAAAATTTTATGGCAAAGACAAAGTTAAAAAGCAGATTATATTTCAATAAACGGTTTTACATGTGAAATGTGGTGTAAACCTTTACTCTTCCTAGTACGCAGAGTTTCAACTGAAAAGCAATTATCATGTGGCATAGGTCGGTGAGGAACACTGGAATTTTGCTCAAGGTTATCTTATGTTATTTTTCTCTGAGCCAGCCGGCGCAGGCGGCTGCATGCGGTGCGAGTCATTGTCTGTCTCTTTGTTGGCGCGCGCCGTTATTGGGATTAGGAGTCCTAACATCTACAAATTCACCTTGGCGAGAGGGCCCAGCTCTGTTTGAATCCGGCCAGTTCTGATGAAATTCCGGTCGGTCGTTATGATTATATCGTCTGTCGTCATGTCGGTAGTTCCTGTAGTTTCTTTCTTGTCGTTTAAGTGGTGGAGAATTTCTCCCTGAATAGTAACTGCGCGCTGGACCGTTGCGTCTTAAGTTATTCTGTCTCCCTTGATAATAATTATAGTGGCTTCCATATTGTCTGTTTCTATGGTTGTCTCTGTTACATTCATTACTTTGGAAAAACGATCTTTCTCTGTTACTATTATTCTTCCAACGATTGTCATACGTGTGTTGTCTGTTTTGGTCACGATTTGTGTTGTGAGAATAGCCTTGTCGTGTCCAATTATTATTTCTTTCATCGCGGAATTGCGACTGATATGACCTGTAATTGTAGCGCTTTTGTTTTCGCGTTCCGAGATTGTCAGTGTCAATTTCCAGTTCTTGTAACAGTCCCTGAAAAGCTTCAATGTCGTCTTTGCATCGTCCTGCTAAAATAATCTGTCGTAAATGTTCAGGTAATTTGATTAAGCAAATGCGGATGAGTTCTGAGGGGCTGTATGGGTTTGACAGGTACTGATTCATGTGCAACAAGTCTTCAAAATATTTCACAAGACTTGAAAATTCAGATTGTTCGAAATTTTTCATCATTATGATGCCACGATTTACTCGGTCATGTGTGGCTTGAGACCAATATGGTGAGAGGAAGGCATGATAAAATTCTCCTTCACTATGACAATCGTGAATGACCGATCGCATTCTTACGGCTGGTTCATTCTCCAAGTAGCCACACATAAATTCTAATCTGAGCTCTAGTGACCAGTTGGGAGGAAAACAATGAGAGAATTGATGGAGCCACGCTTGTGGATGAATGTCGTTGCCAGAATTCTTAAATGTGTTGAATTTACGTGTAGTAATGAACAGCTTATAGTCAAAATCATCGTGTCGGCGGGTCGCATATCGGTCATTGTTACGTCCTTTCGGCGGTTCCATCTCAAAATTCGGTGTACTTTGCCAATTACTTTCATGATTTCCGAAATGCCCTGTGTTATTATTTTGTGGTTGTTCTGTATTGCTATGTCCCTCTTCCCATACTGGGGCGCGAGTGTCCTCTGAAATATGTAATTCTTGTATTACTTGAGCCAACTGATCTTGTACTTCCCGCATTTCCCTTTTGTGCTGTGTGTTGATTTGATTTTGATTCTGTTTGAATTTCCTAATTTGTTCATACTCTTCAGTGTCAGTGAAGGCTACAGGTTTTGTGTCATTCAGATCATCATCTACCTTCGTAGATAAGTTAGTGAACTGATCTGAAAGTTCGGCTACTTTATCCGACAGTGAAATTATTTCCTCTGTGTGTCTTTCTGAACCAATTTTCAGAGTATCTACTGTGTCCTTTAAGTTCGCTTGAGTTTTTGCAAGTTGCGTAACCGAATCGGTAGATGCAAATGAGTCAATTTTAGCTTGCAAGGTCTCATGATTTTCATGAACAATAGTTTGCAGTTCTTTTATGGCTGCTTCGTGATTCTGTAATGCATTTTCATGCCGCGAAAAAATAGGTTGGAAATGCTCACAAATTTGTGTTTTTACGTCATTACAGACTTTTTGACATTTCGATTCAATGTTATGTAACTCATTAGTTAAATCTTCACGTGTTTGTTCAAGTGTGGTGTCTAACTTTTGAAGCTTTTGTTCCATTGTGTCTAACTTTTGAAGCTTTTGCTGTGTTTGTCTCTGATTTTGTTCCATTGTGTCTAACTTTTGAAGATTTTGTTCCATTGTGTCTAACTTTTGAAGCTTTTGCTGTGTTTGTCTCTGATTTTGTTCCATTGTGTCTAACTTTTGAAGCTTTTGTCCCATTTGTTGCATTAACTGTAATAACAGTGCACTGGTGTCTGAAACATGTTCCTTAGTGCTATTCGGAAATGTATTTGAACCGGCAATATTCGCAGTTTGAAAAACAGAAAATGTGTCTTGACTTATTTGAGAAACCGGTGAGGACGCAAAACCTGAATCTACAGTATTTGCAAGAATGTGTCCTGTCATTTCGGACTCCTGAGGCGAGCGGTTGCCAACCGATCGATCGATAATGCTTCCCTGTTCACTAATTGTTTCACTGTCTAAACCACTGTTTGCAGCCCGCTCCATTTCCCTATGTACAATTACCAAATTACTACTTTGAACATTAGTTAATTCATTACATGGTGGCGCTAACACACTGCTTTCGTCTTCACTGTCATTTCTCAGTATACTTTGGAGCCTAGTATTACGTTTTTCACACGCCATTATTGTCACAATATTTCACAAGACAACACAAAAGAAGCACAATTTGAAAAGCAAAATAAGAAAACACATTAACATAGCACTGAAAATAATAACTAGTTAATTGCAAGCGCAGCTGCGAAATACTTCGTGCAAAAACTACATGGATGCCAAAACTATTTTACTGTACAAAAATGAAAGACTGCAACTACAAAGGAAATTCTCTCTATGATTACGCGCTAGCAATAAACAAAAGCTACACTAATTACACAAACTACAAGACAAAAATCAGAAGATTCCAGTGAGGTATCCTCGGCTAAGGGTCGACATATGAAACGTCCCCTTAGAACTATTTATACACGACTGTGCTTAATCTGACACACAATATTTTTAGCGCAACGCAGTCTGACTTTCAATAATCCCTACAAAAGAATGGGCCTGACTAACATTAACCTATACCTTTCACAAATCACTTACCTCACAAAAAATCTTCGTTACTCGAACTACTGCAATACAGCGAGCACCACTACTGCCAGCTAAATAAAAGATTCTAACTACGGAAGGCACTAACTACTGATAGGTATAGTTAGCAAATGAAAGATTTTAATAGAGAACAAACAGTGTATTTACCTTAATAGTCAAAACATATATGATAGTTCATGACATCCAGTCTTACAAATTACAAAACTCCGCCATCTCTCTCCCCACGTCCACCACTGCTGGCGGCTCACCTCCAACTGCGCAACGCTACGCGCTGTTAGCATCCAGCTGCCGCTGCCCAACACTACAATGGCAGACAAGAATGCAGACTAAACACAGACTGCACACGGCACAGCCAGTGATTTTTTCATACCGAGCGCTATGTGGCGTTACCAACAAGAAAACCTAAACAGCCTACTTACAGCACTGATCCCCAACACTCAAGTAAGTCACACCAGCGTCCTATACGCGGTCTTCTTTACAGGTGAACACTCTTTCCTACAATTCTCTCAACAAAGAGGCGTCGACCATTCGCTTTCCCTACCACAGTTCTCACAAGCTTGTTCCATTTCATATCGCTTTGCAACGTTACGCCCAGATAATTAAACTACTTGACTATGTCAAGTAAGACACTAGCAATAGTGTCTCCGACCATTAAGGGTTTTCTATTCCTACTAGAAATGTTGTCTAAGTCTTGTATCTTTCTATAGTCACTCAACTTTGACACCTTACCATACACAACAGCATCATTAGCGAACAACCGCAGGTTGCTGCCCATCATGTCTGCCAGGTGATTTATGGAGATAAAAAAAATAACAACAGTCCTGTCACACTACCCTGGGGCACTCTTCATGTTACCCCTGACTCCATCCATGACAATACACTGGATTCTATTACTTAAAAAATCTTCGAGACAATCACACATCCGTGGACCTATTCCGTACGCACGTACCTTCGTTAACTGTCTGCAGTGGAGTGCTTCGAACACTTTTCGCAAATTTATAAATATGGAATCTGCCTGTTTCACTTCATTCATACTAAGAGCAAGCTGAGTGTCACAGGAGGGATGCTTTTTGAAATCATGCTGCTTCGTGAACATAAGCTTCTCACTCTCAAGAAAGTTTTATGTATTCGAACTGAGAATACGTTCAAGGAGTCTGTAGCAAACCGAAGTTAGGGGTAGTGGCCTGTAATTTTACTCGTCCGTTATTTTACCCTTCTTATATATTGGCGTCACCTGCGCGTGTAAGGTGTAAGGCAAATCCAACACCTTCCATGAAAACCCTGACATGATAAGCAAATCCAGTAGTATGTCACATAGCTCCGAAGAAATCGTGACATTAAATTAACCAAAGTAATACGAATAACAAGTGAGCAAATGGAATACCACAAACTAACACAAGAATGCCTAAATGCATGTCGTACCTTCCCACCATGAGACCGACGCAGTTCCGAGGGGAGAAACAAGAACAGAAGCCGAGAGCAGAACCGTGTTAAACTAGAAGGCCCTACGATAAGGGACGGACTGGACACCCACGTCGGCAGCCTACCGCTAAGCCTACCACCCGCACGTTTTAGCGTGAGACTTTTTTGCGTCTCTGTTACGTCAAGGACCACCCCCCCCCCAGCCCATGTTAAAAGCTAGAGCCCTCCAGAAAAACAGTATAGATCTTATGATAACACAAAAAGGGCCACTACCACCCACAAGTTTTAGCGTGAGACTTTTTCGCGTGTCTGTTACATTAGGACCACCCCCAAGCCCATGTTAAATATAGAGCCCTCCAGAAGAACAGTATAGATCTCACGATAACGCTAAAAGGACCACACCAGCTGCAGGGTTTAGCGTGTGACATTTTAGCGTCTCTGTTACGTTGCAAACTTTAAAAACATTGCCCCTCCACGAAAAGTATAAGGTTTCTCATTGGATAGACAGAATTTTTGCAGGCGGAGCTTAAGGTTAACATTGAGACCCTGATTGGTCAGATGAAAACACAGTTTTTTTTTAAACCAACTTCGCTAAATGTAGTAAGGAGAAGTTAGAGAGATGTTGCTTCCGAGATTGCGAGGTGAGCGGAGCTGTGCGCCGGCCGCTGCCCCCCTGAAGCTGCCTAAACACCGACAAGGTAATGAACGCACGCGATGCCGCATAAGGCTTCACTCAGAACAGCAGAAGTCTCATCTGTTACACCCCCTTTTTGCGTAATACTAGTGTCGATCGTCAATTAAAGCTCATGGTGTTCACATTTGCCACTTGAAGTAAAAATCTGAAACGCGATGATTTTTCTGTTATATAGTTATTGAGAAGCCACATCAGCCACTGTAATTTACGACAAGTTATATAAGTAATTAAAGATAATTGATAGTCACTGTCGACCATTTTGATAGTTTGCTCTTTAGTGAAACTTAATTTAAACCTAGATTATAGATGTGATAGGGCATAGGTCATCCTTCGATCCATTGTAGAACTTGGAAACCCATTCGGGGAATATTCGTTCACATTTTTGTTGAACGCAGTTGGTTTTTACCATGCTGTATTAAAACATCTCCTTTTATCAATAGTGCTATTTATAAACAATGTTTTGTGAGTAGAATAAAATTTCCAATGGTAAACTTAACTGCTTTTTCGACGTTATTTTACCAGCTAACTAAAAATAGGAAAGCCTTGAACCCGTTCCACTAAATTTAGTTAGTATTAAGATCCTTTTACAAGGAGTGCAGTGGAGCTGACGCTGAGATCATTAAGTATTTGGTTATATCATCGCTAGTCTCACTGAACTCTTCTGAATTCTACATGTTATGTGTGGTCTGGCGTCTCCTTACCAGCAACAGGTCCCAGGTTCAAACTAGTTAATTCCCTAAAAAACACGCTCAGAGCGTCGTTGCGCGAAAGTGGTACGGAGACACAATATAGTACAAACAGACACCACCATGAATGTTTAGACGTTCTCTGAACTGAACGTTTCATACTCTACTACATTTTTAAATTTTGCAAGGGTTTAGTAATCCAGGTTTAAATGGTAAATAATATATCATACAAATCCATCTAAAATAACAAAGTTGAATATCGTATTCATTTACCCTTACAACTACGAAACACCGATGAACACCACACTATATCCTCCTTCAAGCTATGCAGATTTTTTTAAAAAAAGTTTTTCTTCTATCTCAAAAAGTGGCTGAGTTATTCAGGTGACCTGTCTTCAGTGCCTCACCCTGTATAGTGGTGTAGATAATTATGTGTCTATCTGTGAATGTGTGTGGTGCCGATGTACAGACACCTAGTGAATGTATTTGTATTATTTTGCCGTATGTAGAAGCTTCCTAAGATGACTAATCCATAACGAAACTGTGCCGGACCGAGACTCGAAATCGAGACCTTTGCCTTTCTCAGGCAAGTGCTTTACGAACCGAGCTACCAAAGCAGGACTCACGACCCGTTCTCACAGCTTTCAATTCCGCCAGTAACTCGTCTCCCACTTTCCAAACTTCACAGAAGCTCTCCTGCAGACCTCGCAGAACTAGCACTCCTGGAAGAAAGGATACTGCGGAGACATGGCTTAGCCACAGCCTAGTGGTTATTTCCAGAATGAAATTTTCACTCTCCAGCCCCCTAGGCAGTGGGTAAGCCATGTCTCCGCAAATCCTTTCTTCCAGGAGTGCTAGTTCTGCGAGGTCTGCAGGAGAGCTTCTGTGACGTTTGGTAGGTAGGAGACGAGTTACTGGCGGAATTAAACGCTGTGAGGACGGGTCGTGAGTCCTGCTTGGGCAGCCCGGTTGGTAGTGCACTTGCCTACGAAAGGCAAAGGTCCTAATTTCGAGTCTCGGTCCGGCACAGTTTTAATCTGCCAGGAAATTCCGCTGCAGAGTGAAAATTTCATTATGATGACTAATCAATGATTAACATTGTTACTTAATGGATCATATTGAAATGCAGGCAAAAGACTCCCGCTTTTTTCACGTAAAGGCACTACGTCTTTCTGTTTGTCCTACAGCATTTAGATGACGCCATCGTTGTGTCACCTCAAGGGTCTCGGTAGCTATAATAGACGCGTGACGCTCAGCGCATGAAATGAGACAGGCTTGTGACTGTTCTAAACCAAGGTGGCAAAAGTCATGGGTTAGCGATATGCACAAATACAGATGACGATAGCACAGCGAACACAAGGTATAAAAGAGCAGTGCGGGGCTGTCATTTGTACTCAGGTGACTCATGTGATTATTTCTATACGAGGAGAATTAACACTTTGAAAGCGGAATGGTAGTTGGAGCTAGACGCACGGGGCATTCCATTTCGGAATTCGTTAGGGAATTCAATATTCTGAGATCCACAGTGTCAAGAGTGTATCAAGATTACCAAATTTCAGGCATTGCCTCTCACCACGGACAAAGCACTGACCGACGGTCTTCACTTAATGACCGAGGACGGCGGCGTTGGCGCAGAGTTGTCAGTTCTAATTGATTAGCAACACTGCGTAAAATAACCTCAGAAATCGATGTGGGACTTACGACGAACATATCCTTCAGGACAGAGCGGCAGAATTCGGCATTAATAGGCTACGGCAGAAGACGACCGAGTGCCTGCAGCATCTCTTTTGGGCTCGTGACCAAATCGGTTGGACGCTGGACAACTATAAAACAGTAGCCTGGTCGGATGAGTCTCGATTTCAGGTGTTAAGACGCCACGAAGCCATGGACCCAAGTTGTGAACAAGGCACTGTAAAAGCTGCTTATGGCTCCGTTATGGTATGGGCTGTGTCTACATGGATAATTGAATGCAAATGCTTATGTTCGGCTACTTGTAGACCATTTTAAGCCATTCATGGAGTTCATGTTCCCGAACAACGACTGAATTTTTATGGATAACAGTGCGCCATGTCACCAGGCCATAGTTCGCGACTGGTTTGACGAACATTCTGGGCAATTCAAGCGAATTATTTGGCCACTCTGATCGCCCAACACGAATCCCATCGAACATTTATTCGGCATGACCGATTGTCAGTTCGTGCACAAAATCCCGCACCGGCAACACTTTCGCAATTATGGTGAGCTATAGAGGCAGCAAGGCTCAATATTTTTGCAAGGGACTTCCAACGACCAGTGGAGTCCTTGTCATGTCGAGTTGCTGCACTACGTCGGGAAAAAGGAGGTCCGATATGGTATCAGGAGATACCCCATGAGTTTCGTCGCCTCATTGTAATGTCTCTCTAAAGTGCGCGTCATTTTCGACGGCGGCCGAGTTTAGGTTCGTTCTGCACATCTGACGTCACAAAGCACAGTCAGCCCATGAACAGAGAACGACGTTGCCAGATCTCGACTGCATAGCAGAGCACGGACGAGTGTCTTAAGTTTTAGAAACGTTCAGTCATAAAGTAATAGAACAAATGCAATGTCTTGATAGCAAACTTTGTTTTATAGGAAGTTTCGAAAAACCATTCTTTACACCAATTGCTTCATTTTCTATTAATTAATTAAACCAAACAAGCAACAAGACTCCTAATTCAGGCGATAGAAAGGAAAGGTGTTTGTATCAATTTCACGAACCACTTTTTCGCAATAAAGAACAGCGGTAATTGTTTATTTCCTATTGTACTTCGACGAAGTGCCAGTAATTCATAGGCATACCAACAGCATTTGTCAGAATTTTGCGTCACCTGTTAAGGTCCTTATGGAGGGGCATTATAGCACGAGGTTTGTTAGCGTAATGGTTAAGACGTTTGGTTAGTAAACAAAAGGTACGGGGTTCAAACCTCGTCCGATGTTAAATATTTTCAAGTTCTAGCGCTTTGTCTCTTCATTAACCCTTTTGCTGCTGCATTCACGTACTCGCCGCGATTTTGCCATCACTGCACTGCTCGCCTGTGCAGACACATGGTGTTCCCACTGCTTTGACACACTTATAATTCGATTTCACAAAAACTATTTGGCCCAAAAATTTGATTTTTACACATCTTCTTGACTGATACCTTCCCCCCATAATTGACTTAATTTTGTTTCGATGTTCAAACCAGATATTGTGCAGCATTAAATGTAGTAAACCATTGCACGAAATTCTGAAGAGTTTGCAGAGATAAAAGTCCATAGCGTATACTTTCCGTATGGTCGATTTTAGTTGCCACAATGTTGAGAATGAAATGTGGACAAGGTACCTAAATTTCATATAAAATTTACTGTATAACAATATATAACAATAAATAATATTAATAATATGTTCCTTAAGACTTTCCCAAAGTAATAGATTTAAATACGCTTCTCGGACTTACTGTTGGATTTTATTTTTATGTGCCCACAACATTTCGATGTGGAAATCGTTTAACTTCGTAAGATAGTGTAGCAACTTTTTTTAATTTCAGAAACCGCTCACCAGTTAACATTTGATTCGCAGAGTCACAGAACAGTCTACAAACGTTCCGGGTCTCCGACCTCATCGAAGGCGTCGTCCGCATCCCACTCACGTATACCGTATTTGAAAACGTTAATTATATCAGAATACTTTTTTTTATTTCAAACGTAGCCTGTTTTCTTTCTTAGAGTTCAAGTTACTTCCATACCACATTTCCCCAAAATCCGTTTAGTGGTTTAGTCGTGAACGCGTAACGTGTAGAGTTACATTCGCGACTGTGATATTAGGATGGAAGTATGGATTACACTTTCCCAGTGTCCTACCGATGAGCGGAAGTCTACTACTTGCTTTACCTAGAGCTGTCTCTATGTGGTCATTCTACACTCCTGGAAATTGAAATAAGAACACCGTGAATTCATTGTCCCAGGAAGGGGAAACTTTATTGACACATTCCTGGGGTCAGATACATCACATGATCACACTGACAGAACCACAGGCACATAGACACAGGCAACAGAGCATGCACAATGTCGGTACTAGTACAGTGTATATCCACCTTTCGCAGCAATGCAGGCTGCTATTCTCCCATGGAGACGATCGTAGAGATGCTGGATGTAGTCCTGTGGAACGGCTTGACATGCCATGTCCACCTGGCGCCTCAGTTGGACCAGCGTTCGTGCTGGACGTGCAGATCGCGTGAGACGACGCTTCATCCAGTCCCAAACATGCTCAATGGGGGACAGATCCGGAGATCTTGCTGGCCAGGGTAGTTGACTTACACCTTCTAGAGCACGTTGGGTGGCACGGGATACATGCGGACGTGCATTGTCCTGTTGGAACAGCAAGTTCCCTTGCCGGTCTAGGAATGGTACAACGATGGGTTCGATGACGGTTTGGATGTACCGTGCACTATTGTGACCCCTCGACGATCACCAGAGGTGTACGGCCAGTGTAGGAGATCGCTCCCCACACCATGATGCCGGGTGTTGGCCCTGTGTGCCTCGGTCGTATGCAGTCCTGATTGTGGCGCTCACCTGCACGGCGCCAAACACGCATACGACCATCATTGGCACCAAGGCAGAAGCGACTCTCATCGATGAAGACGACACGTCTCTATTCGTCCCTCCATTCACGCCTGTCGCGACACCACTGGAGGCGGGCTGCACGATGTTGGGGCGTGAGCGGAAGACGGCCTAACGGTGTGCGGGACCGTAGCCCAGCTTCATGGAGACGGTTGCGAATGGCCCTCGCCGATACCCCAGGAGCAACAGTGTCCCTAATTTGCTGGGAAGTGGCGGTGCGGTCCCCTACGGCACTGCGTAGGATCCTACGGTCTTGGCGTGCATCCGTGAGTCGCTGTGGTCCGGTCCCAGGTCGACGGGCACGTGCACCTTCCGCCGACCACTGGCGACAACATGGATGTACTGTGGAGACCTCACGCCCCACGTGTTGAGCAATTCGGCGGTACGTCCACCCGGCCTCCCGCATGCCCACTATACGCCCTCGCTCAAAGTCCGTCAACTGCACATACGGTTCACGTCCACGCTGTCGCGGCATGCTACCAGTGTTAAAGAATGCGATGGAGCTCCGTATGCCACGGCAAACTTGCTGACACTGACGGCGGCGGTGCACAAATGCTGCGCAGCTAGCGCCATTCGACGGCCAACATCGCGGTTCCTGGTGTGTCCGCTGTGCCGTGCGTGTGATCATTGCTTGTGCAGCCCTCTCACAGTGTCCGGAGCAAGTATGGTGGGTCTGACACACCGGTGTCAATGTGTTCTTTTTTCCATTTCCAGGAGTGTATTTCATACTGACAGATGTTGTTCCGCCAAAGTATTTGTGTGGGTTAACTGAGTCCATTTGTGACTGATATTGCACAAGCAACCAGCTGATCTGTTTTTGAAGCTTTTTCAGATAATACTCCACTTCATCATTTGTAATTAGTTTACCATTAACACCAATACTATCAGTCAGGTGATTAATACGCAACATCAACAATAAAAGTCCCTCAACACTTTTCTTCGGCACATCTGAAGCTACTTCTGTACCTGTTGATGCCTCTCCATTCAAGATAATATGCTGCTTTCTATCTAACGATAAATCCTCAACCCAATCCCGAATTTCATTTCCATCAAAACAGATCGTACTTTAATCAGTATGTGCTGATGCTGATGCAGTACTGAGTCGAATGCTTTTCCGAAGTCAAGAATTACTGCATCTACATGCGCCTTGATCCGTGGCTTAATTTCAGCCGTCGATGGTGAGTTCGAGCCGAAAAACTTTCGTTTTTGCGAGATTGCCAACCTCTGTCTTACCTCACCCTAGTAAAGACATTCACATAAAGGTATTCACAACTTCACCTGCCGGCCGAGGTTAGCCGAGCGGTTCTAGGCGCTGCAGTCTGAAACCCCGCGACCGCTACAGTCGCAGGTTCAAATCCTGCCTCGGGCATGGGTGTGTATGATGTCCTTAGGTTAGTTAGGTTTAAGTAGTTCTAAGTTCTAGGGGACTGATCACCTCAGAAGTTAAGTCCCATAGTGCTCAGAGCCACAACTTCTCCTGTCTTCCTCGTCATTCTTCGGGCAATTAGAATTTTGTGTACATGGCAGCTGCCTAGCCATGCATTTCCTAAAATTCCACGAAAATTACGTTGACAGTTACTTGATTCCAAAGTTACTTCAGGCTGATATCTGTAAATATAAATTGTTCACGACAATACAGAAGCTACGTTAAAGGAGCTGGGCAGTGAATTTTCCTTTAGGATGAAAATGCGTCCCTTCAAACCTTTTTGTTATTTGCGGCCTTTTTTAGTACATACTGATAATTTATTTAAACAGCAACGTTACTCCTCTAGAGTTGTAATACGACTACTTGTCAAAGTTGCTCTCTTTTTTTATTTCAGTACAGTCACTCCTGCGTTGCTCAAATTTATGAATTCGACTTAATTCATAATGATAATTCATTATGATATGTTCATATGTGAAAGAAGCTTTTTATTCATCGCGGAAACATCAGGCAACCAAAAATTCTCATCCGTAAAAAAAAACAAAAATGAAAAAAAAGAAGTGCACAGTGACGAAATATTCGCAGACAACTGTATTAAAAATAGTAGACACTCTTAAACTGAAAATAAACGAACATTGAGGAAATGCAGCACAATGAAATTGTTGTAAAATATCCCATAAAATACGTAATCCTCTTCGGCTGTTTTCGCAAAAAACAAAATATGCCAAAGATCTGTCGGTTGATGGAGAAATCATAACACGAAAATAAAAATTTCCACACGTATGTAAAAATTCTCTTAACAGTCAAAAGAACGTGCAAACCTCTGTGTTAATCGCTAGAATCTCTCGCTTTCGAATGCACTGCCTCGTTTTGCCGCCTCTATAGCTCTTTCCAACGCTGTACCATTATTTTTTCCTTTGGTAGCTAGACAGTGCAAAATTTGATTGAGTTCATTTATAAACAGTCCAATCTGAAAAATCTCTGCACGAATATTTGCTGTTGAAATTTCTTTCGAATTTACTGCAGTGAAATGCGAAGAATAAATTGTAAAGCGTTTGCCGCGCTTTTACGCGAACAGAGAGTCAGTTGCTTCAAAGGAACAAATCGATTTACGATTAAACTTGTGCTGTGACATTACTCTGCTGTCTGTCTATTTATTTCAAGGCAATAATTCTGCCAATCAGTTGCGAGTGGCTTTGTCCTTTTGCCGTGTTACGCGACGTGACGTTCTGATTAAAATGACAGCACACGGCACGTGGCGCGGCGCGATTATTTTGTTGTTGTTGAGAAAAAGACCCTCGATGTGTCTAACTTAAACCGAAAGTAAACAGCCATTATCGAAAGGTTTCATCTGGACATAAACCCCAATTGTTTTATTTCTCCTGTTGTTGCAGCAATGCGGGAGTTGAAAGGCTGTTGTGAAACGAAAAATAACTGGAAAAAACTGCAGCGTTCCGTCTCTGAGAAAGATCTAAGCCAAACACCTACCCCAATAGGCCATTAACGAAGTGAACAGTTTACATTCAAAGTGAAAATAAGAATTACCAGCAGTTATCTAATTCACCACTGCAACTGAGTCATTAACGCGGCTGCGTGCCGTGCGTAAGACACGGGTTCGATTCCCGAAACTGCCAGGGATTTTCTCTTGGTGGGAGGACGGGAATGGGGTAGGCGCACCCTTGTGAAGCCAGTGGTGGAGATGCTTGGGCGACAACTAGAGGCACCAAGTCTGCTAACCCGGCAACGGCTGAAAGAGCAGCTCGCTGAACCACCCTCCTTCATACCGCACCTCGATGGTGCCATTGACTGAGAATTACACGGAAGTCGATAGGATCCAAATGGCCCGGCTCGTGGCCAGAACTGAGGTGCTTCCGTGTTTTTTCATAATTACTGAACAAGTTATTCAGAATTGCGAGAGATGCAGTAGCCTGAACGCCAGGACTGATAACCCCTCTCAAAGACTCCCAGTTAGAAACTACGCTACACCCGTCTTTGCTGGGGATATCTGATAAGGGAAAGAGTTCTGTAAGAGCCCGGATATCAGTCAACATGCTTTGCCCATTAGGGACAGGAAAGAAACGCACTGAAGGCAAAGTAGGGATGAATAGGAGGATTAGACGTCGAAGCAGATACAGTTTCACGCGCGTCGAACAAGACTTTGTGCTTTAACGCACACTTGCTAGAACTCATGCACGAGCCAGATTAATATATTTTCAACTGGGCCTTTGATGTCACAGAAAACAACTTAAGGGAAGGTTTACTGTCTTTTGGTTCAAAAAATCGATTAATTTTAAGCTGCATTTTTCGATCCATAAAAGTGTTTAGAGTCCACCCCTGAAACGGTTTTTCCGAATACTGAACGGAAATGTTTCTTATTCATGGTTGAACAAAAAAAATGCACCTGCCTGAAATCGGGCTTTTTCACACACCAGTGTTTTTCTTTCGGAGGACGAGTTATTGTACCGTTGCTTGGGAGGAAACACATAAAATTCAAATGAAAGTTTGAATGCGTATCTTTGGAATGTAGCCCCCAAGCGTTTGCATCCTGGTGCGAAGACTGTGCGACTTTCCTGGCAGTGGACAGCTTCAACGAAGGGTAACCAGCAATTCTGAAAACCATGAGAACGATGGACGTTCCCCTGGGACTTTATTCGACGCAGTTCGCCAAGCATTAGGACGATCACCGGATTCAAGCGGCCGAAAACAGCTTGTCACCGGTCGTACGAGCGGCTCTGGAGCAGCGCAGGATGGCCCAGATCGAGCAGAACACCCTCTACAAGGAAGAGAAAGGACTAGTTTATGGATCCGGAATAGCAGATTGATGTTGCATTCATATGTAGTCAAAACTTCAAACCCGTTTTTCTCGAATTGACATTTTTTTATCGTGCGGTATGGTAGCTTCAAATTTACTGAACCGATTGGAATGATTCTTTGTTTCCGACGAAGCTAACTAAATTGTCTAGGAGTCGTACCACTTTTATTCCGATCCATCAACTATAAATATTTTTAAAACTTTGAACATAGCTGCTAAGGTTCAGTGACCGTGTCAGAATTATGTTGGAAGAAATTAGCCCTCGGTCACAAATATTACGTCAAAATTGACCTGGTTTCGACGCTACTATGAGTATCGTCTTCAGAATTAGTCTAACTGTTTTAAAACATATTAGGTATATAGTACATTAACAAAAATAAAGTTTGTACCGACTAGAAAAGATGCAGTACTTACAAGTAACATATTAAAAAAGATATGAGCCGGAAAGGCGACATCATGAACAGTTGTGAGATGGCGAGCCACTAAGAGCTGCTCGTACTGTGGACAGGGGTTGCAACGAGACTGAGGCGCCCACTTTAGAAAGTGTGGGCAAGTAAACATGGTGTTGCTACGAGCGCCATCTAGTTTCGTTCCGACGGACTTCTGCCTTTGCACTTCGACATTTCCATTCCAAAAAATTGCAGTTTGTAGAGGAAATCTCAGTAAACATTTTGACCAAAATTGACATTGCTATCTATAACACATCCTGAGAAAAAAATTCTCAAAGAAGATGCTTCATTCGGGCCAAAGATATTAAACCTCCCCTTAAAGTCATTTTTCGGAAGGAAGGCGATGGAGAGAGGGAGGGAGGATTATTCAGGGTAGTAAGGCAAGTTCCTGATTAGAAACCTCATCCTGATACCCCCGCCCTACAAAATACCATCTCACTGGATTCTCACTGAAGCTGTATTTAAAAAATGGGCCAAGATCTTTAGTAGGCCAACGTGTCCATTCACACCGGGACTGAAATGAGTAAAACGATTTAGATAATATATCTGCATGGCGCGAAAAGTGACAATTGACCCTGGATAAAGAAAAATGTGAAGTTATTCACTTGAGTACTAAAAGAAATTCACTGAATTTCGATTACGCGATAAGACACACAAATTTGAAGCATGTAAATTCAACTAAATTCCTAGGGATTTCTGTTACAAATAACCTAAATTGGAGCGACCACATAAATAATGTTGTGGGTAGAGCGATTCACTGGCAGAATACTTAGAAGGTGCAACAGGTCTACTATAGAGACTGCTTACACCATGTTTGTCCGCCCTATTCTGGAGTATTGCTCAGCGGTGTGGGATCTGCATCGAGTAGGACTGACGGATGACATCGAAAAAGTACATAGAAGGGCAGCTCATTTTGTATTATCGCGAAACAGGGCAGATAGTGCTACAGACATGATACATGAATTGGAGTGGCAATCATGAAAACAAAGGCGTTTTTCGTTGCGACGGGATATTGTCATGAAATTCCACCAGTTTTCTCCTCCGAGTGCGGAAACATTCTGTTGGCACCCACCTACAAAGGGAGAAATGATCATCACGGTAAAATAAGAGAAATCAAGGCTCGCACAGGAAGATTTAAGTGTTCGTTTTTCCCGTGCACCGTTCGAGAGTGGAACGGTAGACTACTTGAAGGTTCATTCAACCCTCTGCCGGGCACTTTATTGTGAATAGCAGAGTAATCACGTAGATGTAGAAATAAGAGATAGGGCGAATCTTGCCTATAAATACAGTAATACCGCACTCACGAAAAGCAACGAATTGAAGTATTGGTTGGCCGCGCGCGATTAGCCCAGCGGTCTAAGGCGCTGCAGTCATGGACTGTGTTGCTGGTCCCGGCGGAGGTTCGAGTCCTCCGTCGGGTATGGGTGTGTGTCTTTGTCCTTAGGATAATTTAGGTTAAGTAGTGTGTAAGCTTAGGGACTGATGACCTTAGCAGTTCAGTCCCACAATATTTCACACACATTTGAACATTTGAACATGTATTGGTTGGTTGCTTGATTTGGGGTAGGGGACCAAACAGCGAGGTCACCGGTCCCATAGGATTAGGGAAGAATGGGGAAGGAAGTCGGCTGTACGCTTTCAAAGGAAAAGTCCCGGCACTTGCCTGAAGTGATTTAGAGAAATCATGAAAAACCTAAATCAGGATGGCCAGACTCGAGTTTGAACCGTAGTCGTCACGAATGCGAGTCCAGTGCGCAAATCACTGCGCCACCTCGCTCGGTAATTGATGCATTAGGTCGGTACACAAGTTCGTAGGGTTTATGTTTTGCGTGTTGGTAATGCATTTGCTATGGATTTATTTATCGGCTATGATGTTTTATTTGTAGTTCACTGTTGCTATGTGAGTTTACATATTGTCATTTCGTCATTTGCAGATAGTGAGAGGAGCTTTGGACGTTAGCAAATGGCGTGCGATGTGTAGAAATCAAAACGTATTCGGAAAGTTCTTCTGTTTGAGTTCAATAGAGGGGTGATAGCAGCAGAGATAGTCAGAAACATATTCGCCGCGTATGGGGATAATGAAATTCGACAGAGCATGGCAAGAAAATTGCTTTTTTCGCTTTAAGAAGGATCGTTTCGACGCTAGTAACTCTCCACGTTCAGGAAGATCTTTTAAACACGTTAATTAACAATGATCCACGTTAGTGTACTCGAGAACTGGCAAATGCGATGAACTGTGGTCACTCCAACATCGTGCGACATTTGCGTGCATTGGGAAAGATTCAGAAATATGTATGAGTACCGGATGCTCTAAGCCAGCGGTTCCCAAAAGGTGGTCCGCGGACACCAAGGGGTCCGCGAGCTATTCCAGAGGGGTCCGCAAGATGATATTAGAATAAAAAATATATTAAATATATTTCGTATGATAACAGATTTTTTTGTTTTAGCCGCAGCGAGCATCAGCAACTTCTTATTCATACGGAAGTAAGATGTCTTTCTCGAGGTAGGATCTTATCAAGATTTTTTTGAACTTAGAGACGAGGATCGTGTCTTCCTTCTTTATACACATTACGCGGATTTTCTCACTAACTTCTCTTGGCTTGGTCAGTTGCGCACTTAGCTGATGTGTTTGAACACTTGAATGTGTTAAACTGGAGTTTACAAGGAAAAAATGTAGGCATTTTCACAGTTGAGGATAAGATTAGTGCAATGGTCGAGAAGTGTCCGATCAGGGCGTCAAGGATAGAACACGAGTCACTAACTAACTTTTCTACTTTAAAACAATTCTTGGAGTCATCAGAGGAGAGTTTGCCTGACCAGATCAAGATCAATGTAGCCGAGCATCTATGCAACCTAGCCACCACTTTTAGAGAGTAACCCTGACGACAGATGGATTCGAAATCCCTTCAGCTGTGAAGAAAAGACAAAATCCAAAGCTTCACTGAAGAAGAGCGAGATCAACTTGAGGATCTGTCCAGCTGTGGTTCAAATGGCTCTGAGCACTATGGGACTTAACTTCTGAGGTCATCAGTCCCCTAGAACTTAGTACTACTTAAACCTAACTAACCTAAGGATATCACACACACTCGTGTCCGAGGCAGGATTCGAATCTGCGACCGTAGAGGTCGCTCGGTTCCTGACTGTAGTGCCTAGAACAGCTCGGCTACCGCGGCCAGCTGTCCAGCTGTGGTACGATGATAAACATTTTCATCGGTGATAAAATTGCAGACTTCTGGGCGACAACACTCAAGGACTACAAGAAACGTGGAGATAAGCAATGAAAAAGATCCTTCCATTTGCAACCACATATCGGTGAGAGCAAGCATTTTCTTCCACGTGTTTCCTGAAAAAGAAATATAGGAATCGGCTCGACATGCGGTCGGCTTTCAGAGTGAATATTTCAAGTTTGGAACCTAATAGTTCAGAAATAATGGACTCAAAAGTCAGATTGAACTCACCTCATTAAGAATTAACTGTATACTGATGGAGTACTCTGTTTTAATTGTATTTTTTCAAATAAAATTTGTGTTTTCGTATTTTTCACACATGTCTACTCACTGCAATCTCAAGTATAGTGCACTTGAAAAACCAATACACTTAATTTTTTCCTGTCATTTTCAGTTCATACTGAATTTTTAACTTTTTAATGAGTTTGTCATACGAAACACCCAGAATTGAAGACAAAGATTTTGAGCAATATTAAAAAATTTAACAATAAGAATGATGGCTAAATTGAAAAAGTTTTAAGCTAAATATTTTTTCCAATACTGAATATGTCAATGTTTTTTCTAAGTACCAAAAATAGAAAACGCATAAAGGACTCTTAATTTGGCTTTTTAACGTACTTGATAGTGTGATATGACATCATACTCGATGAGGGGGTCCTCGAGAAAATTTTGTTGGGAACCCCCGCCCTGCTCTAAGCCACAAAATCACAAAATCACAAAAATCAGCTGTTGGCCGTATGCGCATCTCCGCTACGTTGTCATCAATTGGCTCGTTAACAACGGCGACCATCCCTATGTTGTATCGTTACTGCTTACGAGAAATGATGTCTATATGCTGACATAAGGAAAATAAAGGAATGGTTACCCCCAAGCTAAGCAGCAGCTCCCCGTAAAAAGACCTGTGGGCATGCATAAAAGATAATTTTGTGTATCTGGTGGAAAAGTTACGGTGTGGTGTACTCTGAATTGCTTCCGCATGGTAATGGAAATGAGCGTTTGGCGTCTTTGGCCGGGAGGCCCCTTACGTGGCATGTCCGGCCGCCTTGGTGCAGGTCTTATTACATTCGACGCCACATTGGGCGACTTGCGCGCCGTATGGGGATGAAATGATGATGAAGACAACACAACACCCAGTGCCTCAACGGTGAAAATCCCGGACCCAGCCGGGAATCGAAACCGTCGCTGACCACTCAGCTATAGGGGCGGACGCCAACCTAATACAACACTGACAAAGAATAAGTTAAATGCTGAGTTAAATAAATATTACGAATAATGAGCACGCTTATCTTTATCACTCATAAGCTAAATTGTACTACAGTCGCATGTGTTTATTTACATCCTGCGTGTGTCATTTATGTGGACAGTTGGAGCAAGCTTTACTGTGATTCAACGTCGGTGCATATTGTGGGTTTGGTAGTATTTGTGCTTGAAAGAGCATTATCCATTGCGCCATTTTATTAGCTTAACCACTGGACGCTTATATGAAGTGCATTAAGCAGTAGTCCACAGTTGTAGTGTTTTGTGAGAAAAATATCAAAATTATCAGTGAGGAACCGATTTACTGTAGCTTTTTACTAGAGGATGAATAAATTCCCTTGAGAAACTTTACAGGACTGGCATCGCATAAGATGTAATGGTTACTTGTGAAATTTTGAAAATTATTCTTCATTTTTACAGGTTGTGCAGGACACTTAAGGTCACAGTTACTGAAATGGTAGAGGATCATTAACCCAGTATTTTTTTTTTAAAAAAAAGGCGTTGATGTGGGTATAAAATATCACTACCATAAGCAAATTACTCATTATGGCGACGACTTAAAGTGACAGGCGCCCTTCATACAGGCAGTCACACATAGTTTCCTGCAAGCCCCAATTTTGATGAAATAATTTAAACATTAATAGGCACAAGTATGCATTGCCCACAAACCATACGTACAGCAACATGTTTGCACTGGAACATAAAGATCCATTCGGAACTTTAGACACGGACATATAGTCAATATGATTTTTTTTTTTTTTTTTTTTTTTTTTTTTACTTTTAGAATTGTAGAATTTCATAGTCCATCCGGAACTCACTCATATTATTAACCACAGTGAAAGATAACTGTTTCCTACTGGCTGTAGATTTTTTTTCCTGATCTCTGCGGCTTAGTGAAATATGTCGTTCACTTATTACCATTTTATTGAACTTTATTCCTGAGCTCTGTAACGTACCCTGTGACAATTGGAAGACAAAGCGACTATTTTTAGACATAAATAAGTGTTTACAGACATTCAAATTAAAGTTAGGCAACGGAAATGAAACTTTTTTTATTTCAGTTAAGGTCAAGTACTTTTGCATTAATAACTTTTGAGTGGATCAAGATGGGATATAGCTAGTAAAGCAGAAGACCCAGGATATGCTTAAGACGTCACGAATCAAATTTATTTCCAGTTTCAATAGAAACCAGAATTGACATAAGACAATCAACGCTTTACACAAGGCAATAATCTGTGCTCATAAAACTTTGATCATAAACAACCAATTATAAGGAGCGCACTGCTGCTTATTTCAAATAGGAGCTGGAATCATTGCCTGATAATGTAAGGGCAGGGTAGCAAACTTGAGGATTGGTAACGATTAAATACAGAATCAAACACTCGATCACTTATAAAAATAGATGTAACAAGAGAGAAGCTACCAAACCTCTGTATCTACTGAAACTACTGCAGACTGTATAGAAAGTAAGTCGTCGCAATGAACAGGTAGGAAAACCGGGAAAATTCGTTAAATTGAGAAAAATAAAAATTAATAGAATCCCTATGTACAAATAAGTACTCGTTCTGTATCAGAGAAATAGAGCAATCAATTACAGAAAGCTATAGCACAAGCCAGCATAACATGATAAACGTGGGGACAGACAAAAACAACCATGGGAAGACATCAAATCATAAATCAGAAGGAGGCAAAATTTTACTGCACCAATAAGTACTCATTTTATGATGAAAATTTAGCACAATTCAATGGTTAATACGAATGGACACCTCAGCATAATCTAGTGAACATGTGATGGAATACTGACGATGGTATGAAGTACGAAATCTGTCTATTCAGCCACAAAAACCGCACCTTAGTGTAAAATCTTACACATTCCGTACAAGAAGTGTAGGTGGGAACGTTTATTGAAAACTACAAGAGCAAAAGACATCGATCCTGTTACAGTATTGCACGAATACTTGGCTGAAACAATGTCCCAACGTAGAGTCCGTTAAAGATCTAAAGTGTGTTAAATGCAAACAGAGCTCTTTAATTTAACTCAAGCGTTGAGGATGAAACTTCTTGATAAAATCTCTATCTAAGCATTGTTCCTTTAGATTATTATCCCATGTAATAATCAAACTACCTGTAGACAAAGTACTACTCTTATAAATGTCAGAAGCACTCTCGTACTTCCTAAATTAAACTCAAAACGAATAATGTAAATTTTTCTTCTAACTTCTAAGCCTGAATCCTCACTATAAAAATAAACTAAAACATTTCAATACCAGTATCCAATTCTCTGAATGGCTACGAGAGACACAACCTGACTTACCAGAAGCTTGAACAAGGGTGTCCGACAGTTTACTGACCAGCGCTCGCCCACTCCGACAGGCATACTGGGGGAGAGCGCAAAACGGAAGACAGCTGGTGCCTGATACCAAGCCTTCTACTAACTCTCATAAAAAAGCATCTGTTTCTACGAGTCGGTAAGCCTCTCCCCCCTTCTGCGTAACCACTCTACACTGGAAAAACAGCTCTCTCACGCTACAAGACTCTCTTTACCTAAGAGAGGACACACTCGTCTCACATACTCAAACCAGATACGCTGATTCAAAACACAGGGTTCGGACATCGGAAAAGGGACTACTATAACAAAATAACAATGTAGTGATTGAAAGAAAGAAAAAACATCATTCCTTTTCCTTTTTTGATGTTTGCTTCCATCCCATACAGGAAGCAAGGGACATCTAATACTAAGAAATGACACAACTAAGTGAAACAAACGTGTGAAATAGATCTGGCGGAAAAAAATAAGCTGTAAAAAGACTTGAAATACTAAGTTGGTTCAAAACAGTCTCGAAAAACAACAAACAGTCATTTATATATATTGCTTCATACATATACAAGTTGATATTGATATTCATCTGCACAACTTTGTTACATTTTATGAACATTTTATGATTTTCTTATCGCTTTAAGAGCTATGTGAAACAATATATATAAATGACTGTTTGTTGTTTTTCGAGAACGTTTGGAACTAATCTAACATTTCTAGCCTTGTTACGGCTTATTTTTCTGTCAGATCCGTTTCACATGTTTGTTTCACTTAGTTGTGTCATTTCTTAGTGTTAGATGTCTCTAGTTTCCTGTACGCGATGGAAGCAAACACCAAGGAAGGAAAAGGAATGGTTTTTTCTTTATTTCAATCACTACATCTATTTTTAATAATGTATATATCACTACAATGTTATATAAAATACACAATAAAATATAGAAAAAATACATAGACATAAAAATTATGGTCATCATAACGTGTCAGTTTGGAGGTACATTACGTCAATAAAACATATTCGTTTAAATAAATGCATACAGAGATACGATACTATTATATAGATTTATAAAAAATCCTGTGATAACTAAGAGGTTACAGTGTCTTGATTCTAAAAGATACCGGGTCTGTTCACAGTTTGGCCTTATGCAAAAAATACAAAAATACATTAAGTGCTGGACACTATCGGTACGGTATCAAAAGGGAAATAGTTAAAAAGCGTAAATATTTCAAATTAATAATATCGTAATACAAAACGAAAGTCATTTGCATAGATCAGAAATAATCAGAGATTAGTCATAACACAGACGTATAGTGGTATCCGTGCACACACATCCTATTAATCCATGCAAAATCTCAATTGACGTACAGTAACTGTAGAAAATTAAAGGAATATTTAAGTACACAGCAAAGTCATGTACACGAAAATCACTACCCAAGTTTTACTTTACGGAACTGAAATTTTAAATTTAGGTACCGCATTTTATTACAGGTATTTTGAAATAATTAAATCAAAACATCTATGAGGAAAGTCGTTCAAGGGAATACTCTTTTTCTATTCAAAAAGTACTTAGAGCAATAACATCGGAAGTAGAAAACTATTAACCACAACACGAAAAGTAATCTATTGTATACCGTTTTTAAATGATTAACTGAAAGTTTTGTGAGTGGCATTCAATCTGTGGTCGTCAATGGTTAACTCAAAATCATTATGTACAGAGACAAAACAGAGTTTATGTCACTCGACATAATGCCGTCCATAAAAATTTCAACGAATGAACGTGAGTATTCTAATAATGAAATTAACAGACAGCGCCTAGTTAACAGAAATAAAACGTCAAGCAAATACATCGATCGAAGCATGGAAGTGTCACTTATAACAACGTTTACTCGGAAAACACACATATGTTCACAATAACTATCTGGTGCAATGTATTCACATGTCACAGCTCAATGTTTTAACACGCTGGACACATATTATTGGGACATCATAGTGGAGAGCAATTCTTCAAACGTGACTTGCAGCAAAGAAAGGGAGTGCATGCTTCAAATTTTTCTGTGCAGATGACAGTTCATCTGCAAATGACAGCACCTAATTGTGCCTGACTCGACGAACGCCGTGACATCTCACAAATTAGCTTGGCTTGGACCACCCAGGAATAAGCACAAGATTAAAATTAAGATGGACAGGACTGCGACAGGCACAAGTAACATGTTACCCATCCTGTTTACTACTCAGGAATGCCCTGAATACTCGTCAGGACGACATCTTGTTTTCTCATCCGGTTAGTGGTGCTCTTCAAGAGAGAGAACGGACAAATGTTGACCTGTGATATCTGTGCCAAGCTTACAGAAACCTCTTCTTCCCTTCATTGGTAAACACAGTCATGTGGCACTGCATAGGAATCGCGATAACACAAAATGTTTCCATGCCCACAAATGCTATGGTATGGCAGACGACTTACATCTGTGGCCATGTATGCTGCCGGCCGGAGTGGCCGTGCGGTTCTAGGCGCTACAGCCTCGGGCATGGATGTGTGTCATGTCCTTAGGTTAGTTAGTTTTACGTAGTTCTAAGTTCTAGGCGACTGATGACCTCAGAAGTTAAGTCGCATAGTGCTCAGAGCCATTTTTTGAACCATGTATGCTGACAGTGACCCTCTACTCTGGTAACTTCCTGTATGGCACTTCATCTGTCACACTCCCTTGAGTGCCAACTTCATTTGTTGTTCAGTGCCGCATAGTTGTCACCCACTCAGTTAGACCCCTGTTTTCAAACCATCCAGAGGCCCAATGAGACCCCTAGAACACAAACGCCCCAGGAAAAATCGCAATGTTTTCAGCAGTAGCGTAGAGACTATCTTTAGCTAAATAAACTCAATTATGCCTATTGACAATTCATTAAGTGTGAACTGTGCCTCCTCCGACAAAACAGTATTGATCATTAACCCTATTTCACCCCTAAGAACCCCTTGAACCACTACTTACATCATTACGTCATGACTCATATCTTGATTTCTGTGATGAACGTCAGAACAGTTCCAGCACCGGGTTTGAGGATTATCTTGATTGGCTTTTTTTTAACATCATCCCCCATGAACCATGGACCTTGCCGTTGGTGGGGAGGCTTTCGTGCCTCAGCGACACAGATAGCCGTACCGTAGGAGAAACCACAACGGAGGGGTATATGTTGAGAGGCCAGACAAACGTGTGCTTCCTGAAGAGGGGCAGCAACCTTTTCAGTAGTTGCAGCGGCAACAGTCTGGATGACTGACTGATCTGGCCTTGTATCAATAACCAAAACGGCCTTCCTCTGCTGGTAGTGCGAACGGCTGAAAGCAAGGGGAAACTACGACCGTAATTTTTCCCGAGGGCATGCAGCTTTACTGTATGATTAAATGATGATGACGTCCTCTTGGGTAAAGCATTCCGGAGGTAAAATAGTCCCCATTCGGATCTCCGGGCAGGGACTACTCAACAGGATGTCGTTATCAGGAGAAAGAAAACTGGCGTTCTACGGATCGGAGCGTGGAATGTCAGATCCCTTAATCGGGCAGGTAGGTTAGAAAATTTAAAAAGGGAAATGGATAGGGTAAAGTTAGATATTGTGGGAATTAGTGAAGTTCGGTGGCAGGAGGAACATGACTTCTGGTCAGGTGACTAAAGGGTTATAAATACAAAATCAAATAGGGGTAATGCAGAAGTAGGTTTAATAATGAATAGGAATGCGGGTAAGCTACTACAAACAGCATAGTGAACGCCTTATTGTGGCCAAGATAGACACGAAGCCCACGCCTACTACAGTAGTACAAGTTTATATGCCAACTAACTCTGCAGATAATGAAGAAACTGATGAAATGTATGATGAGATAAAAGAAATTATTCAGATAGTGAAGGGAGATGAAAATTTAATAGTCATGGGTGACTGGAGTTCGGTAGTAGGAAAAGGGAGAGAAGGAAACGTAGTAGTTGAATGTGGACTGGGGCTAAGAAATGAAAGAGGAAGCCGCCTGGTAGAACTTTGCACAGAGCACAACTTAATCATAGGCAACACTTGGTTCAAGAACCATAAAAGAAGGCTGTATACATGGAAGAAGCCTGGAGATACTAAAAGGTATCAGATAGATTATATAATGGTAAGACAGAAATTTAGGAACCAGGTTTTAAATTGTAAGACATTTCCAGGGGCAGATGTGGACTCTGACCACAATCTATTGGTTATGACCTGTAGATTAAAACTGAAGAAACTGCAAAAAGGTGGGAATTTAAGGAGATGGGACATGGATAAACTAAAAGAACCAGAGGTACAGAGTTTCAGGGAGAGCATAAGGGAACAATTGACAGGAATGGGGGAAAGAAATACAGTAGAAGAAGAATGGGTAGCTTTGAGGGATGAAGTAGTGAAGGCAGCAGAGGATCAAGTAGGTAAAAAGACGAGGGCTAGTAGAAATCCTTGGGTAACGGAAGAAATATTGAATTTAATTGATGAAAGGAGAAAATATAAAAATGCAGTAAATGAAGCAGGCAAAAAGGAATACAGACGTCTCAAAAATGAGATCGACAGGAAGTGCAAAGTGGCTAAGCAGGGATGGCTAGAGGACAAATGTAAGGATGTAGAGGCTTATCTCACTAGGGTTAAGATAGATACTGCCTACAAGAAAATTAAAGAGACCTTTGGAGAAAAGAGAACCACTTGTATGAACATCAAGAGCTCAGATGGAAACCCAGTTCTAAGCATAGAAGGGAAAGCAGAAAGTTGGAAGGAGTATATAGATGGCCTATACAAGGGCGATGTACTTGAGGACAATATTATGGAAATGGAAGATGATGTAGAGGAAGATGAAATGGGAGATACGATACTGCGTGAAGAGTTTGACAGAGCGCTGAAAGACCTGAGTCGAAACAAGGCCCCCGGAGTAGACAACATTCCTTTGGAACTACTGACGGCCTTGAGAGAGCCATTCCTGACAAAACTCTACCATCTGGTGAGGAAGATGTATGAGACAGGCGAAATACCCTCAGACTTCAAGAAGAATGTAATAATTCCAATCTCAAAGAAAGCAGGTGTTGACAGATGTGAAAATTACCGAACAATCAGTTTAATAAGTCACAGCTGCAAAATACTAACGCGACTTCTTTACAGACGAATGGAAAAACTAGTAGAAGCCAACCTCGTGGAAGATCAGTTTGGATTCCGTAGAAATATTGGAGCACGTGAGGCAATACTGACCCTACGGCTTATCTTAGAAGCTAGATTAAGGAAGGGCAAACCTACGTTTCTAGCATTTGTAGACTTAGAGAAAGCTTTTGACAATGTTGACTGGAATACTCTCTTTCAAATTCTGAAGTTGGCAGGGGTAAAATACAGGGAGCGAAAGGCTATTTACTATTTGTACAGGAACCAGATGGCAGTTATAAGAGTCGAGGGACATGAAAGGGAAGTAGTGGTTGGGAAGGGAGTGAGACAGGGTTGTAGTCTCTCTCCGATGTTATTCAATCTGTATATTGAGCAAGCAGTAAAGGAAACAAAAATAAAATTTTGAGTAGGTATTAAAATTCACGGAGAAGAAATAAAAACTTTGAGGTTCGCCGATGACATTGTAATTCTGTCAGAGACAGCAAAGGACTTGAAAGAGCAGCTGAACGGAATGGATAGTGTCTTGAAAGGAGGATATAAGCTGAACATCAACAAAAGCAAAACGAGGATAATGGAATGTAGTCGAATTAAGTCGGGTGATGCTGAGGGAATTAGATTAGAAAATGAGACACTTAAAGTAGTAAAGGAATTTTGCTATTCGGGGAGCAAAATAACTGATTATGGTCGAAGTAGAGAGGATAGCATTTCTGAAGAAGAGAAATTTGTTAACATCGAGTATAGATTTAAGTGTCAGGCAGTCATTTCTGAAAGTATTAGTATGGAGTGTAGCCATGTATGGAAGTGAAACATGGACGATAAATAGTTTGGACTAGAAGAGAATAAAGCTATTGAAATGTGGTGCTACAGAAGAATGCTGAAGATTAGATGGGTAGTTCACTTAACTAATGAGGGAGTATTGAATGGGATTGGGGAAAAGAGGAGTTTGTGGCACATCTTTACTAGAAGTAGGGACCGGTTGGTAGGAAATGTTCTGAGGCATCAAGGGATCACCAATTTAGTATTGGAGGGCAGCGTAGAGGGTAAAAATCGTAGAGGGAGACCAAGAGATGACTACAGTAAGCAGATTCAGAAGGATGTGGGTTGCAGTGGGTACTGGGAGGTGAAGAAGCTTGCACAGGATAGAGTAGCATAGAGAGCTGCATCAAACCAGTCTCAGGACTGAAGACCACAACAACAACAACACTGATCCTTGGAACTGGTTTTGTACATAGTTAGTTGTTAACCCTGTGGGTGGTTCAGTCTCATAATCATGTCGTATTGTCTATGAATGACAGCATTATTCTCAACCTGCTATGCCAGTTATTAGCATGCTTTCGCTCTTCAAAGTTACAGCAGTCTTCATTATCTTCTACTACTGTCTGGGTTTAGTACGTTGATCGACGGTTCTGCTGCCACGTAATGAGGAAACATAAAATAACCTCACACGGCAATTTAACCTTGTTGATAGGAAAATAACTTTTCTGTGGAAGTTAAGAATGTTGATACATTTTTTCATCGTCCTAGGTAAGTAGGTGTAGAAGCGGATCTCTAAACTAAAAAATCAAGTTAGCTTATTGTTGCGTGTAAAATGTTTCGTTTTGCTTCCGTTACTGTGAATTGCACTACTGGTGTATGTCGAACTACAAGGCTACATTGAAGCGCCAAAGAAACTGGAATTGACATGCGTATTCAAATACAGGCAGAATATGGCGCTGTGGTCGGCAACGCCTACATAAGACAACAGGTGTCTGGTGCAGTTTTCAGATCGGTTACTGCTGGTACAATGGCAGGTTATCAACATATAAGTGAGTTTGAACGTGGTGTTATAGTCGGCGCACGAGCGATGGGACACAGCATCTCTGGTGAGCGATGAAGTGGTATTTTTCCTGTACAACTGTTTTCCTTTTCGTAGTAATATTAACTTTTTTTAATGCCATATCACTTATGTGCACGTTTTTTAGCTGGTTGTGGAGTGTGGTTTCGCTCCGTAGACTTCAGTGTTATGAGTTAATAAATCACCTTATCTACAGGCTAGGTCCAAAAAGAGTTTAGAACTTTGGAAGTATGTAGAAATTTATTGAGATAACTTACAGACTCGGTAGACGTGTCATTTTGTAGCAAACAACTTCAAGTTTGATTCAAGTAGTGCACCCGTACTCCATTCCGCCACCAGGAGCGTCGGCGTAGTGCACAGTTAAAATGGCTACTTCCACTGATGCAGCGGATGCTTGATGTGTGTTTCGGCTTCATGAAACAAACTCAGCAACACTTACGCGGCGTAAATTTTCACCGGACACGCTAAAGAAGCTCCAAGCAGGCCTGCAATTCACTATCGGCACAAGAGATTTGTTGAGACAGGTTGTTCACTTCGAGGTGATAAATCACCAGGTGGCTCGCATGTTGATAATTATGTCGAACAGTTTAGGGAGAGCTTTGTCTGCAGTGTACAAAAAACAACGCGATGTGCATTTCGTCAGACTGGCATCCCACAAAAGAATGTTTGGCGAGTACTGCGTAGAGGTTTACACTTGAAATCATACAGATTCGCAATGGCACAGCACATTAGTGACGCAGATAGGATTGCTCGTGGGGAATTCTGTGCAGGAATTTTGCATGGGATAGAGAACGACGAGACATTCTGGGTCACTATAATCTTCAGTGGGGACTCCACGATTCATATTAGTGTCACGGTGAACACCCACAACTGTACAATATGAGACAACAAAAATCCACAGGTAACTCTTAAACACATTTGTGACAGCCCCAAAGTTAATGGATTTTGTGCCCTTATCAAACTGAAAGTGTAGAGGCCTTTCTTCTTTATGGAGAAAACTGTCACTGGCATTGTGTATCTGAATGTGGTTGAAAACCTTTTAATTCCACAGATCAATGAAGATGACCGAAGTGGGTTGGTTTACTACCAGTAAGAGGGTGGACCACCTCATTTCCTCATGGAAGTTCAATACTTCCTAGGTCTGTAGATTGGCCGCAAAGAACTAATTGCATGACCACCTCGCACCCCCGACTTGGCAGCACTAATTTCTTTCTCTGGAGGTTCATTAAAGACCGTGTGTATGTTCCTGCCGCACCAAACAATTTAGCTGATCTGAAAAATTGAACCTACGCCCGATTTGCTGCAACGAGTGTAGGAAGAAACTGATTGCTAGTGGGATGTTTGCCGCATCACAGATGGTTCTCACACCAAACCAAAATGACACTTGACACTTTTATGCCAGCCGCGGTGGCCGAGCTGTTCTAGGTGCTTGACTCCGGAACCACGCGGTTGCTACGGTCGCAGGTTGGAATCCTGCTTCGGGCGTGGATGTGTGTGATGTCCTTATGTTAGTTAGGTTTAAGTAGTTCTAAGTCTAGGGGACTCAGATGTTAAGTCCCATAGTGTTCAGAGCCATTTGAATAATTTTTTTGATACTTTTATGTGAAAATTGAGATTGTTTGGTACAAAATGACCGATCTACCAATTCTGAAAGTTATGTCAATAAATTTCAATATGGTTCCAAAACTGAAAAGTCCAGTTCGACTCACCGTGTATAGAAGTGTTGCTCGAAAATACTTCGTTACTGTATATTGCAGATACTGGTCCTCTTTAGTGGAAACGCAGAGACAAAAAATATGATGGACATACAGTGATCTTTTAACCCACCAACCAAACTCATGGCAATTAGCCATCTTAGGAACGGCGAAGCTGGCCTGCTGTTGGCCTACTGCTTTCAGGAGCAAGTAGTACACGCCAAACTAAGATGACGCTCGGCATTACGGCTGATGGGAGCGACTGTAGAGACATTTCCTATTTACAGTCCCTCCCATCAGCCATCGCACCGACTATCAACTTTGTTTGCACGGTGGCTAATGGGAAAGACTGTAAATAGGAAAGGCCTTTACGGTCGCTCCCATCAGTCACCGCGCCGAGCGTCAACTTAGATTGCGCGAATATTATGAAAAGTGAATGAAGGAATGTGCAACCACGAGTTGGCGACAATGTGTTGTACGTTCACCCCTTATCACAGAATATGGAGATGAGAAGCTTGCCCGATATTTTAAGTACGAAAAGTGGCTATATGTGGCAGATCTGACGACAGAGTACAATGCACGTTAAGACACACGTGTTTTTGAGCACATCTTTGAGCACACGTTCTTGAACGTGGGGCTCCACAGCAGCCGACACCTACGTGGTCTCAAGCTGCCCGAATGACATTGTGAATTACTTCTGTAGTGGGAACAAGATCATCGAAACTGGGTCGTGGATTAATGTAAACGTGTCACCTAGTCAGTTGAATCACGTTTCCCCTTACATCACATCGACATTTGCATCCAGGTGCTGTTATTCAGACTGCTGGAGACACGTAAGGTTACTACACTACTGGCCACTAAAATTGCGACACCACGAAGATGACGTACTGCAGACGCGATATTTAACCGACAGGAAGAAGATGCTGTCATATGCAAATGATTAGCTTTTCAGAGCATTCACGTGTTTGGCACCGGTGGCGACACCTACAACGTGCTGACATGAGGAAAGTTTCCAACCGATTTCTCATACACAAACAGCAGTTGACCGGCATTGCCTTGTGAATCATTGTTGTGATGCCTCGTGTGAGGAGGAGAAATGCGTACGATCACGTTTCCGACTTTGATAAAGGTCGGATTGTAGCCTATCGCGACCGCCTTTTATCATATCGCGACATTGCTGCTCACGTTGGTCGAGATCCAATGACTATTAGCAGAATATGGAATCGGTGGGTTCAGCAGGGTAATACGGAACGCCGTGCTGGATCCCAACGGCCTCGTATCACTAGCAGTCGAGATGACATGCATCTTATCCGCATGGCTGTAACAGATCGTGCAGCCACGTCTCTATCCATAAGTCAACAGATGGAGACGTTTTCAAGACAACAACCACCTGCATGAAAAGTTCGACGACGTTTGCAGCAGCATGGACTATCAGCTCGGAAACCATGGCTGCCGTTACCCTTGAAACTGCATCACAGACAGGAGCGCCTGCGATGGTGTACTCAACGCCAACTTGGGTGCACGAATGGCAAAACATCATTTTTCGGATGAATCCAGGTTCTGTTTACAGCATCATGATGGTCGCATCCGTGTTGGGCAACATCGCGGTGATCGCACATTGGAAGCGTGTCTTCGTCATCGCCATACTGGCGTATCCCCAGACGTGATGGTATGGGGTGCCACTGGTTACATGTCTTGGTCACCTCTTGTTCGCATTGACGTCACTTTGAACAGTGGACGTTACATTTCAGATTTGTTACGAACCCTGGCTCTACCCTTCATTCGATCCCTGCGAAACACTACATTTCAGCAGGATAATGCGCGACCGCATGTTGCAGATCCTGTAAGGGCCTTTCTGGATACAGAAAATGTTCGACTGCTGCCCTGGCCAGCACATTCTCCAGATCTCTCACCAGTTGAAAACGTCTGATCAATGGAGGCCGAGCAACTGGCTCGTCACAGTACCCCAGTCACTACTCTTGATGAACTGTGGTATCGTGTTGAAGCTGCATGGGCAGCTGTACCTGTACACGCCATCCAAGCTCTGTTTGACTCCATACCCAGGCGGATAAAGGCCGTTATTGCGGCCAGAGGTGGTTGTTCTGAGTACTGAATTCTCAGGATCTATACACCCAAATCGCGTGAAAATGTAATCACATGTCAGTTCTAGTATAATATATTTGTCCAATGAATACCCGTTTATCATCTGCATTTCCTCTTGGTGTAGAAATTATAATGGCCAGTAGTGTATAAATGATTGAAGCAATTTCATAATTTCGCTGTAGTTACTGTAACTGACATAATGTCACAAAACTGAACATTCATATAGAAGACCTGAAAAAGTTATATATTGTTGCAATTGGACTTCACATTGCAGCTGTTAGCAATCTGGCAACAGGCGTCGAGAAGACATTTTGTGCTGCAAAAGCATTCACATCATAGTGCAAGGACGCTTGAGAGCGAAGTTCAACAAAGCTCCACCGACTGCCAGCTACATTCAGCGATGCTATACGCAGTGTAAAGCTTCAGGATGCCTTTTCAAGGGGAAATAAACGGATCGGCTTACGATGAGTGAAAAAACGGATGACTGCAGGTGGATGACTTTCGCTCGCAGCCGACAGTAGTCGACCGAAAGAGTAAGTGTATAGCTGAACATACCACAACCGATCGTTAGGAAGATCTTCTACATCTGCATCTACATCTACGTCTACATCTACATCCATACTCCACAAGCCACCTGACGGTGTGTGGCGGAGGGTACCTTGAGTACCTCTATCGGTTCTCATATTCCAGTCTCGCATTGTTCGTGGAAATAAATACTGTCGGTATGCCTCTGTGTAGGCTCTAATCCATCTGATTTTATCCCCATTGTCTCTTTGCGAGATGTACGTAGGAGGGAGAAATATACTGCTTGAATCCTCGGTGAAGGTATGTTCTCGAAACTTCAACAAAAGCCCGTCCCGACCTACAGAGCGTCTCTCTTGCAGAGTCTTCCACTGGAGTTCATCTATCATTTCCGTAACGCTTTCGCGATTACTAAATGATCCTGTAACGAAGCGCGCTGCTCTCCGTTGGATCTTCTCTATCTCTTCTATCAACCCTAACTTCATTTGTTTTCGGATTGCATTTCCTTATGATTCTTCCAATGAATCTCAGTCTGGCATCTGCTTTACCGACGATTAATTTTATATGGTCATTCCATTTTAGATCACTCCTAATGCCTACTCGAAGATAATTTATGGAATTAACTGCTTTCAGTTGCAGACCTGCTATATTGTAGCTAAATGATAAAGTATCTTTCATTCTATGTATTCGCAGCACATTACACTTGTCTACATTGAGATTCAATTGCCATTTCCTGTAACAAGCGTCAATTCGTTGCAGATCCTTCTGCATGTCAGTACAATTTTCCATTATTACAACCTCTCGATATACTACAGCATCATCCGCAAAAAGCCTCAGTGAATTTCCTATGTTATTCACAAGGTCATTTATATCTATTGTGAATAGCAACGGTCCCACGACACTCCCCTGCGGCAAACCTGAAATCGCTCTCACTTCGGAAGACTTCTCTCCATTGAGAAGGACATGCTCCTATTAAGGACATGACTGAAGCTGAAGCCTTATCCTTTGCAACTGCTACAAGTCATGACTCCCGATGACAAAGTCATATGCTTTAATTTTCGGCAGAGTTGCAGCAGCTTGTGGAAGGGAATACGTTTTCTGAGAAATTAGTTTTCAGTGAGGAAGCAACATTTTTTGTGCAGCCACAGTGAATAAGCACACTATGTGAATCTAGGAGACAGAGAATCCCTACGCCACCATGCAACACATTCGAGATTCAACCAAAAGTTAATGTTATATTTACAGTTACGGTTCCGTTTTCTTCCGTCAAAAGACCGTTACATGGACACGTATACTCGGAAATGCTTGAAAATTGGCTCGTTCAGAAATAAGAAACTGAGAAACTGATGGATCGGTAATGGTGGCGCTGGTGATCAGAAGTTGATGTTATAGCCTCCATGCTCTCGCGACCTAAACAAAAATTATTATTATTTTTTTTTAGTGTGGGGATTTGCGAAAGGTTCAGTGTGTACGCCTCCTCTGCAAAAATATCTAACAGAGCTGCAAGCTCTTAACAGTTATGTTTTAGAACGGATTAACAAGGACGTGCTGTGCTGAATGTCCGAAGAACGTGATTATCGAACTGATATCTGCAGAATCAGTAGGTCGGACGTTCAAAAAACTTTTTGAGTTTTTCCATGTGTGTGAAAAACTCTGTCACATCATGTCAAACAATAAAGATAGAGCAAATCTATGAAAGCAGTCCAATCATTTCTAACAATCGTGTACACTGCACCGAGGACGCAGGCAGTATTATGCTGAAGGGGACATTCACCTACGTTTCAATGGAACCTAAGGCAGTAATCGAAGGCACCATGATAGCTATGGCCTATGTCAACATTATTATGGACTGCCTGATTTACTCTCAGACGGTGATGGCATATTCCAGCAGGTTAAATGTCCGTGTCACAAGGCCAGAATCGTTCTACATAGTTTGAGGAGCATAACAGTGAACTCACGTTCATGGTTTGGCCACCAAATTCACCTGATCTGAACCCGATCGAGCGTATCTGGTGTCCTGTCGCGGCCTAGTCGTCCAGAAACCATCAGTCTATTATTTACGAGGACTGAGTGACCTGTGCGCAGACATCTCATGCCACATGCTTTCAGAAACCTGATAAAAAATTATAGAATCCGTGCCATGCACAGCAGCAGAATAGCTGTTGTCTTTCTTTCAATGTAGACCAGCATAACAATACGCATTTGGTCATAATTTTTTGGTTTGTCGATGTATAACATGTATATTGAACGTAAAGGATGGATGTTCATATGCGAAAAAGTGTTGGAAAAATTCACCTATTTATATAAGAGTGCGATCAAAAAGTTTCTGTTCGAAGGACCTACAGTTCAGGAAATTTGCCTTGAGCATTGGGGCAATCACCCCACCAACGGATCATTTTGATATCCATGTGGTAAAATGCCGTGTCCTGTTGTGTGAAGAAGTCCATCATGTCAGCTGCACATCCTCATCCGGCAGGAATCGTTGCCTCTTCAAATACGTTTTAAGGGATCAAATGTGTGATAAGAACGTAAGTAGGGATCAGCCCTAAAGGGTGAGTCCTCGAATGTCTCCTATTTGAGTTGGCCTAACGTCTGCATTACGACGTTTGCGATTTGTTGATAGCGTTATGATAAGCACCCTGGAACTTGGCACACAATTCCACAACGGTGCTTTTCGACTGCCATGCTGCTCCATGCACATTCTCTATTCTCATGGATGTGTACTGGTGTTTGTCTGGTAAGACAAATTTGTCGTCCACTTCTTTGTTATGAACAGTAGCAAAGACAGTATGACTCTGCTTGCGTAGCGGCCTATTTTACACCTTATTTTAAATATGTGCAATAATGCTGAGCCAATTTTGTGTATATTTTGTGATTATGCCACTATGGTTTCATTATATTAGGATGTGTTATAAAACAGGTATGCTTCGTCATATTTTACATGTTTACAAATAATTTTTCCTCGTGGCTTATTTCATTGTTTCAAGATGTCACCTTTTCCACTAGTTGCATTTCATTTCGCATGTTTTGCTACAGATCTGAAGATGGTCATTGCTGAACGAAACTGATAGTTAAAGGACCAAACGTTTTGTGATAATTGATCATTTTGTAATCACTTAGTCAAAGGACCAGAAGTTTTATGATCATTGATGGAAATGAAAGTAATTTATTCATAATTTACTCCGCTGCTATATTTGTAATCACAATGATTATAAAACTTATGTCATCTTCAAAAAGTGCCAATTTTAATTGGGTTGTATTAAGTGGAATATCATTCACATATGAAAAGAGTAGGACTGTGGCCATAATTGTACCCTCTTCACTTCATTCATGATTTCTCTCTAGTTACTAGAATTTTCTTCTGTTCCATCACCATTTCAATTATTCATTTCAATTTGTTACAGTCACTTTTTATAAACATATTTTACAGAGTTACTGTAAGAGCTTTCATTCGATAAAATTTAACCTCCTCTTTAGAATGGCGTCAAGATGTACAGAGTCAAATATCTTTAATACAACTCGAAAAGTACGAATTGATGATGATTTGTTATTTATGTCTTCTCATATTTAGTGAGTAAATGTATAAATAGGATTCTCAGCCGAGCAACCATACTAGAACTCAAACTTTGATGTTCTAAGTAAAGAGATTCTACTTAAAACTGACACTAGAGTACATTTGTTTCTCGAATATTTTAAGAAAACATGTAATAAGGTACGTGGCTGACAATTGTTTTGTTTTTCGTCATCTTTTTTATGGAAAAGAGTTTTAAGCTTCTGGAAAAATTCCTTGTGGTAATTCTGAATCATGTAGACCATGAAGGATATGACTCATTAAGTTACAACTCTTCAGATTTCTGTTCGTAAATCAACACGTTGTGAGCTTTAATTTCGGACACTTTTATAGTTATAGGAATAACTGTGATAGATTTAGATGCTATCTGAAGTTGCTCAATATTTTTGAAGATGGGCATTTTCAATATGTCCCTTTGCTTTTCCAATTGAATTATTTAACACTATCTTTGCGGCAACATTTAGTAAATTATTAGGACATTTAATAAAATATATATGAGACAGTGTACAATCATTCACTTTAATTGTGATATATAATGTGCAGTGGCTTGTTGTCCTTCCTTCTGCTTCACAGTTTTCCACTTTAGTTTTAATTCAGTTGTCAGCATTATTTTTTTTGTTAAACAGTTCTGCACATTTGAAAAACTTTCCCCAATATAATTTTGATTTGTGATATATTGTAAAAAAATTGTAGCTACTGTAAAAGATATGCGAATTTTCTTTTTTTCCAGTTACAAGTTACAAGGTAGCTTCACACAGTTTACTTTTTCTTTAAGTGAGGTCCTCAGCAAGTTTTGAGACAACTTTTCGAAATAACAATACATATTCAACAAGAAATATATTTAATTTTACATTACAAAATTTATCTATTCAGTACATGCCTCATACCATTCTACACTCCAGTCTATGGCAGCATAATTCACATCAATATAATATGAATTGTTACTGAAGGTAGTATTTTTAAATTAAGAATCTTGTGGACTGTCTCCTTTGCAGAATTGAGGATGTTATAAAGACTAGAGAAGGTGTTACTGTGTGGTAGTATAATGTTTTCTGGAGCTGACAGATTTTTTGACCAGCATACTTATAATGGTAACTGATGTCTTAGGTAGTCAAGTATGCAATACCGCTCCATCTACAGGCTTCATCTAATGAAATAATACATCAATCGCTGCCCTCAAGATGTTTCTTCAGTTTATTTCTGAGTACGCCATAGTTGTACTCATTAATGAGTTAGTCTATCTTCAGGTGTAGTTGGAACGACTTTATAAACAATGTATTTTACGAGTCACCATGAGAAAAATCCAGAGGCGTCAAATCTAATGAACGAGCCGGCCACGACACATCTCCTCCCCGTCCAATCCAACGATTTGGGAATTGTCTCTGCAACTCATTTCTAGCCGCCAGCGAAAAATGTGCTGGACACCCATCGTGTTGATACCACATTCTGTTCCTTGTCCCGAAAGGTATTTCTTCCAATAACAGACCTAACCTTTCTTGCAGGAATGTAGTGTACTTCCTACCATTAAGATTTCCTTCGATGAAATAGGGGCCTATAATTCTGTCCTCCAGAATCTCACACCATACATTCACCGAGCACGGTTTTTGGCGAGCAACTTGCCGCAGCCAACATGGATTTCCAGTTGTCCAATAATGCATGTTATGCAAATTAACATTTTAAAGGTTCGTGAATGTAGCTTCTTCAGTAAATAAAATCAAATTAATTAATGAGTCATTCCTCAGAATCTGAAGTTGAGTGCATCGGCAGAATTCAATGCGACGCATACAATCCGTACCAGTGAATTCTTCGTGGAGACTGATATGGTAAGGATGATATTTATGGCGATGCAGAACACGAACAACAGAAATCTGGTTCATGCCAGATTCCGTGCGATTAGACGTGAACTAAGACAAGGATCTCGAACAACAGTGGGGAAGAGCACCAGTTTCCGTTTCTTCGTTAGTAACTTTCCTTTGCCAGGTACGTTTCCGATGCGTTAAAGAGCCAGTTGTTCTCAATTTATCGTACAAATATTTAAATGTACGACCTGTAGGATGAATACATGATTCACATTCGCTTGATTCGACGATACTAGACTTACTGTTCCTATTAGTGTTGTATTGCGAAACCGTCGAATGGTGTTTACGTGTCAACGTCACGTTAGATAGATACGCCGTATTCGGCGAGGATTTACTATTTTCACGTTGTACGAGAGAGAATTGTCAGAGCATGTGGTTCGATAAGTGCCGAAGAGATAATTAATACCACTCAATCCATGATAAGAAGAGTGCAGCACTCATTCATACCAATGGTCATCACTTCGAACATCTTCTGGAACTGGACGTTCATGCCACCTTTCTGACCTTCGTTGACCTTCAAACACTTTACCATTACACATGAATGGAGTCGCCTCGATAGCCGCTATCAGAAAGTAGGTAACAAACTGTAGCACTCCATTTAGAAAACATAGTTGACCTTCATATCCCTGACTCGACCTCACCTAGGAACAAAACATCAACGTCATATTATGGATCCCGTTTTCCCATGTAACATTTGTCCCATTCACTTTTCAGCTACTATCATACTTTCGGAGTTATTATAGGTGGCAATAGTTAGTGACTAACCCTGTATACCTGATTCGTCGCCTTCTATAATTTAATGGTGTAAAAACCCTTGAAATAAAATTTTCTTTACTGCCCTTAAGGATGTAGGTTCGTGCCTTGCTATGTGAAATTTTCTTTGAATTCTGTAATATGCACTGATATGCGATAGTTTACTTTCTGTTTGTGAGGGCCACCTATTTTAATACGATTATCCAATTTGCTATAAATCTTTTCTCTGCATGGCAGTAGAATGCATTTTAATAGTCCAGTCTATAGTAGTGTTGTTCTATGGAAATATTTTCGAGGGTATTTCTGTCCATTTGTAAGGACTGAATGCACTGACGCATGCATTCATCTGTATGAACGTTGAATAGAAACATATTGTGTGTCAGTTCAATACATTCTGAAGTGGACACTGTAGAATGATAGGTCTAGAGTTTCACTGGTTTTGGAACAGTGGATGCGTGCATGTAATCATCCAGTCTGTGGACAGAATCTTTTCAGTCTTCTATACAATGGGAAATGCCTAAGTGAATTTTGGAGGCGTTCTTTCCCATTAGCATGTATTATAAATTCTCTCGCGACTATATTCTAGATCTATAAAATCATTATGACCTTTAATTATCTCACGTCTAAATGGGAACGTTTTGCAACCCACACTGTGCAGTTCTTTGACAACCACCCCCATCATTATAAAATTATACGACATGTGAGTATTTCTGTGGTAGATGAAACTATCTCATTATTATGCGCCGTACTGCCAGTTGTCTGCAAGAACACAAGTTGTTTTACACATTTGAGCAAATCTCTAAGACCGTTTTAGTGATTATACATCATACGGTTTGACGTTTCTAACATGTGACGCGTTGCCCCTCTTTGAGTTACTTGTTCTTGATGTTGGTTTTGTACTCTGAAGATATGGTTCAACTTGCCTCCCCCTCTATGTTTAATGAACGTTGTAATTTTCAGGATTTCACTATTTTACTTTAGATCTTCGGACATACCAACTGACTAATTTTCTGGTTTCGTCTGTGATTGTCGGTAAATAACCCAACGTTAGGGATCACCTAAAATTTTTGTACTGACATCTGTAAGTTAAATCTAACTATCTAACTTTATGACTTAAGTGAGTTTTGGGAGTGGTGTCTATAATACCACTTCTTCTTAAAGGATTCTGTGATAGTCTTTTATACGGTAGTTGCTCGGAAAGATTTACTAATGCTAAGGGCGTTCTCTCTATTCACCTGTTCATTGCAAATGTGAATTGCTGGTACATTAATGACCGGTGTAGCCGCCAGAATGTTGAATGCAAGCATGCAAACGTGCATGTATTGTGCTATATGGATGCCAGATGTCAGTTTATGTGGTGGAGTTCCATGATTGTTGAACTCTGTCAGTCAATGTAGGGACAGTGAATGCCATTTGTGGATGACGCTGGAGTTGTCAGGTAATGTATACGTGATTGAGCAGGCCAAGGCAACATGTCGACATTCTATAGAGCATGTTGGGTTACAACAACAGTATGTGGGTGAGCGTTATCCTGGTGGGAGACACCTCCTGGAATGCTGTTCATGAATGAGAGCACAACAAGTCGAGACATTGCAGAAAGAATTGGCAGGAATGTAGCCACTGTACATCAATACTGGCAGTGGTGGTCACGTGAATGTGTGATAGCTAGAAAACCGGGGTTCAGGTGGCCATGTGGCCCAACCTACAGGGAAAACCGTCGTTTGTGGAATGACAACGGGAGTGCTCCTCCCCTCCCTCCCCCCCCCCCCCCCCCCCAGACCATAACTCCAGCTGTAGGTCCAGTGTGTCTAACAAGCAGATAGATTGTTTGCAGGCCCTCAACTGGGGTCCTTCTAACCGACACACAGCCATCACTTGCACCGAGAAAGAACCAGCCTTCATCAGAAAACAAAACAGACCTCCGCTCGGCCCTCCAATGAGCTCTCGCTTGACACCACTAAAGTAACAAAAGGCGGTTGTTTGGGGTCAGTGGAATGCACGCTACAGGGCGTCTAGCTCGGAGCTGTCCTTGAAGTAACTGATTTCTAACAGTTCGTTGTGTAACTGAGCTGCTCATATTGCTACTGCAGATGCAGTACGATGCAGTGACATTCTAGAGTGACATCACCTCCAATGCGAAGGGTAGCTAATGCTCAGGACCGTTAGAACGTGTATTTAAAGCAAACGTAATTTGCAAACTTATAGTGACTCTATAGCGCCACTATTATGCAACTGATGCGGAATATGACATCTTTCAGATGTACAAACACGCCTACCAACTCCCGTTAATGTCGCACAACTTATTCTTGGGGTCGCGTCTTTTTCTCTGTCAGTATATTTCTGGAAACAATAGACAGAGGATGATGGCATGGCATCCTAGCAGACTTTTAGCATGATGATATGTTTGGTAAACTGGCACTTGATAACACACATGTACTAACTCGTTGTAAGCTCGTCTATACTCACCCTTGCTCGTATTTTGTGCTTTGTCAATTTGTAAGAAGCCATCCTTACTTTGATCCCAACAGCCAGCACTGATGTTTCTGAATTTGTTGAAAGACATTTCCGGCTCAATGTGTCCCTCAAATATTTGATTCGTAATTTTGGTATTTTGTATAAAGACAAAATTGAGATTAGAACTACCGTGGGACAGTTATTAGGGCCATCAAGAAAATGTTTGAGAAACATCCACGATTGACGTAGACAGTACTCATGTACCAATCTTCGAAAAAAAATAGAATTTTCAAAGAGGTCAGAGGATTAACGCAAAATATAGAATATTGAAGTAAAAGATGAAAGAAGCAACAGTGAGAAAGTAATGTAATATAAGAACCAGTATTCTTAACATTAAAAAAAAAATTGAAAGAAACTATAGCAAAAATAACGAACTTCTGGGAGAAAAGAACTGGAACACAGAAATCGTTGATTACGGACAACGTAATAAGACTAATCTTAGAAAGGTATCAATCGGACAAATAAATCCAACAGAAGCTCAAGGTGAAAGCCGTCAGACAAACATGCAGAGTGACTAAGCAACAGTGGGTGAATGAGATATGTGTTGATATAAAAAAGCCATAAAAACGGATTGATCAGTAAAGTATACAGAAAGATTACGGAACTGCAAAGTAAGACATGTAAAATATCATTTGTCACAAGAGATAAATAATGAAACCTACTACTGATAGCCTGCATATCGATGGAATATTTTTACGAAATCCAAGAAGAATACATCAAAGAGAAGTGAAAGGATGTGAAGTAGGCCCACTAATTATGAAAATGAAATTTGGAGCAACACTGGAAGACCAAAGAAATCCCCAGTTGCAGATGAGCTGCTTGCTGAAATCTGGTAAAATAACGGAACAAAATGAAAGTTGAATTTTTCAAGATTGAAATCTATTGCTAAGAAAATGACTCTTCTAAATGATTTTCTAGAGCGTAAATCTATACTTATTCGTTAAAGGGGAGGGGGGAGGAAAAGACATTCGAATTTCTATAACGAATATTAAAAAGGGGATTCAACAGACTAATCCAATTGAAGAATGGTGAGTCTTATTTTATACGTCATAAAAACACTCACACTCACAATAAAAATATAATTAAATGGTAAATGTAAACAGGAGTTGAAGACCAGTTTATTTTTAGACGGAAACGGGATTAAGAGCAGCTATACTAGCACTCAAGAGCTTGCAAAAAGAGAAGCCATGAATGAAATAAGGATACTGACATAACTTTGATTGACCTATGAACTGTAAATGACAGCTTTAGCAGCACCGTTCAGGATCATGAAAAACAGAAATGGTTTAACAACGTTATAAATAAACAATAACTGAAATGTGAGGATCGAGATGAACGAAAAGTAAACATTAGGAAAGGGCTATAACGAGGTTGCTCATTATCAGTATTTTTGTTTAACCCTTTCATTAAAAAATCTGCATAGAACTTCATAAAAAAACATATGAAATTAAAACAAAAGGAATAGCTTGTTGTGATTCGCATAACGGTACGCTGACAGATATCGCCTGAACGCCGTCAGCAGGACCGACCTGCTTCCACATACGTATGCAGGCCACTGCCGCAATTCAGTGGCGGTACAGTGGACCTTATGTTTGAACCACGTATAAAACACCCGGGAAAGCGGGGATTAGTGCAGTTTTAAAATGCAGTAACTTTTAAGCGAAACATTTTCCAGGCTCACAAGCAGTACATTATTTTTCAGTATTGTGACAATAAAAATGATTTAATGCGGTCCGTAATTCTGCTACCCTCGCGTTGCTTGTAGTTTTACTGCAGCCAGTTGCAGGTAATCATAGTTCTACGTAATATATTCGGAACTACTGCTGTAATACCAGCCCTCTAAAATTTTTTTGAAGTCTGCTGTGTCAGTGGCAGCAATCGCTTGACATTTTAGTTTTATGATGGCTATAAAGGAGACAGATGCATCCGATAATAAATGAATATGGGAGACGCACTCCACTGCCATTCCCTCTCATGCTCTCTTCTACTCACTGTGTAAAATGGCAGATTTCCTTTGAGAACAACGTCATGAGGCTATTTACATATGAAGCAGAACCATCTGAATAGGCACAGCTCTTTTTAATATTAAGATAAATCTGCCATCACCACACAATCACCATTAGAATCATCACCATCGCCACCACCATTACTACCATCACCATCGCCACCATCACCACTACCACCACCATTATCACCATCACAACCACTACCATCCTTCATCACCTCCTCCTACTCCTCAAAATCATCATCAGCCACTTGGCATCCCCTGCTGGTCAGCGGCCTTATCGATATCTTTTCATGTATAATGGTCTTCAGTTATACCTATGCATGTCACTCCTGTCCACGTTTTCTGATGTCATCTACCCACCTTCCATTTCGTTGATGTCTCTGTCTTTTCTTACGTTTTGGAACCCCAAAAAGAACATCGATTTGCCTGATGACATGCATCACCCTATCATAGTGATGTACGTGGTGTGACAATAAATTAAAGAGACTGGTGTGAAAAAAATGTTCCTTACCGTTTTAATCAAGTTTAGTGTTGTCTCCTTCGAAGTAGTTCCCTTATGATTGCACACACTTTTTCCAGCGCTTCTGCCATTGATGGTAACATTTCTGGAACTCATCTTCTGTAATATCCTTCAAGACCCTCGCCACAGCTTTTTGGACAACTTGTGTTGTTTGAAAATGGTGTCCGTTGACCGCCGTTTTGGCTCTTGGAACTAGAAAAAAGTCACACCGAGTGGTATCTGAGGAATAAGGTGGCTGTGGTAGTACTGACTTTTATTTTGAGGTTAAAAATTGTTGAACTGACAGAGCAGTATTGGATGACGCTTTATCGTGATGCAGAATCCAATTAATAGCAATGTTGGCATGGACAGGAAGAATTCTTGTACGAAGTCTTTCTAAAATTTCTTTGTAGTAATATTGGTGAACGTTTTGTCCAGGAAGCACCCACTCTTTATGAACAATTCCCTTGGAATCAAAGAAGCACTCACTTTTCACTTTGACATGCGAGCTTTTTCGTTCTGCCTTCACTAAACATTTTATGCCAATGAAAAACTTGAGCTCTTGACATAACACCCTCTCCAAAAACCTTCTGAAGTTGTCATCACGATTTTTGCCAATTGAACGCAAAAAGAAATGGCATACCTCTGCACAATATTATGTGGTTCCATTTCCGTGACGAGAGACACAAACACGTGTTACCTTATTACAGCACAACTCATGACTGAGCAGTTGCATCGATGTGCCGCTTGGACTAAAAGCAGCTTATAGACCAAGGTCAAAGATATTGTGCCTACACAAGCCTGCAGGGTTGCCATATCTTGCAAAGAAATTCAGTCTCATTACTTTGATGTCGCACCTCGTATCCATGTCCATTTCCTGGTCCATTTGTCTGCTTTCCCGTATTTTCTACTAATTTCCAACACACATCTCTCCACTACTCTCTGAGAAGCACACAGATTTTAAATGTTATTGCACTGAAATTAATGCAGATAAGCAGTAATAACAGTCCATTAATATTCTAACACTTAATTAGTGTAGCACACCTAGACAGAGCAATGTCAATTAAATACCTAGACATAACATTGCAATGTGGTATGGAAAAAAGTAGCATGTTACACCAATCGCAGGGAAGGCAAACAGTTGACTGCGGTTTATTGCGAAAATTTCAGGAAAGTGTCGTTCATTTACCTGATACAGAACACTTGTGTGACCCATTCTACAGTACTGTCACTAAACATTTTATGTCAACGAAATACTTGAGCTCTTGACATAACCCCCTCTCCAAAACCCTTCTGAAGCTTACTGTAAGTTGTCGTCACGTTTTCACCCAATTTAACGCAAAAAGAAATGGCATACCGTTGCACAATATTATGTGGTCCCATTTCCGTGACGAGAGACACAAACACGGGTGCCGGCCATGGCGCAGCTCATTCTTGTGAAGCCCGCCAGATTTAACTCATAAACAGGATGGCGGCTTTTGCTCACCTGCAGTGTTGGTATACAATCCATCCTGTTGTGTGGAACCAGTGGGAGGACATACGATACAGCACCCACTGGTCTGTAGTGAAGGTAAATGCAGTTGCAGGATATGGCAGATTGAACCTACTGGTATCAAATCTAGCAGCACGACTCCTTCTAACTTCAAGGTCTTCCGTTAACCCGAGCATGTGAGGACCCCAAGGGCGTTTAAACATCCTGGGGAGGGAGGGAGGAGGGGGATGTGGAAACAGTGCAGTCATTATCGTCATGCGAGAACAGAGCGATTCTATCTGACGATCAAAAAAACATGATCATTGGCTTTCAGGCTAAAGGTGGAAGCATAAACTATACACGTGCAAGCATGGTTAAAGTATACCGTGCATGGCAAAGTGGCTCTATCGAAAACTGCCGCCGAGGCTACTGTTGTGCACCAGTCGCCATAGATTACCAGGGTGAACAACGACTGTGGAGATATATACAAGCGAACAGACGTGCAACTGTGAGCAAGTGAGAGCCCAGATAAACCAAGAGGCTACCAACATTAGCCATTCAGTGAACGTTGCTGTGTATGGTCCTTTGCAGCAATCGCCTGATTTATGCACACATGCTGATTGCTGTTCATCAGCGACCAATACCGCAAATGGTCGTCCACTGATTGGCGACGGGTGGCCTTTTCAGATTAATCACGTTTTATGCTCGGTCGGACAAACGGTTGTTGGCGTGACCAGCCCAGCAACAATGGAAGGGCCCAGGCAAGAGGAGGGAGTGTTATTGTCTGGGGAGAATTATTCCCTGAGTGGTCTCGTCATTCTGTAAGGCACAGTTGATAAACACAAGTATGCAACTATTCTTGGGGACCACGTCCACCCCTACATGCAGTTTGTGTTTTCCTTGGTATGATGCATTTACCACCAGGACAATGCAATGTGTCACACTGTTCGCAGTGCACGTGTATGGTTTGAAGGGGACCAGGATGAGTTTTCAGTACTCTCCTGGTCACCAAACTCCCCGGCTTAAAACCCAATCGAGAATCCGTGGGAGTATTTATACCAGGCTCTTTCTCAACCAAGAAACATGGCGCAGATGGTCACGTCACCGCAGTCAGCCTGTCTCCATATTCCTGTTGGTACCGCCCAGAACCTCACTAACTCTCTTTCTGTACATCTGCGCTGCAAAACATGGCTATTCAGACTTTTGACAAATGGTCACATTAATATGACTGAAACGTGTATGTCTTACATAGGTACTGGGAAGACAAGATAAGAGACATTAGTGTTCGTGCTGAGGCATAAACGTAGTTACTTTTTCCTCGCTCCAATTGCAAGTGGAACAGAAAACATGAAGACTAGCAGTAATATATGATATCCTGCGCCATGCATCATGTGGTGAAGTGAAATATCTATGTGCATATAGGTTGAAAATCTGACGTACATCAAACCCAGTCATACACTCTGATTTATAACCATACTATTCAGATATTTCAGAAATAGTCCATCTCATACATCCTGATTTAAAACTATATTATTCAGGTATTTTGGAAATTGTCCATCTCGTCATTGTCGTCAGCTGCCATAAACAAAAAGACTTACCAACTGATTCCATGATTTCATGGATAATTTGCAGTAATTTCCTTACGAAGTATTCATTCACCAGTATTTTGCTCTCATTGTAATTAGTCTCAAACCTACTTTCCAACATTCTATATTAATTATTTTCAGTAACTGTTAAGATTATCTGCACTAGAGGTGAGTGGCACACTGTCATAAGAAGAAAAGGTTATTTTGATATGTTCCATAAATGTATCACTTCTTCGCTTTTTCAGTTTAACGGTATGAAAAGGGGGACTCTTAGGAGCCATTTTGGTTGTACGATATCTCCTTGCCTGGCTTATCTTCAAGTTATCAGTTTCTGACCATTCTGCTGTTAATGGAAGTCATAACATAGATGTATAGATTCTTCAGTAAACTAACTGTGTGTATGCTGTTACTACAGGTTTCGTTAAAAAACTCAGCTACAAGACTAATCAAAATCAATGAATTCCATGCAAAGTGGTAATTCAAATTCATTGGTTCATTGTACAATTTCTTCCACAACTTGTAACTATCTACTTTTAGAGACGGCTTGCTCCTTGCTCTTTTTTCCCCCTATGTTATTTATCGTAGTTTTGAAGAAAATCTTGCTCATTTTGTGGAGTGGGCAGATGAGTCTATAGTTTTTTGTGGCTTTCCTGTCTCATTTCTTGTGAGTGAGAGTAATTACAGCACTGTTCCAATTTTGTGTTACTATCTTCATCAGTACACATTTTATAACCGAATATTCAAGTTCCTTTATTTTTTCCATCCACATTTAATCTTTTCTTGTTGAAACGCCGCTGTCTTCAGACGAATTTTCTTTGTTCGTATCATCATGGCTTTAGACACATCATCTGGCAGGACTTTCTCAATGTCATTATTTTCATTATGAACAATCTATGATTCTTATTACCACCTGAAATAGAAATGTATTTCAGAAATTGTTCAAATGTTTCTGTAACTTTCACTCTGTTGATAATTAGAGCAGTCTGCCATTTCAACTAGAGACATTTGGTGTGTTCCGAACGTTAGTTGCTGTTTTGTTTTCTCAATTTTCATCATCAAATTTTCATGTAGTCTTCCTAAACTACTTGAAAACATTTGAGAACGTTTTTTTTTTTACTTCTGCATTTTTTATCATGTTGCAACTGTATTTTGATAGAAACTCACGCCATCATTTTAATAGCTGCGTCGTTATATTTGAGACTTTCTTTTACTCTGCATACTTGCATCATATATTGTTCTGTTTCAAATAGTATTTGTTTCAAATAACTTCCCATCAAAATGTTTATATAGTTTTCATATAGTAAGATGTACTTGTTACTTAATACGAGGGCCGTTTTTTTTCAACTTCCGATAGGCTATAAATAAAAGACAAGTTCATAGAAAACAAATATTTTGTCACGAAAAGTTTTGTACACTTATGGTTACTTTTCAACATAATGATCGAAATGATTGAGACATTTATTGTACCTGTGGACAAGCTTTGCAGTACCCTCTTCAAAAAATGTTACCGCCAATGATTTTAAATGAGCATTTACGTTATTTTCAAGATCTTCGTTTGTTTGGAAGTGCTGCACTCCTACCCACATCTTCAGTTCAGGGAAAAGGTGAAAGTCTCTTGGTGCCAGGTCAGGACTGTACGGCGGATGATCGAAAATGTTCCATTGAAATTGTTCAAGGAGCCATTGGGTTGTGTCAGCAGTGTGAGGACGAGCGTTGTCATGGATCAACACAATTCCTGAAGTCAGTATTCCTCTTCGTTTGTTGTGATTGGCTCTCCACGAACGTTGTACAGTTTCACAATAAGCAGCTGCAGTGATAGTGCTTCCAGACTGCATAAACTCTACAAGCGACACACCTTTTTGGTCCCAAAACACGGTAGCCATAACCTTTCTGTTGTTGAATGTTTGTTTGAATTTTTTGGTTTGTTTAGTGAACTTGGATGCATCCATTGTTATGATTGTCATTTTGTTTCCGGTGTGTCGTATTGGATCCAAGTTTCATCTGAAGTAAAAATTGATTTCAAGAAATTCTCTCCTTCGTTGTGATAAGGTCAAGGAAATTCAAAGCTGACGCCATTCGGTGGCTTTTGTGGACGTCCGTCAAAATTTTTGGAACCCAACAGGCAGAAAGTTTTTTGTAGCCTAAAGGTTCAGTAACGACAAAGTGTATGAAACCTACGATTTTCTCTAACCATTCTGTCAACGCGTTCAACAACGTCGGCTGTAACGACAGACTTGCTTCCTTGGCCTCTACATCATGCATGTCTTTTCGGCCATCTAAACTTTCGGCACCATTCACACACTACACCGTCAGTCATTACGGTATTCTCCGATGAATTTCTGCAGCACTATTCCCTTCTGATTGCAGAAACTGAATTGTGTTGTTGTTGTTGTCTTCAGTCCTGAGACTGATTTGATGCAGCTCTCCGTGCTACTCCATCCTGTGCAACCTTCTTCATTACTCAGTACTTACTGCAACCTACATCCTTCAGAATCTGCTTAGTGTATTCATCTCTTGGTCTCCCTCTACGATTTTTACCCGCCACGCTACCCTCCAATGCTAAATTTGTGATCCCTTGATGCCTCAGAACATGTCCTACCAACAGGTCCCTTCATCTCGTCAAGTTGTGCCACAAACTCTTCTCCCCAATTCTATTCAATACCTCCTCATTAGTTATGTGATCTACCCATCTAATCTTCAGCATTTTTCTGTAGCACCACATTTCGAAAGCTTCTATTCTCTTCTTGTCCAAACTAGTTATCGTTCATTGAAAATATAATTATACAATTATCCCAAAACTGCACACATCACCATGGAAAAATTTTACCTCTTATTTGACATAAAGTAAAATGTTATGTGACTGGATTCATGATTTCCAGTCAGAGAGATCACAGTTCGTAGTAATTAATAGAAAGTCATCGAGTAAAACAAGTGATTTCTGGCGTTCCCCAAAGTAGTGTGATAGGCCCTTTGCTGTTCCTTATCTATATAATCGATTTGGGAGACAATTTTAGCAGCCGTCTTCGGTTGTTTGCGGATGACGCTGTCCTTTATCGACTAATAAAGTCATCAGAAGATCACAACAAATTGAAAAACGATTTAGAAAAGATATCTGAATGGTGTTAAAAGTGGCAACTGTCCCTAAATAACAAAAAGTGTAACGTCATCGACATGAGTGCTAAAAGGAACTCAAACTTCGATTGCACGATAAATCAGTCAAATGTAAAGGCTGCAAATTCAACTAAATACCTAGGAATTACACTAACGAACAACTGAAATTGGGAGGAACACACAGAAAATATTGTGGTGAAGGCTAACCACCGACTGAGTTTTATTGGCAGGACACTTAGAAAATGTAATGGATCTACACTACGCTTGTCCGTCCTCTTTTAGAATAGTGCTGTGCGGTGAGAGATCTTTACCAGATAGGACTGACGGAGTACATCGAAAAAGTTCAAAGAAGTGCATCACGTTTTGTATTATCACGAAATAGGGCGAGAGTGTCACTGAAATGATACATGGTTTGGGAAGGTCATCATTAAAACAAATGTGTTTTTCGTTGCGGCGGAATCTTGTCACGAAATTCCAATCGTCAACTTTCTTACTGAATGCGAAAATATTTTGTTGACACCGAACTACATAGGGAGAAATGATCACCATGATAAAATAGGGGACATCAGAAATCGTACGAAAGATACAGGTGTTCGTTATTTCCGAGAGCTACACGAGTTTGGAATAACAGAGAATTGTGAAGATCTTTCGATGAACCCTCTGCCAGGCACTTGAATGTAATTTGCAGTGTGTCCATGTAGATGTAGATGTCAATGTAAGTTATATGCTTGTTAGAAACGAAAGTTATGTTTGCTTAAAGTGTGGCCCAATTTTTATAATTATAAAAAGGAATTTAAGATTTATGATGGCAGATAAATTTTCTGTGAAAAGGTACTGATCCTCAAATTCTTTTTTAATTCACTTTCTGCAGAAACACAATTAGAGGTGGTAAAATTTTAACAGTATACGAAGGGTACACGTGAAGTTTTAATTAGCATATCGAAAAAATTAATCTGTGATTGTGAAACTTCGTGATGATGTTATCCCCTGTCTACGTAGTTATACATCCTTGAAAGCGACACATTTTTCTCCAAGATGAATGACTTGGCGGAGACGTTGGTTGTAGGAGACTGCTTTTTGGCAACGAGAACGAAGTTTCTCGCTACGACACCATCGTCCATAAAACTCTCGGTTCACTTAGTGCGTCACATTCTGAAAGTGTAATGTTGTCGCGTCATGCTTCGACGACCATCTACATTTTGCGTGGCGGTAAATTTTATAAGATGGCCGATGGAACGACGATGGATTCCCCACTCTCTCTCTGGCGGTGGCTAACTCCTTTGTGGAGTATTTTGAGAAACTTGCATCAAATTTGACTCCATTTTGCCCATCCTCATTATATCGATATGTTGAAGACACATTTATGGTCCAGCTACATTCGCAGAAGCTCTGGAGCAGTTCACCGATCATAAATACGATGCATCCGGACGTCCGGTTTACTGTCGAGACACAGAGAGAGAAGAAATCCTGCGATTTTAAGGTGTTTTATTTGAACGAAAGTCGGATGGGCTACTCGGCCAGTTCTGTATACCGCAAACGGACGCACACTAATTCACACTTCAGCGCACAAAGTTTTCACCATCGAGTGAGAAGAGAGCTGTTTTAAATACATAAATATATAGACGTGTTAATGTTTCTAACAGCGGATACCAGGGTTCCGAGATTAATCATCATTCCGAAAGAATGGCTATGCTTTCGAGACATAAAGTCAGCACTCTTCAAGAAACGAAAACACCAAAATCTCGAACAATAACTTGTAGATCTACCTGTTGTCTGTTGTGCTACAGCTAACAAAATAGCAATGGTCATACGAAGAAGACATCATGTATACTGGGAGGATCAGCCAAATAAAAGTTTGCTGTTCTCTGTCTCTCACTGCTATTCTCTATTCTAGGCTGGGTCGCAGAAGAAGAAAAGGCTACCGTTACTTGAAGAGCTTTAATACTGGCAAGAGTCCCTAAACGATGCAGATCTACTCTGATATATAACAATTACTTCTATAATTTCCTTAAGGTTCTTTAGTTTCTATCTAATTTATTAATCACTCATTGCACTTACTGGTCCACATAAGTTCCGCATGTGACAATGGATCTTCAAAAAGGAAATGCGACGGATAACTTTACTTAATTACTTCAACCCAAGAATCAGAATAGAGCATATAATTTTACTAATAAAAAGTTTTAGCTTATTCCTCCATAAGTGTATTGAGGATGAAGAACGGGACAGTAATATGGAAATCGTGATTCTCTTTAAAACATTCAGTCCAAATGAATTTTTGATCGACCAGGGGCAAATACACAAACGAAAACATACTCGTTCAATACATGAAAGGTATTCATAGTTGCGAATAAGAACAACCACTAACTGTATAGGGGGATGACGACAGTAAAAATCTGTACCCGACCGGCACCCGTACGCGCATTTCCTGCTTTACGCGGGTGATCCATTAAATGCTTTGGCTATCCGTGCACGATTCACGGCCACACCCAAGCTTTCATACGTCGTCAATCCTGCGTCACAAGCTATACCCGAACACACATTATGTAATTCCCGTACAGAGGAGGACATTTTACTTGAAGTTGCGGCCCGATATCGACGGATATATACGATATTTGAGCGCCAGCGCTGTTAAGAAAAACGTCGCATTGTTCCTTCGGACACGCATACACGAACACTGTATCCTTCTTCTTAATAACACAGGCACTGTAATATCGTATCACACTCGTTCAAACGTTTCCATCACCAATAACTAGTACGACGCCCACTGCATATTTAGAAGAGATCTAACTCAACACAGAGATCACAAAACATGAAAATTTTTTTTGTAGGTCAGGAATTTGTGTCTATCTAATGAATAGAAGGCAGCTGAATTTCAGTGTAGTCTGAGCAACAGGTCGTCCATCGTGCTACAAAAACAACTTGAATTTGGTATTGTGCACAAGTATCACATGAATGTGAAGGTTTGCTGAAAAGCTGATGAAGGTATGGGCTCAGGTTGACCAAGTTCTCAAACAATATAAAACCCATCAAATCACACAACTCGACAAGGATGAAAACTGAGATGCCCACGCAAGTATTCGTTCTGCCCAGCAAATGACATCTGTTTAATTACTCGTAAGGAACTGCTATTCGCTGTACTCTGAGTGACTTGTAGTTGCACACACCATGATTCACAGGAAGAAAACCAATTTAGTTACGAAATAAAAATCATCTAAAAGTTGCAAACTTACCTAGAATATAATTGAAGTAAAAAAAGGTGTAAGTACGAGGTGCATTCAAGTTCTAAGGCCTCCAATTTTTTTTCTCTGGACTGGAAAGAGATAGAAACATCCGCATTGTTTTAAAATGAGGCCGCGTTTATTGTCAATACGTCCCAGAGATGGCAGCACCGGACGGCAGATGGAATTTTACCGCCAGCGGCGAGAATGAGAACTGTTTTAAATACTTAAAATGGCGATGTTTTCCTAACTTGAACAGCGTGCAATCATTCGTTTTCTGAATTTGCGTGGTGTGAAACCAATTGAAATTCATCGACAGTTGAAGCAGACATGTGGTGATGGAGTTATGGATGTGTCGAAAATGCGTTCGTGGGTGCGACAGTTTAATGTTTGTGACAACAAACCGAAACAACCTCGGGCTCGCACAAGTCGGTCTGACGACATGATCGAGAAAGTGGAGACAACTGTTTTGGGGGATTGCCGAATGACTGTTGAACAGATCGCCTCCAGAGTTGGCATTTCTGTGGGTTCTGTGCACACAGTCCTGCATGACGACCTGAAAATGCGAAAAGTGTCATCCAGGTGGGTGCCACGAATGCTGACGGACGACCACATGGCTGCCCGTGTGGCATGTTACCAAGCAATGTTGACGCGCAATGACAGCATGAATGGGACTTTCTTTTCGTCGGTTGTGACAATGGATGAGACGTGGATGGCATTTTTCAATCCAGAAACAAAGCGCCAGTCAGCTCAGTGGAAGCACACAGATTCACCGCCACCAAAAAAATTTCGGGTAACCGCCAGTGCTGAAAAAATGATGATGTCCATGTTCTGGTAGAGCGAGGGCATCATCCTTACCCATTGCGTTCCAAAGGGCACTACGGTAACAGGTGCATTCTACGAAAATGTTTTGGAGAACAAATTCCTTCCTGCACTGCAACAAAAACGTCCGGGAAGGGCTGCGTGTGTGCTGTTTCACCAAGACACATCGAGCTAATGTTACACAACAGTTTCTTCGTGATAACAACTTTGAAGTGATTCCTCATGCTCCCTACTCACCTGACCTGGCTCCTAGTGACTTTTGGCTTTTTCCAACAATGAAAGACGCTCTCCGTGGCCGCACATTCACCAGCCGTGGTGCTACTGCGTCAGCGATTTTCCAGTGGTCACAACAGACTCCTAAAGAAGCCTTCGCCGCTGCCATGGAATCATGGCGTCAGCATTGTGAAAAATGTGTACGTCTGCAGGGCGATTACGTCGAGAAGTAACGCCAGTTTCATCGATTTCAGGTGAGCAGTTAATTAGAAAAAAAATCGGAGGCCTTAGAACTTGAATGCACCTTGTATTTACTGAAAGTAAACAAGGAATGGACTAAAATCATGCCATTGTCCACATGGCATTGCAGTTTAACAAAGCCACCGACTTACAAGTCCCTAAAACTAAGAAAAGCGCAAAATTCAATCTCACACTTCTAGCAATTACAGTACGTTTAATGAATTTATCTTACAGAATGAGATTGATTCCACTGTACGAACTACATGAAAAGTAAACTTTCTTTATGTTGCACAACATACGGAACCAGACTGACACACACACACACACACACACACACACACACACACAAACATACACACACCTGCGCACACACAAAGTACTCCCTACCAAAAATGTAAAAAATGATTGTAAATCCACTCAACACATTACTCCTACAATAATTAACACGATTTTCCTACTAATGGCCAAAAGACTGACAGAAAGATGGCTAACTACTGTGCAGTAAATAAAGCACATCCAACCTTCTACAGACTGTATTAATAAGGGCACACTCTTACCCAGTTCTTCCAGGAAAGTGTATCTAGCACAGTCCAAGTGCTAACCGCTTCTGCTCACTACATATTGAGGTTGCCTACCATAGGTATCTGTGGTACCCACTCGGCAACCTAACTCCGTCGAAGTTACAACTATTGGCAAGACTGTAACTAGCAGATCATAGATAGTGGCTACTCTCATGAAAACACAGATTCATTCTTATGACTCACGAACCCTGTGTCAAATTATAGATCGTGGGTACGAGGACACAAGTCTACAATTAACAATGAAAATACAGAGAATAATTCGACTCATTTGCTTTCTAGAGGCTTACTACTTTCACCAACAGGTATCGAGTGGCAGAGGAAAACAAAGAATCAAGATAGTTACGGTCTCAGGTTCATGGAGTTTACAAAATCCTTTGTAAGGGCGAAAACAACTACACCGTCAGTTCATCCGTCCCATTACTGGCTGCTAAGCAGAACACCAAAGAACTATTAAAAATAGTGGACTTGAAAAATCAACAGGGTCGAGGCACTGTCTCACAAATAAACACTGAATAAAGTCCATGACACTAAAATCTTGTCCCAGGCTTCTAGATTTCATGGTTTCTAACCAGCCATGCGAGGACCAAGGCCTCCACTTCTCTTGTGATTCCCATTTCTTTACACAGAGAAGCTCTATCATTTCGTCCTTCGTCATTCATAACTGTTTGACATAATTGGATGCGTCTGCGCCCTCTAAACACCACGTCATATGATGGTTAACTGTTGCCGAATACTTCCATCTACTTAACATAGGTTATTACAGAGTTCCCCCCTTAGAAAGAGGAAAATGAGTTCTATGGCGGCCGGTTATCCTGTGGTTATGTGCTGCAGCACACTGTAAACATCGCACTAAAATTGTGCCATTTCTCTTAGAATGTGAGCCGGAAATTGCACTAAAATCATGCCATTTTTCTTCGAATGCGAGCCACAGATCGCTCAAAAATTACGTAATTCCTCTACAAATGCAAGCTGATATCCAAGTAAAAGGGACGAAAACATGTTTTGTTGTGCTCTATTTACTGTAACTAGAAACCAATATTAAGTGCTGATATCATGGTCAGCCATGCTACGATCAACTCAGAGAAGGGATCCAGCTGTCTGTTTTCGACTGCCCATCCTCTGGTGTGACGTCATGCCTTCCAGCACTAACAGCCTCTGGTCTATATTTTTCTCGAAAGTGTGTGTGTTGCGTGTAGTATGTGTAGAGTAAGAGGTTTCTGAGGAGCAGTTAACGTAACGATGCTATTACCGAGTGGTGTACCATTCCCAGGCGAATAGGTTCTGCCCCTGCCATAGAGCCGTGGGAGCGTTCTGTTTTCCCTTTAAAGCTGTAAGATTCTTTGTGCACGTCGCTCTTTATGGGATCTATTTTCTGTGTGAGTGTGTGTATGCGTGCTGTTTCTTATACATTTCTTTGGCCTACTGTAAGAGGACGTGACGTCATTTACATAAAGCTGTTAGATGCAGGAATTTGCTTTAAAATGCTGAGTTCTTTACGTTTTTCGATTTCGGCCAAAGGTAGACGAAGGAGCCGGTGAATCGTTCGGGTGAAGAAGGCCTTTTTATATCGTGTAGGATGGCATGACGTGGCACTGATGATACTGACTCTACATGTAGGTTTTCTGAATATCGAAAACTTATGTTTGCTGTCAACTTTCTTAATAGTGAAGTCAAGGTAGTTAATGGAGGTCTCCTTTCCAAATTCCGTAGTAAAAATTGTTTTTGGGTGTATGCTGTCTGTTGCTTGGGCAGATGCGTTGACCTCACTAACGTTACCCTCTATCGGTAATAAAATGTTGCCAACGAACCATTTATAAGAAGTCGCTTTTTCTTTTAGCTGTGGAAACTTGGCAAAAATTTACATTCTACATTGTTCACCAAAATATCTGCTGAATTACGAGCTAGACTGTTACCCATCCCAAGTCCATCTTTTTCATAAAGTATTTTATCGTTCTACATTTTCGTGTCACTGTTCCATTCGCGACCAAGTCGCAGCATGTGAGAGGTTCAGGTTCGATAGCAATTCGTGACTGGCTTGTAGACACGATCAACGTAACTTCGGAAGAGATTCATACCACTTACTTCGATTCTGAATCGTATGTGTTTCATGTCGAGATTCTCGAACCGCTTCAGGTTGACAGGCTCCTTTTGCGTCATGAACCACAAGTCCATGTCACTCATCATTACGGTTTTAATAGCATAGTTCTTTTGCCAAACGCAGAGGTGGAATATACGAATGTCAGTGTGTTTAATCTTCCGCCAAAAGTTAATGGCAGTTTCCTCAACACCATCCTCTTTCCCTATGGTGACTTACGGAATATAAAAATGGTCGCTCAATATCGTTTACAAGTTTACGGTGCTGTTCGATACATGGACATAGTGGGAAAACGAAGTATCCCTTTTCATTAGCACGTGAGTGGATACCGAGTACATATAATTTGGACAGGACAGGTAGGAACCTGTTTTATATGTAATGAGAGTGGATATCACCACACATGTTGCCCGCGTCGTAACGAACGCCGTAAAAGGATAACTTTAGCGGACGTCGGTCCCCAAGTGAGAGCCCTTGTGTCTAACCAAGTTCCTCAGGAGCAGTGCGAATCGTGGTATGAGGGCCCTGGTGAATTTACGCTTTTAACATTGCGTATGGACTTTGTAGCTGTAGTTTCCACTTCGCTGCCACTTCCACTTCAAAGCAGGCATAGATGGAGGCAATAGGATGAGGAGATGATTGCTCTTCCTTTCTCTGCCCTATTGAAGAGATCCTGTTGGAGAACGTCTCTCCTCTCACTATGTTCAGACCGGACGATAACATGTCAGCTGCTGTTCAAGATCAGACTGCGTCTAGCACCCCCTCTGTTGTATTTCCCAAGACCGAGACCGCCTCTTCGCGATCGCATGAGAATGGACATGTTCTGGATCTCCATACTATGTCAACAAACCTGTTGGGCATCGCAGAGTCTGTAACGAATTACCACCATTCTTATGCACCCCTGCATGGGGAAAGCATGCTACATGCCGCTGCTGATCAGACCAGACCGGCACAAGTCTGCGAGTGGAACACGTGGCGACCATGAAAGACATACCATCAGCTTTCGTGTCCATTGATTCTCGGAAGCCGCACCGCCCACCTGTGGAGGGATGAGGTGTGACGAATCTTTCCTCTATGCCTGATACCGAATTTCTGTAGGACACGCCTCCCCCTCTCCATTACCGCCAACATTTCTGCATGCGGCCGTCACGTTCACGCAGACTCGCAATAAAACAGCCTTTCCAGCCTGAGCGTGCGGCGTCGCTAAAAAAGAAAAAAAAAAAAACCTGAAGAGATTGGATGAGAGGGATCCAGCAGTTTACATTCAGAGTCATCCATTGAAGATTCATCCGTTGATTCTGCCATTGACTGTGAAACACTACCTTAAGGGTCACTTGCAAGTTACTATCTGAATTGTTATGATAATGACTGCATACGGGTCCATGACTTTCATACGTTGAACATGATCGTAGACTTGCAGCGCTGGACAATTTATTTACGATTCAAGTGCAGATGTGATATTTTTTCAACGAATGTTATTTGATCATTTTTCCATTCCCGGTTTTTGTTCCTTCTTTAATGTGGTTCCTGAACTATCTACTGATACTACATTATTTTGCAGAGTGGGAATACCCCTGACAAAATTCGAATTAACGGCCGAGGGATAGGCTACTCTCATTGTGCCCTTACTTTAATTCTTCCTTATGCCTCTTCAGAGGCTGGCTATTATGAAGATCGAGTGCGTTTTTATTGGGAGGATATAATCTGTTTGGTTCGTAAAATCCTGCAGAAGCTTTGGGGGAGATTTTAATTGTGTTTTGTGTCCTATGGATCACACCGTCAGTTCTAAATGCAATAAGGAACTGGATGATCTGATGCGTGGATCTGTCACTATCCCACTACCTTCACGTATACTCATTTTGCAGTTACTTCCAGCAGATGATTCGATCCTTTTTACCTTTTCTATTCTTTACGTGAGCCACTGTTAGCAATGAACGTGATACACGCTTGTTTTACTGATTACTGTTTCGTAACTGTAACCTTAAATCATGTACCGCAACCAGTAAAACTTTATTGCTTCCCCTCGATGTTGAACACATCTCTCTTAAAAGAACCTCCCCTTGAGAGGCTTGGACCTGACGCTTGTGTTCCCAGTACCGTTGTCTTTCCCTTATGGTTGGTGGTCAGAGCATGCAAAACCGCTGGTCCAGAAAGCACTGATGCGTTACGGTGCTGACAGAGCGAGGTATCTGTGGCAGATCCAAGAATTTTATTAGTGCTTCTTACAACAAATTTACGAAGATACCAGAAAAGCTCCCTTATGAATTATGCATGTTTACCATATTAAGGTGAAGCTTCTTCAGTTAAAGTCTTAAGAAAGCGAAGGAGTCAGGGTGCGATCAAATGCCGCTCATTCCTACAGGATGAATAAATCTCCTTATATGACCTTATCCGGTTGCGGGCGTGTCGAAAAAGAGCGTGTATCGTGTCCCTCACTCACACCAATCGACTTGTACTGACGTCACAACGTGACAGTTACAGAGTAATCTGCACGGAAGCGCCAAAGAAACTCATATAGGCTTACGTATTCAAATACAGAGATACGTAAACTGGCAGAATACGGCGCTGAGATCGGCAACGCCTATTTAAGGAAACAAGTGTCTGGCGCATTTGTCAGATCGGTTATTGCTGGTACAATGGCATATTATCAAAATCTGAGTCTGAACGTGGTGTTATAGTCGGTACACAAGCGATAGGACACAGCACCTCCGAAGTAGCGATGAATGCTGATTTTCCCGTACGACTATTTCATGAGTGTACCTTGAATATTGGAAATCCGGCAAAGCATCAAATCTCAGACATCGCTGCTGCCAGAAAAATATTCTACAAGAACGGGACCAGCAACGACAGAAGAGAATCATTCAGTGTAACAGAAGTGCAACCCTTCCGCAAATTGCTGCAGAGTACAATGCTGGGCCATCAGCAAGTGTCAGCGTGTGAACCAGTCAACGAAACCTCATCGATATGGCGTTTCGGAGCCGAAGGCCCGCTCGTGTATTCTTGATGACTGCACGTCACGAAGCTTCACCTCTCGCGTGGGCCCATTTACACCGAAATTGGACTGTTGATGACTGGAAACGTGTTGCCTGGTCGGACGAGTCTCATTTCAAATTGTATCGAGCAGTTGTACGTGTATGGGTATGAACACAACCTCATGAATACATGGACTCTGCATGTCGGCATGGGAGTGTTGAAGCTGGTGGAGGCTCTGTAATAGTGTGGGGCGTGTGCAGTTGAAGTGATTTGGGACCCCTGATATGTCTAGACACGACTCTGACAGGTGACCGAACATAAGCATCCTGTCTGATCACCTGCATCCACTCATATCCATTGTGCATTCCGCCGGCCGGTGTGGCCGAGCGGTTATAGGCGCTACAGTCTGTAACCGCGCGACCGCTACGGTCGCAAGTTCGAATCCTGCCTCGGACATGGATGTGTGGGTTGTCCTTAGGTTAGTTAGGCTTAAGTAGTTCTAAGTTCTAGGGGAATGATGACCTCAGATGTTAAGTCCCATAGTGCTCCGAGCCATTTAAACCATTGTCCATTCCGACGGACTTGGACAATATCAGCAGGACTATGTGACACCCCACATGACCGGGGACACTCTTCTGGGTTTCAATACTTCCACTGGCCACCAAACTCCCCAGACAAGAACATTTTGAGCATATCTGGGATGCCTTTCAAATTGCTGATCAGACGAGACCTCCACCCCCTCGTACGCTTACGGATTATTGGACAGCCCTGCAGACACCACTACTTCAGCCATTAGTCGAGTCCATGCCACGTCGTGTTGGGGCACTTCGGCGTGCTCGCGGGGACCCAGCACGATATTAGGCATGCGTACCAGTTTCTTTGGCTCTTCAGTGTATAATTACTTTATCACCCTTCATCACATCGAAGCTGTTCGTACGATTTTATCCGATGCGTTAAGTGCTATCCTGAACTGAGTGGTTACTCCTGCAATAAATGATAAATTTCTAGGTCACCTTACTCGAGATGATATATATCACTTTATTGTTGGTTCACCATTGCAACAATCTGTAGGACTCGATGGGACTGCTAAGGAATTTTATGTACTTTTTTGGCCTCTTATAGGTGATACCATTAAACCACAGGTAAATGAGGTTATACAGGGGGTTTGATTCCCGACCGTTTCAAGGTTGGTATAAACGTTCTAAAGAAAGAGGCGCGTCCTGTCATTGATTAATTCAGCCTGATTGCGTTCCTTGATTTCGATTACAATACTGTTGCTGGGTGGTTAACAGCCATTTGTCGATGTAACTAGAGAAAATTATTGCACTTCACCAAAGCTGTGTACCGTCTTTTGTATTCAAATATCTCTGTGTGTGCAGCTACTGCAGTTTCTGGTGCTTTACCTTTTATTGATTGAAACAAACCATTTGATCGGGTCAGTCACAATTTCTTGATGCAGGCGTTCGAGGTGACCAGTCTCAATAATTCCGTGTGTCAGGTATTACCCAATCTTTTTACTGCTATTCAAGCGTCTATCGTGATGAATGGACAACTTGCTCCCCAGATTACAGTCCGAAAGCGCTTACTGAAAGGCAGCCTCCTCTCCATGTCACGTTTTGTCCTTGGGACCTCTGCTTTGCAGTGTTGCTGCCCAGTTATGATGATAGGGAGAAACCATCTCGGTGTGTGCGTGCACGGGTGATGTTATGGTATTGCTATGTAAAACCGATGACTTGTCCTTTCTGAAGGACATATTGGAATCCTTTTCTTCTATATCTGCGACCCGTATTAACGAAAGGAAAGAACTCTGTTTCCAAAGCATGGTTTTTATCATTCTATGTTCAACGGTAACTGCTCGTCACAAATCGTTGGGATTTCTGCCAGATGAAAACTGCTCCACTCAGTTGGCGAGAGGTGACGGATCGAAATCAACGAACATTTCGTGCACACAAACGCTGTTCCCTTAGCCTTCTTCACGAAGTTCAGGTCTTAGATTCTTACATTTTCAATAAAAGTGTAATGTTTCACAAATAATACCACTCCCCGCAATAATGGCACTGAAACTGATGGAGTTTTCCGATCGTTTCCTATGGATAATTCATTTTTTAGACCGATATCAAATGGTAGTGAGGCGCCGTCCCTTTGGAGGATAGGGACTTCGCAATGTCAATATAAAGGCTTCAATATTGTTTGTACAGCACGCCGTATCATGCACTTGAGCTATCATTGCATTACATCTCGCTTATTTACCCCTTACCAGGTGTATCATTGATAAAATGTTGACTTGCAGAAAACGTATTTGAATATATACCTTACTAGCCCCCATGAACCACGGACCTTGCCGTTGTTGTGAAGATTGCGTACCGTACCGACGGTGCAACCACAACGGAGGGGTATCTGTTGAGAGGCCAGACAAACGTCTCGTTCCCCAAGAAGGACAGCAGCCTTTTCAGTAGTTTCAGGGGCAACAGTGTGGATGATTTTTTGATCTGGCTTCGTAACAGTAACCAAAACGACCTTGCTGTGCTCGTACTGCGAACGGCTGAAAGCAAGGGGAAACTAAAGCCGTAATTTTTCCCGAGGGCGTGCAGCTTTACTGTATGGTTAAATGATGATGGCGTCCTCTTGGGTAAAATATTCTAAAGGTAAAATAGTCCCCCATTCAGATGTGCAGGCGGGGACTGCGCAGACGACGTCGTCATCAGGAGAAACAAAACTGGATCGGAGCGTGGAATGTCAGATCCCTTGACCGGGCAGGTAAGTTGGAAAACTGAAAAACGGAAATGGATAGTTTAAAAAAATGGTTCAAATGGATCTGAGCACTATGGGACATAACTGCTGAGGTCATCAGTCCCCTAGAACTTAGAACTAATTAAACCTAACTAACCTAAGGACATCACGCACATCCATGCCCGAGGCAGGATTCGAACCTATGGCCATAGCGATCGCGTAGTTACAAGCTGTAGCACCTAGAACCGCTCGGTCAAGCAGGCCGGCGATAGTTTGAAGTTAGATATAGTGAAGTTCGGTGGCAGTAGGAACAGGAATCCTGGTCAGTTGAATATAGGGTTATAAATACAAAATCAAATAGGGGTAATGCAGGAGCAGGTTTAATAATGAAAAAAAATAAAACAGGAGCGCGGGTACACTACTACAAACAGCATGTTGTTGTTGTTGTTGTCTTCAGTCCTGAGACTGGTTTGATGCAGCTCTCCATGCTACTCTATCCTGCGCAAGCTTCTTCATCACCCAGTACCTACTGCAGCCTACATCCTTCTGAATCTGCTTAGTGTACTCATCTCTCGGTCTCCCTCTACGATTTTTACCCTCCACGCTGCCCTTCAATGCTAAATTTGTGATCCCTTGATGCCTCAAAACATGACCTACCAACCGATCCCTTCTTCTAGTCAAGTTGTGCCACAAACTTCTCTTCTCCCCAATCCTATTCAATACCTCCTCATTAGTTACGTGATCTATCCACCTTATCTTCAGTATTCTTCTGTAGCACCACATTTCGAAAGCTTCTATTCTCTTCTTGTCCATGTTTCACTTCCATACATGGCTACACTCCAAACAAATACTTTCAGACACGACTTCCTGATACATAAATCTATATTCGATGTTAACAAATTTCTCTTCTTCAGAAACGCTTTTCTTGCCATTGCCAGTCTACATTTTATATCCTATCTACTTCGACCATCATCAGTTATTTTACTTCCTAAATAGCAAAACTCCTTTACTACTTTAGCTGTCTCATTTCCTAATCTAATTCCCTCAGCATCACCCGATTTAATTTGACTACATTCCATTATCCTCGTTTTGCTTTTGTTGATGTTCATCTTATATCCTCCTTTCAAGACACTATCCATTCCGTTCAACTGCTCTTCCAAGTCCTTTGCCGTCTCTGACAGAATTACAATGTCATCGGCGAACCTCAAAGTTTTTATTTCTTCTCCGTGAATTTTAATACCTACTCCAAAGTTTTCTTTTGTTTCCTTTACTGCTCACTCAATATACAGATTGAATACCATTGGGGACAGGCGACATCCCTGTCTCACTCCTTTCCCAACCACTGCTTCCCTTTCATGCCCCTCGACTCTTATGACCGCCATCTGGTTTCTGTACAAATTGTAAATAGCTTTTCGCTCCCTGTATTTTACCCCTGCCACCTTTAGAATTTGAAAAAGAGTATTCCAGTCAACATTGTCAAAAGCTTTCTCTAAGTCTACAAATGCTAGAAACGTAGGTTTCCCCTTCCTTAATCTAGCTTCTAAGATAAGTCGTAAGGTCAGTATTGCCTCACGTGTTCCAACATTTCTACGGAATCCAAACTTATCTTCCCCGAGGACGGCTTCTACCAGTTTTTCCATTCGTCTGTACAGAATTCATGTTAGTATTTTGCAGCTGTGACTTATTAAACTGATAGTTCGGTAATTTTCACATCTGTCAGCACCTGCTTTCTTTGGGATTGGAATTATTATATTGTTCTTGAAGTCTGAGGGTATTTCGCCTGTCTCATACATCTTGCTCACCAGCTGGTAGAGTTTTGTCAGGACTGGCTCTCCCAAGGCCGTCAGTAGTTCTAATGGAATGTTGTCTACTCCGGGGGCCTTGTTTCGACTCAGGTCTTTCAGTGCTCTGTCAAACTCTTCACGCAGTATCGTATCTCCCATTTTGTCTTCATCTACATCCTCTTCCATTTCCATAATATTGTCCTCAAGTACATCGCCCTTGTATAAACCTTCTATATACTCCTTCCACCTTTCTGCATTCCCTTCTTTGCTTAGAACTGGGTTGCCATCTGAGCTCTTGATATTCATACACGTGGTTCTCTTCTCTCCAAAGGTCTCTTTAATTTTCCTGTAGGCAGTATCTATCTTACCCCTAGTGAGATAAACTTCTACATCCTTACATTTGTCCTCTAGCCATCCCTGCTTAGCCATTTTGCACTTCCTATTGATCTCATTTTTGAGACGTTTGTATTCCTTTTTGCCTGCTTCATTTACTGCATTTTTATATTTTCTCCTTTCATCAATTGAATTCAATATTTCTTCTGTCACCCAAGGATTTCTAGCAGCCCTCGTCTTTTTACCTACTTGATCCTCTGCTGCCTTCACTACTTTAGAGCTACCCTTTCTTCTTCTACTGTATTTCTTTCCCCTATTCCTGTCAATTGTTCCCTTATGCTCTCCCTGAAATTCTGTACAACCTCTGGTTCTTTCAGTTTATCCAGGTCCCATCTCCTTAATTTCCCACATTTTTGCAGTTTCTTCAGTTTTAATCTACAGGTCATAGCCAATAGATTGTGGTCAGAGTCCACATCTGCCCCTGTAAATGTCTTACAATTTAAAACCTGGTTCCTAAATCTCTGTCTTACCATTATATAATCTATCTGATACCTTTTAGTATCTCCAGGGTTCTTCCATGTATACAACCTTCTTTCATGATTCTTAAACCAAGTGTTAGCTATGATTAAGTTGTGCTCTGTGCAAAATTCTACCAAGCGGCTTCCTCTTTCATTTCTTAGCCCCAATCCATATTCACCTACTATGTTTCCTTCTCTCCCTTTTCCTACACTCGAATTCCAGTCACCCATTACTATTAAATTTTCGTCTCCCTTCACTATCTGAATAATTTCCTTTATTTCATCGTACATTTCTCCAATTTCTTCGTCATCTGCAGAGCTAGTTGGCATATAAACTTGTACTACTGTAGCAGGCGTGGGCTTCGTATCTATCTTGGCCACAATAATGCGTTCACTATGCTGTTTGTAGTAGCTTACCCGCATTGCTATTTTCCTATTCATTACTAAACCTACTCCTGCATTACCCCTAATTGATTTTGTGTTTATAAGCCTGTAGTCACCTGACCAGAAGTCTTGTTCCTCCTGCCACCGAACTTCACTAATTCCCACTATATCTAACTTTAACCTATCCATTTCCCTTTTCAAATTTTCTAACCTACCTGCCCGATTAAGGGATCTGACATTCCACGCTCCGATCCGTGGAACGCCAGTTTTCTTTCTCCTGATAACGACATCCTCTTGAGTAGTCCCCTCCCGGAGATCCGAATGGGGGACTATTTTACCTCCGGAATATTTTACCCAAGAGGAAGCCATCATCATTTAATCATACAGTAAAGCTGCATGTCCTCGGGAAAAATTGCGGCTGTAGTTTCCCCTTGCTTTCAGCCGTTCGCAGTACCAGCACAGCAAGGCCGTTTTGGTTCATGTTGCAAGGCCAGATCAGTCAATCATCCAGACTGTTGCCCCTGCAACTACTGAAAAAGCTGCTGCCCCTCTTCAGGAACCACACGTTTGTCTGGCCTCTCAACGGATACCCCTCCGTTGTGGTTGCACCTACAAACAGCATAGTGAACGCATTATTATAGCCAAGATAGACACGAAGTCCACGCCAACTACAGTAGTACAAATTTATATGCCGAATAGCTCCGCAGATAACGAAGACATTGAAGAAATGTCTGGTAATAAAAGAAATTATTCAGATAATGAAGGGAGACGAAAATTTAATAGTCATGGTTTAATAGTCATGGTTGAAATCCTTGGCTAACAGGAGAGATACTGAATGTAATTGATGAAATGAGAAAATATAAAAATGCAATAAATTAATCAGGCAAAAATGAATACAAACGTCTCAAAAATGTAATCGACAGAAAGTGCAAAATAACTAAGCAGGGATTGCTAGAAGACAAATGTAAGCTGTAGTGGCTTATATCGTTAGGGGTAAGACAGTTGCCGCCTGCAGGAAAATTAAAGAGATCTTTGAAGAAGAGAGAACCACTTGTATGCATATCAAGGGCTCAGATGGAAAACCAGTTTCAAGCAAAGAAGGTGAGCAGAAATTTGGAGGGAGTATATATGGTGCAAATTTTAAGTTGAGAAACCTGAATAACTCGAAAAATAAGCTTCACAAAAAAAAGTGTAGAATACAAAGTTAATTATTTCCGAGGGGGAGATCTGCTGGTGCTAAAATTGGCCCTCCAACCCACCCCAGCCCCAGCAACTTTAAAATTTCAAATGAGGACCCCCATTTTTTATTGCAGAATTAGATTTTACGTACATTTTGTCTTAAACATTTGTTTTGATCTTCAGTAGTTGGCGCTGTATTATTTTTAAAAGAAAACATTAACTGAAAATACTAAATTTTTGTTTTGATTTTTGGTAGTTGGCGCTGCATTATTTTTAAAAGCAAACATTAACTGAAAATACTAAATTTCAATAACCAACTGCTGAAAAACAACTCAAAACGGTAACAGTATAAAATCACTTCCTTTTGGTAAAGAATATTAAATGAAGTAAAGAAAATACATTTATATTACACCCAGCAAAACATATTATCAAATGATTATGTCCCAAATATCAATCATCGACTATTGCCAGTAATTATCACAACGCCACTGCGGTCGAAGTAGCCAAAATGACTGACAAAATTGGTTCAAATATATGATGAAAGAGGCGACGGCAGTAGAAATAATTCCTCCTTCTCTACTAACATAGGATGCCGTTGCTGCTACCATAGTGCTAGAAACCTTTATGGTACTCTGGCATCTTTAAGATCACAGTTAACAAGAGATACAATCACCTATCCTGTAACACAGAGACAGCTCGTTAATTATTTTGTAAAAATGAACATACTACAAATGCATAAATTCTTCTTTAGTTTTCTTTGTAGATGCACACATTTTGGTAAACAGCTCGAGCTCGTGACGCTAGTCAACAGGTAACTATAGACATGCCTCAGAAATAAGGTAGCATGATTCAACAATTTTCACTGACTATAAAGTACAATTCGTGAGTCAGAAGAATTACATCTGCTTTCTGTGCCCTTAGATTCTAAAATCAATTTGGAATAGTAACAGCCACAAGCCCACACAAATTGACAGTACTGGACTCAAGTAATACCAAGCAAAACCTACATAAATATACTTTTATATACCTAACTACGGGCAACCACGATACAGAGTCAAACTAGCCACCACACGACACAAAGTGACGGGCACACTAATCGGATGCTCACCGTGATGTCTCGTAAAATCCAGCGCCCATTGACAAACGCTTGCTTAGAGATCACTGAGAGAAGGATGTAACGAAGATTGCTCGTAGTCGGAAGCACACGGGAATCATCCAGCAGACGCCACCGCGTCAAGTACTTGTAAAGGTCAGACCGGACTCCAAGCCGTCAGCACAATGGACACAAACTGCTTGCAACTTCAATAGCAGAGGACACGCCAATTCCTGCCGAAGTAGCTTTCAACGAGGCATGTTCACGGCTGCGACCAGCACTGGGCCGCGCCAACCCCGCAGTCAGCAAAGGCACCACTACTGCTAACTGACCACGACAGACGCCTGGCTACACCAACACGCCGCCTCACAGGCGCTCTTTGTCGCCCGTGTCACACTCCTCTATTTTCCAGTTGGCTGCAGCCCGTAAGTACCTTCTACTCCGACCTGCCCTCTACCGGAGACAGTAACGCTCCGCGCGCTCTTGCGGCCAGAGGGATTCCAGACCCGAGGGAATTATGCGAAATTAAACACGGGCGCACGGCAGGGATGTGAAATGGAAGATATGGTACTGCGTGAAGAGATTGACCGAGCAATGGAAGATCTAAGTCGAAACTAGGCCCCGGGCACAGACAACATTCCATTAGGGGTACTGATAGCCTTGGGATAACCAGCCATGACAAAACCCTACCATGTGGTGAGCAAGATGTATGAGACAGGCGAAATACCGTCAGACTTCAAGAAGAATATAATAATTCCAATCCCAAAGAAAGCAGGCGTTGACAGGTGTGAAAATTACCGAACTATCAGTTTAATAAATCACAGCTGCAAAATGCTAACACAAAAAACTAGTAAAAGCTCACCTCGGGGAAGATCAGGTTGGGTTCCATAGACATGATGGAACACGTGATACGATACTGACCCTACAACTTATCTTAGAAGATATATTAAGAAAAGTCAAACCTACGTTTCTGGCATTTATAGACTTAGAGAAAGCTTTTGACAGTGTTGACTGGAATACTCTCTTTCACATTCTCAAGGTGGCAGGGGTCAAATACAGGTGAAACGACCCCTTAGAACAATTAATGAATTACTGTGCTTGAACTGACACACAATATTTTTAGCGCAACGCAATCTGACTTTCAAAAATCCCTACAAAAGAATGGCCCTGACTAACATTAACCTATATGTTTCACAAATCACTTACCTCACAAAAACCTTGGTTACTCGAACTACTGCAATTCAGCGAGCGCCACTAATGCCAGCTAAATAAAGGATTCAAACTACTGAAGGCATTAACTACTGATAGGCATAGTTAGCAAATGAAAGATTTTAATAGAGAACAAAGAATGTATTTACCTTAATATCGTCAAAAGTCATAAAATATATAGCAGTTAATGACATCCTGTCCTACAAATTTGAAAACTCCGCCATTTCTCGCCCCACATCCACCACTGCTGGCGGCTCACCTCCAACTGCGCAACGCTACGCGCTGTTCACATCCATCTCCCCAACACTACAATGGCAGACAACAATGCAAACTACCCACAGACTGCACACAGCACAGCCAGTGATTTTCATACACAGCGCTACATGGCGGTGGCGTTACCAATATAAGAACCTAAACAGCCTACTTACACAGGGAGCGAAAGGCTATACAGAAAACAGAGGGCAGTTATAAGAGTCGAGGGACATGAAAGGGAAGCAGTGGTTGGGAATGGAGTGAGACAGGGTTGTAGCCTATCCTCGATGTTATTCAATCTGTTTATTGACCAAGCAGTAAAAGGAAAAAAAGAAAAATTGGGAGTAGGAATTAAAATACATGGAGAAGAAATAATAACTTTGAGGTTTGCTGATGACATTGTAATTTTGTCAGAGACAGCAAAGGACCAGGAAGAGCTGTTGAACGGAATGGACAGTATCTTGAAAGGAGGATATAAGATGAACATCAACAGAAACAAAACGAGGATAATGGAATGTAGTCGAATTATATCAGCTGGTGCTGAGGGAATTAGATTAGGAAATGAGTCACATAAAGTAGTAGGTGAGTTTCGCTATTTGGGGAGCAAAACAGCTGATGGTGGTCGAAGCAGAGAGGACATAAAATTAGCTGAGGATGAACCCAGCGGTATCTTTTGACGAAGTACAGCTTTTATGACTAATGGATGGTTACTAGTAGCAATAATAATCACGTTTCCTCAGGCTCATCGGTATTTGCTCACTAAAATTCTCTTTCTACCAATACTTATTCACATCGTTGTTCTCACTACTGTCTCTACATCTACATCTACATACATATTCCGCAATCCACCATACGGTGCGTGGCGGAGGGTACCTCATACCACAACAAGCATCTTCTCTCCCTGTTCCACTCCCAAACAGAACGAGGGAAAAAGACTGCCTATATGCCTCTGTACGAGCCCTAATCTCTCTTATCTTATCTCTGTGGTCTTTCCGCGAAATGTAAGTTGGCGGGAGAAAAAGTTTACTGCAGTCAGCCTCAAATTCTGGTTCTCTAAATTTCCTCAGTAGCGATTCACGAAAGGAACTCCTCTTTTCCTTCAGAGACTCCCACCAGAGTTCCTGAAGCATTTCCGTAACACTCGCGTGATGATCAAACCTACCAGTAACAAAACTAGCAGCCCGCCTCTGAATTGCTTCTATGTCCTCCCTCAATCCGATCTGATAGGGATCCCAAACGGTCGAGCAGTACTCAAGAATAGGTCGTATTAGTGTTTTATAAGCGGTCTTCTTTACAGATGCACCACATCTTCCCAAAATTCTACCATGAACCGAAGACGACTATCCGCCTTCCCCACAACTGTCATTACATGCTTGTCCCACTTCATACCGCTCTGCAATGTAACGCCCAAATATTTAATTGACGTGACTGTGTCAAGCGCTACACTACTAATGGAGTATTCAACCATTACGCGATTCATTTTCCTATTCATCTGCATTAATTTACATTTATCTATATTTAGAGTTAGCTGCCATTTTTACACCAATCACAAATCCTGTCCAAGTCATCTTGTATCCTCCTATCGTCACTCAACGACGACACCTTCCCGTACACCACAGCATCATCAGAGAACAGCCGCACATTGCTAACCACCCTATCCAAAAGATCATTTATGTAGATAGAAAACAACAGCGGACCTACCACAGTCCCATAGTGCTCAGAGCCATTTGAACCATTTTGTTCTCTACAAGGAAGTTGTTATTCTTCATTTAAAAAAGAAAGAAGAAAATGAAAATGAAGGAGAAGTGGTCAGGAGTAGTGAGTGGTAATTCATCGGCTTGGATTCGATTCCTGCTGCTCCCACAACTTTTTAACTTTCTTTTATTCCTCAAAATTTTAAATATTAATTCTAAAATATAAATGTACATAAAAAGTCCAATTTATACGCCTAAAATTAATATATTCAATTAAGTTACAAATACTACCCTTGTAAGTAAAAAGGCTGTAGGGCACCAGATGGTAGCAAACTGGTAAAATTTTGCAAGAGCCTCGAGTGAAGGAATTATCGCAAAATATTCCACTTTCTCAATGGTCGGTGCCATTTTGTTTTGGTTCCTCTGGTGGTGTGCTACAGTGCTGTGGAATGGGAATTTCTATGGGAACCAAGACTCAGGATATGTATAGTATTTGAGTACCTGCAAAAAGACAAAAAACATATGTAGAAAGATAAGTAACGACTCACTGATCAACTTAGCCACTTAAACAATGACAAACAACTGAGAAGTATAACACATCCAGAATAAAAGAAACCACCACACACACACACAGCAACACACACACGGGCACGCACCACACAAAATACAAACAAAAAGTATCAAACCACATACAGGCCAAAGATGGGCGAGAAAAACAAAGCAACACTTGACAATACTACATACAGTAACCAAATCAAACCGAAACGCAGTAGTCGAATAAGGGATATGTTAAGTTGAAATATGTTTGTAAAACGCCGTAAATTGTACTCCTGGATGGCACGTATGCACAATAAGACTACAGATGGTGAGCAGAAACAAATATAAATTTGTTGAATATCCGACAAGAAGTCGCACAGGAAGTATGGGACCCTATGCTATAAATGGAAGAGTGCTCTACAAATGCTGAATATGTCAGTAGAACGTCATCAACTGGTCAATGAATGACTTGAACATTGCGCGTTTCGGGACAACTTATCAACAGAGACCTGTGAAACAAAGAGTGCATAGTCGTGCAACAAAGTGCGGCAGCAATGACATATGGCATCACAAAAATATCCATTAGTAAAAGACACATACCAGTAACATCGAGCTGTGCAGATGAAGTTGTATGCTACATACGTAAGTGTCAGAGGCGGACTAACGATTCCACTGTGATAACAGCACTACGGTACAAAATCCTGCCGTTATTTTGAGATAGTGTACACAGCATCAAGTAACAAATTAATACTTAAGTGCTACAATTTTTAAAACTTCATAAAGTCACATAATCACTTACAGACTAAAATCTAGCACACATAAAGGTCTCGAGACAATTTTACATCAGTAAAATACGAACAAATTTTAAAAACTGTACAGGAATTTGAAGGGGCAGAGATCTACATGCATAAATCACATTACCCGCTTGCAATACTGAACGAACACTTGCTCTCCAATCGCCAGCAGTTTTTTTGATATTTTTAACGAAATATTAGCTACTTAATTCTTAGAACACCACGGTCTCCATCTATCTACCTATGCTTTATTCTTGTACTAATGTAATTTAAATTTGACTAAGATCTAGAAGAACACGAAGTTTCTTAGAGCTGTGACGAAAACTGCTCACCCAGTTCGTTGTACTCAAGCAAAGCACTAATGTGAATGCTCACTACATAGAATAATGTTCGTTCGCAATCAGTGTGATCAGTGATCTATGCATCACTTGGATGCTGAACTCTGGTCTCTGTAAAATGAACGTCTGTCGATTCTTGTCTTCTTTATCTTCGCCCATACCGCAGTTAGGCAGAAAGTCTCGACCCTTCGTACATCATTAGATATTATTTTTTTAGTTCTGGCTTCAAAACGTATTCTCTGGAAGAGTGGCTAGAACATTATATTATCTGATTAGAACCACACAGCTACACTTCATTAGAAGACTACACACAACAAGAACAAATCCTATCATTCACATATTCAATTTTACCATATGATTTTCATTATGTTCTTGCAAATGGTTTAAGAACATATAATTATCCACTAATACATATTTCACTGCTTTGTATCCTTACTGTGTGCTTTCTGCAGAAAAGTGACACGTATTTGCTACACGATTCCGACAGTTAATTATTTGTCGTACATTAGGATCTCAATTTTCAACTTCGACTTTCTCTTTGTGCTACTAGCTATTCTATCCTCTAAGAACATTGGACTTTGCGAGTCTCAGCGATACAGGTAGCCGTACCGCAGGTGAAACTATGACGGAAGGGTATCTGTTGAAAGGGCAGACAAACCTGTGGTTCCTGAAGAAGGGAGCTCCATTTTCAATAGTTTCAGGGGCAACAGTCTGGATGATTGAGGTGGCCTTGCTATGCTGAAACTACCACCGGCAGAAAGCAAGGGGAAACTGCAGCCGTAATTTTTCCCGAGGGCTTGCAACTCTTCTGTATGGCTAAATGATGATGGAATTCTTTTGGGTAAAATATTCCGGTGGCAAATAGTCTCCTATTTGGATCTCCGGGCAGATCAGAAGTATCTCGCCGTGACGAAGAACAAAACCGACTTTCCACGGATCGGTGCGTGGAATATAAGATATTAATCACTCAAGCAGGCTAGAAAATTTGAAAAGGTAAATGGCTAGACTGAAGTTAGATATAGTGTGAATTAGTGACGTTCAGTGGCAGGAGGAACTGGACTTCTGGTCAGATGAACACAGGTTTATAAATACAAGATCATATATGGGTAATTGGGATTAAGGTTACTAACACACTGGAACAGCATAGTGAACGCACTATTGTAGTCAAGAGAGACACAAAGCCAACCCCCATCTAAGTAGTACAAGTTTATATGTCATATAGCTCCGCTGGTGGTGAACAGATTGAAGAAATGTTTGATGAGATGAAATAAATTATTCAGATAGGTAATTGTGGTGCGGGATGAAAATGGGATGGCAGAAAAAGAAAAGTAGGGAAATAGTGAGTGAATATGGACTGAAGGGAAAGGAATGAAACAGGAAGCCACCTGGTAGGATTTTGCAAAAAGCGCAATTTAATCATCGCTAATACTTGGTTTGAGAAACATGAGAGAAGACTATTTACATGGAAGAGGCCTGGCGACACCCGAAGATTTCAGACTGGTTGTGTAATGGTAAGACAGAGATTTTGGAACCAGATTTTTAAACTGTAAGACATTTTCAGGGGCACATGTGAAATCTGACCACAGTTTATTGGTTATGACCTGCAGGTGAAAACTGGAGACTCAGCAAAAAGGTAGGAAATTATGGAGATAAATTGAAAGAACCAGAAATTGTTGAGATTGATGAACTATCAGAGGATCGTATATTAGGTTTCCTTAGAGAGACTGAAAGAAAAAAAGAGTAAGTACATAACAGAAGGAGGAAGGAGAAGGAAAGAGGAAAGAGTAGAACGAAGAATTTCGTAATGAAATTCTAGAGGCGAGTAAAAGAAGAATGAGACAGTGGAGAGGACAGAGGAGGCGGAGAAGGCATGAGATGCTAATTTTAAATAATTAACAAAGCGAATTTCCACTAAAATTAGTAAACCCTGAAAAAAAAGATGTGCAGAATCAAAACAAGCCGCAACTGGCACGTAAAGAGATGCGCGTTTAGATAAATTAGTAGCAGCAGGAGCCAAGAAGATGGCTACCACTGCACGTGGGAGAGCTAAGCCCACGATTCAGACAGAGAATCAGAGCACAAATACCTTCACCATAGGACTAAGAAAAGGTGAGGTAGTAGTCGAACGCATCTCGAATAAAGTCACAAAAACAGGATGATCGAGTGTGGCTCACGTTGAGCGAGCGTTCAAAACGTACTGCAATGGAAAATGTGCAGGGGCCTCTACGGTTATGTGGCCCACCGTCGGTTCAGTCTTTACTGATGGGTTCCTGTTTAAGCGGCGGCTCACACAATTCGAACAAACGTGATTAACGTGCATTCAAAGATCCATTCGACGGAAGCGAGGAGCAACATCGGACGCCCTTAATGGTAATTCGGGTCCACACGAAGGTCACTGTAAATTTGATTTAACACATCAGGGCATGTCGAATCTGACAAGATATCGGAGTCGATGAGTTGTTCGAGTGCAGAAGGAACACCTGCGATCGATCACAAACATTTCCTGCCTGTCCAGAAATTTCAGAACGTCAGAGAGTTAGAGAGTACTTTTAAGATTTCGGATGGACAATTTAGCAAGTCACTGCCCTCTTCTTGGCTACTAAATTCGAAGCTGCGTTTATTTGTGATCATATGGATGGTTTTGCTGAGGAAAAAATTTGAGACGTTGCAGCACGCTGAAGTTCCTTAGATGAATTTAGAGACGTATTTCTAACCATATACTGTTAGTTAGAAATGCAAGACCACATTAAGCAAGAAGTAACGATGTAGTAATGTCTGGAAGCGTCCGGTTTACAAAATCCATCTCAAAATGTTCGAGGCGTTGCTTCGAAAAAATCTGTTCTTAGACTCCTCATGTAGCGCATCCGAGGTAATTCGATTTTATGTCAGAAAATTACACCCCCCCCCCCTCCCATCGTCCTCACTACCAGCAAGCGTTAGTTGAAAGACACTGGCCGGCCAGTGTGGCCGAGCGGTTCTAGGCGCTTCAGTCAGGAACCGCACGAGCGGTACGGTCGCAAGTTCGAATCCTGCCTCGGGCATGGATGTGTGTGGTGTCCTTATGTTAATTAGGTTTAAGTAGTTCTAAGTTATAGGGGACTGTTGACCTCAGATGTTAAGTCCCAGAGTGCTCAGAGCCATTTGAACCATTTTGGAAGATGCGGTGACAATACTGATTAGTTTAAATGCTGACTGTCAGAATTGGAAGGGAAAATTGCAAGGGAAAAAAGAAGGGAAAATGAAGGCAATAATCAGCAACCTCACAAGAATAACGAAAGAAGGAATGTGCGAAACGAACCACAAGAGGATGAAGTAGCACCGCCAGACAACAGAAAGTACGGGGACCAGGGCTACAGAGCTAAGAATGTCCGTAGGTTTGATAGGAATTGGCGTGAACTGGGGCATAAACCGCAGGGAGACAAACGATGGGGCAGACAGAACCATAATATTAACAACCTGGTTGGAATCGAAATTAGGAGTGACAAAAACTCTTGCGATCAAGGGGACGGTACGCCGACACGGTAGTTAGGTCAGAGAGCTAGCTGCTCTCTGTAATAAAAAACTGAGTGAAGGGATCAACAACGAACTTCAATGTATGTCTTATGACGTCCGACACGACCAAACACAAAAAAAAGTGATCAGCGTGACAGATTGTCAATTCTAAGGGCCCGGGTTCGACTCCCGGGTGGGTCGGAGATTTTATCCGCTCAGGGACTGGGTATTGTCTTGTCCTTATCATCATCATTTCATCCCCATCGACACGCCAGTCGCCGAAGTGGCGTCAATTCGAAAGACTTGCACCAGGCGAACGGTGTACCCGGCGGGAGGCCCTAGCCACACGGCATTTCCATTATATGATGACATAAACTTTTAAGTTCGCCATATGATGACATAAAATGTGGCCACTTATTGTAATATGTTAAGAAGTTTAGCAGTTTTTATGCTGGTATACAATGAAATGTCACAATATAGCAAGTAACATTCACTACAATGTGAATAATCTTCTAAGTCACATAAAAGACGACGCTGATTATCAGTTGTATACGTAACCATTCTGCAAAATTTAACACGATTAGTTCGGACATTGTCAACACATCCTCCAAGTATGAAACCATTCTTGTTGAGTGTCGCAATTTTCAGTACCGTTCGGGTGTAATATCCGCAAGTGGCTGATGAGAAAATGTAGAGCAGATCCACTAACCTCCTTTAGCCTCCGCGGAAGGATAAAAGGGCCGCACAAACAATTTAAGGTGAGCCAGAAACTCATGGCGCGTTTATATAGGGAGTAAGAAGGAGCACAGAGCAGCTGGAAAGAGAACGCCGTGGCGCGCATTTTCGCATCACGGTGATATTTGTTTCTCAGAGCGGGTCGTCGCGGCGTTCGTTGCTCCAGGAGAAATATTACTTGCGAAATCATACCATCGAGTTTTTTTCCGAGAAATTAAATTCGTATGCGTACCTCTGGGATGAAATATCTCCCCCTCTCTATACTTTTTGTATCTCGTTCAATTTTCTTGTATTGCGTGCTTTCCATTATGGAGGATGAACCTTTCGTCTCCGCTGCCTGTTGCGAGCGAGGAAAAACCGGTCTCCCCGCAAAAATTTGCGTGAGGGAATGAGCTTTACAAATGAGTCGGTGTTTCGCTACCGCCATGGCCGATAATTCTGCTCTCTGGAGGAAGGCAACGCCAGCGAGCAACCGCCCCCCCCCCCCTCCCCCTCCTCCTCAACCCACCGCCTTCCGCGAGCCAGAGATAACACAATAACGGCTGGCGTTTGTTTTTGCAGCGCAGTCACGACGAGTGGAATTTATCGCCAGGCTTGCCAACCTCCCACGCCTATTGGCCACTTGAGCATAAAGTACGTGTGTCTTTACACTCGGGAAACCGATATGTGAGTGTGCTTCCCAGCAGTAACTCATCTAATTAGTCTAACTGGTTTACTAGCTCAATTGTTACACATTACAGGCTGGATCAGAGGTGGACCGTAACGCAGTTATATTTCCTGTACTCGTGGCCCCCTGCCGTCAATACAGTGTGTACTAATCTACACAAAATTTCGACATTTAAAAAAATTAAATAATTCTTTCAATTCTTATAAACTTAAATAAAAATTTCCAGTGTTACCTTTAATGAAGAAACTCTACATGTTTGATTGTATATAAACTAATGATGTAAGTTCATTTACGCTCGAAAGAAAGATACAGATGTACCTTATTATCCACTCCGTCTACAGACCACAAATGGCCCATCGGGATCATTCGACTGCCATGTCATCCTCAGAGGAGGATGCGGATAGGAGGTCGTTATGATGGTATTCTTGACCGAAGCCGCTACTATTCGGTCGAGTAGCTCCTCAATTGGCATCACGAGGCTGAGTGCACCCCGAAAAACGGCAAACAGCGCATGGCGGCCTAGATGGTCACCCATCCAAGTGCCGGCCACACCCGACAGTGCTCAACATCATTGATCTCACGGGAACTGGTGTAGCCACTGGAGCAAGGCCGTTGTCCCTGTACCTTATTATCACCACTTTCAAATTATCTGATTACGATATTTCAAGCATTGATTCTTGTTAGTTGGGTGGGAAGAATTTCTTTGAATCATTATAAATATAACCAAGCATGTAGATAATTGTTATTCTTTGATAAATATAATGTGGTATGGTAAGGAAATCCTGTCACTTACGCGTTAGAGCAGTTGTAAAAAGGCAAAATAAAATATTCTACCACGAAAAAAGATATGTTACTTAGGTATACGGTGTGACGCGCTTTTTAGCAAAATGGTTCAAATGGCTCTGAGCACTATGGGACTCAACTGCTGTGGTCATCAGTCCCCTAGTACTTAGAACTACTTAAACCTAACTAACCTAAGGACATCACACACATCCATGCCCGAGGCAGGATTCGAATCTGCGACCGTAGCAGTCGCACGGTTCCGGACTGCGCGCCTAGAACCGCGAGACCACCGCGGCAGGCCGCTTTTTAGCAATTTATACGGGAAAAATTAAGGTATTGTCAGATCATGAAGCATTGAAATGGTTGTTGTGGTTGGTTTAAGTTGGCCTACACAATGGGCGTTAAAACTGCGCGAATTTGGCTTCGAGGTAAATTCACAAACCTGGCAATAAGCACGGTGATGCAGATGGGCTCACCAGGAAAACAGGTGTACTGTAGATACTACGTTGTAGTTATGCGAAAGGCGGAGAGCACAGGTGCTGTTACAGATCGCAAGATATTCGCAAATGCAGGCACAGTTTACCGTTGACAGTGCAGTATTGTGTTGGACAATGGGTATCGGGACTCGTGTGATAGTCCCTGCTATGCTGCGTGAGGAAGTATTGAAGGAAACGCTTGATCAAGTATTATCCAGTCATAGGGGACACAGAACCACAGACTGAAGATTAGTTAAGCATTATTGGAGGAGAACACGTAAACAAGAGATAGAACAGCATCTAAAATACCATTTGCTCTGTGTGCAATATGTAAAATGGCACTGAGCACTACGGGACTTTACTTCTGAGATCATCAGTCCTCTAGAACTTAGAACTACTTAAACCTAACTAATCTAAGGACATCACACACATCCATGCCCGAGGCAGGATTCGAACCTGCGACCGTAGCGGTCGCGTGGCTCCAGACTGTAGCGCCTAGAACCACTCGGCCACTCCGGCCGGCGCAATATGTGAACTTAAGTCGTTGGTGTGTAGTGGTAATAGTAGTAGTAGTAGTAGTAGTAGTAGTAGTAGTAGCAGCAGTAGTGGTAGAAGTTAAAGTTTTATTAATCTGTAGATTTCTTTAACAGGTATTCGACGTGTTTTGGTATTACAATTTAAGGACAACAAAAATAAAGTAATTGCCATACTTGCACCTCTCGTAAGACAAGGATAGGAGCGATAGTCAGCCATAATATTATAGCAGAAACCATCCAGACATTTGCTTAAAGCAGCTTTGGAAACCACCGAAACCCTAAATCAGGATGGCTAGACGAAGACTGGAGCCTCCACCCTCTCAAATACAGGGCCACTCTATTTAATATAGCGCTGCCTTATTCAGTTCATCCCTAGTGATCATACTGCTTTATAAATAAGTTAGTTATAATGTAAAAGGCTAATGTTACAGTGCTCTTGCACTTCTCACTCACAGTCCCTTCACACGTTACACACACTATACACAAATTGTTTCGTAACACTGCACACACTATGAGGTATGAGGTGACGTCAGGACCATGATGTGTACCATACCTTACCATTTTCTAGCCTGAAGTCATCCGTCTGTAACGAGTGAGATATTCAACTCAGAAAGAGGATAAGGCGTTAGTGTTATTGCACAGATTTAGGAGTAAGTTTTTCCAGAAAATAAAAAAAAAACGGAAGGAAAAACTAAGTGTTTTGTGGATTGATAGATATTTTATTGTCGTCATGATTATTTATTTGTGTTGCATATTTTACCAAATCTGTATTCGTGTTATTGAAGAAATTCTTCAATGCATAAAATATGTTGCTTAAATAAGTTTGTTTTAGCAATTTCTTTAATCTCCTTTGGCAATTTACCGCACAGTTTCATTTATAGGTAGAAAATTCTGTTTTGAGTTTTCTGTTTATCTTTTACACAGGACTTCTTCCGGACTGACCCAGTTGATGGGGGTTGGCCAGTATATCTTGAGGAAGCTGTGGAAGGTCGCCTCGGTCAAAGACGTCTGCAAGATGTTCTGCATCCAGGATTCGAAGGTGTGGACCATCTGCTAAGAGGTGATACGAGTTGTTGATCAGTAGGTCGGCGCTGATTAAACAAAAACTAGGGCCGTGTCCAACACCAGGGCGCATGGTACCCCCTCAATAGTGAAAACTCTCAAGGTCAAAGGTAGCAGCACGGGCGATGGTGTACGACACGTGCATGGGAAATTTTAGTGGGTGTCCAGCGCCAGCAGACACGTTGACCTCTGAAATGGTCTGTGAAAATCCTTGTGAATCTGCTCCCATAGGGAGTCCAGGTGGCTCCTTGGGGAGAAGCGATGTGCCGGGTATGCCTGATTGAGAGAGCAGATGCGGCAGGAATGGGCTGCATCTGCACTGTCCTGACGATGCTGGATCAGTAAACGTGTTACCAGGGCAAATTCTTCATCTGAGTCCTCCCACAAAGGGACGCATTAAGGAGTTGGAGAATGTAGGGCTAACATACAGAGTCCCATGTGGCCCGTGCCAAGTCTATCTTTGTGGTGTTGAGCAGATAGCACAAAATCATTTTGAAAACCCTGGTTGGCCTGCCTGGTAAAATTCTCAGGCCATTCTTTTTGGTCTGGCTCAACTGTTCTTCATGGCTGGGTCGCGAGATAACTCCGTGGTAGCGTAGCTAGCCATAAGTAGAAAATCGTCCAGGATTTGTTGTAACTGGTGATCCAAGGCAAAAGAAACTGTTTTCTTGCGGGTGAAATCCACGCCAAGGCCAAAAGGGAAGCGGAGCACGGTGTCGGCGTTGGCGTGCTGGGTGGTGGGGCAGAAATGCATTTCAATTGAAGACGCTACGCCGTCTTATCTATGAGCTTAGAGAGGTGGCCAAACAATGAAAGTAAGGATTTGTGGCCAGCCAAGAGGCGGAACTTGCTGACATATGTATACAAATGTAATTTCTTAGTGCTACAAAGGGTCGATAGCGCCTTCTTCTGAATTTAGAAATAGTTAAGCTGCATTGCATTTAACATTTTAGATTCTAAGGCAGTTGAGTGCTCAGAACTGTCCAGTTGTCTGTACGACAAGACTGCCACAATACTGTACGGGCCCGCGTCCACTACCAGTGACAATGTAACCCACTGTATATGGCATTAGACACTGTTGTTCCTTGAGACCTTCCTTAAAGAGCTGAAACACCTATTGACAGGTGATCAAACACAGAAACTTGGCCTCTTTCATGTACAGCTGATTATGGGTGTTCGCCATCTGTCCACTTGGAGAATGAACTTAGCATAATATGTTATTTTCCACAGAAACGACTGCAACTGTTTGTTTTATGTCAGCAACCTTATGATAGTGTAGGCATGTATCTTCGTGAACGTAATACGTTCGAGAGTAAGAATGTATCCCAGGCAGTTGATGCTGACCAAAGAAACTACATTTTTCCAACCAACAGCTCGAGTCATTTTCTTGAAGCCATTTAAATAGGGATTGAAGATGGGGGTAATAATCTGTGTGAGTCGACGCTGCAATAATAATGTTGTCCAAATAATTCACACAGCGTAGAATACCCCGAATCACCTGTTCTGCATACTTTGGGCTATGGTGGCAACTCCAAACAGTATGCAACTGCGCCACATAAGCCGAACAGGGCGTTTGAGGCTAGTAACCGACGTGACGCTCATCAAGTGGCTGTTGGAGATACACATCCTTTGAGACTATCTTTGAAAAATAGTTCAACCCCCCCCCCCCCCCCAGCCAGATATGTCAGGAGTTCCTTCGGCCAAAGCTGGGGATAAATATCGATATTAGACCGGAATTTAACAGTGGAGTTAAAATCGCTGCAAATGCTTAGTGAACGGTGCGGGTTTTTAGTGAACGATTCTCGCTGACTCCCTCGTCAAGCTGTAGCTGGCTGGAGATACACATACTTCGAGTCCACCTTTTAAAAATAGTGTAACCCCCCCCCCCCCCCTCCCCTCCTTTCCCTGCCAGTTTTGCTAGTAACTCCTTCAGACGAACGCTGTGGATAAATATCGATAGTAGACTGGAATTTACTGGTGTACTTAAGATCATCGCAAATGCTTTTTTAATGAACACTGTTCGTTGGCTGGCGGAAATCAGAGAAACAACGCCCTGTTCCTGAGGCCGTGTAGGTTCATCTTGAACGTCGCTCGAAAATGGACCTCAGATGGAAGCAGTGGAGTGTATTGGGCAAAAATTAAACAGTGCAGAAGGCTTTAGAGAATGTGAGCTGTAAAAGTGTGTGCACACTTGAGTGTAGATTCCAAGTTTGCCTTATAGGAAGTGCAAAGGACGTCCAGATGAGAACATAGACTGAGTTTGACACTGGATTGACTTGGCCGTAGCGGAACAACAGGGCATCAGTGCAGTTCACTTTGTTAGTATAGGTTGCCTACATCAGGGGCAGGTACGCATTCAGGGCCAAACCTATTGTTCTCCTTTGTTTGACAGGCACTTAATCTATTGCTCCACAATCTCCTTCCACTCCCCTCCCCCCTCAGGGAACCTCACCCTTCGCAGCTATAGGTAACTGTCAGATCTGAATTATTGGATAGCCCCTCTCACTCTTATCAATTTGATTGACTACTTAATTAAATTGATCAATTAATTAACCTCTCCCCCTCTAATAAACCCCACTCCCATCCCAACCTCCCTCCTGAAAACTGGTGGGAAAAAGAGTCAGTCGATTGGTCGTTTGGAGGGAAATCAGTTGCAGTGTGTGGCATATTGTTTATTTATGGCAGTGTATGGAATATAGTTTAGTTATTTAGTTAAAGAATTTGTCCAGAAATGAATTGCTGTGAACGGAAATTGTTTAAACAATTTAGATGATGAAACAATGAATGTTCTGGAATTAAGACAATTTGAATAATATTGTTTATTTAAACAATTTAGGGGATTCAAGGCAGTGTATGGAATATATGGAAATTTGTGACTCTTTGATAGAGAGGAAGGATCTCATATAGGTACGAAAAGAGGGTCACTATACTTTCAACTACCTAGTTTCATCTACTTTTCAAGGTCATGTGACTACCCACTCTCCATAAACGAAATATATGCCCTTGGATCATTGTATTTAGGAAATGTCTTAGGACTTTTGTAGGTTAATGGAATAAGACAAGCAAATATTAAACTACCAAATGTTTATTATCTTTTGCATTTACATTTATGTGCAGACAGAAACAGTTTACTTTTATTATCTTTTGCATTTACATTTATGTGCAGACAGAAACAGTTTACTTTTGTTAGGTGTAGTTTTAATAATCTCCAATTTACTTTTTAACTTATAACTTAAATCCCCATCTGAATCATGTATTTCTTTCTCCAGTCAGTAATTTGACAGAGAAGGTATGTTTTTGAACTCCAGTATATGTCTACTTTTTTTGCTGTCAACTACCTCTTTTATGGCTTTAACAATTAGTTCTGTTCCTTCTTGCTGTTCATCTAGACGAGATTTTAATTTTTCCTCTTATTTCCCCCATGGCACTGTTGTTATAACATTCCACATTCTCCTGCGTGTAGGCTTCCAGTTCTTCTGCTGCACATTCTTGCGGAATTTCGGTATAGAATTTTATGTTTACAACTTTTGCAAAAGAATTGAGATTAAAGGTAGTTATTCCGTTGGTTTTAAGCTCTGCAAACGGTTCTTTTGTTGCTAAGTATATGAGAGCAAGCCCACCACATTTCGAAACAAAGTATCCCTCTTTTTTAACCGCATCATCTAAGGAATGGAGCCTGATAAACAGATTTTTCGTGTGTCCTTTAACATAGTAAACATCCTCCATTACGTAGTTTCCGGCCAGTACTCCAACATATGGCCACTTACCACTGCTCTTTACTGTAAATGCTGTTATCTTGTATTCCCCAGTCGTAGCCAGACTTCTCCATACACTGTGTTTAAAGCCATATGTGACCCTGGCCTGCACACCCGCAATAACCTCTTCCTTTTCCATTTGCAGCTAATATTCGTCCTCTACAGAAGTTGTCTTCTCTGTATACTATAGCTTTCTTTTCTTTACTTCGATGTCTTCCATTTCCAGTTTTCTTTTTTATGCTCATAACACAGTAACTGTACTTAAATTTCTTCAATGGGAAATGGTTTAAGCCTGTGGGATGCATTTACTCTTTTTCCTAGAACTTGTAGAATAACGTTGCTTGTGTCAACCAATCCCAATTTTGCAATATCTATACCGGACAGTATTGTGGAGAACAATGTTCTAGACAGAGAAAAATAAGTTTCTCCTGCTTTAACATAACACTTCTATTTATTACTTATATTGTCTTTATTGGAGTTGGAGTTAGGAATCTCCACATAGTTTATAGGTAGATAATTAAAATTGTATGCAGACAGAACATAGCTGATAAGCTTTTCTCTGTCTGCAGTATCTGGAAGACTTACTTGTTCACCTGTCAATTTTCGGGTATTCTTATTACCCCAGTACACAAATTGCAGAACGGTATTATACACAACACAACAGTTAATCTGTACGTTATCCGTTAATTGACGCCACATGGAAGCAAGAGTCACAGAGTAAAGTAGAGCACATTGTACATACTGTTTATTGGTGTCCAATACACATAAACAACAGTGCACAGGGTCGAATACACGATCCATTCTGTAGTTGTGTACTGTAGCCTCCAACCTGGTAAATCTATACTGCTTAGCCTAGGAAGACCTAAAAGTTTCTCGTAGTCGCATGTCTGGACACTTCATAAAATCTATAATGTGGTTACGAATATCTTTGTTCACTCCAGGACTTGTGATCTGAGTTAGCCATGTTAGACAGTTTGTTCCAACTGTCTTATCGTTGTCCACAATCACATTGCTGTTTCCCTGACGATCTCCCTTCATGCAGAAGTCCTGGCTTGGTAATAAGTCCATTTTGTTAAAAATTTCTACGATATATTCAAGTCCAAAAGAGAATACTTGTCTACATGTAGTTGGTGCAGTATTGCAGGCTCCTCCAATAGAATATCCATTTTAACGTCAGATAATTCCACTTTAGACGGTGTAACCAAAGGATTTTTATATTCCTTCGAAATAGTTCCCACTGTTTACTTACCGATTTTTGCCGTATCCCTCTTGCTGTCACACTGTCGTTCCTGTGTAGGAGAAAAGGCAGCTGCGCTTTGACACCATGTCTTGCAGTGACGAAATTGAAGAATATACTATGTTCCAATTTAAGTAGGAACTGAGCATTAGTTGGAGAGAGCTGTATCTACAACCTTCTGCAACCTGTGTAGAAACAGAGTGACCTGAGTTAGTGCGACTGGCCCGTGTTTTGACCATTTGATGGAACAGTACAATGTGTACGTTGTTTAAGGTTAGCACCAAAGCCTGCTCCTGCAACACGAGGAAGTATAAAAGACAGTATGGGAACTTGAGAGGGGGTGGGTGGGGGCGGGGGGGGGGGGGGGGGAGGGAGGACGAGGATTTTGCTACTGCATTGTGGTGCATCCCCAAACTGTATACAAGTACTACTGTCCAAAGCAGATCCGTGTCCCTCAGGGTCCATTCACGTCTGTCACCCCAACATACTATCTTCGTTATTCAGTACCATACAACAGAGAAAAATTACGAACTATAAAAGCTCCACTAACTTCATCCGATAGAGAACTCGATAAGATATTTATCGCAACTCTCTCCTCCCATATATCGAAAATAAATACCATGTGCTGCCGGCATCGAGAACATGTGGCGATTCTATTAAATATATAGCTCAGTTGCGTTGCCTGTACTGTAGGAGGATGACTGTATCCCACAAACAATACTATAAGTCGAAGAGAGCCTCCCTGTGACCCTGTGTCGTTGTTTGAAACATTGTTTTTTTCTGCTGTAACACGCTTTGTACATTGCCATTCATTTTGTTTTCTCTGCCACGACTTCGAGGTCTGTTAGGTTCTAAACTGACATTAAGACGTTCTGATCCACTGCCTCAAGCAGAAAGCTAGACATCGCACCATATAAGTCATGTTGTAACTGCTGCTACCATAAAGCAACACACACACACACACACACACACACACACACACACACACACACACACACACACTGGATGGTTTTAAATAAAAGACAGTTGGAACATGAGGAAACTGGAAGAGTTTGGCAGCGTTGTGGAGAGTTTCTAAACTGCTGTCCTAAGGTGATTGATGACCTATACATTTAAACTCATCTGTCACTGTGATGGAATAGATGATGGCTCTGTAGTTCGTTTCGACTCATTCCTCATACTGCATTCATGTACACGATCACTGTTTCGGTGCTAGCCACCCCCAGAAGGTGTTACCCCTCCACCAAAACTCTTTCTCCATCTCAAACAAGCGATGTCAGTCAATCATTATGTGGTAACCAACAGTGTACCAGTGGACGGATGCCATGGAAAAGGCACGATCGATGTAGTGTAATAATAAGCACCACAGTCGACAGTGTGAACAGCTTTAGCAATGTTACAGTAATTTCAACAGCGACCAGTGATGCGACACCATGTTTCCGAATTTCAGTATCATAGCTAAACCGCTCCTTCTCTACTTTGAGAGTATCAATGCGAATGTAGATAGATGACTGTGCAGTACGTCCATTCATTGTTAATTCTCGAACATATAAATCATCAAACTATACCAGACAGCGCTCTACACATTTCTAGCACATCAAGCATAGTGCATAATTTATGAATCTCTTTGTGGATGGGCGTCACAAAGCATTCTTGCAGTCTTAGGATAAAATCAGAGAGTGAAAGACCCCCTCGCACTGTCTTTGACCAGCCCACCCTGCAGCACCATAACCAATTTAATCTACAGCTGGCCCATCGAAGTACAAAAGATTTCTCCAGATGTGTCCATGTCGAGGAGGTTAGCACCCCTTATCGGTGTATAGTAACAGATTTGAAAGTGTTGCGATATAATAGCAGATGTCTAAGAAGAACAAGGAACAAATGGTTTTTCTGTATTGGTGGAGCTCCAGGCGGATTGAGTTCGAAGCACTTTTATGCAGATTAACCACTCTGTCACCTCTAAAGTATTGTTCTATAGCCTGGTATCGTGAAGGTATAGGTAAGAGACAACATTAACAACACTCCTAAGGCTACAAGGTTCCACACTTAAAACAGGCTATAATGTTAGATAGCTTCAGTTTCCGGCCTATCAGTTGTGTCGAATGAAGCCTTGTTAATATTCCATCTAAGAAATATATTTCGAGTAGATGACATACATTTTTCTTGCCTGTTTCTCTACGATAAACTATGGTAACAAATCGTAAAATGAAAAAAAAAAAAATAATTCCTTAAAATATCGATTGAGTGTGACACATGCACACTATAGCTTTCCAGAGTTGTATAGCATCCACTGTTCACATCCGACTATGGTTCAGAAATTATACTATGCTCACATCAGTTCTATATAAAATTATCGTTAGTAATGGAGAATACCGCTTAGAAGGAAACTAATAAATGCATAGCAGAGGCGTTTGACATGTGAAATTAAACGTCGTGCCACTAATAACTCTGTAAACAGGACATCTGTCAGGCAAATGTATACATGGGGATTGCGGTGCCTCACAAACACCTATCGATAACTTAGAATCATTTTATTTATGAAACTGAAGTCTTGATTTTATACCCAAGATGTGATAGGAGAATGGAGTACATCACATAAATCTTGTTTCATTTAGAGGAATGTGTCACGTTTCATCACACATGGGATGGAAGTCCTCTGGTGACCGAGAGATTTACTGTTAACGATCGCAAGTAGACACTGCTCTAAGACCCACATGGAACAAATGGTTGTATACGAGTCAAAAGCAGGCTATGTCACACGACCATTGAATCCTGACAGAACAGTGGAAAAATGGACCTGCGGCAACCTCACCCTCGCTCTCTCTCTAGATTGCATCATCAGTATACCATTAAATCATACCTGTTACAACTCCATCTCAACCGACCACCCCATACACTCTTTGTCATCCTTTAATGCAGATGCAAGTAGGCTACGTTTTGAGGCAGATGGTTCTCTGTTTTTGCAGGAAAGCATCAAAGACAGAAGTCAACTCATGTGTGTCACTGTTACCTCAATAGACCTACAGTAGAATGCTGCCTCGACAGAAAGAAAATGTAACTGTTTCCCTAATTCCTGATGCTTCCACGTCAACGTTTCCTCATATTCCTCTTGCTGTCGCATACTCATTCTCAAGTACAAGAATTCATCTGCTCCAACCAGAAGATACGCAAGAGCATCCTCAATTTCCCTACATTTCAGTGTCTTTTTCTATCAATTTATACGTATTTTCTGTCAGTTTTCAAAATTCTATCGATTTTTTGTCACTTATACTCATGCAATAATGACATCACCTCTCCCTACGTGTTCTAAAATTCCTTGTAAATGTAGTACAGCTACCAACACTTAGAGAAAATGCACTGATCGAGAACCGTAGTATAGTACTGTACTCTACTGCATCCATTCATCTCCACCCACATATTCCACAGCTGCAGTGCGTTTGCTCTGTTTTCTGTTTGTCTGTGTGTGTGCATGTGTGGAGGAAAGGTTCCAGGACACGCAGTAGACCAAAGTTATCGTTTGAGTGTGGATCCATTGTGCATTATATCTGGAGTGACGTTGGGACTTCGATATACAATGTGTCAAGTCTGGGATAGGGTTGGAAGGTGGATCCGCCACGCACAATGTACAGAGTGATGTTGGGATGCAGATCCACAATATAGGACATTCGAGTTAGCGATCGAGTGTGGATCTCCGGTGCACTGTATATCCAGACCGATGTTCAGACGCGGATTCACCACACATCACATCTGGGATAGGGCTCGCTTGTGGACCAACGACTCATTACGTCCAAAGATGTGTTCTATGTTCGAAGCTGGGTCCACCAGCGGCAGGACCACATCCAGTGAGTGTGTGGTGCATTATGGTAGCAGCGGTAACAACATGACTTATACCGAGCGACGTCTAGTTTTCTGCGAGAGGCAATGGACCAGAACATGTTAATGTCAGTTTAGAACCTGACACAGACCTCGAAGTTGTGGCAGAAAAACAAAACGTATGACAGTGTACAAAGCGTGTTAGAGCAGAAAAAATCAATGTTTCAAGCAATGACACAGGGTCACAGGGAGGCTCTCTTCGGTATTTGTTTTTGATATATGGGAGAAGAGAGACGTGGTAAATATCTTACTGAGTTCTCTATCAGATGAAGTTAGTGGAGCATTTACAGTTCGTAATTTTTCTCTGTTGGATGTAAAGGATAACGATGATACCATGTTGGGGTGATAGATGTGAATGGGCCCTGAGCGACGCTGATCTGCTTCGGTCAGAAGTACTTGTATATAGTTTGGGGATGCACCACAATGCAGTAGCAAAATCCTTGTTCTAACCCCCTCCCCCAGTTCCTGTACTGTATTTTATACTTCCTCATGTTGCAGGAGCAGGCTTCATTTGTTGATGACCTTACACATTGTACATTCCCACTGAATAGTCCAAACATGGTCCTGGTACACTAACTCAGGTCATTCTGTTTTTACACAGGTTGCAGAAGGTGGTAGATACAGCTCTTTCTGACTTCTGCTGAGTTCCTACTTAAATTGGAATGGTCACATGTGCAACGCTGCAGAAATGGCGGATGTTGCAAGAGGAATAGCGGTTACCCAAAATTTTACAGTAGCTGATAGGTTCTAAAATGTGACTCGTTTCAGGATATCCACCCATCGTTGATTTTCCGTCATTATTATTTCGTATCGCCAGCAATCAGCTATTGACAAAGTATTATAATTAGTAGCAGGCGATGTGTGATAAGTTCACCATGAGCATCAGCCTTTTAAATTGCGAAGTGTCCAGTCTTAAGGACGGCCTGAATTTGACGTGGAATATTGTGACAGCAAAGGGAATAGTATTTCAAGTCATTAGAATGGTAGAAATATTTCTATTTCCAGAGCAACAGCCATTCGCTCATTGTCGAATGTCGTTCAATTGGGGCCTTGATTGTAATATTTAATTGTAAGTACAGTGAAGAACGTATATGTGGTTGGTTTTCTAGGATGATTTTGCTTATGCGTGCTGGGCGTGTAGCGCTGGTGATTTGTGGTGGGAGTGATTTGCGTTTCCGGCAGGTGAAAGACGCTTGGAAGACACATTTGCTGGTTGTCTAGGCATGAGGAACACCTTAACTGACTTTGTAAATTGTAATGGTGATTTGGAATCTGTTACATCGTCGAAATCGGTATTCGCGAGTCGATATATCATTTTCCTCTATTTTTTGGAGTTATCACGTAAAGGTCTTCACAGACAGGGTAAGTTTCTAGTTAGTCAAGGGTTTACAGTACGCTCCACCTCGCTAAGGTTTCAGGTTTGTAGAGTAATAATTTCCAGTCTATATCTTTGGCATTATGTGCTATGTGCTTAATATCGAGAAGCATCGCGTAAATGGTATAATATTCTGGCAAACCATGTGAAATATACATATGTTCTTGTAATCCCAGTGTCTAGAGGTGAGTGTAGAAAAGCAAGCAAGCAAGCAGGCCAGGGCCAGAAGCAGTAACACTTTTGTGCCGCGGGGAGCAGAACCCGAATTTGTAGAACAATTCTGAGAGTGACTTCGGTCCACTGAGGGCGCTCTGGTCACGTGTTGGGAGTGGATGGCCACTCAACCCCTCGAGACATATCTAGTGCAGTGAGGAGTCTACCAACAACGCATGTGCTTATGCTGTCTGTCTTCGCAGTATGTGTGTGAGTGTCTGGCGGTCAATATCTGTACTAATGATGTAAAAGGAGCGATTTGGTGTGGTGCAGGATACGACTGTATGTTTACTACATCAACACAATACCCAGTGATACATTGACGGGTTGGAGATTGGTTTACCACTCGAATATTCAAGCTCCCATCCTCAGTGGAAGAGCAGTGTAACTGAGTAAGACTTTCCATATTTAATGATCTATAGGCCACTTTGCAGGGTCTTATTTTCGGCGGAATATCAGGAGAAAATAGTCTCATGTGCAGAAAAAAAAGGTAGACAGTGCTTCTACACTGGTGGTATCAGTAATTTGGTGTGTACATTCAATAAGAGTCAATCATAATGCTCCATTCATTCATATGAAATGCATTGTGCCTATACATAGGAGCCTCTACAAACTGACTCGAACAAGATGGTGCCAAGGTATTTACAGAAAGTTCTGAGAAAGCGAGTGTTTAAAGGCAAGTTGAAGCAGGCTATCCATCTCTAGCACAAATGCTGTCACTCATCGGTCACTGTGCTATTAGGACATCTCCAGACCAGTAGCTGTAGGATACCTAAAATTCCTGCCAGTTTTCTCTTCTGTAAACAGTGCTCTGAACTCTGTTTGTGTAATTGTTCTGATTTCCCCCCATCTGTGCTTAGTCAGTGCTCTCTTTCCAAACAACAAGAATGCTTTAATGATTAATGGTGTTTTCTTGAGCATGCACAGACAAGACGATGGTTTTAGTTTTGAGAATGTTTAACGTTTCTGAGACATATGTTGACAGCAGGACGAACATTCCGCAGCAATGTGTCAGCCATGCTGGGCAGGTAATCATGCATGCACGGCTAGATGGAACTCGCATATCCCATTAGGATTGCTAGGAACAATGCACCCTGTGCTATTCTGGGCAGCCGCGGAATAGATTTCTGGACCGACAGCTTTGTATCATCACGCCATCAATGGTGCCTAGGTGAACATGTATTTCGGCAGGAATTTCTTGGGTGTCAAGTATGAAAGAGATGCTGCCGCCTCATCCTTGCGGGGCCTGAACTGACACCTGCACATGGTTCAGTAGCTGACAGCCGCTTTGTCACTTTGTGAGGGCTGCTGGTGCACCCTGGCTCCTGGGAGCGCTTGCAGTTGCGTCCTCTGCAGTCCAGTGGACAGTGTATGTTTTACTAGCGATATTTTGCTTAAACTATAGTCCATCGAATTCACCGACCAAGAGGACTCTGCAAATTAAAAAAAAAAACCACCCCATACATGTGAAGAATATCGATATAATTAATTTGCATAAATTTTTTATGTCAACATGGTGTTAGCAGTACAATAGTTAATTGGAGGGTGTGCATGAGTGGGTGACATGGAGCACAACAGCAGGTAAGCGCAGAACACTAGGTTACTTTGCACAATTTTATATAAAACGCATTACAATAGTTTAAGGAGGTGGATGACAAAGAAGAATGCGTCAGAAATGGCGTTCTAAAGCATGTAAAATTCGGAAAGTGTACCAGAAAATGGTAAGACATAACTAATGATTTAATTTGGTATTAAAGGCTGTACAATAGTTTGAGGAAATGGGGGGGGCATGGAAAACCACTCAACAGAACAATTGGTTAAGTGCACACAAAGGACCAAACATTAGGTTAAGACACCCAAAGTACCGTGCTGAACATTGGGCAAACAAAATAAACGATAAGAGATATGTACATATGAACATGGAATGTGTGGAGCCTATACCAAGCTGGTGCCCTACGTCAGCTGCTAACACAAGTAAACTACTACAGTATAAAAATATTGGCTCTCCAGGAAATTAGGTGGGAGTAACATAATGGATGAAGGAAATTTTAGTATCTTCTATAGTGGTGGGAGGATGAATACCTTTGGAACAGGTTTTGTGGTCGCTAAAGAACTGAAACATGCGGTGATGTGCTTCCGCCCAATCAATGATAAATGCACATGCACCCACAAAGGAGGCAGATGAACAACAAAAGGACGGTTTTTACAGAAAGGTAGGACAACTGTATGATCAGTCTCCCAAACATGATGTCAAGATATTAATAGGAGACCTGAATGCAAAAATAGGAAAAGAAGAGGCCTTTCAGTCAACCATAGGAAAACATAGCCTCCATAAAATATCAAACGACAATGGACTATAAACAAAAACATGACTGTCAGCAGTACATGTTTCCCACATAAAAAAGTACACAAAGAAACATGGATTTCATCAGATGGACAAACCAGAAATCAGATAGAACATATATTGAGTGATCGGAGACACGGATCGGACGTAATGGGTGTTAGAAGCCAATGTGGAGCTAACTGCAATTCAGACCACCATCTAGTGAGAAATATAGACTAGGATCTCACTATTGAGTAAACAAAAAGGCCAAAAACAAAAGAGGTTTTACATTAAGAATCTGAAGTTAGAAGAAATACAGAGGGCATATCAGATGAAAACAGAAGAGAGGATTAAGAATGAGACAGACACATCAAATGAAAATATAGAAGTAATGTGGAAACAATGTAAGATTGCAATCCTCAAGGCAGCTGGAGTGGTTTTAGGACATGAACGGGCTCAAAGAAAGGAAGATTGATTTGACAAAGGTATATGAGAAGAATTGAGGAACGTAATGTAGCACAAATGAGATTGTTGCAGATAACAACTCGAACAAATCTGAATGAATATAATGAAAAGTGCCATATAGTGAATAGGGTCTGCAGACAGAAGAAAAGAGCATGCAAAAAGAAAAAACTGGAAGAAATTGAACAGCTAGGAGAAGAGAAGCAAAGTCGTGAAATGAACCAAAGGATTAACGATGGAAAGACCAGGTTCCAAGCCATAACAAATATGTGTAGGAACAAAGAAGGGGATTTGATAAGGGAGAGTAATACAATACTTGACAGGTGGGCAGAATACTTCCAAGAATCACTGAACCCAGGAGTAGAAGGGTTAGAACGAGAAGAGCAGGTGTAACTAAATTACTGTGGACCAGAGGTTTTAACACCAGAACCTACACTGGGGGAAGTGATGCAAGCCATTAAGATCTTAAAAAAAATAAGGCACCTGTAGAAGATCAGCTCCAGGCCGAACATCTCAAGTATGGAGGGTAAAAGCTGTGGAAAAGAATTCATAAAATGATAAAGAATATCTGGAAAGAGGAGAGCATGCCAAAGGAGTGGAAAACAGCTATAATGTGCCCCATACATAAAAAAGGAGACAAATTAAACTGCCAGAACTATTGAGGACTCTCCCTACTAAATATTACACATAAAGTTTTCTCCAAGATTCTAACCAACAGGTTTACTCCATATGTGGAAGAGAGAGAAGGAGACTATCAGAGTGGCTTTAGAAGAAATAGGTCAGCAACTGACCAGATATTCACATTGCGCATACTACTTGAAAAATGTTACGAATATCAAATTAACATGCACCAGCTTTATATTGACTTTAAACAAGCCTATGATAGCATCTCAAGAGTGGCCTTGCAGAACGTAATGGAAGAGGCTGGAATACCTACGAAACAAATCAAACTTTCTATGATGACCCTCAGCGAAACCAACTGTAAAGTAAAAATACAGGGTGAAATCTCCAGAGAAGTGGAAGTGAAGAAGGGACTTAGACATGGTGACAATATCTCCTCAGAAGTGGCGTCAAATCGAAAGACCTGCAGCAGGCGAACGGTCTACCCGACGGGAGGCCCTAGCCACACGACATTTCAGTTCATTGCTGTTCAACCTTTGCCTAGAAAAAAATCATAAGTCAGATAGAGTTAAATAAAGAAGGAACCTTCTTAAATCGTTCACTACAGTACCTAGCCTACACTGACAATATGGCATTACTCGCAAGAAACGCTGCTGTGCTAGGTAAAGCCTGTCAGCAACTGGAGAAAGGTGCAAAGGAACTTGGCCTGACAGTTAACATCGAAAAGACCAAGTATATGGCAATGACCAACCAACAAAACCTACCAAATCTCAGGATAGCTGACAGCGAGTTTGAAAGGGCGAGAAACTTCGAGTACCTTGGGTCGACTGTCACTGAGACAAATGACATTGGCAGTGAGGTGAAAGCCAGAATAGCAGCAGGTAACAGATGCTACTTTGCCGCATTACCCATGCTTAGGAGTTCGCTTCTATCACAAAAATCCAAAATCCTCATTTACAAAAGAAATTATAAGACCAGTTGTTATGTATGGTGCCAAAACGTGGACCGTGACTGTAAATGAGGAAAGTATCCTTAGCATATGGGAGAGAAAGGTGCTATGTAAAATATATGTCCCAGTATATGAGCAAGAAGGTTGGCGCATTCGTACGAATGCGGAACTACAACATCTTTTTGAAGAACCTGACATTGTTACTACCATTAAAATAAGAAGACTGCAGTGGGCAGGGCACGTGGTCAGAATGGAAGAAGACAAAGCATGTAAGAGGAGTTTTGATGGCAAGGCTGGAGGCAGACGGCGGAGGGGACGCCCCAGAAAGAGACAGGTGGATGGAGTTGAAGAAGACATGAAAAAGCTGGGTGCCAGAGGATGGAGACGGAAAGCCATGGATCTGATAGAATGGCACGATATTGTGATGCAGGCCAAGGCCCTTCAAGGGCTGCAGAGCTAAGGAGTAACTAAGTTAGTCCATCGACTTCATAGACCTGTAGAATGCTGCAATTTTTTTTAAAAAAAGCTACCCCTTACATGTGAAGAATATCGATTTAATTAATTTGCATAAATTTTTATGTCAACTGGTGTTAGCAGTACAATAGTTAAGGGGAGGGTGTGCACGAGTGGAACACATGGAGCAGAACAGCAGGTTAAGGGCAGAACACTAGGTTACTTCGCATAATTTTTAAGTAAAATGCACTACAATAGTTTAAGGAGGTGGGTGACAAAGAAGAATGGGTCAGAAATGGCGTTCTAAAGGATGTGAAATTCGGAAAGTGTACCAGAAAATGGTGGGAGGACATAACTAATTATTTAATTTGGTATCAAAGGCGGTACAATAGTTTAAGGAAATGGGGGTGACATGGAAAACCACTTAACAGAACAATAGGTTAAGTGCTGACAATGGGCCGAGTATTAGGTTAAGATACCCAGAGTACTATGCTGAACATTGGGTTATGCAACATGTCTGCCCAAAGGTTGTTTGCGTCTCTGCACATCAGTGTACTGCAGTATTTATGAGTAGTTTGCAGGTCTGTAGACTATTTACTGCGACCTCAAGCACGTCAGAGTGAGTGTTTTGTATCAGTGTGATAATGTCAAATCTGTCCCTAAATAAACTGTTCCGAAATAAATGAAGTACACTCCTTCGTCTCTCCAGCAGCTCAGAGCAGGCTGAGCCATTTTCCCGCCGTTTACTCCCCTCCAGACCGCCACTTTGGATAACATCACGGGGGAGATGATAGCGCTCTCTGATGGCAGTACTGTGTACTAGGTCATGTGGATTCTGGATCTCTTGGTGGACTTACTGGATGGCAGTGCTGCCTAAAGTTGTTTAAATAAAGACTGCCTGCAAAATAATGTCTTATGTCCATCCTATCTAGCACAGTCTGAGTCCTTTTCTCACCAGTTCCTAGGACGAGGTGTATGCTGGATGATTTAGGTTAGTGGAGGTACCCAGATGACCTATTTTCCCGCCATGTTCTTAGGTTAGTGGATGTAGCCATGGTGTGTTACATTGTCCTGATGGAATTTGAACTTCCCACCACATTCTGGGGGAGGGAGGGGAGGGGAGCGAGAAGGGGGTTAGGTTAATTAATTGATCAATTTACTTAAGTAGTCAACCTAATTGATAACAGTGAGGGGGGCTATTCCAGTAACTCAGACCTGAAAGTGTACCTGTAGCTGCGAGAAAGGAGGTTTCCTGGGCGGTGAGAGGGGGGGGGGGAGGGCGCAGAGGAGGGGGCTGGGGAATTATAGGATAGGTGCCTGTCAACCAAAAGGAACCTTTTAGCAGAACAATAGGTTAAGGACCTGTCAATCAAAGGAGAACAACAGGTTAAGTAACTGTCAATCAAAGGAGGACAATAGGTTTGCCCCTGAGTGCATACCTTTCCCTGATGTAGGCTACCTGCACTAACAAACTGGATTTCAAATGGCTCTGAGCACTATGGGACTTAACATCTGAGGTCATCAGTCCCCTATAACTTACAACTACTTATACCTAACTAACCTAAGGACATCACACACATCCATACCTAAGGCAGGATGTTGAACCTAAAACTGGTAAAGGCGCCAAAGCTAACAATATTACCAGCAGCACAAATAAAAAGTTAAAATGCAGTCTACATTTTTGGTCATAGCCACCAACGACAGTTCTCTGAGTAGACAACTAGTACTTCAGCAGAAAGGCAGAATGCGGCATCAGGTCTGTCGTATCGGAAATCAACCAAGTCGGTGATTTGTCTCCTCATTGATTAAAACACCATAGCATCAGTGTCAAGCTGGAATTCCACTGATTAGTTGCTCAGCTCAAGTCCATCGGGAGCTATCACCACGTCAAGCAAGCTGCCTGCTCTGTAGCTATAATGATGTAGAAATTTCGAAATTTGTGGTAAGGACTATGGGACCAAACTGTTGAGATCATCGGTCCTTAGGCTTATACACTAATTAATGTAACTTAACCTAACTTACGCTAAGGACAATACACTCACCCATGTCCGAGGGAGGACTCGAACCTTGCCGTTGCAGCGAGGTTCCCTGAATGTGGAAGTTAATAGGAATATAAAAAAAGGGAGGAAGGTTTATCTGTTTAGCAAGAGTAATAGAAGGCAGATTACAGACTACCCAACAGGTCAAAACGAAAATTTCTGTTCCGACACTGACAATGTTGAGTGTTTATGGAAAAAGTTTAAGGCAATTGTAAAATGCGCTTTAGACAGGTACGTGCCGAGTAAAACTGTGAGGGACGGGAAAAACCCACCGTGGTTCAACAACAAAGTTAGGAAACTACTGCGAGAGCAAAGAGAGCTTCACTCCAAGTTTAAACGCAGACAAAACCTCTCAGACAAACAGAAGCTAAACGATGTCAAAGTTAGCGTTCAGTGAATTCGAAAGTAAGATTCTATGTACCGACTCAACAGGAAATCCCAGGAAGTTTTGGTCTTACATTAAATCAGTAAGTGGATCGAAACAGAATATCCAGACACTCCGGGCATTGAAACAGAGGACGATACTCATAAAGCTGAAATACTAAACACCTTTTTCCAAAACTGTTTCACAGAGGAAGGCCGCACGTTAATTCCTTCTCTAAATCCTCGCACAAACGAAAAAATGGTTGACATCGAAATAAGTGTCCAAGGAATAGAAAAGCAACTGGAATCACTCAACAGAGGGAAGTCCACTGGACCTGACGGGATACCAATTCGATTCTACACAGAGCACGCAAAAGAACTTGCCCACCTTCTAACAGCCGTGTACCGCAAGTCTCTAGAGAAACGGAAGGTTACAAATGATTGGAAAAGAGCACAGGTAGTCCCAGTCTTCAAGAAGGGTCGTCGAGCAGACGCGCAAAACTATAGACCTATATCTCTGACGTCGATCTGTTGTAGAATTTTAGAACTTGGTTTTTGCTCGCGTATCATGTCGTTTTTGGAAACCCAGAATCTACTCTATAGGAATCAACATGGATTCTGTAAACAGCGATCGTGTGAGACCCAACTCGCTTTATTTGTTCAGGAGACCCAGAAAATATTAGATACAGGCTCCCAGGTAGATGCTATTTTCCTTGACTTCTTGAAGGCATTCGATACAGTTCCGCACTGTCGCCTGATAAACAAAGTAAGAGCCTACGGAATATCAGACCAGCTGTGTGGCTGGATTGAAGAGTTTTAGCAAACAGAACACAGCATGTTGTTATCAATAGAGAGACGTCTACAGACGTGAAGGTAACCTCTGGCGTGCCACAGGGGAGTGATATGGGACCATTGCTTTTCACAATATATATAATTGACCTAGTAGATAGTGTCACAAGTTCCATGAGGCTTTTCGCGGATGATGCAGAGACGTTGCAGCATTAGAAAATTGTAGCGAAATGCAGGAATATCTGCAGCGGATAGGCACTTGATGCAGGGAATGGCAACTGACCCTTAACATAGATAAATGTAATGTATTGGGAATGCATAGAAAGAAGGATCCTTTATCGTATGATTATATGATAGCGGAACAAACACTGGTAGCAGTTACTTCCGTAAAATATCTGGGAGTATGCGTGCGGAACGATTTGAAGTGGAATGATCACATTAAATTAATTGTTGGTAAGGCGGGTACTAGGTTGAGATTCATTGGGAGAGTTCTTAGAAAATGTATTCCATCAACAAAGGAGGTGGCTTACAATACACTCCTTCGACCTATACTTGAGTATTGCTCATCAGTGTGGGATCAATTCCAGATGGGGTTGACGGAGGAGATAGAGAAGATTCAAAGAAGAGCGGCGCGTTTCGTCACAGTGGTATTTGGTAACCGTGATAGCGTTACGGAGATGTTTAGCAAACTCAAGTGGCAGACTCTGCAAGAGAGGCGCTCTGCATCGCGGTGTAGCTTGCTCGCCAGGTTTCGAGAGGGCGCGTTTCTGGATGAGGTATCGAATATATTGCTTCCCCCTACTTATACCTCCCGAGGAGATCACGAATGTAAAATTAGATAGATTCGAGCGCGCACGGAGGCTTTCAGACAGTCGTTCTTCCCGCGAACCATACGCGACTGGAACAGAAAAGGGAGGTAGTGACAGTGGCACGTAAAGTGCCCTCCGCCACACACCGTTGGTTGGCTTGCGGAGTAGAAATGTAGATGTAGATGTAGAACTTCCGATGGGGGGGAGCCACGCGAACCGTGAGCAGACGCTCTTGACTGCGCGGCTACCCCGTGCTGCAATGATGTAGACTGTTTGATGTTGCAGGTGATCCACTGATATACCCCTGTGATGAATTTATCCGTAAACAGATTACTTCTGAACGAGTGAATTTACTTACAAGTGTTGCAAGACAGCTACCTTAATGAATTGAATTTATTAAACAGGACTGGCTCCAGCATAATGTCTTGAACACGTGGGTGCTGTAGCTCATGTAACTCACAAGATGATAAAAAAAACTGTGTTCATCAGATTAGTGAATGAATAACGGGTGCTATAAAAATCTATTTATTAAAATTCTTTTATTACGGTTCCTTGTAGATTTCATGTTAAAAACAAGTGCAGAAAAACTGTAGCGTTTATGGAGTACTAGGAGAGGTTACAATGAGACTAAAGGAGCAGCATCTTGACGAAGATCGGGTAATGAGTCTAAGGTGAATTCGTTATGGTCAGCACAATATTTGAGGAAACAGCTGAATTCACAGAAGTCGCACAGTGACTGCTGAACATTAATCAGAGAGGAAAGAAAGAAATACAGAAAAAATCATGCATGCTATCAGTATATTTATTCAGCATGTCTTGAGCTTGCGATTGCTGATGAAAATACTTTAATTAAAAATGGGAAAGACCTAATACCAGTCTGATGTCATCGCGTGCACCCCGCGGTTAGCGAACGTTGCAGTTGCTGGCTATACTTAATCACTTGCCGGTGCACGAGAGTGGCCGCTGTAGTAGCTGTAGCATTCCAAGTCACCTGGTCTCCACCGAAGGCGCCTCTGTGTAGTTCAGAATGGTCACTTAGCATCTGACAGTGGTCACGCCCCTTATACAACCTACCAGGCCTCGTAACAACACTAATGCATTCTTGTGACCGTTCTACTTGTGACAGAGAATTGCAAGTCTAATCAATAAGAAACCTGTCGATAGTGTGAATGTGTACGAAATTACATTGACATCCCTCCATGTCTTCTGGGTGCTTCACTTTTTTTGCCAGAGAGTGTATTAACGTGACTTCAGTAAAATGTAAACAATATTTACGAAAACTAAATCTACTTGTAACTTTCACAGCAATAACAACTGTGATTAGTTAGAGGTACGTGATTGAAAAATATATGTATGCCAAAATTTGCAAGTCCATACTCGTGATTTAAAACAATGTTTCATTTTGTTTTAAAATAAAAAAAAATTACTGTATTATTCTAGCTAAGGAACCCGTAGAGGCAATGTCTCACTACGATATATGTCTCATACTGTCCAGAATCTTTGTAAAACGTGCAAAATATTGTGTTCTTTAAATGTTTAGTGACGAACCCATGTGGTGCACCGTAGTGGCATACAGCGAATGCAGTCTTTTAATTATGGAGTAAGTACAGTTTCTACCTACACTTAGGGATGTCTATGGCAACTTCTGTGCTGTAAATTAATGTTAATGTGTCTTCACCAGTACAAGTACATAATTCTAGCCACAGAGCTGTCTGACAAACAGATAGTTTAAGTGCGTTTCACAAGTAAATTTCACGATGTAACAGAAATTCGCCCGATGAAGATGGTAATTATGACAGGGCAACTGCAAATAAAAATAAAAATAAATGAAGTGGATCAGTAAATTCATGAATTTTTAATGCATTATCTAATGAGTAGTAACCCTCGACAAAACATTTCATTTGAGGAAAGTATTTCAAATGTGAAATTTTCAATATACACACGCACTTACAATTTGCTTCTTCTGTAATAAAGACTTCTTTTCTGTAGTATCTTTTTCTTAAACTCGACAGAAGGGAGGCAGCCTCTCCTTTAAATCAGTTGAATGTTGTATTCGTGTATCACTAATCTCTTTTCTATGTCATAGATAACTGACTTCAGAGTATTGTGCTCAACACTTTCGCGAAAGACATAATTCTACGGCCCTTGATAGATATAGTTTTCACTGGTGAGCTGTCTCACAGTTGAGTTTTTCCTTTTATGTTAGCGTTTTCCTTAAACTTATGAAACTATGAATTCATTAGAATTCAAAACTACATCTTACTGCGCGTTAAAGGCAAAATAACGACACTCTTATGACCAATGACCATAATCCGAGTTTACGGAAGATTCTACAGGCTATTTTTCTTTCAATAGTAACTTTTTTATTGAGTAGGTAGTAAATTTCGTACTGATATTGTTTAGTGCGTATATCATTTAGAATTTGTGATGAAGTGGATCAGTAAATTCATGAATTTTTAATGCATTATCTAATGAGTAGTAACCCTCGACAAAACATTTCATTTGAGGAAAGTATTTCAAATGTGAAATTTTCAATATACACACGCACTTACAATTTGCTTCTTCTGTAATAAAGACTTCTTTTCTGTAGTATCTTTTTCTTAAACTCGACAGAAGGGAGGCAGCCTCTCCTTTAAATCAGTTGAATGTTGTATTCGTGTATCACTAATCTCTTTTCTATGTCATAGATAACTGACTTCAGAGTATTGTGCTCAACACTTTCGCGAAAGACATAATTCTACGGCCCTTGATAGATATAGTTTTCACTGGTGAGCTGTCTCACAGTTGAGTTTTTCCTTTTATGTTAGCGTTTTCCTTAAACTTATGAAACTATGAATTCATTAGAATTCAAAACTACATCTTACTGCGCGTTAAAGGCAAAATAACGACACTCTTATGACCAATGACCATAATCCGAGTTTACGGAAGATTCTACAGGCTATTTTTCTTTCAATAGTAACTTTTTTATTGAGTAGGTAGTAAATTTCGTACTGATATTGTTTAGTGCGTATATCATTTAGAATTTGTGATGAAGTGGATCAGTAAATTCATGAATTTTTAATGCATTATCTAATGAGTAGTAACCCTCGACAAAACATTTCATTTGAGGAAAGTATTTCAAATGTGAAATTTTCAATATACACACGCACTTACAATTTGCTTCTTCTGTAATAAAGACTTCTTTTCTGTAGTATCTTTTTCTTAAACTCGACAGAAGGGAGGCAGCCTCTCCTTTAAATCAGTTGAATGTTGTATTCGTGTATCACTAATCTCTTTTCTATGTCATAGATAACTGACTTCAGAGTATTGTGCTCAACACTTTCGCGAAAGACATAATTCTACGGCCCTTGATAGATATAGTTTTCACTGGTGAGCTGTCTCACAGTTGAGTTTTTCCTTTTATGTTAGCGTTTTCCTTAAACTTATGAAACTATGAATTCATTAGAATTCAAAACTACATCTTACTGCGCGTTAAAGGCAAAATAACGACACTCTTATGACCAATGACCATAATCCGAGTTTACGGAAGATTCTACAGGCTATTTTTCTTTCAATAGTAACTTTTTTATTGAGTAGGTAGTAAATTTCGTACTGATATTGTTTAGTGCGTATATCATTTAGAATTTGTGATGAAGTGGATCAGTAAATTCATGAATTTTTAATGCATTATCTAATGAGTAGTAACCCTCGACAAAACATTTCATTTGAGGAAAGTATTTCAAATGTGAAATTTTCAATATACACACGCACTTACAATTTGCTTCTTCTGTAATAAAGACTTCTTTTCTGTAGTATCTTTTTCTTAAACTCGACAGAAGGGAGGCAGCCTCTCCTTTAAATCAGTTGAATGTTGTATTCGTGTATCACTAATCTCTTTTCTATGTCATAGATAACTGACTTCAGAGTATTGTGCTCAACACTTTCGCGAAAGACATAATTCTACGGCCCTTGATAGATATAGTTTTCACTGGTGAGCTGTCTCACAGTTGAGTTTTTCCTTTTATGTTAGCGTTTTCCTTAAACTTATGAAACTATGAATTCATTAGAATTCAAAACTACATCTTACTGCGCGTTAAAGGCAAAATAACGACACTCTTATGACCAATGACCATAATCCGAGTTTACGGAAGATTCTACAGGCTATTTTTCTTTCAATAGTAACTTTTTTATTGAGTAGGTAGTAAATTTCGTACTGATATTGTTTAGTGCGTATATCATTTAGAATTTGTGATGAAGTGGATCAGTAAATTCATGAATTTTTAATGCATTATCTAATGAGTAGTAACCCTCGACAAAACATTTCATTTGAGGAAAGTATTTCAAATGTGAAATTTTCAATATACACACGCACTTACAATTTGCTTCTTCTGTAATAAAGACTTCTTTTCTGTAGTATCTTTTTCTTAAACTCGACAGAAGGGAGGCAGCCTCTCCTTTAAATCAGTTGAATGTTGTATTCGTGTATCACTAATCTCTTTTCTATGTCATAGATAACTGACTTCAGAGTATTGTGCTCAACACTTTCGCGAAAGACATAATTCTACGGCCCTTGATAGATATAGTTTTCACTGGTGAGCTGTCTCACAGTTGAGTTTTTCCTTTTATGTTAGCGTTTTCCTTAAACTTATGAAACTATGAATTCATTAGAATTCAAAACTACATCTTACTGCGCGTTAAAGGCAAAATAACGACACTCTTATGACCAATGACCATAATCCGAGTTTACGGAAGATTCTACAGGCTATTTTTCTTTCAATAGTAACTTTTTTATTGAGTAGGTAGTAAATTTCGTACTGATATTGTTTAGTGCGTATATCATTTAGAATTTGTGATGAAGTGGATCAGTAAATTCATGAATTTTTAATGCATTATCTAATGAGTAGTAACCCTCGACAAAACATTTCATTTGAGGAAAGTATTTCAAATGTGAAATTTTCAATATACACACGCACTTACAATTTGCTTCTTCTGTAATAAAGACTTCTTTTCTGTAGTATCTTTTTCTTAAACTCGACAGAAGGGAGGCAGCCTCTCCTTTAAATCAGTTGAATGTTGTATTCGTGTATCACTAATCTCTTTTCTATGTCATAGATAACTGACTTCAGAGTATTGTGCTCAACACTTTCGCGAAAGACATAATTCTACGGCCCTTGATAGATATAGTTTTCACTGGTGAGCTGTCTCACAGTTGAGTTTTTCCTTTTATATTAGCGTTTTCCTTAAACTTATGAAACTATGAATTCATTAGAATTCAAAACTACATCTTACTGCGCGTTAAAGGCAAAATAACGACACTCTTATGACCAATGACCATAATCCGAGTTTACGGAAGATTCTACAGGCTATTTTTCTTTCCCTAGTAACTTTTTTATTGAGTAGGTAGTAAATTTCGTACTGATATTGTTTAGTGCGTATATCATTTAGAATTTGTGTCTGACCAACGACTTTCTATAACGAGTTCGTTGTCGTAAGAAACTAAAGTCCCAGACATATATCTTTCAGGCGTAGTGTGTGTGGATTTACGGAAGCAAGCCCTTGGGTGGAAATATCCGACAAAGTTTGGCGAAGTCGCTGGGAAGAGAGTGGTCTCGTTAAAGAAGCGGCTGGGTCTGGGCACGTCCTATAGCGAGGCGTAATCGCTTCCCTCGGGGTCGCGTTGAGCGATTAAGGTTGACCTCCCTGGGGACCGAGGAAGTCGGCCGAGTGACGTCAGAGGGAGTTAGCCCAGGGCTCCAGGAAGCGACAGTCGGCTGTCCGCGTGCGCCGCAGGGCTGCCAACTCGCACGTCACTTTCTCTCTCGTGGTCGTCCGGTCTCGTACTCACCACAGAGTACCGTCGTAAAATACGGGAAACTGATGAACGGGTAGAAGCTAAAATAAATTCATGCATTTGGGGTAGGCAACTCCCTGCGGAACAAATCTTTCTTTGCAGTACACAGAGAAACTTCTGCTCGAAGTGTGATTCAGACGGAAACCGCAATGAGCGACAATTCAGGTTTCACGTTAGCGTAGTACCATAATTTGAAGATGGCATTAACAGAAATATCATTTCGTGAACCACAAGTAGACTGCCGCCAAAGCTTTGATGCTCGCAAAAACAGCTGTATGTAGTGTGAATCATCCACAAGAAAAACAAGTAATATCTTTAGAACCAGATTTTGTTTGTTACTAACATGCGCATAATCCGGTCCCCATCAACTTATGGACGAGGCAAAAATATACAGACTTACAGACTGAAAGAGTCGTTTGTACCTATTTTATTTAAGATCAATTTCTGCTGCTGTATCCTCCTAAGGCTGCAAAATGACTGGAAATCGATGGGACTAGACATTGAATGATGGTATGCAAATCATACGTTAGTATGTTTTTTACTCAAAGATGCTAATCTCAAAGTTTAAAATTCAAGTTATGTCTACAAAGTATGACGGCGTTTTAGATGTATCGAACAGAATAAATAACAGAGTACTTGTCAGTTGTTGACCACGATAGACAGGTCTGTTAATGTGTGAATGATCGTCATCAACATCATCAGCACGACACACATAAGCAATCTGAAATCTACTGCTTCTATACATTTTAAAGCATTTGGTTGTCTTCAATGGACCTGTACGTAACCAGGTAGCATTTTCACCCCTTAAATTGAAAATTTCTCTACAACACGTAGCACGTTGTGCTTTTATGTCAACATTGCCTAGCATTAGGTAACCAGTACTAGAAATTATATTTTTTTGTCGATGGTAGTTTAATTGTTACGACAATTTGTCTACTATATGAATTTAAAATGCACATGTATTTTTCTGTACCTTTTTTGGGGGGTATCGCTCAAAATTGGGACATGCTTCTCTCAACATCCACAGAAATCTATTATTCCTCACATCTTGCAGTTTGGAGAAAAATCGAGGAAACAGAAATAATTTCTTAACCTAATCTTTGTATTGTTTAAGGACTACTTTCAACAACCATAGGTAACACACCCAAATTAAAGGTGTTTTGGCATAAGTTGTTTCTATGGATTTTGAGAGGAACCTGCCACAGTCTGAGTGAGATTACACCCATGATGCTCCAAATAACAGTACCGAAAACTAAACTTGCATTCAAATTCATCTCGTAGACGTAATGTTGTAGTAGTTAAACTATTATATATAATATAATTTATGATACCGCTTTACTTAATGTTATACAGTTATAAAACAGCAACGTCCTAGCTTCCGTAGATACGTAGTTGTGTTCTCAAAGTATCGGGTAAAATGCTACCTATGTATATCTTGGTCAGCTTCAGCAATACGAATTCATTTCCATCTTCCTTATTTTCTGACATCAACTATCCAATTCGCATTACATCGTTTCGAACAAATAACATCACAGTAAAATTGCACGAATTGTGTATGAGTAACCTTCTCTACATACTTTTGTATATGGAAAGTTTATGCAGCTTGTGTCTCACTCAGAAATCACATTTGGATATTGTTTGCCTTAGCAGGAAGACCAGGACGAGCTACCATAAAAATTCTTAGCAAAAAGACGAAAATGTAGGGTACGAAGATCATGAGGACACCTTAAGAGATGAAAAAATTATTTGAAGGAGCTATATGACACAGATCACAAACCAACAACTCTGCAACTTGAATCCGTGTACAATGTGAATGGTGCTGAGATAGGATCAAAAACCTTAATTGAAAAAGTAAGGAGTTGAATAATTGCAATGAAAAATTGAAAAACAGTAGGGACAGATACATCAGGTGAGATACTTAAGTGTTTGAACAAAGAAGCTGCGTGAGAAATATTGAGGTTATGTAACAAAAGATATGACATTGGTGAATGATCAGAAGAATTTCTCACAACAGTAATGATGCCTATAACAAAGAGAAAAAGGACCAAGATATGCAGTGAGCACAAGGCAATTAGCAGCAGTTCCATGGAGAAAAAGTATGTTAAGAATAATTAATGAAAGCCCGGAAAATGTGATGGAAGTGAATCTGGCTGAAGATCAATTCGGTTTTAGACAGAGTATAGGCACAAGGAATGCAATGCGACACTTGTGAATTTTGGGAGAGAGTTTTATTGAAAAGGGAAGTGACCTATAAAGTTATTTTACAGACCTGGAAAAGGCTTTTGATAATATGGCTTGGGATTAGGTTGCAACTACAATGAGATAAAAGAGAGAAGATGGGGAAACCAGACGACTTATAAACTCATTATACTTAAATTAAAAAGAATCAGTGGAAGTGACAGGAGAAAGATAGAACTTGGAAAAGGAGTAGACCAGGCTATTGTCTGTCACCTATCCTTTTCATTCTGTACTTAGAAAATATGTTTGACCACTGTCCACTAGATGACAAGGAGATAAAAATTGGAGGAAGAAGAATATGATGTTTGAGGTATGCAGACGAGATGGTCCCCAAAGCACAGGCGCAAAAGGTCACAAATAATTGCAGGACATACTGGATACCATTGAAGCTAAAGGAAAAATTTATGGAATGAAAATAAACACAAAGAAAGCAAAAGTAATGGCACTGGGAGGAAATAAATAGGTAAAGATAGTCTGAATGAGGAAGTATTAGAACATGTGCCAAGCTTTAAATACCTTAGGAGCAGGATGGAAATGGACTGGAAAAGCAGTACTGAAATGAAAACGAAAATAGCAATGGCGCAAGAGGCATTTCATAAGAAAATGAGAATTTACTGCATTAATATGTACAAAGATTTAAGGAAAATCTAATAAATTTTTTGTATGGTGTTCCACTTGTATGATGCTGAAACGAGGACACTGAGGACGAAAGATGGGGCACAGTTGGAGGCTCCTGAAATGTGGACGTGGCGGAGGATGGTAAGCATATGTTGAATAGAGTGAAAAATGAAGAGGTGCTGACAAAAATGTGAGAGCAAAGAGAATTACTGAATGTAATGGAAAGAAGGAAACGAAGCTGGATTGGACATACATTAAGAATGAAGAAGGGGCTTATAAAAAACAGTCTTAGAGAGTATGCTGAAGGAAAGAGGAGGCGAGGGAGCAAGAGATTTCAGATCGTGGAAGATGCGATGGACAGCAGCACATACACTGGCATTAAAACGGAAACAATGCATTGCATTAAATGGGGATGCAAAGGACATGCTAATATAGTGGAAAACTGATGCTGATGTCTGAGCACAGAAAGTGCCATGCATAGTGCAATAAGGAAAAATATATAATAACAGATATTGAAATTCAACAGTGGGAAGATCATGTCTTATGAAGATTGCAGTTTACTTTTCTGCGATATAGATTTTCTTTGGTTAAGACTCACAACACTCATGCTAAGATGGAATCAGTGGTCTCAAGACGGCCATATACAGCTCTGTTGCACAATCCTAGAGGCCGTAAGCTACTAGCAGCCTAGAAAAGAGACGTATCGTTAGATGGGTCATGCAGGAACGTGCAGCCACAAAACGTGCCATGAGTCACGTAATGTGATTGCTTGCAAAGACATAATTATCCTCATGGATGCTGTGACAATGTCTGATGCACCATGGATTGTCAGCATAACAACCATCATCATGGTTTTGCTTGATGTTGCAGCAAAGAGAGGTGCATCGAAAGTGGTAAGCCTATTGACAACACAGCAATAGCAATGACATAACATCGTCTTTTTAAGATGAGCACCTGTTGTGTATACAGCACCACAGTGGAAGTATTACTGGGTAGTAACTTTGAGGTTAGCTTGTCAAACTGCGTTCATCATCGTCATATCAAGCCAGCAATTGGTGTGACCATACATGTTGCATTAGGTACATAACACGATCAGCTCTTGTTTCAACAGTTTGTAATTTGGTGATATTCTTCACGGGTTTGCAGCCGGATCATGTCGTCGTCCAGACACAATATTTCGGCGGACCAGCTAGCCACCATCTTCAGGTGAGTTAATGCTAGTGTATTGCCTCGCCGGAACTGAATTCCAGCCACAACGACGGAAGGCTTTATACACCATGAACAGAGCACCGCGCGTGCGTGAGATGATGGGCAGCGCCTCCTGGCAGCAAATAGGCACACAGCGCGCCGGTGGGAGAAGACGGCAGAAACGATAAATCGCAACAGCACTAGTTGGAAGAATCCAATGATCGAAAAGAAGACCTTTGTTGTTTAATGTCGGACAAAATCGGATTCCATATCTTACTCAGAGGAAAATCTTTATCCCTGTTAATAATATTACTGGATAAACAACAACGTTCTTCTTTTCGATCATTGGATTCTTCCAATTAGTGCTGTTGCGATTTATCGTTTCTGCTGTCTTCTCCCACCGGCACGCTGCGTGTCTATTTGCTGCCAGGAGGCGCTGCCCATCATAGTGCTCTGTTCATAGTGTATAAAGGCTTCCGTCGTTGTGGCTGGAATTCAGTTCCGGGAAGGCAGTGCACCAGCATTAACTCACCTGAAGATGGCGGCCAGCTGGTCCGCCGAAATATTGTGTCTGGACGACGACTGATCCGGCTGCAAACCCTTGAAGAATATCAGAAGTTATTACGCCAGGAAAGTCTATGAAGTCACAGTTTGTAATCTGGACAACCACCATTACATTCCACGCCGAGGCCTCTGGCTGTGTCCTACCTTCGTGGTCTCCATGAAGTTATCTTTCAACAATGTAATTCAAGTTCGCATTTTATCTGTGCTGTTCTGATCTCTCTGGATACAGAGTGTAAGGCGGCAAGATTTTGTCACTGTACAGTAAATACTCTTCCAGATTTATGTTTATATTAAATCACTGTTTACAATACACAATTAGTTTATCAATCGATTCACTGGATGATACTGCCTATAATCTCATACTAACAATTTCTGTAGTATTGCATGTCTGGGAGTTAACCAGAGCTGAGCACTCACAGAAAGGGCATATTCCTCAGAAGCCACTACCAGTTAAAGAGAGGCATGGGAAAGAGGTGGAAATTTGCTACTCTGAGAGAGAGCAGAGCGTCAAAGTGGTGATTTACAATGCTGGATGCTGGAGGCTGTAGCACAGACAGAGTGGGTGGGAGGTTTCTCTCTGGAGGGACGGGAAAGAAATTCAGAATAGTATGCCTGAAGATAGTGTCAGGGGCGGAAGAAGGCGAAAAGAAATCCTTTTAGTACGAAGGAATGCACGGGGTCACCAAAAATGCTTTCAAGCTGACCTCAGAGGAATCTTCTCATGGAAGGTGCTGGGGCAGGCTTCACACTGTAAGACAGAGACGCGTTTTTGAATATCACGTTGCTACGGTTGTAGGAGTGTAAATGGAAACTTCCACTAAATCTTCGGACAAGGTATGAGGTTCAGTTGACTGGCTAGCAGATTCATGCATGATCCGTGTAGCGGAAGATAATGATTTTGTAACGGCCACTCGGGCTCATCACCTGAGTGCAAATGCAGCCGCTGCATGTCCAGGAGGGAGTGGGGTATGGCATGGAGAGGACGCTTCCCTTTGGGGATCGATCGAAGGCACTTCGCTGCTTGGGTCGCTCAAAGACAGTTACCTCTAGGGATCGGTCTGGAGACTCCACTGACAGGAAGCACAGTAGAGAATCTAGCGGTTAAATTTTGCGAAATGTTGCTTTGATCACAGGGATTGTGTGAAGTCGTTTCTCTCTGACAGAGTTGTTATTTTGTTTATTCCAATGACGATTCTTTAGCTCTGTGTAGAGTCTAACACACATGGAAATTCTTCTTTATGGTAGAATATCTGAGTCGAACGTCTGTGCTTGGCTAATGAGCAAACAGAAATATTGACTCTTTTTGTGTCTTGTACTGAGCCCTAGTAGTTTTTGGACGGCACATTGCATCCACTGTGTAGGCAGAGAACTAGGGGCATGTACGTCATCTAGACAGCAGCCAAACCCCGTGAGCAGGTCATCGGATCACTAAAACTTCAATAGATGATATGCACACTGCAGTTTGGCAGAGAGGGCAACAAAGGGCAACCATCACAGTAAATGTGTTGAGCTCCACTTGCGTGTCCACTGAGCGTTTTCTGGAAGTGCCAGTGAGCATGCAGGACTTCAGTTTCTCACCGCTAATCACTATGAAACAATTTGTGCCCGTCTGATAAAGGTGTGTTGCATGGTCTACAAAGTGAAATATATGTTTTGCCAGTCTCAGAATTAGATACAGGTTAGAATCTGACATGTCCAAGAAGAACGGACACCACGCGGAACTCAGAGTAGCAAGCGAAGAGGAAATAGACAGGGGCTGCAGATACTTGCCGCTCGGTATGAATCTGGATCGGCCGTGAGGTGTGCCGAGAAAGTCCGCCCAATTGTGACAACACTGTGTCCCACTTGGCGCAGTGGTTAACGCACCTGCGTAGTATGCAGGAGATCCCAGATTGGAATCCCGATCCAGTACACATTTTCACTCGTCGCTGTTGATTTCGCATTATGTCCCGATGCTGCTGACATCAGTACTGCCTTTCCTTCCCTCCCTCCTCCGAGCCCCCCCCCCCCCCCCCTCCACCTTCAATTTACATATAATGCATGTCCGAAAGAACAGACATCACACATTCGTGTAACTGATTCGCTTAGATAGGCAATCGATCCCCCTTCTTCTGTGACAAGTCCAACTTTTTGTGGGAATGTCACAATACCGAGTATGGAGGCAATCGACAGGAACTGCGGATAGGTGGCGCCTGGTGGGAATTCGAGGTCGGCCGTGGGGCGTGCTGAAATAGTTCGTGCAGTTGTTATAAGAGTGTGTCCCGGATGGCGCATTGGATAACGCATCTTCCTAGTATCCTAGAGATGCTGGGTACGAATCCCCATCAGGTACACCGTGATTCCGCGTAATGTACCGATGCAGCTGACATTCACAATTTTCCCTTTCTTTTCCTTTCTATCCACCTCCACCTTCAATTTACAGATAACGTATCACAGCAGCGGATTCTATGTAGCGTCTGTTCTTTTGGACATGTCTGAAAGAACAGGCGCCACGTATTAATATAAAATACGCCAATACGGCCGTAAACCAAGCGTGTCGGTGTAGTAAATCCATAAATCCAGCAGGGGCGAGCCGGCCGGAGTGACCGAGCGGTTCTAGGCGCTGCAGTCTGGAACCGCGCGACCACTACGGTCGCAGGTTCGAATCCCGCCTCGGGCATGGATGTGTGTAATGTCCTTAGGTTAGTTAGGTTTAAGTAGTTCTGAGTTCTAGGGGACTGATGACCACAGTAGTTAAGTCTCATAGTGCTCAGAGCCATTTGAACCATTTTTGAACCAGCAGGGGTGAGCGCTGTACAAGGCTCTCAACGTCACTGGCTGAGAATTTTTCTGGGCAATGAGGCACCTGTTTTCCAGTTATGTCTGAGGCGGAACTATGGGCCTCATGGAAAAAGGGTGACCCGGCTGATTCACGCAATTTGACTCGTAGTTTAATCACGAGGTGTGGCCATTAATTTCACGCGTTGATCACGTCGGCTGACGTGAGGATCAATGAACTCTACTTGACGGTATGTATCTGGATCATCTTAGTTGATTATAAAGCAGTAGACAGGAATACAATTTACTTAGCTTTAATTCAGCATCAGCGGTGAGTGTCGATCTTGACTTTGTACAATACTATTTACAAGTGCAGTTATAGTCTGAACTGCGAATACTTCTTTACAATTCTGATTGCTTCACACATATAGATCAGTTGTCAATGCATAAACTGTATGTGACGCCTGGCTAGGTAGAACTAATGACTTAGCTGAAGACTATGCTAACTATCGTCTCTGCAAATGAGATCTTTGAAGCTATAACAAGTAAACCATTCCTATTAAAGTCGGCTGTCGAACTGGGCAGTGCGCTTGCTTGTCTCATAAGACCGGCCGAGTGGCGGCGCTCGGTCTGCTAGCGTCCACAGTGTGCGACTCGCGGGTGCGATGTGTACTGACGGACCGCGGACGATTTGAAGCCTACAACCTAGCCAGTGTGGTGCCTTGCAGTGACACCACATTTCCCACGTTGTGTACGGAACATGGACGGAGGCTCTAATGTACATTCTTCATAGAGTCCATGGTCCATTCTATTTTCGCTCAGGGCCTCTCCGGGGTTCTCATGCCTCTTGCAAACACACTTTGTATCTTCAACTTAGGGCCCCCGCCACCTGTAGCGTGACCATTTGATTTTTTGTGCTAAGAAAGTAATGGTGTCGTTTCTCATAACCCTTCTTTAGTGCACGCACTGCCCCTTGGCCTTCCGCCTGCTACTTCTAAGTCAGACCAACAGCGGAGAAACTCTGCTCCCACATTCCAAACGTAATAGGTCTTGTGCCTTTTTCGTGAGAATGTTAAACATAGTACTACAACAATCAATTTATATGCTGTCGCTTTGTAACATGTGACTAAACAGTTATGTAGTAACGTCCTAACGTTTACATGGAATGGGAACAACAATTCACGTTTACACGGAATGGGAACAACAATTCACGTAATAATCATCGATGATGGCAGGAAAATTCACACGCCACTGTGCTAACCAATTTTCTGTTTATTTTGTCGATTAATGTTTGGCGGTACATGATGGGTAACTTTTTAATGGGTACAGCCATTTTAGAGAAACAAGTCACGCGACAATGTTTTGGAAAATACGCTTGTTGAACACTCTGAGGACGTTCCTTTGGTCTTGCGGGCTGCAGTCTACTTCCAGCATGACGGTGTCCCTACACATTTTTCCAGACTTGTGGGGGAATACCTCAACCACAGTTCCCCTAGTCGCGGGATTGATCGTGGTAGTACCATTAACTGGCCATCAGTATCATCAGATCTTACAGCATTAGTTTTTTATTTATGGGGCTGGATGAAGCCTGAGTTGTACAAATGAAAGGTGAATACCCGAGTCGAACTGCTTGGTCGCATGGTGGACGCTGCCGTCCTCGATAGGGAACGTGTAAAGACACTCAGAGAAGCACTACAACCTGTTCTTCCAAGTGTGCACAAATGTACTGAAGCTGAAGGTGTGATATTCGAACATTTATTCTGAACAGTTGAAGAACTGTGAGAGACGTGTTCAGTGTAGCTTCGAAGTGAAAATGTTACACATACGTATTTTTTAATTGATAATGTGTAAAAGCAAGCAGTAAAGGAAACAAAAGAAAAATTTGGTGTAGGAATTAAAACCCATGGAGAAGAAATAGAAACTTTGAGGTTTAACGATGACATTGTAATTATGTCAGAGATAGCAAAAGACCTGGAAGAGCACTTGAACGGAATGGACAATGTCTTGAAAGAAGCATATAAGACGAACATCAACAAGAGCAAAACGGGGATAATGGAATGTAGTCATATTAAATCAGGCGATGCTCAGGGAATTAGATTAGGAAATGAGACACCTAAAGTAGCAGATGAGTTTTGCTATTTGGGGAGCAAAATAACTTATGATGGTCGAAGTAGAGAGGATATAAATGTAGACTGGCAACGGCAAGGAAAGCGTTTCTCACGAAGAGAAATTTGTTAACATCGGGTATAGATCTAAGTGTCAGGAAATCTTTTCTGAAAGTATTTGTATGGAGTGTAGACATGTTTGAAAGTGAAACATAGAAGATAAATAGTTTAGACAAGAAGAAAATAGAAGCTTTCGAAATGTGGTGCTACAGAAGAATGCTGAAGATTAGAGGGGTAGATCTCACAACTAATGAGGAGGTACTGAATAGAATTGGGGACAAGAGGAATTTGTGACACGAATTGACTAGAAGAAGGGATCGGTTGGTAGGACACGTTCTGAGGGATCATCAATATAGTATTCGATGGAAGCGCGGACGGTAAATAACGTAGAGGGAGACTACGCGTGAATACACTAAACAGATTCAGAAGTATGTAGGTTGCAGTAGTTACTCGGAGATGAATAATCTTGCACGGGATAGACTAGCATGGAGATCTGCATCAAACCAGTCTCTGGACTGAAGATCAGAACAACAACAACAACTACTACAACAACTGTGTAAAACACATGTTTTAATGTTTACAAACTGTGTAAGCATGGCAATGTATTTACTAACACACGAAATATGTAACAATGTGCATTAAATGTGTTCCATTTCGGAAACCATTTGGAACTGGGCATATGTCCAAATGAAGTTTATTGTTGCAAGTGACCGTTCTTCTCTAGTAGCTGAATAGTGACCATTTCTCCTAGGACAGTGTGTCGCACTGACCACACAGCAATCGGGACGGACTAATGATTCCGTATCATTTGACAACACATGCAGCATTAATAGATTCAGCATCCAAAGGTGAAATGAGTAGACGATGTTTAAAGTTTCCATTAGAGACAACTATGTACGTCTGCTTCAATCGTACAAGGTGAGATTGTCTCTCACAGGTGAAGACTTCGATTAATAGGCATATTTCGTTTCTATGTTTCTCATACATGGAATGACCAAATGGATAACATTTATTTATTTGTTTAGCATGTGGCAATATATACTGAAGTGCAACTAAAGTATCTGAATTGTATGATTTTACAAAGGAAATAGAATGAAAACACTATATCTAAAAATTAATGTTTAACTTTAATCTACCCAAGGGATTTCCTTCCAAGAAACCTTCCAGATTTCCAGAGTAAGCGTATCTGATACAGCTTGGCAAAATGCGTTTGATGGTCTGATGCCCATTGCCACAGCCACATTGAGAAGATGAAGCCCTTCCCTATCGGTGGAGGTTTTCTGCACAGATTACATGGCCTGCACAAATCCTGTTAATTGCTTGTCAAGGAGGTGGCGGTACTTTCATGCCGGCCGGTCTTGTACGACGTCTTATGAGGGTCTGATATTCCTCGTCGGCAATGCGATTCCACCTTTCTGATTACTTCCTGTTCACTTTGAAATCTACTGCTTGCTGCGATTCTGTCAACGCGATAGGTGATTGCCAGAATTTTAATCATCTGAGTCTAAGTGCAGACTGGTTGCCGGAGAAAATTTAATGAAATTTTTCCATTTATTGGAAAGAGCGTTATCCCTCCGAAAGTCTGGTGGCGCAATAAAACTTAGAGGCATTAACCAGAGAAGAGGGGTAGATCTGATGCAAACTGTTATTGTCTTGATTGATGCATTTAGATGAGACTTCATATTTCTCACATAAGCCCTACTGCAGGAGAGTATGTGACAGCAAAGTAGACGAGTCCTAAGGAAGAACATCGCAATTTTGTAGCTGTTGCAACCCCATCAGGTACCACCCACTTTGTGTGTGATATTACTGCGCGGTCTCTACTCTGCTGTGGTGTTCTCTGTTTCTTGCATTACATCCATCAAGAGTTAGCGCTAAATATTTTGGTAAGTCTTGGTGGTGGAGGACTTGACCGTTAAAGGTTACATTTTGCTTTACATTGGCCATTCTGTTGTCTACACTACTGGATAGCAAAATTGCTACACTAAGAAGAAATGCAGATGATAAACGGGTATTCATTGGACAAATATATTATACTAGAACTGACATGTGATTTTCACGCAGTTTGGTTGCGACTATCCTGAGAAATCAGTACCCAGAACAACCCCCTCTACCCGTAATAACGGCCTTTATACGCCTGGGCATTGATTCAAACACAGCTTAGATGGCGTGTACAGGTACAGGTATCCATGCAGCTGCAACACGATACCACAGTTCATCAAGAGTAGTGACTGGGGGTATTGTGACGAGCCAGTTGCTCGTCCACCATTGATCAGACGTTTTCAATTGGTGAGAGATCTGGAGAATGTGCTGGCCAGGGCAGCGGTCGAACATTTTCGGTATCCAGGAAGGACCGTACAGGACCTGCAACATGCGGTCGTACATTATCCTGCTGAAATGTAGCGTTTCGCAGCGATCGAATATAGTGTAGAGCGACGGGTCGTAACACATCTGAAATGTAATGTCCACTGTTCAAAGAGCGGTCAATGCGAACAAGAGGTGACCGAGACATGTAACCAATGCCATTACATACCATAACGCCGGGTGATGCGCCAGTATGGCGATGACGAATACACGCTTACAATGTGCGTTCACTGCGATGACGCCAAACACGGTTGCGACCATCATGATGCTGCAAACAGAACCTGGATTCATCCGAAAATGACGTTTTGCCACTCGTGCACCCAGGTTCGTCCTGTGTGTGATGCAGCGTCAAGGGTAACACAGCCATGGTCTCCGAGCTGATAGTCCATGCTGCTGCAAACTTCGTCGAACTATTCGTGAATAAGGTTGTTGTCTTGCAAACGTCCCCATCTGTTGACTCAGGGATCGAGACGTGTCTGCACGATCCGCTACAGTCATGCGGATAAGATGCCTGTCATCTCGACTGTTTGTGGTACAAGGCCTTTGGGGTCCAGCACGGCGTTCCGTATTACTCTCCTGAACCCACCGATTCCATATTCTGTTAACAGTACATCGGATCGACTCCTTACACGAGGCATCACAACAACGTTTCACCAGGCATCGCCGGTCAACTGCTGATTGTGTATGAGAAATCGGCTGGAAACTTTCCTCATGTCAGCACGTTGTAGGTGTCGCCACGGGCGCCAACGTTGTGTGAATGCTCTGAAAAGCTAATCATTTGCATATCACAGCATCTTCTTCCTGTCAGTTAAATTTTGCGTCTGTAGCACGTCATCTTCGTGGTGTAGCAATTTTAATGGCCAGTAGTGTAGTTGAAAGCAGCTAAATTCTTTCTTCATTGGATACGATGTTATTTTCCTCCTTTTGAGTTGTTCGTGCATAGTATTTAGACGTGTAGAAAGTATATCTTCACCAACTTCAAGACTTTTCTGTTGAGTGACCAAAGCAACGTCTCAAAGTCTCGTGGGGTGACATGAGCCTCTGTCTGGGCTCGCAGTAACGGCTTCTGGAACTGTGTGATAAAAGAAGGCATTGAAATAAAAGTCGCCGATAACACTCTTAATAGAGACAGCGGCTTGCAGTTCATCACGGCGTGGGATCCAGTGACCGCGCGGTTGATGGGGGCACATCGCAACGTATGCCCTTATATGGCGATGCAACGAGCATGAGTGACGTCACAGCCGACAGCTAGTGTATATGAGACTGCAGCACCAGCCCACTGGCAGTCATAGGGCCAAGGAGTACTTCGCCGAAACCTCATATAATTTCAGTAATTTCAGTAATTACTGAACTAGAACTCTTCATCCAAAGCCACATCGTCTGCAGAAATGAACTACATCGACTGTTTCAGAGACATCAGATGTACCGTTGTCTATAATAAAGCTGCACACGGAGGTCCAGTGTTGACTGTAATTGTCGCTTGGCAGCAAAACTTCGTGGATCTGCTAATGCGTTAAAGTGGACTGATTTACGCTGGAAAAAATTAGTTCCAATTTTGGATAACAGGTGAAGATCTGGCGCTGTAGAGCGGTGCTCATATTGAACATACTGTGTAAGCGGCGTTTAATAATAAAACGAACATCATACCTTTCTCTCTTTTTTGACGTTTGCAGCCCACTTCTTGTTCCTAATCCATTACACACAGAAAGCTTTCTGTGATGTCACCGCAAGGCACCACACTGGCTAGGTTGTAGGCTTCAAATCGGCCGCGGTCTGTCAGTACACAACGGACCCGCGAGTCGCCGCTGTCGACGCTAGCAGACCGAACGCCGCCATTCGGCTGGTCTTACGAGACAAGCTAGCGCACTGCCAAGTTCTACAGCCGACTTTAACGGGAATGGTTCATTCGTTATAGCTTCAGAGATCTCATTTGTAGAGGCGCTAGTTAGCATAGCCTTCAGTTAAGTCAGAAGATTCGACCTAGACAGGCGCCAGATACAGTTTTTGCATTGACAACTGATCTGTATGTGTGAAGCAATCAGAATTGCAAAGAAGTATTCACAGTTCAGTCTATAACTGCACTTGTAAATATTATTGTACAAAGTCAAGATCGACGTTCGCCGCTGATGCTGAATTAAAGCTAAGTATTTAATTGTATTCCTGCCTACTAACTTTCTACTCACCTAAGATCTTCCATCCGTCAGGTATAGTTCATTGATCCTCACGTCAGCCGACGTGATGAACGCGTGCAATTAATGGACAAATCTCGTGATCAGAGTAAGAGTCAAAATGCGTGACTCAGCGGGGTCACCCTTTCTCCATGAGGCTCATAGTTCCGCCTCATACATAACACTTTCAGTACGTTATTGTCGCATTCACAGTGCCAGATTTGCAAGTGGTGGCCAAATCTGTAACTAATTTTTTCTACTATAAGTCGATTCTGTATTAACACACAACGATATCTACCAAGTTCCGCTGCCTTAAGATAACTGCTGCCTAACTGGATCTCTGTGACTAGATGCACTTTAATTACAGCCGCCCAGTTCATAATCTGAGCAGAACTGGTGCAAATATGTTACAGATCTCTTGGCGTATACATGATGCGCAACGACAATGAGTAACAATGAACGCCGAACGGACGCTATCTTGTGACGTGGTTTCTGTGCTACTTATTTGCTATCGGGAAATCTCCGTTCGGACTACTGAGCGAAGAGCTATGCGGCTCTTCCCGGCGAGGCTTCGAGTGTGGCTAAATTAAACGCTCGAGCTGTTAATTAAGCCTCAAAAAGTCTCGGGATTAAGTGACGCAAGTTTCCTTTTTCATAACGGCATTTACTGAATTTCGCGGCGGAAAGAAGGAAGGAATTTGTGGGCGCCGCGGCGGCTGAAGTTAGCGGATCTGGACGAATATCCCTTTATCAGGCGCCCAAAGTTTCCCGCGCGCCACTGAGGGGGACTGACGATTCCGTGTTCGAAACGCCGCCGCTGTTGACTCTCGCGCGGAACTTCCGAAAGCCGCTCAGCAACGGCCGCCACTTTGTCTCCACCAGATTAGAAGAAAGAGGCTTTTTATTTCTCCCCTGTGGGAAGGCACGACGCCGCCGCCGTGTCGGAATGTGGCCGCCGCCGGAAACGCAAGCCTGCCCTAGTGTCGCCAAGGACGGTACCCACTTTTGTCAAACTAACAGCCGAGGCGATTACTTTCTTTGCCGAACGGCTTATCGTCTTTGTCTGACAGGGAAGGTGCATTTCTTTTCTAAGTTCTTCGAAGAACAGCACCGCCGAATCCTACCGGCAACCTCCCGAGGCTACCATTCGCTGCAGTACACATTCACAGCATACAATATCAGACGAAAAGTAACCGGTTAACAGTGTGTGATGCAGAATTTACCTCTAGATGAACGAGAGGCATACCCACCATCATAAAAAGAGGCGCGGAATATTGTGTTGTAAGTAGAGAAGCAGTAAAATCGAAATGGTTAGGACAGCTCCGTAGGTTATTCGATGTCATATAACTAACATATCAGTCGTTTCATCCTTTCTAACGGTAATAAAAGAAAGATTTACGTGCGGGATTAAAATTCACGGTGAATATCAATGATAAAATTCGCTGATGACATGGCAATCGTCAGTGAAAGTGAAGAAGAATTACAGGATCCGTTGAACGTAATGAACTGTCTAATGGGTGCAGAAAATGGATTGAGAAAAATCGAAGAAAGGCGAAAGTAACGGGAAGCAGCAGAAATGTGAACGGCGAGAAACTTAACATCAGGGTCTATGGCCACGAAGTAGATGAAGCTACGAAGTTCTGTTACCAAGGCAGCGAAGTAATCAATTACAGAAGGAGGAAGGAGGACATCAAAAGGAGACTAGCGCTGGCATAAAGGGCATTCCTGGCCAAGAGAAGTTTACTAGTATCAAACATAGGCTTTAACTTGAGGGAGAATTTTCTGAGAATGTACGTTTGGCGCTTAGCATTCTATGGTAATGAAACACAGACTGTGGGAAAATTGGAACAAAAGAGAGTCGAGGCATTTGAGATGTAGTGCTACAGAAGAATACTGAAAATTAGGTGGCCTGATAAGGTAATCAATACGGAGGTTCTGCGCAGCCGGCCGGGGTGGCCGAGCGGTTCTAGGCTCTACAGTCTGGAACCGCACGACCGCTACAGTCGCAGGTTCGAATACTGCCTCGGGCATGGATATGTGTGATGCCCTTAGGGTAGTTAGATTTAAGTAGTTCTAAGTTCTAGGGGACTGATGACCTTAGAAGTTAAGTCCCATAGTGCTCAGAGCCATTTGAACCATTTGTTCTGCGCAGAATCGGCGAAAAGAGGAATGTGTGGAAAACACTGACAAGGAGAAAAGAGCAGGATGACGGGACACCTGTTAAGACGTCGGGGAAAGACTTCCAAGATACTAGAGGTTAAAACTGTAGGAGACAGTGACTGGAACATACACAGCAAATAATGATTCGACTGTTGGCCATTTGACTGTAATGCAGAACCACAGCCAAATCAAGACCATTAGTCGCTAGTCGCTATATCTGTCGCATATTCCTTGCTCGGTATGTACGCAAGGTAAACATTAAAATGTTATTCCTGCCGGACCTCTCGGTGTGGTGTTATGTTTTACGTGACTTTCTCTGTTAGCCTCAAGTAATTGAAGAAGTTTGTCCTCAAGCTGCTGCGAAGACAATTATTCTCGCAAGAAGATTGGCCTGTGGTGAGGTGGAGGTGAGTTTACCTCAGGCTGCTGCGGAGGACAATATTCTCGCAGCAGGTCAGGCCAACGTGCCGTCAGCCTGTGGTGCGTTTGGTAACCCAGTTGCATGATGAGACAGCTGCGGGACTAAATCACTTTTCGTAGATGTCACGTGCACTCTGCCGGATTCTGTTCCGCAAAATCACAATTCTAGTGTCTTCGTGCAGCAGACAGCCTCGTGAGGCAAACAGCGAGTTTGAGAGCTCAGCTGTGCACCCTCTGCAGATCCGCGATTTGTGAGTCAGCGGCCTTTCCCCATACCATGGGCGTGTATTACAGCACTGGTCTGATGGGTGTTAGGCAGAGCATTTTCCCATGGTGTGGAAGCAGCGACGACCATCGATTAGACAGAAGATGCAGGGCGCGTGGGAGCCCCACTGCTCTGCTTCTGATGTCACATATACAAGGTGACTCACCTAAAACTTACACCGAAATATGGCGGAAATGGAAAATGCTATTGACGTGCGGTTTTCTCAGAATGGATTGGTATTCATGGGCTCGTATTGCCAGCCAATAAAAGAGACTGTAATAATACTTATGAAGAATATTTTTCTGTGCAAACATACACGTTTAAAAGGTGAAATACATAGTGACATTCACCAACTAAAAATCAGGTAAGTTAGAATGTCAGGGGAGTTCGATGCAGAATTCTTGTGCGAATCTTTTACAAGATATATTAATTTGAAAACCTGCATTGTTGCTACGTATAATGCTGTTAGAGTTATTTACAGTTTACATGTGTGTTCCTTGAGTGCATGCTAATGGCTAGTCAGTTAGTGTGTGACAGTCCAAGCAGTAGGTCATGAGTGGACGATGGGATTTACCAATGCAGAAGAAACCAACATGCTAATGTTAGTAGTAGGGCCAAACAGTTTGTAGCACTTTCTGTTAGTGTGGTTTGCCTACATCAGGGGCAGGTATGCATTCAGGGGCAAACCTATTGTTCTCCTTTGATTGACAGATACTTAAACTATTATTCTCCTTTGATTGACAGGTACTTAACCTATTGTTCTCCTTTGACAGACAGGTACTTAATCTATTGTTCCCCCCTTCCACACCAACCACCCCTTTCCCCCTCACTGCTACAGGTACAATTTAAAGTCTGAATTATTGGAATAGTCCCTGTCACTCTTATCAGTATGATTGACTGGTTAATTAAATTGATCAATGATTTAACCTGCTACCCACTGGTAAACCCCCTCCAGTCTCCTCAGCAGAAAATGGTGGGAAGTTCAAATTCCATCAGGACAATGCAACACATCACGGCTTTCTCAACTAACCTGAGAAAAAGGCGGCAAAAAGGCACTTTGGCACCTCCACTAATCTAAGCCATCCGACTGCCACCTCTTCCTAGGAATTGGCTGGAAAAGGACTCAGCCTCTGCTATATAAGATGGACACAAGCCTTTATTTTCAATTTTAGTTAAACAATTGGAGGCAATACTGTCATCAAGTGTGTTCACCCCAAAGTCCGGAGTCCAACTGACCTAGTGCACAGTACTGCCACCAGATGGTGCTGTCGTCCATTCTGTGACATAACATAAGATGGCGATCTGGTGGTGGAGAGGAAAGGTTTCATATAAGCAAATTCAAGGGTATAATGTTTATTTATAAAAAAAATCAGTTTGTGGGGGTTGGATTTCTCTTGCTCATCATTCTCTGCTGTTTGGAGACATGTAGGTCTTGTAAGAACCAATTACTTGTAGTAAACATGTTGCAAAACCTAATGTTTGGCACTTAACCTAATGTTTGGTGCTTTGTTACCACTTCACCTATTGTTTTGTTAAGTGGTTTTCCATGTCAACCCCGTTTCCTTAACTATTGTACTGCCTTTGATACCATATTAACTATTAGTTATGTCCTCCCATCATTTTCTGAAACACTTTTTGAATTTCACATGCTTTTGAACGACATTTCTGGTGCATTCTTCTTTGTCACCTACCCCCTTAAACTACTGTAATAATTTTTACACAAAAATTGTGCAAATGAACCCATTGTTCTGCATGGAATCTGCTGTTCTGCTCCATGTCATCCACTCATGCACACGCTCCCGTTAACTATTGTACTGCTAACAGCACGTCGATATAAAAAAAAATTATGCACGTTAATTAAATCGACGTCTTCACTTGTATGGGGTAGTTGCTTTAATTAATGGCACCCTATCGGTCAGTGAAATCGATGGAATGTAGTTTAAACAAAAGATCGCTAGTAAAAAGCACATCCCACCACTCGACGAACAGCACCAACACTGACTACTCCGCACATGTCCCCAGGAGTCAGGATGTACCGGAGGTCCCCGCAATGTGACATTGTAGCTGTCAGCCGCCAAACCACACGTAGGTGTCAGTTTGGGTCCCGCAAGGATGAGACGGTGGCATCTCTTTCATACTTGACACCCAAGCAATACCTGTCGAAACATGTGTTCGCCAGGCATTGTTGATGGCGTGATGATGCATAGCTGCGTGGCCGGACTAGGGCCGAGAGAGATGCTGTAGTGCTTCCCAGAGTAGCACGGGTGCATTCTTCCTAGCAATCCTAATGGGACAGCCTGTCCGTCACTGAGGTTACCTGTCTAACTGCTGCTCCTGCTAGTGTGGAGTCCCATCTACCATTGTTTTCTGCAGATGAGACTTTCAGCAGCAAAATTATTTTGTACAGATCGCTACATTGCACTAATATTTAAACTCCACAAAAGTTGTCTAGAGATCATCAAATACATACAAGACTCACAAGAATATTGGGAGCCAGGAACATATTTACCAGTGTAATTACAATTAAATATTACCACTGCCGCTGCAGTCTGACACCGATCGATGTACAGGTAATGTCTCCTTTTGATGGCAGTGGTTTGTAAGGTGTCAGGCAAATCCAACACCTTCCATGAAAACTCTGACATGATAAGCAAATCCAGTAGTATGTCACATAGCTCCGAATAAATCGTGACAATAAATTAACCAAAGTAATACGAGTAACGAGTGAGCAAATGGAATACCACAGAATAACACAAGAATGCCTAAATGCATGTCATACCTTCCCACCGTGAGACAGACGCTGTTCCGAAAGGAGAAACGAGAACAGAAGCCGAGAGCAGAACTGTGTTAAGCTGAAGGCCCTACGATAAGGGACGGACTCCCACGTCGTCATCTAACCGCTAGGTCCACCCCTCAGCCCATGTTAAAAGCTAGAGCCCTCCAGAAGAACAGTATAGATCTTACGATAACGCTAAACGGACCACACCAGCTGCAAGTTTTAGCGTGAGACTTTTTCGCATCTCTGTTACGTTGCAAACTTTAAAAACATTGGCCCACCACGAAAAGTATAACGTTTCTCATTGGATAGACAGAATATTTGTAGGCCGAGCTTAAGGTTAACATTGAGACTCTGATTGGTCAGATGAAAACACAGCCAGATAGTATTTTTTTTACCAACTTCGGTAAATTGTAGTAAGCAGAAGTTAGGGGAGAGTTGCTTGCAAGACGGCGAGGTGAGCGGAACTGTGCTGCCTGCCACCCCCTGACGAAAACCGACAAGGTAATGAACGCACGCAATGCCGCATAACAGCGCGTAAAGCTTCACTCAGAACTGCAGAAGTCTCATCTGTTACATCCCCTTTTTGCGTAATTAAAGCTCATGGTGTTCACATTTGCCACTTGAAGTAAAAATCTGAAACGCGATGATTTTTCTGTTATATAGTTATTGAGAAGCCACATCAGCCACTGTAACTTACGACAAGTTAGATAAGTAATTAAAGATAACTGAGGGTCACTGTAGACCATTTTTATAGTTTTCTCTCTTGTGAAACTTAATTTAAACCTAGATTATAGATGTGATATGGCATAGGTCATCCTTCGATCCATTGTAGAACTTTGAAACCCATTCAGGGAATATTCGTTCACATTTTTGTTGAACGCAGTTGGTTTTTACCATCCTGTATTAAAACATTTCCTTTTATCAATAGCGCAATTTATAAACGATGTTTTGTGAGTAGAATAAAATTTCCAGTGGTAAACTTAATTGCTTTTTCTACGTTATTTTACCAGCTAACTAAAAATAGGAAAGCCTTGAACCCGTTCCACTAAATTTAGTTAGTATTAAGATTATTTTACAGGGAGTGCAGTAGAGCTGAGCTGAAATCATTAAGCATTTGGTTATATCATCGCTAGTCTCACTGAACTCTTCTGAATTTTACATTTCATGTGTGGTCTGGCGTCTCCTTACCAGCAACAGGTCCCAGGTTCAAACTAGTCAATTCTCTAAAAACACGCTCAGAGCGTCTTTGCGCGAAAGTGGTAGGGAGACACCACACAGAATGTTAGAGGTTCTGTAATGAATCTCAGTATCTACAGTGCACATAATTTTCCACATAAAAATCTCTCTCATAATCTCGTGGTTTTCGTTGCAGTGAATCTATACGTCCCTCACGATAGCACACACACTCATTTTTTCTAGTCATGCCACAACATAAGAGACCAACCACGCTTTATGTCTCAAGATGGGTTCGAAGTTTTGTCCACCAGCTTCAGGACCTGATCCTGGGAGCCATCTTCGACACATACACATTACCAGACGTAAAGAAAACAGAGAAGACAGTCTGCACATGTGAAATATGTGGTGTGGAGGCGACTGCATACAATCTAGTACAGTGCTATACTATGCCACCCGATTAGTGCATCAGCAGTAGGAGTTGGCAGCTGTACTACATTAACAAGCAATTTTAGAACGCGGAACGAGAGGTTATGTCATGATGACAAGGGCAAAACTGCCATAAAATCGATAGAACTGCGAAAAATACGAATGAATTGAAGGAATGTGCACTGAAACGCGGGGAAATTGATGAAGTACTTGCGTGTCTTCTGGTTGGCGCAGAACAATTTGTACATGAGAACAAGTATGCTACAGCAAGAGGAAACTGATGAAACGTCGACATGGAAGCGAAGGGAGTCAGGGAAACAGCCACTTTTTTCCATCGAGGCAGCATTCGACTGTATGTCTATTGAGGTAGCAGTGATACAAGCGAGTTGACTAATGTATTTGACGCTTTTAAGGAAGACAGAGAACTATCTGCCTCTAAACTTACTTGCATCTGCGTTAAAGGATGACATAGAGTGGATGGAGTGGTTGGTTGAGATGGAACTGCAACAAGGTATGATTTAATTGTAGACTGATGATACATTCTAGAGAGAGAGAGGGGGAGGGGGGAAGTTACTGCAGGTCACTTGACCATTTTTCCCTGATGTTCTGTCAGGATGCATCAGTTGTGTGACATAGCCTGCATTCAACTCGTATAGAACCACATCTCCTGTATTTAACTTAGAGCACTGTCTACTTGCGATTGTTAACAGTAAAATTTCTCCGTCATCAGAGGATTTCCATCACATGTGTGATGAAACGTGACACATTCCGATAAACGAACGAAGATTTATGCGTTGTACCCCACCCTGTTGTTGCATCTTGGGTATAAAATCAAGACTTCAGTTCCATGACTAAGTAAGAGATAGGTGTTTGTGAGACACTGCAATCCCCATGTATACATCTGCTTGAAGGACGTGGTGTTTACAAAGTTAGTGGCGGCATGACTTGTAATTTCACATGTCGGACGCCACTACCATGCGTTTATCTGTTTCCTTGTAAGAGGTATTCTCCATTACTAACGGTCATTTTATATAGGGCTGATGTGAGCATAGTATAATTTCTGTACCATGATCGGATGTGAACAGTGGACGCTATACAACTCTGGAAAGCTACATTGTGCAAGTATCACACAGAGCCAATGTTTTAAGGAAGTAGCTTTTTCGTTTTACAGTTAGGTTATCGTAGAGAAACCTGCAAGATGAATGTATGTCATGCACTGGAAATATGTTTATCACGAGTACATTAACACCGGTGCATTACACACGACTGATAGGTTAGAAACTGTGTGTGTGTGTGTGTGGTTTGGGATATTATGGGCGCCCTAAGGCAAGGTTATCAGCGCCCTGACATATAGGACCTGAAGCAATCTGCCATTATAGCCTGTTTTAAGTGCAGAACTTTGTAGCCTTAGGAGTCTGTGTGTTTGTGTTTCCTCTTACCAATACTCTCTTGGTACTGGCCACAGACATTGGAACTGTTGTGGTTGGTAGGAGAGCCAACACCGTGTTACTTAAAGGAGGCCGAAATGCACGCGTTTTAGCTCACGCAGGCTGGCGTGAGGTTTGGAACATGACAAGGGAATTAGAATTGAGAGAAACGGACGTAGGTGATGGAACACTTAACTTTAATCCATTAATGATGAACGTCGCTCTTGACGGTACATGATTTACAATATCAATAGAAACTGATCATGGCGCCTTGCTAGGTCGTAGCAAATAACGTAGCTGAAGGCTATGCTATCGTCTCGGCAAATGAGAGCGTAATTTGTCAGTGAACCATCGCTAGCAAAGTCGGCTGTACAACTGGGGCGAGTGCCAGGAAGTCTCTCTAGACCTGCCGTGTGGCGGCGCTCGGTCTGCAATCACTGATAGCGGCGACACGCGGGTCCAACATATACTAACGGACCGCGGCCGATTTAAAGGCTACCACCTAGCAAGTGTGGTGTCTGGCGGTGACACCACAGCAACAATACTTTAAAATTAATAGCGTAGTTGATTTACGTAAAATGCTTCGAAATCCATCCATCTGGAGCTCCATCATGCATAAAAATCACCCGTTTCTTGTTCTTCTTACCGTTCTGCTATTACATCACAACACTTTCAAATCTACTACTATACCTTGATAAAAGGTGCTAACTTCCTCGACATTGGCGCGTCTGGAGAAATCTTGTGCACAATGATGGGCGAGGACTCTGCAAGCTCCATTCATTCACGAGATGCGGAATGTAGCTGTCTACTACTGGTCAGCTGCAGATTAAATCGGTAACGTTGCTGCAGAGCAGGTTGGTCAAACAGAGACAGTGCGAGGGGGTCTTCCAGTCTATCCTAAGACTGCGAGGATGCTCTGTGACTCCCATCCACACAGAGATAAATCGTAAATTAAGCACTATGCTTCAAGTGCTAGAAGTATATGTGGTGTACTTTGATGATGTATATCTTCGAGAATTAACAATGAATGGAGGTACTGCAAATTCATCTGTCTACATTCGAAACGATACTTGCAAAGCAGAGAAAGGACGGTTTAGCTTTAGCTACGATAGTGAAATTGGGAAACATGCTGTCGCATCTTTGGTCTGTGTTGAAAATTACTCGGTGTGGCCGAGCGGTTCTAGGCGCTTCAGTCTGGAACCGCGCGACCGCTACGGTCGCAGGTTCGAATCCTGCCTCGGGCATGGATGTGTGTGATGTCCTTAGGTTAGTTAGATTTAAGTAGTCCTAAGCTCTAGGGGACTGAGGACCACAGATGTTAAGTCCCATAGTGCTCAGAGCCATTTTAACCATTTTATTGAAAATTACTGTAAAACATTGATGTGTCTTTTCTATCCAATCCATCCACTGGTACGCTATTGGTTACCACATAATGACTGACTGACATCGCTTGATTGATTTGAAGGAAGAGTTTTGGTGGACAGGCAACAGTTTATGGGGATGGCTAGCACCGAAACAGTGATCGCGTACGTGACTGAAATGTGAGGAATCACCCGTAATGGAATGCAGAGCCATCAGCTATTCTGTCCTTGTGAGAAATGAGTTTAAATATAGAGTCATCAGTCACTTTCGGACAGCAGTTTGGAAACTCTCCACAACGCCGCCAAACTCTTCCAGTTTCTTCATGTTGTAGCTGTCTTTTATTTAAAATCATACAGTGTGTGTGGTGCGTTTTGGTAGCAGCAGTAGCAACATGACATCTAGTTTTCTGTGAGAAGCAATGGATCAGAACGTGTTAATGTCAGTTTAGAAACTGACACAGACCTCGAAGTCATGGCGGAAAAAGACAAAAGTATGACAGTGTACAAAGCAAGTTACAGCAGGAAAAAAACTATGTTCCAAACAACGACAGAGGGTCACAGGGAGGGTCTCTTCAACTTATAGTATAGTTTGTGGGATACAGTCTTCTGCCTAGAGTACAGGCGATGCACCTTTACACTCGTCTGTACAGTGGATCAATAGTTGTATGTTTAATGGGATCGTTACATGTGCTCTATGCTGAAAGCAGACGGTATTTATTTTCGATACATGGGAGGAGAGAGATATGGTACAAATCTTATCGAGTTCTCTATCGGATGAAGTTAGTCGAGTTCTATAGTTGGTAATTTTTTTCTGTTGGATGGTACAGAATAACGAAGATAGCATGTTGGGGTGATAGAAGTGAATGGGCCCTGAAGGACGCGAATCTGCAGTATTTGTATGTAGTTTGGGGCGTACCACAGTGTAGTAGCGAAATCCTCGTCCTTCTCCCAGTTCCCATTTCCATCGAATGGTTAAAACACAGTTCTCTCGCTGTAACTCGGCTTAGCCTGTTTCTACAGGAGTTGTAGGATGTGGTAGATTCTTCTCCTTCTGAAAAAGCATGAAAGAAACACTGTTCTTTTCGCTGATGCTGCACACACACACACACACACACACACACACACACACAAACGAGGGCAGACAGAGAGAGAGAGAGAGAGAGAGAGAGAGAGAGAGAGAGAGAGTTGCACGACAGCGGAGCATGTGCTCGGCAGCTAGACCAGGGGATGTTGAAGGGATCGGTTTCTGAAGACGTCGCCGCATAAAAATCGAGAAGAAAGCATCGGGCAGCCGGTAACAGGAGCGGCATTGTTCACCGGACAGACGCGCGAGTGTATTAAGAAGTCAGAGGCGCAGTAACTCTGCTTAGCCTGTTTCTGCAGGGGTTGCAGGAGGTGGTAGATTATTCTCCGACTTCAACTCAGATCCAACTTACATTGGAAACATTACATGCACTAAACGGCGAAGTTGATAGCACAGAGTCTGAGGGGAAGTTGCAAGATGCATGGGGACTTCCTAAAACCAAGTTGTAATTTTACTGTAGCAGATAGGTTCGAGAAAGGTGACTCGTTTCGAGATATGAGAGTGCGAGAAATATGTTTCACTAGTGGCTGTAATCATTAAAGGACTTCTCCATAGGACCCAAAGCAGGTATGTGGTTGAATGGAAAGACTTGATTCCAAATCCCAAACAGCATTTCTACCGAAAGCGTAGCACGAGAGATCTGAAAAGCTAATGTAAATTTTCCACGATCTCAATCAGCACACCATCTACTACTGTTTGTGATCCTTCTCAATCAACCATCGCCTATAACCCATTCGATATATCACCGAACCTCTGACATGGCATCAAGACATATTGCGTTACAAATACTGGACAAATACCTAGCGGTGGTAGTGTGAGGGAGTTGGAAGTACCGGTTTCATAACACGCTCCTTAGTTGAATCACTTTCAAAATTATTACGAGGTTGCACCGTCGGCGACGTGAGAAGTGCACTGTTGGTTTGATACTATGAACTCCGGCGATCACCTTCTATATTCAGTTTCACGATATTTGTCTGGAAAAAACCACTTCATTCAGAGGTAATGTCATATGTAGTTTTATAAAGACAGCATAGCTTTTAACACGGATACTTGTATGCACCTGTAGTACCAACACCGCTTTTGATAATAATATGGTGGTGTTTTTTTAACATCTGGCAGTTTGTATGACAATTATGCCTCTCTTTCTAAGATAAAGTGGTACTGCTCTCAAGAAAACTTATGAGACAAGTCCACCCATCATTGGTTCTCGGTCTGTATTACTTTGTATCGCCGGCAATCATTTATCGGTGAAGTATTATACTTAGTAGTAGGGGGTGTATGATAGGTTCTGCTTGAGCATCAAGCTTATAAAGTATGTGTTTGTATTCCGACATGTGCAAAGGAAATGACTATGTCCAGTCATAAGGAAAGTATGGATTTGGCGTGGAATACTGTGATAGCAAAGAGAAGAGTATGTCAAGTCATAAGAATGGTACAGATATTCTTATTTCCAGAGCCACAGCCGTCAGCAGGGTGTGTTTAAAATAGTTCACTCATTGTCGCATGTTGTTCAATTGAGACCGCGATCGTAACATTTAATTGTAAGTATAGCGATCAAATATACATGTAACTGATTTCCTATGATAATTCTGTCTAAGGGTGCTTGGCGTGCAGCACCGCTGTTCTGTGGCAGTAATGATTCACGTTTCCCGTTAACGGCAGGAGCTTTCCGAATGGAAAGATCTGTTGGGAATGTAGGAATGTAGCTGACTTAACCGTATCGTCCTGTAGACGGCGGAACAGCGAACTAATACTTAGTATGTGTTGGGTAGCTTTCGTGTAGTGATCGTGTGGAAATCTGAGAAGATTCAACATCGACATGTGTTTGCGCTGGGCCATTATTCCCTCCGATGTAAATTGTTCGGCTGATTGCTTCTTCACATTTATTTAGTTGAGAGAACAGGGACTGTGGTGTGTACATCAAGCAGGTGAAAGACAGGTGGAAGACACGTTTGCTGGTTCTCTAGTCATGAGAGACACCTTAGTTCACTTTGTAAATTATACGGATGATTTGGAATCTGTTGGCGGCCGGAGTGTCCGAGCGGTTCTAGGCGCTACAGTCTGGAACCGCGCGACCGCTACAGTCGCAGTTTCGAATCCTGCCTTGGGCATGGATGTGTGTGATGTCCTTAGGTTAGTTAGGTTTAAGTAGTTCTAAGTTCTAGGGGACTTGTGACCTCAGAAGTTGAGTCCCTTAGTGCTCAGAGCCATTTGAACCATTTTTTTGGAATCTGCTGCATCACCGACATCGGTATTCGTGAGTGGAAATATCAGTTTCCTTCACAGACGGGATAAGTTTCTAGTTACTCAGTGGTTTACAGCATGCTCCACCTTACTAAAGTTTTGGGTTTGTAGAGAAATAATTTCCAGTCTATATCTTTGGAGATACGTTGTGCGAGCGATTGGTAGAATACTGATATGTGCCTGATATCGAGATGTATCACGTAAATGGTATAATATTATGGCAACCCATGTGAAAATACATGTGTTCTTGTAATCCCAGAGTATGGAGATGTGTGTAGTAAATGAAACAAGCAAGCAGGTATTTGCACAACAGTTCTGAGAGTCACTTCGGTCCACTGTGGGCGTTCTGGTCATGCGTTGGGAGTTGATGACTACTCGAGCTCGCAGGAAATACACCCCTGGAAATTGAAATAAGAACACCGTGAATTCATTGTCCCAGGAAGGAGAAACTTTATTGACACATTCCTGGGGTCAGATACATCACATGATCACACTGACAGAACCACAGGCACATAGACACAGGCAACAGAGCATGCACAATGTCGGCACTAGTACAGTGTATATCCACCTTTCGCAGCAATGCAGGCTGCTATTCTCCCATGGAGACGATCGTAGAGATGCTGGATGTAGTCCTGTGGAACGGCTTGCCATGCCATTTCCACCTGGCGCCACAGTTGGACCAGCGTTCGTGCTGGACGTGCAGACCGCGTGAGACGACGCTTCATCCAGTCCGAAACATGCTCAATGAGGGACAGATGCGGAGATCTTGCTGGCCAGGGTAGCTGACTTACACCTTCTAGAGCACGTTGGGTGGCACGGGATACATGCGGACGTGCATTGTCCTGTTGGAACAGCAAGTTCCCTTGCCGGTCTAGGAATGGTAGAACGATGGGTTCGATGACGGTTTGGATGTACCGTGCACTATTCAGTGTCTCCTCGACGATCACCAGAGGTGTACGGCCAGTGAAGGAGATCGCTCCCCACACCATGATGCCGGGTGTTGGCCCTGTGTGCCTCGGTCGTATGCAGTCCTGATTGTGGCGCTCACCTGCACGGCGCCAAACACGCACACGACCATCATTGGCACTAAGGCAGAAGCGACTCTCCTCGCTGAAGACGATACGTCTCCATTCGTCCCTCCATTCACGCCTGTCACGACACTACTGAAGGCGGGCTGCATGATGTTGGGGCGTGAGCGGAAGACGGCCTAACGGTGTGCGGGACCGTAGCCCAGCTTCATGGAGACGGTTGCGAATGGTCCTCGCCGATACCCCAGGAGCAACAGTGTCCCTAATTTGCTGGGAAGTGGCGGTGCGGTCCCCTACGGCACTGCGTAGGATCCTACGGTCTTGGCGTGCATCCGTGCGTCGCTGCGGTCCGGTCCCAGGTCGACGGGCACGTGCACCTTCCGCCGACCACTGGCGACAACATCGATGTACTGTGGAGACCTCACGCCCCACGTGTTGAGCAATTCGGCGGTGCGTCCACCCGGCCTCCCGCATGCCCACTATACGCCCTCGCTCAAAGTTCGTCAACTGCACGTACGGTTCACGTCCACGCTGTCGCGGCATGCTACCAGTGTTAAAGACTGCGATGGAGCTCCGTATGCCACGGCAAACTGGCTGACACTGACGGCGGCGGTGCAAAAATGCTGCGCAGCTAGCGCCATTCGACGGCCAACACCGCGGTTCCTGGTGTGTCCGCTGTGCCGTGCGTGTGATCATTGCTTGTACAGCCCTCTCGCAGTGTCCGGAGCAAGTATGGTGGGTCTGACACACCGGTGTCAATGTGTTCTTTTTTCCATTTCCAGGAGTGTATCTAGTGCCGCTATTGTACCTACGGTGCATGTGCTTATGTTGTCTGTCTTTGTGGTAAATGTACGAATGATGTACAAGGGGCGATTTTGTATGGCTCATGATAGGAAATCTATGTTTACTACATCGAAACGGTAGGTGGTGATATATTGCTGGCTGGGAGATTGGTTTCATGCTCTAAGATTTAAGCTACTGTCCTCAGTGGGAGAGCTGTGCAATTGAGTAACAGTCTTTCCGTATTTGATGATGTGTAGAGGTACTTTGCAAGATCTGTTTGGCAGTGCAATATTGCGATCTGTGTAAAATAGTTTTTGCCCTGAAAGTCTGCAGAAAGAAAGAAAAAGGATTACAGTCCACCAACCAGCATCGGTGATGTCTTTCCAAGCATTATGTCCACGGGTGCGGTATCCATTATCATACAAAGTTCTGGACGCCTGTCCTTGATAACACATGATTGAGGGAATCTTGGCAGGATGCAGCACCTTCGAGAAGCGCTGATTCGAAAACTTTGTCAGATAATTTCCTAGGACTAAGGAGAATCGAGACATATAGCCGTTGTGAGTGTAGGCATACCGTAATTTTTTCGGTCGCTGAACAGATATAGAAGATAACTGTACCGTTTGTGTTAAATGTGTATATATTACAGTGTGATGTTACAGAGGCTTATGTTATGCCATGACCAGAGAAAAAGATTGTGTGTCCTGTCGTTAGGAACAGTGCATAGATAACCGCGAGATTATGAGAAAGATTTTTACGTGGAAAATTATGTGCACTATAGATAATGAGATTCGTTCCAGAACCACTCTCATCAAGAGGAGACATTGCCTGTACATCAACTGGTGTCAGACTGCTGCAGAAACTGTAATAGTTAATTGTAATTACACTGGTAAATGTGTTCCTGGCTACCAATATTCTTATGTGTTTTGTATGTTCTTCTAATAATTTCCGGGTTTGCAGCCGGATCCCGTCGACATTCAGCCACGATATTTCGGCCCAGAGACGTCCGGCCATCATCAGGTGAGTACACAACTACTGAAGAGCCCAGGTGCAGTCGCGGTATTTATACCGATTCTCGCGCACGTGTTGACATGCGCGGCATAGCCGAGTTGTACGTGCTGCCCTCGGTGGTGAAAGTAAAAGATCATCTAGTCATTGAGTATCGAATGACGCTGTCTATTCCGCTGTGAATGTATAATTTTAATAACAGGATTCCAATTTTTATCCAGTTGAAAGCCGTTGTCACGATTTATAAGATTATCGGCAAGACGTATTTCCACTGATTCCTTGATTACGGAATCCCAAAATCCGGAAACCGGAGCTAAAAATTTTTGTTCCATTGTATTCCATTGAATGTCCCAATGAAATAAAGTGCTCTGCTACTGCCGATTTTGACGGTTGCCGCAGACGGGTGTATCTTTGATGTTCTGTACATCGTTCATGGACAGTTCTTGTCGTCTGGCCAATATATGCAGAGCCACATTCACAGGGAATTTTGTAGACGCCTGCTTTCTTCAGTTCCGTTAAAGACGATTTACAACTGTTTTGTATGTATTTGTTGATCTGTATACAACTTTTGCGAGGTTCAAATATCAGTGCAATGTAGCGATCTGTACAAAATAATTTTGCCGCTGAAAGTCTCGTCTGCAGAAAACAATGGTGGACAGTGCTCCTACACTGGCAGCGTTTGATGGGTAAATTCGGTGATGGACAGGCTGTCCCATTAGGATTGCTAGGAAGAATGCACCCTGCACTATTCTGGGAAGCATTGCAACATCTCTCACGGTCCTGGATCCACACCGCAGCTATGCATCATATCGTCAGAAAGATGCCTAGCTGAACACATGTTTTGACAGGTATTTCTCGGGTGTCATGTATGGAAGAGATGACGCCGCCTCATCTTTGCCGGACTCGAACTGACACCTATGCATGCTTTAGCAGCTGATGGCTGCATCGTCACTTTGCGTGGACTGCCAGTGCATCCCGACTCTTGGGAATGTGTGCGAAGTAGTCGGAGTCGTCGTCGGCGTCGGGTGTTGAGTGGCAGGATGTGTATTTATTAGTGATCTTTTGTTTAAACTATATTCCATCGATTTCATCGACAAACAGGAAGCCGTGAATTAAAAAAAAAACTACCCAATACACAAGAAGAATATCGATTTAATTAATTTTCATAAATTTTATATATCAATGTGGTGTTTGCGGTACAATAGCTAATGGGAGGGTGTGTGTGAGTGGGTGACATGGAGCAGAACAGCAGGTTAAGTGCAGAACAATAGGTTAGTTGTCATAATTGTTATGTAAAATGCAGTACAATAGTCTAAGAGGGTGGGTGGCAAAGAAGAATGCGTTGGAAATGGCGTTCAAAAGCATATAAAATTCGATAATTGTATCAGAAAATGATGGGAGGACATGACTAATTACTTAATTTGGTATCAAAGGTGGTACAGTAGTTTAAGGAAATGCAGGTGACATGGAAAACCACTTAACAGAAGAATAGATTAAGTACTGACAAAGCACCAAACATTAGGTTAAGTGTGAACATTAGGTTATGCAACATGTTTGCTCCATGTAATTAGTTCTTACAAGATCTACATGTTTCCAAACAGCAAAGAATGAGGAGCAAGAGAAATCCAACCGCCACAAACTGATTTTTTTTTATAAATAAACAATATACCCTTGAATTTGCTTTTGTGAGAACTTTCCTCACCACCACCAGACCGCCATTTTGGATTACATTATGGAATGGGTGACAGTGCTCTCTGGTGGCAGTACTGTGTACTAGGTCAGTTGGACTCCGGACCTTTGGGTGAACACGCTTGATGGCAGTATTGCCTCTAATTGTTTAAATAAAGACTGAAAATAAAGACTTATGTCCAGCATATGCAGCACAGGCTTAGTCATTTTCCAGCCAATTCCTACAAAGAGGTGGCGGTAGGATGTCTTAGGTTAGTGGAGGTGACAAAGTGCCCTTTTTTCGCCCTTTTTCTCAGGTTAGTTGAGATAGCTGTGACGTGTTGCATTGTCCTGATGGAATTTGAACTTCCCGCCACTTCCTATGGAGGAGAGGGGAGGGTGGAGGGGAGGGAGTTACCAGTGGGCGAGAAGTTAATTAATTGATCAATTTCATTAAGCAGTCAATGAAACTGATGAAAGTTAGAGGGGGTATTCCAATAACTCAGACCTGAAAGTGTACCTGTAGCAGCGAGGTAGGAGGGGGGTGGGGGGAAGTGGAAGGGTGGAGAAGAATAGGTTAAATGCCTGTCATTCAAAAGGAAGGATCCTTTTAGCAGAACAATAGGTTAAGTACCTGTCAAACGAAGTTGAACAATTGGTTTGCTCCTGAGTGCATACCTGCCCCTGATGTAGGCAACCTGCACTAACAAAATGTGCTATAAATGTGTGCAATCATGTGTTTTATGTGGGACTTAAGTATGAGAGTTTATGTGTCAAGTTCGTTTTTTAGGCAGTTAGTGGTTTAAAGTGCGAATATTAATTCTTTCAGTTTTGAGACACAGACTTTAACTTGCATACACCAAGACAATTTGACATCCTGCTTTGTGTGCAGTGGACCAATCATTCTGACATTTGTGCTTGTTGTCTTCCTTCCAAAAACTGGTTTGATGCAGCTTTCTACGTTAGTCTATTCTTTGCAAACCTCTTCATCTTTCTGTGGCTACTGCAACGTACATCGCCGGCCGCGGTGGTCTCGCGGTTCTAGGCGCTCAGTCCGGAACCGCGCGACCGCTACGGTCGCAGGTTCGAATTCTGCCTCGGGCATGGATGTGTGTGATGTCCTTAGGTTAGTTAGGTTGAAGTAGTTCTAAGTTCTGGGGGACTAATGACCACAGATGTTAAGTCCCATAGTGCTCAGAGCCATTTGAACCATTTTGCAACGTACATCCTTTCCAGCCTGCTTAGTGTAGTCAACCCTCGGTCTCTATCTACAGTTATTGCCCCAACATTACTTTTATTAACAAATTAACGTTTCCATGATGCCTCAGGATACTCATTCCCACCTCAATTCAGTGCAGACTTCCTCATTACTTATTCAGTCTACGCAAGTTTCATCCCTATACTGCAGCACCACGTTTCAAAAGCTTCTTTTCTTATCTGAACTTCTTATCATCCGTGTTTCGTTTCTGATCAGGCGTACAGGCCAGAAAAATTCCTTCTTAAAAGTGTTCTTAGCATTTGAATTTGGATTAGATGTTAACGAATTTCTCCTTTTCTGAAACACTTTTCTTGTTACTGCCAGTCTGAATTTTGTATCCCCTCAACTTCCACCATAGTCCATTATTTTTCTGTGAAAATAAGAAAACCAGATTTTTGGTGTAGATCCCATAGGTAAAATAGTTCCCCAATCGGATGTACTACTCAGGAGAATTTTTTCATCACTTCTATACGTGACGTAGTGTAAATGATCTTACGTGACCTATACATACACCGTATATCTCTTGTGATATATCAGTGAAAGGAAGCCATACCTTACAAAACCTCTTATACAGGGTGTTCTATTCGATGAATTAATAGAGGACATCAAAACAAATATACCGTATTTCGACAAGGAACAAATGGACATACGATATCTGAAGTCAATTTGTAATTATAGGGAACATTTTGTTAGTTATGATGACGTTAGTTGACTAGGGATGTGCACAAAACTGCTCTGTATACGGATGCTTGGGCATACAACAATTCATTCGCAACCGTCACCGACTAATGAGAACAACGGTGACTTCCTCGCAAACACACCGACTCAGCTGCTTTCATTACCGCCTTGTGACAACAGCAATGAATATGGAGCGGTCCTCTTAGGCTGAAATGCCTGACACGCATCTGGTATACGGATCTGTGAATGGCAGTGGACGAGATGCATTGAGAGAGTACTGACAGCGCTTTCCCAACCGACAGGTTCCACAAGCCCAAACATTCAGACGCCTGCATCGCCTGAGACGGGAAACAGGCACTTCCCGTGGAAGCGTGCATGATACAGGAGTCGAACACAACGTCTTCCGAAATGGAAGACGAGATTTTGCGACACGCTGAAGACACTCCATCGACAAGTACACGACATATTGCACACATCCTTGACGTCAGACACAACTTTGTGTGGAATGTGTTAGACGACCAGTAGGTTCATCCGTTCCATCTTCATTGTGTGCAGCTCGTCCAATGATTTTCACAACAGACTGGACACCTTATTTCTGTCCGAGGTCCTGTACACCGACGAGGCTTTGTCTACTCGTGACAGCTGCTTTAGTATCCACAGTTCGCATGTTTGGGCACATATGAATTCATGAGGTACTCAAACCACTGCTCATCAAATGCGATTTGGTGTTAATGTGTGGGCCAGCAATCTCGGTGATAGTTTCACTGGACCAAAAATTTTTCCATTCCGCCTTACCTGAAGGAGATATCACATCTTTGCGGAAAATGTATTGGGGGAACTGCTGGAGGACGTCTCTGAATGTTAGACAATGGATGTGCTTTCGGAGCACCACTCCATTTCAGCACTGACTTGAAGAAACTTCTGAGAGCCACTAGCAGTCCATAACTGATTCACTCATATACTTCAACACATGTATTTAGAGTACAAGCCGAAACATCGAATTAAAGTTTGTACCAAGGACGGGATTCGAACCTGGGAGTGCTGCTCTGTATGCACAGACGCTAACCACTGCGCCACCATGGCACTGCAGCCAGTACACCTGCGCGGAATACACTAGTATTTGTAAGTCTCCCTCCCTAATATGAACTCCAATTCAGATCTCATCTCATCTCAAAATTTTCAAATGTGTGTGAAATCTTATGGGACTTAACTGCTAAGGTCATCAGTCCCTAAGCTTACACACTACTTAACCTAAATTATTCTAATGACAAACACACTCACCCATGCACAAGGGAGGACTCGAACCTCCACCGGGATCAGTCGCACAGTCCATGACTGCATCATCTCATCTCGATGTTCCCTTCTTAACTTCTATTAGTATTGCAGAGCCTCTCTGGCATGGGAGCAGCACCCGTACTCATCATCACAGATAAAGTTGGGACTTATAATTTATGTGATTAAAATACTGAGAGGTCTGATGTTAAACAAACCAGAAAATGACAACCATAATTGAAGTGTTCATAAAAATAAATTTAATGAGAGGTGGAACTTTAATAGAAGTATTACGTCAAATTAGGTTGTTGGACAATGACATTGAATGTTATATAAACGAAAGCGTCCGCAGGTGGTGTCAGTTTCATTAAAATCTTTCTGGTGAGCTGCCATGTCATCGTATAAAAAAGTGTTATAAGATATGAAGTAGTAACCCCACATAGACACAGGCAACAGAGCATGCACAATGTCGGCACTAGTACAGTGTATATCCACCTTTCGCAGCAATGCAGGCTGCTATTCTCCCATGGAGACGATCGTAGAGATGCTGGATGTAGTCCTGTGGAATGGCTTGCCATGCCATTTCCACCTGGCGCCTCAGTTGGACCAGCGTTCGTGCTGGACGTGCAGACCGCGTGAGACGACGCTTCATCCAGTCCCAAACATGCTCAATGGGGGACAGATCCGGAGATCTTGCTGGCCAGGGTAGTTGACTTACACCTTCTAGAGCACGTTGGGTGGCACGGGATACATGCGGACGTGCATTGTCCTGTTGGAACAGCGAGTTCCCTTGCCAGTCTAGGAATGGTAGAACGATGGGTTCGATGACGGTTTGGATGTACCGTGCACTATTCAGTGTCCCCTCGACGATCACCAGAGGTGTACGGCCAGTGTAGGAGATCGCTCCCCACACCTTGATGCCGGGTGTTGGCCCTGTGTGCCTCGGTCGTATGCAGTCCTGATTGTGGCGCTCACCTGCACGGCGCCAAACACGCATACGACCATCATTGGCACCAAGGCAGAAGCGACTCTCATCGCTGAAGACGCCACGTCTCCATTCGTCCCTCCATTCACGCCTGTCGCGACACCACTGGAGGCGGGCTGCACGTTGTTGGGGCGTGAGCGGAAGACGGCCTAACGGTGTGCGGGACCGTAGCCCAGCTTCATGGAGACGGTTGCGAATGGTCCTCGCCGATACCCCAGGAGCAACAGTGTCCCTAATTTGCTGGGAAGTGGCGGTGCGGTCCCCTACGGCACTGCGTAGGATCCTACGGTCTTGGCGTGCATCCGTGCGTCGCTGCGGTCCGGTCCCATGTCGACGGTCACGTGCACCTTCCGCCGACCACTGGCGACAACATCGATGTACTGTGGAGACCTCACGCCCCACGTGTTGAGCAATTCGGCGGTGCGTCCACCCGGCCTCCCGCATGCCCACTATACGCCCTCGCTCAAAGTCCGTCAACTGCACATACGGTTCACGTCCACGCTGTCGCGTCATGCTACCAGTGTTAAAGACTGCGATGGAGCTCCGTATGCCACGGCAAACTGGCTGACACTGACGGCGGCGGTGCACAAATGCTGCGCAGCTAGCGCTATTCGACGGCCAACATCGCGGTTCCTGGTGTGTCCGCTGTGCCGTGCGTGTGATCATTGCTTGTACAGCCCTCTCGCAGTGTCCGGAGCAAGTATGGTGGGTCTGACACACCGGTGTCAATGTGTTCTTTTTTCCATTTCCAGGAGTGTAATTCGAATTATGTCACAACATTTTGAAGTATCCTTAGGTATTCGTCATGAGTGATTTTGAGAAAGCGCGGGAAACTTAAATGTGGATTTGAAATGCTCTTCTGTGCTTCGGAATGCAACTCCAATGTCTTACTCTATAATCCAAGAGCCATTTTTTGAAGTGTGGTGGAGTGTACTTCGTTTACAACTGTCAGTTCTGTCCTTTCCTATCCGACTGTTGATATTCAGAGCAATGTAAAGTTTCTTTTACTTTACATTCGTAGTACGCAGTGGACAATCACTAACACCCATTGCGTCTCGATACGAATGACATGAAGAGGAGTGTTTGGGTTTGTTCACGGTAATCTAATTAATATCAAATACTTTATTCAAGCATGTGTACTTTTCCTTGGCTTTTAGAATGCCCTTTACAAAGAGAATATTCTCATGATTTAGCGCTCATTAATACTTCCAGTACAAAATATTGTGGCATATGAGGTGCCAACAAAAATTTACGTGACTATATCCATACAGCAGAACGTTTCACCTGTAGGTGCCCCAGTGGTCCCGGTCACCTACGGTGGACTGGATGGCCGAGCGGTGACCTCTTCAGTTGTCAGGATGCTACGAAATGACTGTGGACGCGTCAGAAACACCAAAGAAACATTATTAATTCATAACACCTTTATTCCTGCTGAGTACAATGTGGCCCGCGTAACACAGGCTGGCTGAGCTTGGTGATATCAACGACCTTCCCCAAGTCCTTCCTAACTCGTAGCGATGACACCAGATCCGGGCCGCACAGTGTTGCTAGCGCAGCGCCGCGTGCTGTGACGTAGCGGAGGAACGCCCTTACTTCGTACTTCGGCCATGTGTGGCTGGTGGCGCCCGGCTGGCCAGCCGGCTCGGCTGCGGACAGCAAGCCGCTGCGTCTAGGAGGCTCTCAGTTGGAGACCCGGCGCTGTCGGCACGAGAGGCGTTCTCGTAGTGCGGAGTGTACTCTGTCCCATCCCGTCTTCTTCCCTGCTCAACTTGGTGGTAAGTACGCGGTGGACGGACGGAATGGGCTGCAGTCTCCCAGCGTCGTCGGCTCACCCGGTTGTGACGGTGAATTGCACAGCGCCTAGGCCTCGCACGATCTCGACAACGGCTTATTGATGTGGTCAGCATTGGCGGTGAGCGAGTCTGCCGCGATGTCTGCTAATCCTGGGTTGAAGATTGACAGTGGCAGCAGAGAGGACCAGAGCTGGTACTGTCCCCTCACGTCTGCTACCGGATGGGCCACCCTTACTGCAACATCTCCTTAATATATGTCGATCACCGAGCTGAGCGCTACGCAGCGACCCTGTACACATCTAACTGCAAGTCTAACTGCGAGTGCCTTGTTGCTATCAAAGCTGGCGTATTTAAAGGAAGCACGAGCGACGTCCTGACGTCATGCTCGTTTGTAATGAATGCATTCGTTCCACTTATACTGCTGATTCATTTGTCGCACTCGCCCCTTAGGTGTTCTTGCGACAGAGTTACGTGGCGTTACGGCAGACTTACGCGAAGTTGTGAAATGCTGTATAGCTGACGCTGTAGCTCTGTCTTGCACTCTACAAGAGTCTCCGTCTAACACAAACATGCGTGCTAAGCAATTCTCTCTCGCCTGTTGTGTGTAACCAGACCATTGCCCCTGTGTGACGACACATTCCGATATATGTGCAATCTCCCTACTTCTTGGCTAACCTACTGCCTCTGGCTCTCGGCATAGGCAACGAAACTTTGACAATATTCCAAGTTTCCAACTCTTTACTATTCCGCGACACTACGCACCACGAAGAAACTTTGCAATATCACACGTCTTTAAAATGAGAGAAAAGTGCCCGAGATATGCTCACTAGGCCATTTTCTCCTACATCTGAACACTGCGATGTTCGCAACTGCTAATACTTTAATACCTTCTAATTAAAGATGGAAATAGAGGTATCGGCTGTCTGAGGGCATGGAACTGTGACTTTTGTCTTTGATGGTGCAATCCCTTGTCACAATGAAGTAGTTAATGTAGCGAAAATAGCAGCAACCGTCAATAGGCTTCTTGATTTTGTATTATTAGCAGCCAGTTTAATCTTTCTTTTGTAGTTCGGCAAAGAGTAATCTGTTTTTAAGGCAATAAAAGAGAAAGTTAGGAAGAAGTAAGAAAAGAACAACCAAGCGTAATCCTATTTAGTTCAATTGCCAGCTCGTCAGACAAGACGGGGACAGAAATAGTCTGTGGGATTTTTGAAAGCAGACGGCTTAAATGACAAGGTGAAGTGATAATTAAATCAAGACCCTAAGCTGTCGACAGACATTGATATACACTCCTGGAAATTGAAATATGAACACCGTGAATTCATTGTCCCAGGAAGGGGAAACTTTATTGACACATTCCTGGGGTCAGATACATCACATGATCACACTGACAGAACCACAGCAACATAGACACAGGCAACAGAGCATGCACAATGCCGGCACTAGTACAGTCTATATCCACCTTTCGCAGCAATGCAGGCTGCTACTCTCCCATGGAGACGATCGTAGAGATGCTGGATGTAGTCCTGTGGAACGGCTTGCCATGCCATTTCCACCCGGCGCCTCAGTTGGACCAGCGTTCGTGCTGGACGTGCAGACCGCGTGAGACGACGCTTCATCCAGTCCCAAACATGCTCAATGGGGGACAGATCCGGAGATCTTGCTGGCCAGGGTAGTTGACTTACACCTTCTAGAGCACGTTGGGTGGCACGGGATACATGCGGACGTGCATTGTCCTGTTGGAACAGCAAGTTCCCTTGCCGGTCTAGGAATGATAGAACGATGGGTTCGATGACGGTTTGGATGTACCGTGCACTATTCAGTGTCCCCTCGACGATCACCATAGGTGTACGGCCAGTGTAGGAGATCGCTCCCCACACCATGATGCCGGGTGTTGGCCCTGTGTGCCTCGGTCGTATGCAGTCCTGATTGTTGCGCTCACCTGCACGGCGCCAAACACGCATACGACCATCATTGGCACCAAGGCAGAAGCGACTCTCATCGCTGAAGACGACACGTCTCCATTCGTCCCTCCATTCACGCTTGTCGCGACACCACTGGAGGCGGGCTGCACGTTGTTGGGGCGTGAGCGGAAGACGGCCTAACGGTGTGCGGGACCGTAGCCCAGCTTCATGGAGACGGTTGCGAATGGTCCTCGCCGATACCCCAGGAGCAACAGTGTCCCTAATTTGCTGGGAAGTGGCGGTTCGGTCCCCTACGGCACTGCGTAGGATCCTACGGTCTTGGCGTGCGTTCGTGCGTCGCTGCGGTCCGGTCCCAGGTCGACGGGCACGTGTACCTTCCGCCGACCACTGGCGACAACATCGATGTACTGTGGAGACTTCACGCCCCACGTGTTGAGCAATTCGGCGGTACGTCCACCCGGTCTCCCGCATGCCCACTATACGCCCTCGCTCAAAGTCCGTCAACTGCACATACGGTTCACGTCCACGATGTCGCGGCATGCTACCAGTGTTAAAGACTGCGATGGAGCTCCGTATGCCACGGCAAACTGGCTGACACTGACGGCGGCGGTGCACAAATGCTGCGCAGCTAGCGCCATTCGACGGCCAACACCGCGGTTCCTAGTGTGTCCGCTGTGCCGTGCGTGTGATCATTGCTTGTACAGCCCTCTCGCAGTGTCCGGAGCAAGTATGGTGGGTCTGACACACCGGTGTCAATGTGTTCTTTTTTCTATTTCCAGGAGTGTAGATCAACGGGGGCAGTTGAAAATATGTTCCCCGATCAAGGCTCGAACACGGGGTCTCCTGCTTAAATGGCAGATGCTCTATAGCTGAACCGCTGAGGACACAGACGATACTGCGACTTCGGGGATTTATCCCTTGCATACTCCCCGTGAGCTTCACATTTCCAACTTAATGTCCACACACTACATTCGTAGTGCCCCTGCCCATTACACTCATTACTCGCGGTAGACAATCTTATAGAGTCCTGTAAGAGTTTGGACAATGCGTGTGCATCTGGCACAGAAGGAGAAGGTCAATGGCCGGATAGCCTTAACTTTATGAAGACGGTATTTGTTCTTTCGGACATGTCCGAAAAAACAGATGCCATCTTCATATCTCACCATAGGTTCTGCCTGACATCAATATTTATTTAGTTCATTCAGTATTGATTAGTACGGCCACCATAACTCCTCGAAAGTAGCAGTTTGAAATCTATGTTGATGTATGCCTGAAGACAGACTGTAGTACTATCTACTGGCACCAGACAGTGTTGCTACTTCCCACAGGTGGCTATTGAAACAGCTCTTGTTGTGGTTTGCAGATATACTGGTGGGCACTGCTAAGACAATACGGAAGCAAGTACAGCACTTGTCCTCGAAAGGAAAAGGTCCCGAGTTAGAGTCTCTGTCCGCACACAGTATTAATCTGCTAGGAAGTTTCATATCAGCGCACATTCCGCTGCTGAGTGAAAATTTCATTCTGAAAACGTAGAAGCAAGCAAATATGGGCAAAGGTAGACAGCGTGGTTTCTCCGGAGGGAAGGAGTGACTGCTTCAGACATCCACAAGAGATAAGTACCTATGTGTGGGGACACAGAACCAAGTCACAGTTCCGTGTATCGTTGGACATCAGAGCTCAAAGACGGCAGGGACTGTGCTGCTAATCTCTGAGCGCCCAGCGACTGCGCGCAAACCGAACAATGCCCGGCATGTCACAGGCGAATCGCGTTTGATGAACTGCAGACGCTAACAGGTCTATCACGGGGGACTATCCATACCACCACCGATGACGATTTGAAGATGAAGAAGGTGCATACATAATGGATGTCCCATTCCGTCACTATTGCGCAGAAAGAGAAGCGCGTATAGATATGCCAACAGTTGGTGCGGATAGGAGCTATTTGAGCATCTGGTAAACGTCGAGTCATGGTTTGTTTCATGAGACTCCAGGAAAGAAACGGCTGTCCATGGAGTGGAAATATACTGTGAGCCCTTGTTCGAAGAAGTCACGGCGGGGATTATTCATGCAGAAAAATATGGGGACTGTATTCTGGGATCGTGAAGAGCTAGTGCTGACAGAATGGCTCCCTTCCAGTACGAACCTCAACGGTGATCGGTACTACAGTTCACTGCACCAACTCTGTCGACGCATTCGGCAACGACACTATGGAAAATGGGCCGTGGCGTTCTATTCCAACACGATATTGCATGAGCACATGCTAGTCGCCAGACCACTGCCATCGTGAAACAGAGTTCACTATGCTGCCACATACTCGATATTCGCCGGATGTGCCTCCAAGTGGCTTGCCCTATTCGTCTCTATTAAACAGGTCATGTGAAGTAAGAAGTTCACTACCAATAACGAACTTTAGGTACTTGTCTACCACTGGAACCGGTATACCCCTCATTGAATGGTTTGATAAGCAAATGCGATGCGAAAAGAGCATAGACATTGGGGGAGAATACGTCATTGATTCTGTATGCGTTTGTTCATTAACTGGTTAGTGTGAACAGAAAAAGTTGAAGAACCAATCAGTTTTGAAGCCCCAAGTACATCCATACTCTGCAAACCATTGTCGGACTAAATAAGATTTTTTTACCGATTCTTTCCGCGCATGCCGTATGGATTACGAGAGCAGTAATCGTTGAGAAAACTCTGTGCACGATGTAATTAGTCTAATCTTGTCTGTGCAGCTCCAACTAGAACGATACGTAGAGGGTTATTGTGTAGATTCCGGTAGACTGAGTAGTAGGATTAGAGTCAGTAGTTAGATGTCGTTCTTGCACGTGCGCGGAATATGTAAACGCGCGCTGCAATGAGTTAAGGGCCGCCAATTGTAACTGTGGCCTTGTGGCGTTCAGATCATCGAACACTCACCGTTGATGTGTATTTGAAATTCCGAGTCTCCCATCACAAAATGGTTCAAATGATCTGAGCACTATGGGACTTAACATCTGAGGTCATTAGTCCCATAGAACGTAGAAATACTTAAACATAACTAACGTAACGACATGACACACATACATGCCCGAGGAAGGATTCGAAACTGCGACAGTAGCGGTCGCGCGGTTCCAGACTGAAGGGTCTAGAACCACTCTGTCACAACGGCCGGCTCTCCCATCACAGTTCAGCAGCTTTTTCGTGGCCATTTCGAGTTGGAACGACATGATAAAGTCCTGGATAGTAGGAAGATTGTACAATGGGTATAACAACTCAGGACTACGGCATCCTGAGCAAAAAAGAGGAGTCTATGACGAAAAAGGACGCAGTGGACCCATGAGGGACTGGGGAATTAGCATCATCTTAAGCCTTCAGCGTTCTGGTCCCTGACATGCCTTGGCGCTAACCACAGATCGTTCCCAGCAGCGCATAATTCTTGATAACCTGCACTTCCAAGCATACAAACTGCAGGTCGTACAGAAACTAAACGGACAGGGTAAAGCTGTCCGGCGAACCTTCCCCTAGCGCTTACTGACTGCTTCCTACACTTTTTTTTTGAAGGGATACTTGAAAGTGAAGGGTACGCCGCATGTCCTCATACAGCGGCTGAAGTCATATAAAGGGTACGTACAGCTGCGGAGGCGATCCCACTGTACATACTTAATCAGTTGATGGAAGCTTTCGTTCGCTGCCTGGAAGGATGCGCGGAATTTGATGGCGACCATGTATATGGTATTAAATTAAAAATCAAGTAAAGGGTGTACGCGATACGTAATGGCATATATTTTTCTTTGTTTCCGATGGGTGTTTCAATAAATTTGTCAGTTTGTTTCGAGGTTCCTTTTCATATCGTACTACTCATTTCGTCGGGTGGTCAACAACAGTCTGAAAAGCTTGTGTTTCAGAGCAGACTGTGATGAGAGATAGATTCCTATTGTTGTTGTTGTTGTTGTTGTCTTCAGTCCTGAGACTGGTTTGATGCAGCTCTCCATGCTACTCTATCCTGTGCAAGCTGCTTTATCTCCCAGTACCTACTGCAACCTACATCCTTCTGAATCTGCTTAGTGTACTCATCTCTCGGTCTCCCTCTACGATTTTTACCCTCCACGCTGCCCTCCAATGCTAAATTTGTGATCCCTTGATGCCTCAAAACATGTCCTACCAACCGATCCCTTCTTCTAGTCAAGTTGTGCCACAAACTTCTCTTCTCCCCAATCCTATTCAATACCTCCTCATTAGTTACGTGATCTATCCACCTTATCTTCAGTATTCTTCTGTAGCACCACATTTCGAAAGCTTCTATTCTCTTCTTGTCCAAACTAGTTATCGTCCATGTTTCACTTCCATACATGGCTACACTCCAAACAAATACTTTCAGAAACGACTTCCTGATACATAAATCTATATTCGATGTTAACAAATTTCTCTTCTTCAGAAACGCTTTCCTTGCCATTGCCAGTCTACATTTTATATCCTCTCTACTTCGACCATCATCAGTTATTTTACTTCCTAAATAGCAAAACTCCTTTACTACTTTAAGTGTCTCATTTCCTAATCTAATTCCCTCAGCATCACCCGATTTAATTTGACTACATTCCATTATCCTCGTTTTGCTTTTGTTAATGTTCATCTTATATCCTCCTTTCAAGACACTGTCCATTCCGTTCAACTGCTCTTCCAAGTCCTTTGCCGTCTCTGACAGAATTACAATGTCATCGGCGAACCTCAAAGTTTTTACTTCGTCTCCATGAATTTTAATACCTACTCCAAATTTTTCTTTTGTTTCCTTTACTGCCTGCTCAATATACAGATTGAATAACATCGGGGAGAGGCTACAACCCTGTCTCACTCCTTTCCCAACCACTGCTTCCCTTTCATGCCCCTCGACTCTTATTACTGCCATCTGGTTTCTGTACAAATTATAAATAGCCTTTCGCTCCCTGTATTTTACCCCTGCCACCTTTAGAATTTGAAAAAGAGTATTCCAGTCAACATTGTCAAAAGCTTTCTCTAAGTCTACAAATGCTAGAAACGTAGGTTTGCCTTTTCTTAATCTTTCTTCTAAGATAAGTCGTAAGGTCAGTATTGCCTCACGTGTTCCAACATTTCGACGGAATCCAAACTGATCCTCCCCGAGGTCTGCATCTACCAGTTTTTCCATTCGTCTGTAAAGAATTCGCGTTAGTATTTTGCAGCCGTGGCTTATTAAACTGATAGTTCGGTAATTTTCACATCTGTCAGCACCTGCTTTCTTTGGGATTGGAATTATTATATTCTTCTTGAAGTCTGAGGGTACTTCTCCTGTCTCATACATCTTGCTCACCAGCTGGTAGAGTTTTGTCATGACTGGCTCTCCCAAGGCCGTCAGTAGTTCTAATGGAATGTTGTCTACTACCGGGGCCTTGTTTCGACTCAGGTCTTTCAGTGCTCTGTCAAACTCTTCACGCAGTATCGTATCTCCCATTTCGTCTTCATCTACATCCTCTTCTATTTCCATAATATTGTCCTCAAGTACATCGCCCTTGTATAAACCTTCTATATACTCCTTCCACCTTTCTGCCTTCCCTTCTTTGCTTAGAACTGGGCTGCCATCTGAGCTCTTGATATTCATACACGTGGTTCTCTTCTCTCCAAAGGTCTCTTTAATTTTCCTGTAGGCAATATCTATCTTACCCCTAGTGAGGTAAGCTTCTACATCCTTACATTTGTCCTCTAGCCATCCCTGTTTAGCCATTTTGCACTTCCTGTCGATCTCATTTTTGAGACGTTTGTATTCCTTTTTGCCTGCTTCATTTACTGCATTTTTATATTTTCTCCTTTCATCAATTAAATTCAATATTTCTTCTGTTACCCAAGGATTTCTAGCAGCCCTCGTCTTTGTACCTACTTTATCCTCTGCTGCCTTCACTACTACATCCCTCAGAGCTACCCATTCTTCTTCTACTGTATTTCTTTCCCCTATTCCTGTCAAGTGTTCCCTTATGCTCTCTCTGAAACTCTGTACAACCTCTGGTTCTTTCAGTTTATCCAGGTCCCATCTCCTTAATTTCCCACATTTTTGCAGTTTCTTCAGTTTTAATCTACAGGTCATAACCAATAGATTGTGGTCAGAGTCCACATCTGCCCCTGGAAATGTCTTACAACTTAAAACCTGGTTCCTAAATCTCTGTCTTACCATTATATAATCTATCTGATACCTTTTAGAATCTCCAGGGTTCTTCCACGTATACAACCTTCTTTCATGATTCTTAAACCAAGTGTTAGCTATGATTAAGTTGTGCTCTGTGCAAAATTCTACTAGGCGGCTTCCTCTTTCATTTCTTAGCCCCAATCCATATTCACCTACTATGTTTCCTTCTCTCCCTTTTCCTACACTCGAATTCCAGTCACCCATTACTATTAAATTTTCGTCTCCCTTCACTATCTGAATAATTTCTTTTATTTCATCGTACATTTCTTCAATTTCTTCGTCATCTGCAGAGCTAGTTGGCATATAAACTTGTACTACTGTAGTAGGTGTGGGCTTCGTATCTATCTTGGCCACAATAATGCGTTCACTATGCTGTTTGTAGTAGCTTACCCGCATTCCTATTTTCCTATTCATTATTAAACCTACTCCTGCATTACCCCTATTTGATTTTGTGTTTATAACCCTGTAATCACCTGACCAGAAGTCTTGTTCCTCCTGCCACCGAACTTCACTAATTCCCACTATATCTAACTTTAACCTATCCATTTCCCTTTTTAAATTTTCTAACCTACCTGCCCGATTAAGGGATCTGACATTCCACGCTCCGATCCGTAGAACGCCAGTTTTCTTTCTCCTGATAACGACATCCTCCTGAGTAGTCCCCGCCCGGAGATCCGAATGGGGGACTATTTTACCTCCGGAATATTTTACCCAAGAGGATGCCATCATCATTTAATCATACAGTAAAGCTGCATGTCCTCGGGAAAAATTACGGCTGTAGTTTCCCCTTGCTTTCAGCCGTTCGCAGTACCAGCACAGCAAGGCCGTTTTGGTTAATGTTGCAAGGCCAGATCAGTCAATCATCCAGACTGTTGCCCTTGCAACTACTGAAAAGGCTGCTGCCCCTCTTCAGGAACCACACGTTTGTCTGGCCTCTCAACAGATACCCCTCCGTTGTGGTTGCACCTACGGTACGGCCATCTGTATCGCTGAGGCACGCAAGCCTCCCCACCAACGGCAAGGTCCATGGTTCATGGGGGGAGGAGATTCCTATTAAGAAAAAAAAATATCGATGCGATGCGCCGTTTCCGATTAATTTAGCATTAAAGTTAGCCGATTGGACTGTTGCGGGAGCAAATTCTAGCCGTACGACAGACACGTTTATTGTCACTTAAGCTCAAAGCGTAGATGATAGCGCACAAAACTGTTCAGCCCTTGGTTCGGTATCAATCCTTGCTACCGTTACATGTCCAACTTTTGTATCGCTCTCTTATTCGGTTTTAGGAAACCAAACGAAGAACACGACTGGCAACACCGTCTAGCATGGGTCGCTTGAATTTGAGTGCGCGACTGCCTGATTGGCTAAATGGTTCAGATGGCTATGAGCACTTAACATCTGAGGTCATCAGTTCCCTAGAACTTAGAACTACTTGAACCTAACCAAACTAAGGGCATCACACACATCCATGCCCGAGGCAGGATTCGAACCTGCGACCATAACAGTCACGCGATTCCGGACTGAAGCGCCTAGAACTGCTCAGCCACGACAGCCGGACTGAGTGGCTAACTTCAACGCAAATTAATTCGGAAACTGTGCAAGATCCAGATTTTTTCTTAGTAGTTATTTCTCCTCTCCAACGTCCTTACAAGTTTTTCAGATTGTTTCCGACCACCCTGTGTATTCCAAAATTCTTCAGTTAATAGTGGGTTTTGGCCTTTAGGATAGTTGGTGTTTATCATCAAGCTGATACCAGGCCTGCTTTTCCAGTGTCTCCTCAACGCTGTTCCGTTGATCATACTTAACTCTGATCTTCTGTATAAGCGTTCTATGCCGTCTATTAGTCCCACTCTGATATGAATTTCACACATTTGGATGGATCACACTTGTTCCTTTGCAAACAATCTAGTTTGTAGAATTATAGTATTTTCGCTGCATCATACCAACGAATCGTGGACTACTACTTGCATTACCCACTAATGTGCCCCTATGATTATTCCATTTCATATTCTTAAATTTTCTGCATCCAGTTGGTTGTGTCAGCTGACGAACTCCAATTGTGAGCCACTGATGTGGTAGTCGGAGGGTACTATGCTTTTGCGTTTTCTGCATTTTAAATTTCTGGCTTGAAATGGCCCTAACAAGGATAGATCATAAGGCTCAGCACATAAATATCGGGTGGAGGAATTCCCCAGAAACAGCAACATCATTCACAGTTTGCACAGATTTACAACTTCCATCAATTACTATAACTGTGGACATGAATTAAGCAAATATCTTTCTTTTAAAACGAGTAGAAAGAACAACAGTTATACAGAATTACATCAACACAATTTATGAAGTGGTCCGCAATAATTAAAATTCTGATTGTCCGGCAACGGTTTAACCAACATGAAGACTGACAGTCATTTTAGTGTTAGCACAAATCTCAGATGAGGTAAAATATTTTCCAAAGGCTACACCATTCGTGGAACTAGTAATTACTCAGCGTAAGATTAGCCACATGAAATCTGTCCAGAATTACCTGTATTTAAATAAATGTGTATTCAAATGCTCCACGGCACCCATTAGATTATTAACTACGAAGCATAGCTTAGTCAACATGAAGATCGCCCAGCAGTTTAAATAAAATTTGTGTTCCTTAAATAAATACGCCGCAGTGCTCAATAAAATCAATAATTACTAAGGGTAACTTGCTCAGTATGAAGGTTTGTTGATAACACTTTAAATAATATTAGTACAATATTTAAGGTCAATACACCACGGCAATCATTAGATCATTAGCTATTAACTGGACCTTGGTCAACGTAGATATTTCTTAATAACAAGTTAAATGAAAATTGTATTTAAGAAGAATGTGCCACAATGCTGACTAGAAAGTTTGTTCATAACAATTTAATTGAAAATAATATTTATGAAACATGTGCCACAGCGCTCACTAGAAAAATTTGTTCATAACAAATTACACGAAATTTTTGTTTAATGAAAACATGCCACAGCTCTTATTAGATCGTTAATTAAGCGTGACCTAGCTAAACTAAACTAAACTACACTACTGGCCATTAAAATTGCTACATCACCAAGATGACGTGCTACGGGCGCGAAATTTAACCGACAGGAAGAAGATGCTGTGATATACAAATGATTATCTTTTCAGAGCATTCGAACAAGGTTGGCGCCCGTGGCGACACCTACAACGTGCCAACATGAGGAAAGTTTCCAACCGATTTCTCATACACAAACAGCAGTTGACCGGCGTTGCCTGGTGAAACGTTGTTGTGATGCCTCGTGTAAGGAGGAGAAATGCGTACCATCACGTTTCCGACTTTGATAAAGGTCGGATTGTACCCTATCGCGATTGCGGTTTATCGTATCGTGACAATGCTGCTCGCGTTGGTCGAGATCCAATGACTGTTAGCGGAATATGGAATCGGTGGGTTCAGGAGGGTAATACGGAACACAGTGCTGGATCCCAACGTCCTCGTATCACTAGCAGCCGAGATGACAGGCATCTTATCCGCATGGCTGTAACAGATCGTGCAGCCACGTCTCGATCCATGAGTGACGTTTCCAAGACAACAACCATCTGCACGAACAGTTCGACGAGATTTGCAGCAGCATGGACTATCAGCTCAGAGACCATGGCTGCGATTACACTTGACGCTGCATGACACACATCGCGGTGAACGCACATTGGAAGCGTGTATTCGTCATTGCCATACTGACGTATCACCCTGCGTGATGGTATGGGGTGCCATTGGTTACACGTCTCGGTCACCTCTTGTTCGCACTGACGGCACTTTGAACAGAGGACGTTACATTTCAGATGGGTTACGACCCGTGGCTCTACCCTTCTTTTGATCCCTGCGAAGGCTAATGCACGGCCGCATGTTGCAGGTCCTGTACGGGCCTTTCTGGATACAGAAAATGTTCGACTGCTGACCTAGCCAGCACGTTCTCCAGATCTCTCACAAATTGAAAACATCTGGTCAATGGACGCCGAGCAACTGGCTCGTCACAATATGCCAGTCACTACTCTTGATGAACTGTAGTATCGTGTTGAAGGTGCATGGGCAGCTGTACCTGTATACGACATCCAAGCTCTGTCTGACTCAATGCCCAGGCGTATCAATGCCGTTATTACGGACAGAGGTGGTTGTTCTGGGTACTTATTTCTCAGGATCTATGCACCCAAACTGCGTGAAAATGTAATCACACGTCTGTTGTAGTATAATATATTTGTCCAATGAATACCCGTTTATCATCTGCATTTCTTCTTGGTGTAGCAATTTTAATGATTAGTGGTGTAAAATTCGTCCGAACAGGCCATGAAGACCCATCGAAGACCGGCCGCCGTCTCATACTCAGCCCACGGGCATCACTGGATGCGGGTGTGGAGAGGCATGTGGTCAGCACAACGCTCTCCCGGCCGTTGTCAGTTGTCGTGACCAGAGCCGCTACTTCTCAGTCAAGTAGCTCCCCAGTTTGCCTCACAAGGGCTTAGTGGACCCAGCTTGCCAACAGCGCTGGACAGACAGGATGGTCACCCATCCAAGTGCTAGCCCAGCCCGACAGCACTTAACTTCGGTGGTCTGGCGGGAACCGGTGTTACCACTACTGCAAGGCTGTTGGCAGTTAAGCGTGACCCACCCAATGTTAAATAAGTTCCAAATTTCAGTGCTAAGAGCCATAAAAATAAAGTCAAATATGTTCAAGAAATAAAACAACAGCATTCAATAAATGAAATGATAATTAAATGGACACTCAAGCTGCAAACAGGCGTTGATATACTTCATTGGGGAGATGCTGAAAATGGGTTCCCCGATCGGGACTCTAACCAGGGATCTCGTGTTTACATGGCAGACGCTCTATCCATCTGAGCCACCGAGGGCACAGAGGATAGTGCGACTGCAGGGCCTTATCCCTTGCACGCTCCCCGTGAGACCCACATTCCTAACTTGTCCACACCACTACATTTGTAGTGCGCCAAATAGATGTTTTCCCATCATACTCATTACTCGTGGAAGAATATGAATTACTTTAACTTGACTCCTTTGTGATTTTTAGTGTATGTTAAAGATTGATGACAACTGATTACCTATTTATTTCAAATATTATCACTCGATTTTACAGCGATTGCAGCAATTGTTCCAGCATACAGATATTACAGTCTTACAACCTATAGCTCGGGTATATTATATACTAACCTGCACGCACGTTTCTACGGGAAAGACGGAATTGCGTTGGCCAAATGTATGCCACCAAGGTCTCCCAATATTTTACATGGGACATCCACTATGTGAGGAGGATAATGGGCAAACTGGGGACCAGATACATTAACACAGGGGGTCTAATTTCCGAAATTAAACGAGAGCATTCTTTTGCTTACACAATCCGAAGCTGAAAATAAAAGAATTAATGCAAATATTCAAATACCTCTTTTCCACGCGTGAACATCGAAACAGACGCACTAGGGCACTTCTGCTCACTTACCCGTCTTTTGTAACACTACCACAATACCGTGGGCACCCAGAGGTCTTCTTGGGCCCCGGTGGAGGGGATGGTTAAACCACTTGGCCGTGACTAACCGCTCCACCCCAAATCTTGTGACACCGGAACGTCTTTGACTTTTCCCTGCCTGTGCTGTTTCACTGATCTCCTACCCAGAAATAAGGTTGGCACTACTATACTATAGAACTGCTTCTCAACTAAGATTTGGCCACGCTTTATGGAAAGGTCTGAGGAAGATTAGGAAAGTTCAGGTGCAAATGCACATTCACGTACAAGAAATGCAAAATACACGACACACATAAATATGTATTATGCAGTCTGACTCATTTCTTTCCACCCGGCCACATGGGTTCTGTTGCACCCGTGGCCGGCCGCGTTGTGCAATAAAATTGGCGCGGAGCCGCCTAAATTTGTATTTCCCGGTGCGAGCGAGCAGCGAAACCTGCTGCTTATGCAGTGGAAACTGCTGTACCGTTTCAGCGTAAAGACGAAATTTACAAGGCTATCAAATAAAACGGTAACATGTTTATTACCGGTCTCGTCTACATATGGGTACGAAAAGGCTTCTCCTTCTTAAAATCCGGACACAAATTTGACAGCGAAAGTAATTTGAAACTGAGTTTACCTTCTGTGTTTCCTGATTTCAAAGTTATGTTACATACAATGCAGGTGGATTCTCCTCAACAAATTCCGAGAGGGCGTTGAGCCAGTTAATACCACAAAGAAAACCTTCAGAGCAAGAGAAAGATGTAAAATACGTTAATATAGTATACTACCCCTACCTACTGTGCAAAAGCTTCATCAGCAGTTTGGATGTGGTACAAGTGAAATGTAAGGCGTTGTAAAAGCATTAGAGCTATGAAACCATTTGCTTTCAATTCAATTACTTCCATGTTGCCGTAAGTACTTTTTTGTGTTACATCCATCATTTTACACTGCACGTTATTTAATTATGCAAAGGATCGAGGAGACAGCCCTGTTCATAGCAAAACAAACTTTCACGATTGTCGAAGAAGTGCAGACGACTTAGAAAGCAATTTCGCAAGTGTGCGGTCCGTCAATCCCGTGTGCCCAAAGCCGCCTGTTTCCCGGTTGCACCGAGCCCGTTTGACACCCGGGCTCGGCGGGATACCAGAACGAGACGAAGGCCTCGACAGCGCATCGCAGCTCGCGCACTTCGTTGCCGGTGCACTGGAGCTCGGCTACCCGCAGTGCAGGCAACAGGACGGAGCTGTCGTCCGCAGCCGGGCTCAGATAGGTAAACGTGGCGCGACGCTCGTCCGTTTTTAAAGCAGGCACCTCGGCCGCCCAGTCAGGACCGCTAGACTAGGGGCCAACCAGGACAGCGGAAAACTGCCCGAAACACAGGCTGACAGACTGGACTGATCTGCAACAGACTTACACTCTAAATTTACAATTTGTTAATTATGTGGTAGAACAATTTCAAGTGGGGAATAAATACAGATTAAGCTCAAAGGAAATCACTGTTACTATATTCGTTCGCATGAAAAACTCCTTTATAAATTAACAGTCTTTAAAATTAAAAAAATTAAGGATCTCCGGGCGGGGACTATTCAAGAGGATGTCGTTATCAGGAGAAAGAAAACTGGTGTTCTACGGGTCGGAGCGTGGAATGTCAGATCCCTTAATCGGGCAGGTAGGTTAGAAAATTTAAAAAGGGAAATGGATAGGTTAAAGTTAGATATTGTGGGAATTTGTGAAGTTCGGTGGCAGGAGGAACAAGACTTTTGTCCAGGTGACTACATGGTTATAAACACAAAATCAAATAGGGGAAATGCAGGAGAAGGTTTAGTAATGAATAGGAAAATAGGAATGCGGGTAAGCTACTACAAACAGCATAGTGAACGCATTATTGTGGCCAAGATAGATACGAAGCCCACACCTACTACAGTAGTACAAGTTTATATGCCAACTAACTCTGCAGATGACGAAGAAGTTGAAGAAATGTATGATGAAATAAAAGAAATTATTCAGATAGTGAAGGGAGATGAAAATTTAATAGTCATGGGTGACTGGAATTCGAGTGTAGGAAAAGGGAGAGAAGGGAATGTAGTAGGTGGATATGGATTGGGGCTAAGAAATTAAAAGAGGAAGCCGCTTGGTAGAATTTTGCACAGAGCAAAACTTAATCATAGCTAACACTTGGTTTAAGAATCATGAAAGAAAGTTGTATACATGGAAGAACCCTGGAGATACTAAAAGGTATCAGATAGATTATATAATGGTAAGACAGAGATTTAGGAACCAGGTTTTAAATTGTAAGACATTTCCAGGGGCAGATGTGGACTCTGACCACTATCTATTGGTTATGACCTGTAGATTAAAACTAAAGAAACTGCAAAAAGGTGGGAATTTAAGGAGATGAGACCTGGATAAACTGAAAGAACCCGAGGTTGTACAGAGTTTCAGGGAGAGCATAAGGGAACAATTGACAGTAATGGGGGAAAGAAATACAGTAGAAGAAGAATGGGTAGCTTTGAGGGATGAAGTAGTGAAGGCAGCAGAGGATCAAGTAGGTAAAAAGACGAGGGCTAGTAGAAATCCTTGGGTAACAGAAGAAACATTGAATTTAATTGATGAAAGGAGAAAATATAAAAATGCAATAAATGAAGCTAGCAAAAAGGAATACAAACGTCTCAAAAATGAGATCAATAGGAAGTGCAAAATGGCTAAGCAGGGATGGCTAGAGGACAAATGTAAGGATGTAGAGGCTTATATCACTAGGGGTAAGATAGATACTGCCTACAGGAAAATTAAAGAGACCTCTGGAGATAAGAGAACCACTTGTATGAACATAAAGATCTCAGATGGAAACCCAGTTCTAGGCAAAGAAGGGAAAGCAGAAAGATGGAAGGAGCATATAGAGGGTCTATACAAGGGCGGTGTACTTGAGGACAATATTATGGAAACGGAAGAGGATGTAGATGAAATGGGAGATACGATACTGCGTGAAGAGTTTGACAGAGCACTGAAAGATCTGAGTCGAAACTAGGCCCCCGGAGTAGACAACATTCCATTGGAACTACTGACGGCCTTGGGAGAGCCAGTCCGGACAAAACTCTACCATATGGTGAGCAAGATGTATGAAACAGGCGAAATACCCTCAGACTTCAAAAGAATATAATAAATCCAATACCAAAGAAAGCAGGCGTTGACAGATGTGAAAGTTACCGAACTATCAGTTTAATAAGCCACAGCTGCAAAATACTAACACGAATTCTTTACAGACGAATGGAAAAACTAGTAGAAGCCGAGCTCGGGGAAGATCAATTTGGATTCCGTAGAAATACTGGAACACTTGAGGCAATACTGACCTTACGACTTATCTTAGAAGAAAGATTAAGGAAAGGCAAACCTACGTTTCTAGCATTTGTAGACTTAGAGAAAGCTTTTGACAATGTTGATTGGAATACTCTCTTTCAAATTCTAAAGGTGGCAGGGGTAAAATACAGGGAGCGAAAGGCTATTTACAATTTGTACAGAAACTAGATGGCAGTTATAAGAGTCGAGGGACATGAAAGGGAAGTAGTGGTTGGGGAGGGAGTGAGACAGTGTTGTAGCCTCTCACCGACGTTATTCAATCTGTATATTGAGCAAGCAGTAAAGGAAACAAAAGAAAAATTCGGAGTAGGTATTAAAATTCATGGAGAAGAAATAAAAACTTTGAGGTTCGCCGATGACAATGTAATTCTGTCAGAGACAGCAAAGGACTTGGAAGAGCAGTTGAATGGAATGGACAGTGCCTTGAAAGGAGGATATAAGATGAACATCAACAAAAGCAAAATGAGGATAATGGAAAGTAGTCGAATTAAGTCGGGTGATGCTGAGGGAATTAGATTAGGAATGCGACACTTAAAGTAGTAAAGGAGTTTTGCTATTTGGGGAGTAAAATAACTGATGATGGTCGAAGTAGATGGGATATAAAATGTAGACTGGCAATGGCAAGGAAAAGCGTTTCTGAAGAAGAGAAATTTGTTAACATCGTGTATAGATTTAAGTGTCAGGATGTCTTTTATGAAATTATTTATATGGAGTGTAGCCATGTATGGAAGTGAAACATGGACGATAAATAGTTTGGACAAGAAGAGAATAGAAGCTTTCGAAATGTGGTGCTACAGAAGAATGCTGAAGATTAGAGGGGTAGATCACATAACTAATGATGAAGTATTGAATAGTATTGGGGAGAAGAGAATTTGTGGCACAACGTGACCAGAAGAAGGGATCGGTTGGTAGGAAATGTTCTGAGGCATCAAGGAATCACCAATTTAGTATTGGAGGGCAGCGTGGAGGGTACAAACCGTAGAGGGGGGCCAAGAGATGAATACACTAAGCAGATTCAGAAGGATGTAGGTTGCAGTAGGTACTGGGAGATGAAGAAGCTTGTACAGGATAGAGTAGCATGGAGAGATGCATCAAACCAGTCTCAGGACTGAAGATCACAGCAACAACAAAATTAAAGCTAGAAGAGATGAAAAATTTAAGGTATAAATCAGGCAATAAATTCGTTCCCGTATATTAATAAAGGAAACAATGCTTATCAATAAAATAACAGGCTTATACGGGCACTGCAAGCACCCTAAATGTCACGACCATACAACACATTCATTACAAATACAATACTGTCTCGGAATAGTGCTTGTCTCAATAGCGGCATATTGCGCACGTACGATCGTGCTCTCATCAGGCAAATGCGTTTCAGGGACCGGAACTGGTCACATGTGACCCACAGAAGTCCTGGATGGAAATGTAGGACCAGAAGGCTGTCGCTCCTCCCAAATAGGACTGTAGATACGAGTAAAAGTATCGGGAATCCGGTATGCCGATACATAAAGAATAGTTATCGGTCTTCTACACATCGAAAAATAATCGATATATCTATTTAACAACGGAAAAAATATCGATGCACTGGCCAAAACAATATCGGCTGCACAATGTAAATACATTGGCTATTTGAAAGGTGGCTACACTGAGTCACAGTTCCACGGATTGCGCCAAAGATTATTATTCCGCCGCCTAGAATGGGCGCAGTAGTAGTTCAGAGGATGTCGAGGGCAGTCGTTGTTCTGATGGGTGAGAGAGTAGACGATCTGAGTGTTGACTGAAATATTTTACTGTTCGGCTGGTGTAGTGTATAGATGTAAGGAGATGCAATTCTCAGAATATATTTGAGAAAGGAGATGGGCTTTTGATTTATGATGCTGGTGTAATGGAATTTTTTCGTCAAAATATAATGAGGTAAAAAGGTATTACAGTTTTCCTTAATAACAATCCCTCTTGTTCACAGGTACAGTCAACAAAGCATCTGGTTCGTGTTCATTTATTAGACTTGTAATTCTGGTTTCTGAGTGCAATTATAGAATTTCTGGTTTTTCAATTAGTTCATTGTAAATGGTGTTTAAAATATTTTGTCGTATTGAGAAAGAACTGAGCCATACATATGTACGTTGAGTTACACTACCAGACACAGAACAGTTACACTTGTGCTTTGTTGTTTCGTAACTTTTATAGTTGCAGGGGACTTAATTAATCAATTGTGTTAATGGAAATACCTGGTCATTCTTTATTTTTATTTTATGCAGTCAGATTGCGCGCTAATAATAGTCAGGGCCAACCGGTTACGAGACTTCGTAGCCGGTCACACAGCTAGTAAAATTATTGCTTTTATTCATTAATATTAGTCTTTTCTTTTTAATTAAGCCCCTAGGCATATTTTTAAGTTGTATATTTAAGTATTGATTTATTATTAGATGTTCTGTACATCAATAAGTTATCAGCTTGCTTACCTCACTTAGAGCAAGAACTGAGAGGAAAACGATGCGCGTTTACGGTTGGCGATGACACTTTGCTAACAGTGGTAACTGCTGGTAAGTGGCACAATAAAAGGTGTCCTATGGGTCCGCTGTTCGGTTTAGTTACGTATCGGCTTTGTCTGGAACACTTTATATTGACTTCCCTGTTCTTTCATTTCTTCAAACGCCATCGTGCTAGCAGTTGCAGTGACTAAATTGGGTAAAATGAAATGAAATGCCGTGTGGCTAGGGCCTCCCGTCGGGTAGACCGTTCGCCTGGTGCAAGTCTTTCGAGTTGACGCCACTTCGGCGACTTGCGTGTCCATGGGGATGAAATGATGATGATAAGGACAACACAACACCCAGTCCCTCAGCGGAGTAAATCTCCGACCCAGCCGGGAATCGAACCCGGGCCGTTAGGTATGACAAAATTGAGTAGTGAAGTTAAACGTTGCAGTTGCGTCGATTACGTCAACATTTCCCATCACATGTCTCCGTCCATCGCAAAGACCAATCTTGTAATTTTGAACATTTTTTTTTTGTTATTGCCTTCACACCACAGTTGTTAGATTTAGAGATAAGAAAGTGTATTGTTTGGATGTTGAGAAGTTCATTAAATTAAAAATCTCTCGTGAGCATTTTTCTCAATACACAAAAAAGATAGTTTTCTCATTTATGCGTATATTTCACTTCCTTACTAACTCTTCTCTTACAATTCTTTTTAATGGATCATCCGACCAAGTGTGTTCGATAAACAGTTCGATTAGCAATTAACAGAGAACTCATTGCACCTCTCGAGTGTCTCTGTGTAGATACAGTAATCTGCAGCTTTAGCATAGCGGCGCGCAAGACAGAGCATTACTACAACGCGTTATACAGATTTGCGGAGAATAGAGGTAAGGAAAAAAAAATATTATGATTTTTTATATTTATTCCATCAAGCCAACTGATGTTATTCAAAGACAGTTTTTGTGGTCAAATTTTGCAAAGCCAATTGCTCTTCGTTTCTTATCCAAGTTAATTATTCAGGCAATTTATACTATTCAAAATTCTTGCAGTGAGATTGCTATCTTTTTCAGTAAGAAATACTTACCTTTTCATTACGACAATTAGTTACTTTTACAGTGCACCTTGGCTTTCACATTACGACAGTTCGTTTTATTATTACAGCTCAGGCGTACAATAACAGAGTACTACAGATGTATTTTTATTTATTTAGAAAGCTCAAATATTTTTATTTATTTAGATACCTTTCAGCCTGTTCACATATCTCTGTTCTTGAATACGCATGCCTTTACCAGCTTTTTGGCGCTTCATTGTAGTAAGATCCTTGAAACAATAAAAGTAATATCCTACTACAATTTGGAAAGAACAATTTCAAATTTTTATCCAAAATTGCGAAAAAAATGTAATATAAAATAGAAACATCGGCATTCGGTATTGCCATTTCTATGTTCATATATCGAAATAGAAGCGAAAGCATTGTTTTGAAAAACTCGACATATCGATATTTTATCAACAGACCTACTCCCAGCGGTAATACGAGCATCCCAACACGACACGCGCCAACACGGAGGCCGCAACCGACCATCCACCGCTCTGTGCCTTTTCTCGGCTCCGCGCCCGCAACCCACCGCATTGGCTGACAGTTCGTGACAGGCCTCCTTTCAGAGCGCGGAGCTCTATTAATCTACCGTCGCCTGTCTAGTCTCACCACCACTCGCGCCCTCTCTCGAATTGCCCCCGTATCAAGGCCAGCGTGCTCTATCCGAAGATCGCGACCAAGCTCGCGAGCGATATATCGACTCTAGCGTCACGGCACACGGCAATTTAAAGAGAGTCATCGATCTCTAAACTAGTTTAGATTCTTAACAAGATCTGACTGAGTATTTATGCAGCCTGTGTCAGACTACTTAGTTTAACTCGTCGTCTGTAAAAGTATGGGATTATTTTTAATATCTTCAGCCAAGTTATTAATGTACAGTAGGAACCTTACCGCAATGGTAACACCGGTTCCCTCAATTTCACCAAACTGACGTGTACGATACTGCAGTGCCTTTGTTATTTTGCTTACAATGAAAAGTTCCTTTTGACATGCATGCATGTCCAGAGGAACAGGCACTGCGGCTACCACAGCCTTTACGAAACACATCAAATGAAGTCGCAATTCCGAATAAGGACAACCAGCAGCTGTAGATCGGTATGACAACAATGAAAAATTTGTACCGCATCGGGACTAGAACCCGTATTTATCGCTTATCGCGAGCAGTTGCCTTACCATTTGGCTGGCCATGCACGAGTCACGGCCAGCCCAAACCTTCAATGTGTCCTCAACCATGCATCTACGACCTGTACTCGTGCATCCACTATGTATAACCGACGTTCAAGTACTGCGTCTGACTTGTACGGGAATATTCGAGGGTAATCCCAAAAGTAAAGTCTCCTATAAGTACATAGACCTGTTTATTTCTACAATAGTTTACATCAGTTTACAGCTTGAACATTTAGCTATTTTTCGACATAGTCACCATTGCTGTCGATGCATTTCTATAGACGCTGTGGCAGATTTGTATGCCCATGTCATACCAGCTCGCCGCCATGCAGTTCAGAAAGTTATGAACTTCCTCTTTCGCGTCGTCGTCGGAGCTGAATCGCTTTCTGGCCAAATGTTCTTTTAACCTAGGGAACAGGTGCTAGGCACTGGGCACCAAGGTAGGACAATAGGGTGGGTGGGTGATATGTTCCTCTGAAACTGTTCCAGGAGAGCAACGGTTTGCCGAACGATGTGTGGGCGAGCGTTGTCATGGAGAATGTGTACGCCCTTGCTCAACATTTCTTTTCTCGGGTTCTGAATTGCCCGTTTGAGTTTTTTCAGAGTCTCACAGTACCTGTCAGTGTGAATTGTGGTTCCAGCAATTCAGCTCCGACGACGAAGTGAAAGAAAAGGTTCATAACTTTCTGAACAGCATGGCAGCGAGCTGGTATGGCATGGGCTTACACAAACTGCCACAGCGTCTACAAAAATGCACCGACAGCAATGGTGATTATGTTGAAAAATAGCTAAATGTTCAAGCTGTAACCTGATGTAAACCATTGTAGTAATAAATAGGTCTATGTACTTAAAAAAAGTAGGTCTTACTTTTGGGATTACCCTCGTACATAACGTATGTACGAGTACAGGTCGTAGATGCAAGGTTGACGACATACGGAAGTTTGACTTCGACCGTGAGTCGTGCACGGATAGCCCAATAGTAAGGCAACCGCTCGCGATAAGCAGGAAACCGCGTTCGAGTCCCGGTCCGGCACAAATTTTGATTGCCATCATACCATTCTACAGCTGATGGTAGTTCTTATTCGCATTTGCGAATTCATTTGATGTGAGGTGTAGTCGGGCTTGGCTAGCATCTTCCGAGCGCTGTTGGCAAGCGGGTTGAGCTCAGCTCTTGTGAGTCAGGTTGAGGAGCTACCTGAGAAGTAGCGGCTCAGATTGCGGAAACTGACAACTGCCATGAGAGTGATGTAATGACTACATGCGCCTCCCTATTCGCATCTAGTCACGCCTATAGGCTGAGGATGAGACGTAGGGACTGATGACCTTAGCAGTTAAGTCACATAAGATTTCACACATCTTATTGAGGATGACACGGCGGTCGGTCAGTACCGTTAGGGTCTTCCGACACCTATTCGAACGGAGGTTAGATTGGAGGAGCTTGATAATTCGGTATGGCTCTGAGCACTATAGGACTTAACATCTGTGGTCAGCGGTCCCCTAGAACTTAGAACTACTTAAACCTAACTAACCTAAGGACATCACACACATCCATGCCCGAGGCAGGATTCGAACCTGCGACCGTAGCAGAAGCGCGGTTCCGGACTGAGCGCCTACAACCGCTAGACCACCGCGGCCGGCAATTCGGTATGCTCGGGGTTCTGCCAATAGTTTTCAAAGCCTGGTTAAAAAAAAAGGGACATGAGCAAAAACTATAGTTTCCACGCGCAAGAGCAATTAACTGTTATTTATTTATAAACAATAACAGGAAATATTACAGTACAAAAAATTAAAAGTATTATTACTTTAACATTTTCGAAAGGTGACTGTCAACAGCCGTTAACTAATATATAAAATGCAAATTGGAACCATCATCTGCTTTTATTTTAATCCAAGTATCAACCGGTTTCAGTCTTGGACCATCTTCACGGATAAAGGTTAATATGGTTTAAGCCACCACATTACATTAGTCATTACTTAAATAATGTGTGTCGGCCGGAGTGGCCGAGCGGTTCTAGGCACTACACTCTGGAGCCGCGCGACCGCTACGGTCGCAGGCTCGAATCCTGCCTCGGGAATGGATGTGTGTGACATCCTTAGATTAGTTAGGTTTAAGTAGTTCTAAGTTCTAGGGGGATTGATGAGCTCAGAAGTTAAGTCCTATAGTGCTCAGAACTATTTGAACCATTTAAATAATGTGTAGTGCATGTCATGAGTATTAATATACACCACAGGACGTTTGGAAGTAAACATACGAATACTAAAAGTACACAGAGCAGCACAGAAATATTCGTATGTTTCCTTTTAGAAGTCCTGTACCGCATATTGCTATACACGGCATGCTCTACACATTATTCAAGTATTGACAAATGTAATTTGGTTGCTTAAACCATATTAAGCGTTATTCGCGAAGATGGTTCAAGACTGAAATCAGTTGATATTTGGGTTTAAAATAAAAGCAGCTGATGGTTCAAATATGCATTTTATATGTTATTACTTTTCTGTAGAATCCAAACTGAGTTAAAAGTCAAATGAGGTTCAAAGTTTTCGAATATTTCACCATTCATAAGTAATTTTTTATACGCTGGTCACGACATGCGCAGCATTGATTGGAAAGTCAAGAACAAGCTAATTAATAAAAACTGTTACCAGGAATGTGACAGTTTAATTGGCGTTACTGTCTTTAGGAATGGCACAGAGATCTGACGTTGTCGAGAACGTGGAATACGTCAGACTGATATCTACTACTGATGGTTGAGCTGAATTTTTTCTCTGAGTCCACTGTGAAGTTGTAGAAATGCTAACCTGTTTCTCGGATTGATCTCTTTTCTGACAAAAATTAATTTTTTATGATTAGCAAATTCATAACTTCAGAAGCGCTGTATTGTCGACGACTCCCAGCGAATTTTACAAAAGTGTTTAAGACTTCTGAAGTCTCAACCCTGTGAGTTGAAGGAGTTTCTTCTTCGCCACTCAGTTTCTGGCGCCTTCTGTGGTGGTGGTGGTGGTTAGTGTTTAACGTCCCATCGACAACGAGGTCATTAGAGACGGAGCGCAAGCTCGGGTTACGGGAAGGATGGGGAAGGAAATCGGCCGTGCCCTTTCAAAGGAATCATCCCGGCATTTGCCTGAAACGTTTTAGGGAAATCACGGGAAACCTAAATCAGGATGGCTGGAGACGGGATTTAACCGTCGTCCTCCCGAAAGCGAGTCCAGTGTGCTAACCACTGCGCCACCTCGCTCGGTGCCTTCTGTGAGTTGAAAATATCTTGTACTCTCACACATCGTCAGTCAAATCTTCTATAGCTTAATTTCTCACAATGAGCTCGCTCAGGGAGCTAGATAATTGTTACGACTAGGCTGAGCAATGAAGGGCAGCTCGTTGTATACTACAGCAAAATAGGAGAATGTCATGGATATGATATGCGAGTTGCCGAATTGTGCAGCAATAATTAGAACGAATGCGTCTTTCGCTGCGGCGAAATTTTTCGCAAAATTTCAAACAGCAACTTCCTCCTCGGAATGGGAAAATATTCTGTTCATGCCCACTGACATGATCATCATAATGAAAGAAGAGGAATCAGACTCTCACGCAAAGATTTAGGTGTTCGTTTTTCCCGTGAGCTGTGGAAGGAAGGCGGTTAGAGAACGCTCTGCCAGGCACTTCAGTATGAATGGCAAATTAGTCTTGTAGATGTACGACTCTGCTCCTAATTCGTGTGATGAGGTATTTCTTTTCAGATTGCTCTAAGAACGGTTTTAGCTTCTACGTAGCTTTTGCTCTAAACTGAGGCGACAAACGTCATGGGATACCTCCCAATATCGTGCCGCACCACCTTTTGCCGTATACAGCGCGTAAACTCAATGTTGCATGGACCCAACAAGGCGTCGAAAGTCCCTGCAGAAATACTGAACCGTGCTGCCTCTACATCCATCCGTAATAGTGAAAGTGTTGTCGGCGCAGGATTTTGTGCACGGACCGGCCTCTCGATTACGTGCCATAGATATTCGATAGGTGGCCGAATCATTCGCGCCAACTGTCCAGATTGTTCTTCAAACTAATCGCGAAGAACTGTGGGCCGGTGACATGGCGTATTGTCGTCCATAAAAATTCCATCGTTATTTGGGAACACGAAATCCATGAACGGCTGCAAATGGTCTGCAAGTAGCCGAACGTAACCATTTCCAGTCAATGATCGGTTCAGTTCGACCACAGTGCACTACATGTAAACACAACCCACACCATTACTGAGCCACCACCAGGTCGCACAGTGCCTTGTTGAGAATTTGGGTCCGTGGTTCCTTGGTGTCTGCGCCATGCTTCAGTCCTCTTATCAGTTCTTACCAACTGAAATCTGGACTCATCTCACGAAGCCGCCGTTTTCAAGACCTCCAGGGTCCAACCGATATGGTTATCAGGCAAGGAGAGGCGCTCCAGGCGATGTCGTGCTGTTACCAAAGACACTCTCTTCGATTGTCGGCTGCCTAGTCCATTAACATCACATTTCGCCGTACAGTCATCGCACGTCATACATTGAAATCTGCGATTATTTCACGCAGTGTTGCTTGTATGTTAGCACCGACAGCTCTATCCAAACGCCGCTGATTTCGAGCGTTCATTGAACCACATGGCGGTCATAAGAGTCGAGGGGCATGAAAGGGAAGCAGTGGTTGGGAAAGGAGTGAGACAGGGTTGTCGCCTGTCCCCGATGGTATTCAATCTGTATATTGAGTGAGCAGTAAAGGAAACAAAAGAAAACTTTGGAGTAGGTATTAAAATTCACGGAGAAGAAATAAAAACTTTGAGGTTCGCCGATGACATTGTAATTCTGTCAGAGACGGCAAAGGACTTGGAAGAGCAGTTGAATGGAATGGACAGTGCCTTGAAAGGAGGATAATGGAATGTAGTCAAATTAAATCGGGTGATGCTGAGGGAATTAGATTAGGAAATGAGACACTTAAAGTAGTAAAGGAGTTTTGCTATTTTGGGAGCAAAATAACTGACGATGGTCGAAGTAGAGAGGATATAAAGTGTAGAATGGCAATGGCAAGGAAAGCGTTTCTGAAGATGACGAATTTGTTAACATCCAGTATAGATTTAAGTGTCAGGAAGTCGTTTCTGAAAGTATTTGTATGGAGTGTAGCCATGTATGGAAGTGAAACATGGACAATAAATAGTTTGGACAAGAAGAGAATAGAAGCTTTCGAAATGTGGTGCTACAGAAGAATGCTGAAGATTAGATGGGTAGATCACGTAACTAATGAGGAGATATTGAATAGAATTGGGGAGAAGAGGAGTTTGTGCCACAACTTGACAAGACGAAGGGACCGGTTGGTAGGGCAGGCTCTGAGGCATCAAGGGATCACAAATTTAGCATTGGAGGGCAGCGTGGAGGGTAAAAATCGTAGTGGGAGACCAAGAGATGAATACACTAAGCAGATTCAGAAGGATGTAGGTTGCAGTAGGTACTGGGAGATGAAGAAGCTTGTACAGGATAAAGTAGCATGGAGAGCTGCATCAAACCAGTCTCAGGGCTGAAGACCACAACAACAACAACAACAACAACAACAACTATTCCGCGTTCAGGGTTTACTAATTCCCGTCGAGCGGCCATAACCACATCGGATACCTTTTCACGTAAATCACGTCGGGACAAGTCACAGCTACGCCCAAGCGATACCCTTTTATGCCTTTTGTACATAATACTACCCCCATCTGTATGTGTGCATATCGCTGTCCCATGAGTTTGGTCATCTCAGAGTTTATCACGTTTGGGTGACTGCAATCAACGGACTTTATCTGACTAAAACGATATCATATGATTAATGATTATCTATCCGGCGAAGTGTAGTTCTTCGGGATGCAGCAGTTTCCTGCCACACAATGTAAATAAATTCACCAGCTTCTACAAATCTAGGTTTAATGGTAAATTAAAGCAGGTGCAAGAAGCTGTGTCTTGCTTGTAACGGAACACAGGAAACGATGTGCTACATGGCACGCCATAGATAATACACGGTCCAAATAAAAGAAATTGTGGAACACGTTTCAGACGATTAAAAGGGATTTCTCAACTTGATGTAGAGTCATTTAGAATATACTGCAGGTTGGGACATATGAACACGTCTAAAAAATCACATCACTGACAACAGGCCGTCTAGTGCGAAATTAGTAGTACTGCAGCCCACGACGTTTCACTGTCCTTAGTTTAAGAAACATCGAACCCATATTTACTTAAAGTGTCATCTGAATTAAGAAATATCATTGAAAACATGTACGAGAGTAAAATGCAGCCTTTCCACTGTGAACTTCAGTATTTACTAAGCAGTTTATCGTATTTTATAATCCACAGCAACGGTGTTTTCAGGCCCACGTGTGATGTTTTGAGGTCATAAACAGTGGAATCTGTTACATAAATAGAGAAAAGGTTGTAATCTGCTGGGCCAATTAGTGAGGACGTTTCTAAATTCACGGCGGTTTCAACACTTCATATGTGGGAAATCCCGAAGTTTTCTAGTTCTGCTGTACCTTATCTCGTCTTTCAATGTAATAATCGTCTTCCGTTTTAGTATAAAAATGCACCGGCATTTTGATGATTTGACGACAACGATAAATGTATTAAAGAAAATAACATATTGTTTCCCGTATTTGCAAAACGATTCAACGTACCAAGACACACTTCGTTCTAGAATTATCACAAAAATCTGAACGCCGCGCGGGATTAGCCGAGCGGTCTCAGGGGCAGCGCTGCAGTCATGGACAAGAGTCGAAAAGAGGGCAGAGCGGTGTAGAGTATGCAGCCTCTTTAGTAGCGCTGTTGTATTTTCTAAGCGTTCTGCCAATAGTCGCAATCTTCGATTTACTTTCCTCAAAGCATTATCTATGTCATCGTTCCAGTTTAAGTTATTCAGAACCGTGATCCCTAGGTATTTTGTTGAATTTACGGGTTTTAGATTTTAGAGATTTATCGTGTAACCGAAATTTAGGGGATTACTTTTACATCTACATCTACATCTACATTTACATCTACATTTATACTCCGCAAGCCACCCAACGGTGTGTGGCGGAGGGCACTTTACGTGCCACCGTCATTGCCTCTCTTTTCTGTCCCAGTCGCTTATGGTTCGCGGGAAGAACGACTGCCGGAAAGCCTCCGTGCGCGATCGGTTCTCTCTAATTTTACTTTCGTGATCTCCTCGGGAGGTATAAGTAGGGGGAAGCAATATATTCGATACCTCATCCAGAAACGCACCCTCTCGAAACCTGGCGAGCAAGCCACACCGCGATGCAGAGCGCCTCTCTGGCAGAGTCTGCCACTTCAGTTTGCTAAACATCTCCGTAACGCTATCAAGGTTACCAAATAACCCTGTGACGAAACGCGCCGCTCTTCTCTGGATCTTCTCTATCTCCTCCGTCAACCCGACCTAGTACGGATCCCACACTGATGAGCAATACTCAAGTATAGGTCGAACGAGTGTTTTGTAAGCCACCTCCTTGTTGATGGACTACATTTTCTAAGGACTCTCCCAATGAATCTCAACCTGGTACCCGCCTTACCAACAATTAATTTTATATGATCATTCCACTTCAAATCGTTCCTCACGCATACTCCCAGAAATTTTACAGAAGTAACTGCTACCAGTGTTTGTTCCGCTGTCATATAATCATACAATAAAGGATACTTCTTTCTATGTATTCGCGATACATTACATTTGTCTATGTTAACAGTCAGTTGCCTCTCCCTGCACCAAGTGCCTATCCGCTGCAGATCTTCCTGCATTTCGCTACAATTTTCTAATGCTGAAACTTCTCTGTATACTACAGCATCATCCGCGAAAAGCCGCATGGAACTTTCGACACTATCTACTAGGTCATTCATATATATTGTGAAAAGCAATGATCCCATAACACTCGCCTGTGGCACGCCAGAGGTTACTTTAAAGCCTGTAGACGTCTCTAAATTGAGAACAACATGCTCTCATGTGGATGCCTTCACACTTCTCATTATTTAGAGTCAATTGTCAGTATCCGCCCAATACAGATGTCTTGCATAAATCGGTTTTGATCATATGATAGCTTTATAAGGCGGTAAATGACAGCAATCTAAGAGGGCTGCTGAGATTGTATCCTCTGTCGTTTATGTAGATTGGGAGCAGCAGAGGGCCAATAACACTTGCATGAGGGACGCCATATATTGCTTCTGGTTAACTCGATGACTTTCCTTCAGTTGCTACGAAATATGATGTTTCTGACAGGAAATCACGAATCCAGTCGCGCACCTGAGACCATACCTGATAGGCATGCATTTTGATTAGAAGTCGTTTGTGAGGAACGGTGTCGAAAGCCTTCTGGAAATCTAAAAATATGGAATGAATTTGACTACACTATCAATAGCGTTCATTTCTTCGTGAGAGCAAAGAGCTAGTTATGTTAAACAAGTACGATATTTACTGAATCTGTACTGACTGTCTGTCAATAAATCACTTTCTTCGAGGAAACTCATAACGTTCGGACACTGTATATGTTCGAAAATCCTAATCCAAATAGACATTAGTGATATGAGTGTGTAATTCAGAGGGTAACTTTTGTTTCCATTCTTGGATATTGGTTTGACTTGTGGAACTTTCCAGGCTTTAGGTACGGATCTTTCGAAGTGTGAATGTTTGTAAATGAAATGTAAGTATGGAGCTACAGCGAGGATATCCACTTCTAAGATACTCACAGCCGGCCGCGGTGGCAGAGTGGTTCTAGGCGCTTTTGTCCGGAACCGCGTGACTGCTACGGTCGCAGGAATCCTGCCTCGGGCATGGATGTGTGTGATGTCCTTAGGTTAGTTAGACTTACGTAGTTCTAAGTCTAGGGGACTGATAACCTCAGATGTTAAGTTCCATAGTGCTCAGAGACATTTTAAGATACTCACATTGGCATTTATTCTTGATTCGAATTGTGCGATATTTACTTCGTCCTTCTTAGTGAAGGAATTTCGAAAATTGTATTTAATAACTTTGCTTTAGTGGCATTGTAATCCGTAACACCACCATTATTAACGCACACTGGAGGTACTGATTGTGATTTTCTGATGGTGTACTTTATATTCGACCAGGATGTCTTCGGATTTTCTGTTAGATCCCGAGACGAATTTTCATTGTGGTTAGTATTAAAAGCATCTCGCACTGAAGTTTGCCCTAAATTTCGACCTTGTCTAAAACTTCGCCAATCTTGTGAGTTTTGTGATCTTTTAAATTCAGCATCCTTTTTTCGTTGCTGCTGCAACAGTGTTCTGACTTGGTTTGTGTACCACGTGGAATCAATACCATCTCTTATTAATTTGTTTGGTATATATCTCTTAATTGCCATCGATAATTTTTCCTTGAGTTTAAATCACGTCTGGTCACCGCTTATACAGTCTGACTGGAAGGAGTCGTGAGTGTATCTTCAAAGGAAAGTATCAAGCGAATTTTTATCTGCTTTTTTAAATAGATTTATTTTGCATTTATTTTTAGGGGGTTTGGATGTTGCGGTATTCATTCTATTTACGACAACCTTGTGGTCCCAATACCTGTATCTGTCATGATGCTCGCCATTTGCTCGGAATTATTTGTTGCTAAGAGTCAATTATATTTTGAGAACCATTTGCACTTCAAGTGGGGTCCGGAAGTAATTGTTCAAAATAATTTTGTGATCATGCATTCTGAACAATTTCAGACGACTTTCTATGCTTACTACCAACTTTAAACATGTACCTTCACCAATATATGGAGGTTATATCGAAGTCACCAGCAACTGTAACTATATGAGTGGGATACTTATTTGGAATGAGACTAAAGTTTTCTTTCGACTATTCAGCAACTATATAATCTGAGGCGGGTGTCAGTAAAAGGAACCAATTATTATTTATTCCGCTTATCAAGTATAACCATTACCCATACTATCTCACAGGAACTATTTACTACAATTTGACTACAAAGTAAACCACGTATGACAGCAATAAAAACTCCACTACCAACTGTATATAATCTATTCTGTCTCAACACAGTTAGGTCCTTTGTAAAAATGTCATCTGAAGTAATTTTCGCTAATAGCCAGTTTTCCATATATACACTCCTGGAAATGGAAAAAAGAACACATTGATACCGGTGTGTCAGACCCACCATACTTGCTCCGGACACTGCGAGAGGGCTGTACAAGCAATGATCACACGCACGGCACAGCGGACACACCAGGAACCGCGGTGTTGGCCGTCGAATGGCGCTAGCTGCGCAGCATTTGTGCACCGCCGCCGTCAGTGTCAGCCAGTTTGCCGTGGTATACGGAGCTCCATCGCAGTCTTTAACACTGGTAGCATGCCGCGACAGCGTGGACTGAACCGTATGTGCAGTTGACGGACTTTGAGCGAGGGCGTATAGTGGGCATGCGGGAGGCCGGGTGGACGTACCGCCAAATTGCTCAACACGTGGGGCGTGAGGTCTCCACAGTACATCGATGTTGTCGCCAGTGGTCGGTGGAAGGTGCACGTGCCAGTCGACCTGGGACCGGACCGCAGCGACGCACGGATGCACGCCAAGACCGTAGGATCCTACGCAGTGCCGTAGGGGACCGCACCGCCACTTCCCAGCAAATTAGGGACACTGTTGCAACCGTCTCCATGAAGCTGGGCTACGGTCCCGCACACCGTTAGGCCATCTTCCGCTCACGCCCCAACATCGTGCAGCCCGCCTCCAGTGGTGTCGCGACAGGCGTGAATGGAGGGACGAATGGAGACGTGTCGTCTTCAGCGATGAGAGTCACTTCTGTCTTGGTGCCAATGATGGTCGTATGCGTGTTTGGCGCAGTGCAGGTGAGCGCCACAATCAGGACTGCATACGACCGAGGCACACAGGGCCAACACCCGGCATCATGGTGAGGGGAGCGACCTCCTACACTGGCCGTACACATCTGGTGATCGTCGAGGGGACACTGAATAGTGCTCGGCACATCCAAACCGTCATCGAACCCATCGTTCTACCATTCCTAGACCAGCAAGGGAACTTGCTGTTCCAACAGGACAATGCACGTCCGCATGTATCCCGTGCCACCCAACGTGCTCTAGAAGGTGTAAGTCAACTACCCTGGCCAGCAAGATCTCCGGATCTGTCCTCCATTGAGCATGTTTGGGACTGGATGAAGCGTCGTCTCACGCGGTCAGCACGTCCAGCACGAACGCTTGTCCAACTGAGACGCCAGATGGAAATGGCATGGCAAGCCGTTCCATAGGACTACATCCAGCATCTCTACGATCGTCTCCATGGAAGAATAGCAGCCTGCATTGCTGCGAAAGGTGGATATACACTGTACTAGTGCCGACATTGTGCATGCTCTGTTGCCTGCGTCTATGTGCCTGTGGTTCTGTCAGTGTGATCATGTGATGCATCTGACCCCAGGACTGTGTCAATAAAGTTTCCCCTTCCTGGGAGAATGAATTCACAGTGTTCTTATTTCAATTTCCAGGAGTGTATAAGGAACTGAATTTCACTGCTTTCTATCAGTTCTTGGAGCTATTGTTCCTTTCCAACACAGCTACAATTTACAGCTACAATACCGATTGTTGCTAGGTCGACCTGTCTGTGTTTGTCCTTCACCCTTTTAGACTGACTTCCTTTCTATTGTTTCCTGAGACCCTCTAGCCTACAAGATCGTCCAGTGTCCTCCACACAGTCCCCGCTACCCATATAGCCGCTTCATGTGCGTAGTGGACTTCTTAAGTAGAACCCTGAAACCCACCACCCTATGGAACATGTCTAGGAATCTGCAGCCCACTCCGCCGCAGAACCGCCTGAGCCACTGATTCAGACCCTCCACTCGTATCTGTATCGAAGGATCACAGTCAGTTCTATCGACCATGCTACAGATGGTAAGCTCCGCCTTCATCACGCAAGTATGACTGGCAGTCTGTGCCACTTCAGGTAGCCCCCCCCCCTCCCCGAAACCAGAGACAATCTCCTCGGACACTCATCGTTAGTTACGACAGGAGCCATCACCTGCATTTGGCTACAAACTGTGCCCTTCACCGGATGAGGAAGCAGCCTTTTTACATCTGGAATGATACCTATCGGTACCCGCACGGAGTGCACGCTGGATTCCTTCCCCTCCTTGATAGACATATCCCTAAGGCGCCCTACTACGCGTCTAATGTTGTAGGTCACAACTACCAGAATCCCAACCTCTGCGAATGCTCAGTCTCAGCCTGCCGAGAGGCTTCCTCTGGAAGAGGGCGAGAGACTGCATCTGGCTCAGGGACTTCGTTAGTTACAGATAGCCCTCGAAACCTGTTCGTCAGATGATCCGAGGAGGCTCTTCGATTGGCCCCCGAGAAAGCCTTTCGCTGCCCACTACACCCTGCTTCAATCTCTCACAGTTGGTGCGTCATCTTCAGTGTGGGCAGTACCTGAAGCGCCCACAGTGGTGGAGCGATCAGTGAACACGTGCGACCTGCCTGACGTCCCCGGATCACCACGTCCCGTCCCCACATAGTGACGCCCATTGGCTACAGACTCCAGCTGCGTGTCTGACAAAGGGACCCTTTGATGCGCTTCAAATATGTTGCAGGGGCACTTACCCTGAGTACCTGGCCACCCAGTGTCTTAGCGACGGGCCTTGGTTTTTGAGAATATCGATTTTGAAGATCATTGCGCAATTTGTATACCTTTAACATTACATATATAGTGAGCAAGTGAGTGTAGCGCAGCGGTAAGGGTTCACAGCTACCACGCTGGAGGTACTGTGTTCGAATCCTGCACGTGTACTTTTGCGGTTTTTTTTCTAAATCGACCGAATTTTTCAATTTTATTGCAAAGAATATCAACAAACAGTGTAAGGTGTGCGAAATTATAAAGATATATTCAGTTATTAATTTTTTTCTGTCATACAATATTACAAAATCTTATTTTTCATCGTCCACATTGCTTGATGTGCCAGAACAATACTGCGGGTGATACTTTTCATAGAAACAACTGAAAAACATATTTTCGATGCACCACGCGTATTTTACGAAAGCAACCGTCTTACAGGCGCACGGTTTCTTCTTGAGCGATACCGGGAACACACAATTCTTTTGCATTCAAAAAGATTTCTTTATCAGCTGCTAATTTCGATGCGAACCAAGAGTATCTAATCATGCTTTCCAAATTAGGTGCGCTGAATTGATGTAGGATTAGATAATGTAATTTTATCGAATATTACCTAGAAGCGATCTCAGTATTGTCTTTCTTCAAGTCGGGAGCATTGTGAATAATTTTTGTGAAGATTTTCACCTGTCAGTAAAAATAAACATAGCAGGGCTGACAATAAGGAGTGCACTTTGGTGTGACCCCTTTCAGGGTGCAGGTGCTCGCTTTCCTTTCATCAGTGAACAGATGATCGTATAAAGCTGAATCGGTTTGCCCTACTCACGAATCGATAATGTACAAAAAAAATTCTGTCTTTTGCACGGAAGAATTACAGAACGCAAAAATTCTTCGTCGACCAGTTTCGTGAACTTAACCGGATTTCGTGCAGGACACGACTAAATTTCTGTATTTCCCAGTTAATTCGTCTACTCGTTTTTGAACGTTAGGACAAAATTTTCCGGACGGTTCTTGCATACATAAAAAACATATGTGATCAAACTTCGAACACGGTACCTCCAGCACGGCAATCGTGAACCTTTACTGCTGTTCTACGGTGACTCGCTCGGAATGTACGTAATGTTACGGGTATCCAAAGCACGCAATGAATTTCAAAATCAATTTTCTCAAAAACCAAGGCCCGTCGCTAAAAAACCGGATAGCCAGGTACTCAGGATGAGTGCCTGTACAACATATTTGAAGTGCATCAAAATCCATGATTTACGGAATGGAGGTTCTCCTAGTGAGTGCAACACCGCCTGGAGCTGTGCACGAAGGCTCACCAACTCAGCACACATCTGAAAATAGCAACCTCAGTTCCTACTCACACCAAAGAGGACATAACTATACACTACACAGATTTTAGAACACTAAATTGTGCCTAGTAAGTACAATAACGTAAGAAATTTAAAAAAAGACTACATTAGTAACGAATCGGATAATTGAAAGTAAGTCGCTCCTGTTTGAAGCTGCCAAACGCTGGCAGCGGTCGGTCAAATGGACATGTACCAGTGGATACCGCTCATACGTCATGTGGGAAGAAGAATTCTGATAAGGACTGTGCCATCTGCAGATGAACCTCATGAATCTTATGTGTAATGACCCGGAAAATTCAAAAAATAGTAAGACAAGTTATGGGGAAAAGAAGCTTACTAATTTGGTGATTATAAAGGAGTTCAAACTTCATGAAATCTTTGATTTCAAATAAATGTGAAGACGTCACTGAGCCGTTCACGGCCCGTGCTCGTGCCGTTATTGGTTGACCTTTTGTCTTGGCGGTACTCCCACCTCGAATCTTATTTGATTTACTGGCGTCACTAAGTTGCTGGCTTGCCTACCCGTGAGTGGCAGCAGCAGCGCTTATCGATTAGAGCACTGTCGTACAATCTTTGGAGCGACCGCTAGTATTTCCGGGTCGTCGTGTGTCGGGAGTTCAGTCGGAATGGAGCTCCAGTAAAGTCTGCACTGCCAGTACTCGCCGACAGCAGGCGACACACTTACACTGTCCGGATGAAGGAGACTTGAGCGGGGATGACCGTTGGTTGGTCTTTCGGTCGTTCGCCTCATCGGGTGACGTGTATTTGGTCCTCTGACCGCTTCTGGGCCCCTTCAATTGGTCATCTTGCGGAACCTGGGTCGGTTCCTTCCTCGTGCAGAGGAGTCGGGTGGGCAATGCCCCGGTATTCCCTCTGCAAGGTTGGGTCCGAGCCAGTGTCTCCGGGTCGTCGTGTGTCCGAGTTGCGAACGGACATCAAGGGAGCAACAGTGAGGTCCGGACAGACATGACCCTCCCGACAGTTGCCGACACACATGGCTTGAGAGGGAACGACCTTGATTGGTTGCCCCGTCGGTCGTCTCATCGGACGACGTGTAATTGGTCGCCGACCGTTTCTGGATTCTCTGTGCGTATCGACGTGTGATTCGTCCTTGTTGTTGTTCCACAGTGACCGAGTTGTTTGTGGAAGTGCTTCGTGGAGCCGTATTGACTTACTAGCTATTGTAATGATCTCTGCGTGTTATAGGCAGTTGATCGTTTACGACAAAGGGAACTGATTAGGTTGTTGGTTGGTTCTTCGGCCGTCCCCAGGTCGTGTTGCAACCCGATTGTTCAGTGTTGGGCTTGGCTGCCTGTCTCACCTAAACTGCTGTTTCCTCCCCAGACCGACCCTCGCAACACTTCTGAGCACCGCTGTTTGTTGTTTGTGATTGTCATTTTCTTTGGTCGCAGGTACTGTGCCGGGCCTTCAGCCGTGTATTAGTATTGTCTGTTTTATGTTTAGTATATGGCTTTCAGCCGAACTTCATAACATCTTTAAGATTAGGCCTTCAGTCGTGTTTCATTTAAAATTCTTGTTGCTCTGTATTTAGGCCTTGAGCCACGTTTGTTTCAGAATCTGTGGTTTTAATATGTAAATCCTTGTCTGTAAGGTTTCTCTTTAATTATTTTGAATTCTTCAAACGGCCTTCAGCCGTGTTCTTTAAATGTTTATCTTAAGGTTGTCTTTAATTAATCTTGAGTAATTGCTTAGGCCTTCAGCTGACAAGATACTTCAAGTTTTTTAAAGATGTTTTCCTGTTGTACTTTGTAGAGACTTTTCTTTAGAGCCTCTCTTTTATTATGTAAAGGAAATTCTTTATTGGGCCTTCAGCCGAGAATTAATTTGAAGTTTCCTTGACATGGTATTTAGCCGGAATTTGTAAATGTTTGGTTTTTAAAGAATTCCTTAACTGATCTGAAATATTATTTCGTCCTTTAGACGAGAAGATATTGTAATTTTGCTTAAGTGGGGCCTTCAGCCTTTACTTTAAATCCTGGTGTTTTAAAAGCAGCCATTCAAACTTATTGTGGAGAAGTTACTTGGACCCTCAGCCGTGAATGGATCTTTGTTGTTTTAAGGAGAAAACTGTGCATTGGTCTGAGCAATAAAGTTGTGTGTGTTCTTGTATTACTAACAGTAATTGACCCTTGGCCCCTTTCCACAACCTGATCAACTCTGTCCTGTAAAACCAGATTTCAGTCACTATAATAAGGGAGTTCACATGTGTATATGTATTACAATTGAACAAAGTTTCAGAATATGATCATTATTCTTTCAGTAACCAATATCTAAAACAAATTAGTCAACCCGTATAACAATTAGTCTTTACATTAAAAAGTTATTAAAATACTCAAAATTTCATTGAAATCTCATACTTTTTTAGCATTTGGAGACAGGTGCTATACAAATCGTAACTACCGCGAACATCGATACTACACGTAATGCCAAGTGCTTTTTTTGTGAATTTAATAGGAAGTAAAACATACACTCCTGGAAATTGAAATAAGAACACTGTGAATTCATTCTCCCAGGAAGGGGAAACTTTATTGACACATTCCTGGGGTCAGATACGTCACATGATCACACTGACAGAACCACAGGCACATAGACACAGGCAACAGAGCATGCACAATGTCGGCACTAGTACAGCGTATATCCACCTTTCGCAGCAATGCAGGCTGCTATTCTCCCAAGGAGACGATCGTAGAGATGCTGGATGTAGTCCTGTGGAAGGGCTTGCCATGCCATTTCCACCTGGCGCCTCAGTTGGACCAGCGTTCGTGCTGGACGTGCTGACCGCGTGAGACGACGCTTCATCCAGTCCCAAACATGCTCAAAGGGGGACAGATCCGGAGATCTTGCTGGCCAGGGTAGTTGACTTACACCTTCTAGAGCACGTTGGGTGGCACGGGATACATGCGGACGTGCATTGTCCTGTTGGAACAGCAAGTTCCCTTGCCGGTCTAGGAATGGTAGAACGATGGGTTCGATGATGGTTTGGATGTACCGTGCACTATTCAGTGTCCCCTCGACGATCACCAGATGTGTACGGCCAGTGTAGGAGGTCGCTCCCCTCACCATGATGCCGGGTGTTGGCCCTGTGTGCCTCGGTCGTATGCAGTCCTGATTGTGGCGCTCACCTGCACTGCGCCAAACACGCATACGACCATCATTGGCACCAAGGCAGAAGTGACTCTCATCGCTGAAGACGACACGTCTCCATTCGTCCCTCCATTCACGCCTGTCGCGACACCACTGGAGGCGGGCTGCACGATGTTGGGGCGTGAGCGGAAGATGGCCTAACGGTGTGCGGGACCGTAGCCCAGCTTCATGGAGACGGTTGCAACAGTGTCCCTAATTTGCTGGGAAGTGGCGGTGCGGTCCCCTACGGCACTGCGTAGGATCCTACGGTCTTGGCGTGCATCCGTGCGTTGCTGCGGTCCGGTCCCAGGTCGACGGGCACGTGCACCTTCCGCCGACCACTGGCGACAACATCGATGTACTGTGGAGACCTCACGCCCCACGTGTTGAGCAATTCGGCGGTACGTCCACCCGGCCTCCCGCATGCCCACTATACGCCCTCGCTCAAAGTCCGTCAACTGCACATACGGTTAGTCCACGCTGTCGCGGCATGCTACCAGTGTTAAAGACTGCGATGGAGCTCCGTATGCCACGGCAAACTGGCTGACACTGACGGCGGCGGTGCAAAAATGCTGCGCAGCAGGCGCCATTCGACGGCCAACACCGCGGTTCCTGGTGTGTCCGCTGTGCCGTGCGTGAGATCATTGCTTGTACAGCCCTCTCGCAGTGTCCGGAGCAAGTATGGTGGGTCTGACACACCGGTGTCAATGTGTTCTTTTTTCCATTTCCAGGAGTGTATAAAAAGATTGTCGAAATGACAATGGTCCAGAGAGTAGTGAGAGTAGCAACACGACTTCTGTTTCTCATGATAATGGAATGCATGCAATGAGGAAATTAATATCATACACAGGATGGGTACTTTAGAGAATATATATATTAAACTATGTCAGTCAGTTTAAGAGATGAAAAGTAAAGTTTTAAATGCGTAGAACGAAATGAAAATTTAACAGTGAAAACACAACGGGCTTACTTGGAAATTATCTGTAACACCTTAATCGACTTTTCGCCGCAAGGATTATGTATACAGAACAGCCTGTCGCGCAAAATCCTGGCCTTCCGAGCGAATGTGTTTGTGGCCCGTACACTCTGAGATAATTTAATTTTTAAATCCTTTTACCAGGCTGTGCTAATGGACAGAGGCTTTCTGTGATTTAATTTTTTATAGCTGGCTTCATTAAAGTTCGCTGGCACATACGCATCCTTTTCGACAAACAACTTTTACATAATGCAGTGCGGATTACTTTAATGTGCTTTCAGAATGGTACTGCTATATGAGTGTTCATCGATCATGTCTGCACTTAAGTGAGCAATAGTCAAAGCACTTCTCGCAGATGGCAATCATCTTCCTCGAATATCTATAGTGTCTGTTTGGATGTGTCAGTTTTCTGTGTCTTCCACAGAACAACAAACCATGGTATCTTCGGAGATTTAGTCTGTAAGGTTTGAAGGAAGCATGCTCTGAGTGGTACCCGCAGAATGGGCCAATAGGAGCACTGTTCGCTCACAGTCCATGGGTTTTGGTTTCAAAACTATGCACCACTGTGTTGTGGACTGCAGCAACATGAGGATATGCCTGGTGTCGAATTCGGCTTCTCGCTGCGTTGCTGTTTAGTGAAATGGTTTGTTACTGCGGTTGTCCTTAGACACTGCCGATCTACGCAGTTATTTATTTAAACGTTCGTCAGGTGCTTGCATCCATTGGTTAGATTTTCAATTATGCTCGTCGCGAAACTACTATGGACACCACTAGCGGACTGTTTTCAAGCGCAGTTGCTCATCTTTTGTGTCATGGTGCGGATTCCTACTTTCGTCACTTAATGCAAAGAGTATTAAAGTAAATTTAGTACTCCTCCCCACAGTTATCTCACTTGGGCCACACTAGAAGAAGATGAGTGATGAGTGTTTTGAGCCACACATAACATACTTAACACTAACAATTACTGATGAAAAAAATGGCGGTCAGTGATATATAGTTAGCACACTTAAATAATTTTTAATTTACGATCCCTTATTCTAATATTTATTCTAAAAAGGAAGATGGAATTAATTTGACGCTTTATACATGAGATATCGTTATATAGGTAAATACAAATCGTAGAATGAATGTGACAGTCATGTCTTAATTCCTGAAAATAAATAATAACATCATGTCTGATCCAAGTGGTCGCAGTTCTCAGTGTCTTATCGCGGTGTTCATCTGAGATTTTGGTTGTAGTTTTTATCTTTGTGTGCTTTACTCTTGAAAATAGCTGTTCACAAACGTACGTCCTTCAAGACAAAGATGGTACATACAACGCATGACTGCACAGTAAAGGATATTTGTTTCTGCTCAAATATGACTTGTAAAGTCCATCAAAGATACGCGATCAAATTTTTCTTTTAGCTGGGCTTCAGACTGCAACTCTACATATGCCATCTGCAGATCTTCTGGAAACGTAACTTTATTGTTTCCAAAAGGTCTCAAATAAATACAAAAATTTTATTTATTTTTTTCGAAAATCTTGAAATAGATTTTCTAACTCTTGCACTGGATCGAAAATTATGGCTGTGTAGTTCATCCTGTGTTTATGAATATGTTTCAGCAACGTGTTGAAATGAAAAAAACGTTTGCATTTAACTGCGTTTGACATGATTTCAGTCTCATTTGGAACGCGTTAATTGTTTGAAACATTATAATGATAAGTAGGTTTCTACCTTGAGGACGCCTGTTTAAATCATATAAATAAGCAGTCAAATCTACCAGAAATGATAAACCTCCCACCCAATTGGCATCGTCTTGTTCTAGAACAGATTTTGTTGATGTCAGTAACTACTGTATTTGATTTCATTAATTACTTCATAATTTTTTTAACTTTTCGCCTCTTTTCAGCCACCTTACTCCTGTAAAATATATGATATCATCATACTCAGCATCCACATATCTGAGAAATTCTTCGAATTGATGATTCAATCCCACAGGAAGCTTGTCTGTCGGCTGTCAGGAGAACAAATTGAATTGTATTAAGCCTCATCTCTTTGTACTGATCATTTGTTGTCGTAGAAATTGCACATTAAAGTACAAACGTTTTCTTGAAAGCCCATATAGATTTGTTCGTTCTCAGATATGGTTCCTACTTGTAGCAATCGATAACATATCAAATTATACCTGTTATAACAGAATTACGGTATTGTAGGATAGCAAAAGTTGGCAGTAATAGCAATCCACATGAAGGTTTCTAACTTCTACTGATTTGTATTTGATCAGAACTATAGTGGAATTTTATCACAACTGTACAGAAATAACACAGAATCTCCTTGTTTTTCCACAAATTAATTTCATTATGCGTCTGTAAATCTCTAATTTCGTAGCTGGAAATGAGGTAGTAGTAAAATAACAAGCCAGCGCATGTGTCGGATTGGCCAGTTATAAGAACGAGACTTTGGGTGTTCAGATACTGCACGGGTGTCAGTATTAATAAACTGCTGGAAAAATGAGAGAACAGCATAATGTCATGGAGTTTCAAATGAAACGTCCCCTTAGAAAAATTATACAAGACTGTGCTTAAACTGACACACAATATCTTTAGCGCAACGCAATCTGACTTCCAAAAATCCCTACGAAAGAGTGGCCCTGACTAGCATTAACCTATACGTTTCACAAATCACTTATCTCACAAAAATCTTCGTTACTCAAGCTACTGCAATACAGCGAGCGCCACTACTGCCAGCTAAATAAAAGATTCAAACTACTGAAGGCACTAACTACTGATAGGCCTAGTTAGCAAATGAAAGATTTTCATAGAGAACAAACAATGTATTTACCTTAATAGTCATAATATATATATCACTTCATGACACCAATTCTTACAAATTTCAAAACTCCGCCATCTCTCTACCTACGTCCACCACTGCTGGCGGCTCACCTCCAACTGCGCAACGCTACGCGCTGTTAGCATCCAGCTGCCGCTGCCCAACACTACAATGGCGAGTATTACAACAATGCCAACCAGCCACCGACTGCACACGGTACAGCCAGTGATTTTCATACAGAGCGCTACGTGGTGGCGGCGTTACCAATAAAAAACCCTAAACAGCCTACTTACATAGCCCCCATGCCCCCCACAAAAAAAATTTACAAATTGTTTTGGGCAGTGGACAATACAGATTTGAAATTTTTTTTCATAATTACAATAACAAAGAAATGAAATGCACACACTTATCGATACAATGTTGGTCAAAAGCTAAAATTTTCTCACAGTCCATAAAGACAATCCTGATCATTCATCAAAGTAAAATTGCAGTGTTTTTCTCACAGTCTGAGTAGTAAAAGAAAATGCACACGGAAGTAGTGGATTTCCATGCAGTCTTGAAGAAGTAGTGTTGTCCTTCCAACGGGAATACAGTGCTGACTCTTGACATGCAGACAGGTAATGGGCCACAACAGAGCAAACCCACAGCAGAGTCAGTCGAAGTTTTAAAGAATATTGGTAGGTAGGTCGTCACAGAGTAGACCCATTGTAGTCCTAGTAGAGATTACGGTATTGGTGGGCAACCAGAGGTGCAGACCCACTGCAGTCCTTGTAGAAATAATGGTATTGGTGGGCCATCCTTGTAGAGATGGCCAGCAGCCATCTGTTTGACTGTGCAGGCGCACAATCACCATTGACGAGTCTTGCAGATAATATAGCAAGTCCATAACCACCACTTGTGCACTCATAAAAATTGTTTTTGAAATGTCCTTAGAACCAGCAATGCTGTTATCCAGTCCCTTACTGAATTATTAACACACGTGCAAACACTATCAGTCCCTACTTCTCACATATTGTCCATATACCATGACCAACAGAAACGTGTGCAGTGAAATGTAATTTACAAGTTACTTAATTTGATGAACTGGTGTCAATTACAATTTTATAACATAAGAATGCAATAACAAAGGTACAAAATACATCTTTAAAGAACATAACAATACAGATAACATTTGCAGTATTACAGGCTTTACAAAAGAATCGAAATAGCAAATACATCAGTGTTACAAAAATTACGACATAGGTACATACATAAAAGATCAGAATAACTTTTGAAACATCAACTTCACACATGAGCATTAGAACAAAACAGAATAAACAATGTGTAAACATCTTTACGAAGTAAATAACATGTTATTAACGCAAATTATATTTGAGGATAACAGTATTCCTCATCATAGTGAATGTAGCTTAGTATTAGAAGAGAAAAAATTCTATGAAACAGCACACAGAGACAGGAAGAAAACAAATACACAAGGGTACACAAACACATAGTGGGATAACACAAAAGGAAAGGACAGGGTTTGTTTTACTGCAGTATTTTGCAAACAAAACTTTCTTTACTTCTCGGAGATCTCCCTTCATTCTTCATTATTTCCAAAAAGTCCTATCTATACCTGCTTTCTGTACTTTTCTCATATAACCTCTCAGCGCATTTCTTCAAATTCATCACAACTCATTCTCTTATATAGGCTACCCCCTCTTAAGCTAACTTAAATCTACTGAGCTCAGATGCTAAACTAAGAGACGAGGCATTGCAGCAGCACAAAACAATTTACACAAACAACAATGATAAAAAAATGGAAATTGGCAAAAAGGCAGCAATATTACAACTAATATAAGGCAATGCGCAGCAAACAAGAACAATAAATCAGTAATAAAATTGGCTTAACCTAGTAATACAATGTGACATTCAGTAGCACTATGAATGGCAAACAGCCACAGCAAATGCTATAACTTATACCTAAACATGACAAACCCACAAGCAGAAAAAATAGTACACTAAAGGCAACAATGCAGATAAGGGAAATGTATATTCACATCTTAATGTCTATGTAATTAAAGTGGTGCACCACAAAAACTAATGCCACAACAAATTAGCAAGTACTTGAAAAGAAAATTATATATACAGTTACTGTTATTAGTCGCTTCTTATTGCTCTTTCCATTCCAAGAGCTCCTTTTTCGAAGAATGTGGATCATAAAATAATTATTTAATAGATCTGTCGACAGAAAGTGTTCACATTAGCAAATGCATTTAATTTTATAAAACCAATGCTGCAACACAGCTGGAAAACAGATATCAAATGAATTAAGCATTTATGTAAAAAGCATAAAAATATCATTCAATAGTGATGTGGCATTTCATAAGTTAGTAGAAAGTCTCTCAATTCTCGTAGAAAGACGCTTTTCATTATCAGGTGTGCAGATGTAAGAAAGTATCTTTCCAAGTAATGAGCGTGTCGTTTTTGCGATGCTTTCTACAAAGGAATCTCAATAGCGAGGATAATGGCCTCTTTTTTTTCACCTGTGCCTCTGATAGGCACACACTAATGGCTTTCTTTTGTCAGGTGGTTGTCGCGCAGCTGGGTGCCCACGACGCATTACATGCAGGTGGTCACTTAACTGTCTTATCGAAATATTTACGACACCAGTTTCCGCTACAGTGGCAGTCTCATATATAAAAAAAAATTCACAGGTCAAGAATTTCCGTTACAAATGTGTAGAAATAAAATCATTTAAACATAATTGTGTCCAAAAAATTTTCGCCAGCATAGTGATACATTCACGCATATACACTCATTTCATAACTCTTAAAGTACGATTCTCGGTTTCCAACATCCTTTTCACAAATCAGAGTCCCTAACCACTACTCATTATTTCTTACCTTATTACACATATATATATTCGTCGACACTTCTTCAATATTTCATCATAACAGATACGTAGCATAACCAAATAACTCATATAGCATCAGCTTAAACATACCTCAGCAGCATAATTCACATCGTCGTCGTAATAATAACATCATAACACCACAGTCAAATTATCAAAATCTCTGTAGCTTCCTCCAATAATTTCAAAACCGAAAAAAAAAATTCTCTGCTCATGTCAAAAGTGTCATCTGCCTCAAACGTACTTTAAAAATCGTGATCCCATACCAAATATGTCATTCAAAGCTGTCATAGTATCATAATGGATCCGAAAAAATATGAACAGTTCACAAAGTACAGACAAAATACAACTTTGTAAGTGTGAAGTTATCCAATGGTGTAATTACGTAAACATCTGTCACTGATGTAGTAAAGTAAATGTTTGTCTCTCTCAGTTAAATGATCAGATAGCTGTGTAATTTATGTGTTAGAGAAATATGGTACCGATGTGTAAAGTTGTATAAACAAATACCATATTAGGTAGGGCTCCTTGTGCTTGCCAAACACATGGTACACAAAGTAAGCGTGTACCCCCCTGAGGATTAATGTAATTATATCCTCAGGTGTTACAGATTACAGCAATGGAATGAAATGTATCACGGAAAACTTTCTTTTTAATTCAAAAATATTGATAAATAAGTGGTTTAAGTACCAAATTAATCACTCAAATGCGTGCCCTGTAGTGCTAAATGTGCGTTTCGCTGTAAGATAATTCTGTGGAACTGTCGTAGTTATCGTCCTCTGTAAGCAAAGTTCTGCTGAAGTCAATGTACTTACCTCATCATAAACGAAGGTGAAATGCTTTCCGTATAGATATCGTAGTTATTACGTACCTAACCGTGATCAAGAAAGTACTGTGCTGTAACGTATTGCTGTGCTATGGAAAAGGCTGTCTAATTGTAGCTATACCACAAAAGTTACCACTAAAACATGTTTAACTTTCCAGAATAATTCAGAAAAACCTTGCAGATATAAAACAGATACAGTGCAAAAGCAACATTGTAAATTGTCACTCATTAGTAGCGTCGTGATAAAATCGTGTAGTTGTCACATAAACTAACCACTGTGTCATCTGGTATCTCACAGAAAGTACTTTAAATCCAGAATGTCTTTTCAACTAAACCAAAATGTTGCATTAAAATCTCATTAACAGTATATGTTCTAAGTATGTAAGCCTTATAGTCGTTACGTAATCGTGCACCTAACAAGCAAGAATGTACAAATAACAAAAATGTGTCGTCTGTTCACTATAACAATGCACTCGTAAATACTGTCTAAATATGTTCCGTAGGTTCTAGACTTGATATTTAACTTCAAATATTGTTGCATATTAACAGATTCTAAGTCTGACAAAGCATACTAGTAATGTAAAGTGAAAAATTTTATGGCAAAGACAAAAGTTAAAAAGCAGATTATCTTTCAATAAACGGTTTTACATGTGAAATGTGGTGCCACCATTTACCCTTTCTAGTTCGCAGAGTTTTAACTCCAAAACAATTATCATGTTGTGTACGTCGGTAAGGAATGCTAAAATTTTTCTCAAGGTTAGCGTCTTATGTTATTTTTCTCTGAACCAGCCGGCGCACGTGGCTGCCTGCGGTGCGAGTCATTGTCTGTTACCTCTTTGTTGGCGCGCGTCGTTACTGGGATTAGGAGACCTAACTTCTACAAATTCACCTTGCCGAGAGGGCCCTGTCCTGTAGGAATCCTGCCAGTTCTGATACAATTCAAGTCTGTCATTTTGTCGGTAGATTCCATAGTTTCTTTCTTGTTGGCTACGTGGTGGAGAATTTCTCCCTGAATCGTAACTGCGCACTGGACCGTTGCGTCTGAAGTTATTCTGTCTTCTGTGATAATAATAGTTCTGGTTGCCATATTGTCTGTTTCTATGATTGTCTCTGTCATGTTCATTACTACGGAAATACGATCTTTCTCTGTAACTATTAATCTGCCAGTGGTTGTCATACGGGTCGTGTCTGTTTTGGTCACGATTTGTGTTGTGAGAATAGCCTTGTCGTGTCCAGTTATTATTTCTTTCATCGCGGAATTGCGACGGGTGTGACCTGTAATTTTTGTGTTCCTGTTTTCGCGTTCCGCGATTGTCAGTGTCAATTTCCAGTTCTTGTAAGAGTCGCTGAAAAGCTTCAATGTCGTCTTTGCAACGTCCTGCCAAAATAATATGTCGTAAATGTTCAGGCAATTTCATTAAGCAAATGTGGATGAGTTCTGTGGGGCTGTATGGGTTTGAAAGATACTGATTCTTATGTAACATGTCTTCAAAATATTTCACAAGACTGGAAAATTCAGATTGTTCGAAATGTTTCACGATCATGATGCTATGTTTTACTCGGTCTTGTGTGGCTTGAGACCAATATGCTGAGAGGAAGGCATGGTAAAATTCTCCTTCACTGTGGCAATCGTGAATGACCGATCGCATTCTTACAGCTGGTTCATTCTCTAAATAGCCACACCTAAATTCTAATCTGTGCTCTAATGACCAGTTGGGGGAGGGGGGGGGGGGACAATGAGAGAATTGATGAAGCCACGCTTGTGGATGAGTGTCGTTGCCAGAATTCTTAAATGTTTTGAATTTACGTGTAGTAATGAACAGCTTATAGTCAAAATCATCGTGTCGGCTGATCGCATGTCTGTCATAGTTACGTCGTTTCGGCGGTTCCATCTCAAAATTCGGTGTACTTTGCCAATTTCTTTCATAATCTCCAAAGTGCCCTGTGTTATTATTTTGTGGCAGTTCCGTATTTTTATGTCCCTCTTCCCGTATTGGAGTGCGAGTGTCCTCTGAAATACGTAATTCTTGTATTACCTGTGTCAGCTGATCTTGTACTTCCCGGATTTCTCTTTGGTGTTGCGTATTAATTTAATTTTGATTTTGTTTGAATTTCCTAATTTGTTCGAACTCTTCTGTGTCATTAAAGACCGGTTTTGTGTCATTCAGATTATCATTTACCTTCGTAGATAAATTATTTAGCTGATCCAAAAGTTCAACTACTTTCTCTGATAATGAACTAATGTCCTCCATGTGTCTTTCTGAACCAATTTTCAGAGTATCTACTGTGTCCTTTAAGTTTTCTTGAGTTTTTGCAAGTTGCGTAACCGAATCGGTAGATGCAACTGAGTCAATTTTAGCTTGCAAAGTCTCATGATTTTCATGAACAATTATTTGCAGTTCTTTTATGGCTGCTTCGTGATTCTGTAATGCATTTTCATGCTGCGAAAAAATAAGTTGGAAATGCTCACAAATTTGTGTTTTTACGTCATTACAGACTTTTTGACATTTCGATTCGATTTTATGTAATTCAGTAGTTAAATCTTCACGTGTTTGTTCAAGCATATGTTCCACTGTGTCTAACTTTTGAAGCTTTTGCTGTGTTTGTCTCTGATTTTGTTCCATTGTGTCTAACTTTTGAAGCTTTTGCTGTGTTTGTCTCTGATTTTGTTCCATTTGTTGCATTAATTGCAATAATAGTGTATTAGTGTCTGGAATCTGTTTTTCTATGCTTTTTGGCAGTGCATTTTCACCGGCAACATTTACATTTTGACAGGCAGAAAATGAGTCTTGACTCATTTGAGAAAACGGTGAGGACCCATAACCTAAGTCTACAGTATTTGCAATATTGTGTTCTGTCATTTCGGATTCCTGAGGCGAGCTGTTGCCGACTGATCAATCGATAATGCTTCCCTCTTCACTAATTGTTTCACTGTCTACACCATTGTTTGCAGCCCTCTCCATTTCCCTATGTACAATTACCAAATTACTACTTTGAACATTAGTTAATTCATTACATGGTGGCGCTAACACACTGCTTTCGTCTTCACTCTCATTTCTCAGTTTACTTTGGAGCCTAGTATTACGTTTTTCACACGCCATTATAGTCACAATATTTCACACGACAACACAGAAAAGCACAATTTGAAGAGCAAAATAAGAAAACACATTAACATAGTACTGAAAATAATAACTAGTTAATTGCAAGCGAAGCTGCGAAATACTTGGTGCAAATCAACGCCGCCGCCACGTAGCGCTCCGTATGAAAATCACTGGCTGTGCCATGTGCAGTCTGTGGCTGGTTGGCATTGTTGTTGTCTGCCATTGTAGTGTCGGGCAGCGGCAGCTGGATGCTAACAGCGCGTAGCGTTGCGCAGTTGGAGGTGAGCCGCCAGCAGTGGTGGACGTGGGGAGAGAGATGGCGTAGTTTTGAAATTTGTAAGAATTGGTGTCATGAACTGATATATATATATATTATGACTATAAAGGTAAATACATTGTGTGTTCCCTATTAAAATCTTTCATTTGCTAACTGTGCCTATCAGTAGTTAGTGACTTCCGTAGTTTGAATCTTTTATTTAGCTGGCAGTAGCGGCGCTCGCTGTATTGCAGTAGTTCGAGTAACGAAGATTTTTGGTGAGGTAAGTGATTTGTGAAAGGTATAGGTTAATGTTAGTCAGGGCCATTCGTCGTAGGGATTTTTGAAAGTCAGATTGCATTGCGCTAAAAATATTGTGTGTCAGTTTAAGCACATTCGTGTATAATTGTTCAAAGAGGACGTTTCACATAGACCAGTCGTGTACAATTTTTCAAACGGGACGTTTCATATGAGTGAGGTATCCTTGGCTAAGGGTCGACATATGAAACGTCCCCTTAGAAAAATTATACAAGTCTCTGCTTAAACTGACACACAATATCTTTAGCGCAACGCAATCTGACTTCCAAAAATCCCTACGAAAGAGTGGCCCTGACTAGCATTAACCTATACGTTTCACAAATCACTTATCTCACAAAAATCTTCGTTACTCAAGCTACTGCAATACAGCGAGCGCCACTACTGCCAGCTAAATAAAAGATTCAAACTACTGAAGGCACTAACTACTGATAGGCCTAGCTAGCAAATGAAAGATTTTAATACAGAACAAACAATGTATTTACCTTAATAGTCATAATATATATATCACTTCATGACACCAATTCTTACAAATTTCAAAACTCCGCCATCTCTCTACCTACGTCCACCACTGCTGGCGGCTCACCTCCAACTGCGCAACGCTACGCGCTGTTAGCATCCAGCTGCCGCTGCCCAACACTACAGTGGCGAGTATTACAACAATGCCAACCAGCCGCCGACTGCACACGGTACAGCCAGTGATTTTCATACAGAGCGCTACGTGGTGGCGGCGTTACCAATAAAAAAAACCTAAACAACCTACTTACACATAATCAAATTATTTACTTTGTCATAATTTTACATATACGGAATTTAATCGATTTTTTCCAGACGTGTGATATATGCTCACTTCTTAGTGGCATTGCTGCTTGTTTGGCACACCTGTACTAGCTTATGAAGTGCTTTGTGTCGTGTATGGAAATTCTGTTTACATGATGACTACGTATTTGCATTTTACCTAACATGTGTCGTTTGTGCGCTAAGAGGGCAGGTATTATTCTGTTAATTTGATCTGATAACTTAATTATACGAAGTGAGATACAAACATTCTTTCTTATTCCGATTTCACTTATCATTTATTTGTTACTTAACTGCATTAAGGAGACTGATACATTGCAACCATTATATGATCCCATAACGTAACACGTAACGTTTGGCTAAGTGTACTGATTCAATCTACGATTATCACGTAGAAAACTTACGTCATAGATAGCATCCCCTATGCTCGACACCAAATATCTCGTTCTATGCAAGAATTTTTCGGTAAATAATGTAAGGGCGACGCTGTTGCATCTTGCAGAGACGGTGTATCTAATTCTACCGAAACGTATGTATGTATTGTTTTATATTTGACTGCCGTAAGTACAAATTATTGTTTAGTTTACTACTACAGAATGACCGACTATAGCACACTCACTGCTGATGGAATATTATAGATTAAATTATTTGTAATCTGCTCAGGTAACTTTCATCTAGCACATTGTTGCCAGATTGAATTCGTTAATTACATCACTGGCCATTAAAACTGCTACACCAGGAAGAAAGGCAGACGATAAATGGCTATTCAATTTACAAATATATCACACTAGAACTGACATGTGATTACATTTTCACGCAATTAGGGTGAATAGATCCAGAGAAATCAGTACACGGAAAAACCATCTTAATCCGTAATAACAGCCATGATACGCCTGGGCATTGAGTCAAACAGAGCTTGGACGGCGTGTACAGGAGAGTAGTGACTGGCGTATTGTGACGAGCCACATGCTCGGCCACCATTGATCAGACTTTTCAATTGGTGAGAGATCTGGACACCTGCAACATGCGGTCGTGCATTATCCTGCTGAAATATAGGATTTCGCAGGGATCGAACGAAAGTTAGAACCACGGGTCGTAACACATCTGAAATGTAACGTCCACTGTTCAAAGTGTCATCAATGCAAACAAGAGGTGACCGAAAGGTGTAACCAATGGCATCCCATACCATCACGGCGAGTGACACGCCAGTATGGCGATGACGAATACACGCTTCCAACGTGCGTTCACCACGAAGTCGCCAAACACGGATGCGGCCATCATGATGCTGTAAACAGAACCTGGATTCATCCTAAAAAATGACGTTTTGCCACTAGTGCACCCAGGTTCGTCGTTGAGTACACCATCGCAGGCGCTCCTGTCCGTGATGCAGCGTCAAGGGTAACCGCAGCCATGGTCTCCGAGCTGATAGTCCATGCTGCTGCAAACGTCGTCGAACTGTTCGTGCAGTTGGTTGTTGTCTTGCAAACTTCCCCATCTGTTGACTCAGGGATCGAGACGTGGCTGCACAATCCGTTATAGCCACGCGGATAAGATGCCTGTCATCTCGACTGCTAGTGATATGAGGCCGTTGGGATCCAGCACTGCGTTCCGTATTACCCTCCTGAACCCACCGATTCCATATTCTGCTAATAGTCATTGGATCTCGACCAACGCGAGCAGGGATGTCCCGATACGGTAAACCGCAATCGTGATAGGCTACAATCCGACCTTTATAAAAGTTGGAAACGTAATAGTACGCATTTCTGGTCTTTACACGATGCATCACAACGACGTTTCACCAGGCAACGGCGGTCAACTGCTGTTTGCGTATGAGAAATCGGTTGGAAACTTCCTTCATGTCAGCAAGTTGTAGGTGTCGTCACCGGCGCCAACCTTGTGTGAATGCTCTGAGAAGCCAATCATTTGCATATCACAGCATCTTCTTCCTGTCAGTTAAATTTCGCGTCTGTAGCACGTCATCTCCGTGGTGTAGCAATTTTAAGGACCAGTAGTGTAATTACAAGGGTCATAGCTTTGTCTAGGAGAGAACACAGCTTTTCGAACTCAGGGAATATTGTGATTTACCTACATTAGAAATCAAATTTTGCCAACGTCCTTGCCGCATTGGTAACACAGGTTTTCGTCAGATTACCGAAGTTAAGCGCTCTCGCGGGTCTAGCACTTTGATGGGTGATAATCCGGTCTGCAGAGCGCTGTTGTGAAGCGGGGTGCACTCAGCCCTTGTGAAGCAAACTGAGGAGCTACCTGATCGAGAAGTAGCGTCTCCGGTTTCGGAAACTGACATACGGCCGGGAGAGCAGTGTGCTAACAACATGCCCCTCCATTTCCACATGCATTGACACCTATGGGTTTAGGATGACACGGCGGCCGGTCGACACCTTTGGGCCTTCATGGTCTGTTCAGGTGAAGTTTAGTTTAGGTTAGTTTTAGTAATAAAATTTTAAACATAGCAATGTCTGTAAAGATACCAAAATAGGTGTTGTGTCATAACATGCATTATTTTTAGGGGTTTTTATGTAGCTATTTTTCTAGTTAGCACAGATTTCTGTTTCTTCTATTGTATTGAGTAGAGCATCGTTTTGTGTTAGGTGCGGAATTTTTAAATCGGATTGGATTCTATTCATAGCGTACCCAGTGGAGATAATGTGTTCGCCATATACCGTCGCTTTACTCTGTTGATAAGTGTGCATCACATGAAAAAGATTCATCGCGATGGCCAACATATTCTTTGCCACAAATTCTGCACTTTGGTTTGCGCTCTTCACAACTACATTAGTATGATAATTATTATAAATTGCAACCTGCTTTACAATTCCTGGTTCATTGCTGCCTTTGCTTTCTAGCTGTGGCCTATGTGGCTCGAATGATTCCACATTCGTTTCTGCTCCGCCTGCATGTTTTTCTTGTCATGTACCATTTCCACAATGTCACCTGTTGGGATTGAATCTCGCAGTAGTCTCTCTCTCTCTCTCTCTCATTCTCTCTAGTGCTTAATTAGTAAAAGAAGAAGTTCGGGTACCAAGAAATCCCAGGGAAAGTTCCTGAAATTTCTTTGGAAGGCCAGTGATCGGGCTATTGGCCTGATTGTGGGTAGATTAGAGCATTTCTTCACCATGGCACTAGGGGGGGGGGGGTAGGTGGTGATCCCAGCGATCTGACCTCCTTTTATGTCTGGAAAAGATCCCCAGCTCTCAGTTGAGAGCAGTTAGAGAAGACCTTGAGACGCTCTGGAAGGACTGGAATGAGGAAAAATACCCATCCCTATCTGGAGTTTTGCCTTGGAGCTACAGGGTCAGAGTCTAGTGCTCTGCCTGCAAGGCCACCATGCCCCCCACCCACATGCACACGCACACACACACACACACACACACACACACACACACACACACACACACACACATACGGTGGACCTTATAGGCTTTGGAATGAATAGAGCAATTCCAATAAAAGATGTTACACATGTGATAGAGTACCAGGGCACAGTTCTCATCCATGGGAGTAAGACACCCTAGTTTCACTATGTGAAGGATTCGGGTGTATAAATAATGACATGTAAGCATGATTCTGGAAGAATTTGAACAATTTCATCCCAATCTAATACATACACTCCTGGAAATGGAAAAAAGAACACGTTGACACCGGTGTGTCAGACCCACCATACTTGCTCCGGACACTGCGAGAGGGCTGTACAAGCAATGATCACACGCACGGCACAGCGGACACACCAGGAACCGCGGTGTTGGCCATCGAATGGCGCTAGCTGCGCAGCATTTGTGCACCGCCGCCGTCAGTGTCAGCCAGTTTGCCGTGGCATACGGAGCTCCATCGCATTCTTTAACACTGGTAGCATGCCGCGACAGCGTGGACGTGAAACGTATGTGCAGTTGACGGACTTTGAGCGAGGGCGTATAGTGGGCATGCGGGAGGCCGGGTGGACGTACCGCGGAATTGCTCAACGCGTGGGGCGTGAGGTCTCCACAGTACATCGATGTTGTCGCCAGTGGTCGGCGGAAGGTGCACGTGCCCGTCGACCTGGGACCGGACCGCAGCGACGCACGGATGCACGCCAAGACCGTAGGATCCTACACAGTGCCGTAGGGGACCGCACCGCCACTTCCCAGCAAATTAGGGACACTGTTGCTCCTGGGGTATCGGCGAGGACCATTCGCAACCGTCTCCATCAAGCTGGGCTACGGTCCCGCACACCGTTAGGCCGTCTTCCGCTCACGCCCCAACATCGTGCAGCCCGCCTCCAGCGACAGGCGTGAATGGAGGGACGAATGGAGACGTGTCGTCTTCAGCGATGAGAGTCGCTTCTGCCGTGGTGCCAATGATGGTCGTATGCGTGTTTGGCGTCGTGCAGGTGAGCGCCACAATCAGGACTGCATACGACCGAGGCACACAGGGCCAACACCCGGCATCATGGTGTGGGGAGCGACCTCCTACACTGGCCGTACACCTCTGGTGATCGTCGAGGGGACACTGAATAGTGCACGGTACATCCAAACCGTCATCGAACCCATCGTTCTACCATTCCTAGACCGGCAAGGGAACTTGCTGTTCCAACAGGACAATGCACGTCCGCATGTATCCCGTGGCACCCAACGTGCTCTAGAAGTAAGTCAACTACCCTCGCCAGCAAGATCTCCGGATCTGTCCCCCATTGAGCATGTTTGGGACTGGATGAAGCGTCGTCTCACGCGGTCTGCACGTCCAGCACGAACGCTGGTCCAACTGAGGCGCCAGGTGGAAATGGCATGGCAAGCCGTTCCACAGGACTACATCCAGCATCTCTACGATCGTCTCCTTGGGAGAATAGCAGCCTGCATTGCTGCGAAAGGTAGATATACACTGTACTAGTGCCGACATTGTGCATGCTCTGTTGCCTGTGTCTATGTGCCTGCGGTTCTGTCAGTGTGATCATGTGATGTATCTGACCCCAGGAATGTGTCAATAAAGTTTCCCCTTCCTGGGACAATGAATTCACGGTGTTCTTATTTAAATTTTCAGGAGTGTATATTATCTGAGAAAGTATACTGTTAGAAGGGAACGCCACTACTAGCAACCTTAGCGACACAACATGCATGTATGTATGTGTGTGTGTGTGCGTATGAAGGACTAGAAGTGTAGAAAATTATGTTTTTGGGCTTGATGATCTGATTGTTGAGAAGCCTATTTGTACCAGACGAAATAAGGCTGGCTGTTACAGTAGTGGGTTCTTAGCTTTACGTCTGGAGGGGCCGTAATGGTACTACAACATATGAAATTTCAGATAAGCTTATTACAACTTGCACAAGATGAAATATTTAACTGTGGAACAATCCATGTCCACAGCAATTCATGAGAATTTATTCCTTTCACTTGATACAGAACAAGAAACTAGTAATTCTCACAGAGTACAATATAATCTTTCATGCATAGTTTTATTTAATACATCGGTCGGACTGTTGGCTCGGTGAAGAGACGGTGCTGTCGTCTTCGGCAGCGATTGCTCACTGGGTTGAGCGGTGCCATATGGATTCTCTTCTGGGCGTGTCTATACCACTGTCTCTCATTCGTCATTGCTTCCGGCAGGGACTACGTTTACTTGTGGTTCCGTCGCGAGACGCCAACAACAACAGTGGTTGAAATAGAGCTTGTAATGTGATAGCTGCAGACATAAATCGATGATAATTTTTGTGATCGTAGCCTGTAAATAAAGAAACAAGTTGTGCACTCCCTGGATCAGTGCTTTTATTAATAACTGTGTCTCAGCTAGTAAAACACATAAATGGAAAGAGACAACCCCAAAGTCAATGTGGGGTGCAACTTATTTTTAAATGCACCACCGGTCCTCTCATTTTCAGCAAGCCACTCGAATTTGCTGTGTTTCAGTTGGAACACATTGCAACATGACGTCAAACTTCAATTGGATGGGCTGCATTGATTCCTAGATGTCCGTCAATATCTGATTGAAAAGTTTCCGAACAGATGGGCTGTGCGAGATGGTTTGATTCCGTAGCCACCACGATCACCTGACCACACAACACTAGATTTCATCCTAAGTGATTTTTAAGGGATTGGGTCTACCAGATGTAGGAAGGGAGCTAAGGACCAGAAATTGAATACGCATTGGACGTTGTCATGCCAGTACTTGTTTTGTGTGTGTGTGTGTGTGTGTGTGTGTGTGTGTATGAAATGACGAGTACGATGCAGATTTCAAATCCAACCGTAGTATGGAGGCTACGTCACAGCTCATCTGCTTGCGGTGAGTGGCCCTTAAACCAGAAAAGGTAGGGAGGCTTTAGCGGAATGGCAAAACTTTGCACCAGTCAGATACAATGGACTGATTAGTCGTAACACAGAAGAGCAGGCTCGCCTAATGTGCAGTCAGTGTTTCAAAAGAAAACGCTGGGCGCAAAATGAGGAAACTGTTCGATGGATAGACAAAGAAGAGAGTGATTCTTTTTTTACCCCCCGTGGTGGCGGAAAGGTTTCCGAGGTTAGCCTAAGAGGCCACAGTGGCAGTGTTACGACAATCTTTCCTTTTTTTCACTCCCGCGCACGCCTTTCAAAGCAAAGCTTCGGTAAGGGAGAATTAAGGAGCAGGAGGAACGAGAGGTCGGCCGAGTTATGAGATCGTCGCTGGCGTGAGGCTGCGTTGACTGCGGAAAGGGGAATGAAAAAATAAAGGGAAACGCGCGAGGAGGAAAGAAAGGGAAAATTGAAGTACTTAATGACGCGTAAAATTGTGGGAAATCTCTTTTCCATTTGTCGGCGCGCGTTTCTCTGGAATTAAAACCACCGCGGCCGCCGCCGTTGTGAGGCGCATTCTTCGCTTCGGCCCTCTGCCCCCCCCCCCCCCCCCATCACACCAAACTCCTTTCTCGGTCAGGTTTCGCACGGAATGCGTGGCGCAGCTTAACAACAACGGTGTATACCGTGAAACTGAGGGACTCTTTCTGAATCACCCGTTCACCGCTTCTTGCTCGGCGGTGAACAATCATGTCTCATGTGCAACTACAAGAACAAAGATCAGGTATGTTGCAGAAAAAGCCGTTTAGAGTTTTTTTTTTTTTTTTAGAAAGTAGTTCGTGTGTAAAATATCCTAGTAAGAACACTTCTCGCTCGTATTTCCTCAACGGAATAAAATCGAAGTCTCTTTATAATTTATACAAGTCAGTTAACCACATAACATGTATACTGGTAAGCTGCGTGAATTTAAAGTTTCATTGGGTTTACGATTTCCTTTGGTGTAGGAGCCAATATGAATCTCTAAATAGGAGTTTGGAAAAATGGGAGCGGATACTCTTGGGTGTAGAGCACGTAAGGAAAAATATATCGTGAGCCCCGCATAACCATTCACAGACGGCAGGTTGGATCACTGTTCAATGGAGGGTATACAAAGCGTGTCAAGGTGAACGCGGGAAACAATACAGTCGTTGTCGTAACGCGGTCTGGAGGGTTCCTCAATCGTCCAGAAGGGCATATTCATTGGCTTTCGGAGCAAGAGTGGAAACATTTCCAAACGGTCAACTTTGTAGACTGTTCGCGTGCCGGCGTGTGTACCATGCATAGTAAAATGGCACTGAGGCAACCATGATGCACAGCGGGCCATAGATGACAGAGCTGAACGACGGCAGTGGAGATGTGTACGGGCGAACTGTTGCGCAGATGACCGCTCAGTAGAACGTCTCTCCTCAATGACTGTACAAGGTGGTCCACTGATAGTGACCGGGCCAAATATCTCAAGAAATAAGCATCAAACGAAAAAACTACAAAGAACGAAACTTGTCTAGCTTGAAGAGGGAAACCAGATGGCTCTATGGTTGGCCCGCTAGGTGGCGCTGCCCTAGGTCAAACGATAATCAACTGCGTTTTTTAAAATAGAAACCCCCATTTTTCATTACATATTCGTGTAGTACGTAAAGAAATATGAATGTTTTAGTTGGACCACTTTTTTCTCTTTGTGATAGATGGCGCTGTAATAGTCACAAACGTATAAGTACGTGGTATCACGTAACATTCCGCCAGTGCGGGCGGTATTTGCTTCGTGATATATTTCTCGTGTTAAAATGCACCGTATTGATGTATGGCTACTGTGATCAAAATGCTCAACGGGGGTGTTCTATGTATGCTGCTCGGTATCCTGGACATCATCATCCAACTGTCGGAACCGTTCACCGGATAGTTACGTTATTTAAGAAAACAGGAAGTGTTCGGCCACATGTGAAACGTCAGCCACGACCTGAACAAATGATGATGTCCAAGTAGGTGTTTTAGCTGCTGTCGCGGCTAATCCGCACATCAGTAGCAAACAAAGTACGCGAGAATCGGGAATCTCGAAAACGTCGGTGTTGAGAATGCTACATCAACATCGATTGCACCCGTACTATGTTTCTATGCACCAAGAATTTCATGGCGACTACTTTGAATTTCGTGTACAGTTGTGCCACTGGGCACAAGAGAAATTACGGGAAGATGATAAATTTTTTGCACTTGTTCCATTTAGCGACGAAGCGTCATTCAACCAACAGCGGTAACGTAAACCGGCATAATATGCACTATTGGGCAACGGAAAATCCAAAATGGCTGCGACAAGTGGAACATCTGCGATCTTGGCCGATTAATATATGGTGCGGCGCTATGGGAGGAAGGATAACTGGCCCCATTTTATCGATGGCAATCTAAATGCCACAATGTATGCTGATTTCCTACGATATGTTCTACCGATGTTACTACAAGATGTTTCACTGCATGACAGAATGGCGATGTACTTCCAACATGATGGATGTCCGGCACATAGCTCGCGTGCTCTTGAAGCGATATTGAGTAGCATATTTCATGACAAGTAGATTGGTCGTCGAAGCACCATACCATGGCCCGCACGTTCATCGGATCTAACGTCCACGGATTTCTTTCTGTGGGGAAAGTTGAAGGATATGTGCTATCGTAACCTACCGACAACGCCTGACAACATGCGTCATCGTACTGTCAATACATGTGCGAACATTACGGAAGGCGGTTCCAGACTGTAGCGCCTAGAACCGCTCGGCCACACAAGCCGGCTGCTGACTACTGTTCACATCTACATCTACATGGTTATTCTCCAATTCACACTTAAGTGCCTGACAGAGGGTTCATCGAATCATTTTCATACTATTTCTCTACCATTCCACTCTCGAAAGGCGCGTGGGAAAAAGGAACACCTAAATCTTTCCGTTCGAACTCTGATTTCTCTTATTTTATTATGATAATCATTGCTCCCTACGTAGGTGGGTGCCAACAAAATATTTTTGGATTCGGAAGAGAAATTTGTGGATTGAAATTTCGTAAATTGATGTCGACGCAAAGAAAACCGCCTTTGTTTCAGTGACTGCCACCCCAACTCGCGTATCATATCATTGACACTCTCACCCCTATTGCGCGATAACACGAAACGAGCTGCCCTTCTTTGCACTTTTTCGATGTCTTCCGTCAATGCTATCTGGTAAGGAACCCATACCGCGCAGCAATATTCCAGCAGAGGACGGACAAGTGTAATGTAGGCTGTCTCTTTAGTGGTTCTGTCGCATCATCTAAGTGTTCTGCCAACAAAGCGCAGTCTTTGTTCCGCCGTCCCCACAATATTATCTATGTGCTCTCCCCAATTTAAGTTGCTCGTAATTGTAATTCCTAGGCATTTTGACGAATTGACAGCCCTTAGATTTGTGCGATTTATCGTGTACCCCCTCCCCCCATGAACCATGGACCTTGCCGTTGGTGGGGAGGCTTGCGTGCCTCAGTGATACAGATGGCCGTACCGTAGGTGCAACCACAACGGAGGGGTATCTGTTGAGAGGCCAGACAAACGTGTGGTTCCTGAAGAGGGGCAGCAGCCTTTTCAGTAGTTGCAGGGGCAACAGTCTGGATGATTGACTGATCTGGCCTTGCAACATTAACCAAAACGGCCTTGCTGTGCTGGTACTGCGAACGGCTGAAAGCAAGGGGAAACTACAGCCGTAATTTTTCCCGAGGACATGCAGCTTTACTGTATGATTAAATGATGATGGCATCCTCTTGGGTAAAATATTCCGGAGGTAAAATAGTCCCCCATTCGGATCTCCGGGCGGGGACTACTCAGGAGGATGTCGTTACCAGGAGAAAGAAAAATGGCGTTCTACGGATCGGAGCGTGGAATGTCAGATCCCTTAATCGGGCAGGTAGGTTAGAAAATTTAAAAAGGGAAATGGATAGGTTAAAGTTAGATATAGTGGGAATTAGTGAAGTTCGGTGGCAGGAGGAACAAGACTTCTGGGCAGGTGACTACAGGGTTATAAACACAAAATCAAATAGGGGTAATGCAGGAGTAGGTTTAATAATGAATAGGAAAATAGGAATGTGGGTAAGCTACTACAAACAGCATAGTGAACGCATTATTGTGGCCAAGATAGATACGAAGCCCACACCTACTACAGTAGTACAAGTTTATATGCCAACTAGCTCTGCAGATGATGAAGAAATTGAAGAAATGTACGATGAAATAAAAGAAATTATTCAGATAGTGAAGGGAGACGAAAATTTAATAGTAATGGGTGACTGGAATTCGAGTGTTGGAAAAGGGAGAGAAGGAAACATAGTAGGTGAATATGGATTGGGGCTAAGAAATGAAAGAGGAAGCCGCCTAGTAGAATTTTGCACAGAGCACAACTTAATCATAGCTAACACTTGGTTTAAGAATCATGAAAGAAGGTTGTATACGTGGAAGAACCCTGGAGATACTAAAAGGTATCAGATAGATTATATAATGGTAAGACAGAGATTTAGGAACCAGGTTTTAAGATGTAAGACATTTCCAGGGGCAGATGTGGACTCTGACCACAATCTATTGGTTATGACCTGTAGATTAAAACTGAAGAAACTGCAAAAATGTGGGAAATTAAGGAGATGGGACCTGGATAAACTGAAAGAACCAGAGGTTGTACAGAGTTTCAGAGAGAGCATAAGGGAACAATTGACAGGAATAGGGGAAAGAAATACAGTAGAAGAAGAATGGGTAGCTCTGAGGGATGTAGTAGTGAAGGCAGCAGAGGATAAAGTAGGTACAAAGACGAGGGTTGCTAGAAATCCTTGGGTAACAGAAGAAATATTGAATTTAATTGATGAAAGGAGAAAATATAAAAATGCAGTAAATGAAGCAGGCAAAAAGGAATACAAACGTCTCAAAAATGAGATCGACAGGAAGTGCAAAATGGCTAAACAGGGATGGCTAGAGGACAAATGTAAGGATGTAGAAGCTTATCTCACTAGGGGTAAGATAGATACTGCCTACAGGAAAATTAAAGAGACCTTTGGAGAGAAGAGAACCACGTGTATGAATATCAAGAGCTCAGATGGCAGCCCAGTTCTAAGCAAAGAAGGGAAGGCAGAAAGGTGGAAGGAGTATATAGAAGGTTTATATAAGGGCGATTTACTTGAGGACAATATTATGGAAATGGAAGAGGATGTAGATGAAGACGAAATGGGAGATACGATACTGCGTGAAGAGTTTGACAGAGCACTGAAAGACCTGAGTCGAAACAAGGCCCCCGGAGTAGACAACATTCCATTAGAACTACTGACGGCCTTGGGAGAGCCAGTCATGACAAAACTCTACCAGCTGGTGAGCAAGATGTATGAGGCAGGCGAAATACCCTCAGACTTCAAGAAGAATATAATAATTCCAATCCCAAAGAAAGCAGGTGCTGACAGATGTGAAAATTACCGAACTATCAGTTTAATAAGCCACGGCTGCAAAATACTAACGCGAATTCTTTACAGACGAATGGAAAAACTGGTAGATGCAGACCTCGGGGAGGATCAGTTTGGATTCCGTCGAAATGTTGGAACACGTGAGGCAATACTGACCTTACGACTTATCTTAGAAGAAAGATTAAGAAAAGGCAAACCTACGTTTCTAGCATTTGTAGACTTAGAGAAAGCTTTTGACAATGTTGACTGGAATACTCTTTTTCAAATTCTAAAGGTGGCAGGGGTAAAATACAGGGAGCGAAAGGCTATTTATAATTTTTACAGAAACCAGATGGCAGTTATAAGAGTCGAGGGGCATGAAAGGGAAGCAGTGGTTGGGAAAGGAGTGAGACAGGGTTGTAGCCTCTCCCCGATGTTATTCAATCTGTATATTGAGCAAGCAGTAAAGGAAACAAAAGAAAAATTTGGAGTAGGTATTAAAATTCATGGAGACGAAGTAAAAACTTTGAGGTTCGCCGATGACATTGTAATTCTGTCAGAGACGGCAAAGGACCTGGAAGAGCAGTTGAACGGAATGGACAATGTCTTGAAAGGAGGATATAAGATGAACATTAACAAAAGCAAAACGAGGATAATGGAATGTAGTCAAATTAAATCGGGTGATGCTGAGGGAATTAGATTAGGAAATGAGACACTTAAAGTAGTAAAGGAGTTTTGCTATTTAGGAAGTAAAATAACTGATGATGGTCGAAGTAGAGAGGATATAAAATGTAGACTGGCAATGGCAAGGAAAGCATTTCTGAAGAAGAGAAATTTGTTAACATCGAATATAGATTTATGTATCAGGAAGTCGTTTCTGAAAGTATTTGTATGGAGTGTAGCCATGTATGGAAGTGAAACATGGACGATAACTAGTTTGGACAAGAAGAGAATAGAAGCTTTCGAAATGTGGTGCTACAGAAGAATACTGAAGATAAGGTGGATAGATCACGTAACTAATGAGGAGGTATTGAATAGGATTGGGGAGAAGAGAAGTTTGTGGCACAACTTGACTAGAAGAAGGGATCGGTTGGTAGGACATGTTTTGAGGCATCAAGGGATCACAAATTTAGCATTGGAGGGCAGCGTGGAGGGTAAAAATCGTAGAGGGAGACCGAGAGATGAGTACACTAAGCAGATTCAGAAGGATGTAGGTTGCAGTAGGTACTGGGAGATGAAGCAGCTTGCACAGGATAGAGTAGCATGGAGAGCTGCATCAAACCAGTCTCAGGACTGAAGACAACAACAACAACAACATCGTGTACCCAGAATTCATCGGATTTCTTTTAGTACCCATGTGGTGACCTTGCCTTTTCTTTGCTTAGTGCCAGTTGCCACTTTTCGCACCATACAGAAATTCTCTCTAGATCATTTTGTAATTGGAATTGATCGTTTTATGATTTTAATAGACGGTAAATTACAGCGTTATCTGCAAACAATCCAAGGGGGCTGCTCAGCCTATCACCTGGATCATTTATGTAAATTAGGAACAGCAGAGGTACTATGACACTACCTTGCGGAGTGCCAGATATCAGTTCTCTTCTATTCGACGATTTAGCGTCTATCACTACGAATTGTGACCTCTCTGAGACGAAATCACGAATCCAGTCACATAACTGGGACAGTACTCCATATGCACGCAATTTGATTAATAGTCGCTTGTGAGGAACGATATCAAAAGCCTTCTGGAAATCTAGGAATTTGGAATCGATCTGAGATCCCTTGTCGACAGCACTCATTACTACATGGGAACAAAGAGCAGTTGCACAAAAACGATTTTTTCTGAATCCGTGTTGGTTATGTATCAATAAGTCATTTTCTTCAAGGTGATTCATAATGTTCGAGTACAGTATATGCACCAAAATCCTACTGTAAATTGAAGTCAGTGATATGGGTCTGTAATTCTATGAGTTTCTTCTGTCTCCTCTGTTGAATATTGGCATGGCCTGTGCTACTTTCCAGTCTTTAGGAACAGACCTTTCGTGAAGTGAGCGGTTGTATATGATTGCTAATGGCTCTGATCACTATGCGACTTAACTTCTGAGGTCATCAGTCTCCTAGAACTTAGAACTAATTAAATCTAACTAATCTAAGGACATCACACACATCCATGCGCGAGGCAGGATTCGAACCTGCGACCGTAGCGGTCGCTCGGCTCCAGACTGTAGCGCCTAGAACCGCGCAGCCACTTCGGCCGGCTATGATTGCTAAGAAAGGCGCAATTGTGTCTGCGTACTCAGAGAGGAACTTTATTGGTATACCAACTGGACCGGACGACTTGCCTTTATTACGTAATTTGAGTTTTTTCGCAACACCTAAGATATCTACTTTTATGTGACTAACGTTAACAGGTGTTCTGGTTTCGATTTCTGGAATATTTACTTTGTCTTATTTCGTGAAGTAGTTACGGAAAACTATATTTACTAAGTCTGCTTTAGTGGCCCCATCAACGGTAACATTTCCATCGCTATTGCGCAGTGACGGTATTAACTGTTCGTTGCCACTTAGGTACTTTACATACGACCAGAATCTCTTTGGGTTTTCTACCGTATTTTGAGACAGTGTTGCATTGTGTAAACTATTAAAGGCATCTCACATTGACGTCTGCAATAAATTTCGAGCTTCCGTGAAACTTAGCCAGTATTGGCGATTTTGCGTTCCTCTGAATTTGGTATGGTTTTTTTCGTGGCATCTGCATCAGTGTTCTGACCGACGACGAAGGCTGGAATTTGCAGGTTACTACCGCAACTGAGCGTCCACTGAGAGCTGACAGGTGGCCTTCTCAGATGATTTGTATGCTCCATCGGACATATGGCCATTGGCGTGTACGGCGTGCGGCGTGAAATGCCTGAGCACAAACACAATAGTCGGAAGGGCCTAGGCCTGAGAAGGGAGCATTGTGCTTTGGAAAGTGGTTTCGTGGCATTCCCTGGGTGATCTCGTCATTGTAGAAGACACGATGGATGAACACAGGGTATGCATCTACCGTTGGGGACAACGTCCACCTCTACATACAATTTGTTTTTCTTCGGAATGGAGGCATCTACCACTTATACAGGGCAATTTGTCACCCAGTTCGCAGTGTACTTGCATGGTCCGAAGTGCATGAGGCTGAATTTACCGTACTCCCATGGCCAGCAAACTCCCCTTATTAAAAACCAGTCGAGAATCTGTGTGACCGCCTTTATCGAGCTGTTCGCGCAATGGATCCTCAACCGAAAAGCCTTGCGCAGCTGGCCACGGGCCTGAGTCAGCGTGGCCCCACATCCCCTTTAAAAACTAATTTACTCTCTTCCTTCATGTCTCGCAGCTTTCCACGTTGCAAAAGCTGGTTAATGTGACTGGACGATATATATTTTTCACAAGAATTAATGAAGAATAAATGTATTGTTGAAATTTTAGAAGGTGGGACCTAAACAGATTAAGAGAATAAGAGTTTATTGAGACTTAACCAGAAATGATTAGCCGAAACAGGGGAAAGGAATGTAACAGAAGAATGGGCAGCGCTGAGAGGTGAAATAGTGAATGCAGCTGAGGACCACATAGGTAAAAGGAAAACGGTTAGTAGAAAACCTTGTATAACGCAGGAGATACTGAAGTTAACAGACAACAGTAGAAAATATACAAATGCAGGAAATGATGGAAACTAAAGGAAATATAGACGTCTAAAAAAACAGATTGACAAATATTGCAAAATCGATGATAAGGGATGCTAGAGGAGAAATTCGACGCTGTAGAAATATAAATGACCAGGGGGAAGTAGATGCTGACTATAGGAAAGTTGAAGATGCTTCTGGAGAAAAGAGCAGCGGCTGTATGAATATCGAGAAGTCAGAAGTGATCAAAGAAGAGAGAGCTCAAAGGTTTGTATAAGCGACACGAACTTGAAGAGAACATTATATAATCAGAAGAAGTAAGAGAAGATGAGATGGGAGAAGCGATGCTGCTTGAAGAATTTGAAAGAGCACGAATTAGTAACACAATAATGGGAAAACTAGTATAAGGTACTGAGCTACGTCTTAGTCTAAAAGACATGATGAAGACAGACGTAACCTACATTTATTGCAACTGAAGAAAGGTTTTGACAGTGCTGAGTGCGTTGAAATTATGAAGATAGCTCGAGTGAAACACATGGAATGAAAGGTCATGTGTAACTTCTACAGAAGCTAGATTGCAGTTACAGGTGTTGGAGGACATGAAAGGGAAGCAATAATCGAGACGGGAATGAGACAGGCTTGTGGCCTACCCCCAATGTAATTCGGTCTTTACATTCAACAAGCAGTAAACGAAATCAAATTTAGGAAGAGGACTAATGTTAAGAGGAAAGAAATAAAAGCTTTAAAGTTAGCTTATGGCATTCTAATTGTCCTGATAATTTTGCCAGAGACTGCAAATGACTTGCAAGAGCAGTTGACCAGCTTGGACAGTCTTGAAAAGATACTAAAAAGATGAATATGAAAAAAGTAAAAAGTGGCTAATGGAGCTTAGTCAAATTAAATCAATCGCTACTGAGAGAATCAGAAACATATATGTTATATGACTAAGGGCTCCTGTTGGGTAGACAGTTTGCCGGGTGCAAGTCTTTAGATTTGACGCCACTTCCGCGACTTGCTCGTGAATATAGATGGAATGATGATGATTAGGACAACATAACACCCAGCCAAGAGCGGAGAAGATCTCCGACCCAGCCGAGAATCGAACCTGGGCCCGTAGGTCTAACATTCTGTCGCGCTGACCACTCAGCTACCGGGGGCGGACAGAATCAGCTTAGGAAGTGAGATACTGTAAGCAAAAGACGAGTTTTGATTTCTTATTATAAAAAAAATTAATATAATTCGCGATAGCCAAAGTACAGGGACATTAACTGCAGACTGGCTGTAGCCAGTAAGGCGTTTCTGAAAAAGATAAATTTGTTAATATCTAATATAGATTTAGCAGTGAGGAAGTATTTTCTGAAGGTATTTGTTTGGAATATAGCCTTGTACACAAGTTAAACATAGACAGTAAGAGAATGGAAGGTTTTGAAATGTGGCGCCACAGAATAATGCTGATTAGATGGGTAGATCTTGTAACTAATGAGGAGGTACTGAGTAGAATTACGAAGAAATGTATTTGTAGCACAGCTTGACTAAAATAAAGGACAGGTCGTTAGGATACATCTTGAGCGATCAAAGAATAGTGTATTTGAATTGGACGGAAGTGTGGACTATTTAAAATCGTGGATGAAGGCCTAGGTGTGAATACTGTAAGCACGTTCAAATGGATCTAGGTTGCTAGGTTGGGGTAGTTATTCTTAGAGGAAGGGGCTTGCTCAGGGTAGAATGGCCTGGAGAGCTGCATCAAACCTGTCTTCAGACTGTAGACCACAAGGAACAACGATAACAGCAACGTCAGATTTGATGTACATTACGCAGAATATAATTGATTTGCAAGAATGTTAAAAAACTAAACTCCTCCCGAACTGGCCACGAAGGCCCAAGGGTTGCCATGTGATTCTCAGCCCATAGAAGTCACTGGATGCCGATGGGGAGGGGCATGTGGTCAGCACACCGCTCTCCCGACCGTATGTCAGTTTCCGAGACGGAAGCCGCTACTTCTCCACCAAGTAGATCCTCAATTTGTTGCAAGGATGTTGAACCTGTAAAAAAATTAAAACCTCTTTCTCCTAACAAATTCAGTTTTAATTAATAACAATATTCAGTATGTCACAGAAGCGTAAAAATGTACATCGTGAAGTACGTAAAATAATTGTTTGGCTATTCCGGAAGAATTTGAAAATTTTCAAAAGAAAGTAACTTTTTTCCGCAATTTTTACTTACACTGCAGTTCTGCCCTTAAAGAGATGGAATGGTCGGATACTGGATGGAGCACATATTATTAACGCTTGCAGCATTCGGTTTTCCTTCGTAATTTTTACGCGAATTAGAGCAAGATGGCTACTAACAAGTCTTCTAGGACGATCGGAAGTGACTACTTGCAAACAGTCGTGTCGTTTAGCGGCCATAGCAAGTGACTCTGAGTAGCTACACGTCTTGAAGATGGTTTCTATTCCTTGAACCGTTTTTTTCTGACTCAGCTGTTGGCTCTAAAAACAAAACATAATTTACGGCAGACTTCAATAAGAAATAAATTTACTGAGAATCAGTAGTTCATCGAGCAATTTATTGAAGGACCTCCGTGAGTTCACAACGCCAGGTATTAGTACGAGTTTCAGCTCAGACACCGTGTTGTTTGAACAGTTATGTCAAAATATGATACCATCTGTTCTTCTGAAATGGAAAGAGCTGTTTTTTAATTCTGTGATACCCATTTCTATAAAAAAGTGCATTCTGTTGTGCAAACATACAACGTTTAACAGGTATAGATGCAGATATTTCTACATATGACTCAGGACGGTATATTCAGCTACGTCACATCAGAACTTGAGGAACAGTAACTACCGAACTACTATTGAGTGGCAAAAGAGACTTGACGACAAATGCTGCCCAACAATGCCTCCTGTGAAAAAGACGCTACTACCTGGTTTCAACCTCTCTCGCAGACAATGGTCCACACTGAACAGAATCCGAACCAACCGTGGGAATTGCGCAGCCTCTCACTCCAAGTGGAACGTAGCTTCAACGATCGAGTATGACTGTGGTGCTACACAACAGACGATCCAGCACATCACCACTCAATGTACGACAAGGAAGTATGATGGCAGTGCTAGTGACCTAGACATACAAGTGTAAATTTCAATCATGATAGATGTCGCATCTCTAGCCAGACGGCAAATAAATAAATATAGAAATATTTACTTTATTTGCAGACTAATAACTATAGGTATTAGAAGAAGTACGTTTTTAGGCTGGTTGGTTCCTCCAAGCACATGTGACAAGAGTAAGCCGTTAACGTTCATTTCACCCTGCGGAGCAGGTCAGGTGTTGAAGTGTGGACACATGGACCCAAGACAGTTTGTCTGTACTGATAGACGGAATGAGATTTTCACTCTGCAGCGGAGTGTGCACTGATATGAAACTTTCTGGCAGATTAAAACTGTGTGCCGGACCGAGACTCGAACTAGGGACCTTTGCCTTTCGCTGGCAAGCACGACCCACGCCCCGTTTGTACTTATAGACGTTGTCCACTTAGTGGTGCAGCTACGACCATGCAGAAAGCATCAAGTCGTAAGGTTTGTGACTTTTTGTGAGAAGACTGTTCGATGTAGAGAAAAAACAACCAACAAACAGACATGTGTAGATATTAAGGTACCACATATAAAAATGTCTGCACTTATACACATTACATCCCGTGTACACAGATATATGTGAATGTGTTTGTTACTGAGACGTGCTGACTTCTGAAATTCACATGGAGGCCAAACCTTATGTCACTGGGCGTAAGGTAAGTGATGTGGGCGCGGTGGGACAGCTTAGTCACGGTTACTCTGAGAAAACACGCATGTCTGTTTTGGACAGATTAAGATCCATTCATTTTAAAGTTAAATTTTGAATGCTTCTAAGTCGTTATTAGGATAAGAGAATAAATTTTAGGATTAAGATTATTCATGTTTAATGGACAATCAAGAAGTTTCCATTTGAGGTCGTTGTTGCAACGTATACACAATGTAACGGGTCTCCGATGCGTGTATATAAGCATTGACAGGCAGACAAGGGTTCAGTGTGGCATCCATGTCTTCCCGGCGTGCGTGCAGTAAATCCAGGAACGTGGACTGAGACTACGCTATTTCCGAACGCAACCAAACAAGACCAACACGCTATTCTTTTTTTTTTTTTTTGGCTGCCGAAGGACAAACACCGGTAGATATCCATTGGAGAAAGAAGAATGCGCATGGGGCAGGATGTCTGTCGAAAACCAAGTTCCGCGCTGGTCACGATCCGACGCAAGATGCAACACATTCCTTGAGCGCATTCTTGCAGACGACGAAAGATGATGGGAGACACGGTAGCACCCGTCCTATAGTTCTGATGGGTCCCCACGCAATAAAAAGGCCTTCGGTCCTTTAAAAAAGGGTCTTGAAGCGTCAACGATTCCTGCTTGAGAGAGACGTGCAGCAGGCAGTTACGAACTTCTTCACGCAGCAGGACCCATCGTATTACCAAAAGGTTCCTCCTATCTGGTGCGACTGTGGGATGCCTCAAAACGGCGATTTTGCCTCGTTGGCAAACCAATTCTGGATTACACGGCCTTCGAATGGAAACTTCTGGCTCGCCCGTTATATAACAGCGCTCAGTAATAGCAGAAAGACTGCACAGAACTCCGGTTCGTATCGTGTCACTGTCGTCAGGTTTAACACTTCTTTCCATTCCTCGCGTCAAAGCAAATCTATATTATCCATCCACGCAGCTGTGAATTAGGCGGCTTCTGTAACACTGTTTTTATTGTTGTCTTTAGACCGAACTGGTCTGACGCAGCTCTACATGCTACTCTATCCTGCGAAAACTTTTTCATCTCCGAATAACTGCTGCAACTTATGTCCTTCTGAATTTGCTTGTTGTATTCATCTCTTGGTCTTCCTCTACAATTTTTAACTCCCACTCTCCCCTCCAATACTAATTTGGAGATTCCTTGATGTAACAGAATATATCTTAATAACTGACCCTTCTTCTAGTCAGGTTGTGCCACAAATTTCTTTTCTCCGCAATTCTATTCAGTACTTCCTCATCAGTAACGTGAACTACTCTTCTAACCTCGAGCATTGTCCTGCAGAAATACATTTCAAATGCCACTATTCTCTGTAACATTATGAGGTGTAAAATCTAACAATGCAAATGACGTAGCCCACTGCAGTGATCAAATTATTCACTCATCATTTTTATCATGCGCGTTCAAAACACGTTAGTGAACTGACCAAGAGGGTGTACGCAGTTTAAAAAAGCGCCTCTGCATACAATACCAGTCGAGACAGATGTGTATTTATGTCATTCTACTGCCTTCATCTTCCTATTGCGAGACATTTGAAAATGAGTTAGGTGACAGAGCTTAAGAGTATAACGAGTTTCAATTGGATGAGAGAAAACGATAGAGCAACGCATACAAAAATAGTAAATATCAGATTGCCAGACAGAACGATTTAGTCTGAAGCCAGGGAGACATGTAATAATAGTCGCAAATAAAGATATTTTTGGTATTTGAGTAATGCTGCAGTTTTTCCCTTCCATTAGAGGGAGGGATGTGACATAAGAATGCATTCGTGGAAGAAACATACCAGTTCTCAAAATAACAGACTATGATGCATAGTGTAAATACTAAATCTGAAAGAGTCAGTTGCTTGAACATGCCCCTTACGGCCTGACACATTCTCAAACCCTCGTCGAACTTCGGTTACCGAAGTTACAGAAATCACAAGTCAGAAACTATCATCTTATTTTTCAAATGTTTGGGATATTTTGGGTGTATTCTCTTTCCGTCCCTTAGAGATAAACGCCACATGGATTTAAATATGGAGAACAAGGAAACACTCAACTATTTTACGTACACCGAAAAATTTGATTATAGAGACAAGTCTACGATCCACACAAAACTTTGTTCTTGCAGAGTTCAACACAATAAATTGTTACTGATTACTCATGTGAACTACCCACAATAATAACGCGGTATTGTCAGTTTCACACCATTAAGTTTTTTTCACCTGATTCTAATTTGGTATCGTTGGATGGTAGATGGATGACTAAATACTCTTAATATTAATTCACAACGCGTTTTGGATTGCAAAATGAAGCCATTAGTATTCGTTTCATACGTCTCACTCCCAGCCACAGACTGTGAGAGAAGTATGAAGGCTATACCAACTTAACCAAACCTGTGCGCAAATTCGGAAAAGGGAATTTTTGAAATTGACACCAAAGATAATCTTAGTTACCAGGTTAGAAGATGTTAAGTTGGTCGCAGCCAATGAGAAAGCAGTTTTTCCCTCTGGTTCCTCCATACTGAAATGTGTTCGACTGGTTATGTAGGCGTGTGGACATCGCGTCAGGTTTCCCTATTAAAGGGGAAAAAGAAAGTAATGTCGTCTTCAGTCGTAGAACGTGCTAACAATTTGTCTTTCAGCATCGCTGTATCCAGGAAAACTACGAGGGAAGTGTTAACTATTGTTATTTTAGTGATTTAGATGAAAGAATGGGACTTAGTCGTGACCATTCAAGGCGAGTGTGAACCTACGGTTAATGCTGTAATTACATATGTAGCACTGTTGAGAAGTGTTGTATCAAGTGTAAAATCTCATGATGTTGTTCTGTAAAAATTAAGGGCTTCCAAATTACGGTTTCGCGTCGTTTTTCTTATGGTAAATGTTCACTTAATTGAATGTGAATGAGGCAGCCACAATTCTTTGTGAGAATTTTACTGAAATTGCTTAGTTGCGTTGTAAGTTATGTTCAACCACAAGGTCCCGCCATTTGTGATGCATTAGATTAACTTTGTGCAAATTACGTTTTCGAATGATCTTTAATTATGGTGAAAAATTAATTAATACGAGCGAGGCTACACCAATTTTTAAGAGTTTTATTGAATTTACTGTGGTATCTTTATAAGTAATATTCACCCACATATACACGCAATTCTATTGATTAACGGAGTCCAGATGAGTTACGCAAGTGTGTTTTTCTGCATTTAGAGCTCAATTAAATGAATGTAAGTGATGCTGCTCCCATTTCACACAGGAATTTCATCAATTTAAAGTGGTTTCTTTTTAACTGATTTTCAATCATGTGCTCTCGCCATTTCTGTTTAACTGTTTGGCACTAATCGTGCGGTTAATGAAGCATCTTGTACGAAGTGCTTGACTATTAGATGATGTTTGTTCTGGATACCCGTCCAGTGTCGTACTAATCGTACGCGCGTACTTCTAAGATGGCATGCCTGATGTACGGATCCCGTTGCTAAATCGTGTATGACGATGACACTTCTTTGCTAGGAGACGAAAGTAATTTTGTAGAAGTCATTGTCACTGACTTCATGGATTGGAGTATTCGATACAATTCTAAGGTTAAATGTTGCTTTATTATACATGGTTTCTATTCCAAAATAAATATGAATTTTATGAAGAGATTCTTTTTTTTAACTTCAAATCTAACACCACTCTCCCGTTAAGTAATACTCCTGAAAGAATGTTTGACCCCCACAGCAGTTCTTGTTTGGAAGTACATTTATTTAACACAGAGGTTTACTTTTTAAGGATCAATAAAAGGAAGTACTTTGAATAAAGAGATGCATGTTCCATCTGCTATACGTTGTGTTCCGTGGGAGCTTGCCATTCATGCGTTATCAGTTGCGTTTTCAATTAATTTCATTATCAGATTGTGTCAGGGCTACACTGAACCCGTCCATTAGTCACATTATCAGACCAATTTATTAGAATAACTTAAAGTCATGTTATTACTCATGGTAACGCTGACTAGAGCACGGAGCACGTCTATCATTGAATAAAAACCTTACAAAAGCGTATAAAAACTAGACGTAATCTTTCATCCTTTCATAACAACGAGAAGAAATGTATATTGGATTGCATGGTGAATGAGCCACAGCACATACTGTTAATAGGTAATCCATTCACAATACCAGACTGGTATCGACTTTTCATTGAATGATCGGCTCCAGCCTTTGGGTATTAGTTCCAGCGCACTGTCAGGGAGTAAGCTTGTGGTATGGCTTAAGCGTCCTGTATTTTCAGCTGGGAACTCTTGTGAGCCACGCACAGCTTCTTGGTATTTATGTGAAAAGAGCAGGTTGTAGTACAGCCCTTCCTAATCTCTCGAATAGGGTTTAAAAGGTAAAAAATGCATAAATAGGAGCTACAGGAAGACGTTGGGCTGATCCCTCATTGAAAAATTATGTGATTTATGCAAGGTGATATACGAGCACCCTTGATGACTATAAGTTTTACACATCCGGCAAAAAATCTTGAACATCACTATCAATTACTCTTAGTGAAAAGAATTATGGAACATGCACCAAGAGGCAAGGAAACCATGAACTGTTAAATTCAGATAAGTACACTACATGACAAACAAGTGAAGTACGCACAAGACAAAATCGGATGTCATTGTCACACTGTACACAACACATCATCGACAGGTATGATAGGAGCTGCAGTTCTCCGCGACAGGTAAAACGGTCACTAAGAGCATTGGTAGTGCTCACTTTAATATTGTTACCAGGCCCGGCAAGGTATATTAGGATCGTCAACAGCGACAAGGACATAGAGATGCCGAGTACGTTTGTGAGACAGCGATATCAGCACCCGATAGGGTTCTAGAAGTGCCTCATTGTCGGTCTACATTTGGCTGTCTGTAGAATCTCTTGATTTTTGGGGCCTTCGGATGTGACAGTGGCCCAATACTGGATTGCTTGGGGAGGGGAGGATTGGCGCCAAGGTATCGGTCGACAACATACGACCATCACAAGGAAGAATCGCGGTATTGTGCGCCAAGCATATTCTAACCTATTCACATCTGCACCTGCCATCCAGAAACGAGTAATGGACTTCCAGCAACATTCTGTATCGTCCCACACCATTAGTCGCGGGTAACTGCAACCAGAATGTGGTATGTGTATGATGCCGATAACACTACAACACAAATGGTTGCATTTCGAGTGGTGCCATGGTCGACAAGTGCTGCAATTAGTTTAGCGATGAATCGCGATTCTGCAGACCCAAGACATTGGTGAACATGGCAGAGACCTGGGTAGAGTTCCTATTCTTACAATGTTTTGGAGAGAAACAGCAGTGTTACTCCTAGCATCATGATGTGGGAAACCATTGGTTATGATTCTGATCATGCTTGGTAGTGATTTGGGGAACTCTGGAAGCGCAAAGCGACATCACGGACATCTTGTATCCTGCCTGCATTACCTCTCATACCAAAGTGTCAAATGCCATGGAGACCCTCTGTGAGTCCATTGTCGAAACTCTATCATGTGTAGGGTAGCAGAATAAATTAAGGTCAATTTCGCACCTTACATAAGAATTTTATACATTATAACAGGAAGGTAATTATGACTTTGGCAGTAATGAGCAGATTTGCCTATAAGTATGTAATGCAGAAGGGATGAAACTTAATCAATGGTATTAACACACCACCGGTATATAATGCATATCAATGAGCAGAAGGTGAAACAAGCAGCGAGAGGAAACGTTTTGTGTGGAATCAGGCGCAGGCAAAAGCAGATGCCACACCATGGGAGGCACCGCGAAAACCTCTTAGGGGGCAGCCCGAGGCGGAAGTCAGCGACCAGACAGGTGATGCATACTTGACAGCAAGTAACAGGCCACCAGAAGTAGGACAGAAAGAAGCTCAGAAAAATGCAGTTAGGAATTCCAAATGGATATGAACAAAACCAGTGACGCAGTTGATCACATGAGCAGTGCGTGGTTTACATTTGATGTACGCACGTAACTTTTAGGCGTCTTGAGGGGGCACAAAACGTCCGATTGGCGGAAATGAACTAGAAAGGAGTAAACTGCCGAGATTTAGATGCAGTTTAATGGTAGGACCCTTGCAATTGGCAGAGAGTTTCCACAAAGATAAGAGGAAAGCTCCTACGTGTCGAAAATTAGCTGAGGCGTGTAGAATGAAAAAACCCAGGTGGGGAGACAGTTCGGCTACGAGAAAAACAAGAGCGAAATTTTCGGGGACTCTTATCCAAAATTTCGACAAGAGCAGAATGGGCAGCATAACGCTCTGTACAACACAGAGAAGAAACTTGTGTGAACACTGCGTTCACTGCAGCTGACATTCAGCTAGATATTAGCTGTAGCGCCATTGAGCTCCAACTGTGGAGAAACAAACCAGCCAGTTAGTTAGTTAATTGTTCTTGCGAGGACTGAGAGGGCATTTTAAAATGCACGCTGCTCCAGCCATGCACATGCATATTGCCATATTCCAAGAGTAAGGAACAGTACATGTTTTCTCGCATAACGAGAAATGTAGGGAGAGTTTCTGCTGGAAAAATCATCAACAGCTTAATTAGCTTTTATAGGAATTTCAGAGGACGAGAGCAGCCATGTGGACGACCGCTCATCGCAGTTAAGGTAAATTCCGCATGCAGAGGCGTAAATTTGTTGGTTCACCAGCTTGCATCCACTGTAAACTCGAGCGACCTTGGGTAATCTTTTGCTCAACTTGTCACAATACTAACCTCCAAAGATTCTATTGTCATCCTAAATAGAACCAAAGTTTGAATGGGAATCGGATGATTTATTTTAGTTCTGGCCAACATCATGACGTAGTCGTAAAAGTAATTTTGTAAAGAATCTTCTAGTTAAAATTTACGATTGTTGTGTTTAGGATTATTTCACTTTTTGAGGACAAGATGCGTTTCTTTAACAACTGTCATAATATTGTCACATTGAAAACTGTAAATGCATGTGTTTCTGTGATACGACTGCAACATTAAACCAAAGCTTACAAAGTTGTTCTGTCCTCAAAAACTTACGCATGTACTGACGGACAGATAACACTGTCTCCTATGAGAAGGACGCATGTCCGTGTCCTTTACAGTGATCACACAACTGATGCTGCTCATCCATCATATATACTGTATGGGTTCTGGTAATAACACTACACATTTACATAAATAATGCTCTCTCGTGGCTGTCCAACCTCTCACAGAATATCGCAACCCCAATCAAACCAGTTGTATTTAGTACAAAGTGAGAGGGACATCAAAGAGTATATTCTGGGTGCTTCCCTTTAATGTCACGTAATGTACTTATCTTAATATAAGGGCTTGTCCACACACGGTACATCGCTCTATGAACTATCTTCTGTCTGATAAACAACAAGAAAAATATATTCTTTTTGCGGATGACGTAATATTATAATCGATGCAAGCACGCATGCAGCAATAGAAGAAATGGTAAACAATGTACTCAAAAGTGCAGTGATTGGTTTTCTTCTATGATCTCAGCCTCAGTTTTAAAAAGACACAATACGCTATGTCATCAGAAGTATCCGGAAACCTGGCTGAAAATGACTTAAAAGTTCATGGCGCTCTCCAGTGAGAATGCTGGAATTAGATACAGTGTTGGCGCACTCTTAGACTTGATGACAGCTTCCACTCCCGCAGACATACGTTCAGTCAGGAGCTGGAAAGTTTCTTGGGGAACGGCAGCCCATTCTTCACGGAGTGCCGCAGTGAGGAGAGGTATCGATGTCGGTCGGTGAGGCCTGGCACCCAGTCGGCGTTCCAAAACATCCCAAAAGTGTTTTATAGGATTCAGGTCAGGACTCTGTGCAGGCCAGTCCATTACAGTGAGAAACCACTCCGTCACAGGTGCTCGATCGTGTTGAAAGATGCAGTCGCCATCCCCGAATTGCTCTTCAACAGTGGGAAGCAGCAAGGTGCTTAAAACATCAGTGTAGGCCTGTGCTGCGATAGTGCGATGCCAAACAACAAGGCGTGCAAGGCCGCTCCATGAAAAGCACGACCACACCATAACACCACCGCCTCCGAATTTTATTGTTGGCACTAAACACGCTGCCAGATGACTTTCACCGGGCATTCGCCATACCAACATCCTGCCATCGAATCGCCACATTGTGTCCCGTGATTCGTCACTCCACACAATATTTTTCCACTGTTCAGTCGTGCAATGTTTACGCTCCTTAGACCAAGGGAGGCGTCATTTGGCATTTACCGGCGTGATGTGTTGTTTATGAGCAGCCGTTCGACCATGAAATCCAAGTTTTCTCACCTCCCACCTAACTGTCATAGTTTGAATAGATGTGTCCCTAATACACATTACGACCTTCTTGAACTGTCGGCGGACTCTGTCAGTCAACAGGCGAGGTTGGCCTGTACGCTTTTGAGCTGTACGTGTCCCTTCACGTTTCTACTTCACTATCACATCGGAAATAGTCGACCTGGGGATGTTTAGGTGTGTGGAAATCTCACCTACAGACATACGTGATACAAGTGACACCCTATCACCTACCCACGTTTGAAGTCCGTGAGTTCCGCGGAGAGCCCCATTCTGCTCTCTCACTATCTCTAATGACTAATGAGAGCACTGATATGGAGTATCTGGAAGTAGGTGGCATCATGATGCACCTAATATGAAATACATATGTTTTTGGGGATGTCCGGATACTTTTGGTCACATAGTGTATATTCAGTTCAGCACATCTAGTGGTGCTACACAAGTGATAAGTGTAACACATAATGAGTAAATAATAAGTAGGATGGAAAATTTTAGGTTTTTAGGTGTGCATGTTGATGGAACTTAAACTGGAAAAAGCGCATTTGGAACTTTTGAAACAAAGTAATTTAGCCACGTCTAGAGTCAAAGTAGAGATACTGCAGTAGATGCACATCGCAAAAACTACTCAAAATTCCTAGGAAAAATTATTGAAATCAAGAAACATACACACTGTGTCATAAATCAGTCATTCCGAAAACAGACTAAAGTCTATACGGAATGTAGTGAAACGAGAAACAGGACAAACAGCCACAGGACAGAATAACATCGCTATTGAATTGAATGGAAGGGCTATAAATGATGAGTGACAGGCAGCAAATATTTGATAATCATTTCTTAAATAGAGGAGAAAACATAGGGACAAACATTTCAAGAGGAAAACCGCAGCAGCATCTTGAAACAGCAGCTCTCGTAGAATTCAATTATATCAGTGTATCACCAACGTCTCCTGCTCGTCTGGATTTGATGGTGTTTCGAATTGACTACTGAAGATTTGTTTCCGTCTAATAAGACAGGTCTAATCTGAAATATCAAATGCATGATTAACACAACACAGTTTTCCAGAGCGACTGAGAGATTCCATTGTTATATATTTTTTTTAAATTTCTAAGAATGTCATGTATTATAGAACAGTATCTCATCAGAACAACAATTATATCCTCAGAAAATCGAAGATTGGATTTCAAAAGAGCTGCTCTATTGAGAATATTATTTACATGTTCACTCACCGAAATTTACAAACATTAAGTAACATAAAGCTTACATTGCTACTTTCTGAGACTTTTCCAAGGCATTTGGCTGTGTGAATAACAATTTTCGTGTAGATAAACCCAGGTTTTATGGGCCTGATGGTACAGCCCAGCAATGGATAATGTCAAGTTTAGCACAAAGAATGCAGTATGTCGTAGACAGTAATTCAACCAATGTAGTCTGTAGAAATTATTACTACTTGGGAGGAATCACATATGGGGCTCCCTAAAGCTCAAACATAGGTCCACTATTATGCTATTATGCATCATTTATGTAAATGATCTTCCACCAAGCAGAATTAGTTCTTCTTGCAGACGATACTAGTGTTGTAATCAATCCAACGTTACATACAGCAACAGAAGAAATGGTAAACAATTGTCTTAAAAATGTCATTGGCTGTCGTTCAGTAAATTGTCTCACTCTCAATTTTAAAAAAGACACAACATATTCAGTTCTGGGCATCTACAGGCACTATACATAGGACAAGTGTAGCACTTGCTGCGGAAATAGTAGGGTAGAAACATTAAAATTCTGAAGTTTCTACACTGATGAGTATTTAAATTGGAAAGAAGCACATTTTGGAACTCCTAGAACAACTTGGTTCAGCCATTTTTTCATTTAGAATTATTACATATCTTGGGGAGAAACAAACCAATAAGCTGACATAATTTGCATATTTTCATTCAATAATTTCATGTGGAATAACGTCCTGCGATAGCTCATATCTAAGATTGAAATTCTCCATTGCTCAAAATGTGCGTTAAGACTAATATTTGGTGCTCATCAATAATTGTCTTGTAGACACCTGTTAAAGGAGTTAATTTTGTCAACTACTACATCACAGCTGCTGTAAATAACCCACAGCAGTTCAAAAGGAACAAAGATGTATATCATTACATTACCGGAAGCAAAAAGTCATCCATTAACACACGTTAAGGTTATCTGTAGCCAAACAGGGGTGCACAATGCTGAAACTAAAATTTTTGATCATCTAACCACTTATGTAAACTAACTGACAGACAGAGAAGCAAAATATGAAAAGAAACCAAACAATTTTCTCCTTGACAACTTTTCCTATCCCTTAAAAGAATTTCTATTATTATAATGTGTAAAAGTTGATGGGATTAAAGTAAAACAATAATAATAAGGCAAAAAAAATTTAATGATCAGTGTATAGACGCATTTACAGAATAATTTGTGATGGGAATATGAAGTGGCTCGTTGCTCATCATTACGATTTACCATGCAAATAATCCATGAAACATACAACCACCTAACTATCTAGCTATAAGGATGTTGAGATAAAACTGTGACCACCATGATCACCAGATCTGTCCCTGATCGAAAATGTGTGGGACCAGTTTATACAACAGAGGTGTATCTATGGGGCATTTGGTTCACAGTTCAAGTTTCCCCCAATAGGCAGTACTGTTGCTGCTGCACTGCAGTAGTTCATAATAGTGGAAAATTCAGAAATCCAATATAGCGAATGAAGGGAAAGTCTAATGTCCGAGATGGCACTCATGAGAAATTAAAAAATGCACAGTGATGGTGGGAAATTTAAAAATAAGAGAAGATGGGGAGTTACGAAACAAAAGAGTAAATAAAAGTTTTTAAAAACTAGTAATATTTCGCAGCCAATATCATCAGTTAAATTTTTCTAATATAGACCTGAAGCATTGTCTTTGTACTCCTTAAAATGGTGCTTTCTAAAGTGAAACATTACTGAAAATCTTCTATAAATGTCATCAGTAACGTAACCTCAGATTGCAATGCCAATACCCTTAACGCATTTTAGACATGGAGATACCATTGTTTTAAAATAGTTTGTATGCCGAAATATTTAATATTAGGGAGTGTGCCATTGCACCAAATGTACACCAAAACTATGGAATTAACTGCATTCTTACAGTAGTCATATGTGTTTATGTCTCTTAGAATACGGATTATTGTATCATAGGTGCAACATGCAACCATATCCTGGGGAGGGAGGGGTCGATATCTGTGGACTGAATAGGCTACCATGTGGTTCGTAAACAGAGAATCAGCCTTTTCAGTTTCTGCAGGGATAATAGTCTGGATGGCCTTCTAACATTAACCAACATACCATTGCTGTATTGGTACTGTGTATGGCTAAAAGGAAGGAAAAACTGCAACACCTATGGTGTATTTTCGGAGGACATGCAAGCTGTATTATAACTTAATAACGGCAATATCCTCTTTGGTAAACTCGAATTTACGAAACCGACTACTCGGGAAGATATTTCCGTCAGAAATACGCTTCTAGCGTTTTGCAGGTAGGAGAGTGGAATGTTAAATCCCTCAATGAGATAGAGAGTTTAGATAAACTGAATCGAAATGGATCAAAGTTATATGTAGTGGGAATTACTGAAGTACGATGACAGGAAGAACAGGAGTTCTGAGCTGATGAGTATAGGATTATCAATACAAAATAAAATGGAATTAGCGCTAACATGAGCAAGAGAATTGGAATGATGGTGAATTACTGTGCACAGCGATTAAAGGCATTTGCGTGGGCAAAATAGAAATAAAACGACTTTCCACGACAGTTATACAAGTGTGTATGCCTAATAACTCCACAGATGAAAAGTTTAAAAAAAATAAGTTTACACAAAATAGGGAGGTGTAAATTAAATTGTGATGCGGAATTGTGGCTACAAAAGGAAATCTGTCGGGGGATAGGAATGGAAGCAGAAGCCTCCTGATAGAGTTTTACACAAGGCCCAATTTAATCATCGTAGAAATATCATTCAAATAATATAGAAGATTTTATATGTGTAAGAGAGCTGAAGAAAAGGAAAGCTTGATGTAATTTATATAATGGTAAGATAGAAATTCAAGAGGCAGGTTTAGAACTACAAAATATTTACATTAGCAGATATGGAACTCTCGATTACAATTTCTTGGTTATGAGCCACAAGCTGAAATAAAGAATTTACAGGAAAATAGGAAATTATTGAGGTGGATACTAGGTAAGTTGAAATAAGTTTAGAGAGAGGGAAATCAGACATTTAAAAATGATACTGGCAGAAAGTGCAAAACAGAGAAGCAGGTTAGAATCACGTTTTATTATGGGAAACATAATTTACATATAGGAAAATTAAAGAAACCTCCACAGAAAGGAGAAATTGGTTTATGAATATTAAGATATCAGGCGACAAAATTGGTAATGAGCTAAGGAACAGAGGCTGAAAAGTGGAAGGAACTCATAAAAGGGAACAAACCTCAAAATACAGTATGGAAAAGGAAGAGGTTGAATCCGATTATAAGAATTTGCTAGAATACAGGAAACTGGTGTTGAAACGAGGTTCACGGAGTAGAGAACATTCCTTCAGAATTACTGAAAGTGTTGGTCGAAGATACCATCACAAAACTGTTTCATCTGATACGCAAGAAATATGGGACAGGGTTCAAGAAGAATGTAATGATCGAAGTTGCCAGAAATGTGGGTGCTTGCGTGGATGAATTTTACCGAACTATCAATTTAATTATTTATTATTTCAAAATACTTGAATTACTTAGATAAGGATGAAAATACTGGCAGAAGTCCATCTTTGTATAGATCATTTTGGATTTCGGAGCAATTTAGAAATTGAGGTGCAATACAGCCCCTAAGAGTTATATTAGAATGTAGGTTTAAACTAGGGAAAAGTGTGCTTATAGGATTTGTAGATTTACTGAAAGCTTTCCACTATGTAGACTTGAGTATACTGTTTGCAATACTGAAAGCATCGAAAATAAAATACAGGGTGCGGAAGGCTGATAACGACTTTTACAGAAACCAGAATGCAGTTATAAGAATCGAAGAACATACATCTAGGCAGTAATTGGGAAGCAAGTGAGACAGGGTTGCAGTCTACACAATGCTTTACTAGATCTGTACTCTGAGTAAGCTGTGAAGGAAACCAAGGAGAAACTTGAGAAGGAAATTGAAGAAGAAGAAATAAAACTTTCAGGTTAGCGATCGAAAAGACTTTGGACGAAAACTGTTAACGAAGGTATGAGCGTACGGAGTAGGTTCCCAGAGATGTGAGTGGCTTGAATTCTGGACGACGAGTGTCCTTCAGAGACAACGGTGTTATCAGGGGTGCCCCAGGGGAGTGTGATACGACCGCCATTATTTTCTGTTCTTGTAAATGATTTAGCGGTCAGGGTTGGCGTCAATCTGCGGCTGTTTGCTGATGAAGCTGTGGTGTACAGTGAGGTGTCGAAAATGAATGACTGCGGAATGATACAAGATGCCTCAGCCAAAATTAGTAGTTGGTGTGATGATGTAAGTTAAGGAGGATGAGAAGGAAAAGAAACCGCCATGTTCGGATACAGAATTAGTAGAGGCCTGCTTGACATAGTCACGTCGTTTAAATATCTAGCCGAACTTTGTAAAGCGATGTCAAATGGAACTACCATGTGAGGACTGTGGTAGGGAAGGTGAATAGTCGATCTCCGTTTATCGGGAGAAATTTGTGAAAGTGTGGTTCATGTGTAAAGGAGACCGCATATAGGACGCTAGTGCGACCTATTCTTGAGTATTGCTCGAGTGTTTGGGATCCGCACCGGGTCGGATTAGAGGAAGACATCGAAGCAATTCAGAGGCAGGTTGCAAGATTGATTACCGGTACGTTGGAACAACATGCAGATGTTACGGAGATGTTTTGGGAACTGAAATGGAAACCCCTCAAGGGAAGGCGATGTTCTTTTCGAAGAACACTGTTGAGAGAATTTAGAGAACCGGCATTTGAAGCAGACTGCAGAACGATCATACTGTCGCCAATATGAATCTCGCGTAAGGACTATGAAGATAAGATACGATAAACTGAGGTTGATTCAGAGGCACATGGACAATCGCTTTTGTCTCGCTCTCTCTGCGAGTTGAACAGCATAGGAAACTATTAATAGTGGTATGGAATACCCTCCGACACTCACCGTACCGTGGCACGCGAGGTATGTATGTAGATGTAGATATGTAGAAGGGCAGCTGACCGAAATAGGTAGTGTCTTCAGAAGAGCGTATGAGATAAATATGAACAAAAATGAAATACGTTTAATAGAATGTAGTCCAAATAAATGAAGGTGTGGTAACTAAATTACGAGTGCAGACACTAAACGTAGTAGATGACATCCAGTACTTAGACAGCAAGTTAACTGATGATGTACGAAGAAGAGACCACATAAAACGCATACGAGTAATAATTAGAAATTTGCGTATGTGAAAGAGAAACTTGTTGACATTGAATATAAATCTGTACGTAATCCTTTTCTGAAGGTAATTTACTTGTCTGAAATCTATTACGGCACATAATGAAACCTAGAAGATTAGAAGGTCATACAGGAAGAGAAGGAAGAGTCTAGAAATAAAATAATAAATATTGGCGAAAACGACAAAGTAGAAAATATAATCTGACGCATGTAACGACAGCGTCTGCCGCGATTGTTGTCACTAAAAAAGGAAGTAAGGGAGGGAGAAAGTTAGAGAATGATATATAACTGTGATTTTCAGGAACTTAACAATGGAAAGGTGTAGTCAATTTCATCAAATCTTAGAGGATACCGCACTTATATAATCTAGAGGGGATAACGGATGACAAAATGCCCAAAAGACTAATAAAAAGATTTCATTGCAACACATCTAAGGTCAGCCACAGAACAAGATGGTGGAAAATGTGTTGAAGACCTTACGAAACTGAAGATTTGTGGATGGAGGAGCAGCAAAAGAGATGTATGGAGCCAAATTTTTGATGAGCGTAAGGGCCGTCAATGTTTGTACCAAAGATGATGTAGAAGTATAATTTTTACTGTGACGATTTGTGGCATGTTCTACTGGCAGTGGTGTACACGATACCTCTTACCAAAAATAACATGACTGTTACAGTAGGCAGCTTTAGATGATGTATTACTCTAGGCTTCCGTTAAGACATGAGCATGTGTTTTGGGTCTTGTTTAGCTTAGTGTTTGTAGCTTTGCAAGTTCATTTCGAGCGGTCTTTCAGCCTGTGGTATCATGTTTCGATACCGCCATACAGGGATATCAAGTTGGTAACGTAGTAGCAAGTTTCCATCCAAAGAAATGAAGTGAGCAGGTGGCATCGTTGTCCAGGAGTCCCCATCCGGGGATGTTCGGCCGCCAAGTACAAGTCTAATGTCATTCGACGCTACATTGGGCGACTTTTTCGCCGGTGATGAGTATGAAATGATGATTAGGACTACGCAACACCCAGTTCCTGAACGGAGAAAATCTCCAACTCGGCCGGGAATCGAACCCAGGCCCGCTTGCATGGGAGGGTAGCACGTTACTCCCCAGCTAATCAAGCGGACAGTTGCCATCCAATGTCTATTGCAATCATGCAGGATCCGGTGCCCAATGGAGCACTTCTGCTGAGCCACACCTCCAGTGGCTCGGTACAACGAGCGCCGTCTGCCGTCACAATATAGGACGGCTGGCGGCAGCCACAAGCCCATTAGAGCTTGGATCAACTTCGTTCTTGGACGCTATGCAGAAGTCACCTAGTCACTGTTTCGACTTACGCTGGACTCTGTTTATTGTTTATTATTTGTAAGAGTCTTCGTACGTTCAGAGAAATACAAGTTAAGTTAATCTCTTGCTGTGTTATTTGATCGTTAATCATTTCTGCTTCTGTACAGCTTTGCTGTGACCACAGCTGCTCCACCACTCTGTAGGCCTCCTTGCCTTACCATTCTGTATAAAGTGTTACAGAGCACAATCTGTACCGTCCATTCTGAAAAAACAGAAGTGAACATCAAAAAACTGTAGTGCAGCAGTTTTTCCCCGAGGTTGAGAAAGGGCAGTGTGTTTGTACCTGTAGCAGGTTTGCCGATGCAAACCTATTCTGAGGGTACAGTGAGAGATGTATGTGAGCGATCGGTGGCGAGTGGGTGGCGGGCAGCGTTAGCGCGGCCCTCTGCAGAGAACAGAGACGGCGGGCGCCGGGCTGAGCGATGTCTTACTCGGGGCGCGCGCCGTGACGCATGGCCTGCATTAGCGGCCGACAACCAGACGGATGTCCTCACCTGCTGCGGACTCACCTGGCGCAGCGAGCGCCGCCGCGCCTTCTGCTTCTGCTACCCGCACTACACACCCAGGATCTCTACGGCTCTGATTCAAAGGTGACACACCACGTCCTTACCTTGCCAGTGTTTAAATTCCAGTGTTCTTAGCCGGCAGCCCCAGAGAATGTTAAAGATCTTGTCGTTGTGGCCCAGGCCGCAAGGTACAACATGCCAATTACTATAGCAAGGCTAACACCATATCCAAATGATTCCGGTGTTTCAGTACACAGCAACCCATGTACAGGACTCCAAGCGAGGAATGACGGCGGTAGGTGAGATGTAATTTGTCAGGAGAGAATGAGCGTCTTATATTAAAAAAAAGATTGCGTGTATTCCAAATTTGGGCTAAAATAAGATCCTAATGATGGTATACTCAATCCACAAGCCAGTACCATAGGCAACAGGGATGGTCGCCAGAAGTCATAAAAATTTAAACGAGCGTTCACTTAGGGCAGATAGCCTAGGGTATCTGTCGACTCTCTCAGCATGGCTCTGTCCATGTCTTTACTATACAACTTTCAATATCAATACCCTTTTAAATTGATCATGCAGTGTAAGGTTTCTCACCGGTATTGTCTTCACTTAAGACTCCCGGGCTGATAGGCAGTGTTCGATGCATAAAACTCTCCTCTGACGTTTCGCCTCCGACTGCGGAAGACATCTTACGAGGTAAAGCAGCTTAGTGCAAAGAGAACTCGAGGAAGCGTTGATTATATAGGCAGTACCGTGGGCGCCGCTGTCCATAATGTGACGTCGACTATGAGACTGTCTCTAGTAATGTAAACATTCACAATTGAAAGTAATCGATCGTCATGCTTGTGATGCAACGCTAACACCCAAATTTTATTCAGTTTAACACCTTCGTACGATGTTTATCAATATAGACAGCCTCTCTAGACATGCGTGCACAAAAATGCGAGGATTTAGATATGACACTCGTTTCACTGAATTTTATTTCATGTTTACCTTCCTGGTAAACAGCTTCTGTTACGGCTGATTTATCCATGTGATCCAGGTGGCAACGATAAAACGGCCGTAGCACATGCTTACAAGGAAGGTAATCACGAAACTAAATTAATTTTCACGCCTTCGTCTTTCCTGTTAAGATTATTACGGTATTTATCAGTCTGGATAGCCTCTCTTTGTACGTGCGCGAATAATAATGGGAGGTTTTAGACATGACGCTCGCATCGCTGAATTTTATTTCATGATGGTACCACGAAGAGAAGTGTTAGCATCCGTCTTGTTGAACATAAGAGGAATTTCCGCTTGCGTCACAAGGATAAAGCGGCCGTAGCAGAACATATTTACCAGGAAGGTAATCATTAAATAAAATTCAGCGAGACGAGCGTCATATCTAAATCCTCGCATTAATACGCGCGCATGTGTAGAGAGGCTATCGAGACTGATAAACACCGTAACAAATTTAACAGGAAAGACGAAGGTGTGAAAATGGATAAAATTTGGATGTCAGCGTTGAACCGGAAGCGTGACTATCGATTACTTCCAATCGAGAATGTTTCCATTACCAGAGACAGTCTCATAGCCGACGCAACGTGATGGACCGTCGTGACCACTGTACCGCCTATATAATTAGCGTTTCCTCGAATTCTCTTTGCAGTTCGCCGTTTTACGTCAAAGGATGTCTCCCGCAGTCGGAGACGAAACGTCAGGTTAGAGTTTTATACATCGATCACGGCCTATCAGCCCGGAAGTTTTAAAGTGAAGACAATGCCTGCCGTGAAAGTCTACATTGTATGATCAAACACCTCTACGCGTAGGATATGTCAACATCGGTGCGCCGGTTCGAAGGAATGAGCAAGTAGAAAGCACAACAACTGTGTACCCTCACCTTCCTGTTACGCTGCAGGGACACTTCGACGGTTCCGAAATTTCTGAAGATGAAGAGAATATTTTGCTCGGCTCAGGCTCAACGTATTATCAACCATATGAAATCTGCAGTGTTACGGGATAGGATTCATCAGACGCGGCGAGCACTGGCTGAAACCAGCAGTAAGCTCTTTCATCTCCAATTGGTTATTAGTAATGCTATGCAGCGTGGTGAAACGAATAAGACTGACGGCCTGACATTCAAAGCTATGGAAGTTAGTTCAGAAAAATCAGCAAATAGAGAGAATAAGAAGTTCGCTAACTTACAGAGGAACACTTCGGGAGGTTCAGTTGAGGACAATTCTGGAATTGTGATTAACCTGTCTGATAAAGATTTGTCAAAAGTTGAAATTTCTGTACTAGCTAAAGAAGGCAATTTTGCTGTGAAGCCCCGAACCCTACCCACAAAGGATATTGTAGCAAATATTGAGGCAGGTATCAGTCAGATTCCACAGCAGTCTGCTAATGTAATTAGGGTGGAAAGAGCTAGGATTTTACGTACCTAATAGTAATTTGTCGCAGGCACAAAGCAAGGCGCTAAGGGATATAAATGCAGATAAAAATATTATTGTTCTCAATGCCAATAATGGTAATGCCAAGATCAATGGTAATGCTAAGATCAATGAAATTTTGGTTCCCTCCAATTACAAAAAACTTCAGAAGGATCCAACTATGAAGATTTTCAAAATGACCAATCGATTGCTGAAAGATTCTTCATTCTCCTCCGACCTTAAGAAGCTGCTTTGTAAAACAGAAGCATATCCACCTAGACTTATGGATTACCCAAAGTGCATAAAGCTGAGGTTCCGTTGAGGCCAGTTGTCATCGCTATAGGCGGTCCCACCCACGAATTAGCTAGACACCTTGCCTCATTGCTGCAACCTTATGTTGGTAGGATGGACAGTGATATTAAAAATTCAGCTCATTTCACTGAATAGTTAAAGGACATGAGCAGAGGTCCGGTTGATATCCTCGTCAGTTTTGATATCTTGTCATTATTTACCATTATTCTGGTAAACTACGCTATCTTTTGCATAGCGGATATTTTTCCTACCGATATTGTGGCATTATTCCTAACTCACCACAACCTACTTTAAATACAATAGTGACTTTTAGTAACAGATTGACGGGTGGTTATGGACGGTCCTCTTAGTCCTGTTGTGGTTCGGAGGATGTGGGAGAGTTTTATACATCGACCACTGCCTATCAGCCCGGAAGTTTTAAGTGAAGACAATACCAGTCGTGGAAGCTTACACTGTATGGTTAATTTAAAAGATCATTGATATTGAAAGCTGAATAGTAAAGAAATGGACAAAGCCATGTTGCATGAGAGACAGGAGCAGGCGACCTAAATACAAGAGAGAGTCGACAGATACCCTAGGCCATCTGCCCTATAGCAACACTAAAACACAAGAGACACACAGGGGGTAGAACTAAATCACAAGAGCGTGTAATTCAAAATCATCTGTCTGCAGGACGGTGCCTCTATCTCACCCCGCCAGACCTGTTATTAAAATAATGCGGAGCTATACAGCGTCTTAGTGCAGTCCATGTACTGCACTTATATTTTGGTCCACCGATTCAATACTCATATAGTGACATGTATAATTGGCTAAGCGACTGGATACTGAATGTAAGACTCTTAACGAGATGAAAAGACATTAAGCATTATTAATTTCTTGTGACTCACATTGTGACTGACAACCGGGGAAGCATCCAGGTTAAAACCCGCCCACTCCTCTAATCTATCTAAAAATCAGCAGTTAATTCTTTGCTGGGTCGGACTTTCGCCCTGCAGTGGCGACTTTACATAGCCGTGAGTTGCTTATTAATTAATATAGTGTTTAGCTGAGTGCCAAATCATTTGAAGTGAAGTGATGGCGAGTGAGAAAACTTCCACCTGCGATCTTCAGCACCGTGTGCAAAGCTAGTGATGGAGAACGAACGACCGTGTGGATTCGTCACGCGGATACAGTTCTTGGCCACCTATGTGTAGGGAGCATGAAAAAGGGTGAGTGAAATTAGGGCATGTGCAGTGGCATATAGACAGTTATTTTTACCTAGCTTAGTATGCGAATGGAATCCGAAATTAAAATCTATAATAATAATAATAATAGATCTGTAAAACTGTCATGTCAGACCTTTTATTTGTACACGCCTCTAGTAAACTACAACAAAAATTATCTCTGGTTTTTCGCAGGTAGCTTGGGGCACCGTATAAGCCTTACTCCATCAAAATCGGATCACGGAAGAAAAAACACCGTTGTTCAAAATTTTATCAAAACCATCTTGTCTGCCTATTTCTCTATTAAAACACTCTAATCTCTAAAACTACTAAAATAACTGTCATGGAGTTTTCGGGATAACTTGAGTTTAGCTTGGGGCACCGTATGTGCCTTATTACTTCAAAATCGGATAACGAAAAACAGATATCTTGATATGAAGTTTCATCTAAAACTGTCGTATCTGTCTGTTTCTCTGGACACGGTAATCTCCAAAATTACGAGTCGGATTTTCATGGCATTTTCACAGGTAACTTGAGCATAGCTTCGGGCGCCTATAGGCTGTATTTCATCGAAATAGGATCAAGGACAAAAGATATCATAATTGAAAGTTTTATTCCTACTAATATTAGAATGGCGAAAGTAATTCTGTCTGTTACCTTTTTGAAGACGAACCCGGTGAACCGATGACGATGATATTTGGTATGGAGAAAGCTAGAAAGCTGAGGAAGGACATAGGCTGTTCTAGAAAGTCTGTAACACAAGATACTCATTGATTCGAAAAATACTAAGCAAATTAGGAAAAAGTTTTTATTCCAGAATGAAATTTTCAGTCTTCAGCGGAATGTGCGCTGATATGAAGCTTGGTCCCGTGTCTAATCTCGGTCCGACACACGGTTATAATCTGACAGAAAGTTTCAGAAAGTTTACTCACTAAAAGCGATTTACTATTTAGCTTTTGATCTTCATCATGTTTGTGAAAACGATTTTCATTGTTTGATATGTGCTACGTGATACGATTCAAAGTAATGAATGCAATACTAACACACTGAAGCGCCATTGGAACTGGTAAGGGCATGCGTATTCAAATAATTCAAATACTGAGATGTGTAAAGAGGCAGAATATAGCGCTGCTGTAGGAAACGCCTATACAAGACAAGTGTCTGGCGCAGTTGTTAGATCGGTTACTGCTGCTACGATTGCAGATTATCAATATTTAAGTGAGTTTGAACATGGTGTTGTAGTCGGCGCACGAGCGATGGACACAGCACCTACGAGGTAGCGATGAAGTGGGACTTCTCCGTATGACCATTTCACGAGTGTACCGCGAATATCAACAATCCAGTAAAACGTAAAATCTACGACATCGCCGGAGCCGGAAAAAGATCCTGCAAGAACGGGACCAACAACGACCGAAGAGAATTGTTCAACGTGACAGAAGCAACTGCCGCAGATTTCATTGCTGTACCATCAAAAAGTACCAGCCTGCGATACATTCCACGAAACATCACCGATATGGGCTTTCGGAGCCGAAGGCCCATTCGTGAAACCTTGATGACTGCACGACACAAAACTTAACGCCTCCCCTGGGTCCGTTAGTACCGACATTAGACTGTTAATGACTGGTAACATGTGGCCTAGTCGGACGAGTCGGACGGGTATGGCCACAACGTCATGAATCCATGGACTCAGCACGTCAGCAGCTGACTGATCGAGCTGGTGGAGGCTCTATAATGGTGCGGGGCGTGTGCTGGTAGAGTGATACGGGACCATTGATACGTTGAGATACGACTCTGTCAGCAGACACGTACGAAAGCACCCTGTCTGATCACCTGCATCCATTCATGTCGATTGTTCACTTCGACGGACTTGGCAATTCCAGCAGGACAATGCGACACCCTACAAGTCCAGAATCGCCACAGTGTGGCTCCATAAACACTCTTCAGAGTTTAAACACTTCCGCCGGTCACCAAACTCCACAGACATGATCATTATTGAGCATATCTGGGATGCCTTGCAACGTGCTGTTCAGAAGAGATCTCCATCCCTTCGTACTCTTAAGGATTTGTCGACAGCCCTGCAGGATTGACGGTGTCAGTTCCCTGGAGGGCTACCTTAGATATCATCGAGTTCATGACACGTCGTGTTGTGGCACTTCTGCGTGCTCGTGGGGGCCCTACACGATATTAGGCTGGTGTACCATTTTCTTTGGTTCTTCTGTGTACAATCTTCAGTGTGCTTAATTCATACTTCCATACTATTTGTTGCATAATGTGCACGTTGTATAATGTACAGCTACTTCAATTACAAGCGTCTGCCCGCGCCCCTCTGTAAGCACTGCTAGGAGTTATGCTACGCCTCCTGACTGCTGACACATTTTGCGTTGTGATAGCTTGAGAGGGGCGAGAGCATGGCGCAGTTCCAGACTGTAGCGCCTAGAACCGCTCGGCCACTTCGGCCGGCGTGCGCACAGCACAATCTATCCTTACCTGAACAGAAAGACAAGTGAGGGCAGCCGATGTTTTTGCACGTGCAGTAGATTAGTTACTCAACATCACTCATCATAACAAAACTACTGTCTTGCGAACGCAGCTACAGGTAAAAGCTGGTTGATAATGTTGGTACAATATCTCCTCCGTTACGTGTTGTACTATGGATTGCCAATTATTTACATAGATGTATCACAGAGTGGTTTAATGTTGAAATTCTGGGGGCACCTGTTTCAAGAAGAGTCAGGAAACATACTGATTGCTCCTATATACGTCTCGCGAAATGGCTACGACGAAAAAATCAGAGAAATTAGAGCTTACGCGGATGTTTATTGACAGTCATTCCCGCCAGGCACTATTTGTGACTGGAAGATAGAAGGGGGGAATGCTAGTGATACTAGAAATAGATTCTGCATCACGCTAACGTTGCTAGCGGGGTACAATGTGGGTGCCGATGTAAATTTAACAAACAAGGCTTGCAAAAGCGATGTATCGGATGTTGGATAAAGTTTAGGCAAATGGTCGGAAACTGCAGGCGACACTGGTGTTGTCTCGTTGGCAGATGAGACCGCCCTGCCCTGCTTAATTACCCTGCAGCCGTTTCCCAGAGGAAGATGCGGCCGCTCGTATATCTTTTGCCCCGGCGAGCCAGTTATTGCATAGATGAATGCGCGTTTCCTTAACTTCTGCAATTTCTTCCGTTTGTATCTCCCCTCCGGACTCTGACAGGGTGAGTTATTAATGCACGAAGACTTAGATATTTTATCTTCCAGCAGAGGCATTTTATTTTGATTAGTGGCTGTCCTCTAGGGCAGAGGACCGGAATTTAGCGTTTGCGAGAGAAATTGTATATTGCACAAAGGAAACGGTTTCATAACAACTGTCGGCGTGAAGCACAATTTAACATGTCATTCCGCAGCTCGCGGCTTGTAGCGAGCTATTACGGAAGCTTTTTCTGACACGACGTCGGTGTACGAAAAAATTACGTTTTGTGATAATCGGCAATTAACCCCAGGCGCCCTCATATTTCGATTTAATTTCTTGAGAAAACGATTTTTGCGGACACAGTTATTCCCATACAGTGGCTTGTACAAAATTCTAATTTCAATCAACGAAAAATATTTATTCTACAGGTAGTAGTTCTCTACAAATGAATATAATGTAATATGAAACTGTTGGTTATAAAGGGTGGTTAGAAACTGTCTGAAAAGCTTGTAAGAGTTTTTCAGAATAGGATGTGAGAAGAAATAATTTTTGAGAACAGAATTCGATACGTAGCACCATTTCCGAGTTAATTAGCGTTGAAGTTAGCCCATCAGGATGCTGTGCAGGCTAGTTTATACAGTTCGGCAGAAATAGTTTTGCCAAACGTGTTCATCGTTTGGTTTCCTAAAACCGAACAAGAGAGCAATACAAAAAAATGGAGATGAGACGGCAATAAGGATCGAACCTGAGCAAAGGGTGAACAGTCTCGTACCTTATCATCTACCCTTTGAGGTCAACTGACACTGATCGTATCTAGCGGGACGCTTGAACCTGCAAGCGCAGTGACTTGATTGGCTAACTTAAATCCCAATTAACTCGGAAACGACGCAACGTATCGTTTTTTTTTCCCTTGACAACTATTTCTGAGCACAACCTACCCTGCAACATCCTTAGAAGCTGTTGAGTCCGCTTCTGACCACCCAGTACAGACAGAAAAGGAAGTCACACAAGTAGTGTTTGTGGTGTCGTAAGAAGAGCGGGGCTCCAAAGGAACCACAAAAAAAGCTGGTCTCTACAAGATGCATCGACGAATCAGCGACACCGAGGTAGCCATGGCCAGAAATGATTCGCTAAGCTGCTGCAACCAACCTAATTACGGCCGAACACAGAACCGCTCTGTCCATTTCCCGCTCATCACCTGAGACTACAGCTTCGTCTGTTGGTAGACCACCTGTGTGATCCACGTCCTAGGCGGAAGTATAAGCAAAGTTTTGTCAATTATACTTCAGGTGAAGAGACTTACAATTTGTCTGCATCAAGTGACGTGTTGGTATTCAGAGTCAGTTGTAAATACTCATAACATTCTCGTGGAAGTGGATTGTATAATGTAAAGAGAGGACTGTTATTTGGCAGTAAGGTGCCGCCTTAGTACTTGGCGGTAACTAGCATCTGACATCGCAGCATCCAGTGGACGTGTTGAATCGAGGCAAACGGTGTACAGAAGGCTTCGGCAGAGTGGCCTTTGCTGTCGAGAACCTGCTGAATGTCTTCACGAAAGAAAACGTCTAGAGTGGAGTCGTCAACATGGCACCTGGACGGTCGAGCAGTAGATCAATGTTCTTTTTACAGGTGAGTCACGATTTGGTCTGGAGAGTGATTCCAGACAGATTCGCATCTGGAGGGAACGTGGAACACGATTTCGCGACTGTGGAAAGAGACTGATGTCGAGGAGGACTCCTAATGGTGTGGGCAGGAATTACGCTGAGCACTCAAACACCTCTTCGTGAAACCGTAAAGGTGAATTGGCAAGCTTTAAATGGCCTCAGGTATCGTGACGAGGTATTGGGACCTCAAGTGCGGTTGTTGCGAGGTACTGTGGGTCCAGATTTCGTACTGATGGACTGTAATGCTCGACGTCATAGTGAACGGGTAGTTGATGTTTTCTTGCAAACGGTAGATATTGCACATATGGCTGGCCTGCTCGCTCTCCCTATTTGAATCTTGTAGAACATGTCTGGGATGCATTATGGTGGCGGGATGCACCACGTCATCATCCACCAAGCACTCTCTTAGACTTTCTAGAAGATCTGCAGTAAAAACGGACTTAATGCCTCAATATGAGATTTGTGATATCATTCAAACATGTCCCGCCATTGTCAAGCCTGTATTGCTATCAGAGGCGGTCACACTTCATACTGAGCACATTATCCAGTTGTCGGGATGTGTGGACTAAGTCGTTAAGTTGGTAAAGACAGATAACATATTTTTCTACCTTTATGTATGTTGCAGTTGTTTACGTTCTGTATTGTTAACATTGTTTCTACTTTACTATCAACTGCGTATACTGTTTTGTGGCAAAATAAACTCAACCTTGCAAAATTTTGCTTTAATTTTGGTTACCAGTGCAGCGGGAGCGAAGGCTAGAGAGAGGAATTCGTGGCGGTCTGCATCAAAGCAGTTAGAAGACTAATGTAAAAAAAATGGGGGTAGAGCCACTATGCGCCGTTCAATCAAATCTGAACGTGATCTGAAGTAGAAAAATGTGATTACACTTTTTCATCCCTTATTTTGGAACCCTCCCGTGGTCTGGTGAACTGGGGGTGGGGGGAACATTGATCCACCCCTTTGGCAACACCACCGGCGTCGCCTATGCATATTAGTCGGGCACTTTAAAGAAAGGTTCTCTAGAAAGACACTCATCTACCAGTCAGTACTACCTGGTGACGTAGGCAACCCTTTCGACAGCTATCAGATTTCATCGCTTGCAGCCAGTAGGCGCCAATGTGGAGAAAGTTGCTTACCTCATTGGCGGGTAGTGACTGATGGATGGGTGTCTCTGTACAGAGACACTTTTAAAGTGCCCAAAAAACGTGCTTAGGTGGTATAGTGAGTGCTGCGAAATACTTTGCCACAATCACGATTTTCTGCTTCAGATTACATTCAGATTTCATCGAACGTTTTTAAACAGTTCCTAGTGGTTCCACCATGTAGACGAAAGCAAAAATTGCATTCATGCTTAATGGTGCTGCAGGCCCATTATGCCCATAGAGGACTGTCGAACTATCTCAGGAAGGTAGCAGTGTCGAAGGCTGTCAGTAACGTCGTCCTGTTGCACACTGCATTCCAAACTGTCGTATCTGACCACGACATTTGTGAAAATGAATGCCTCTGGAGAAGGGTTGGTTACATTCACGCCCGTTATGACACCCCCCCCCCCCCCCCCAAGACTTTTTCGTGTTGGTTCTGAGCAATGATGTGTCCGAAATGTTTTTCTACGCCTACCCATAGGAATACTTCGTGATTTCAACTCTGGTCTCGCAGTTCTGACCCCTGTCGCAGAAACTTAAAAGAGACGGTGTGACATGTAAGTAAAGAAGTAAGGGGAGGTATTACGACCTTCCCATGGTGTGACATGTCCACGGAGGCGTTAGTTATATGAAATCATTAACCCACCTTTCAACCTCACATGAACTTCTGGATTCAGGGTACTTTTTTTTCTTTGGCAGTTGTTGACACTATGCTGACTGATGCGTCGTCGAGCAGTGGGAGAGAATGGCGAGATTCTGAAAAAAGACGTCCTTTAATTTTGTTGCTTCAGTCCAAAACATTCATATCTAGGAGGAAGTGCTGGCAGAATTGATGACTAGAATAGATATCAGTGGGCTATGGAAACAGCAAAAGTGACTTGGATGTTTCAAGATTGGGTCTACGTTTCTTTTGTATCTCAAGGATTTATAGTTCTCTTGTCAGTGTAGACGCCCTAATTTTCATACTTTGCTGAAATGTAATAGTCTTATGAGTGCGTTTTGTCCTATATTGCAAGTGAATTGCCTTCTAAGATATATGTCTCAAAAAAATTCTATGAGACGTTGCGGCTATTTAGTTCACTATAATAACACTGCTTGTCTTGACAACACTATTTTACTGACTTTATTACACATCACATGTTTCGAGGTTACGCCATTTTCGGAGGATCTCCAATGAAATTGACATCAATGAGAAACACGTGATAGCATCAAAAATAGTAATTACAGTACGACAAGCGAATGAAACTTAACGCTTGCCCAGAAATATAGCACAATGTTTTATGGGTAACAAAAAGCGGAATGAATGGGTCCATTATAAATAACAGTATGCCGTCAACCTTAATGTTATGACATGTAAGTGGAAGCTGACTAGACTGCCCTCACGAAAGCCTTAAAAAGATAATACCGCCTGATGGTACTTAACACATGGCGGTTATTATATGTATTATATTGGTGCCATAAAAGTAATTTGCATTTTGTGATCATCTTTAGTAATGAGCTTTAATTGTATAAATTTCTTAAATGTATTCACTTATAGTTTAGACAAGGTTATAGACCTGTGTCATCTGGCTGGAACACATGCATCTAACTCCTTCTGTCAATGTTAATGACAGTTTTTTCTCCGTAGTATAAATTTTAAAAAAAATCTTGCAGCTGACTGTTAGGAGGTAGGTACGTACTTTCAAATTAGATGGCACTAGTGTATAACGATGTCTACACTATCAGTGAATACAGTGTTTAAGAACTGTATTTAATTAAATATCATACAAGCGATTGTACAAAAATGCACAGCAACGAATACGCAGATACATATATACGACTAACATAATCAGTGTTGTACATCAAGACAACCATGCAGAATTAAAAATTTTTAAGGTTGTAAGCAAGTATGCAGGGACGATCGTACTACGTGAGATCTGTCACTTGGTGGCTAATACTAAGGATATATGGGCAATACAATAGAAATACACAGACCATTTTAATCTCATTACATATAATAATCTCCATTAAATACCACAAAATAACAAAGTTAAAGACAAAAGGAGTACAGTATTCATAAATGTGCAAGGAGCTTACATAATCATTCCTGTTTACAGACCAACAGAATTGGAAGAAATTAAAACAAGAAATAAAAGCGAGAACAGCTGTGAACTTACAACTGAGTCATTAAACAGTTCAGAGTGGTAATCATCTGTGAAAACGGCCATCTTAAAGACTAACGATAAAAAGGTTAGTAACCCCCAGCATCTGCGCTGTAAACATGGAAGACATGTTACCAGTATATTCATAATCTCGTGTAAATAAATATCCATTGTCTATAATATGCGAAGCGATGTCGTTGTGGATATCACGACGAACATGAGATAAATATAAAAAAGCATTGTGAACACTCTCTACTTACAATTAATTTTACAAAATAATTTGTTTGTTGCCTTTTGAGAAGCAAAGCGCAAACTATGGTTAGCAGTTGTGTTAAAGCTTGTACTGAAAGCCGCTGGTACGATTACAAATTAATAGAGTTGTACGCTGGCGTACGAGTAATGGGCATACTATTTTGGTCTGTCAGCTGATGGCTAAGGGTGAGACCATAACAAGAATATAACAATAATACCCAAACTAATAAAATATAATTCCATCTCCTTCCTTCGATACAATAACTTAACAGGCACTATAGAAGACACAAGTAATACAATATTTATCAGTGTGTAAGGAGCCATACACAATTATTGCTGTTTACACAGAAATTTGTTACCATCAAATTTAATTTCCTTGAAGGAGTATACTGACTTTTCCTCCAAGCTATAGCTTATAGAATACCATTATGTACTTAAGCTAGTTAGCGTCACACTTCAGATCGATAAGTCATTTGTGCTACAGTCTAAAGGGATCTGAGGCATGTGCTTCAGCCGATGGCATGCATGACGGCAACCGAAGTCCTTTTGCACCAGAGCAGCCATCGAACTCCCACAAAGATGGTATCTGTGCGTCCCTAGCGTGGGGATTCGTGGTTGACCGTTTCGTATTCGAGCGTTGGGACTCCATCTTAATCGTCTTCAAAATTTCAGCCACTGAACGGAATGGAATATTTTAGGCAGAGAACACAGTGTTGTCGTAGCGAGATTGAATACTGTTATCCCTAAATACTCCAAAAATAAAGGAAAAATATACCTATTCAGAAAAGCAGATAAAAATTCACTTGACGCCTTCCTGAGAGACGATTTCCACTCATTCCAAATTAATAATATAAGTGCAGACCTGATATAGCTTGAATTCAGAGAAATAGTATAGGCAGCAATTGAGAGATTTGTATCAAATAAACTTAGAAACGACGGAGATGATCCTCCTTGGTACACAAAACGGATTAGAACACTGTTGCAGAAGGAAAGAAACAAACATGCCAAATTTAAACAGAAACAAAATCCCCGAGGTTGGCGATCTTTTACAGAAGCTCGAAATTAAGCTCGGACTTCAATGCGAGATGCTTGTAACAGTTTCGACAACGAAACTTAGTCTCAAAACCTGGTAGAAAATCGAAAGAGATTGTGGCCGTATGTGAGGTATGTTAGCGGCAAGAAACAATCAATGCCTTCTCTGCGCCATATCAATGGAGATACTGTCGAAGATAGTGCTGCCAAAGCAGATTTACTAAACACAGCCTTCCGAAATGCCTTCACAAAAGAAGACGAAGTAAATATTGCAGAATTTGAATCGAGAACAGCTGTCAACATGAGTGACGTAGAAGTAAATATCTCCGGAGTAGTGAAGCAACTTAAATCACTTAATAAAAGCAAGTCTTCTGGTCCAGACTGTATACCAATTAGGTTTCTTTCGGAGTATGCTGATGCATTAGTTCCACACTTAACAATCATATACAACCATTAGCTCGACGAAAGATCCGTACCCAAAGACTGGAAAGTTGCACAGGTCACACCAATATTCAAGAAATGTAGTACGGGTTATCCACTAAGTTACAGGCCCATATCGTTAACGTCGATATGCAGCAGGATTTTAGAACACATATTGTGTTTGAACATTATGAATTACCTCGAAGAAAATTATTGACACACAGTCAACATGGGTTTAGAAAACATCGCTCCTGTGAAAGACAACTAGTTCTTTATTCACATGAAGTCTTGAGTGCTACTGACAAGGGATTTCAGATCGATTCCATATTTCTGGATTTCCGGAAGGCTTTTGACACTGTACCACACAAGCGGCTGGTAATGAAATTGCGTGCTTATGGAATATCGTCTCAGTTATGTGACTGGCTTTGTGACTTCCTGTCAGAGAGGTCACAGTTCGTTGTAATTGACGGAAAGTCATCGAGTAAAACAGAAGTGATTTCTGGCGTTTCCCAAGGTAGTGTTATTGGGCCTTTGCTGTTCCTTATCTATATAAACGATTTGGGAGACAATCTGAGCAGCCGTCTTCGGTTGTTTGCAGATGACGCTGTCGTTTATCGACTAATAAAGTCATCAGATGATCAAGACGAACTGCAAAACGATTTGCAAAAGATATCTTAATGTTGCGAAAATTGGCAGTTGACCCTAAATAATGAAGTGTGAGTTCATTCACATTAGTGCTAGAAGAAATTCATTAAACTTCGTAAATCAGTCTAATCTAAAAGCCGTAAATTCAACTAAATACCTAGGTATTACAATTACGAACAACTTAAATTGGAAGGAACACATATTAAATGTTATGGGGAATGCTAAGCAAAGCCTTCGTTTTATTGGCAGGTCACTTAGAAAATGTAACAGATCTACTAAGGAGACTCCCTACACTATGCTTGTCCGTCCTCTTTTAGAATACTGCTGCGCGCTGTGGGATCCTTACCAGATAGGACTGACGGAGCACATCGACAATGTTCAAAGAAGGGCAGCGCGTTTTGTATTATCGCGAAATATTGGAGAGAGTGTCACTGAAATGATACAGGATTTGGGCTGGACATCCTTAAAAGAAAGGGTTTTTCGTTGCGACGGAATGTTTCCAACACATTCCAATCACTAACTTTCTCCTCTGGTTTCTGAAATATTTTGTTGACACCGACCTACATAGGAAGAAACGATCACCACGATAAAAATAAGGGAAATCAGAGCTCGTACGGAAAGGTATAGGTGTTCGTTCTTTCCGTACGCTATATGAGATTGGAATAATACAGACTTGTGAAGGGGGTTCGATGAACCCTCTGGCAGGTACTTAAATGTGATTTGCAGAGTATCCATGTGGATGTAGATGCGGGCTTCTCGTTTTGTGGCATGTGGCTGGATGGAACGTCTGATTTTTCTGAAATTAGTGTCTGGGGACTGGTCAGCGCGCCCCCAACCTTGTTTTGGTTCTTAGTATGCAGAGGTGAGGAAGTTCAAGGTTTAGGCTCATCTCACCGTGACGTGGAAGATAGCAGTCGCAGCAAGCAGTGGCTGCTCGGAGATCAAGTAAGTAGTAATTTAAGTAAGAAGTAATTTTTGGTGGGAATGAGATCGATTTCCAATTACTCCATCGTCAGGAGCAATGTGGAATTCTCGGGAATGATGATTCCAGAATCGTTGTTAGGTAAATTCAGATGTAACCGAATTCGATACTTGATCGGTTACGAAGCACTTCATGTCCACTTGATTACTATTATTCTTTTTTTTGGGAATCACGAGATAGTTTTGATTGTTCAGTTAGTTATGGGAAGTGCTTAATTCGAGACTTTGTTTCTGAGAAACTGCGCGTCCATGTGCACTCGCTTACCCCACTTGTCCTTTTACTGATAAATGATCGCTCTCTTAGTATTGTTTACTCGTACGAAACCAAAGGTTTAGCATTTTTAGCTGTGTTCCATGTAAATGTAGTCCATGAGTAGCCTCCACTTGTGATACAGATGTCAAGAATGCAGCTACTAAGTTCTTTATACACCTCCTCAAAGTGCACGCCGCACATGTCTCCATGACCCGTAATGTTTAGTATTCTGTACCCTGTGACAGGAAATTACTTAAAATGTCAGTAAAGTGTGATCTCTGATCGGTAGTTCCGGAGTTCAATAACTAAAATTCAGTTCTTCAATTTTCTCTCGAGGACGAAGTGTAGGGCTAAAAATCAATTAAAATTTCATGGAACTTCAGGGGGCTTGGTACCCAGAGTTGAATAAATAATGTAATTACGATATTTGTGCACAAGTGGCTGTCAGTTACTCGAAGTATTTGTGATAAGGGGAAGTGAACTGTTTTTGTCAGAAGTTTGGACCACTTTTAACCTCCCTCGGATGAGGGGAGGGTGAGGGAGTTACTTTGAAGAGGGTCACTTAATGAGATGAGTATATCTATCTTTCGAATTGACTTTCACGGGACAAAAGATTCAGTAAAAATTAAAAGTCACTTCTAATGCGGAAGGTAGTCGGAAAGCGTGTAGTCCGAAGAAGGTATTCATTAGATTTGCTAATGTAAAGTTATAAATAGGAGACACTGGATATCGCCGCATAAATATTTAGCAGAGTGGTTTTTTGAAAAGCATCTCGTAAGTGAATATGTGTCGTACTTGCGTTGGATAACAAAAAGTGGGGTCTTCATCAGCCACAGTGATATGCAGGGACATTTTGAATGGCTGTCAATCGCACGTCTGACAGTGTTTGGGGGTGGGACGATGCATTGTTTATGCTTTTGAATGGCCGCCCCGGCTCATAACTGGCTGCAGTGTGGCGGTTATTACCTGTCTAGGCTGAAAGGGCACATCCAATATACATTATAAGGGCCGGATGCGCCGATGCCTGCCAGTGTGAATCCTAATATGGAGACAACGATGTTACAGTGTAATGATGTTCCAGTCTCCCTAACACGCACTCACGCATGGGCACACACACATACACACGCACCCCCCCCCCCCACCCCGCACCCCCCCTTCCCGCACCGCCCCTCCCCCACACACAACCAGGAACAAATATACACCAGGAAGATAGCATGAAGATCAAAGGCAGATGCAAGAGTAGATTGCCAATAAACAGAGGTCAACGCACAGTTCAAATGAAAGTTTATATCTGGTTGGAATTGATCAGCGTCCCCTTCCAAATTGTGTGGAGTGCAATTATTTGTAGGTGTAATTATTAGAATGGTCTCTGACAGTCACCTAAAATGCAACTAAAACACATCGTTGTAGGTGTATTTTGCAGACACTACGACTGGCAACTATAGCGACGTAAGCCGGCGAAAAGCCCACGACCGTTGTGGCCGTGCAACGGCGGCATCTCTACTGAGTCAGAGGAACACTCGCTGGACGCTAGTTCAGTTCCTGTAGCACTCCTCATTTTGCAAGGCAGGGATTAATACTTGTGTAAGGCCTTCCTGTCTTTTATATAACTAATAGTAAAACACTTCCAGATCTGATTGTTACAGCACTGATTTACATTTGTATTAGTACGCTGCGCAGCAACATTGAAGGATCACTGCCGGAAGGAGTGGCCGAGCGGTTCTAGGTGCTACAGTCTGAAACCGAGCGACTGCTACGGTCGCAGGTTCGAATCCTGCCTCGGGCTTGGGCGTGTGTGATGTCCTTAGGTTAGTTAGTTTTAAGTAGTTCTAAGTTCTAGGGAACTGATGACCTCAGATGTTAAGTCCCATGGTGCTCAGAGCCATTTGAACCGTTTTAAAGGATCACTTTTCCTAAAGGCTGCATTTGTCTCCCACTGCCACGTAGAAGTTTTAAATTTGGCTCATAGGTTTTTAAAACCTTCCTCTGTTTTCTTTTTCCGCCAGAACAGGCCATGATGGCCCAACAGTACCGACCGACCACCGTGTCATCCACAGCCCACAGGCGTCGTTTAATCCGGATATGAATAGGCACGAGGTCATCACACCGCTCTCCCGGCCGTAAGTCACTTTACGAGACCGAAGCCGCTGCTTCTCAGTCAAGTTGCTCCTCAGTTTGCCTCATAAGGGCTGGTTTCACCCCTGTTGCCAACAGCGCTCTGCAGACCGGATGGTCACCCATCCCAGTGCTAGCCCAGCCCGACAGCGATTAACTTCGGTGATCTGACGTGAACCGGTGTTACCACTGCGTGATGATCTGTGACGTCACCCTCTGGTTCAAACAAGCGAAAGAAAGGCCAGAACTCGGAAGTTCATGTCAGGTGTAGGGTGGGTTAGTGATGTCACATTGGCAGCAAACTTCACCTCAATTCCGCCCAACGCCACCATGGATTCGTCACACGATGGGAAGGTCGTAATACCCCATCTTATCCACATTTCACGACATATTTTGATGCCTCCTCAATGGAGGTCATAACCGCGACGCCCAGCGTTGAAATCACACTGATGTCTTCTGAGTGGCCGATAAAACATTTCGGTCACATCGCCGATCGAAACCACCGCGCAAAATCCTCAGGACGTGGCATAGGGGCTGTCAACGAAACCATGCCTTTCCTCGGGGTGTCGATTTCCACACATTTCGCAGTCGAAAACGACAGTTTGCAGCATAATGAGCAACTGGATGCGACATTGACACATTTATGGGTACAACGACAAACGGTCCTCAGTTTGTTAACACGAACTGTGCCTTCCGACCACTTGTGGTGAGCACTTTAAAAATGTACCTGCACGAAGACAACGTGTGATGGAGTTCTAAGCGCTTGTAGTCTGACCCTTCCTTTCTGGATGGCTACTGCTCGGCGGATGAGCAGCACTGTAGCCTGCCTACAGGCACCCAGGTCTCCTGTCGCACTGGGCTCTTTAGAGGTACATCTCTAAAGTGCTTAACAAATGCGGGCGGGTTGCACCGACGGTGTTGCAGCGACGACTTGTCTTAGAGGGACACTTTCCAATTTTATTCAGACGCGTGTGAATTTTTTACCACTCTGCGGTCACACAACAGGAGGACACGAAACATGAGGGTTGAAAATGCGTACACACTATTTGCTGCTTTGGAGTACGTTCAAATTTCGTCGAATGGGTTTAAACACTGCCTGGTGTTTTCATCCTGCACTCCAGAGCAAAAAATATGGTCTCACTGCACTCCATGGAGGTTCTGTCACGTTCAGTGATGTTGCTGGCCCACGATAGGTCTAACCGTCAACGGGATATCATCAGTTTCAAAGGTCGTCAGAAACGTCGCCCTGTTGCACATCGCAATGCGAGCTGTCGTCTTCGACAGGGAACTGCTTGGAAATCAACGCCCCTGGGTAAGGGGTGGTGCACGTGAAGTCTTTGATTCCACCCCATAAGGTTTTTTCGTGTCGATTCTTATCGGTGGTGTATCTGAAATGTTTTCCTCTACCACCCATAAGAAACACTCGTGATTTGCATGCTGGCTGTCGCGAGTCTGACCTCCGTTTCTGATGCGTCAAAAGAAGGGGTGAAATGTGGGTCAGACGGAGTGAGGGACGCAACGCGGCGTTGGGCAGAGCTGTGCTGAAAAGTGGTGCCAGTGTGACGTCATTAACCCGCCTGAAACCTCAAATGAACTTCTTAGCTCTGATCTTTTTTCATGTGGCGACACCTTCTTCTATGCAGCTCCAACAATACGGAGGCTGGCGTCGCTGGGTCCATGTTTTGTACCAATACAGAGGAAGGATGTAGGCACCTTTGAGAAAAATTCCAGAATTATGCGTCGAAATGGCAAACAAATACGGCGTTCCAAAAAAAGTGATCCTTTAATTGTATTATGCAATGTAGGAATGTAGCTTAGTTCAGTAATACTGTGACACCCCTCCCGTTGCTTGTCCAATTTTTGCGTGTCATCGCCCCTGGCAAACAACTTAAAGAGAAATTGTGAGTGGAACAGTACGCGAAAATGGATAACGCTAGATTTAAATGTGGCCGTCACCCCTAATTAATCTGTGTTGACGATAAATCACACCAATTTTTACTTCCCAACATGAACGATCAGGAACACGTAGGGTGTTCAATGACATCAAACACATACACAAAAATAAAATAAAGTAAAAGGGTGAATTCAGGATCAAGTACTGAAAGTAAAGGCTCCACTGAATCACAATAATTTTATTATAACCTTCAGATCAATGCTGAATAAAACACAATGAACAATTTACAACTGTGTTACAATCGGTCCACAACGCGATCTCTTATAACATATATACGAAGAACCACTACACTCCAAAGTACTGTGAAACCCCTGTGGAAACAACAATTGCAATTGATCCAACTATTTAGCGTTACTCCTAACACAGGCCGAAGCGGGAGCGATCTCACCGTAATAATCCTGTTGTAGTGGCGGTCTCAGACGGCGACGGCGCGGCCGTGCGATCGGCGTGTGGCGTCTCGGAAAGTACAATCGTACAGTATTCGAACACCAGACTGCTGTCCGTAAACTTCTCTAATTGCGACAATGTTTCCGTCAGCAATGAGCTGGCGCGGCTAACGTCCTCTCAGAACGAGAGACCAAGAGGGGACACGACTTGGCTAACGTCCTCTCAGTACGAGAGCCAAGAACTGAAGACCTCGACCGAGAGTCCAGCAAGATCGCTCTTCACCTTTGTCTTCTCACCTCAACTTTTACCGAGCGAATCACGTCAGTAGAAGCTCTCAAAATACCCAGTTTTCCAGTGCCAACCAACGTACGGCCTGGGAATAGAACACTTTTCCACAATTCTATAGTTTCTACAAAATTTCACTAGCAAACTCCGCCCTCGCCGGCTGGGAAGAACCACAGCTGTCGGCAATAACACGTTTACTGGAAGTTTTCAACCTAGAGACCACTCCAGATTCCCCGTCGTAGCGAACACAGACTCTTGCATTGAAAGTTTGTTATTCGGAACTCCTGGCCTGCCCCACTTCAGTTACTCGAAGGCGTAAAATTAGTGGGACATAGGCGAGAGCACGCACAGGAAAAACACTGCTCTGTTTTGGTAAACACTTGCAGCCGCGCATCCCTCAGAGGTTGGCGGCTGCTGTGGCCGCTCTAAACGGATTACAGAAATCCCTGAGTTCACCATTCATACCGTCCTGCTGTGGCCTTCGGCCGTTAGGCAGGGACGTAGCCGAGCTCTGTCTTACGTTCTGCCTTTCCGCAAAATCTTATAATTACAAAATCGCGGAATTCTCGCGTGCCAATGCGTTTACACATAGATTTCCTACACCGTAATTTAGAGTATTACTCCAACAAAACCTAAAGTGTCACGTTAAATGGACTCATGAAAGGTGCAAGGCCGTTGCCACCTTACAGTAGATGAGAATAGGCAATGCAGTATGATACTCGATGATCATTCCAATCCAACATTAAACGTACGGTTCAAGATGGGGGACAGATGGCTTTCTTAGGGAAGACTTTATTTATCTTTTTCTTTCTGCAGTACTTTCTGTGGTTTACTTTGTAGGGTTTTACTTGGCTATTAAATATAATTTTCTTTTTTCATACATTTCTAATACACATGATGAACTGGAATTTCATCGACAGCCCTCGAGAGCCTGTAAAGCAGGGGTAGCCACGCAAGCCAAACGGCTCGCGAACCTGGTGTGCAGGCCTTGGCCTGTTGGCATTCGTTGCCCCTCCTCGGAAGTATTCGTTACACTTCATTTACTATCGCGGTATGGTATTTTTCTGTTGCCACATCTCTCTTCAGTTCGGCAGAATCGTCACGTCACGCTGTTCACCCTAAGTTATTTGTTCGTGGTACGAAGGACGTTCACAGGTCCAGTGGTTGTTTGCTTAAAAAGAGGCAGTCTAGCAATCTATCGTCAGAAGCCTTTAAAAATGAGTGGGGATGACGGAAGAGAGGGATGAGTATTTCAATATCTACTAGGTAGTCCCGTAATCTACGGATATTGTAACTTTGCTATGAAACGATATTACAATACCATGCAGAAAAAATTTTAACAGCTACTTGACAGTGAAAGAGCAAAAGGTACGAATAGAAAAAAATTCTGAAGTCGCACTCATTATTCCAATGTCAGTTGCAATAGCTTCCGAAGAAATTCTACGAAGAGTAGATGTAGTCAAGTCACGTAATTGGAACGATTTTTCGATTTAAAACCCGTCATTGCTGAATTTATGAAGGAAAAAGGGGAGCAGGAACAAACATTAGAACATCCGGAATGTACTGCAGGCCTAGAATTTTAAGTGGGCTTGACTGGACATTGCTCACAGTAAGACACTGCAAACGTCAGTTTCTCTAAGTTCATTGCCGTTAAAGAATACTCAAGATTTGAAGAATACATTGTGGCTATGAAAGAATTACAAGGATAGTTCTCCTAACGTTCTGAGGACACTGCCAACCTTATATCTGTTTTTGAGCTGTTTTCGACAGCGTTTGCCGTTTCAGTCGAAGGCGTCCCTCTGTGTGTGTAGACGTTCATCTGCAACGCAATTACAATTTAGCGAAGAACAGGGAATCAGTGATCATAAGGCCGTTGCAGCATCCCTGAATATGGAAGTAAATAGGAATATAAAAAAGAGAGGAAAGTTTATCTATTTAGCAAGAGTAATAGAAGGCAGATTTCAGACTACCAAACAGATCAAAACGAAAATTTCTGTTCCGACACTGACAACGTTGAGTGTTTATGGAAAAAGTTCAAGGCAATCGTAAAATGCGTTTTAGACTGCTACGCGCCGAGTAAAACTGTGAGGGACGGAAAAAACACACCGTGGTTCAACAACAAAGTTAGCAAACTACTGCGAAATCAAAGAGAGCTTCACCTCAAGTTTAAACGCAGCCAAAACCTCTCAGACAAACAGAAGCTAAACGATGTCAAAGTTAGCGTAAAGAGGGCTATGCGTGAAGCGTTCAGTGAATTCGAAAGTAAAATTCTATGTACCGACTTGACAGAAAATCCTAGGAAGTTCTGGTCTTACGTTAAAGCAGTAAGTGGCTCGAAACAGCATATCCAGACACTCTGCGCTGATGATGGCATTGAAACAGAGGATGACATGCGTAAACACCTTTTTCCAAAGCTGTTTCACAGAGGAAGACCGCACTGCAGTTCCTTCTCTAAATCCTCGCACAAACGAAAAAATGGCTGGCATCGAAATAAGTGTCCGAGGAATAGAAAAGCAGCAGAAATCAGTCAACAGAGGAAAGTCCACTGGACCTGACGGGATGCCAATTTGATTCTACACAGAGTACGCGAAAGAACTTGCCCCCCTTCTAACAGCCGTGTACCTCAAGTCTCTAGAGCAACGGAAGGTTCCAAATGATTGGAAAAAAGCACAGGTAGTGCCAGTCTTCAAGAAGGGTCGTCGAGAAGATGCGCAACACTATAGACCTACGTCTCTTACATCGATCTGGTGTAGAATTTTAGAACATGTATTTTTGCTCGCGTATCATGTCATTTCTGGAAACCCAGAATCTATTCTGTAGGAATCAACTTGGATGCCGGAAACAGTGATCGTGTGAGACCCTACTCGCTTTATTTGTTCATGAGACCCAGAAAATATTAGATAAGGGCTCCCAGGTAGATGCCATTTTCCTTGGCTTCTGGAAGGCGTTTGATACAGTTCCGCACTGTCACCTGATAAACAAAGTAAGAGCCTACGGAATATCAGACCAGCTGTGTGGCTGGATTGAAGAGTTTTTAGCAAACAGAACAATGGAGAGACGTCTACAGACGTTAAAGTAACCTCTGGCGTGCCGCAGGGGAGTGTTTGGGAGCATTGCTTTTCACAATATATACAAATGACTTAGTAGATAGTGTCGGAAGTTCCATGCGGCTTTTCGCGGATGATGGTGTAGTATACAGAGAAGTTGCACCATTAGAAAATTGCAGCGAAATGCAGGAAGATCTGTAGCGGATAGGCACTTGGTGCAGGGAGTGGCAACTGACTCTTAACATAGACAAACGTAATGTATTGCGAATAGATAGAAAGAAGGATCCTTTATTGTATGATTATAAGATAGTGGAACAAACACTGGTAGCAGTTACTTCTGTAAAATATCTGGGAGTATGCATGCGGAACGATTTGAAGTGGAATGATCATATAAAATTAATTGTTGGTACGGCGGGTTCAAATGGTTCACATGGCACTGGGCGTTATGGGACTCAACTTCTGAGGTCACCAGTCCGCTAGAACTTAGAACTACTTAAACCTAATTAACCTAAGGACATCACACACATCAATGTCCGAGGCAGGATTCGAACCTGCGATCGTAGCGGTCACCCGGTTCCAGACTGTAGAGCCTAGAACCGCTCGGCCACCGCTGCCGGCCGTAAGACGGGTGCCAGGTTGAGATTCATTGGGAGAGTCCTTAAAAAACTTAGTCCATCAACAAAGTAGGTGTTTTACAAAACACTCGTTCGGCCTATACTTGAGTATTGCTCATCAGTGGGGGATCCGTACTAGGTCGGGTTGACAGAGGAGATAGAGAAGATCCCGAAAAGAGCGGCGCGTTTTGTCACAGGGTTATTTGGTAAGCGCTATAGCGTAACGGAGATGTTTAGCAAACTCAAGTGGCAGACTCTGCAAGGGAGGCGCTCTGCATCGCGGTGTAGCCTGCTGTCCACGGTTCGAGAGGGTGCGTTTCTGGATGAGGTATCGAATATATTGCTTCCCCCTACTTATACCTCCTGAGGAGATCACGAATGTAAAATTAGAGAGATTCGAGTGCGCACGGAGGCTTTCCGGCAGTCGTTCTTCCCGCGAACCATACGCGACTGGAACAGGAAAGGACAGTGGCACGTAAAGTACCCCCGCCACACCCCTTTGGGTGTCTTGCGGAGTATAAATTCAGATGTAGATGTAGATGTAGAGAATAATTCGTTTACATTAAAATTGTCCAGGATGTCTGTATTCTTTTCCTCAGGCAGTATCTCCATAATGAGGTTCCAAAAACACAACATTTTTTCAACCAATATGCACGTGAAACACCTTCTTCAAATATAAAACTAAATAAGTTACCACAATACGGCAACCCGAGTGCGAAAACGTGTGGAATTTATGTATGTCGACAGTTTGTACGAAATGATAACTATCTTAAGTCTCCAGCACAGCTAAAACAATTAACTTGATTGACATTTAAATGCAGTGCATTCGCAGTTTCCTCCTTCTTGCGCTCAGACAACTAAGCGGAACACAGTGCCACACATGTCAGGGGACAGTTCGGATCCGAATTCTTGGCCGCCCCTGATGTAGAGTGTATTTTGAGGTACATATTGAGCATACGAACTCACCATCAGGAGGGCCAACCAACGACACTGCAGAGAGTCGAATTTGTAAGAATTAAAACCAGTCGATAGGCATCCCCTTCAGCAGCAATCTTTAATGTATACGGTAAAGGCTGGCAGACGAAAAGCCTTGCAATGAGCGTGACAGAATTTTGGATCTTACATGCTGTTGAACGTGTCGGCATCTATCACTACATGGGAGAGCCCACCAGACGCAACGCTGGCGGAACTGAAGACGATACAACTTTCGTCTGCTACCTAACTAGTGGCTTAGCTACAGGCATTAATACCAACAGTTTCAAGCCCTGTTGATGAAAGTCATAAATTATTGTACACAATTTGTCCCTTAAGACGTCTTCTATAAGCCTTCGAAGATTGTTACACAGATGGGCTCATCATTGTTTATATGACATTCTAGTTGAGTTTGGAGAAGATTCACTGTAATGTTGAACAGAATGAGTCAAAGGAGAAGCAATAAATGAAATTCAAATGAAGCAACTACACCTAAATTGCGATAAAGCGGTACAAGGCATGCGAAATAAGAATAATTGTGTTTCTAATTGTATAGGAGGGACAAGCACATTCTTTGTGTTACTCCACATTACATAAATGATTTCGTTGGAGAATGCACACCAGCCGACTCCCTGGAAGATCGTAAACAAATCTGAACAAACTATCTGGACACCCCAATGAAATGCGGAACTGCCCACAAGATATCACAACAGGAGGATCCGCCAGTGTAAAGGATGACGTGGAGTACTTTGTTGTCAGCAGAGCCACAGTAACAGCAGAACGGATTGCTTAGAAGAGATACGTGACTTCGACGTGGGCTAGTAATTGCATATCTCCTGAGGCAAATCGATCTGGAACATTTCAACCCTCTCAAGCTGTCCGAGTATACTGCTGATGATGCGATTATGAAGCGATAACGCGAAGGAAGAGCCACAGCCATTACAAGACAAGGCAGACCTCATGTAATGACACAAGAGAACCGTCGCACATTGCGGAGGATGGTTGTATAAAAGCGGTGGAATCAGTGGAAGGAACCACTCCTGAGTTCCAGGGTATGACCAACAGTCCACCGAACATAATGACTGCCGGCCGTTGTGGCCGAGCCGTTCAACGCGCTTGTTATGGTACTTGAATTACGTAACCATTACGGCACCTCACCTCAACCTCTCGACACCAGCAATATCCTACTGTGTTTCTGTAAAACAGTTAACATATTTCTGTGACAACAATCAGATTTTATTTTATTAATGTAGACGTACTTCGATACATCCATATATATATATATATATATATATATATATATATATATATATATATATATATATATATATATTGCAATGATATTATTCTTATGTGTATTCTTTCTTTTGTCACTATGATCATTGACGTACTTGTAACTCTGATTTTTGGAAACGTAAGCGGTTATTAGAGAATCAAGCTTTGGTCGTCATGTTAAAAAGACGCAAATTGTAGTCGGTTTATGAAATGTGAACTTTAACAGTGAGGAAGATATTTTCAAGTATGTTTTATATTGTGAAGTGATGTTTTTGAACGAGTTACGTGATATTGCAACAAAAGTAATAAAAAAGAAGTGTAACTAAAATTCGGAGTGCTGATTACTTTTTTACATCACCATTGTCCTAACTTGCGATAGTTTAATCGTCAAGAATGGATTATGAAACAAATCTATAAAACTTTTGAATATCGCAGAATAACACCTAGGCCTCTTTACATCTGAGCTTGGAATCATCACTACCTAGATTTTCGACGATTGAGCCATGAGTTCACAACGAGACCAGCGTGGGAAACACGAAAAGATGAGTGCCTAGTTTATCCATTATTTCAAGAAATGACTTTAATAACTGTGCTCCAGTGACACTTGCCACATAATATAATTTTGTTGTTGCCCGAAAATTCAGTATTTAGCTGCGTGAGCAAAACTAAAATCATAATTAATTTTAGACCTTTGTTGTGGTAGGGTTGTTAGACGCTTCAGCCTGGAACCGCGCTACCACTACGGTCACAGGTTCGAATCCAGCCTCGGGCTTGGATGTGTGTGATGTCCCTAGGTTAGTTAGGCTTAAGCAGTTCTAAGTTCTATGGGACTGATGACCTCAGATGTCAAGTCCCATAGTGCTCAGAGCCATTTGAACCATTTGAACATAATGACTGTGCGTTGTTTGAGCCCCACTGTACAATTACTGATTAAGATTAATTATTAAAATTCTGTTTCTGTTGATTTGAAGAACATATACTTCGCTCCTCGTAGCAGGACACTGAGCAAACAGGATGAAAAATTCAGAAATGTTGATTGATGAAAATACACTCTTGGAAATGGAAAAAAGAACACATTGACACCGGTATGTCAGACCCACCATACTTGCTCCGGACACTGCGAGACGGCTGTACAAGCAATGATCACACGCACGGCACAGCGGACACACCAGGAATCGCGGTGTTGGCCGTCGAATGGCGCTAGCTGCGCAGCATTTGTGCACCGCCGCAGTCAGTGTCAGCCAGTTTGCCGTGGCATACGGAGCTCCATCGCAGTCTTTAACACTGGTAGCATGCCGCGACAGCGTGGACGTGAACCGTATGTGCAGTTGACTGACTTTGAGCGAGGGCGTATAGTGGGCATGCGGGAGGCCGGGTGGACGTACCGCCGAATTGCTCAACACGTGGGGCGTGAGGTCTCCACAGTACATCGATGTTGTCGCCAGTGGTCGGCGGAAGGTGCACGTGCCCGTCGACCTGGGACCGGACCGGAGCGACGCACGGATGCACGCCAAGACCGTAGGATCCTACGCAGTGCCGTAGGGGACCGCACCGCCACTTCCCAGCAAATTAGGGACACTGTTGCTCCTGGGGTATCGGCGAGGACCATTCGCAACCGTCTCCATGAAGCTGGGCTACGGTCCCGCACACCGTTAGGCGGTCTTCCGCTCACGCCCTAACATCGTGCAGCCCGCCTCCAGTGGTGTCGCGACAGGCGTGAATGGAGGGACGAATGGAGACGTGTCGTCTTCAGCGATGAGAGTCGCTTCTGCCTTGGTGCCAATGATGGTCATATGCGTGTTTGTCGCCGTGCAGGTGAGCGCCACAATCAGGACTGCATACGACCGAGGCACACAGGGCCAACACCCGGCATCATGGTGTGGGGAGCGATCTCCTACACTGGCCGTACACCTCTGGTGATCGTCGAGGGGACACTGAATAGTGCACGGTACATCCAAACCGTCATCGAACCCATCTTTCTACCATTCCTAGACCGGCAAGGGAACTTGCTGTTCCAACAGGAAAATGCACGTCCGCATGTATCCCGTGCCACCCAACGTGCTCTAGAAGGTGTAAGTCAACTACTCTGGCCAGCAAGATCTCCGGATCTGTCCCCCATTGAGCATGTTTGGGACTGGATGAAGCGTCGTCTCACGCGGTCTGCACGTCCAGCACGAACGCTGGTCCAACTGAGGCGCCAGGTGGAAATGGCATGGCAAGCCGTTCCACAGGACTACATCCAGCATCTCTACGATCGTCTCCATGGGAGAATAGCATCCTGCATTGCTGCGAAAGGTGGATATACACTGTACTAGTGCCGACATTGTGCATGCTCTGTTGCCTGAGTCTATGTGCCTGTGGTTCTGTCAGTGTGATCATGTGATGTATCTGACCCCAGGAATGTGTCAATAAAGTTTCCCCCTCCTGGGACAATGAATTCACGGTGTTCTTATTTCAATTTCCAGTAGTGTAATTGGTGCTTGACTGGTAAAACTGTTCTTCATTGTCTTTCTTGGTTCGCTCCTAGGGGTCTTCTTTCTCGCTTTCCTGCAGAATATTGGCAAAATATTAGGATTTACAGGAGTTTGCGGGTTTGCTCTTATTGTATCAATTTTAATCAAAACAACGAACACCTTTCAGTTTTCACTTTGTAGATATATTCCTGAAATCATTACACAAATTGTAAATAACACTTACATAACTCTTTTGCTTTGTGGTTCACATTTATAAAAAGTTACTTTTGAGCATTGTTCTTTAGACACAATGGGCAACATTCGGCCCAACTTTGACAACATGCGGACATACATAATTTCTCTCGGCAAATTGTTCGGCAGCAACAAATTTACTGTACCCATTGACATTTCATAGACTGTTAAATACAAAGATAATAACACACTGGACGAAGATTACTAAATTTCTCCATGCTTATATACCTCTCTCACATCAACATTCATCAAAATAATGAAGAATTTTTTTTTCAAAGGAATATTTACAAAATTTATGACAAGTAAAGAAGGTTATTACAAAATGCGCGATAAAACATCTTGTATCGGAAATAAGACTTGGTACTTAGAACAAGATGTAGTCAGACCAGTTTCATTACAGTAGGGAGTTGAAAAGAATGGGCTACAATGATTGACTAGCTCATCATAAGTCACACGTTTCTGTGGTCAGTGTCAAGCGATTCTTAAGATAATGTAGAGAGTGACACCACGGGACAGTGGATGACTGCAAACGAGTGATATGGAATGGTGAATCACGCCACTATACTTTGTCGCAGTCCGATGGTAGGGTCTGAGTTTGAGGAATTTCTGGGTAACGTTACCTACCAACATGTTCAGTGGCAAGCGTGAAGTGTGGAGGCGGAGAAGGTGGAGTTGCAATATGGATGCGGTTTTCGTGGTTTGGTTGTAGTTCCTGTGACTCGATTAGAGAAATTCTAAACGTGGAAGGATATTACGCCACTTAAACCGACTGTCACATTTTTCGTATCCCAGGAGGGCTACATGAAAAGAACGTGTCCCTGTTAGTGGATGAAATAAATACTGATAGGCTATCGGGATGTCCTATTGTTATTTTACCCAGTATCAGACCATGGGGAGGTATAGACTACCACCCTACATGCACGTATCCACTGATTTGAAAAAAGTACTGGGGGAAAGCGGTAGAAATCGCAACGCAAAAATAAAAGATTTACGAAGTACCACAAAGATACATATTCTGCAATGAACAGAGAACAACGTACTCTTAAGCGAGTACAGCCTTCACTGATATAGACACATTCGCAGAATGAGCATATAGAAATTGCATTCACCTAAAGCTATAAAAGTTTAACTGAGAACGTTTCGGAAAGAGAATACTGAACGACGAGAACTAGGTTTCGGCAACAGAATGTGTGTTGGCAGAATTCGGTGAACCTTGAAGCACGGCAGGCGCTGCTGGTCTCCCGCATCGTCGAGAAATACTCGTTATCGCCAAATAACCGAAACGGCAGTCGAATCTGAGCGTCATTATTAGACTGCGCCCGAAGTCACGGACAGGCGGTAGTGGGCGAGGCAGCAGCTGGTGGACTTTCCAAGAAGAAGTTCCAGAATGGGCCGGAGCGGCGATGCTGAGGACCTTTGTTAGGTGGTCAGCACCTCACACTAGTGTGTCTGCGACTGAAAAAAAGTAGTTCCGGTGCCAACTTGCCGTGCGGTCAAGTAGTTGGCTGTCGCCTGCTGGGCCACAGACCTTACCGCTTCCTTTCTGCCCGGGAAGTTCCCTAACCTTGCGCACCCTCGGCTTATGGGTTGGCAGGGTGCTCTGTCTTCGTGCGCACCTCAAGACGAAGAAGACGCTCCTTTTAAACTTGAATCTTTTTAACGGCTGTCGCTATTTTGAACAATTTTTTAACTCCTGTCAAAATGACGATAGCCGAGATGTGTTAACAGGTCTCGATTCTTCTCTACAAAGGGAATTATTATTACAAGATTTCTTTCGTTTCTGCAATTACTTAGATGCTTAAATTTGTTGATGAATCTTTATACATTTCGAAATAAAACTGATATGCAAATTGTGGATGGAGCAGCATTCTGTTCCTCGTTTAATGAACCCGAATGTGTTTACTTGATTACATATTCATTAATTACTCTCGACTCATCCTTTGTGTCCTTGGTTCCCGGGAACGAATTCAACATTTGCTTGAAATTTTTAATAGTCTTCATCAAAATATCAGCTTCACTTGTGGAGTAGAAAATAACAATAGTCAGCTTAATTAGTTGACCTGTGTGTTGCTACTGACAATAACAGACATTCTTTCGGTATTTTCGACTTTCTTTCGGTATTTTTCGAAAAGCAGCTAATACAAATCAAATTGTGTCTGCTAGTCAGTGCACCCTCATTCCCATAAAGAAGCATTTTTCCTTTCAGCTATTCATCGTGCAGCTTCTATACCTTTGTCGTCCACCAGTCTCTATGAAGAGATGAATATAATGAAAACTATTGCAGTTAACAAAGGCTATAATCCCTCGATAGTGGACAACACTTTCAAAGTTAAAACTGACGCTAAAGTGACCATTTTAGGCAACAGTGCTGTTTCTGACACTAACGGGCCCAAATTTGTTTTAACGATATTTCTAGGCCTTATATCTTGTAATATTCGTCATCTTCTTATTAAAAATACGGATGCAAAGTCACCTTTTTCACTAACAATAATTTGCAAAAAAAAAAACCCTTTTCACAATCTCAAGTCCACAGCTGCCCCTATACACAATTCAGGAGTGTATAAAACCACTTGTGATACGTGTCCCTTTATTATATAGATCAAACTTTAAGATATTTTATTGCCAGGTGCATTCATTGGAAAAAAGAGGCACTAATATACATAATTTCACTTTTACTGATCATCTGTCAATTTCCGTTCACAAGCCGGAAAGCGTTGAGGAAATTTCTGTTTTACATAGAGAAAAGAAATTTATAGGCTTGACGTACTCGAAGAGCTGGGGATTTTCAAGAATATACCCAAGAACGATTGCCGCATCGTTTTAATCCACTACTCGCGGAATTTTGATTCCTCTATTTGTTACCATATTTTTCTGCCTCTAGTTCCCAAAGATCATTTTCTTCGAATCTCTTTTATGTGTACTACCATAGTTACCTTCATGTAGATATTTTTTGGATTGTACAGCTGTTTGCATAAATTTTCTATATTAATCTGCCTCTCACATAATAGTAATTTCTGTACAACCTAAAGACGGCTCTTATAGTTCATGCGCTTGACTACTCCGTATTTTCAAAAATACATATGCTCTCCTCCTTGGTAATTTATTATTGTAATTAAATATCTTTTTCAGTTATTTCTGTTATAAAGTTTCAAATGGGCACACGTCAGTGTCCGCGAGCAGTAGGCGGTGCAACTTGTATTGTTTTCGTGTCAGCAGCGTAAGCCACTGGGCCGATCAGTCTGATGCTGTTCCTATAGGCTCAAAATAAAATAATGGCTCACCTGAATAAAAACATATTGTATGTTTTCAAACATAGGAATTACGTTCCAAGGGCTGGAACGTGTTTTGTTTTATTCCTGACTGGAGCAAAGCTGCTCTAAATTCTGACCATTGCTTTCTCACAATGTAACGGTTTGTAGGTAACTTTTGGACGTCATGACAGTTGTCATCTTGGTTCACGTATTTTTTGACATACTGAATTTTCTGTGTATTGTTTTATAGGGTTTCTCAAAATTTCATTCTAATTAAGATACCTTTATAGGTGTCGAAACAGTTATCTGGCTGTATAATTCCTTTGTTTGGAAACACGCAATATATTTTTTTATTCAAGTGAGTCATTATTTTGAAATATATCTAGAGTAACGCATGTATTTAAAATGTTTAACACTATCCTATATTTTATTGTTAAAAATGGATACTTAACATTGCTTACTTGCAAACTTATTGCACGTAATGGGTTAGCATTGATTTACTATTACTTACTTGCTGGACGAATTAACGTAGTTTTACTGAGAAATCTCCCAATCACAGAAATTTATAAGGACCGAATTGTTTCAGCTTTTAATACTATGATTTACACTAACAATTATTGCAATAATAAATTATAAGAACCTCAAACATAACTCTACGACTGAGCACGGAATAAAATTAGTTTGAGTGGCCACCTTGCTGCAGCAGGTAAACTATGTTAACGATGGCAGTAAACATTTCAGCCGTCGCCTTTTCATGTAAATTCACGTAAGCTATGGTAAGGGACACAATGTTTTCTAGTGCTTAAGTAAATATTCACGTTTACCTGAGTAGCAACAACTTTTGAAGAGCATTTTCTTTCAAGTACGTAGTCCGGATTTTTATCTAAGCCGTCGTTAGCATCATCCACAGATATGTACAAATCGCCCCTGAAAAGCATTCTCCTGACACGAACACAGCATGCTTTACTACTAATGGCAACCATGTTTTTGGTACTTACCACAGTTTACATGCACACATCCTGACAATGTTGTCGTTAGCAAGAATCTGAAATTTGAATTAGAGCTGCCATATCTCTGTTCATTATGGAACCAACAACTAATACGATAGCACATCATTTTCCATGTTTAACATGCCATAAATCAGTTTCTCATCGACTGTCTCTTACCATTATTTACAACTGAGATCGACTTATCCTGTTTGCCTGTCAGTTGTCGGTAATCACTGTTGTAGTCAATGTACACGGTTCGGTTGACAATGGCAGTTACATCTACATGTATACTCCGCAAACGATCTTGCGATTTGTGCCGGAGGGTACTTCGAACACTTTTGTCACTTTCCCCTTTTCCTGTTCCAATAACGAGTGGTTCGTGGGAAGAACGATTGCTGGTAAGCCTCTGTGTGGACTCGAATCTCTCTAAATTTATCTTCATGTTCTTTCCACGAGATAAACGCAGGAGGTAACTATATATTTGTTGACTCTTCCAGGACCATACGCTCTCGGGAAACGACACTATAATGCGCAACGCCTCCCTTCCAGCGCCTACCACTGGAGTTGATTGATCATCTCCGTGTCGCGTTTGTGCTTACTAAATAACCTGTGGCGAAACGTGCTGCTCTTCTTTAGATTTTCTCTATTTTCCATCTCCATTCTGTCTTGTACTTATCCCGTTCTGACGAGCGACACTCAAATATTGGTTGAACGATAGTATTGCAAGCACTTACTCTGTAGACGGACTACATGTCGTACTTAGAATGAATCTCAGTCTAGTATATGCCTTTCCTCCTATTAGTATTATGTGGTCGTTCCACTGAAAATTGCTCATTACACATACTGCAAGATGTTTTATGAAAGTAACTGTTTCCAGTGATTGTTTTGCAAACGTGTAATCATATTGTAAGGGGCCTTTTTCGCATATATACGCAATACGTTTCTTCGTTTATACGCTGAGGGTCAGTTGCCATCGATCCTCTGCGAGCCTTTCTGCATTTTGTTACTGTTTTCTAACGCTGCGACTTCTCTGTACACATCATCATCCGCGAAAAGCCCCATGAAACTTTCGACATTGTGTATTTTGTGAAAGGTAATGGTCCTATAACACTCCATTGGGGTATTCCCGAAGATACTGTTAGGGATGAATACTTCTCTCTGGTCAGAATGACATGCTGTGTTCTGTATGCTAGATGCTCTTCAACTTTGTCACACAGTTTGTGTTATATTCCGCACGATCGTATTTTGTTCTTCATACGGCAATGAGAAACGGTGTCCAACGTCTTAAACAAGTCAAGGAACAGGGCATCTATCCGTGTGCCGGTATCTACTGCCTTCCGGGTCTCGTGGACGGAGACAGTAAGATAGGTTTCAGATGATCTTTGTGTTCATTCCTACAAAGGCGGTTATCAGTCTCCAGAAATATCGTGATACGCGATCATAAAACGTGTTCTAATATTGTAAAACAGAGACTTTGGTCTATGGTTATGGCCGTCTGTTCGACTACCCTTCTTGAAAACGGGAATGAACTGGACTTTTTCAAATCATCAGGAAAACATAGCTGCTTCATAGACCTACGTTACTGCTAGAAGAGGGGAAAAGTCTTCAGCGGTTTCCCGCCAGGTACCATCTGTTGCTTTTATATGTCACCGTCATTTATTTCGATACCAGCCGTTTTGTGGTTCATGGGAAAGGAAACCGAATGGCTATGTCTTGTAAAGATCGTCCTGAAAAATTCCCATTAGCAGTTAGTCTTCAGATTTCGTAGTGTACCTCTCTAAGCTGTTGAGCCCTACGCCGTCCAGTTACACATAGGAAACATCCGACGTTGGAGCACGAATGCGGCACAGCGGTGAAACTGCAACAGTGATACGAGTCGATGAGAAACTGGTCGTTGCAGAAATAACTTTCACGTAGCCAGAGCAATCCGTGGCAGCGAAAAACATATATTTCAAATGTAACGTGCCGCTGCCGGAACTTGATTGTTAGATGTGGAAGAGTCACTCCGATGTACGTTAGTGCACGCCTAAACTTTGTTACTCCACATCTCACTGCTGACTGGAGAATGTGTAATGGTTGAAAAAGTTAGAGTAATCAATAAAAGATTAAAAAGCTAGGCAGTTGCACAGAAACGTTACGTACATTGACCCAGGTTTCCACATCTACTAGGGGGTCTTCATCAGAATGAACAGTTGCTAAGTCGTAAAACTACACTGCTAAAAAGCAATCGTCAGAATTTCGAGCAGCTGCTCAAAATTGAAACCTAGATCAATGTACGTAACGTTTATGTGCCACCGGTTGGCTGTTTAATCTTATACTGAAAATAATATAGTGTTGCTGAATAAGAAGTATGTTTAGAGCTGTAAGTTAGGGTAACCCAAGCGAAGAGAGAAGCAAGAGACGGAGAACATTTAGTGAACGAGTCCCAGTTCGATTAGAAACTTTGAAAGGAACACTTGGACAGTGCTGTTTGGGTGGAGTCTTGGTGCGGTCAAGAAGCCTTACTAACCGCTGCTGCTTCTAGGTGGTGTCTTCGTCAGTGTCTGAGACTCTAACAGCTGCGTGGCCCACACTCTGCCGCAGATAGCACATTGTCGCGGGTCTTCCTCTCCCGACGGTCGCAGACATGAGAACGCAATCGCACTCCGTCTGCCCTCCCTCCCTCCCCCCGCCTCTCCCAGAGTCAGTGCTGAGTATCTGGCTATTCCCCGGCTCCTACTTGATTCCACCAGCTCGCCTTAACCCTCTCCCGATTGTAATCCTCTGCTTTCGTAACACCATATAATCTTTGTCTGTACTGTACCACGACGAAATGCCCTGTGAGAAACTTGCATTATGGGCAGCCGATAAATATATCTTTTTTCAGACAGCCAATTAAATGTCTAGATTTTTTGTGTTCATTATGCTTACATGCAGTGTTTAAATTGATGTACTTACCAACCTCTCATTTCTACAGCTCTTCGTGTCATCTTTCTTTCGATATCGTATGCACAATGTGGTATAACTTAATTAGCATGTAATAAAATGCCTGGCGCCCATGTCATTGGAGTAATTGTATCATTCAGTTTACAAAGGATCTTACTCTTAAACCTTCATTTTTGAGGAATTGACAAAACCGTTGTGTATGTAATAATTTGAACAGTTTTCAAAAATACCAAAACAAAGATGATAGCAAGGCAGGTTCAGAGAATTCAGTAACCTTAGCCCACAAGTATCTCCTACTTTAGTAATCTTAAATTTGGAATAAAGCCCTTTCTTCAGTAAAATGAAAAATACAAGTAAAATGTGATACGATTTGATTTCAACTCATATGGTTTCTTATTATTTTCTCTGGATTTTCAAAAAGAACGTAGATCGACACCGATAGTGAACAAATTATTACTTTTTAAAGTATGAAGGTACATTGTATACGTGTGAAATTTAAATAAAATCAATCATTCATTACAAACTCCTTTCTGAGACACTGACCAAGAGAGTTCTGCATCATACAGAGATTTACATTCTTCAGCGAAATATCTAATTACCCCTTGTAACATTACAGGACATATTGGGACATATTGAAGTATTCGATACTGTAGACTTTTAGGGGATGTCGATACAGATATGCAAAATGTAAAAGGAAACTTTGGTGATGTTTAAATATTGTACTGTGTCAATATTAGGACATTTTCCACAGAGAGAACAACAATAGAATTAATGTAAATATATATTAGTGTTAGTAACCTATTTTCATTCAATTTTGTAATTATATTTCAGTTTGTAAAAGAAAGACTCACTGTTTGCTGTAGCTCTGATTAATTGTATAAATTATCAGTTTTGAGCTAAATTGTTTCGTATAATATGGACAAGATACTTTTAAAAACTCACTAGCTAAAGAGAAAGTCTGTAAACGAGCGTTTAATGCACACTTCTGGAACTTTCTATGGAGAAATTCTATATTATGATCGCAAAAATACGAAAACTTGTGAAAACTATTTCATAACCTAATTTCGAAAGACGATTTGTATCAAGATATATTGCTAAAAAGATTTATTTACGTTTTGAAACACGATTTAAATCATTTTACATATAAGTAGTTGTTCTAAATCACTCAAGAAATATCCAGAATCAAATGTCAAGATATTTCTGGAAACATCGGTACAAATCTGGTGAAGGTTATCCAGAAGCTGGTAGAAAAATGTTATAAAATCTATTTGGAAATTATGCTTGTAAGAATTTATATGTACTCATCCTTTTACTTACTTTAATCTGTACTAAAATTCTGTAATGTCTAATTTAGTTTTAAGTCGTGAATTGCTATCGTATTGTAAACAAAACACTGTCAAAGACTCTCATTGTTTGGAAAGATATTAATACACCTAGGAGTTGTCAGTTGCCAGTTGGGATATGCAGTGCAGTTAGCTCTGAGAGTCAGTTGTTGAGTCTGTGAAGTCTGTTAGTTCTGTTTGTAAATAAACGTCTTTAATGAAGAATTACTTGTTGTCGTCAATATGAACTCAAGACCTTTTGCACGAAGCAGACACCTCCTAATGCAACGTTTTAATTTGGTTGAGGAAGCTGGGATCGCTATAAGTGCAAACAAATTGAAGTGGAACGTTTTCATTTGGTGTTGAGGAGCTGAAATGTTATAATTTGGTGGAGGAGCTGGGATGTTATAATTTGGTGGAGGAAACAGAGGATATGACGAAAACCCAGTGATTCTTCAAAATATAATACGTCTCTTCTGGGATCACAAGAAGAAAATACGTCTGTTTTGGGACCACAAGAAGAGGATATACGACGGACCAGTCATTCTTCAGAAGTAAATACGTCGATTCTGGGGTCACAAGAAGAGGAGTGAATCAACCGAGCGAAACCATCCTGGAATTGAAGAAATTTCGCAAAACACGGACACCAAAGACCGCCGACGGACACTAAGATAAGTACCTGCTTCCTAAAATAATGGAAAAAGACGCAGATTTCAGTATTGAGAGCGGTGTAGCGAGTACACCTATTAGGGAAAGTGCTTCTGACAGTGTAGGAATGTTGGAAATGTTAAAACAAATGTTTTCAGAGTTAAACTAAAAGTTGGATAACACAAACTCGAAGATGGACGATTCTCGTGCCGAATTACGTCAACAAATTGAACAGACACAACAGCAGATGGACAGGTCGATTTCGAAGGCTTTGTGTGATTTAAAATTAGAAATAAATTCAAATACAGAACAGATTGCTCACACTAATCAGGTTCTCGAAGAATGGCGAATTAGTTTTGAGTCAAACCAAAAAGAACTTAGTTGCCGTGTGGACACGGTTGAGAGCAAAATTTCTGTCCTTGAAACTGATTTAAGTAACGAAATTTCAAATAACCAGTCAAAACTTAAAAAAGTTGTTGATTTTGTAAATGAGGAAAATTCTCAATTGAGAAATGAATTTGACCAGACAAAACGATTTTTTGAAAGCGAAATTGAATCTTTCAAATCTGATTCTGACAAAAAGGTCACAGAAATTTGGAGTAGAGTAGGTAATGTCGAAAAAACTGTAGACAGAAAATTTGTAGAAAGACAAAAACTATGTTGCAAAAGGTTTTAGTAATAGTTGTAATGGGGTATGGGGAAATTTTCCCATTAAAACTTATCCCGGTGACAAGAATATACACCCAAAAGACTTCATGCAATTCTGCAAGGAGCAGTTCACATCCATAATGACAGATAGTGTTAAGATAAAATTTGTAAAGAAATTACTTGATGGTGAGGCGCTTTCGTGGGCCAATCAGAATTGTTCCGCGGAAATGTCCTTTGAAGATTTCGAAAAATGTTTTCTAACCAAATTTTGGTCTGAAACTGAGCAAGCTCGAATCAAAAGTGAATTCTTGAATGGTCCTAGTTACAGAGAATCTGATGGGTCAATGAAAGCCTATTGTGAGAAACAGTTGCAAAAATTAGTGCATCTGGATAAGCCATTTGATGAGCTAACTCAAATTGATGCACTAAAACGGAGACTTCCGAAAAGAGTACAATGGGGTTTAGTATATGGTCCAGATGAGTCCATAGAACAATTCTTGAAATATGTGGACAAACTTGATAGAGCCTTTGAACAAAATAACAGATTTAACGACTTTGTAGGTTCATCACACAGAGGGTGGGAACCGAACCGTGGAAATAATAACAATAATAGTGAACGAAGAATCTTTAACAACAACAGGGATAATTATAATAGCAATGACAGAAGAAATTTTGGTAGGAATGATCAGCACTTTAATTCAAACAGAGAATGGGAAAATCGAAACAGGTCCTGGGGTAATGACATGAGAGAAGGTAACCCGAGGCAGGGAAACGACAGACATAGGCCTTTAAACGACTTAATGCTCCATGGGAGTCTGTCAGTTTGGGGCAAGGAATTTTCAAAATCAGGCTAATTTCACCCGGAACAGACAGCACTATAATCAGAGACCTAACCAGTATAGACAGTATGCTTATGATCGATCTGTAGATAGACGTAATGAAAAAATTAAATTTGACAGGAAATTTTGGAATGTCATCAGAGAAAATACTAGAAACAACTGTAATAGGAACCAGGCTACCTTTGATGAAGTAGGCTTAGAAGATGCTATAATTGCAAATTTATATAATCAAGAAGAAGCACCTAATGCTGAAATGAAAGGTAAGGATAACTTTGATAATTTTGGATTGTACAAACTTATGTGTGGTGATGTTTTAGATGTAAGTTGTCATAATGATGTTCATACTGAAGTTTCTGGAAAGTCTGCTATTCATGTGGATGTGGTTGGTGAAGATGGTGTTGTGAGTAATGTTGGTGATACTAGTAGTGTTTGTAGTGTAAGCTCAGGCAATGATGATGATAATGTTGATGTTAAGGCTAATGGTGATTATGTACTAGAAGATTTTGATGGTGAATTGGATAGAATAGTTTATGTTGAAGTTAAGGAGGATGTTATAAGCAATAGTGTTGAGAATAGTTGTGCCAGGGACTCTAACTACATTCCACATGAGAATCAGATTGTGCCAGTTCAGCTTAGTAATACATCAGGAGACAGGGGGGTTGATTGTGCTGATGCATCTGAGATTATTTTGAAATCTGATTGGGACAAATTTAAAGATTACAGTGATGACAATGATGTTAAGATCAAATTAAGGGAAATTTGTGAACCAGTTTCTGCTTTTAAGCCTAATGAAATCATCAAACGGGGTACTAGTCAGGATGTGTGTGAGGTAAATAGTAATCCAGACATTCCAGTAAATTCCAGTAGACCTAGAAGTTTGAAGAAAGTATCGCCTCATAAAGAAAACCTAAATATGGAACAGAGGTATGATGAGATAGCAGAAGATCTTTTGTATGAAGAACAGGAAGAAAGGGAAAACACCACTATTAGTAGTCCATACATAAAAATTAAAGCTGCAGGTTGGGAAGTGTATTGTTTGATTGACACAGGGAGTCCAATTAGTGCCATTTCAAGCAAATTAAGAGATATAATTAAGCATGATCCTGACTTTGTTGAATTACCAGTTGTTGGAATAAAAATTAGAGGCATTACCGGCAAACTGAGCAAAATTCTTAATAGACAGGTATTGTTGTCCTTCAGTATAAATGATGTACAGTTTACTCAAGGATGTCTTGTAATAAGTGACCTAAATGAGAATGTACTGTTGGGTATGGACTGGATATTAAAAGCTAATGCAGCATTTGATTGGGAAAAGAGTTTGTTTACCTTTATTGATCCTAAGACGAGAGTAGGTTCCAGTACTGACATGTCGGTTCAAAACTGTGCTGATAAGGGAATTGAAATTAGGGACGTTACATTTTCTAAAGACAGTGGTTATTGTGTAGAGGAAATTACTGAGGATTATGATGATGGAGAATATGGGGATATAGTTCAAGAAAAATTACGGGAATCAGATAATTTGAACAAAGAACAGAAGGTAGAGTTAGAAAGATTATTGTGGAATTACTGTGATGTTTTTGATTATAGACCTGGCACAGTAAAGAATTATCAATGTAAACTCAGATCAAAACCACATGAGCCATTCTTTATAAAACCTTATAGTGTACCCATTGCAATGAGAAAAGATGTAGAAAAGGAACTTCAAAAGATGGAAGAGTGGGGCATCATTTAGAGAAGTAAGAGCCAATACAATAATCCTTTGGTAGTGGTTGCAAAACGTGATGGCAGTGTCAGGCTAGTACGAGATTCAAGACACCTAAATAAGTATCTGGAAAGAGAGACCGATCATCCCGAGAATATAGACGAATTACTTCATAAATTTGAAAGAATGAAATACATGACCAGTTTAGATCTCACATCAGGATTTCACCAAGTAGAATTATAAAATGATTCCAGAAAGTATACTGCCTTTTTGTATGGGGGAAGATGTTACCAGTATTGTGTGGTACCATTTGGGCTGAATGTCTCAGTAGCCGAATTCATTAGAGCACTTGACTTAGTTTTGGGAAAAGATCTTTTATCAAAATTAACTGTGTATGTAGATGACATTTTGATCACTGGAGAAACTTGGGAAGAACATGTTAATACTTTGAGGGAGGTTTGCAATAGATTAAGGAAAGGGGGAATGTCACTTAAATTATCTAAATGTAAGTTTGGTATGAAAAAATTGAAGTTTCTGGGGCACAGTATTTCTGAGGAAGGTATTTTGCCAGATCCTGAAAAACTCGAGGCAATTGCAAAATTCCCAATTCCAAAAACCAAGAAACAACTAAAGTCATTTTTCGGGATATGCGGTTACTACAGAAAGTTCATTAGTACCCAAGCTCTAAATGCTCCAAGTCTTAACAGATTGCTGAAGAAAAACGCAATGTGGGTTTGGGATCAGGAATGTGAAGCTGCTTTTGAAGAAATAAAAACACAGTTATGTAACAGTCAAATTTTGTACCGTCCTGATTTAAGTTTACCTTTTTGCATTATGGCAGATAGTAGTGATTATGGCCTAGGTGCTCACCTTTTCCAAGAAGTAAATATAAATGGGAAAATAGAACACAGGTCTATTGCTTTTGCTAGTCGAACCTTGAAAAAACATGAGAGGCAATATACTGTTACCGAGAAAGAGTTTTTGGCCATTTACTGGGCATTTTCTAAATTCAGAAATTATTTATTGGGAAACCAGGTAGTTGTCTAGACAGACCATAAGGCATTAATTTATATTCAAGAATGTAGGTTGCATCATGGAAGGATTACCAGGTGGGCTTTCTTGTTACAACAATTTAATTACTCAATAAAATATCTTAGAGGACCCGATAATGTAGTTGCTGATGCTTTATCTAGACTACCTGTTGGGGGTGACTTTGAAGATGACAGTGGGGAATGTGAAAAAGAATTCAAAATTATGTATTTAAGAGGGGTGGACAATGAACAAGAAATCAGAGACATTTGTAATGACATCCGACGGAATCAGAACCACGATGAGAACTGTAAACTGGTCAAAAGTTATTTAGGGAAAAAGGGACATGAAAAAGTGGGAGATTATTACAAAATCTACAAGGGGATTCTATTCAAGAGAAACAGTGTAGATAGCGATGTATGGAAATTATGTTGGCCTGAACAGTACATCAGTGTACTCATCAAGTACATTCATGAAAGTTTCGGTCATTGTGGGATTCAAAAGTGTATCCAGAAAATCCAAGAAAATGTGTACTTTAACAACATAGCCAGGAGGTTTGGAAAAATTTTGACGGGTTGTGACAGGTGCCAAAGAGTAAAAGTATCCAACCAAACTTGTCGAGGATTGATGCAAAACATCTTACCAAAAGAATAACACGAGTTAGTCGCTGTCGACTTATATGGACCATTACCGAAGACCAGAGGAGGCTATTGCTACATTTTTGTTATGGTTGATGTTTTCTCAAAATTCATTAAGTTATACCCTCTTTGCAAGGCAAACAGTAAGAGCATTATTTCAAAAATCAGAGGAGACTATTTTGGCAGGGTTGGAAAACCTCAGAAAATCTTATCAGACAATGGGACTCAATTTACTTCTGGAGTATGGAAAGCTTTTGTTGAAGATGAAAATATAAGTCACATTCTTATTTCAGCTTATCATCCGTCAGGAAACACTTCAGAGAGATACATGAGGGAAATTGGGCGATTCTTTAGAACCTACTGCAATACTGATCATGCTAGTTGGATTGACTATGTTGAGAAATTCGAAGATGTTGTGAACAGCCTACAGCATTCCTCAACAGGGTTTTCGCCTTATGAAATACAGTATAATAGCAAACCACCACATCCAATTAGTGATTTCATTGATTTTCCAGTCTGCAAACCATTAAGTACTCAAGAGAGAGAGAGGAAATAGTGAGAAAGACCATGAAATATCAAGGTGATAAGAGGAAATGTAGACATGACAAAAGATTGAAGCCTACTCAATTTAAAATTGAAGACTTGGTCCTTGTTAAAACACAAGAGAAGTCTAAAGCCATCAGTGGTGAATTAAAAAAGTTTTTTGACATATACATTGGACCTTTCAAGATTCAGGACAATCCTCATCCGAATGCTTACCGTCTAGTCTACCCAAATTCTGGCAGACTGTTTGGCCTACGAAACGTGACCGAACTGAAATTGTATAAAAAAAATGTAAAAAGGTATTTTAGATAATAGATGTTTATAGACTTATATGTAATCTTACCAGGATATTTTTGTATACTTTGTTATGTTGTATTTATCTGATTCCTCAGGGGAGCATACATTCTTTGTGTGCTAAGTGTTTGGCGAGCACTAGGTCCCCTAGCTATGCAATTGTCATATTTCATTTTCGTATTCTGGCATTGCATCTTACACTTATTCTGTGATCCTGTATAATCAATTTACTCCATCTGTCAATCTATCCTCTCTTAGCTTAAAGAAATTATTTAGAGTAAATTTTCTTGAGTAATTAGACTTTAGAGAATTCAAATTTCTGTGTCCTTAAAAAAACCGGTCCACTGACTATTAAATGCTTTTGCTAATGTTTAACTGGGTTTGACCACTGTATGCTGTATATTCATAGCGGACTGTGCTATTGCAGCCTGTGATAGCCTGCAGTGTATATGGAAAACATACGGACTGTGAAGATGAGACTGAAATACAGTGTGTGGCATTGAGGTATACCGACCTTTAAGGAAGAAGATCACCGACCTTCAAGAAAGAAGATCACCAGTCTTCAAGAAAGAAGACACCAAAGATATGTGTAAAACTTTTCTGTTTTGTAATGTAAGGACATCAACCCTTCCGTGTTTCATGTGGAAGTGCTGATGGGGGGGTTGTGTAGCATTGCAGGACATATTGGGACATATTGAAGTATTCGATACTGTAGACTTTTAGGGGATGTCGATACAGATATGCAAAATGTAAAGGGAAACTTTGGTGATGTTTAAATATTGTACTGTGTCAATATTAGGACATTTTGCACAGAAAGAACAAAAATAGAATTAATGTAAATATAGATTAGTGTTAGTAACCTATTTTCATTCAATTTTGTAATTATATTTCATTTTGTAAAAGAAAGACTCACTGTTTGCTGTAGCTCTGATTAATTGTATAAATTATAAGTTTTGAGCTAAATTATTTCGTATATTATGGACAAGACACTTTTAAAAACTCACCAGCTAAAGAGAAAGTCTGTAAATGAGCGTTTAATGCACACTTCTGGAACTTTCTATGGAGAAATTCTATATTATGATCGCAAAAATACGAAAACTTGTGAAAACTCTTTCGTAACCTAATTTCGAAAGACGATTTGTATCAAGAAATATTGCTAAAAAGATTTATTTACGTTTTGAAACACTATTTAAATCATTTTACATATAAATAGTTGTTCTAAATCACTCAAGAAATATCCAGAATCAAATGTCAAGATATTTCTGGAAACATCGGTACCAATCTGGTGAAGGTTATCCAGAAGCTGGTAGAAAAATGTTATAAAATCTATTTGGAAATTATGCTTGTAAGAATTTATATGTACTCATCCTTTTACTTACTTTAATCTGTACTAAAATTCTGTAATGTCTAATTTAGTTTTAAGTCGTGAATTGCTATCGTATTGTAAACAAAACATTGTCAAAGACTCCCATTGTTTGGAAAGATATTAATACACCTAGGAGTTGTCAGTTGCCAGTTGGGATATGCAGTGCGGTTAGCTCTGAGAGTCAGTTGTTGAGTCTGTGAAGTCTGTCAGTTCTGTTTGTAAATAAACGTCTTTAATGAAGAATTACTTGTTGTCGTCAATATGAACTCAAGACCTTTTGCACGAAGCAGACACCTCCTAATGCAACGTTTTAATTTGGTTGAGGAAGCTGGGATCGCTATAAGTGCAAACAAATTGAAGTGGAACGTTTTCATTTGGTGTTGAGGAGCTGAAATGTTATACCCTCGTATAGCATTCATTATCAACACATTGATACAAACTTGCTCATGAAATGCCCTCGTTGATGAGAGGTGAACTTGTGTTGCAGGGAGTCGCAAATCAAACGTGTGCCTTACGAGTCTACCAAAGGAAGGAGATGTTGTAATCTGATGATTCGTAGAACAGTTCTCAAAATACGTTAAAGCTTTTGGCTGAATGGAGACTTTATTTTGAGGCGGAATACCTGTATCATGTCACTGAAGAGACAACCCTTTTTTTATATAGTGTTTTAGCTACTATCAGGAAAAGTCATAGATATCACCATTTTCAAAACGTTTCATTGTAAAGTGACAGCTTTTGCAGCGTGCACTGTCAGTTCACAGTATTCCACTACAGGATATATATAATATCCATTCTTATTACTGCATATTTCATCAGTCTTGTCCAAGGTTTCCATCTGAAAACAACCTTAGCTGCTTAACATTGCTGGATACATTTTCTTTAATTTAGTTCAACAGGAATGAATATACCTCATTTACCCCCTTTTTTGCTATTCCATCGTGGTGTACATACACCACTGAAAATTTGTTTTCATATTTTTTATACTAAAAAGTCAACCAAATGTTGCTTGAGAAGAAATACATCCTGGACAGCAATGTGTTATAATGATGAATTCTGTATAAAATCGAAACACAGACCTAACAGAATATTGTCTTTCTGACCGTATTCTTGAGTTTTTTTTACTGCAGAATAAAAATTTTTGCTATGGTGTTGATGGACTATTAAATCTACAACAACCACTCGTTTTGCAGTTTCTTTATCTTCACTTTCTGTGCTTCATATGTCACATAGATGTCCACCTGGGGAAGACCAAAGTCAAGACTGAATTTTTGTCTAAAGTGTTTATCATAGTATTTGTAGGTAATTCTTGATTCAGGATGTTTATTGACAATCTAGCATAAAGATAATTGAACTCACGTAAACTGCAATGAGGAAGGAGTCTATGTGGTCATGTATTAGTTTCTGCCGTTCTGGAGACTTCCTATACTTTTTATCCTGTGAGGAGATTTACTAGAAGAGCAAGGCCCTGCAATCTCCACCCCTCTTTTTTTCACTAACTGCAAAATGTCCAGGGAAGTTTTTCTGCAGGCTTCAACAAACCTACAGTTAATTACTACAAAAAACTTGTAAGTGGTACATTGTGATCTTTTACGAAGAGACCCGTTTCCTCCTGATATTCGTCGTCGAACTATACCTTCAGATTCAATAGACCCCTCAGAAAGATGTTTTGTTCAATTTTGGTATTGCTATTGTCAACTCTGTGAACATAGTAATTTGTTCGTCCTCTAGGATCCTGTTAAAACGAAATAAGTACCAAATTTAGTGTGACCATACGAGTAATAAATCGATATTTTCTTAAGAAACGGAAGTTAGGTTATAACAAATACCTGAAAGTCTCTCCTATCTTCTTGCTGCTTACAAATTTTCCTCAATAAGTTTGTATTCAATGAAATGGTAGGACGGGGGACGGGAATAACAAGGGGCCATGCCATTTTACAAACAGATTTGTTGTTAATCTCCTAAAACTGTAAAACACTTTACCACAGATGGTCAGTTCAGAAAAGTCAAACAATCACTGATAACCAGCATTAAACAAATATTATTAACTTTACAACTGTGATGGCTGACAGCAAAATAATGTTGAAATAATCAGTATGAATTAGTGTGTGTGTGTGTGTGTGTGTGTGTGTGTGTGTGTGTGTGTTGGAGGAGGGGGATTATTGGTATTAAGTTTTATAAGTGATAGGTACTTCAGTGCACTTGGTGGTCTTTCTCTTTACAACAGAGCCCCAATTGGCCCTTCTGATTAGAATAACTTATGATACCTGTAACATAAACCCAATACCGTAAGGCACAGACAAGAAGTTACATGCCCTTAACTGAGATATTTGATGATGGTAACAAACTTACGTAACTCCTCCTCCCCCCCCTCCCCCCGCTCCACACACACACACACACATACACACACACACACACAAACATACATACAGAAAATTTTCATTGTAAAATATCCTGCCAAAACAAGGTAGTTGTATGAAAAGTATAGTTGACCAGTTGTTGTTTTCCACAAACTAACTGCCTCATCAAGGAAATTATTCCAGTGCAGGGATACAAAACGTTCTTGCGTTGTAGTGCTTTGAGACACACCTTTACGACCTGTACACATATGAGATATTTCGCTGTTCCTCCTACTTTTCTTGACATCCTGCGTCGAATATGATGGACATACTTCCCCTATATACTTTTAGTTAACGATGCAATACCCATTGGAATGAAATTATCATCAGCCACGTCCTCTATTTTCATTGAGACACGACGTTCTTCCGGGATGGTCAGCTTTAAACTACAAATAGCTCTAGTAGCAAACAGAAACCGAGACATCCGTTGTCACTGTCGAATGTCTTATGTTATGTACCACTCTGGTCCCGTGAAAACTAATCTTTCCCAAAAGTATGATATACAGCCTTGTTTGAGGGAATCCTCAATTACAGAAATGTATCCCTTTGAACTATTTCTTATAAGATCTTCTCAACAATTTTAGTGAACAGAGTACAGTTTATGCTTGGTCGTCAATTATTAGGCGATCATTGACATGGGTTTAGGAACGGAAGATCCTGCACAGAACTGTTTTCCACCTAGAACCCATTATTCGTTACACATTAATAAACTCCAAGTACAAGTAACATTTACTGATATTGATAAAGCTTTTGCCTCTGTTGACATACACTCCTGGAAATGGAAAAAAGAACACATTGACACCGGTGTGTCAGACCCACCATACTTGCTCCGGACACTGCGAGAGGGCTGTACAAGCAATGATCACACGCACGGCACAGTGGACACACCAGGAACCGCGGTGTTGGCCGTCGAATGGCGCTAGCTGCGCAGCATTTGTGCACCGCCGCCGTCAGTGTCAGCCAGTTTGCCGTGGCATACGGAGCTCCATCGCAGTCTTTAACACTGGTAGCATGCCGCGACAGCGTGGACGTGAACCGTATGCGCAGTTGACGGACTTTGAGCGAGGGCGTATAGTGGGCATGCGGGAGGCCGGGTGGACGTACCGCCGAATTGCTCAACACGTGGGGCGTGAGGTCTCCACAGTACACCGATGTTGTCGCCAGTGGTCGGCGGAAGGTGCACGTGCCCGTCGACCTGGGACCGGACCGGAGCGACGCACGGATGCACGCCAAGACCGTAGGATCCTACGCAGTGCCGTAGGGGACGGCACCGCCACTTCCCAGCAAATTAGGGACACTGTTGCTCCTGGGGTATCGGCGAGGACCATTCGCAACCGTCTCCATGAAGCTGGGCTACGGTCCCGCACTCCGTTAGGCCGTCTTCCGCTCACGCCCCAACATCGTGCAGCCCGCCTCCAGTGGTGTCGCGACAGGCGTAAATGGAGGGACGAATGGAGACGTGTCGTCTTCAGCGATGAGAGTCGCTTCTGCCTTGGTGCCAATGATGGTCGTATGCGTGTTTGGCGCCGTGCAGGTGAGCGCCACAATCAGGACTGCATACGACCGAGGCACACAGGGCCAACACCCGGCATCATGGTGCGGGGAGCGATCTCCTACACTGGCCGTACACCTCTGGTGATCGTCGAGGGGACACTGAATAGTGCACGGTACATCCAAACCGTCATCGAACCCATCGTTCTACCATTCCTAGACCGGAAAGGGAACTTGCTGTTCCAACAGGACAATGCACGTCCGCATGTATCCCGTGCCACCCAACGTGCTCTAGAAGGTGTAAGTCAACTACCCTGGCCAGCAAGATCTCCGGATCTGTCCCCCATTCAGCATGTTTGGGACTGGATGAAGCGTCGTCTCATGCGGTCTGAACGTCCAGCACGAACGCTGGTCCAACTGAGGCGCCAGGTGGAAATGGCATAGCAAGCCGTTCCACAGGACTACATCCAGCATCTCTACGATCGTCTCCATGGGAGAATAGCAGCCTGCATTGCTGCGAAAGGTGGATATACACTGTACTAGTGTCGACATTGTGCATGCTCTGTTGCCTGTGTCTATGTGCCTGTGGTTCTGTCAGTGTGATCATGTGATGTATCTGACCCCAGGAATGTGTCAATAAAGTTTCCCCTTCCTGGGACAATGAATTCACGGTGTTCTTATTTCAATTTCCAGGAGTGTATAAACTCTAGATGAAGTAATCGGTGAATTTACAATTAAAAGTTAAGTTAGGAAACCCAATACCAGAGCCCCGCGGGCTTGGCGGCTTGTCACGGTCCGCACCCCCCCCCCCCCTCCCTCCCGGCGGAGGTTCGAGTCCTCCCTCGGGCATGAGTGTGTGTTGTCCTTATCGTAAGTTAGTTTAAGTTACATTAAGCTTAGGAACCGATGACCTCAGCAGTTTGGTCCCATAAGAACTTACCACAAAGTTTCTCTAATACCAAAATGTCAGACACTTCTCAAAAATAAAATTTTAAAGTTTGATATCTAGAGATCTCTAAGCTAACACAGACGTCAGGTAAGGTGGTAGTTTAGCTCAAGTTCTTTTCAACTATGTCGCTAGACAAATTGAGAGAATTTGGAATGAAGTGCTGAAAGAATACAAAATTCTGCCACTTGTGGTAGGCAGAAAAAATAAAAGTGTTATAATAAAGTACGCAGCATTAAATACTTATTTGACCGAATAGTCTTTGAAAGTGTGACAGATATAGAAGTGGAAGTCAATCCTGACAGTTTTAAGAATCCGTCCAGAGAAAACAAAATTACAAAAAATATAAAAAAGTGTTCCAAAATATTTAAGAACTGTTATTTGGTGCAGACAAAAGTAACTGGAAGCAGCAGAAATGAGAACCACTACAAATAAATCAGACTTGGAGATCAGGAAGTGCTAGAAGTTAACGACTTTTGTAGCCTAGGCAGCAAGACTCATGACGGGCGGTGCAAGGAGGACATAAAAAGTAGAATATCACTGACAAACAGGTCGTTCCTGACCAAGAGGCGTCTACTGCTATCAAACACAGGACTTAATTAGAGGAAGAAATTTCTGATAATATACACTCATGCAAATTGAAATAAGAACACCGTGAATTCATTGTCCCAGGAAGGGGAAACTTTATTGACACATTCCTGGGGTCAGATACATCACATGATCACACTGACAGAACCACAGGCACATAGACACAGGCAACAGAGCATGCACAATGTCGGCACTAGTACAGTGCATATCCACCTTTCGCAGCAATGCAGGCTGCTATTCTCCCATGGAGACGATCGTAGAGATGCTGAATGTAGTCCTGTGGAACGGCTTGCCATGCCATTTCCACCTGGCGCCTCAGTTGGACCAGCGTTCGTGCTGGACGTGCAGACAGCGTGAGACGACGCTTCATCCAGTCCCAAACGTGCTCAATGGGGGACAGATCCGGAGATCTTACTGGCCAGGGTAGTTGACTTAATGTTCTTTTTTCCATTTCCAGGAGTGTACATTCGGAACACAGCATTTTATGGCAGTGAATCATAGGATTCTGAAAAACAGAACACGAGAGAAACGGAGTGTTTTAGATGAGGTGCTACAAAGGAATATTGAAAATTAGGTGGACTGATAAGGAATGAAAAGGTTCTCCGCATAATTGAGGAAGAAAGGAACATCTGGAAAACACTGAAAAGAAGAGTGGACACGTTGATAGGACATGTGTTAAGGCATATCGGAAAAACTTCTGTGGTACTAAGGGGGAAATGTAGAGAGTAAAAGCTATGGGAGAAGACACCCTGCAAATAGCTGAAGGCGTAGGGTTCAAGTACGACTCTGAAATGAAGAGGTTGGCGCAGGAGACGAATTCGTTGGAGGCTGCATCAAACCAGGCGCGAAAAAAAAAAGAAAGAAAAAAGGCAAATACAAAGCTAAACAAATATGAGTAATTGGGGAACACTACTCAAGCAAAAGTTTAGAAAAATCTTATTTAGGGAAATAAACACACAAAAAGGAAAAGAAGAGTATGGTACTACTAAGAATACCAACAAGAAAAATTTCTTATCTAAAAACCTCAAAATCAAACACTAGAACACTAGTGAAACCACAATGCCTATAGGCAACGAATGCCTAATTTTAAAATGTAAGGTTGACAGATTATAAACATTAGTACAGAATATAAGAGGTTCTCAGAAAAAATGTAGCATTTTGGAAGTTAAGAAGTAATGATGAAATTTATCAGAACATGGGAAACAGGAAAGGAAAGAACAACAAAGAGTTAAGAACTCAAACCTTAACAAAGTCACTAGGAGACCTTAATGCAAGAAGAAACTCAAGAAGCTGCCGAGGGAATTACGTTAGCAGATGGGACACTAAAAGTAGGAGAAGAGTTTTGCTATTCTGCTTGCAAAATATTAATGAAAAAATTAGAAATGATATAAAATGTAGGCTGGTTATAGAAAGAAAAGCGTTCCCGACAAAAACGAATTTAGTAGCGTTTTACGGAAGTGAAACGTGGACGATAAACAGTGCAGGCAAGAAGAAAACAGAAGCTTTTGAATGTTGCAGAAGAATGCTTACGATTAGACGATTACATCAGATTACTAATGAGTAAGTATTAAAGCGAGTACGAGATAAAAGAATATTATAGCGCAACTTGATGAAAAGAAGGAATTGGATGATAGGGCACCTCCTGAGGCATTGAGGGGTCGTAAATTTGGTAATGGAAGGAAGTGTGCTGGGTAAAAACTGTATAGGGACCGAGCCGGATTACAGTAAGTAGCTTCAAACGGATGTAGGTTGCAGAGATGGAGAGGCTTCCACAGGATAGACTAGCATGGAGAGCTGTATCAAACCAGACTTCAGACTTAAGTGCACCAAACAAAACAACACCTGTTTTTTATCTTTGACCCAACAATTTTTTTTATGATCAGTCATAATCGGTTTCGGCGTTCTACGGCATGTTCAGATGCTATGGGTGCCATTTGATGAACAAGAGTTCATGCGTTGTCAGCTTGGTCTTTGAAACTCGTTATGATTGGATCATAAAAATTGAGTGTGTCAAAAATTTAAAAAAAGTTAATACCTTGCAGTAAGTAAATCACAGTCTCCGTAAACGAAATGTAGTTTTCTCTCCAAAACAACAACAGGAATCTGACAGTTTACCGGTTTCGACTGCCTTGACTCACCATCAGACCAAAAGCAAGAAAAGTGAAAAACGCAAAACGATCATTAAATGGAATGATTTATGAAAATATTCTGAAGGGCAGGTACAGCTGCTGATTTTCAATGACTACAGTTGCTGGTAGATGTATGACGAATATAATGTGTATTTTTTTTACTTTTTCTTTCTGTCTTTCATTTTTTTTAGTTTTTTTTGTGTAGCACTTTTTAATATTTATGTGTCAAATGGAATGAAAACTCCCCCTCCTATTGCTTCTAATCTGTCTTTCCGATGTATGTGACACGACTCCCTAAGTATCTCAGTGCTGGTTTCAGTCAGCTGTTAGTTCCAAGAATATTTGAGTGCGAGAACTTTCCTGGAGGGCTGTAAATTCGGAAACTTTATTAAGAATACTTCGACAGTTCACTGATAAAATTGTGAGAGCAGAAGCGTCGTTATTATGAGCGCCGTTTGGCTTCCCTTGTGGTGAATCGACTGGCGAGTCTCATGACAGCACCTCAAATTACCGCATAGCCTATAAAACGCTCATGTGCACTCCACAAGTACCCTGCTACCTGAGTAGCTGCTTCCTTTGTGTGGCGCACCCCTGACGTGCCAAGGGGAGTCCTACAAATCCCCACACGATAACGCAGGTTCAGAAATCTGCAGCCTAGACCGTCACACAGCAGACGAAATCTTTGGTTGACACCCTCCACTTGGCCCCAAGCCAAAGGAGCCCGACGAACTCTGAGAACGATGCTGCAAATTGCAAGCTCTGGTGGCACCCCATGGGCGAGGCCAGCAGTCTTCACTACCTCCGCCAGACGCCTGTGCGAACTGAAAATAGCCTCAGAACCCGTGTGACAGGCGTCGTTGGTGGTAACGTGAACCACGAATTGCAGACAGTTGCACCCTACATGCTCGATAGCTGCAGGCAAGGCCGCCTACATATCTCGAATGAGCTACCCCCCCTCCACCACCACCACCCCCACCCCCGCCCCCTCTCCACCCAACCCGGCAGACACACCGAGAGCACATTGCCTTCCTTTCCATCTCTGTACGCTATCTGCCTAAGGGACTCCGTATATCTTCTCTAATATCGGAGCTCCCAGTAAGCAGTATACCTCCCCTCTGTTGTACCTGCTGGGACCGTGCTGAAGGAGCGGCCACCTGTGCTCAATGTGCATGGCCAGGCAGCCAGTCTCCACATTGTCCCTCCACCACAAGCGACGCGAACGCGTCACCACCTGCCATTCACCCCGCTGTGAGGACGGGTCTACCGCATGGTGAGCACTAGGAGGTGCCTCGGAAGCAGAGCCCATGGGCAAAACAAATGAGACCCAAGGTACCCCATGTGAAGCACAAGATTCTCCGCCACAGCTACATCCCGATGCAGCAGCCTGTAAGTGACTGACCGTAGCCAACAACACGTTAAGCGGTTCGCCAGCTGCTGCCAGCTCCTCCTGTGTCCGAATGCAACATGCACCCATCCTACCAATCCTAGCAAGAGTAACTGAAGAACTGAACTATAAACGCAGACAACCCTAGATACACGACTTGCTACCCTCCTGATGTGTCACCAATAGACGCTGATGCGTTAAAGAGCTACGCAGCTAGCTGTTCAGTGAGCAACTAATGTGCTAAGGACTGGATGATTTTACACTCTCAAAACCGCGATATTAACCCTCTTAAACAGAGAAACACGCACGAAATTTAATAAATATACCACGTGGAAAACACAGAAAAGGTGAAACATGTAATTTTCCGATAATCGGCGTACTCGTGTCACAACCTAGAGCTGGAGCCTGACCGGCTGGCTTACTAAACCTACGGACGGTCGCTTTCAAAACCAAATAAATGAGCAACTAACACCAAATGAGCTGTTGGGAAACGAGTAGCTGCAAAATTTGTCTTGTTTTAAGGTCTTAGTGATAAATCCAGCTCCCATCCATGGTGATTATGTGGCTAAATAATTGGGTGACAAAACGCGGCACTGAGTTTAAAACTACCTACCCATGCCACAGATTACGGTCTCTAATGTTGGGCATCTATTTTTGTGTACAAGGGCCTCCATTTCTCTTGCTTTTCCTGAGACTTCCCAGAGAGATTACATGCCACTTCTTTCTTTGTCATTCAGACTGGTTTGTCCACACTTGAAGGGCCTGCAGCGCCTAACCACACTATTGCCACACACTTCCACTAAGTCAAAAGGGACTGTTGCAGTGTTGTTCCCTTTCAAATACAGAAAATTAATTATAAATTTAATAACAAAACACTGCACCAGTTAGGTTTCTTCTCCTGCTTAGCATGACGCTTATGTCTGTGTGTATGTTGTTCTGCCTGTCTATCTCTGCGATCCAGGTCCTCCATTAAATCGACTGATTTGTAAAAGTTATGGGATATCTTAAGACGTTCTTCTGTGTTTGTGAATGTGTGTTCAGTGTTTTCCGTATGTCTTGCTATTGATGATATTGTGAATTGGCTATATGTGTAGCAGTTGATAACAACAGTGTATCCACCAGGTGGTTATAATTAAAGTGCAACTACTCACAGAGGTACATTGTGGGTGGCAGTTATTGTACACCAGCGAAACTTGGTAGATATTCTAATGTGTGGAAATAAGTTCCAATTGTGGTCACAAGGTGCAAGTCTGGCGCTGTGAATGCAAGAAAATGTATAGAAATGTTCCAATATGTAATAGATTAGAAGGGGCCTTGGGCGGAAAAGGTGAAACAAGTGGGCAAGGCGTACCGTTGATGTTATTATTAACTGCCATTTGTTCAATGTGAGCACAGAGTGGTCGAGAAGATGCTGTACACAGCCAGATTTGCACCTGGTGGCCAAAATTGGAACTAATGTTTATCCTGCATTAATCAGTTGCACCTTAACACATCAGAATATTTACCAAATTTCGCTACCATATGATAATTAAAAAACAGCCTGGACGTCTATCAGCAGCTGCACTTGCATTTTAACAACCCAATAATATGATTTTGATGGGTATGGAGGAGCTGGAAATTTTTGTACACCCCAATGTGCCAGGAGAGAAAATTCTCATTGACAAGCCAGACAATGAATCGGTTAATTTCTTCAAGGTTTCCCTTGTATGTAATAAATAAAGTAAATCTATTACTAAGTTTATTTCTTCATAACTTCCTCTAAGTATTTGCAACAAAGTAGTATAAAATATAATATAAAGCATAAACGACAATTTTAAGTAGTCATTGGTGTTACTGACAGATGTGACAAGTGCCAGCTGGATGCAAACAACATAATCTATGGAAAGTGAAACGCTCTGAGCAGTCATACTGTCGTAATTTCTTTGTCCCATATTTTGATTTCACAAAAAAAGCACAGTATGAGTGACGGTTAAAGTGTGTGTAAAGTTTTGCAAAATGAAGGAGGCGCATACCTGCACTGTTTTAGTTTGGCTCCTCTAGCGGTTTGCTACGGTACTGCAGTGCAGGTCCTGCAATCGTGTACCAGCAAACAAACAAAAATTTTATTACGTAGCTTCAGTTTTTCGATGCGATATTTTTTATAGGTAACACTTCGTATGTTAGAGGATTTTAGTGTATAGAAAGCTATGGAGGGTGTGTTTTATCTAGCTGTGGATATCTAATGTCTGCTAATGATGATGTCGTTTTTTTTTTTCTGGACTGCCCTGTTAGTTTAATCATAATTGCAAACATACGCTGCTTGAGCGTATTCCTTATCTTGATCCTTCATATGGGTAGAAACGGTTTGACTGACATCAAAGTTGCTTTTAAAGCATACGGACACAACCAAACAGGCGAGGCTGACTTCCAAACAAATCAGAGGAGAATTGCGTAAGCGAATATCGTTTCGGTACGTCCCGGCGTAGCGAACGTAGCTTTGCAAAAGGAAGAAGAACTCGGGTCGATATGTGGTACGCGCTCGGACTCGACTTGGCGGCAGGTAGCATGGCGGCCGTAATAGCGGGACTCCCCGCCAGCCGTAAACAAGAGAGCAGCGCAGCGCGCCGCGCCGCGGCGCCCAGGGGTTTCCCCGCGTATAGATTTACTCCGGGCGATAGAATATGCGGGCCACGCTGCCGGCGCAGGAATTGGTTCGTAAAGTTGGCGAACGTGTAAGGGAGAGCGCCAGGCAGTAGCGCCCTCCCAGCGACCAGGCTTTTAGACAGCTTCGCGGGTCGCTAGTTCCGTTGCTGCGGTGTACACGGCGTTCCGGGCGAGGCGGAAACATCTGGAACATCTGGTACCGTGGAACTGGTGCCCGCCGTGGTGTTGGAAAAAAAAAAACTTCGCTATTTTGACTCTGTGTTTGTCGGGTGGTATATGGTGTACATGTCTTTGAGACCTTACAGTCTTCGGATTGTATCTGTTAAATAGAGTTGTGATCATAACGGGTTCGAAACAAAGAAAAAGCATTAATTAGACACCGCGGCACCAGAGGTTACATGCTATTTACAGAATAAAATGAGTGTCAGTCGCTTTTATAGTTATACATGTGTCAAAAAACTATGTTATCCTTAATGACAATTGCTTAAATCAACAAAGTTTATTCGTGGAAACGGAGTTGTAAATTACTTTGTGGTTACTCTCATTTGTCAAATTCGATAAAAACAGGAAGGGTTACATTCGGTCCTTAAGAAAGTGCATAAAATCTTCTTTACCAAAAAACATGGTTGATAGTAGCTGGCTAACCAATAATTTTATTCATTTCAACTTAGTGTTTGCTAGTAATAAGTCTGAAAAACTGCCGTATCTGGAAGTTTGTTTGAACAGATAATCTCCAAGGGGTATCGTAATATTAACTTTTATCTAAAACCGAGCGAGGTGGCGCAGTGGTTAGCACAATGGACTCGCATTCGAGAGCACAACGGTTCAAATCCGATTCTGCCCATCACGATTTAGGTTTTGCATGATTTCCCTAAATCGCTCCAGGCAAATGCTGCGATGGTTACTTTGAAATGGCACAGCCGACTTCCTTTCCCATCCTTCCGTAACCCTATAGGACCAATAACCTAGTGTCTGGCCCACACCCCCAAATCAACCAACCAACCATACAAAAAAAAATCTTTTATATAAAACAATCGTGTCTATCTCTTCGCCTGTTTGAACGAACTAATCTCCAAAACTACTAGGCGAATTTTCATAGTTGTCACAGGTTAGTTGAGCGTAGCTTGGGGCAACTTTTAGACTTTATTTCATCATAACTGGAACAAGGGAAAAAATCATAATTTGAATTTTTATCTGAAATCGCCTGCTCAGCTTAGCATTTTGGATGTTTACCTCAGTGATACAATCATCACAGTGTAGTACAACAGAAAGCCAATAAATGGCACTGTTAGTTTTGTAGTACACCAAACAACCTACAGATAGTACTGTTACTTTTCTTAACTCAATGACACAGGTAATTTCGGAAGTTTATGTCAGTGACAGAATTAAGCACTGCACCCTTATCTTTATGGATACAAACTAACTTTGAATTTACTGAGCTAGGATGTACCAATTCTGAAATTTCGCTATGTGTATTAATAACTTAACGACATTTATCTATTGTTTCTGATAGGTGTTATTAATTTATGTGGGGTCCTGCCCACTCGTCTCTTATAGGGTGCCCAAAGGATGCCGCTTTCTCGGATAGCTAGACTCCAATTCAAACAAATTACTTCAATGGTTTTATTACATTTAAGTAGACTGACAATACTTAACTTTGGTTTACAATGTCGTGTCACAAGCTACTGGCAACATGGAAATAATGTCTTTCGCTATACAGAATGTCCATGCAAGTAATGGATGTGGATCACAAGTAGGAGCTGTTGTAGCGCTCTCCTCTAGTCCGCGTCTTCTACTGTCCGCCTGAGGCCGGCAGTAGCGGCACTTCTATTCTCTTCAGCGAGAGGCCGCGTCCGTCGCGGTGCCGTCCTAGTCAGCGAAATACTGGCTGACGTCGACTCACAGCCTTCTCTGCTACTGCGATCTTCATGTTCGTTCCGGCGTTTGTCGTTACGCTGGAACAATTTATATTCTTAGCTAGGAAACACGAATTAATTGAGTGTCTACTAATTACAGTTTAAGTTTCCTTTGTTTACAAATAAACATGGCTAGAAAACAGCTGAGTCTTTCCGAATCCACCAGAATGGCTACAAGACTGAAAACTGCGTTGTATCAAAACTCCAAAGAAAATCGTCAGGCGAGACTTGTTATGGGTCGATAGCTTCAGGCTTTAATTCACTCATTGGAAACATCTTGTATAAAGGAGGCGTGACGTAACCCTGACCGAGAGCTTTCTCTCTTATCTCACTCCTCATAACTCTTCCCTCAGAGACAAAACCGCAAAAATTCTCAGTGTGTATGCACAGCTGCTTCACACAGTCTCCGTTGTTAGTGAAGCAAACAAGCTCTTCTTTCATGGTCCCAATCATACTACTTCAAAGCTTGAAAAAAAATCGTACGTCAAATAGAAATTCCACGGATATGAAGTCATGGGCACAACTGTAAATAATACCTAGGCAATGCCAGGTTTCTCAGCTACTTTTATTATTGTTGTATTACGTGAGATAATACAATCTACAGAAGTCTCATGTGTAACGTCTGAAGGGCAAGTATGAAGAGAAAATCACATTTCCTTTTCATAATTTTCATTTTTGAAGAACTCTCTTTTTACGTTATGGGAAATTATGAAGATAAGAAGTTCAATACAATTTTTTCTAGACTGAGGTTACGCTAAAGTTTTTCGAATAAAAGAAGATACGAAACACAGCGATTGTAGCAGACAAAGCAATTTGATTTTTTTTTTTTTCAGGATCTACCTCTACAGGGGTTAGACATAAATATGGAAACACTGCGAGAAGTATATATTTGAACGTAAATCACACGCTAGGCAAGTTTGCAGTTAGCATATTTCTAGTGTAAGATGTGGTCAAAAACGTGTTCTAGGTAGCTGTGAGTGCATTATCTCGAAGCTTAGCGAATTCGGACTTCGGCAACTTGTTGGTGTTGGTATGGTGGGTTCTTTCGTAGCCAAGGAAGTAGATGTGTTTTGTGTTTCGAGAGGCAGCGTATCGAATATTTATACCGCGCAAAGGGGAAGTGGAGAAGCATCATTCGTTAAGTCACGAAGTGGACGAAAGTGTGTGTCGAGGGATGGTGACATACATTCACTGAAGAGGATTATGACGAAAAACAACAGGTCGACAGCTGCACAAAAGTCAGTGCAGAACTGAATGCCGCACTTGCAAAGCCTGTCAGCACCAAAACAACACGAAGGAAGCTCCATAAGCTGAGAACTGAAGGGAAATATGGAATTCCAAAACAAACATTAGTGATGCAAATGTCCACAATAGTGAAACATAGTGCCTATTACGGCGTAAAGTCAAGCTCCGGCTCGCCGATTGGGAATGACAGTAAAGAGAAGCCTGTGAGAAGAAGGCAGGGAATCACCCGCTCACCGACCTCCCTTCCAGGACGACAACGCGACAAAGATCTGCAAATGTGTGTGAAATCTTACGGGACTTAACTGGTAAGATCATCAGTCCCTAAGCTTACACACTACTTAATCTAAATTATCCTAAGGACAAACACACACACACCCATGTCCGAGGGAGGACTCGAACCTCCGCTGAAACAAGCCGCACAGTCCATGACTGCAGCGCCTGAGACCGCTCGGCTAATCCAGCGCGGCGACAACGCGACAGCAGCGGTGCCTAGATAAAGAGGACATTAAAGCCGCGACCGACTGGTGACAGCCCATTTCAAATAGCAGCTTCAAAATTAGGACTCGGATAGCAGCGTCTACGTTAGGCATTTCCACAGTAGTTCAGAAAAGACTTTTGTCTGCTAGAGATCAGTAGTCACTGCAAAGACTGATTATTCCGTATGTCGCCCTTTGCTTGCGGCACATCTGTGTAATTGCCAAATTGATTTTCTTGTTGTCATAAAACTGAGTAATACGAGTCGTTCATTTCTTTCTCTAGCGAACCGAGCAGGTCGAGTGGATTTTGTTTCGCACTGCTTCCAATATCTGGCCAAGTTTAGGTGCCAAGGGTGAAACACGACGGAGGTTGGGTGATGATTTGGGCAGCTATATCGTGGCCTCATGATTACTCTGCAAAGTCACATTATTGCTAAGGATTAAGTGACCATTTCTGCTGATGAAGTGTATCCTGTCCGACAATTAGTTCACCGACAGCAATGCTGTGTTCCAAAACGACAGGGCCCTTGTTCACACAGACCGCACCTCCCTTTGCGAGCACGATGACGAGTTGTCACACCTGCACTGGCCGCCACAGTTGCCGTATCTCCGTATTATTGAGCCTTTGTAGTCTACTCTGGAGAAGGGTGCGTGATCGCTACTTCAGAAATGGTTCAAATGGCTCTAAGCACTATGGGGCTTAACATCTGAGGTCATCAGACCCCTAGACTTACAACTACACCACTGGCCATTAAAATTGCTACACCAAGACGAAATGCAGATGATGAACGAGTATTAATTGGACAAATATATTATACTAGAACTGACATGTAATTACATCCTGAGAAATCAGTACCCAGAACAACCACCTCTGGCTGTAATAACGTCCTTGATACGCCTGGGCACTGAGTGAAACAGAGCTTGGATGGCGTGTACAGGTACAGCTGCCCATGCAGCTTCAACACGATACCACAGTTTGTCAAGAGTAGTGATTGGCGTTTTGTGACGAGCCAGTTGTTCAACCACTATTGACCAGACGTTTTCAGTTGGTGAGAGATCTGCACAATGTGCTGGCCAGGGCAGCAGTCGAACAGTTTCTGTATCCAGAAAGGCCCATACGGGACTTGCAACATGCGGTCGTGCATTATCCTGCTAAAATGTAGGGTTTCGCAGGGGTCGAATGAGGGGTAGAGCCACTGGTCTGAAATGTAACGTCCACTGTTCAAAGTGCCGTCAATGCTAACAAGAGGTGACCGAGACTTCGGCTGATAGGCCAGTATGGCGCTGACGAATACACGCTTCCAATATGCGTTCACCGCGATGTCGCCAAACATGGATGCGACCATCATGATGCTGTAAATAGAACCTGGATTCATCAGAAAATATGACGTTTTGCCATTCGTGCACCCATGTTCGTCGTTGAGTACGCCATCACACGCTCTCCTGTCTGTGATGCGCCGGCAAGGGTAACCGCAGCCATGGTCTCCGAGCTGATAGTCCATGCTGCTGCAAACGTCGTCGAACTGTTCGTGCAGATGGTTGTTGTGTTGCAATCGTCCCGATCTGTTGACTCAGGGATCGAGAAGTGGCTGCACGACCCGTTACAGCCATGCGAAAAATGTGTGTGAAATCTTATGGGACTTAACTGCTAAGGTCATCAGTGCCCGAGGGAGGACTCGAACCTCCGCTGGAACCAGCCGCACAGTCCATGACTGCAGCGCCCTAGGCCGCTCGGCTAATACCACGCGGCACAGCCATGCGAGTAAGATGCCTCTCATCTCGACTGCTAGTGATAAAAGGCCGTTGGGATCCATCACGGCGTTCCGTATTACCCTCCTGAACCCACCGATTCCATATTCTGCTAACAGTCATTGGATCACGATAGGCTACAATCCGACCTTTATCAAAGTCGGAAACGTGATTGTACTCATATCTCCTCCTTACACGAGGCAACCCAACAACGTTCCACCAGGCAACGCCGGTCAACTGCTGCTTCTGTATGAGAAATTGGTTCGAAACTTTCCTCATGTCAGCACGTTGTAGGTGTCGCCACCGGCGCCAACATTGTGTGAATGCTCTAAAAAGCTAATCATTTGCATATCACAGTATCTTCTTTCTGTCGGTTAAATTTCGCGTCTGTAGCACGTCATCTTCGTGGTGTAGCAATTTTAATGGCTAGTAGTATACTTAAACCTAACTAAACTAAGGACATCACACATATCCATGCCCGAGGCAGCATTTGAACCTGCGACCGTAGCAGCAGCGCGGCTCCAGACTGAAGGGCTTAGAACCGCTCGGCCAGAGCAGCCCACTGAGCGCTACTTTAACTTACCATGATTTTGCAGGAAGGATGGCATAAGACTCTCTTGAAAACCACAGAGGAACCTGTATTTATACACTCTGAGGCGAATGGAAGTTTTTTGACTGCCAACGTGTTTCCTACACCTTATTAGACACAGTAATGTGTTGTGGTTTTGGTGTTTCCATATTTATGTCCAGCCCCTGCACATCTACTTACATACTATGAAATTCACTGTACAGTGCATGGAGGAGAGTTCACAGTACCAGTATTACAGATTTTCTTTCATATTCAACTCGCGTAGTTGTCTATACGCCGTCATCTCCTTGCCTTTTCTCGTGTTCTCTAACGGGAGATATACGTTGCTGGCATAAAAATTGCCGCCAGTTTTCTTCGAATGTTTCTTCTCCAAGGCCACACAATTACGATTTGGGCTCATCCAGCATTTCTGCTACATGTTCATAAAGACTGAACTGAGCTTATAGAGTCCTCTCTGAATTCGGTCGTTTTCAGTTATGATGGTACTTGGTAACGTGTCCAACTATTGGATCAATACTCTAGTACTGGTCGCATTATTTTCTTCTACACGATTTCCTTTAGAGAAGGAACACTTCCAAAAAATCTCTTTCGTTCTCTCCCCCAAATATTGATCTTATACGATTGTCGCATTTCATATCACATCTTAGTGTTGACCCTAAATGCTTACACTATGAGACGTTCTCAAGATGATCACCACTAATCTTCTAATCATATGCGGTCGAGGTATTTCTCCTCGTTACAGGCCCTATCTTACACTATTCCACATGTAAAGATAGTTACCATTCACTCAGAATCAAGTGTAATTTTGTGCAAGTCTTTTCGCAACTCCATTTGATCGTTCCTGAACGCTTCAGCATCATTACCGTGTAGTGCTGGTAATCCTGTCTGATAAGTCGTTTGTTAATTCAATTACCAGTCCTTTCTACAGATTCTAATTAGATGTAAGATTAATACAAAAGATATTTTTTCCCAAAGGTTTTCGTCCAAAACATAAACACACCAACGAAAATGCATTTATATCACACTGCTGTTTCAAAACCGGACTGAAGAGCCCATTTGATTAGAGTTTCGAAGATATATGTTGCCAGCTGTTTTCGATTCTAAGTTAGACGACCGGATTATGCATATAATCATCAACATTGAGTGACCAGGAGATTTTTTTAAATTTTATTTTCAAATACATGTTTTCTAATTCCATAGGTACACAAGTTATTGCCGGCTGGGGTGGCCGAGCGGCTCTAGGCGCTACAGTCTGGAACCGCTCGTCCGCTACGGTCGCAGGTTCGAATCCTGCCTCGGGAATGGATGTGTGTGAATTCCTGGAGGAGTCGGGGCAGACCAAGGAGAAGGTACCTGGATTCGGTTAAGAATGATTTTGAAGTAATAGGTTTAACATCAGAAGAGGCACCAATGCTAGCGCTGAATAGGGGAACATGAAGGAATTTTATAAGGGGGCTATGCTCCAGACTGAACGCTGAAAGGCATAATCAGTCTTAAATGATGATGATGATAATGATGATGAGGTAGGTTTAAGTAGTTCTAAGTCCTAGGGGACTGCTGACCTCAGACGTTAAGTCCCATAGTGCTCAGAGCCATTTGAACCATTTTGGAAACAAGTTATTGAACTTTATAATTTCATAATATCTTCGCTGTCGTTTCTTCCTGACTGCCTCTTCTCGGTCAGACTCTCTTCCTCACCTAACTGGTGACTGGTTCCACGCACGAAGCTTGATCCTTCTTTCAACCGTTGATTGACCAAGATCAGAATATATACTTCGGTCGCCATGATCTTCAAACCACTAGCATTTACAACATCCTCAAGTTTTTTTTGCAACTTTTATAGTAGCTTCATTGTTGACAAAAATCTGATTCTGATATCGGGTTTTTTCTCAGAATTCGTGCTTTAGACAATAAATCATCACTTCTCACGGAACTGGAGTGACATTTCCAAGCATTTAATTTTAATTTACTCACCCGAAAATCGTAAGAGAAAACCATTAACGTTGGTGTTTATATACATAGTGAAGAAAAAATTGTTGCACTTGGAGATCGGCATGCCTCATTCCACTTAATTTTCTACGTTTGTCTGTAGCACCACTTCTCGAACGCTTCGATTCTCTTCTGTTCCAGTTTTCCCACAGTCCATATTTCACTACCGTACATTGCTGCACTCAAAACGTACGTTCTCAGAAATTTCATCCCAACATCAAAGCCTATGGTTGATACTAGTAGACTTCTCGTGGCCAGGAATGTCCATACAACAATGTAAAGCTGTGAAGAAAGTCCTTCTTTGGGGTGGTTTTCAGTTTCCGTCTAATATTGACTTGAATGTCGTTTATGTCGTCAAACTATTGACCCTTCATGTGAATTTCAGCCCTTTGCCTCTTTGTGATGGATTCGTATTGATAACAAATCTCGTCACCCGGGATAATTTTTTCAAGAAAATTGCTCACGTGTTTCATTTCAGTCAAGTCTTGGCACGTACCCACATGCTGTTGTTTGCACACATTTTTTTCTTTTCACAAAGTTTTAGAGTATGTCATGACCACTTACTTTAGAGATATTCGGTTCGATTTTCCACTGCTATTAGTTTCACAACGACACTGCCGTACTACCACTGCACGTTCACTACTTAACGCTACCTGCTAACAACCGACTGGTCGAATGCACATGTTTATGTTTTTTACAGCCGTCAGTTCAAGCTGCCATCGTAGTTACTAAAAAAATGGTTCTGAGCACTATGGGACTTAACATCTTAGGTCATCAGTCCCCTAGAACTTAGAACTACTTAAACCTAACTAACCTAAGGACATCACACACATCCATGCCCGAGGCAGGATTCGAACCTGCGACCGTAGCAGTCCCGCGGTTCCGGACTGCAGCGCCTAGAAACGCAAGACCACCGATGCCGGCATCGTAGTTACTGCGCTGTAGTTGTTTATATGCCATGAATAACATCAGTCTAGGACGTTTTGGGTTTCCGGAATAAAACATTATCATTCGCTTTATTATCGTGCATGTTTTAAAGCGATATGCTTTTTTCACTTGTTATCTTACATTTATTGCAAACCATGTATCTGTGCATCATTTTTTTGAGATTTCCGGATACTGTAAAGCAAAGAAACTGCTTGTTTTAATCCGACCTGGTATGGGTACCAAATGCGAGCGATTCATTCTAACTCACTGCCGATTTACGGATACAAGATATTCTTTTTGTAGGGTACTTGAAATATCTGCATGTATCCTTCTATGATTTTGCGCAGCAACTCTTCTATGCGTTGAGGATGTGATCAGGACATTGTCTCGTGAAACTGGATGGATCTTCTGAAACATCCTATAGTCTGTGTGCTAGATATTTCCAAGGAAACGATCAAGTCTGAGACTAATGCTCCGCCAATTAAGTATTCGTTAGTTAAAATCTGTCTCACCGACTGCTTTTTAACATCAAATAAAGTTCAGGTTATATGCGATCAGGTGACGCGTTTGTTTTCAGATGCCTATTTCTGAGTTACGAGCGACACCTGACAATGCCATTTGTGGCGCAAAATAGCTAACAGTGTAGTAGATGTGTAGTTTTATCCAGTTATGACAGCAAATACAAGAACATTGACTTTACGTAACAACACTTAGCAGATTGTCGACCCATGTTCGAAGAAATCATTATTGGTATGCCCTGTTCCAGCCACTGTTCGTGTTTACTCTGAAAATAGTACACATCATTTCTACAGCAACAAGCTTTAAGACGTTTAGAGTAGATTAGAAATCGAACGGTATCTTTCATATTCTAGCGGTGTGTGAGTTGTGTAGAAATCTTGGCAGACTAAACTATGTGTCAGACCGGGACTCAAACCCGAATATGCCCTTCGGAGTCAGTGCTCTTACCGGATAAACCAGCACATGTCTGGATAGTTCAACCTGTAAGATTACAGAAGGCGAGTGGTAAGGTTCGGGTTCACATTTGCCTGAAGCACTCCTCACGCTATCCTTATCTCAGATGAAGAATCGCTGTCCGGGACAATGTACTAGGTACTCCTACTGAAAAGACTTCGAGCACTCACACGTCTAAGAGCCTATTCCATACACTCGTAGCTTCGTTAATTGGAATTGTGCCACTACGTCAAACGCTTCCCAGAAATCTATAAATACGGAATCTGCCTCTACCCCTTCTCCGTGGTTCTCAAGATACTATGCGAGAAAAGGACAAGCTTCTCGGGAGTGCTGTTTTCTAAATCCGCATTACCTTGTTGATAGACGATTCCTTCTCTTGCGAAAACTTATTGTCTTCGAACAGAATATGCTCAAGAATTCTGCAGTGAAAATGTATTGAATTCGAGCAGAATATGCTGAAGACTTCTGTAGCGATTCAACGTTAAGAATATTGTTCTGTAATTTTGCAGGTCTGTTCTTCAGCCCTTCTTATTGTTGAAAATTGAATTTGATTGAGAAAATTAATATGCAGAGAAAGTCACTCCACACTGGCCCCAAAACGCCGTTATATATATTATAAATGCGAAAAGTTTGTCGGTATGCGTTTTCCTCCTTCACGCTGGCATGGCTCGGCGAAGTTGGATGAAATTTTGAATGGACGTAACTTATACCCTGAATTCACACATAAGCTACCTTTTATATTCCTACACATCAGAAGGGTGGATGTGGGGGTGAAAAATAAGTGTAGCCCCCAATACGCGAACACCCATAGTTTATGCAGCTGGTATTTGAGAATGAGGCCACTTAGTGACTTCCAGCAGACTTTACACGTAATATTAAATCTTTTAAGAAACTTTTTTTTGCCGAAAATCCCCACATTATGATGAAAGTAAAAAAAAAAGTTTAACGCTTAGGCTGCTTTTCGATGTTAATGCAGTAAAACTTCTGCAGAAGACTTAACATTCTAATTTATTACGTCTTGACTACTTTTTCTGCTTTCTTTATGGTCCTTCAGGATCAAGTGTGGCTTGTTTTGCACGTCTTCTTTCTTCCCAATACCTCTTCATTCTCTGGCTTCTCCAGTTTCTTTCTTCTTCTGTTCAGACAACTTTGATTTTGGTGTCGGGCCACCTGTTATCATCCACCAACCCTTTATACTTCTCCATGTCCTATACTACTGCCTGCACATTCCTTCCTTTTATTCTTACAGCCTTCCAGTCATCTCTGACTTCCTTTATCCAGTTTTTTCCCGTATGACATCCTGTTGGTCAACCTCTCCTCATCCATGCTCATGATGTGCCCACCAAATCGTAACCTCTTCTTCCGTATCTCGCTCGATATGCGTTCAATATTTTCATACAGTTCCTGACTTTTGTGTGTATCCAGATTTCCCCATGTCTTTTTGTGCCCCATATGTCTCTCAAAATTTTCCGCTCCTCCTTCTTCAACTGTATACAAGCTCTCTAGCCGAGTGTGATCGTTTCTGATGCATACAGGGCAGCATTTCTTACAGTTGCTGTGTAAGGTCACAATTTGGCTTCCGTGACAGATTGTTCTTGCCATATGTTCTTTTCACCGCATACCGAAGCTTCTGCAAAAGCTGTGCCCGTCTACTGCTCTGTCGTTGTTCTGTATGCCACTTCTCCCACTAATAAGGAAATTGTTGACTTTCTCATCCGCTTGGTCATGTATCTTCCAGTCACACTCAGTGTTAAATATCTTGATCTTCTTATATGGAATCTTCAGTCTGACCTTTTTTGGAGTTGCGACTAGATTTTTTAGTGCTGTCTTTGCCTCTTCTTCTGTCTCTTCTACGAGTGCCATGTCTTCTGCGAATGCCAGGCAGCCCACTGTTGCATTGTGTTTCACCTTGTACCATATTTGCACACATTTGATCTTCACGTTACTACTTAGTTGTCTCCACTGTCTCAATACTTCGTCCAAAACCAGGTTCAATAATATTGGTGACAGTCCATCACCTCGCCGGACACCAGGTTTTATTTCGAAGCTGTTTGACAGCGTCCTGCGATGCCTGATCCTGGCAGTAGTGTCGCTTAACGTTTCCTTTGTCATTGAATGTGTTGTAGCGTCCCGTCCTCTATCTTCTAACACATCAAGCAGAGTATTTCTGTCAACTGAATCGTGGACCTTTTGGAAGTCCACAAATGTCACTATTGTCTTTTTTTCCTTTCCTGTGTCTGTGTTCTATTATTCATTTTATTCCAAATATCTATTCTGTACAGTTACTCCTTTTTTTAAAGCCACAGTGGAACTCTCCTACTGTCGGTCCCAGTTGTTCTTCAACTCTATTCAGCAAGTTTCTCGACAAAACCTTGTACCCTCTGTTTAAGAGAGAGGTACCCCTGTAGTTAACCAATACTTCCTTGTCCCCTTTCTTGTGTAGTAGTATTATAAGGGCTTCTTTCCAGTCTATGGCTATTTTCTTATTTCGCCAGATATCCATTGTTATACTGTTCATACTTCTTTCTATTTCAGGCCCACTTCACTTGATCTCTTCAGCATAGATACCATCATTGCCGGATGCCTTGTTGTTTTTGAGGTTTTTAATTGCCTGTGCTACTTCTGCTCTGGTGGGTGCTTTGTCTAGATTATTATGACTTTCGTTCCTAGAGCGTAAGTGTGTCCACTTTACTGTCGGTGCTTCTGCATTCAGCAAATCCCTAAAATACCTAGCCATTTCCTCGCACACCTCTTTCTCACCAATTTTTATTGTGCCATCTTGTCCTATTAGGAAGGGTTCTTTTGCCTCGAAGTCTTTAATTCTGCTTTTCATTTCTCTGAAAAGGACTCGAGATTTGTGTTTCTTGAAGGCTGTGTTTGCTTCTTGAAGTTTCTCATTCCATCTACTTCTCTTGGCATTTCTGATCTCTTTGCTAGCAATTTTTCTCGCATTCTGAAAGTTCGACCAGTTTTCTTGCTTTTTACAGGATTGCCATTTCATCAATGATTTTCTCCTGGTCTCAACTTAATTCTCACATCCATCCGTCCACAACTCATGCTTCCTTTTCTTGTTGTTAGTAACCAGTCGCACTGCCTCGTCATCCATGATATCTCTCACTCTCTTCCAATCACTCTGAACTACAATTCTCTTTGCATACTCTGCTCTGTGTCTTTTCAGAAGATATAGGTCTATTCTGTGAATGTTTATGGCCCTACATTTCCTTGCTCTGTTTGCTATCCATCTGCATTTTATTTCGTGTTCATACTCTCTCTGTGATTCTTGTCACGGATTGCTATATGGTCTAGCTGTTTTTCCCCAATCCAGTTTCCAGATCTGACCCACGTTGTTTTCTTGCTTGCTTAGCTTTGTCATGGATGGTCATTATTCTCGTCTTGTGTCTCCTCCAAAGGTCCACTAATCTCTTACCATTCTTGTTTGTTCTCTTGTGGGCTGGATAATCTCCCGCACCACTTATAAACTTCCTTTCCGTGCCAATTTGTGCGTTAAAATCTCCTTGCAAAATAGTGACATCTCTTTTGTCTACATCTGTCTACCTTATCCAAAGTGGACCAAAAATGTTCAGTTCATACTTTGTCTTTTTTGTTCTTATTTGTTGGTGCATGTGCATTTAATATTGTATAGGTTTTGTTTCCTATTTTCACTGTCAGATATGACAGCCTCTCCTTTATGACCTTCCACTCAGTGATACTATCCAGGTATCTATGATCTACTGCAAAGGCTGTGTCCAACACAAAAGGTTGATTTGGCCCCCCAACATCGGGTTTTCCATTTAGAATTACATATCCCTCTGATTCCATCGTGCTTTCGTAACTGAATCTTGTTACCTTTAGTGGTAGTATGCCAATCCCAAGTTCTCACATACTGTCAAGAACTTGCTTTAGTTTGCCCACCTTCATCATTGTCTGTATGTTTATGGTTCCCATTTTGAAAGTCTGTGTCGGTCTGATTTTGTATCCATGATTTAGATTGGTTTTTGAGGTACTGGTAGGTTCGCAGTTTTGTTTCTCACATGATGCCGGCTCTCCAGAATCCGATAGCCTGCTTGCGTTGACCTCAGACAACGAGGTATTAACCCTCTGAGGTATATTTGTAATTATCACATGCTTCATGACTGCTTCACAAACCAAAGTATCGACTTCACTACTAACTATATTCATGACATTTTGCAGACAGTATCCTCATATGTCGCTGAATGTACATAGAAAAATATATCATTGCTCGACACATAGTTCAGGTGATGTGACACCGTAATACTGAGAATTATGCATGGTTTTAAATTATTATTTCCTTACTACTAACCTTATTTACAATACATTTCGCAGACAGTAGACATATACCACCTGACATAGCTGCAAAGTTATGTCATTGTACGACACACAATTCAGGACACACGATTTCATGAACATTGAGATATGAGAAAATGAAACGACAGGGTGAAGTTCGGTAGAGATACACGTGAAATAGGAGTACAAATACGTGTGAAATATGTTAAATATACGTGAAATGGATTTTACTTGTGCGCACGTGGCTAAAGCCAAGAGTAAAAAGCCTCTAGAACGTTTGCAACCAAATTTGGTAGACATATCAGCTATGATGTGGAATCAAATACTGTGGTGTGTGTGTGAGTGTGTGTGTGTGTGGGGGGGGGGGGGGGGTTATCATCCAACAGCCTCCTACTGAGGTGGGGAGGAAAATATAGATTGAGAAGGGACAGGAGGAGATGGACAGAGAAAGAGAGGAGCAAGAGATAGACAGAGAAGACAGATGGAAAGTAGGGGGGGAAGGAGGTGGTCACAGAGAGAGGGGAAGGAGGGGATAGATATGGAAGGGCTGAGCGGAGATCCACGGAGGGCGGATGGAGAAAGATATGGGCAGAAAAACGCGGAGGAGGAAATGGACAGAGAAAGGCAATATGAAGAGTTGGACAGCTGTAGAAGAGAAGAGGAGATGGACAGAGAAAGGGAAGAGGAGGAGACAGGTAGAGAGTGGGAGGTGGAGAAGGTAGAGAGAGAGAGAGGGAGGGAGAGAGAGAGAGAGAGAGAGAGAGAGAGAGAGAGAGAGAGAGAGAGAGAAGGTAGAGGATATGGACAGAAAGAGGGTAGAAGAAGACGTACAGAGAGAGCGGGAAGCAGGAGGTGCACTAACAGAAGGTTTGAATATACAGAACAAACCACCTAAATCATGCACCGCAAATATTGCAGAAATGGTAAGTACTATTGACGTGCGATTTTCACAGAATGGATTGGTTGTCAGAGGCTCGTATTATTAGCCAATAAACAGATCGTAATACGTAATACTTAGGAAGTGTATCTTTTTTCTTGTGACTAACACTTTTTAAATGGAACAATACCTATTGACATAAACACTGTAAACGTATGGTAAATTACATTGTTAGTGGTGTTTGTTGCAGGAGTCTAGTGCGAGTCGTTTACGAGATATCGTTTTGTGCACAGTTTCCACATCCACAGATATTGGTGCAATTCAGCCTGTGCAGTTCCTAGGTACGATGTTGGTATGTTAGCTTACAGTGTGGTGTGTGTTCCTTAAGTGCTATGCAACTTGCTAGTCAGTTAGTGTGTGGCAGTCCTATAGTACAGCGTGAGTGGACGATGCGATTTATAAGGGCAGAAAATGTGAAAATGATAGTGTAACACCAAGAGAACGTAACAGAAGCAAGTGATGACAGAAAAGGGGGCAATTATTGTTCTTATTGCTGTTCCAGTTGATCCACACGTTAGCTCCCACACAAACACATCAGGAAATGGCATGAGTCGTTGCATGTGTCCTACACATTATCTATCGACATAGGTTCCATCCCTTTCACATTTCTCGTCATAAAGAGTTGTATGGAAACGATTATGAGAATCGTATTTACTTCTGCACATGAGCATTAAGATGGGATACTCCAGATGTACCATGTGTCTTCTTTAATGAACAAGACATATTTACCACTAATGGCCAGGTAAACCTACGAAACATTATTCTGTTGACAAGCCTCATTGGTTTCGTCAGGAGGACAGACAGATTCCACGTAGTGTAAATGTGTTTGGTTGGATAGTGAACCATCAGCTGATAGGCCCGTTTTTAATGGTTCACAAAATGGTTCAAATGGCTCTGAGCGCTATGGGACTTAACATCTTAGGTCATCAGTCCCCTAGACCTTAGAACTACTTAAACCTAACTAACCTAAGGACATAACACACATCCATGCCCTAGGCAGGATTCGAACCTGCGACCGTAGCAGTCCCGCGGTTCCGGACTGCAGCGCCTACAACCGCACGGCCACCATGGCCGGCTTTTAATGTAAGGAACACGCGCACAAGTATCGCAGCCTCGTAACAGACCATTTTCCACTGATACTGGAAGACATACCTCTGCATACTAGAAGGAACCTGTGGTACCAGCATGATGGCTGTGCAACCACAGTGCACGAGGTACTACAGAACGTCTTCACGAATATTTTCAAAATCGTTGAACCAGTACCATGGCCGGCCTGTTCCCCAGAATTGACGCCTATAGACTTTTTTTCTGCGTGGTGTAAGGCGTGTGTCAGAACTTTCCATTAAGTTGATTAAGTATTACATTGAGTATCGAAAACAATATAGCCAACTTATGGCTGTTCTTTGCATTGTGTAAGATTCTGCGATTCTCTATGGAAATCAGATATCGATAGTAACAATTTGAGCTCTAAACATGGAAGTGCGATTGTAAGCATTGTTGTGAGACAAGGTCTGTCTGCGGGAGTGAACTTTCAGTAGTGTTGGTCGAGAGCTCGGAGACAGAAGACATATCACGCTGCCATCACGTCGGTGATGGCAGATCTTACCACACTCAAGGTCTAATTTATACGGCCAGGAGAGATTTACATGGTTCAACGACGCTTGAAGATGGAATTCAAGGTAAAATTCGCAAGCATAGCGTTTCAAATAGTGCAGTACATTACCTCAGTCCATGGCTTCTAGAAAATAAAGTAACGCTAAATCACAGTTAGACTCAGTTTTTACAGTTTCTAACACACAATTCGGGTATTTTGACATTGGCCTCTCAATACGTATATTCCTTATTGTCGTTTCTTGTTAGCAATATTAGTTTATTCCCAAGAATAAGCAGCTTTCACTCGGTTAATTCTCGGCAGAAATCAAACCTGCATTTGGATTGGACTACCTTAACTCTTGTGCAAAGAGGTGTACAGTACACTGCTGCATCCATTTTCAAGAAGCTGCCACTCGAATTCAAAAATCTTAGCAGTAATCCACGCGCTTTCAAATCGAAACTGAAGAGTTCCCTCATGGGTCACTCCTTCTATTCTCTCGAGGAGTTCCTTGGAAAATCAAGTTGATTTTTATTGTATTGCTGATAGCGTTTACTTAAACTTACGGACTGACTTTTTTAAGGTTCATGAACATTTATTTTTATCTGTTATTACGTTTATGTTGTAATTTCATGTACTGACATGTTCTATGACCTTGGAGATTTGCTCCTCAATTTGGTCGTACGGAACTTTACGAGTAAATAAATAAAAAAATAAAAAATAATAATAAGCGCCATTGCAGGGTTGGGCACATGGTCGTTAGTCCGAGTTTCCAGTAATCCCATGTTTTGCTTTTCACTTAAAGGAGCCTCCTTATCCTTCAAATAATAAATATTATTCTCCACATCTAATTCATAAATATGCTGTGTTTATTAAATGTAAATGTATCTTTGAAATTGAAATAATTTGTTAATCTGGCTCTCAGCCATTATTGATACTTATGAGGTCATTGCCAGGCATTTCGCCATTATTAATGCTTGTCAAACTATTATTGGTCATGATGATTTCTGAAGTTTTTAAATAGGCTTAATTTATGAAATCCCTTCTTACAAGTTATGTAGTAGTTAACAGGACCCAAGCAAACTCCTTGTTATTCAATTCATTCTTAGTAATAATATGCTTTAGCCGCTGCTGCTGCATGCTGCTGCGAATTGCTGTAAACCACTTGTAAAAATGCAGTCATCTAAAGAGCTGAGTTCAAAACAGAGACATTAACACACCACAACATGTCATGTGGTCTAACCCAGTAAATTCTGTCGCACAAGCCAGATTCTGTATCACTTGCAAATTTTTATTCAAACACGCAGTCAGATAGCTTATGTATTCATTGCTACAGTTTCATCTGTTCCTATAGTTTTTCATATCCAAATACGCAGTCAGATAGCTTATCAAACTGTTAGTTTTAAGTTTTCCATGTAACCATCTGTTGAGGGCTTAAATGTCAGTGAAACTCAAACAAATCGCACACAGTGTTATGCAGGTTATATGGCTCTGGGCACTACGGGAATTAACATCTGTGGTCATCAGTCCCCTAGAACGTAGAACCACTTAAAACTAACTAACCTAAGGACATCACACACATCCATGCCCGAGGCAGAATTCGAACCTGCGGCCGTAGCAGTTCTGCGGTTCCCCTACTGGAGCGCCTAGAATCGCGCTGCCACCGCGACCGGCTATGCAGGTTAGATGCCGATTATGGAGTCCATTTTCACAGACAAGATAGGCTTTATTTGTTGTAGCTGTGCTACAATGGAAATCTGAAAGACACCGTCTACAGGGGCACACAAACTACAGCCGATGATAAGCATAGATGTATTACTGCAGTCTGCTCGGACATCTCCGCTGGAGTGTTAGTACATGAGCAGCAGTCGTTCCATACCAGGCAGGAAGCGTGTACTGCCGTTGCAGGTGGTCATTTTGAACCAAACTGTAATGGTCAGTTGCCTCGTTCTTGGTCAGAATCCACATAAATAACGTATGCACTTGTATTGTTCTTCAGTGCGTGCTAACACAGATATTGTACAAGTCTCAATGTAGTACCTCTTCAAAATACGATATCTCGTAAACGACTCGCATTAGAATCCTGCAACAAACACCACTGTTCTAATTTACCCTACTTTTAGTTTTTTAATGCCAACAGACTTAGAATAACTTTTGACAATGTTGACTGGAATACTCTGTTTCAAATTCTAAAGGTGGCAGGGGTAAAATACAGTGAGCGAGAGGCTATTTACAACTTGTACAGAAACCAGGTGGCAGTTATAAGAGTCGAGGGACATGAAAGGGAAGCAGTGGTTGGGAAGGGAGTGAGACAGGGTTGTAGCCTATCCCCGATGTTATTCAATGTGTATATTGAGCAAGCAGTAAAGGAAACAAAAGAAAAATTCGGAGTAGGAATTAAGATCCATGGAGAAGAAATAAAAACTTTGAGGTTCGCCGATAACATTTTTATTCTGTCAAAGACTGCAAAGGACCTGGAAGAGCAGCTGAACGGAATGGACAGTGTCTTGAAAGGAGGATATAAGATGAACATCAACAGAAGCCAAACGAGGATAATAGAATGTAGTCGAATTAAATGCTGCGGGAATTGGATTAGGAAAAGAGAGGCTTAAAGTAGTAAATGAGTTTTGCTATTTGGGGAGCAAAATAAGTGATGATGGTCGAAGCAGAGAAGATACAAAATGTAAACTGGCAATGGCAAGGAAAACGTTTCTGAATTGGAGGGAAGAGAAATTTGTGGCACATCTTGACTAGAAGTAGGGATCGGTTGGTAGGGCATATTCTGAGGTATCAAGGGATCACCAATTTAGTATTGGAGGGCAGCGTGGAGGGTAAAAATCGTAGAGGGAGACCAAAAGATGAATGCACTAAACAGATTCAGAAGGATGTAAGTTGCAGTAGGTACTGGGAGATGAAGAAACTTGCACAGGAGTAGCATGGAGAGGTGCATCAAACCAGTCTCTGAACTGAAGACCTCAACAACAACAACAACAACAACAACAATGCCAATAGGCATTTTCCCATTTAAAATTATTTATGTTTATACAAAAAATACAACCTATTGACTGACCAACTGTACAAGCCCCTGATCTCCAATCCATTCTGTGAAAATCACACACTAATAACACTTTTCATTTCCGTAATATTTGCGGTGCAAGTTTTATGTGTACACATATCCATGAAATGCCAGACACTCAGCTGTCTCTACATATACGCAGAGAACGAGACCTGGAACGTTGTTTGCAGAGACGTATTGCAGGAGATTTCTGACTTTCCATGCACACCAAGACAATTACAATCTTTCCCGTGCTAAGTATGTCGCAAAAAATATTTTCAGGCACATTCTATAGTTCTCTAATTCGGTGACTAAGTATAGTGTACCTCTACATCTACATGGTTACTTTGCAATTCACACTTAAGTGCCTGGCAGAGAGTTCATCGAACCATTTTCATACTACTTCTCTACCAATCCACTCTCGAATGGCGCGTGGGATAAAGGAACACCTAAATCTTTCCGTTCGAGTACCGATTTCTCTTATTTTATTATGATGATCATTTCTCCCTGCGTAGGTGGGTGTCAACAAAATATTTTCGCATTAGGAAGAGAAAGTTGGTGACTGAAATTTCGTAAAGAGATGTAGCCTCAAAGAAAACCGCCTTTGTTTCAGTGACTGCCACCCCAACTCACGTATCATATCAGTGACACTCTCACCCCTACTGCGAGATAACACCAAACGGGCTGCCCTTCTTTGCACTTTTTCGATGTCCTCCGTCAGTCCTACCTGGTAAGGATCCAATACCGCGCAGCAATATTCCAGCAGATAACGGACAAGCGTAATGTAGACTGTCTCTTTAGTGGGTTTGTCGCATCTTCTAAGTGTTCTACTGAAAAAGCGCAGTCTTCGTTTCACCTTCCTCATAATATTACCTATGTGTCTTTCCAATTTAAGTTGCTCATAATTGTAATTCATAGGTATTTAGTCGCATTGATAGCCCTTAGATTTGTGCGATTTATCGTATACCCAAAGTTTATCGGATTTCTTTTAGTACCCATGTGGATGGCCTCGCAATTTTCTTTGTTAGTGCCAATTTCCACTTTTCGACCAAACAGAAATGCTCTCTAGATCATTTTGTAATTGCAATTGATCGTCTGATGATTTCACTAGACGGTAAATTACAGCGTCATCTGCAAACAATCTAAGGGGGCTGCTCAGATTATCGCCTAGATCATTTATGTAAATCAGGAACAGCAGAGGGCCTATGACATTACCTTGCGGAACGCCAGATATCACTTCGGTTCTACTCGATGATTTACCGTCTATCACTACGAACTGTGACCTCTCTGAGAGGAAATCACGAACCCCGTCACGCAACTGAGACGATACTTCATATCCAAGCAATTTGATTAATAGTCGCTTGTGAGGAACGGTATCAAAAGCCTTCCGGGAATCTAGAAATATTGAATCGATCTGAGATCCCTTGTCGACAGCACTCATTACTTCATGGGAATAAGGAGCTATCTGTGTTGCACTAGAAAAATATTTTCTAAATCCTTGTTGGTTATGTGTCAATAATTCATTTTCTTCGTGGTGATTCATAATGTTCGAGTACAGTATATGCTCTAAAATCCCACTGCAGATTGAGGTCAGTGATATGGGTCTGTAATTGGATGGTTTGCTCCTATTTCCATTCTTGAATATTGGTGTGATCTGTGCTACTTTCCAGTCTTTAGGAACAGATCTTTCGTCAAGTTAACGGTTGTATATGATTGCTAATAAAGGTGGTATTGTGTATGCATACTCTTAAAGGAACCTGACTGGTATACCATCTGGACCGGAAGATTTGCCTTTGTTAAGTGACTTGAATTGTTTCGCAACACCTACGATATCTACTTTTATGTCACTCATGCTAACAGATGTTCTGGTTTCGAATTCTGGAATATTTACTTCGTCTTCTTTCTGAAGGATATACGAAAAGTGTATTTAGTAACTCCGCTTTAGTGGCACCATCACCAGTACCATTTCCATCACTATAGCGCAGTGACGGCACTGACTGTTTCTTGCCACTGGTGTACTTCACATACGACAAGAATCTCTTTGGGTTTTCTGCCATATTTTGAGACAGTGTTTCATTATAAAAAGTATTAAAAGCATCTCGCATTGACTTCCGCACTAAATTTCGACCTTCCGCGAAACTTAGCCAGTCTTGGGGATTTTGCGTTCTTCTAAATTTGGCATGCTTTCTTTCGTTGCTTCCGCAACAGTGTTCTGACGTGTTTTGTGTACCACCGTGGATCAGTCCCGTCTCTTACTAACTTATGCGGTATGAATCTATCTATTGCTGACGATGCTGTATCTTTGAATTTGAGCCACGTCTGGTCTACTCTCAGTGACTGAGCAAGAAGAGCAGTTCAACCATTTCGTCTCACCACTGGGCAACCGATGCAACGTCAGTGCTACTTTCTACATCTAAACCACCTCTGTTGTTGTGTGGCCTCAGCTTGACAGCCAACAGCTTTCATCATTTGTATCTGCAGCTTTGAAGTGACGCATCGGGGGGCTTAACCCTTGCTTCATCTGTTGGTGGCAGTCAACGTAATTCCTCCAGGTATAGCACAGCATAATGGTCAGCAGGGTGTTGGTTTCCCCATGCAAGGCATCTGTTATCTGCGATGATTCGCTTGCAGAGGGGGTATTAGCATATCATTTGGAAACTGAACTCCGACAAGCAAAGCGCAGGTTTATGCTTACAGATTCAAGCACTGGACCGGAAGAACTTTTGTCACAAGATGACGATAGACATGGGAATACATGCAGGAACCTGAGTTAAAGTCTAAAAGCTGAACCGACAATAGGTTACCATGCCTTCATAATGAAAAATTCGATGTTTTGTGCAAGGCAGCACAAAAAGTCAGTTCTTCTCAGTCATCGCTGCGACCTCCTCTCATGGACTGATCGCTCACTGCCCGTATTATCTTGCAGTCATTCTGTGTCCTCTTTAATTCTGACCTCCTCTCCCTGTCTGCTCTCCCTCCCCGATATCTATTGTGATTGCTCTTCCTCGAATGTGTTCTCGCTAGTCTCCCAATCTGTCCTCCACGGCATTGAATTTTATATTCTATCGTTTTGCCTTTGGTGGGCCCAATCTTAATCTCTCCCAGTGAACGATCGACAGCCTCTCAGTCTTCCAACAGGATCCGAAAATTTTCGATTTCGCTGTGGCTGATGTGTAACCATTGATCTTTCATGCCGCTCTCGGGTTTTACGCGCTGTGGAACTTCAAAGCGTTTGCTTCAGGCGCCCTATTGGATTGCACTCCAGAATTCCAGAGCTGTCGAGAAGGCTGCCACTCAATAACACATCCACGTTTTTGTAACAAGAATGGCTGTGCTTCACTCAAGTGCGCACAGGTGTTTGGAAATAAGTATCGTCCCAATGTTATCCTACTTCAAATGGCACAATCGACTTCAAATGCCACAATCCTTTCTGACTGAAGCTCACACTGAAGTTAAACTATACCCGTCTGGCTTTCGGGAAGGTACCTCTACGCCCAGGTTGTGATAGAGCCCCTCTTTTGTCCTGAGCGCCTGGCAGTGGAGTATTACATTATATACTAGAGTGACCTCAGGTTCTTTCCAGTCCCTTGGGACTTAGCGCTCCGCTAGAGATTTTCAATAGATGCAATATAAGTAAGAGGTCAAATTATGATATATCTGTACGATTTTCCTTCATGAATTAATTCTAAATGTAAACTTTAATTCTCTGTTTTCCTTTGGCTGCCTTTAATTGTCAATGGCCAAGAGGGGTGACCCAGTGGTTAGCACACTTGACTCGCACTCTGAATCACAGTGATTCGAACCCAGATCTGGCCATCCACATTTAGGTTTCCCGTGATTTCCCTAAATTGATCCCCTTGAAAGGACACAGCTCATTGCATTCCTTCTCCTTACCCAATCTGAGGTTGGGATCCATATCTAATTAGTTCATTGTCACCAGGACATAAAACACCACTCTTCCTCTCGTCCCTTTATTGCCGTACCACATTGACTGACAGAAGCCTCGATCGACTTAGCGTTTTTATGAAGCACCAGATTTTTCTACGATCTTTCATTGATGAATGACAATGGAAGCTGTATCTTTCTCACATCAACCTTTTTATATACGTACAAACTTCTACTATAGTTTGTCTGTTGATATTTTTACAATTTTTTTTCTGAACCGAGAGTCAACATTCCCTGTTTTCTTAGCATTTTCGGAATTTAAACCACGGCGTATCAATCACATCCTTAAACCACTTACTCATCATGTACAGTGTCTGATCAACTGATACCAACTATGTAGAACGACACTGACCATTAGCTGCCACGAGAGGACTGGGCCCACAAGTATAAAAGAAGATTTGGAATTACGTACTGTTAGTAGAGAAGCAACACAACAGAATGACTCAATCATAAGAGCTCAGTAACTTTAAACTTGGACCTTTCAGTGGATGTCACCTTATTAAGATATCCGTCAGGGATATTTCAGGCTTCTAAAGGTATCCAAACCATTTGCTGGTGACATGACTGTGAAGTGGGAACTCGAAGGAACAACCCCAGCTAAACGACGAACAGACCGATTTCATCTACTCGTGGATGGGGACTGTCAGGCATTGTAGAGGGTGGCTGTAAATGTAAAGGATTAAAACTACAACAAAACTTGGAACAGAAAATGAAACCAGAATGGGAATCAACCAATAGATACCATCAACTGGCGCTGATCATTGCACTCCATTATCGGTGGAAGCAAAAACCCCTCTGTCATCAAACCCTGCGCACTGACGCTGCGTCAGACTCCAGGAAGTACTACTGCCTCGGCTGCTATTGTTTATGACAGCTGATCATTGCCTCTGTTCGATATCATTAGATGTGACACACACGCCATGAAGTCAGCAGGGAACAGCAGTACTTATGCCCGACTGAACTAGCTCATCATCGAACAGCTGGGTCTGAGAAAGGACAAGTTACTCTCTCATATTTTCCACATATGGAAAATTATGAAAGATTTTATTACAACCTGACGCACCTTGAATGAGACTCTAGAAAGTTAATGGCCTGAGCAGACGCTGATGGAGTCTGGTAGGGCGCTAAAAGCATGATGTATTTTTATGGTTCTTAGCTCGTAGAAACGGCATGTTGGGAATTAGAAGCAATTGACGGCGAGCCCATCACTCAGGAAATCTTGCCCGACAGGACATAGCTGTACAGGGCAGACAGGGCAGCCCTCATCAAGACAGGTGAGCCGTGCTTGGCTCGTGTTCGGGCCATCTCTCCCTTTTTTCATTCTGTTTTTACTGTACTGCCACCTGGTTTCGTTAATTCAATTACTGGTGTTACTGAGTTGCTGCCTTGCCTGCCCGTGAGCGGCATCAGCATTGTTTATCGATATATGCCCCATGTATTATCACTGCTGGACTGCTATTACTTCCCAGTTGTCGTGTGTTGCGATGGGGAGTTCGTATCTGGCAGTTAGTTGCAGTGTGCCTTGAGTGAATTTCGGACCTGGCAGTCGGACAGTTGGGACGCGGCAGGAGCCGGTCGGGTTGGAGCGGCAGTAAGGTTCAGATAGCCACGACTCTCCCGACTGTTGCCAGCACTCATGGTTTCAATAGAGACGGTCTTGGTTGATCGTCGGTTGGTCGTCTTACCGGACGACCTGATTGCTCGCCGTTCGTTTGTGGGTTGTCGATGTGTGTATCTCAACTCATCGTTCGCCCTCGTCACTGCATAGTCACTGCTTTTACCATTGGGCGCGTTCTTCGTCCGAGTGTTTGTGATATTGTAGCTTGTGATGTCGACTGCCCAGTTATTTTAGCGCTGTTTCCGTGCTGATGTGTAGCAGTTGGTCGGTTGGCGCAGTGATGACGTAGCACCAGTAGGGCATGCGGCGTCAGGAAGATGCGGATAGCCATCACTTTCCCGACGACTGCCGACTCACATGCTTTGAATGAGGACGACGTTGGTTGACCATCGGTCGGCCGTCTTGTTAGACGACATCTATTTGGCTGGCAATTGCTTTTGGGTTGGCTGTGTCCACCGAGTCGTGGTTCGTCCTCGTTATTGCACAGTCACTGCCATGAGCATCGTATAGTCCTCGTGCAGATGTTCGTGGGGCTGTGTGTAGTATGTGATTTTTCACTGTCAAGTTTAGTTAAGTGTTGGCGGCATACCGCCTCAGAGTTAGTCGGTCATTTGATTAAACGACTTGGATTTTCGGGTCGTCCACCCCTTTTGAGTTGTCTGGGATCCTTTCTTGTTTGGTCCCATAGTCTCTGCTGTCAGCATCGTTGGAATTTTGGTGCAAATGCCGAGTGGAACCTTGGTTCTAGTGTGGAGCATTGGTCTGTTGACGGCCAGTCGGTTGGATTGCTATCAGGCTGAGCATCGTTGGGCCGACTGCCTGCCTCCCCCCCCCCCTCCCCCCCCTCCCCCCCCCCCCCGAAACGGGACTTCTGAACGCGCCGTTAGCTGCATTGCCTTTTCTTATTTTCTGTTGTGTGTATTTGTGTGGCTCATAGCCGATGCTTTGAACTGAAGTTGAATTGTTTTTAGTTGTGTTTTAGGTCTTAGGTCCTCAGCCGCTTTAAAATCTTGCTTGTCAAGTGTTAGATTGTTTGGGTCTTCATCCTGTGTAAAATATTGTTTAAAGATAAAGCCTTGGGCCTTCTGCCTTTAAAGGTTATTCTAGTTGTTTTTTAAGTCATGGGCTTCGAGCTGTTAACAAATTAATGTTTAATGCTTGTCAAGTACTGGATTATTTGGGGCCTTCAGCCTAATTTAAGATAAGGCTTTATTGTTTAAATTTATTTTACTGTGAGTTTTAAGTCAAAGGGTTTTCAGCCGTTTTTAAATTAAAGTTCTTTCCTTTCGACCATCAGACTGTTGGGGCCTTTGGCCTAATTGAAAATAAGGCTTCGTGCTGTGTTTTTTTTTAATTTAATTTTACCTTGAGTCTTAAATGGTGGGCCACCAGCCGTCTTTAAAGTAAACTTGTTTCCTTTTCAAGTGTTAGATTTGTTGGGCCTTCAGCCAAGTTATAGAACTTACGTAAGTGAGGCCTTCTGCTTTCTAAATATTCTATTTTGGGTCTGAATCTTAAGTTAATGGCTTTTAGCCATTTTTAAATATAAGTTGTTGTGCCCTTAAGGCATTAGATCGTGTGGGCTATTCTGCTGTTAGCTAATGTTCAAAAATTTGTGCTGTAATGTTTGGTCAAATAATAAAGTTATATGTTTTCAGGTGTAACTGACAGCTGCTCATTTTGGCCCCTTTCCACAATTCCAACTACTCGTCCTGTCCTGCGGGTTCAGCAGGGTGCTTCAACAGGTCTCCAGCAGAACAATGCTGAGCTACCTGCCGTGGCGCCAGCTGAAAGCCTGGGCTGGGAGCGATGGTCTGAAGGAATGCATCTACCCAGTGGAGTCGTAAACTGGGCATTGTGTGCACAGCCACACATCATAAAAATTCACAAGTTTTCATTTTTGCTGATACTGGATATAGGCCTGTGAACCGCTGCCATTGGCCACCTCGGTTGAATAAGAAACTCCGGCATCTGAGAAACGTTTACAGATAGAATCTTTATTACACATTTATAGCTAGGACTAACAAGCTTGAAGGCACAAGAAATTTAGATAAAGATCTTTAAGATTTTATCTGTTCATTTGTTGCAGTGCAAAGGGACATGTCTTTTGAGAAAAACAACTTCCCCCTTCCGCAAAATCTTAAAAAACCAGTAATTGGCGGTTCCTTGCTTTTCCAGAGGTGCAAGTTTCATAACTGTTGCCCTGGTTAGACATGTGTTTGTGCTGTCGTGTGGGAGGTGAGATTTAGCATCTCTAGAGCCCTGTGATTGGGTCAAGAAGAGATGAAGGCGGTGTCGTTCGTGCACTTTGCAGGAAAACGGAATTTATTTCTGGAGAGGTGTGAGGCACCTGGGTGCTGGACTTTGGTCTGGTAAGAGGACGTCTGGAAGATGCTCTGGCATGTGTGGTTGGTGCATGGAACCTGTCATGATGTTGACTTCTCTTGCGAGTAGGGCACACTTATTCGTTTTTGGTTTACCACTCTTGATGTTTGGTATTCTTGTGTGCTCTGTTGTGCAAGTGATTCAAATTGGTCCTTGGTACGACCTGCAAACAGGTGTGTCACACACTGAAGTCTACCGTGATTTCAAGGCTCTGGTAGAGAGTAAATTGCGATCTGTCTGCCTGATCGCTAGACCGTGACATTTTTGCATTTGTTTAGTGGCCACGATCGATTCGCAGCTCTCGTCTCACATCTCACCTGCACCACACACATCTCGCCAGCTGCAAATTACATCTCCACCGCACGAAGCAAACAGAGGAACATATTGCTGCTCCGCATTGACAGGGCGTACAGATCTCAATCACCACTTGCTTTCAGCTGCAACTTTGTAGTGAAACTACAGTAGATATGATCAATAAAAGTCTGCTTAGCGTCAGATCAATTCAGATTCCGTTATCCACATTTTTTGGGCCAGGATACTTGACTCACTTCTGCCATCTAGGATCCTCGTACATTGTAAGTTTAAACCACCTGTTAGTTGTTTATGGTATTCAATCAATAACTTGTTTGGCATAATTTGTCTGGTTTTGTAAAACAAATGTTGTTAGTAAATTTTGATTCATTCTCAATCATTTATGTAGTCCCCACAGGGTGAATCTTTCAGGGCTAACATGCGATGCACAGTCTGTGACAGGCAGATCCTTACCAATGATGTGGTCATATCTACTGCCACCCAGTTTCGAATCCTTGCTTGTTGCCTGAGCACCTGGATGTCTATGCAACCTTAATTCCATCTTTGGAGTATGATGCGAGCTTCCAGCCATCCTCACCGCCGCCTAAACGTTAATGGAGGATTTCTGCCATTTGAGACGTTGAAGTGTGACACAGCCGGATGTACAAACATCTAATTCCGCAGGGCCGCCTTTACTTCAACCAGGGAATATCAGTCTCTTGCAAGGCAGTATCTGCGACAGCAACAGCGGGACACGTGATAAGCAGCCAGTGGAAGCTGCGACGGAATATTACTTCGCACGGCGTCGTCTCTTGCAGCTTCTAATTCCCACGACTGTAAACAAATAATCATAAAGAAGTTATGTAAATTCCATAGAGCCTTCTTCTGCTACACACGTCCAGCGACCCCTGTAACCTCTCACACAGTTTTAGCCTAAATCATTCGCGGGGTTCAAAGCACTGTTGATTTGAAAGTATACTATGTACAAACATGGGTGGTACATGAAAAGACACACACTCTCACCAAGTTTTTGATACATCTTGCAAACGGCAGAAAGTGTTTGGCGTTGGTAACCTGTCACACATGCAAATGGTTCAAAATGTCTCTAAGCACTATGAAACTTAACATCTGAGTTCATCAGTCTCATAGACTTAGAACTACTTAAACCTAACTAACCTAAGGACATCACACACATCAGTGCCTGAGGCAGGATTCTAACCTGCGACCGCAGCAGCAGTGCGGTTCCAGACTAAAACGCCTAGAACCGCTCGGCCACAGCGGCCGGCATGCAAATGGGAATCCAATTCTGTCCTTATATTCATTAGCATGTTTCTGCCAACATCCACCATAGCAGCAGCGTTGCGTTCCTGCAGCTCTTACAGTGTTTTTGGTATTGGGGCTACATGCGATCCACCATAGCAGCAGCGTTGCGTTCCTGCAGCTCTTACAGTGTTGTTGGTATTGGGGCTACATGTACTTTGTCCTTACCAAAACTCCATACGAATAAATCACATGGCGTGAGATCTGGCGACAAGGGGGTGGGGGAGGGGGGGAGATGCCATGGCAACAGGCAGACTAGTGCCCCGTATCCATCGATGCGGCAGTTTTTTGTTGAGAAAGGCGCAGGAAATTGTTCTCTGGTGATGTGGAGGCCTGTCCTGTTGAAACATAGAAAGTCACTCAGCATTCATTTGTTGCAACAACTACAACTGCAACATGTCCAGGTACACGGAACCTGACACCAACTGCGCGATGAAAAATAGGGGACCTTTGTCTTGGAAAAGGGGGAGAAGACATTCCCTTTTAGCGAATCCCTTTCTCACACCATGCGGACATGCAGCATTTCAGTACAGGTAAGAATCCCCACACCCTCCCATTGTGACGATTCACCTTTCCAACATATGGAAAAGTCGCCTCGTTGCTGAATGTCAATGTCCCTGCCAAGTCATCATCATCTTCTATAGCTTGTAGCATTTGGGTAAAAATTACAATCGACGGGCATGATCATTTGAGGTCAGGTGTTTTGACAACTGCAAACGGCAGAGGTTCAAATGTGAAAGCTGTCGCAAAACAGTCCACATTTCTTTCTGCGAAATTCCCAGTTCACGGTTTACGCAAAAGGTTGAATTTTGTGGGCTGTGCACATAGGTCTATTGATACGCTCCAGATTTCCTTTGGACACGCGGTCGACACGCGATTTTCCCTTTTCATAAACAACCAGTATAACGAAATCGGCAAAGAGAATCATAGACATCACTGATAGTGTCTCTAGCAGAATTTAAGTTGTAGTGAAGGCGAAGGGTGGACGCACCCCATATAATGTGCAATAACATTTGTCCAGGTACTTTCCATCAGGTAGTGCTACACCAGAACGGGATGGTTCGACTTTTAACTCTTTTACGTTCATCACAGTGAAACTAAACGGCGACCATTCAGTGTCCAATTATGATGCTAACAACAGCTTCTGTCCTACCCCTGTTGATCGATTATTACTTTTAGTAAGCACAGTGGCTGTGGTGACATGGTGATCGCTGGTCCCTGTCTGCACTGACACTGTAAGGCTAAACATCTTTCCTTTCTGTGTGGGTCGTCGAATTAATTGACCAAGACAGCTCTTGGAGACAGCGCTCAGAATTACTTCGCAAGATTGTCCGTAACACCTGCAATGAGTCTACTATATTCTCAATAGCTTAATGTCGCCTCCAACTAAAAAATATATGATGGGAGTTCTTCTGTGCTACAGAGCGTAGAATTTCTTTGGATAGCACTACAACCGTTTAACGTAATAAAATGGGCAGTAAAAACATAGGGTTATTACGTAATATGATTTCGCCTAGTCAGGTTATTCACGTCAAGATAAGATCGCAGTCAGATTCATTTTCGACCTCTATAGACATAATTTTTCGGCTCCAGTGAACACTCCCTCTCCTACTGTGTGTAACATGTATTATCTATACGCGTCCCACGCCTCATTAAATATTTCGGAGATTTCTACTTCGGGTTTCCACCAGCTCTCGGGTACTGAGTATGATTTGAGTGCGGCAGCCTTCCCGGATGGGATTAATTCCTGGACTTTGTTACGAACATTTCGGCAATTTAAGTTAAAATCAAGATATGCGAAGTGTCTTTATCTTGATGATATTCACTTGGTTGGGGACCACCGTCGTAATATACTTCTTAAACGAATTTACTGCCGTTAATTTCCTGTAGGTTTTTATTATTTACTTACGTCGCTACCGCGAGTTCGGCTTTAGAGAAGTTTTCAAGTGCAAAGTGTGTAGTCAGGATTTCAAGATGTCGTGGTAGCTAGTACATTAATTTTCAGTGAATCGTGGTGGTAATTCTCTTGCAAGCAGAGCTGTAATTTATTTTTGTGTATATTCCAAGTTTATTTATTTTTGTGTATATTCCAAGTTTAACGTTGTACTGCATTTCATGTCACACTCATAACGTACTTCGGTACTGAGTTTTAGTTACGTAGTTTCCACTGAGCACAGTTTCAGTTTCCTTTAGCATTTAATTGGATTCATTTTCTTTATTTCACATATTGCGTTTCATGAACTTTAAAATGTAATTTTACTACACTGTTCACATGCCCAACGCAGGGCTAACCAACAGTCAATTTTGCTCAGCAACTGAACACGATATTAAAAGTGCATGTTACACGAGGAGAAAGTTTTTTACATCAATATATTCAGTTTTCACATCCACAGACAGGTTTTTTTTTTTATAGAGAGCTTACAATGATTTCATTTAAGACGTCTTTGCTTTGTACGCGATCTGATTTCGCTCTCTACGTATTCAGTGGTAAGCGTTCATCAGCGGGTCTTAAACTATCAAGAAGGCAAAGAATGTCTCATATGCGCTCCACATGTATTTCGCTACCCGAAAATTGGAAATTTATGGTAAGATCTTATGGGACCAAACTGCTCAGATCATCAGTCCCTAAGCTTACATACTACTTAATCTAACTTAAGCTAACTTACCCTTAGGACAACACTCACACCCATGCCCGAGGGAGGAATCGAACCTCCGACGGGGGAAGCCGGGCGGACCATGAGAAGGCGCCCTATACCGCGCGGCTGTACTGCGCAGCTCGCTACACGAGCAGCCGGAAAATAGAACAACAGAAAAAAGGGAAAACAAAAAAGGATTAAAAGTAACTTCTTGATGCTATAATTTGCCAACAGCCGTATGTATTGTAGAAATTTATTTTATTTTATGAACTATGTGCTACCAGTTTCGGCCTTATATTGATGCCATCTTCAGGCCCCACTCGTCCTAGCCGTAAAATCGCTAAACACGGAAGGAGCCATATAAGTTGATCCGTGAATCAATTCGTCCTGCAACAGCTCTTGGTGGCCAGGCGACACAGTTATATGGCTCCTTCCGTGTTTAGCGATTTTACGACTATGACGAGTGGGGCCTGAAGATGGCATCAATATAAGGCCGAAACTGGTAGCACATAGAAGTTCATAAAATAAAATAAATTTCTACAATACATACGGCTGTTGGTAAATTATTGCATCAAGAACTTCATGCTAGCCGTCGTCGCACGATCCATGATGGTTCAACGAAGATTAAAAAAAGTAACTTTATTGATTCAGAGAAGTTTTATTTAGTATTTGTGCCTATTCGAATTTCTAAATTTACGTTCAATTACGTTGAGGGCTAGCAGGCAGCTATTGCGCCTATTTGAACCGTCGGATGGGAAAGATGAAGCACGGGGACAGCGTGCCAGTGCAGGAGTGTGAGCGGGCTCATCCCGAGATGTCGCCGACGTCTTATCGCGGGAAGCACGGCGCTCGCTATTTATTTAGGCTCAGGCAGCATCTCGCTCGCTGTGTTCCAGCGGTTCTCCGACTCCTCGAAGGAGACTGCGGACCGCCGCTGCGCTTCTTGGAGCGGAAGGGATGTGGTGGGGGACGAGGTAAGTTTGCCGTGGGGAGCGGCGCCGCAGACAAACAGATTGTTGTCTTTGATGATGTAATGAATTGTCTGCAGTTCCATCATCCGCTGCGGCCGTGCGAGGGTCCTCTCCGCCGCAGCCGCCCGCGAGATAGGGCGGACTCATCCCCCAGCTCTGCACTGGCAGCGCCCGCTATCTGGGTTGCAGCCCTCTCTTTGCCGCCGCTCTGCTTAATGACCATCTCCGTCGCACCGAAAGCGATTTGCTCGGCGACCGACAGAGGAGCCTTATCTGTACTCGAAACGCTGCCTCCAAATCTGGCTGTTGACGTTATCCGAAGGCGACTCCCGGTGATATCTATATGACGTGGAAACATGGCTGTAGAGAAACGGGAGGGCTCGAAAATAATCTTATGTTACATCTGACATACAGTATAGTATGGTCTCCACAAGGAGACAAAAGATTTATGAACGATGTGCACCAGTTCTACTTTTCTTTCCTAGTGAGGCTTAAAGGAAGCAATACTGATACGAAAGAAATTTCTGCCAGAAACTACAGTTTCAGTCCTTTACCATTCTCTCTCTCTCTCTCACTCTCTCTCTCTCTCTCTCTCTCTCTCTCTCTCTCCTCTCTTGATTTCCGATTTTTGTGATCTTCACTGACCTAGATAACAAACTGCCGGAAATAAATAGTACAATCTTTTAGAAGTTTCCAATTCACTCAAGATCTATTGTCGCAACAGTGCATGTGGAGTACAAGAAATGATTAGATTTACAAATCAGATATCGACCCACGCTGAAACCCCCATATTAGGACGTGGTGTAGCCTCTACGGGCAGCAGTGCATGTGCTGACTCCGGCATCCAGTATTTCGTATAGACGACAAATACCGTCCTGGGTTACGTTACACCACACCCACTCGACCTGTCAACGAAGTTCTGTAGCAGTCGTTGCTGGACGAGTGACTTCTCGTCCCATCATGTACCACACGTATCGACTGGAGACAAGTCCGGGGCTCTTGCTGCCCAGAGAACTTGATATACGTCTGGTAGAGCTAGTTGAGTTTCACGGGAAATGAGTTCCCAGTATTATCCTGTAGGAAGAGCACATCACCTTCCTGTTGCAAGGGCAGCAAAAGAACGAGTCTAACAATTTTCTGGACGTACCCATCGCTGGTTAACGTTCCCTCCAGAAACACAAAAAGTGAACGACAGTTTTGGCTTATCGCACCCCACACCATAAGGCCTGCGTTAGGGCCAGTGTCTCTTAGACTAGTGTACTCTACGAGACAGTGCTCGAAAGGACTACGAGGGTTGAAACTTTAATAGTGGCAACTATTTATTTACAGCCCGTGCAAAGTAGGTACGTGTTTCAAAGTTTTACTGACCTACAAAGTAGTGTGTATAACCCGTTGCCAGCAATATGGAAGTCGTAGGATACTGTTAGCAGAGCCAGTTGTCTTGAGAGCTCGAGTTGCGCTTTCTATTGCCCGACGAATTTGTAGCAGTTCTGAAGTGAATGCCGCGAAGTGTTTCCTTCAGTTTAGAAATCGAGTTGAACTCACGAGATCTTAAGTCAAGGTAGTCAAGAAGGTGGTATAGCACTTAGCAGCTCCATCAGTCAAACAAATCAGTAACAGCTTGCACTGTACGTGCTTGAGCATTGTCCTGCAAAATGATGGTCAGGTCCTGCAGAAAGTGTCATCACTTCTGTTTCTAAGCTGGTTGTAGATTGTGTTCCAACAACGGACAGCTTAGAGACAGAGGTAATGACACTCTGCACGACCTGACCATTACTTTGCAGGACAATGCTCAAGCACGTACAGTGCAAGCTGGTACTGATCTGTTTGACTGATGGGGCTGCTAAGTGCTATACCACCTTCTTGACTACCCTGACTCAAGACCTCGTGACTTCAACTCGATTTCTAAATTGTAGGAAACACTTCACGGCATTCGCTTCAGAACTGCTACAAATTCGTCGGGCAATATGTCGCGCTGCTCGAGCTCTCAACACAACTGGCACTGCTAACAGTATCCTACGACTTCCACATCGCTGGCAACGGGTTAAACACACTACTTTGAAGGTCAGCAAAACTTTGAAACACGCACCTATTTTGTACTAGCTGTAAATAAATAGTTGCCACTATTAAAGTTCCAACCTTTGTACATCGTTCGCGCAAACGACCGTCACTTGCGTCCAGGAAAGACCGGCTTTCAACGCTGGAGATCAAAACGCGCATCTTCCAAGCAATTCTCTGACGGCACCAGACAAGCCTGATGCTGAGGTGTGGGTTTAAGGCGGGGTGGACGTGCGCACGTCCATAGTTCAACTGCTAATAAACGGTTGGCAGCAATTCGTGTTGGCACGGCTGGGCTCACAAGCTCTCTTATCTGTGCTGTGGTTGCTGTACGTTTTGCCACAGCTGCCCTTATAATACGACGGTCCTGGCGGGGGGTGTGTGCAGCGTGGACGACCAGAATCTCATCTGCACAACTGACGCAGCACGTCCAATTTGTGTGACAGTTCTCCAAAAGGACCATCCAGCCGCTCGTAAGACCATTGAGCCGTGGCGGGACTGGGGCCAGTAATATCTCTGACATGACGACAATCGATTTCCTAGTGCAGGGGTTTCTCTTTGGTCATGGGCCGGCTCCAGACATAAGGGAGTGCCGACCGCGAGTAGAGTGAGAGGACACAAAGCTTTGAGAACGGAACGCGGCGGTGCGCGAGTCGGCGATTGGCTGGCTGGCAGAAGCGAGGACGGCGTGCCTGAGGCCGGGCGGCATTTGTCACGTGGTTGTATTGGAGTCGGCGGGAATTGGCCGGCGCTGTGCATTCTCCGGCAACCTCGTGCGCCGTGGATGTTCCCGCTTCCTTGGAGGGACACGCTGTTTTGGTCTTGCGAAGCGATGGTTCGACATCTTCGCAAAATCGCCCCTGCATCAAGACACCAAGTTAAGTACGTTAATTACTAATAGCACTTAGCTAACTGTGATTGTGATCGCTCTTTGTACAGTAAGACGTTACAAGACGTGTGATGTTATGTTTGTTCGATTTCATTTGACGTCTCTCACTGTGTGCACTGCTTCCTCATAATATTTATGTATTTGCAGATGTGTGTCATTGAGTTCTAGTGAGTGTCGCACTGTGTGCTCTGCTTCCGCATAATATTTATGTATTTGCAGATGTGTGCCATTAAGTTCTAGTGAGTGTCGGTTCTCGGGAGCCAGTCCATTTCCAACTCTTCGTGTTTGTTTATCAAGTACAGTGTTTCTTAAAAGAATCCCTTGCGAGTGGAATTAGTTGTTGTTTAGCCTTGATTCTATAATTTACTGGTCAATCTTAAATGTTAAAGTTAAGGAAAGTTTTTCTGCCTCCTATTGTCGGTTGCGGCAGTGGGCAACCGAAACACTGGACTTCCCTTTAGATTACAAGTTTGGCTTACGGGCGGTGGACTTCGCCTGAGTTCGTGTGTTCCTCTTCGGTAGCGTTTACATGGTTCACATTTTGGTGATGTACTCAAGGTGGGGTTGCAAACGGAACCACGTCTTGGTTCTAAGTTAAGTATTACTTCTCTCAGTCGGTTCCACCGTTAGTGCTTAAACTTCGGCCTTACAAGCTTGGACCTTGCTTTTGTTGTTATACATTTATCATTATGCAAAGTTGTAACTTTCTATCCCCTAAGCGTCCATCTAACAATTCAATGGGCACTTGAATTATTTCGAGTTCACCCTGCAAGATTGCCCAGCTTACGTTTAATAAATATGTTTTACGTATACGTGTTAAAGCTGAGACTGTGTGTCCACTGTCATTTTACATGTAATGTTAAAGTTCAAACTGAAAGGGTCGTAAATGTGTCTTAACTAGAGTTGTTTGTTAAAGTTTTGATTAAATTCAACCTTAGTGGGGTCTGTCATTTCTTGTGGGAGATCCTGGGAGATTGTGGGAGATGATTTATTAACTTGTTTATGATTTTGTGTAATGAGAGTTTCTTAAATATTTTACCTGACTGGCGGTTCTAAATGTTTATTTGAGATTATTTATTACGTGTTCATAATTTTACGTAGTAAGTCTCTTAAATAATCTTGCACCAAGTGGCGCCTGTCAAATTTTATGTGATTGTTTTGGAATTGAAATGTTCACTTTATTGGGTCAGCCCTTCGACCCCCTTAAAGGTTAAAAAAAAGGTGTTATGTAAAAACGTACCAAGCAAACTCCCTTCAGACTCGCTCACTTGGCTGTAGGAACCACGAGTGCGCCTCCGTGACACAGTTGCCTGCTTGCTACAAACGTTTGCACCATACTGTGCTTCTGGCTGTGAGCATTCCGTATTAGAGGGTAGACGCAGATGGTGCTCTGGCAGCTACGCCACTAAGCCATCTGTTGAACGACGACGCTGCAACCATTATCAGTATATCTACTATTCCCCCAGTTACATGCAGTCATCGGAAAAAAAATCGCTGTCGTCTTTCCAGGTGTACTAATCTCTCTTTTTTCGGACAGTGTGTCTATAGAAGTTTGTCCTGAAACTCTGTGACCGATGAATGAATGTAATAGTAGATCGAATAAAATAACTTTCTTGTATAAAATACTCTCGGTTTTCCTGTCGCGCCAAATAGGAGTAAAAATGCAAACTTTGGATGAGGACCTCAATCATCTACATCTACATGGATACCCTGCAAATCACATTTAAGTGCCTGGCAGACAGAGGGTTCACTGAACCACCTTCGCGATTCTCTATTACTCCAATATCGTATAGCGCGCGGAAAGAACGAACACCTATATCTTTCCGTACCAGCACTGATTTCCCTTATTTTATCGTGGTGATCGTTTCTCCCTATGTAGATCGGTGTCAACAAAATATTTTTGCATTCGGAGGAGAAAGTTAGTGATTGGAATTTCTTGAAAAGATTCCGTCGCAACGAAAAACGCCTTTCTTTTAATGATGTCCAGCCCAAATCGTGTATCATTTCTGTGACACTCTCTCCCATATTTCGCGATAATACTAAACGTGCTGCCCTTCTTTGAACTTTTGCGATGTACTGCGTCAGTTCTCTCGGGTAAGGATCCGACACCTCGCTGCATTATTCTAAAAGAGGAGGACAAGCGTAGTGTATGCACTCTCCTTAGTAGATCTGTTACATTTCCCAAGTGTCCTGCCAGTAAAACGCAGTCTTTGGTTAGCCTTCCCCACGACATTTTCTGTGTGCTCCTTCCAATTTGAGTTGTTCGTAATTGTAATTCTCTCGTTCTGAAGTAGGTTTTCGCGACGTTTCTTTTGGTTGTAAGGTAAATGCTGGAGTTTGAAATCCCCTTCCAAATATTCCCAATTGAGACTCACTATAACCCACTACCTACTCGATTGCTACTCCCCCGAAAATTTCCTGACCCTGCAGTGGATCATAGCATCTCGTGATGACTGGGTATTGTGTGCTGACCTTAGGTTAGTTAGGTTTAAGTAGTTCTATGTTCTAGGGGACTGATGACCATAGCTGTTAAGTCCCATAGTGCTCAGAGCGATTTTTTTTATTACAGCATTCGGAACTAATTACACACACACACACACACACACACACACACACACACACACACACACACACACACGCACGCACAAGGAAAAAGTGCAGGTGCGACGGTCAGTTTCTGCTGACAAAGATGGTAGATATCATCGTCGGATGCTTGAGCTTTTGTTTTGAATTGACGCGGCAAGGCAACCGAGGATGGTTTGTGTGAATGTCGTCGCAAGACACTTCTTTCACAAAATGGCTTCCAGATTGACAGATGTCAACCATGGGCAGTGGTTAGTAAGCAGCTCCCCAGGTGCTGATATGGTACACATAAATCACATTTCGCACTGCCCATTTCAATCCGTGTAACCTCCCGCGTCTGCTCAGGATGCAGACGTGCCTACAACACAAATAACTTCGTGACCACGTGAAGCCACAAAGTAATTGCTTCTGGTTGTCACTTGGGATCCTAAAATAGAAATTCAGAAGGATTGTATTGTATCTACGAAATCAACAGGCAGTCAGCATCATGGTGCTTTTCTTCTACATGTGTCTTATATATAGTGGCGGAAAAAATAGCAACGTCAAGGAGTTGAGCGACATAAACGTTGGAAGGCGTGTCTCTACATCTGAAAGATGATATCTATTCGCATTTCGCACCAGTCGAATAAGAGCATAAGAGTGACTCTAGTAGCGCCACTATGATTATGTAAATCATGTTTACATCAAGTGCACGCTGTAACGCTTTGTGAGCGTTAGTTACATTTCAGACTGGAGATTTATATCCGTCAAGAATGCGTTTAGGGCGACAAAGACGCCAATATCAACACATCTCTGAGTTTGAACCACGTCGTGTAATTAGACTATGAGAAGCTGGATGTTTCTTCTGCGATACTGCAGAAAGACTTACAGCAATGTAGACTCTGTGCATGGTTGTTTTCTGCGATGATTGCGATAATGTACGGTTGCAAGAAAATGGGGCTCTGGACGGCCACGGGAGGGAAGACCTTCGTGTTCGTCGTATGACTGAGGCGCATAGTACTGCATCTGCAGCAACAATTTGAGCAGCAGTTGGCACCACAGTGACGCAAAGAGCTGTTACAAGTAGGTTTCTTCAAGGACATCTCCGACTCCAGGCGGCCTATAGCGTGCATTCCACTAACCTGAAACGACAGCCATTTGTGACTTTAGCAGTGTCAAGCGAGAGCTTATTGGAGAGGAGGCTGAAGTTGTGTTTTCTGATGGAAGCCTGTTCTAACTGGCTGCCAGTAAAGGCCGTGTGTTGGTTAGAAGCAGGCCAGGTGCGCGAGCAGCCTGTCTGCCACCTGGACTCCTTGGACCTACACCTTGGGTTATGGTGTTGGGTGCGATTTCATGTAACGGCAGGAACACTTTCGTGGTTACTCTATCTGTAAATTTCTATGTCGATCTGGTGATTGGACCTGCTGTACTACCATTCGTGAAAAACGTTCCAGGACGTGTTTTCTAACAGGATAACGCTTGCCCACAGAACGCTGTTGTAACCCAACATGCTGTCCAAGATGTCAACATCTTTCCTTGGCCTCATCGATCACAAGATCTGCCACCAATCGATCACATATTGGACACCATCGGACGACAACTCCACCATCGACCATAACCAGAATTAACCGTCTCTGTATTAACCGAACAAGTACAAAATGAATGGAACTCCATCCCACAAACTGACTTCCGACTTCCGTACAATACAACAAAAGCACGTCTGCATTCTTTCATTCAACATTCTGGTGGTTACACTATAGTTCGAATATAATAACTCTTATATAAAACGTTCTAGGTTGTCTTATCGCGTCAGATAGGAGTAAAAACGCAAGCCTTGAACGAGGACCTCAAGCATCTTCGTTCTTAAAAAGGTTTTGGGGAGCTTCTTTGTTTGAAAGGCAGATACTAGAATTGGAAATCTCCCTTCCAAATATTCCTCAATTTGGTTTCACTACTCTGATCTCTTGTTACTCCTTCCTTCTTGAAATTGCACTTGTATTCCCCAGTGGTGGCTTCTGCATATAGTCGTAATTTCTTGTTCAGTATCGTTGCCAGTACTTTGTAGGCAGCATTCACCAATGCTATTCCTCTGTGTTTACTGCAATTTGTCCTATCACCTTACTTATGTATTGGTATAGAGCTGGAGGTATTCCACATTGTTCGAATTCACTTCTCATATTTTCAGAACTAGTTCCTGCACTATCTTTAATGTCTGTACAGCAAATATTTGAAAATTTCACTTGGTATCGTATCTTCCTCCACAGCTCTGTACTTATCTCCTTAACCGCTACAGTCTTCCAAAGTTGGTTCTTCTCTGTTATCATTGCTATCAGCGTGCTCCACCTGCTCCTCTTCTTCAAACGTGTGTTTAAAGATCCTTATGATAGTGTCAGCAGAAACGGTCTTTTTGAGGCGCTTCCGGAGTTGGGGATACCAGCAAAGCTAATAAGACTCGTGAAAATGCCCCTAGGCGTCTCCAGCTCCAAAATGAAAGCTCATGGCAAATATTGTAACAGTCTCACAATGTTTCAAGGACTCGAGCAAGGAGGTTCTGTTTGACCGACATTATTTAACTTGGCTCTGGAAGCTGTCATGCGAAAACTGATCAGGAAAACAGATACTGTTTTCAACAGAACGACGCAGAATACGACATTTGCGGACAGCTTAGGTATACTTGTGAGAAAAAGAGAATATTTTCTGAACTCTTTGTAGTTTTGGAACGCTAAGTGACTGCGCTTGGCTTAGTTATAACTAAGGAAAAAACGAAGTATATGATCAACGCCAGAAAAAAACCAATGTGGAGACGTATTGAGCACTCTGAAGGCTTCGAAAGAGTAAATCAGTTAAAGTAACGGAAGATAGTATGGTATCAGCAGAGTTAAAACAAGATTAGCCACAGGAAACAGGTGCTATTACAGCTTCCTTAACATGTTGCAGTTCTCCAACATTTCTAGACAGCTGAAGAAGACTGTTTACAAGACGATTATAAAACCATTTGTTACGCATCGACCTGAAACTTGGAGAATAACGCAACAGATCTGAAATGCCGTGCTTGCATAGAAACCCCACGTACTGCCCAAGATACATGGGGAAATATATGAAAATGGGCTTGGAGAAGTAGTACTAATGCTGTTACTGTGTATTTACTGTTCAAAAGTGTGTAATGCTTGCGTGCGATGTTGGCTGAAGAGAAAAAGAACAAAATTGAGCAGAGGTATCCTCATGAACGACAAAAACGTCTTAACCAATTGTTACAGCGAGGTTGGGTGTTGGAGGAGCTTCGTGACGACTGCACATGAGATACGTAACGCTGCTGAATTTTTGTGTGGGGATTGTCCCTAAATGGACATCGGAGACTGAATACCACCTGATCATGTATCTGCTTAGTTCCGATCATGCTTAAGGCATGGATGGGAACCCGTTTCAAACAACCTGCCTCACTTTCATCAAAATTGACGGGATTTTACAGAAGATACTCTGCTTTTCTCAAAACAGTGGCGCGCTGCATCTGACATTTCAAATGATTTTACTGTTATTAACACTTCTTCGAGATTATGACTGATTATTTTCAGTGGCCGTGCTTTCGGCAAGAACAGACAGAAAGCGTGGAAACTTCTCAGACTCCTTAATAATGACCCTGCTAGCGCGACCCTCCATGCAAACATAACAGGAAACGATATTGCCCATCAACTATTATTAAATGGGAAATCGGATAACAGAAATGTCAAGCTAAAGTTTAATGACACGTGTACTTCTGTTACCGACCTGTCTAGACCTTTCTGCTAGGTAGAGCTGCAGAGGGCGATTAGTAAGTGTAAAACAGGAAAGGCTGGTGGGCTGGATGGTCTTAGGAATGAGCAAATAAAAAGTTTTGGTCCTGCAACTCTAAAATCTATTCTAGCTCTGTTTAACAACTGTTTATGCTCTGGTAGGATACACAAAAAAAGTGTTCAAATGTGTGTGAAATCGTATGGTATTTAACTGTGAATGTCATCAGTCCCTAAGCTTACAGACTACTTAACCTAAATTATCTTAAGGATAAACACACACACCCATGCCCAAGGAAGGACTCGAACCTCCGCCGGGACCAGGTAGGATCCACAAAGCCTGGCGGAAAGCTCATGTCATGGCTAGCCTTAAACTCTGTAAAGAGAACAATGACCCTAAGAACTACCGTTCCATACCGCGTCTTAGCCATTTGTATAAAATCTTGGACAGAATGGTTCTGAACCGCTTGACAGAAGCAACTGACTCTGCGCTCATACCTCAACAGGCTTTCTTTAGACCGGGTAAAAGCTGCACATCACAGATCCTCAGTCTCACCCAGTACATCGAAGACGGTTGTGAATCACGTGTGGTAACCGATGTGGCCTTTGACTTGTCTGCTGCGTACGACACTTGGAACCATAAGTTACTCCTGAAAAAGTTTTTTGACGTTACTAATGACTCTACTTTAACCACCTTAATAGCCAAGTTCCTTAGCAACAGGAGATTTTTCGTGGAATTTCAATGACGGCGCAGTAGATGGAGACTACAGAGGAATGGGCTACCTCAGAGCAGTGTTCTGGCCCCTGTACTCTTTAATATGTATACGAATGATCAACCACTCTCGCTGTATGCGGATGATCTCGCATTGGCCACTCAGGGAAAGGATTGTAATGACGTCAAAATAAACTGTCTGAAGCACTGGAAGACCTAGGACGGTTCTACAAAAATAGTAACTTAAGGCCTAACCCTACGAAAACGCAAGTCCGTGCTTTCCACCTAAAAAGAGACAGGCCAACCAACAACTATATATGTCTTGGAATGACACTCAACCTTGAACATTCATTTTCCCCAAAGTACCTTGGGCAGACCTTAGACCGGACTGTAATGTTCAATACACATTGTCAAACCACCAAAATGAAAGTATCCGCAAGGAATAATATCATACGAAGACTAAAGGGACCTAACTAGAGTGCACAGCCAGTCACTATTCGAACTTCGGCTTTGGCGTTGTGCTACTCTGCGGGCAAATATGCCGCATCTGTCTGGCATAACTCCTGCCATGCTAGGCACGTGGACACCGCTCTGAATGAGAGGTGCTGCATAATCACTGGGTGCCTGAGACCCACTAAAGTGGAGCAGCATTTCGTCTAGCAGGTATAGTTCCGCCCGACATCAGGCGTGAAGCAGCTGCTCAAGCAGAAGGTCGTAGAGCCATGACATCCGACACTCACCCATTATTTGGCCATTCGGCAGCACCGCCACGCTTGAGGTCTAGGAAAAGTTTTGTAAGGGTCTATGTAAACAACAACACAAACCAAAAGCTAGACATGCGGAGAAAGAGAGTATGGGCTGCTACTCTGGGCTGGAGACAACCTAAAGAACAACAACCTTCTGGTGATAATGAGAGCTGATGTACCTGCAGGTCCCTCAAAAGATTACGAACTGGTGTTGGGCGGTGTAAAGAAACTATTGAAAAATGGGGATACGCTAGAGGACCCTCAAATTGTGAATGTGGAGAGGAGCAAACGATGTCTCACCTGAGCAACTGCCGTCTGTGCCCGTCATCATGCACCGAAGAAGACTTGATGCTGGCCAGTTCTAACACCTTGGCCGTTGCCCGTTTCTGGGCGAAGAAAATTTAATTCAATGTCTGTTAGTCTATACTTAAGTGTATTTATGAATGTTCATTTATGTACAATTACTTCTAACTGTATGCTAAAATGCTTCAAATGGCTCTGAGTACTATGGGACTTAACACCTGAGGTCATCAGTCCCCTAGAACTTAGAACTACGTAAACCTAACTAACCTAAGGACATCACATACAACCATGTCCGAGGCAGGATTCGGACCTGACTGTAGCGCCTAGAACCGCTCGGTCACAACGACAGGCTAACTGTATGCTAACTGTAGACTTTTTTGAACGTGGCTCACTTTTGCGCAAAAGCGAGTTCATTATAGATTTCTTTGTCTTTTCTCATGTTTACATGTTAATGTCTATTTTCTACTTACATGTTTTATGACTGTTAGTTTCTGTTAATTCCCTTGCAGTTGTTGCCTTTGACACGAATAAAAAAAATGTGGCTATGCATAAACTTCTATATCGGTAACATACGTAATTACTGCATCATGCACTAACGATTCACCTAGAAATTTTGATTTTCATGCAAAAATCGACACTTACGGATCAGCCCTTCGATATAAGGTGCTCATGCAGCATATGACTTTAAGCGTATCTTATAAGAAGACGTTTGATTGTTGATTTTTTTACGAAGAAACTTTCAAATTGTTGAAACACTTGTATCGCGAGTAAATCTCTGAAGTATTTAAAATAAGTAATGCAACAGACTTTTTTCTTTGCCAATTTCGGTTGAAAAAATTCGGAATTTGTTGTGGAACATGGTAGAATAGATAAACAACATTCTTCTCTTTTCTGCAGAAACAGCCAGTCCCTGACTCGCAAATTGCCACGCAGAGAGGAGAAGACATTGTGCACCCAGCTTGTTTTCTCCCACGGACACTTTACGCAGTTTTGAGTTTCCGTGTAGCTCTAAAGTGAACAACGCTTTATTATTGAGATCATTATTTGCATGGTCGAAACATTACAGTGTCTCTGATCAGAGGCTTGAGCTAAAGTAAGGGAAGTGCTTTTGTGTCACAAAATCGATCATTTCAGAGCCACCATAAATGTTGCGTTCCTTCTAAAATTGTTACTAAGGTCTGAGGCTTTCCAAAAAACTCTGCAGGCAGAGGGATGACACCATTTGATGGCTCCCTCGATAGCATCCGGTAAATAGTGAACACGGAAACTCGCGAATTTTTATGGCTGCCATCCCTGTTCACAAACGGCGTTTATGACACTGTCGAAATGCTGTGGCCGGGAGATCTAGAATTCTCTTACACCCCTGCACCTCTGGCTTGAGGCGCGTAAGAGGTAGGTTCAGACCGAGAGAGGTGGCACAGTGGTTAGCACACTGGACTCGCATTCAGGAGGACAGGAGTTCAAACCTGCGTCCGGTCATCCTGATTTAGGTTTTCCATGATTTCCTTACATCACTTCAGACAAATACCAGGAGGTTTCCTTTGAAAGAGCGTGGTTGACTTCCTCCCCCATCCTTCCTAATCTGATGGGTCCGATGACCTTGCTGTATGGTCCCCTCCTCCAAACCACTCAACCAACCAACCAAGACATGTCGAATTAGGCAGCTTTTCTGCCTGTTCAGACGAACACACTGTCTGCACGCCGGGAAATTTTTGCGAACAGCATTCAGTCCCCAGAAAGTACGTATTTTGAGATGTTCCTTTCCGTAATAGCTACACATGGCTTCCAAGCCCCAAACATCCACTGCAATGTTTACTATTAAATGACCAAACTCCCCTGATTGTTCTTAACTGCAGACAATACTATACGAAGGAGAGCCACCATGAAGATCCCACATGGATTAACAATGTACATGGTACCATCGATTCTACTCAGGTTGATAGGTTCCTGTCATCTCACAGAAACGATGTCTGGGTGTAAACTCAACATTAAAGAGTAGCCTTGAATATGGATAATAGTGAGAGAGTGACTTGCCCTCTCTCAAAGTATCAGGCAGCCGTGCCCACAACGTTTGAAGGAAAAGTTACCAGTTGGTTATCGCGTCATGCCATTTAGTATTTATTCTCCACGGGTCGAAACCTCAGACCTGTTTTTATTAAGTCTGATCGAATACTTACTACCACTGTTTACATGGAAGTCGCAACAGTATTTTACAATCAACTATCCTTCAAACAGTGATGGTGCTCTATAACCTTCAGTGTCCAATAGGGATCGAAAGAATATAATAGCGATAATCGAAGGGTTTAAAAGTAACATGGTTCAATATTCTGAAAGGACTGATTATATACGGATGTATGTAAAGTTACCAACCACTTAGTCCCATCTCATTTCTAATGTCTTTCCCGAGGCAAGCTCATACTCATACACGACATGTCTATCATTAATTTAAATATTTCCTTCGCGTTTACAGGGTAGTAAGGAAATATACGTTACAGACTGATGCTACTTCTTAAGACGATGAAAAAAAAAAAAACCCCTCATAATGCTTACAGAGCAAACTGTGCTTTTTAGACAAATGTAAACAAGTAATTTCCGTGAAAGAGACGGTATTTGGTTGTATAAGATAGCATAAAAGCAAGTTGTTTAGCAACATTTGCTATGCTACTCGCTTATGGAGCTACATACATCTGCAGTACGAATCCCAGTCTTCGTCTTCTGGATGAAATAGCGTGAATGCTGGTCGTGGTTACTGTTATCGCTTGAAGAGCTACTATAATATAACCTTCTGCTTTCGACTGAGGTCTACAGTTCACAATTCCAATGTGCGCTGGATCATCATAATTTGTAGAAGACACCAGGAGAGTAGTCCTAATATCTAAGTATCAAACTCACCAATTAGCCTATAACAGGTAACCAAAACGTAATTCATTTGAAATCCACTGAACAGTCAGGCCGCGGAAGTGTAGAGTAAGCAGGGTAGAGGCTTTATAACAGCATGATTCGAAGTAATGCTGGTACCCCGCGGTAAGGTTTTATCTTTGGCGTGACATCACCGGCCAAGCCTATGGGACTGCTCGCTGGCCCTTCTTACCGACCAATAACAGAGGCGCTGATAGCAGAGATCACGGGGTATCGACCTCATTGTCAAATGTCAGAGATATTTGCCGCACATCTTTCAGTCCAATTTATGTTGTATTTGATTTAGAATTAAACTGAGGACTAATTGTCTTCATGATTCAGTGGGTCATAAGCTCGAAACTCATCTCTAACTAAATATTTAGTATGGAGATAGCACATGTCTAGAAACAGCTGCTGGAAACCCTCAAACTACAAGTATAATGTCCACAATAAAATGAAAAATGAATTGCACTTATTGCTCGCTTCCATGTGAAAAACAAAATAAATATGGAAATTTACTACAGAACGTTAGTTTTAATAAATTCTGAAAGTTTTTTTGATGACTGAAGTTGTTATTAAGTCAGTGGAATAACATCCTAACCGACTGTTTTCAGTATTATTAGAATTGTCACTGAAGTCAAAAAATTTTCATTGCATTATAGTGGAAAATGAGTAGGAACATTGATATTGAGAGAAATTCGTTTGAAAATTTGATAACAAAATTCCAAATATCTGCTTCCATAATTTGATTAATATACATTGATGTTCAGAAGACTTTTAAAAAAGATCAAACAAATAGTATACTAGATTTTATCAGGTTCCGTTTACTCGTATTATACGTACAGACTATCTGTATTTAATATCAGTAGCCTTATATTAACACCCCAAAGAATAAAATTATGCCTCCTATTGGTAAGGAACTATTGAGCTATAATTAAAGTGCAAAAATTTTACATTTTCTGTAACTGAACGGCCCCTTTACGTATCATACAGTAAATCTTTACTACTGTGATGTAGTTCAACACGGAAAAAGTAGTGAAAATTCGAGATGCCTCGAGCTAGTGATGAATGCTTGCGTTAGATACGTGTGCAATATACGGTTGTATGATCATATCATTCCTTCATACTCCCAGCTAGGTTGCATACGCCCACATAAGGCACGCGATCTCCACACGATGTGCTTACTCCATCGATTTCTCAGCCGCTGGTGCCCCCAATACTTATCTTCTCACATTAAACACCTATCATCATCCCACAACCGCAATACCAGATCGGATACGTCTAGCACCTTGGCTGTACCTTTACATAACACAAAATCTTTCTCCGTGTCATTCTCCATCGCAGCCATACGACTATGGAACGCACTCCCCTGTGATCTGCGTCTGATCCAGAACCACTGAACATTCGAGAGGGAACTCAAAACTTACATATTAGGGACGGTATAGCCACCATTGTTGTGGCCCTCTCATCTCTTTCTTTCTCCTCTCCATCATAGCTTCGAATTTTACCATTCTATTTCTCTTCCTCTAACCTATCTTCCTCTTTTATATCTCTTTCACTCCATTGTATCGTATTATGTCTCTGCTCGATGAGAATAACTCACAAGCTGCAAGAACATATCGAGAAAATTCCCAACTAGCAATAGGACTGACATCCATAAAAGAAAAATATGTTTACTTTCATGTACATAGTCATTATTATTATTATTATTATTATTCTTGATTTTTATAATTTTTTGTTATAATTATCATTGTACTGCTGTTGTAATCTCTATTTTCTTTTCTTTAACATTAATACTGTATGACATGTTAAATGTTCTTAATGTTCTGTAGAAACTGTAATTTGTTCAGTCTGGTATGCCTGGTTAGGTGTGAGAGAGGGCCTGAAGGCCGTGATCTTGCCAGGTAAAATAAATGCATAAATAAATAAATAAATAAATAAATAAATAAATAAATAAAACACCATAAGATTCAGGCGTTGTTCTTCTTCACACATTCATTACTAAGAGTATATGTTAACTGTACAGCTAATTTCTTAACTCTTTGCATGAATTTAATGGAATAACTACAATATAATAATTTGTTGTAGCATAATATATAAAACTATCAGAATTCTTCCATACTGCGGCTGAACTGATGTGAGTAGGTTGTACTGATCATTGTTTACAGAATTATGATCCATATTACAAAGTAATTAATAAAGTTTTCAAATATGTACACTATTAGGCTGTAGGAACAAGTTAATTTTGTGCAAAATTCAGATGGCATTCCAGAGAGCTAGATTTCGATTGCATCGCTCAGGCAATGTACTGGCAAGACGAGTAACAGTTTCTGAATGAGGAGCTCCTGCGGAAGCAAGGACCGGCAACCCGCAAGACGCAGACACCGTGCTAGAAACAAGAGGGGCCGACGGTGCACGAACTTAGCCTCCATAGATGGCGTAGCTATCGTAAGAGAGGGTCCCACCAGGAAGGAGGCAGGTAATTTGAAGTTGGCTGTGGCAAAAATGGAAGTGCCATGTCATCGTCAGCCAGGCTGCCGCAGGCAGCACGAGACTAATGGAAGAGACTTGCGATGGAACACAATGGCAGCACCAAAAGTGCTGAAAGAAACTAATGGCGGCCAGCCGGGGGTTGCGAGGAATGGCAGTCCGAATATAGCAGTGCAGTAAAAGGACCTGCGGAGTGCGCTGTGCTTACCGTAGAGTTCCTCTCGAAAGAGAAATCCAGAACGTGAGATGTGATTTGAAGGTGATGGGAGGAGATGTGAATGCACATGCCGCGGTAGCTAGGGGACACATGGAAACAAGAGAAAGCGCAAGCAGCAAGTGCGTGGGAGACCAAACGAGGGAATGTGTGGCGTTGTCTATTGGTGTGTAGGTGTGCTTGGTGCTACCCGAAGGGACATGGGGACCGGCAGTAGGTTTCTTATACCATGAAAGAAGCAGCAGTTGTGATGAGAATGAGAAACAAGAAACAAAGTATGCTGACAGTAATGATTTGAATGTGTCATTCTAAAGGAAAACTGCCATTCACTCTTTGAAAAACATAGAAACGAGAAGTATCGCCTACTCATAGTAATTACAATTTAAGTGCTAGAGATATTTTATCAGTAACAACGAAAATTGGTTGACGAATAAGGCTTTCGGTTTTCAAATAGCTTAAGACAGAAACGAACCAAACAGCAAGTTGATGTTACTCTAGGTGAGCATGGGACGAAATGTTTATACAGTACCTCACAGGTGGCGCATTTTGCTCTTAGTTTATTTCACAGTTCTTTCACACTAACCTCCCCTCTACGTTATCGCAACTTTTTTGTGAAAATTATCGAGGTGTCCTTGTTAAAACAAAATGCTATCTTAAATATTTAGGCGACCAAATCTAACTCAGTAGAGATTATTAATAGCAATTTCATCTAGGAGACTACTGAAAAGGATTAATAACGCTCTTTCAAGATTTTTCCTGTGCAAATCAGCTTTGGTTCTGATGAAAATGCTCATAGGCTCTTCCTTAACTGAAAGGTAAAGGGTCACAAAAGTAGGGTAAAACTAGAAGGGCAATATAGATGGAAATCAGACACCTCACTCTTTACATTACCGTGAAACAACTCGGAAAAAGTTAAGCATTGTCAAGGCAATGATGAAATGCAGATGATGAAATAAATTAAATATTTCGAGATGAAACCTAAATCATTTCTTCTGTTAGTACTTCCATTTTTAAATTGCTCCTATACAGCTAAAAAGCGCCAAATATCTGTAACCCAAGATCTCTTCACGTCGTTTTAAACATTTTGATCACACGTGGTTGAAGTAGGGAGATTCCGTCACCTGATAGTATCGTCAAGCGAGTCCTAGGGCGATGCAGCTCCCAACGACGACCCTACCATTTCATCGAAAAACTCAGCAACGGTATAGCTTCAAAAGAGAGTGAAAAAACACAGGAAACGAAACACGTCAGTTTTAGTGGTATCAGTACGGCTAAATCTTACTTTTAACAAACCTAATATCGTCAAAGTGTTTCTGAGGTACTCAGAACATGGCGATTAATTTCGATAGTGAATTAGTTTCTCAAGACGGACATTTGGGATCCGTAATTAATGGCGGTACAATGTTTGTTGTGTGGAAATGCCGATCGAACGTCATGTTCCACCCACGGGCATGGGGTTGCAACAACAGCTTCCTGAAACTACGTCTTACAACGAGAACATGCTATAGCTCATTCTCTGACACAGTCGAGACTTCGCTTGGCGAGAGAAGGCAGAGGATGAAGTGACACTTATTTTGTCCTAGATGCCAAGTGATATCGGAATCTCTGCCTGACTATGATTTAATCTAGGTGAAATCTCCACCAATCTCCCGGCCTTTTCCAAGTGTACCTCCTCCTCCTGTGATTCCTGAACAGAGTATTCGCTATTGCTAGCTGCCATTTCTTGCAGAACTCAGTATTTCTCCTCTCTCATTCTACGACCAAGCCCATGAACGCTTTCTTCTGCCACTTCCTCTACAACCGCATTCCGAACGCTCATGACTATTAGATTTTCATCTGCCTGTATGTACTGAATTATTCGTTCAGTTCCTCATGTACTTTCTCTATCTATTCATAATCTGCTTGCGGATCGGAATGTATACTTGAACTGTTGTTTTCAGTGCTGGTTTTCTGTCGATTCTGAAGTGCACAACCATGTCACTGAACTGTTCACAGTAATCCAGTCTCTCCCCTACCTTCTATTCCGTGAAGAATCCGACTCCCGTACACCATTTTCTGCTCCTGCTGATACTACGCTACACTCAGCTGGCCAGAAACCCTTGTCTACTTTCTATTTCACTTCACTGAAACCCACTCTACCTAGACTAATCCTTAGAATTTCCCTTTTCAGGTTTTCTTGATTCGCTACCAAATTCATACTTCTGAAATCACACACTCCGGCTCGTAGAAAGTTATCGTTTCGTTGGTCATTCGATCTTTTTCTCATGGTTATCTCCCCCTTGGCAGTTCTCTCCCAGAGTTCTGTATGGGTACTAGTCTGGAAACTTTTGCCAATGGAGAGATGAGAGAGGAGATCCAGAAGAAGACCACTGCAAACGAGGCTGAAACGTCGATTTATGCACTAAAGTTTTTTACATTATAACGAGGTACGATACTCAGAAAACTTTTTATCTCAACTGACTCTGGGCGTGGAAGCCTATCCAATAACATCGTACTGAAACTTTTTCAACAGGCCACATCTTCTTTGCATACACATTATGTGTCTTTCATGCAGCAGTCTCCACTGCTTTCTGCCTCTTTTTGCCGTTAATCACCACCGATTCTTCTGTCTTTTAGGGGCAGTTTCCCACCCAATCTCCGTACCGTCCACTTCCATCTTCGACACAGCTACTGGCAGAACATGGGGGATTTCTTAGGCCGGAAGTCTTTGGCCGCCATTGCTGATGATTTTTGTTCAAAAATCAGATTCAGAATTGTAAGGCACAAGCAGGGGCTAATGCAGACTCAGGTCATAATTTAGTAATATTGAAGAGTAGACTGAAGTTTAAGAGACTATTCAGGAAGAATCAACGAGCAAAGAAGTCCTAAGAAGTACCAAGAATTGAAGAGATATGCATGACGTTTTCTTAGGCTGCAGATATTGCGATACTGAATAGCTCAGTACATACTGAGGAATAAAAATCTCTAAAAAAGCTATTACGGAAGTCTCAAGCAGAAGTTGGAAGGTAACAGCTAGGAAACCATGAGTAACAGAAGAAATACTTTAGATGACCGACGAAAGAAGTAAGACAACAATTTTAAGGGAAGTTCAGGAATACAGAAATACAGGTCACCTAGAAATTTAGAAATGTATGGAAGCCAGTGATCTTACCGCACTGGTAACAATGATTCCCGCCTAATCACTGAAATTAAGCGCTATCGGTCTGCGTTAACACTTGGATGGGTGAACGTTCGGTCTGCCGAGCGCTGTTGGCAAGCGGGGTGCATTCAGCCTTTTCGAGGCCAACTGAGGAGTTACTTGACTGGGAAGTAACTGCTCCGATCACGAAAACTGACAACGGCCGGGAGAGCGGTGTACCGACGGCATGCCCCTACATACCGGCATCCAGTGGCGCCTGTGGGCTGATGACACGACAGACGGTCGGTGCTGTGGGCCTTCGTGACTTGTTCGGACTGAGTTTAGTTTAGTTTTAAACATGTATGGAGGCTAAGGCGAAATGGCTGCAAAAAATCTGAAGAAGTATAAAATGAAAGGGTTGTCGGACGGACTGTCTCAGCATTTGGAAGTCGGAACAAACTTCGGTGAAAGTAGACGGGAATTCTACAGTTAAATTAAGATGAAAGAGATGATAAGGGAGAAACATTGAAGGCTTCTATGAGGGGCAGCACTTTGATGTGATATAAGAAGAAAAAGGAGTTGATTTAGAAGAAATAGGGGATCCAGCATTAGAATCAGAATTTAAAAGAGCTTTGGTGGACTTAAGATCGAAAAAGAAAGAAGGCATAAATAACATTTAATCAGAATTTCTAAAATTATCGTGGGAGTGGCAACGAAACTATTATTCATGTTGGTGTATAGAATGTAAGAGACTGGCGACATACCATCAGACGTTCGGAAAAATACCATCCACACAGTTGCGAAGTTTGTAAGAGATGACAAATGCTACAATTATCATACAGTGAGATTAACAGGTCATGCATCCAAGTTACTGACAAGTATAATATGAAGAAGAACGGAAAAATAACTGAGGTTCTTTTGATGATGTACGAATGCATAGTTTCGCGGCGATATATACTGATAAAGCTCTGAAACCTGGAAACCTGAGAAAGTTTTATCTTTCGACGATGGTCAGTTTGGCTTTCGGAACGGTAAACAGTGGGAGACCAAAAACTGAGAGCACGGATTAAAAAGCGACGTAGTCCTTCGCCCCTGCTGTTGAAGCTATACATCGAAGAAGCAATGACGGAAATAAAAGAGAAGTTCAAGAGTGGTATTAAAATTCAAAGTGAAAGAATGTGATTGATCAGTAAAGAATTACATGATCTGTTGAATGGAAGAAACAGCCTAACGAGTGCAGATTATAGATTGATAGCAAATCAAAGAAGGTCGAAAGAAATAAGAAGTAGCAGAAACGAGAATATCGAGAAACTTAACGTTATAATTGGTATTCACGAAGGAGATGAAGTTAAGGGATTCTGCTACCTGAGCAGCAAAATAGCCCATGATGGATGGAGCAAGGAGGACGTAAGAGGCACAGTGGCACTGGCAGAAATGGCATTCCTAGTCGAGAGAAGGCTACTAGTTTCAAACACAGGGCTTAACTTGAGGAAGAAATTTCTGAGAATCTTCGTTTGGATCACATCATTGTATGATAGAGAAACATGGACTGTAGGAAAACCATAACAGAGGAGAATCGAGTAATTTGAGATGTGGTGCTACGGAACAAAGTTGAAAATTAGGTGGACTGATGAGGTAAGGTGGACCGATAAGGTAAGCTGAGAAGGCTCTCCGCAGAAACGCCGAGGAAAACAGTACATGGAAATGACTGATAAGAAGAAGGGAGAATATGATAAGACATCTCTTAAGACATCAGTGAATAACTTCCGTGGTACTGGAGGGAGCTGTAAAGGGTAAAAACTGCATAGGAAGACGGAGACTGGAATACATTCAGCAGATAATTGAGGACGATGGTTGCAAGCCCTATTCTGAGATGAAAAGGTTGTCGCGGGATAGGGTTTCGTGGCAGGCCTCATCAAACTAGCCAGAAGGCTGACTGATGTTAAAAAAAAGTAAAAAGGAAAAAAAAACCGAAGGTTAAGTATCAACTCCTATCGCTGCATTTGTATAATCGTCGTCTATCCTTTAACGTTACTTCAGTGTGACTGTGAAATGAACGTAGATCCGCACTGTTCGAAGCCGAAAGTGCATATTATCCTGCTAATTCTTGACAATTTGAGTTACTTTGTTTTATTAAGAAAATTCTTTGTCACCTTATAATGTTAAGTTTTTATTAATTAGTACTAGTACTATGTATACTATGCAGTGGTTTTCTCGTTACTTTATTGAACAGATAGCGTAATGGATAAATGAATCAGCAGCTGGATAGTCTCCCACATTATCTAAAACAATCTGACAACGTTCGGATAGTTTTTCTACAACATGATTATACACAATATGTACATAGCACTTCATCTCCTTGCGTGATATATCGTGTTAACAGTCAGTAAAGCTGTACAGCTCAGCATAACAGGGACTTGCTGATTCCATCACCGACTATACTGTGGAATCTACATCTACATCTACATGACTACTCTGCAATTCACATTTAAGTGCTTGGCAGAGGGTTCATCGAACCACAATTATACTATCTCTCTACTATTCCACTCCCGAACAGCGAGCGGGAAAAACGAACACCTAAACCTTTCTGTTGGAGCTCTGATTTCTCTTATTTTATTTTGATGATCATTCCTACCTATGTAGGATGGGCTCAACAAAATATTTTCGCATTCGGAAGAGAAAGTTGGTGACTGAAATTTCGTAAAAAGGTCTCGCCGCCGTTCTAAACAAACAGTGTACAAGACCATCGAGAACATCGAATTTGCCACAACAGCTGGAGACAAGAAGAATCGTATTCCAGTTACGTCTGTCGCTGCACAAGCTCTGCTGGATGGTCCTGCTGTTTTCGTCGGTTGTAGACTTAATTTTAGTTTAGATATAAACGATACGTTTGGTCATCACCAACAAATTTTACATATTCACATACACCTTTGCCTTTAACCCAAATGAATACAGATTCATTAACAGATATTTTCCTCCTGTTACGAGTATACAATGACAAGAAAGAAGGAGAAACATATGCAGATTTACCAAAATCCTTATTTGCCAATTCCGAAATATGGTAACTGCATTGAACGCTGCCAAGATGCCTTACAGAAGATATCGCCGCCGTTCTAAACAAACAGCCTACAAGACCATCGAGAACATCGAATTTGCTACAACAGCTGGAGACAAGAAGAATCGTATTCCAGTTAAGTCTGTCGCTGCACAAGCTCTGCTGGATGGTCCTGCTGTTTTCGTCGGTTGTAGACTTAATTTTAGTTTAGATATAAACGATACGTTTGGTCATGGTAACGGATGGTTTACTGTTGCCATTGTTCGAGGAGCTACTGGAGTACCAAGTGTTGCTGGACTTGAAAGTTTTGTGGACAGAGACATTATTGCCTTTCGCACTTACCATATTTCGGAATTGGCAAATAAGGATTTTGGTAAATCTGCATATGTTTCTCCTTCTTCCTTGTCATTGTATACTCGTAACAGGAGGAAAATATCTGTTAACGAATCTGTATTCATTTGGGTTAAAGGCAAAGGTGTATGTGAATATGTAAAATTTGTTGGTGATTGTACTGTATATTTCCATAAATAAATTTTTTTTTGCACGTTCCACATCATTACGAAGTGTCGTATTCATGATCTATGGAACAAGTATTAATCTAATCTAATCTAATCTAATCTAATCTATGCTGTAATGACTTCCATCCCAACTCGTGTATCATATCTGCCACACTCTCTCCCCTATAACGCGATAGTACAAAACGAGCTGCCCTTTTTTTGCACCCTTTCGATGTCCTCCGTCAATCCCACCTGGTAAGGATCCCACACCGCGCAGCAATATTCTAACAGAGGACGAACGAGTGTAGTGTAAGCTGTCTCTTTAGTGGACTTGTTGCATCTGCTAAGTGTCCGGCCAATGAAACGCAACCTTTGGCTTGCCTTCCAGACAATATTATCTATGTGGTCCTTCCAACTGAAGTTGTTCGTAATTTTAACACCCAGGTACTTAGTTGAATTGACAGCCTTGAGAATTGGACTATTTATCGAGTAATCGAATTCCAACGGATTTCTTTTGGAACTCATGTGGATCATCTCACACTTTTCGTTATTTAGCGTCAACTGCCACCTGACACACCATACAGCAATCTTTTCTAAATCGCTTTGCAATTGATACTGGTCTTCGGATGACCTTACTAGACGGTAAATTACAGCATCATCTGCGAACAATCTAAGAGAACTGCTCAGATTGTCACCCAGGTCATTTATATAGATCAGGAACAGTAGAGGTCCCAGGACGCTTCCCTGGGGAACACCTGATATCACTTCAGTTTTACTCGATGATTTGCCGTCTATTACTACGAACTGCTACCTTCCTGACAGGAAATCACGAAGTAATTGCTGTAGCATGGTGTTTTCATATCTTGGAATTTTGAGTTGAATGTTCATCTCTTGAAAATATCTTGCGATGCTGACGTAAATTTTTGCTATCGGGCAAGTTTCGTAACACTTTTGAGCAGAGGAAGTCTCCATGACGACTGACTTACAGAGTTCACCTGCTGTCTGGAACAGTCGAGTAGTATCTGATATATATCAACAAATTATCAAGAATTATCTTCTCAGGACGGAGAAGTTAAAACTTTCATTTTCTAAAGTTGTGGAATAACATCCATGTCCACTTTACATTTTCGTTACTAATATATTATGAAGTCGTGAAAGTATAAACTCGGAACATCATGTTCTTTTCGGGATTAAAATGCGAAAATACGACCTCTTAAGTTGGTCAGGAAAGAAATCGAGGAAGGCCTAAACCAATGGTGATTTGTCACATTTCATTCACTGGTACAACATACCATTTATTTTCCACAGACTGAATTTAATTAAACAACAGTTACTTTTAACACTGAACAATAATCAGTGATGACAGAAAATATCAATTATAGCTCGCACGAAGTTACTGTTTGCCAGGCGAATATAAAGTTCAAGGCGAATATAAATAACCATAAAAATTACCAAATCTTCACGAGAAAAAGACACAAAAAAATTAATAAAACTGAATCAAGCACATAATAGGCCACTGCCAAAAAATTCAAAGAGACCAAAGATGAAAAACAAAATACTTAAAACCTCATTAAACAGATGTAGTATCAAGGTTTACAGTCGTCCACAATAATATTCAAATAATTAAAATTTACATTAAATAAGAACGACCTTTGAGATCTCAACCACTACTGAAATGTTTACATAACTTAAAGAAGCAATTAGGTTATAACATGAGAGCCTCTTTTAATGAACTAAAAGAATGACTCAGAATTGCCTTAAAATCAAATTAACTTTAAACAGCAACTTGGAAGAAATAACACTGTGCAAGACGGACAGTACGACCTTTTGCTGCCCTAGGCTTTTGCTCAGAATCGCGTAAACAGATGACTGTGTAAGCTGTCCCAGAATGAGTTGGCTTGACAAGGATCGGTAAACAGCACCAACGCAAAGCGCAAGCAGTCTTAATAAAACTCCCAGCACAAGAAAATCACAGTAAGTGCAATAAGTGCAGCCAAAATTATGATAAATAATGATTACGATCCTAATAAATAGTGAATTTCTTACGGATCGATAGTCCAAATTTAACAGTGTTCCAACAAGTTACCAGAAAATTAAAGACGTTATTACAGTCAGATTAAGGAAATTTCAGAATTAAATAATTACACCAAAACCTCCTGGAACAAGTGATTAAGCCAACCCCGTGCAACTGTGAGGGTGAGTCAAATGAAGACCTTAAATATTTTTCAAATATTGTTTATTGTGAACAAGTGGTACAAAGCTGTATCACTTTTCAACATAATCTCCCCCACGCTCAATGCAAGTCCACCAGCGCCCACAAAGTGCATAAATTCCCTTAGAAAAAAATTCTTTTGGCAGTCCGCACAACCTCTCATGCACCGCGTGGCTTACCTCTTCATCAGAATGCAACTTCTTTCCTCCCATTGGGTCTTTGAGTGGGCCAAACAAATGGAATTCATTTGGTGATGAGGAATGGCGCCATTCCTTGCTCGCTCTCTTCGTTTCTGGTTGGCAGAAGTGAACCCAGGTTTCGTCCCCAGTAACTGTTCTTGCAAGGAAGCCATCACCTTCTCGTTCAAAGCGCCGAAGAAGTTCTTCACAAGGATCAACACGTCGTTCTCTCATTTCAGGAGTCAGCTGCCGTGGCACCAATCTTGCACACATTTTGTGAAACTGGAGCACATCATTACAATGTTGTGTGCTGACCCATGACTAATCTGTAAACATGCGGCAATGTCATTCAGTGTCACTCGGCGGTTTCCCTTCACTATGGCTTCAACTGTTGCAATGTTCTGTGCAGTCACAACTCGTTTTGCCTGACCTGGACGAGGAGCATCTTCCACTGAAGTCACACCATTTGCGTACTTCCTACACTATTTGTAGACTTGTTGCTGTGACAAATATGCATCACCGTACTGATCCTTTACTCGTCGATGAATTTCAATAGGTTTCACACCTTCACTAAGCAAAAACTGCATAACAGAACGTTGTTCTTCCCTGATGCAAGTCGCAAGTGGGGCGGCCATCTTTATACTGATACTGTATGTGTGCATCTGCACTATGTTGCCACCTACAGTTCTTTCTGAAAGCTGTTTGTAGCACGCTTACCAACTTGCAGGATAACGGCGCGAAATTTCGAGTTGTTATTGCAAATTTAAGGTCTTCATTTGACTCACCGTCTTACCGTAAACTGTACGTCTACTGAGCACGTACACAGTCCAGTCCAAGCGCAGAACGAACAACGTGTCCTAAAACCAAATAAAATATCCGTGTAAACCATTTAAAACAGACACACAGTATACAAGACCTGAAGCACAAACAGCGGTATATTAGCCTCAATGAGTAAGACACATTGGAGCCAAATCCAGAAAGATGGTTAATGTTCCGCCAAACTACAACTGCAAATTCAGCACAACGTTTACCCCAAACGTTCAAATTAAACGTAAGCCACACTGTTTTCAACACTGACCCTGTTAATATTCGCACAACACGAAAGTCCACTTTCACGCTAGGAGTAGATATCTGTGATAAATAACATCGACCAATAGCATGCGCCACAACTAATATTAGCTAATACCTATTTACCTCAACGAAGGAGATAATTAATGACAGGCAGTTATATATATATTGTGTTTCATACTAGAATGTCGTGTTCCCAGCTTGGCACAGCTTTCCCACAGGAAACGCGAAAGCGGTCGAAGACGTCCGTCTTCTGGTCGGCTCTTGATCGTTGTCAGAGGGAGGCTAGTTTTTGATTACGCAAAGGCTTCTATTATTTGGAAAAGGACAACTCGATTTCCTTTACGTAATCAGTATGAATTTTATAATTACCTTTAACAATGAACAATAAAAAATGTATTTGCAAATGAAATCACTACTATGTATTGTATAGAAGGCAAGGAGCGGCCTTCTGTCTACGACGAGGATGCCACAGTATTCTCTGCTGTAGTAAAGGCTGTTTGACATTTATTAAAATAATGACATGGAGGTAAAAAAAATAAAGGAACAGTTCAACACCTTCATAACAATAACTTGCCGATTTACAGTATCGAACATAAATTACTTGAATTTTATTAATTAATAACTGTTGTCTGCACGATGGCAAGACCGCTCACTTTTATGGCTTACAGACGACCTTCTTTTCGCTTTCACATTACAAGCAGAATTACGATAAAATCTGAAGATCTACAAAGGTTTTTTTTATATCGATCGAAGCGGAACGCTCAGTTCAGCTTCTGTTAAAATGTTTCTTTGAGTACACAATCGATGTATTAACTTTGCTCTAGATGAACTTCTTTGCAGTTACGTTAATTATGTAAAACAAATGTCTTTCAAAGAATAGGTCTCATCTCATAAGTTGATCATTTAATACACAGCTAGGTGAATGCCTTCCCAAGGGTACTCACGGCCTTCATACGACGGAAAGCTCAATAATATTAAAAAGCACTTAAACACACATAAATACTACACTGCAAACTTCACAACAAGCTTCCTTGTAGGGGCGAACTATAACATTAAACAAAATGAAAGGCGCTACGGACACTTAAAATTCACAGGTCAAATTTGCAATAAGATGCAATGTACAATGATCCAATTAAAATATTTAACAGACCTTTTTAATACATAAATTCATGCTCATGCAATCCATCCTACAAATTCCATGGATTCGCAGACTTCACTACCAATAGGCAGGACCGCAGCATCCAGAAATTCCGGTAAACATGCCTCTGACAGTTTCGCAGGTTTTTAGTAATCCATTCGTGAGGATTAAGCCTAACACCGCCCAACATGACAGTTGCGCATCCTTTCCAACAACACAGAAGCCTCGTTCTCGCTTGGTTGTTCCACTGATACTCACATCGTCTGACTGTCATACTGCCCCAGCGGACTCAGCAATCCTGGGCATTCCAAAGGGAACTGCGGTAGCTGGGCAACGTCTTAGAGCCAAAGATAAGATCACATCGATATCAATACGTAGGACAAGCCGGCACGGCTGAGGGTTGAGTGGTTCAATCCCTGCGAAGTTTCGCTCTCCAAACATCTGAAAATGGTTCAAATGGCTCTGAGCACTATGGGACTCAACTGCTGTGGTCATTAGTCCCCTAGAACTTAGAACTACTTAAACCTAACTATCCTAAGGACATCACACACATCCATGCCCGAGGCAGGATTCGAACCTGCGACCGTAGCAGTCTCAGGGTTCCGGACTGCGCGCCTAGAACCGCGAGACCACCGCGGCCGGCTCCAAACATCTGAAATGTTTCTCAGAATCAGGAGCATTAATTAGATTCGTCTTCCCTCGAGGTGTCACCTTGTATATAGACTGTTTAGGTTTTTATGTTGAGTCAAAATGGCTCTGAGCACTATGGGACATAACATCTGAGGTCATCAGTCTCATAGAATTAGTACTTAAACCTAACTAACCTAAGGACATCACACACATCCGTGCCCAAGGCAGGATTCGTACCTGCGACCGTAGCAGCAGCGCGGTTCCGGACTGAAGCGCCTAGAACCGCTCGGCCACAGATGCCGACTTTTATGTTGGTAACTCCACGTAGCGCTCTGTATTAAAATGCTGACTGCGCTGTGTGCAGTCTGTGGCTCGTTGGCTCGTTGGGCAGTTGGATGTGAACAGCCCGTAGCGTTGGGCAGTTCGAGGTGAGCCACAAGGAGGGACGGATGTGGGGAGAGAACTCCCAGAGTTTTGATATGTTAATATGAGCGGACGGTCTGGACGTGTGTCCGTCAGAGGGTGGTCAGAAAATGTGTGAAATGCTTGTAGTTATGTTACAGGACAGGTTGTACTGAGACATAAGTGTTAAGAAAGAAATTCGATACTTTGCGCTATTTCCGAGTATTTACCATTGAAGTTAGCCAATCATATCGTCACGCGCGTAAATTCAAGTTTCAGCTAACGAGACAAAGCGCTCGTTGAGCAACACCGCCCCTGGCAGGCCGCTTGAATGTGACCGCGCGACGCCCCAATTGGCTAAATTCTATGCTAAATAACTCGTAAACGGAGCAACGTATCGCGAATTTATTTCTTAACATTTATGTCTCAGTACAACCTGCTCTGTAACATCCCTACAAGCATTTCGCACATTTTCTGACCACCCTAATATATGAACATGTTGGTGGAACTAAGACTCATATTAAAAATTCAAAAATTCATATCATTTGTAAGTAAGCTTTTTAGGTTTTTATGTTGGTAACGTAACGTAGCGCTCTGTATCAAAATCACTGGCTGTGCTGTTTGCAGTCTGTGGCTGGTTGGCATTGTTGGAATTTTCACTGTTGTAGTGTTGGGCAGTTGGATGTGAACAGCGCGTAGCGTTGCGCAGTTGGAGGTGAGCCGCCAGCAGTGGTGGATGTGGGGAGAGAGATGGCAGAATTTTGAGAGCGGACGACTGCATATTATTAAGGTAAATACATTGTTTGTTCTCTATTAAAATCTTTCATTCGCTAACTATGCCTATCAGTAGTTAGTGCCTTCAGTAGTTAGAATCTTTTATTTAGCTGGCAGTACTGGTGCTCGCTGTATTGCAGTAGTTCGAGTAACGAAGATTTTTGTGAGGTAAGTGATTCATGAAGGGTACAGGTTATTGTTAGTCAGAGCTATTCTTTTGTAGGAATTGCTGAAAGTCAGATTGCGTTGCGTTAAAATTTTGTGTGTCACTTTAGTGATGATCAGAATAAGTAAAGAGAAAACAGTCTCAGCATCTTCATTTCACTCTGAAGTTTGAAAATCAAGTAACGTAGAATATTTACCAGGTCAGTCATTATTTACATTCAAAGGAGAAGATCCAACCTTTCTATTTACCTGACGAAGAAATAGAGTTGACGTGCAGCGCACGCGAAAGGCAACTTTGTTCTACACTATGCGCCCTGTACGTGGGAGGCATGTGATTCCTATTGTCTCTGGTCGTTACATTCTCGCGCGTCTGGTTCCACTATTTGCTGTCGGTAACGACGTTTCGTTCCACATATCTGCAAAACGTAAGCATAAAATACATACAGTAATGTAATATATCAACTATTCTGGTTCCACTATTTGCTATTGGTAAAGATGTTTCGTTCCACATATCTGCAAAACGTAAGCATGAAATACAAACGGTAATATAATATATCAACTATTATGGTTCCACTATTTGCTATTGGTAAAGATGTTTCGTTCCACATACCTGCAAAACGTAAGCATGAAATACATACGGTAATGTAATATATCAACTAGTCTGTGTGAATGAATGAAAGTGCGGGAGCATGTTGCCAGATGTCTCACCGTTGTACAAGGAAAGTTGAACGTCACGTGGCATGAGATCAATGTGACTATAGAGCCAAGTGGGCCTAACCCCGCAACTTATGGCTGTCGAGGGAAGGGGAAAAGTCTGTGAGTGTAGTCCGTCACCATAGAGCAACTTTTAAAAACACTCATTCGACGAATACTTGAATGTTGCTAGTCAGTGTGTAATCCGTACGAGATAGGACTGTTACAGGAAACTGAGAAGATACAACCTAGAGCAACGCGTGTCGTTACAGGTTCGTCTAGTTAGCACTGCAAGAGGCGACTATCGGGAGGGCGTGAGTAGAGTTGTTTCTGTGTTGGGAGACATTCTCCCAGTTCGCTCCTTCCCAGTTTTCCTCGGAAGGCGCTGTGGGAGAAGATTCAGAATTAGTTATTTTATTCCATAAAAAATACAGGTAGCGCCTTGACTCGCGGCTGGCATCGTCTGTATATGCTGAGAAATCGCGTCGTAAGCGGCCTTCAGCTCGCTGACGGCAGCTGACACCGCACACTTCCTTCCAGCCGGCTGCTGCACTGGCGGTTCGCCGCTTGTGGTGGCCCGGCTCCGGCTGTTAAAATGACCCTGAGCGCTATGGGACTTAACATCTGAGGTCATCAGTCCCCTAGAACTTAGAACTACTTAAACCTAACTAACCTAAGGACATCACACACAATCATGCCCGAGGCAGGATTCGAACGTGCGACCGTAGCGGTCGCACGGTTCCAGACTGTAGGGTCTAGAACCGCTCGGCCACTAGGCTGGCGACTCCGGCTGTACCGCAACGCAGCGGCAGTGAGTGACGGCGGCGAGTGTATTGAACTTACGCCGACTTGGGTGGTGCTCTGTCCCTACTCGCTCACCACCCATTCTTGTCATCCGTCAGCTGTGAAGTTAGGCGATATTGGCTTGTCATCCAGGTGGGTCCTATTCAGCCCGCCGGAATGTCGGAATGCTGGTGTCTTGATAGTGGTGGGACGGAAAGACCTCCATGTCCTACCATCAGCGTCATAGGCAATGGTATGGAACTCTGTGACTGATGATTGTGGTGAGGTAGCCATCTCTCCCAGTAGAGGCTGTTGTTGTCACTAACTTGGAGGAAATTTACAACGCACTTGTGTCAGGCGTCACTTTGCTGCAATCAGGGAATTGAGTGCAATGTACGCCATCGATCCATCTGACTGACTGCATTTTCAGCTAAAATGCTGGGGTATTTATGGAGCGAAGTAGTGGTTAATGCTTACCCGAAGTCATTCGTCATGACCACATAGCACATTACGAAGGTATCAGCGGTTTTCTTTCTACTGTACTTTCTTAACGAGTTTGTTGCAGCATAGAACAGGTTCGTAAGAGCTCATTGCATTCGTCTTAACCTTTCTTTTGTCACAAAACGAAAATGACGCGATACAGTTTGCCTGCTCCTACCCACTACAGTGTGATGCCTGTCTCGTCAGAGACGCCGATTTTATGTTTTGTCAAGGCCCAGTTTCGGCAACGAAATGGTTTCGTTGCGGCCGACTCGTAGCGAGATAGCTTTTCTCTGGGACTTTGAAAATTTTACCCGTTTTACTCTTCTTTACAAGACTGGCATTCAACAGCCTGAAGGCGTCAAGGTATTGCTCTGGATGAAGTTAAACATGAAATGCTCAGCCAGTGGTGGACGCTACAAGAGCGGCGTTCTACATCACGGTGTGGACTGCCGTTAAAGTTCCGAGAGTGTACATTCGTAGAAGAGTCAACTGTATTGCTTCCTCGGGAACGTATTTCATACAAAAGGTTGGATCCCTCACTGAGGCTTATCGGCAATCGTTATTCCAGCGAACCACCCGCGACTGGAACAGGAAATGTGTGAAGTGGCACTGGTGCACAAAGTAACCTTCGCCACACACTATAGGGTGGCTTGAGGAGTATAGGTGTAGATGAGTGTCAGTCAGCAAGGAGTTACGGTGTACTGTGGCGGTGCTCTTCATTACAACGTGGCCGGGAGGCAATGTTCAAATGTGTGAGAATTCCTAAGGGACCAAACTGCTGAGCTCATCGGTCCCTAGGCTTATGCACTATTTAAACTAACTTATACTGAGAACAACACACACCCATGCCGGAGAGAGGACTCTAACCTGATGACTTCACAGGGGGAAGAACGATCGCAAAATTGGAAGTGGGACGAAGTGTGATGAGTGTAATCCGGAAGTTCGATATTGCTCACAGCAATATTTCAGGTGCAGAGCGTTGCGAATCATAGGAACTGGTGCCCAAAGCAGAGGAATGATCCACCACCATCAACTACAGCAGAAATCGGCACTAAATAGGAATGAAATACTAAGTCTAGATTGGAATATTTATCGTAACGAGAGGTTAGTTGACAATGGTGGTAGCGTATTTGTTGCAATAAAGAACCCAATACTATCTAGCGAAGTTATCACGGATCCCGAATGTGAATTGATCAGGATGAAGTTAAGCATGAAAGATCTGTCATCAAGATAATAGGATGTTTACTATTAAAAACAGTAGACCACTACTGTGGTCGAAACCGGTCACCTTAATAAATAAATCGTGATCAAGACTGTTTTTAATAGTAAATATTTGTAACACATTGATCACTGTCACTCCCATAACGTATTCAAAAGTAAATAATAGGATGTTTCTTAATAGATCGGCTGGATGCTGTAGTGGTATAGCGCTTCAGAGAGAACTCAAAGAATATTATTAGAAATTTTCCTGAAAATGTTGTTGAAATCGTGGGGTAACTTCAACGTGCCAGGTATAGATTGGGAGAGTCACGCTATCAAAACTGTTGACAGAAATAGGGATCCGTTTGAAATTATTCTTTCGTTTGGAGAAGGGCATTTTACATAATGTACTTCTCTCGTAGAGCCTTCGAAATTGGTGTAAGGCTGAAACGCATAAACTAATAAATACATTGGTCAGGACTAACGTTGGTGTTTGAGTACATTATTATGAACTTCTCGTCCGAAAATTACCTTGAGATGGTAACGTCTTAGACCTCCTAGAAACAAACACTTCCGAACTTATCTAATGAGCTAACCTAGAGGAAGGCATCAGTGACCATAAGACTATGATAGCAGCCGTGACTATGAGTTTACAAGCAATGTTAAGAAATGTTAGAAGATATTTTTGCTTAGCAAGAGTGACAGGATACAAACTGCTGAGTAAGTAGTTATTATCAAATAATCAGTGATGATGACGAAGATGTGTAACAGAAATGAGAACAAATTCAAACGCATCGTTCAGTGTGTTTGACAAGTATGTTCCGAGCAAGGTTTTATGGGCTGGACAGACCCACCGTGCCATAAAATTGTATTGCAGCACGTCCTCATGCGCCAGTGACCATCCAATAGTTGTTAGAGGAAGGAAACGCGCAACCACAAGAACTTCTTACCGTTGTAGTTAGCAAGCGAACACGCTGCAGAGTATTCATTATCATCCGTGGTGATTACCAAACCTATTATGGATTATGTCTCACTTTCTGTAACGTGCATGGGACCATCAGAAATCGCCGTGATTTCAGTGTAAATATTCTTTCAATAAAAGTGTCATTTGTCTTCGTCTCGTTGTCTGTTTCTTTAGTTAACATCTGTATTACACTATGTACTTTCTATGTATTATCCAAATTTCATTGAGCCTTGTTACTTAGAGGGGACACATGCGATAGCTTCTTACGTAGTTAACTTTTACACACAATTGTATTAAGCAGAATTTACTTGTTTGTTCAACGTCTTGACTATGGTTCTAAGTTGTTTCGTACTACTGAAAACTACCCGCTACATTTATGACGAAGTTATCTGTAGAGTCGGTGTTTCGAGGTTATGTCTCAGTGAAGCTGACCTAACTGCAACCGTGCTGATTTAGCATAAGACAGTAGAGTGTTTGGAGGTGTGGCGTCGCTTTCCTAGTAGTCCAGGGCGTAGTCCGTCGTCCTAATTAGTGAGATGGCTTCATAGCTAGGCCCTCTGCCGCTGGAGCAGCACCGCTAACTTTGTGCCGGAGGCGCGTCTCTATCCCGCCACAAGAAGATTAAGCAGACTGAAGCCCCACACCAGTAGAGGCGACGATAAGCATCACGTCGCTCTTCCGAACTACAGTATTAAACGCTGTTCAGGTTAAATTACAGCGTAATGCTCACAAAATTAAGAAACGTAACGTACTGTCCAACTGAGACTATCGAAAACATTGTCTACAGCATTTCATAACTATCTTAATGAACGCACCTAAACAATAAAAATTCATAAGGTAACTTGGATTTTTCCCTGAAAACTCATGTCACACGTAAGAGCAGTGCTGTGAAAAACACTTGTAATATCAGAAACATGCGAAAACTGACCGTACAGTTGGCTTGGATAGATGCGCACTCATCTGTGCATTTCTACAGCTAGTAAGTGTGAGACAAATGTTGCGAGTAGCGCATCTCACCGTTATGTCATTATTACGTTGTATGTGCACTATAGTTATGGCGTTTTTGAGGACTACCAAGTTCCTAATTCTCGCATGAATGTGTCATTCAACTTTGAAAAATACTTGAGAGTGATATATAAGACCTCTACCTCAGAACAAATAAGGAATGCTGTTTGTTGAAACAATTTAATCAAGTTATGACGGGTTTGGTGACACAGAATGGGTAACAAATTATTTGGTACGGCACTGTGCCATTTATTTTGACGTATGAAGTACAGTATCATAAATTACCGAACTATTTTCTGACATGAAACAAGAAACTTTCGATTTTATTTGGCTCACTCCTGGAGCACTAATCACAAGAAAAGGAAAACATTTTACAAACAATTACGCTACGTTTTCCGCAAATAATTAGCTTTATTTTTGACCACTTTTGCGATCTTATTAGTGTGGGCAAATGAAACATCTTCTCTTCCTTGATCTTGTAGTTCTATTCTTCGGCTGTTAGATCCACAACGTGCTATTCCTTGTAGAAAATTCTTTTGGCGGCGTGGGTTATTTACTCTCTTCTCGTTATGAGGACGTATCACTTCTTGCCCTAATTTTGTGAGAAAATCTTTTTTTCAGATCTGCCTTCCTGGAAGCTGAGATGTTCCTGTAAAAATAAAAGAAAGGTACTTATAGCTGCTGAATCCGTTACGTTCAGAAAGAATTTAAAAGTATCGTGTGTTTTTTTCTTCATAATGTATAAAATATTCTACCACGAACAAACGGAACAGTCATTTAATCCATTATAATCGTTCATAAAATATCATTTTCTTAATTGTTTCTTTCTTGTGTATATAATTGTATTTTGATCAAGAGAATCAACTTGAGATTTAGTTTTGTTACAGAATGAAACTGTCACTGGCTTCTTTTAATGTCCGTTTTCTACCGTGGCACTTTGGTGCAGAGAGTTCCCAGTACCACACTTTTTTTCATTTTGGGCACATGGCTTACAGCTGTTATGTTATGTTTGAAACCAAGTGACGAGGATAAAACATCTCTTTACTTAGAAGCCTTCATTTCTGGTGGAATTTCCTTTTTATTTTGTATATAATTTCTCACTGCTATATTTTCCTGCAATAGTGCTTTAAATAATGGAACACTCGTGAACAAATTATGTGTGTTGAGGCGTGTCTTTACTTTAGTAGAAGCAACGCTGGTTTGTATCGTCCGATCATGCACTTTTCATTTATGATTGCGGGTTTTTATCATATTTTTACTAGGTCACATTCTTGTCTTTCTGTCTGTTGAACACAAATTTTGCAATTGATTTTTCCTTCCTTTTGATGAGCAACAGACCTGAAATTTTCAGTATATCTAACCACTTGATGACAATGCTATGTTAAACCACTTTCTTATCGGTCTGTGTGGTAGGCGTGAGGCTGGAGGCAGAAAACATTGATACATGTGACATGTAGTGCCCTGCACGACCAGCGTGTTATGTGGGTCGTATCAGAATGTGCTCCAGACGCTGCTGGAGGGGTCAGGCTCAGCTTAGCAGAGTTTGGGAGGAATAGGTGATGGTTATTTCTTTCTTGTCTGTCTGTCTATGTGGTGCAAATTTTGCTGTTGTAAACTAACTTCCCAGTCAACTGGAAACTAGAGTTTTAAACAAAGCTCTGAACTGAATGACAATTCAATAGTAACTATCTTTCTTCTTTGATGACTAGTAGAAGGTACTTTGCTTACCGCTGCTTTTATTCGATGAGCCAGCGACTCGAAACTTTCAATATAGCTCAGAACTGGATGACAATGCGGTATCAACTCCCTTTTCTGTCTGGTGTGGGTCGGGTAGTACTTTGATTACCACAAATGTTTTCTCCTTTTCTGTTCCAGTCGAGTAATTTGCAAGAAGAATGTTTTCAGATAAGTGTGTGTGTAAACTCAAATCTCTCCGATTTTTACCTACACAGTCTTCCATGAAACATGTGTAGGAGGAAGCACTATGCTTGTTGATTCAGGTGAGGAGAAACAGAAATAAACCATATGCTCTGTTGTAACCTCATCAAAATGACTGAAATCGATTGAAAAATTTCACGCAAACCAAAATGAAAATAAAAAAATATTATTTCAATGAAAAGGAATTTTTAATATTTAACGTTTTTAAATCAGACTAAAAAGTACAAAATAATTTCTCCTAGCCTGGAAGAGACTTCAAATTCCATACACATAGACATGAAAATTTGCGATTGTGAATTTTTGTAACTACGAAAATCCTTTTAAGATTTAAAACGACATACGTGTAACGCATGCATTACATAAAGTGACAAAAGTCGTGGGATTGTGATATGCAAATATACAGGCGACGGCAGTATCGCGTACACGATGTATAAAAAGGCAGTGCATTGGCGGAGTTATCATTTGTACTTAGGTATTCATGTGAAAAGTTGTCTAACGTGATTATGGCTGCACGTCGGGGATTAAGAGCCTTTGAACGCGAAATGATACTTGGAAGTAGACGCATGGGACATACTATCTCGGAAATCGTCAGGGAATACAGTATTCCGAGATCCACAGAGAATACCAGACTTTAGGCATTTCTTCTCACCACTGACATTACAGTGGCCAGTGACCTTCACCCGACGACCGAGAGCAGCGGCGTTTGCTCTCCGTTGTCAGTGCTAACAGACAAGCAACACTGCGTGAAATATCCGCAGAAATCTATGTAGGACGTACGAAGAACGGATCCATTAGGACAATGCGGCGAAAGCTTGGCGTTAATGGGCTATGACAGCAGACGACCTATGCGAAAGCCTTTGCTGACAGCACGACATCGCCTCCAGCGTCTCACTTGGGCTCGTGACCATATCGGTTGGACCACAGGAAAAGCGTGGCCTGGTCAGATGAGTCCTGATTTCAGTTGGTGAGAGCCGATGGTAGTTTTAAAGTTTGGCGCAGACACCATGAAGCCATGGACCCAACTTATCAACAAAGCACTGTGCAGGATGGTGATGGCTCCATAATGGTGTGGGCTGTGTTTACATGAAATGGACAAGGTCTTCTGGCCCAGCTGAACCGATCATTAGATGGAAATGATTATTTCGCCTACTTGGAGACCGCTTGCAGCCATTCATGGACTTCATATTTCCGAACAATGATGGAATTTTTATGGATGACAATGTGCCATGTCACCGACCGGCATATGTTCGCGACTGGTATAAACAACTTTCTGGACAATTCGATTTGGTCATCCAGTTCGCCCCACTTGCAACGTAATTGAGAGGTCAGTTCGTGCACAAAATCCTGCACAGTGTGACGTCCATTCCCTCCTTCTTCACTTGTCGGGAGGAGACGCGAACAGACGTGGAACTGCACTCTCGTAAGAACACAACTCCTCGCGTGGTTTAGAAATATTCTGTTATCTGTCCGCAACAGTCTTCTGAGCTTGTGCGAACTGGTAAACTGCAATCGTTTATTTTCATTTTTTCCACGTTAGGTCCGTGATGAAATTTCATAGTTACGGTCGTTTTTCACATCATACATAGCGAGGATGAAAGTTAGCTGTCTACTACTCCGTTGCTATGTCGTTCATACATCAAGTTATTAACAACATATCCAAAGATATGTTGGAGTAAATGTGTTTTTAGTACCCCGTAATACTGGTTTAAACTAATCACTTTCCACTGTCCATAATTCATGATCTCACTTAATCACTTAAAATGTTTAAAGAGTCAATCAACTTGTGTTAATGCACATTGTATTGTAAGTTTAATGAGTTAGGCGACACGTAAGATTTATCTTTTGGCTCAGATGTTATTCTTCTTCCTGCAATTAATTGTTTTTCCCTACCACACACGCACACCGATATGTCATTTAAGATTAACATCTGTTCACTTCAGTAATCGTGACACTGACGACAACTTTTGATTAGTTGGCGTACTTGTTTTTCTTCGTGTCTTCGTTTATTGCGTCCTACTCAAGACAACGAATTGTTTTTCAGTCGTTGAACCATTGCTCTCAAGGTCTGTAACTGTTCATCAGTACGAAGGCTAAGTCCGATAAACCAGTATCACTCAACTGAAGTCTAACACTCGTCTTACTAAACCGAAGCGTTGAGAACTGTAAAGATTAATTTTCTTCTGTAGAAGGACTGAGCAATACTTCAATCTCTGTCTCAAGAATCATGAAACTTGCAAAAGTGAAACAATCCAATAGCGTTTGCATCAACACAACTATCGCAAAAGTACTTTAGAGCGACCCAAGAGTAACTAACTAGCTGAACATTTCCATATCCGAGTTGCATTGTAGTCGCATTGAATTTCCTTTTCGATGCGGCTACAACTCTCCTCCATGGTAAATGTTATCTTTGACTGAATTACTTACTTGGATCTAAGCTTCTTTCATATAATTTTCAATTTATTCTATATATGTTTGATAAAGAATCTATGATAATCCTTTCCTTTTATCTCCCCTTTTTGTATGCTCTTCTCGGTATTTGAATAATATGGGTGTTAATCAAAATATTACCAGAGTAGATTTTATCGTCAATAGTTGCCGTCACTGTCAAGATAACTGTCTTCCCTAATTTAAGTTTCCACAAAGTTTGTAGATTGGGGTTTTTTGTCCTTGGGGCGTTACAACGGGCAACACTTTCGCAGTTGTAGACAGCTGTAGATGCAGCATGACCCAATATTTCTGCAGGATACTTCCAGTGACTTGTGGAGTCCATGCCACGTTGAATTGCGGCACTACGCCGGGAAGAGGAGGTCCAATACGATATCAGTAATTATTCCGTGACTCTTGTCACCTCACTGTAATTGACACTTAAGTAGTTCACTTGCTTACTATTATACTGCATACTAAATGGCACGCGAACAGTCATACCCTTAGTATTATCTACTGCGTGCACACCAAATCTTGCAAGTATGTCACAGTTATTAACAATTTAGGATCATAAATTCACGGAACTACACTCCTGGAAATGGAAAAAAGAACACATTGACACCCGTGTGTCAGACCCACCATACTTGCTCCGGACACTGCGAGAGGGCTGTACAAGCAATGATCACACGCACGGCACAGCGGACACACCAGGAACCGCGGTGTTGGCCGTCGAATGGCGCTAGCTGCGCAGCATTTGTGCACCGCCGCCGTCAGTGTCAGCCAGTTTGCCGTGGCATACGGAGCTCCATCGCAGTCTTTAACACTGGTAGCATACCGCGACAACGTGGACGTGAACCGTATGTGCAGTTGACGGACTTTGAGCGTTGGCGTATAGTGGGCATGCGGGAGGCCGGGTGGACGTACCGCCGAATTGCTCAACACGTGGGGCGTGAGGTCTCCATAGTACATCGATGTTGTCACCAGTGGTCGGCGGAAGGTGCACGTGCCCGTCGACCTGGGACCGGACCGCAGCGACGCACGGATGCACGCCAAGACCGTATGATCCTACGCAGTGCCGTAGGGGACCGCACCGCCTCTTCCCAGCAAATTAGGGACACTGTTTCTCCTGGGGTATCGGCGAGGACCATTCGCAACCGTCTCCATGAAGCTGGGCTACGGTCCCGCACACCGTTAGGCTGTCTTCCGCTCACGCCCCAACATCGTGCAGCCCACCTCCAGTGGAGTCGCGATAGGCGTGAATGGAGGGACGAATGGAGACGTGCCGTCTTCAGCGATGAGAGTCGCTTCTGCCTTGGTACCAATGATGGTCGTATGCGTGTTTGGCGCCGTGCAGGTGAGCGCCACAGTCAGGACTGCATACGACCGAGGCACACAGGGCCAACACCCGGCATCATGGTGTGGGGAGCGATCTCCTACACTGGCCGTACACCTCTGGTGATCGTCGAGGGGACACTGAATAGTGCACGGTACATCAAAACCGTCATCGAACCCATCCTTCTACCATTCCTAGACCGGCAAGGGAACTTGCTGTTCCAACAGGACAATGCACATCCGCATGTATCCCGTGCCACCCAACGTGCTCTAGAAGGTGTAAGTCAACTAGCCTGGCCAGCAAGATCTCCGGATCTGTCCCCCATTGAGCATGTTTGGGACTGGATGAAGCGTCATCTCACGCGGTCTGCACGTCCAGCACGAACGCTGGTCCAACTGAGGCGCCAGGTGGAAATGGCATGGCAAGCCGTTCCACAGGACTACATCCAGCATCTCTACGATCGTCTCCATGGGAGAATAGCAGCCTGCATTGCTGCGAAAGGTGGATATACACTGTACTAGTGCCGACATTGTGCATGCTCTGTTGCCTGTGTCTATGTTCCTGTGGTTCTGTCAGTGTGATCATGTGATGTATCTGACCCCAGGAATGTGTCAATAAAGTTTCCCCTTCCTGGGACAAGGAATTCACGGTGTTCTTATTTCAATTTCCATGAGTGTATCTTTGTGAGGATAGGAAGCAGTATGGGAAAGGAGAAATTACTTTATTTTTTATAGTCCTATTTAAAAACTTGATATGTTTTACACATTTTTAATCAAATATCTATTTTCTCATTCCATGGTCTAAAGCCAAGAACGTGATGGAGAGACAAATTCGCATACTTGTAAATATTGTCTTCCTTTCGTTTGAGGATGGAAGTGCTACTGTCAACTTTCTCTCTCATCTGAGACGTCTAGCTACAAACTGGAGAAGTACGAGAATACTGCTCACTCGCTACCGACAGCAAGAATATCCTACCCACCACAACTAGCGTCTACCAAAGTCTGTAAACAGCTACGGCGTCTCGGCGTGGAGCCGGCGGCCGTCTCACTCGCCTGCAATGAAACAATGTCGTTCAGGATCGACGCCGCTAACAGCATGTAATAATGCCATACTGATCCCCCAATGAAAGGGGACGCAGTGACGTGCTCCTTTGTGTTCCCTTCGTCTCTGACACTGGCTGAGGCAATAACATTTATGGGGCGGACTTTGACAGACATTGAAACGCAATAGACATACACTGGCAGCGATCTCTCAATTTCAAAGGGTCCCAAGTGGCGTGAGAAGTGTTTTACATTGTGATGGCTATCGTAATTTAACTACCTATTTTACAAGCGTTGCTAGTCATCAGTGAACAGTACGGACTCAACTAGCTGACGATTTTCAGCACAGAGGTTTGGAGAGAATGTTCCAGGTTCGTAACTTCCCTGGCCAGCATAGTAAACCCAACAGACTTCCAAGCGTAGATACTTCACCACTATTATGGTCTTCAGTCCGGAGAATGTTTTTATGCATCTGTCAGTGCTAGTATATCCTGTTCATTAGTAATCTATTGATAGCTCCTGCAACCTGTATCAGTTTCAATCATAAAGACATAAAATTTTCAGTTTTGGCCGCATTTTATCATTTCTAATTTTGATTACTCGTTTCAGCTAACTGCCATCATCGACACAAATACTTTAAAACATCAGCACATTATATATAGTCAGATAGTATATACATGTACGTAATGTAGATGTATACTTCGTATGAGTATGTGATTGTCACTCCTTCACTTTGAAATTGGTATCGAAATGGTAGGGGTGAAAAAGAGTGTAGCCCACGATGCGCGAATATACATACTTTATTTACCCTCTATTAGAGAATAAGAGCACTTTGTGACTTTCAACTAACTTTACACATAGAAAGAAACTTATACGAATGATGAAAGAAAAAAAATATTGCTTACTCAACTTCCGCTTTTTATGTTTTAAAACTGCAACATGAAGTATTAAGTTTTAATTTATTACTTCTGTACTACTAATTCTGTTCATAGACAGTAGCCACATGTACCACTGGAAGTACCTGCAAAACTGTATCATTGTATGATACTTTGTTCAGAAGAGACGACGTCATAAACGTCGAGCTGCGTGAATATGAAACCGCAGGGCGAAATTCGCTTGAGATACAGATGATATATTGAACAAGTACGTGTGAAATATGTTAAATACATGTGAAATATATCTGACGAATGCGTACACGGACAAAGCTCAACCTAAACCCCTGGAACGAATTTCACACACACATAGACACGATTTGGGAAGAAATATTGTAGGGTAAGAATTTCCTGTTTGGATGGTGGTGATAACGTGGAGAGAGAAATGGGGAGGATGAGGTGGACAGTCAGAGGGGAAGGGGGAAGAAAGACATTCACACAGATAATGGGGAGGAGGAGATGGACCGAGGGAGGGAGGAGTTGGACAGAGAGAAGGGGAGGAAGAAATAAACAGAGGAGGGGAAGAGGAGAAGGTGGACAGGGTTAGAAAACAGGAGAAGTGGCAACAGAAAGGAAACTGGAGATGTACAGACAGAACTAGGAGGAAGAGATGAACAGCGAGAGGGGGGAGGAGGGGCAGATGGTCAGGAAAATGGGGAGAAGAGGTGCCGGACAGAAAGAGGGTGTAGGAGGAGTTGGACCGAGAGATGAGGAAGGAGGAGATCGACAGAGTGTGATGGGTGGAGAAGATGGACAGAGAGAGGGTGCTACCTATGCGAAGACGTGTGCTTTTTTTAAATTCAGTCAACTCACTAACGTCCAGCTTCGGTTTCCCTCTGTGGTTTTTTGTCCCCATACCGCCCTTCATTACCAAACTAGCTATTTCTTGATGTCTCGGGATATGACCTGTCAATCGATCTCTTATTTCGATCAATTCGGGCCATAAATTTCTTTTATCGGTAGTTCGAATCGGCAGCTCTCTATTTGTTACCCGATCTGATCTTCAACATTCTTCTCTAGTAACGTATTTCAAAAGCTTCTGTTCTGTTTTTGTCAACACTAATTGTCATCTATCTTTCACTTTCACATAAGGCTACTCTTCAGAAAAACACTTACTTACTAATGATCTTCGCACTAAATGTAAATGTCGTGTGACTAGAGCCTCCTATCGGGTAGAACATTCTTCGGATGCAAGTCTTTCGATTTGACACCACATCGGCGACTTGCTCTCGATGGGGATGAAATGATGATAATTAGGACAACACAACACCCAGTCCCTGAGCGGAGAAAATCACCGACGCAGCCGGGAATCGGACCCGGGCCCTTGCGATTGACATTCTGTCGCGCTGACTACTCAACTACCCGGGGCGAACAATTTAGCATTTAAATTTATATTAGACTAGCGTCCAGCGACTAATCATCTTCTGCGGACGACTTGTCAGGCGTAGCGGTAATTTAATTAACTTGCGACTGCGTAGAGCTATCATTAAAATTCAGAGAACATCATTTGTTAACTGAATATCTTCGCTTCCACATAAGGTGTACGAATTGTTTAGGAAAAACATGGAAAGTTATAAGGTCTACTATTTAATCGACAAATATCGTCATAGTTCAGCCAATTTGCAGGAAACATTTTTAAATTACGCACAAAAACTTTTCTTCTCAATACATCTATTCGTGAAAACCACATCAAAATGAAAACCATATCAAAATGATAATCGTATCAAAATCCGTACAGTAGCTCCTTTTCTTGCAGACTAAAAAACGCTGAGTTATCACTTTATATGTAAGGATGCTAATGTATTTTTTGCTTTCATTATTACCGAAGTGAGCAAACTATTCAACTACTTTCGGTATCTCATTCCTTAGTCTAATTCGGTTGGTATCACAACATCGACTGATTTGAATGAACTCTACGAAGAGACGGTATAACGCTGTGGTTGTGTACATTACAAGTGTCGATAACACAACTTTCGTTATATTTTCGATTACCGGTATCAGCCAGCACAGGCTAGCTTGAGATATAAGAACTCGTTGCAGCAGCTGTTGGGGTTTTTCAGCTGAACGTTCACGGGGAACCTAAATCAGCAAGGCTGGACTGAGCTTAACTCTCCAACAGCGGAGTATTTTCCGACTTTTCCATACAAAATCGCGGGCATTCTATTCTATAGCTGGAATAGAGTGAAGGCTAGAATTAAAGAAATGTAACAAGAAAACCAAAAACTTATTTTAGAGTTGATTTTTAATTGACATTTAACGTAAATAACGCGAGTAATGCGAAAATCGCGTACAACATTATAAAAGCAGAATGAACTTAGTGATAATTTTTCTGACGGTTGTACATTTTGAAGCAATGTTCCATACAGAAGCTTGAGAATGTGGTTACAAAGCTTTTGCCGCGAGAGGGTATACGTGTAAATTGTGAGTGAGGCTGGAAAATCTATAAAACGCGACTCCAGAGATTTTCGATCAAAAGTGAAAGATTTGCCGGGAAAATAGCTGCCTACGATGTTCCAGAGCAATTATTCGACAGGACAAACAAACAGCGCAAAAATTACTTTCTGCGTCATAACAGCGGGGCCCGCAGAGCTGTCAGGAAAGAGCTGTACGCACATGTTCGCGTCGCCCACGGATGAAGGGTTAATTCAGCAACAATGGCGGAACGTCTGGTGATCAGAAAATTTACGCCACCACCTCTCCATATCCTGCTGGCCAAATACCTGCGACGAAAATTTTATTTCTGCCCCAGGACTCGAACAGGCTACTTCCGAGTCAGCACAGGCGTGCTACACTGACCTCTTCTACGGAGGAGGCTCACAGTTCCACTGAAACGGAAATGTTGTATGATACTATTAATGAAAAGTTACACATTCGCAGCGGGCCGAAGTGACCGAGCTGTTCTAGGCGCTTCAGTCTGGAACCGCGCTGCTGCTACGGTCGCAGGTGCGAATCCTGCCTCGGGCATGGATGTGTGTGCTGTACTTAGGTTAGTTGGGTTTAAGTAGTTCAAAGTCTAGGGGACTGATGACCTCAGATGTTAAGTCGCATAGTGCTTAGAGCCATTTGAACCATTTTTACGCATTCGCAAGGGAGACAAACATCCACCGAGTCAATGATTTTGCTGATCTACGAACGACTGTAGCAGCTCTGCAATTTTGAAGTACCGCGCACTTATTAGATGTTCACGTTTATACCCCACACTTCCTCGTTGTGCTTAAAAAATTCTGTGGAATGCCTGGCTATAAGACGAGTCGCTTTAGATGTTTGAGATGAACGTCCAGTTGATAACCCTTGTTGTGGAGAAAATGCGGCCAGCTGTTGTCTGAGAATAATTCCGGATTCGAATCTAGTTCTTTCACTGCCTTGGTTTTTTTAGGTAATCTATGCATAGAAGCATGCAACATCCAAAAAATGGTGAAAATATTTGAGTGTGCTCTAAGCTGTTTGATAGCTTTGCTACTTGAAATCGCTCCTATTCATATCTCCCATATTATTTTTGTGATTCATTACGACATTTGATTATTACCGTATGCCGTACTTTTGATACAGTTCTTGAAATGTATCGCATAGAACGTGCTGACCATGACCGAGTCTGTCTCCTTCATCTCTTTCAAAGTCTACTTGTTTATGTGCACGCCTACGTATTCGTCCTTCTTCAGTTTCTCGTTCATACAAAATCAGGGACCTCCTTTCCTTTCTGCTGCATTCTGACGACTACGTTGCCGTTCTTACTTATTAGTCTATCACCCAAATCTGGACTAGTGTACCAGTTGTCGATAATAGACCTTCCCTAACAAATCACGAGCAAGCTGCAGAATGACTCGAGAAGTTACAAGCAAACGTTGTTGCAGTTCCCAACGTAATTACTGGTTTGCCAGCGAATTAGCTTCTTTTCGCTCTTTATCAGAGTGTGTGCTAAACAGGACTTGAACCTGAGACCTTTGGCTTTTGCAGAAAAATGCCCTACGGACCAAGGTATTGCTTCACCACTCAAGATGCTTTCTCAAAGCTTCAGTTCCGCCTGTATCCTGCCTTCTGACTCCCAGACTTCATAGACGTTCTCCTGCGAAACGTGCTACACTATGACTGCTGGAAAGAAGGATATTGCGGAGATGTGGCTGAGACCTAGCCAGAGCCTCGCTTCAAAGTGGAAAATTCATTGTGGGAACAATCCTAGAAGTTGTGGCCAAGTCACGCTAGTCTCGAAAGTTTCGCAGGAGAACTTCTGCGAAGTTTGGAAGGTAGGAGGTGAGGTACCGGTGGAAGTACAGTGGTCGGGGTGGGTCGTGTGTGATGCTAGGATAGCTCTGTTGGTAAAGCATGAGCACGCCGGGTTGGAGTCCAGATCCGGCACACACTCTTAATCTGCCAGGTAGTTTCAATGGAAAGCGTTAGTACTAGCGGATAACGCATTATCTTGAGAGACACGACCTACCGTCTAGTACAATGGTTCCCACTCTTTCTTAGATAATTACCTCTGAGTGCAATCAGACATTAGCTAGTCCCCCCGGCGCTCCCGTCTCCCACATTATCACCACCTTTAGCACCTAAATAAACTGTAGAATGAAAGACTTTCCTTTGAACATTTTTATTTTTAAAATGATGAAAGAGGATTGATATTTAGTGTGTGGTTGTGTGTGTGTGTGTGTGTGTGTGTGTGTGTGTGTGTGTGTTTTAGAATGAATGATGAAGAATGAATTCGTGGTGCATCGCAAGTGCTACCCACGACTGATTCTCAGAAAAGAAAGCTTACTACCCACAGTAAGGCTACACATTAGTTACAAAACAAGCTTCCCCTGCATAATCCTCTTCTATTGTGACACTTGATTGACCTGCGTGCTGCAACTCCATTTAAAATCAAACAAGTTCAGATGTGTGCTCTATACTTACTGTTCGTAAATCACTTCATTGCTGCGCTCCTTAATTCTGAACTGGCAGAAACTGGATGACTTCAGCCTGCTAATACCTTGTGCCTAACCACTCTAATAATAACAATAACAATAATAATTACTGTGTATAGCACTATAGTAGCCCTTAATTAGCTACTATTGTGTTCTGCTGTCAATTAATTCGTATACCTTTTCGAAGCGGGTACTGAAACACTTTCTGGGCTGATATATCCACTATCTACAACTTGGAGAACACATTTTCTTGAAATATTTAGCATTTGTTACTTATATCATCAACGAGGTGCGCAAGAAAGCACAACATGTGTGTTGTAGGTTGACTATGTCAGGAATACGTATACTATACCGCGTTAATGTTACTAATTGAGAAAAAGTCCGTGCGGTTCTAGGCACTACAGTCTGTAGCAGAGCGACCGCTACGGTCGCAGGTTCGAATCCTGCCTCGGGCATGGATGTGTGTGATGTCCTTAGGTTTAATTAGTTCTACGTTCTAGGCGACTGATGGCCTCAGAAGTTAAGTCGCATAGTGCTCAGAGCCGTTTGAACCATTCTCTTTGAGGAAAAGTAATTATTGATTGTAGTGGCGTACTCCTTCACCAGCACACCGGTCGGCACTAGGAAACATTGTATAGCAGGCGCTAAACGAGGTGCGCCTATGACAAGAGAAGACCAAGACACGCACCCCGGCTACGCACCGATAACACCCCCATGGTTGCGTGCATATAGGCCGCCACCGCCGACCGAGCTGTCTCAATCTCTCGTCGGAACTCAGTTCGCACTGCACCTCAGTACGTCGCATTGAGCTCTAGGCTCTCACAGAGATAGTCGTCGCCTCGCATCTTAGCTAACGGTGAAGGAACTTTAGTCACTGTATATAATTGTGATACGAACACAGCTAAGATTCAAGAGTTAGTAATTCTGTAAACCACAGAACTTCAAACTGGTCAACATCGAAGTTAAGTACTAAATTGGTTCTTGTAATCAAGTGTATTTTAAATAAGTGTGCATTTTGTCTTGTAGTGAGAGAAAAATGGCCATACAACTACCACACCAACCTCTCCTCATTCAGCCAGGAACCACAAAACATTACAAGAGGACACAGCCACAACATTGATAACTTATATAATCAGTAGTAGAGTCTTACAAAATTGCGAGAATAGTAAAGATCTTTAGTAAATAATTTAGTTTCGTGACTGAAACAAAATCGAATCGTTTGGTTTTTTAGCCCTCAGAAAATTTCATTTTACTTCTCAGGGGGTAATTACCTCCTGGTTGGGAACCATTGAACTAGTGGATGAATCATTAACAAATAGCATTATATCACCTCCCGGCCTCAAACTCCTCACTGCCATTAGCTACGAATCACAGAATGCTGCAAAAGAATATATGTCGAGTTCACCGACAACAAGAAGGCTTTCGGGGGATATAATCGCAATGCCCACTGAGAGGGTTAAAGAATGAATATACGACGGTAATCCCAAAAGTAAGGCTTCCAATTTTTTTATAAGCACGTAGGCCTGTTTATTTCTACAATGGTTTACATCAGTTTACAGCTTAACATTTAGCTATTTTTTTCGACATAATCGCCATTTCTGTCGATGCATTTTTGTAGACGCTGTGGCAGTTTTTGTATGCTCATGTCATACCAGCTCGCCGCCATGCTGTTCAGAAAGTTATGAACGTCTTCTTTCACCTCGTCGTCGGAGCTGAATGGCTGGGACCACAATTAACACTGACAGGTACTGTGAGGCCCTGAAAAAACTCAAACGGGCAATTCAGAACCGGGGAAGGGGAATGTTGAGCAACGGCGTACACATTCTCCATGACAACGCTCGCCCACACATCGCTCGGCAAACCTTGATCTCCTGCAACAGTTAAAAAAAAAAGTTCAAATGTGCGTGAAATCCTATGGGACTTAACTGCTAAGGTCATCAGTTCCTAAGCTTACACACTACTAAACCTAAATTATGCTAAAGACAAACACACACACCCCATGCCCGAGGGAGGACTCGAACCTCCGCAGGGACCAGACGCACAGTCTATGACTGCAGGACCTTAGACCGCTCGGCTAATCCCTTGCGGCTGCAATAGTTACAGTGGAACATAATCACCACCCCAACCTATAGTCCCGACTTGACACCCAGTGGCTATCACCTGTTCCCTAGGTTAAAAGAACATTTGGCCGGAAAGCGATTCAGCTCCGACGACGAGGTGTAAGAAGAGGTTCATAACTTTCTGAACAGCATGGCAGCGAGCTAGTATGACATGGGCATACAGAAACTGCCACAGCGTTCACAGAAATGCATCGACAGAAATGGTAATTATGTCGACAAATAGCTAAATGTTCAAGCTGTAAACCGATGTAAACCATTGTAGAAATAAACCGGTCTCTGTGGTTATATATAAAAAAGGAGACATTACCTTTAGGATTACCGTCTTGTAACCTAAATTTGCTTTAACCATGTCTGCATCTGCGTTTCCAAATGGCATCATTAGTATTGCTGGCTTTTTTTAGCTTCCCAATGCTTCAATGATACCGTTTGGCATCGCTTCACGTAGTTCCAAGTTTGGCCAACAGATCACATGTCTCGTGCAGAACAGGAAAGTGACGTGAGTTGTGCCACTGCATTTGTGAGTGAACAGTAACTGTTGTGTTTAGTTTTATTCCGTGTATACTGAAATTCTTGGTTATGGAACCAATTTTACGTAGTTCTTCAAGGGCAAGGGAAAGAAATACGGTAAGTTAACAATACAGTTATGTATGCATTTTTTGCGTAAATATTATGTAATTTCTAATGATGCCATTTGGAATCATGTTGTTGTTGTTGGGGTCTTCAGACCTGAGACTGGTTTGATGCAGCTCTCCATGCTACTCTATCCTGTGCAAGCATCTTCATCTCCCAGTACCTACTGCAGTCTACATCCTTCTGAATCTGTTTAGTGTATTCATCTCTTGATCTCCGTCTACGATTTTTACCCTCCACGCTGCCCTCCAATACTAAACTGGTGATCCCTTGATGCCTGAGAATATGCCCTACCAACCGATCCCTTCTTCTAGTCAAGTTGTGCCACAAACTCCTCCCCAATTCTATTCAGTGCCTCCTCATTAGTTACGTGATCTACCCATCTAATCTTCAGCATTCTTCTGTAGCAGCACAATTCGAAAGCTTCTATTCTCTTCTTGTCTAAACTAATTATCGCCCATGTTTCACTTCCATACATGGCCACACTCCATACAAATTCTTTCAGAAACGGCTTCCTGTCACTTAAATCAATACTCGATGTTAACAAATTTCTCTTCTTCAGAAGCGCTTTCCTTGGCATTACCAGTCTACATTTTATGTCTTCTCTACTTCGACCGTCATCAGTTATTTTTCTCCACAAATAGCAAAACTTATCTACTACTTTAAATGTCTCATTTCCTAATCTAATTCTCTTAGTATCACCCAACTTAATTCGACTACATTCCATTACCCTCGCTTTGCTTTTGTTGATGTTCATCTTATACCCTCCTTTCAAGACACTTAACCAATAGCTTCAAAGAACTTTTGCAATGGATATGGCATATGTGCAAAATATACAGTAAATATTCATCACAAAAAAAATTTCCCCAATTTGTTTTCTAAATGTGTCGCACAAAGGGTTAATTTACGTCTATGATCACAAACTTTTTGTTCACAGATTACCGATTTCGGTCTATAGTGACCGGCTCCAGATCAGTTTTTTTATAAAACACAAATCTGAAGATGGTCATTATAGACCGAAACCAGTAATGTGTGAACAAAAAGTTAGTGACCATAGTCGTAAATTAAAGGAAATTTATTCTATATACGGGTCACTGTTTTATTCGCGACAATGTCGCAGCTTGTGAATATATAAGCACTGTAGTGCCGGGTGGTGAGAGCTGGAAGACACGAACCAGCTGTGTGATTCCTCAGATAACTTGACTCCAGCTGAAGGGTGTCGGATCAAAGGGGCAGAAGGGAGGCGCAGCGCGCGTCGCGAGACAGATGTTGGACGCGGCGACGCCCTCACACGGCCGACATCTGCGACGCGGCGAGACGGGAGGCGTCGACGCGGCCCAGATTAATTCCGACCGCGGACGTCGTGTCTGGGAAGCTGCAAGGCGGCGCGGCCCCGTCTGGCCTCTTAATTAAATTAGTGCGGCTGCGGGGCCAAGTTGCGTGGAGGCGGTGGAGGAGGCCGGGGTAAACACTCGCCTTCGAGTCCCAGCGGCCGCCTGGCCCGCCACTCGGCTCCCTGCCTGCCCGGCCGGACGCGGGCCCGACCAGTAGCCGACAAGAAGTTGTGGTCGAGCGCAGTGTCAGTGAACGCACCCCAACCTTTCATTCATTCTCTGGTGTGGCGCGTGTGGCATTTTTGGCTTGGTTTAATTCCTTGTCCAGCATGTGGAACATCTTGGTGACCATTCCTCCAACTGTGGTACTATTTTTGAAGCAAAACCGGCCGTTGTGTCCGTGCGGTTCTAGGTGCTTCAGTCTGGAACCGCGTGACCGCAACGGTCGCAGGTTCGAATTCTGCCTGGGGCATGGATGTGTGTGATGTCCTTAGGTTAGTTAGGTTTAAGTAGTTCTAAGTTCTCGGGAACTGATGACCACAGATGTTAAGTCCCATAGTGTTGGGAGCCATTTTTATTTATTTATTTTTTTTTTTGAAGAAAATGGAAGCACCAGTTTGACTCTTCTGTTTATTTTACACCAAGACCGTTTTCGGCCCCAAGGCCATAATCTAGTATCTACATAGCATTAAACAAAAAAGTACAACACAATGAGTTATATGATGAGGAACGTAGCAATAAACATCATCATCATCAATAAATCAGATAAATAAACGATCAAAATAACTAGTCCACACACTTCATAAAAGCAATAAATTAGGAAATACTTTTATTTTTTGAGTCCAGGGCATAAAGCAATTACAAAAAGTAATAAGTATTGATTCACATAACAAATTTGCAAAATTAAGTATGTACGGTAGTGCTTTGACACAGATTCAATAATATGTACAATCAAGGAGCAGATAAGCAAGCAGCAAGATGATTATATTTTTTGACGCCCCAGTATTCGGCGGTTATCACAGCAGTTTCTTTGGCTGCTGCAAGATCACAGACAGTGCATGCAGCCGGTAGGCTCCTGCAGACTACCACATGTTGTTCGTCCTGTACGTCACCACACTGACAAGATTCCTCCTCATTACTGATGCCCCACTTCTTGAGGTTGGCTTTGCAGTCTGTTCAAAGTCTCCTAGGTTACGTCTGGCAGGTGTGAACCTTCGGCTGTTTCCTCCTTGACCGTTATGTGATTGTCTTCAGCTAGGGAGTCTCGCCAAAGCTCGTCTCTGTGAGTTGTGGGAGAAGAAGAACGAAGCTTTTTCTTGACCTCAGTCTTGGCTGTTGAGAGTCATGACCGAGCAAAGGATGTCTAGGGTCGATTTCTGGTTTTTTCTTCTCCACTTCTGTTGCAGCTTGCCTGCGAATGCATGGCGGTGCTACAGCCATAATTTGGTATACTGTAGTATCAATTCTTTACTACTGAAATGAATATGAGTACCCTAAAAAGATGTTGAAAAACAACTTGCCAACATACATCATAAAACACCATAATAACGTAGATGTACAACCTGTCAAGTAAGAACGTGTTCTGTATTAACTCAAATGGTAAAGATATCGCATTAGTTCTCTCGCTGTCCACTTGGAGGAAACTTTGTCCTTTATGCAATGTCCACAAAACTTTAGTTTACTATCAATTCTTGACTGAGATTTACACGTGCTTACAGACAATTTAAATTCACAGAATATGTTACAAATTTATCAGAGATGTTTGATGTCGACTGCCAAACGTTGGTTTGTCGTCAAAACTGAAAATTGGATACAGCACCAGGACAATGATCCGAAGTACCGCAGCAGGCTTTGTGGTGACTTCAAAAAGGAGAAAGGTATGTAGGTACGGGATTGTTTCTCACAGTCGCCTGACGCTAATCCTATTGAAAATGTATGGTCTTACACGAAAACAAAGTTGCAAGGAAATAAGGTCTTCCCTTTTAAACAGATGTCACGACAAATTCGACGCAATTGGGAATGCCTTGCATGTTTATATGCGGAAAATTTGGTTTCAAACATGCCTCGGAGAGGCCAAGCAATTTTCAGCGCTGAGGATAACTTGACTTATTATTAATTCTTATCGAATTTTTCTTTTGTTCACGCATACTGTACGTGTATGTTTTAGTTTGTTGTTACTTAACAGACAGCAATATAAGTCGGTTACGTCCTAGGAAATCAACATATGAACGTATGAGACAAGCGTCCTGAGAGCGCACAGGACGACTGCTGAAAAAATGCCAGGTTTGCCACTTAAACATGGGAGGGGCAAGTTGCAACTAGGGCTTGTAGGGGGCAGGTAGGTAAGCAGGTGGTGCCAAGTAATGAGACAAAAGCTGAAAAAATGTTTGAAATTTAAATAAAATGCAAAACAAACCTGGATTTAAAAGACTAACAAGGAAGCATTAGAAAAAGGACATATAAAGAGTATTATTTTCTTTTCGTAATATTTAGTATTGTTCTCTTTTCGTAATACTACTTCTTACGCATCTTTTTTTCTCTTTTCGTAATAGCACTTTTTACGTTTAGTGCTATTCTCTTTCCGTGATAATGTTTTTGCAGGTACTTTTATTATGATTCCTAGTCAGTCTTTACTTCGTTTCGTTTTATATTTTATTTAACTTTAAAAAAAAATGGTTCAAATGGCTGTGAGCACTATGGGACTTAACATCTTTGGTCATCGGGCCCCTAGAACTTAGAACTACTTAAACCTAACTAACCTAAGGACATCACACACATCCATGCCCGAGGCAGGATTCGAACCTGCGACCGTAGCAGTCGCGCGGTTCCGGACTGAGGGCCTAAAATCGCTAGACCACCGCGGCCGGCGTAAATTTTAAAACATTTTGTCAGCTGTTATCTCATCAGTTGCCTGTCTCCTTATCTACCTGTCCACAACAGTCCCAGCTTCTAACTTTTCAACGTGTCAGGTGGATACGCAATGTGAGCATACGTATAATGAACTTCTGTCCCGGAATATTCTACAGCACAGACTACCTTTCACGTACACCAGTAAGTACTTACACACAATGGAAGATTTATACCCAAATGACTGATTTTTGTCCCCGAGAGTTAGGCTAAAGTTGATACCACGTATTACATCACAAAATACTGCTATTATCTACGACATCAATGAACAAAATTAATAAATGATCGAGGACTGGTGTCTTCCGGAATAAGAGATGATATTCAAGATAACTAAACACTTATTACAAAAGAACAAAAATGACATCGAGTACAAACAGAAATAAACCACAATGATTGTATTCAAGCACCTTTCTAGTCAAATAACATACTAATCAATGGTTGAAAAACTGGGGGAGTGGGTGGGAAACTAACTATCCCTCCGACTTTTAATGTGGATAACGCCATCTCTTAGTAGCAGAATTGGAGACTTCTGAAGGTATATGGCGAGAATTTTGCTGCTGCGTTGCGTTAGAAAGCTTTAAGGTGAATTTTCCCCCTCCTCATTGTGCTCGTTCGAACAGCAGCAGTCACTGTTCAGTTTGTACATATCTTGATAGCTTGCAGCTTTGCAGAACTCAGTCACCGTGAACTGAAGTGGGTTGAATGAGATGGCGTTCATCATCATCATCATCATTTAGGGCATAATCAGTCTTAAGTGAGCCTACCGGGGGCCAACTGCGAGGACCACCCTGGCGTGTCCTCCTCTGGTTGGTGTGGGGAATCAGGGGAAGCAGGGGACGGAAGGAGATTATGCCGAGGGGGGCAGGAGAAAAACGATTGGGAAGGCAGGCGAGGGCGAAACTGATTGGCATGTCGAAGAACCTCCCGGTCGGGAAGTTGAACCCGGAAGACTTTCCTGCCCCTGCCCTGGATGATGGTGGCCGGAACCCAGGCTGGTTGTCGGCCGAATCTCTTCGCCCACACCAGAGTACCTGGGCGGAAACGAGAAGCAGACAGCGGCGGAGCCAACCGAGGTGTCGGCAGAAGCAGATTCAAGAGGGTCCGGGGGTGCCGTCCGTGAAGAAGTTCCGCCGGGCTTTTATCTTCGATGGGCGTGGACCTGTAACTGCTCAAAGAAAAAGTAAGAGAAGCGTCGGGGGAGTGATCCTGGAGGTATTTCTTCATCTGCGTTTTGAAGGTGCGGACTATCCTCTCTGCCTTGCCATTAGATTGAGGATGGAAGTGGGGCCTCGGAAGGTGGCGAATGCCATGCGGGGCACAGAAAACCCGAAAATCCTCACTGCGGAACTGCGGACCGTTATCCGAGACGAGAACCTCCGGCAGACCTTAAATGGCAAATATTTTTTTATAAGGCTGCAATAGTGGTGGAGATGGAAACGAAGGTGCAGCGGACAGTATATGGATACCTGGAATATGCGTCGACGACAGTAAAGAAACATGGCATTAAACACCGGCCCAGCAAAATCAACGTGCACTCGTTCCCAAGGGTGAGCACATGGTGGCCAAGAAGCAAAGGAATGTCGTGGAGCTGCCTGCTGGCGTTGGCAGGAGGGACACGTCTGCGTGAGGCGTTCAATCTCCTGAGTCATAGCGGGCCAAAAGCTTCGTCCGGGATATCCCCCAATGACCTTGGTGTAACAGGTGCAGAACGTGCTGACGTGAAGACTGTGGAACGACGACCCGTGGATGTCCGTCGTCCGAGAGAAGTAGAAGGACCCCGTCAACCAACTGAAGCTGATGGCGGACAGTAAAGAACTGACGAAACGCCGCAGAAGCCGTGGGAGGCGGTCGTTCGGGCCATCCATTATGCACGTGACGACAGATTTGTCGGAGCACCTCGTCGTTACTGGTTGCGTCCGCTACCCGAGAGCTGGTAATGGGAAACGCCTCTACTGCGGCCTGTGCTTCTTAGTCTACGTGAAAACACAGAATTTCTTCTTTGTCGATATCCAAATACGGTCCCCATGGAAGGCGGGAGAGGGCATCAGCGTTGGCATGCTCGGCTGTGTTGCGAAAATGGATTTCATACTGGTATCGTGCCAAAAACAAAGCCCAGCGTTGAAGACGGTGAGCAGTCCGGTCTGGGATCTTTGCTGGAGGATTGAATAATGATATGAGGGGTTTATGATCCGTAATTAGGTGAAACTTTGTATCATACACAAAAACATGGAACTTCTTTAAGCCGAAGATGATGCCCAGTGCCTCTTTTTCAATTTGGGAATACCGGCGTTGCGTATTGGTTAATGTTTTCGATGGATAGGCCACAGAGTGCTCCGACCCATCTGCATCCATTTAAGCCAGGAACGCCCCGATGCCTGTATCCGAGGCATCCGTTGCAATGATGATTTGCTTAGTAGGGTCGAAACGTGCGAGGTACGGGGCCTGCAGTAATTGGGATTTCAACCTGTGGAAGGAGCGGTCGCATTCCGGCGTCCATTCCAAAGGAACCCCTTTTTTGCATAACTGAGACAAGGGGGCAGTTGCCGTCGCAGCCGCGGGTAAGAATTTTCGGTAATATGAAATCTTCCCCAGAAAGGAACGAACTTGTGTCAGCGTGGTAGGTCGTGGCAGCTTCATGATGGCTTCTAAATGTTTCTCTAACGGACGAGCACTCGAAGAGGATATGACGTGGCCCAGGTACTCAATTTCAGGTTGGAAAAAAGAACATTTTCCTTTCCTACATTTTAGGCGAGCCTCCCGTAAGACATGGAATAAAGATTGCAGGTTGTGAAGGTGTTCCTCCGCCGTACGACCCGTCACCACGATGTCGTCCAAATAGTTAATGCATCCATCCACTTTAAGGACTAATTGTTCCAAAAACCGCTGGAAAATAGCAGGGCCACTGGCTATCCCAAAAAGAAGGCGTTTCAGACGACATAACCCGTGCGGTGTGTTGAGGATCGGGAACTGCTGAGGTGCGGCATCCTGTGGGAGTTGTAGGTATGCTTCAGCGAGGTCTATTTTCGAGAAGAATTTTCCACCTTCACTTTGGACAGCAACTCCTCCGGCTTTGCAATAGGATATGTCTCGATCTCTGTTTGGGCATTAACTGTTACTTTAAAGTCGCCGCAGAGACGGAGCTGCCCTGACGGCTTCCGAACAACGACGAGGGGAGTAGCCCACTGACAAGAAGGAATAGGCTCAAGAACGCCACTTGCCGTGAGGCGGTCCAACTCCTTCTTCACTTGATCTCTGAGAGCTACAGGAACGGTCCGGGCACGAAAATACCGAGGCCGCGCATTCCGTTTCAGTGTGGTGTGTGCCTCAAAATTCTTTGCGGAACCGAGGCCGAGGGTGAACGGGTCTGCATAATCCTGGAGAAGCCTGTCCAGACCCGAGTACGGAACCTCGTCCGACACAAAATTCACAGAATCGACGATTGAAAAACCAAATTTCCGAAATGCGTCCAGCCCAAATAAATTCTCAGAGGAATCCCTGTTAACGACTAAGACCTGGCGGGTGACATTCTTGTATGTCGTCGGCAAGTCGACTTGACCGCGGACTGGAATGGAATGTTTACCATACGCCATGCGTGTCGTGCAAGGGAGGAGCGCCAAGTCTCAAATATGTAGCGTAATTTAGAATGCTCATGGCTGCGCCAGTGTCGACTTGTAATTGAATCGGTTTTTCCGCAATCAGGACTTCAATAAAAAGCCTATTGGTGGTCTCCTGGTGATCAATAGCGGCGATCAGATTAACATCCATGGGAAGATCCGAAGGTTGCTGCGGCCGGCGGGACTTCCGACACACAGAAGCTAAATGGCCCTCGGGAGAACATTTGTAGCAAAAGACCCATCGATCAGGACAGTCATCTCGTTGATGTTCTGTAAAACAATCAGGACATGATGGCAAACCTTTCGGCATCCACGACCGGTTTGAGCAGTTGGAGCGAGGTGGCGGAAGGTTCCGCTGAGTGGACCGGCGGCCTGCCCGCACTACCCCTATTTTGGAATCATCATTCGGGTGGGCCTTAGCCGCCGGCTCTGATGTGTTTACATTGACTGCTGCAATGTCGACCCATGATTCTAGTTTCTTGCCTGCTGCACGGGTCACATCGAAGCTTTGTGCGAAGTCCAAGACTTTATCCAATGAGGGGTCGACGAGCTGAAGGGCCACATGTTGGAACTCCCTGTCTGGTGTGCCCCTGATTATCATGTCCCGGATCATTTCTTCGGCGTAGGAGTCCTTATTTTTAGAGGTAACAAAGTGACATCGTCGCCCCAAGCCTTGCAATTCCGCTGCCCACTCTCTAAGCGTCTGATTCGGCTCTTTCTTGCGTTGGTAAAAGGCGACTCGAGATGAAATAACATGGGTATGGCGCTGTTAGTGTGCAACGAGCGAATCTTGGCAAAAGACAGCTCCGAAGGTCTTGATAAGGGGGCCAGTTTGCACAAGAGCCGATAAATCTCAGGTTTAGACCAAGACAAAAACAAAGATTTCATGAGGCCAACGTCAGTTACCTTGAAAGCATGGAGATGTTTCAGCAATCTGGATTCGTAGGCTTCCCAGTGATCTAACGTTTCTTCAAAAGACGGAAACGGCGGTACTTGCTGCGTGGCCTGCGTCTGCATGAACCCTTGTATAAGTAATTGGAGGGTGTTGAGTAGCAGCCTGCGGTTCTCGTCATGCTGCTGTAGAAGTTTCTTGAGGAGATCTTCCAACGTCTCCTGGTGCGTGCTCGTCGCCATTTTATTGTGTTATAACCAGGAAAAACACAATAACCTCTTCAGTCTGGTTTATTAAATCACCAATTACATTTTAACAGTTGTTAGCCAAGCCTCTACCCATACTCACACTCAGAAGTAATGCATAATTAAAGTATGGTTATACCAATGTCCAAATGTGCATGGTGGGGTGCACGTCCCGTAAGTATTCCCAAGTCCAGTGAAGTTCAGTCTCTCCAAGTGAAGTCGCCAGATTTCCGCCGAGCAGCCAGGTAACCTCGAGTGGTGCTGCGAGGCTTCCACAGGCAGGTGGAACACGGCGTGCTGCACTGCCCGACGCAAACTGTCGTTTGCGGCGGCGGCCGGGTTTATATAAGGCTTGCTAGTTAATGGAGCCGTCGGCTGGGGTCGCTGTTTTCCAGGGAAAACCAATCGCACTGTTTCCTGGCGTAGCCAATTGCTGTGTGCTGACAAACGCGCGCGCGCGAAGGCGACCATCGATGGTAGCCGCGAGCCGCTCGGAGAAGTGCGGCCAGCGATGTACACTCCTGGACATTGAAATAAGAACACCGTGAATTCATTGTCCCAGGAAGGGGAAACTTTATTGACACATTCCTGGGGTCAGATACATCACATGATCACACTGACAGAACCACAGGCACATAGACACAGGCAACAGAGCATGCACAATGTCGGCACTAGTACAGTGTATATCCACCTTTCAGGCTGCTATTCTCCCATGGAGACGATCGTAGAGATGCTGGATGTGGTCCTGTGGAACGGCTTGCCATACCATTTCCACCTGGCGCCTCAGTTGGACCAGCGTTCGTGCTGGACGTGCAGACCGCGTGAGACGACGCTTCATCCAGTCCCAAACATGCTCAATGGGGGACAGATCCGGAGATCTTGCTGGCCAGGGTAGTTGACTTACACCTTCTAGAGCACGTTGGGTGGCACGGGATACATGCGGACGTGCATTGTCCTGTTGGAACAGCAAGTTCCCTTGGCGGTCTAGGAATGATAGAACGATGGGTTCGATGACGGTTTGGATGTACCGTGCACTATTCAGTGTCCCCTCGACGATCACCAGAGGTGTACGGCCAGTGTAGGAGATCGCTCCCCACACCATGATGCCGCGTGTTGGCCCTGTGTGCCTCGGTCGTATGCAGTCCTGATTGTGGCGCTCACCTGCACGGCGCTAAACACGCATACGACCATCATTGGCACCAAGGCAGAAGCGACTCTCATCGCTGAAGACGACACGTCTCCATTCCTCCCTCCATTCAAGACTGTCGCGACACCACTGGAGGCGGGCTGCACGATGTTGGGGCGTGAGCGGAAAACGGCCTAACGGTGTGCAGGACCGTAGCCCAGCTTCATGGAGACGGTTGCGAATGGTCCTCGCCGATACCCCAGGAGCAACAGTGTCCCTAATTTGCTGGGAAGTGGCGGTGCGGTCCCCTACGGCACTGAGTAGGATCCTACGGTCTTGGCATGCATCCGTGCGTCGCTGCGGTCCGGTCGTAGGTCGACGGGCACGTGCACCTTCCGCCGACCACTGGCGACAACATCGATGTACTGTGGAGACCTCACGCCCCACTTGTTGAGCAATTCGGCGGTACGTCCACCCGGCCTCCCGCATGCCCACTATACGCCCTCGCTCAAAGTCCGTCAACTGCACATACATTTCACGTCCACGCTGTCGCGGCATGCTACCAGTGTTAAAGACTGCGATGGAGCTCCGTATGCCACGGCAAACTGGCTGACACTGACGGCGGCGGTACACAAATGCTGCGTAGCTAGTGCCATTCGACGGCCAACACCGCGGTTCCTGGTGTGTCCGCTGTGCCGTGCGTGTGATCATTGCTTGTACAGCCCTCTCGCAGTGTCCGGAGCAAGTATGGTGGGTCTGACACACCGGTGTCAATGTGTTCTTTTTTCCATTTCCAGGAGTGTATTTCTCGGCCACGTAAGGGAGCATGCGTGTGAAGGCGGCCAGCGATGGAAGCAGCGGGCAGCCCAGAGAAGTGCGGCCAGCGATGTATTTGGCGGCCGCGTACTGGAGCGCGTTGATCGGTGTTTGTTAGAAGTGGTGTATACCACACTAACGTCTCAGAAAAGCAGGAAAGCTGCCCAGAATCGGTTTGCATAGGGCACTAAAGTTCTGTGAGCTCCTCCTCTTAGCTGACGTGGAGCCAGCATATTATACCACGCCCTCGTTGCCTTCTAGGATACGACCAGACCCCCGCATGTATGACTTTCCATGTTAAGGCAGTTGTGGCTTGCTACATTTTCCATATTTTCCTCGATCTTCCACGATCTCGTTTTACCTTTTGATTTAAATTTGTTTATCTGATGTGGTAATCTCTCTGGATCTATTCTTTGAGCTACGTAATAAGCGAGTGGAAGGGGTAGGTTGAGGGCAGGATAGTAATACTTTTTTTCAAAATATATTACACTTTTATTTCAAAAAGCCTCCTTTAAAAGAAAACAACAATATTGAGTATTCTCGTCCTATCAGTTTAAGATAACTTATTAAACTGGCTCTGAGCACTATGGGACTAAACATCTTAGGTCATCAGTCCCCTAGAACTTAGAACTACTTAAACCTAACTAACCTAAGGACATCACACACATCCATGCCCGAAGCAGGATTCGAACCTGCGACCGTAGTAGTCCCGCGGTTCCGAACTGCAGCGCTAGAACCGCACTACCACCGCAGCCGGCATAACTTATTATGTTAACAATTATGTACAACTACAGAAATTTAAGAAAAGGCATCGTAATAAATCAAATTTAATAATCCAAATTTATAAATCCCCCACTGCCCATGAATGGAAAATACATGATGGAATTGAGCCTCAGTAAAGTAGAAAAATATATTTTTTTCACATAAACAACGACAACCAAATTCATCAAGGTAGTTGGCAAAAATTATACATTATGACGTGTACACTAACTGAGCTCCTATTAAATACAGTCAGCCAACAATACTTAAGCCATAGTGCCGATAAACATAAGTCGGACAACTTGCCTGAGGTCGGCCGCACAAATGGTTCTCTGAATCAGGGCCAGAGCCTTTCTGGGTAATAAATAAGGTCACCCAGGAATTCTGCGCATGCAGCGAGGTACGCCAAGGTTCGCAACCTCGAGCAGGGGACCGTCAGCACAATGGATCACTCGATGGTAGCCGCCACAGTTGGCAATACAGAACTATGAAAAATAACAAGTCTGGTCAGTGTTCCAGCAGAGTGGCCTCCATCGGTGATCGCTGCTGACAGAAGAGAACTGCTGTTGTTACATCTCAGCAAACGGCAGGCAGCTTCCTTCAGCAGGCGCCAAAGTCGTACTGCCTATGTGTCTACCGCGCGAGAGTTTAAATGCATCGTAACACTCGAGATTGTGGGTTGGCAAACTTTGTAGATGTTTACTCCATTTCTTTTTGTTTACTTACAGGTTTTCTTTCACACTCCAAATTTTCAATTCTCCTCTAGTATCTTCCTTTGATATTTTACCATCTCTTTTGCATCCAGTCACCGCTCCAAAAAATGTGCATTTGGTTCCTTGTATTTTCCTTAGTCAGTAGCGACGATTCACTTCCATACACAGTTTTATGGAATTTCAGTGGTGTTGTTTCCACGTACACGTTGTTGTTGCAGAGACACTTCCAATTCTTTTCAACTTAATCTGCGTATTTTTCTCGCATTCATAGAGTATTTTACGTCCAAGGTAGTTAAATTATTTTACGTGTTCAATTGTTTTTCCATTAAATACTATCTCAGTCTTCATTTAAAATTTTCTTCAAAACGCCGTGAATTGAGAAGACGATATTTTCTTATTGTATTCTGTACATATAATTCTTAGTTCACAACTTACTTTTTGCAAATCATTATCGCCTGAGAAAATTCAGTGCCGATAACAAGCAAGTAAGAGTGATTTTAGCTTTATCGAATTGTTTAGTTTTACCCAATTGTTTATCCTAGAATTCCATCGGTTCTGTATATAAGTCTTCAAGATATAACCGATACTTTTTTTTAAACAGACTTCCGTTAGCTGATATAAGCCGTAAAAGGAAAGCATTGTACTCTATTATTATCCATAACACTTGTCTAACCACGCTATCCGTAGTCTCCTTGGCTCTGAGCACTATGGGACTTAACATCTATGGTCATCAGTCCCCTAGAACTTAGAACTACTTAAGCCTAACTAACTTAAGGACAGCACACAACACCCAGCCATCACGAGGCACAGAAAATCCCTGACCCCGCCGGGAATCGAACCCTGGAACCCGGGCGTGGGAAGCGAGAACGCTACCGCACGACCACGAGATGCGGGCCCGTAGCCTCCTCCAAATCTATAAAAACATCATGTTTTTATGATTTCAGTACTATTTATTAATAAAAAACGTCATTTTCGAATAGTGTAACCATTAAAAAAAAGAGAAGTAAATATTCCAGAATTCGAATCGAGAACAGCTACCAACATTAGTAACGTAGAAGTAAATATCCTCGTAGTAGTGAAGCAACTTAAATCACTTAATTAAAGCAAGTCTCTTGGTCCATACTGTATACCAATTAGGTTCCTGTCGGAGTATGCTGATGAATTAGCTCCATACTCAACAATCATATGCAAACGTTCGCTCGACGAAAGATCCGTACCCAAAGACTGGGAAGTTGCACAAGAAGAAAGGTAGTAGAAGTAATCCACTAAATTACAGGCCCATATCGTTCACGTCGATATGCAGCAAGATTTTGGAACACATATTGTATTTGAACATCATGAATGACCTCGAAGAAAATTGTCTGTTGTCACACAGTCAACATGGGTTTAGAAAACATCGTTCCTGTGAGACACAACTAGCTCTTTATTCGCATGAAGTGTTGAGTGCTATTGACAAAGGATTTAAGATCTATTCCGTATTTATGGATTTCCGGAAGGCTTTTGACACTGTACCACACAAGCGGCTCGTAGTGAAATTGCATGCCTATGGAATATCGTCTCAGTTATGTGACTGGATTTGTGGTTTCCTGTCAGAGAGGTCGCAGATCGTAGTAATTGACGGAAAGTCATCGAGTAAAACAGAAGCCATTTCTGGTGTTCCCCAAGGTAGTGTTATAGGCCCTTTGCTGATCCTTATCTATATAAACGATTTGGGAAAAAATCTGAGCAGCCGCTATCGGTTGTTTGCAGATAACGTCGTTTATCGGCTAGTAAAGTCATCAGAAGATCAAAAGAAACTTAAAAACAATTTAGAAAAGATATTTGTATGGTGCGAAAAGTGGTAGTTGACCCTAAATAACGAGAAGTGTGGGGTCATCCACATGAGAGCTAAAGGGAACTCGTTCAACTTTGGTTACACGATAAATCAGTCTAATCTAAGAGCCGTAAATTCGACAAAATACCTAGGTATTATAATTACGAACAACTTAAATTGGAAGGAACACATAGAAAATGTTGTGGGGAAGGCTAACTAAAGACTGCGCTTTATTGGCAGGATGCTTAGAAAATGTAACAGACCTACTAAGGGGACTGCCTACACCACGCTTGTCCGTCCTCTTTTAGAATACTGCTGCGAGGTGTGGGATCCTTACCAGATAGGAGTTACGGATTACATCGAAAAAGTTCAGAGAAAGGCAGCATGTTTTGTATTATCAGGAAACATGGGAGAGAGGGTCACAGAAATGATACAGGATTTGGGCCGGACATAATTAAATGAAAGGCGTTGTTCGTTGCGACGGAATATTCTCACGAAATTGCAATCACCAACTCTCTCCTCCGAATGCGAAATATTTTGTTGACACCGACCTACATAGGGAGTAACGTCCACCACGATAAAATAGGGAAAATTAGAGCTCGTACGTCAAGATATAGGTGTTCATTCTTTCCGCGCGCTATATGAGATTGGAATAATAGAAAATTGTGAAGGTAGTTCGATGAACCCTCTGCCAGGCACTTAAATGTGATTTGCAAAGTATCAATGTAAATATAAATATACACTAAAGACTGCAACAAGCAGTTCCTGGAACTTTCCGTTATATTTGTTCTTGTGAGACACGAGGTTGCGTTTTTTGCCGAATTAGTATATGTTTTTAGTTCTACACATTTAAGTGCTGTACAAAATACTATAGATACTTGGAAGTAAATGTTAACTCTAGAGTTACAGAATTTTAGTGCTCCTTACAGCACGTTGGGTTACAACAGCGGTACTTTGGCGGGCGTTATCCTGTTGGAAAACACTTCCTTGAGTGCGGTTCATGAATGAAAGCATGGCAGAATGACGTACACTTTTGCTGTCAGAGTGCGTGAGATAACCACGGAACAGCTCCTGTTGTCATACGAAATCGCACCGCAGACCATAGCCTCAGGTGTAAGCCCAGGGAGTCTAGGCGGCTGACAGCTTGGTCTCTGCCCTCCAACGAGTTCTCGCTGGACACCACTGAAGTCATAAGTGGTTTGAGTTCAGTGGAATGCACGATACAGGGCGTCGGGCTAAGAGGTGTCTTGACGTACTAGTTTTGAAACAGTTAGTTGTATCACTGTGGTGCCAGCTGCTCACATTGCTGCTGCAGATTCAGCAGTACGGCTCAGAGCCATACGCCGAACACGATGGCAGTGCCTGTCGGCAGTGCCACGTGGTCCTTTGGACCCAGTCTTCTTGCGACCGTATATTCACGTGACCACTGTAGTCAGCAGTCGTGTACAGTGGTTATGTTCCTGCCAAGTCCTTCTGCAGTGTAGCAGAAGGAACATCCAGCTTCTCGTTCAAACTGAGTTGTTGATAATGGCGACCTTGTCTGCTTAAAGAAATCAGCACAACGTGTCCAATCTCAAAGGTAACAAAAGTTCACGAGTTAAAGTAAACTTGATTTGCATCCTCACAATGAAACTATTAGCACCATTCTTATGCGACAGGCACGACACTTGTATAGACATTTTTGTGTTCGCTGAAGAGCCAACACCGTGTTACGAGTGGAGGCCGAAATGCACGCGTTTCAGCTCAAGCAGGCTAGCGTGAGGAGGGAAGAACTATACTGACTTAAGGTCTGGAACATGACAAGGAATGAGAATACAGAAAGCTGACGTAATTAGTTTGATACTTAACTTTAATCTGTTAATGATGAACGTCGCTCTTGACGGTACATGATTCACAATATTATCTGTTCAGAATACAGTCTTGAAGTAATTACTGTAACTGAATATGGCGCCTTGCTAAGTCGTAGCAAATGACGTAGCTGAAGGCTATGCTAAACTGTCGTCTCTGCAAACGAGAGCTTATGTAGACAGTGAACCATCGCTAGCAAAGTCTGCTGTACAACTGGGGCGAGTGCTAGGGACTCTCTCTAGACTAGACCTGCCGTGTGGCGGCGCTCGGTCTGCAATCACTGATAGTGGCGACACGCGGGTCCGACGTATACTACCGGACCGCGGCCAATTTAAAGGCTATCACCTAGCAAGTGTGGTGTCTGGTGGTGACACCACAGACATCATCTTTCAGACGTAGAAAACTATCGGTTATGTCGTACACCTCCTTCCTGATGTTGCGATTTTTCCCGTCATTGGATTTGTTAGTAGGTACATGACCATGTTGTACTTTGGAACATTTTACAAATTTAGAAAATGCTTACTTTCCCAGAGTAGCTTCAGAACAACTACAGATAAAATGCGATTTCATCTAAAAGTGGAGTAAGCCAAGATACGGAGTATTGCCTCAGTTGTGATACTGGATTCATGGTTTTCTGTCAGAAAGGTCACAGTTCGTAGTAATAGACGAAAAGTTATCGAGTAAAACAGAAGTAATATCTGGCGTTCCCCAATGAAGTGTTATAGGCCCTCTGTTGTTCCTGATCTATATTAACGACAGGAGACAATCTGAGTAGTTGTCTTAGATTGTTTGCAGATGATGCTGTCCTTTACCTTCTTGTAAAGTCATCAGATGATCAAAACGACTTGCACAATGATTTAGATAAGATATCTGTATGGTGCGAAAAGTGGCAATTGACCCTGAATAAGGAAAACTGTGAAGTTATTCACATGAGTACTAAAAGAAATATGCTAAATTTCGATTACGCGATAAGTCGCACAAATCTGAAGGCTGTAAATTCAACTAAATACTTAGGGAGTACAATTACAAATAACCTAAAGTGGAACGATCACATAGATAATATTGTGGGTAGAGCAAATCAAAGACTGTGATTCATTGTCGGAACACTTAGAATGGTTCAAATGGCTCTGAGCACTATGGGACTCAACTGCTGTGGTGATCAGTCCCCTAGAACTTAGAACTACTTAAACCTAACTAACCTAAGGACATCACACACATCCATGCCCGAGGCAGGATTCGAACCTGCGACCGTAGCAGTCGCACGGTTCCCGACTGCGCGCCTAGAACCGCGAGACCACCGCGGCCGGCGGAACACTTAGAAGGTGCCACAGGTCTTCTAAAGAGATTGCTTACACCACGCTCGTCCTCCCTTTTCTGGAGTATTGCTGCGCGGTGTGGGATCCCATCAGGTGAGACTGACGGATGACATCGAAAAAGTGCAAAGAAGGGCAGCTCGTTTTGTATTATCGCAAAATAAGGGATATAGTGTCACAGACATGATACGTGAATTGGAGTGGCAATCTTTAAAACAAAGACTTTTTCGTTGCGACGGGATCTTCTCACGAAATTTCAATCACCAATTTTCTCCTTCGATTGCGAAAACATTCTGTTGGCACCCACCTATATAGAGAGAAATGATCATCACGATAAAATAAGGGGGTCGCACAGAAAGATTTTAGTGCTTGTTTTTCCCGAGTGCCTTTCGAGAGTGGAACGGTAGAGAGACAGCTGGAACGTGGTTCATTGAACCCTCTGCCAGGCACTTCATTGTGAACAGCAGAGTAAACATGTAGATGTAGATGTAGACGAGAACATAAAACTCCTACTATGGAGCTAATTAGAGACTAAATACTTAAAACTGTACTAAGGATAGAATAATCTCTCCTACTTATTTTTTTGTAGTATATACATGCGAAGAGGCTTCAAGAGTCATCCCTGAGTAAGATGCTTGCACAACTAGAGTATAGCATAGTCAGATAACAGGTGCATCACAGTGTGCGGATAATATGGGGTAGCAGCTTGATATGTGGTCCAAGGCTGTAGTAAGTGGGTCAATACAATTATTGTGGACAAAACGCGTAAAATGCACATAGATTCGCCATGAAATTCTGGTGATGTGTGGAACAAATACAATTTCGCGTCTCGCAGTAGTGAAATAATGTCAATAGTTTGTCTCAGGCCACACAGATGTGGTGAACCTGAACGGGAAGAAAACCTTCACCGATGAAAATGTTCAGTCAATCAGAAAAATGAATGAACATGTATGTGAAAGAGATTTTCCAACGGTGAGGACGCGACCAAAAAGTAGATTTTTAGCGTTGAGGAATTGGCAACGATTGGTAGAACGGTCGGATCGTTGTTTAAGGAGACTTGGTGTCTCTGTTGGAAAATAGTATCACGCATCTGTGTCAGTTTGAAGTGTAATAATACGTTCAATAAAAGTACTTGTGTAACCTAACTTTTGAAGTCCCCTAGTATGTAGGAGTCATCTGGTTGACATTAGCTGCAAATTTAGTGAAAACTACAGACGTTCTTCACTTGTACATCCTAGATACAGAATGTAAATAGAATCAGTGTTGTTGTATCCGTCATGTTTGAACGCTAGCTTAAAATTGGCGGTAACTTTCGAAAGGTATGCTGTCTATGTTTGTACACAGAAAGAATGTGGTTTTTGTAAGGAAAGACGGGTAATAAGCCATATGTACCAGAACCAAAAGGGTAGAATAAGACTGAAAGACCAAGAACGCAGTCCGAGCAGGCACACGGGGGGAGGGGTTTATTAGTTATTGGGAGCTCCAACGTTAGGCGGGTGATGGAGCTCCTTAGGGAAATAGCGGAAAGGTCGGGGAAGAAGGCCAGTGTTCACTCTGTCTGTTTGCCGGCGGGTCTCATCCGAGATGTGGAGGAGGCCCTGCCGGCAGCGATAGAGAGCACTGAGTGCACCGAGTGCATATTGTTGCTCATGTCGGCACCAATGACTGGGTTCAGAGGTCATCATCAGTTCGTAGAGGCAGTTGGCGGAATTGGTGAAGGTGGAATGCCTCGCTCGCGGGGTGGAATCAGAGCTAACTATTTGTAGTATCGTTCCCAGAACCGATCGCGGTCCTCTGGTTTGTAGCCGAGTGGAAGGCTCAGGCGATTCTGCGGAGATCTGGGATGCACATTTCTCGATGTTCCCTGTCGGGTGGAGAAATGTAGGGTCCCCTTGAATAGGTCAGGCGTGTACTACACGCCGGAAGCGGCTACAAGGTTAGCGGAGTACGTGTGGAGTGCACATGGGGGTTTTTTAGGTTAGAGAATTCCCTCCCTAGGCCCGACAAGACGCCTCCGGAGACGCGGCAAGGTAGGAGTAGGCAAAATGCAACAGGGAATAACAATATTAATGTGCTAATAGTAAACTGCAGGAGCGTCTATAGAAAGGTCCCAGAACTGCTCTCGTTAATAAACGGCCAGAACGCTCATTTAGTACTAGGGACAGAAAGTTGGCTCAAACCAGACGTAAACAGTAATGAAATCCTAAACTCGGATTGGAATGTATACCGCAGAGACAGGCTGGACAGTGAAGGGGGAGGATTGTTTATAGCGATAAGAAGTGCAGTAGTATCGAAGGAAATTGACGAAGATCCGAAATGTGAAATGATTTGGGTGAAGGTCACGGTTAAAGCAGGCTCAAGACATGGTACTTGGGTGTCTCTATAGGCCCCCTGGCTCAGCAGCTGTTGTGGCCAAGCACCTGAAGGATAATTTGGTAAATATTTCGAGTAGATTTCCCCAACATGTTATAGTTCTGGGTGGAGATTTTAATTTGCCGGATATAGACTGGGAGACTCAAACGGTCATAACGGGTGGCAGGGACAAAGAATCCAGTGAATTTTTTTTAAGTGCTTTATCTGAAAACTACCTTGAGCAGTTAAACAGAGAACCGACTTTTGACGATAACATATTAGACCTTCTGGTGACAAACAGACAGGAACTATTTGAAACAGTTAAAGCAGAACAGGGAATCAGCGATCATAAAGCGGTTACGGCATCGATGATTTGAGCCGTAAATAGCAATATTAAAACAGGTAGGAAGATTTTTCTGTTTAGCAAAAGTGACAAAAATCAGATTACAGAGTACCTGACGGCTCAACACAAAATTTTTGCCTCAATTACAGATAATGTTGAGGATCAGTGGACAAAGTACAACCATCGTACAATATGCGTTAGATGAGTATGTGCCAAGCAAGAGCGTAAGAGATGGAAAAGAGCCACCGTGGTACAACAATCGAGTTAGAAAACAGCTGCGGAAGCAAAGGGAACTTCACAGCAAACATAAACATAGCCAAAGCCTTGCAGACAAACAAAAATTACGCGAAGCGAAATGTAGTGTGAGGAGGGCTATGCGATAGGCGTTCAATTAATTCGAAAGTTAAGTTCTATGTACTGACTTGGCAGAAAATCGTAAGAAATTTTGGTCTTATGTCAAAGCGGTAGGTGGATCAAAATAAAATGTCCAGACACTCTGTGACCAAAATGGTACTGAAACAGAGGATGACAGACTAAAGGCCGAAATACTAAATGTCTTTTTCCAAAGCTGTTTCACAGAGGAAGGGTGCACTGTAGTTCCTTCTCTAGATTATCGTACAGATGACAAAATGGTAGATATCGAAATAGGCGACAGAGTGATAGAGAAACAATTAAAATCGCTCAAAAGAGGAAAGGCCGCTGGACCTGATGGGATACCAGTTCGATTTTACACAGAGTACGCGAAGGAACTTGCCCCCCTTCTTGCAGCGGTGTACTGTAGGTCTCTAGAAGAGCGTAGCGTACAAACGATTGGAAAAGGTCACAGGTCATCCCCGTTTTCAAGAAGGGACGTCGAACAGGTTTGCAGAACTATAGACCTATATTTCTAACATCGTTCAGTTGTAGAATTTTGGAACACGTATTATGTTTGAGTATAATGTCTTTTCTGGAGTCTAGAAATCTACTCTGTAGGAATCAGCATAGGTTTCGAAAAAGACGGTCGTGTGAAACCCAACTAGCGCTATTCGTCCACGAGATTCAGAGAGCCATAGACACGGGTTCACAGGTAGATGCCGTGTTTCTTGACTTCCGCAAGGCGTTCGATACAGTTTCCCACAGTCGTTTAATGAACAAAGTAAGAGCATATGGACTATCAGACCAATTGTGTGATTGGATTGAAGAGTTTCTAGATAACAGAACGCAGCATGTCATTCTCAATGGAGAGAAGTCTTCCGAAGTAAGAGTGATTTCAGGTGTGCCGCAGGGGAGTGTCATAGGACCGTTGCTATTCACAATATACATAAATGACCTTGTGGATGACATCTGAAGTTCACTGTGGCTTTTTGCAATCATCATTTAGCTACAAAATAGCAGGTCAGCAACTGGATGCAGTTAATTCCATAAATTATCTGGGAGTACGCATTAGGAGTGATTTAAAATAGAATGATCATATAAAGTTGATAGTCGGTAAACCAGATGCCAGACTGAGATTCATTGGAAGAATCCTAAGGAAATGCAGTCCGAAAACAAAGGAAGTAGGTTACAGTACGCTTGTTTGCCCACTGCTTCAATACTGCTCAGCAGTGTGGGATCCGTACCAGATATGGTTGATAGAAGAGATAGAGAAGATCCAACGGAGAGCAGCGCGCTTCGTTACAGGATCATTTAGTAATCGCGAAAGCGTTACGGAGATCATAGATAAACTCCAATGGAAGACTCTGCAGGAGGTACTCAGGGTACCCTCCGCCACACACCGTCAGGTGGCTTGCGGAGTATGGATGTAGGTGTAGATGTAGAAGTGCACAGATGAAAAAGGATGTAACACACGGGTGTAGTCACTCGCCTCTGCTGTTCAGTCTAGGCAGAAGCAATGATGGAAATAAAAGAAAGTTTCGAGAGGGGGTTAAAAGCCCCCCTGGGTGGCCGAGCGGCTGGAACCGACCGACCGCTACGGTGGCAGGTTTGAATCCTGCCTCGGGCATGGATGTGTGCGATGTCCTTAGGTTAGTTAGGTTTAAGTAGTTCTAAGTTCTAGGGGACTGATGACCTCAGTAGTGAAATCCCATAGTGCTCAGGGCCATTTGAACCATTTTTTTGGGTTAAAATTCAAGGTGAAAGGATATCAATGATAAAATTCATTGATGATGTTACTATCCTCGGTGAAAGTGAAGAAAAATTACAAGCTCTATTGAATGGAATGAACTGTCTAATGAGTATAGAATAAGGATAGAAAGTAAATCGGAGAAAGACAAAAAGATATGGGAAGCAGCAGAAACGAGAACAGCGAGAAGCTTAATTCTGTTACGTATACAACAAAATTAACCATGAACGGCGGACAAGGAGGACATGAAAAGCAAACTACAATTTCAAAAGAGGCACTCCTGGCCAAGACAAGTCTACTAATATCAAACATAGCATTGTGTGGTAGTGAGAACAGAAGATAAGAGAAGGGTTTGACATGCCGTGTTGCAGAAGAGTGTCGAAAATCAAGTGAACTGATAAGATAAGGAATGAGGAGGTTCTCCGCAGAATCGGGTAGGAAAGGAATACATGGAAAACACCAACAAAAAGAAGGAAAAGAGTGAAAGGATATTTTACAAGACAACAGGAACAACTTCCATTGAACTAGAGGGAGCTGTAGAGAAAAAACTGTAGAGGAAGACAGAAATTTGGATACATCCAACAGATAATTAAGGACATGGGTTACAAGTGTTACCCTGAGACGAAAAGGTTGGCACAGGAGAGGAATTCGTAACGAGCCGCATCAAAGCAGTCAGAAGACTAATGATTAAAAAAAAAGTGGGGCAATGAAGAAATGTTTTCTTTAATTTCTATGCTGTTCTTTTTGAAGTGAATAGATATAGGTGCTGCACGCCGTCTGAGGATAATACAGACTTAATTATTACAGACTGCTTAGAACGTTTGCGTAATGTGAAAGTAAGGTTTTTCATTCGAAACTATGCTCACTGCTTTTAAATAGGAGTACAATTATGCAGTTATGTGAGTGCATTTGTCTATATAAAAGAAAAGAAAAGAAGGGGGAGATAGGAAGACTGTACCTGATATGATGTACATACTTTTGACCATTTCAGAAACTTCACACACACACACAAAGCACGAATAAACGCTTCGCAAGTAGCGTTGTATGTCAGCGCCACCATCATTCTATTGTTAAGAAACCGACGAGCTCTAAAATTCAAGTGACAGGTACGACATATAATTTTGGTGTGGTACCCTCTGAACGTTGTCTGTGTATTTGGAAATCTAAGAGAATGCTACAGCATTTTCACTTTTGTGTACCGGTGAGCGACTTTGCATCGTCCGGGCAGCATAATAGACCGAAACAGAAACGTGGCAGTAAGAGAAGGTGCAGTGCAAAACAAAAAATGGCGATGCTTATACCATCTTTTTCCTATAGCAAAAAGAGTAAAAAATAATAGTGCACTCGAAATGTGGCAATAGTTGAAAACATGCAAAATGCCGTTGCGTTTACTCCATGAAAACGTTTAGCGGAATCCAGGCTAGATATCACATAAGATGTATTAATGTATCTATTAATGGCACGAACAAAATTGACAACACCTTTGTGTTGGATCTGTCTGAACTAGTGATTTAATGACATTCAAAACCTCAAGGCCCTTACGGTCGAATCCTACGCCTTACCATCATCATGTGATTTTGAAGGCAATGTGAGCTGACAACAAAAATCTGTTCTGCTTATGTCAATGCTCACTTCATACATATTCCTATTCTACACTCCTGGAAATGGAAAAAAGAACACATTGACACCGGTGTGTCAGACCCACCATTCTTGCTCCGGACACTGCGAGAGGGCTGTACAAGCAATGATCACACGCACGGCACAGCGGACACACCAGGAACCGCGGTGTTGGCCGTCGAATGGCGCTAGCTGCGCAGCATTTGTGCACCGCCGCCGTCAGTGTCAGCCAGTTTGCCGTGGCATACGGAGCTCCATCGCAGTCTTTAACACTGGTAGCATGCCGCGACAGCGTGGACGTGAACCGTATGTACAGTTGACGGACTTTGAGCGAGGGCGTATAGTGTGCATGCGGGAGGCCGGGTGGACGTACCGCCGAATTGCTCAACACGTGGGGCGTGAGGTCTCCACAGTACATCGATGTTGTCGCCAGTGGTCGGCGGAAGGTGCACGTGCCCGTCGACCTACGACCGGACCGCAGCGACGCACGGATGCACGCCAAGACCGTAGGATCCTACGCAGTGCCGTAGGGGACCACACCGCCACTTCCCAGCAAATTAGGGACACTGTTGCTCCTGGGGTATCGGCGAGGAACTTTCGCAGCCGTCTCCATCAAGCTGGGCTACGGTCCCGCACACCGTTAATCCGTATTCCGCTCACGCCCCAACATCGTGCAGCCCGCCTCCAGTGGTGTCGCGACAGTCGTGAATGGAGGGACGAATGGAGACGTGTCGTCTTCAGCGATGAGAGTCGCTTCTGCCTTGGTGCCAATGATGGTCTTATGCGTGTTTGGCACCGTGAAGATGAGCGCCACAATCAGGACTGCATACGACTGAGGCACACAGGGCCAACACCCGGCATCATGGTGTGGGGAGCGATCTCCTACACTGGCCGTACACCTCTGGTGATCGTCGAGGGGACACTGAATAGTGCACGGTACATCCAAACCGTCATCGAACCCATCGTTCTACCGTTACTAGGCCGGCAAGGGAACTTGCTGTTCCAACAGGACAATGCACGTCCGCATGTATCCCGTGCCACCCAACGTGCTCTAGAAAGTGTAAGTCAACTACCCTGGCCAGCAAGATCTCCGGATCTGTCCCCCACTGAGCATGTTTGGGACTGGATGAAGCGTCGTCTCACGCGGTCTGCACGTCCAGCACGAACGCTGGTCCAACTGAGGCGCCAGGTGGAAATGGCATGGAAAGCCGTTCCACAGGACTACATCCAGCATCTCTACGATCGTCTCCATGGGAGAATAGCAGCCTGAAAGGTGGATATACACTGTACTAGTGCCGACATTGTGCATGCTCTGTTGCCTGTGTCTATGTGCCTGTGGTTCTGTCAGTGTGATCATGTGATGTATCTGACCCCAGGAATGTGTCAATAAAGTTTCCCCTTCCTGGGACAATGAATTCACTGTGTTCTTATTTCAATTTCCAGGAGTGTATATTATTGATGATGGCGGTTCAGATAATCTCACCAAAACTGTATCGTCCTTAACTACCCCCTGGACAGCGACAATTTACCTCCAGTTTCTAGAAGCGCACGTCTTTGATACAGCTTTCCTCCATTCTCCCGTACTTTTTCGCCCTTTTGGTCCTGTGTTGAATAACGTTCCAAAGGTCAGTTTCACTCTGTGTTACTTTATTTTTTATTTAAAATATTTCGGTCACAGTAGGTTAATGGAGCTGCGATTCAGATTCAAAAAAGAAGGGGTGGAGCTTAAGTCAGATTATCGTGACAGTCAAAAGTCTTGCTGTGCTGCAAATCAGTTTGATATATTCTTGTCATAACCGACGTCGTTACACGACAATGGTTCTCTTCTATACGACACTTGTCACGAAACTACAATTAAAGACATTTATTTAACACCACTCGATTATAATGTGATAGCCGGAACTATTTTCTTCATATATTTCTTTATTCTACTAAAGCGTGTAAATTTGTTTAATGACAGAAGAACGCTTCAATTGTTTTACTGTCTCTTGGGCCGTTTCAGTTTCATGAAGATTAATACTCTTTATTATGCCACCCATTCTATTTTTCTCTGTTTCTCTTTTCCTTGATCCTAGCTCTGAACTAAGCAGTCACTTTAGTTCCTTTATTCATCAGTTTTGCCCTATTAATTATTCGCGTCAGGTAGATTTGCTGTTAAGTTACGGGTCCCTTGAATTTTAATTCCTGACCCGAAATCCTGATTTGTTTTCTGTAATCTCAGAATTTCATCACCGTGTCACTCAACGCAACAGCTAATAATTCATCGTATAGAAACCTACCTGATTTTTTGTGAAATAATCGCGGGTAATCCATAACCAAATAAGCCGACCTGAAGCAAAGCCATACATCAGAATTTCTGTCCAGGTCAGCAAGTCTGCTTTGATTGGCAGTATCGAGCTTGGAAAACGAACTGACAGGACTGCTTATTTCCTGCAGCTTAGTTTTGCGTCGCAGGCGTCCAAGTAGACGGGCGGGCAAAAATCCTCGAAATGGCGGCAGAGGGCTCCTGTAAGCGCATAACACAGCCACTGCTTCCCTCCTGTTAACGAGCTGAAAGAAGGGTTTATTTCCTGGAGCTTAGTTTCCTGGCGTAAGCATTCAGAGAGACAAGCAGAGAGAAATACACGGAAATGCGCAGTCAGTATTCGCCTCGAGCAGCGTTCCAGAAAAAAGCGTAATCTTACTGTGCCTCTACTTGCTGCCCCTCCCGTTAAGCAACTTCTGAATTCGGGGATTAATAGTTGTCGACGTAAGCAGCTTCACATTTCCGGGTTCAAAAACCGTCACGATTTTCAGGGAAGTCGTTATAATAGTCGAATATATTGCATGTTAACGTCCTTAGTATTCACGCTGACCAAATTAAATGCTACCATTTCATTTGACGAGAGCGAAGAGAAAATTTCTTAGTCTAGGATTGAAGCCCTGTGACCTTTGGTTGAGAAATATACTCCTCGAGTGGAATATGAAACACTCGTTTCACAGATTTCTGCGTGTTGTTCATCACCTGGGGACGATTAACAATCCAGATAAAAGAGAACAGAGTTCCATCAATACGTGCCGAGTTTAGTCACTGGTCCATTTATTCGGCACCAGAACGCCACGGAGATACTCAACAAACTCTAGGGCAAACGCTACAAGAGTGGCGTTATGCACCACTGAGAGTGATGAGGTTTCCAGCGTAACGTATTGCTTGTTACCACATTCTGCTCTCGCAACTATTTCGTCGAGTAAATGAGAGAAATTCATTGCCAACGGAGCTATACCAACAATCTATTTTCCCACATGGTATTCGAGACGGGCATAGGGCGGAGGTGAAAATATGCTGTTTCGACAAGCACCCTCCGCCATACACCGTGTAGGATTAGCTGCACACCGTAGGTATAGCGAAAATAACGACGAAGAAGCCGTGCGTCTATGGCTCAGGAAAGAGTAGAATTTGTGAATAGAGAGAGGAAAAAACTGAAGAATAAGGTGCGAAAGTAATAATATAAGTTGCTTAGAAATGAATCTAATAGGAAGTGCAAACATGCAAAAGCATAACTAAGGACGGAAATCAGTAAATATATCGAGAAATGATTTTAGAAAAAATAATGTTGATCACATCTCTCCACAAAAAATTAATAAATAAAAAAGAAACAAACAATCTGCTAACGTGTTAATTTGTGAGTTGATGACGGAAGACCTCTGTTTAACTACAATACTATGTAGGAACTGTTGCCAGTGTGTCACAGAAGAGGATGTTGGAATGGGAGAAATTAATTACGCAATACTGCTCCACACAGTGATCAGAAATTGAGTGAGCACTGAACGATATGAGCTCAAACAACCAAAGTCGATGATATGTCTCTGGAACTTGTGGGAAGTGTAGAACCTAGGCTATTTACTGGAGTGTTAAAATTATGTAACAAATAATTGTTTGTGTACCAATTCATTATGCCACTCTAGCTTAAGTGTATGAAAAAGTATTCATATTCCGGTATCAGCAAGTAGCTGCTATTATCAGATTTGATTAATCCACTGAAAAGTATGGTACAAATTCGTGACATGTAGAGTTTGGCGCTTTGAATGTCATGAAATCGACTAAAATATTTGAATTAGTTTGTGCCTTATAGTTATAAGATAAAAAAGACTGAAATTACAGTATCGACCTTTGTTACTCTATTCTGACTATGGGACAATGAGTGTGGGAAAACGGGACGACGGATAAAGGGGATAGGGAAAAACATAGGCAAAACGGGGCAGATTAACGTGCACTCTGTATCTACTTAACAGTTAAAACTGAAACTTTAGAAACACTGGAAAGATTACAAATAAAGTTATAAAAATTTAAAATTTGAATAGAATTGTTTGAAAACTTCTGAAAAAGTGAAAGGAAAGATTTAAAATTTTTGCACATAACAGCGACTATAATGGCCTAAAATCGGAAAAAATGAATTTTCTTGTTTTGATAACTTGTCATTTAAGCAAATTTGATAAAATGTGTTGTACTAAAATACAAGTGTCCATCTCAAGCTTTCTTTTTTCTCTGTTGTTATTACAGTACCCCGCGAAAGGGCGGGCTGGCTGCTGACAAAATAGTTCTTCACCCAAATGTTAACAACTGGGAAAGATGGTTTAAAAGAGATGACAAGAGATGAGAATAAATGATTCTAAAAAACAACACTGGTGGACAATACTAACGATTTTTACATAATCTACTCTGAAGAGTCAAAGAAACTGGTAAACCTTTCGAATATCGTGTAGGGCCTCCGCGGGCATGCAGAACTGCCTCAACACTAAGTGGCATGGACTCGACTAATGTCTGAAGAAGTGCTGGAGGGAACTGACACCATGAATCGTGCAGGGCTGTCCATAAATCTGTAAGAGTACGAGTATGCTTCTGAACAGCATGTTACAAGGCATCACAGATATGCTCAATGATGTTCATTTCCGGGGAGTTTGGTGGCCAGTGGAAGTATTTAAATTCAGAAGAGTATTGCTGGAGCCACCCTGTAGCAATTCTGGACGTTTGGGGTGTTGCATTGTCCTGCTGCAATTGTCCAAGTCCGTCGGAATGAACAATGAATATGAATAGATGCAGGTGATCAGACAGGATGCTTACGTACATCTCACCTGTGAAAGTAGTATTCAGGGGCTCCCATATCACTCCAACTGTACAAAAAATGGTTCAAATGGCTCTGAGCACTATGGGACTTAACATCTTAGGTCATCAGTCCCCTAGAACTTAGAACTACTTAAACCTAACTAACCTAAGGATATCACACAACACCCAGCCATCACGAGGCAGAGATAATGCCTGACCCCGCCGGGAATCGAACCAGGGAACCCGGGCGTGGGAAGCGAGAACGCTACCGCACGACCACGAGATGCAGGCTCCAACTGTACATGCCACGTACCATTACAAAGCATGAACAGTACCCTCCTGACATGCACGGTGTATTGATTCATTGGGATGTGTCCATACTCGCACACGTCCATCGGCTCGATAAAATTTGAAAGGAGACTCGTCCTACCAGGCAACATGTTTCCAGTCATCAACAGTCCAATTTCGGTGTTGAAAGGCCCCAGGTGAGGTGTAAAGCTTTGCGTCGTGCAGTCACCAAGTGTACACGATTGGGCCTTCGGCTCCGAAGGCCCATATCGGCGGTGTTTCGTTGAATGGTTCGCACGTTGATACTTGTTGATTGCTCAGTACTGAAATCTGCCGAGGAACGCCGTATTCTGCCTGTATACGTATTCTGTATTTGAATACGTACGCCTATACCAGTTTCTTTCGCAATTCAGTGTAGATGACAATAAATGAGGTTATTTTTTTTAAAAAATGCTGATGGGCAACATTGATGATATTCAAAACTTTATAGATGATTTTGTAATACAGTTGAAATATAATCACTAATGGCAAAGTTAATGTTGCTGTTGTGGAATGGTGGCGCTGGTGATGTATGAAAAGTCAGCCAGTTGACGGAGGAAGATGCAGAAAAATGGAAGGATGGTGTGAGCTGGAGCACTGTGATCTGGACTAGACTGAGGGGTATATCTTGGTACGAGATTCATCTTTGGGGAGTGGGAGACGGTTGAAATTGCAGCAGGGAAATATGTATAAGACATGAAGGAGTATGGAAGGTCGAATGTGGATGTATATGCGCAACAGGGTATCTGGATTGCTGATTAGTAGGTAAAATGTCTCAGAGGGTAGGCCTGTAATTCAAACACTAATGCTCGCTTAGGTGAGACAGGCAGTCGGGCCAACCATTCACGATCCGACAACAGCCAAACCTTCCGACAGTCAACGGACCCACTGACAAGGTAACTTCCACTTCCCTCGACCAGGGCACAACAGGTTGTTCAAAGGAACAATGTAGAATATACTGGCGCCTACAATCAATCATACAAGGAGCTGTCAAACAACACACCATGCTGGACAGTAACAACACGATTAGGAAACTACACTGCCTGAAACTTACGTCAGTGGCCAGGGCGGGTAACCGGAACGTTAATGGCCACAAGGCAGGAGATTCCGCTGGTGCGCTTCAATTCAAATAACCAAATACAGCGAAACTCCAGCGGATGGTAGCTAGAATTTTCCAACTTGAAAACCACCTTGTTGCTCGTGGGAATATCCCAACAGCTGACAACGAACTGCAAACGACACAACGTGAAGAGTCTTGACTTGCTGATATGTTAAATCAAAACTCAACTTTCGTGTCCAGCGCTGGTGAGCCACGGACCTCGTAGCAATGACAACAGCGCCACACACTCCGACACTGCATAGCGTCCGCCAGTGGCCCGGCCAAACCACGCTCTGCCGAGAATTCCTCGCTGCTCCACGGCAAGCGACCGACATGTCGCACACCGCTCAGCCAAAAACTATAAATGCCAGGTCAAAGATAGTCTAAGGTGCGAATATAGATACGCACCGCTGCTACCACCTACGGAAGGAGAGTATAACAGCATAATCGCGATAACCGCGGGAGACTAAACACAGAATTGCAACGTAGGTTTAATCCAGCTCACAGAATGAGCCAGCGTCGTGTACCGGGACTGAGTTTTGAGTTGGGGAAGAAGGCAGATGCGGAAGTTGAAGTAGAGTGCATGAGTGGATGTCTTTCTGGGACTACAAGGGACATACAGAAATCAGGGGAGATGAAGATCCAAGCAACATTGACGTAGGTGAGAATGGGACAGAAAGAGGCTTTATGGATGAGGGTAATGGTAGAAGGATGTAGACTGCAGGTGCAGCCTGTTAGCAGTCTTACTAATATTAGTCAGTTTAGAGCTTTGTGCTGGATGATAAGGAGTTCAGCATTAGTTTTCTGCCGAGGGTTAGTTGTAAATGGTTTACTGTTTCAGTCAGAAGGATGGGTTGTTTGTAGATGGAAATGTGGACAACGGAAACCCCGAGTGGAGTGAGCAACGGTTGTGGCTTGGTTTTAGTGTGGATGTAGTTGAAGTTAGCACGTATTACACCACTCCACCAGGTGATTCAAGTGGCGTAGAAGGGAGGCATGAGACAGTTGAAAGATTTGGTGATTGGCTAGGAAGGCGGTGTCGTCAGCACTTTGCAGGTGGTAAGGGGGGAATTATCAAAGTTGGGATTATGTTGAATGGTGAGTATTTCTTCCACGTAGGCTAAGAAGTAAATGGCTTCGCTGAGATTGTCAAGAAATGGTCTGGTGGTATCTAGGACAGGGTGAGTATGTGGTTATTTCTGGAAAGTTTGTGAAATGATTTCCAACACTTTTTAGAGTTAATAGGTGTTTCGTTTAGGTTAGTGCATGTCATATACCAATCCCAGCTTATGAGGAACTGTGAATGTGTTCGCTGGAGCGGGAGGTAACGTGTGTGCGTGTGGTGGTCACGAGTACGTAGAAATTCTGGAGGAGGGCAAGAGCACATGGAAGGAGAGTGAGACTGTTATAGTAGATACTTCGGAGCTGTGTATGATTGAAAATTGCATCTGAGTTGGTGTGTTGTAAAAAAATCAGCTTCATGCTAGACGTCGTTAGTATTTTGAACATCGGAGTCACGGCTTTCGATCAGAGTATGGATTTAGGCAGGGAATGTATTCCAGTCTCTAAGAAATTTCAATACTCTACTTCCTGGAGATGTACTCGGTAATAAATGATGATTGACAAGTTGAAGTAAGAACTCTTTATTTCCAGAACAAGTTCACAAATAAGTTGACAGTAACAGAAATAAGTTTACTGACGTGATAACAGGTAAGCGAAAAGCTTCATCAAATGGTTAAAATGGCTCTCAGCACTATGGGACCTAACTGCTGAGGTCACCAGTCCCCTAGAACTTAGAACTACTTAAACCTAACTAACCTAAGGTCATCACACACATCCATGTCCGAGGCAGGATTCGAACCTGCGACCGTAGCGGTCGCGCGGTTCCAGACTGAAGCGCCTAGAACCGCTCGGCCACTACGGCCGGCAAAGCTTCATCCTGAATGGCTGTAGAGAGGAGTCGGCTCCAGAGGAGGTGCGGAGCAAAGTATCCGGGCTGGTCTCGGCGAGTTCCGACTGATGAGATACGAGTGTAGCCGACTTCGGGCAAGGAACCTAGCGTGCGACTGACTGCCCGGCGGTCATCACGCCTTCTTCGTCGTCATCGTCGTCGTCGCTGCTGGAACTACACCGAGTGTTTGGCCCTCAGAAGGCAGTGGAGTTCGTAGCAAAAATTATTTTGCCTCGATGAAACTCGGCCTGGCACCTGTATCTTCATGTTGTTGGACTGCCGTGTCTTCGAATAAGAGGCACGGGCAATCATTCGCAAACGGCCTTGCAGGCATGGGGCTTCTGTGAGATGGTGCAGTGACCTGATGAAAAGTATGTTGGTAAGCGCTTAGCCAGGCAGAGAGCGACTCTACAGAGATTTTAAGTTCGTGTGATCTTCGGTTGTCTTCCGCACACCACACTCCGCCCCACCCCACCTTCCCAACAGACTACAGGGCCGTACTCAATAGCAGGGCGGACCAGCGCCTTGTACAGTGTAACAACGAGACGTGGATGATGCGTGGAAGTTTGGTTCACAGCCTGCTGCAGGTTTTCTTGGTCTTCAGTATCCAGCAGACGAGAGTACGTCGCCGACCACGTGATGTACTTGTTTCCTGATGTGCACACTAGTCGGAGGCATGGCAGTTGCCCTCTGGTGGCGCCTGTAATAGGCAGTGTATCAACAGGCTGTTTATGTAGTATAAAATATCTTACAAATGATGCCCGTGTTGTATTAGTAAATATCCTCCGAAGGGGAGACGCCTACGGGCCATGAGTAGGCAAACCCGCAGCGCGATTACGTCTGAATAGCAGGTACGTAGTTAGCCTACAGTCGATATTACACCACTAATACCGAACGTGACGGGTTGATTGGTTAGGAGTGAGGCGTATTGAGTTTAGTACAAAGCGTACCGTGAATTTGTAACTCTCAGCACATCTTTCTTCCCAGCACTGTTGTTGCTACAGGACTTGACTAGAGTGCGGTAGGCGGCATGCGTGTCCATAAACTTACACAGAGGTGAAAAAAGTCATGGGATAGCAATATGCACATATACAGATGGCGCTATTATCGCGAAGACAAAGCATAAAATGTCAGTGCACTGACGGAGCTCTCCTTCGAACTCACGTGATTCATGTCAGAAGGTTTCCGACGGATTTATGGTCGCACAGCGGCAATAAACAGACTTTGAACGCGGAATGGTACTTTGAGCTACACGCATGGGAGATTCCATTTTGGGAATCGTTTGAGAATTCGGAATTCCGCGAGCCACACTGTCAAGACTGTGCCAAGAATAACTAATTTCAGACATGACTTCTCAGCACGGACAATGCAGTGATCTTCACTTAACGAACGAGACTAGCGGCGTTGTAGAGTTGTCAGTGCTAGCAGAGAAAAAACAGTGCGTGAAATAACTGCAAAAATCCACATGGAACGTACGACGTACTTATCCGCTAGGATAGAGCGGCCGAAATTGGAATTAACGAGTCATGGCAACAGACAACCGACGCGAGTCTGTTTGCTAACGGTGCGAAATCGTCTGCAGCGACTCACCTGGGCTCGTGAGCATGTCGGTTGAACCCTAGACAGTAAAACCGTGGCCTGGCCAGATGGGTCCTGATTTCAGTTGGTAAGAACGGGAGGTAGGGTTGGCGTGTGGCGCAGATACCACGAAGCCACGGACCCAAGTTGTCAACAGGGGACTGTGCTAGCTGTTGGTGGCTCCATAATGGAGTAGGTTGTGTTTATGTGGAATGGACAGGGTCCTATGGCACACTTGAACCGAAAATTGAGTGGACATTGTGATGTCGGCTACCGGGAGGCCATTTTCAGCCAAACAACGATTGAATTTTTATGCACAGTATTGCGCTATGTCGCCAACCCACAGTTATTCCCCGTTGTTTTGAACAACATTCTGTACAATTTATTTGGCCACGCAGATAGCAAGACATCAATAGCATAGGACATTTATGGGACATAATCGAGGGGTCAGTTCGTGCACAACATCCTGCAGAGGCAACACTTATGCAATTGTGGATGACTGTAGAGGCAGCATGGTTCAGTATTTCTGAGACTTTTTGAGTCCATCGCCATGAAGAAGGAGGTCCGACACGATAGTAGGGGGTGTCCCATGACTTTAGTCACCTGATTGCAGTAAAAAAAACGAGACTCCTCACTGTCGCTAGAGTAGAGCTCCTATACTGAAGCCACCATTTGCAGCGATGTGCTGCATTTGCACTTAGTAAATGATGTCAAATATATGACAGGACATTGCATGACGTAACAGATGCAAATGACTTTCGTATGGACTCTGCATCGCTGTTGTTAGTAAAAACTGTGAATATGAAGTGGCTGGTTCAAGTTATATTGGAAATCACAATTATTCGAGTCCAAAATAGGTACAGATATCATTGTGGAAAGTAAGGTTGATAAAATCCCCCTCCCCCCTAAAAAAAAGATTGAAAAATATTCGCTAAAGACAGACGCAGAGTATGTATCAGCAAATATCAAGCAAGAACTGAAATTTAAAACTTAATGATTGATAAATTAATATCACTGTCTGCTACTTCATTCGTTTCATTCAAATATCTCGAAACGAAAACTTGACTCATTTTCACTCGTACCTGTAAGAAACGAACTCTATGTTCTTGAAAAGATATTTTTTAAAAAGTGTTCAAATGTGTGTGAAATCTTATGGGACTTAACTGCTAAGGTCATCAGTCCCTAAGCTTACACACTATTTACCTAAATCATCCTAAGGACAAACACACACACCCATGCCCGAGGGAGGACTCGAACCTCCGCCGGGACCAGCCGCACAGTCCATGACTGCAGCGCCCTAGACCGTTCGGCTAATGCCACGCGGCAGTTATTTATACTCACTGTCTTCTTAGGGAGACGTTCATTTAAGATAGGAATTATGGGAAAAACATAATTTTGATTTTGTTGTTCGGTTTCTTTCGCTGTCTGTCATATCATTTAAAATATAGGACAGTATTTATACTCGTCGTTGCAGGTGGCGGTCTTCATTTCGGGAACATTTTTTCTCACTTCTTCGCTACGCTTTAGTAGGGGCTTGTTTTGTGGTGCAGCGAGCGCTGTTCCGAGCTCTGACGGAACGGCGAGTCACCCGCTCCGCTGTCAACGTGAACAAACCTCTCAGAAGAGAGTGGGTGAGTCCTCGGAGCAGCGTCCGTGAAGCCTGCGATGTCACTGCTGGTGGACATAGGTTGTGACCGAGCCGGGGTTGGCGGCCGAGAATGCTGAAACGGGTCACCACGCTTCGAAGAGCGGACAGTGGAGCGAGAGATGCAGTGACAAGGAAAAGATACTCTGCCGCTAGCCGTGATACATGCAGCTGACGAGCAGCAGTGAGATCTTGGGCCAGAACATGGGTCGTTAGCCCGGCTCGTTGCAATTAGCTGCAGTTGCAGCTGTCGGATAAAGACAAGGAGTGAATCGGTGGTCAGACGGCGACACAAAACTTTCTTCAGAGGTGCTGCGCGGAGGGGCCTTGGTTACGACTTCATTAGCGAACAACTTTGGTGTTGCCAGCGTCTGTGTTTCCGTTCGATGAGGACACAAAGGAGGATGGCAGTTGGTGTCTTATCCCGTCAAGAGGACGGTAAACACAGAGGTGACGTAGACAGAGCCTTCCGGATTACAAGAGCGCTGTGTGGCCGGCAGTGGCATTATGGACGGTCGAGTGATGCAAGTTAGTGTACAGTGAAGGGCACAAGTTGTGCTTGAGCGTAGCAAGCTGTAAGTCGTATTTCACTCGGAAGGAACGCATGTATAGTGTCTACTGCGATTGCTGATACGCTGGGTGTGCGCGTATTTTTCTGAAAGCCAGAACTACACTGATCGTATCATTATTACGCTATCGGCATGCCAAAATTCTATGTGCCATTGCATTGAGGACCGTAATTGTTAAGTTTTAGTAGGTAGTACTTAAAAGAGTGGACAGTAAAGATGCTTTAGTGAGTAGTGAGATTTCGTGTCAAAATGGTGACAGTTCGTAGAATTAAAGGGAAGCAATCGTGTAAAACGGAAGTGATATCTAGCTTTTGTATGTACATCCTTGTGATTGGAGGCCTGGGAGACTTCGACTGCTCAGTTTATGGAAGAAAATGAAACATCTACAGCCGTCCTTCCGATGTCTTTTATTGTATGGTTACCACCTACGTTGCTTCACTGCGCTATCTTCAGGCTCAGTTGATATTGAGGGAGTTTACACTACCCGTATCCACGATGCATCAGTGGCCAACATCTATAACTGCTTTTCTCAGCCTATCTGTAACAGCAATGTTGTCTCTTCAATCATTAGCTATTAAGTAGTTGATAGTTGACACGTTGTTCCTCAGAGGGAAGGTAGAGAAATAGTGCGAATATTGTTCGAAGAACCCTCTACCGGGTACCTGAATGTGAACTGTAGAGTAATCATGTAGCTCTAAAAGTATATGTAGATGTAGATATAGACGTAGCTGGTGACCGGAGTTGTTAGTAGATCTAGTTTGAATGTAAATGTAAGGGAAACCAACTAATATGGTGGGCTATTTTTCTGATTTACTGGCTGTACTAGTAATTATGTGTGAAACTATTTTCATTTGCCATTACTGTGCTTTTGGTAAAGAGCCAATATGTTGTTAACTGTCGTATTGTTATTGGCCCCAGTTTTAATATTACTGCAGCACAGCTTAATTTAAATTATGTTGCCATTGTTCTGAAAGAATTTCATTCTTTTGCTGCGTTGTTCTTATGCAGTGGTTTCAGGAATTATAATTGGGCTTCATATTAAGTTTAGTTATGTTACTATTTTGGTAGGTACCAGGTTACATATTTTTACTTATTTGAATTGTTTGTTTAATTAATAGGTTTGTCGACTGAAATTCACTCTTGCACGCCGTCCCAGCCAGAATTACTCCACCTACCCACCCCTCCTCCACATAAAACTATACCACAACGGTGTGAGGTATGGAGGACAGATACGTGATCAATCCAAGTTGTGACTCGCCTTAAGTGGCTAGGGAAGGCGAGAATAACGTCGTGGGTAGTATCTTTGTCAGCCCGGTTGTGGGCAGAGATTTCGATTTCGTGCCCATTGAGAACTCTGATAATCCGACGCTGCCACTGTTTTTCGTGAGGTATGCGGGAGTGCAGATTAAGGTCCGCAGCGATTATGTATGTGGTAAAGGATTGGTCCTACTTTACAGAGCAGACAAGCCTTCAAACCCCACGTTCTGCGAAGAGTCGTGGACATCCAATTATTTAGCGCCTAGAGGCAGTTTCATTATTCTTCTACTTTTTTCCGTAGTTGCTCAAGACAGTAGCACCCTGAACATTCGACCAGCTTTGCCGTTTTCGGTATACTCGTTCACAGGCTCTGTGCAATAATAATGTCCTCTTTATCACAGTCGCTTATCTCTATGAAGTTCCCCATTTGCAGCTCATATCTCCGCTATGGATATGCCCCGTCCGTGTCTACTCCGCTTACATAGTTCTGTTACCGCGTCAAGTGCCAGTTATGTTCTGGCTGATCAGTGTAAATGTTTCTCGCAACATAAAAGACAGATGGACAGTTGCTTATGTTAAAAGAAATCCGAAGTGTTGACTGATTAAAGTAGATTCATAGAGGAGTGAAATGATGTGTTGATGCAGAGTGCCAGGGATAGGGATATCATGGGAATGGAGCATTCATGATAGGGTGTAGGTGGGTTTTTGTGTGGGGAGATGTTTGGAAGAGGGATTCGGAAAAAGTGAAGAGGGATGTGGCTCCGAACAAATTGTTAGGGTTTGGGTGGAGGGGAACGGAGGATGGAGCCCTGACAAGGGGAGAGGGGTGGTTCTCCTACATCTGGTAAGACGAGTACATATCAGGGCGGATCTCATGGTCAGGCAAGGGGAGACGATTATAGTTTATCTAGGAGAATACATAGAGAGTTTGGAGGTGTACTGTTGGGGAAATGTTACGGTAGAGGCGCAGCAGAGTGCGTGGATCAGTGAGGAAGGGAGAAACTAGTGAGTCTTCACATGTCGGGTTTACGGTAAATGTAGGATACTTGGAGGTGTTCAAAGTGGAGGAGTAAGTTGATAGAGGATTGGGGTGGGGGAGGGTAGGCTATTCCGAAAGGCTAGGTGTGGTGCATGCCGTTCAAGGATCTGTAAGGCGATATAAGGAAGCGAAGATTGGAGGTCCATGCCACATTTGGGTAGCAGAGGGATCAGGGATATACAGGGTGAGTCACCTAACGTTACCGCTGGATATATTTCGTAAACCACATCAAATACTGACGAACCGATTCCACAGACCGAACGTGAGGAGAGGGGCTAGCGTTATTGTTTAATACAAACCACACAAAAATGCACGGAAGTATGTTTTTTAACAAAAACCTACGTTTGTTTTAAAATGGAGCCACGTTAGTTTTGTTAGCACATCTGAACATATAAACAAATTTTTGAATGGGGAATTTCATAGAGATAAGCGACTGTGATAAAGAGGACATTATTATTGCACAGAGCCTGTGAACGAGTATACCGAAAACGGCAAAGCTGGTCGAATGTTCAGGGTGCTACTGTCTTGAGCAACTACGGAAAAAAGTAGAAGAATAATGAAACTGCCTCTAGGCGCTAAATAATTGGATGTCCACGACTCTTCGCAGAACGTGGGGTTTGAAGGCTTGTCTGCTCTGTAAAGTAGGACCAATCCTTTACCACATACATAATCGCTGCGGACCTTAATCAGTCCGGTTGGTGCATTGTAAAATGTTAATCACATCCGCAGATATTGTAACCTAACGTTGACGCTTGAAACCACCGACGTTCAGTTGCGTGTTGTAACAAACACGGGCCACGGTCGGCGAGCGGCATCTGCTGGAACATGTTTACGATGACGACCGTGTTAACGAGTGTGGCTGCAGTGCACTGTTGTGGTTTGGTCTAGCTGTCGCAGTGTCCGCATGTAGCACTTGCTGCTATTGTTATTCTGCATTCGTCTCCGCACGCAGACCAACTGTAGTACACCGTGTTACCAGTCGTCTGTGATAGTGTAGTTTTGTAGGAACTGTGACCATGGTGTATTCGAACTCTGAAAAGGCGGAGATGATACTCATCTATGGCGAGTGTCGACGAAATGCAGCTGAAGCCTGCAGGGTGTATGCAGAACGGTACCCGGACAGAGATTCCAACGTGCCGCACATTGCAAAACATCTACACCAACGGTATGCAACAGGTATGGTCGTAGCACGCAAACGGGTCCGTAACAGGCCCGTCACAGGAGAAGCGGGTGCAGTTGGTGTGTTAGCTGCTGTTGCCATGAACCCACACATGAGTACACGGAACATTGCGAGAGCCGGTGGACTGAGTCAAAGTAGTGTCATGCGCATACTGTATCGTCACCGCTTTCACCCGTTTCATGTGTCGCTACATCAGCAATTACATGGTGATGACTTTAATCATCGAGTGCAATTCTGTCAGTGGGCGAAAACAGAGAGTGCGTTGCAGTTTTACCTGTTTACCGATGAAGTGGGTTTCACAAACCACGGAGCAGTGAATCTACGGAACATGCATTACTGGTCTGGGGACAATCCTCGCTGGCTCAGACAGATAGAGCGACAGCAACCGTGGACTGTAAATGTATGGTGCGGAATCATTGACGACCACCTCATTGGTCCTCACTTCATTGCAGGGGCCCAAACAGCTGCAACATACATCGCATTTTTACAGAATGATCTGCCAACGTTGCTCGAAAATGTCCCACTGGAAACGCGTCGACGTATGTGGTATCAGCATGATGGTGCACCTGCACATTCCGCAATTAACACTAGGCTGACCCTTTACAGGATGTTCGACGGGCGTTTTATAGGACGTGGAGGACGCAATAAATTGGCAAGCCCGTTCTCGTGATCTTACATCTCTGGACTTCTTTCTGTGGGGTACGTTAAAGTAGTACGTGTACCGTGATGTGCCTACAACCATAGAGGATATGAAACAACGTATTGTGGCAGCCTGCGGCGACATTACACCAGATGTACTGCGGCATGTACGACATTCATTACGCCAGAGATTGCAATTGTGTGCAGCAAATGATGGCCACCACATTGAACATCTATTGGCCTGACATGTCGGGACACACTCTATTGCACTCCGTTATTGAAAACGGAAACCACGTGTGTACGTGTACCTCTCCCTCATGGTAATGTACATGTGCGTCAGTGAAAAAGACCTATAAAAAGGTGTTAGCATGTGGACGTAATGTGCTGTTCCAGTGTATTCTGTACCTAAGGTCCATCACCGTTCCCTTTGGATCCCTACGTAATTCGGTGCTCTCCGATACACACGATCGAACAGCGGGGGAGTGGTAACCAAGCGTCAACTTTAGGTTCAATGTATCCGGATGTAATTAATATTTTACAATGCAGCAAACGGCACTGCTTACGTATTTGTTTATATGTTCAGATGTGCTAACAAAACTAACGGGGTTCCATTAAAAACATAGGTTTGTGTTAAAAAACATACTTCCGTGCATTTTTTAAGGTTTGTATTAACCAATTACACTAGCCCCTATCCTCACGTTCGGTCTGTGGAATCGATTCGTCAGTATGTGATGTGGTTTACGAAATATATCCAGCGGTAATGTTAGGTGACTCACCCTGTATAAGTATGGAGGACCGTGGAAGGATGCAATAGCCACGTTCGACCAGTTAGTAGTTTTCGTCTATTGTGCGCTTTCTGTTGAATGGGGCTTCCTTGTTAGTGGGATACCGTTAGTCCGGGGTATTTTAGTGTGTTAATTAAGTGGACAGGATGGTCGTAAATGGTAAGGTAAAAGTCGTGAGGATGGAAACTGTGGGTGGTTCGGCCAATTATTATTACTTGGATTCTAGTAGGGTTCATTTTGAGGGGCCAATGGTTGAACCAGGAGGTGAAATGGTTGAGATGGAGCTGGAGGGCTCGATGGCATTTCTGGAGAGCAGGGTAGAGGGCGAGGAAGGAGGTGTCGTCGCCACACTGGAGGAGGCGGCTGTGGTATATAGTCAGTATAGACGATAGAGGAGAAAGGACAGATCCTTGGGGCAAACCTGTAGTGGGATAGAGGATACGAGTTCTAGTATCGTTGATGGTGACATAAGCAGTTAGAGAGAAAGGAAGCGGTAAGACGGGCTCAATTTATAGGAAGTGCGTAGATCTGGAGTTTAAAGAGGAGGCCATATGCCTACATGGTGATACAATTTTTCGTGGTAAGAGGGACAAAGATGGCGAATTTGCGGTTCTTCGGACTGGAGATGTGTAAAATACAGTCATATTAAATTACTCATAAGTATATAAATAACGAACAATTAACGGAGCCTTAATAAAATACATACAAAATAAAAATATTTCTTGTGTTTATAAAATAAATCCGAGGTGTTGCACACTGTTTTAGGAGCACGTTACTTTCGACACGTTTGCGTAGTAGAGGACGTGTTGGATGAGGGATTTGTGTATATGGAGGATATATATAAGAGCTTTGCAACAACAGCTCCAAAGTAAGGTGCACCTAAGATAGTTTAAGACATCCCGGATTTATTTTATGAGCGTAACATGGAGTCTTAGGAACGACGACATACATTAGAACAACAGTTACCTCAAAGATAAGGAGAGTGCAGTCATTTACTATTAAGACTGTTGAAATCAAATTACGATAAAACAGATGGAACAATGGGGTTGTAGGTCCTCTACTTGGCCGTTCAGTGGTGTTGAATTGCTGATGTCGTTGCTCTGATTACTTCAGTGTTCTCCGTAGCGTGCGCTAAGCGCGGTGTGGCTGCCTCGTCCCACGTAGCGGTACGCTCCGTCAGATGCCACTTTTCTCCAAGTGTACACATTTAACTGGAGCATCAGGTCGTCTAAAACACTCAAAATTTCTTTTATATAGTCCTTAGTTAAAAACTACAGATGTAAAATTGTGATGATACTTGCATGGTTCAAATGGTTCAAATGGTTCAAATAGCTCTGAACACTATGGGACTCAACTGCTGTGGTCATCAGTTCCCTAGAACTTAGAACTACTTAAACCTAACTAACCTAAGGACATCACACACATCCATGCCCGAGGCAGGATTCGAACCTGCGACCGTAGCAGTCGCACGGTTCCGGACTGCGCGCCTAGAACCGCGAGACCACCGCGTCCGGCTTGCATGTGCAACGGTAACTAGAAATCATAAACACGAAATTATTTCGGAGCTACTACTGTTCTACGTGCTTACGTCTGAGCTGCAACAAGTGACCTGAATTGCTGGACAATCCGAGACCACATTTTCAGTTTATCCACAGGAGTTATAGGTTTGGGACTTTACGTTGCTGGTGGGTGCTCATATTAGTGCCATTTCTAATAAACATAGGTAGAATTCACAGTGTTTCCAGAAATTTCACGTCTCCTTACCACAGGATATTTGCATTATGGACACTACCACTATCATAATGAATTGGTGCCAGGGAGGTTTATTCTAATTTCCTTCGAAAGAACACACCATTTCCCAAATTTCACCTGACGCAGATGAGCGAACTGCGGAATCCTCTTACGACAACAGCGGCTCGGAATCTTGACGCTGCTAGTAACGGATCTTATGAATAATAATTTATTCAGACGGCACTCTGGAGCAGAAAGTTACGAGTAGCTCCGGCTGGAATAATGCGATCCGGAGCGTCTGCGGCCAATTTCCGGACCGCGCCCCGCCGTTCTGCGCTGCGCTGTGCTGCGTTACTCGCCGATTACTCCGGCTTCCAGGCTTTCCGCTGGAGATCAGGAACTTGGCGAAATGAGAGCGTGGGTGCCGCCTGCCGCGGCTGGGGACTCACTCAAACTCCTGTTGCGAAGAAACCCACCTCTCCGCCCGATCCCTCTCGAAGGGGCCGATCCACGTGTCGGCGGGCCACGGACTGCGATGATTCCGTGGAAAAATGTGTGTCTGTTAGAAGAAGACAGCAATGACAAAATAGTTAAGTTTTCTTGTACAGTGATGTTCGCAAATCTCTCTTTGCCTGTAACGTGCCAGGAAAATACTGTCTACGTCTCAATTTACTATAGCTTCCCACTCTTCATAGCAAGTAATGAGACCCGAAAAGCACTGAAAAATTAACTTTATCCGCACAAGATTCCTTATAGCACACTCCTTCCAGTGCTGCTTTTTCGTGACCTAGGGAAGTGTAAGAGAACCCCCATGATTTTCTATGTTCATATACGAGAGCAGGGAGAGCAGAAATCTGGGGCTGTTTATTGATGTTGCTGTTGTGTACAGGCAGGTTTCGTCGTTGACCGACTGCAGTAGGATACGAGGTGACCTAGACGCAATTCTTCGTTGGTGTGATGAACGGAAGATAGCTCTGAATGTGGAAAAATGGAAGTTAATGCAGATGAGACAAAGAAACAATCATCTAATGTTCAAATGCAGCGTCATTAGTGTGCTTCTTCACCCTGTTACGATTTTAAATATCTGGGCTTAACGGTGCAGAGCGATGTTAAATGGAATGCGAGGATTTCGTTAGGAAAGGCGAATGGTCGACTTCGGTTTGTTGGGAGAATTTTAGGAAAATATGGTTCTTTTGTAAAGCAGACCGCATATATGACACAAAACCAACGTATTGATGAGTACTGTTTGAGTGTCTGCGATCGGCACCAGGTCTGTTAAAGGAACACTACCGAGGAAATTTGGAGAACCGGCATTTGAAGCTGGCTATAGAACGACTCTTTGCCATCAAAGTATATTTCGCGAGTGGAACAGTAAAAGAAATGACTAATAGTGGTACAGGGTACCCTCCGACACACGCCATACGGTGGCTTGACGAGGATGTATCTAAATTTAGAAGATAAAAAAATCGGCGACAACATAGGTGAACACCAGATGTCAACTCGGAAGTTACTTAGGTTCTAGTATCTTGACTCTAGAATCCTTCAGACTCGGCAGAGTGCTCTAATTATTTCAGGAGTTAACAAGGTCCACGCATTTTCAGTTAACTTATGATGTGGAATTAGGTGTAGAAAACTTATGATTGTTGTTATTATCTCAAAAATATTTGGCGATCTACTTCTTGGAGTAAACGCCGATGTATTCATGTAGGTTTAGATTTAAACTGACAAGAGAGCATGACAGGTATTGGCTGGGTGTTTATGTGTGTATTGTGTGTGTGTGTGCGTGATTCTAAATTTCTCATTACACATGAGTGACTGTGTATGTTGAATGATCGCTTGTGCGTCCGACACTGACACATAGCATTCGAAAGGCAATGGCACATTAATAAATACTAAGAGAATGATTCATAAATGAGTCTAAGATAATATTCTACCGATAAAATAGTATCACTACGCGTCTGCCTTTGTAATTTCTGAATCTGCAGTTTGGAAGCACTGTGGGGCAGTACATAAAACATATTTTGGTTTGTTAAATTTTAGTCTTATGAGTTGAAGTGTTTGGTAATATTGTACGATTTTTGGACACCGTATCTCTTTACAAGGTCTCGAAAATCGTTTGCGAGAAAAGTCAGGAACCCCCTCCACCCCGGAGAATGCTACTTTGTCAAAAACTGACATTTTGAGCCCGTGGCTGTGTGCAAGATGTAGGTTCAATCTTACACAGCAGATTACAGCAAACAGCCAGTTTTTACAAGCTATTTATTTATTTAGTTCTTTATATTATGTGCATATATATATACACACAAAAATCTGCATTATAGAGCTTCGCTGCTGCAAGATGATAAGCAACGTGCACTGGAACATAACGTGTGTAGATTCTTCATAGGCACCACCACACCAACGAAATTTCGTCAGGTGGAGAAACAAAACGTAAACTAGCCGTCTGAAGATAAATCTGTCGGTTCGAAACCGGTAACGGCGCTATTTAAATAAATAAATAGCATTTCAAAAAGTGGCTGGTTGCTGTAATCTTCTGTGTAAGAGTCAACATATACATTGGAGAATGTACTCTTCATAGTCTTCAGTTCACAGGTCCACTACTCAGCCTATTGAAACTGAAATAAAATGTTCCAACACTTACGTGTAACAGAGCGGTCCATTTTGACAAAAGTTTACCCTTACAAGAAGTAGTTTTGAAAATCGCGTATAAAAGGCAGCAAAAGACTTCCTGGAGAAGGGGTGGGGGGGGGGGGGGCTGTTGAAAGACCTCCTTAATCCATCTGACAAACAGGTTTCAGGCGCTGCCTGTGGATGATAAAGATACTAGCCAGATGCACTGGTCTATGCTATTCTAGAGAAAGCCTCTCAGCGAGCAAGGTCAGAGAGCAGTCACAGAGTGATATTATTGGTAGACCGGAGCTGCAGTTTTACACAACAGTAATGCGGTCCTTTAGAGAAGTGCATGCCAACGAGGGGAAGAAGTCTATTGTGCTTCTTGGTTCATGCCAGTACTAATGATGCGTGCCACGTTCGACTCTGCAATAGAGTTTCACTCGAAGGGTCCGCTCTAGCTAGAGAATGATAAGTATTTAAAAGAAAATGGCTGAAATTGTACTCCACGCCCATTTATTTCCAACTGGGAACTCCTAAGCCCCATTATCATCTCTTTGGTTTCTGGAGCCTATCTGTAACGGTAAGACTGTCAGTCTTGCTTGAGAGATGAAGGTAGAGGGCTCAACATCTGTTGCATTGTAGACTGATAACTTGTGAACTTGTAACACCAATCATCTATGGATTTACGTATATTCCGTATAAGGTCTCTGCTGCAATTGTGCGCTAGTGTATCTGCATAGCCAAAACCTTTGGTTGCGTAAATGTGTAATAATTATGTTAATTATATCGGCGATTTAAGAAATTATACTTCAACTGTACCTCTGGTTTTATATGTAATGCTCTGTCAATGTAATCATTTGTAAAAACTCCACATATTTTAATAGTCCATAAGTAGGGAAGCTAAATGTAAAACCAGTAGTAAAGCCCCGTCGCTACGGAAGTAGTTTAGCGGGACTGGAAAAAGGTGGATCTGGCGCACAATAGGCTTCATTCCTTTGTGGCGGGTAGAAATTCGAGTTCTGACTGTGATACTGAATGGTCAGTGGCAGCCTTGGTCAGCTACTGTGTTTAATTTTGGATGTATAAATTGAGGCAAGAAGAGCATGCGAGCATTTAGATTAGCCTCGGATGGAATGTAAAGGGGCTTATTGGTCAGTGTATTATTATTGACCCTGTTTCGTTACATTTACGACGCCAAGTAGAGTTATATCAGGACGTGGCCAACATCAAGAACCATGATTGCTTTACCGCCAATTTTATAGCCACTGTAAGTTGCCATAAGCGCCACCACCTTCAGCAGAACTGTTATCTAAATATGTACATGCAATGGACCACGTAGTATGTATCGAATAATAACTTTCTGTGGAACTTATAACTTACGTTTGCACACCCGTAATTATCCGTAGTCACATTCCTAGACAGTGTCCTTTCCAGCGAATTAATTCCGAGTATCATGTTTTTATTAAACTGACAATTTTGCCAGTAAAGCGTTTGGCCGTTTCATTGACTATGTGGAATATGAAGTTTGGTTATTTTTGTGCACAGTAGTGTCCTGTTTTTATTAAACTGACAATACGGCCAGTAAAACATTTTGCAGTTTTATCAACTCTGTGGAGTATGAAGTTTGGTTAGTTTTCTGTACAGTTGTAAATGATTTACTCGACATAAATTTTCATCTCAAATTTTCCTAAAGTGTGTTCATAAAGAAAGCTTTTCATTAAATAAGAAGCTGCCATTAAAATAATCAATGACAAAAATACAGAGTGCTCGTAGCTGCCTGTAAGCAAAAGTTATAGAAAGACAGCAGTATTATTTCAGTTTGAACAGGTTTGTTTGTTTCTTTGTATATATTGTTTAAAAGTTGGTTTTCAAGTTGTTTGTCCATTAAAAAACTTGTTTGCTTTTGAGTCCAATGAGAGACGAGTCGCTGTGTCCACTTGTTAGCTGTTGAACTAATTCATTATACAGTAAGTATTAAACGCACGAACGTGACTATATATAAATGGGCTGCATTGCTGTCGGAATACAATTCTAAACTCTTTTACCACCCTAAGCTCAAGATTCCAACGCCGATGTGTTGTCAAAGACTATCAAGTCAACCCCTCTGAAGCGTCGTGTTGTCAGATCGATGCTGTGGACGCTTCTGCAGCTCGGCTTTCCCATGTATTTTCGTCGCACTGCACAGAGACTGCAATCGATGCAAATTTAAGCGTTGTGCTGAATTACATGCGTACAGCGTGGCGAAGGAGATTGAAAGACATTGTTTGGTTGCAACTACGTCGATAGTTGACTCACCCTCAAGACATGTCAGTACAGCGTGTGTTTTTCTGTCACACAGCAAGAATGACCTGGCCTAGGTCATCATCCCACGTACCCTTCAAGGTTGTTGCATCATGCGCACTGGAAAAATGTGAGGACAAAGCGCTTGTCCGATGTTATTTTGCTTCGCCAGGAAAGGACTCCCAGACTGAAGACATGACGTCGAACTGCGCCGCTTGCATGGAGCAACAGGCAGCTAAATTTCAACGATTTTCTGACTGACCATACCCGAGTGGTCCGTGATAACTTATCCACATTGATTTTGATAGGCTTATTGTAGTGAAGGTGTTCAGTCGTTTTCCATTTGTGGTTCCAATGAACTCTACGCCGTCTGCCAGTACTATCACAAAACTTATCTCAATATAATGTATCAATGGCTTGCGGGAGGTGTTATTGTATGATATTGGACCGCAGTTCACCTCACCGGAATTTGAATAATTTTACATGAACAGCGGTATTGAACATGTGACCGCAGCACCGTTCCACCCGCAATCGAATGATGAAGCTGAATCTCTCGTGCGACCATTTAATGTTTAGACGAGTAAATTCCGTGGAACTCACACATGGGAGCAGGCTTTGCAACTGTTCCTGCCCACCTACCACGCAATGCCTCGAAATGGATCTTTCCTAGTTAAACTTCTGCACGGCCACTGGCAACGCACACTGTTTCATCTGCTGCACAGACCAACGAGGAGCAATGGTCAGTACAAAGATTCTCTTATTGAGTTCCAGGACGCAGTACTCTTTAGCAACTTCCGGCCCAGACAGCGATGGCAACAGGAAAGCGTTTCACATATTATTGGACACAATGTGTTCTTGATTTCTTCCCCTACAGGGTCGATGCTCAGTGACTCAGAACCAACTTTGCCCTCTGAGACTCCGTGATATTGCCTCTGCCTTCCGTTTTACAGATTCAATGCAAGGCCAGGAAATGCTTTCGCAGCGGTCTGCCGTGGACCAGATGGCATTTCAGCCTTAGTCGCTTTCCATGGAAGTGGACGCATCCTCATCCCTCATGCCACCATCACAACAGCCAATAGCGCCGTGGGCGACGCCTCTGCACCCTACCGCCTTCCTCTACGAGGTGAGTCTTCCAGCGTTCGAGACTCCAGGCGTGGATGTAGGCGTGCGCTCTCCCTGCAGTTTGGTTCAAATGACTCTGAGCACTATAGGACTTAACATCTATGGTCATCAGTCCCCTAGAACTTAGAAATACTTAAACCTAACTAACCTAAGGACATCACACAACACCCAGCCATCACGAGGCAGAGAAAATCACTAACCCCGCCGGGAATCGAACCCGGGAACCCGGGCGTGGTAAGCCAGAACGCTACAGCACGACCACGAGATGCGGGCCCTTGCAGTTTGCCAAACGTTACCGTGGTTGTTGAGGGTGAATGCCGGGACGCAGATGGAGGCCCATCTGCTGCACCTGCAACCAGAACTCCCCCTCCCCCTCACCGTCGGCTTCCACCGAAACCACATGCGACCACGGCCAGGAGATTTGGGGGGAGGACTGTGGTATAAGCACAGCACACACCACCAGGCAGCACCACAGGGGTCGATAGCTCGACAACACACTCCAAAGACGGCGTATAGCCCAGCGATTGATCCACCATGAAGTAGCGTCGGTGGCGCTACAGCACTGCAGTCTCTTCCAAGTCAGCTCGACTAGTGTCCTTCGCGCCACAGCATCTGCTTCTAGCGACTCCACACCACCCCGTCTTCCGCGAACAAGAACTGTTTACTATTCAGCCTTAGCTTCTGGAATAGTAGTTGAACTACAGAATCTGCTGCCTGAACCGATCAGTACCAAGTTGAGTGTTTGTCAGTAAATGATTGTTCTTGTCGCTAATCATTAACAGTGTATCAGTCGTCTCCTGGTTCTCCTCTCATGGTGTTTCCCTCAGCGCTCTATAAATAGTTCCGGGTAGCGACAAGTAAAGTTTTCTTCCGCGGTTGTATCAAAAGTGTACCACACAACAGCAATCACTGAAATAACATTCAGTACGCTCTCAACCCGTGATGTTCAATTTCGGTTACTCCTTCTTTTATGGGCTTTCACATTTTTATCAAGCAGTGTAGTTGATGAATTTCTTCACTTGAGCATCAAGGAACGTGAAGGTGAGAAGATTTATATACAATTAAATATTAGGAAATTTCTTCTGAAGACAGGCGTATTGGCCAATGTGTAGCCTTGAACAGAAGGGAAACATCGACGATAGGGATATCAGCTAAGAAAAGAACAAAAGCTTTCGAAATGTAGTGAAACAAAAGTGTTGAAAATTGGGTAGGTAGTTCGAATAATTGCTGCTGATGTACTGAATCGAACTGGGGAAAAAAGAAATTTTTAGCGTAGAGAGCTGTATCATATCAGTCTCGTACTGAAGACAAACACATCAAACCCCCTAAAGTGTTGTTGTTGATGTTGTTGTGGTCTTCAGTCACTGGTTTGATGCAGCTCTCCATGCTACTCAATCCTGTGCAAGCTTCTTCATCTCCCAGTACTTACTGCAACCTACGTCCTTCTGAATCTGCTTATTGTATTCATCTCTTGGTCTCCCTCTATGATTTTGCCCCTCCAAACTGCCCTCCAATGCTAAATTTGTGATCCCTTGATGCCTCAGAACATGTCCTACCAACCGGTCCCTTCTTCTTGTCAAGTTGTGCCACAAACTCCTCTTCTCCCCAATTCTATTCAATACCTCCTCATTAGTTATATGATCTACCCATCTAATCTTCAGCATTCTTCTGTAGCACCACATTTCGAAAGCTTCTATTCTCTTCTTGTCCAAACTATTTATCCTCCATGTTTCACTTCCATACATGGCTACACTCCATACAAATACTTTTAGAAATGACTTACTGACACTTAAATCTATACTCGATGTTAACAAATTTCTCTTCTTCAGAAACGCTTTTCTTGCCATTGCCAGTCTGCATTTTATATCCTGTCTACTTCGACCAAAACCAGTTATTTTTCTCCCCAAATAGCAAAACTCCTTTACTACTTTAAGTGTCTCATTTCCTAATCTAATTCCCTCAGCATCGCCCGACTTAATTCGACTACATTCCATTATCGTTGTTTTGCTTTTGTTGATGTTCATCTTATATCCTCCTTTCAAGACACTGTCCATTCCATTCAGCTGCTCTTACAAGTCCTTTGCTGTCTCTGACAGAATTACAATGTCATCGGCGAACCTCAACATTTTTATTTCTGCTCCATGGATTTTAATACCTACTCCAAATTTTTCTTTTGTTTCCTTTACTGCTTGCTCAATATACAGTTTCAATAACATAACTAAAGTGTAACGTATGTAGTTATGAACATTGTCCACTCGGACTGTAGGCTCCCTAACATTCCAGTCTATTGGAACCCTTATCGAACGACACTACTCTAAAAGTGAACTCTACCTGCTACAGTAACAGAAATTTTGCGGTTTATGTAAATCTAGACGTTAGAGACTCACACAACCACCGATGGAAAGTATCACTATTTTTATTTCTTTGCTTCTTAAAAGCATCAGGCAGCCTGAAAGATTGCCTTTGGAACGTGCTTTCTTAGTTTGTTAGATGTTTGTTTTAGCGCTATAGTTCGTAAGCGTTTTGATACGTTACAGGAAACAATCACTAGTGATTTTAGTAACTTATGCTGTGAGACTGGATTTTAACAGCACGAGTAAACATGTTACCCAGTGAGTTTTTTTAAAATAAATCATTCTGGCTTCCCTCACGTCCCAACGTTATTTAAAAAATTAACGAAAAACCGGGAGACAGTAATAAAACATTGAAATATTAGTCTTCGTCAGTAGGCCCATTATCTCATAACACTCCTGTCTGAATAAGTTAGACCTGAAAAGGTCCGCCTCATTATCTGAGCTATCAATGCGTCTGACTGCCATGAGAGGAGCCTAGGTTCAATACCCAGCCGGGTTGGAGATTTTCTCCACTCAGGGATTGCCTGTCGTATTGTCATCATAATTTAATCATCATCGACACGCAAGTCACCCAATGTGGCGTCTGCTGAAAAGGCTTGCAATTTGGCGGTCGCACTTCCGCAGGTGGGGACTCCCAGCCATCAATACTGTACAGTCATTTCATTTCATTTGAGACCTGAAAAATCTGTTTTACCTACGAATGAATGTAGTGACCTTTATTAGTCAAATTTAATAAGAATATCGTAATCGCATAGTTGTCCAGTGTAACAGAATAATGTTTACAGAAGAGTAATGGTTCAGAATTATTAATACTTTTTCTAAACCATGAAGAGGCACCAGGCAGTATGGAGTATCACCTTTAATGTTCGTATATCTATTTTGTGTGGTTTTGCGTTCCTGTCCCATAAATTATATTAAACAATCTCCTTGTCTCTTATTGGATGCGATCGTCAACTAGCATACATACTAATTATAGTGTTGAGTAAACAATGCCACACTCTAACAATGTCATGCTTCTGACGAAACTTTTGAAAAATTATTTAAATTGTTTTCATTTACTCAGTGATTTTTCACGTTTGTTTTGTCACGAGGTAAAGATATGTTGCATCATTCCACAATTTTCTTGTGATACCATCATTCTGCACCTCCATGTGGGTCGAGACACATTTCAAAGCCACCGAAAATTTTGACTATAAATTACACGATTTTCATATAGTGAATTCATAGGGGTCCACTAATTTCTGTATTTCCGTTTCCCGGAGTCTATCATCGGAAACTGTTCAAAGGGTTCTGTCTGTAAATGAATTCTCAGCCAGTGCCAAGCCATAAAATTTTCAGTAGAAACACTGTTTCATAAAAGAGCAGTAGCGTAACTCTCTATAAACAGCTTTATACAACTAAAAATAAAGTTTTATGAGATATCTTCATTGAAAGACTTGCAATTTTATTGAGTAATAAACAGGAGGTTTATTAATATACAAAACATTGACTTTAGAAAAATCGATTTACGTGATTCTTTGGAAACTGTGACAAAACTAGAAGTGATTTTCATTCTTTTCAATAACAACTCCACTAAATCATTAAGCTACTTGCTGGATATGCACAAGGTCACCAACGTACTATCCCAAACAGAGTCACTGTCAGACTGTTGTTCAAATCCTTTGTCTTCCATTATGGGTTGCAAATAACGTCATGAAGCACAAATATTAACCCAGTGAACTGGTTAGAAGTACTAGTGAGAAATAATTTAGATAAACACCATTAGTTCCCTCAGTTATCATTCTTTCCGCTTCACGGTTAAAAAACGAAACGTGTCGAAGCTGAACGACCAAGAAATACTACTCTGGTTCTTCGGCGGCTCTGCCTAGGAGTTAGCCGTCTACGATCTCCACAAGCTGTTTCCGTTTCAATAATATTCCATTACTTGCTGTATGTATTTTTCCTTTCTTCTCGCTGGCTGTCTTCTTCAGAGCGGATCCCAGTTTGAAAACTTCCTTTACCACCGATGGTTGTGCATTCTCCGTGCATGCAAGTACCATTGAGGCAGTATGTCCTCCAAAGTTTCGTTATGGAGCACTTTATCACCATTCACCTCCAGACCTCCTCCAAAGTTTTCGTTATGGAGCACTCACCATTCACCTCCATACTTCCTCAAAAGTTTTCGTTATGGAGCGCATTATCACCATTCACCTCCATACTTCCTCCTAAGTTTTCGTTATGGAGCACATCACCATTCACCTCCAGACCTCCTCCAAAGTTTTCGCTATGGAGCACATTTTCACCATTTATCTACGTACATCCTCCAAAGTTTTCGTTATGGAGCACGTTATCACCATTCACCTCCATACTTCCTCCAAAGTTTTTGTTATGGAGCACGTTATCACCATTCATCTCCATACCTCCTCCAAAGGTTTCGTTATTGAGCACGTAATCACCATTCAAATCCATACTTCCACCTCCTCCAGAGTTTTCGTTATGGAGCACATTATCACCATTGACCTCCACACCTCCTCCAAAGTTTTCGTTATGGAGCACATCACTATTCACCTCCAGACCTCCTCCCGAACCTGGAATCTGAAACCTTCCCGTCTAATATTGGATGAACGTTTGCTTGCTGACTGAACGCTGCGTCTCTTAAAATCTTTTAACTGCTGCTCTGTCAAGACTACTTGCTGATTATTACGACGAAACATAAAATGTGTTGTCGCCGTGGCCCTCAGTCGTTACCTGAAATTATTAAGACTGATTCTTACCTTTTATTATTTATACTGGATCGCCATCTGACTGCTACAGCAAACTGTGGAATGAATATACTTACTTCTCTTTAACATAATTATAAGCTGCTGGTGGAGTTTCATAATACTTTGTGACTGGAATTCTTTAAGTTGAAGTTAATTTAGATTAGATAAAAGCTGAAGCTCAGTTTAGACTTTTCTTTTAAGATAACAATAAATTCCGTAAAGCATTTACGTGAACGATTTTGGGATAGAAAATTCTTAATGCATTTAATCTGGTAGAAGTTAACTATATTCTGAGAACGATCTTGACAAACAATTACAAGGGGTACAGTTCTTTACAAAAATTCTTAAAAAGTAGCGTTGCGCTACATACCTAATTTTCCATCAAAATTACATAACTATATTCTGAGAACGATCTTGACAAACAATTACAAGGGGCATAGTTCTTTACAAAAATTCTTAAAAACTAGCATTGCGCTACATATAGCGAGTGGCTGGCGAGCACACCGCTTCTTTCAAAGTGTTAATTCATACCTCGCTTACAGCGACCTCCTCTCATGTCTCGCTAGCTACGACTGCCTCGTCTCACATCTTACTCGCAACTGCTCGCTTCCAACGCTCAATGCTACAAAAGTGCGGTCTCGCCGCCAACAATGGTTTTTGGTGCAGACTATCCCTGCTACCATTACAGATGTATTACTGCGCGCTGTTTCCCGCTCTTTCTCAAAATGTATCTATGCGCGGTTTCCCGCTCTTTCTCAATAATACACAATGCAATTTAATTAACAAAACAATTTAAATAAGAAACAGTTCAGATAATTACATGCTAAAACAGTTTAAATACGCCTATTACATAATTACATATGCCGCTACTCGGCTTTCTTAAAATTTTACTACGTTGTTGAGTCATATGGACTCAACATAAGTATAAAATTTGATTATAGAAAATAGTTTGAACAAAGTGTATACACAAATGCTGTCATACGAAATGATTTGTCTATCTCTAATAAAGAGAATATGTAAATAGAAAGGATTTTAGTAGGAATTGTACATCAAGTAAAATTTTGTTCCCTTAAATTTAACAACAAGAATAAGAGTAAATGTGAAAATCAATATACAGATCATATGAAGCAATTGAAAGTTTACATTATGAAACATTTAATTCAAATTGGCATCTCTTAGTACCACAATTAAGGAAGGTACAAAAGGAATTGGATAGCATGGTCAAAGCACTGGCAACTGTCTGTGAATGCACTCAAAAGTCTGTTCCTTTCCCTCACATAGCACAACACCAGGTTTCGCCATGTGGTTCCATCATCGCCTTGCTCCATAGTTTTAGTGTACCCAAACACTAAGTACGTCGTCGAATAGCCTGAGTTGCCGCAGCCACATCAGGATTAAGTTCCATCTCCAATGGTCCATTAAGGTTGGTGGTGTGCATCTTGGTATGCAAACACCTATTGTCGTACATCATACTGTGGTGTGTATCTAGGTATGCAGGCACCAATTGACATACATCGGGCTGTGGTGTGCATCTAGGTATGCAAACACCTCGTCGAGAACATCATTGGTTGAAGTCACGTGTTTCACAATTCACTGATTCTGTGCTCAATAACCATGGGGATGCACAGGAATTAAGGTACGGGTAAAATTGTTTTGGCAATGGGTTCACGGACATTGTTGGTACCATAATTTGACTACCAAATAATTTTCCCTATGACAAAATATGTTGTGTCGTAATTTGTAACAATATGTAGTTTTAATTTAAGAATTCTTCCAGAAAATTATTCCCATATATAAAAGACATAAAAGTTCCTACTTATTCAGTATTTGATAGTATACAGATTTGTTATAGACAAGTACATTATTACTTATTCTGTATTTACATATCTTAGTTTCTTACATCATTAATTATAAATTTTGTTGACAATGCATTTCTTGACTTACTGTCCTAAAATTTTATCTTCCATTCAGGGGTGTAGTCGTCAGTTATGAGTCGTCAAATGTCAGGTCATAATATACAATAAAATTACTGTCATAAAATTATTTAAAGTATTCTTTTGCAGCTGAAAATTAAGGTAAACATTATTCTGGTTAGACATTGTAATGTGTGGTCCCCATCCATAGTGTTGCAATGTGTCACATGCTAGCAAAATTATTTCTTAACATTATACATTTCTTATATACTAACATAACATACACATTCTTCTTCTGCATCTGTGTCAACTCTCTGCATAACCTGTTATAAACATTCAGCATTAATTAACGTCAGCGCACGGCATGACTTATTATAAAACATTCAGTATTAATTATCGTCAGTGCACGGCATGACTTCAATAAACATCTTCTGGTACTTCTCGTCCGCTCCTGGCATGACCTATAAAACACTTTATCATAATATTAACTGCTGCAAAATCACGTCAGCTCCCGGCATGACCTATAAAATTTCTGTAATGACAATTAGCGTCAGCTATCTGCGTGACCTAAAGATTCACATCCTTATTCTAACTAAAACTACGTTTCATTTTGACGACGTGTGACAACAATGCTGCATTCTGGAATAAAGAGTACATGTTAATGTTACCACTAAAATAATTGATTAATGAACGATCTATATTATCAGTTTAGCTATTGCAAAAATCGACATTTTCTTAAGTAATTATGTCACGTTATAAAAAAAATTTCTTTCATTTATGAGCTCTCAGTGCACAAATTCATACGTCGTGTCGTTGTCTGCATGTTCTCTTTAAGTTAGGAAATGTTTCTCGTGTTTTTATTTGTCTTGGCTGGTGTAGCATCATTAAGTACTGCTGTGTTCTTTAAGGTACGGTGAAATATTAGCGGCCCGCTGCGTGTCGCGGCTTTGTTTGTTACTGAAACGCGCTGAAACTACCATTGTTGCATACTTACGTGTCACGCCGTCCTTTCGTCAGCTGAAATGCAAAAATTTAAGTCAAGAAATGTTTCACGTTGGATACATGATGATTCCCTAATGATTTCTTCTTACGTAGCGTTTCCACATGCACTACATTAGCGTGTGGAATATTACGAACTCTGTAAGGGCCTGCATACAGAAGTTCGAATTTACGGCATCTGTGCTTACCTTTGTTGGAAAGAAAATGAGTGCGAATCAGTACTTTGTCGCCAATCTCGTACTTCTGTAGTCGACTTACCTGCTTCTGTTGTTTCTTCCGCCGATCTGCAGCTCTTTTAGTGTTTGCTAATGCTGTGTCTATTATTTCACAATGTCGAAGCCTACGCGTCTTAGGAAAAGTAATTAGTTCGGTAATTTTGTTCGGTGGGTCTTTATTTGTCAGTATTACGGTTGGTGATAGCATCGTAGATTCATTGGGTATTGCATTTATCACTTCTTGAAACTGTAAAATATATTTATCCCATGTTGTATGTCTTTTATGACAATAAATTCTGCATAACTTCCCGATCTCTTTCATTATTCTTTCTGATGGGTTGGAAGAACTGTGATATCTTGATAAGTAAATAGGTGTTATGTTCTTACTTTCTAACATTTTCTTCCATACGTCTGACCTAAACTGCGGACCGTTATCCGAAATAACCTTCTGTACACGTCCTACTACTGATAGAAAATCTCTTACAAACGCTCTTGATACTGTTCTTGCTGTTGCTTTCCTTAGTGGAGAAAATGTTACAAATTTGGATGTTAGTTCTACAGCTACAAAAATATAACTATAACCATTATTTGTTCTGGGGATTGGACCGAAAAGATCCACTGCTGCCATGTGTCTTAACTTAACCGGTATGATGGGATACAATGGTGGAATGTGTGACACTGTTGATGATTTAGCTTTTTGACATATCTTGCATGATGCTATTACTTTTCTTATGTGTTTTTCCATGTTATTAAAGTGGCAATTTTGTCGCAGAATCAGAAAGCATTTCCTCGCTCCGTAGTGTCCATAACTTAGATGTGTATACCATATCAGTTTATTTACGATCCCTTCCGGAATGCATAAAAGCCAATTATTACCGTCTCGGTATGATCGAATAAAGAGTATATTTTGATGTACAGTGTAATGAAGTCTGACTTTAGCGTTACTTCTGTCTTTCAAAAGCGTTACAATCTCTTTCAGTGTTTCATCTTTCTGCTGTTCTCTCTCTATATCCTGTAATGCTGCTGATATAAAGTTTTCGAAAGCTACTTGTTTAATATACATAATACTATGGTTGTTGTAGCAAAAGGTATTTTCTTTCTCCATGCGTTTATTGTGAATGGACCTCGACAATGCGTTGGCAACAGTATTCTGCGTGCCTGGAATGTGTATAATGGTAAAATCAAACTCTTGTAAGTATAATTTCCAGCGGCTTAATCTATTGTGCGTAAGTTTTGCTGACAATAAAAACTGGATTGCTCGGTGATCGGTATATATTGTTGTATGTCGGCCATATAGAAAATGACGGAATCGCTTAAAAGCGTAAATTACACATAGTGTCTCTAATTCTGTTACAGAATAATTGCGCTCTGCTGGAGAAAGTATCCTGCTTGCAAAAGCAATGTGTTTCACGACTGTCTTATCTTCTTCCTTTATTTCTTGGAAAATATGTACTCCTAGTGCTGTGGTTGAACTATCTCTTGCAACGGAAAAATTTGCTTTTAATAATGCTTCTTTCAAGTTCTCGAATTCAGCTTCAACGTCTTCATTCCATGACCAAAGTGTGTTTTTACTTGTAAGCTGGTATAGCAAGGGCGTGTCTAATGCTTTGTAGTGGATAAATTTTCTAAAATAATTGATAAGACCTAAAAAGCTCCGAAGTTCCTTTTTGTTTGTTGGCACGTCGATGTCTTTCAGTGCTTGCAATTTGTCAGGGTCTGGTGCGATACCTGTTTGTGAGATAATGTGCCCTAGAAATTTTATTGACGCTTTACCAAATTCAGATTTACGCAAGTTTATAGTTATACCATTCTGCTCGAATGTATTCAGTAATTGTTGAAGAGTATGATTGTGTTGTTCCCAGTTTTCTGCTGCAATTAAAATGTCATCGACATATGTAGTAATTTTGTTTTTCAGATCTTGTGGTAGAATAGTATTCATGCCTCGTATAAAGGCGGCAGACGAAATCGTTAGTCCAAACGGAAGTTTACAAAATTGATAGCGTTCCCCAAAGCAAAGGAATGCCGTATATTTTCGGCAATTTGGGTGTAGTTGGATTTGCCAAAACCCTGATTTGAGGTCGAGTGTAGTATAAATGGAGGTGCCATGAAATTTTTGCAGTAACTCTTCTAACGTCTGTGGTCGGTCGGTTTCTGTAATGATTATTTTATTAACTTGACGTGAATCTAAAACTAAACGTAGTGATCCATCCTTCTTTTCAACAATGTGTAGTGGATTTATATATTGGCTGGCTGCTGGTTCTATTATTCCTTGATCGATCATTGCTCGTAATTCTTTCTTAACTGCTTCTGTGTGTATGTGTGGGATTGGATAATGCTTTGCTTTGAAAGTCTCGTGTGGTTTCACCTGAAATTCGTACATAAATCCTGTCATTGTTCCTGGAACATTGGCAAAAACTGCTTTGTGTTGTACCAGAATATTTTCAAGTTCTGTGCGTTCTGCGTCGCATTTTGCTACACTATTGTCTACCTTGCGTGTAATTGTCTCGAACATATTGTACTCCTGTTCCTCTACCAAGTCATTATTAAGTGTGTTCGTGTATAGTGCGATATAACAATCGTTATCTTGAGAATCAGTAATAATCTCGATCCTGTGCATATTTTGTTCTTCGGAGGATACTGTGTTTTGAAATCTTACGATCACTTCCCTGTTTTCCTTTTGTAGTGTGAGGTATGACGATTTGAAGTCAATCTTCGCATTGTACTGAACAAGAAAATTTATTCCTAATATCATGTCTGTTGTTAAATTCGGAACTATCCAACAATCACTGTGGAACGTTTCCCCTGCAAAAACAAATGTTAATTGTGTCTGTCTTTTAACTTCAATGCCTTTTTCTGCAAAAGCTCCCTTGACCTTCGTTCTGTTTAAAGGAAATACTGGGTAATCATTATTGCTATTGCATCTGTTAAATGTGTCTTCGTTAATTACGCACATAGGTGAACCTGAATCAATTATCGCTAAAATATTGTGCGACTGTAAATTTATCTCTATTATTGGGTGATATATTGTTTTCTGTAGGATTGGTTTTTCCTGTAACAATGTGTCTCTCACGTCGTCAAATGTAATGGCATTTTCGGTCGTTATGTTTTCTCTGTGTGATTTCATAGTATCGACATTAAGAGATTCATTGCAGGTTTTCTCTAGTCATAATTCTTCCGATATGTGATTTTCAGCTTGGGAGTTTGGTATGTGTTCTATCAACTGTACAGTTCTGCCGTTTTGATTATTAGCAGTGTCTGGTGGATGAAATCTGGTGTCTGGTACATTCATACGGTAACGCAGCTGTTGGGCCCTGTTGTAGTTTCCGTTAAAATTGTCATTGTGGAACGTCCTCGGCGGTCTGTGTTCGTTTTCTTTTCTCCTGTCGTTATAACTGTGACTGTACGGCAGCCCACCTGCACCCCGTAGAAACGTTTGTTTTTGTTCATTTTGCGGTCGACCCGCGTAATGGCCTTCCCCAGTCGCATTATCTGAGCGATGATTCATATGGAAATTTGACGTATTCGGTTGCGTGTTAAGTCTCGGATTCTGTTGCTGTCCTGAATATAAATTTACCGTGTCAGTATAATGTTTTTCATTACTCCTGTTATCGTTGTCATTTTCGCTGCGAAAGCGTTTACTCGGATTGTTATTACCAAATCGTGTTTGTTCAAAAGTAGCTGAGTTTGTTTGTTTTCCGTTCTGTCGTGAAAAATTTTTGTTAACAAATGCGTAGTCTGCCTGGTGTGCTTCTAATAGTTGTAAGATGTCTGTAAAAGCGGATACATTGTCCTTTTGTTGCCCTGTCAGTAATGACACTTTCAAAGCTCTGGGCAGTTTTGAAATGCAAAGCTGTATTAATGCCGATTGACTGTATGGCTCGTTGAGGTACTGGTTCTGTTCCACCATGTACTCGAAAAATTGTGTGATTGTTGGAAAGGTAGAATTTTCAAAGTTTGGCAAACTAAGTAGCCGATCTTTGATGCTGTTTTGTGTAGTGTCAGACCAATATGCTGATAAAAATGCTTCCTCAAATGCTTCTACGGAAAAACATTGTCTAGCAATTGGTCGCATTCGTCGTGCTGGTTCTCCTTCAAGAAAACTGACAATAAATTCTAACTTATGTTGTACTGGCCATGATGGTGGAAGTGCTCCCCTGAACTGTTGGATAAAATCCAACGGATGTATTTGCGCCCTGTCGTTTTTAAATGTTTTAAACTTTCTAACTGAAAGAAAATGTTTGTGATCAAAACTGTCATGTCTGTGTGTGTAAGTGTTGTCGTATTGTCTTGAATATGGATTCGGGTGTCTTTCTTCCTGGGTAAAATCTCTTACTCTCTGAAGTCTACCAACATTATATGTATTATGGATCTGAGGCATTTCGTAACGGTGTGTGTTCTGTTGAAAATGATTATGTGCGGCGGTTTCTTGTGCGTCCGCTATCTCTTGCTGTAGAGAATTTATTTGCTGATGCAATGAATCATTACGCGATTTTAGATCTGTGATAGTTTGTTGTATATTTGTCAATGGCGTGTTATTACTATTAGAGTTCTGTTGCACTGGGACTGGTGCAGTGTCGTCTGATCTCTCGTCATTGTTAGTATCTAAAAGATCTATTCTTGTAGTGAGTTCATTGATCTTTTCTGTCAGTTCGTTTCGTAATTTACGGTTGCTTTTGGTGACTTTCTTAAAATCTGCCTTTAAATTTTCTGTGTCATGGTTAATTTCTATGTGTTCTATTTTGTCAGTTAGTGTCTGAACGTCCTCTGTTAATTTATCTTTAACATTCTGGATTTCAGTGTCTGTAGAAGTTTTCACATCGATTGTCTGTGTTTGGATTTCTGTAAGCCTGTCTTGTATTTGATTATTTGTTTCTTTGACCGTTTCGATTTCTTCCGAGATCGACTGTATGTGATTGTCTACATATGTTTTGCCCTGGGCAAACACTTTCTTTTTGTCGTCCTGACGCTGTTTAGTGATTGTTTGTAGTAATTCTTTTCGTTCTTTATCCTGCAATCGCACCAGTTTACGGTGACGTATCAAACAGTTTTCTGTGTGATTGTTAAAACGTTCATCAATCTGAGCGTTTTGTTTAGCAAAGTTTTCTGTCATTGTTTCCCGTATACTAACTGCAAATGTTGCTTGGTTATCGGATATTTCTTGAATTTTGTCGCGTAATTCTTGTGTTGATTGTGAACATTTTTCAGCGACTGTTTGAATTTCTACTTTGATTTCGTGTTTTAGATTTTGGTACATGTTGTCTAATTTCTGATCTGTGTGTGCGTGTTCTGCCTTAATTTCGTTTTTTAGATCTTGTGACCTTTTTTCTAATTCTTGTGACCCTCTGTTAAAGTTTTGATTCATGTCTTGTCTCATTTGTAGCAAAAATGCCATTATTGGATCCGTTTCGGATTGACTTCTGTGTGTATTTGTATTCGTTGTTAAAGGCTGTAGATCTGTGTTCATTTGAACATCCTCAGATGATTGTGACTGCGTCACGTTTTCCGTAATTTCGGAATTTGGGTCATGAGAACTGTTGGATCTGCTACGCAGATTGTGTAGCTGTGTACCGTTTGAATCTAAATCAGTGCTTAATGGAGTCTCTCTGTCTGACTGCATTGTAGTGGTTTCGTTACTGAAACTGTTATGTCTACTATGCGGAATTTGTGACTGTGTACCGTCTGTTGCATTTAATGCCAAATTATTTTGCACTACCGTTTCATTGTCTGTGGGCATTTCTGAAGTTACTTGTTCGTTAAACGCTTCCATATTGTTACAGTTATTAAATGTCTGTTCACCTAACGTTTCAGAATCAGGGTTTTCACACGTATTATTACTGCCTATTCCAGAAAAGAATCTCTCGTCAGTATTTTGTACAGTTTTATCAGTTTGAGAACGAGTAATTATTCTGCGGGACATTGTCTATAATCATCACACGCAACAAAATATATCACTGTTCAAAGCGGATTCAACACTGAACAAACACTTTTCAACGCCGAATCAATAAAGCAAACAGAATTGCCGATGACCTGTGAATAAAAGTTATACACTTTAGTATATGCGTTGCACCACTTAACAGTAACTTATTCACACTATTATCAAAGTCAGTATATTCATATCCACAGTAGATTCACTAAAATGTCGTACTGAATGGATATCGCCAAGTGAAACCTTCCCGTCTAATATTGGATGAACGTTTGCTTGCTGACTGAACGCTGCGTCTCTTAAAATCTTTTAACTGCTGCTCTGTCAAGACTACTTGCTGATTATTACGACGAAACATAAAATGTGTTGTCGCCGTGGCCCTCAGACGTTACCTGAAATTATTAAGACTGATTCTTACCTTTTATTATTTATACTGGATCGCCATCTGACTGCTACAGCAAACTGTGGAATGAATATACTTACTTCTCTTTAACATAATTATAAGCTGCTGGTGGAGTTTCATAATACTTTGTGACTGGAATTCTTTAAGTTGAAGTTAATTTAGATTAGATAAAAGCTGAAGCTCAGTTTAGACTTTTCTTTTAAGATAACAATAAATTCCGTAAAGCATTTACGTGAACGATTTTGGGATAGAAAATTCTTAATGCATTTAATCTGGTAGAAGTTAACTATATTCTGAGAACGATCTTGACAAACAATTACAAGGGGTACAGTTCTTTACAAAAATTCTTAAAAAGTAGCGTTGCGCTACATACCTAATTTTCCATCAAAATTACATAACTATATTCTGAGAACGATCTTGACAAACAATTACAAGGGGCATAGTTCTTTACAAAAATTCTTAAAAACTAGCATTGCGCTACATATAGCGAGTGGCTGGCGAGCACACCGCTTCTTTCAAAGTGTTAATTCATACCTCGCTTACAGCGACCTCCTCTCATGTCTCGCTGGCTACGACTGCCTCGTCTCACATCTTACTCGCAACTGCTCGCTTCCAACGCTCAATGCTACAAAAGTGCGGTCTCGCCGCCAACAATGGTTTTTGGTGCAGACTATCCCTGCTACCATTACAGATGTATTACTGCGCGCTGTTTCCCGCTCTTTCTCAAAATGTATCTATGCGCGGTTTCCCGCTCTTTCTCAATAATACACAATGCAATTTAATTAACAAAACAATTTAAATAAGAAACAGTTCAGATAATTACATGCTAAAACAGTTTAAATACGCCTATTACATAATTACAATCTCCATACCTCCTCCAGCGTTTTCGTTATGGAGCACATTATCACCATTGACCTCCACACCTCCTCCAAAGTTTTCGTTATGGAGCACATCACTATTCACCTCCAGACCTCCTCCAAAGTTTTCGTTATGGAGCACATTTTCACCATTCATCTCTGTACATCCTCCAAAGTTTTCGTTATGGAGCTCGTTATCACCATTCACCTCCATGCTTCCTCCAAAGTTTTCGTTATGGAGCACATTATCACCATTCACCTCCATACCTCCTCCAAAGTTTTCGTTATGGAGCACTCACCATTCACCTCCATACTTCCTCAAAAGTTTTCGTTATGGAGCGCATTATCACCATTCACCTCCATACTTCCTCCAAAGTTATCGTTATGGAGCGCATTATCACCATACACCTCCATACTTCCTCAAGCTTTCGTTATGGAGCACATTATCACCAATCATCTCCATTCTTCCTCCAAAGTTATCGTTATGGAGCACGTTATCACCATTCACCTCCATTCCTCCTCATTTCACATCTTAACTCGTTAGCCGCAGACGTCTTCTCATATAGTGCATTGACACTGTTTGATTTTTCTCCCTGCCTCTTCTTATTTGTGGTCACATCACAACTCCACAAAGAACCATGTTCTCCAGCACACTGTGAAATTTTCTTTTGTTTGTGTCTTGCCGAATGTTGTTGTTTAGCAGCTCTCGTTCCCATGCTGGTCTGGAAATGTATCCTCGTGACATGCATCAAATTTTTCTATTACTGCTCCCAGGTATTTGTAGCTTCTGCAAGAATTTTGTTTCCCCTTCCTCACTAGAAACTTTTACTCCCTATTGAGGCGGTAGCCCCGGCGACCACGGGGCCTCTGTATCACTTTGCCGGCCAGCCGCTCAGCCCAGCAACGGTAGCAGCGGCGTCTGCGGCGAGCTGTAGGCGGCGCCTCCTGCTCACTGGAAACGCCAACGTCGGCGGCGGCGACCGTCGAGGTAACAGTCGCGTCATCCATCTGCACAAAGAAGAAGAAGTACACACATTAAAATGCCTGCAGCTTCACTGTCCCTGGACATGAAATTTTATGGAAGTGCAACTTAGATAGTAGCCTCGAATAAGGGAATGTTTTATCGACACTGACTGTACATCTGGACACTTTTGAAATTCTACATCAGGTAAGCAGTGAGCATATCTGCAAGGCCAGAGCGAAGTTATGAACTGCCGACATAGATCGTTTTGATTGCTCTTTTCTGAGCTAACAATGCTCTCTATAAACTGATTCAATTCATTATATCAGAGGCTTTAACTACATGAAATTCCGCGAAGAAAAAATACAGATTAGTGTCAAAGGCAGTCTAGGCTACTGCACATATCGAAATCTTGATCTCAGTACTGTTTCCAACAAAAGATATGTTTGGCAGTAATGTTTTGGATCGGTATCATGAACGAAAGACGGACGCCTCTAATCACTACCGACACAAATATGTTGGCGGTGCACTATCGGGAGAGGATCCTGCAACGTATTGTCGAGTTTTACAGTCCAGTAAATTGGCCACGAATTACTCTTTCAAGACTATAATGTGTAACTGACTAATGTCATGGCCAAGAGAAGGCAAACCTACATATACATCATTTGTAAAGTTAGAGGCATCCTTTTTTATCTTTTTCGTGGAACACAATCTTTCACTCTCTTAAGGTACCAGGAATACAACACATGGGGTGGAAACTTATCTGTAGCTTGCACGAAAAGAAAGAGCAAGCAGTAACAGACCGGAAAAGGAAATCCGGAGAGAGACTGAAGGGAGGAAAACTGGAAACTTTGAGATTTAGCAGTGACATTGTGATTCTGTCAGAGTAAGCCAAGGCGTTTCAGAATTAGTTAAATGTAAGGTACAGGACTTCCAAAATAAGTTGCAACATAAACATCAACAAAAGCAAAACAAGGCATAGTACATAATGGAATTATTCAGGTGATTCTGAGTGAATTACGTTAAGAATTGGTAGAAGAGGAGTAAATTAACTGACGATGGCAAGAGTAGGAAAGATATAAATCCAAATTCGCATAACGCAGAAAAGTATTTCTCAAAAAGAGAAACAGTGTCACAGGAGGTAGGGGTTTGGGTGGGAGAGAAGATGGGGACCAAAAAGGTGAGTTTATTTCAAGCTTCAATCACATACGTGTGTCGGGCGCCTCTCATAGCAACTGAAGCTAATATTAGGACAGTGTTTATATGGACATGAAATTTCAACCTATTGTATAGCCACACAGTCAAAAATTTGATGATATTCTCGAGACGTTAATGCAGAAACATGTGCCGCCTGCACCATGAGCACCTTGCCAGAAGGGCAGGAGTAGTCTGATGTAACGGGCTCCAGATAAACGCGACTTTTAGAAAAAGTACCGTCCACACCATTCCTCAAATAGCAAAGGCAAGGTGAGCGAACGAAGTATTGCACAATCAGCGTAACAATTCATGTATCCAAGCTGCTGACAAAGTTAATATAAAGAAAAATGGGAAAGAAAACTGATGATGTATTTGATGACGATTATTTTGGCTTTAGGAAAGCTGAAGGTACCAGACAAACAATTCTGTCGAGGCGCTTGATAATGGATGCAAGGATGAAGAAAAATTAAGACACGTTGATTGGATTTGTCGACCAAGATAAACTGTTCGAGAATGTAAAATGGTGCAAGATGTTAGAGATTCTGAGAAAATTAGAGGTAGCTGTAGGGACACACTGATAATATACAATAAGATTGGAAGACCGCGAGATAAGTGCTCAGATTAAAAAGGCCGTAAGGCAGGGACGCAGTGTTTCGGCACTGGTGTCTATACTATATATCGAGGAAGCATTAAAGGAAATTAAAAATGTTTCAAGAATGGACTGAAATATCGGGGTGAAAGGGGATCCATAATGAGATTCGTTGATGACATTGCTATCCTCATTGAAGGTGAAGTACAATTACAGGATCTGTTGAATGGAATGAGTAGACTAATGAGTAAAGAATATCTGTTGATAGTAAACCGAAAACAGACGAAAGTAATGAGAAGTAGCATAAATGAAAAAAAGCGAGTAACTTAACATGCAATCGGTGACCAAGGAGTACATGAAGTTGGGGAATTCTGCTCCCTTGAACCAAGGTAACCACTGACCGAATAAGCAAAGAGGACGTAAAAAGCAGACTTATAACAGGCAAAGAGGGCATTTCTGGCCAAAAGAAATCTACTGGTATCAAACATAGGTTTCATTTTCAGGGGGAAATTTCTGAGAATGCACGTTTGGATCAAAGTATTATAATGAATCATGTATTGTATAAAACCAGAAGAGAAGAGAGTAGAAGCATTTGGGATGTGGTATTACTGAAAATGTTAAAAAGTACATTGACTGATAAGACAAGAAATGAGGATCTATGCAGGGTCGGCAAAGAAAGGAACAAATTAAAAACGTTGATCAGAAGAAGGGACGAGATGGTAGGACATGTTTTAAGACATCATAAAGTAACCTTCAGCGAGCTGGAAGGAACTGCTGATCATAAAAACTGTAGAGAAAGACTTCTTGCAAAAGAACTGAGGGCGTAGCGTCCAAGTTCTATTCTAAGATGAAGAGGTTGGGACAAGAGAGGAATTCCTGGCGGGCTGCAATAAACCACTCAGGAGACTCAAAATAATAATCATAGTAATGAAAGTGACTGAACACTCTTTGGATGTGTTGACAATTGCAGCGACTCGTTGTAGGTACAATACTCACACACTGTTATGATCCCTGGACGCCTACTGTCGAAGATCGGCGCAGGTTTTAGCACACACATCACGACCATTTTCTCGATGGCATACCCAGGAGGCTCCTAGTAAATTACAGTACACAAGGCGGAGCTGCACAATGGTCCAAAGCGAGACGCGCTCCCAGTAAGTGCCAGAGAGAAGAAAGGTTGACTCCACAATGTGCACAATCTTAGAACTGGACTTTGGCTGTTCTAACTTTTCGTGTAATTTCGTCCTTCTTGCCGTCCCTGGTTATTATAACGTAGCCTTACCTTCCCAATGATGGCCTCCTCCTGCTGCGAGTCCTGTGGCCAAGGACGCTCCTCAAGACTGACGTCCGCAGCATCAGCTGACATCAGCGTCTTCTGCGGCTCGACGGTCCTCGAAGGAACACCTCCCTCTTGACCTGGGCCCGAACGGAACTGCAGTCGCACCACCTTGAGATCCTGTGGGAGTTTGTTCTCATCGTCAGGTTTTCTTTTATTCTTCTTATTTAATTTCTTTCCTAATATTTTCCAATAATCCAATACATTCAAATTTGGCAATAAAAGCTCCTCTGAGTTTAAAATTACCGAGACTATCAAGAAGTGATGTACTGGCAGTATATTTCCGTGTGCGTTGAACTAAGCTACAAATGAAAATGTTATAATGAGCAAAGTGTTTCAAGCGAGACCGTATGTAACTATATATCACATTAATACGCCGGAATGGCAGCTTTTATGTCAATGAGGGCTAGAGTACCCGCTCACTGAATCCGTTAAGTAGCGAAAGGGAACACTAGCCAACACGAAGGTATAAAAGCCATGCCCATTGACCTGCTAATATCAAATACGGACACAGTATTGGTGTCTCCCTTACTTAGGTTCATTCATGTCCATTTACATCTCGTTGCTTTGCGACGAACCAGAAACACGAAACGACCGTTTGATGATTTTCATTGTAGGTCGGAAATGGAGGACAACGGCATGACGACTTCATGCTACTGTTGTCCAAAAGCCACTAATAAGGCAAAGGCCGATCCAGTCACTTGTCCATGAAACAACGAAAACCGAATCCCAGCCTATTGTCTTTATCGCCTCGTTCAGAGTTTTCTATACACGGGTTGATAGGTATTCCTTCCACAAAGCAAAATGCTTACAAAAACTGTAATTTGTGTTAGTCAGTCTAACGTGTTCGAATCCCCTAGTCGAGCAGAGCAGTGTGGGTTGTCCGATTATCTGACACCAAATCCTCACCAGGTTTCAGCAAGTGGGGTATAATTACTACCTGATGCATCAAAATTAAGACGAAACTGTAACCGACAATAAACAGTCACCTTGAAGTAACAGATGGCGATTAAGTGCCTAAAAGCAACGTCATTATACCATAGTCCAACTGTGTTTAATGACATCAGACAGAAATCTGGCAGAAGCGTGACAGTATGTGGGAACGGTAAAATTGAAGACAGTAGAGCAGTATTGATGCTTGAAATGATAAATAATTTTATGAGGGAAGAAAGCATAGTGGTCGAACATGTTCGTCGGCAAGACAGTAGACGAGGGTTCCCTAGGTTTCGTCTGTGTCGAAAGGCACCTCTATCACGGTGGTGGTGGTGGTGGTGGTGGTGGTGGTGGTGGTTAGTGTTTAACGTCCCGTAGACAACGAGGTCACTAGAGACGGAGCGCAAGCTCGTGTTAGGGAAGGATTGGGAAGGAAATCGGCCGTGCCCTTTCAAAGGAACCATCCCGGCATTTGCCTGAAACGATTTAGGGAAATCACGGGAAACCTAAATCAGGATGGCCGGAGACGGAATTGAACCGTCGTCCTCCCGAATGCGAGTCCAGTGTGCTAACAACTGGGCCACCTCGCCCGGTTACCTATATCACGTCAGACACCCGTCCGAGCAGAAGCAGTGGTTAAGACAGTAACTAAATAACAATTCATTCTATCCTGGTAGAGTGCAGATCCCCACAGCTGTCAGTCAGTCATGGCTTCATTACAGCTACCAGTAACTGTGAGAACTACGAAAACTACAGCAGTCCTCTGCAATCTGACATGGTGGTTAACGAGTACTACACGCTGAATATGGCTGCACTTAAGCCTGAATGTTATGTTCTCCATACTCCTCGACGTGGCTCACCTGTGGGCCGAAAAACTCAGGGTCAGCGTCTTCATCGCAGACCGCGATGACAGGAAGATCTTCGCTGTCTGTCTCCCGGCTACAAGGGAGACAGAGAAAGGCGAGGGCTCGGCGGAACATCTGCGAAGATAAAAAAATAACATGAAGAGTTATTCTCAATTCATGCGTTAATCTACCAGAATGGCAGAGGAGCCGATCTGCACTGCCAGGCAGTCAGAAAGTTTGGAATGGGTTGTGGGACTGTATCTCATCAACACGCTACAGAAAGCTCTGGAGGCCGAAATCTGTGGTAATGCTGGATTTTCGCGAACTTTAAGTATTACCCCACAAAAATCATGTTCTGAGGTCACGCCTAAGCAACAGCGTTTACTTCTTAGCAAAATCATATGTGTTTACTAAAAATAATTGAAGACGGAAATCAATACTACAGGCAGGGTGAGTAGCGAATAGAACGGCAAAACAAACGATATTCAACTTATTGGTTTAATAAATTGCGTAAAGAAAGTTTGATTCCCATTGTTAGTTTAGAAATGCTGAACTAACGATATATGTAACATGAAACACAGTGGAGCGTAGAAGTCTATCTCTATGCCACTTTTTTCGTAAAGTATGTATTCTTCACGCTAAACGTGAAGCGGTCAGGATACGCACGTTTATTAAGTTGATGTTAGATTCATCTACATCTACATCGTACTCCGCAAGCCACCTAATAGTGTGTAGCGGAGGGTACTTTCGGTACCACTATCTGATCCCTCCAACCCTGTTCCACTCGCGAATAGTGTGTGGGAAGAATGATTGTCGGTAAGCCTCTGATTGGCTCTAATTTCTCCAATTTTCTCCTCGTGGTCAATACGCGAAACGTATGAGGGGGGAAGTAATATGTTGTCCAACTCCTCCTGAAACGCGCTGTCCCGAAATTGCAATTGTAAATATCTCCGTGATGCAAAACGCCTCTCTTAGAACGTCTTCCAGTGGAGTTTGTTTAGCAGTTCCGTAATGCTCTCTCGCCAGCTAAACGATCCCGTGACGAAACGCGCCGCTCGCTACAGATCCTGATGCAGATGGCCTATAAAAGTATCCGATCACCATTTTTCACCGTTCTTTGATACTCACTTTCAACCAGATTAATTCACAATCGGAATCCGTGATAACCTCGCTAGATTTTATCGAATTTTTTACTGCAATAAACACGCCGCCATCTTGGTGGTCAATCTATCCTAACGATAAACATTCCGATCTGAACTTAGGATTTCGTTGACATTGACTTCTGGTTTCAGTCAGCATCCTCTTCCTAGTACTATATGTGGATTATAACCTTCAGTAAGTGATACAAATTCTGGGACCTTTCCTTGAATGCCCCTGCAGTTTACCAAAATCATATTAAACTTTTCTACCTCTGATGTGCGAGGACCAAGATTCTCTGAGGTCGCTGTGGCTGATTTAACAGGCAAATCGTCTTTGCTCCCAAAGGAGGAGTTACCTAACCTAGAAAAACCCCATATGGACTCCACACATAACCCGCTATCCTAGTAGCCGCTTCCTGCGTGTAGTGCAAACCTGAGCTATTAAGGGGAACCCGACAGTCCTGTACCCGATAGCGGAAGTTAAGAAATTCGCATCCGATACCGCTGCAGAGTCGTATGAGCCTCTGGTTTAGACCTTCCACTCTACTCCAATCCTGAGGACCGCGATCAGCCCTTGGTACGATGCTGCAAATAGACAGCTTCGCCTGCACCCCGCGTGCGTTGCTAGTTGCCTTCACCAAATCAGCCAGCCGCCGAAAGGAGCCGATGATGGCCTCAGAACCCGAGCGGCAGGCGTCATTCGTGCCGTCATTGCCACTAGATGCAGCCGCTTGCACCAAGTGCCCTCGACAGCCGCCGGCAGGGCCTCCTCCATATCACGGATGAGACCTCCCGGCAAACATACCGAATGCACACTGGAATTCTTTCCCGCCTTGCCTGGTGTCTCCCTGAGGGGCTCCATCATCCTCCTAACATTGGAGCTCCCAGTGACTAGTATACCCACCCTCTGTACTTGTCCGGACTGGGCAGGAAAATCAACCTCTGGTCCAACAATAGAGGCATCCCGTGCTGGCTCAGAATTATCATCAACACTGATTAGCACCTCGTACCTGTTGCTAAGACGTAGGGAGCCAGCCGCATGGCCTGATCCCTCTTTCTCCTTCCGCCCAGTGATACACGAACCCACCACTATTTACCATCCACTTTGGAGTGAGGAGTGTCCTGTCAGGTGTTGCGTATCAGAAGCCGCAGCGACGTCCGGGTCACCAGGGGATTCCAGTGACACCAAAGGTGTCGCAAGTCTCGTCACTGGCGCCCCGACGTCTCAGCAACATTGCGCATTAGCTAGAAGCTTGCCGACGATAGACAACGCAGCTTCCAGATGGTTTCGGACAGCAGCCAACTCTCCTTGTATCCGCTCACAATAAGCACAGTCCCTAGCCATATCGTACTGTGTATAAAATAGTTACAAGATCTCAAATGGCGCTATTGAGTTTCAAGATGTACCGAAGGAGAATAAAGTACCTCTAAACGTTGCTGTGCAGATGTCTCACTGTACTCTGAGACCCCAAGCTATTAAACGTAAATAAATTTCTCTACTGAAGTTGATGTATTTACAGATACCTGTTATTGGAAATCCTATTTGCCGAAAAGTTACTACACGGGACAAATATTCAAACTAGAAGGAACTCATCTAAACTGTGTGCTGTCTACTAGCACAAAATTAAAACTTAGTGGCGTGACGGAGTTCCTGGCGACGGAAACGCTAGAAAGCCGCCCTATACAAGGATACTGACAAGACTTAAGCAACAACACACCTAAGATTCATTTTCTAATCATTAGTCTACACTGTAAAATACACGAGTACAGTTCACTTCTTTGCAGAAGCACTTGAACAAAAAACAAAGACTAAATTAATTTACAGTTCATCAGACCCCCCCCCCCCCCTCCCGCGCGCTGTCTGCGCCTCTAAGTGTTATCTCAAGAGAAAGAGTGAGAATGTTTACGAAGTGTGTGCAAACCTGTAACTGATACGGGACGGCTGTAGAAGCCCAGTATTCACCTACTTGAATGCGGGAAATGTTTCCAAATCCCACCGATACCTAGTTTGGAAAATAAATTATAGTAATGCCTCATTGAGTAAGTGGTCCATGGTTAGAGTTCATCTCCATCCTACTGTACTGAATTTCCCTTCTCTTCCTAAAATAATGAACCTTATTGTCGTACCAAGAACACCAAAACATACTCATTTACTACACGAATAATAAAGGATCAGTAAATATGTCTGTGACGCCGTTATCCTGGATAAACAAGGTCGTTTCGAAAGACAACATAGAAAGCGCTGCTAGTTAAATTGTCTAACAGTCACTGTTATGTCAGAATACTCTGTACTGTCGTACGTCAACGATGATGTCTGGTAGCCCTACAATTCATTTGAATTTATTAATTTATTTTTTTGTCACTGAAAGTAGTTAAAAGTTGTGCCGACAGTAAAACGAAAAAAATTTACAATGTTCATTGTTTTCCCGTTTCTACCACCTATGCTGAAATTTCTACGAAAGGAAGGAAGCGAGATACATAGCCCCATCAACTATGAAATCATTAGACAGTTGGTGAAATCTCTGAATGGGCAAGGAAGATGTCCTAATGGCTGTCCTGCTCCCAAAAACAAAACAAAAAAACAAAGAAAAAATCTGGCGAAACTGTTTTAGTGACTTTACAAAACTAATTAGATATAAAATTTCTTAAATACGCCAAGTAAATGATATCACATATGCAACCTCATACTTCCTGCAGCTCATGGTAAGCATTTGTGAATTTAAACATTACGCAATATGGCACAGTCTGGTTAAATGGAAAGGGAGGACGCGAGGAATCACACGTTTCTGATACATACAGGAACCGATTATAAGTCGTAATTTCCTCGTCGACTCTGTCTCTGTCATTACCCTTCTCCCTCTTTCTTTGTCCATCTCCTCATTCTTCGCCCTCTCTCTGTCTGTCACCTCCTCCCCCCTCTCGCTGTCCAACTTCTCGTCCCTCCTCTTCATCTCCTTCTACCCCCTCTCTACGTCCATTTCCTTCTTTCCGCTTTCTATGTCAATTTCCTCCAACCCCTGTCCATCTCCTATCCTCCGCCTCACTATCTGTCCTTGAGCCTTGTCTACTGTTTTTCCATTTTCAGATACTGTAGCAGTATTCTAATCATAAACCGACAAGGCATAAATACAATTTCCCTGCTTGCTACAGACGTTTCACAATTATATATTTTAAATTTAAATTAATGTACTATTTGTATTAAACATGTAAAACCTATGTCCGTCCGAATGTTCCTTGAAATATTGCGTAAAATTTTAAATTAAATTGGCCAAGTCGAGATTTTTGGTCATAACATACCCCCTTTCCATATTACACCTTCTTTTATATATTATATGTACTTAAAAAGTAAGTATAAAATCATGTTCGTATTCGAATGCAGTGTTGAGTCACAATTTCAAAGTAATCGGTACAGAATTTTCGGAGAATTACCGTTTTGCACAAACGAACATTTACATTTTTAGTGATTTCCACTATAACTATAACAAAAAATATATATTATAAAAGTGTACTACGTGCGTGCCTCTGAAACTCAGAAACGAGTCCAAGTACCACAAAGGTAGTTACACGGTGTGGCAGCTCTCTGTCCCCCATCCATGTAGAAGGTTTCCGTTTTTAGCTGTAGCTTTTGAAGACAAAAGGGCTGGGAAGTTTCGCCCTGTAGAAATTTCTAGAATATTCCGGAACATTCGATAGTATTCGAGAACATTCGAGAGTATTCTAGAGCGTTCCACTATATTCCAGAATGTTCTGGAATGTTACACAATGATATAACCTGAAACGTTCGGGAAGATTCCAGAATGTCCGGGAACATCCAGAAACATCCCAGATCATTGTGGAAGATACCAGAAAACTCTCGAATGTTGTGGAATGTTCTGGAACGTTGTGGACCATTCGAAACGTTTTTGTTATATTCTGGAATTCATCACCTGTGGGGCTATCCATTGGTAGCCGTATGTAAAGCAAGACCCGTCGTGGGTTAGAATGTCAATTTCTTATCACAGACGAAGGGAGGAGCCGAAAAGTAATGCAATGAGTAAATAAAAACAAACAGTGAAGTGTGATTAGCCAAACTGATACATTGTCTGAATATAAATTGGAAATAAAGTGTGAGAAGTGTGAAGTTTACATAGTGTGTTTGTTAGTAAAAAGTTAATTTGATTTGTATTTTAGACAATGCCGAAACGTTAAAAAGGAGAAGATCTTGCCAGCTCTGAAACGAAAACAAAAAGAACAGCGAAAAAACGAAACAGACAGAGACCACGAAGCATGTTTAAGTTCCCAATGAACAAGAATGAGCACCTTGAGAAGCAGACAAACCGAAGAACGACGAAATTAATTAATTGAAGAATCAAGAATTGAGACACTATCTTATGATAAAAAACTCACGCCAGCCACGAAAATATCACCCTACGAGAGGAGCTAACGAGGACAAGTAAAGAGTACAACCTAGCAAATGAAGCATTCCACTACGACTCCATAAAAGAACATAACAAACACAAACATGTCGCAAACGGAAAAATGGATAACATCTGCCAATTTTACAACGCAAAAATACTCAGTAGAGTCGCATCAGGAATCTGTTGCATGAATGGAAAATTCAGTTACCACCACTGGAAGCACGTCCCCACAAATATTTACATTACATGACGGGGGAAACTCCAGAATCAAAACACTTTCTTCAGCGTATAAAAGCTACAACGCCTGCTTCCAACTGACTTCTTTTGGTGTCACTTCTATTAACACTAACAGAGATGAAATCTATTATGTTTTATTTCCGTCGAAGGACATATCTACCACAACATGGGATCACTACTACCACTACCGAAAGAAGACTATAAATTTCTGCAAGTATATTTAATCGGAAATGAAGAAACAGAAACTGATCAACGACGCACAAATATCAGTCGATTGAGACGAGCAGTAGTCTGAGATGTACAGAGGATCTTACAAGAATACAAGCCACAGCGTCACACATTCGAAACAGCATAGGCCGAAAGATTTATTATGACTATAAAGTTATAATTTGAGCCGACAAAAGACCGGATGGAGAATACGAACTTAGATTTAGTGCACCTCAGATAGACGAAGTCGCCATCGTAACTGTGGGCAACGAAAACACAAGTCGTGACATACACTCCTGGAAATTGAAATAAGAACACCATGAATTCATTGTCCCAGGAAGGGGAAACTTTATTGACACATTCCTGGGGTCAGATACATCACATGATCACACTGACAGAACCACATGCACATATACACAGGCAACAGAGCATGCACAATGTCGGCACTAGTACAGTGTATATCCACCTTTCGCAGCAATGCAGGCTGCTATTCTCCCATGGAGACGATCGTAGAGATGCTGGATGTAGTCCTGTGGAACGGCTTGCCATGCCATTTCCACCCGGCGCCTCAGTTGGACCAGCGTTCGTACTGGACGTGCTGACCGCGTGAGACGACGCTTCATCCAGTCCCAAACATGCTCAATGGGGGACAGATCCGGAGATCTTGCTGGCCAGGGTAGTTGACTTACAACTTCTAGAGCACGTTGGGTGGCACGGGATACATGCGGACGTGCATTGTCCTGTTGGAACAGCAAGTTCCCTTGCCGGTCTAGGAATGGTAGAACGATGGGTTCGACGACGGTTTGGATGTACCGTGCACTATTCAGTGTCCCCTCGACGATCACGAGAGGTGTACGGCCAGTGTAGGAGATCGCTCCCCAAACCATGATGCCGGGTGTTGGGCCTGTGTGCCTCGGTCTTATGCAGTCCTGATTGTGGCGCTCACCTGCATGGCGCCAAACACGCATACGACCATCATTGGCACCAAGGCAGAAGCGACTCTCATCGCTGAAGACGACACGTCTCCATTCGTCCCTCCATTCACGCCTGTCGCGACACCACTGGAGGCGGGCTGCACGATGTTGGGGCGTGAGCGGAAGACGGCCTAACGGTGTGCGGGACCGTACCCCAGCTTCATGGAGACGGTTGCGAATGGTCCTCGCCGATACCCCAGGAGCAACAGTGTCCCTAATTTGCTGGGAAGTGGCGGTGCGGTCCCCTACGGCACTGCGTAGGATCCTACGGTCTTGGCGTGCATCCGTGCGTCGCTGCGGTCCGGTCCCAGGTCGATGAGCACGTGCACCTTCTGCCGACCACTGGCGACAACATCGAGTTACTGTGGAGACCTCACGCCCCACGTGTTGAGCAATTCGGCGGTACGTCCACCCGGCCTCCCGCATGCCCACTATACGCCCTCGCTCAAAGTCCGTCAACTGCACATACGGTTCACGTCCACGCTGTCGCTGCATGCTACCAGTGTTAAAGACTGCGATGGAGCTCCGTATGCCACAGCAAACTGGCTGACACTGACGGCGGCGGTGCACAAATGCTGCGCAGCTAGCGCCATTCGACGGCCAACACCGCGGTTCCTGGTGTGTCCGCTGTGCCGTGCGTGTGATCATTGCTTGTACAGCCCTCTCGCAGTGTCCGGAGCAAGTATGGTGGGTCTGACACACCGGTGTCAACGTGTTCTTTTTTCCGTTTCCAGGAGTGTAATTGTACAACAAGAGAAGAACTACAGCGAGTCGCAGAGACACACCCTACATATGATGACCTTCAAAATCCATTAACATTTCTGCACCGAGGGGACGGATATCATTTTAATGTGAAACAAATCCAACCTGAAACAGGCGTAGACATAAACAAAAAAAGACTCTTCCAAGGAGCTCTATGCTTGCCGCTTAATGACCGGACACCATGAAACATACAATCACTTTCTCAACACTCACCGTTTATTCCATTAATACATCCACCATCGCGGCGCTATCATAAATGACGGAAACATTGACGACATTGGTAATCTTAACCTCTTCATACAAAAAGTGTCCGAGACCCATGCATGAATACACTCAAGATTCCATGATGTACATAAGAAATTATGGACGAGCTGACCTCTTCATAACATTCACATGCATCTCTTCGTGGCCAGAAATATATCAACAACAAAGATACGGACAAGACCTGATGCATCGACATGATAGAACAGCCCGAGTTTTCCGGCAAGAACAAATGAGATTTATTGAAGTCATCACAAAACACAACATCTTTGGAACCGTTACATGATAGATGTATACAAGCGAATGGCAAAAACGAGGGCTGCCTCACTTACGCTATCTCATATGGCAACACGAGATAACTCATCTCACGGTTATCGACAAAGTAAATCAAGCTGAATTTTCCAATCCACAAGAAGATGAGGAACTGTGCGACGTAGTAGTGAAAAACATGATCCACGGCCCATGCGGGCTATTAAATCCCAATTCTCCATGTATAAGTGATGGAAAATGTACAAAAAAATACCGGCAACCATACTTAGACGACACACAAACCGGAGTTGATGGCTATCCCAAATATACCGGGTGATGAAAAAGTCAGTATGAATTTGAAAACTGAATAAATCACGGAATAATGTAGATAGAGAGGTACAAATTGACACACATGCTTGGAATGACATGGGGTTTTATTAGAACCAAAAAAGTACAAACGTTCGAAAAATGTCCGACAGATGGCGCTTCATCTGATCAGAATAACAATAATTAGAAGAACCAAGTGAGACTAAGCAAAGATGATGTTCGTTACAGGAAATGTTCAATATGTCCATTATCATTCATCGACAATAGCTGTATTCGAGGAATAATGTTGTGAACGACACTGTAAAGTATGTCCGGAGTTATGGTGAGGCATTGGCGTCGGACGTTGTCTTTCAGCATCCCTACAGATGTCGGTCGACTTCAGGTAACCCCAAAGCCAATAATCACACGGACTGAGGTCTGTGTACCTGGGAGGCCAAGCATGACGAAAGTTCCGGCTGAGCACACGATCATCAGCAAACGACGCGCGCAAGAGATCTTTCACGCGTCTAGCAATAAAAGGTGTTTTTTCGGTTCTAATAAAACCCCATGTCATTCCAAGCATGTGTGTCACTTTTTACCTCTCTATCTCTATTATTCCGTGGCTTATTAAGTTTTCAAATTTATACTGACTTTTTGATCACCCGGTAGGAGACGATCAGCCAAAACGGCCGTTTCTCAGCAAAAATGCGAATACGAGGCGACGACGAAATGGAAATAGATAATCAGTGGGTACTACCATACAACACACTACTTTCCAATAATGTCCCAAGCACACATAAACGCAAAATTCTTTAATTCAGTGAAATCCATCAAATATATCTGTAAGTATGTGAGAAAGGCAGTGACGTGGCAGTATGTCAGATACCTAAAGACGGCGAACAGCCAACAGAAACGACGAGACCCGCGTGTACCAAACGGGGAGATACATCAACAGTAACGAGGCAGAGTGCCGGGTTTTCGGTTTTCCCATACACGACTGTGCAACATTTAGCACTACAATTGGAGAATGGGCAGAGAGTTTACTTCACAAAAGAAACGGCCAGCAAAATTGCAAGATAACCACTTCAGAACATACCATTATTAGCTTTTTATCAACTGTGCCAAACGGATCCATTCACGAAAACATTAGCATATGTCGACGTCCCTACCTATTATACGTGAAACACAACAGGAAGAATATTTCAATGACGAAAGAAGGGATTTCAGTAGAAGGTCGTTCAGGAATCATGAAATCTGCCGCCCTAGGCCGAGTATGGAGCATACATCCGAACAACGCCGAGTGTTTTTCTCTCCGGATGTTGCTTTACGAAATACGGGTACCAACAAGTTTCACAGATTTCAAGAGTGTTGACGGTTACTGAGCCACAAGAAGAGAGCAGCATGCCAACGCTTAGGACCACGGGAAAACGTCAACCACTTCGAATTAACACTACAAGAAGTCTCTCTCACACTCTCAGCTGAGCAAACAAAAGACTTATTCACCATAGAACCCATAGAACCCAAAACAGCTGTGGGACTCCTTCAAAGAGAGTGTTGTTGTTGTTGTTGTTGTTGTTGTTGTTGTTGTCTTCAGTCCTGAGACTGGTTTGATGCAGCTCTCCATGCTACTCTATCCTGTGCAAGCTGCTTCATCTCCCAGTACCTACTGCAACCTACATCCTCCTGAATCTGCTTAGTGTACTCATCTCTCGGTCTCCCTCTACGACTTTTACCCTCCACGCTGCCCTCCAATGCTAAATTTGTGATCCCTTGATGCCTCAAAACATGTCCTACCAACCGATCCCTTCTTCTAGTCAAGTTGTGCCACAAACTTCTCTTCTCCCCAATCCTATTCAATACCTCCTCATTAGTTACGTGATCTATCCACCTTATCTTCAGTATTCTTCTGTAGCACCACATTTCGAAAGCTTCTATTCTCTTCTTGTCCAAACTAGTAATCGTCCATGTTTCACTTCCATACATGGCTACACTCCAAACAAATACTTTCAGAAACGACTTCCTGATACATAAATCTATATTCGATGTTAACAAATTTCTCTTCTTCAGAAACGCTTTCCTTGCCATTGCCAGTCTACATTTTATATCCTCTCTACTTCGACCATCATCAGTTATTTTACTTCCTAAATAGCAAAACTCCTTTACTACTTTAAGTGTCTCATTTCCTAATCTAATTCCCTCAGCATCACCCGATTTAATTTGACTACATTCCATTATCCTCGTTTTGCTTTTGTTAATGTTCATCTTATATCCTCCTTTCAAGACACTGTCCATTCCGTTCAACTGCTCTTCCAAGTCCTTTGCCGTCTCTGACAGAATTACAATGTCATCGGCGAACCTCAAAGTTTTTACTTCGTCTCCATGAATTTTAATACCTACTCCAAATTTTTCTTTTATTTCCTTTACTGCTTGCTCAATATACAGATTGAATAACATCGGGGAGAGGCTACAACCCTGTCTCACTCCTTTCCCAACCACTGCTTCCCTTTCATGCCCCTCGACTCTTATTACTGCCATCTGGTTTCTGTACAAATTATAAATAGCCTTTCGCTCCCTGTATTTTACCCCTGCCACCTTTAGAATTTGAAATAGAGTATTTCAGTCAACATTGTCAAAAGCTTTCTCTAAGTCTACAAATGCTAGAAACGTAGGTTTGCCTTTTCTTAATCTTTCTTCTAAGATAAGTCGTAAGGTCAGTATTGCCTCACGTGTTCCAACATTTCGACGGAATCCAAACTGATCCTCCCCGAGGTCTGCATCTACCAGTTTTTCCATTCGTCTGTAAAGAATTCGCGTTAGTATTTTGCAGCCGTGGCTTATTAAACTGATAGTTCGGTAATTTTCACATCTGTCAGCACCTGCTTTCTTTGGGATTGGAATTATTATATTCTTCTTGAAGTCTGAGGGTATTTCGCCTGTCTCATACAGTTTGCTCACCAGATGTTAGAGTTTTGTCAGGACTGGCTCTCCCAAGGCCGTCAGTAGTTCCAATGGAATGTTGTCTACTCCGGGGGCCTTGTTTCGACTCAGGTCTTTTAGTGCTCTGTCAAACTCTTCACGCAGTATCGTATCTCCCATTTCGTCTTCATCTACATCCTCATCTAATTTCATAATATTGTCCTCAAGTACATCGCCCTTGTATAAACCTTCTATATACTCCTTCCACCTTTCTGCCTTCCCTTCTTTGCTTAGAACTGGGCTGCCATCTGAGCTCTTGATATTCATACACGTGGTTCTCTTCTCTCCAAAGGTCTCTTTAATTTTCCTGTAGGCAGTATCTATCTTACCCCTAGTGAGATAAGCTTCTACATCCTTACATTTGTCCTCTAGCCATCCCTGTTTAGCCATTTTGCACTTCCTGTCGATCTCATTTTTGAGACGTTTGTATTCCTTTTTGCCTGCTTCATTTATTGCATTTTTATATTTTCTCCTTTCATCAATTAAATTCAATATTTCTTCTGTTACCCAAGGATTTCTAGCAGCCCTCGTCTTTGTACCTACTTTATCCTCTGCTGCCTTCACTACTACATCCCTCAGAGCTACCCATTCTTCTTCTACTGTATTTCTTTCCCCTATTCCTGTCAATTGTTCCCTTATGCTCTCTCTGAAACTCTGTACAACCTCTGGTTCTTTCAGTTTATCCAGGTCCCATCTCCTTAATTTCTCACATTTTTGCAGTTTCTTCAGTTTTAATCTACAGGTCGTATGAGTGACGAAATACTGTACCAGATCTGACAATCTGGCAATCGAATTCAGCGGTGACATCGTCAAAGAAACACTTATTCACCTAGAAGATAAATGTTTAGCAACAATAAAACCAGACCTTACTACAACTCGGGATGCAAGCACCATGCTATCAATGTGCTAAACTTCGAAATTACAAAAGAAAAAAGATACAACACCAACGAACTACTTCAGTAGATTGCTCACAACAAACCAGTCCTCTGTGACAATCGAAACAGAAATTTACAACGTTATCACGGAGCGAATCGACAACAGCAAAAAAATGTTTCAAATGGCTCTGAGCACTATGGGACTCAACTGCTGTGGTTATCAGTCCCCTAGAAGTTAGAACTACTTAAACCTAACTAACCTAAGGACATCACACACATCCATGCCCGAGGCAGGATTCGAACCTGTGACCGTAGCAGTCGCACGATTCCGGACTGCGCGCCTAGAACCGCGAGACCACCGCGGCCGGCGACAACAACACTGGTAGGACTATTTACTTGTAGGCACCAGGCGGTACCGTGAAAACGTTTCTAATAAATCTTTTGCTGTCAGAAATACGTGCTGAACAGCACATCGCACTTGCACTAACGTCATTCAGTATACGGCACTACAGCCACACTTATGGAGGAAGGACAAACTGCTCATTCCGCACTACAGCTACCGTTGAATATAGCCAGAGAACAAGTCCCATTATGTAAACTCTTAAGAGCATCTGGAACGGGGTGAACTTCTAAAGGAAGCTAAAATTATCGCCTGGGATGAATGCACGATGACACATACAAAATTCACTCGAAACCATTGACAGAACTCAACAAGACTTGCGAGGACACTCTGAAGTGATGTGAAAAGTTCTACTCATACTCTAAGGAGATTTTCGACAAACACTTCCAGTTATCCCCAAATCCACAACAGCAGTGGAAATCAATGCACCCCTTAAAAAAATCACATCTTTGGTCACACACACAAATACTGCGACTAACAAAAAAAATGAGAGTTGAACTATTGAAAGACGAAACAACAGCACATTTTGCTCAACAACTTACAGATAGGCAACGGCACATATCCTCCTGAGCAGACGACAGTCCTCATTAAACTCAACAGTGATTTCTGAAACATAGCCATTGCTAAAGACGAACACATCCACCAAGTATATCCAAACATTGTTCAGAAATATACAAATCCAGACAGGCAATTTGACAGGGCAATTTTGGCAACTAAAAGTAATGTTGTCGACGGTATCGACTTTAGCGTTCAAAATAAAATTGCAGGCGAGGAGAGAATATATAATTCGATCGACACCATGGTAAACGTGGAAGAAAGAGCGTACTTCCCTACACTGCCTTCGAATTAAAATTGGATCCACGATCACTCTACTCAGGAAGCTCAACTAACTAAAACTCTGTAATGGAACAAGGATGATAGTCAAACACCTGTTGAATAACAAACTGAAGCCGAAATTATGACTGGAAAGTGCAAAGGACACTGAACTGCCATTCCAATTTAGAAAGACTGTAATTATCAATCATGTTAGCCTACAGTTTTACAGTTAACAAAGCGCAATGACAAACTTTTAAAAATTGATACATCAACCTCAAGGACTCCTGCTTCTCTCACGTAGGTAGCTTGCTCTCGAGTAGTAAATTCGAAAAATTTGTCCATATTGGCCCCCGATAACAAAATGAAAAATGTTTTTTATAAAGAAATATTGTGAATAGTTAGGATATCTATTCGATAAAATTTTTTACCTCTCATACTTTAACAAGTATTGTAAACAGTCATATATGTTTCCAGTAAAATTATTTTACCTCTTATACTTTAAAGTTTATCCTTTTATTCAGACTACCTCACAATTACATATAAACTCCATGGGTAAAGCCGTGTACCCCAGATAGTATATTTATATATTATATGTGGCCCTCCAGTAGTCGTATAAAAACACACGTGCATTCCAATGAAAGGTTGTGCCAAAATTTCAAAGCAATTGGTGAAGAACTTTAAGAGATTTTCGACTTTGAACAAACGAACATTTACATTTTTATTTACGTGGGAGTAAATATTCGTTTGTTCAGAATCTAAAATCCTGGAAAGTTCTTCACAGACTGTTTTCAAAATTTATAACTAACGTTGCAATCGAATGCGAGCGTGTTATTGTATTCCTACGGTAGTGATTTATGATATTTAGACACAATGACGGAAAAAATTGCAATACCAAAAAATAATTAATGTAGAGTAATCAAATTTAAGAAAAACATTTGTCTAGGTGACATATTCAAGTGAATAACATTGCAAGACCACCGGTTAATGTAAGCGCAAGATAAGGTGTTGCCAATGTGAAATGCTGGCAAATTAATAACCGGTGTAACCGCCAGAATGTAAGCATGAGCGAGACAGTACTTTGTAGAATGTAGTTTCAGGCCTGTTGCCCTTGGTACGTTAATACAGGGACAGTTAAGGCAGTTTGTGGATTACACTAGAGTTTTCCGATAATGTCATGTATATCTTCGACTGGAGACAGATCTGGTAATCTAGGCCGCCAAGGCAACAAGTCGACACTCTATAGATCTTGCTGGTTAACAACAGTGGCATGTAGGCGAGCTTTTTCCTGTTGAATAACCCTCCCTGCAACGCTATTAATGAATGGCAGCAGAACACGTGGAATCACCAGACTGACGTATAATTTTTGCATTCAGGGTGCGTGGCACAACCACGAGAGCAGTTATACGAAATTGTTCCGCAGACCATAACTCCAGATGTTAGTTCCAGTGTGTCTAGAACCCAGATATGTTGGTTGGAGGCCCGCAACTGGACTCGTAATCAACACACGGCCAAAACTGGCACCGAAGCAGAACAAGCTTTCAACATAAAACGCAACAGACCTCCACCATGAGCTCCAGTGAGCTCTCGCTTCACACCACGGAAGTCGCAGATGGTGGTGGTGTGGGTTCAGTGGAATGGACGGTACAGGGCACAAGGCTCGGAGCCGTCCTTGAAATAACCGATTTGTAACTGTTCGTCGTGTCACTGTGCAGCAGAATTCTGCTCATGCTGTTGATACACATGGAGTAGGACACACCGGAGCCATACGCTGAATACGACGGTCTTTCCTTTCGGTAGAGTCAAGTGACCGTCCGGAGCCCTGTCTTCTTGCGGCCGTACATTTTTGTGACCATCGCTTCCTGCAATCTTGTGCAGCGGTTACAACTCTGCCAAGTCTTTCTGCAGCATCGTAGAAGGAACATCCAAGTTTTCGTAGCCCTATTACACGACCCCGTTCAAACTCAGTGAGGTGTTGATAATGGCGCCTTTGTCGTCTTATAGGCATTCTTGATTGTCACCCACTCAACACGCCCAGTCTCAAAGGTGAGAAAGGCTCACGACCGTTACGTCGTGTATTTAAAGCAAAGCCGATCTGCATACTATCTGTGATACTGCTAGGGCCACTCTTATGCGACTGGCGCGAAATTTGATATCATCTTTCAGATGTAACACAACCCTAACAACTTTCGTTTATGACACTACCCCTTCTTGGTGTTCCGATTTTGTTTCCATTAGTCTGAATAAAGGGGTACGTTGCTAGCAAAAATCTTATATTCGTTTGTTCAAAATGTTGAACCTCCCAGAACTCTCTATTGATTCTTTTGAAATTTTGGCACAACGTTGTATTCCAATACAAGCGTGAAAGCAAACATAAACTTATCACATAAGAATGGAAGTATTCACTATCTGAAGAACTACCGCCCCATTAACTTACTTCTTACTTTCTGTTATATATAAAGTGTTCACTAAAGTCCTGATAAATCTCATTAAAATGATAGTGGAGACTGCACAGCCCATAGAACAATCTGGATTCCGCAGTGGTTTCAGTACAATTGACCATGTAAATGCACTGCGTAATTAGTCGAGGCAATGAGTATGAAATGCCACTATGTGTATCCTTCATTGACTTCGAAAAAGCCTTTGATTCTGTCAGTTACACTGCAGCCGTACTAGCACTGGCCGAGAAAGGAGTGGAAACAAAATACATAAACATATTGTGCAACATTTATGACACGTCTCTAGCATCTATCAACATAGTAAAAACCAAGTGCGAATTTCTCATTGGAAAAGGAGTAAAGCAGGGCGATAATGTATCCCCGAAGTTATTTATAGTAGTTCTCGAGATGGCTGTGTCCAAAATTATTTGGGACAACAGAGGAATAAGGATAAATGGTAAAAGGCTCACCAACCTGAGATTTGCTGACGGTGCAGTGGTCCTAGCTAAAGTAAGATGGGAAAGCAGTCCTCTATAAAAGACTTAACAGATCGTTGTCAGGAAGTTGGACTTAAAATAAATCACGCTAAAACTAAGGTTATGCGTAATAAGTGGGTAGCTGCAGGGCAAGTAACACTAAAGGGCAACATCCTAAACAATGTTGCAAAATACGTTTATCTGGGCAATTAATTGACAGAAAAGGAGAGTTGAAACCTGAAATTTTTCGTCGAGTTAAACTGGGTTGGAGGGCTTACGAAAGGAATGCAAAAGTTTTGAAATACAACATGCCAGTGTACTTAAAGAAGACAGTTTTTTTATCAGTGTGTCCTACCGGTTTTAACTTACGGGTGTGAAACTTGGACTTTAAATGAATTTGCCAAAGGAAACTTAGAATTGCTCTGAAAGCCATGGAAAGGTCAATATTAGATCTCACTGAGAAAGATAGAAAAGTGAAAACATACGAGCAGTAACGGGAGTAAAAGATATTACAGAACGGGTTAAGACTCTGAAATGGCAGTGGGTAGGACATATTGCATGAACGAAGAATGGAAGATGGACAAAATCAGTTTTAGGGTCAAGGCCCATAGAAAAACGAAGACCACCAGGGAAACCACCTGATCGCATTCGATGAAGAACTTTCGAATATATACGATTTTCACAGATCAGTATTCTGTCACATGCATTTGAAAACTACGTGTCCATACAGCTCACCTTCCTGATGGGTCAGATAAAATGGCTCTGAGCACTATGGGACTTAACATGTGAGGTCATCAGTCCACTAGAACTTAGAACTACTTAAACCTAACTAACCTAAGGACATCACACACATCCATGCCCGAGGCAGGATTCGAACCTGTTACCGTAGCAGTCGCGGGGTTCCGGACTGAAGTTGCCCGGAACCGCACGGCCACCGCGGCCGGCTCGATGGGTCAGATACAAATGAGTTATGACAAACTGAGAACACACTCTTTATTTATTTAGGAAATTACTTTCACTGACTAGTTGTACTGTTACATTAGACCTGCATAGAGATATTTTAGTTGGAAATGTTAGTATTGCTAAAACTGGGTAAAGGCTCATCTGCCAGTGTAGCACATGAGGTGGATTATGTCTAGAGTGAGAGAGAATTTCGGATGGTCAGATAAATAGGTAAATTTTTTATTGGTTGAAAATAAAAGCTAATAGGAGAGCCATCTACACAACTGATACAGAACGTACGAGTAAATGTAAAAGTTAGCAGCGTTTCTGATTTGATAACATCATCTACAGCATAAAATTAATTTTATGTAATTTAGCTCACATCGGGAGTCAGGTGGAATGCAAAATGCTCTTGTTGCGACTACTTTAACGTGTCTGTCCATTATAAAGAGATTTTATGTGCGTACAGTAATTATCAGTGGTGTACTTCTAGTTCCACAGTTGTACGTCCGAAATGTTGTTTACATTTTATGCGTGAAAAGGAAACAACTCAGATGAACACCCAGAAATATACCCTTAATAAACGACTCTGTTTATTGCTACTGCTGTTAAATAATAAGTGAAACCCAACTGAAACTAGGAAGCGTTTCTCAAACGTTTCTTGGATTTGCTCAAATTTACGAGCATTCGTATCTGGTGGTGGTGTTCGTCTCATATAAACTAACGTCTACACCTGAAGCGCAATCAAGGACAGATGAGAGAAGAAAGAGATTTTGTGAGGAACCACATTAAGTGGATGACGAGACAATTTCTCTTCACGTTTAAAGGAAATCACTTCTATGAAATCCCTGCGATGATTGATGACTCTGTCGCGACGCAACGTCAACAGAGAAAAGGCTGACAGTATATCTGGGGACACGACTTTACAGCACTGAATTCAGAACAAGTTTAACATTCACGTGTATAAAAGAAAGCAACAGATACCATTATTGCCAGGCGTAAATAACTTTTTGGAAGAAAGCATTGAACTAAAAATTAAGTTTTCTTTCTGAGACAAAATGTTGGAGCGAGGAAGGGTGAAACAGAAGTATTAAGTTTAGCCAGGATACATACTCGGGCAGCTCAACAGGGAAAAGCGTCGCCTGCGCAAGAAGCAGCTCTGGTTTTGGGTCAATGTTTTGCACACTCTTCAGCTTCACTGTGAATTCTATTACAGAAAAACGTTGCTGCGGAATGATAAAATCATTCTTGGAAGAGAATCGGATACTTCACGAAGTGTTGACAGCCTGTATCGCGAGTTATCCTAATTTCTACTTATTGTAACTACATAGCACATACAACGATGTGTTAAATTATAGTTACACAGACAATTACTATTTATGCAAATTGTTCACGTATTAATACAACTGATAAATGAAGTAGCACAAAATGGAAACTTACATTTCTATAGAACTAATGATACTCGTAATACTATACACAGTATTAAAACAGCACGACGGCCGCGAAATATAACTGACAGTAAAAATGTCCATCTGAATGTGATGAACACTAAAAAAACTTGATACATGCTAATGCTAAAATGATTACACAGGACATACCGTAACCGTTAATGAAGGGCGAAGTCAGACAACTGTGTAAAACCATTCTGGTTGTTTATACTTTCACGTGGATTGGTATGAGTCATAGGGTTAACCGGTAAGGATAAAAAATAAGTGTTTATACTTTTGATGGAAGAAAAGACATGGCAGATTTCAGCATTAGTTGAGTATAGTGCATGTTCACGTCAAAACACCGTTGTCTGGATACCCGAAGTCTGTAAAAGATGGTGACTGCTCACTTACTTGCTCCTCAGCAGAATGCCTTCTGATATGGGCTTTCTTGCTTCTTGTTAGAACTCGAGAAAGTTCACACAGCAAGTATCTCTGTAAGGTGTTAGTTAAATAGCGCACAACACTTAATACAGCACAACTAGCCACTCAGAACGAGTTCGCTCGTCGCGAATAAGTATCGCAATGTTGCCAGGAAACTGCTCGTGACGTATCGCGCGTTATTTTATTGTTGATAGCGTCACCTTGGGCATATTATAAAAACAACAATATCTTTGACTACACCACTCATTTTCATCGACCATACGTAGTAAGTTACCAGTTTACGACGATCGTGAGTCTTCAGAATATTAATAAAAGACTATCATCAATGCCATTATAATGCTGAACAACACGGTACTGAACATAAACTTTATTCTAAATTCTGGTACTTTCCTTTCTACAACAATGAAACTGTTCAGTTTTCAAGTTTATTGATTAGTGTAACGTTTAGCCGGAAGAAGCTACGTGTGTCAGGAATTAAAGGCAGGTGCCTGCAGAACTGAATAATTAATAAGAAGTACGCTTTTTCTAGGGTAATGTTGGAAGGGGTAGGTGGTGGAGGCGAACCCCTAAGTTTTATTGTCCGTAAAGTAACTTCCCTGTGATGTAGGATCATTAGCACATAAAATTTTGCTAAAAATTTATTTCGCCGACGTAAATGAGATTTATTTTGTTTGTACATGTTGGTAATTGCAACACAAACAATGCCAGTGTAGTCTGTGGTGGGAAAAGCGAGACATTTAACTGTTCCGAAGTCGTATACAACCTATCTCGACAACTGTTAGCCAGTGAGACAGGCGTGTAGAGCCAGCAGTAGGCAGAAGTTATGAGGGGCACACTGGACTACCGAAGACACCGGCAGATGTCTCCGATCTCAAGGCACAGTGATCTTAAGATGCTGTATCCATTGCAGTACACAACTGAAACAACAGCCACTATACTTTCAGTTAGTACAGAGTGAGATCGTGTCAAATTCACACTCATTATTTATCTATATATTACGAAAACAAGCGATAAGCTCACACAATGACTATAAATCAGTGTCTCTTTATGTCAAACAGGCATTCTGCATTCTGGCATTGTGTTTCAGTCGGTAAAAGCTATTCGTAGGAGGACGCCTATGCCTACACTGGTACACCCATGTACTGCAAAACCAGTCTGAAACACATGGCACGGGGTACTTCCCACTTTACCACGTAAGTCATTCTTGCCACTTCATTTATGTAAGGAGCGTGGGAAGAATGATTGCCTAAACCTCTCCATGCTCTCTGTGATTAATCTAATATTATCTTCGCATTCTCTACAAAGCTGCACATAGGGATTTGAAGGATATCTCGAGATCTTTCACTTAATGTTGGTTGATGAGACTTAACAAGTAGGCTTTTGTCCGATAATTGGTGTCTCTCTTCAAGGATCTGCCAGTTCATTTTTTTCAAATATGCTCTATCGCAAATTGAGCCAATCTCTGGCGAATATGCATTCAGTATCCTCAGATAGTAGTGCTTACTATGGGTTCCTCACATTTTAGCAGTATTCAAAAGATATACACACGAGTGTTGTGTTTGTAAGTTGTCTCTTTTCGTAGACGTCCTCTTTAATAGCCTTCGGAGCATGCTGCTTTACAAATACATAATTAGTTTCGTTTACGATTTGAGCCTTCCCTTTTTCGAACTTCGCGTAGTCTAATGCAACAGTCTCTAGTCTGTAATGATCAAGCGTTATTCGAAATGTTCTGGAGTATTTCTGTTCTCAAGTTTTTTTGCAAATTGGGCACAATTTAATTCTTTCGGAGGTGTTGTCCTAAATACATCGAAAGACTGGGGCGCTTCAGTGTTCTTGTGAATCACTTTTAATATTTCTCAGACCTGCGTAAGAAATCCAGTCTGGAAAAATGACTGGTTAATCGTTTAAGATCAAAAACTTGGTTGAAAAGTTTGCAAAGAAGTAGGAAATTTGGGTGTAGAAAGAAATAAAAGGCATGAGACCGAAATTGACCTACAAGAACTTAATGAAGTTGATGTGGGACGCATTGTACATTCTGGATACGCAGGTACTAACATCATTAATCACACTGCACAAAAGATGAAACGATTATTCAGACAAGACAAAAATATTATTAATTATTGATGAGAGCACAACAATTAACCAGTTATCAAAAAAAATGTTCAAATGGCTCTAAGCAGGCCTTAACATCTGTGGTCATCAGTCATCTAGACTTAGAACTACTTAAGACCAGCTAACCTAAGGACCACACACATCCATGCCCGAGGCAGGATTCGAACCTGCCACCGTAGCAGCAGTGCGGTTCCTGACTGGAGCGCCTAGAACCGCTCGGCCACAGTGGCCGGCTAACCAGTTATCATATTCAAGAATTTATTAGAGATGATGTAGTCTTTAAACTTGGTAAAATCAAATTTAATACAATAAATAACATTTCAGAAAGCCAGTTTTAACCTTAAATTAAGTGACGTGAAGTTTTGTACAGGACTAAAATACAGGACTCCTGCCCAGGAGCTATTGTCCCTTTTAACTAACCACGAAAGCTTTTAAATATGGTTTCATTCACAAGTAGCAAAGTATGTTCATATTTAAACTTGAAACGACATGACGTAAGATTTTGAGTTGTCGGTGATTTGAGCCCACAACCTAATCGATTGTTAACTAAGCGCAATCAAACGTTGCATATCGAAATTTTTCACCAGTGCCGACATGACTGAAACTGAAATGACAGGACGAAAAAGTTTTGCCTGACCGGTATTTTAATCCGTCACCTATCGCCGTTGTTTTGTAGCGATCAATAAACGATAAACGTCGGTTTATTGAAGCAGTAGCGAATGAGCATATGTTTGAACCAATTACGTTACAATAAGTTCTGTGCTGACTCTAAGTCGTACCTGTACTTGTCATCATTGTTGACTTTACACTAATGGACGGTAATTACTGAATACTTCTTCAGCAGCAACCGCGAGTGGCATGTTCGAACCTGAAATTATGTCAAACTTTAAAATTATAATTATTTTCATCACTAGTTTGATATGTGCTTGCTTCAGCTTGAAATGACACGGTGAAAATGTTTTTGCCGGACCAAGGATCTAACCAGACACGTGTCTTTTGAGGAGACCTTGAGGAGTTTGGAATCTCGGGGAAACAACGGAATGATGGAACTGTTTCGTCCAAAAGCGATTCAGATCCCGTGAATGGGAGGTCTGAGTTCGAATCCTAATCCAGCATCAATATTTTTAACATCTCAAGTTAAAATACAATAATAAATAACTGCCCTGTAACCTTACATAATCAGAAAAAACTCTCTTTTATTTTGTTAGTAACTTCTTCAGCTCAACCCCCGGTCAGTCGTAAGGTTTTCGATGCTATTCACTTTTTCGTTTAACAGTTCCTTTATCCCCTTACTGCCTGCTGTTGTCCATTGTTGCAGCACACTTTTTGCTCTGCAGATTCATTCCGTCCACATTCCCTGAGCTTTAATCGACACATTCGCCCTTTGATGTAGTTGAACTGCAAATGTTTTCATTCAACGAGGGAGGTTTGAAATTTGGTGGTGTCCTACATGCCGTAATTCAAGCCAACAGAAATGAGAGGGTGGACAGGTACCTAAACATTTTATCAGTCAGTCTCCGATCACTCCCATCCAACTTAGCTAATTAGACATGGTACCTATATGTCCACTACATAAAAAATCATTGATGTATGAGACCCAATGTATAACATCTCTCCAAGCAGGGGGTAGTGTGCGAACTCAAGCGATAATACAGTATCTTGCATCTGTTGATACAAGAACGTTGTTCTATAGTACGAATTGCTCCCCATAATGCGTCCATCGTCGATGTATTTTCTTGCCAGCATCTGATACGCCTTTCGATAAGAAAGACGACGAAGAAGAAAGCATGACGTGTTGCACTGTTGATTTGGTAAGCAATACATGTCCAACAGCTTGATTAGTTTGTCGTACTTCTTTTCCTAATCTTCCTGGAATGACATCAAAGAAAATTCATTTCTGGACGAAACTATGCTTCAGCCCGTATTGCCGAAATAGTTACCTCCAAACTAGTAGGTTTCTAGAGACGTGGTATTGAAGAACGATCCGAGTTTGGTCAAAGTATGGAGGACTACAATGTTGACAATAATTTTTTTTAATGGTGACTCCATGAGGAGCTGAACGCTCCACGACCACCACACCATTATTAATAACAAAAAAGAGGGTCATCAGTGGTCGTTGAAGAAGAAATATTTATTTCTGTTGCAAACTGATTTAGATCACTGTAAGACCACCTTCAGTGCTAGTATTAAACCCCTTTCACTTACAAAAATATGGAATAAAATTGCAACATCTACATATGTATCAATGAAGAGTACTTGCCAGATCGAAGGTACAAATGCAACAAAATTTTTCTCATAAGTCTTTCTGTTATATTTAATAAGCCAACGAGAAACTCTGCAAAAATATGTATTATTCTAATAGAAATCAATTACAGCTTAGCATTATGAACTTACGAAAAAATTCTACTGAGTGAAACAAGACGTATCTGCCCAAAAATTCGTGAATTAATGAAATAAAAAATAAATATCAAAAAATAAATATTGATATGGCCTAGTCTACGTGAACTTCTGTTATGTCCGAGAAGCATTTCGATACGTCCACGAAAGTACATTAATCTGGCATTGAGAGAGCAACAGTGCACGGTACTAACGTGTTCCAATTAGCAGCGCGCGGAAATATGATTTTTCTGGCTGTCATATATCGAGTTGCATTGATCACAGAAATGAGAAGTTAGGTATTTTCGATAGACCATGGCCTAGCGACCTTTTGTTCACCTGTCGGATGAAGGGATATATTGTAGCTATCCTGCAGGGTCAATATTTAAATACCGCACACTTCCTCCAGTCCAGGCATATTGAACAAATCGTTTGGTTCTTTTTTACATTAGGTGTGGTTTAGAGTTGACCTTCTGTTCATGGGCGGTTCCTGAGAAAATTCAGAAAAGCCATTTTCGGGGACTGTCACTTCCTTTTTCCTGATATTATTATCCGTTACCAATATCCAGAGGTTCAACGTTACCGTTCTCATTCAGTTAGAATATGCACTTAATATCCAGTCTGGGGCGTTAATGTAGCTTTAACTGACGTAGTGAACACAAGGCGAGGGTTATGGGACCATCGCAAGGGTTATGAGTTGACCAAATTAGGTTCTTAATCGGGATTTCTTCACCAGTAAAACTTTATGATTCAAAACGGTTCCGGATATCCGGAAACTCTTCTTCCAGACAATGAATTGACCCCATTACATAATTGTAAAACATAAAAACTAAGTAGTAGATAGAATGGCAATACTTTAATCGTGGGATGCTCGAGACGGCCCATAGACAAATTTTGAAGAATTATCTGCTTTCCTTGATGGTCTCCCAGCATTGATAATGTTGCAGCGTTTCAATACCAATGAGGTATGGACCACTGACGACACTGCATCAGATTTTCTTATTGCGTCGATGAGCAGATGGAGATTCTATAACCTTCTTCAACCTGTACAATTAGATCACAAGTCTAGAGGAAGGAAATTGATAATCTGGCATCAGTTAGAGACATATTCGTTGAATTTGTGAACGCCTGAATGAAGAATTATAGTTTAGTAACAGTGGCAAGAACAAACGAGATACTGGAGGCAATCCGTGGACATTGCAAAATCAAGCAATACATTTCAAAGAAGCCGGAAAAATAAAGTATAAAAATATTTCCACTCTTTGATGCTACAACTGTTTACCCCCTTAATGTGTAAGTATATGTAGGCAAAGAGTTTGCCGATTCATATCAGGTACCTAGAAATGCAAGGTATGTGGTGTTTCGACTATTTGAGGTCATTTACAACACAGACGAAAAGGCGACAATAAACAACTATATTTCATTTGTACCAGTCACTAACGACCTGTACACAACTCATAGACTGACAGTAGCAAGTACTCTGCGGAGGAAGAAGAGAGAAATAATTGCTATCAATAAAGCGAAAGCCAGTACAGAGCAGCATTTTCGAGTTTGGAGAGAAATCAGGTAGTAATTGTTTTATTTTCTCGCATGTTAAAAGCAATAAACAGGAAAATAATATATTAATAGTATCTATTATAGTCGGTGAACATAGTATAGATCCTGACAGTTGCGAAGCGAACGAACCTGAAGTAATTACACTCTACAGCGTCACAAAATAAGGTGTAGATGTTGTCGATCATCTGAAATCAGAGCACTTGTTTCAAGAATAAGCAGCCGCTTGCCTCTCACACTTTTTTTCAGCTAGCTCAATCTCAGAAACATGCTTAAATAATATACGAAATGAAGACTAATTACTTAGCGGGTCATACTTTACAGAACTACGATGCTTCCAGAACCACATACGATCAAACACATATCAGTTCCTAACACAGCACTTCACTCGAACGGGGAATAAGAGGTGTCGAAGGTGTTCGTAACCTACATACAACAAAAAGAGAAAGTGAAAAATGAGACAAATCAAGATGCCACTGCTGTCCTGAAAACACCGCTGCCATACTTGTTTCAGTCATATTTGTAAAGAAAATACAGCAATGAGTGTTCTTAATCGTCATACGTGTACGTCACAAGAACGATAATCTGACTCATATTAGTAAAATGGAAGTGAAGTTAACATAGTTGTTCGCTTACTATAGTTATTTCGAAGTACCGTTAGAAGTTGTGAATTTAGGGATAGATTATGTGTAACCAAAGCATCTTCAAATGTTTTTTGGCTGAGAATATATACATTGCCTCACCTAACTCTGCCACCTCAAATATCTATGGTACAACAATAGATATTCAAAAAGGGTTTTCACCAGCATGAACGTACGGCAGGGGCTTACGAACCAAATACTATGCGAAATTTTAAAACGTAAGCAAGTACTATTTTCAACCTAAACCTGTGTATTTTTAAATGGACAGCCCTATTATTTCGTATGCAATCAATAGCATGAAAAATCACAATAATAATGGGGTTTGTTGCATCTCAATACGTCAGTTACATCCCGAGAAATTGCGAAGCGCAGTTGACGCTTGAAATAAATGAAGCGCACAGCTAGCGCACGTCCTGAGACTCAAGCGTGCACCTCACGCTGCCTGTGTCAGGGGCTCACACAATGGCAAGGTATGCACAACCCACAAAAATAAACAAATAACACGTCCAATGCAAAGTTACGTTCTTCAATTTGTAAATGTATGTTTATTCTAGCAAAATGACAACTAGAACTACAATTGGAGATAACACACATGAATTCAATTTGCTAAACACGTTTACTAGTGCCCTGTCGCCCACAGAAACTGTATTGTTGTTTATTACATCCAGCATAGAAAATACACCAACATCTTGACCAATGAAACTGTGTCAGGTCAACATATATTCGAAGCGCCATCCGTTTGCATCAATACACATTTGCAGACGGGTAACGAGAGAGTGTTGCACAGGTTGTAGAGTTTCTACATATGTTGCCGCACTACCCGCAGTAATACGATGTTGCATATCCCCTACTGTCGTTGGGGGTTCTTGATACACTCTGTCTCTCACTGCGTCCCAGAATCCACCCCCGGGAGCTGAGTGGTCAGTGCGAATGAATGCCAAACCTAAGGTCCCTGGTTTGATGTCCGGCTGAGTCGGAGATTTTCTCCGCTCAGAGACTGGGTGTTGTGTTGTTCTAATCGTCATCATTTCAACCCCATCGACACGCAAGTCGCAGAAGTAGCGTCATACGGAAAGACTTGCACCCGCCGAACGGTCTACCGTACGGGAGGCTCTAGTCACAAGACAGTTTATTGCGTCCCAAAGAGAGAAGTCTAATGGCGCCAAGTCGGGGGACCGTGCTGGCCATCGCACAGTACCTCCCCACCCCATCCACCTATGTGGAAAAGTCGCATCCAGAACGTCTCTGGTAACTTTTGCATTGTGTGAAGGACATCCATCATGTTGGAGCCACACTGATAGACGAATTTCCAATCCCAGATCCTCCATTAGGAGCGCTAAATGTGTGTTGAAGAAATGATGGATATCGCTGTCCATTCAACGTTCCCCGGTAAAAATAGGGACCTACAATACAGTAAGCAACGATACCGCAACAAACATTGACACTCCCCTGTCGTTGATGAGCAACTTAGCGAATCCAGTGGGGATTTTGCACTGACCAGTAGTGCATGTTCCGCAGATTCACATTACCGTGATTTGTAAATGAAGCCTCGTCCGTAAACAATGTATTCCTTAGGAATACTGGATTGCCTTGCAGCTCCTGAAGTGCAAAACGACATAATGCAATGCGTGATTCAAAGTCATTCCCTTACAGTTCTGGGTGAGGTAGATATGCAACGGATGAAACCGATGCCGATGTAAGATTCTGCGCAAACTACTGTGGGTTATTCCTACACCTCGAGCAATTTCTCGTACACCCACCTGAGGATTGTGCGCTACAGCAGCCAGAACAGCAATTTCGTTTCCATTGCCACTGGCTGCTGTTGTACGTCAACGTTTTGTGGGAACCCAGCTGCCTGTCTCCGTGAGGGTCTTGCTGATGTTGCCAATGGTTCGACGTGATTGACACTGCTGATCTGGGTAGCCTTCAGCATACAGTGTTCCAGATGCGGTTGCATTTCTGTGACATTCGAAATAAATTAAAATAATATCTCGTTTTTCTTCATTACTGAAGGCCTAGATATAGACTAGATGACGGCAATGTAACAAGAGAGAAGGTTTTAATGTGTCAACGTATGTGAATTTGTTACAGTATGAGAGCAGTTCAGCAGACCACATTAGGAGACGCTCGTACACTGATCAGCAGACCAGATTAGGAGACACTCGTACAGTGAAGGTAGAGCGTGCAATGGTGATATTAGTATGTTTATGGAAGGGTACAAGCACCAGTGCACGCAAAGCCTGCTCTAAGCACAGTACTACGTGTGATGCATTACGTCAGAAAGTGCGACGCAATTTCTATCATTTACAGGCTACGTATTTCAGAACTTATGAGGTTTAGAAACGTCAAACCAGGAGTGTTATCACTAATTGTACTTCTAGTTGTCATTTCGCAACAATAGACATTATGCACAGGACATCCATAATCCTGATACCACAATGTTGTTGTTGTTGTGGTCTTCAATCCCGAGACTGGTTTTATGCAGTTCTCCATGCTTATCTATCCTGTGGAAGCTCCTTCATCACCCAGTACCTACTGCAACCTACATCCTTCTGAATCTGCTTAGTGTATTCATCTCTTGGTCTCCCTCTACGATTTTTACCCTCCATGCTGCCCTCCAATGCTAAATTTGTGATACCTTGATCCCTCAGGACATGTCCTACCAACCGATCCCTTCTTCTAGTCAAGTTGTGCCACAAACTTCTCTTCTCCCCGATCCTATTCAATACCTCCTCATTAGTTACGTGATCTACCCACCTAATCTTCAACATTCTTCTGTAGCACCACATTTCGAAAGCTGCTATTCTCTTTTTGTCCAAACTAGCTATTGTCCATGTTTCACTTCCATACATGGCTACACTCCATACAAATACTTTCAGAAATGACTTCTTGACGCTTAAATCTATACTCGATGTTAACAAATTTTTCTTCTTCAGAAACGCTTTCCTTGCCGTTGCCAGTCTACATTTTATATCCTCTCTACTTCGGCCATCTTCAGTTATTTTGCTCCCCAAATAGAATAACTCCTTTACTACTTTAAGTGTCTCATTTCCTAACCGAATACCCTCAGCATCACCAGACTACTTTCCATTATCCTCGTTTTGCTTTTGTTGATATTCATCTTACATCTTCCTTTCAAGTCAGTGTCCATTCCGTTCAAATGCTCTTACAATCCCTTTGCTGTCTCTGACAGAATTACAATGTCATCTGCGAACCTCAAAGTTTTTATTTCTTCTTCCTGGATTTTAATACCTACTCCAAACTTTTCTTTTGTTTCCTCTAATGCTTGCTCAATATACAGATTAAATGACATTGGGAAAAGGCTACAACACTGTCTCACTCCCTTCCCAACCACTGCTTCCGTTTCATGCCCCTCGACTCTTATAACTGCCATCTGGTTTCTGTACAAATTGTAAATAGCCTTTCGCTCCCTGTATTTTACCCCTGCCACCTTTAGAATTTGAAAGGGAGTATTCCAGTCAACATTGTCAAAAGCTTTCTCTAAGTCTACACATGCTAGAAACGTAGGTTTGCCTTTCCTTAATCTCTCTTCTAAGATACGTCGTAAGGCCAGTATTGGCTCACGTGTTCCAACATTTCTACGGAATCCAAACTGATCTTCCCGAGGTTGGTTTCTACCAGTTTTTCCATTCGTCTGTAAATAATTCGCGTTAGTATTTTGCAGCTGTGGCTTATTATACTGATAGCTAGGTAATTTTCACATCTGTCAACACCTGCTCTCTTTGGCATTGGAATTATTATATTCTTCTTGAAGTCTGAGGGTATTTCTCCTGTCTCATACATCTTGCTCACCAGATGGTAGAGTTTTGTCAGGACTGGCTCTCCCTAGACCGTCAGTAGTTCTAATGGAATGTTGTCTACTCCCGGGGCCTTATTTCGACTCAGGTCTTTCAGTGCTCTGTCAAACTCTTCACGCAGTATCGTATCACCCATTTCATCTTCACCTACATCCTCTTCCATTTCCATAATATTGTCCTCAAGTACATCGCCCTTGTATAGACCCTCTATATACTCCTTCCACCTTTCTGCTTTCCCCTCTTTGCTTAGAACTGGGTTTCCATCTGAGCTCTTGATATTCATACAAGTGGCTCTCTTTTCTCCAAAGGTCTCTTTAATTTTCCTGTAGGCTGTATCTATCTTACTCCTAGTGAGATAAGCCTCTACATCCTTACATTTATCCTCTAGCCATGCCTGCGTATCCATTTTGCACTTCCTGTTGATCTCATTTTTGAGACGTTTGTATTCCTTTTTGCCTGCTTCACTTACTGCATTTTTGTATTTTCTCCTTTCATCAATTAAATTCAGTATCTCTTCGGTTACCCAAGGATTTCTACCAGCCCTCATCTTTTTAACTATTTGATCCTCTGCTGCCTTCACTACTTCATCCCTCAGAGCTACCCATTCTTCTTCTAATGTATTTCTTTCCCCCATTCCTGTAAGTGTTCCCTTATGCTGTCCCTGAAACTCTGTACAACGTCTGGTTTAATCAGTTCATCCAGGTCTCATCTCCTTAAATTCCCAACTTCTTGCAATTTCTTCAGTTTTAATCTACAGTTCATAACCAATAGATTGTGGTCAGAGTCCACATCTGCCCATGGAAATGCCCTACAATTTAAAACCTGGTTCCTAAATCTCTGTTTTACCATTATATAATCTATCTGATACCTTTTAGTATCTCCAGGACTCTTCCATGCATACAACCTTCTTTTATGATTCTTGAACCAAGTGTTAGCTATGATTAAGTTATGCTATGTGCAAAATTCTACCAGACGGCTTCCTCTTTCATTTCTTAGCTCTAATCCATATTCACCTACTATGTTTCCCTATCTCCCTTTTCCTACTACCGAATTCCAATCACCCATAACTATGAAATTTTCGTCTCCCTTCACTACCTGAATAATTTCTTTTAACTCATCACACATTTCTTCAATTTCTTCGTCATCTGCAGAGCTAGTTGGCATATAAACTTATACTACTGTAGTAGGCATGGGCTTCGTGTCTATCTTGGCCACTATAATACGTTCACTATGCTGTTTGTAGTAGCTTACCCGCACTCCTATTTTTTTTATTCATTATTAATTCTACTCCTGCATTACGCCTAGTTGATTTTGTATTTATAAGCCTGTATTCATCTAACCAGAAGTCTTGTTCCTCCTGCCACCGAACTTCACTAATTCCCACAATATCTAACTTTAACCTATCCATTTCCCTTTTTAAATTTTCTAACCTACCTGCCCGATTAAGGGATCTGTCATTCCGCGCTCCGATCCATAGAATGCCAGTTTTCTTTCTCCTGATAACGACGTCCTCTTGAGTAGTCCCCGCCCGGAGATCCGAATGGGGGACTATTTTACCTCCGAAATATTTTACCCAAGAGGACGCCATCATCATTTAACCATACAGTAAAGCTGCAAGCTCTCGGGAAAAATTACGGCTCTAGTTTCTCCTTGCTTTCAGCCATTCGCAGTACCACAACAGCAAAGCTGTTTTGGTTAATGTTACAAGGCCAGATCAGTCAATCATCCAGACTGTTTCCCCTGCAACTACTGAAAAGGGTGCTGCCCAACTTCAGGAACCACACGTTTGTCTAGCCTCTCAACAGATACCCCTCCGTTGTGGTTGCACCTACGGTATGGCTATCTGTATCGTCGAGGCACGCAAGCCTCCCCACCAACGCCAAGGTCCATGGTTCATGGGGGGGTGGAACAGTTTAGGTAAGGTACAGCTCAAGATAGGGCTAAACCATCCCCCTTTAGGAGTGTCATCAATGAAATACGGGCCGATGTTGTGTTGTCATACAATACCATACCATACATCAACACTCCACTGACGTAGTACACCAATCACATCGCGATTACCGGCAACGTGAGGTGCACCCTTGAGTCTCAGGACGTGCGCTTCATTTATTTCAAGTGTCAACTTCGCTTCGCAATTTCTCAGGATGTAATTGTCGTATTGCGATGCAACCAAAGATATTATTTTAGTGATTTTTCATGCTATTGATTGCATACGAAATAATACGAGGTATATATACTCCTGGAAATAGAAAAAAGAACACATTGACACTGGTGTGTCAGACCCACCATACTTGCTCCGGACACTGCGAGAGGGCTGTACAAGCAATGATCACACGCACGGCACAGTGGACACACCAGGAACCGCGGTGTTGGCCGTCGAATGGCGCTAGCTGCGCAGCATTTGTGCAGCGCCGCCGTCGGTGTCAGCCAGTTTGCCGTGGCATACGGAGCTCCATCGCAGTCTTTAACACTGGTAGCATGCCGCGACAGCGTGGACGTGAACCGTATGTGCAGTTGACGGACTTTGAGCGAGGGCGTATAGTGGGCATGCGGGAGGCCGGGTGGACGTACCGCCGAATTGCTCAACACGTGGGGCGTGAGGTCTCCACAGTACATCGATGTTGTCGCCAGTGGTCGGCGGAAGGTGCACGTGCCCGTCGACCTGGGACCGGACCGCAGCGACGCACGGATGCACGCCAAGACCGTAGGATCCTACGCAGTGCCGTAGGGGACCGCACCGCCACTTCCCAGCAAATTAGGGACACTGTTGCTCCTGGGGTATCGGCGAGGACCATTCGCAACCGTCTCTATGAAGCTGGGCTACGGTCCCGCACACCGTTAGGCCGTCTTCCGCTCACGCCCCAACATCGTGCAGCCCGCCTCCAGTGGTGTCGCGACAGGCGTGAATGGAGGGACGAATGGAGACGTGTCGTCTTCAGCGATGAGATTCGCTTCTGCCTTGGTGCCAATGCTGGTGGTATGCGTGTTTGGCGCCGTGCAGGTGAGCGCCACAATCAGGACTGCATATGACCGAGGCACACAGGGCCAACACCCGGCATCATGGTGTGGGGAGCGATCTCCTACACTGGCCGTACACCTCTGGTGATCGTCGAGGGGACACTGAATAGTGCACAGTACATCCAAACCGTCATCGAACCCATCGTTCTACCATTCCTAGACCGGCAAGGGAACTTGCTGTTCCAACAGGACAATGCACGTCCGCATGTATCCCGTGCCACCCAACGTGCTCTAGAAGTTGTAAGTCAACTACCCTGGCCAGCAAGATCTCCGGATCTGTCCCCCATTGAGCATGTTTGGGACTGGATGAAGCGTCGTCTCACGCGGTCTGCACGTCCAGCACGAACGCTGGTCCAATTGAGGCGCCAGGTGGAAATGGCATGGCAAGCCGTTGCACAGGACTACATCCAGCATCTCTACGATCGTCTCCATGGGAGAATAGCAGGCCGCATTGCTGCGAAAGGTGGATATACACTGTACTAGTGCCGACATTGTGCATGCTCTGTTGCCTGTGTCTATGTGCCTGTGGTTCTGTCAGTGTGATCATGTGATGTATCTGACCCCAGGAATGTGTCAATAAAGTTTCCCCTTCCTGGGACAATGAATTCACGGTGTTCTTATTTCAATTTCCAGGAGTGTATAATCATTATCATTGTCATTGTCATTGTCATATTTGAATATTTGACCTATTTTCCGTTACATAGGCCCTTATTACTAATAGATGTGACCAAATGTACTTACAGTTTTGACTTGCTTTAATGGGAGAAATGTTTGGCACATAATCTATTATTTGAAGCAAATTACTGCGACAGTGAGTCTAAGGTATATATATATATATATATATATATATATATATATATATATATATATATATATATATATATATGTGTGTGTGTGTGTGTGTGTGTGTGTGTGTGTGTGTGTGTGTGTGAAGATGGTACCTGTTCTTTCGGAGATGATCGAAAGGACAGATGCCATCTTCATATATACAGAGTGCCTTTGCTTACAGCACGGCATAGCCTACAGCGCCTCTCCTGCGCTCGTGATCGTATCGGTTCTACTCTAGACTGCAGGAAGATCGTGGCTTGCAAGATAAGTCCCGATTTCAGTTGGTAAGAGCTGATGGTAGGGTTTGAGTGTATATATAAGGCTCACAGGCCGCTTGACAATCTTCTCCTGTGCAGATGCACAAACAGTGCCCGAACTCTTACGTGAATCGTCAAAAAGCCGCGAGTAATGAGTACAACGGGCAGGGGCACTATGAATATACTGTGGGACAATAAATTGGGAATGTGGGTCTCACGGGAGGCGTGCCAGAGGTAATTCCCTGCAGTCGCACTATCCTCTGTGTCCTCGGTGGCTCAGATGGATAGATGATTCGACCGTACACACTTTCTGCACAGTTCATAATTTGGTAAGTCGTTCATTTTCATTCCAACTGACGTGGTTTACGGTCTAACTATTCAACGGAACACACTGTAGATCGGTCCACCGTTTCTCCTTGTTTTCTTATTTTTTTAAAAAAAATAGAGCGTCTGCCATGTAAGCAAGAGATATCGAGTTCGAGTGCCGTCGGGACACACATTTTCATCTGTGCCCGTTGGTTTATATCAACGCTTGTATGCAGCGAGGGAAATTCATTTCATTGTAAGGGCACTCTGGTCTGTCGTCTGCTGCCATGGCACATTAACGCCAAATGTCCCTGCAGTAGTCTAACAGATACGTTCGTCGCACGTACCACACTGATTTCTGCTGTTACTTCGTGCAGTACTGCTTGTGTGTCAGGAATTACAGCTCTACGCAAGCGCCATTGCTCTCGGCCGTTACGTGAACGGCTACGGCCATGTGTTGTCCTTACTGAGAGGTAATGTCTGAAATTGGGTATTTTTGGCGCAGCCTTGACGCTATGGATCTCGGAATATAGAATTCCCAAACGATCCCATTCATCAGAATATATATATATATGTTGTTGTGGTCTTCAGTCCTGAGACTGGTTTGATGCAGCTCTCCATGCTACTCTATCTTGTGCAAGCTTCTTCATCTCCCAGTAACTATCGCAACCTACATCCTTCTGAATCTGCTTAGTGTATTCATCTCTTGGTCTCCCTCTACGATTTTTACCCTCCACGCTGCCCTCCAACACTAAACTGGTGATCCCTTGATGCCTCAGAACATGTTCTACCAACCGATCCCTTCTTCTGGTCAAGTTGTGCCACAAACTTCTCTCTCCCCAATCCTGTTCAATACTTCCTCACTAGTTATGTGATCTACCCATCTAATCTTCAACATTCTTCTGTAGCACCACATTTCGAAAGCTTCTTCTCTAAACTATTTATCGTCCATGTTTTATATATATATATATATATATATATATATATATATATATATATATATATATATATATGATGGCGATGGCGGGTGTAAAATTGGAACATGGCGATGATGAGAAACTTCAAACGTGAAATATGGCTGAGTTAGCCCAGTTTTAATTTTGTACTATAACAATACAATTTTATCCTTGCAGATCAAAAAAATGGTTCAAATGGATCTGAGCACTATGGGACTTAACATCTGAGTAATCAGTCCCCTAGAACTTACAACTACTTAAACCTTACTAACCTAAGGATATCGCAGATATCCATGCCCGTAGCGGTTGCGCGGTTCCAGACTGTAGCGCCACAATGGCCGGCCCTTGCAGAGCAAATTAAGTAATTACAGTACTTCCTCTCCTTTCCCCCTCATCATCTCCTTCCTCGAAACAACAGTAAAGCCTCTGTCTGTACTCAAACGTATCTGAATGATCAGAATTTTAGCCTCATAATCAAAAATATTTATTCAAAAGGTTACAAAAATAGTGTATTTTGTATTATTTCCACATCTAAAATACCAGACGTGATGAAAAGTTTCCATTCGAAGGGTCTGCAGTCCAGAATCGATTTGCTAATCACGCGATATTGTCATGAACATTGAGGCAACCATCCCACTGACGCAGCAGACTGAAGATACCTTTTTGGTAAAACACCATATCCCGCTACATGAAGAAATCCGTAACTGCTTTTCGACAGAAATCGTAGATCCTTCATAGTCTTTTTTAACGGACCAAAGGCGTGATAATCGCATGGACCGACACCAGGGCTATGTGCTGGGCGCTGGAGTGACTCCTACTTGAGTTGTCGTAGCTTTCGCATTACATTTGTGATATGGGGACGTCCATTATTATGAAGCAGTTTTTCCGGTTGTTTCGCCTTAGTGCCTCATACATATTTTCCTTTTTTCGATGGATGTTAACCGATGTTTGTCCTACGTCCGCCAGCACATAACGGGAGCACGCTCCTGACTTAACACGACCACCTGTGATCACCGCTGTTTGACGCAAGAGTCTCAAGGGACTCATCCTGAAGGCAACACCACTGGCGACGAGAAAAGGCTGAAGGGCGCCGGACACCTATCACAATACCGACAACTGCTGTTGGAGAACCGATGAATCTTTTATCATGTGTTGCCCCATCTCTGATTGTCAATAGTCCAGATGCCTACCTGCTGCTGCCATAGACTGTAAACAGGTCCTTCATCCGACAACGCTGCCACCACTGATGATGTTTACAAAAGGGTTTACAAAAGGGGTAACCCTTCTCTCCCACCAACTCACCCGCTACGCCTGCTACATCCAATCTGGTACACACCTCTTGAGTGTAGTGCTGTCTTTGTTTGCCTGTCTAATGTTACAGTTAATTTTTGGATCCCTACAGACCCTTGAGAAGGAAGAATTAGAAGACTTAAAGTATGTTTATGTTTTTTAATTTTTATTTTCGTGTGCCTTGCTGTATGCATTTTATTAGGTTAAAGGAAATCTTTTACCTATGCAGGTGATTCATGTGAAATGGTTTCCGACGTTATTACGGCCACACGATGGGAATTAACAGACTTTGAATGCATGGGAAAATCCATTTCGGAAATAGTAAGGGAATTCAGTATTCCGCGCTCCATAGTGTCAAGAGTTTGGTGAGAGCACAAAATTTCAGGCATTACCTCTCACCACTGACGACACAGTGGATGTCGGCCATCATTTAACAACCTAGAGCACCGGCGTTTGTGTAGAAGTGTCACTGCAAACAGACTAGCAACACTTCCTGAAATAATAGGAGAAGTCAATGTCGCATGTACGACGAAAATATCCTTTAGGACAGTGCGGCGAAATTTGGCGTTAATGGGCTACGGCAGTGGACGACCGACGCGAGTGCCTTGCTAACTGTTGTGTACGACTTCATACACATCGGTAAGGAGAGGTGGGTTACAGAGCCGTGCAGCAATGGTCTTCATAGAAAAAACTGGACAGTAGCACAAATGACTAGCGAGCAAGTTAACACAACAAACAGAAGATTTACCTAGCTTGTATTTCTGCAAGTATACGAAGAATCGTTACAAATAATGGAGCAAGAAATAAGTCCAGTTCATACAGTAACGACAAGGACGATCATCTCTGCAGTGCCTCACGAACGATGGTACTGGAGCTGCGACTAGGTGGCGTCTGCATAGTGTTACGACTTGTGCACCACTTGTTAGCAGCAGACACAGTGGCTGCACCAAAGACTGAGAAGGAGTGGAGTTTTACAATTATTTATTTAATTTCCTTTACAATTTCTCCCTCGTCGTCGCTGCCCAGCCCTGCGGCTCCCTCCTCCTGGCTGCTGCTGTGTGGATTCTCCGACAATGGGCGCAACACGCGCCGCTGATCACACTCGGGAACCCCAGGCCACCAGTGCTCCGCTGAAGCCAGGCTGCCCAGTGTTTGAGATGAACTCGTCGCCACTCGGCGCCCCAGAACGGACACACAGACGGAGCCGCGTCGCCGTGAGATCAGCTGCCGTCGCCTGCTGCACTAGCGGCTGGGAAGCTGTCAGCCGCGATGTCCCGTCATGGACGGACCACGCGCCATGGGGACAGGTTGCCGTGAAGTCCGGGCGTCAGTCCTTGGCGGCGCCTGTGACCAAGACCGCGCTGCGGCCGGTCCTGCTGGAAGATCTCGTTGTAGTTAGTCAGCCATGGTGCCGACCGGACTCGGGCCGACCTCCAGAGCTGAAGTTGATATCTGGCGGAGAACGGATGACTCGTGCGAGCTGGAACAGACTTCCGGAACCGTCACCTACGAAGATTGAACATTCGGACATGGACCTTCTGTCTGTTGCTGCCTGCGCTCCACTATTTATATCCGGCAGGAGGACGTTTTTTACTCTCAGTGGTAGCTTTTTGTTATTACTCCCGCCATATATTGCAGCATAACTTAGCGTGCTGGCCTCACTTCCCCTTACTCAGCACTCTCCAGGCTTCACTCGGCACTCGGTCTGTGTGCGTCCTTGCATCAGACTGCTGGAAGACTGCTGCTGTCAGCGAGGCTATCTGTGCTTGCCTACTTCGCAACACCTCGGTCGGCAGCGTGCCTCTGTTTTGCCATTCACCACTGCATGAAGCAACGCTTAGTACATGTGGCCGCAACAATAGCAACACATAGCGAAGAGGCTCCCTGGGCGAGTGGCTCTGTGGATGCCGCTGGCCACCTTTTATTATACCAGCAGAGGGCACTCGTAGTCCAGAGCTGTTGCAGGAATGGCTCAGCAGACATGCTCCACTGAGTCCACTAGATCCCGTACGACCGCTATAAGCGTCTGACAGAAACTTGCAATTCCGTTCCCAACTTCGATGCACGTAGGGGGTATCGATATATGATAGCACAGTAACAGCACGACATCGCTTGCAATGTCTCACCTGCCCTCGTGACCATTTCAGTTGGACTGTATACGACTGAAAAACCGTAGTCCCTACTTCAGTTGGTAAGAGCTGTGTTGCATACCAAACAAAGCCATGAGTCCAAGCTGTCAAAAAGGCACTGCGCAAGCTGATGGTAGTTACACAATGGCGCGGGCTCTGTTTACATGGAGTGGACTGGGTCCTCTGCATGTTCGACTATTTGGAGACCATTTGCAGCCATTCATTGATGTCATGTTCCCAAACAATATTGGAATTTTTATGGATGATAGTGCGCCATGTTACCAGGCCACAATTGTTCAGGATTGGTTTGAAGAACTTTCTTGACAATCCGAGCAAATGGTTTATCCCCTCAAATCGCACGACATGAGTCCCATCGAACATTTACGGCATATGATCAAGTGGTCAGTTCGTGTAAAAATCCCTGCATTGAAAGCACATTTGCAATTACGGATAACTATACAAACAGCGTCGCTTTGCTGCACTACACCAGGCAAATTGAGGTCCCACACGTTATCAGGAAGTATCTCATGACTTTTGTCACCTCAGTGTAAGCAAGGAGAACTTCTCCTATGTCATTCTCATCGAACACGATCAAAGACGGAAGTGGAAGAAGACAGAGCTGAAACATAGCCAAAGGTGATGGTACAAAAGGCAGAGATGGCAGCTCGATAACTCGAAAATATATCCTTTGACACCAATATAAAAATATCGTTTATCGAATGCAAACAATAACAATAACAAGGCCGAACAACAGAAAGAATTGTCAACTCAGATGTTAAAGTTGTGAGGTCAACGAGAAGCGGCGAATGTCAACAACTATTTCGTGTTGTATCGACAACATGTCGGGTACACAAATTTCCTTATGCTATTGATTGTAAGAAGATTGTTATTTAAGTGCAATGAAATCATTCAGTGTGACGATATGTGTTTCTTGAGTTTAATGAACTATAATATACGTTTATGCAGTTTCATCTGCATTGCGGTCATGAATGTTGCTTACCTATAGGTAACGGAAGTTACACAGCAAGAAACAAGGTTCATGTGTTCAGATTTCTTATAGATGATGTAATGAGACGGAAATGGCTCCATTCAGTTTGAATGCCGGATTTCGCAGTTACCAGTTATTTAGTGGTAAGTCCGGTTTTGTAATTTTGTAATGCATGGTAATGCATGGTTCAAACTATAGATTAAAACTGAAGAAACTGCAAAAAGGTGGGAATTTAAGGACATGGGATCTGGATAAGCTGAAAGAACCAGAGGTTGTACAGAGTTTCAAGGAGAGCATAAGGGAACAATTGACAAGAATGGGGGAAAGAAACACAGTAGAAGAAGAATGGGTAGCTCTGAGGGATGAAGTAGTGAAGGCAACAGAGGATAAAGTAGGTAAAAAGACGAGGGCTAGTAGAAATCCTAGGGTAACCGAAGAGATATTGAATTTAATTGATGAAAGGAGAAAATACAATTGCAGTAAATAAAGCAGGCAAAAAGGAATACAAACATCTCAAAAATCAGATCGACAGGAAGTGCAAAATGGCTAAGCAGGGATGGCTAGAGAACAAATGTAAGGATGTAGAGGCTTATACCACTAGGGGTAAGATACAGGGTGTTTCAAAAATGACCGGTATATTTGAAACGGCAATAAAAACTAAACGAGCAGCGATAGAAATACACCGTTTGTTGCAATATGCTTGGGACAACAGTACATTTTCAGGCGGACAAACTTTCGAAATTACAGTAGCTACAATTTTCAACAACAGATGGCGCTGCAAGTGATGTGAAAGATATAGAAGACAACGCAGTCTGTGGGTGCGCCATTCTGTACGTCGTCTTTCTGCTGTAAGCGTGTGTTGTTCACAACGTGCAAGTGTGCTGTGGACAACATCGTTTATTCCTTAGAACAGAGGATTTTTCTGGTGTTGGAATTCCACCGCCTAGAACACAGTGTTGTTGCAACAAGACGAAGTTTTCAACGGAGATTTAATGTAACCAAAGGACTGAAAAGCGATACAATAAAGGATCTGTTTGAAAAATTTCAACGGACTGGGAACATGACGGATGAACGTGCTGGAAAGGTAGGGCGACCGCGTACGGCAACCACAGAGGGCAACGTGCAGCTAGTGCAGCAGGTGATCCAACAGCGGCCTCGGGTTTCCGTTCGCTGTGTTGCAGCTGCGGTCCAAATGACGCCAACGTCCACGTATCGTCTCATGCGCCAGAGTTTACACCTCTATCCGTATAAAATTCAAACGCGGCAACCCCTGAGCGCTGCTACCATTGCTGCACGAGAGACATTCGCTAACGATATAGTGCAAAGGATTGATGACGGCGATATGCATGAGGGCAGCATTTGGTTTACTGACGAAGCTTATTTTTACCTGGACGGCTTCGTCAATAAACAGAACTGGCGCATATGGGGAACCGAAAAGCCCCATGTTGCAGTCCCATCTTCCCTGCATCCTCAAAAAGTACTGGTCTGGGCCGCCATTTCTTCCAAAGGAATCATTGGCCCATTTTTCAGATCCGAAACGATTACTGCATCACGCTATCTGGACATTCTTCGTGAATTTGTGGCGGTACAAACTACCTTAGACGACACTGCGAACACCTCGTGGTTTATGCAAGATGGTGCCCGGCCACATCGCACGGCCGGCGTCTTTAATTTCCTGAATGAATATTTCGATGATCGTGTGATTGCTTTGGGCTATCCGAAACATACAGGAGGCGGCGTGGATTGGCCTCGCTATTCGCCAGACATGAACCCCTGTGACTTCTTTCTGTGGGGACACTTGAAAGACCAGGTGTACCGCTAGAATCCAGAAACAATTGAACAGCTGAAGCAGTACATCGCATCTGCATGTGAAGCTATTCCGCCAGACACGTTGTCAAAGGTTTCGGGTAATTTCATTCAGAGACTACGCCATATTATTGCTACGCATGGTAGATATGTGGAAAATATCGTACTATAGAGTTTCCCTGACCGCAGGGCCATCTGTTGTTGACAATTGTAACTACTGTAACTTCGAAAGTTTGTCTGCCTGAAAATGTACTGTTGTCCCAAGCATATTGCAACAAACGGTGTAGTTCTATCGCTGCTCGTTTAGTTTGTATTGCCGTTTCAAATATACCGGTCATTTTTTAAACACCCTGTACTTTGAACTAATTCATTATACTTCAAGTTGTGACTAAAGATGTTGGCCATTTTCTTAATTTTTAGTGTTACTATTTACAACTGATGATGGTTCTTCAAACCATGCAAGTCTAAGGGACCGAAAGGCTCCTTCTGAGCAAGTGTAGTCTTCAATACAGTCATTTATTCTGCACAAATTTTTTTCTTATAAAAAATATCACTGTCAGATTTTGTTAATAGGGTCATGTCCTCTTCTACATTTGTTCATTGTTGAGGTAGTGGTAAGTCCCTATGGCACCAAACTGCTGAGGTCATCGGTCCCTAAGCTTACACACCACTTAATCTAACTTCAACCAACTTACGCTAAGGACAACACAAACACCCATTCCCGAGGGCCGAGGGAGGACTCGAACCTCCGAGGGGAAGGGGGGTGGGGCCGCGAACCGCGGCAAGGAGCCTGCGACAGCACGCGCCTTTTCATTGTACTGCATAGTAGTTTGGCCAGTAGTACGTGTAATTGTGAGAAAGTGCGTACTACTGCATTTATTGGCTATTCTACGTTCTGCATGAGGATTAGCTATTGTGTTGTTTGCTAGGGCAAGGGCAAGTTGCTGTATAATATTGGGAGTAACTGTGTTAGAAGAGGCTAATTAGGGTACCAAGTGAAGTTAGCTTTTTTAGGTGAAGTTTATTTCCGCTTTGCCATAAAACTTGATACCACGTTGCCTAATTCGGCTGGCGACTGCATTTGTATATAATTACAGTTTACTTTTGTATTAGTAGAACGTCAATTCAAAACCCGTTTGCTTTGCCGTTGATACTGTTTCACTCACTTCAGGATCACGAAATTATAGTCCGATTTCTTATCATCAGGTACAGTCATGATCACGCTAAACCCTTCACAGAACATTAACATTATCGGTGATTGCCAGTTTGTCTAAGGGCCGGTAGTATTACAAACCTGTAGTTTGATCTGAATCCGAGGTTCTAATGGTTCTACGAGAATATAGGCTGCAGATTCCTCAAATTGAGCTATAAGCTGGTGGGTTTCAAACGTCCCTTCAGAAAAATTTATGAATTACTGTGCTGGAAAACCGCTTACGTTATTTGCTTTTCAAACAGCTGAGCAAAACTGAACGTACCCCTTTTACTTATTCTGATGATCACTAAACTGACACACAATATTTTTAGCACAACGCTATCTGAATTTTAATAATCCCTACAAAAGAATGGCCCTGACTAACAATAACCTATACATTTCGTGAATCACTTACCTCACAAAAATCTTCGTTACTAGAACTACTGCAATACAGCGAGCGCAAATACTGCCAGCTAAATAAAAGATTCAAACTACTGAAGGCACTAACTACTGACAGGCATAGTTAGCAAATGAAAGATTCTTATAGAGTACAAACAATGTATTTACCTTAATAGTGTTCAAAAGTCATTATATACACAAGTTCGAAACATCCAGTCTTACAAATTTACTGTCTCTGATGGACAGACGTCCAGATCATCTGCTCTCAAAACTCCGCCATCTCTCCTCTCACATCCACCAGTGTTGGCGGCTCACCTCCAACTGAGCAACGTTATGCGCTGTTAACAGCCAACTGCCCAACAATTCAATAGCAAATTCCAACAATGCACACCAGCCACAGGCTGCACACTGCACAGTCAGTGATTTTCATATACAGCGCTACATGGCGTTACCAACATAAAAACCTAAACAGCCTACTTACAGGGTAACAGGTCCCGCTTTGTATGTCAGTGCTCCACTACACACAGGAGGCTGATACATGTGTAGCAGGGGCTGTGTGGACTGGGCAGCTCTTTAGGTTAGAGTGTCTTGGGAAAGAACAAAAACTGTTTAAGTCTCAAAGTTGCATAGGACAAATTTTGACCTAGGAAACACAGATACTGTATTAGCAAATTAGCGTAGTTGTGTTGGTGGGAAAGATCCAGAGCCCCAGGCACTAATAGAAAGCACTAAAGCAAAAATCGTTGTAGGTACTGAAATCTGACTAAAGCTAGAGATTAGTTCAGTCGAAATTTTTACGGAGGACCTAACGGTGTTCAAAAAGGATGAGGTGTGTTTGTCGCTGTTAGAAGCTTGTAGCGAAACTGAAGTACATAGTTCCTGCGAATTAGTACCGGTAGAGGCCATATTTGAGAACTGCAATAGTTTAATAATTGGTTCTTTTACCGACCTCCTGACGCAGATGATGCAGCTGCTGAGCAATTCTGCGCCCTGCCCTACTATCGATTATATCTATTGTGTTCGTCTCTGGCCCTTTGCTGGGAGACAAGAGGGGGCAGCGACGGGGCATGCGTAAGCAGTGGCAGATGTGGATGGGGCTCTGCTGGGATTGCTATAGAGAAGTGACTTGCTATCAGGGGTGGGCAGCTGGAGGTCCGTGTTTACCGAGGACACCTAGCCTGTGGAGTGTTGGCTGAAGATCGAAATTCGAGGGAAGTGAGGCTGCGAGTACAACTGGTGCATTTCCACACTATAGACTACATACTGTGGCCGTTTGATGACCTTCAGCAACTTGTTTTTCGACGGTTTGGGAATCACTGCACCCAGCCTCCTTTCGGGTCTACTTGAGGATTGCGTCGCTCCCCCCGTCTGATGTTGCGAGTCAAAGTCACTCGTTTGTGTTTTGATACTTGACTCGTCGATTTTCTGGCCACGTATTTGTGGCGAACGGGTATTAAATTCCAAATTTTGTTGTCTACTTGCTATGTTACTCGGCAGTTTGACTGCCTTGCTTTGTACACTACACCCGCTTGCTGTAATATCATTGTGTAGTTTACCTGCTCTGATATTTTTATACAATGCTAGCCAGAATTCGTTAAAGTGTCTTTTATTTTATTGTAATAGTGTTCAGTATATTTACTCTTGAGGTTAACAGTAAACTACCCGCCTGAAGTGTTATTTAGTGTTTTGTGTTTTATGAACATATGTGTCAACCTTCAGTTCATTGGTGTTATAGACATTTTATTATAATAGTCTTTAGCGCTTAGCGATTGCCCAACTGACTTTACTCATTGGTCTCCTGTATAGGAATATTCATTAAGGATTTCAGTGCCTGTCAAACGTATTGTAAGCACTGGTTTTATATTTAACTACACTCTTCGAAATGGAAAAAAGAACACATTGACACCGGTGTGTCAGACCCACCATACTTGCTCCGGACACTGCGAGAGGGCTGCACAAGCAATTATCACACGCACGGCACAGCGGACATACCAGGAACCGCGGTGTTGGCCGTCGAATGGCGCTAGCAGCGCAGCATTTGTGCACCGCCGCCGTCAGTGTCAGCCAGTTTGCCGTGGCATACGGAGCTCCATCGCAGTCTTTAACACTGGTAGCATGCCGCGACAGCGTGGACGTGAACCGTATGTGCAGTTGACGGACTTTGAGCGAGGGCGTATAATGGGCATGCGGGAGGCCGGGTGGACGTACCGCCGAATTGCTCAACACGTGGGGCGTGAGGTCTCCACAGTACATCATGTTGTCGCCAGTAGTCGGCGGAAGGTGCACGTGCCCGTCGACCTAGGACCGGACCGCAGCGACGCACGGATGCATGCCAAGACCGTAGGATCCTACGCAGTGCCATAGGGGACCGCACCGCCACTTCCCAGCAAATTAGGGACACTGTTGCTCCTGGGGTATCGGCGAGGACCATTCGCAACCGTCTCCATGAAGCTGGGCTACGGTCCCGCACACCGTTAGGCCGTCTTCCGCTCACGCCCCAACATCGTGCAGCCGGCCTCCAGTGGTGTCGCGACAGGCGTGAATGGAGGGACGAATGGAGATGTGTCGTCTTCAGCGATGAGAGTCGCTTCTGCCTTGGTGCCAATGATGGTCGTATGCGTGTTTGGCGCCGTGCAGGTGAGCGCCACAACCAGGACTGCATACGACCGAGGCACACAGGGCCAACACCTGGCATCATGGTGTGGGGAGCGATCTCCTACACTGGCCGTACACCTCTGGTGATCGTCGAGGGGACACTGAATAGTGCACGGTACATCCAAACCGTCATCGAACCCATCGTTCTACCATTCCTAGATCGGCAAGGGAACTTGCTGTTCCAACAGGACAATGCACGTCCGCATGTATCCCGTGCCACCCACTTTGCTCTAGAAGGTGTAAGTCAACTACCCTGGCCAGCAAGATCTCCGGATCTCTCTCCCATTGAGCATGTTTGGGACTGGATGAAGCGTCGTCTCACGCGGTCTGCACGTCCAGCACGAACGCTAGTCCAACTGAGGTGCCAGATGGAAATGGCATGGCAAGCCGTTCCACGGGACTACATCCAGCATCTCTACGATCGTCTCCATGGGAGAATAGCAGCCTGCATTGCTGCGAAAGGTGGATATACACATTACTAGTGCCGGCATTGTGCATGCTCAGTTGCCTGTGTCTATGTGCCTGTGGTTCTGTCAGTGTGATCATGTGATGTATGTGACCCCAGGAATTTGTCAATAAAGTTTCCCCTTCCTGGGACAATGAATTCACGGTGTTCTTATTTCAATTTCCAGGAGGGTATAATAGTGTAGCCAGTATGTAGTGTATCATTTATTATGCACCTCACTGTATGGTTTGGTCAATCTGGTGACTTTCAAGAAACGATTTTCTGATACATCTGTGGAAAAGATATCTATTATGCTTACAAAGCTGGCCAACTGATTTTCTTCTGTATATTTTGTCGGTTATTGCCGCTGTTTATTTTACTGTGACCTCTGAAATTAAGCACTGTGCTTCGGTTTGTTTTTGTACGTCAATTCTGGAAGATTTTTTTTTTTAAATCCTGTTTCAATAAAGCTGAGCGACACCGTCTGGAATCAGGCTTTAGTACATGTTTCATCTGATGTTACGCTCGCCCACTGCGCAGTAAATCTCTCTCTATTTGAACTGAATATTGCCCTAAATAGTTACTAACTTCTATATCTCCTAAAGCACTTTCAGCAATTGTAAAGTTGATACATGGCCCCAGGACGATGATTCTGTTATCCCTGTATTTCTCTTAAATCTTATTAAGATTCCTTGAACTATAACTCTGTCCACGTAAGTTTGGTCGGTGTTACCGTTAAACTGGTCTTAACATCAAGGAAACGAAATCTTTAATAAAAACTAAATATAAAATTGTATTACTTGAAATGGTTTCGCCATGGTAGACACTTATCGTTTGTGCAGTTGCTAAGAATAAATTTTGATTGGTCCCTACCTGTAACTCTTTGTTAAACACTTGTACTGCAGCTATTTAAAACTTTACATTTTTCTTGGTTTCGCCGAGAAAGACGTTTTTTATTGGGCCTTAAGTCGTTTTTACTGTTTCTGAGTGTGGCCAGTTCATGTCCTTGAATATTCTGTTAACCAGCAACGCCATATGGCGATTAACATTTTTGTAGCAATTGCCTAGGTCTTGAATTATATAATAATTTCATTTTGGCCATCCAACATGGATGACTTTTGCTGTTTTTAATTATAAATATTATCTTACTCTTACTATTTGAAGGGTCATATTGAACTGTGTATCTTTTGATTGTAAAAATTTAATTTTCTGTCAAAACATTTTTGTTCTAGTACACTTTATTTTGTGTACCCAGTACCTTTCCACTCCCAACCGGATCCTTACAGCTTCAAGTTCAAAGAAGACTTGAATCTTATATCAAACAGGCACCCCATTCATACAATAATACTTGATGGCAACGTCAGTCTACCAGCGATATGTTGGCCAAAATAAATGTTCAGAATCGGTGGTAGGAATAAAACGTCATCCGACATCTTACTAAATGCTTTTTCTGAAAACTTTTTTTGAACAATAGTTCAGCAGATCCTCGAGGGGTAATTGATTGAGAAAACATGCTACACTACTTAGCAACAAATAATCGTGAGCTAATAGGGAGTATTATGACAGATACAGGGAATGGTGTCTACAAGGTAGTTATAGAGAGACTGAATATCATACCACCCTAACACAAAAAATAAACGAAAATGTGTGTACCTAAAAAGCATTTAAAACATCACTTGAAGCCTTCCTGAGAGAAAGCCTCCATTCCTTTAGAACTAACTATGTAAGAACTAGTATCGACAGCAATAGAGAGAATTTTAGCAAATAAATTAATGATAAACGTAACTGACCTCCTATAGTACACAATACAGGTCAAAACACTAACGGAAGTATGGCAAATGAAAAAAATGCAGTATCTTCAAAATTTGTCAAGATTTACAAAATCTTGAAATTTGGTGCGTACGTCAATGCGAAGTCCTTTTAACAGTTTTTAAAACGAAACTCTGTCCCGAAATTAGCAAACTGATGACGGAACTTTTTTTATTGATAGCCAGCATCATTCAAATTATGTATGCATTCATTACACTTACATAGATCATATTGACGAAAACCGCTAACAGCGAGCGCCTTGCTTTCGTCTTCACACTATAGCATCGCACCTTCTGTTCCGTGGTGTCAACGTTGTCCTTCGTGGCGTTGTACGTCATTATAACTTCAGTTTTTTTTTACTTGTGGCGATGACGCTGATGGTTGGTTATGAAGAGAGCTAAGGACGGTAACAACTTTGTTTTTCTTAATAACATAAGAGGCTATCATCACGTCTGGTTGAAAATCAAATAACGTAGAGTATACTTCCCGTCTGTTAGGTGTAACAAAGTCGGCATTTCAGCTCCATTTTTATCATAGTCCAAATGGTGGCAGATCTTTTGACAACAAACAAAGAGCTAAATTGAGAGATGTGAAAAAATTATCACCCGTTATATTACATCCTGGCTTTACAAGTTCAGTCACCAGGATTTTCACAACATTCTCTCCAAGTTGCACAGTTCGGGTTTCTTCCTCCTTGCCCAACTATACTTTCGGCTTCCATTAGCAGCTTGCTGCACTGTTACAAATATCTCAGAACTTCATTCCATATCTACCAAATTTTGATGGGATCTATTGTAGGAATGGACAGGGACCTTGGAATGTGATCAACTGTTCATCCACAGTCATTCGACATCCTGCAATGTAGATAAGACTAATTTACAACATTTCAGAAACTTCTCTCATTGGTTCAAATTCGTCACTTGGCCTGTTTTCACGTCGGGATTCTGCATTGTCAAAGCGCAACACTCTCATATTAGCATGGGAACGGTTGTGAGAGGTAATTTCATTCAACAGTGGACGGCCATTCTCAAACACCCGAGAGCTGTCTGATATCTTCATTTCTTGACGTGTAAAGGTCAGTTAGGATCAGGAACTTTTGCATTCCATGGATATCTATATCCACCCAGTCCTTGTAAATGATTCGACCTTCCTTGTTGGTCCATGTACACGTATTGTCAATGAGGGTACATGAAAGAACATCATAAAAATATATTTGATTATCACAGTTCCTAACCGAGTAACGTATAGGTCTCTGGTCTTCTTTCAACATATTCTTTTTGCTTCACCTACTAGAAATTCAAGCTTGAGGAGCTGTAGCCCACATTTCATTCCCATTACGAGAAAACAATAAGTTACACTCAACAGAATTTGCAGTAAATTGTTCATCTCCATTTTCGGAAAGGAAGTCTTCAAGATTGTCATCTTCGTGTAGCTCTTGAGTTTTCAGTGACATCCACCTCATTATCATCACTGAAGGTACACCTTTATTAGGCGGGTTTTCAGAATCGGAAGGCTACTTCAGCAATTCTCTTACCTCCTCATCTGAAAGCTATCTCCTATGTGACCATTTCAGTTTGTAGAACAGGTACCTGCTATGAAACAGTGCACCAAAGTAAACATGTGCTTATCACGAGGAGGACTATTGAACGCCGAAAGAATAACAGCGCGATTCAACAATGGCAAATGATGCAACAGACGCTGAGGGACAGACGTCTGGTTGTTAAAAAAGTACTTGTAACCGCCTGGGTCTGCGACGCCCATACGAAAGGAAACGTGCATCAACGCTTTAACACAAAGTCGCACGTACATTTTTAAATTTCTCTCCTAAAATCATGACTAACACGACAAATTAGGAAAAGTCGTAAAATTTCAGTAAAATAAAATGTATAGTTAATAACAGAGAAAATATTAAAAATCACGGGCGGCCTCTGAGGCCCGATGGTAGGAATGCTGATGGTAGGCAAAGGGTTAATAAGCGCAGGTGTCCGGGCGTAGACTATATATGAATTAGATTTCTTTCAGAGTACGCCCAGTGGTGTTTTTAAAAATTTGGCGCCCCTAGGCACACCAAATAACATGAGCCCCCCCCCCCAAAAAAAAAAGTGTTTTAAATGATAATTATTACCCAAGCGTTTCACAATTGCTGTTTTCTGTGGGAGCGTTGCGAGCTGTTTCCGTACTCTGCTGTTCATTGTTCTGAAGGACGCGTCAGCGGTCTAGTCACGCACAATCAAAATGCAATATGGTTCCTGAACTGTACTTTGTATACAGCAGCGGATAAAACACACTTAAATCTGCATTTGGTTAACACATTCTTCTGTCGCAAGACAACAGGAACGAATACAAGGAAAATAACTTTTCTTTTATGGCCTGAAAATTCAGCAGAACGCGTAGGAGACAACGGATTTTTGTTATACATCCACTTTTAATGAAAATGAAAATAAAAATGTTGCGCCACGATCTAAAAATTGAAGCTAAGGTGTCATACGTGAGATATTAATACGTACTTTTACAGAGATGCATTCAAAATTAAAATTAAACTGTCGTTTTACGATCTAATAACTTGATGTGTAGCAGATAAAAAAACACATTCTGTATTAATACGTGAATCTATGGGAAAGGCTAAGAAATTAAGAAAAAAACAGAGATTTCCGTACACGAACTAATACAGGGTGTTTCAGAATTGACCGGTGTATTTGAAACGGCAATACAAACTAAACGAGCGGCGATAGAAATACACCGTTTGTTGCAATATGCTTGGGACAACAGTACATTTTCAGGCAGACAAACTTTCGAAATTACAGTAGTTACAATTGTCAACAACAGATGGCGCTGCGGTCTGGGAAACTCTATAGTACGATATTTTCCACATATCCACCATGCGTAGCAATAATATGGCGTAGTCTCTGAATGAAATTACCCGAAACCTTTGACAACGTGTCTGGCGGAATGGCTTCACATGCAGATGAGATGTACTGCTTCAGTTGTTCAATTCTTTCTGGGTTCTGGAGGTATACCTGGTCTTTCAAGTGTCCCCACAGAAAGAAGTCACAGGGGTTCATGTCTGGCGAATAGGGAGGCCAATCCACGCCGCCTCCTGTATGTTTCGGATAGCCCAAAGCAATCACACGATCATCGAAATATTCATTGAGGAAATTAAAGAAGTCGACCGTGCGATGTGGCCGGGCACCATCTTGCATAAACCATGAGGTGTTCGCAGTGTCGTCTAAGGTAGTTTGTACCGCCACAAATTCACGAAGTATGTCCAGATAGCGTGATGCAGTAATCGTTTCGGATCTGAAAAATGGGCCAATGATTCCTTTGGAAGAAATGGCGGCCCAGACCAGTACTTTTTGAGGATGCAGGGAAGATGGGACTGCAACATGGGGCTTTTCGGTTCCCCATATGCACCAGTTCTGTTTATTGACGAAGCCGTCCAGGTAAAAATAAGCTTCGTCAGTAAACCAAATGCTGCCCACATGCATATCGCCGTCACCAATCCTGTGCACTATATCGTTAGCGAATGTCTCTCGTGCAGCAATGGTAGCGGCGCTGAGGGGTTGCCGCGTTTGAATTTTGTATGGATAGAGGTGTAAACTCTGGCGCATGAGACGATACGTGGACGTTGGCGTCATTTGGACCGCAGCTGCAACACGGCGAACGGAAACCCGAGGCCGCTGTTGGATCACCTGCTGCACTAGCTGCGCGTTGCCGTACGCGGTCGCCCTACCTTTCCAGCACGTTCATCCGTCACGTTCCCAGTCCATTGAAATTTTTCAAACAGATCCTTTATTGCATCGCTTTTCGGTCCTTTGGTTACATTAAACCTCCGTTGAAAACTTCGTCTTGTTGCAACAACACTGTGTTCTAGGCGGTGGAATTCCAACACCAGAAAAATCCTCTGTTCTAAGGAATGAACGATGTTGTCCACAGCACACTTGCACGTTGTGAACAACACACGCTTACAGCAGAAAGACGACGTACAGAATGGCGCACCCACAGACTGCGTTGTCTTCTATATCTTTCACATCACTTGCAGCGCCATCTGTTGTTGAAAATTGTAACTACTGTAATTTCGAGAGTTTATCCGCCTGAAAATGTACTGTTGTCCCAAGCATATTGCAACAAACGGTGTATTTCTATCGCTGCTCGTTTAGTTTTTATTGCCGTTTCAAATATACCGGTCATTTTTGAAACACCCTGTAACTAATTACAGACGAACAAACACAGAATTGGATTTGTTATTACATAATTTATTTTACAATCTAACAGTTAACGTGTAAATCATTAGGATCTATGTAGCAAGATGCTGCATTATAAATGTACACAATACCTTTACTCCATGGAAGGGCTAAACAGTTTTGTACTGCAGCTACTGCTCTCACCATAGCTCTTTCTAACGGTATTAGCAAAGCTTTTACGTATTTATCGACAGAACTGAACTACATTATTTATTAACACTTTTTCATGTGATCGTACTCTCCGATAAATATTATCTCCGCGATAACTATACATTTAAGCAGACGCCAAGAATAAGCATCAGTTATAATATACTATAGTATCACAATGACGTAACTGTACAGCGCCGAGCTGCCTGGGTCATTCGGCTACTGTTTGGTACTGTCGGGCGCCTTCGGTCAAGTCTGCACATAAACGAGGTTGAGTTCCGCGTTCTGCCATCGGCAATTTAAGGTAAACTGATAATACGTAGTTTGTAAATCCAATGAATTTGCTCAAAGTTATAATAAAATCCCATTACAATCTGAAATTTTTAAAACTAATATGACTGAATAAAGTCACCAGTCAGCAAAGTTTGCGACTGGCTTTGATGGCAGAAACCACGTTGGTAATATCTTCGTAGTTCAGACGTTATCAGTTAGGTGGTCGGCTTCGATGTGAAGAATGGACAAGGCGTTCAATCTCTCCTTAGACAATGTAGAACGTAGGTACGATTTCAGTCTTTTAAGAGCCGAAAACGAGCGTTCTGCTAAACAGTTTGCGTCATACATAGAAATATTCCAAGAGCAATGTCAACATTCGGAAACACAGGCTGTAACCTCTCTTTTCGTAAAAATTTACTCATTTGATTGGTATATCACTAATCTCAGAAGATTTCAAAAGCTCCGCGAAATGTACACATTCACTAGGGAAGGAAGGATCTAAATCTCTGCCATATGACGCTCGGAGTTTCGCTGCAAGTTCTGCAAAAGTGCCAGGTGAAGTGTTCTTAAGGTTATTGAAAACTGTGAAGGAGTCCAAACATTTCCTTCCTCCTCACTAATTCGGCGTAGAAGTTGTCGAGAACTGGGAGAAATATTTCGGACTCTAAATTTTTCCCTTCCAGTCAGAAAAACCGCTTCAGAGTCCGCTTCTTTGTCATCACGGAATCTGCGTTTTCGTGATCTTTTATAGGTGCATTCATAGTCTATATCATCACAATCTCCATGGATTTATTTTCATAATAGTCTAACATGTCACAAACAGATGTAATAAATACTACAAATGATTCATGTAATTCATGCACTATTTTAATATCAATATTTACACTCTGCAGTTTCAGATTTACACTATTAAATGTCTGGAGTATGTCCTTCCAAACTGTCATCATGAATACTGTTTCTAGTCTGCAGAGTTGATTCAATAAAGCAGAAGCCTCATTTCCCACGGGTGGTTTTTCGAACGTATTTTTGGCAATATACACTCCTGGAAATGGAAAAAAGAACACATTGACACCGGTGTGTCAGACCCACCATACTTGCTCCGGACACTGCGAGAGGGCTGTACAAGCAATGATCACACGCACGGCACAGCGGACACACCAGGAACCGCGGTGTTGGCCGTCGAATGGCGCTAGCTGCGCAGCATTTGTGCACCGCCGCCGTCAGTGTCAGCCAGTTTGCCGTGGCATACGGAGCTCCATCGCAGTCTTTAACACTGGTAGCATGCCGCGACAGCGTGGACGTGAACCGTATGTGCAGTTGACGGACTTTGAGCGAGGGCGTATAGTGGGCATGCGGGAGGCCAGGTGGACGTACCGCCGAATTGCTCAACGCGTGGGGCGTGAGGTCTCCACAGTACATCGATGTTGTCTCCAGTGGTCGGCGGAAGGTGCACGTGCCCGTCGACCTGGGACCGGACCGCAGCGACGCAAGGATGCACGCCAAGACCGTAGGATCCTACGCAATGCCATAGGGGACCGCACCGCCACTTCCCAGCAAATTAGGGACACTGTTGCTCCTGGGGTATCGGCGAAGGCCATTCGCAACCGTCTCCATGAAGCTGTGCTACGGTCCCGCACACCGTTAGGCCGTCTTCCGCTCACGCCCCAACATCGTGCAGCCGGCCTCCAGTGGTGTCGCGACAGGCGTGAATGGAGGGACGAATGGAGACGTGTCGTCTTCAGCGATGAGAGTCGCTTCTGCCTTGGTGCCAATGATGGTCGTATGCGTGTTTGGCGCCGTGCAGGTGAGCGCCACAATCAGGACTGCATACGACCGAGGCACACAGGGCCAACACCTGGCATCATGGTGTGGGGAGCGATCTCCTACACTGGCCGTACACCTCTGGTGATCGTCGAGGGGACACTGAATAGTGCACGGTACATCCAAACCGTCATCGAACCCATCGTTCTACCATTCCTAGACCGTCAAGGGAACTTGCTGTTCCAACAGGACAATGCACGTCCGCATGTATCCCGTGCCACCTAACGTGCTCTAGAAGGTGTAAGTCAACTACCCTGGCCAGCAAGATCTCCGGATCTGTCCCCCATTGAGCATGTTTGGGACTGTATGAAGCGACGTCTCACGCGGTCTGCACGTCCAGCACGAACATTGGTCCAACTGAGGCGCCAGGTGGAAATGGCATGGCAAGCCGTTCCACAGGACTACATCCAGCATCTCTTCGATCGTCTCCATGGGAGAATAGCAGCCTGCATTGCTGCGAAAGGTGAATATACACTGTACTAGAGCCGACATTGTGCATGCTCTGTTGCCTGTGTCTATGTGCCTGTGGTTCTGTCAGTGTGATCATGTGATGTATCTGACCCCAGGAATGTGTCAATAAAGTTTCCCCTTCCTGGGACAATGAATTCACGGTGTTCTTATTTCAATTTCCAGGAGGGTATAATAGTGTAGCCAGTATGTAGTGTATCATTTATTATGCACCTCACTGTATGGTTTGGTCAATCTGGTGACTTTCAAGAAACGATTTTCTGATACATCTGTGGAAAAGATATCTATTATGCTTACAAAGCTGGCCAACTGATTTTCTTCTGTATATTTTGTCGGTTATTGCCGCTGTTTATTTTACTGTGACCTCTGAAATTAAGCACTGTGCTTCGGTTTGTTTTTGTACGTCAATTCTGGAAGATTTTTTTTTTAAAATCCTGTTTCAATAAAGCTGAGCGACACCGTCTGGAATCAGGCTTTAGTACATGTTTCATCTGATGTTACGCTCGCCCACTGCGCAGTAAATCTCTCTCTATTTGAACTGAATATTGCCCTAAATAGTTACTAACTTCTATATCTCCTAAAGCACTTTCAGCAATTGTAAAGTTGATACATGGCCCCAGGACGATGATTCTGTTATCCCTGTATTTCTCTTAAATCTTATTAAGATTCCTTGAACTATAACTCTGTCCACGTAAGTTTGGTCGGTGTTACCGTTAAACTGGTCTTAACATCAAGGAAACGAAATCTTTAATAAAAACTAAATATAAAATTGTATTACTTGAAATGGTTTCGCCATGGTAGACACTTATCGTTTGTGCAGTTGCTAAGAATAAATTTTGATTGGTCCCTACCTGTAACTCTTTGTTAAACACTTGTACTGCAGCTATTTAAAACTTTACATTTTTCTTGGTTTCGCCGAGAAAGACGTTTTTTATTGGGCCTTAAGTCGTTTTTACTGTTTCTGAGTGTGGCCAGTTCATGTCCTTGAATATTCTGTTAACCAGCAACGCCATATGGCGATTAACATTTTTGTAGCAATTGCCTAGGTCTTGAATTATATAATAATTTCATTTTGGCCATCCAACATGGATGACTTTTGCTGTTTTTAATTATAAATATTATCTTACTCTTACTATTTGAAGGGTCATATTGAACTGTGTATCTTTTGATTGTAAAAATTTAATTTTCTGTCAAAACATTTTTGTTCTAGTACACTTTATTTTGTGTACCCAGTACCTTTCCACTCCCAACCGGATCCTTACAGCTTCAAGTTCAAAGAAGACTTGAATCTTATATCAAACAGGCACCCCATTCATACAATAATACTTGATGGCAACGTCAGTCTACCAGCGATATGTTGGCCAAAATAAATGTTCAGAATCGGTGGTAGGAATAAAACGTCATCCGACATCTTACTAAATGCTTTTTCTGAAAACTTTTTTTGAACAATAGTTCAGCAGATCCTCGAGGGGTAATTGATTGAGAAAACATGCTACACTACTTAGCAACAAATAATCGTGAGCTAATAGGGAGTATTATGACAGATACAGGGAATGGTGTCTACAAGGTAGTTATAGAGAGACTGAATATCATACCACCCTAACACAAAAAATAAACGAAAATGTGTGTACCTAAAAAGCATTTAAAACATCACTTGAAGCCTTCCTGAGAGAAAGCCTCCATTCCTTTAGAACTAACTATGTAAGAACTAGTATCGACAGCAATAGAGAGAATTTTAGCAAATAAATTAATGATAAACGTAACTGACCTCCTATAGTACACAATACAGGTCAAAACACTAACGGAAGTATGGCAAATGAAAAAAATGCAGTATCTTCGAAATTTGTCAAGATTTACAAAATCTTGAAATTTGGTGCGTACGTCAATGCGAAGTCCTTTTAACAGTTTTTAAAACGAAACTCTGTCCCGAAATTAGCAAACTGATGACGGAACTTTTTTTATTGATAGCCAGCATCATTCAAATTATGTATGCATTCATTACACTTACATAGATCATATTGACGAAAACCGCTAACAGCGAGCGCCTTGCTTTCGTCTTCACACTATAGCATCGCACCTTCTGTTCCGTGGTGTCAACGTTGTCCTTCGTGGCGTTGTACGTCATTATAACTTCAGTTTTTTTTTACTTGTGGCGATGACGCTGATGGTTGGTTATGAAGAGAGCTAAGGACGGTAACAACTTTGTTTTTCTTAATAACATAAGAGGCTATCATCACGTCTGGTTGAAAATCAAATAACGTAGAGTATACTTCCCGTCTGTTAGGTGTAACAAAGTCGGCATTTCAGCTCCATTTTTATCATAGTCCAAATGGTGGCAGATCTTTTGACAACAAACAAAGAGCTAAATTGAGAGATGTGAAAAAATTATCACCCGTTATATTACATCCTGGCTTTACAAGTTCAGTCACCAGGATTTTCACAACATTCTCTCCAAGTTGCACAGTTCGGGTTTCTTCCTCCTTGCCCAACTATACTTTCGGCTTCCATTAGCAGCTTGCTGCACTGTTACAAATATCTCAGAACTTCATTCCATATCTACCAAATTTTGATGGGATCTATTGTAGGAATGGACAGGGACCTTGGAATGTGATCAACTGTTCATCCACAGTCATTCGACATCCTGCAATGTAGATAAGACTAATTTACAACATTTCAGAAACTTCTCTCATTGGTTCAAATTCGTCACTTGGCCTGTTTTCACGTCGGGATTCTGCATTGTCAAAGCGCAACACTCTCATATTAGCATGGGAACGGTTGTGAGAGGTAATTTCATTCAACAGTGGACGGCCATTCTCAAACACCCGAGAGCTGTCTGATATCTTCATTTCTTGACGTGTAAAGGTCAGTTAGGATCAGGAACTTTTGCATTCCATGGATATCTATATCCACCCAGTCCTTGTAAATGATTCGACCTTCCTTGTTGGTCCATGTACACGTATTGTCAATGAGGGTACATGAAAGAACATCATAAAAATATATTTGATTATCACAGTTCCTAACCGAGTAACGTATAGGTCTCTGGTCTTCTTTCAACATATTCTTTTTGCTTCACCTACTAGAAATTCAAGCTTGAGGAGCTGTAGCCCACATTTCATTCCCATTACGAGAAAACAATAAGTTACACTCAACAGAATTTGCAGTAAATTGTTCATCTCCATTTTCGGAAAGGAAGTCTTCAAGATTGTCATCTTCGTGTAGCTCTTGAGTTTTCAGTGACATCCACCTCATTATCATCACTGAAGGTACACCTTTATTAGGCGGGTTTTCAGAATCGGAAGGCTACTTCAGCAATTCTCTTACCTCCTCATCTGAAAGCTATCTCCTATGTGACCATTTCAGTTTGTAGAACAGGTACCTGCTATGAAACAGTGCACCAAAGTAAACATGTGCTTATCACGAGGAGGACTATTGAACGCCGAAAGAATAACAGCGCGATTCAACAATGGCAAATGATGCAACAGACGCTGAGGGACAGACGTCTGGTTGTTAAAAAAGTACTTGTAACCGCCTGGGTCTGCGACGCCCATACGAAAGGAAACGTGCATCAACGCTTTAACACAAAGTCGCACGTACATTTTTAAATTTCTCTCCTAAAATCATGACTAACACGACAAATTAGGAAAAGTCGTAAAATTTCAGTAAAATAAAATGTATAGTTAATAACAGAGAAAATATTAAAAATCACGGGCGGCCTCTGAGGCCCGATGGTAGGAATGCTGATGGTAGGCAAAGGGTTAATAAGCGCAGGTGTCCGGGCGTAGACTATATATGAATTAGATTTCTTTCAGAGTACGCCCAGTGGTGTTTTTAAAAATTTGGCGCCCCTAGGCACACCAAATAACATGAGCCCCCCCCCCCAAAAAAAAAAGTGTTTTAAATGATAATTATTACCCAAGCGTTTCACAATTGCTGTTTTCTGTGGGAGCGTTGCGAGCTGTTTCCGTACTCTGCTGTTCATTGTTCTGAAGGACGCGTCAGCGGTCTAGTCACGCACAATCAAAATGCAATATGGTTCCTGAACTGTACTTTGTATACAGCAGCGGATAAAACACACTTAAATCTGCATTTGGTTAACACATTCTTCTGTCGCAAGACAACAGGAACGAATACAAGGAAAATAACTTTTCTTTTATGGCCTGAAAATTCAGCAGAACGCGTAGGAGACAACGGATTTTTGTTATACATCCACTTTTAATGAAAATGAAAATAAAAATGTTGCGCCACGATCTAAAAATTGAAGCTAAGGTGTCATACGTGAGATATTAATACGTACTTTTACAGAGATGCATTCAAAATTAAAATTAAACTGTCGTTTTACGATCTAATAACTTGATGTGTAGCAGATAAAAAAACACATTCTGTATTAATACGTGAATCTATGGGAAAGCCTAAGAAATTAAAAAAAAAAAAAACAGAGATTTCCGTACACGAACTAATACAGGGTGTTTCAGAATTGACCGGTGTATTTGAAACGGCAATACAAACAAAACGAGCAGCGATAGAAATACACCGTTTATTGCAATATGCTTGGGACAACAGTACATTTTCAGGCAGACAAACTTTCGAAATTATAGTAGTTACAATTGTCAACAACAGATGGCGCTGCGGTCTGGGAAACTCTATAGTACGATATTTTCCACATATCCACCATGCGTAGCAATAATATGGCGTAGTCTCTGAATGAAATTCCCCGAAATCTTTGACAACGTGTCTGGCGGAATGGCTTCACATGCAGATGAGATGTACTGCTTCAGTTGTTCAATTGTTTCTGGGTTCTGGAGGTATACCTGGTCTTTCAAGTGTCCCCACAGAAAGAAGTCACAGGGGTTCATGTCTGGCGAATAGGGAGGCCAATCCACGCCACCTCCTGTATGTTTCGGATAGCCCAAAGCAATCACACGATCATCGAAATATTCATTCAGGAAATTAAAGACGTCGGCCGTGCGATGTGGCCGGGCACCATCTTGCATAAACCACGAGGTGTTCGCAGTGTCGTCTAAGGTAGTTTGTACCGCCACAAATTCACGAAGAATGTCCAGATAGCGTGATGCAGTAATCGTTTCGGATCTGAAAAATGGGCCAATTATTCCTTTGGAAGAAATGGCGGCCCAGACCAGTACCTTTTTGAGGATGCAGGGACGATGGGACTGCAATATGGGGCTTTTCGGTTCCCCATATGCGCCAGTTCTGTTTATTGACGAAGCCGTCCAGGTAAAAATAAGCTTCGTCAGTAAACCAAATGCTGCCCACATGCATATCGCCGTCATCAATCCTTTGCACTATATCGTTAGCGAATGTCTCTCGTGCAGCAATGGTAGCGGCGCTGAGGGGTTGCCGCGTCTGAATTTTGTATGGATAGAGGTGTAAACTCTGGCGCATGAGACGATACGTGGACGTTGGCCTCATTTGGACCGCAGCTGCAACACGGCGAACGGAAACTCGAGGCCGCTGTTGGATCACCTGCTGCACTAGCTGCGCGTTGCCGTACGCGGTCGCCCTACCTTTCCAGCACGTTCATCCGTCATGTTCCCAGTCCATTGAAATTTTTCAAACAGATCCTTTATTGTATCGCTTTTCGGTCCTTTGGTTACATTAAATCTCCGTTGAAAACGTCGTCTTGTTGCATCAACACTGTGTTCTAGGCGGTGGAATTCCAACACCAGAAAAATCCTCTGTTCTAAGGAATAAACCATGTTGTCCACAGCACACTTGCACGTTGTGAACAGCACACGCTTACAGCAGAAAGACGACGTGCAGAATGGCGCACCCACAGACTGCGTTGTCTTCTATATCTTTCACATCACTTACAGCGCCATCTGTTGTTGAAAATTGTAACTACTGTAATTTCGAAAGTTTGTCCGCCTGAAAATGTACTGTTGTCCCAAGCATATTGCAACAAACGGTGTATTTCTATCGCTGCTCGTTTAGTTTTTATTGCCGTTTCAAATATACCGGTCATTTTTGAAACACCCTGTAACTAATTACAGACGAACAAACACAGAACTGGATTTGTTATTACATAATTCATTTTACAATCTAACAGTTAACGTGTAAATCATTAGGATCTATGTAGCAAGATGCTGCATTATAAATGTACACAATACCTTTACTCCATGGAAGGGCTAAACAGTTTTGTACTGCAGCTACTGCTCTCACCATAGCTCTTTCTAACGGTATTAGCAAAGCTTTTACGTATTTATCGACAGAACTGAACTACATTATTTATTAACACTTTTTCATGTGAGTGTACTCTCCGATAAATATTATCTCCGCGATAACTATACATTTAAGCAGACGCCAAGAATAAGCATCAGTTATAATATACTATAATATCACAATGACTTAACTGTACAGCGCCGAGCTGCCTGGGTCATTCGGCTACTGTTTGGTACTGTCGGGCGCCTTCGGTCAAGTCTGCATATAAACGAGGTTGAGTTCCGCGTTCTGCCATCGGCAATTTAAGGTAAACTGATAATACGTAGTTTGTAAATCCAATGAATTTGCTCAAAGTTATAATAAAATCCCATTACAATCTGAAATTTTTAAAACTAATATGACTGAATAAAGTCACCAGTCAGCAAAGTTTGCGACTGGCTTTGATGGCAGAAACCACGTTGGTAATATCTTCGAAGTTCAGACGTTATCAGTTAGGTGGTCGGCTTCGATGTGAAGAATGGACAAGGCGTTCAATCTCTCCTTAGACAATGTAGAACGTAGGTACGATTTCAGTCTTTTAAGAGCCGAAAACGAGCGTTCTGCTGAACAGTTTGCGTCATACATAGAAATATTCCAAGAGCAATGTCAACATTCGGAAGCACAGGCTGTAACCTCTCTTTTCGTAAAAATTTACTCATTTGATTGATATATCACTAATCTCAGAAGATTTCAAAAGCTCCGCGAAATGTACACATTCACTAGGGAAGGAAGTGTCTAAATCTGTGCCATATGACGCTCGGAGTTTCGCTGCAAGTTCTGCAAAAGTGCCAGGTGAAGTGTTCTTAAGGTTATTTAAAACTGTGAAGGAGTCCAAACATTTCCTTCCTCCTCACTAATTCGGCGTAGAAGTTGTCGAGAACTGGGAGAAATATTTCGGATTCTAAATTTTTCCCTTCCAGTCAGAAAAACCGCTTCAGAGTCCGCTTCTTTGTCATCACGGAATCTGCGACTTCGTGATCTTTTATAGGTGCATTCATAGTCTATATCATCACAATCTCCATGGATTTATTTTCATAATAGTCGAACATGTCACAAACAGATGTAATAAATACTACAAATGATTCATGTAATTCATGCACTATTTTAGTATCAATATTTACACTCTGCAGTTTCAGATTTACACTATTAAATGTCTGGAGTATGTCCTTCCAAACTGTCATCATGAATACTGTTTCTAGTCTGCAGAGTTGATTCAATAAAGCTGAAGCCTCATTTCCCACGGGTGGTTTTTCGAACGTATTATTGGCAATATACACTCCTGGAAATGGAAAAAAGAACACATTGACACCGGTGTGTCAGACCCACCATACTTGCTCCGGACACTGCGAGAGGGCTGTACAAGCAATGATCACACGCACGGCACAGCGGACACACCAGGAACCGCGGTGTTGGCCGTCGAATGGCGCTAGCTGCGCAGCATTTGTGCACCGCCGCCGTCAGTGTCAGCCAGTTTGCCGTGGCATACGGAGCTCTATCGCAGTCTTTAACACTGGTAGCATGCCGCGACAGCGTGGACGTGAACCGTATGTGCAGTTGACGGACTTTGAGCGAGGGCGTATAGTGGGCATGCGGGAGGTCGGGTGGACGTACCGCCGAATTGCTCAACACGTGGGGCGTGAGGTCTCCACAGTACATCGATGTTGTCGCCAGTGGTCGGCGGAAGGTGCACGTGCCCGTCGACCTGGGACCGGACCGCAGCGACGCACGGATGCACGCCAAGACCGTAGGATCCTATGCAGTGCCATAGCTGACAGCACCGCCACTTACCAGCAAATTAGGGACACTGTTGCTCCTGGGGTATCGGCGAGGACCATTCGCAACCGTCTCCATGAAGCTGGGCTATGGTCCCTCACACCGTTAGGCCGTCTTCCGCTCACGCCCCAACATCGTGCAGCCCGCCTCCAGTGGTGTCGCGACAGGCGTGAATGGAGGGACGAATGGAGACGTGTCGTCTTCAGCGATGAGAGTCGCTTCTGCCTTGGTGCCAATGATGGTCGTATGCGTGTTTGGCGCCGTGCAGGTGAGCGCCACAATCAGGACTGCATACGACCGAGGCACACAGCCAACACCCGGCATCATGGTGTGGGGAGCGATCTCCTACACTGGCCGTACACCTCTGGTGATCGTCGAGGGGACACTGAATTGTGCTCGGCACATCCAAACCGTCATCGAACCCATCGTTCTACCATTCCTAGACCGGCAAGGGAACTTGCTGTTCCAACAGGACAATGCACGTCCGCATGTATCCCGTGCCACCCAACGTGCTCTAGAAGGTGTAAGTCAACTACCCTGGCCAGCAAGATCTCCGGATCTGTCCCCCATTGAGCCTGTTTGGGACTGGATGAAGCGTCGTCTCACGCGGTCTGCACGTTCAGCACGAACGCTGGTCCAACTGAGGCGCCAGGTGGAAATGGTATGGCAAGCCGTTCCACAGGACTACATCCAGCATCCCTACGATCGTCTCCATGGGAGAATAGCAGCCTGCATTGCTGCGAAAGGTGGATATACACTGTACTAGTGCGACATTGTGCATGCTCTGTTGCCTGTGTCTATGTGCCTGTGGTTCTGTCAGTGTGATCATGTGATGTATCTGACCCCAGGAATGTGTCAATAAAGTTTCCCTTTCCTGGGACAATGAATTCACGGTGTTCTTATTTCAATTTCCAGGAGTGTATGTGAGGACATTGCTAACACCCTCCCAGTTTTCATATAGACTTACATACGCTTCCTCTCTTGCTGACAACGTGCTTTTGATAAACTTTTTACCGTTTTGCTTCCTGGTTTCATGAAAGGAAGAAGTCTGTCCCAGCGCTGTGTAGAAGCAGAGAAAAAATTTATAAGGTTTTGCACTACACTGAAAAATGAACGTGCTTCCTGACAACAACTTGCACCACTAGTGCGCGACTAAATTCAAAGAATGTGCTGCACAAGGCACATAATGGACTTTCGGATTTCGTTCTTTAATGCGTGACTGCAAACCAGTGTAGTTTCCTGACATTTTGCTTCTGTTGTCGTATGACTGGACTCTAGAGTTAGTAATATCAATGGAATTTGTGGAAGGACATATCTTAATATGAAGGGTAACAGGTCAATATGTGAAATGTTCACCGTAGAATCTACTATTATAGAGAAATGTGGGACCTGTTTTATTCCACTTATGGTAACTCTTTTTATTAGTTCAGAAAGAAGGTCTGTTAATTTCATCACACATTGTTGAAGAAAGATAACCTCTATGTCGCTGACCTGGTTTTCCATATCGTTCAATGTGCTCTGCGAGAAAAGGATCATATTCGGCTATACGTTCAAGAGACATAAATTGACTACTATGTAATGAACGGAATCTTTCAATGTGTCCACGCAGGGGAAGTCCACGACTTGTTAGCTTCTTCACTACTGCAAACTCACTTTTCAACACACTGCGACAGTACATTTTTTCTGTATCAACATATGACTCGAAATGGTTATCTATTTTTCGAAGTGACTTTTTTTTTGTTAAAAGTGATAACTCAGAATTTTTGTTTTCAAGTGCATTCTGATGATGAAATAAAATATTAGAAATATATTTACAATCTGCAATACTATTAGTAGCAATCGGGACCTTACCTCCGAACAATTTACATGGTGCACAAAAAACAGCACCGGTACCACAGGCGTATATTAGAAAATCACACAAAGTTGATTCACCATTTAAAAGTTTAAGGTAAAATACATTTTTGTTCAAATACCTAGTTTATAGCCTATTGATATTCTTGAATTAGAAAAATCACCGTTACAATTTTGATTAATGCCAGGTTGTAAGAGAATGTCGACTGTTGATTCACTGACACACCATTCTGCAGCATCATAACTAACGAGGTTATTTATTTTTGTAATGTCTGACTCGACACTTAGTCTTTTCGTAAAACTTGAAATCAGGAACAATTCACTCTTCTTCATTGTTAACTTTGGTTTCGCCTGGAAATCGAACTAGTAACATTTTTTTCGAAACATTTATCTACTCTGCCAATCGTTTTTAGAACATTGGCTTCTCGTTCTTGCCTTTCCGTCGATCCGTCGATAATTTCCCAAATGTCACCCCACTTAGTTTTGCAGATTTGCTTTTTTCCACTGTTATTCATATTTAGAAACTTACAAAATTGTCAACCAACAGTCAAAACAAAAGGGAAATAATTGTAAAAGGAACGAAAGAAAGACTGTGTCTTGTTCCAATCTTACTACAACGCACATGAGCACAAAGCTTTTTACTTTACACACGGCACACGAGCACAAAGATTTTTTCTTTAAACATGGAGCGATGAACTGACCAACTCGGACTACTCGGCGTAACTGTTCTATGAAATAACGACAATGCACAATAATTTAATTTCAGTGTCGCCTTTTGCTCTGTTTTCAGTGAACAATAGAAGCACGCCTACCGGCTGGAACTTGCCTTGTAAAGAAAACGGGACAATCCCTTTTTTGGCTTATTTCCCCCGTCGCCGGAATTTTAGCTGGGACGCAAATATGTTCTGAATATTCTTGACACTGTCTTTCTAATTTAGAAAGCAAATAATTTTTGCAGGTTTTTGCAGTGAGGTGTGCTGGATTGACTCTTATACCACTTATTCGTATAAGAATTTAGCGGTTTTTGTGGGCAGAGAAGACAGACTAGAAAGTTTAAGTTGTCTTGTTGGCAGTTGATGTGATGTGTTGACATTTATTTATTTATTATTTATTTTATTTATGCATTTATTTTACCTGGCAAGATTAGGGCCTTCAGGCCCTCTCTTACACCTAACCAGGCATACTCAGATTGAACGAGTTACAGTTTCTAAATAACATTAAGGACATGTAACGTATTATGCAGTATTGATGTTAAACAAAAAAATTGAGATTATAACACTAGTACAATGATAATTATAACAATAAAAATAATTATAACAATCAATAATAATAATAATAATAATAATAATAATAGTGACTAAGTATATGAAAGTAAACATACTTTTCTTTTGTGAATGTCAGTCCCATTGTTAGTTGGGAATTTTCTCGTTATATTCTTGCAGCTTGTGAGTTATTCTCATCGAGCAGAGACATAAGACGATAGAATGGGGTGAAAGAGATATATAAGAGGTAGATAGGTTAGAGGAAGAGAAAAAGAATGGTAAAATTCGAAGCTGTGATGGGGAGGAGAAAGAAAGAGATGGGAGGGGCACAACAATGGTGGCTATACCGTCCCTAATATGTAAGTTTTGAGTTCCCTCTTGAATGTTGAGTAGTTCTGGATAAGACGCAGATCACAGGGGAGTGCGTTCCATAGTCGTATGGCTGCGATGGAGAATGACACGGAGAAAGGTTTTGTGTTATGTAAAGGTACAGCCAAGATGATAGACGTATCCGATCTGGTATTGCGATTGTGGAATGATGATAGGTGTTTAATGTGAGAAGATAAGTATTGGGGGCACCAGTGGCTAAGAAATCGATGAAGTAAGCACATCGTGTGGAGATCGCGTGCCTTATGTGGGCGTATCCAACCTAGCTGGGAGTATGAAGGACTGATATGATCATACAACCGAATATTGCACACGTATCTAACGCAAGCATTCATCACTAGCTCGAGGCATCTAGAATTTTCACTATTTGTGCCGTGTTGAACTACATCGCAGTAGTAAAGATTAGGCAGGACTAGTGTGTGCTAACTCTGCTGTTATGTCAGCGCGAAAATGCACCTATTCTTCCAACATAAAATAAAAATAACCTTTCCTCGAAGAAAAAAGCTTAATTAAGAACTTTAATATAACATTTGCAGTTCCACGTACTATTCGACTGGACAGCGTGGGAACTTCGATTTCGTGCAGGCTGCAGCACAATAAATGAGCAAACGAAAGTTGATTTCTTTTTCTGCCACAAAAAGTAACTAAGTAAATAAATAAATACAATGCTTGAACTGTTATGAAGTGTACTTCACACGTTATTAGATATTCTGCTTACGTTCTTTTCGTGTAAACATGTGTTTAAAAATGTGAAACATTCTAAGTATCAACATGTTCTTTAAACGGGTGTCATCAAATCAAAGCTCAGATATTGAAGACCACAGAGCTTTCACATTAATTACAGTAATGAAGGGTTCAATTGATACTTCCACATAATTTCTACAAGAAACTTAAGTAGAGTCGGCTTTTACATACTGAGGCCCACACATTTTACAGTATTTAAGAAGCTGCTGATCATATTATCATAGCTTTTCAGGGGTAAAGGTAGTTTCACGGGGAAAATATGATAGGGTTGAGTAGAAGCCGACAACATTTTCGGAATAATAACATTTCAAACACTGTATTGTAGATTGCCGTCCTGACAGCTTACTTCAAAATATTTTGAACAATAATGAAGAGGATACCAGACAGAAAACCAATGTTAAATTTCAATTCAGTCACTAAGTAAACTATGTATATTTCCAAGCTTGTATTGTCGAATTTCGTTCTTAAGGCTTATTTAAACAATCAGGTTGTTTAAGAATATTAAACTTTTTGGCTTTTGTAAGCACAGTTATTGTAAAATGTGAATGGTTAAAGTGACTAGAGAGCAAAAAATGCTGCTCCCTTTAAGGTGCCACCCATATGACCCTGACTAGTGGGCCTTTATGCAAATCTGCCACTGCGTATGCAGATATAACAGCCTCGAACCTAACAATCATGTACAAGTGCCCGCTCCACGAAAGATTCATACGTAATAGTTTGTAATATTGCACATCACACCAGTACTCAAGAAAGGAAATAGGAGTAACCCGATGAATTACAGACCCCTGACGTCGATTTACAGTAGGATTTTGAGTCAAATACTGTGTTCGAACATTGCGAATTGCCTCTAGGAAAACGATCTGTTGACACACAGTCTACTCGAATTCGAAAAATATCGTTCTTGTGAAACACAAGTAGTCTTTCAGTCTCATGAAGTAACAAGAACCATCGACGGAGGATCCGAAATTGATTCCATATTTCTACATTTCCGAAAGATTTTTGATATCACATCTCACAAACGGCTCGTAATCAAATTGCGTCTCTATGAAGTTTAGTCACAGTTGTGTCACTGTGTAGTGTCGAGGAATAGTAAAGAGTTGGAAACGTGGAATATTGTCAAAGTTTCGTTGCCTATGCCGACAGCCAGAGGCAGTAGGTTAGCCAAGAAGTAAGATGATTGCACATATATCGGAATGTGTCGTCACGCAGGAGCAATGGCCTGGTTACACACAACAGGCGAGAGAGAATTGCTTAGCACGCGGTTTTGTGTTGGACGGAGACTCTCGTAGAGTGCAAGACAGAGGTATAGCGTCAGCTGTACTGCATTTCGCAACTTCGCGTAAGCCTGCCGTAACAACACGTATCTCTGTCGCAAGAACACCTAAGTGGCGAGTACGACAGATGAATCAGCAGTATAAGTGGAACAAATGCGTTGATTACAAAAGAGCATGACGTCAGGCCGTCGCTCGTGCTTCCTTTAAATACGCCAGCTTTGATAGCGCAGTTGCAGTTAGACTTGCAGTCAGATGTGTACTGGGACGCTGCGTAGCACTCAGCTCGGTGATCGACATGTTAATCTTTATTAAGGAGATGTTGCAGTAAGGGCGGCCCATCCAGCAGCAGACGTGAGGGGACAGTACCAGCTCTGGTCCTCTCTGCTGCCGTTGTCAATCATCAACCCAGGATTAGCAGACATCGCGGCAGACTCGCTCGCCGCCAATGCTGACCACATCAGTGAGCCGTCGTCGAGATCGTGCGGGGCCTAGGCCCTGTGCATCCGCCGTCACAACCGGGTGAGCCGACAACGCTGGGGGACTGCAGCCCATTCCGTCCGTCCACCGCGTACTTGCCACCAAGTTGAGCAGGGAAGAAGACGGGGTGGGATAGAGTACACTCGGCACTACGAGAACGCCTCTCGTGCCGACAGCACCGGAATTCCAACCCAGAGCCTCCTAGACGCAGCGGCTTGCTGTCCGCAGCCGAGCCGGCTGGCCAGCCAGGCGCCGCCAGCCACACATGGCCGAAGGGCGTTCCTCCGCTACGTCACAGCACGCGGCGCTGCGCTAGCAACACTGTGCGGCCCAGATGTGGTGTCATCGCTACGAGTCAGTGAGGACTCGGGGAAGGTCGTTGATTTCACCAAGCTCAGCCAGCCTGTGTTACGCGGGTCACATTGTACTCAGCAGGAATAAAGGTGTTATGAATTAATAATGTTTCTTTGGTGTTTCTGACGCATCCACAGTCATTTCGTAGCATCCTGACAACTGGAGAGGTCACCACTTGGCCATCCAGTCCACTGTAGGCAACCGGGACCACCGGGGCACCTACAACTGGATTCGTGATTTCTTGTCAGAAAGGACACCCTTCATAGTAACTGACGGAAAATCATTAATTAAAACAAAGTGATATCTGGCAGATCTTTTGCTGTTTATGATTTGTATAAATGACTTAGGAGACAATCTGAGTAGCCATCTTAGATTGTTAGCCGATGATACTGTCACTTACCATCTAGTAAAGCTATTACAAGATCAACACCAATTGCAAAATAATTTAGACAAAATACTGTGTGGTGCGAAAAGTGGCAATTGACCTAAAGGATTTCTTTACATTTCGGTTGCGAGATAAATCACACAAATCTAAAGGCTGTCAATTCAACTAGACACCTAGGGATTATAGTGAAGAACGACTTAAGTGATACCAATTATGCAGACAATCTAGTGGGGAAGAAAAAACAGAGACTGAGTTTTACACACAGAACATTTAAAAGGTTAAAAGAGGTCTCTTAAACAGTCCGCCTACACTATGTTTATCCGTCCTCTGCTAGAGTACTACTGTGCTGTGTGAGATTTTTACCGAATAGGACTGACGGAGAACATTGAAAAAGTTTGTATGAGGGCAATCAACAAGTTTCCGTTAGAGGCGTATATGCAACGCAGTCCGACACCGATGAGGGTATATAAGCACCGAAATGTAGGTAAGGGATTAGTCTGGCATTTGCGTCTTACCAACATGCATGTGGTAAACATGAGCTATGACGAAGTTATAAGCAAATGTGTCCACTCGGGGCAAACGTGCTATTATTGTATTCTTGGCTGCCGAAGGGCTAATATCAGTGGAGATGCATCAGAGAATGAAGGGACGAATGTTATGCCCAGCTCCGTGGTGATCGCGATTCGACACACGACACTGGTCGACTTCTGAGGCTACCTCATCTATTGCGGACAATTGGGAAACACCCGAGAACTCGCTCCATAGCTCTGAGCTCTTCCCATGCTATTATCATTTGCTTCGGTCCCTTTACAAGATCGACAATTCCTGTCGGACGAGGACGTGCCGCAGGATGTAACAGACTTCTTCAAGCAGCAATACATGGCATTTTACCAAATGCCTCTCTACAAACATGTGTGTCGGTGGAATGACTGCCTCAAAGTTCACTATAGTTTTACCTGATTGTCATACTGATTTTGGACTAATATGCATTGGAACGGAAGCTTTTTCATCGCCCCTTATACTCTGTCCAGTCACATTAATGTGGCCACGTTTTAAAACCCTGAATAGACACCTTTTGTAGGGCGGACCGCCATGAGACATGCAGGAAGAGATTCAGTGACGTTCTGGAAGGTACCGACGAAGGTTTGGAACCATGCCGAAACACTGTGCCAGCTGCGCTCTGTTCCTCAGCTGAGGATCGATGGAGTTGATGCCCCGTCTTCTGAATTGGGTTTAAACGCGGTGCGTTTTCTGGCCAGGGAGCATGGTAAAATCATCCTGCTGTTCTTAGAACCACGCACTTACACTGTGGGATGTGTGATACGTTGCACTGTTCTGTTAGTAAGAAAAACGAACTGCTTGTTGGGGTGGACATGATTCCCAAGTATACATGCGTACTTCTGTTGCTTCGTCGTGCCTTCTAGAACGACGAGATCACACAGAGAATACCACGATAGCATTGCTCAGCCGATAACCCTCCTCCTTCTGGCTGGATCCCTTTTCTCTCAAATGTTTCACCCTGCCTGGACCCCTTTTCTTTCAAATGTTTCACGCCAACGGCCACCTGTGTGCTGGAGCATTAAAACATGATTCGTTTGGAAAGGCCACCTGTCGCCACTCAGCGGACTCCCGGTTGCTGCACTGGCCACCAAATTCCGGCCTTTGTCATTGACGAAAGACATCAGCATGGGTTTACCAACCAGGCACCTGCTGCAGAGCCCCATACCTAGCAGCGTTCGCTGAACATTCATTGAGGAGACAATGTTGGTAGCCCCGTGGTTCATTTGGACTGTCAGATGCTCAACAGTTTCTGCGGCTATCGTTCACCCTTGTCATTTATGACCAGATCGAGCGAGGTGGCGCAGTGGCTAGCACACTGGAATCGTATTCGGAAAGACGACGGTTCAACCCCGCGTCCGCCCATCCTGATTCAGGTTTTCTGTGGTTTCCTTAAATCGCTCCAGACAAAATTCCGGCATGGTTTCTTTCAAAGAGGGCACGACGGACTTCCTTCCCCGTCCTTCCCTAATTCGATGGGACCGGCGACCTCGCTGATTGGTCTTCTCCCCCAAACAACCCAACTCTCAATGGCCTGTGTCGCACCACAGTTACCTCAAGGCCATTTTGCCTTGCACGCTATTCTTTAACAATGGAGGCACGCGTAAAGTTCACACACTAAGTCGTCCTGGAAATACTTCCAGTTTTTGCCCGAGAGCCATTGATTATGACAGTCTGTACGTCTCATAAATCGCTCCGTTACCGCATCACGACAACTGCATTTTTTCAGCATCCCCCGTCACATCCCCCGACACGCTTTATATACCCTCCATTGCTAGTGCTTTCGCCTACCCTCTATGAGTGGTTATTGCACGTTGTCATCGAACATAGGCGTTGGTCATACTAATGTGACTGGACCGTGTATTTTCGTGAAATGGTGACAGAGTGTCATGAATATGACAAGCTAATTGGGATGGCAATCATTAAGACACAGGCGTTTTATGTTGCTGTGGTACCCCTTCACGATACTTCGATCTCGAACGTTCTTCTACAAATGTGAACACAATCTGTTGACACTCACTTATGGTGGAAGGAACGATCATTGAAATAAAATAAGAGAAATAAGATCTCGCACGGTAAGATTTAAGTGTTCTTCGAGAGTGGACAGCAAACAAGTAGAGTGAAAGTGGCGAATCGCAGAGTAGTCATCTAGATATAGAAGTAGGACCCCTAACGACCGATGCTACTTTTCGTTGGATCTTCTCTATTTCCTCCAACAGATTAGTAACTGTGTTGAAAAATCCTAACCTTAAACACAGGGAGCTTTAATGAGCAGTGTCCGAGGTAAACATCAGATAATACTAATACTAAAGCCCGTTTCCAGACGATGTCCCAAACAGGACACGGAAAAAAAATCCGTTGGATTAAATCATCTAAAACTGACATATAAAACACCGTAGTAAATGAAGTGCTTACTTTCTGGTAAAATGAAAATAAATTGCGGAAACAGCCTATCAAATAGAAATACGGCATCAAATAAACAAATGACAAGATAATTGTTACTCAGATAGGCTAGTTCGGAAAGTAGCAAATTACAAGTAATGTGGACTTAATGTAATACGATACTGATGCTAGATTAAAAATCAGTATTCAAGCACTGATCGAACGACTGTTTTAAAAGCGAACTCCTTTCTTGATGGACTACATTTCTTGAGGATTCTTCCAATTAATCTCAGTCTGTTATGTACCTTACCTTTGAATAGTGTATGCGATCATTTCAATTTAAATTGCTCTGTACGTAAATTCCTCGATTTTTATTGTTGTGACTGCTTACAGTTATTGTTCTAGAATTTGCATATTTATGAACAGTAAGTCACGTTTGTTCATGATAAGCGTCAATTGCAACGCCCTGCACCTGGAGTCTATCCTTTGCCAAGTCTTCCTGCAATTTGCATTTTGATACCCCACTTTCTAGCGTTGCGACCTCTCTGTGTACAACATCTGGGAAAAGCGTCATGGATGTTCCGACAGTGTACAACCATAGTAGAGAGGTATCTATTGAAAGGCGAGACTAACGTATGGTTTCTGAAGAAGGGCAGCAGCCTTTCCAGTAGGGGCAAAAGTCTGAATGATTGACTGATCTGGCCTTTTAACATCAACCAAGGCAGTCTTGCTGTGCAGATTCTACGGAAGGCTGAAAGAAAGCGGAAACTATAGAGGTAATTTTTATCGAGGACATACGCGTCCTCTCGGGTAAAGTAGCCCCCATTCGGATCTCCAGGAAGGTACTACTCAGGAGGACGTCGTCTTCAGGAGAAGCAAAACTATCATTCTACAGATCGGAGCGTGGAATGTCGATCTATTAACGGGGCAGGTATGTTACAAAATTTGAAATGGGAAATGAATGGGTTGAAGCTAGATAAAGTGGGAATTAGTGAACTTCAGTGGCAGGAGAAAAATGACTTCTGTTCAGGTGAATACAGGGTTATAAACACAAAGTGAAATAGGGGTAATGCAGGAGAGGGTTTAATAATGAAGAAGGAAAAAGGAATATGGGTAAGCTACTGCGAATAACATAGTGAACACATTATCGCAGCCAAGAGAGACACGATACCCATGCCTACCATACTTGTACAAGTTTGCATGGCAACTAGCCCGGCAGATGATGAATAGATTGGAGAAATATATGATGAGGTAAAGAAAATTATTCAGATAGTTAAAGGAGACCAAAATGTAATTGTGATGGGACATTGGAATTCGACAGCAGGAAAAGGAGGAGGAGGAAAAACTGTAGAGGAATATGGAATGGGAAAAAGGAATGAAAGAGAAAGTCTCCTGGTATAATTTTGTACAGAACATAATTTAATCATCGCCCACACTTAGTTTGAGAACCATAAAAGACGGTTGAATACGTGGAAGAGACCTGCAGACACCGGAAGGCTTCAGATTGATTATATAATGGTTAGATAGAGATTTAGGATCCAGAATTTAAAATGTAAGACATTTCCAGGGTCAGATGTGGACTCTGGCCACAATTTATTGGTCATGAACTATAAATTAAAACTAAGGAGATATGAAGAAGGTTGGATATTAAGGAGATAGGACCTGGATAAGCTGAAAGAACCAGAGGTTGTTGAGAGCTTCAGGAGGAGCATTAGGCAACGGTTGGCTAGAATTGGGAAAGGGAATACAATAGAAGACGAATGGGTCGTAAGAGATGAAATAGTGAAGGCAGCAGAGAATCAAATAGGTAAAAATACAAGGGCTGGTAAGAAATCTATGCACAACACACGAGCTATTCCATTTATGTGATGAAAGGAGAAAATTTAAAAATTCAGCAAACGAAGCGGGAGAAAGAAACAAACGATTAAAAAATGAGATCGGCAGGAAGTGCAAAATTGCTAAGCAGGAATGGCTAGAGAACAAATGTAACGATTTAGAAGAATATTTCACAATGGAAAAAATACCGCCTACAGGAAATTTAAAGAGACCTTCGAGGAAAAGGGTAGCGGCTGTATGAATATCAAGAGCTCAGATGGTAAACCAATCCTCCAATCCTTTTTTTTTTAAGTTTGTGGTAAGTTCCTATAGGACCAAACTGCTGAGGTCATGACTCCCTAAGCCTACACGCTACTTAATCTAATTTAAACTAACTTTCACTAAGGACAACGTACACACCCATGCCCGAGGGAGGACTCGAACCTCTGATGGGGGAGGGGGGGGGGGGGCGAACCGTGCCAAGACGCCCCAAAGACGGCGCGGCTACCCTGCATGTCTATGAGTTGAGTATTTAGATTTGCGCGCAGCACTTTCACTACACTTAGCACAAAACACTGTGCTCTGGGAAGTACCACTGCCACATCGTCATCTTTCGTGTTTCATTTTGCTGTTGCGGGATACGCTCGTGGCTTTTTTTTTTGTGGTGGTGGAGGCGTTTGCAATCACTCTGCGAGTATTCGTATTTTCCGATTATGAGATTGCGTGTATGTGTGTGTGTGTGTGTGTGTGTGTGTGTGTGTGTGTGTGTGTGTGTGTGTGAAAGGAGCTAACAAGCTCTGGTTACTGTGTGTTTAAGTCATTGATTTATTATGGCACACTGGTGGATTATCCAGGGTGCGGATGTTGTTGCCTAGTTTGTGATATTATTTTGTGATGCCTAGGGGGTTGTTCTTTTTCACCAATTTGTTTTATTAGTTTTAATAGCGCCTGGTGGCTGATGTCTGTCCGAACATTTATTATGTTTGTTCTCTGTTCGTGGTTTTTGAATTTCGAAGTTTTCTTGTAGGTGTAGGAGATGTTTATTGTTGCTGACTGTGACTAGTTTCATGTCCTTTCCTGTTATGGTAGGGTGGTGGTTTCCTTCCTGGAGGTGTTCTGCAAATGTTGAAAGGCTAGTGCGATATTTCCTTGGTCTGTTGTGTTTCTTATACCTTATTTCAGAATTTCTGCCTGTCTGTCCTAGGTATAGAGCATCACAGCTGTTACACTGGACTTGGTAAAAGCCAAATGCATACCAAAAGAACGACTCTATACAGAAATGTCTAAAAAGGGAAGAGCAAACGTACGGTCACAAAAAATCTGGCAATTAAACTAATAAAACATATTGTTGACAGAGACAACCCCATATACACCACAAAATAATATCACAAACCGCAGATCATCCACAATTGTATCATAATAAATCAGTGACTTAAACACACGGTAGTCAGAACGTGTTAGCTCCCTCTATACAAACACACACACACACATACACACACACAATCTCTGCGTCTTTCTTCCTAATCGGAAAATATAAACACTCATAGAGCGATAGCAGGCGTCTCCAACACTATCAAACAAACAAAACAGGAACGCATCTCGCAACAGCCAAACGAAACCAGCAGAATGACGATATTGCAGTGATACTTCCCAGAACATAAGTGTTTTGTGTTAAGTGTAGTGAAAGTTCTGTGTGCAAATCCAAATACGCAACACATACAAGTGGAAAACGAAAAAGAATAGAATAAACAACAATAAAAAAACCGTGAGTAACGAAAAGAATAAAAACTGTTTATAGTAATAACTAATGCATGCGAACTGTTAATAATCAAAACAAACATAACTATAAGAAAAAAAAACATATTGTTACAGCGACCGCTGAAGATGCTTTAAAATAAAGACTTTCATCACAGTTGCCAAAGTCGGCATTTAACGTACACAACTTAAAATTTTTATGTTGACCACAGAGTGAATCTGAAATCTGTTTCTTCTTGCTCTTGATAAGCAGAAATATATTACTACCTTTCTTTGTAATCGTTTGTGAACGTTGTCACTGTTTGTAAGAGAGACTAGTTCTGTTATTTGTCCACAGACGCTTCTGCAGAACTATTGCCACATTTTATTTCTCGATCTTCCATTACGACTACTACTCTATTTAATTAACGCATATAGTATTTTTCTCCGTCTGAACTCAGAACGTATCTCATCGGGCCTATGAAGGAACTTTCTATATCCCAAGAATACCACATGTTTTCGCCATGCATAATTCGCCACTCTACTAGTAGCACCAATTAAGGGCTGAGAGGGGGAGGGGGCAACTCTCCACCGGCGACAGCGGAGTCGACAAATCTGCATCCAAGATCGTCACAGAATCGTCGGAGCCTCTGGCTTAAGCCTTCCATTCGGCTCCAAATCAAACGACTGTGATCAGTCCTTGGAGAAATGCTGCCCCCCACCCGTAGCTGTGTTTTTCCACACCGTGAGCAGTCAGACCGTAGGCGTCATTAGTGCCGAAATGAGTCACCCAGGTTGCTGAATCGCTGCTGGAAAAGCCTCCTCTACACTTAGTATGCGACATCCCGGCAAGCAATTTTAGTGGGCATTGGTCTTCTTTCCCTAGTTGCCCGCTACTTCCATCATCCACATAACGTTGGAGCTCCAGTGACAAGTGAACTGTCCTTTTGCGTTTGTTTGGACCTTTCAGGATGATCCGGCTCAGTCTCAACAGAAGAGGCTGTCATGTTGAATCGAATGTATTTCCAGCCATGGGCAATATCTCGAACTTGTTTTTAAGACGTAAAGTGACTGAAGAGCTTCAAGTACCAACTTTTGTCTTCCACCACTGTTCGCCATTCAATGTTAGGTAAAAGATGACCGGCCGCGAAGTATGAATGGGAAGGAGTTGCGACGTCAAGGGTGGCAGATGACACTATAGCCTCCATAAGTACCAGATCATTCGTAGTTAGCGTCCCATTACCACCGCAGCCCAGGACACCAAGCTGAAACATGTCGGCCATGGTAAACACAAATTCCATCTTTTTAAGTGCATTGGTCATTTCCCCATGCATCCCAACCCATCCTTAATTAATTTTCGTCTATACCACACCAAAGGAGTAGCTGCGCTCAATCTAAGTTCGGCTGCTACGTTACTTCTGATTTTTACTACAATCAAAAGTCAGCTCTCACAATGTAAATGCACTATAATTGACGCAAACTTTAGAATAAGTCGCACTAGACAACATAGCACCTTGAAGACAGACCTGTCAACAAAATTAAACTAAGTCCTGTGTGTAAACATAAGCCACTACTGCTACTGACATGTTCGCTGGGCTCCATTGCTACACTGACCTTGTGAACACTGTTCTCAACGGTCACGAAGTCCAAACTGAACAAGGCGAGAAGCGCTAATGGCGGCGTAAAGCTACTCTCGAACTAAAATTTACACAGGAACTTAGAATAACTCCGTATACACTAGTCAACGCAGTGAAGTACAAAATACAAGTCAATTCTTTTGAAGCACATGAGAACAAAAATTAAACTAAGTTCTGTGTATAAACAGAATCTGCTACAGTTACTGGCCCGCCCGTTCTGCTCCACGGCTGTTGCTACGCATATGCCACAACTCCAGTAATTTCTTGACTTGCTTCCAGTAGTTCAGGAACTTGCAAATTTCGAAATTAAACTCGTCAGCCCTTCGCATGGGAATAAGAGACGGTGACGGAGATGCAGAATCTAGAAGAGGAGCTGGTGGAGAAACTAAGATTTCTACAGCCAAGTAAAACCTACCAAGTAACTAAGAACAGCTACACTTCCCGACAACAGTACCCAATATGTCACCACTTTGTGCTGTTTTAAAGACCAACACTCACACATATCTATCCCGTTCGAGCAAGGGCTCGACAGAAACATCCAGCAGAAGGAACAGTAGATGATAAAGATGGCAAACTGCTGAAGAGCCAAATTTTCTGATAGAGATTACATATTTACAGGCATCAAATGTAAGATCTAAAAGGGCGGAGAACGTACCATAAAATGAAATAACAGACAATAAAACCATTGCTACGCGAAAGGATTCGTCACACACATTCTGATCTCAGGTTTATCAAAGGAAGAGGCATCTTAGGTCAGCGGAAACCTGGAGGTGGCTGAATGTAAATTTAAAGAGAGATTGAATTACCAAGAAGGGAAAGTATCTATTGCTACAAGATGAATAATTTAAAAATAATCTTTAAAGAAATTCTTTAAAGAGTACTAGGCCAAGTAACGTAGTGTTTGGTTCTATAGCTGCAATAATAGGATTGCCAGTGATGCAAGCTCTTACTAGTAAACGACTCTCGTTCAGTACGTTTAGTGGATATGTCTGCTTGGATGATGAAGTAACAATAAAATTTATTATGTGACTGATAGAGGGACCAGCACTACGTTGACCTAATCAAAACGCGGATCTATTTAGTTCTTACGAATCGTTTCAATAAATATTTTTAAACAGTAACTGGAGACCATTCAAGAAGATAAAGTTCCAGAATGAATCTTTAAATCAACCACATACGGGGCAGGAAGGTATTGCAGGAGGGAACTGTGTTAGGAACAACTCAGTAACTGTTTACAGGTAGCTCCCTAATACACTAAAAGAGATCTCTAAAGAGAAAGTCGCTACAGCCATTGCAGTGGGAATTAATACTCTACCATGTTAACTCAGTGGCAAATTTCTTTGATTTCATTGAAAATCAGCACTAGGCAATAACCCAAACAGAATAATAGTAGTCTATTCAGAATCAACACAGACATGATTATCGCTGGGGATTAGATGACAGAAGCAGGAAGTTTGACGAAAGTTATAGAACCAACAGATGAAGAAGTCATGATGGGAGCAGGGACCAGAGAGATCACTGAGAAAAAATCGCTGGACTGGAAATAGATCAAATTTCACATAACAGGTAGCAAAATTATGGACGTGATAGAATGTGGCAGCGAAAGGCAACCTTATGCGAACTGGAAAATGTTCCAGCTGGAGTATGAGATGTCTAGTATTGCTATCTTTCTCTATTAGGTCCTGTTACCCAAATACATAATAAACAGGAATACGGAAGTTTACTTTTCTCAAATGAAAAAAAGGCAAAACAGATCGCTTTGGTTGCCCAGAGACAAAATTTACTTTACTGTAAATCTAGTGGCAATAGTTATGAACTGTTTACAAAGAAAAACAGCAAATTGGACTGACGTTCTTAGTTTCCGTTAAATCCACTAAATACTATGTCTGTAACATTTGTGTTTGTTAGGGGGAGTGGTATTTAAAATGAAGTGACAAATTAGTATTTATTTTAATGCTCATCATATAGTAACATTTATTGGTCTTAATCTCAATACGCAAAGTAGTGGCACCTCATTAGCTCGTAACAAAAATTCGCATCTTTACGCGACAATGTCTCAAGAACAAGAGAATTTTAAGTAAAACTTTTTTCATCAGATCAAAGTCAGTGAGTTGAAATGTGATAGAGATGCCAATTAAACCGCGCTACATATCTAGTGTAGAACACGTACGCTACTAGACCAGAGACACTATTATCCTCTATCATAAAGCATCGGATTTAAAACAATTTTTGATTGACACGCTACAAAGTCTCCAATGGGAAAGACCACTCCAGTTTTATTCGCTACTGGTCATAAATTAGGTTTATAGTGTTTGTTGATGTGACAATATTTTTGAACCGGTCTTTGACTGGATAAGAAGGAATAAGGTAAAGTGGTAGCTTTAGATTCAGACAAGACGATTTAATTACTGACACATTATAACGCAAGTGAACCAGGTACGATACAGTACAGATCACAATTAAACTGACCAATGTTAAGTCAACAAAAGAAGAAAATTTTTTGAATGATACTCTACATAATATAGACACGTATTTATGAGTAGCAGCATAAAGAATACAACAATCATGTAATGAACACATGCAATCGGAGCGATATAATTATGTTTATGTTTGAACATAGTACTATCCCATGTAACATAGCGGTGTGTAATGATCTTCATGGTACGGGAGTATACTTGTAATGCTGAGGGATAGTATGTTGCAAAAATTCGGAGTCTTAAGATTCTATGGCGACAGCATAGCTCTGTCAGAAACGGTCATGCAATAAAACGTGTCTTTTTTTAAGCGATTTTGGCTTGTGAAGCTTTCTTCTGTTACCACACATTGCAGATTTCCATCAGACTGACCATATCAGGAATATATAATTATTCTTTTTAGTTTGCTGCGTGGCATGATTATGGAATAAGGTTCCCTGGGTTATCTTTGTGCCTCACCACAGGAGAATCATAGGCAGTCCTTCAACCTCATAGTGACTAGTGTATTGAATACAAAATGTTTGTACAGAGTATTGGGTTGTAGATGGGATTATCAGCTTACATAGCTGGAAGGTATCATAAATAAATTATCGGTATTTTACATGGTATACTGGATATGGTTTTTATATGCAAATGTAGGGGCATAAGCCATATGAAGAATAACATCATTAGTATTGATCAAGAGCACGGTTAAGTGGCATAAATTACAAAGTTTTCCATGAGGACAGTATAATCGAGTTAGCATACGTATTTTCAAAAATTGTCAATAAAATTCATTTTCCTTATATGTGGAATTTCTCGGGCAAGGGTATGGCCGTGTTTCTGATTTAGGAAAGGACTCCAAGTGTAAATCTCAGACCCAGTCAACTGAAAACGCCATCCAGGACATCAAATGGCAGCTATGAAATCTGGATTCGCAGGACAGAGCGAATCAGGTTATGGTTGTGGAAAGGGGCCAAAATCAGTTACTGACAGTTGCACAAAACACACAAACTTTATTCCCTAAAACACTTGATCACCCATGTCCTTAAAAGGTTTCAAAAAAATACGGCTGAAAGCCCGAACACAAATTATTACAATTTCTTTAAGGAATACACGCGGCTGAAGGCCTTACTTAAAAAAGAAAATCTTACGTAAATACTCGGCTGATGGCCACACACTGGACACAGAAGAACTGAGGCTTAAGGCATGGATAACGTTTCGAATAGAGAAGAAGTAAAATCCATGTCAGAAGTAAAAATACAGTTTATACCATGAATGAAAGTCAATCGGAAAACCAGTAGAATAATTTGTACTCAACACAAACACGTAAAAGTTAATTGTTTGCAAAACAGTTCGCTTATTGAATAGCTTTGCGTTACTCAACATTGTTGTTGTTGTTGTTGTTGTTGTTGTTGTCTTCAGTTCTGAGACTGGTTTGATGCAGCTCTCCATGCTACTCTATCCTGTACAAGCTTCTTCATCTCCCAGTACCTACTGCTACCTACATCCTTCTGAATCTGCTTAGTGTATTCATCTCTTGGTCTCCCTCTACGATTTTTACCCTCCACGCTCTATCAAACTCAACGTAATGTTTGTTAACAATGATTTTAGAAATGCTTATGTTCACAAATACACTCCTGGAAATTGAAATAAGAACACAGTGAATTCATTCTCCCAGGAAGGGGAAACTCTATTGACACATTCCTGGGGTCAGATACATCACATGATCGCACTGACAGAACCACAGGCACATAGACACAGGCAACAGAACATGCCCAAAGTCGGCTCTAGTACAGTGTATATCCACCTTTCGCAGCAATGCAGGCTGCTATTCTCCCATGGAGACGATCGTAGAGATGCTGGATGTAGTCCTGTGGAACGGCTTGCCATGCCATTTCCACCTGGCGCCTCAGTTGGACCAGCGTTCATGCTGGACGTGCAGACCGCGTGAGACGACGCTTCATCCAGTCCCAAACATGCTCAATGGGGGACAGATCCGGAGATCTTGCTGGCCAAGGTAGTTGACTTACACCTTCTAGAGCACGTTGGGTGGCACAGGATACATGCGGACGTGCATTGTCCTGTTGGAACAGCAAGTTCCCTTGCCAGTCTAGGAATGGTAGATCGATGGGTTCGATGACGGTTTGGATGTACCGTGCACTATTCAGTGTCCCCTCGACGATCACCAGAGGTGTACGGCCAGTGTAGGAGATCGCTCCCCACACCATGATGCCGGGTGTTGGCCCTGTGTGCCTCGGTCGTATGCAGTCCTGATTGTGGCGCTCACCTGCACGGCGCCAAACACGCATACGACCATCATTGGCACCAAGGCAGAAGCGACTCTCATCGCTGAAGACGACACGTCTCCATTCGCCCCTCCATTCACACCTGTCGCGACACCACTGGGGCGGGCTGCACGATGTTGGGGCGTGAGCGGAAGACGGCCTAACGGAGTGCGGGACCGTAGCCCAGCTTCATGGAGACGGTTGCGAATGGTCCTCGCCGATACCCCAGGAGCAACAGTGTCCCTAATTTGCTGGGAAGTGGAGGTGCGGTCCCCTACGGCACTGCTTAGGATCCTACGGTCTTGGCGTGCATCCTTGCGTCGCTGCGGTCTGGTCCCAGGTCGACGGGCACGTGCACCTTCCGCCGACCACTGGCGACAACATCGATGTACTGTGGAGACCTCACGCCCCACGTGTTGAGCAATCCGGCGGTACGTCCACCCGGCCTCCCGCATGCCCACTATACGCCCTCGCTCAAAGTCCGTCAAATGCACATACGGTTCACGTCCACGCTGTCGCGGCATGCTACCAGTGTTAAAGACTGCGATGGAGCTCCGTATGCCACGGCAAACTGGCTGACACTGACGGCGGCGGTGCACAAATGCTGCGCACCTATCGCCATTCGACGGCCAACACCGCGGTTCCTGGTGTGTCCGCTGTGCCGTGCGTGTGATCATTGCTTGTACAGCCCTCTCGCAGTGTTCGGAGCAAGTACGGTGGGTCTGACACACCGGTGTCAATGTGTTCTTTTTTCCATTTCCAGGAGTGTACTTGGCTTCTATTGTTGTAGGTTACTCTTGAAAGGTTTTGCAATGTTCAATTTAGCGAAGAAGAGCTAATTTTGAAATACACTGATGCGCAATTTGCAAATATGAGCAAAGTTTTCAATGCACACAAACAAAATGAAATGTATTATACTGAAGTAATGTTTTACAGAAGGTCATCACTTTCAATATTTTCCTCTTCTTTCACTGGTGTTATTCTCGGAATCAATAATGTTGACAGGATAGGATGGTTCAAATGGTTCTGAGCACTATGGGACTCAACTGCTGTCGTCATCAGTCCCCTAGAACTTAGAACTACTTAAACCTTACTAACCTAAGGACATCACACACATCCATGCCCGAGGCAGGATTCGAACCTGCGACCGTAGCAGTGGCACGGTTCCGGACTGCGCGCCTAGAACCCAGGATAGGACCCTGTTAGATAAATGATTGGGGTAAAGTTAATTCACACTATAACCGTTTCTTCAGTAAACACACTGTTGTTCAGTTAAGAAAAACTACTATGGTGGCTAGCCTTGTACAGTCTAAAGACGAAACTCTATGGTCGATACATACGGCAACAATCAACAATGCATCGTTATATTCTGCAGTCGTTAAGTTGAGCAGATGGTCCCAGTGTGTGGACAAATAAGACTGAATTACAAGGTACGAAACTGGCAGACGATCCGACTGTGTAAAGCATCGTTCCTCTGAAACTCAGCTTACCGCTGTCTCGTTTGATATACTGTGAACTATGGTTGAAGGGCAACAGGGATATTTCATATTTCTAGATTTCCGAAAAGCGCAGTACCCGACTGCAGACTATTAACGAAGGTGCGAACACACGGAATAGGTTCCCAGATATGTGAGTGGCTCGAAGACTTCTTACGTAGTAGAATCCAGTATGTTGTTCTCGACGGCGGGTCTTCACCATAGACAAGGGTATCAGCCGGAGTGCCCCAGGTAAGTGTGGTGCGACCGCCGTTAGTGTCTACATATATAAATAATCTGGCGGAGAGGGTGAGCTGCAATCTACGGTTGTTTACTGCTGATGTAGTGGTGTACAGGAAGGAGTCGAAGATAAGCATCTGTAGATTACTACAAGATGACTTAAACAAACTTTCTAGTTGATATGAAGAATGTAGTGAAATTTAAGTTAATGTGGATGAGTAGGAAACATAAACCTGTAATGTTCGGATACAGCACAAGTAGTTTCCTGCTTGACACAGTCACGTCGTTTAAATATCTGGGCGCAACGTTGCAAAGTGATGTGAAACGGAACGAGCGTGTGAGGATTGGGGTAGGAAAGGTGAATCGTCGACTACGGTTTATTGGGAAAATTTTAGAAAAGTGTGTTTCATCTGTAAAGGACAACACACACAGGACGATAGAGCGACCTGTGATTGAGTACTGCTCGAGTGCTTGGGATCCACACAAGATCAGATTAAAGGAAGACATCGATTCAATTCAGAAGCGGTGTTATATTTTTTGTCGCAAGTTCGAACAAGTGTTATGGATACGCTTCGGGGACTCAAAAGGTGAATCTATGGAGGGAAGATGATGTTCTTTTCGAGGAACACTACTGAGAAAATTTGGAGAACCAGTATTTGAAGCTGACTGCATAGCGAGCCTAATGCCACCCACGTACATTTCGCGTAAGCACCACGAAGATAAGATACAAGATATTAGAAGTCATAGGAGGCATATTGACAGTTGTTTTTCCCTTGCTTGGAACAGGAAAGGAAACAGTTGTGGTTCAGTGTAGTCCCCGCCACGCACCGTTCGGTGGTTTACTGGGTATCTATTTAGATGTAGTTGAAGAACAGGAAATCTAAACAGGATTTTAGGTCCTGGTGCTCAAAGAAGGATGTATGACAACTGAGGCGAAACTGGAAAAAGTATTCTATTTTCAACATCCTTTAGGATGTTTTGAACATGACAAAGATCATCGACCGTAGGATTCCGCGTACGTCTACACTTATTCAAACAGCCCTCTGAACAGAGGCAGCAGCGAAAATGATGCAGCTGTGTCAGGGTAGTCCATCATTGTAGGAGTCCATCAGGTGCAGCTTGCTACGTGACTGTAGGGCAGGCGAGTGGAGGTATGGTGGTGGACTCCTCTGGAGCGCTGAGGCACTAATGTGACACCATTCTACTAACAGACACTTAATTCCGAGATTTTTACAATTACTCAGTCTTCTTCCTAGTGCTACCTACCAGCGGCTATGCTGAGTCCATGTTACATGGAAGCACAGGGCAGCACGTAACACCCAATGAGGAATCTGCAGGTGCAGGTTCTGTCGTTATCAATGGTCAGTGCCGCGAACCGGTGAAGGAGGTTCCAAGAGCCACTGAGTTCCTATAAACCAGCACAGCTGTGGACATCTGTCAGAGCCTCAGTGCTCTCGTGAGGTTGCACTTAGGTTTGGCCCTAGAGATCTGCATGCCCCTGTTGTCAGTTGCCCTGTTGGTGTGTAGGTGGAAGACCCAACACAGACAGCCCAAGAGGCAGTCCAAGTGTAAGGCCAGTAGGGTAGTACTTGTATTTCCCACGAGTGGTGGCACAGGCGTCCTGCTCTAGAGTTGAGGAGGTCGCAGATGGAATTCACGGCAGAGCGGCCTGGACCTCATCTTCAGTCAAACATTGTTGGACTGAAAGGAATGCAGTCCAAAGAGATGAAGTTCTCTGCCAGCCAAATGGCTGAGGTGACTGCATGTGCTCTTGGGCCTTTCAGCTCTCACATCTAGACCAGTGTTTAACTTCAGAGTTTCGGAGTGTTCCTTTATACAAAGTCTGCGCCCTGGAAGGCGTTTATGCATCACCGCTAGGTGACGTGGCCATGTTACAGATGAGTGTTGTGTCTGCTCTGCACTGTTGTCTATGTGCTGAATCAGGTGTTCCTGACTCTCTCTTTGTCTCTCTTTCTCTCTCTCTCTCTCTCTCTCTCTCTCTCTCTCTCTCTCTCTCTCTCTTTCTCTCTCTCTCTCTCTCTCTCACACACACACACACACACTAAACCAACTGGCCGCTGTGTCATCCTCTCAGCCCAGGGGCGTCACTGGATGCGGATGCGAAAGGGCATGTAGTCGGGACACTGTTGTCCTGGCCGTTGTTAGTTTTCGTGACCGCAGTCGCTATTTCTCAGTGAAGTAGCTCCTCAGTTTGTCTGACAAGGGCTGAGTACATCCCACTTGCCAAGAGCGCTCGACAGACCGGGTAGTCACCTATCTAAGTGCTAGCCCAGCCAGACAGTTCTTAACTTCGATGATCTGACGGGAACCAGTATTACCGCTGCATCAAGGCCGTTGGCATCTCTCTCACACACTATGAGGAAATCAGTTCCCTCCCCATTTGTTTGTGATTCAAAAAATGGCTGTGAGGAGTATGGGACTTAACTTCTGAGGTCATCAGTCCCCTAGAACTTAGAACTATTTAAACCAAACTAACCTGAGGACATCACACACACCCATCCCCGAGGCAGCATTCGAACCTGCGACCGTAGCGGTCGCGCGGTTCCAGACTGTAGCGCCTAGAATCGCTCGGTCACCCTGGCCGGCTTTTGTGCTTCAGTTCTTTCAGGTGTTGACATTGGTTGCACTATTACTGTATACTCAGTGGACGTGTTCCACTTAGCATCGTCCCAGCATCGTCTCAGTCAGTTCTGATAAACTTTTGTGTTAGATGTATGACACAAAGGAGCAAAGCAAGCAGTCGAAACATGTGGTTCACCACCGCCGAAAAAGGAAAGGTCAAGCAAGGAGATGCTGAGGGTTTATTTTTTTTCTGAACTGTGAAGGTCGAATTCTAATAAATTGTGATCATAGGGGATAAACCGTCACAGGAACGTACCACTGAACTATCATATCTAAGCTATCTGAGGGATCTGTCCAAGGGGGTTTTCATTCCATGACAGTGCCTCAGTAGCTTCTTTGGGCTACCAAATTTTGCCTCACCCCGGTTTCCTCCTGAAATGAATTCCAGTTATTTCTTCCTCTTGCCTCAAATAAAGAAACTATTGCTTAGCAGGCATTTCCGAAATATTGTGTGCATAAATAATTCTGTTAGTTTGGACATGTCCAAAACAACAGACACCGTAAATTCAGATACTGATTTCCCTTGTGGGGCGATGAATCCTCAACCTTCTGTGCAGAGGCACATGTTGATCTCCAGCGGGGATCTAAAATTAGTGAGCATGGAGGATATGAACAGGGATTACGAATAGTTGGCGCAAGGTGGGAATGTGAGTTGGCCTGGAGCGTGGTCAGATAGTCTACGCATTTGCGATAAGTTTGTAAACCTGTGGAAGGTATTATGGGGCCAAACTGCTGAGGCCATCGGTCCCTACGCATACTCACTGCTTAATCTAACTTAAACTTACGGTAAGGAAAACACACACACCCAAGCCCGAGGGAGGACTCGACCCTCCGACGGGGGCACCCGTTGGGGCCGCGACAAAGCGCCCCGGACCGCAAGGCTACCCCGCCAGGCTTTGCGATAAATACTTTGCGGATGTGGAGGAGTGGTTAACGCTAATGTGTAGTAAGCAGGAGATGCTGGTTTCGAGTCACGATCCGGCACACGTTTTCACTCGTCGCAACTGATGCCGCCCGAAGTCCCAACGCTGCTGATATCATTAGATCATTCTCTTTACTTCCCCCCCCCCCCCCTCTCCCTTCAACGTACATAATTTCGGAATGGATGACAAGGTGATTCCCAAACAGCCAAAATGTAAACTTCTAAAACGTTAGTCTCTGCTATGTAATCCATCGCTACGAAAAATTTTTCCGCATTCAAGGGTGAAGATTTAGGGAAGGACTGACAACACTGCCACGTTTCGTAGTTACACGATTTTTTCGAGGCGATACTGAATACTGAAATATTACGACCACCCTCAGATTTAACTCACTTTCTACACACTAATGCTCCGGCAGTAACTCTGTTTTCAGTAAATAAATTTCTGCATATTTTTCTCTAGGGAAAATAAGTAATTCGCAGTCTACGCCGGTGCCCCCCTGTCGCTGCACGTACCGCCTAATTCTGCGAAAGACGATTACCCGGGTTGAAACAGCAGTGTGGTGGGGGGAGCGGATGGACACGGCCGCACGTCTGCGCCGTACGTCAGCGAATTTTCGCCGGCCTGCGCGGTCCGCTGCATACGCAAGGAAGAGCCCGGCCAGCGCGCCGCCCCGGCGCGCTCAAATCTTCCCCGGCGCGAGCTGGCCGGCTTAAAAACTGCCGGCGGCCGACGGCTGAGCCGTCGCCGCGCTAAACCCGGGCTTTTGCATTTATTGCGCAACCAGCTCAGCCGCCCGTTCGCGCCTCGCGGGCACGACTTTCGCCCCAGCGGGAAACACGGCGCGCGCTCTGGAGGTACTCGTAACGTTTCTCAGTTGTTTCTTGGAATAAACCGCTGAAAATGCCGCATCTTTTCACCGGAAACGTTTAACCCATACAGCATGCGCTACGGAGCGCGCACTGTTTTAAGGGGCCCAGTATTGCACCGCCTACATTATCAGGGTAAAATTCATAGTTAACGGTTCTGAATGGACAATTATATGCACAAGATTGTTCAGTATTTTTAAAGCACACGACATTTAAGGTAATTTATAGACACTAAAAATATAGTGTCTATAAATTACCTTAAATGTCGTGTGGCTATGGCCTCCCGGGTAGACTGTTCGCCTGGTGCAGATCTTTCGATTTGACCCCACTTCGGCGACCTGCACGTCAATGGGGATGAAATGATCATGATTAGGACAACACAACACCCAGCCCCTGAGCGGAGAAAATCTCCGACCCAGCCGGGAATCGAACCCAGGACCTTATGACTGACATTCCGTTACGCTGACCACTCAGCTACCGGGGCCGGACATAAATTACCTTTACAATTTGAGTCTTTAATATCTCTAATACTATACTAGATATTAAAAAATTCAAACGGTTCTGAGCACTATGGGACTTAACTTCTGAGGTCATCAGTCCCCTAGAACTACTTAAACCTAACTAACCTAAGGACATCACACACGTCAATGCCCGAGGCAGGATTCGAACCTGCTACCTTAGCGGTCGCACGGCTCCAGACTGTAGCGCCTAGAACCGCTCGTCCACTGCGGGCGGCTACTGGATATTAACAAATGGTTTTCAGTACGTGATAAGACAACTCACATAGCTTTCAATCTTCCAGGTGACTCAAATTTGGGCAAAAAACTGAACTCGAAAGCCAGATAAAATGTGTAACACACAGGAGAAGGCGGAATGTCGGGTCTCGTTCGTACAGACGACGTTCCTATACCCAAATGCAACGAAATTTTCGAATACCATGCGGAAGGCAACTCTCCTTTCCCCCCCCCCCCCCCCCCTCCCTTCCCCCTCCCCCGTTCGCGGCCAAATATTCGGGCTTGGCATGCGTCATTTATAGAAACAGCCCGTGTTCTCCATAAAATGGAGACTAGTCGCCCATTTGTTTCGGACGCCTACTTAGACATGGTAGGACAGGCGTTTACAGGGAGTTCGACAAAATCGGTGCTTACGGCGTCCAGAGAGTTGGAAACGAGACGCTCAACAGTGCACATGCCTTGCGTCAGATGATACAGCTATATTCCTACAACTGCCAGCTGCTTCAGGCATTAACTTAGAAGTACATAAACTCGGAGTAGTGAAGAAAATCATTTAATAAAGTCAAGTCTTCTGGTCCAGACTGTATACCAATTAGGTTCCTTTCAGATTATACTGATGCAACAGCTCCGTACTTAACAATCATACACAACAGCTCGCTCCACGAAAGATCAGTACCAAAACACTGGGGATTTGGACAGGTGACACAAATATTCAAGAAAGTTTGTACGACTTATCTACTAAATTACAGGCCCACACCATTAATGTCGATATGCAGCAAGATTTTGGAACGTATATTGTGATCGAATATTACGAATCACCCTGAAGAGAACGATCTACTGACACACTCTCAACAGGGATTTGGAAAACATCGTTTTTCTGAAACACAAGTAGCTCTTTACTCATACGAGGTGCTAAGTGCTATTGGCAAGTTATTTCAAATTGATCGGTATTTCTAGATTTCCAGAAGGCTTTTGACACTGTACCTTACAAGTGCCTTATACTCAGATTGAGTGCTTACGGAATAGCGCCTAGTTATATGTCTCGATTCGTGATTCCCTGTCAGAGAGGTGACAGTTCGTAGTAATTGGCGAAAAGTCGTCGAGTAAAACAGAAGTGACTTCTGGCGTTCCCCAAGGTAGTTTTATAGGCCCGCTGTTGTTCCTTATCTAGACAAACGATTTAGGAGACAATGTGAGCAGCCGTCTTGGGTTTTTTGACGAAGAAGCTGTCGTTTATCGTCCCTTAAAGTCACCAGAACAGCAAAAGAAATTGCAAAACGATATAGAAAAGATACCTGTAAGGCGCAGAGATTAGCAATTGACTCTAATTAACGAAAAGTGTGAGGTCATCCACATGAGTGCTAAAAGGAATCCGTTAAACTTACACGGTAAATCAGACCAATCTAAAGGCCGTAAATTTAACTAAATACCTAGGAATTACTATTACTAACAACTTAACTCGGATACAACACATAAAAAATATTGTGGGGAAGGCCACCGGTAACTGCGTTTTATTGGCAGGACACTTAAACGATGCAACCGATCTACTAAAGAGACTGTCTACACTACACTTGTCCGTCCTCTTTTCAAGTACATCGGAGCGATATGGGCTCATACCACATAGGATTAACGGAGTACATATAGAATGTTCAAAGAAGGGCAGCAAGATTTGTATTATCGCGAAATAGGGGAGAGAGTGTCACTGGCATGATACGGGATCTGGGGTGCACATCATTAAAACAAGGCGTTTCTCATTGTGGCGGGATCTTCCCACGAAATTTGAATCACCAACTTTCTCCTCCGAATGAGAAAACATTTTATTGACGACGACCTACATGGGTAGAAATGATCATCGTAATAAAATAAGCGACATCAGAGCTCGCTCGGAAAATATAGGTGTTCGCTTTTTCCGCGCGCTATTCGGGACTGAAATAATAGAGAATTATTATAAAGGTGGTTCGATGAACCCTCTCCCAGCCCTTAAGTGTGATTTGCATAGTATCCATGTAGATTCAGATGTAGATATAAAGCCCACGGAGAAACCTCAGCGCGAACAGTTTGCAAGACTGACACAAACGATGGCTTTTTGGATCAAATTTGTTTCTCTGATGAGGCAACGTTTCTTGTACCCATTAAACTGAACCGTCATTACGTTCGAATGTGGGATTCATAGCATTCTCATGTTACACGTGAGACAGTACCAGAGTCAAAGTTTGGTGCTGACTAATGCACATTTGCATCATCAGTACATTCTTTACTATAGAGTCTGCCGTCAACGATAGTGTTTACCTGGTCATGTTACCAGAAGATATGTTACAAGAGTTTGTTGTGCCACAACTGGAAGACCTACAACCTTATGTCACATTCCAACAGGATGGGACACCACTCTACTGGTCCCTAACTGTTCGTCAGTTTTTAGGTGAAAAGTTTCCGGGTAGATGAATTGGATGAAATGGTCCAATTCGATGGCCTGAACGATCCTCTGACATCACGCCACTACACTTTTTCCTCTGGGCTCTGGGGTTTTGTAAAGTATTTGGTGTATAGAATCACGGTTAGAGATCTACTGGACATGAATTCACACATTCGCAATGCATTTGAAGACGTCACCGTGGAGATCTCGAACTGTACATGAAGACAGATGGAATTCCGAATTCATGCCACTACGGTTGCACATATTGATGTGGATAAATGAGCCATCTTACTAATTGTAAAGATAATTTATGGACACCCTGTACACCATTGACACAAAAGTATATTTGAAAACGTTTGAAGGGAACATCCGACGCAGTTCTAATTTTGTTTAACCATATTTTATAGATTATATATTACTTCCTCTGTTGCATTACGGTCTCGGTCTGCTGTGAATCATTGTGATCTTGCGGCACAATGTTGCCAAAAGAGATTATTTGCGTTTGCATTGTTGACAAAGTCCACCTAGCAATCACTTGTTGATATAACCGTGTACCAAATAACAGCAAAACTGTCGGACGACAACGCTCCCAAAGTTTGACGACTAGTTTTCGTTTCAACTAAGATTAATGATGCATTTCACTTTGCACTACGTAAACTTTGTTTTCCAAATCGGTGAGTCGCAATTTTTTTTTTTTTTTTTTTACCGTCCGGCAGTTTTCTAAGGAGCATGTCTGTGAATGTTTCATTGTGATAACCAAATGTAGACTTTCCATGTGAATACTCCTGACGAAATCCCCTCGGCCTCCCATCCAGGTGGCTGCGTCGAAATTGCACACGTTTCGATCTGGCGAAGTGTCGAGATATCGCTGTCGCTGCACAGGTGAGGGTGGACCCTCGGCTTGAGTAGGAAGTTCTAGCGCTGATGCGCTTCGCCTTCCTCATGGCGGTGTGGCGAGTGGAGTCTTGGCGGTAGTGAAAGGCTTGGCGTTGTGCATAATTTTTTTTTTATTTTTTTTTTTATTATATATTAGAGAATAGGATAGTAGAAGGGACAGTAAGAGAAGCAGGAAGACGAAAGGCTCAATTGACAAGCCAGTCTATAATTAGATTGAAGAGAAGAAAAGGAAGAGAGAATGAGAGAAGAAGATCAGAAAAGCGATGACCTCCGATTCGTGTGCCGACACGGACGGTGAGGCAGACACTCGCAGAATGATGGTTTGGGGAACCAGTAAGTGAGATGGGAGAGGTCCCAGGAGAAGAAAGCATAGGGAGTGTTTGGATTACTAGAGCAAGGAGGGGAAAGGACGAGAGAACATAGAGGAGGCGTTGAGCAGCTGGCGTCGACAGGTGGAAAAAGAAAGATGGAAAGGTGTGGAGCAGGAAGGGAAGGGAGAAGGGGGGACCAGGTATGAGTGGGCAAGGAGGTCAGGCCATCGGGTGGTGGCCAGGCGATGGAGGCGGGTGCCAAGGGAAAGGATGAGAGGATTGGCTGATTGGCGGGAGTGGTGATAAAAGGAAATGGCGGAGGAGCAGACGCGATCGTGAAGGAGGGGGACACCAGCAAGCAAATGAAGTTCGCGGGTGGGGAAACGGTATGGGAGTCGGAGGGCAAGCCGGAGAGCACGGTTCTGCACCGTCTGGAGACGGTGGAGATGCGTAGGAGCGGCGTTGCCCCACACAACTGAAGCATATTCAAGGATGGGTCGGATCAGGGATGTGTACAGGAGGATGCCGAGATGCTGGGGAAGAGAGGAAGATGGATTTATGAAGGGATAGAGCTGGCCCAGGCGCCCCAAGGCCTTGCGCCGGATGTCTTCAATGTGGGGACGCCAGGTGACTGACCTGTCCAGGGTGACCCCCAGATATTTGGCAGTCATTGCCCATGGGGCAGGTGTGCCAAGGACAGTGACGGGGGGGGTAGTTGATGGGCCACCGGCGCCGACACATGATGAGAGCCTGGGTTTTCGCAGGGTTGAATGCGAGGCGCCACTTTTTCGCATACTCCATGAGAGTGTCGATGGCGGATTGGAGATGTCGTCGGAGGAGGGCCTTGCTCCGGGAGGGAGCGTAAACTGCCGTATCGTCGGCATACAGGGCGAGATGAACACGCGGAATGGTGGGCGTGTCGGCCGTGTAAAGGCTGTAGAGGACTGGGCCGAGCACACTCCCCTGAGGTACACCCGCCCTGAAGCGCCTTCTGGTGGAGGTACCTCCTGGGATTCGGACATGGAAAGTGCGGCCCTCAAGGTACGTGGCGATGAGATGGACGTGGCAGGTGGAGAAGCCATGGTCAAAGAGCTTATACAGCAGACCCTCATGCCAGACTGAGTCAAAGGCCCGGGAGACGTCGAGGAAGATGGCCCCAAAGTACTCCCTACGCTCGATGGCGTCCAGCGCCTCCTCGATGAGGCGGAGGAGTTGGTGCGTGGTGGCATGGCCACGGCGGAAACCAAATTGAACGTCTGGGAGCACGCGCTCCCGGGCGACATGGATAAGGATCCGCTTGAGGTACAGCCGCTCAAACAGCTTGGAGAGGGCGGGAAGAAGGCTGATGGGACGATAACTGGAAGGGGAACGTGGGTCTTTACCGGGTTTATGGATGGCAATCACCTCCGCATGTTTCCAAAGGGAAGGGAATTGCCCGGTGGAGAGGATGGAATTGAAGGCAGAGGTAAGGATGGGAATGGAGGGTGGGGGAAGCTGTTTGAGAAGCGTGTTGGTCAGGTTGTCGGGACCGCTGGCTTTCCTAGGATGGAGGCACTGAAGCTCCCGGGCGACCTCCTTGTCCGTGACTGGGGTGATGACATCGTCAGGGTCGTGGGCGCCAAGGAACCGGTGGACATGGGTCGTGACCATGCGAACATGGGCGGGGTCGATGGGGTCTTCGACCGGTGTGAAGCTGCGTGCGAAAACATCAGCCAAGGTGTTGGCCTTAGCGTCAGGATCGCACACAGCTGCAGCACCGACCAGGAGGGGGGGAATACGGGAACGCTTCTGGAGGAACTGGGAGACCAGGCGCCAGGCAGAAGCGTCGCGGAGGGTGAGAGCAGTGAGCTTTGCCTCCCAGGTGGCGTTGCGATGAGCTTGTATGGCGGCCCGTATCTCGCGCTGCATCCGGTTAACACGACGCTTGGTAGCTGGGTCGCGGGTGTGTTGCCATTCACGGATGGTCCGATTCTTTGTCGTGATGAGGGCACGGATGGCCGGGGGTAGGGGACGCAAGTGGGAAGGCGGTAGCGGGGGATGGTGAGGGGTTGCAGCAGCCGCAGCTGCTATGGCAGCATCTGTGAAGTGGGTGAGGGTGAGGTCAGCCCCCACCCAGGCGGCGTCGGGGATAGTGGGCAGAGCCGACTCAACGCGTCGCCGGTATGCGTCCCAGTCGATGCCCCGTAAGTCCAAGGAGGCACGGGGAGACTCCAAGGACCCGACAAGGTCGATGGAGTAGATGACAGGGACGTGGTCAGAGGCTAGGGCTGCTCGGGTGGTGGCGGTAATAGGGACGGGGAGACCTTTCACGAGGGCGATGTCAAGGACATCTGGAGGGCCACGATGGGGAAAGATGGTGGGATCAAACGGGCTGACTACACGGGCACCATGAGCTTCGACCACACGAAGGAGGCGACGGCCATGGTTGTTCGTGAGGCGGCTATGCCAAGCAGTATGGTTGGCATTGCAGTCGCCCCCAACAAAGAGGTCGCCGCCTAATGACAGGCCTCTGGCGAAGTCAGGGGCATGGAGGAGGCCACGGGGCCGACGGTAGATGGCCACAAAGGTCATAGGTCCTAGCACAGTGTGCACGACGACGCCTGTGGCCTCAAGGGTGGCGAGGGCGGGGAGGGTAATAGGGTGGTGGCGGAGGGAGGCGCGGACATATACTGCGGTACCTCCAAACGCGGTTGGCCTATCGGTCCGGTAGCAGCAGAAGTTGGGGACCCGGACGCTGACCCCTGGCTTGAGGTGGGATTCTGTGAGGAGGCAGATATCGACACCTTTGTCTAGGAGAAACTACCGGAATTCCCCTTGCTGGCGGTGGATGCCATTGGCATTCCAGACGAGGACGGTGAGGCCATGAAGTCTAACAGCCATGACGGGGGGTGGGGAGGGTGGCGGTGATGGGGGAGAGGGAGTGGGAAAGGGCAGCAGCAATTTGCTGGGGAATGGAATGTAGGAGGGCGTCGAGGGCCCCAGTGATCGCAGATGTCAAAGCATCCACAACACTGGAGATTAGGTCTCCAAAGACTGGGGGGACGGAGGAGGAGAGGAGAGGGTGCGAGGAAGGACCAGGAGGGGCTCGGGGAATGAGGGGAGGGGGCTTGTTGGGAGCTGGGGTGAGTGGGGCTTGCTGGGGGTAGGGGGAGGGAGGGAGGTGGGTAGGAGGGGGGATGGGGGTGGCGAGGAGGGGTGGTGGGGAGGGGTGGGAAGGTTGCAGGTGATTGGGGGGGCGGGAGGGCGGGAGGGAAGATGGGCCAGGCGGACGGTGCCATGCAGGTGGACCTGCAGAGCCAACTGCATGGTGTTCCACAAGGGAAGGGACTGCAGAGCGTCGCTGATGGGCGCGAAACGCCTTGATTTTCGGACAGCCCTGGTAGCTGCCGGTGTGGGCGCCACCACAGCGCGCACAGGTGGGGGGGACATCGAGAGGTTTCGAGCAGGATGTTGATTCGTGGCCGCCGGCGCACTTGACACAGCGCACTGCGCGAGTGCAATCACTCGCATAGTGCGCCAGGCCCTGGCACCGGTAGCAAATGAGAATCAGGCGCCGGGAACGAGGTTTTTCCATGGAGACCGAACAACGGTCGATGGCGGTGAGAGTCAAGAGGACTCTATTCGCCGGTGTGTCGTCGGCAGAAACAAAATAGAGGGGGGTGGGGAGTTTGGTGCGGGGAGAGACGACACGGGAAATGACAGCTGGGGTTACATTGAGGGCATGCAGCGCCTCTCGGAGGTCGTCGGCGGTATACTTAAAAGGAAGGCCGCGGACAACGACCCGGAGCCGCCGCGACCTCTGTGGGGAGGTGGAGCAGCCGATTTTCTGGTCTCCAAAGACATGGATGACCTTCCTGAGGTCGGCAGGGGATTGTAGGTAGAGGCGGTAGAGGTCTTCGCCAGCCTGCCGCACGCGGTAGTCAGATTCGGTGATGTGGTCTAGGAGTTGCCGGAGTTGGGTATAAGGTTCGGTATATTCCACCAGGATGGGAGGGGGGGCTGAGGTTTGGGGAGGGAGGGCTGGGAGGGAGCGGGAGAAGTGTCTGCCGCGCCGTCAGAAATCAGCGTAAACTGGTTCTTCACTGGGACCGCCGACGGCACAGTAAGGTGGCGGCGGGGCGCCGTCTTGCGGGGGATGGTGAAGCCCTCGGCGTCGGATGCTGCTTTCTGCTTCTTTCCACGTGCAGCGGCGGTGGGGGCGGCTTCAGAGTCAGAAGAGGCCGCAGCAGGCTTCCTCTTGCGGGACTCCTGCTCGACCTGCATGGAGTCGACGGCACTGTCAGCGGCGGCGGCGTGAGGGTAGAGAAACCGCCGAGCTCCCAAGGCGGGGTCAAACGGGTACTCTCCCTCCTCTGCGGCGTCACTGAGGGCGGTAAGGTGTTCCTCCAGGCCCTCCGCGATGTCGCTGTCGTCCATGAAGCCGTCAAAAGAGTCACAGTCCGATTGCTTGGACACATTGACAGCGTCGGAAATATCCGGCATGTCTAGGGCGGACGAGGTACGAGGAAGAGTGGGTTCCTGCCTTTGCCTCGGCGCGCGCGGGCTGGTCCCACGTGAAGGGGGCCCTGACGCGCCACGTTCCCTATCTAACCGCCTAAGGGCGGCGGCATCGATTCCTGAATCGATGCCACATCGCCCAGAAGAGTCAGTAGAAGAGGACAGCGTTAGCGGCAAGCCGCCAACGGAAGACGTAGCACTCGCAGGTTGCGAGTCCAAAGAACGAGTCATCTCGGAATCCGGTTGTATGGGCCGGGTCGACATCGGTGGGGGGCCGGATGGGGCCGCTGACGAAGCTAGCTCCGCCAGGCGGCGATCCGCCACACCCTCAGCTCCGGAACACGATTCAGTCGCAAGTGACATCGCAGCTCGGAATGAGATATCGCTAGCGTCCTACGTACTGTATATACCTCCGCTGCGGCCATCTCTCCTCAGCTCTTCCCCCTGGTGCGGAGGTCGGCGTGCCATGGAGGAGAGGAGAGGAGGGGGGGGGGGGGCGGCGGACTGTTGTGTTTATATTTTTATAGGTGGTCACGTACATGACAGTATAATTATTAGATCAAATCAGTTATTAAACCTTGTGTAGTACGCATTATTTTAATACATTTCGATACAATATGTGATCGTGCAATATATAGGATGACGCTATTCTTTTTAAACTTATTTTTTATTATACACAGTTTAGGGTGATTGAAGTGTCCCTAAGCTGTGTTACCATTGAATAAGTAGACTTACGTATCTGTAAGAGTGTACATGATTAGTTTGAAAAATAAATATTTAATTCCTCAGAGCACAGAGTAAACATGTACAACTCCACGCCAGAATTCTCAACGGTCTGTGGAACTGGTCACGTACCACAGTTGGGTACAACTTAAACACGTTCCGTCCAAAGGCGGCATTGTTATGCACATAGTTATCAGATATGTCAATGTTATAATTTTAAAGGTGGAACCCTACACCAACTAACTAGTATGAAAGTTGCGTTAAGCTAATGCCGTACTAAAAAGTGCGAGCCGATAGCAAAGGAGGCTCAATATGGAAAAAATCAACGGGAAAAGCTTTCTGCTAAGGACATTAGTTATTTTACTTTGATGTGGATATGTTTTAAATTATCAAATTGCCATACTCTTCAAATGTATCCTAATGACAGACAGCGGCAGATATTAAAATTTTGATCCACACTTCATACTTTCAGCATTTATTATCAAATATTAAAAAAAAGCTGTTTTGACATATGGAATAATCGGGTCTACTGCCGGATGTTTGTGTCGCTCTGGCACAATATTTCGGCCACGTAACTCGTTGCCTTCTTCGGTTGCTACCTGAGACTGCTGTATTGGAGGAACTTGTCCAGTATTTATGCCCAGAGGGCGCTGGGTGCTCTCTCTGTCGTCCGCGCCCGCCTGGCGCTGCCTGTAATGTGTTTTCTCTTCCCCGGTGCTCCCTCGGACGTCCGCCAGAGCGATACAAACAGCCGGCAGTAGACCCGATTATTCCACATGTTAATATCTCTACGGGAGAGCCTGAAGAGTTACATCTTAAAAAGCTGTTTTGTTGGTATCTGCGTTACAGTATTCTACAAAGCGGGCACCAAAGGTATCCGAGTTTGGCCTATGTAAAATTTAGGACAAACGTCACATTTTACCTCACATGCAGGTGTCATTCAGTAGTTATTATGAAACACTCTTTCCTTAAGTGTATCTTCTCATTCTCCCTCCCCCTCCCCCCTCTCTCTCTGTCTCTGTCCATCTCCTCCTCTTGCCTCCCTCTGCATATCTTCCTCTCCCTCTCTCTGTCCATCACCTCCATTCCATTCTCTATGCTCATTTCCTCCCACTCCCTATCCTCTGTCCATCTGCTCCTACCCAGAACCGCAGGACTGCTACGGTCGCAGGTTCGAATCCTGCCTCGGGCATGGATGTGTGTGATGTCCTTAGGTTAGTTAGGTTTAAGTAGTTCTACGTTTTAGGTGACTGATGACCTAAGATGTTAAGTTCCATAGTGTTCAGAGCCATTTGAACATTTGCTCCAACCGCTCTCTCTGATCTTGAGTCTTATTTATTGTTATTTCAAATTCAGATTTCGTAGTAATATACTATTCATATGAGAAATCATAAATACAGCTTTCCTGTTTCCCGCAAAACCTGTCGGTGAGATAGAAAACAAAACATCACATTGTTGGCCGGCTGGTGTGGCCGGGTGGTTCTAGGCGCTTCAGTCTCGAACCGCGCGAACGCTACGCTCGCAGGTTCGAATCCTGCGTCGGGCGTGGATGTGTGTGATGTGCTTAGGTTAGTTAGGTTTAAGTAGTCCTAAGTTTTAGGGAACTGATGACCTCAGATGTTAAGTCCCATAGTGCTCAGAGCCATTTGAACCATCACATTGTTGTGCATTCAATTTTTATTTAGAAAGTGTGTATAATGAGAAAGATCATGCCCTCTGGTGAAACGTATTTGATAATGGTTTAAATGGCCTACTATCGTAGTTGAAACTGATTTCTGAAAAGAAAACAAAACCACACATATTCACAGCATAACAAAATATAACATTTTCTTTCTCGTATTTGACTCTAAAAGATAATTTTTTCATTTCTGTTTAAAAAATATATGGTGTATGTCTGTGAATGCTTATGATAGCGTCTGAAAAATTTCAAGTAAATTGTTGAAGAACATTTCGGTGTATTTGCTAACAACGTTTTCCTATTCTGTATTATGCAAATATTTATGTTTTATATGTATCCAGCCGAATATTTATTTACAGTAACCCGTAAAAAACTGAGGCAGTCGCTCAAGAACTATTCGAGATTTGTGGTATATGTATTACATATATATTTATATGTTACAGATATGCAGGTATTTAAAACTACGTAGGGTATGTCCATCCAAATGTTCCCTAATGTATTGTGTAAAGATCTGAAGCCTACACTTTGCTTGTCCGTCCACTTTTAGAATACTTCTGCGCGGGGTGGGATCCTTACCAGATAGGACTGACTGAGTACATCGAAAAAGTTTAAAGAAAGGCAGCGCGTTTTGTATTATAACGAAATATAGGAGAGAATGTCACAGAAATGATACAGGATTTGGGATGGACATTATTAAACGAAAGCGGTTTTTCGTTGCGGCGGAATCTCTCACGAGGTTTCAACCACCAACTTTCTCCTCCGAATGCGAAAATATTTTGTTGACACAGACTTAGATAGGGAGGAACCATCACCAAATTAAAATAAAGGAAATAAGAGCTCGTACGGAAAGATATCGGTGTTCATTCTTCCCGCGCGTTATACGAGATTGGAATAATAAAGAGAGTTGTGATGGTGATTCAGTGAACCCTCTGCCAGGCACTTAAATGTGATTTGCAGAGTATCCATGCAGAAGTAGCTGTAGAAATCGTTCAAGAACTTTACGAGTTTTTTCTGTAACGACGTATTCTGTTTACACACTTTATATATATTAATGTATAATATATATTTAAAAAAGTATAGCCTGTGTCCCCCCGCATGTTCACTACAGTACCGAGTGAAAGTTTGAAGTACATCGGCCAAGCACTTTCCGAGATTTTTGGTATCAACGTTCCCCATTTTTATATTAAATATGTATTTACGCAATATAAGATGGTGCTCCAGAAGCTATACAAAAATAAGCGCATATTGGAAAGCTCTTGTCTTATTCCTAAGGAAAGAAGAAACAATCTGTTGAGATGTATTTTCTTAAACTTTCCCGGCGATTTGATGACATCTCGTGGAAATCGGGTTTTCTGCCGGATATCAGCGTCTTCCAAACACGATATTTCGACGTCATTACTTGACGTCTTCATCAGGTGTTCCCTGAGACTGGCTGCTTCACGCTCACGCTGTAAAGACGAGCCGATCCTTGGCTCGAGAATGGTGCAGTCTAGACAAATTTGTCATTCCTGCGGTTCCTGTGGAAGAGAAAAGAAAAATACATTAACACACTTGTCGAATTGTCCATGCTGGTATGACCTGTAAGAGAAAATAACACACTCTGCTGGGGGATTAGTAAAACTTAATCCCTCAGCAGGTCAGGCCAACGCGTGGTTGGCCTGTAGTGCGGTTGTTGGCCCAGTCCTCGGATGAGCCGGTTGCGGGAGTGGCCCGCCTTCTCGTAAAACTTCTTGGCGATGGCGTGGTACCTATCTCGGAGAGGCAGGATCCCGGTGTCCTCGTGGAGTTGGCGCGTCGAGTATCGCCTCGGAAGGTGCATGGCAGTCTTCAGAGCGCGATTCCGTATCCTCTGCAGAGTCACAATGTGAGCATCTGCGGCTTTCCCCCAGACCACCGCCGCCGCATACTCTAACAGTGGGTGGACCACTGTTAGGTAGAGCGTGATGCCGTGTTGCGGCGGCAATGACGACTGCGGGTTTAGCAGTGGATACAGGGCGCGGAGGCGTCCTATTGCTTTCCCTTTCACATCACGGATGTGATGCTTCCAGGTCAGCCTGCGATCTAGGGTGACCCCTAGGTATTTTGCCGTCCCACTCCATGGGATAGGTTCTCCCAGGATTTCGACCGACGTAAGCCCTCGCGGCAGAAGTCTTCGGGTGAAGACAACTGCCTGGCTCTTCGTGGCGTTGAATTTCAGCCGCCATTTGGTTGCCCATGATCCCAGGGCGTCGCACCCACGTTGGAGGCGGTTTCTCAGCACTTGGGCGTTCATGCTGCGAGTGAACAGGGCTGTATCATCAGCGTACAGCGCCAGTTCAGCTCCTGCCACTTTCGGGGCGTCGGCAGTGTACAGGGAGTACATCGAGGGGCCGAGAACTGACCCCTGCGGCACTCCCGCACGTATCTGCCGGTCTGTGGACGTACCGTCGTCGGCCCTCACGTGGAAGGTTCGTTCAGACAAGTACGACCGCAGCAGCGTCATGTGGGACGTCGGTATCCCTTGATCAAAGAGTTTGAACTCGAGACCGTCGTGCCACACCGAGTCAAACGCTCGGGAGACGTCGAGAAACATTGCCCCAAGATATTCTCTTGTTTCCAGTGCCCTCATTGCCGGTTCTACCACCCGCAGGAGCTGGTGAGAAGTGGCATGTTCTTCTCGAAACCCGAACTGCTCGTCCGGGATTATGCCCTCCTGGGTGACGTGCCGCATCAGTCTTCTCGCGTACAGCCTCTCGAAAACCTTCGAGAGGGACGGGAGCAGTCTGATGGGGCGGTAGCTGGATGCCTGGCGTGGGTCCTTGCCGGATTTCAGGATGGCCACAACCTCCGCGTGTTTCCACGCAGTGGGGTAGACACCTGATCGGAGGATCTCGTTGAAAACATCGGCAAGTTGCCGGTGTAGTCCCGGCGGAAGGTTCTTCAGCAGGAGGTTTGTGACGCCATCGCTGCCTCCAGCCTTCTTGGGGTTAAGCGAGCGAAGCTGCACGTCAACTTCTTCCTCCGTTATCGGCTCGATAACGTCGCCTTCCTCCCTTGCGGCCCGGAAGGTTGGTAGTTGCTCGTGGACCCGCTGTATGTGCTCCACGTCGATGACGTCAGCCACCGGTGTGAAGTTCGCTGCGAACGCGTCAGCCAGAACGCTGGCTTTCGCTTCCGGGTCGCTGGCGAAGTCGTTCCCGACCTGTAAGGGCGGTATTCGCTGTCGCCGGCGTAGGAAGGATTTTACCGTCCTCCATGCACTACCGTCCTCAGGACTGAGCGTAGACACAGGGTCTGCCCATTCCTGGTTCCGGTGTTGCTCGACTGCTGCCTTGATCTCCCGTCTCATGCGGTTTAATCGGCGCCTCGTGTCTGGTTGGCGGGTGAGCTGCCATTCACGAAACAGTCGGTTCTTCTCGGTGATCGCGTCCCACAAAGATGGCACAAAACTTGGTTAACCGGGAAGCAGGATACCAGCTAAGCACTAGTCGCGAGTGAGATGTCGCAGCGAACAGACGTGAAGAGTGCGCTCGCGCGCTTCGCGAACGATGCGGCAACCGCAACTGCGCCGGCCGGCCGCGGTCCGGCAGGGCCTGCCCTGCCGGCCGCCCCGCCATCAGCCGGCGCATCTATGACGACTCAACCCGCGGGACAGGGAAGAAGTAGTACCTCGACCGCGGAGACATACATGGACGCTGATATGGAATACGGTTCGGATTCGAGTGCCGCTACAGCGGAGGACGACAGAGTAGAAAGGAAGGGGTCCGCGCTGTACAGAAGAAGCCGACGAGACCGATCTTTAGAGCGTCACGCAACGCGCCGTGACACACCTACAGAGGGCTTCAAGCAGCCGCCGCCGAAGAAACAAGCCCGCGCGAAAAACCTTACGGTTGTAGCGCGAGAGCTGGACGTGAGCAACCGCTACCAGCCTCTGCAGGGGGAGGGGGCGACCCTAGAAGAAGCTGGCCGTTCCCTCGCCGAGCAGCAGAATCAGAGGGAAGAGCAACAGCATGCTGCCAACGCATCGCACCAGCAACAGGACGACGTTCCGCCATCGCCGGGCCAGAATGCAGGAAGCCGCGCACCGCCGCCTGGTCCACATCGACGAATCCCGCCGATTGTGCTAGTCTACAAGGAATCATATACGGACTTCAGAAACTGGCTACATTCCACGTGTACACAGCCGTTCACCGTGCGTCAAGCCGGAAACGGCGACACGCTGAAGTTGCAACTGAACTCAATCGATGACTATGTGAAAGTCCACGACGAGCTTGGGAGGAGGGGCGTCCCGATGTACACGTTCCAAGCTGTTCGCCCTCCAACTTTGAAGACGCTCATCAGACGCATTCCACCGTCGCTGCCGAATGATGAATTAAAAATCGCCCTTGAAGATGCAGGGTTTGCAGCTTCAGTCGTTGACCACCATCGCATGCCGGGCACTAATGAAAAGACGGGACACAGAGTCGTTGTCCTGCCCGACACGCCAGCTCACAGGAAAATATTTGAGCTGACCAGGCTGTATGACTTGGACATCAAAGTTGAGAAGCTCAGGAAGTCAAGGGGGCCGGTTCAATGTTTCCGGTGTCAGGGCTTCCGCCACGTTGCCCGCCTCTGCACCATGCCTTGGCTCTGCGTCAAGTGCGGCGGGAACCACGACAGCCGACAATGCACCAGGGGCCGCGAACAACCAGCTACCTGTGGCCTTTGTGGCGGTAACCACCCAGCTAACTACCGCACCTGTGTTAAACACAAAGAAGAGAGCTGACGTCAGCGAGGTCTTCCACCTGCTCCGCCGAGACCTCCTAGGAACCACAGACGCTGGCAGCAACTGCCACCACCAGCACCCCCGACGCCAGCTGTGACCAAAGCGTGGCCCTCGCTGATAGAGCGGAGGGCAGCTCGACTTCACTCGCAGCAGACTGCTACGGAAGCCATGAAGCAGACACAACCACCCTCGACCACGTCGACTGCCCTACCAGGACCAGCAGCACCGCCACCCTCAAGCCAGCCGACTCATCCAGCACCATCAACATCACAGACTGAGCTGAAGGACCTATTTACACTTTTGACGACCATCGCGGCGTCACTGGCAGAGGTCACCAAGACGCTGGCCCAACTGCCAGCCACCATCACCGCTACTGTTGAAGTGTCGGTCAGCAGAGCCATCCAGGCACTCAGAGAAGGCAACGTCCACCATGCCTAGACACCTTCCTCTCGACGACCTTCGTATCCTCGAGTACAATGCAGAGAATCTCACTCATGACGTCGCAGAACTCCAGCAATTCCTCAGTGATCATAATATCGACATCTGTCTTGTCAATGAGACTTTTCTCAAACCGGGGATCAGAAGCAACGTGGCCAATTACTGCTGCTATCGCACGGACCGCCTTACCCATGGGGGTGGCACTGCCATCTACATACGTCGCTCCATCAAACATTACGAAGTGCAGGCGCCTACCACAAGGACCATCGAAGCAACAGCGATCGTAGTGGAAACAAGGACTGGACCTGTGACATTTGTTGCGGTGTACCGCAGCCCTCGTCGCCTACTCGACCTCGACGACGCCAGAACGCTATTACGGATGCCAGGAAAGTTCCTGATAGCTGGGGACCTGAATTCCAAGCACGCTGCATGGAACTCGCTACACACGAACATGAGCGGACGTCTTCTCCTGCAGGCTGTTGAAGAAGCCCAGGCACACGTCTGTGGCCCTGAAGAGCCAACTTGCTACCCGTCCAATGGCACACCGGACATCATAGATGTGGCAATTACTAAGGGAATTCCCCAATACATGACTGCGGAAGTGATCCATGGACTGAACTCCAACCATCTGCCGGTATTATTCCAGCTTCAGGTTGCGCCGGAACTTTCTGCAGGACGCCTCAACCTGAAGCACACGAACTGGGACCAATTTCGTGATTCTGTTGCCTTCTCTCTTGACGTCATCCACGACCCAGACGAAATCGACGAGACCTCCGTAGAACGGTTCGCCACTTCCATCACGGACGCCCTGGAACTGGCCACACCACCTCCAAGGCCACCTCATCGTCCACCACCGGATCTGCCACCGCACATATTGGACTCCATACGCACCAGGAATAGACTCTGCCGTGAGTGGCGCCTCACGCGCGACGCAGCACTGAAACAACGCATCAACCAACTTAGACGAGACATACGGGCAGCCATAATTGAACACCGGAACCAGCGATGGGCTGCGAAGCTGCGATCGTTTACGCCCGACCCGATGAACTTTAACTCCATCAGGTTCTTCACAAATAGACGAAGCCGGATACCGCCGTTGACAAATGATGACCGCACTGTGTAGAAGTCGGAAGACAAGGCCAATATGCTGGCGGACGTTTTCGAAACGAACTTTCGACCGCTGGACGACGGAGTTGACCCCCAGCGGGTTGCAGACATTGAAAACGAAGTTACTACCATACTTCGTGCAGCCGACGACGACGCCGACAACGATGACGACCTCATCCCTCCAGTAACGCCTGCTGAAATCGACGCTGGCATCCGGGCCTTACCCGCCAGCAAAGCACCTGGCTGCGACGACATCACGGGAAGGACTTTAAAACAACTCCCGTGGACCGCGATTGTGCACTTGGCAACCATCTTTAATTGGATTTTTGCTACGGGCAAGTACCCAGCAGCGTGGAAACGTTCTATAGTGGTGGCTGTCCCGAAACCTGGGAAGAACCGACGACTACCCACCAGTTACAGACCGATAAGCTTGCTACCACACCTCAGTAAGCTCTTCGAAAGGCTCCTGTTGACGAGGCTCCACACCATCATGGACCGCCTCCAAGTTCTGCCACCGGAGCAGTTTGGCTTCCGATCTGGTCATTCCACGACACAGCAGATTCTTAGGGCAACAGAATATATTACGTCAGCCTTCAACAATGGAGAGTTCTGTGGTGCTGTTCTTCTGGACGTGACGAAGGCGTTCGATAGTGTATGGCATCAGGGCCTCATTTGGAAGCTTAGCGCCTTCGGATTCCCCAGGGCGTACGTCAAGCTCGTTGCCGCCTACCTCCACCAACGCACCTTTGCGGTCAGAGTAGGGGATGCACTTTCCACGGATAGACCTATCCGTGCAGGGGTCCCACAGGGCTCAGTCCTCGGACCAGTCATGTACTCCGTCTTTATATCGGACCTTCCGACACCACCAAGAGTCGACAAAGCCATTTACGCCGATGACACCATGATATACACGAGGGAGAAATGGCTTGAAGTCCTTGTCCCACGTCTGCAGAGTGCCTGCTATGCCCTGGAGGAATGGGCAGTAAAGTGGCGCATCCAGTTCAACCCACAGAAGACGCAAACCATCATCTTCGCCAAGAGGAGACCTGGCCCTCGCCGACTTCGACATCTTCGGAACCTCCGACTTTATGGAACCGAACTGCAGTGGACGGACTCTGTTAAATACCTAGGAGTGACCATGGACAAACAACTTACATGGAAGCGCCACATCGACGACGTCCGCGCTAACGTGTCACGAAGGATAGGGGCACTTTTCCCCTTCATCAACGAAGGCTCGGACTTATCGATAGCCAACGGACTGTTGATATTCAGGATGTACATTCGCCCCATCTTTGACTATGCCTGTGAGGTATGGGGCAATGCAGCAAAGACACATCTTCAGCGCCTTCAATCGCTCCAGAATAAGATACTTCGCCGTGTTTTCCACGTTCCCCCGCAGTTTCCTCACCGATACATTCATGAAGCAGCCGAAGAATTGGAGGTACCGCAGAGACATAAGCAGCTTGCACGACGATTTTATGCCAGGACTGAAACTTCGACCAACCCACTGATACGACACCTTGGAGCACCGCCTCAGCCAAGGGAACGCTATGCGCGACCCATTGCCATGCTTGAAAGGTAAAAATGTAAAAAGAAAACAATCCGAAATACGACGGAATCTGCACCCAAGATGGAAACTGATTCATGCCCGCCCACACCCATGACACACAAACAAATAAAGATGTTCAACACAAACCTACCCCCCTGAGAGATGTAGGAAATGCTTACAAGTAAACCCTGCACCACCAAGCTGAAGCAGATCAGCCAGAAGAAATGCGGAAGTAGCTAAGCACTGCATGGAACCCGGCATTTGAACTGCTGAAGCAATGCCGGAGAAAATATGTTTCCAACACTAATAACGAGCCTCAGACATCCGCACACTGCGGGCATGCACCAAGAAGGGAACACCAGGAAGCCTCAGCCGCAGTCGGAGACGGCCAGAGCGGGAGCGGACGGAATAGGGAACGTTCTCACTCACTCACTCACTCTTCTACCTTACGGGTCTGCCCTGACCCGTGCAGGAGCAGGCTAAGCAGTCGACTGCTATTCCTGCGTAAACCTTACATTTTGGAGGGACTACCTCTCTTCGTGGATTGGCCTCTGGTTTGTTTCATTTTTTTTTTTTCCTGGATGGGGATGTCCTGTCTCTATTGCGGAAGTTTTCACTCCCGCAGCAGGTCAGGCCAGCGTGTTGTTGGCCTGTGGTGTGCAGGATGGCCCAGATCCCTGATGAGCCGGTTGTCGGACCGTTCGGCCCGCTCATAGAAGGCCCGCGCCGATTGCTTGAAGCGGTCGCGGAGGAGGGGTATTCCGGTCTGCATAGCCTCGTTAGGCGCAGAGCGAGCTTGAGCGCCCTGTTCTGCACCCTCTGCAGTTTGCTGATGTGTGTTTCGGCCGCGTTGCCCCACACCACAGCCGCGTATTCCAGCACTGGACGTACCAGCGCCAGGTACAGTGTGATGCCGTGGTGAGGCGGCAGCGCAGACGAGGGGTTGAGCAGAGGGTACAGGACGCGTAGGCGCCCTATTGCTCTGCCCCTGACGTCCTCGATGTGCGGCTTCCATGTCAGCTTGTGGTCCATTGTGACACCCAGGTAGCGGCCAGTCTTGCTCCATGGGACGGGGCTGCCCATGACGGTGAGTGGCGGAAGATCGGGCGGCAGTGGTCGTCTCGTGAACACCACCGCCTGGCTCTTCACCGCGTTTTGCTTGAGGCGCCACTTGGTCGACCAGGCGCCAAGGGCCTCGCAACCTCGTTGAAGAAGACGGCGCATCTCGACTGCCTTCATGCTCCGCACGAACAGCGCAGTGTCGTCAGCATATAGTGCCAACTTCACCGGCGTCACACGCGGAGCGTCGGCGGTGTTTAGGGAGTACAGTAGGGGCCCAAGAACGGACCCCTGCGGCACTCCAGTACGGATGTATCGATGGGTGGATGACCCGTCGTCCAGCCTGACATGGAAGGACCGCTCGGCTAGGTATGACCGGAGGAGGACTCCGTGCGACGTCGGTACCCCGTGCACAAAAAGTTTGTACACGAGGCCGTCGTGCCACACGGAGTCGAATGCCCTAGAGACGTCCAGAAACACCGCCCCAAGGTATTCCCGAGTCTCCAAGGCGCGCATGGCTTCTTCTACGAGCCGCATCAGCTGGTGGACGGTGGAATGGCCCCTCCTAAAGCCGAACTGCTCGTCGGGTATGATGCCTTCCACTGTCACTTGGCGGAGCAGGCGTCTGGCGTACAGGCGCTGGAACACCTTCGAGAGTGCCGGCAGCAGGCTGATGGGCCTATAGTTGGCGGCGTCCCGTGGGTCCTTGTTCGCCTTGGGGATTGCCACCACCTCTGCATGTTTCCATACAGAGGGGTAGACCCCAGAGCGAAGGACCTGGTTGAAGATGCCCGCCAGGAATGGGTGTGCACCCGCCGGCAGGCTCTTCAGCAGATGTTTGGTGACGCCGTCAGCCCCGCCAGCCTTCTTGGTGTTGAGCGCCGTTATCTGCGCGGCCACCTCCTCGTCGGTGATGGGGTCGATCTCGTCCGCGTCGTCCCTGACTTCCAGGAACACTGGGAGCTGCTCCTCAACCCGGTGGAGGTGCTCCTCGTCTATGTTATCATCCACCGGGGTGAATGACAGCTCGAAGTGGTCCACCAGGACGCCTGCTTTGCCGTCCGGGCTGCAGACGACGTCTTGTCCGACGAGTAGAGGCGGGACGCGCTTCCTTCTGCGTAGAAAGGACTTCACAGTCCGCCACGCGCTGTCGTCCTCGGGGTTGAGGGAGGCGACGAAGTCCGTCCAGACGTTGTTCCTGTGCGCCTCAGCCGCCGCTTTGATGTCTCTCCACATGCGGTTGAGGCGCCGTTTCGTTGCGGGTTGGCGGGTGAGCTGCCACTCCCGGAAGAGTCGGTTCTTCTCCCGTATTGCGTCCCGGAGGGGAGGCGGCAGATTACGGGAGAAGTCCCTGGTACCCTGCAGCAGCTGACGCGTGAAGAATTGAAGGGCGGCATCCGCCCCCACTGCCGCGGGGTCAGGTGTGTCCACCCGTGATGCCAGGACGTTGTCCTGAAATCGATCACAGTCCAGGCGCCGGTACGTCTGCCGACGTGGCGGGAGCGTGGCTCCAGCGATGTCGATTTCGTAGACCCCCGGCAGGTGGTCGGACGACATCGCACACGGCGTGGTGGCGGTCGTTTGGTGCCCGATGCCTTTGATGACGGCGACGTCGAGCACGTCCGACCGCCCCCTGGCCGGGAAGATGGTGTGTTCCTGTGGGCCCAGTACCAGGGCGCCATTCCTCTGGGCTGCGCGAAGAAGTCGGAGGCCACTGACGTTCGTGGGGCGGGAGTTCCATTCCGGGTGCTTCGCATTGAAGTCACCCGCAATGAAGGCCCTCCCCCCAAACGCCAGCAGTGCGTCGACGTCCGCCTCCTGGAGATGTCCACGTGGCGGCCTGCATGCAGCCACGAAGGTTATTTGCCCCACAGCCGTGGTGACGTTCACCCCGGTGGCTTCCAGGGTGGCCATGGCGGGGAGCAGCACCTGGTGGTGCCGGAGTGAGGCGCGGACGTAGATGGCGGTACCCCCGCCTGCCGTCGGCCTGTCGTTCCGGTAGCAAACATAGTTTGCTACCTTCACGTGAACTCCTGGCTTGAGGTGAGTTTCGCAGATCAGGCACAGGTCGATTGCCTCGTCCTGCATGAACTGACGAAACTCACCCTGTTGCGGAAACAGGCTGTTGGCATTGAAGCCACAGATGGTCAGGCCGTGGATAAGGACGTTATCCATGGTGTGGCTTCGTGGCGACGGTAGCGGCTTGGAGGGCCCCCGTTACGGCGGTGACGAGCACCGGCAGTTGCTGTAGCAGGGCAGAGAGGGAGCTCAACAGTGCTCCCAGGTCTGCTGCTTCCGGTCGTGGTATTGCTGCTGCAGGTGCCGCAGTTGCAGGTGCGTGGGCGGCGGGTCGCAGCGGAGTAGCCGCGTCCGTTCGCGGGACCGCACGCCTAGCAGCTTGCGGCGTGTCTGGGGTGGGGGGAAGGTTTAGCCGTCCGCCTTGGTGTTGGTCGTCCTTGGTGCCGGCTGCCTGGTTGGGCGCCATGGTGGTCGGGACGTCCACCCGCCGCCCCCTGGGGGCGTCCGAGGACTCCCCCTTGGTGGCAGAGACGAAGCTGGTGCCTGGTTGCACCTTTCGTGCGGGTGCCGCACCTCCTTGCTGCCGTGGGCCGCACTTGAAGGCGGTGCAGCCTCTGTAGCTCGCCACATGTGGCTCGCTACAGTTGCAGCACTTGGGCGCCTCCTCCCTCTTCTTGGTGCAGTCTCGACTCTGGTGGGAGTCGGCGCACTTGACGCAACGGGCCGGCATCGTGCAGTAGCGCGCCACGTGGTCAAGGCCTTGGCAGGAGAAGCACTGGGCGCGCCTCCCCTTGGCCTTGAGCGGCTCCACTTCCACTGCGATCCTGGCCACCATCTGCAACTGAAAAATCTTGCGGGTTTCGAGGTTGTCCGGGAGGACAACCAAGAACAGTGGCATGGGTCTCCTCGTCCTGGGCGACTTCATGAGTGTGACCGAGCTGGCCATGTAGCCCAGCCCAGCTAGTTCACTCTTGAGGTGGTCGGTCTCCATTTTCAGCGGGAGGCGGCGGAAAACCATCTTCAGCTGCTTCACTGGCTCCGCATTGTGGGTGAATAGGGAACGTTCAGAGTAGCATTGGAGCTCAGAGCGGCATTGGAGCGCCACTCGCGGGTGCGGACCGAGGAGGGAACACCAGGAGGCCACGACCGCAGTTGGCCAGAGCGGGCGCGGACGGAATGGAGAACACCTAGAGCGGCAGGATAGAGCGACTAGCGGGTGCGGACCGACTAGGGAACGGCAATCAGAACACCAGGCACCGGGCAGGCATACATATCTTTCCACGGCTAGACCTATCCGTGCAGGGGTCCCACAGGGCTCAGTCCTCGGACCAGTCATGTACTCCGTCTTTACATCGGACCTTCCGACACCACCAAGAGTCGACAAAGCCATTTACGCCGATGACACCATGATATACACGAGGGAGAAATGGCTTGAAGTCCTTGTCCCACGACTGCAGAGTGCCTGCTATGCCCTGGAGGAATGGGCAGGAAAGTGGCGCATCCGGTTCAACCCACAGAAGACGCAAACCATCATCTTCGCCAAGAGGAGACCTGGCCCTCGCCGACTTCGACATCTTCGGAACCTCCGACTTTATGGAACCGAACTGCAGTGGACGGACTCTGTTAAATATCTAGGAGTGACCATGGACAAACAACTTACATGGAAGCGCCACCTCGACGACGTCCGCGCTAACGTGTCACGAAGGATAGGGGCACTTTTCCCCTTCATCAACGAAGGCTCGGACTTATCGATAGCCAACGGACTGTTGATATTCAGGATGTACATTCGCCCCATCTTTGACTATGCCTGTGAGGTATGGGGCAATGCAGCAAAGACACATCTTCAGCGCCTTCAATCGCTCCAGAATAAGATACTTCGCCGTGTTTTCCAAGTTCCCCGGCAGTTTCCTCACCGATACATTCATGAAGCAGCCGAAGAATTGGAGGTACCGCAGAGACATAAGCAGCTTGCACGACGATTTTATGCCAGGACTGAAACTTCGACCAACCCACTGATACGACACCTTGGAGCACCGCCTCAGCCAAGGGAACGCTATGCGCGACCCATTGCCATGCTTGAAAGGTAAAAATGTAAAAAGAAAACAATCCGAAATACGACGGAATCTGCACCCAAGATGGAAACTGATTCATGTCCGCCCACACCCATGACACACAAACAAATAAAGATGTTCAACACAAACCTACCCCCCCTGAGAGATGTAGGAAATGCTTACAAGTAAACCCTGCACCACCAAGCTGAAGCAGATCAGGCATAAATATGCGACCCGGTCCAGCAAGCAGCCAGTCTCAGGGAACACCCATGGATGACGTCAAGTAATGACGTCGAAATATCGTGTTTGGAAGACGCTGATATCCGGCAGAAAACCCGATTTCCACGAGATGTAATCTGTTGAGATGCTTTCCTTATATAAGTAATTACGACGAATTTCTGTTTTTCGTTTCGGTTTTACAATGTACACTTTTCGTCCACATCGTAATTAATTTATTATGCAAGTTTATGAACAGCTTTACTTTATAATCATTGACTTACCCTCAAATGATGTGCATGCACAAAAACCCTCTGAGTATTTTTTTTTTAACTTCTCGTGTTCATATTTTGTACTTGTCCTTAAACAGAGGGAAATGTTACTGACCAGAACTACGCTCATTTTTCTTTTGTGCTGCAGAAGTACAATGAAATAATTATGTTCACAGTACAGTCACTACGTTAAACCTACATCGCCTATACTACTATCCTTTGTCAAAACAAACGATAATGACAAACACTCTACAGACAACTATGTAGTAATCTTGCCAGATGTGATGTTGAATTAAGAAACAACTGGTCTTTATACTTTAAAATAACTGTTATTAATGAAATTGACAAATGTCATTCAGTGTAAGGAAATAAGATGCTACTAATTTACTCTCATTTATTACCCTTTATCGATGTGTAGGCACAAAATCCTTTCTGGACAATCTTCAGCAGTTTTCTGTAACGCCACACTTCAAAGAACCTCTTGTCGTTTTGTCGTCTTGCTTATCATCCAAGTTTCAGTTCCATGTAACGCTACAATTAGAACAAGTACTACAGGAGCACTCGAATTTATATTTGATTTTATCATATATATATATATATATATATATATATATATATATATATATATATATATATATATATATATATTGTTAATAAGAAGAAGCTTTTCTTCTTATTAACAGTCTGCAACATCTACATTTAATATTGTTTCTTTTTGACGTCGTTTGTTATTTTTCAGCCCAAATAGCAACATTCGACTACTACTTTCAGCGTCTAATTTCTTAATCTAATTCCCTAAGCATCATCGAACTGCCTTCCGTTGGTGTAACGTTACTTCTACTCCACGAGTGTCTTATGCCCTTTCATTCTGTTCAATTTACTTGCCAATCCTCTGCAATCGTTGACAGATAAGAGCGTCACTGTCAAAATGTAAATATATAAGTTTTCTCTCTGAACCTTAAGTACCTTTCCAGATTTATTATTAATTTCCGTTAAGTATTTATAAATGTATGGATTGCGTAATGAGGTGGTTACATTCCAGTCTCTAGTTTAATTAATTACATGTCGTTCGATCTTTTGAACTGCAGTCTGATTTACAAACATCCACAAAACAAACATTCTCAGACTCCTTCCGTATTGCCATTGATACAAACTACCAAGGTCTATATTTAATTTACGTATACATCTACATCTGCATACATACTTCACTAGCCATCGTCCGGTGCGTGGCTGAGGCTAGCGACCTGCCCATTACCACTGCTAGTCATTTCCTTTCTTGTTCCACTCGCAAACACAGCGAGTGGAAAAGGACCCTCTATAAAGCTCCGTCTGAGACCTAATTTTTCGTATCTTATCTTCATGGTCCTTGCGCGAAATGTATGTTAACGGCATTAGAAACGTTCTGCAGTCAGCTTCAAATCTCACTTCTCTCAATTTTCTAAACAGTGTTCTTCGAAAAGAACTTCGCCTTTCCTCCAGGGATCCCTAAGCCAGTTACCGAAGTAATTCGACCTGATACGGATCCCAAACATACGATCAGTACTCAGAAATTGGTTACACTAGCGTCCTATATGAACCATACTTTCCCAAAATTCTCCCAATAAACCGAAGTCGTCCATTCGACTTCCCTATCACAATCGTCACATGCTCGTTCCATTTCATATCGGAAACTCACAAAGGTCTTATCCAGCGGTGGGCATTAAGTGGCTTCTCATGATGACGAAAATGTATCAATTTTCTTTTCTTTTTGCAGAGATGTTCGCAATATAATGGGAGACGGCGTACCCCCTGGGGTATGAAGAAAATATTTCCATACAACTGTACAATTTTATGTTTTGTATACTTTCAACATGATTGCTTAAAAACGAGTGGAGAAGGGAGGCCTTCGATTAAGTGAAAAGGACAATAGTGTCGTTTATAAGGCTACTCTGTCACGTGTCTGAGTGTAGACATCTTCTGCAATAGTGAAAGGTTTCTGTGCGATATGAAACCTGTTTGCGCAGCGGCAGCTTGCGAGAAAAGAGGAACGTATTTCAGAATTTGCAACGATGAAATTGTTCCCAGAATTTACTGCTTCTAAACTGTTCCCAGAATTTACTGCTGCTCGAGTTTAATTCTACGGAAAAAAATGGTTTATAACCTGAGCAGACAACAGGATATCATATTCGTACAATGGAAGTGAAATTGCATGTAAAATTACTTCGGCGTTACGTGGGCCTCTCGGTCGTTTCAGACAGGCTTCCATTGTTCTGCCTGCCCCCCGTTCGCTTTGCTCTTTCACTGTAAGCAAAATGTCTGTGTTTCTGTTTCAATGTTGTACAATTCTCATTCTTTTCTGACATGTGTTTTAGCCGCCAGAGCACTTAAAAACACAAAAATACAGCAAAACTGCACTTGTATGAATACAGACGAACATTTCTCTGAATAACTGTTGGCATTTAATTACGTATGTTAGCACTTTTATATTTTTCATTTCTGTTATCCAGTAGTCTTTTCTATAGATAGTGTCCCAATCCGTAGACCTCTGGTTGTTTTATTTTGTTTGTATGATGAAGCAGATCCTTCGTCATTGCACAGAATCATAATAACATTTTCTTTGTAATCTTTAAAAAATTTTCGTTTTCCAAGTAAACTAACAGTGAATACTGACTGAGAGCGTGAATCATTTGCTCGGAGTGGCACGTGTAGTCTGTGGGTATTGCAAGGTTCAGTGTGGAACACGAGAATTACACATTAACACAGACGTACTATTTACTGCAGATAGAAAATCTTTGTGAAATGTCCACTTAGAGCAATCATCGGTATCATAACTTTTACTGTAAGGACTTAGCCGGTTATCCCGTCCACACTAACCCAAGTGCAACGATATGTAGTAAGCACCTGCTCCAAAACGTATGACATTCCTCACTAAGACAACTTACACGTCTACAGACCAACGAGCACTGCTTGTCAGGCTCTTTATACAGCACAGTACAACTGAATAATTAGTAAGTAAAGTAATGCATAACAATTACTTTGTAAGGGAACCTGTTGGGAATAGGCTATTTTTAACGAAACTACCAAAAGAAACATATTACGGAGTCGCACAAATTACACAAATAATACGTTTCGCACTGGACGTTATTGAATTTTTAGGAGGGTATTATTCACCAGCAGAAAAGTGAGTTTTCACTATTGACCTTCCTTTTGGGTAACACCGACAGGATAATTAAGTTTTTATCACCATTGTTTTTCTTATTTCTGTTAAAAGTTCAGTAACTGATACCATTCGTGTCTTGTCACTGTGAAAGACAGCCTCAGCATTCTGTCTCCCTGACTTTTAGACACAGGCAGGCCCATGATCTCAGGGTTATTTCGCACTCCTATAACGTATTTTTTTTTTCATCACTAGAAACTGGGTTAGGTTAATCGTTTTGTATGTCAATTTCGTGGAGTAAATCTTCTTTTAAATAACAGCTTCCGATCCGCCTATTGGTCGTAGAGTATATTCCTTTGTTTTGTACTAATCATTTATGCTCAGGCACCAGGCAAAACCTTGAATTGAATCATTTGTAGAAACAACAGCAACAGCTTACTTCATTCCTCCTCACATGATAACACATAGTTTTCATTTAGCTCACTCTGCCAGGATGTAATTCGTAATTAGAGTACTTTAATTTTTTCGCCAAGATATTATTGTTCCTTATTAACAGCAGATTGCTTTCAGTCTTTGTTGACCCAGCAACGAGAAGTGCATCTCTGCTTGCAACAGGACATTCAGGCTTTAGTTCAGAATATGTACACAAAGTAACTTGTTACCGGTTCTTTATCTCTCACTTAAAGCATTTAATTCTCCTCATTCTGACACAGTACCATTTCAACATGCAAATATATTTGAAACTCACAATATGACACGGCAAACACACACACACACACACACTGTGTTGCCAACCAACCACCTACAACATCTTCCAACCAGCCAAGGTGAACAAAGATAATGCCTCACGCGATTTCATATACTCGTATTTGCTGCTCCTGTACTGTTCGACGTATCCTTATAAAAGTTTTGTTTGACTATTACAAATGCTCCTTATATGCCCCTTACTGAGACTGTAGATTTCGAGTCGATAATCAGTTTCTTCCCACATTCAGCGTAGCATGTCTTAGCAATTTGTTCAAAGATATTGTCGATGTGAGTTAGCTCTTCTGTTGATTTCTTGGTAGAAGAGGTGTAAACAGTAAGTATTTCACACACACTAAAACAAAAAAAGTGCCTGAGGGTAGGTCGGGAGATCAAGGATTGCTGATCATGAGGCCCTCCACGACATATCCATCGGTTTCACGATTCAGATCTGACATACCTCCTGGTAGAGGTCGGATGGAGCACCATCCTGCTGGGAGATGAAGTCCGCAGGGTCGGTCTCCTTTAGTGGCATGAGTTTTACAGCACGTCCAGATAGTTCTGTAAGGGTCATTTCGAAGAAGAAAAAATGGGACCACGAACTTTAAACCGTGATACAGCGCGGAACACAACAATATCTGGTGAATCTCGAATGTGCTGCACTTTAGCGTGGGTATTCTCTGTCCCTCAGAATCGCACATTGTGCCTGTTCACTGTGCCAATCACAGAAAAAAAATGTTGCTTCATCACTGGAGCTGAGTTTCTCACAAAACCCATCCTTTTCCATAAGCTGTTCCAACTATACCGAAAAGTCCAAGGATCTAACTTTGATATCGAGAACCACGAGTTGTAGCAGTTGCAAGCAGTAAAGCTTAAGCTTCAGTCGTTTTCCTAATATCTGCCAATTCTCTGCTCGCTCTGTTCGTCGACTTCTGTGCGCTGCGTGCGGACCTCGCCCATACGCCGTCAATCATTTCTTAACTCACCGCAGACCTGTCCGTTGATATCCCTTTGTAGAGACACTCTGAAGATTTAAACTGCACATAAGATCGTCGAATGGAGTTGGAGGCTGGTGGATCTTTGCCGAACTTCTTTCTGAAATGTCGTTGCACTGTGGCGACAGACTGACGTGAATGCATTTCAAGCACAACATATGCTTCCCCTGCTCTTGTTATCCTGCCTAACTACTCAGTGCTGCACCCTCGTCGCAGAAATGTGAAGCGCGGCTGCCACAACAGAAATGTTGTTTGGTTTTTCTACGTCAGTGTTGACTGTTTTGGCAAAATACCGATTAATTTAGCTACAACGAATTTATGAAATCGATTCACTCCTTTATAAAAACGTTGTATACTAAAGAAAGTGTTTTACACACCTTCAAATTTACTTATCGATAATCGTTCTGAAGTTATTTTGAAAGTCTATAATTAACAGTTCCAGTGTCAATGATTCAACTGTAGCTGTACCTGGAGAGAAAAAATTTGAAATAAATTCAATGTATGAAAAATAACTAAGTTTTGAAACTAATAAAATTAATATTATTTATCTGAGGTACAAATTTGAACATATATTCTGCTAATAAGTGCACTAAACTATTTTATTTATATCATTAAAACTATACTAAATGCGAGATTAAAATACTGATCTTATTTGTTTCGTACATTAAATTTAGGGAGTATGTAGACTAATCCAGCACCTAACGACAAGTGAGCCATGAACAATTCCATTACATACTACATCTTATGCTTTCTTCCTCTTTCCAATCAATTCAGTGATCATTGTCAACTGTTACGAGTTCGTATTAGTTAATTTGCTGAATTTACTCACGAGATCTGCCTTGAGGTTGGATTGAAACTTCCGATAATTATAAGCAAAATTGATATTTATGATCACTTATCACATGGGGAAATCTTCTCGGGTAATCAGACGAGTGGTGGCGTCAACTTGTCGCAACGTTTTGACGAGTTTCGTACCCATTATCTTCAAGCAACGTGTGCCGTCGCTTGAAGATGGTGGGTACCAAACTTATTAAAACGTTGCGACAAGGCGACGCCACAACTTGGCTGATCACCCGAGAAGATTTCTTCGCTGGAATACGCCGAGAAATCATGCAATCACATAGAACAGTTATCAGGTTCCTCAAAGTAAATCTTACTCAATTGTTAAATCCACATGTGTGTCAGTGGCTGTGCGATTTTAGTTGCTGGATGAATGCTATCATTATTTCATAAGCTGTTTATCTACGCATTTTTATAATTAAAGAGCTAAATCAATGATGTTCAATGTCACCCAATATACAGGGTGCTACAAAAAGGTACGGCCAAACTATGAGGAAACATTCCTCACACACAAAGAAAGAAAATACACTCCTGGAAATGGAAAAAAGAACACATTGACACCGGTGTGTCAGACCCACCATACTTGCGGAAGGTGCACGTGCCCGTCGACCTGGGACCGGACCGCAGCGACGCACGGGTGCACGCTAAGACCGTAGGATCCTACGCAGTGCCGTAGGGGACCGCACCGCCACTTTCCAGCAAATTAGGGACACTGTTGCTCCTGGGGTATCGGCGAGGACCATTCGCAACCGTCTCCATGAAGCTGGGCTACGGTCCCGCACACCGTTAGGCCGCTCACGCCCCAACATCGTGCAGCCCGCCTCCAGTGGTGTCGCGACAGGCGTGAATGGAGGGACGAATGGAGATGTGTCGTCTTCAGAGATGAGAGTCGCTTCTGCCTTGGTGCCAATGATGGTCGTATGCGTGTTTGGCGCCGTGCAGGTGAGCGCCACAATCAGGACTGCATACGACCGAGGCACACAGGGCCAACACCCGGCATCATGGTGTGGGGAGCGATCTCCTACACTGGCCGTACACCTCTAGTGATCGTCGAGGGGACACTGAATAGTGCACGGTACATCCAAACCGTCATCGAACCCATCGTTCTACCATTCCTAGACCGGCAAGGGAACTTGCTGTTCCAACAGGACAATGCACGTCCGCATGTATCCCGTGCCACCCAACGTGCTCTAGAAGGTGTAAGTCAACTACCCTGGCCAGCAAGATCTCCGGATCTGTCCCCCATTGAGCATGTTTGGGACTGGATGAAGCGTCGTCTCACGCGGTCTGCACGTCCAGCACGAACGCTGGTCCAACTGAGGCGCCAGGTGGAAATGGCATGGCAAGCCGTTCCACAGGACTACATCCAGCATCTCTACGATCGTCTCCATGGGAGAATAGCAGCCTGCATTGCTGCGAAAGGTGGATGTACACTGTACTAGTGCCGACATTGTGCATGCTCTGTTGCCTGTGTCTATGTGCCTGTGGTTCTGTCAGTGTGATCATGTGATGTATCTGACCCCAGGAATGTGTCAATAAAGTTTCCCCTTCCTGGGACAATGAATTCACGGTGTTCTTATTTCAATTTCCAGGAGTGTATGTTATGTGGACTTGCTTACTTTCCATGTTAGAGCTCATTTTACTACTTCTCTTCAAATCACATTAGTCATGGAATGGAAACACACAGCAACAGAAAGTACCAGCGTGACATCAAACACTTTGTTACAGGAGATTTTCAAAATGTCCTCCGTTAGTGAGGATACATGCATCCACCCTTCGTCGCATGGAATCCCCCATGCGCTGACACAGCCCTGGAGAATGGTGTATTGTATCACAGCCGTCCACAATACGAGCACGAAGAGTCTCTACATTTGGTACCGGGGTTGGGTAGACAAGTGCTTTCAAATGCCCCCATAAATGAAAGTCAAGAGGTTTGAGGTGAGGAGAGTGTGGAGGCCATGGAATTGGTCCGCCTCTACCAATCCATCGGTCACCGAATCTGTTGTTGAGAAGCGTACGAACACTTCTACTGAAATGTGCAGGAGCTGCATCGTACATGAACCACATGTTGTGTCGTACTTGTAAAGGCACATGTTCTAGCAGCACAGGTAGAGTATCCCGTATGAAATCATGGCGATGAATCGGGGAAGTACAGTACATACTGACGAAAATAAAATGACCTCTAACATGGAAATTAAGCGTTTCCGGACACATGTCCACATAACATCGTTTCTTTATTTGTGTGTGAGGAATGTTTCCTGAAAGTTTGGCCCTACCATTTTGTAACACCCTGTATATATTTGATTTTCGTTATATAGTGTCCAGCCACATAAATGTGCCCATTTGTAAAAAGCTTGACTAACAGTTTTTGCAGAGCGGACCGCTGCGAACATTCAGGAAGAGAGTTAATGAGGTTCTGGAAGGTTCCGAGGCGGACTTGAAGACATGCCTACTCCACTTACGTGACCAGCGGCGCTAGGTATCTCTGTTGAGGATCCATGACATTTACAGCCAAATCAAGATGGTTCAACAGATTCTCGATTGGTTCAAATCCGCGGAGTCTGGTGGCTGGTTGAGTACGGTCCTGCGGTTTGTGTGACAAGCTGCATTGTCCTGCTGGGAGATGCTATTTTGCCGAGGAAAAACAAACAGCACGTAGGCGTGGATATTGTCTACAAGGATCGATCAATTGTATCTTCCAGAGTGCCGAGGCCATCCGGCGAAACCCACGAAGACATACTCCAGACCATAACGCTCCCTCCTCCATCCTGGAATCCTTCCGATGATAGTTGAAGTGTGTTTTCTGCTAAGCGCTTCACGCCGTAGGCACCAGCGGCCATAAATCCTAAGGACCATAAAACGTGTTCCACTTGAAAATGCCTTCAATTGCCATTCAGCTGACGTCCAGTTGCGATACTGGTGTGAAAATTGCAGCCTTCGTCGCCAATGAACAGCAGTCAGCATGGGTGCATGAACCAAGTGTCTTCTGCAGAGGCCCATATGCAGTAACATTCGTTGTGTGTGTTTGTGTGTGTTTTGGGATCTTATGGGCGCTCAACGGCGAGGTTGTCAGCACCCTGACATATATTAAAACAAACGAATGTAGATAAGAGCTAAAACTGTCGTACACGCATGCACTCGAAATGGCCACACAATCTCTCTATCGCTCAGGCAGTCTCAAATGCGCTAACACCTATGAGTAAGGAAGATCTCTAATCAAGAAAGTAAGACATATGGAAAACAAAACATGGAAGAGCAAAAAGAACAACACAGGGAAATTTGACTGGCTGACCACTTACCAAAAACTTGGGTGACCCAGCCAAATTCTTGTTAAAAACGGGGGACAATTCACAAAACTTTAAAACGCGAATCACATTTGTTTGGTCATTACATAAATAGACTGCAGAGCCACCTGAAAATCCGCTGTAGTCCGCTGGTCAGCAAATAGAATGCAGTCCAATAAAATGTGGTGCACCGTGATCTGCACGCCACAAGCACCGCACATCGGTGGGTCCTCTGGCTGGATTAAAAATCCATGCGTCGTAGGGCTGTGGCTGACGCGAAGACGAGTATGGAGGACCTCGTCCCGTCGACGTGGCTGGAAGGAAGAACACCACAGCCGAGTTGCGGGCTTGACGACACGGAGCTTGTTGTCGGCCACATCTAGCCACTCGTCTTCCCATCGACACGGGACACTATACTGCAACAGCAACGTGAGAGCGTGCAGGGGGAGTGCACACCGAAAGACCTGACGGTCACGACATGCCTCCTTGGCTGCTAGATACGCCCTTTCATTCCCCAGAATTCCCACTTGCCCTGGTTCCCACCAGAAAGAAACCTCCTTCCCCAGCCGTTGTAGTTGGAGGAGGGCGTCCTGAATAGTCTGGGTTACTTTATCTGCTGCGCACAAACGTTGGAGAGAGTAAAAGGCGCTCAGAGAATCTGAACAGACGAGAAATCTAACACTGAGGGAATGTCTCATCTGCTCCAGTGCCCTCAAGATCGCATATAATTCCGCGTCATAGATGGTAAATTCGGGAGGCAGTCTGACCTTGAGGATACGATCCGGGGAAACGACAGAGCAACCAACGGAGTCACCCTTCTTAGACCCACCCGTAAAAACAGTTACGTGGTTGTGGTGCTCAGATAAAACGGCTGAATATATTGCTTTAAAAATGGAAGCAGGAGTGCTATCTCTCCAGTACCGCACCAAATTTAAAATCATTCTGGGCCGCTCCAATAACCAGGGTGACAGACAATTAAAACCCTGGATTTGGGGTTGGACTAGCGCCACACCAAGTGACTCCAGCACACGTTGCACGCGTATACCAAACGGCATCGTGGCTCGTGGACAGCATGGTGTGCGGGTGAAGTTGGAGCTTGCGAGAAACTTACATGCTTGGTCCACCATGAGGAGCTGGCGCCTGATGGTAACTGGCGGTTCTCCCGCCTCAGCACAGAGGCTGAATATGGGACCATTCCGATAAGCAGCCTTGGTCAGCTGAATCCCCTCATGGTGGACGACAGCGTCAGAGATCTGCAAATAAGAGGGCCTCGCTGACCCATACACCATGCACCTGTAGTCCAGCCGCGAACACACAAAAGCCCAATAAAACTGGAGGAGACGGGCCCCATCCGCTCCCCACGACCTGTGGCTAAGGCATTTGAGAACAGCGCCTTTAGGGTTCTGGCTTTCAAGTCTCGCTGGTGTGGCAACCACGACAATCTTGAGTCAAAACTGAGGCCCAGAAACCGCACTGTGTCTCTAAAATGTAGGATAGTGTCGCCCATCTTGAATGCAGGCAAATTAAAAGGGCAACAAGAACGATTAAAAGAAACTCACTCACAGTTCTCAGTAGAAAACCGAAAACCCGTCATTGCAACCCACTCCTCTAACCGCCACACTGGAAGTTGCAACTGACGGCTCGCCGTTGAAACACTGGAGGAGGAGCAGAAAACAGCAAAATTGTCCACAAATAAGGAGCACTGTACAGGACACCTTAGCGTAGATGTAATACTGTTGATGGCTATGGCAAAGAGGATAACGCTTAAAACAACACCTTGAAGGACACCATTCTCCTGCTCAAATCGATCAGAGAGCGTGGCACCAACTCGTGTTAGAGAAAAACTGCTGAGACAGAAAGACCGAATGAAAATGGCAAGGTGGCCACGAAAGCCCCATTGATGCAGTTGAGCGAGTATACAGTGTCTCCAAGTAGTATCGTACGCCTTACTTATATCGAAGAAAATGCCAATACAGCGATGCTGACGGAGGAAAGTCTGCTGAATAGCCGCCTCTAGGAGGGTCAAGTTGTCTGCAGTGGACCAATATGGGCGGAATCCACACCGAGAACGGCGAAGGAGTTGCCTGGTCTCTAACAACCAGACCAGGCACCGGTAACCATTCACTCCATGGTATTTCCTTTATATGTCGTTAAGACGATGCTCTGATAACTACTTGGACATGTGTTGTCCTTTCCTGGTTTGAGGAGAGGGATCAGAATTTCGTCCCTCCACGAGTTGGGGAAGTTGCCTGTCTGCCATATTAGATTAAAACATTCGAGGAGAATTTCCTGGGATGCCGCTGGAAAATGTCGAAGCATGCAGCACCAGATGTGGCCGTGACTGGGTGCAGTGTCTTGAGTCCCAACCAGTGCTGATTCGAGATCCCACATGGAGAAAGGGGAGTTGAAAGCCTCAGAACCGTTAGACCTGAAGTCCATCTTTTCCCTCTCCACAGGTGCACGGTAGCTACGACACACTGGATCCTGTCTTGCGTGGGCAATAGTTTGTGCAAAGTGCTCGGCCAGCGTCTGAGCAATGTCTCTGGGTGTCGTTTGGAGGCACCCCTGTTTCAGTACTGCTGCTATCGGTAAAAGGCTGCGTGTACCGGAAATCCTCCTGACGCATCCGCAGACTTTTGTGGAAAAAGTGGAACGCTTGATGGAATCCAGGAACTCCTGCCATGACAATTCGCGATTCGAAAGACAGTGAGATTGTCCGCTGAATGGCACTCTTCCCTTCACCAAAGTACAGTTCGCCGCTTAAGAGGGCCGAAAAACTTTGGTATGGACAGGCCAGCAGCATGATGGATCACATGTGTGATGTGACACACCGTTACGGCGCTCAAAGAGAACCAGCCGACTGAACAGCGGCCAGTTAAGCCGGCCAAACATCCACGTTGACGGCTTCTGTTCCAGCAACACACAATACAGGAGGTGAATGTGGGTGTGGAAGTGAGAGCTGCAATGAAGGTAGTCAGTGACCTCCCAGTGAACAGAGTCGGTATGGGCTGGAGATCAGAGAGATTGGTCGATGGCTGAGAATCACCCCGTAGTAGCACAGAAATCAGTAGGAGTACCAGTGTTGAGGATGCACAACACTTGAGATGTCAGGAGGTTCTCCAAAACTCGACCCTCAGGGCAAGTTGAGGTTGAACTCCACAGGACATGATGGGCATTAAAGTCTCCCAGGAGGAGAAATAGTCAGTGGAATTGTTCCATAAGATATGTGACAGCCTCGAAGTCTACTGCATCCAGACGAGGTAAATAAAGGGAGCAAACTGTAAGCCTCCGACGTGATGGATATCAGCTGCACCTGCTTTCAGGTCAGTATCCACGGGGAGAGCAGAGGAGTGGTGGCGATTATTGGCAAACATGGTGACCACTCATTTGGTGCTTTCCCCAGTCAGATCATTCTTGCGATACAGCGTATAGCTCTTTAGTACAGGAGCATCAGATGTTCTTAAATGTGTTTCCTGTAAACACAAGCACAGAGGGCGTTGCTGTGCTGCGAGTTTCAGTTCGTCCACATGTGTCCGGAATCCATTCATGTTCCACTGTATAATGGGAGCCATCTATCGGGATGGGAGTACTTTCATCCTGACTTTCTGCCGGGAAGGGGAGCCCACAATAAGTTGAGGCTCAGTTTTGGGGCGAGATGATTTCCCCAGTCTGGCATAAAACTACATCGCCTCTGAAAAAGAGTCGAGAGAAACGTCAGAGAGAATGACGTCGACATCATCGGACTGTGTGCCCTCCGTCTCCTCCAGTGGGCGGGTCTTTGCCTTTGATTTCGATTTTTCGGTTTGAGGCGGCTTTGGGGTCACAACCTCAGAGGCGGTAGAGGTGTAGCAGCGCTAGGTGGTACACAAGACGTGACCTGCGGATGGGCAGGAAGGTCCATGATGTCAGCAATAACGGCCTTTTACGAAATTCAGAGAGGGGAGGGAGAGAGGGGGGAGGGAGAGAGGGGCAGGCTTCAAAGGAACTGCAGCAGCAAATGTGCACTGACAAACGCAGGTGCGCTACTGCTGACAGTAGTACCTCCGTTTGTGTAGCGGCATCAGTTTTCAGGACAGGCTACTTCAGAAGGGAAAAAAAAGGAGGCAGCGAACATGGGTGGCTGCATGGACTTGCATAACCTCTTGGCTTCACTATACGGGATGCGCTTTATGGTTTTGATCTACTGGATCTTCCGCTCCTCAAGGAAATCTTTGCAGTCCCTGCACCCCACAGGGTGATCCCCAGAGCAATTGACACACTTTGGAAGAGAGGAGCAAACAACTCCTTCATGGACGGCTTTACCACATTTGCTGCAAGTGGTTTCTCCTCTACAGCCGAGAATAGTGTGTCCAAAGTGCTGGCATTTGAAACACCGCATTGGATTGGGGTAATAAGGCGTACGAAACCCACCTTCGCATGCTGCGGTAGTTCGGTGCTGTTAAAAGTAAGGATAAACGAGTCTGATTTCACGAGGGCGCCATCCACCCATTTCGCAACGTGTTGCTCGTCGACAACGCCTTCCTGGGACCATTCAGCTTTCAGTTCTTCTCGGGGAATGTCAACTAGATACCTGCAAGTCACAACACCTCTGATGTAGTTCAATGTGTTGTGAAATTTCAACGCTGACGTCGGATATGGGTATTGGTCACATTAATATGACTGGACCATGTACATAATCATACTCTGTCGCTGTGGTTATACTTGGTCAATCTCAGACACTCAGCGTAGTCTATCTCCATAGAAATAAATTCTAATTCTAAATGCATCCCAATGCTTGCCCCGCCCATTAGTGCCACTGCGTTGTGACGAAACTATATGGAGCCCGTGCTCCTTTAGAAGCGTGGCATAACCACTCGCCGGATGTTCCGCGCTCACTGACTGCGCACACATGTGACAGCGCGTGAGAGAACGGCAGGCCATGTGCTTTCACACCGCCCACAAAGCGACTGATTGGAAACGACACGCCAGCCGCAGGGATTCACCACGCGGCTTCACCACGCTGATGCAGTGCATTATGTTCTGCGCAAGGATAAGGCAACTCAGCTCCACCCCTCCACGTATTTCTGCCGAAATCAGTTCTAATTAATTTTGAACTGACTATAGTTACCCATTGTCAAACGGCTCCGTTTTAGTTAAAAAGGACCGTGATTGTGCTCAGCCTTATGAAATGAACAAGGCAGTTTTAGGGCTATTACATCCTCAAGGATACCAAGAATAGTGAGCAGCGTGTTAAAATACAATAACATCAAAGCCATTAGTCTGCTTTATTTTAAGAATTGTACGGCATAAAAAACGTTACCAGTCCATAAGAACACACACTGTTTCAAACAGATTATTATCAGCCCAAAATCTGTTGACTTGTAAAGAAAGAGTGGTGGCCTGCAATACAGTCAGCAATGTGCAAACTATTCAGAAATCTCAGAATTTTTTCCCTTCAGGATTGTTCATTAAAACTACTGAGATTTCAAAAATTATATCTGACGTGTGGGCTAAAATAGCTAGTTAATCAGCAGTAACTAATCACTTGAAGGTTAAATATGTTGGCTAGTGTTAGGTTACCTCACATGGACGTGTACATCACGCCATAATTGAACTGCGATTATTCGGAACTACTGCGAGCTGTTATCTACTTTATCTGATCACAACTATTGTTTCTTACTGAAGAACAACCACAGAACCACCGTTACAGCCGCGTTAGAACGAGCAGTCAAAAGAAAGAAGAGAAACTTACACACATGCTAGGAAGCACATTAACATACCTGATTTGCACTCAAAATATTTGTCAGTATGAAACTGAATAAAAAATGGAAAGATAATCAAATAAAATTATTGTCTGCAAAGGGTAATAATACAAACAGTTGACAAAACTGTGTTCAAAATTTAATGTTAGTTAATTTACTGACATAGGTTCAGAATATTTTAGAACTTGGTGCAGGGCACCCTTAAAAGTGTAATGAATTAATGTAAATAAAGCACTATAAGTGCCACTTTCAGTGAGTATGTTGAATAAGCAGTTTTACTAATCTAAGCCCTAATACAGCTCTACTGCAAGGATATAGAGAAGAGATGCCCGAATGTACCGCTTTTGCGATTTTATTTATTATAGCGTGAATAGTAACTTACGAACCTATTTAAAAATGCGATCGTCAAATGTGGGATGTTGTTCTAGGTAACTGATGTAAAGGTCTGAATTTCTTAGAAAAATAAACACACTGTTCAATATAAATCTCTATATATATACAAGGGGTACAAACTAGGATACTGGTTTCATAACATGTCCCACTGGTTGTATAAATTGTACAGCCCATACAAACTAGGTACATGAGCTTAACGATATGTACTAGATAAGTTGAAGGAAATGTTCCATGGTTTAGTTCTTGCGTTACTGTTTTCAGGCGTTGCAACTACGTCGCTAGACCTGTAGTAGGATTCGATTTAGCTATGAGAGCTCCTGGTCCTTTGTTAAAATAATTTTTATTTTATTTAAACAAGCTTTAAGCATTTATATGCCCATACACACAGTAAAGTTAAGAATTTTTTTTTTTGCCAATTACACTAGCCAGAAGGAGAACTAGTTCACCATTAAATAGCAAGTAAACTTTGTAGGAGATAAATAGGACAGTCTATCAAAACAACCACCGGCCGCTGTAGCCGAGCGGTTCTAGGCGCTTCAGTCCGGAACTGCGCTGCTGCTACGGTCTCCCGTTCGAATCCTTCTCGCGCATGGATGTGTGTGATGCCCATAGGTTAGTTAGGTTAAAGTAGTTCTAAGCCTAGGGGACTGATGACCCCAGATGTTAAGTCCCATAGTGTTTAGAGCCATTTGAACCTTTTTTTTTCAGAACAACCGGATACTCGATAAATATTTTTAAAACCTTTACAACAGAATATACATGAAGTTCCAGTGCTGCTTCACCGTTAACATAAATAAAATTACGGTAAACAATTACTCCGTAATTCATTTCAAGTTTGACAAAATAATTCCCGAAAAAAATACAAGAGCCGCAACCGAATGTTTCTGCACAAGGAACTTACAAAAACTGTCCAGCAGAATAGCTCAAGGATAACTAAACACGCAACGCTTAAATGCCGTAATAATTTGCTCATAAATGTGTCAGTGACTTTCGTCGGACACGAAACACTTACGCAAGCAGAAAAGTCTGCTGAAAGTCTTAAAACGAAATAAACAATAACCTTAAAAGGAAATACAGAATAATCTAGATGAACATCACCGGCCCATGCAAGAATACAACGAATCGAACCCCGGGAGAAATGAGCAAGGGATCAAAACGTTTATTAATACAGCCACCATTCTAGAAATCCTTCCAAAAAAAAAATCTAGTGAAGCCTGGCAATTAAAGAGCGGATTCGTTGCACAATGAGTGAGGGCTCAAATGACATCAGACTGAAAGCGGGACGAACGAACCGGAAACTGGCAAACTGAGATATTGTACATGGACATTTCGGACACAAGGACACAAACAGAAAAAGCTGTTAGTATAATGTAGTGTGCTCATCAGGCTCGAATACACTGAGTACATATAGTAGCCGACAACTGAATAACACCCGAACGCAGCCATCCAGTAGAGAACAACCCGGTCTCACAATACACTCACACAGGCCAATTCACTGTCTCTAGGTTCCTTTCACGAAAAGACCAACCACCAGGATCGTAAGCGAACTGCGCCCATCCCCGCCGTACCGCGACCATTCGGTCGGCTGGCTCCTCCTTGCTGCAGCTGTCCCACCGCGGCAGCCACGGCGTGCCGGCAAGTCCAACGGCCGTTTCCTCTACTGGTGTGTGCCCGCTGCTCGTTGCCTGCTCGCTCTGCAACGCCAGACTCCACGTCCGCTTCATCCCATCTCCGACTGTCCTCGCGATGGCACACATGCCGCAGCTCCGCCAAGAAGTTGCTCAGACATTTACTGCTATAGTTGCGTGATACATCACGGCAGCACAGCGATACAACTTTTTCCCTCCTTTCCCGAAACCTGCACACTTTGCATGAATCCACATTTTGCATTTCATGCATCTGGTCATTTCTGCCATTCGATCTTCCTTGCACAACTTACAAGATTCCCACTTGGTAGGAATAAGCTCCTTTGGCTGTCTCCTCACACAGCCTCCAAAACATTTCCTTTTCACACATGGAGTTTTAGATTTATACATTATTTCAAATACTTTGATACGGTTAGCGTATTTTTTGCATGGGCTGCCCGTCATCTGACTGGCTCTTTGCGTAAGTCTTGCACTTTTCCGTGGAGCTTTCATCGTTTCCCTCGGAATCAAATATATTTCATGGAAGGAAACGTTCTGCTCACACTTTATCTGCCATGACCCCTCCTGCATTGAAATTTGGGTGCAACTGCTTCGTTCTGCATAGTCGAATGCTAGATTTCTTACGTGCGAGATGCTTACAGTGAACACCCTCTCTTCAAATATAAGAATATTTGTTTTCAGTTTAGTTGGAAAATACCTTACTGCGGCCAAAAGGTTTTGCATCCCCATTTGGATTTTGTTTTTATTTCCTGTATGCCTGTTAATTGTTGGATTAGAATAATGTTATACTCGTGGATATTCACTGAATCCACGATAGCCATTTAGATGTGCTGTTAAAACGAAATGCAGTTCATCTGTGCTCCACGACCCATAACACATCTCTGTTGCCACACTGTGACACAAAACATTTATTTAATTATTAACTTGAGATAAAGAACGCATTGTGGAATTCATCACGTCATTACTAGACATTATGTTGCAATAATAACACTAAACACTTTCCTTATACGTCACTGAACGAGAAAGTTTCTTAAAATTTACCGGTCTGCACTTGTCTCGTGCTCCAGAATGTTGATGTGATACAATGTATCTAATGTTTTTTATATGAGTGACATAGCAATGCCTTTGAAAATGACGAAAAGTTGAAACGCGTCAGGTTAATAAAAAAACAAAAGTGTGGCCAAGACGTAAGTGAATTTCTTAAAAGTGCAGCAGTATAAGAAACTTAGAGTGGTACGTTACAGGTAAGGTCACCATTTTCTCTTTGTCAGTTTTTTGCAAAAGAACCACAACGAACAAAGAGTCATGATTATCTGAAAAACTAATGTTATTTATAAATAAAAAGTAATTTCGCCACTTACATCATAACAAGTACATAATAAGTTAGAAGAAAACTACAACAAGAGCAACACAGTCATTAGACTGATCTGTTCCTCAACACATTAAACTAATAGCTGACATTACGATCCCAAGAAGAAGTTAACACTAAGCTCACTAAATGTCGGACAGCATAAGAGGTAAGAATTTTGTAGTATTGGTACAAATTACGAGCCCTTATAATACAGGCAACTCCTCCCTATGTTCCCTTCATAAAATCAAGATTGGCTACAGGCAGTCACGCGTTGGCGTTGTTGATGTTGTCCACGTATTAAAATGATATTAGTGTCAACACTGCCAGTGGACGAATTTTGTTACTCAATTTATTAAATTAATTTCATTAAAACTATAATCGCTGTCAATCCTCCCGAGGGCTTTAATGCATGTCTGTATCACCTTCTGTCATCCTAAGCCTTCTGGTTTCCACATCTGCTCAGTGTGATTGCTGGTAAGAAATTCCCGCCCCTTCAGCGTGCGTAGCTAACCTAGCTCAGGCTTTAAATATCAGATACCTTTTATCTTTGTATTGTTGTTGTTGTGGTGGTCTTCTGACTGGTTTGATGGAGCTCTCCACGCTACTCTATCCTGTGCAAGCTTCTTCATCTTCCAATACATACTGCATCTCTTAGTCTCCCTCTACTATTTTTACCCTCCACGCTACTCTCCAATACTAAATTTGTGATCCCTTGATGCCTCAGAACGTGTCCTACCAACCGATCCCTTCTTTTAGTCAAGTTTTGCCACAAACTCCTCTTCTCCCCAATCTTATTCAGTACTTCCTTATTAGTTATGTGATCTACCCCTCTAATCTTCAGCATTCTTCTGTAGCACCACATATCGAAAGCTTCTATTCTCTTCTTGTCCAAACTATTTATCGCCCATGTTTCATTCCATACATGGCTACACTCCATACAAATACTTTCAGAAACGACTTCCTGCCACTTAAATCTATACTCGATGTTAACAAATTTCTCTTCTCCAGAAACGCTTTCCTTGCCATTGCCAATCTACATTTTATATACTCTATACTTCGACCATCATCAGTTATTTTGCTCCCCAAACAGCAAACCTCCTTTACTACTTTTCCCTCAGCATCACCCGACTTAATTCGACTACATTCCACTCTGTTCAACTGATCTTCCAAGTCCTTTGCTGTCTCTGACAGAATTACAATGTCATCGGCGAACCTCAAAGTTTTTTATTTCTTCTCCATGGATTTTAATTCCTACTCCGAATTTTTCTTTTCTTTCCTTTACGGCTTGCTCAATATACAGATTGAATAACATCGGGGAAAGGTTACAACTCTGTCTCACTCCCTTCCCAACCACTGCTTCGCTTCCATGCCCCTCGACTCTTATAACTGCCATCTGGTTCCTGTACAAATTGTAAATAGCCTTTCGCTCCCTGTATTTTACCCCTGCCACCTTTAGAATTTCAAAGAGAGTATTCCAGTCATTATTGTCAAAAGCTTTCTATAAGTCTACAAATGCTAGAAACCTAGGTTTACTTTTCCTTAATCTTCCTTTTAAGATAAGTCGTAAGGTAAGTATTGCCTCACGTGTTCTAACATTTCTGCGGAATCCAAACTGATCTTCCCCGAGGTCGGGTTCTAACAGTTTTGCATTCGTCTGTAAATAATTTGCGTTAGTATTTTGGAGCTGTGACCTATTAATCTGATAGTTCGGTAATAAGTTGATATTTTAGCTAATCCATGAACACGGGTAACTGAGCGAAAAATGTTTCTGACCATTATTTGATCAGAAGTATTTCGACATCAATATGTAATGTGTAACTGACCACCATGACCAATATACGTCACTTCAGGAGGACTAGCCATTGTAAAAAGAGGCGTGAAATATTCTCTTGTTAACTGAAAAGCCGTAAAAGCAGCAAGGGTCGACTAGGAAAGCTTGTTGGCTTCGAACGTGGACTAGTAACTACATGTCAGTTGAGTAACAAATCCGTAGGGGACATTTAAACACTTCTAAAGCTGCCTAAGTCGACTGTAGGTGATACAATTGTGAAGTGCAAATGAGTAGGAACAACCACAGCTAAGGGATCGTTGAGCGTTGAAGAGGGTGTTTGTAAAACTGTCGCAGTAAAATCAGCAGAATGAATCGCTAGTGACTTCAAACTGTTGATACAATAGTTCGCCTAGCATTATTCCTGTACATAGGGATTTAAACAGTGGTCGAACACCTCCTCGGAAGCCACAAATTTCTGTAGTCAATGCTTTGCGACAGCTGAGGTAGTCTCAAGAGCACCGCCACTGGATAGTGGATGGCTGGAAACGAACGCTTTGGACTGATGAATTACACTGCACCCTGTGGAACTGCAATGGAAGGGTTTGGGCTGGCGATAGTCTGGAGAATCGTTCGTGCCATCATCTGAAGCGTCAACAGTGAAGTATAGAAGATATCGTATTACGTGTAGTCCTTTATTACGCACAAGAAAGTGCTAAATGCGAAAGGATTTCCCACACATTGTGTAAAGCAGTTTGTGGACAACATTCCTAAAATGGACTGGCCTGCCCGGAGTCCTAACCGGAACCTAATGCAACACCTTTGGCAAGAGTCAGAACGTTGGTTTAGCTTCTTTGATATCGGATCCTGATGGAGAATTGGCGGCCATTCCGGCATAGGCATTCAGACACCTGCTAACATGGGCCACCGAGAATACTATAAATGGCGATAATTTATTGCAAATATGACTGTGAAAACTTTGGACCACCCAACACCTCGTCGTAAAAAATTTCAGTATACGCTGGAATAATATTCCAACTTCGTGTTCACGTATTGGCAGTTTGTAATTAAAATGAAAGGAAACAGCTATGTCAAATGGAAGGTCGGCGAGGAGCAAATAACGAAAAATTATGTTGCATCACTGAATTGGATTATAATTTAGTTATGTAACAACTACAACAATCATTCGCACTGTCATATGTACACTAAGTAATATTTATGAGTTGATCACTATTAATGTTTAAACATATAATGCAGTGCAATTACTGCAGTGAATAATTTACTGCAATTGCACAGACAGAACTCTCATAATGGAGCTTCGTAAATGATGACAAAAAATAATGAAATGTAATGAAAATAGTTAATAACGGAATTCAATTGTTTATACTGTTTATAGTGCTTGAGTTTTATAACGTGAACGCAAACCCTTAGTGAGAAACTGCACATTACAGGTAAATATCACTTACCTAGGATGTTGCTTTGACAGTGAGGTTTAGTGGCAGCTAAATAAATTCCATATCCTTTAATACCAATAATTATTACACAGTGACATGCCTCTTCTTGTAGTAGCTCCGTAAATATTCTACCATATCGATTACATCGATCATCACAGAGTGCGTACCATAGCCAAAACCAACAGATTCCCACAGGCTTCGACTCTCACTGTTGTTAGGACAAAGAATGTCTCTGTCTAACTAATGCAGTTCTAACACAAATGTTTTACATACTTTGTTTTTAACATACATTTACTTTTCAGTGTATTTTAACATTTGAAATAACTCATTACACAAATAAAATTATCTGCAAATACTAAAGTCCTCTGACAGAAATGACAATATTTATATAAACAGTTCCTTAAACTACTAATACATGGCATTATTAGTTACAGTTTCAGAAGAGCGGTAAATTAATGTACTAACAAAGATGATTTACTCTGTACTTTATGATTTGCAAGGGAGTGACTTTCAGTGTATATTACTGTCCTGACATAACTGTGCCGTTACAAATGCTTCTCCAGTTTGGCATGGTTTCTCGACAGAAAACATTGGCTGAACTGCTTCAGACAGTGCATAAGAATTATAAAGATGTTGCAGATGAATCTAGAAACGTGTCACTGTCTGTGTTCTCTTTAACAAATGATGCAGAGAATTTAACAACAACTTTTGAAACATACACACTACACACACACACACACACACACACACACACACACACACACACACACACACATATATATATATATATATATATATATATATATATATATATATATATTAAAGATTCTACTTAGTTGAAAATTTTAATAATAATTTAGTATTGCAATGCTATGTACAGTGTGATTAAAATGTAGATATTGGCTGAACTGTATTATCACTGATCTTTTTAAGTATCACAGTAACCCCTAGAAATGTGTATCTGTTTGTGTTGACAGGTGAACTTTAATAATCTTGCTGCATAGTGAAATAATTACTGAGAGTACTAAATATATGATACATTTCCCATGAGCATAGCAAAATGACTAATTCTGAAACTGAATGGAAATCATACAAAAATGATAAAAATTCATGAAGGTTAATTAGTTACAAAGTATTGAAAAACTGAAAAGCTATGAAAAACAAGTAAACATTTATCCACACATCATACAAATGCTATCACATCAATATTTCAGTAATAAAATCTTATACTCATTACTTATTATATAAAAGATACTGGAATCAATATCACTTAATCTAAATATTTGAAATAAGTTATTTATTAATTTTACTTCAAAGTATTTCCCTATAAATTGTCACATTTTATTACAAAATTTTAGATACATATTCCAATTTGAATTGAAGCAATTTAATGAAAAAGAAACAAAGTTTTGTTTTGGCCTCCACTTTTTAAACAAGCAAAGGTAATAATTTTATCCTATATCATGGCCAATGCTGTTCACAGTAATTATACTCAAAAGCATGTTTCCAATCCCAAACTTAGAAAGTGCTGGTTACTTACTTTCATTTGTTAGTGACCACCTCCAGACTATGGGTCTATCCCATTCTTGTCACAATTCATAACAGGTAGTGCAGTTGCCAACCTGTAGTTGTAAATGCAATTGTTGTGTATGTCTTCACATCAGGTTCACTTGAGAACTTCTGGATATGAAATGCAAATTCCACACTGCTTCTTGATTCCTTTTTCAGTGGACAATGCTTCAAGCTCATGGCTTGTCTCAGACCTTCCTTTTTATTATGACCTGTCACTTTGCCCTTTTCTGAAAAATGTTCTTTGTGTGTTAGCAGTTTCAGTCACTACATCATCACATCTGAAATAAATTCCTAGAATCCGACACCCTGAATCCCTATAATCTATTAATTATGTCTTTGGCACTTTAACGGTTTGTCCTACATTGAACAGCCATTGCAGTTATCAACATTATATCTCTTTAGTATCATATGTGGTTTTAAAGTAGTATAAATGATGAAACGAACAGTATTCCTCACCCACAACCAACAATCACACTTTACTTATTCCTAGGTATTTACAAGAACGATAATCACACTGTGAACTGAAGAATAATTATTTTTGTTACTACATATTGACATATTCATGTTCATAACATACAACATATCAGATTTGACATAGTTCTTGCACATTTACTTCCTCCTTTATGTTCAAAAGTATAGTCTCTTCTGGAATTCACTAATAATTCATTAATAAATCATCTAATCACATATTTTATGGTACAAGTAATATTTGTGTAGTTAGTCATTGACCTACCTTGAATAGTCTTAGCCTCATCTTTCCATCATGCATTAACTACATTTGTAAAACATTTACTAACCATATGCAAAACTATCTCTGTAAGTAACTAATATTCGTACTATTATTGTGTATTTACAAATTAATCACATCCATAAACTTGCTCGAAATGTAAGAACAATATTACAACAATACAAGTTCCAATAGACAAATTTTCATTACATGAGGAGCCAACTGACATACACACTAAGAGAGAGATAGAAAATCAAAATTTAATTACAAGAAAATAGCAATGATAATAAAATATATTTTAACGGGTAGGTAGGACAATAGAAGAATTATACAGCACAGAAAAATGAAACTGCAAAATAGCACCACATGGTTCAGAGCCCTGTGCTCACTAAGCACATGTAAATTCTCCTAGTCAGCTTTCTGCTTCTATAGTTTTATGTCCTCAACATTTCTTACACCGAATGTCTTAGTAGTGTTTTGAAAAACGAGATAATCGGCATTAATGCACTTTTTCGAAGTGTCTTTGACATATATGAAAGAATCCTGATATCTTAAAAGTTATCAGCTTAGATGTCTCGTAGGTCTTTATTTGAGAGTTCATTATACTTTGAAAAGCCTTCAAGTTTCTATAAAAAGCACATTGTCTGACAAAGGCTTTGAATTATTGTTTTCCTTTTGGAACCCAGAAATTCTTTAACGGCCTTTATCTATTTATATATTTTTGATTACCTCCATTGTCACAAGCTATCCTAAAAATTTAATATCCTTCCTAAAAAGCAGATTTTTTTTAAATATCAAAGTCATCCCATCCTTTTGTAATATCTGAAATACTTGTTCCTAAAATCTATAATGACTCTCCTAATCTTTGCATGGTAGCAAAATATCATCTATATTATATACTCAGTAATTTGTGAGTTCAACTCATTCCCCAGAATTGAATTACATGCTCTAATGAAAACTGAGATCGAAATGTTTAGCCCAAAGGGGACAACACAGTATTGGTAGCTTTTTCCTCCAAACAAGAATGCTGTGTACTTGCATAACTCCTTAAATAACAATATTTGCAGTATGCAATTTAACACTTTTCTTATGCCTTATACAATCTGTGGTTTATCATATTCCCTCTGTATTATGGCATTCAATTTTCTAGCTCTATTACTCTCTATACAGTTTCATCCTTCTTATCCACAATCACTAAGGGTTCGCTATTTTTTTCCATAAATAATTCTCTTATCTTCTGTAAGAGCCACTCTTATGCCACAGCCTTCTTTGAGGGCAAAGGTATTTGGTAACGATTGTCAAAAGCTGGAGTATGTAGTTTTACATTATATATATGTATTGTCAATAAATCATACAATAAAACCTTTTGATCTTCACCATCCTCTTGAACAATTTCATCTTGTCAACATCTGATTCATCAGTCTCCATAGTCTTCTAATAAACTATCATCAGAACACATACCTCATTGCATCATAGACATCCTAATGTACCCTATTTTATCATCCTCGTCCATCAGTTTTTCATTAAAACACTGCCAATACTACAACAGCGCTACACAGAAATTTAATCATTCCATTTTACCGAGAAATTTTAGCATTAAATCTACTCATCAGGTCCATTCCCAACATTACATTTTTAACTAATATCAGGTAGCACTAAAAATTCACTCTCTACTTTATATCCCTCAATCTCAAATGTCAGGTACACTTATCTTTATACTGCTTTACTCAGCTTTTCTGTGGCACTGACCACAATTACTCCACACACATGCACTTCTACAATTTTATTATTTCTCTTTATATGGTCCCATAATGCTTATGATAAAGCTGTGATTCTACTCCCTAAGTTCTGCAAAACCCTCTCCTTTAAACCACAAATATTAATGGTTTTCATTTGTAACCGTTTCTTATATAGTTCGTCTTCATTTTCCTTCCATGTTAAACCCTGCTCAATAGCCTCTACTGTCTGAACAGATTTCATTTAACTATTAAGTTCCACGCTGTTATTTACATCTTCCTGTGCACATTCTTCCCTTTGTCTTGGTGCATCTCATCTTTCCTCATTTCCACAGATTCTATAAACTGATAGCCCTCTGCACCAAACTGATCTCTTCTCAGCTAGACCAAGAATAAACTGAACTCATCGCTCTGCTCATCATTTGTAAACTGAATTAATTCTGTATCTAGTGTGTTTTGTTGTTCATTACCTCCACCAGCGCCAACATAGCTTCTTACTTGACCGTTCTCGCTACCATTCTCTTTAATATCAGGTTCTGATTCTTCCCCATCATCACTAAATATACCATGTTCACTACTGCATTCTACTTTATCCTTCACTAATGTCCACTACAGAACTTTGAAATTCCCCTCTTGCTATTTCTCTGGAATATTCTTTAAGACTATCACTTAACTTATTCATCAGTTTCACATTCTCATCACACATCATATTAAAAAGGAAATATCTACACGTGTATTGCAAATATTTACATCACTATCACTGTTTATCTCATCCAAAGGAAAAGTCATTATAAAGTTATCCTCAATAGCTCTCGTGGTTTGGTCAACCCACTCTCCCTATCTCTATCTTCATGTAGATTAACTCTCTCATCACGTTGAGAGCCTCCCTTTATAACATGGTATACGTTTGTCTTTGCATATTCATCTTCCTTTAATGTACACTGGACGTTCTCGAAATTACAACTCTTCTGTTCCTTATTACATCCACTTTTGTTATTATTTTTATTATTCCAGAATTGACAACCTCATTGTCTATTCCCATTGTTTCCTATTATTTATTATTATCTGTAAGGTTTTACTGTCACGATTTAAATATCTGTATCTATAATCACTAAAACTGTGCTCATAGCCCGCCCTAAATAAGCTCTCATTGTTGCACTACTGTCACTCATACATTAAATCTTTGGCTTTGGTTGGCTTGATACTACTTGGCTTGATACTACCACCCAGGATTACTATGAAAATTTCTATCGTCACCTTGGTGCTATCTGCTTCCCCAATTTTCTAAAAAAAGTCTCCAAACTACAATCTCCATCACTAATACTATGCATAGTGTGACATTTCTGTCACATGTCGTTGCGTGACGATTAAAAAAATTATTTCCGTGTTTCTTCAGTGTGCACAAGGAGGGGCATGTGACTGCAAGGCTTCAGAATAAAAGTAGAACGCAGAACACAGCTACACGTTAAAGCTTGGATGGTTCTTCACGAGAACTCCAAGAAACTCTTGCCCCAAAGGGAGAAGTGTGGATTCACAGAATCGAGCAGCCAGATATACGTCTAATTCTGTCGAAATGGCTCCGCAAGACTTTGAAGCTTCTCCCCACCCTCTACGGTGGTTCCCTTGGGTATTGTGGAGTGTAGCGAAACGCACCATATTGTGTGGGCTGATACAGATGGCAGACGTGCAGTTAATACAGTTTACCATGCTACAATGAAATGCTTTAGCATTTCTCGCGTGAGCATCCAATCAAATTTCTTGGCTCGTATTTGTAGTCCGATGCAGTTGGCTCTGCCAATGAATGGCATTCTGCCTTTAAGTGAACACCAATCTCTGCATGGAGGATCACGTTGGTAAGAAATGGAAGTGATGTTCCAGAGGCTTTCCCATGCCGTTTAATGAATTTGAGGAAACTCTCGGTTGTCAATGTGACAAAAGTTGGAAATCCTCCCCTCCAAGTAGACTTGTGGGAAAAAGGCCCAGTGCCGGAAATGCAGTGGAGTCGGGAAAAAATAAATCGGTGATAGTGGTACTGCCCTGCCATGGAGACGAAGGATTGTTCTGCGTCTTTGCACTGGCACATTTTGTTGTGATCTTTCAGTAAGCGTCGCAATTCGCACCTTGCACTACCCACTCTGTGCAGCTCACAATTTATGTGATGATAACCTGTGTTGCCTTTGCGAAGGCAAAGATCATATTGTTACACCCCAGGGTAGTGTCCACAGCGAACACTAAAACTTCGTCCAAGTTCTATCTTAGTAGCTCCCTTAAGCCGAAGCACTTGTGTCAATGACCAGTAGACTACCATCTAGGGGTAAATACTGAACAGGTTGCGGGCAAACATGGACACTATTGCAGCACAGGGGAGCGACCGAGCACTCAGTTTTGCGAGCAAAGCATAATAATATCACGGAAGCCGAGAGATACCATCATACCAGTGTCAAAGTTGAGTGTTGTAAGGAAGGCTAGGCACAACGCAACAATAAGTATTCATATTTGTTTGACATTGCGTAAGTTTCGGAGCGATATGAAAGTTACACTATTCTTGAAGATCTTGGATAGCCAAGATCGTTTGCAAGTCTTTTTATTACTATGACCGGTTTCGACAGATCAACGCTGACATTATCGGATCTAGTAACATTACTAGTTGTACATTTTTGTTAAAATACTGAAAGTCACATGGTGATGTTGCATCAAATAAAACATGACAGGGAACATCAGCATTTCACTAATAAAGTAACACACGGTTGAAACATACAATTTGTTGTGCTGATGTCCCAGCATACTCTGTGTATACTACATTGTGACATGCTGATGTTCCCTGCCAAATGTTATTTGACAGGACATCAATGTGCGAATTTTCAGTGTTGTAATAGGCATGTGCAACTGATAATATTACAAGATCTGATGATGATAGGATAGATCTGTCGAAACCGGTCATAGTAATAAAAAGTATTTTGCAAAAACAGACATAATGTCTTATGGGATAACAGCAATCAGTGATTTTATAATGTTACTTAAAAACCATCTTGATTGCAAATTTTTTATTCATATGACCGGTTTCGGTTCATTCAGAGCCATCTTCAGATCTGATATTTCAGTTACAGGAGTAACCCGTCCAAATCCAGCAATTTTCACATGCTATGTGACGTAGCATGTGAAAATTGCTGGATTTGGACGGGTTACTCCTGTAACTGCAGCTTAAGGGACGGACTCGAAGCACAAAAATGTCATAATCATTGACAAATGTCCTGCAGGATTTGGTATATTAATATCGAAACGTTTGCATATCATGAGAGATGGCAGTTTTGTTTGGCATGCTTGCCATTGTGAGTGTCTTTGGAGACATGAAGGAATGGGTGATATGTTACTCTCTGTACTCTTTGCCTACACAGCCCGTGCATATTCTTTTGATAGGTAATAATTAAATATGGAAGGAAACGAGTCTAGAAATTTGTGGGTTGATAATTATAGCTGAAAAGTTCCTAAGATAACAGAACACGCGTCGTATGTTGAATACAAGACGCTGATTGGTAGCTGGACACATAGTCTTGGAGTGTTGAGCAAAGAAATCAAGCTACATAAACTACAGAGGTTAATGCTCTAATAAAATAGATCCGAGATGAATTGGAGGTTGGGTACAAAAATATGAAAATATGAAAATTAGTGGTGAAATGCAGGTTAAGCAGAGTAATCGAAATCAAGGTAAGTTAATTAAAAAAGGAAGAAAATATTATTCTTAAACAGGAAGAGGTTATTGTTATTTATGAGATTACAGAGTGTAATAAAGAGAATGGTAGAGTAGTCGATAAGGACTACAACAGGCAAGAATTGAGTATTAAGAAACAGGGAGAGATGATAAGGAATATAATTAATTTAATGAGAAGCTAGGGAAAAGGAAGTGTTTTGAGAGTAGGTAATTGTGCCTCGTGATCAGCCAAGCCCTGAGAACCTCGAGTGTAATTGCCAGGCAGTAAATACAGATAAATTAGAAACTACAACAGTAGAAATTGAAAGTGTTGAGACGCAGGTAGGACAACCCGTAGTGAAAATGAAAACAGTGAACGTAGTTATCAGCTAGATACAGTAAAGGGTCAGAATGTAGAACACAATGAAAACAGCGATAATAGTTGTCAGGTAGCGAGGGTAAATCAGTTAGTAACCACTTCAGCAATAAACGAAAGAAGAAATATAGGGAACAGTAAAATAAGTAATGAGAAAATAAACTTGGTGAAGATGAAACGTTATCCAAAAAAGTAACTATAGCGGTTCGAATTTGTCAAGGGGTGTGTAGAGAGTTGGAGAGTCACACGAGCGGTATGAAGACTAGACCTGTAAACAAACAGTTAGTACTACTTACATCAAGCATAGTAATCACAGATGGAGATAGAGTAGTCGATGAACCTTTCTTGGATGCAACAGACGTACAAGAAACAAGCAAGCAAGAGATTTTTGTTAAACCCAATAACGTGTTACGTTTTGAACAGGAAGATAAGCTAGCTTGAAGGATCCAGGGGTTAGGACGTCAAGCAAAATTTCTGAAGGCTGTTCTGAGAACTAAATAGAATAAAGAGCAGCCACGAAAGATTACAGAAAGATTTAAACTAGTAGTCAAATTATGTCTAACAATTCTGAAAAATAAACTGACTGCGGGCATAGTATTTACTGGTTGTTACATCTTAACTTTTTGTTGTTGCGTGAAGTACATTGTGAAAATTTGTGTGGACAGTTAATGATACAAAGTCAAAGCTAGTTTGAGAGTAGACTCTGGCGTACAGGCATGATGACAAATCGTTGTGTTCAACAGTGTGAACAGTTTGTCTGCATAAAATTAGCAATTAGGGACTACCGAAAAAGAGTTAGTTTTACGCAAAATAAACATTTCTTAGCAGACAGAGATGTTGCCGGGCTTTTGCAAATAAAGGCACCATAATATTGGTGTAGGGATTCAACAACTCTTTTGTTGGTACGTCGTAGTGGTGTACAGTACGCTCCAGCTAAGTGTAAGTTTACTTCTTATATCAAGTTCCACTCCTCTCTTCTTTATTATCTGTATACTAAGAATATTGTAGTGGTTATCTTGTAACACTATTCATTGAGTGATTTCCAGAGTGACAGTAAATGACATGAAGTATTGGAAGTATTATTCACCTCCCAAAGAAGACTGTAGCGCCTACATGTACGTGAAGTGAAGTTTAATAACTGATAGTGCCAGTTCATATCGTCCATGTAAGAGCTGCTCTCAAGGTAACGTGTGTGCATGTAATTACAGGACTAAGTGCCTCCCATGCTTATCCAGAATACATGAAACATGAATGAATAGAAATTATACATTATGTTAAAAACTCCTATTTTAAAGGGTGGAATAAAAAATTTATTGGATAAATATAGCCTGATGTCCACTTCTGCTTCATTCTGTTGACGACAGAATCTTTAGGCTTTGCACGACCCATGTACTTAAAATAATGTCAACAAAATTAGTAAGAGTCAGCAACTCGCACAATAGTATTGCAGCTTTACTAGTTTCGACCAAACAGTCATCACTGATAGTACATCTAAAGAATCTTTGACAATGGCTACGAAGCGTCATTTGGCTTATCAGTCGCCTATAAGCAGACTGCAGCAACCGAGAGGTTATTGAATGAATGCGTGCTGTATTCACTGTAAGAGATTTTTGTTGACATGTGTAATCGAGATTGTGCTAGGTGGACGATGTAAATATGCCTGATTACTTGTTTCTGGCTCGTGAATGTTAACTTTACCTGATTTGGATAAAAAATCAGCTTTCTTGTGTCACATGGAGAGAATTAGACTGAGCAGAATGAGGTCTAATTAAAAATAGGTTTAATTGTTTGAAAATAATCAGGATAGTTAAGGAATATTAGTGATTTGAGTGGAAATTGAAATATTTTACGAACAGCTGTTGCTAGTAAACGAAGAGTCAAAAAATATTAAATCAGAGCATAAATTGAAACTTCTCTGCTTTTTCTTGATCCATCTGCTCTTGGTAGTAATAAAGTACCGGTCAACATTTACATACCGTGCATTTCACCATTTGTGAATAAAATTTAAGAATAAAAATTAAATGAGTCTGTCAAATTTTTTGTGAAGTGCTTATTCTAAAAGTAAGGAATGAAAGGGGCTAGAGAAACATTTGACTTAACTTTGACTGATGCTCGAAATCATACATAGCAATGACAGAATTTTAAGAGTACTAGAGACCGTTTTTCTGGTGGAGTGGTTGCCTTAGATCGCTAACGTATGAACGTTTCATCTGTCGTACATTATGTAGAGCATAGTTCAAAGGCGCACACCAACTTTTACTGTAATCTGTTTTTTTCTGACGTTCAGTAAAATCATGCCACAAAACATTTGACGTTATTTTCCAACTTTTTTGTGTGATATAGCAAGGCAGCCAACTCATTTTCTGTTCAACAACTAACAGTTACAGCATTCCATTACTCTATTTATAGAATAGACGTTTTCATGCCCTAGAAGCTTTAAAAGAGCACAGCAATTGGAGTTAATTAATAGAAATAAATTTTCGACATAGGCAAAAACAGAGTTTGACTCTTTTGATGTGAGCTCGTCGGGGTAGAATGGAATATCATTATGTTGTTTAATGAAGCGAAGCCACCCTGGCAGCGTGGAATTATGCAGTGTGGCACAGAAATCATGAACCAATGACCCGGCGGTAACGTGACTCGTGTCCTCTGGGAGTCAACCACAAAGCCATTCACTATATTACCAGTGAATTTCCGCGTCGCATTGCTCTGTATAGTTGCGGAATTCGGGCTGTGGTGCGGATGTGTGAATGGTGGACGGCACCACTGTGGCACCGATATTATATTCGTCCGTGTTCCCATGGTTCCGAAAATACGTAACAAGTAGTGTGTTATGCTTTAGAGGTGATTTTTCTTAGCGTAGCCATCTTGTATGAAATGATGCAAATAGAATTAATATATTCGTAAGGATTTTCGCATATTTCCAGAGAACATATTCATGTTGCGAAAAACGAGAGATCATGATAAAGTAAATTATTGAAACGAGAAGCCACCGAATTACTATTCCGGTAAAACCAAACGTCCGTTGTTGTATTTATGTTTGATGTGGTAGCTAATGTAGAGTCTTCGATCTTGTTTCATGAAGGCAGTGTCGATTCGGTTCAGCAAATGTGGAAAGCCCTGGAGCAGTACATGCAATTAAGTCATCTGGTGTGGATGTTATACGGTGTGGTCAGGAACGGTCTGAAAACCATTTGGGGTTGGCAGGATAGCTTGTACCGAGCAATACTTGTTAAGAAAAAATTCGATGCGTTGCACCGTTTCCGTATTAATTAGCACTGAAGTTAGCCAATCAACTGATTGGGAGTGCAGATTATGGCGGCCAGGCATAAACGGTGTCACCAGAAGAATTGTTAGTTTGTTTTCCTAAAATGGAACAAGAGAGCGGTACAAAAAAAATGGACGTGTGATGGTAGTATGAATCAAAGCCGAAGAAAAGGTTGAGCATTCTCGTGTGCTATCATCTATGCTATGAGAACAACAGATAGAGTAATTGTGTCTGGAGGCCGCATGAATTTTCACACGCAACAGCGTAACTGACCAACTTCAATGGTAATGAACTTTGAAATGGCGCAACCTGTCGAATACTTTTCTTAACAGTTATTTCTCTTAGCTCTGCCTGGCTGGTTGGCAGTGAAATGTGGTAGTATGTCTGAAACGCATCTGTTTAGCTTTTAAGGGTAGTTGGGTAGCTTCGTTTTGATGACCTGCGTCCATAATGAATAAGAACTTTACGTTGGAATTCACACCTGCTGGGGGCCCACGAGACACTATGAGAAGTGAAGTTGTGCCTCGAGTTGCCATTTGTGTTAGTAAATAATATAAAATACGTGCTACAGTTTTGCAGTGATCTGCATTTTGGAGCTTCTGCTCTAGAATAGAACTGATGGTAAAATCATAGTAATAGTGACGACACACTGGGCTCTTTCTGATGATTTTGAGTTATTTATGAAATAATTATATGCATTATTGAAGTATTCAAGTTCCAAAAAATGATATACCGGTACTGTAAGTGGACATTTTAATTTAAATATTCAGGGAAAATCAACGTGGGCGGGCTGAAATGTTATGTCTCCGAATTTTTTATTTTGCTCTAAATATCGGTTGGCGTGTTACACTTCGCACATGTTATTCGATCCGCTCTCCCATATCGATGACGCAAGTTACAACTCTCTGTCGCTTGAGAGCTCTGAACTGTAAGGTATGACATGGCGTTGTGCAACTGTCGGAACAACTTGACGCAAGCGAGTTTCTTAAGGCACAAATTCGAATGTTCCTCCACACATGGAGCACCCTCTTTTCGAGCATGACCTCACGAGACTGCTGCGACCTCTGCAACAACCCGACGCCTTGGGTACACTGACATCGATCAACCTCCATACAGTCCCGAAATGGCTCCATCGAATTTAAAGAACACCTCAGAAAATTTCACTATGATAATCATGAAGCGGTGTTGTGGCTATAACATAAACGTTATGGAGTGACGGTATGAACAAACTGGTCTGTCGTTGACAGAAATGTCTCGTCGCCAGGGTGATTATGTCTAGAAATAAGTAGTTAGACATGAAGAATGAAGATGTAGAATGTAAATCATGTTTGCTTTATTTAAAAAGTTTAAGGAGTTTTCATATAATAAATTCGGAGGCATTAATTTCAGTATGCTCTCGTATTGTACAACTATATTCAAGTTTCTTGCGTTTAAATTAATATAACTCTCCTCACAAAATTTATAACAAGAGTTACGGTACTCAGCTGTGTTGTTATTGAAAGCGTCTCTATAGACACACCGGGATTACAAACAAACAGTCTTAATGCTTGCAGTTAAGCTATAAGCCTAATAAATGAAAACGTAACTGAGGACTTATATACGTAAAACGAATTGTATTAGCCACATTAGACAGATGTACACAAACCACCTGCCATTAGCGAAAAATGTAATGCATCTGTACAGTAACCTACAGTTCTCTAGGAAAGCGTTTCAGAACAGTTTTAATAAATTAGATATCTCGTTGATTTTTAATTTATTTTTGCAGGTATTCGGGGTGGGGGAGTGGGAGGGGGGATTCGCAAAGCAACTACAACTGCTGCTAAACATGGCAGCTACGTTTCTACAGCAGAAATTTTATACACAGTTGAGTTCGTAATACCGGTTAGAACTGCTTGGCAACTCACTCGGGTGTGGGCGGTGTTGAAAGGAAGGTAAAACTGAAGCAGCCAGCTTTGTATCTGGCATTGACATAAACTCAGTGGCTGAAAATTACAGGGAATTTTGTATCTTAGCAGGTGTGTAGTGTATAACGCCTGAATGTTGTGGTTGTATGGAGCATATCGCCTGCGTGTAGACGCGATACCTAAGCACTCTCTTGCAGGAATTGGTGTGGGAAACATGTCAACACGTTACGAAATAACCGAACTGATAATCGGTGTCTGACATGTGGGTCACACCACACAGCCAAGAATTAGGTTTCTGAGACCATCGGTGTCTATGACGAATTTTCAATAGCAGGAACAACCGTGAACCGCTTCACAGGACGACCACGTGTATTTGATGAACAGACGCCACGTCACCTCTGTAGGACCATATGAGGCGAAAGTTCGTCTTTGTGAGCAGGTCGCCACCAATCAGAATGCGATGCGTCAGGAAAAAGTTATCTTCCAGGACTCTTGTGAGAGATCGTTTGTAACCTCCGCACAATAAAATAATATGCATAATATTCACATTTAGTGTAACCTCCCAAAAGTAAAAGTTCCGAAACCTCCCTACAGTAAAAAATATAATTATTTGTAATTCACATTCAGCGTAACCTCCCAATAAATGAATTCCGTAACCTACCAATAATAAAATGTGACTAATCTCCTAACAAAAAAATGTGACTCATAGATAACCTTTCAATAACTGACTGTGAATTTAAACTGGTAAATTTCGGACGTCAGCAGTGCTGCGTCATGGCCTTGGAAGATCATACTGAATAAATTGAAAAATCTTACCTTAATGAAGTCTCCGGATTAAGCATATATATCTGCTCTTATAATAAATTTTTCTGACGCAGCCCAGTGCAATGCTGGCCGATGATTTGTCATGTATAAAAGGAAATAACTTATTTTTCTTTACAATAATGAGGATGACCATGGATTGGAGAAATTAGTAAATTCTCTAAATTGAGATGAAAAATTGTCAAAAGTTAATTTTTATAAAAAAGATTATTATCAAGAGATTTTTTAAACATTTACATGGGACTTGGTATAACAATACTACATACGCACCAGGCTGCTTTACCCTTTTATTATATCGTTCAGGCTCCGCCTTCGCTCCCCACGACCAGCCAACTTCATACACACGACGGCTAGTTACTACTTACTCCTACTGCTAAACAGTTCCTACTGCTGACAACACTGCTCTCTGGTCAAAGATTCTCTTATAGCTTACATATCGCAGGCACCGAGTGAGCAATCCATCGAAATTACATCTGCTCAAGTGCGCTATCAACAAATTCCTTAATCATGGACCTCTTACATAACCCTCCACTGGGGGGGCCAAAATTTGGCAGCGATGGTGAGTCAATTGGACTTGCCATGAGCAACAAATTTTCTATAATCTATTTAATTACTAAGTCTACAGTCACAGAGTATATACATTATTGATAAGTGCAGAACATATTAAGAAATGAAATAGAATGCATACGAACTGTAAAAGTCTTTAGCATTTTACAAGAACTGAATACATTGAGAAATGGAATAATGTGCACACGCACTGTATAAATCTTCAACATTTTTACATGAACTGATCACATTAAGAGAAGAAATAAAGTGCACACGCACTTTACAAGTCTTCAATATTTTTAAATGAAATGATCACTTTAAGAGATGAAATAAAGTGCACACGCTCTGTAAAAGTCTTTAGCATATTTAGGAGAACCGATCATATTAACAAATGAACTGAAGTGCACACGCACTGTAGAAGTCATTAGCATTTTTCGAGAACTAGGAGAGGAATGGGAAGGATAGCATCAGTGTTGTAGCACAGTGGGTTGCACGTAGCTGCACTGAATGTCATATCTTTCTACAGAAGCACAACACGAAATGAGACAATCAGAAGTTCTCTTCCCTGAGGTATTTATCAGCGTAGCCAGGACACTGAAATGTTGTATTAATATTGTATGTTATCATTTTGGTAGTACACCAAACAGTAAGGCCATAATAACATCTCCATCCTTCAAAGTGGTGGACAGCTTGGTATGTCAACATCGCATTGTTGTAGAAACCATACTCTCACATCAACGTAGAATTAGTGCAAAAGCCAAATGTAGTGCTCCATGATCATAAGGATAGACAGGACATAGCGGATATTGCAGTAATTTCTGGTAATTAGGTCAGAAGGTAAAGGATACATTAAGTCTTATGCTAGTCATCATTCAGAATTACACTAGTGTATCAACCGATCTGAATAATTATTGGCATTCATTGGCTATTTACACAGCATTTAAGTAGTATATATGGAGTATTGCACAACATCATTCATAAGTAATTTCATTACAGTAATTATTTGCATAGCATTTATGTATAAGTCAAATCACTGCAGTAATAATTGGCATTCATTGACCAGTTACTAAACTTGTAGTAAGTATTGAGTATTACAAAACACTATTCATAACTCATCTCATTGCAGTAATTATTACAGAACATTATTCATAAGTCATCTAATTACAGTAATTATTGGCACTCGTTGGCCAGTTACAAAGCATTTATTATGCATTATTCACAAGTCTTAATTCAAAACAAGAGTTATTGGGTGCAGTATCAAGCTGCTAGTGTTTATATATGATATCATGCGAGTGACATAACACATATTTAAAATGTAAGACATTGTAACTATTACTCAAGGTCTGTAGTCCAATAATACATACACATAATGAAGTCAATACATCAGAAAAATTTGCATTATATTTAGGACTAGAAATATATCTTAAACTGGTAGCATTATTTAGTTATATACTGATAAAAGCTGGGACTGCAAATAATTTTTTTGTTCTGGCAATGCATTGCATTGGGATCGAGAGTCAATTGCTAGTCCATGAAAATATTTGCTTTTGACTTATTGCCGGAAATAAGGATTAATAACGTCATTCGTCATGAGTCAGCTGTAGCAAGGTTATGAAACAAGTACAGTATATGTGATCACATTCATAAATGATAGACACAACTGGGTAAAAAAATGCAAGTATTAGAAAATGTTTTGTAACTAAGTGCTTATAGCATATAAATATCATGAAAAGCTTCTCCTGGAAAAAATACAAAATGGATTATTCACCTGAAAGAAAAAAAATGTATTTTACGCTGCAAAGTGGTAAACTTCGAACTGACAGGTAATGAAACGTGTACTCAATATGTGTGTACTCAGCTGCTTTTCCCAAAACATTCAGTCATTATACTATGCGACATAAGACATACTGTCAAAAGAAACTGCAACAAATACTTAAATAACTACATAGCATTTCTTAACTAACAGAAAATATATAAACTTCATCATTATCATCATCTGCAAAGAAAAACTTAATTATTCATATTATCACAGCTTCATCATTATCATCATCTGCAAAGAAAAACTTCATTATTCATATTACCATATTCTTCATATAACTATTCATCATCATTTATTATCATCTGAAAAAATAGACACTTCATTGTTCATTATTTCTATAACCATTTACTTCATACAACTATTCATAGTATAGAGTTTCTAGCTTCTAGCATATTTCATCACTAAAATGAACATGTGCAGTTCTGTCTGACAGCTTGCAATAATCGCCTCATATTATGAAAGAAAAATAATTACTCAAGGCTGCTATCATACTATGTGTATAGTATATTCTTGTTAATGCTTCTTAATTCTGATCCATTTACTCTTAATGACAAGTTACTGCATTTTCTTTTGTTCATTCTGAAGGTGGAATTCCCATTTCACAGTAAACCACAGTGGTTTGTTTAATTTATTTCCTTTACATGGTATTGCTTTCTGAAAACGATGAATATGGATTAATATCTTGCATTTAAATCACATATTCATTAAATAAAAACTTGTTTCTAGTGATATAACTAAGCATACAGCATAGCATGACAGAAAACGTATTATGTCAAAAACATAGACAGTTTTCAAGTGCAAAAAATGTACACACAGTATCACAATGTAGTAGCAAAAAATGTAGAATAGTCAAGATATTGAAATATCATATGCAAAAATATCAAAGTCAACTGGTGTTTGTTACATCTTAAAGATTTCATAGTGCATACAGAGAAAAATTCTACTTTCGATAGGAAAACAATGATACATACACCAAAAATGGATAATGTGCATGGCCTGATAAATAACGACAAGAAAAGTGACCTGCTAACCTTACTTTGTCGGGCACTTGCAAAGAAAAAAAAATGATCATGATCACTAAGTAGTCACGTAGATAAGATTGCGTAAGTGGTCATATAAATATCAGGAAATGGCATTAAAGTGCGATAAATCATGAAGCATATTCATTCAATAAAGGGTTTAATATTGAAGACATGGTGATTACTTTTGCTTTTTCTGGTTCTCAAAGTTTCGACATGTACTACATTGTGTTGAGGAATGCTGCGAATTCTATATGTACCTGCGTATAGAAGCTCAAATTTAGTGCATATACTCTTTCCTTTGTTGGATAAATAGTGTGTGCGTATTAATATCTTCTGTCCAATGTGAAAGTAACGGCGTGTACAAAACTGTTTTTGCTGTCTTCTCCGGCGCTCTGGTTGCTGAGCGCAATGTGAATTATTTCATGGTGGCGTAGTCGACGAGGTGTAGGAAAAGGTACTAATTCTTTAATTTTGTTAGGTGGGAGATAGCATAGTAGATTCATTTGGTATGGAGTTAATTACATCCTGGAATGAGAGTATGTGTGTATCCCAATCAATATGTCTTTTATGTCAGTATATTCTACATAGTTTACCAATTTCTTTCATTAGTCGTTCAGAAGGGATCGAAGAAGCGGGGTACCTGGATATATATATCGGAGAAATGTTTCTTTCTCGTAACATACGTGTCCATATAGCAGATCAAAATTGTGGTCCACTGTCGGAAATTACTTTCAATACATGCCCTACATCAAATAAAAAAAACTTTTACAAATGCATTAGAAATAGATTTAGCAATAGCTTTGCGTAGCGGAGTGAAGGTAACAAATTTCGAAGTGAGTTCAACACCGACGAATGTGTAGCAAAAACCTCTATTAGTTCTGGGAATCGGACCAGAAATGTCTACAGCGGCCATGTATCTCAATTTAACGGGTACAATGAGATGTAATGGAGGAATATGTGAAGTTGTGTCTGATTTATCTTTCTGGCAGATTTTTACATGATACTAAAACTCGTCGAATCCGTTTCTCCATGTTCGCAAAATAACAGTTCTGTCTCAGTATAAGGAAACATTTTCTGTTCCGTAATGTGCGTAACTTAAATGAATATACCAAGTTAATTTGTTAATAAGCTCGTCAGGAATGCATAATAACCAGTTGTTGCTGTCAGGCTGAGAGCGACGAAACAGAATGTTATTGCGTACAGTGTAATAGTTTCTAATGGTAACATTATTCCTATCTTGCCACAGGTGTTTAATTTCTTTCCATACGTTGTCTTTGCTCTGCTCCTGTGCTATGTCTCGTAATGATGACGAAATGAAATTTTCAAATCCAACTTGTTGAATATAAATGACGCTAAAATTAGCTTGGCACAAGTTGGTTGCGATGTCTTGCTGATTGTTGCTGAGAGCACGGGATAGTGCGTCTGCTACAATATTTTGCTTACCGGGAATGTGAACAATTGTAAAATTAAATTCCTGTAAATAAAGTTTCTATCTGCTTAATCCGTCATGTGTAAATTTAGCCGAAAGTAAAAACTGTATAGCTCTATGATCTGTGTAAACGGTAGTATGTCTTCCATAAGGAAAATGCGTAAGTCTGGCAAATGCCCATACAACACATAATGTTTCAAGTTCTGTAACAGAATAATTACGTTCAGCAGGTGACAGAATTGGACTTGCAAAATCGATGTTTTTGATTACTGTAGTACCGTCTTCTTCAATTTCCTGAATAATGTGTACGCTTAAAGCTGTGTTAGAACTGTCGGTGGCAATGGAAAAATTTCTGGAAGGTTCTGGGTGTGATAAAAGTGGTGCATTCAACAAGGCATGTTGCAGATTAACAAGCTCAGACTGTGCTTGACTATCCCAGGACCAAATAGCGTTTTTACCTGTCAGTTATCATAATCTAGGGGTGTCTAAAGCACAGTAATGAATAAATTTACGGAAAAAGTTAATTAAACCCACAAAGCTGCGTAGTTGTTTCCTCGTCGTTGGAACAGTAATGTCACGTAAAGCTTGAAGTTTTTCCGGGCAGGCGCAATGCCTTCTGCTGAAATTACATGTCCAAGAAATGTTATCGAAGTTTTGCCAAAGCGTGGTTTGCTAAGATGAACTGTCAGTCCTTGTGCACGAAAAGTTTGCAACAGTTGTTCCAGAATCAAATTGTGTTCAGACCAGGTAACTTCTGAAATAAGGATGTCGTCTACATATTTTGTGATTCTGTCTTTAAGTTCTGTCGGTAGTATACTATTCAAACCGCGAATAAATTGTTAAACCGAACGGTAATTTGCAAAATTGATAACAGTCACCAAAACAGAGAAATACTGTGTACTTTCTGCAGTTCGGATAGAGCTGAATTTGCCAAAATCCCGATTTCAAATCTAATGTTGAATAAATAGCAGTACCATGAAATTTCTGTAAAAGTTCTTGTAGTGTCTGTGGGCGATCAGATTCATTAATAATAATGTCGTTGACATGACGTGAATCAGGTACGAGGCGAAGTTCAAAATGGTTCAAATGGCTCGGACCACTATGGGACTCAACTTCTGTGGTCATTAGTCCCCTAGAACTTAGAACTACTTAAATCTAACTAACCTAAGGACATCACACACATCCATGCCCGAGGCAGGAATCGAACCTGCGACCGTAGCAATCGCACGGTTCCGGACTGCGCGCCTAGAAACGCGAGACCACTGCGGCCGGCACGAGGCGAAGTGATCCATCCTTTTTCTTCACAATATGGAGCGGGTTTATGTACGGACTAACTGCCGGTTCAATAATACCTTGGTCAAGCACAGCTTCCAATTCGTTCTTAACTTGTTCTCTGTGAATATACGGAATGGGATAATGTTTGGCTTTAAACGTGTCGTGCTGTTTAACTTAAAATTTATATATGAAACCGGACATATTACCAGGGATGTTGTCAAAAACTGGAGCTTGCTGTAAAAGAATTTTGCGAATTTTGCGTAGCTCTATACGTTCGTCGTCTGTATTTGCACTGCTTTGCTTCACTTTCTCAGAATTCATTTGCATAACGTCATATTCGGCTTCGTCTGATGTATTTTAGTTGTGTACGTACGTATCTGTGAACAATGTGGAATGACAGTCATGTTAAGCGATGTCTAAACGACCTCTGTTCGATTAATTGCTTGTTCTTCTGTAGATAAACCGTGCTCAAATTCTAATGCCAGTTGTATAATTTCATCCGTTAACATTAAATAGGAATTTTGAAAGTCAACAATTGCGTCATGTTGTACCAAAAAATTTGTACCTAAAATAACGTGTGTTGTCAATAAGGGAACAACCCAAAAATTTGAGTGGAACATATGACCGCCAATACAAAATGATAAGTGTGTCTGTAATTTTACATCTACTCCTTTACTCGATATGGCTCCATTTAATTTAGTTTTTTCTAATGGTAACGTAGGATAAGTATACTCTTTGTTACATTTGTTGAATGTTTCTTCATTTCTAACTGACATAGGTGATCCAGAATCGATTACTGATGAAAATGTGAATGATCCAATCTGTACTTCAATAACAGCGTGGGAAACGGTATTTTATATAACTGGTTTTTCATGTACAAGTGTGTCTCGGATATCGACAAAAGTAGTAATATTTTCGTGAACAGGATTCTGTGTGTCAAAAGTATGGCTTACGTTGCTGGAAGATGCAACCTATACTGTATCTAGTCAAATGCTTTCTGTCGTGCTGTTACTTGCGGGAGGATGCTGTGGCATTTCAACTATTTGTACTGTTCTGTTATTTCTTCCTGACGTATTAGGTTCGGGATGAAACCGACGTTCTGGTTCATTCATGATAATCTGTTGTTGCGGCTGATTCTGCTCCTGGTAAGACCGACTGTTACGCTGAAAACTATGCTCATTACTTTTACTTCTGTTATAATAATCATTGCGATACCGCGCGTTGCGATACGAGTTGAAATGATGTGTCTTCTGTACGTAGTGATTTCCTTGTTGCTGTGCGTTACTATTTGGTGTGGCCAACGCTATACGTGTAGGCGGCGAAACATTAAAGCTTGGTTGACCTTGTAAACCACATTGTTGGTTAGGTATGCTAACGGACTGGTTCTGTTGCTGTTGTGGGGAAAAGCCTCTATTGTTATCAAAATGCTTTTGATGTGATAATTTTGACGGTACTGATAATTAAAATTATGTCTGTTGTTAAAATTCTGGTGGTTGTCTTTCCTCCATCGTCTATCATCTTTGCTATTAAAGTAGCGTGGCTGGTCGTAATTACTGTAGGCTTGTTGGCTTTGGTTATGAAGTGAAAATTTTCGTTTAGGAAGTAATAGTCTGATTGCTGAACTTCCAAAAGCTGTAGCAGATCTCTAAATGCCGAAATATTTTTCTTTCTGCTGTCCTGTTAAAAGTGATACTCTTAACGATTGTGGTAATTTGGAAATACATAATTGGATAAGTTCTAATTCACTGTACGGCTCACATAAGTATTGGTTTTGTTGGACCATGTGTTGAAAAATTGCGTGACAGTGGGAAAATTTGGGTTCTCATAATTCGGTAAGCTAATTAATTGATCCTTGATTCCGCGCTGTGTCGTTCTCGACCAATACGCTGACAGAAAAGCATTCTGAAATTCTTCTACCGAATAACATTGTCCCGCGATCGGTCTCCTACGAGTTGCCGGTTCGCCTTCCCAAAAACTGCAAATAAATTCAAGTTTGTGTGTTACGGGCCAAGTTTGTGGAAAAGCAAAGCTAAATTGTTGTATCCAATCCAAGAGGTGAATCTGTGTTCTGTCATTCTTAAATACCTTAAATTTTCTCACGCATAGAAAGTGCTTATAATCAAAATTATCGTCTCTGTATGTCTGAGCAGGTTCAGGATTGTATGATAATCTGTTTGTCTGTGACTGTTCGGAATCTAAGTCACGTACACTTTGCAAATTAGCTGAATTACACTGGCTGTGTGAATGTGACAAATGTTCACAATGTGGCGTATGCTGTGACGTGTTAGAGGCTGATACATTTTTCATTTCTGTCACTTCTTGCTGTAAAGACGACACTTTTCTACGCAATGTATTACTGGGCGAATTTATCTCACTGATTGTCTGCTGTAAATTTTGGAATTCGGGTGTTTGATTGAAAGAAATTGGTGACGTATCGTTTGATATGGTACTGTTATTTTCGATAACGTCTATACGACTGGCCAATTCATCAAATTTTTCAGTCAGTGCTTTTACCTGATCGTCATTTTTAGTGTCACAAACATTAATTTGTTTTTGGATTTTATGGGTGATTTTGTTCAATTTTTTAACGTCTGCTTTAATGTCATCGGTATCCTGTATTACTTCCAATTGTTCAAGTCTGCTGGTCACTGTCTGAAAGTCTACTGTGTGTGTGTCTGTTTTTGTTTTAAGATCATAGATTTCATCATACAATTCAGTGTTCAACTGTTTGACGGTACTGATTTCGTCTAATACAGCAGCAGTGTTGTTGTCTACGTATGTTTTTGCTTTCGTAAACAATTTACGCTTATCTTCCTGTGTCTGTGCAGTAATTGTTTCCATGACTTGTTTCTTTACTTTGTTCTGTTCCCGTATAAATTTACGGTAACGCGTTTCACTTTTTTGTCGGTGGTGATTAAAACGTTCGTCTATTTGGCTGTTTTGCTATTCAAATTTCGTAGGTACTTTCGCATCCAGTGAGCGTGAAAGTTCTGATGACATTAATTTAAACTCGTCGCGTAACTGTGTTGCGTTTTCAGAACATTGTTTAGCGACTGCAGTTATTTCATCTCTAAGTAATTTCGTTGTGGCTGCATGTGTCTTACTTAATTCTTGTGCAACAGATCTAATTTCTTCACTACTGTTCCTAGCAAAAGCCACAATTTCCTCACGCAATTGTTCTTTAGTACCGAGAAATTGCACGGCAACGGCTGTAATCTGTTCACTAAGTTGTTCTGTTCATTAAGGTTGTCGTGTTTTTCATTCAACTGTTTCAGATTTTCATTAAGGTGTTTGAAGTTGTTGTCTTGTTTTTCATTCGACTGCTTGAGGTTTTCATTAAGTTGCTGTTTGAGATTTTCATTATTTTCATTAAGGTGTTGTTTGAAATTTTCATTACTTTCATTAAGTGTTGTTTGAGATTTTCATTAAGTTGTTGTTTCAAATTTTCATTATTTTCATTTAGTTGTTGTTTGAGATTTTCATTAAGTTGTAGCAGTAATGCCATAACTCGAGCCTTGCCAAAATTAGCTGCTGTATTCTCTGTGCTGTGTGATGGTGTATCTGCATGTGGCACGTTTTGAGTAACCATTTGCTCATTGTCTGATTCACAAAAAGGTTTGCCAATCGGATGTGCACTGTTGGTCACTACATCGCAATCAAATAAATCTGACATATTTTGGGTACATTGTTCACCTTCGTTAGAAACAATTATCTGTTCGCTACGTAAATTTTGCAAATCAGGTGTGTCAAACTGGGCAGCATTCATTGTAACGGAACGTGCCGCGTCATCAATTGTCGTTAAATTTAGTGCGAACGTAATTGAATTGGTTTGTCCATCATTAGGATGAAAATCATTACTGGTGGTCGGTACGTACTGATTATCTGTAATTAGAGGAATATCATTATTACACGAAGTGTCGCTAGTATTATCGGTCAAATTATTCGAGTCGGCTTTTTTGCTCATTGCACATCGCGAAGTACTGTTAGCAGTTTTTCGCGGCATTTTCACAAATCGAAGTTAAGCACAAAATCAAACTAAAACGAAGCAAAAATGGAACAATTACAATTACAACAATGATCTGTGAAAGAAAGAGTGACAAGATAGTAAATGGGTTGCGCCGGATGCAAACTCCGTTTAACATTAAGTAAATAAGAGCAAATATATAACTGACTACTTCTCAGAAATTCCCAAAAATACGATCCTGGCCGGTTGTCGACAAGTGTAACATCCGCACAATAAAATAATATGAATAATATTCACATTTAGTGTAGCCTCCCAACAGTAAAATTTCCGAAACCTCCCTACAGTAAGAAAATATAATTATTTGTGATTCTTGAGTTTCTTCCGGCGTATTTGATAATCAAAATATCCACGGGTGTACTGACGGTCTATAGTGTCCAACGGGCACAATATTTCGGCGATCAAACATGTCACCATCATCAGGTGAACTGACGGACTGAGCTCCTGTGAACGCGCCGGCACGGAGATCCGTACGCTATGGCTGCTCAGGGAGAACTGGGTTCGGTCGTGACGGCGGCCGATTTAAATACCCTCCGCCCGCGGCGCGCTCCCTCCGCCGTCCGCGCCCCGCGCCACGGTAGCGCGGTGGAACAGATTGCGACGGCGTCTGAGATGACGTCGGTGTGATGGCTCTGTCCGCCGTGGTCGTCACAACTCTGCGTTTGCTCGATTTACTCTTGATTAACCCAATCGCTGGTTCCCAAGCCTTGCTAAGATTATAGCCACAGTCACGGTTTATGAGGTCGTCATTGGTGCGAATTTCGATGGCCTCTCTAACAACGCTGTCCCAATATCTCGACGTCTGTACCAGAATCCTCGTGCGGTCATACGCCATAGCGTGATTTTCCGACAAACAATGTTCAGCGACCGCCGACTTGCTCGGATACATCAGTCGAGTGTGCCTCTGGTGTTCACGGCATCGATCCTCGACGGTACGCATCGTCTGACCAATATACGACTTGCCACATTGACACGGAATCTGGTACACGCCGGCCTTCCTCAAACCGAGGTCATCTTTGGCGCTCCCAACCAGTGCACGAGTTTTATTCGGAGGACAAAACACAGTTCCGACCCAGTGTTTCTTCAGAATGCGGCCGATTTTCCCCGAGAGTGCGCCTGTGTATGGAATAAATGCAGTGCCTACCTCCTCCCTCGTGACTTCATCCATCTCAACAGGTTGTGATGCAGTGGTTGGGCGGAGAGCACGTCGAGATACTGGGACAGCGTTGTTAGAGAGGCCATCGAAATTCGCACCAATGATGACCTCATAAACCGTGACTGTGGCTATAATCTTAGCAAGGCTTGGGAACCAGCGATTGGGTTAATGAAGAGAAAATCGAGCAAACGCAGAGTTGTGACGACCACGGCGGACAGAGCCATCACACCGACGTCATCTCAGACGCCGTTGCAATCTGTTCCACCGCGCTATCGTGGCTCGGGGCGCGGACGGCGGAGGGAGCGCGCCGCGGGCGGAGGGTATTTAAATCGGCCGCCGCCGCGACCGAACTCACACACACGACGCACGACGCACACAGTGCTGTTCGAGATGTCGTTGAGAGAGGTTGCTTTACCTGCGAAGGGTGTGGCGGATCGCCGCCCGTCGGGGCCAGCTCAGGCGACTGAGCTGATGCCGGTGGCGGCCCCATCCGGCCCCCCATTTATGACGAACCGGCTTACGACAACTGACCACGACAGGAATGACTCTTCGGATTCTGATGTGCTCTCTCGTGATCGTGTGTTCATTCTTATGAACAAACTCGCTCACGGGGGTTCCTACCCGGGTCGAAAGGACGACGAGGCGACTATACTCGCCTTCTGTCACATTCGGAAGGGTGCCACTCTGCCGTACACGAGGCAGCGAGTGTCGGGTGTGCCACCGAGAGCCCCGCCGGTTGAATCGCGCGAGTCTGCGGTCCCGGCGGTGCGGCCTCGGCGGGAGTTGCGCCGCTGGCCTCGACCACTGAAGAGGTCGATGTGCCCCCGGCTGCACCCCTGGTCCCCAAGACACGAGAAGAGCCCGTGGCTACGCTAGCTGCCGCCGCCGAGATGCAGGATATCGACCTGCCTGACGCAAATTTGGCTGAGGCCATTGCCGAGTCAGAGCGCCGTGACACTGACTCTGACGCTGCCCGTGCGCCCAGAAAGCGCCGGGCTATGACGCATGACGACTCCGACTCTCCCTCTCAGACGTCCGACACAGCGAGGCCGCGGAAGAAGGCCTCGAGGGCTTCCCGCCCTTCCACCACGGAGTCTGGGACGACTATCGCGGGCTCCTCCGCGATCGACGCCTCGCCGGGACCGACGAAGACGCGGCGGCCCACTCGTCCACCTGCCACCTCCCGGCAGCCGGATGAGGATGGTTTTGTCGCCCTTCCCAGGCGGCACACTGCCAGGGCTGCTGCGCTGCAGCAACCGACGCCGCTGCCGACCGCCAACGCGTTCGCGGGGGCCAGCGTGGACGCGACTGAAGATGGCGCCGCGCCTCCTGTGTCGGCCCAAAAGAAGCCCCCGCCCATCGTCATCCAATGGGCGGGCGGGTACAAGGAGTTCCAGCAAAAACTAGACAGGGCGGCCACGTCCGCCACTGTCAAGACTGCTGGCCGTGACCTCTACAAGGTCACGGTGTCCTCCAACGAGGAGTACCCCGCGGTGATGGACACCATCTCCAGAGATGGCCTCCCGTGCTACACGCACCCCTCTGAGCCGCTCAAACTTCTGAAGGTGGTGTTCCGCCACCTTCCACTCAAGTTTGGGGCGGACTATCTTAGAGAAGAACTCGAAGACATGGGCTTCGGCGTCCGGTCCACCGGACTGATGAAGTCCCCGCGCACGCACCGCGACATGCCACTGTACCAGGTTGTCCTCGTCGACAACCTGGAAAATCTTCCGATTTTCCAGGTGCAGCGAGTCGGCCGGGTCAGGGTCGCAGTGGAACCTCTCCGAGCCAAAGGCAAGAGGACCCAGTGCTTTTCCTGCCAGAGGCTCGACCATGTCTCCCGCTACTGCTCTATGTTGCCCCGCTGCGTCAAATGCGCGGGGCAGCACGAGAGCAAGTCTTGCGGGCTTGCCAAGGAAGAGAAGCCGACGTGCTGCAACTGCGTCGGCGCGCACGTTGCCAGCTACAGAGGCTGTTCGGCCTTTAAAAGGGGCCGAAACCACCGGAGCGGAGGGGCTGCTCCCTCTCGTAAGGTGCACCCGTCCACCAGCTTTGCTGCCGCCACCAAGGGCGGACCATCAGCCGCCACCGCCCGACGTTACTGGCGGCGGGCGAGACGAGGCAACCGGCCGCGCCGTCCCCGGCTTCGCCCGGGGGGGAGGCCACCCCCACACCCATCCAGAGCGCGCGGGTTGCCGCCCCGCGCAGGCGTCGCCGGCGCGCGGGCCGGGCCACCCATGCCGCAGCACGCCGGAATGCCGATCACACACTGCCGCAACAGACGACGGCACCTCGTGCTACGCCGCAACCGGCTGCCGACGCTCCGCGGCACTCGTCTACTACGGAGTTGCCGCAACCGGCCTCCCCAGTGGCGGAGGCCGCCCCAGCGGCCAACGCCGCCCCCTCGGCCACCGATGCAGCCGAGCTCCGTTCGCTCTTGCGGTCGTTGAGCCAGCTGCTCGAGCAGCCTCCGGTGCTCGTCACCGCGGTCACGTCGGCCCTTCAGGCCGGCGTTGCAACCCCGCCGCGTCATGGATAATCGCCACATCCATGGCCTCACCGTTTGCGCTTTCAACGCAAACAGTTTGGTCCCCCAACAAGGGGAATTCAGGGAGTTCTTGCGCGACGAGGCAATTGACATCTGCCTCGTGTGCGAGACCTTTCTGAAGCCGGGGACACATGTCAAGGTGGCCAACTATCGGTGCTACCGCACCGACAGGTTGACGCATGGCGGGGGGACGGCTATTTATATCAAGGCGTCCCTCAAGCACCATGACGTCCCGCTTCCGCCCCTCACTGCAGTGGAGGCCACTGGGGTGGCTGTCACCACGACGGCAGGGGTGATCACCTTCGTTGCGGCCTACAGGCCGCCGAGGGGACTGCTTCAGGAGGCCGACATCGACGCCCTGCTGGCTCTGCGTGGGAAAGTCTTCATTGCGGGTGACTTGAATGCCAAGCACACGCAGTGGAACTCCCGCGTTACCAATGCCAGCGGCCGCCGACTCCTCCGCGCCACACAGCGGCATGGCGCGATAGTACTGGGGCCTTATGATCACACTGTCTTCCCCCATCGAGGCCAGTCAGATGTGCTCGACATCGCCGTGCTCAAAGGTGTTGGGCACTTCACTTCGGCCACCGTTCGATGTGCCATGTCGTCCGATCACCTCCCGGTGGTCTTCGACATGGACGTCATCGGTGCATCTCTGCCGTCCGTCCGCCGCAACTTCCGTGACGAGGTCCTTGCCCGACTCGAGGGCGCGCCAGATCCCGCTGTGCATGGGGCTGAAGAAGCGTTAGCTTTCTTCACGCGGCACACACTAGCTGCGGCGGAGGCGGCCACCCCCAGGCGGCCGGACCGGCCGCGAGACATGTCGCGCCGACTCCCGCCGCCTATCCTGGAGGCGATAACAAACAAGAATCGCCTCTTCCGGGAGTGGCAGCTCACACGGCAGCCAGAAACGAAGCGCCGCCTCAACAGGGCGCGACGTGAGATTCGGGCAGCCATCGATGAACATCGGAATCGGGACTGGGCGGGCTTGGTGGCCACCCTAACTACGACGGATGGTAGTGCTTGGCGGACCGCCAAGCGCTTCCTTCGTCGTCGCCAGCGAGTCCCACCTCTCCATGCGGGCGCAGACGTTGTCTGCGAACCGGATGCTAAAGCCAGCATCCTCGCGGACACGTTCGCGGAAAATTTTCGTCCTGTTGATGGTGTGCTCGATCCCGATCATGTTCGTCTGGTGGAGGATCGCCTGCCGGTCTTCCTCGCTGCAAGGGAGGCCGACGATGTGATCGAGGAGATAACACCCGAGGAAGTGGACCTGCAGCTCCGTCGCCTCAATCCGAGGAAGGCGTGTGGCACGGATGGTGTAACCAATCACCTGTTGAGGATGATACCGCCGGAGGTACACCAATCTCTGGCGGACATCTTTAACAGCATCCGCCGCACTGGGACCTTCCCTTCCGCATGGAAACATGCGGAAGTGGTTGCCATCCCCAAGAGCGGCAAGGATCCGCGTCAGGCAGCGCACTATAGGCCGATCAGTCTGCTCCCGTCCCTCTCAAAAGTGTTTGAGAGGTTGTACGTGGAGCGGCTGCTGCGCATCGTGACAGAGCAGCAACTCCTTCCCGAGGAGCAGTTTGGTTTCCGGCGGGGCCACTCTACCACACAGCAGCTGTTGCGCCTCGTGGAGCAGGCGATGCGTGCGCTGGAGACGCGAGAGTACCTAGGGGCGGTACTTCTCGACGTCTCCAAAGCCTTCGACTGCGTGTGGCACGACGGCCTCGTGTACAAACTTTTTGTGCACGGGGTACCGACGTCGCACGTGGTCCTGCTGCGCTCGTATCTCTCGGGGCGCACTTTCCACGTCCGAGCTGATGAGGGCACATCCATCGACCGGCAGATTCGGGCGGGAGTGCCGCAGGGGTCGGTCCTCGGTCCCCTGCTGTACTCCCTGTACACCGCCGACGCCCCGCGGGTGGCACGCGTGGAGTTGGCGCTTTATGCTGACGACACGGCGCTGTTCACCCGCAGCATGAACGCGGCCGAGATGCGCCGCCGCCTCCAGCTCGGATGTGACGTCCTGGGTGCCTGGTCCACGAAATGGCGCCTTAACTTTAACGCTGCGAAGAGCCAGGCTGTCATCTTTAGCAGAAGGATGATGCCACCGGGCCTACCGCCGGTCACGATCATGGGGGGCCCCATTCCATGGTTGCGGACCGGCAAATATCTCGGGGTGACATTGGACAGACACCTGACGTGGCTGCCACACATCCGCGACATCAGAGGGCGGGCAGTGGGGCGCCTTCGTGCGCTTTACCCATTACTCAATCCCTCATCGACGCTTCCTCCACGCCACGGCCTCACCATGTATCTGTCCCTCGTCCGACCGGTACTGGAATATGCAGCCGTGGTGTGGGGTAACGCGGCAGCGACGCACATTGCGACGCTTCAACGCGTGCAAAATAGGGCGCTGCGACTTGCGCTCCACAAGCCGCCTCGCTACCCAGCAAGGCTGCTCCATGAGGAAGCGGGCATCCCTTTCCTACGGGATCGCTTCCGGCAAATCGCAAGGGTGTTCTACAGCGATGCAGAACACTCTGCCAGTCGCCTGATTCGTGGTCTGGGCCGCCAGGTCCACCACAGGCCAACGACACGATGGCCAGACCTACTGCGAGAGTAATTTCTCTCGCAGCACGATGTCGGAAACAAATATGGCGTCGCAATGACTGACGCCTAGTGAGGACAGCTCACTCTGTTAGGAGAAACCGCATCCTCAAGATGTCACTGCAGGAACAGCAGCCCCGCTGCTTAACCTGCCCCTACACCTGGCATATGAAGCCAGCGTTTTACAGCGAGCGAGCGAGCGACCGAACCCAGTTCCCCCTGAGCAGCCATAGCGTACGGATCTCCGTGCCGGCGCGTTCACAGGAGCTCAGTCCGTCAGTTCACCTGATGATGGCGACATGTTTGATCGCCGAAATATTGTGCCCGTTGGACACTATAGACCGGCAGTACACCCGTGGATATTTTGATTATAATTATTTGTAATTCACATTCAGCGTAACTCTCCAATAAATTAATTCCGTAACCTACCAATAATAAAATATGACTAATCTCCTAATAAAAAAAATGTGACTCATAGATAACCTTTCAATAATTGACTGTGAATTTGAACTGGTAACTTTCGGACGTCAGCAGTGCTGCGTCATGGCCCTGAAAGATCATACTGAATAAATTGAAAATTCTTACCTTAATGAAGTCGCCGGAGAACGCGTATATATAAGCTGTTATAATAATTTTTCTGGCACAGCCCAGTGCAATGCTGGCCGATAGATTTGTCATGTATAAAAGGAAATAACTGATTTTTCTTTACAATAATGGGGATGACCATGAATTAGAGAAATTAGTAAATTCTTTAAATTGAGATGAATGATTATCAAAAGTTATTTTTTTAAAAAAGATTGTTATTAAGAGATTTTTTTAAACATTTACAGGCGACTTGATGTAACAATATTACATATGCACGAGGCTGCTTTTGCCTTATATTATATCGCTCACGCTCCGCCATCGCTCCCCACGACTGGCCCAGCCACCTTCATACACACGAGTGCTATCTACCACTTACTCCTACTGCTACATAGTTCGTACTGCTGACAACACACCCTCTCTTATAGCTTACATATCGCAGGCACCGCGTGAGCAATCCATCGAAATTACATCTGCTCAAGTGCGCTAGCAAGAAATTCCTTAATCATGGACCTCTTACACGTTTTATATTTTATTCTTCTCTCTACTCGCAGGGGGCTGACGCTCCAGGTTAGCAAACTGAATTCGGCTAGGCGTAGGTAAAACATATGCTAAGGTACTCTCCAAAAATGTGACGGGGGAGTACCTTAGTATCAAACAAAACAAGAATTGCTACGACTTTCATATATTACAATAAAATGAATACTAAATAGTAGCAACCTGTGGCAATATTAACAGGAGAATATCATAGACAAATAAACAGTAGAACTTTAACGTGTGGGAGCTTTACTCCGCTTGCTCAACTGAAAATTTAATAACCTCACAACAAATTTACAGCCGCGCCGGGTAGCCGTGCGGTGATGGGCGTCTTGTCACGGTTCGTGTGGCTTCCCCCGTCGGAGGTTCGAGTCGTCCCTCGGGCATGGGTGTGTGTGATGTCCTTAGAGTAAGTTAGTTTAAGTTATTTTAATTAGTGTGTAAGCCTAGGGACCGATGACCTCAGTATTTTGGTCCCGTAGAACCTTCTCACAAATTTCCAAGAAATTTATTTATAATCGCGGAATGCCTAGTGATTATGATTAGGTTAATAGAAATAACGCAGTACAGAAAGGAAAAGCGCCAAATCTGTGGACAAAGTTGAAAGGAAACTGTACATTACTCACAAAATGCAGCCGGCCGGAGTGGCCCTGCGGTTCTAAACGCTACAGTCTGGAACCTAGCGATGGCTACAGTCACGGGTTCGAATCCTGCCTCGGGCATGGATGTGTGTGATGTCCTTAGGTTAGTTAGGTTTAACCAGTTCTTCTAAGTACTAGGCGACTGTTGACCTCAGAAGTTACGTCGTTTAGTGCTCAGAGCCTATTGAACCATTTGAACTAACAAAATACAAGACTTCAGAGTGAAGCTTAAAATAATCGGGTTATGAATAAATTACTCTAATTTTCCTATACCTCACATTACAGCTGCGGCACGATCTCACCATAATATTGCAGGTGATGATTCAAGTGTCTAGAATTGATCATTGTTGGAACCAACGACCCTCACTAGTGGCTATGTCCCGATCATTCGAAAATGTTTCTACGACCTGAATCCAACGGCTCAGAGAGCTCTGTAGCAGTTCTCGGAATTGAAGTCGGATGGCATAGGCTCCGGTTCTTGATCTTGATCTCAGAACTCTACTTTCCCTCCTGACTTTCAGCTGAATGGCAAGTCAGATGAAGCCTCACACTGGCAAATTTTCTGTCTCTGATTGATTAGCTGGGCTCGGAATCTTCTGAGCGGCGACTGATCAAACTGTTCCTTACAGAATCTCACCACCTTCCTCTGTGTCGTTAACCAACGGCTTACAACCTACAAAACTCAACTGAAAAACTCTTGTCAATATCTGTCTTTTTCTCTGGCCAATGAAGTGCTCTGTCTCATCACCGTCCGGTGTCTCTTTCTAACTTATGGTTTGTTTATGTTGGCCAATAGCGGCAGGTTTCACATCGAAAAAAATTGTTTTTCTGCAGATCGGCGATCTCCCACAATTTCAAAGGCACAGTGCCAAGCGCCTCCATCTGTCACAAAAGTCTTTATCTTTAGTTTTCTGTGCTTTTCCGAGAAAACCTACAGTTTTCGCCATCTCGCGCAGTAAGGTACCTTCCAGCTAAAGAAGGTGACTTCTCTAATTCCTGGTAGTAAAACGTTTTCACCTGGCGTTTCTCTGCAGAGGATGTTATCTGCGATTCTATATAACGGCCCAGTTTCCTGCAGTGCTTCCATATGCCAACAGCCTCTGTCAAGTGGGCAGTGACTTCTCAGATCACCCCTGGTGGCTTTTCCAAGAACTTCTCCCTGGAGTGCGACTCTCTTATTGCTTTCACCGCTGCGCGTCCCTGCTCATCATCTCCTCGCGCTTTCAACATTTCCCGCTGTTAATTGCATGCAGATGTGGATTAAAAGTAAGGGACAAGCAAGACTACATAAATGGTACTGAGATACATCAATTTTATCGATATAATTTAAGTATCCTGACCAAATGGGAGTTATGAATATATGGCGTGACTGTTTCCAAAAAACTTTCCCATCAAACTGTATACTGGCAATGCACCATGTTAATTCCAACAGGCGACATCTTACGTAATGTCCAGAGTAGATTTGAGGATGTGTACTGCTTCCACAGACAGTTTCTGCAGTTGAGTCCGAAAATTATATTTTTGTAATTACATTTGTAGTTTAGTACTTGCAAATGTTGGTTTGCCAAACGCCCAAAGTCCTGACTGATATATCCCTGGCAGTTACTGCTGACGCTGTGCGCCCCCAGTAGCAGACGAGTCAGCGCGACAGAGTGTCAATCCCAAGTGCCCGGGTTCGGTTCCCGGCTGGCTCGGAGATTTTCTCCGCTCAGGGACTTGGTGTTGTGTTGTCCTAATCATCATCATTTCATCCCCATCGAGGCGCTAGTCACCGAAGTGACGTCAAATCTAAATACTTGCACCTGGCGAACGGTCTACCCGACGGGAGGCTCTAGCCACACGTCATTTACATTTTACTGCTGACGCTTTTGACGTCGCACTCAACAAACGACGACAGAGGAATCGCTTTCATTATTGAAGAAGAATTTATACCAGTCACGTATCTAATTGCACCTTTCTCTACATCATCAAGGTTGTGTGTTATTTAGGACTCAGAGGAAGGAAGACGAGCGAATACATGTAGTGTTCAGAAAACGTTTCCTAGACGCCTCGATACTTTGTGGCATCGGCTGTAGAGGGTGGCTCCACGATGGTTGTGTAGACTTTCATGGATGACGGAGAAGGGTAAACGTATGAGTGCAAGGTAGTGAACCTCGGTCAGAAAACGAACGAGTTTAAAGTTACAAGCGAAAATTGCTCTGGTCCTTCTGGCAATAGATACTATGCTAGCTTCTTGATTTCCACATTTTGGGAAGAAGTAGTATAGACCAAAACAAGAAAAAAGACGCCCAGTAAACGAGGGCTTTAATGTGCCTTTCTTAAGAGGTACAAGCATTTGCCCATCTCCGCTACCGTGAAACTTGTATCCCCTACTGAACAAGTGCTCGTACCTCTTAAGGTATGCGTTTTAGAGCCCAAGTTTTCTAGACAATTTTGTCTTGTTTTGGCCCACAATCATGGAACGCAAAGCGTAACAGAATGATTTTCACTTAGAACGTCCGACTCGTTCGTTCCGGACCAAGGTCCCTTACCTTCAATCGGTGCATTTAGTCTTCTCCTTCATCCCTGAAACTTTGTAACATCATCACGGAATGACCCTGTACATCAGTGACGCTGTCAGTACTTGAGCAGCTGGTCTGAAGATGGAACCTAGGTATAAGAATGTATTTTGCAGCCGTCGAAAAGCAAACTAACAAAATTTGCATCTCCATGATACCCACCTACCTCAACCCATTCGGTCAGCTCTTCTGCAAAAGGTGAAGTAGGTGGCAAAATGGAGTGGTGAGTGTCAGTTTGTTAGGCGAAAATTTCGTAATGTTGTGCTCATTTTATTTATATTATGCCATTCTTTACATACGAAATAGAATTTGGGTATCATCTTAGAACAGCGTTCCTCAGCCTTCCAATATTTGCGATCCAATTTTCGCTCATAACCTTTAGTACCCCCTGCCCCCTCCACCCTTTCTCAATCTCTTCCCCAAACGATAATATATATATATATATATATACTCCTGGAAATGTATAAAAGTACACATTGACACCGGTGTGTCAGACCCACCATACTTGCTCCGGACACTGCGAGAGGGCTGTACATGCAATGATCACACGCACGGCACAGCGGACACACCAGGAACCGCGGTGTTGGCCGTCGAATGGCGCTAGCTGCGCAGCATTTGTGCACCGCCGCCGTCAGTGTCAGCCATTTTGCTGTGGCATACGGAGCTCCATCGCAGTCTTTAACACTGGTAGCATGCCGCGACAGCGTGGACGTGAACCGTATGTGCAGCTGACGGACTTTGAGCGAGGGCGTATAGTGGGCATGCGGTAAGCCGGGTGGACGTACCGCCGAACTGCTCAACACCTGGTGCGTGAGGTCTCCACAGTAAATCGATTTGTCGCCAGTGGTCGGCGGAAGGTGCACGTGCCCGTTGACCTGGGACCGGACCACAGCGACGCACGGATGCCCGCCAAGCCCGTAGGATCCTACGCAGTGCCGTAGGGGACCGCACCGCCAATTCCCAGCAAATTAGGGACACTGTTGCTCCTGGGGTATCGGCGAGGACCATTCGCAACCGTCTCCATAAACTGGGCTACGGTCCCGCACACCGTTAGGCCGTCTTCCGCTCACGCCCCAACATCGTGCAGCCCGCCTACAGTGGTGTCGCGACAGGTGTGAATGGAGGGACGAATGGAGACGTGTCGTCTTCAGCGATGAGAGTCGCTTCTGCCTTGGTGCCAATGATGGTCGCATGCGTGTTTGGCGCCGTGCAGGTGAGCGCCACAATCAGGACTGCATACGACCGAGGCACACAGGGCCAACACCCGGCATCATGGTGTGGGGAGCGATCTCCTACACTGGCCGTACACCTCTGGTGATCGTCGAGGGGACACTGAATAGTGCACGGTACATCCAAACCGTCATCGAACCCATCGTTCTACCATTCCTAGACCGGCAAGGGAACTTGCTGTTCCAACAGGACAATGCACATCCGCATGTATCCCGTGCCACCCAACGTGCTCTAGAAGGTGTAAGTCAACTACCCTGGCCAGCAAGATCTCCGGATCTGTCCCCCATTGAGCATGTTTGGGACTGGTTGAAGTGTCGTCTCACGCGGTCTGCACGTCCAGCACGAACGCTGGTCCAGCTGAGGCGCCAGGTGGAAATAGATGGCAAGCCGTTCCACAGGACTACATCCAGCATCTCTACGATCGTCTCCATGGGAGAATAGCAGCCTGCATTGCTACGAAAGGTGGATATACACTGTACTAGTGCCGACATTGTGCATGCTCTGTTGCCTGTGTCTATGTGCCTGTGGTTCTGTCAGTGTGATCATGTGATGTATCTGATCCCAGGAATGTGTCAAAGTTTCCCCTTCCTGGGACAATGAATTCACGGTGTTCTTATTTCAATTTCCAGGAGTATATATATATGAAAGTTCAAGTCACCAAAAGTAAGTAAATTTATTGTTATTTCGCAACACTGATCCGTATAATGACAAACTCAGAACTGAAGGCCGTCCGTTACTCTCTGTCTTCCAGGCAGCGAGCGAAATGTTGGTGGACTAACTCAGCCCAGTGCGGGGTGCAGAGGGAAAGAAGCATAGCCGCTGCAAGCCAGGCCCAAAGAAGTCACTAATAATAACTTAAACTTGTTTTTAATTTACTACTGAGAAGTTAATTAACGAGGTTTTTGTGCAGTAGTGATACAGTTCTATTTATAAGTGTATCATATCAATGTAAATGTTAATTTTAATATATTTTTACGTCAGAATGTATTTTCCTTTGCTTTGGTTTCCTTTCAGTAAAGTAACCGATTTTTTTCTTTTCAATAAAAAGCAACCTCCCCTCCTCCCCCATTTAGTTTAACAAGCCCTCCTAGGGTGGCGCGCCCCGCAGGTTTAGAATCGCTGTATTAGTGTATAAATTCCGTCACCAAATGAAAAACTGATTGTTAGGTCACTAGACGCGATCCAGTTTGTCTTATTTTCGAAGCATCTTCATTGGATGTTGTTCTTGTGACATGTATACTGAAATGGATTTCTGCATTGTTGTTCTATATAGGGCAGGTTGTCCTTTTCATGGCGTCTGGGTGCATATTTAACAGTTATACACTGCGGATCATTAGAAATCATTTTCAGGAAGGATAGCAAATTACGAAACTTTTCTCAATGTGAGATTACACAAAAGTAGGAACTTAAATATTTTCAACATTTCGCGGCCCTTTCAGGAACTGTACAAATATTAATTTTAATTTCAATAATCAACAGCCTCAGTTGCAACTGAGGCTGTTGATTATTAAAATTAAAATTAACAAAAGTAGTAAGTACATGATGAAATTAGTAGATGATATGGGCGTGTATTGGGTGTGAAATATAGTAGCCATCTCCTGCAAAAACAATGCCTCTATGCGACGGGGCATGGAGAGGAACTGAGTTTGTATAACAGATATGTGTCCTTCGTTCCATGCTCCTTCAACGTGTAATGTATATTTTTAAATTTGCTTTCTTTATTCTTCTATGGTTCTTTTCATTGTACCTCAAAATATTTTTACTATTTTGTAGAGATGTACCCTGTCTCTGGCTTACGATGAAAACTGTTATAAACAAATTTACAGCGGGATTATAATTCAGCTTTCGCTGCTTGCTGGGGCCCCGTGAAAGACGTGTGGTCATGTGGTAATGAATCTTTGTGGAAACATTTGTAAGAACATGCGGAAGATAAATAACGAATAAATTACTGAAAGAAGTACACTTTCATTTCAACGTGAGAAGGTAACATTTGTTAATTGCGTTCCATATTTACACTCCAGGTTACAAGCGTTGCTCAATGTGACGACCATCTACATCGATGGGAGCCCCGAGATGCACTAACAATTATATTTTACAACTATTAACAGTATTTTTCGAACGATGGGCCATAGAACGCTCAGGTATCGTTATGTAACCTGGTCACTGCCTGGACATCGCACAATGCGCTAAGCCATGGCAACGGTAACTTCTTCAACACTTTGTGGGGGAATTGGCCTCGGCTCTCCCCAACAGCAACTTCCAGATTGCCAGATAATTCGGACTCCCTAAAACGTGCTGCAGAAAGAGGACCTCTCCGTATTCCTTTAATGTAGTACTAGCGAACAGCAGCAACAATATTGTGGTCACCTTGTTCAGAACCATGTTGCCTGTCTGCAGCTGTAATGCACACGGATGCTCGTGCTTCAGCCTCACGTCGCCGTACCAGTACCGGCGCATAATGGGAAGTCATATCACCAACGACTCAAATCCTGCAGCGCAGAGCCTGAACATAATACATACAAAGTTTAGTACCCTTACGGTAAATGCACTACAGTTGTAAAGATTACTTATTTCTAAAAGGATAAACTTTCCTTTTTAGAAATAAATAATTTTTACAACTGTAATGAATTTTGTCATTAACAATGAGTAACAGTTGTGGAAGTCCCGTGGAGAGAAGCAATTTTCCGTCTACACTGGCTAAAGCAGCGAAAGTTTAATTATAACCACGTTGTGCATCGCGAGGATAGCAGTTTGGGAACAAAAATCTCAGTATTAACTAAGAATGTACATAAACACTGAATACATTTCAATTATTGCCTTTTTGTTCATTATTTATATTCCCTCGCCGGTATGCGACTATACACTAGTAATAATTTCTTCCAAATATCAGTATCTCGTAAGTTTGCACGTAACTGTGGATGGTAGTTTCCTTTCATTAAATTATTATTTATGGGGAACGAGTAAGTGAATGCGTCCTTTCTGTTTGAATGGAGTCCTAGAATTCTTGTCGGTGTGTACTGTATTCGTCTACAGAAAGAGAAAAAGACAAAAGAGGAATACACTGTAGAATTACTAATATTATGAAACGTGCCTTGCGTAATCATAGGTAACCACAGCTAATAGATTTATTTACGTACGTAATAGCTTTATTTTCACAGCTGAGTCGCATTAATGTGACCACTGCCTATTTTTGAGATCAACGTGCAACAGCACTCGCAGTGGAGTGTACACAAAGTGTGACGTGAGGATGAGCGTAACAGTGAAGAATCAGGAAGCGGAGCGATTTACCTAATATTCAGAAGGGCACGATCACTGGGTCACGGTACAAAGGTGGAAGCAGTTCCGAAACGCATAAGTCTGTTAACTGTTTGCGTGCATTACAAAATGGTGCTATCCAAAATAGGCACCGAGGCTACTGTGGTGAACCGCGGACCGTAGATGACAGAGATGAACCACTGCTGCATTGATGTGTACGGGCAAATAAATGTGCAACTGTTGAGCAACTGACTGCAAGGATGAATCAAGAGGCTAACAGCAGTGTCTCCTCCTACAGCGATACCTGTTGCGTCTGCTTCGTGCACCCTGTGCTGTTCATCGGTGACGTAGGCAGGAATTTGCACGTCAATATCCGTTACTGGACGTCTACTGAGCGACAAGAGGTGGTCTTTTCAGATGAATCATCTTTTATGCTCCATCGGATTGATGGTCATTGGCGTGTACGGCCCTGCAACAATCGTCGGAGAGATCCATTCGGTTGGAGGGATTGATATGGTCTGTGGAATGTTTTCATGGCATTGTCTGGGTGATCCCATCGTTCTGGATGGGACAATGAACCAACAAAAGTATGGATCTATCCTTGGGGACCTTGTACAGCCCTACATGCAGTCTTTGTTTCCTCGGCACAAAGACATCTACCAGCAGCAAAATTCAACATGTAACCAGCTTAAAGTGGACGTGCGTGGTTCGAAGAACAACAGGAGGAGTTTTCCGTAATCCCCTGTCCAGCACACTCCTCGGATTTAAGCTCAGTCGAGAATCTGTAGGACCACCCCGATGGTGCTGTTCGTACCATAAGTCCTCCAATAAGAAACCTAGAGCAGTCAGTCACAGTAGTGGAATCCGCATGGCTCCACATCCCTCTCGGTACCTTCCAGAACCATACTGACTATCTTCCTGCTTCCCTCTCAGCGGTCTGCGCTGACTGCAAGAGATGGTTGTTCAGTGCCAAATGGTTCAAATGGCTCTGAGCACTATAGGACTTAACATCTGAGGTCATCAGTCCCCTAGACTTAGAACTACTTAAACCTAAATAACCTAAAGACATCACACACATCCATACCCGAAGAAGGATTCGAACCAGTGACCGTAGCAGCAGCGCGGTTCCGGACTGAAGCGCCTAGAACCGCTCGGCCAAATCGGCCGGCTATTCTGTGCAAATTAACCTTAGTGGTTGCCGAGTGGTGACGTGTGAAATTTTAGCACCTCATTACCTGATATTTTGGATGGCTGAGACGTCATGAGAACGTGCTGGCGAGGGTTCAAATCAACAACACCCTTTAATGAGGTGTGTCAGGCTGCACTAGCAGTGCAGAGACTTGCGATTTCTTATTGGAAATATAACGTAATGGAGATCTCACGGATAGGGCATATTCACCGGCTGAATCCAGAATTGTTGCTATGCGAAGTAGATGTGAAAATTTTGTGTATCCACAATCACACCATATCATCGTAGCAGGTGCAGAGCCCATATCATGGTGACGAATACAATGTAGCAACGTTAGATATCCTCGGAGCCCCAACACCCGGGCGCGTTCATCGAGTTGTTGTACTCAGAACCGGGACTCGTGGGAAAAGAGTGTGCTGTGCCAATCATGTGTCCAGCATTGTCCGCCGGCCGCGGTGGTCTCGCGGTTCTAGGCGCGCAGTCCGGAACCGTGCGACTGCTACGGTCGCAGGTTCGAATCCTGCCTCGGGCATGGATGTGTGCGACGTCCTTAGGTTAGTTAGGTTTAAGTAGTTCTAAGTTCTAGGGGACTGATGACCACAGCAGTTGAGTCCCATAGTGCTCAGAGCCAATTGAACCAGCAGTGTCCTTGGCCGGACCCTGGCTCCCCTATTTCTGCTGTGGCATTAGGAAGCCACAACAATTGTCACTGCCCTCACACTTCGTGCTGCTCCGTTCATCACTGCACTCTCCAAGAGGATATTTGCCTTCACTCAACTTACCTGCCAGCGCTGTACAAGCGAACAATGTGGATGTCTTCTCGTGTGCTTAACATATGGGGCCATTGAGATCCTGAATAGCATTGAATATGGTACTCGTGAAGCACCTAGTCCACATCTACATCTACATCTACATTTATACTCCGCAAGCCACCCAACGGTGTGTGGCGGAGGGCACTTTACGTGCCACAGTCATTACCTCCCTTTTCTGTTCCAGTCGCGTATGGTTCGCGGAAAGAACAACTGTTTGAAAGCCTCCATGCGCGCTCGAATCTCTCTAATTTTACATTAGTGATCTCCTCGGTAGGTATAAGTAGGGGGAAGCAATATATTCGATGCCTCATTCAGAAACTCACCCTCTCAAAAACTGGCGAGCAAGCTACACCGCGATGCAGAGCGCCTCTCTTGCAGAGTCTGCCACTTAAGTTTGCTAAACATCTCCGTAACGCTATCACGGTTACCAAATAACCCTGTGATGAAACGCGCCGCTCGTTTTTGGATCTTCTCTATCTCCACCGTCAACCCGATCTGGTATGGATCCCACACTGATGAGCAATACTCAAGTATAGGTCGAACGAGTGTTTTGTAAGCCACCTCCTTTGTTGATGGACTACATTTTTTAAGGACTCTTCCAATGAATCTCAACCTGCCACCCGCCTTACCAACAACTAATTTTATGCGATCATTCCACTTCACATATTCCGCACGCATACTCCGATATTTTACAGAAGTAACTGCCACCAGTGTTTGTTCCGCTATCATATAATCATACAATAAAAGATCCTTCTTTCTATGTATTCGTTCTTTCTATGTATTCGCAACACATTACATTTATCTGTGTTAAGAGTCAGTTGCCACTCCCCGCACCCACAGTCTATCCGATGCAGATCTTCCTGCATTTAGCTACAATTTTGTAATGCTCCAACTTCTCCTTATACTACAGCATCATCCGCGAAAAGCTGAATGGAACTTCCGACACTATCTACTAGGTCATTTATATATATTGCGAAAAGCAATGGTCCCATAACGCTCCCCTGTGGCACGCCAGAGGTTACCTTAACGTCTGTGGACATCTCTCCATTGATAACAACATGTTGTGCTCTGTTTGCTAAAAACTCTTCAATCCAGAAACACAGCTGGTCTGATATTCCGTAGGCTCTTACTTTGTTTATCAGGCGACAGTGCGGAACTGTATCGATCGCCGTCCTGAAGTGAAGGAAAATAGCATCTACCTGGGAGCCTGTATCTAATATTTTCTGGGTCTCATGAACAAATAAAGCGAGTTGGGTCTCACACGATCGCTGTTTCCGGAATCCATGTTGATTCCTACAGAGTAGATTCTGGGTTTACAAAAACGACATGATACGCGAGCAAAAAACATGTTCTAAAATTCTACAACAGATCGACGTCAAGGATATACGTCCATAGTTTTGCGCATCTGCTCGACGACCCTTCTTGAAGACTGGGACTACCTGTGCTCTTTTCCAATCATTTGAAATCTTCCGTCCCTCCAGAGACATGTGGTACACGACTGTTAGAAGGGGGGCAAGTTCTTTCGCGTACTCTGTGTAGAATCGATTTGGTATCCCGTCAGGTCCAGTGGACTCTCCTCTGTTGAGTGATTCCAGCTGCTTTTCTATTCCTTGGACATTTATTTCGATGTCATTTATTTTTTCGTTTGTGCGAGGATTTAGAGAAGGAACTGCAGTGCGGTCTTGCTCTGTGAAACAGCTATGGAAGAAGGTGTTTAGTATTTCAGCTTTACGCGTGTCATCCTCTGTTTCAATGCCATCGTCATCCCGGAGTGTCTAGATGTGCTCTTTCGAGCCGCTTACTTATTTAACGTAAGACCAGAACTGCCTAGGATTTTCTGTCAATTCGGTACATAGAATTTTACTTCAGAGTTCACTGAACGCTTCGCGCATAGCCCTCCTTACGCTAACTTTGACATCGTTTAGCTTCTGTTTGTCTGAGAGGTTTTGGCTGTGTTTAAACTGGAAGTGAAGCTCTCTTTGCTTTCGCAGTAGTTTCCTAACTTTTTTGTTGAACCACGGTTGGTTTTTCCCGTCCCTCACAGTTCTACTCGGCACGTACCTGTCTAAAACGCATTTTACGATTGCCTTGAACTTTTTCCATTGTCAGTGTCGGAACAGAAATTTTCGTTATGATCTGTTAGGTAGACTGAAATCTGCCTTCTATTACGCTTGTTAAACAGATAAACCTTCTTCCCTTTTTTATATTCCTATTAACTTACATATTCAGGGATGCTGCAACGGCCTTATGATCACTGATTCCCTGTTCTGCACTTAGAGAGTCGAAAAGTTCGGGTCTGTTTGTTATCAGTAGGTCAAAGATTTTATCTCCACGAGTCGGGTCTCTGTTTAATTGCTCGAGGTAATTTTCGGATAGTGCACTCAGTATAATGTCCCAGTCAATATCTGGTAAATTGAAATCTCCTCCTAAGACTATAACATGCTGAGAAAATTTATGTGAAATGTATTCCAAATTTTCTCTCAGTTATTCTGCCACTAATGCTGCTGAGTCGTGAGGTCGGTAAAAGGAGCCAACTATTAACCTAGTTCGGTTGTTAAGTGTAACCTCACCCATAATAATTCACAGGAACTATCCACTTCTACTTCACTACAGGATAAACTACTACTAACAGCGACAAACACGCCACCACCGGTTGCATGCAATCTATCCTTTCTAAACTCCGTCTGTGTCTTAGTAAAAATTTCGGCAGAATTTATCTCTGGCTTCAGCCAGCTTTCTGTACCTATAACGATTTCAGCTTCGGTGCTTTCTATCAGCACTTGAAGTTCCGGTACTTTACCAGTGCAGCTTAGACAGTTTACAATTACAATACCGATTGCTGCTTGGTCTCCCCCATGTCCTCACTTTGCCCCGCACCCTTTGAGGTTGTTGCAACTTCTCTACTTTCCCGAGGGCATCTAACCTAAAAAACCACCCTTCCACACAACCCCTGCTACCCATGTAGCCGCCTGCTGCGTGTAGTGGACTCCTGACCTATCCAACGGAACCCGAATACCCACCACCCTATGGCGCAAGTTCAGGAATCTGCAGCCCACACGGTCGCAGAACCGTCTCAGCCTCTGATTCAGACCCTCCACTCGGCTCTGTACCAAAGGTCCGCAGTCAGTACTGTCGACTGTCGACGACAGTCACTGAATCTCACCAAATCCTCTCAACAATGTCGCAGAACAATAAACCGCCGTCTCGGTAGGTCAAGTGTGCTCATACATAAGCAACATTGATGGGAAAAACTTTAGAACAACTTTCACATTGTGTGTCGCTGCAAGTACTGCACAGCGAGTGGACACAAATATCGAAATACATCGAGAAATGCAGACTTGAACATAAATGCAGACGTTAGTGTAACCTATATGATGTGCTGTTGTATCTGACCAGGAGCGACACCGTGAGTACTATGTAATTATTACTGTCTTATGTCGGAGCTCAGTGAATTCTTATGTGGGCAAATTGATGATACTCGTATGATCGGTTCTTTCGTTATCAAGGTAGTAAAAGTGTTTGGTGTTTCATGAGGCACCATATCGAATATTTATACCGCATACAGGGAAAGCAGAAGAACATCATCTGCCAAGTCAAAAAGTTGGCGAACGTGTGTATTGAGTTATCGTGATATACCGTCGTTGAAGAGGAATGTGACGAAAAATATAAGAGGGCGTCAGCAGCAAAAGTGCAACAGTCCTGAATGTTGCACCTGCGAACAATTCGAAGGGAGCTCCGTAAGGTGGGAATTGCAAAGTGAGCAGGAACTCCATAATCACGCGTGAATGATGCAACTGCTCATAACACGAAAACATGGTGGTGAGGTCAGAAAACGTGGGATGCAAAGGACTGAAAGTAAGTTATTTGGTCGGACAAATCTTGTTTCACACTGTATCCAACTTCTGGACATGTTTACATCTGGCGTCACCGTCCCCAAACTTCAATCAGACTGCCTGCTGTTCAGAGTGAAACGTGGAAGTGGGGTGGAGTGGGGCTGCTGATGATTTGGGCAGTAGCCATATTGTGATATTCTTTGGGTCACATGGCAACTCTGCAAGAGCGTATTACTGCAATGCATGGCCCTTCCGTTTTTTTTTTTTTTTTTTTTTTGTGCCCAATGCTGCAGGTTTAGATCAGTTGGCCTTCTTTATCAAGCCAAGGCAAAGCTTGGAACTACAACATTTGAAGCAAACAACTTTTATGTAAGTGGATAAGGGTCTACTGATCGAAACCGGTAGCATTGAGCATAAAAATAAACAGCTGATGGTAATCTACAATGAAGTTTCACAACTGTTTGACAGCTGTAAAGACCCACCTCATTAAAAATCCATTATATAACAATTATGGATGATCAGGTCCATACCATGGTACAGTGTTTGTCCTCCCAATCGTAATACTGGGTTCCAAGATGACAGGGCCTCTGTTCGCCCATCTACGCTAAATTAATACACAGCTAGAAGCGACAGTGACAGTATGATTCAAGTTAACTTCAGTGATTGCCACATCTAACAATTAATTCCATATTAATCCTGTTCAACGCACATTGAGCAGGGGGAGACTGAGCCAGTGTTGGGCCATTTGGTAGCTACAGTCCTTTTAAACCAACAAGCACCACCACTGTTGGTGAAGTAGAATTCAGGTTTAAGCACTGAGGTCGGTATGTTGCATGTGGTCTAAGCTCTACCAGATAGGCGCCGTATGCGTTTGTGTTGTAAATGACAGAAAGCTACTGTTTTTAACGTGGCGAATCCACTGGCACCAGGAAGGCGCGACGTGAGTTTACCGCGCCAGGGCGTGCAGCATCATACTGCTTTGTGCCCTGCAGAAAGCATGTGTTCTGGAACCACTGGGCAAAAGACAGTAAGACCTGTAAGATGGACTGGGATGAGACCATCCACCTCTTTTGTGCTTGAGAACACGGACCTGCAGCCATCAGGCTAGCGACGGGATAAATGAATTGTCATTCACCCGGTTAAGAAACAGTAAGAGCAGCTACCATCGGCTAATGTCAATAGATCGTGGAGTGGGAGAGCAGAAGTACCTTTTGCGTAGTTGGAAAAGGCAGTACTGGCTGACACGCAGAAGAAGACAGATAATGGCAGACAGAGGTTGGCTGCATCTGAGCTCCGACGGCTGGTTAATTATGTTGGAAATGAGTGTGGAAGGGAGACTGCTACATTATTAGAACGGAAGAATCACTGTCATTGGTAATCAGTGTCAAACACAGGTCACTCTTCACAGATGCAGCATAATGCAGCTTTCTCTTTCTCAGTCTCAGTCGGTCATAGTCTCCTCCTTCGTCCTGAGTGGGCACGCTTTATAGAACACCCTCGATGCCACTACGTGACAAAGGAACGTAGATTCGAGGCTCTGTGGGAGAGCAGCCTCCCATGTAGGACAAATAACTTAGATTAGCAGCCACCACAGCAGGCTCACACAGGCACCAGCAACTGCTACGTGTTATGAGTAACAGCAACATTCACAAACCGAGTTTTAGGAGGCACGCAAAGACACCACATTGATGTTAGGACTTATATTTTTAATTCAAGAACGTTTATTAACAAACGCATGCTCAACATGTGCTTAATAAAGACATTAGGTGCACACATGATTCTTTACTGACGCTCAAATCATCCAGGACTGATTTTCTGACCCCGAAGATGAACTGTCAAATCCACCCCGGCCACCACTGTCATCAGATTCCAATATTATTGACCCTTAGTGGAGTTTTTTTGTAGAGAAGAGCGCATGACCACTACCCTCTTCCATCATTGTTAGGTGAAATTTCTACTATTTGCAGGAGGAATGGCATAACATTCCCTTAGAAAACAAACAGCCTCGCTGGATTAGCCGAGCGGTCTAGAGCGCTGCAGTCATGGACTGTGCGGATGATCGCGGCCGAGGTTCGAGTCCTCCCTCGGGCATGGGTGTGTGTGTTTGTCCTTAGGATAATCTAGGTTAAGTAGTGTGTAACCTTAGGAACTGATGACCTTAGCAGTTAAGTCGCATAAGATTTCACACACATTTGAACATTTGAAGAAACATACAGGACCTGTAATTATACGTTCCGAGACGAATGGATGCTGTATTGAGTGTTACTGGTTTTCCTGCACTATATCAGGGATGGTAATGTGTTGTACTTAGGTGCTTCTATACTTTTGTCCATATCCTGTAGCTCAATGAAACTTGGACTATTTATAGAAAGAACAGCTGCCGTATGGTGCAGAAGGTTACTGAAAGAAATACGCAACGAGACGAAGAGAAATGACACTTCCATTCAGAGACAATGATTATATTGAAGTCACCGAGATTCACGACGGTTCCCTAGACATTACAAAAGGCGGTGCATGTTTCTTAGTAATGGGCGGCAATGGAAGTTCTACAATGCGCTCCCATGCCGGCCATATTGTTAGTAAGGAGTTCTTGTGGAAGGGCGTTCCGTTCTTTTTACCGGTGCGTTTGACAACTGTTGGACGGCCGATGCTGCATATGGACGTGCTGCAGAACGTCTCCCCAACCCATTCCACACGTGCTCGATAGGATTTAATTCGGGGGAACGAGCGAGCCAGTCCATTCGTCGAACATTCTCTCGTTGCCCGAGCTACTCCACCTGCGCTGTCCGATGTGGTCGTGCATTGTCATCCGTAAAAATGAAGGCAGGGTCGATAGCACCCTGAAAAGACGCACGTGGAGGAGGAGTACAGTGTAACGATAGCGTTGACCGATGAGAGTTCCTTGTTCAAGGATTTGGAGCTCAGTACGCCCATGCAACATTATGCCTCCCCCTAACATAACAGCTGCTAAGCAGGAATGGCTAGACGAAAAATGTACGGACTTAGAAGCATATTTCGCTAGGGAATATATAGATACCGCCCACAGGAAAATTCAAAAGGTCTTTGGGGATAAGAGAAACAGCTATATGAATATTAAGACCTCAGATGGTGAACCAGTCCTAAGCTGAAAGGTGGAACGAGTACTTAGAAGGTCTATAAAATGGAGATGAACTTTAAAGCAATATTATAGAAGGGCAAGTGGATTTGGATGAAGTTGAGATGGGGCATATGGTACTATGAGAAGAATTTAACAAAGATCTGAAAGATGTAAGTCGGAGCAAGGTCCCGGTGGTCTGTGATGTTCCGTTAGAACTATTGACAGTCCCGGGAGATCCAGCCATGACCAAATTTTTTCATCTGGTGTGCAAGATGTATGAGACAGTATAAATACCCTCACACTTCAAAAAGAATGTAGTAATTCCAATTCAAAAGAAAGCAGTTGCTGGCAGATGTGAAAATTACCAAACTAGCAGTTTAATACTTCAAAATACTAACACGAATTCTTTGCAGAAGAATGGAGAAAACTGGTAGAAGCCGACCTCGCGGAAGATCAGTCTGAATTCCTGAGGAATGTAGGAACACGGTGGGCAGTACTGACTCTACGACTTATCTTAGCAGATAGGTTAAGGAACGGCAAACCAACATTCACAGCATTTGTGACGTACAGAAAGCTTTTGACAATGTTGAGTGGAATAGTCTCTTTGAAATTCTAAGGGCAGCAAGGCTAAAGTGCTATTTACGACTTGCACAGAAACCAAATCTTTGCTGAAAGTATTTGTCTGGAGTGTGGCCATATATGGAACTGAAACATGGACGATAAACAGTTTATATAAAACGAGAATAGCAGGTTTCGAAATATGGTGCCACAGAAGGATGCTGTAGATTAGATGGGTCGATGACGTAACTAATGAGGAAGTACTGAACAGAATACGGTAGACAAAACATTTGTGTCTCAACTTGACCAAAAGACGGGATCGGTTGGTAGGACATATTCACGGGGTCACCAGTCGAGTACTGGAGGGGAAGTGGAAAGATGTAGGCTGCAGTAGTTATTGGGATATGAAGGAGTTCTCACAGGATAGAGTGGCGTGGACAGCTGCATCAGACCAGACTTCGGGCTGAAGATCATAACATCAACATACCATAACATCTGAACCACCAAAACGATCAGGTTTGGCTATGTTCCTGGATGCATTACTTGTTTTTACGTCTCGCCATTTGAGGTCACGTTAGTAACTTTGTGCTGTTGGGCCAATGTACTAATCATTGACATATCCAACAACGGAATTTGACGTTAGTTTCTCCTTCATAATGTTAAAATCTCATGGTCCGGGTCCATAGTCATTAAGAATTTTCAACTTCGACCTTTGGACTATTTTGAAGTGATACTGGTATAGTGAAAAGGCTTGTAATTACCCCTTGGTGGCCGAGCGGTTCTAGACGCTTCAGTCTGGAACCACGCGACCGCTACGGTCGCAGGTTCGAATCCTGCCTCAGGCATTGATGTGTGTGATGTCCTTAGGTTAGTTAGGTTTAAGTAGTTATAAGTTCCAGGGTACTGATGACCTCAGATATTAAGTCCCATAGTACTCAGAGCCATTTGAATCATTTTTTTTGTAATTACCGATGACATATATACATATCGGAGGGTTTTAAAGTCTAACGTGTGCTGATACAAAATATTTTGCAGTAGTACTTGAGAATGGCCCAAAGGCAGAAACATAATGTAAAACACTACTAATGAAGGAGAAAAATAAAGCACATTAGACAAGTGCCTTAATATCTGTTTTCCACTCACTTCTGTTATGAAATAATTGAATTTTTCAGATCACAGTAAACAGACTGATGGTAGCACAAATGTGCTGAAGCATGTTGTGACAAGAAGAATAACGAAAGAATAGTTTTTGTTTCTTAAAATAAAGTGAAAGCTGATTCTGTAAATTAGTATCTCTTACTGAAGGTTATAATGAACAGACAGTATTGGGACAGAAAGCTGGTTGAAACCAGACGGCAATGACAACGAAATCCTAAGTTCAGACTGGAATGTTTATTGTAAGGATAGGTTAGTCCCCAATGGTTGGCCGGCCGCGGTGGTCTCGCGGTTCTAGGCGCGCAGTCCGGAACCGTGCGACCGCTACGGTCGCAGGTTCGAATCCTGCCTCGGGCATGGATGTGTGTGACGTTCTTAGGTTAGTTAGGTTTAAGTAGTTCTAAGTTCTAGGGGACTAATGACCACAGCAGTTGAGTCCCATAGTGCTCAGAGCCATTTTTTTTTGAACCCAATGGTTGGTTCAAATGGCTCTGAGCACTATGCGACTTTCATCAGTCGCCTAGAACTTACAACTAATTAAACCTAACTAACCTAAGGACATCACACACATCCATGCCCGAGGCACGATTCGAACTTGTGACCGTAGAGGGCCCTCGGTTCCAGACTGTAGTGAGCAGAACCGCACGGCCATTCCGGCCAGCGGTCTCCAATGGTTGGATTGGATTGCTTGAGGGAAGAGACCAAACTGCGAGGTCATCGGTCTCATCGAATTAAGGAAGGACGGGGAAGGAAGTCGGCCGTGCCCTTTCTAAGGAACCACCCCAGCATTTGCCTGGAGCGATTTAGGGAAATCACGGAAAACCTAAATCAGGATGGCTGGACGCGGGATTGAACCGTCGTCCTCCCGAATGCGAGTCCAGTGTGCTAACCACTGCTCCACCTCGCTCGGTCTCTACAATGGTGGCGGCATGTTTATTGCAGTAAAAAATTCGAAAAAATCTATCGAGGTTATCACAGATTCAGAATGTGAATGAATCTAGGTGAAACTGAATATCAAAGATCGGACAAAAATGGCGATCTGATGCTTTTATAGACCACTTGGGTCAAGACCTGTAGTTGTAGACCGCTTCAGACAGAACTTGGAGAATATAGTTAGTAATTTTCCTGATCATGTCGTTGCAATAGGGGGTGACTTCAACTTGACAGGTATAGATTGGGTGTGTTATACCATTACTGATGCGAGAAACAGTGAATCGTGTCGCATTATTCTGGATGTCTTGTACGAAAGCTACCCTGAACAAATAGAGAACCAACTCGTCAGCGTAACGTCTTAGACCTTCTGGCAACAAACAGACCTGAACGTATTGAATCGGTTAACATAGAGGAAGGTATCAGTGATCAGAAGGTTGTGACAGCATCTATGACGACGGTTCCTACAAGGAATTTTAAGAAAAGTAGGAAGATATATTTGCTCAGCAAGGGTTTCACAATATCTCAGCAGTCACAATAAAATATTCGGGGATGAGGACGAAGATGTGGAGAACAAATGGAAAAAATTCAAAGGCATCGTTCAATATGCCCTAGGTAAGTATGTTCCGAGTAAGGTTTTAAAGATGGGGAAGATCCACTATGGTTTAATAGTCGTGTTAGAAAAGCGATACTGAACAAAATGCACTTCATCTCAGATTCAAGAGAAGTAAATACCTAGCTGACAAAAAAAAAGAAGCTGAAAGAAGCGAAAATGAGAGAAGCGTTCAATGATTTTGAAAGTAAGACGTTGTCAACTGACCTGAGTAAAAACGCTAAGAGATTTTGGTGGCATGTAAAATCAGTAAGTGGGTGAAAATCATCTATTCATTCTCTCAGCGACCACACAGGTACCGAAACGGTAGACAACAACGAGAAGACCGAAATACTGAATTCGGTCTTCCGACGTTGTTTGACCGTAACACTCTCCCTCCTTTCAATCATCGTGTGAACGTCGAAATTGCAGATATTGAGATAACCGATTGCGGAATTGAAAAGCGGCTACAATCGCTCAGTAGTGGAAAGGCTTCAGGACCAGAAGAGATATTTACAAGATTCTATAAAGATTATGCGAAAAAACTTGCTCCCCTTCTAGCAGTAATTTGTCGTTGGTCGCTTCATCAACGAAAGGTACCTAACGACTGGAAAAAAGTTCAGGCCATTCCCGTTTTTAAGAAAGGCTGTGAGACAGATCAACACAATTATAGACTCATATCGTTGACGACAATCTGTTGTAGAATGGTGAACCTGTTTTATGCTCAGGAATTATGAAGTTCTTGGAAAAGGAACATCTCCTCTATAAAAATCAACATGGATTCCGCAAACAGAGATCCGTAGAAAGTCAGCTCACTCTGTTCTCCATGAGATCCACAGCGCAGTGGACAACGGCGCTCTGGTTGATGCCGTGTTCCTTGATTTACGTACGGCATTTGACACCGTCCCGCATTGCCATTTAATGAATAAAATACGATCTTTCTGAGTATTTGAGCAAACCTGCGACTGAATTCAAGACTTTCTTGCAGACAGAACGCAACACGTAGCTCTTAACGGAACTAAATCGACAAATGTAAAGGTAATATCTGGAGTACCACAGGGAAGTGTAATAGGACCGCTGTTGTTTACAATATACATAAATGATATGGTAGAATGCTTCAGATGCTTTTTAAGGCTATTCGCAGATGATGCAGTTATTTATACCAATGTTGCAACGCCAGAAGATAGTACTTTCAGAGCGACCTGCAGAGAATTGATGAATAGTGCAGACTCTGGCAGTTGACCCTGAACGTAAATAAATGTAACATATTGCGCATGCACAGGGAAAGAAGTACATTACTGTATAGCTACACTATTGATGACAAACAGCTGGAGACAGCGTCTATCGTAAAATATCTAGGTGTAACTATCCAGAGCGAAATGAAGTGGAATGACCATATAAAACAGTGAGAAAAATAGACACCAGACTCAGATTCATTCGAAGAATCTTAAGGAAATGTAACTCAGCCAAAAAAGCAGTGGCTTATAAGGCACTTGTTCTCCCGATTCTTTAGTATTGTACATCTATCTGGTAACACTATCAGGTAGGACTGGTAGAGGAGACAGAGACCCAACGAAGAGCGGCGGGTTTCGGCACAGGGTCGTTTAGCTGGTGAGAGAGCGTTACGGAGACGCTAAACAAACTTCACTGGCATACGTCAGAAGATAGGCGGTGTGCATCACGGAGAGATTTACTACTAAAATTTCGGGACAGCACTTTTCAGAAGGAGTCAGACAACATATTACTTCGCCCCACATACATCTCGCGGTTTGACCACGACGAGAAAATTCTAGAAATTACAGCCATTACAGAGGCTTACCGACAATAATTCTTCCCACGCACTATTCGCGAGTGGAAAAGGGTTGGAGGGATCAGATAGTGGTACCGAAAGTATCCCCCGTCACTCACCATTAGGTGGCTTGCGGAGCACGATGTAGATGTATATTCTGCAAATATGTGTTTTTTGGATGCTCAAAAACTAGAGGACGATTATTTTCCAATGAGATACCTGTCAAACATACGAAATAAAGACAGACTTTCTCGCCCACAACGAACTATTAATCCCTACTGGAAAGACTCAGTATTTATCATTTTATTGTGATAGTATACGCACTATTTATTACGTATGCTCCTAAACCAGTGCGCATGTGTGGAAATGGGAGATTGTTGAACAGCGTATTAAATGTCTGTGACAGTCAGAATACGATACTCATCTATTTCATTGTACTATGTTACAAAATTCATCACATAAAGAATGAAAAATCGTAAAAAGAAGGTTGTCTGCTTCGTGTTTGCAAATATTGTTAAGTTTTATTATAACGACGGAAAGATAAACTGTAAAGAATATTAGCAACCCGGATTCGTTAACAGCCTTATAATAAACAGAGGACAAAGTTAAGGAAATGTAATCAACGTCAATGCAAACTGTGAGTAAAAAGAGTGTCTATCTCAAAACCGTTAGGAGAGATTATTTATGAAAAGTTCATGAAACGATGATAGATATATTCTTACACAACATTGGCATACCTTACTGGTAAGGAACGTAGGAACAACGTAAAAATAGAAAACAGTGTACGTAACAAAAATATTTTTTTCGGAAGGTCACAGAACAAACGTAGACTTCATGAATCAGCCCAACATCTTAGAAATAAAGGGTGAAATGTAATAAACATATCCGAAGAAAATTCAGTTCTTTTAAATGATCGTGTCATTTCGGCCTCAAGACTACACGATTACCATGAAAATTCACTTACAATAATAGTAAAATCAGAAATACCTGCTTGGAGGACAGAAATTGTGGAAGGGGAGTGGTGGTTTACTGATACTAAGTTGCAGGGTGATCAATAACACATCATGTGCGAATCCCAAGAGAAGATGGTAAAACAGTTAACAAAGTATACTAGTTCACTGAAACGAAAATACGAACCAACAAACGATATACCAACTACGAAGACTGAAGCAAACGTGGTGAAACTATTAAGAAAGTAAAGAAGTACGCCAAACAAAGAGAGGAAAAGTCCACTTTGAGATGCAGCAAGCATAGTTTTGGAGCACTGGCAATATGAAACAAGTAAGCAAATAAATACGAGGTGAATCGGAACTGAAACTACAGAACCACAGGGAAGATTATTGCTGACAGAAGTTCGGGGAAAATCGGAGGAGCGGAAACTATGAGACCAAACAGAATGCATATTAATATTTTGCACAGCAGTGGAAGAGTACTTTTGAGAGAAAAATCTCTAACGGAGAGGTAAATGTCAGAATTTTGTGTACACATTAGCTCCTTTTTTCACAGTGAAAAATTTCGTACGGATTTGGAAATATTCCGATTTACGACTACTTTAAAACTAACTTTTATATTATGACAGATAGGCTTTGTTCTCCTATGCTGCTGCGATGCTATAATACACGCATCGAATTGGAGAGACACACAGAATTAAAGTAGTGCGCGTTTGTTTATAAGCAAACAAAGATCATATGAATATATTATTTACTTATTCACCTCTTACTTTTTTATTTTATTTGGCACACAGAGATAGCGAGATATACATATTTTATGAATAAAAGTCAGTGGAATATTTTTCAGTTTTTCAGCTTTTTATTTCCTCAAGTTGTTTGGTATCGTAGCAGTGAAAAATTTCACCAATGACCACCAGCGATACAGATTCCCGGGCTACAGTGTGTTTTTGATATCGCTCTTACGTTGTTCCGTTAATATACAGTGAGCCGAACTTCATTGCCAAAATCCGGGAGGTGGTCTGAGTTATTTCTGTTCTATTCTTGTCTAAGGGACTCGAGCTCTCCGGTGTCTGGCAATAGAGAAATAAATTAATAATGTTGTATTTGTTTTATTACTCACCAGTACCCTTTGTTTCTGTGACAATACCTTCACAACAACGAGAACCGCAGTAATGTACAAGAAAATGTGTAACACAGAACACAGAGTTGTGCAACAACCCTCAAATGTTATAGTACCGTTAAATGATTGCCGAAGCAGGTCAGGTTGGCATGGTTGTGGTGTTCATCAATTACATTCAGAGAAGCCCTATGGGAGTTTCGTATCAGCCAGTTCATACGGTTATGCATGACTGTGCACATATACATAATAATACCGGACAAACAAAAAGGAGACAAGGCTGGGCAGTACTGAATGCAAACTTGAGAGCGAACAGTTAGGTAGGCACAGATCTTGTCAACAGCAGGTACCAAGTGAATCGAAGACCACCGTTTCCTACCGAGACGTATACTATCGAAATTCGCACTACTACACAAGTAGTTCCACTACAAAACAGATACATAAACAAATAGGGTAGTGCAAGGTTCATAAGTGAGATTAAAATTCAAGATGAAACGATATGAATGATAGGATTCGCGGATGACATTGCTATGCTCAGGGAAAGAGGGTATTTCTGGCCAAAAGAAGTCTACTGATTCAATCGTTGGCCTCAACTTCAGGAAGAAGTTTCTATGAATGTAAGTTTGGAGCACTGTATTGCATGGTAGTCAATTACAGACTAGGAAAAGTGGAGAAGAAATGAATGGAAACGTTTGCTATGTGGTGCAGCAGAATGGTGCTCGTCTACTGCTACACCTACGTGGATGCCTTGCAAATCACTTTAAGTGCCTGACGGAGGGTCCATCGAACCATCTTCACAATTCTATATTATTCCAATCTCGTATAGTGCGCGGAAAGAACGAACATCTGTATCTTCCAGTATGAGCTGTGATTTCTGTTATTTTATCATGGTGATCGTTTCTTCATGTGTATGTCGGTGCCAATAAAATATTTTCACTTTCGGAGGAGAAAATTTTCGTGAGAAGATTCCTCAGCAACGAAAAACGCCTTTGTTTTAATGATGTTCATCCAAAATCCTGTATCGTTTCAGTGGCACTCTCTCCCCTATTTCGTGGTAATACAAATCGTGCTGCCCTTCTTTGAACTTTTTCGATGCACTCTGTTAATCCTATCAGGTAAGGATCCCACACTGCGCAGCATTACTCGAAACGAAGACGGACAAGCATAGTGTATGCAGTCTTCTTAGTATATCTGTTACATTTTGTAAGTGTCCTGCCAGTAAAACGTAGTCTTTGGTTAGCGTTCCCCACAACATTTTCTGTGCGTTACTTTCAATTGAAGTGTTCGTAATTGTAATTCCTAGGTATTTAGTTAAAGTTACGACCTTTAGATACGACTGATTTATCATGTAGCCGACGTTTAACGGATTCTTTTCAGCACTCATGTGGATTGCCTCATCCTTTTCGTTATGTAGGGTCAGTTGGCAATTTTCACACCATATTGAAAATTAGGTACAGTGATGAGATAGGAAATGATGCTCTCTGTAGTATCGGTGAGATGAGGATCATCTGCAAATTATTCCCAAGAAGAACGATCATGCGCTAAGACATAAACGAATAAAATACGAGGGCTGTTCGGAAAGTAGGGAACGATCGGTGGCGAAATAGAAAACACAGTTAAAATCAAAACTGTTTTCTTTGGTCATTTAGTTGCACCTTCCAGGTTCTTCTCTACATAGTAGAAAGCTGTAGGTGAGGTGTCATTAAGTCGTAGCTGATGTGATCCCATCATCTGCGGTGTCCAACTCTGAGCAGTCAGGTTTGGTGAAAGAACTGGAAGCAAACTGTTCTTTAGCATTCATTCACTCGCAAAACGAACACACCTTTGAACAGTTCCTATATCTCTCAAACACAGAGAATGGAAGTTTTATCTCGACTGTCCAAAATATTTGAAAATGCGCGTTAAAACAGATTTTCTCACATGAAGTATTCCTAGTATAAGAAAAAATTTTCTTTTCGTCATTCAAAAGACAGAATCCGTTATTCAACCGATTAATGTTATCATATATTCGTATACAATAGTGAGGGTGATGAGTATTCTAAACATTGATGGTGGTGTCTGTTTGTACTATATCGTGTCTCCCTACCACTTTCGCGCAACGACGCTCTGAGCGTGTTTTTTAGGGAACTAGTTTGAACCTGGGACCTATTGCTGGTAAGGAGACGCCTGACCACACATGACATGTAGAATTCAGAAGAGTTCAGTGAGACTAGCGATGATATAACCAAATACTAAATGATCTCAGCGTCAGCTCCACTGCACTCCCTGTAAAAGAATCTTAATTCTAACTAAATATAGTGGAAAGGGTTCAAGGCTTTCCTATTTTTAGTTAGCTGGTAAAATGACGTCGAAAAAGCAGTTAAGTTTACCATTGGAAATTTATTCTAATCACAAAACATCGTTTATAAATTGCACTATTGATAAAAGGAAATGTTTTAATACAGGATGGTAAAAACCAACAGCGTTCAACAAAAATGTGAACGAATATTCCCTAAATGGGTTTCCAAGTTCTACAATCGATCGAAGGATGACCTATGCCATATCACATCTATAATCTAGGTTTAATTTAAGTTTCACAAAAGAGAAAACGATCAAAATGGTCTACAGTGACCCTCAATTATCTTTAATAACTTATCTAACTTGTCGTAAATTACAGTGGCTGATGTGGCTTCTCAATAACTATATAAAAGAAAAATCATCGCGTTTCAGATCTGTTCTTCAAGTGGCAAATGTGAACACCATGAGTTTTAATTAACGATCACCATTAGATTTACGGAAAAAAGGGGTGTAACAGACGAGACTTCTGCAGTTCTGAGTGAAGCCTTATGCGCTCAAAAATGCGGCATCGCGTGCGTTCATTACCTTGTCGGTGTCTAAGCAGCGTCAGGGCGGCAGCGACAGGCGCAGCAGCCATCCAGCCCGCCGTCTCGGAACTAACTGTCCTCTAACTTCTCCTTACTACAATTTACCGAAGTTAGTTTAAAAAAACTATCTGGCTATGTTTTCATCTGACCAATCAGGGTCTCAATGTTAACTTTAAGCTCCGCCTACAAAAATTCTGTCTATCCAATGAGAAACGTTATACTTTTCGTGGTGAGGCAATGTTTTTTAAAGTTTGCAACGTAACAGAGACGCTAAAAAGTCTCACTGAAAAATTGTACATGACTGGTCTATGTGAAACGTCCTCTTTGAACAATTATACACGACTGTGCTTAAACTGACACACAATTTTTTTTAGCGCAACGCAATCTGACTTCCAAAAATCCCTACGAAAGAATGGCCCTGACTAGCATTAACCTATACGTTTCACAAATCACTTGCCTCACAAAAATCTTCGTTACTCAAGCTACTGCAATACAGCGAGCGCCACTACTGACAGCTAAATAAAAGATTCAAACTACTGAAGGCACGACTACTGATAGGCATAGTTAGCAAATGAAAGATTTTAATAGAGAAAAAACAATGTATTTACCTCACTAGTCATAATATATATAGCAGTACATGACACCAATTCTTACAGATTTCAAAACTCCGCCATCTCTCTCCCCACGTCCATCACTGCTGGTGGCTCACCTCCTCCAGTAAATAATAACTTTATGATGTACTTAAAAAAAAACGAAGTAGCAGAAAAAGACATTTCCCTTCACAGAAATTGCATAAAGAATTGTCTTTTCAAGTACATGGTAATATTTTTTTACAATAAATTTTTGTGGTGCACCACTTTCATTGCATAGACATTAAGATGTGAATAGACATTGTCCTTATCTGCATTGTTGTCTTTAGTGTAACATTTTTTCTGATTGAGCTTTGTCATGTTTAGGTATAAGTTATAGCATTTGCTGCAGCTGTTTGCCATTCATAGTACTACTGAATGTCACTTTGTATTACTAGGTTAAGCCAATTTTATTACTGATTTATTTTTCTTGTTTGCTGCGCATTGCCTTATATTAGTTGTAATATTGCTGCCTTTTTTGCCTATTTCCATTTTTTAACATTGCTGTTTGTGTAAATTGTTTTGTGCTGCTGCATTGCCTCATCCCTTAGTTAAGCATCTGAGCTCAGTAGATTTAAGTTAGCTTAAGAGGGGGTAGCCTATATAAGAGAGTGATTTGCGACATATTGGAAGAAATGCATTGAGAAGTTATACGAAAAAAGTACAGAAATCAGGTACAGATAGGACTTTTTGGAAATAATGAAGAACGAAGGGAGATCTCCGAGAAGTAAAGAAAGTTTTGTTTGCAAAATACTGCAGTAAAACAAACCCTGTCCTTTCCTTTTGTGTTATCCTTCTATGTGTTTGTGTACCCTAAGGAAAAATTTTGTTTTCGTCGTTCAAAAGACAGAATCCGTTATTCAACCGATTAATGTTATCATATATACGTATACAATAGTGAGGGTGATGAGTATGAGTGAATTACTGTATCTGCAGCCTGACTTCACGGAGCTCAAGGCGTATTAGGACAAAAAATAAAAGTACTGTTTAATGGCAAAAATTTTATAATCGAACCATCAAAATCTGGAAAACAGGAAAGAATAATTGTCAACGTTTGATTCGAAGCGGTTTCTAACCAGTTGCGGAAATTCATTCACTGCTTTAGTTGGAATGCCGGCCTGGACAACGATACCTCTGTTTTTCAGGAGGACGACCAAAAGACTGTTGATAAATTCAGAATACACAATATGACTCTTGACAAAAAAAATTTCTCAGTTGTGGAAAGTATCATTATCATCATCATCATCATTTAAGACTGATTATGCCTTTCAGCGTTCAGTCTGGAGCATAGCCCCCTTATAAAATTCCTCTATGTTCCCCTATCCAGTGCTAACATTGGTGCCTCTTCTGATGTTTAGCCTATTACTTCAAAATCATTCTTAACCGAATCCAGGTACCTTCTCCTTGGTCTGCCCCGACTCCTCCTACCCTCTACTGCTGAACCCATGAGTCTCTTGGTTAACCTTGCTTCTCCATGCGTGTAACATGACCCCACCATGTAAGCCTGTTTGCCCTGACTGCTACATCTATAGAGTTCATTCCCAGTTTTTCTTTGATTTCCTCATTGCGGACACCCTCCTGCCATTGTTCCCATCTACTAGTACCTGCAATCATCCTAGCTACTTTCTTATCCGTAACCTCAACCTTGTTGATAAGGTAACCTGAATTAACCCAGCTTTCGCTCCCATACAACAAAGTTGGTCGAAAGATTGTACGGTGCACAGATAACTTAGTCTTAGTACCAACTTCCTTCTTGCAGAAGAGAGTAGATCGTAGCTGAGCGCTCACTGCATTAGCCTTGCTACACCTCGCTTCCAGTTCTTTAACTATGTTGCCATCCTGTGAGAATATGCATCCTAAGTACTTGAAACCATCCACCTTTTCTTACTTTGTTCCTCCTATTTGGCACTCAATCCGTTTATATTTCTTTCCCACTGACATTACTTTCGTTTTGAAATGCTAATCTTATTACCATAGTCCTTACATTTCTGATCTAGCTCTGAAATATTACTTTGCAAACTTTCAATCAAATCTGCCATCACAACTAAGTCATCCGCATATGCAAGACTGCTTATTTTGTGTTCACATATCTTAATCTCACCCAGCCAGTCTATTGTTTTCAACATATGATCCATAAATAATATGAACAATAGTGGAGACAGGTTGCAGCCTTGTCTTACCCCTGAAACTACTCTGAACCATGAACTCAATTTACCGTCAACTCTAACTACTGCCTGACTATCCATGTAAAGACACTTAATTGCTTGCAAAAGTTTGCCTACTATTCCATAATCTCGTAGAACAGATAATAACTTCCTCCTAGGAACCCGGTCTTATACCTTTTCTAGATCTATAAAGCATAGATACGGTTCCCAGTTTCACTCATAACACTTCTCCATTATTTGCCGTAAGCTAAAGATCTGGTCCTGACAACCTCTAAGAGGCCTAAACCCACACTGATTTTCATACAATTGGTCCTCAACTAATACTCGCACTTTCCTATAAACAATACCTGAGAAGATTTTACCCACAACGCTGATTAAAGAGATACCTCTGTAGTTGTTACAATCTTTTGTGTTCCCATATTTAAAGATTGGTGTGATTACTGCTTTTGTCCAGTCTGATGGAACCTGTCCCGACTCCCAGGCCATTTCAATTATCCTGACATTCCACTGTATTTGATGAGTTCCGACTTAATTTCATCCACCCCAGCTGCTTTATTGCACTGCAATCTATTGGCCATTTTCTCCTCTTCCTCAAACGTGATCCTATTTCCATCATCATTCCTATCCCATTCTACCTCGAAATCTGAAACATTGCTGATCGTATTTTCACCTACATTGAGCAACTCTTCAAAATATTCCCTCCATCTGCCCAAGGCATCCACAGGATTCACCAGCAGTTTTCCTGACCTGTCCATAATACTTGTCATTTCCTTCTTACCTCCCTTTCGAAGACTGCTAATTACACTCCAGAATGGTTTTCCGGCAGCTTGACCCTTAATCTCCAACCTGTTTCCAAAGTCTTCCCAAGATTTCTTCTTGGATGCTGCAATTATCTTTTTGGCAAGATAAGATAGATAGTTTGTATGAGGCACTCAGTGATGTAGTTGTTAGAGTAAAGGACAAGGACAGTGTTCTGCTCATGGGTGATTTTAACGCCAGGATTGGAAATCGAACAGAAGAGTATGAAAAGGTTATGGGTAAATTTGGAGAGGATATGGAGGCCAACAGGAACGGGAAACAACTCTTGGAAAGTATTTTTAAGAAAATGATCGGACGGTATACGATGATTTCCGAGAGCTCTGTGTCAGCTGAGTTTTATCAGAACAGTATTCTCAAATTTCAGACATTGTGCATTATCAGCTCGCTTCCGCACATTTTACGAATTACTTAATGTATGCTTGGTATGTAGCACAATAAGTAGAGCGCCAGCCAGGGCATTTATTACTCCACCGCAGGTCTGTATAAATAAAATAGTAATTGCTGTGACCTCAAAGCATTAATTTTTCTTTTGTCAAGTGTGCCTGATGTAAGAAAACTGTTCGTTTTCGTCATTCAAATGACACTTCAATTTGTTGTGACGACTGTAGGAATTAAAAAGAAACTATTTCATTGTTACTCAAATACAAATTTTTCAAAAATTATCACAACAACTGTGCCAGAGGAACTATTATAAAATGGTTTGTGTGCAAAAAATATTTCATTTCAATAAATTAAAATCACGATTGACGGAAGTCATGTGTGATGTAGCATCAGATACTGTCTTGATGAATTTTTCTCTTCCAGTCGCCTTTGTAATAATTACATATGCAAAAGTTTATTTGTCGATATGAACTGGCTCTTATTCAAAATGTTGATGATACATGACACTTTTCGTATGGTTTAGCTACTTCAAATTCACTTGTGTGACTCCAGATATTAGCACTACGTAGGGCTACGTTCTCTTGTCAAGGCTGATTGGACGCTAAGGGCTAAGCAAATCGTTGTCATAAGTTGTTCTTCGCCTGACAGAAACGAGTAACTTCAATAATCTCGAAATTATACTTGAAGTGCGACTTAGCACCTAAAATTTTGATAGTACGTTCCTTTCGTTGTATTCTTCCTGCATAAAAAAAATCTGGGTGGGTTTCGACATGGCGCATTCCTCCATTCCATTGTCAGTTTCAAGTGCTTCACCAGGTTATGACAGAAAGCTTCAAGTAATTCTAGGAAACCGTGATGAGGAACCATTCACTCCGAAATACGTATGGGAAATAACAACGAAAACGGTAACCAAATACAGACAGTCGACAGATATAAAAAGGATATTAAAGTACTTTTGTTTTCACTTTAATCTTCTCATTCATATTGCCTACAGTGATTGCAATCAGAATGCAGTTCCGTGGCTGTCATTGTCTGAGGACAGCTCTCGCGTTCTGACTAAGCACGCCCTCGAAACGGCATTAGTCGAGTTCTGCGGGAATTAATAGTAAACCCGAACTGAAATGCAGGCGCAGTGGCTGATCCGCGGGGCTCTTTGTAATGGACTCGCTAACCGGAGAACGGTGCTCGCCGAAACGCTATCCGCCGCCGTTAGGTGTGCCGGCAGATCGCGGGCTGGGACTCAGCGCTGCAGCCCCGAAAGCTGCGGATCCGCTGCAAATCCGCTTACGCGGACAATCGCACTGTTTCAACACGGAGCGCGGAGCTCTGTTACACCTGCGCGTCTCGGCGTGGGTGACACGATCACCTGGTTCTGCGGTCTGTTTCTCGAGTATGTGTTTCTGCAATATGGCGCTATTGTCACCCAGTCTGCAATGATCCGTTTGAAGCCACGAAGGGCACGGAGAGGAGAAACTAACGTTCAGTCGCGAGGCAGTGCGGGAACCCTTTAATGACTATCGCAGCATAATATCGACAAATCTCTTACAAAATCCAATGACATTCTAGCCTTGCACAAAGGCTGCAAATGGCAGCAAAGTTTATGTCCAGACACACATGAATGAAAGACGAACCAAACTAGGCGGTAGATAAGCTATTGGGAAATGTTGAACAGTGTATACAAAAGATGAAAAAGAAAATTGGGAATCTATTAGATGACGATCAGTTCGGCATTAAGAAAGGTAAAGGAACCAGAGAGTCAGTTCTCACTTTGCGGTTGAACATGAAAGCAAGACTAAAGAAAAATCAAGACACGTTCATAGGTTCTGTCGATCCTCAGGGAACGTTAGACTGTGTCAAATGGTGCAAATCGTTCGAAATTCTGAGAAAAATAGAGGTAAGCTATAGGGAAAGACGAGTAACATACAAATACGTACAAGAACTAAATGAGAACTATTAAGACTGGAAGACCAAGAACGAAGTGTTCGGATTAAAAAGGATGTAAGACGAGAATGTAGTGTTTCACACCTACTGTTCAATCTATACATCAAAGAAGCGATGACGGAATAAAGGTTCAGGAGTTGAACTAAAATTGGAGGTGAAAAAATATGAATGATAAGATTCTTCGATGAGATTGTTATCCTAAGTGAAAGTGCAGAAGAATGACGGGATGTGTAGCATGGGATTAACAGTCTAATGAGTACAGATATGATTTAATAATAAATCTAAGACAGGAAAATATACTGAGTATTAGTAGTAGAAATGAGAACCACCAGAAACTTAACATTTGGATTGATAATCACGAAGCAGATGAAGTTAAAGACTCTGTCACCTAGGCACCAAGAAACCCACGATGGACGGAGCACTCCCGACCAAGAGAAAACAACGAGTTTCACACGCAGGCCTTAAATGTTTGTTTTCTGTAGCCAGCAAACGTACGTTATTAAAATCGATGCCAGACTCACAGTTCTTCTGATGTTCCGCTACTGACGATTTTACATTTTTGTTTTAGCCGCGTTCGCCGATCGTGTTCCTTAATGCGTTATTTCACAGTTCTTCCCGTTTCGCTCACATACTCTTTGCGACAGCCACATGTCACTTGCTAGATGCCTGCATTGCGGAGGCAATCAGATGCATCCATTTCTCGTCGGGAAAAATCTTTTGTTTTGTTTTGACTAAAGAAAGATGTCTGGATACCATTTTTCTTTAGAATTCTGCCTATGCGGTCAGTGACCCCAGAAGCGGACGGTATCCGAACGGAGTGAGAAGGCGGTTCCTCGTCATTCATACTAGCGTGATCAACATTCCACCTAAAAGCCCTGTCGATTGAACAACTATCATAGCCATTTGCCTTCAATGTCCTCTTTAAGAAATATAACTCCGATTCCAAGCTGTCTCCATTGCTAATACGGAAGGCATATGAAGACAGATTGTTGAGCACTGCTTCCTTCTGGAGTGGGTGGTGGTGCAATGTGGCGTCTAAATACCCGTGTGCGTTAGTCGACTTTCTATAAATTCTGTGACTTAGACTTTCATCAGATCTTCTGTATTCCGACACATCTAGGAACTGAAGATGGACCTGACTCTCAACCTTGAGGTAAATTGGATGTTGGGGTGAATTCCATTTAAGAAACTGTGGAACGCATGAAGTTCGTCTTCGCTGCGTGGCAATGTAACAAAGGTATCGTCCACATAGCGGAGCCAACAAGAAGACTTCAAAGGAGCGTTACTTAATGCCTGTTGCTCAAAATGTTCCATAAAATTGCCAGCTGCAACTGGTGAAATGGGTGAGCCCTTAGCAAGGCCGTCAGCCTGTTCATAGAATTCAACATTGTATTTAAAATAGTTCGAACGAAGACATAATTCAATTAAGTCAAAAACATCTGGAACAACTTTTTCCATCACGATCTCCATTGTATCAGATACTGGGACGTTAGTAAATAACGATGTCACATCGAAGCTAACAAGCATGTCACCTGCAGATATCTTTAGTGTGCGTAAATTTAAAAAAAATGTTTCCAATCTTTGACACAACTATTTGCTTCACAAACTTCTTCGGCCTGCACCTTTGGAAGAACAAACAAGGATGCTTCGACGATTTCTTAAGCATGTATTGTTTTCGGTATAGTTGCGAAATTGGGACATTTGCCTAGAACTGAAACAACTGCTTCATCGAGCGCTTCTGACGAGAGGTTCACTACTACTCCTTTCGGACCCTCAGAAGCGTGTTCCTAATGCATTTTAACCGCTAGCTTCTAGAAATACTCTTTTTGTTTCATAGTTCAGAAATCCGAATACCTTGTTGGATGATCAAGGGTTATTCCGTCCAATTTATCTCAGTCCTGGGAGGAGAGAGTTGCCACCAATGAAAAATGCACATCAATTAACATGGAGCTAACGTAATTCTAGTCCCTGCATATTTTCAGGATACTTTCACGAAGACGAGCATGGCTCGCCCTTTGGTAGATCCTCCTGGCTTTCCCTATCTGCACAAGATGGCTAATTCTGGCGAATTTGGGAATAACATCATTATCATAACACCGGAAGAGTAAAAGACCAGATTGCTTAGTAATTTAGCTCTTCTTATGTGTACGTTCTCCAGTCTTCTGATGGTGGTATAAACCTCTTGCCCACACAATTGTTTTTTTAAAGAGGACAATGAAGACAAAAGACTATAATAGTTGATCAAACGACACTGCTTTTAGGCCGAACATTAATCATGCTAATATGAATGACGAGGAACCGCCTTCTCACTGGGTTAGGTTGCCGTTCCTTTGTGGGATCACTGATCGCACAGGCAGAATTCTAAAGAAAAATGGTATCCAGACATCATTCTTTAGCCAAAACAAAAGAATTTTTCCGACGAGAAATTGATGCATCTGATTGCCTCCGCAATGCAGGCACCTAGCAAGTGACATGTGGCTGCCGCAAAGTGTATGTGAGTGAAACAGGAAGAGCTGTTAAGGAACTCGATCGGCACACGCGGCTAAAACAAAGTGTAAAATCGGCAGCAGCGGAGCGTGATGAGAACTGTGGCTCTGACGTCGATTTTAATAACGTACGTTCGCTAGCTAAGGAAACAAACTCTTATAGAAGAAAGGTACGAGGAGTGGTTGAAATGTCCAAGAATGCGTGTAATTTCAATAGAGAGGACAGCTATACGCTTCCGGCATCTTGGCTCCCCGCCATCAAGGAAGTGAATATTCGACAGTGGTATGCGAGCAACATAAACACGCGCTGCAAGTCACCTCGGCAGACAATAATATTTTGCGTAAACATTCCCCCACTCTTGCTGTATCCGTTTCGCATCTAGCCAATGATGACGGCCAACCAATAGCAGTAGGAGGAATTTCAACCAATAACCATTCTCCAGCGTAAGTGTGGAATAGTGTCTTTCTATCCAATGACGATGAGTCACCAGTAATATCCACAAGAGTTTACCCAATAATGATCCATCTTCTGTATCCATCTAGTTCTCTCCCTGTCCATCTCCACGTCACCCTCTCACTGTTCATCTCCTTCCCCTCTCTGTGTGTGTCTCTGCTCCTCTGCTTTCTACTTCTCCCCCATCCCCAGACCATGTTCCCCTCCGGCACGCCCTACCAGCATCTTCCTCCCCCTGTCTCTGCCCTATGACTGCGGCCCACCAATGGTAGCCACAAGAATTTTTGACCAATACTGACACTTCTCCAGCACAAACGAGGGGAAAACTCCCCTCTGTAAGAGAACATGACACTAGACTCTGACAGTGTTCTAGCAGTAGTGAACATCGGAAGATGCTGTAGAAGATCCCAGCAGAGAAGTCGAAGGTCATTTATTTTGGAAGAAATATGACAGGGCCTAAATACCCAGAAGATTTTAACGTTAATGATAATGGCCATGAAAGCCTGCAGGGTTACATCTAACATCTGTTTCACAGTGATGTGCGTAGTATGTATGATCTAACTAGAAGTTCTGTAGGTGTACACTAGTTGAGCACCCTGGATTGTCTGTCTATGTACAGGTATATACACCAGTTGTCTATTAGCACATCTTCTCCATCCCTGGTCTCTGTCCATCTCCTTATTCCCCCTGCTTCTGTCCGTCTCCTCCATCCCCCACTCTTTACCCATCCCCACCACCCCCTCTCTCTGCCCACCTTCTCCACCCATCCCACTTTCAGTTAGTCTCCTCCTGTCTCTCTCTCCAACAATTTCCTCCTACCTCTCTTTCTGTCTGTCTACTCTTCCTCCACTCTCTGTATCTACTCCTTCACCTTCTCTCCATCTCCTCCTCCCCTCAACTGATTCTACCTTTTTTCCCACCCCCATTTGTCCATCTCCCCATTCCCCTCTATCTGCATATCTGTCTCCCCCTTTCTGTCCATCTAGTTCTCTCCCTGGCCATCTCCACGTCGCCCTTTCACTGGTCATCTCTTCCTCCCGTTCTATCTCTGTCTATCTGCTCTTCTCTGTCAATTTGTCCCACCACATCTCTCTGTCCATTTCCTCCTCCCCTACATCTGTGTACATTTTCATCTTCATCCTCTTTGTCTGTCCATTTCATCTTCTTTCTATCTGTGTCTGTCTCCTACTTCCCCCTCTTTGTCTGTCCACTTCTTGCTTCGCCTTTCTATCTCCACATTATCACCCTCACCCCAATAGGAGAGTAGTGGTTCTTTCCACTAAAGTATTTCCTTCCAGAAATTTGCAGTGGCTTAGGATGACCTACACTATGTTATCAAAAGTTTCCAGACACCCTCAAAAACATACGTTTTTCATATTAGGTGCATTGTGCTGCCACCTACTGTGAGGTGCTCCACATCAGCGACATCTGTAGTCGTTAGACATCGTGAGAGAGTAGATTGCGGCTTCGAAGGTGGTCTGGTGATTGGGGGTTACTTATGTCATACATCTTTACGCGAGACATCCACACGCCTAAACATCCCTAGGTCCACTGTTTCCGATTTGATAGTGAAGTGGAAACGTAAAGGGACATGTACAGCACAAAAGCGTACAGGCCGTATTCGTCTGTTGACTGACAGAGACCGCCGACAGTTGGAATGTGTCGTAATCTGTAATAGGCAGACATCTATCCAGACCATCACACAGGAATTCCAAAATGCATCAGGATCCACTGCAAGTACTATGACAGTTAGGCGGAAGGTAAGAAAACTTTGATTTCCTGGTCGAGCGGCTGTCCATCAGCACACATCACGCAGGTAAATTCCTCGCTTGGTGTAAGGAGCGTAAACATTGGACGATTGAACAGTGGAAAAACGTTGTGTGGAGTGAAAAATCACGGTACACAAAGTGGCGATCCGATGGCAGTGTGTGGATATGGCGAATGGCCGGTCAACGTCATCTGCTAGTGTGTGTAGTGCCAACAGTAAAATTTGGAGATGGCGGTGTTATGATGTGTTCAAGGAGAGCATGAGGGAACAATTGACAGGAATGGGGGAAAGAAAGACAGTAGAAGAAGAATGGGTAGCTCTGAGGGATGAAGTAGTAAAGGCAGCAGAGGATAAAGTAGGTAAAAAGACGAGGGCTAGTAGAAATCCTTGGGTAACAGAAGAAATATTGAATTTAATTGATGAAAGGAGAAAATATAAAAATGCAGTAAATGAAGCAGGCAAAAAGGAATACAAACGTCTCAAAAATGAGATCGACAGGAAGTGCAAAATGGCTAAGCAGGGATGGCTACAGGACAAATGTAAGGATATAGAAGCTTATCTCACTAGATACTGCCTACAGGAAAATTAAAGAGACCTTTGGAGAGAAGAGAACCACATGTATGAATATCAAGAGCGCAGATGGCAACACAGTTCTAAGCAAAGAAGGGAAGGCAGAAAGGTGGGAGGAGTATATAGAAGGTTTATACAAGAGCAATGTACTTGAGGAAAATATTATGGAAATGGAAGAGGATGTAGATGAAGACGAAATGGGAGATAAGATACTGCGTGAAGAGTTTGACAGAGCACTGAAAGACCTGAGTCGAAACAAGGCCCCCGGAGTAGACAACATTCCATTAGAACTACTGACGGCCTTGGGAGAGCCAGTCATGACAAAACTCTACCAGCTGGTGAGCAAGATGAATGAGACAGGCGAAATACCCTCAGACTTCAAGAAGAATATAATAATTCCAATCCCAAAGAAAGAAGGTGCTGACAAATGTGAAAATTACCGAACTCTCAGTTTAATAAGTCACAGATCCAAAATACTAACGCGAATTATTTACAGACGAATGCAAAAACTGTTAGAAGCCGACATCGGGGAAGATCAGTTTGGATACCGTAGAAATGTTGGAACACGTGAGGCAATACTGACCCTACGACTTATCTTAGATGGAAGAGCAAGGAAAGGCATACCTACGTTTCTAGCATTTGTAGACTTAGAGAAAACTTTTGCCAATGTTGACTGGAATACTCTCTTTCAAATTCTAAAGGTGGCAGGGGTAAAATACAGGGAGCGAAAGGCTATTTACAATTTGTACAGAAACCAGATGGTAGTCATAAGAGTCGAGGGGCATGAAAGGGAAGTAGTTGTTGGGAAAGGAGTGAGACAGGGTTGTAGCCTCTCCCCGATGTTATTCAATCTGTATATTGAGCAAGCAGTAAAGGAAACAAAAGAAAAATTCGGAGTAGGTATTAAAACCCATGGAGAAGAAATAAAAACGTTGAGGTTCGCCGACGACATTGTAATTCAGTCAGAGACGGCAAAGGACTTGGAAGAGCAGTTGAACGGAATGGACAGTGTCTTGAAAGGATGATATATGATGAACATCAACAAAAGCAAAACGAGGCTAATGGAATGTAGACAAATTAAATCGGGTGATGCTGAGGGAATTAGACTAGGAAATGAGACACTTAAAGTAGTAAAGGAGTTTTGCTATTTAGGAAGTAAAATAACTGATGTTGGTCGAAGTAGAGTGGATATAAAATGTAGACTGGCAATGGCAAGGAAAGCGTTTCTGAAGAAGAGAAATTTGTTAACACCGAATATAGATTTATGTATCAGGAAGTCGTTTCTAAAAGTATTTGTTTGGAGTGAAGCCATGTATGGAAGGGAAACATGGACGATAACTAATTTAGACAAGAAGAGAATAGAAGCTTTCGAAATGTGGTGCTACAGAAGAATGCTGAAGATAAGGTGGATAGATGACGTAACTAATGAGGAGGTATTGAATAGGATTGGGGAGAAGAGAACTTTGTGGCACAACTTGACTAGAAGAAGGGATCGGTTGGTAGGACATGTTTTGAGGGATCAAGGGATCACAAATTTACCATTGGAGGGCAGCGTGGAGGGTAAAAAACGTAGAGGGAGACCAAGTAATGAATACACTATGCAGATTCAGAAGGATGTAGGTTGCAGTAGGTACTGGGAGATGAAGAAGCTTGCACAGAATAGAGTAGCATGGAGAGCTGCATCAAACCAGTCTCAGGACTGTAAAAAAACCAGAAATACTATGATTGCACATAGAAACCAGAATTACACTCTAATACATGAACACAAGCCAGATGCTTTATTGACTGAACTTGTGACCAAATGGTATTGTTATTTAGGAAATTTGAAAGAGAAATTTGTCTTCTATTACCTCATATACATTGACGAAAAATACACTCTGATGATTACAACATCCCCAATCGAGCAGCTACGGCTACTTCAGAGCTACAACTGCCCACAGTAACTTCTGAACAAGCACTGCCAGTGGAGGCGGCTGAATAATACTCTTTGGCGCAATCTCTGGCGCTGTGACTCAGTGTAGCCACCTTTCAGTAGTTACCCCACAGTGATTCTTCGCAGACAATAAGTAATATGTTACCAAGTTTGGTTGAAATCGATCCCATTATTTACGAGGACATTTGGAAGACATTTATATACACACATACATATATACATATATGCATACATTTAGGGTGATTCAGCTGCCGTTACCACTGTCACTTTATGCAGCCCGTAATGTTATAGATGGAATTCGTAAACCACGTGGGAGATGTCATATTCTCTCTCGTTACGTGCAACGTACACTGGAGAGCCAAAGAAACTGACACACCTGTCTAATAACATGTAGGTCCCCCTGGAGCACGTAAGTGTGGCGCAACACGACGTGGCACAGACTCGACTAATGTATGAAGTAGTGCTGGATGGAACTGACACCGTGAAACCTACAGTAATCGACGGAAAGATTGGACAGTGGTGCAGTTTGCACGTGGTCGCGGAGGATAGACATATTTCGGAGTGCCGACCTGTGCGCTTATGTTATTTCTGTGGTTTCTGCAGTGAAGACGTAGTGCGCATTTAGAAGTGAATATCTCGCGAGCTATGATGTTTTTCATAACAAATTACGTGCTGTAGGAATCTATTGTCCCTGTTAATCAACTTATATTTCATTTAATTGCTGGTCCTTCGACACCAATAAGTGTTTTTCAGAAATATAAAGCATTCTCAAAAGTACTTCTGCTATCGTACTCATCATTTAAAGTCGTTAAGATAGTACTTTCAGATTTTATTTAATTGGAATCTTTCATTTATAAATGTATATGTTACTTTCATAATTTGCAATTGTCGAGTGATAGAAACCTTCGACCATTCGATTCATGTGTGTATTCTGTAGACTCGGCAGTATTTTGACTGTAAGGAGGCAACTACGTATCCCAGTCCCTAGACAACGAAACCAGCAAAACCTTTTAATATTTCAACGCTGAGTCTGAGGGAACGTAGTTGAGGGCCACCCCATCACTTCAACATTTTATTATTATTTCAAAACCCGCAGCCTGGAGCCATTATGTAGCAATTCTGGAATTGTGGCTTGTCGCATTGTCCTGCTGGAACTGCCCAATTCCGATGGACTGAATGGATCCAGATCAGACAGGGTGCTTACGTACGTGTCACCAGTCAGAATCGTATCTAGACGTAATGTGTCTCTACTCCAGCTACACACGCCACACACCATTACAGAGCCTCCATCAGCTTGAATTGTCCCCTACTGACATGGATTCATGAGGTTGAACGTTCATCCACCCGATACAATTTGAAACAAGGCTCATCTGACCAGAAAACACATTTCCAGTCATCAACAGTCCGGTGTTCCCGGGCCGAGGCAAGGTGTAAATCTTTGTGTCATGCTTTCATCCAAGGATACACGAGTCTGCCTTCGGCTCCAAAAGCCCATATCAATGATGTTTCATTGAATGGTTTGCACACTGACACTTCTTGATGGTCCACCACTGAAATCTTAAGCTGTTTGCGGAAAGGTTGCTCTTCTGTCACGGTGAACGATTCTCTTCAGTTGTCGTTGGTCCCGTTCTTGCTCCGGCCGCTGTGGCCGAGAGGTTCTAGGCACTTCATTCCGGAGCCATCCTGCTGCAACGGCCACAGGTTCGAGCCCTGCCTCGGGCATGGATGTGTGTGATGTCCTTAGGTTAGTTACGTTTAAGTAGTTCTAAGTTTAGGGGGTTGATGACCTCAGATAATAAGTCCCATAGTGCTTAGAGCCATTTTGAACCCATTCTTGCAGGGTCTTTTCCCGCCGCAGTGACGTCGGAGACTTGATGTTTTACCGGATTCCAGATATTCACGGTATACTCGTCCAATGGCTCATACGCCGACTATAGCACCAAGTTCAAAGTCACTTAAACCTTGATAATACATCACTGTAGCGGGATTAATCAATCTAACAACTGCGCCAGACATTTGTTTATATAGGCATTGCCGACCGCAGCGCCGTATTTTGCCCGTTTTATCTGTATCCCAATACGCATGCCTATCCAGTTTCTTTGGCGCTTCAATGAATTAGACCAGCAAAAAAAATGAGCAGAACCTTTTTGTAGGAAATTTAATATAGTTAAATTTTGTACTAGCATACATTTTCCCTTGAGGACACGATTTTATAGTTCATCAGTAAAAACGCACAAAAGCTACCTTGAGACGCACCTCCACCCCATACACATCCCTCACCAGTCAGGATTTCTAATATGTCTTCCGTGGCATTCTCTGCTACCACTGTACAAAAATTTCTGACTACACAAATTGTTCTCGATATTTGAACTTTTTTGGTCTCTATTGATTGGGCTATTACGCTACCAGCACAGTCGGCTAATTCGTTAACATTAAACATGCATGTGAGGATAATGAACGAAGAATGACTTTTTAAAACTAATTACGTTGACAATTCCATCTAAACTTAACACTTACAAGCACAGTTGTACGTCAAAAATCTGATGAATACAACGATGTATTCATGTTATTAAAAATCAGAAAAGTGTTAGGTAAAATTTACATGAACATCTGTTTAACAGTTTGTAAGTTCTCCACTAAGTCGGTGCCGTAAGAAGGATAGTAAAGGAGGACCAAACAAATCGAAAGCGGGAAATAATTCATGCAATAGCAAATATTTGCTCAATGGTAGGGGAGGAGTGCCATGAAAAACGTACTAGAATTCCTGACCGGATGGGGCAGAGTGTGGAAGTGTAGTGCGTTTGAAGCACACTTTTGTACGTTGTCCTTGAATAACGTAAAAGCTTCTGCCTCCAGAAGAAACGTATCCTAGTACAAATTTAAGTGCATTAAATTTTCTGCAAAATGATCTTTCACTTTCTTCTTTAAGACTAACAGTTTGCGCATGGCGGGCGAGAGAATATAAAATGGTTTATGAAGACGGGCTATAACATTGCGGCTTGCATAAAACTACAGCTGTATATAGAATACGTACATTCATTTTCATAATACATGTAGAGTAGCTGAGTACCCGGCACTGCCTGGGTATGTATTTACTTCAGTGTTCTATTAGTCAACCTCTTCCTTCCCCCTCTCTCTGTCCACCTCCTCCTTCCCTGTTCTTCTTCTCGTGTTCCCTTTCTCTGCTTATTTCCTCCTCCCCTCCCTAAACGTCTCCCTCTCCTCCTTCCCACTCACTGTCTGTCCAGCTCCTTCTCCCTCCACGTTAACACGCTCATCCTATAACAGGTCGCCGGTCGTTCTTTGCTCCACAGTGTTTCTTTCCAGATCGTATCTTATATTTGTACCAGACTTGGTTGCAATCGCTCCATGGGTTTAGGACGAGTCTTTTTTCCATTGCTTTGCCGGTGTACGCAAATGTCAAACGTATTTAACACATATTTAAGATATTTCACACCTATTTGTAAACATATTTAACATGTCGCTAGTAAATTTCGCCCTACAGTTTCATTTTCACGCAGCTCAATGTTTACGACATTGTCTCTCCTGAACTATGTGTCGTACATTGATAAATTTTTCTGAGTGTATTCAGTGGGATATGTAGATACTGTCTGGGAAGTGTCAATAGAAAGTAGTGAAGAGTCAATAGTAATGAAGTAATAAATTGAAACGTCATACATAATGCTGCAGTAATTCACGCATATCAGTATTTGACGTCATACCTCCTGAATTATGAGTGGTACAATGCTGTATTTTTGTTGGTACATTCAGCGACAAATGTGGTTATGGTTAGTAGTAAATAATTAAAACGTCATGCTGCATGCAGCAATTTAGCTGAATGATCCGCAAAAATGTAGTAAGCGATAAACTCTTTTCCTTTCACTATTGTTTACGGGTTGTCAGCGAGAAAAAGTTTCGTAGGGATTTGAAATAATGTATAAAGTTCACTCCAAGTCATTAAGTGCTCTCATTATCAAATACTGGATGAATTAGGTATCCCTATTTTTGCTTCACTCTCTCAACCTGTTAGAATAAATAGTGTGCTTCCGTTGCTAACTGTTTTACACGGAGCCATGTTATGCTGAGGTCAAAGAGGACTCATTAATCGTTTATCAGCTTAATAGTGACTGTTCATGGAAGATTATTCTTTAACTGATATACTGAACTGTACTGTTTGAGCCATGGCATTATCTTGCGGAATTAGCCGTTAATGCCTACCTGCTAATGTACCATTGGGCAAGTTGAAATATGTTTACCGTCAATATTGGATTGCACGCATACGTCCTGTCACGTTCAGGTTTAGTGAGACCTGGCGAAGATGACCGTGCTTCCTGTTAAGGGTTTATCATTATTCTACAGCTAGTTGTGTGAAGTTTATTAATAAGTCAGGTACTCTGAAGTTCATGTGCAGCACAATTTCGTAAGGATACATCTTTTACAGCAAGCGTGATTGAATTTCCATGCGACGGTATGAGTATTTATACTTGTTTATTTTGTTTTAGAGCTCTGAGCTGTTACTTGTGTGTGATAAGTTGGCATGGGACCTGTGTGGAACTGTCAATTTTGTACCAGCTTCTGTTCCTGAATGCAACGTTGTATCCGCCAGGAGACATTTATCAGTCGCTGGTGTTGTAAACAACATCTCATGAAACAAATTACTTTTCAGATGAATGTTTGCTAGTATTACAAATAATTTTAAAATAGAATTTTTATATTCGGATCATGTGTTGATTGTAATTTTCCGCTAACAGACTGCTGTGAGAATTTTTAATGGCTTGGTTGTATCTAATTTGCCAAATGTTGAACAGTTTAGTAAAACCTGACCGGGTTTAGTTAAAGTAATTTAGGCCATCTGCCGAGCACTAATTTTCTTGAATATTACGTTGGGTGACGTATCATCCAATAATTCAAGTAATTAAGTAATACGTGTCTGTTTTCGTTGTTTGCTGTAAATTTTCGTGGGCCTTTTGTCCTATATAAGCTTTTTAATTACATGAACTATCCTCCCCTGTAAATACCTATGGCCGCCAACCGTGTAAAAGTTATTTAAGTAACTAGTGGTAGAGCTGAGTTTTTATTTGTGATAAAGTAGTAAGGGCTAGTGGCCGTAACCGTCTTGAATATTTTATTTATAACATGTCAGTTGTCATGGTTTTGTATTGTGCTCAAAGAACCAACGTGTGTTGCATATGGAACTGTCGTAAGGAAATAAAATTGTTTAATGATATTTGATGATCCTTGTTCAGTGGATTTCCAGAACCAGATGATCGCACGAGTATCCTACATGTATGTACCACTGAAAAGGTCGTTCATGTAAAGTATGTTATAATTATTTAATTATAAATTGCCTACAAGTGGAGCCGGCCGAGGTGGCCGAGCGGTTCTAGGCGCTACAGTCTGGAACCGCGCGACCGCTACGGTGGCAGATTCAAATCCTGCCTCGGGCATGGATGTGTGTCATGTCCTTACGTTAGTTAGGTTTCAGTATTTCTAAGTTCTAGGAGACTGGTGACCTCAGAAGTTAAGTCCCATAGTGCTCAGAGCCATTTGAAGCGTTTGAACCTACAACTGGATATTACATTCTTAGCTAAGACATGAAAGAGAACTGGCTGATATAAATGAGTTCAGTCAGACCTGCTGTAGCTATCAGGTACAGAGTGCTATCACTGAAGTGAATATTATATAGACACTCGGCGTTCTCTGTATGATGATTACTAATAGCGACTGACTATAAAGGCGGGCACCGATATTCTGACTCGGCTGACAATAGCTGTGCACTGCAATGCCTGCTGGCGATGGAATGGAACTGTCAGAAGCAGGTGAACGGCAGAATTACAACTGGTTGAGTGTGTGCCCGATCGATGGAATGATATCCACCTGCGCTCTATTTTGCGGAAGAGGAAAGTCGTTTCAGGAATCATCGTCATTTGTGTCGGCAGAAATTATTACAGGCGCATGAAGGGATAGGTCTTGTGTTGAAAACACAAACTGGTTACGGCGTATGAGTGCCACCTAGGTGACGACAGTTCCGAACTTTGAAGTGCCTGCGGTGAAGTGTACCTGTTTGGTGGGTCCCTCTGCAGATATCTTCACAGGATACCACTCGACTGCGTAAGAAGCAGGTTTACACCACTAAGCAGGTTCAAGCAGTTATTGAGTGCAGTGGTTGTGCAGAGATGAAGAAGCTAGCAGAGGATAGAACAGACTGGGTAGCTGCACGAAATACACTCCTGGAAATGGAAAAAAGAACACATTGACACCGGTGTGTCAGACCCACCATACTTGCTCCGGACACTGCGAGAGGGCTGTACAAGCAATGATCACACGCACGGCACAGCGGACACACCAGGAACCGCGGTGTTGGCCGTCGAATGGCGCTAGCTGCGCAGCATTTGTGCACCGCCGCCGTCAGTGTCAGCCAGTTTGCCGTGGCATACGGAGCTCCATCGCAGTCTTTAACACTGGTAGCATGCCGCAACAGCGTGGACGTGAACCGTATGTGCAGTTGATAGACTTTGAGCGAGGGCGTATAGTGGGCATGCGGGAGGCCGGGTGGACGTACCGCCGAATTGCTCAACACGTGGGGCGTGAGGTCTCCACAGTACATCGATGTTGTCGCCAGTGGTCGGCGGAAAGTGCACGTGCCCGTCGACCTGGGACCGGACCGCAGCGACGCACCGATGCACGCCAAGAACGTAGGATCCTACGCAGTGCCGTAGGGGACCGCACCGCCACTTCCCAGCAAATTAGGGACACTGTTGCTCTTGGGGTATCGGCGAGTACCATTCGCAAGCGTCTCCATGAAGCTGGGCTACGGTCCCGCACACCGTTAGGCCGTCTTCCGCTCACGCCCCAACATCGTGCAGCCCGCCTCCAGTGGTGTCGCGACAGGCGTGAATGGAGGGACGAATGGAGACGTGTCGTCTTCAGCGATGAGAGTCGCTTCTGCCTTGGAGCCAATGATGGTCATATGCGTGTTTGGCGCCGTGCAGGTGAGCACCACAATCAGGACTGAATACGACCGAGGCACACAGGGCCAACACCTGGCATCATGGTGTGGGGAGCGATCTCCTACACTGGCCGAACACCTCTGGTGATCGTCGAGGGGACACTGAATAGTGCACGGTACATCCAAACCGTCATCGAACCCATCGTTCTACCATTCCTAGACCGGCAAGGGAACTTGCTGTTCCAACAGGACAATGCACGTCCGCATATATCCCGTGCCACCCAACGTGGTCTAGAAGGTGTACGTCAACTACCCTGGCCAGCAAGATCTCCGGATCTGTCCCCCATTGAGCATGTTTGGGACTGGATGAAGCGTCGTCTCACGCGGTCTGCACGTCCAGCACGAACGCTGGTTCAACTGAGGCGCCAGGTGGAAATGGCATGGCAAGCCGTTCTACAGGACTACATCCAGCATCTCTACGATCGTCTCCATGGGAGAATAGCAGCCTGCATTGCTGCGAAAGGTGGATATACACTGTACTAGTGCCGACATTGTGCATGCTCTGTTGACTGTGTCTATGTGCCTGTGGTTCTGTCAGTGTGATCATGTGATGTATCTGACCCCAGGAATGTGTCAATAAAGTTTCCCCTTCCTGGGATAATGAATTCACGGTGTTCTTCTTTCAATTTCCAGGAGTGTAAGTCTTCTGACTAAAAACCACAACAAAAGCTGTAGTTGGCTGGAAGAATTCGTAGTTGTCTAGTAACTCATACGTGTGCTGAATGAATCAGGGTGTACACAGTAGCGAAACCTTCTGACACTCTAAAACAGTGTACCGCACCCAAATTGTAATCAGTGCCTTTTTTGACCTAACTGTTACCTTTCACATTTTCCTAAGTCCTCCAAAGTAATGTAAGCTGTAAGATATGTTAGACGGGATCGATACAATATTTGGTGAAGAAGAAGACATGAGTGTGATCAAAGGGCAGAGAGTTGTGAATTATTATGCGCAAAAATCAACATCTGACATAAAATACAGAGCAAGACGAAAAGGAATAAAATTATATCACCATTAATATTACAAGGAATAGGAGAAACAAGAAAGGCATAAATAAGCTACCTTACAAAGAAATTTCCAATCATACAATCTGAAAATGGGTGCCATACCCTGACAAGGGCTGAAAAAATAAGTATGGCGGAGATGACTAAAGTAATTAGATGCTGCAGAGCAATTAGGTGCTATAGTTCGTACTGGCTCTAAGTGATCCAATTATCCTTCGCTTAGAGGCAAAGAAATTCTCTATGTGATTTCAAAAAAAGGGTTAATAAAAGTATTCCCACACGTAGAAATACACTCAAACACTTCAATAACCATCTTTTCCTGTTTAAAATATTCTGTATATATTTCGTTCTCTTGATTTACTAGCTTATAAAATTAAATGTTCATCGAAAAAAAAATGATATTCGTGCCATCAATAAATGTGTTCTTTGCTACCAAATATTTTAAATTCCATGCCGATAATTATGACATACATTAAACGTTTTGTAGGGCATCCACTTCTGGGCTGGAATCCCATACTGTTTCATCAGGACTGAGGCCATGGAACCGGTGTAGCGTCATCGGATACAATAAGACAAGATACATATTGTCACCTTATCTTCTGCATTTGAGAGTGGCTTCATAAGATGAAATGGAATCTGCTGAATCCAGAGGCAGGCTCAGGGCCACCAAAGATCACTGCGTCGGCCCCGAGTGCTGGCCAGTGACTCTGACTGTGGCGGGTTGCCCAGTCGTTGATTCAGAAGGCACTCGTCTGCTGGACTGCTACAGATGAGGCTGCGACCGTATCGCATGTGTGCTTGGCTTACACGCCTGAGAGTACTCTGTCCCTCTCAGCTCGCTGGCCATGTTGTCCTCTGAGATGGACCGTGATATCGGATGCAGTGATGTCATGTTGAATGCTGATCCTGGCCCGCAAGTTCTGTAGGCCATCTGACCCAAACAATACCGATGTTTCGGGGCTGTTGGTGCTTTGCAATGGAGCAGTGCTGGAAGTGGCGGCATCAGTACTTGATACTGGTTCGTAGTCATCCATGACTACAGACTGTGGGGCATCACATCAGCCACTAATAATACAACAAATCTTACACGAACAATCTTACACAAGATGTTCCAGTATAATAATCAGAGAATTGTGTGCTAACAACAAAAACACCATCAATCCTACTGATCGACTACCCCTAGTCTGGCAGGGAGGAGTATTTATGACGTCGAGAAGCGACTTTGCTGTATGACATCGTTTGTAATGGCCAAATCTGACTCGCCCGTAATGAGTCGTCAATGGCCTTCACTTCTGCTGTATTGGTTAAATAAATTTGTTTCAGTATCATAACAGCTTCGTCGGGCGTGGTCGGCACTTGGAATGGTGACCATCCAGGCCGCCTTGCGCTTTGCCATTTTTCGGGTTGCACTCACCCTCTTGATGCCAATTGAGGAGCTACTGGACCGAGTAGTAGAGGCTTCGGTCAAGAATTCCATCATAACGACCGGGAGGGTGGTGTGCTGACCCCACGCCCCTCCTATCTGCATCCCCCCCCCCCCCCCTGAGGATGACACGGCGGTCGGATGGTCCCGGTAGGCCACTCGTTGCCTGAAGACGGAGTGCTTATCATAACAGCTTCGTCGAATCGCTGAAGCTATTGTTGCATCCTACCTAGTGCTTCTTACATAATGTTATGGGAGTAACAGATGGAGGTTGGTCTGCACTTGTCTTACACTTTACCGCTGAGCTCGCTCGCACTCACACTGCTTTAGCAGCACTGTCATCGATAGTATTTACATTGATATCGCCCAATGAAGGCTTGATTGTGTCTTGCCGCTAGCATCTCTTTGGATTGACTACCATGTGTCGAATCAAAATATCGTTGTGCAAACTATTATAAGCTTTTCGCAGTGAAGTCTGCCCTAAATTTTGAGCTTCTGTAAAAGATCGCCAATGCTGGGGGTTCTTTGTTCGTTTAAATTTGGCATGCTATTTCATTTGTTTCTGGAAAAGTGTTCTGACCTGTTTTGAGTGCTATTTGTTAATTTATTTGGTATAAATCTGTCAGTAACTGTCAATATTGTTTCTGTAAATTCAAGCGATATCTGATCTACACTTTAACTGTTAAATTGAAAAGTAATGGAGATAGTCCCTCACGAAGGTGTCAACCGAATTTTTATCTACTTTTTTGAATAGATACATTTTTCGTTTATTTTTGGAGGATTTGGGGGTTACAGTATTCAGGCTCGTACGTCAATCCTGACTTCACTAATCCCTATATCCATTATAATACTCGTTATTTGCTCACGATTATTGATCGCAAAGAGAGCGAATGGGTTGTCACAAGAGTTTATTATTCAAGAGGGCTCATGAACTAACTGCTCGATATAATGTTCAGAGTATGCGTTAGGACAATTTTGGCTAATGTTTTATGAGTAGTCTGGATGTAAACATAAATTTTCGCCAACATATCGAGGGTAGACTGAAGTCCCACCAAAAGTAATTGTATGAATCGGGTATGTGTTTGAAATTACAGTTTTCTTTACCCTTCCAGCGACTTGTCATCTGTGTTGGAAGGTCGGTAAAAGGATCTTATGGTTATTTTATTCCGGTTACCAAGAGCTCTACCCATACTAACTCACAGGAACTATCTACTTCAGTTTCGCTACAAGATAAACTAGTTATAACAGCAAGAAACATGCCACCGCCATCTGTATTTAGCCCACGAGTAACTTTTCTGAACACCATCAGATCCTTCGCGAAAATTTCGGCTGAACTTATCTCTGGCTTTAGCCAGCTTTCAGTGCCTATAAATACTTGAGGATTTGTGCTTTCTGTTAGCTCTTCAAGCTCTGGTACTCTTCCAACACAGCTACGACAATTAACAGCTGTTATACCTACGGTACCTAAAGCTACGTTCTTCCGGTGTCCGACCTCCATCTTTGAAACTGAAGTCCCTTCTGTGTTTCCCCGAGGTCCTCTAAGATAAGAAACCCCCTAGTCGACCTCACACAGCCCCCGCTAGCCGTGTAGCCGCCTCTTGCGTGTAGTGGACTCCTGACCTATTTAGAGGAACACGAAACCCTACCAACATATTGGACAAGTAGAGGAATCTGCAGCCTACACGGTCGCAGAAACCTCTGAGCCTCTGATTCAGACCCTTTACTCGGCAGAGGTCCGCATTCGGTACTGTCGACTTCGCTGGAAATGGTGAGCTCTGGTTTCATCACGCAGGCAAAACTGGTAGCCTTTACCCACTTTAGGTAGCCGCTCGAAACCAGAGGGAATCCCTTCCGATTAAAAGCGACGCACATCATTGCTACCGACATGAACCACAACCTGCAGTTGGCTACATCTAGAATGACACCACATGGTATCCACACGGAGTGCACATTGGCTTTCTTCCAATCCTTGGCAGTCACGACCCTCAGGGGACCCATAATGCGCCTTATATTGGAGCTCCCAGCTACAATAATCGCACCCTATCCTATATGACTGCCCCGATCTTGCAGGCTCAGACTGGACAACCGCCTGCATCTGGCTGAGGGGCATTGTCAGCTTCTTACCAAAAAATTACGTAATTTTTATTGTTATTATTATGATTATTACTTCTGTCCCCCTTGGAAAAGCTGGAAAATCTATTCCTTCCAGGTGAAATCTTTCTGGATCCCTCCCCCCTTTCCAACCCCAACCCCCACCATGAACGATTTCCCCTTGGACTAAAATTTACTGACTCCTTTACTCATAATTCATAGCTTTACATATGTTTTAATACTGGCTGTCACAACCGTCCCGTTTTCTCGAAAGACTTACAAATATCCATACGATATTTAGGTGCAGTAATCTTTAAGGATGTCTTTACATTCCGTTTATTTCTGTTCAGGTCTTCACATATGTCACATTTCACTGTCTCAAATTCATGTCCTTGGCATTAAACTTTATCCTCTAAACAACATTTTATTTATTCTTGCTCTCAAATATGAGTTTCCACATTTACTATCGAAATGTCATTTTTCTTAAATCAGTTTGGAATTGTTGTTTTAAAAGCTAGTCCGCAGCTCGTGGTCGTGTGGTAGCGTTCTCGCTTCCCGCGCCTGCGTTCCCAGGTTCGATTCCCGGCGGGATCAAGGATTTTCTCTGCCTCCTGATGACTGGGTGTTGTATGATGTCCTTAGGTTAGTTAGGTTTAAATAGTTCTAAGTTCTAGGGGACTGATGACCATAGATATTAAGTCCCACAGTGCTCAGAGTCATTTGAACCATTTGAACGAAAACAGCTAGGATATTACTCTCCTGTTAAACAGATCTACTTCTCATATTACTACCCAGCAGATAAAATGTACGATTTAAATCAATCCGAATATGGTGTAAAAATATTGTTAGCAATTCATCTCTACTCTTTCCATTTTGAAAAGCTAGACTGGAAAATGCTTCTCGTTTATTTTTCTTTACCATCTCCACAAAATCCTAAAACCTCATGTTTATTAGTCTCACATTTAGTATGCTTCAAACATTGCCCAGACTCACAGCAATTAACTGCAGCACTACTCGACCAATTGATGACTATCAATCAACGTCCAATTCTTTAAACAAGCGAACTCCAATGTATAAAACAGCTTCAAACTTCTGATTACTTTACAAACGAGCTAATGTGTGAAATATTTGACGTTAAGCATTTGTAACAGGGAACAAGCGCTTGTATGTTAGGAGTACACCAACCAACAGGCCCTATAGGAAGGGCTGGGGAAATGTTCTTACCATCATTCTTTACCAAGTACTCTTTAATGCAATTTATTAACCCATAATAATTTCTTTTCCACAACAGCAACGAGATACAAGGTTTGAATAACAAAAAATAACAATTTAAATATTTAACTTGAGCTTTCACCATTAAAAAAGTCATTAAACGTGAAGTATCAGAAGGGAAAGAGTTTAGAAAATATTTAAACTTCTTTTAATTACAGTTCATCAGAAGACTGAATATTAATGAAGTGCATTGAACGCCATGCCGAGGCACACTAAAATATGAAAATTACAGTAGAATAATGGAGCAGACCTACGCCAGGTCAGGGCATAAACCCGCTGGACGACACACCAGACCCCAGAAGTGGACCTTTGAACCAAGCCCTCTCCCCGGTGACAAATATACAGCAAAGCTCTCCTGAACAGTGAACAGGTTAAATAATATCCAAACCTTTCGCCCAGCTCAGAACAAGAAAAAAAAAAAAAAAAGAATCTAACAAACCACCACAAAATGTTAATTTGCCTCGCGATACTAGTTAACGTTAACAGATTCGAACAGGGCACACACTTAAAGCCGGAATTACTACAGACCAAGGGTAAAAAAATATCATCTTAAGTGTAGAATAAATATCATGACAATATTGTTAAATGCAGAAACAGCCTGCAAACTACTAGCCTCAACTCAATTTATACAGATTTTATTAGCTTAATGGTTAAATCATGGATTGTGAAGAATTTTAGTTGATCTCGTGGAATTGTTTTTAGCACAGCTTTACACGTAGTTTAAGAGAGGCAAGCATCAAATAAAATATGCCATTTACTTACACTAAAGCTTGTTGCGGTTTCTAAGTGGGGGGAGGGGGGGACTTACTACCGGCGAAAACGAAGTCAGTGCCACAAAATGAAGTGGATTTCTCTTCTTAATTCGAAGACAGCCCGCACTTTTCTTAAAACTGGATATTGTAGTTTTTTTTAATCTTTTGCTGTAGACGTAAACTAATTTCACCATGGTAGAGAGCTGAACACAGGTGCCTGAAACCCTTTCAAAATTACAATAAATAGATAGCGGGCGTGTGCAGCACAACTGGAAAAGTAATTGAAAAACCAAGCGGGATGCGAGTGCGAAGCCGTTTCAAACACAACCAACTACAGATAATGGAGTCAAGTCTCTGGAGAACATACAAATGATACTCACCATAAACGTCAGAAGCGCAACTGGGTTCTTTCCTGGACCAGGGAACTAGATAAAGGCGCTGACTCAGTTCCCGGCGAAATCGTGTGGCGAAGAACGCGTTCCGGTCGTCTAGTGCAGAAGAAGACACGACTGACGGGCTTCACCGTATCGAGCCGAATTATCCAGGATTAACCCGAGTACTGTAGAAACAGGTACGGCCAATGGAGCAATAGGGCGGCCCAGCGTAACACGTCAGCAGCTGCACCGCCCTCCATAGGGAATGCCGACCACCAACGCTGTCACAAGAAAAACGGTTCGCCGACAGTGTTGATCAATTGCTCTCCAGAAAGCCCCTACGTTCCACTGGACAGACAATACACCATAGTAGCCCAGTCTCGTCTGCCACTCCGCCTTTTTGCATAACCCCCTTTCTTTCTTCCTCAAGAGATAAAACCGAAGACCCTCCCAAGGGCAAATAACGTACTCATCGCGCTGGGTGCAAGCTTTCGAAGTCGGTGCACGGCTCACATCTAAGGGAGTAAATGCCTGGAAAAAGTTTCAAATTATGTTTAAAGTTATCAATCACTGCATGAGTACAGTCTGGGTTTTAAGAAAAGCTAGTTTTTCATGTATCTCAATGTTTATAAGGTCATACCTCATGAACTATAACACATGTAATCGTATTTTTCAGTGATGTATGTGAATACTGTCTCAAAAATGTGTTGGGGATAGAGTTAGTAATAATGATGTATTAAATTAAAAAGCATGGCTGATACAGCCGTTTTACTGGATGAATAGTCAAAATGTAGTACGCGCAAACCGTTTTTTCGTTTCATCAGTTTGTGGAGGATGTCAGCGGGAAAAGTTTAGTAAAGGCTTGAAATTATGCGTAAAGTTTTATGCACGGCATTAGGTGGTCTCATTCTCAGATACTGGACTAGTATATTCTCGGCTTTTGAGTGAATTGAGTTATGCTACTCAATACACACGCACGTAACTGTAATACTTGTCTTACTGGAGCATATCTCTTAATGAGAAACTCATGACAACATTTTAAATTTTCGGTATTCAGTCAATAATTACATGAAATTTTTATAAAAGCTGTTGTCCCTGGAAGCCATTAGATAGGTAGCCAGCACCCGGGACTTGGTGCCACGAACTGGGTTAACCATTTAGTAAAATAGTCAGCTGATGACGTGGCGGTGGCGACAACAGCGAGAGGCGAGTTGGTGTCGCCGTTGGCGGGAGGGGTGGGGGGTGGGGGGGTCAGTATCCTTGACAGAGCCACCAGCCGACAGTGGTAGCCGATGAAGGGTTGTCTGCTGAACAATGATTGCCGTAATCTGCAGGTAATGGTGGAGCGTCATCTACTGCGGGTATGCTATCAGCGGTTGAAACTAATGCAGTTACATCGGCTGCTGTGCTAAGAGCAGTGTCTAGAACGGAATGGTGAGGTGGTACTGACTGTCGCTATAGGGCAGGCTGCAGAGACCAATGACTCATCATCGGCAGCACCAAGACCAACGTCTGTGGTAGTGACAGGTGAAGTGATGTTGAATGCAGTAACTATGTTGGCGACAGAAGCACAGGATGTGGCAAGAGTGGCGTCTGTGGTAGTGACAGGTGATACAGTATCAACTGAAGCTACACTGTTGGTGGCAGAGGCTTATGAGGTGGCTACAGTGTTGGTGGCAGAGACTAATGAGGAGGCATCAACTGCAGCAAGAGTAGTATTTGTGGTAGTGAATGGAGAGGCAGCGTGTGTGTGTGTGTGTGTGTGTTTGAGGTTTACGGGCGCTAAACAGCGTGGTCATCAGCGCCCAAACGCATAGAAACAGGAACACAAGCGGTGAAGGGACGAAGACGGATGCCGAACAAGGAGAACGGCTAAAAGACACAGGCCTGACGCAGTTCCAAATGCGCACATACAGAGGCAAAACAAGAGGAGAAGAAACACACTAAAAAAGGAAAGGAAACACAAGGAAAAGAGAAGAGATACCGTAGGGAAACAAGGAGGTAATCGTGACTGGCGGACCTCTTACCTAAAACCTGGGTGAGCCAGTCACCCAGCAGCACACTAAAACCTTCTCCCTAAAATCCGAGGCAACAGATTGGACAGGACACAAAACCGTAAGACCTTAACCACAGTCGCTGCGTCGTCTTGCAAAATAGAGGGCAAATCCGGTGGCAAAGAAACCACCGTCCTCTGGTCAGAGAATAAAAGACAGTCAAGTAAAATGTGGCGGACAGTAATCTGGACGCCACAAGCACTGCAGATTGGGGGGTCCTCCCGCCGGAGTAAAAAACCATGCGTGAAGGGACTGTGTCCAATGCGGAGGCGAGTGAGGAGAACCTCATCCCGCCTGTATGACTGGTAGGACGTACGCCATGGTCGCGTAGTGGCCTTTACCAGACGCAGCTTATTGTCAGAAACTGCCAACCACTCCTCTTCCCATTGATGCATAACACGAAAACGCAAAAGGGAGGTTACAGCCTGAAGGGGGACGGCACAGTCAACAACGTGAGGGAGGGAACATGCATCTTTGGCAGTCACATCCGCCAGTTCGTTTCCCCTAATACCCACGTGCCCCGGCACCCAGCAGAAAGAAACCTCCTTCCCCTGCCGTTGCAGGAGGAGTAGGGCATCATGGATGTTCTGGACGACCGTATCCGCTGGGTACAAGTGTTGCATGGTCTGAAGGGCACTCAGGGAGTCAGAAAAGATGAGGAACTTAAGACTGGTAAAACATCTCATCTGCTCCAATGCCCGCAAGATTGCAAACAATTCGGCATCGAGGATGGTAAACGCCACAGGAAGCCGTAACTTGACGACTCGATCAGGGAAAACAACAGCACAACCAACAGAGTCCTCCTGTTTAGAGCCATCTGTGAATACAGGTACATGGTCCGGATGCTGGTTTAAAATATCGTAAAATAAGGAGGTACAAACAAACGCCGGAGTGCAGTTCCTCCGGTTCTCCGACAAGTCTAGAAGGATGCTGGGCCTCTGGAGCAACCAGGGAGGCAGGCGAGTAAAACCTTGTCGTTGGGGGGCCACACGCTCCACACCAAGGGACTCAAGCAAATGCTTGGCACGAATCCCAAATGGTCTCGTTGCCCTGGGACGACTGGAAAAGAGACGTTCCATAGGCGGTCGGGCAACGGTAGGGTACGCAGGGGAGGTAGGACAGGCAAGGAAATGACACACCCGTCGCACCATGAGGAGTTTCCGCCGGATGGCGAGCGGTGGTTCCCCTGCCTCAGCACACAGGCTGGGGATGGGACTGGTACGGAAGGCACCAGTGGCCAGCCTGATACCCTCATGGTGTACTGCGTCAAGGATCTTCAGATACGAAGGCCTTGCTGACCCATACACGGTGCAAGCATAGTCAAGACGCGATCGGACGAAAGCCCTATAAAACTGCAGCAGACGCGCCCGATCTGCTCCCCAGGACCGATGGCTCAGACACTTCAAAATATTCAGTGCCTTCAGGGTCCGCACCTTGAGGTCTTTAAGGTGAGGCAACCACGACAACTTGGAATTAAAAGTGAGGCCCAGGAACCTCACAGTGTCTCTAAAAGGAAGAACGGTGTCCCTCAGACGCAATTCAGGGGAGGTAAAAAGACGCCGAGAACGATTAAAATGAACACACAGAGATTTGTCTGCAGAAAAGGCAAAACCCGTCTTTGCAGTCCATGCCTCTAAGCGCTTTATCGTAAGCTGCAACTGCCGACTAGCAGTGACAAGACTGGAGGAAGAACAGAAAACAGCAAAATCGTCCACAAACAAGGAGCATTGGGCAGGACTTCGGATAGTGGACGTGATACTGTTAATAGTGACGGCAAAGAGGGTGACACTTAAAACGCTGCCCTGAGGAACATCATTCTCCTGCACGTACAAATCCGATAGCACATTACCAACCCGATACCGAAAGAGGCGGTGAGAAAGAAAGAACCGAATGAAGATGGGGAGACGGCCACGAAAGCCCCACTCATGGAGTTGATTGAGGATAAGGCGGCGCCAAGTAGTGTCATACGCCTTATTAATGTCAAAGAAGACCCCTAGACAAAGCTGGTTACGTAGAAAGGTCTGCTGGATGGCGGCCTCAAGCAGGGTCAAGTTGTCTATAGTGGAACGACATCTCCGAAAGCCACACTGAGAGGGGCTAAGGAGCTGCCTGGTCTCGAGCAGCCAAACTAGGCGGCGGTTGACCATGCGTTCCAACGTCTTCCCAACACAGCTCGTCAAAGCAGTACTCCGATAACTACTGGGATGCGTTCGGTCCTTCTCTGGTTTGAGGAGGCGAATCAAAATCGCCTCTCTCCACGAGTCAGGGTACGTGCCGGATAACCATATCATATTGAAACAGTTCAGGAGAACTTCCTTGGATGGCAGCAACAGGTGCCGCAGCATGCTGTACCGGATTTGATCATGACCAGGCGCAGTATCATGAGCCACAGACAGCGCAGAATCCAGTTCCCACATTGTGAAGGGGCAGTTATAGGGTTCAGAATTTAGAGACCGGAAGTCCAAGTGACCCCTTTCGATGGCAGTGCGGTAGCGGCAGAAATCTGGATCACAGTTAATAGTGGCGGTAGATTCCGCAAAATGCATGGCCAGTGTCTGGGCAATGTCTCTCGGCGCCGTGAGGAGACATCCCTGATGTAGCAATGCCGTGACAGGGAGCTGGCTGAGTTTCCCGGAAATCCTCCTGATGGCTTCCCATACTTTCGTAGAACCAGTGGAGCGAGAGATGGAATTCAAAAACGATTGCCATGACCGTCGTTTGCTCTCTTTAATCACTCGCCGCGCTCTGGCCCTTGCCACCCGAAAGGCCGCAAGATTGTCAGCTGAGGGACGGCACTTGAAGCGGCGCAGTGCTGCACGGCGGGCGCGGATGGCTGAGTGGCACTCAGTGGTCCACCAAGGGACAGGACGCCTCTTGGGATGACCGGATGACCGTGGGATTGACAATGCAGCAGCATGTGAGATCACGGCTGCAACATGGTCTACCCATTCGTGGACGCTGGCACGGTGTTCCAAAACAGCCAGTTGGCTGAAAAGTGTCCAGTCAGCTCTGCAAAGGTGCCACCGGGGCGGCACTGGTAATGCCACAGCCTCATCCAGGAGGCGAATCCAGAGGGGGAAGTGGTCACTAGAATGGAGGTCAGCTGCAGCCTCCCACAGAGCAGAATCCGCGAGTGCTGGAGAGCAAAAGGAAAGGTCAATAGCCGATGACGATCCGGAAGCAGTACAGAAATGAGTGGGAGCACCAGAGTTGAGGAGGCACAGTTGTTCAGACATCATGACGCTTTCCAGAATGCGACCCCTGGGGCAAGTAGTCGGAGAGCCCCATAAGACATTATGAGCGTTGAAGTCCCCCAGAAGAAGAAATGGGCGGGGGAGTTGGCTAATAAGGTCCGTGAGAGCCTCAGAGTCTATCGCATCCGGAGGTGGTAAATAAACAGAACAGACTGTGAGCCTCCGACCCACAAGAATGTCAACTGCAACTGCTTGCAAGTCGGTGACGAGAGGGAGCTCAGATGATGGGTGCATGTCACGGACAAAAACCGCAACACCACCCTTTGCCCTTTGCCCCGTCAGATCATCTTTTCGATATACGGTATAGCCGCGTAAAGAAGGAGAATCAGTGGCCCGAAAATGTGTCTCTTGGAGACATAAGCACAAGGGGCACTCTCGTATAAGGAGTTGTAATTCGGCCACATGCGTCCTGAACCCATTCAGGTTCCACTGTAATATGGGAGCCAGTGATCAGGGTGGCTGAACTTTCACCCTGCCTCTGTGCTTTGCAGGAGAGACCGTATTGGCCAGAGATTTATTCCTGGGGCGAGAAGATCGCCCCCGGTCGACATCAATGTCCATAAGCTCCGATGACGACCCACGGGAGATGTCAGACAGTACGATGGCCTCGTCATCGGACCGACGCTGACTAGTCTCCTCAGGTGGCAGAACCTTCATCTTCTGAGGCTTTGTCTTGGGGGGCTTGGAATGCAGAGCCTTGTCAACAGTTGGAGGTTGACTCGCCTGGGCAGAAGGCGCCATATGGGGGGAGGCTGGAAGTACCTCAATGTCAGCAACCACGGCCTTGTCCGATGTAGCGGGGAGAGCCGCAGATTGCAAAACAACCGCAGCAGCACAAGTGCACTGGCAAGCGCAGGTTTTAGTGCTAACACTAGCAACCTCCGTTTGTGTAGCAACAGTGGCCAGTTGTACCGGTTTTTTGAGAGCGGAAGCGAAAGATGTTGAAAACACAGGAGGTTGCGTGGCCTTAAAGAGCTTCTTGGCCTCACCATAGGGGATGCGCTTAGATGTTTTAATCTCCTGTACCTTCCGTCACAAGTCACAACACCCTTACTATAATTCAAAGTGGAGTGGAGCTCGGTCTCGACAGCGTACTGTCCTAGACAGGTTGCTTTCCGAAGGGCAGCGACTTGACGGGAACTAGAAGTTTCAACTAACAGAGTCTCATTGCGCAGTCGCTTTACAGATTTCAGTGTTCCTGCAATTCCCTCAAGACCTTTGTGGATGTAAAAGGGAGAAACCCTCTCAAAGCTACCCTCCTTCCTTTTAATAATCGAAAACACATTCTGATTATCAGCATGTTCTCCGTTACTACATTCTGTTAAATCTCTAGCAACACCAGGTGCTGGGGGACTCGCAGCGCGTAGCCGCTTTTTCGATGGGGTGTGTTTTCCTACCAGCGGCCCACCCAAGCCACTGGTAGGGGGAAATGTAGAGGTCGAAGGGTCCATTGCGGTCCCACGAGCAGCTAGGGAACTAAAAGTCCGCTCAGACAGAGCCCCGCGTGCCTGAGTAAGCCTTATACAACTGGGGTGCGGCAGGTGCCCCAGAAGTTGCCCGCTTGCGACTGTTCCACCCCAACAGCCATGCATCTTCTAGGCGCGGAGCACACCGAAAGATTGAGGGGTTTTTATAGAGGTTGGCCTTCCTCGCAATCCAGGCGGTCAAGCCAAGATTACCATTCCCCGCAGCACACAAAATTTCACCGCCGCGCCGTACGGTGGTCGCTGAAGCATGTCCGGGGGTTACGGTGACAGGACACTGGCGGCGCAGATCAGTCCCCAGCTCAGGACCCCGGGGTCGCCAAGCCCGTACTCAGCAAGTGAATGCTGAGCCCCTGGGGCGGTGAGGCAGCATTGACTGTGTCTACAGTATTGGCGGCAGAGGTCAAAGAAGTGACGGTGGTTATGGCAAGAGTGGCGTCAGTGTTAGTGAACGGTGAGGCAGGTTTCACTGTGGCTACAGTGTTGGCGGCAGAGGTTGATGAAGCGGCATTGGCTGCAGTAAGTGTGTCCTGTGATAGCGAATGGTGAGGCAGCAACGACTTCGGCTATGGTATTGAAGGCACAGGCCGATGAAGTGGCATTAGCTCAGGCAAGAGCAGCATCGGCGACAGCGACTGGTAAGGGAGCCTCAACTGTGTACTACAATGCGTCGACAACTGGTCACGGATTGCCAACGGGCATAGTGGACTGGGCTTTACCAGCACAATTAATTTTTTTCCTTTATGTTCTTCTCTGTTGTCTCCTTGATGTTTTTCTTCTTCTTATGGCCCTGTCACACAGGGAGCCGCTTACCTGACGTTGTGTAAGTATTTGGTGAATACGAAATTCGAAGTGACCATGTGTTTCCGTAACCCACATAAATTTGTCTCCCGATGGAAAAGAAATCGAATAAATAAGTTGCAAATAACGTCTACATCCGATAAAGCTCATTTCTCTTCAATACGTATACCGGCGGATCAAGAGAATAATTTTAAAAACAGTGTTGCGGCTTCAGTTGTCACCAACATGAGAGGAAAAAGTCATTAGCAGAACAGCGTGGACAATGGTAGTAATTTTCTGAATCAAATTAGACGCTCATTAATTAATCCAATCGTCCTTCACTGAGCGGGAAACGGACTTTATATGCATTTCCAAAACAGTGTGAGAAAATTCTTCAATCACGTAAAAATACACTTAGACTCTTCGGTAACCATAATAACCACCGTGCCCTATTTAAAATACACTCCTGGAAATGGAAAAAAGAACACATTGACACCGGTGTGTCAGACCCACCATACTTGCTCCGGACACTGCGAGAGGGCTGTACAAGCAATGATCACTCGCACGGCACAGCGGACACACCAGGAACCGCGGTGTTGGCCGTCGAATGGCGCTAGCTGCGCAGCATTTGTGCACCGCCGCCGTCAGTGTCAGCCAGTTTGCCGTGGCATACGGAGAGCTCCACCGCAGTCTTTAACACTGGTAGCATGCCGCGACAGCGTGGACGTGAACCGTATGTGCAGTTGACGGACTTTGAGCGAGGGCGTATAGTGGGCATGCGGGAGGCCGGGTGGACGTACCGCCGAATTGCTCAACACGTGGGGCGTGAGGTCTCCACAGTACATCGATGTTGTCGCCAGTGGTCGGCGGAAGGTGCACGTGCCCGTCAACCTGGGACCGGACCGCAGCGACGCACCAATGCACGCCAAGACCGTAGGATCCTACGCAGCGCCGTAGGGGACCGCACCGCCACTTCCCAGCAAATTAGGGACACTGTTGCTCCTGGGGTATCGGCGAGGACCATTCGCAACCGTCTCTATGAAGCTGGGCTACGGTCCCGCACACCGTTAGGCCGTCTTCCGCTCACGCCCCAACATCGTGCAGCCCGCCTCCAGTGGTGTCGCGACAGGCGTGAATGGAGGGACGAATGGAGACGTGTCGTCTTCAGCGATGAGAGTCGCTTCTGCCTTGGTGCCAATGATGGTCGTATGCGTGTTTGGCGCCGTGCAGGTGAGCGCCACAATCAGGACTGCATGCGACCGAAGCACACAGGGCCAACACCCGGCATCATGGTGTGGGGAGCGATCTCCTACACTGGCCGTACACCTCTGGTGATCGTTCAGGGGACACTGAATAGTGCACGGTACATCCAAACCGTCATCGAACCCATCGTTCTACCATTCCTAGACCGGCAAGGGAACTTGCTGTTCCAACAGGACAATGCACGTCCGCATGTATCCCGTGCCACCTAACGTGGTCTAGAAGGTGTAAGTCAACTACCCTGGCCAGCAAGATCTCCGGATCTGTCCCCCATTGAGCATGTTTGGGACTGGATGAAGCGTCGTCTCACGCGGTCTGCACGTCCAGCACGAACGCTGGTCCAACTGAGGCGCCAGGTGGAAATGGCATGGCAAGCCGTTCCACAGCACTACATCCAGCATTTCTACCATCGTCTCCATGGGAGAATTGCAGCCTGCATTGCTGCGAAAGGTGGATATACACTGTACTAGTGCCGACATTGTGCATGCTCTGTTGCCTGTGTCTATGTTCGTGTGGTTCTGTCAGTGTGATCATGTGATGTATCTGACCCCAGGAATGTGTCAATAAAGTTTCCCCTTCCTGGGACAATGAATTCACGGTGTTCTTGTTTCAATTTCCAGGACAGTAGTCTGTACATACATTTATTGATTTCTCTGCTTGTAAACATAACATATATCATTTGATAAAAAATAATCATCATTCTCCCAATATATCAGTGTACTTAGATATTATTTATCTCCGCAAAAATGATTACAACCAACTTCACTCAATATTAAACTTTTATTAAACTTTGTCATTTTCACATCGAGGTAAACCAGACTTGGTGTCGGTATTAACTACTTATTAACTGCATCCAATAGAACAAGAAATTGTATGGATTCTGTTCAGTAATACTTACTTTGAAGCTTTGACATTAGTCAAAGTTTACAGGCAATACGCGTGTATTTCTATGTGGGATGGAGCGAAGTGGCGGTGTGGACATGCATTTCAGAAGATGCCGTTTAAAACACATGTATGGCCATTCAGATTTTAGTTTTCCATGATTCCTCTAAATCGATACTGGCAAATGCAGCGATGGGTCCTTTGAAAGATGCTCGGCCTGTTTCCTTCCTCATCTTTTCGCAATCCGAGCTTGTGCTCCGTCTCTAACGACCTTGTTATTTACGGCATGTTTAACACTCATCTTACTCTCCTCCTGTTCCTCTGCGGAGTGATGGCCTTCGACGCTTTGCCGTTGGTGACCAGCCATTGGGCAACACGGTTCAGTCGCAGAGGCGTCACGCATTCTCCCAGTAATCACCTGTCACATGAAAATAAAAACACAATTCCTCTCGTTACGTACAAACATATATCTGAAATGAAATTTTCACTATGCAGCGGAATGTGCGCTGATATGAAACCACCTGTCATGTGAAAACTGTATGCTGGATGGAGACCCGAACACAGGACCTTTGTCTTCTGCGGACAAATGCTCTACCTACTGAGCTACGCAACCACTAGTCACGACACGTCCTCATAACCTGAAAACTAGGAGATGAGGTTTTGCCCTAAATAAAGCTGTGAGGACGGGTTTTGTACCGTGCGTGGGTAGCTTAGGTGGTTTCCCTGCTTGGCGACGGAGACATGTGGCCAAGCCTTGTAAAATGACCCTTGCCAACTATGCCTCCGGGACCATTCCCATTATTTAAAAAAAGCAGTAAAAAATTCATGTATATAAAAAAGTTGCCAGAGCTCTTGCTCGCGAAAGACGAGGGTCTCCGAGTCTCGGTCCACCAAGCAGTTTTAATCTGTAAGGGAGTAACATATATCTCCTTCAACACACAATAAAACTTGTAAAAGTGCGAAGTACGTACAACTGGTCGACTATTTCTAGTAACGAATAGCACAACAGGTGGGGAAAATATTTTAAAGAAAAAAAAAAAGACAACAAGATAATTACTGCGTACTGGCTAACATGTTCAGACTTGTGAAGGCTGTCTATAAACTGTTTACAACTTATTACAGCTCGCGATAGAAAAGTGAAAGGCTTCATGTTTTATAGTAAGTACAAGGTTGAAAAATCTGTCAAGAACAAAGCATCATGACACACTCAGTAGGTTTGTGTAACGCAGTGAAACGTCGCGACTCACGGGATGAGAAAGAATAAACTACGCGGTGATTACATAATGGTGTTAAATTTTCAGGGCTGGTAAAGAAAGATAAATGTATCAGATGGAGGCTAGTACCCTGTTCCGGACACGATCGAGTCGAAAGTTATAAGGAAAAATCGTTCTGATAACTTTGACACTGAAATGCATACACCGTTACTGTTTTTGCAAAGTCTGCAGTGTACACAAGTTCCAGAGGTGTCAGTATGGACGAAAACAGAAAAATAGTCCAGTACATATGGGCTCTAAACTACATACCTGCTCGAGCGTGAAACGGTAAAGAAGTAGCTTGAACCATCTGTCAGGCACTTGTTTGTGAACTGCAGAGTAGTTATGTAGATGTAAATGCAGATGAGAGAGGGGTCATAGAAGATGGCTGCCGTTACCCGCGCTGAATACTTTGTGTAGATATTACAAACACTATATGTAGCTGAGTCTGTATTATTAATACGTGTAACGGTGTCAATCTAATTTTTTTTTTCAATTCCTTCTTGCGAATACGTGTGTTTAATAATTTATAATTTCTTCCTTTACATAGCGCGAGCTTCATCTTAGTGCTATATAGAAGTAACTGCTCAGTGCCATCAAAACGGCAAGACTCCACTGATAATACAGCACTCTGTCGTCGCATTTTCGCAGCCTTTCAAATATATACCGTTTAATAAGGAATTATAGGCTAAACGCTCGCCGCTGCTGTGGCTTTAGCATACGCTGGACTCTCTTCAGGCACCTGTTGATTCATTGGAATAAGTCAACAGATCGGCACTAAATACTTTTCCACCTGTTGAGGCTGCGAGGTGCCAAACACCTGCCAATAGACTTCCCCCTCACCGTGAATTATGCCCGCTGAAGTCGGAAGAGTGGTTATAGGAATTTTACTCCCAGGAGACCGCGGGTCGCGTGGATGGAAGAATAATGATCACACGAGACAGAGTCAGTATTTTGCAAGCGCACTATCTGTTGTGTTTCATCTGCACTGTTTTACTTGAATTCCACCATTTAGAGGCTTCCATAAGAAACTCATGGTATTCTTATATTTTTAACTGCCTCTATATCTAGAGCTACACAGATAACCGCAAGGAACAATAACGGTGAATAATATTAATAACTATGAAGTGTTTGGTAAAATATATTTTACTTTGTATTGTACCATATTCTAAGATTATTTCGCGTATTATTCACCCACGAACCATAAGGAGAATAACTGCTGGTATGCATCCGTGCGAGCGTTATTTGCATGATTTCATCTACACTATCTCTTCGTGGAGGCTGAAGGATATTGAAATACGTTTCCCTAACTTCCTTGAACTGATTCTCCCGAGATGAGTCTATCTTCAAGCGTTTACCAGCGAGTTACACACACTCTCTTAAGTCAAACATGACTTCGCCCCTTCCTTTTACTTCTTTTGAGGATTCCATACGTGAGTCGGTAAAACCGGACCCCCTATGCTATCACTTTCTTGTCTGTCTGTCTCTGTCCGACTGTTGAAAACCATTTTTCTGTCGAACGGGCAGAAGTATCAAGTTAGATTTTATGTCACTTACTACGGACTACAATCAATTGGCGATGCAAAATATAAGAGCTTGTAAGGCAATACAATCAAAAGATATGGCCATTTACGTTACATATCTTGACCGTCGTAAACTCACTGACAATTCCTTCAATGTACGTCTCTTCGGTCTATAATCACGAAATTTGGCATGAAGCAAGATTTCACAGTACAACTAAGAAAATTCCCAAAACTCTGGATTTGTAATGATACCACATAAAAAAATTTAATTTGTTATCAGACTGTCTCTCCGTCCTTCTGTAAACCGCGTTTTCCCCCAGGAACGATTACACGTATCAGGTTGATGTTTACTAAGATCTATACTCCCTTGGATGTGTAATAAATGAAAGCTTCTAAGTTAACGTGCTCAAAAGATATGGCCATTTACGTTACGTATTATGATCCTCGGATATGCACTCTCGTTCACATAGAATATTGAAATTTGCTAGGAAGCGAAGTTTTACAGTACATGCAAAGAGTAAAAAATCAGAATATTATTAATTCGTTATTATATCACACAAGAAAAACGCTACTTTTGTTATTTGATATCCGACGATAAACTTGAAACTAAAACGTTCTTGGAATCCCTAGGACCGATATTTTGCGCGTATCAATGTCGGTAAGAGGCAAAAATCGTCGAAATTTTCGATTCCCAGAATGTATGAACTGTCTACATCAATAATTACGTCTGTACGGAATCCTAAGCACGCGAGTTCTACTAACACCTGTCCAGTTTTCCGATATGTTGTACACGTATAGCGAAAGTTTTGAAAAAGATAGTCGAAAAATAAGGCGAGTAAAAGCTTGCTCTGTCATAGAAGATTACAAACTCTCACTGCATTTTATGCATGTGTATCACAACGACATCTTCTGTGCATTATTCAGCTCCGGAGCGAGTGTTTGAGTACATCGATTGCTACAGAATACCTGCAAAACCACAATGACACCAGCTCTCAGCGGAGTATAATAGTAAGATTTTCTAGAGCTTTAAGTACTATACCGCTGAAGAATTGTTTTGATTCTTGGAGTATGTTGTCAGTTTATCTGAAAGGCTGCAAAGCACTGGTTACGGTGAAGGGACCAAAATTATATGTGTCACACTGAAGGTTCTAGAAACACTGACAAAGGCAGTCTAAAATTAAAGAGTAGCAACTTGAGTGGGGCGAACGTACTAACTGGTATTATCCTCGATATCAAGGAAAGACTCCAATTAAATCACCTTACCCAGGGCCTGTTCATCTCACCAGCGGTTATACTCCCTATCCGCAAGATATGTCAAATTAGTTAAGTATGATGATACAGGGAAGCGAGAGGGCCGCGTCGAGAGGTCGGAATCTTTTAATATGTCATTTGTTATGTTGTGGTTGGCAGGAGAGCCAACACCGTGTTACTAGAAGAGGCCGAAAGGCACGCGATTTAGCTCACGCAGGCTGGCATGAGGTCTGGAACAGGACAAGGAAATTAGAATTTAGAAACAACGAACGTAGCTGGTGGAATACTTAACTTTAATCCATTAATGACGAACGTCGCTCTTGACGGTACATGATTCACAATATCAACAGTAACTGATAATGGCGCCTTGCTAGGTCGTAGCAAACAACGTAGCTGAAGGCTATGTTAGCTATCATCTCGGCAAATGAGAGCGTATTTATTCAGTGAACAATCGCTAGCAAAGTCGGCTGTACCACTGGGGCGAGTACTGGGAAGTCTCTCTAGACCTGCCGTGTGGCGGCGCTCGGTGTGAAGTCACTGATAGTGGCGACACGCGGGTCCGACGTATAATAACTGACCGCGGACGATTTAAAGGCTACCACCTAGCAAGTGTGGTGTCTGGCGGTGACTTCACATAATATGTTTGATATTTTAGTTTACACTAAATTTAGAATCAACATTGAATGCTGAAGATTAGATGGGTAGATCATATAACTAGTGAGGAGGTATTCAATAGGAGTGGGGAGAAGAGAAGTTTGTGGTACAACTTGACTAGAAGAAGGGATCGGTTGGTAGGACATGTTCTGAGGCAGCAAGGGATCACCAATTTAGTATTGGAGGGCAGCGTGGAGGGTAAAAATGGTAGAGGGAGACCAAGAGATGAATACACTAAACAGATACAGAAGGATGTAGGTTGCAGTAGGTACTGGGAGATGAAGAAGTATGGAGACACTGTTCATTCCATTTAACTTCTCTTCCAAGTCCTTTGCTGTCTATGACAGAACTACGATGTCATCGGCGAACCTGAACATTTTTATTTCTTCTCCATGGATTTTAATACCTACTCCGAATTTTTCTTTTGTTTCCCTTACTGCTTGCTCAATATACAGATTGAATAACACCGGGGAGAGGCTACAACCCTGTCTCACTCCCTTCCCAACCACTGCTTCCCTTTCATGCCCTCGACTCTTATAACGGCCATCTGGTTTCTGTACAAATAGTAAATAGCCTTTCGCTCCCTGTATTTTACCCCTGCCACATTCAGAATTTGAAAGAGAGTATTCCAGTCAACATTCTCAAAAGCTTTCTTTAAGTATACAAATTCTAGAAACGTAGGTTTGCCTTTCCTTATTCTTTCTTCTAAGATAAGTCGTAGGGTCAGTGTTCCAGTGTTTCTACGGAATCCAAACTTATCTTCCCTGAGGTCGGCTTCTACTAGTTTTTCCATTCGTCTGTAAAGAATTCGTGTTAGTAGTTTGCAGCTGTGACTTATTAAACTAATAGTTCGGTAATTTTCACATCTGTCAACACCTGCTTTCTTTGGGATTGGAATTATTATATTCTTCTTGAAGTCTGAGGGTATTTCGCCTGTCTCGTACATCTTGCCCACCAGATGGAAGAGTTTTGTCAGGAATGGCTCTCCCAAGGCCGTCAGTAATTCTAATGGAATGTTGTCTACTCCCGGGGCCTTGTTTCGACTCAGGTCTTTCACTGCTCTGTCAAACTCTTCACGCAGTATCGTATCTCCCATTTAATCTTCATCTACATCCTCCTCCATTTCCATATTATTGTCCTCAAGTACATCGCCCTTGTATAGACCCTCTATGTACTCCTTCCACCTTTCTGCTTTTCCTTCTTTGCTTAGAACCGGGTTTCCATCTGAGCTCATGATATTCATACAAGTGGCTCTCTTTTCTCCAAAGGTCTCTTTAATTTTCCTGTAGGCAGTATCTATCTTACCCCTAGTGAGATAAGCCACTACATCCTTACATTTGTCCTCTAGCCATCCCCGCTTAGCCATTTTGCACTTCCTGTCAATCTCATTTTTGAGAGGTCTGTATTCCTTTTTGCCTGCTTCATTTACTGCATTTTTATATTTTCTTCTTTCATCAATTAAATTCAATATTTCTTCTGTTACTCAACGATTTCTACTAGCCCTCGTCTTTTTACCTACTTGATACTCTGCTGCCTTCACTACTTCATCCCTCAGAGCTACCCATTCATCTTCTACAGAATTTCTTTCTCCCATTCCTGTCAATTGTTCCCTTATGCTCTCCCTGAAACTCTGTACAACCTTTGGTTTAGTCAGTTTATCCAGGTCCCATCTCCTTAAATTCCCACCTTTTTGCAGTTTCTTCAGTTTTAATCTACAGTTCATAACCAATAGATTGTGGTCAGAGTCCACATCTGCCCCTGGAAATGTCCTACAATTTAAAACCTGGTTCCTAAATCTCTGTCTACCATTTTATAATCTATCTGATACCTTTTAGTATCTCCAGGATTCTTCCATGTACACAACGTTCTTTTATGATTTTTGAACCAAGTGTTAGCTATGATTAAGTTATGCTCTGTGCAAAATTCTACCAGGCGGCTTCCTCTTTCATTTCTTAGCCCCAATCCATATTCACCTACTACATTTCCTTCTCTCCCTTTTCCCACACTCTAATTCCAGTCACCCATGACTACTAAATTTTCGTCTCCCTTCACTATCTGAATAATTTCTTTTATTTCATCATACATTTCTTCAATATCTTCGTCATCTGCAGAGCTAGTTGGCATAGAAACTTGTACTACTGTAGTAGGTGTGGGCTTCGTATCTATCTTGGTCACAATAATGCGTTCACTATGCTCTTTTTAGTAGCTTACCCGCATTCCTAATTTCCTATTCATTATTAAACCTACTCCTGCATTACCCCTATTTGATTTTGTGTTTATAACCCTGTAGTCACCTGACAAGAAGTCTTGTTCCTCCTGCCACCGAACTTCACTAATTCCCACTATATCTAACTTTAACCTATACATTTCCCTTTTTAAATTTCCTAACCTACCTACCCTATTAAGGGATCTGACATTCCACGCTCCGATCCGTAGAACGCCAGTTTTCTTTCTCCTGATAACGACATCCTCTTGAGTAGTCCCCGCCCGGAGATCCGAATGGGCGACTATTTTACCTCCGGAATATTTTACCCAAGAGGTCGCCATCATCATTTAATCATACAGTAAAGCTGCATGCCCTCGGGAAAAATTACGGCTGTAGTTTCCCCTTACTTTCAGCCGTTCGCAGTACCAGCACGGCAATGCCGTTTTGGTTATTGTCACAATGCCAGATCAGTCAATCATCCAGACTGTTGCCCCTGCAACTACTGAAAAGGCTGCTGCCCCTCTTCAGGAACCACATGTTTGTCTGGCCTCTCAACAGATTCCCCTCCGTTGTGGTTGCACCTACGTTACGGCTATCTGTATCGTTGAGGCACGCAAGCCTCCCCAGCAACGGCAAGGTCCATGGTCCATGGAGGGGTTATCTAGAGTAACGACCCATTTAACGCTATCAATGGAGAGTGTGTAGGGAAAAAGGAAATCCGCGCAGTCATTGTTGTAATGCGGAATCGCAGCGATTTATATTATGTCCGGAAGGGCATAGTCATAAGCTTTAGGGCCAAGGGAAGGCTACGTTTGAAAACTGTTCTCGTGGCGCTGTAGTTATAGTATACTATGCATAACAAAAGAGCGCTAGCAAACAACGGCCACGAGGCAATTGTGGAGCACCACGGGTCATGGATGACAGGTGCGAACGATTGCTGCGGAGCTGTACGCGGACGAATAGACGTTCAACTGTTGAGCATCTGACACACCAAGTGAACCAAGAGACTACGAACAGTGTCTCCTAAACTACCGTTCAGTGAACGTTGCTGCGTATGGGACTCCCCAGCAGGCACTTGGTACATGCACTCGAGCTGACTTCAGTTCATCAGCGACGAAGACTCGAATTTGTACCCCAATATCGTAATAGGACGTCCGCTAGTGGTGACAGATGGCCTTTTCAGAAGACTCAAGTTTTACGTTCCTTTGGATATGTGGCGGCTGATGCGTCCGGGGTGAAACGTCTGAAGACAAACACCCTGCAACGATCGTCGGAAGGATCCAGATCAGAGGGCATTTCGTGAGTGGTCTCGTCATTCTGGATGGAACAATGGAACAACAAAAGTATGCATTGAGCTCTGTGGACCATGTCCACCTCTACATGCAGTTTGAATTTCCTCGGCAGGATGGCATCTACCAGCAGCACAATGTTACGTGTCACACAGCTCACACTGTGCGTGCGTTGGTTCGAAGAACACCAGGATGAGTTTATCGGACTCCCCTGGGCACCAACCCCCCCCCCCAAATTTAAGCCAAATCGAGAATCAATACGACCACCTCGATCTAGCTGTTCGTACCACGCATCCTCTACCAAGAAACCCAGGGCAGATGGCCATGGCACTGGAGTCGCCATTGCTCTCCATCCCTGTCGGTAGCTTCAGGGAAATCACAGACCTCGAAACCTGGCGGAAAATCCAAAGAAATTCTGTTCGTATGTAAAGTATGCTAGTGGCAATACAGAATCAATTCCTTCTCGACGCGATAGCAATGGCAATACTATCGACGATCGTGATGCCAAAGCAGAGTTACTAAACATAGCCTTGCGAAATTCTTTCACCAAGACGACGAAGTAAATATTCCAGAATTAGAATGAGAAACAACTCCCAATATGAGTAACTTAAAAGCTTATATCCTCGGAGTAATGAAGCAACCTAAATCACTTAACAAAAGCAAGTCTTCCAGTCCCGACTGTATACCAACTAGGTTCGTTTCAGAGTATGCTATTGCAAAAACTCCGTACTTAACAATCATATACAACCGTTCCCACGACGAAAGATTCGTAGCCAAGGACTGGAAAGTTGCACAGTTTACACAAATATTCAAGAAAGGAAGTATAAGTAATCCAATATATTACAGGCTCATATCATTACCTCACCGGAATTCTGGAACATATATCGTATTCGAACATTATGAATTACCTAGTAAAGAACGATCTATTGACACACAGTCGACATGGATTTAGAAAACAGCGTTCTTGTGAAGCACTAGGAGTTGACTGCTACTGACAAGGGATTTCAAATTGATTCCATAATTCTAGATTTCCATACTAGCGGTTTCTAGTGGAATCGCGTGCTTATGAAATTTCGTCTCAGATATGTGACTGGATTAGTAATTTGCTGTGAGAGAGGTCACAGAGTTTTTAGTAACTGACGGACAATTATCGAGTGAAACAAAAGTGATTTCTGCGTTCTCCAAGGTAATGTTACAGGCCCTCTGCACTTTCCTTCCTACATAAACGATTTCTGAGGCAATCTGAGCAGCCGTTGTTTGCCAATGATGCTGTCGTTTGTCGTCTAGTAAGGTCTTCAGAAGATGAAAAAAATTGGAAAAAGATTTAGAAATGGTTTTGGTATGATGCGAAAATTGGCAATCCATCCTAAATAATGAAATGTATGAGGTCATGTACATGAGTGCTAAAGGGAATCCGTTAAATTTCGGTTAATAAGGGAAATCAGTCAATTATAAATGCCATAAATTCAACTAAATGCCTAGGAATTACAATTAACAATAACGTAAATTGGAAAGAAAATGGTTCAAATGACTCTGATCACTATGGGACTTAACATCTGAGACCATCAGTCCCCTAGAACTTAGAACTACGTAAACCTAACTAACCTAAGGACATCACACACACCCATGCCCGAGGCAGGATTCGAACCTGCGACCGTAACGGTCGCGCGGTTCCGGACTGAAGCGCCTAGAACCGCTTGGCCACCGCGGCCGGCAAATTGGAAAGAGTGCACAGAAAATGTTGTGGGGAAGGAAACTCAAAGGTAGCGTTTTATTGGCAGAACACTTAGAAAATGTAGCAGATCTGCTAAAGAGACCGTCCACACTACGTTTATACGCCCTCTTTTGGAGTACTGCTGCGCAGTGTGGGATTCTTACTCGGTAGGATTAACCGAGTACATCGAGAATGTTCAAAGAAGGGCAGCAAGTTTTGTATTATCGCGAAATAGGGGAGAGAGTGTCACTGACATTATACAGGATTTGGGGTGGACATTATTAACGCATTTCTCATTGGGGCGGGTGCTTCTCACGAAATTTCAGTCACCAACTTTCTCCTCCGAATGCTAAAATATTTTGTTGACGCCGACCTGCATAGGGAGAAACGATCATCATAATAAAATAAAAAAAAATCAGACTTCGCATGTAAACATATACGTGATCGTTTTTTTATTATTATTTTTTTCGCGAGATGTCCGAAACTTGAATAATAGAGGATTATGGCGGAGGAGGTTCCATGAATCCTCTGCCAGGCACTTAAGTGTGAGTTGCACAGTGTCCATGTAGAGGTAGATGTAGACGCTTTATTTGCACTCTTGCAGCAGTCAGCGACGCCAAAGGTGGTTAGACAGGGTTTTGACAGGCGGTCTCAATAATGTGACTGGGTAGTGTACAAAACGGTGCGTAAAGTACTCAGACTTAACAACTTGCTCAAAAAATGCGGTTGTGGACCGGTCGGGACTTCCCAGCATGTGGTACTAGCCTATCTGTTTGTGGAAGATCTTAGTGAGTAATGATCTTTTGGAGATTTTTATAACTTTCTATAATAATATTTAAGTTAACATACGCCACTGCGACGAAATCTTCCAAGGAAGTTGCCCAGAGCTCTATTTCTGAGAGTCTGCATTCAGTTGAACACATTGAGGACTTCAGTTCTGGATCTCAAAGAAAGCTGCCTAAGACCCGAAATATTTAACGAGGCATGGCAAATGTATTGAAAAGGCAAGTTAGTCATCGTAGGAAGAGGAAATTATTCTATCGAGGTCGAAACTGTGTCTAACCTTGGATTAGAAACATTGGTTAACTTTCCTGTGGCAGACTTGCGAACAAAATATGGCAGAAATCACATCTCTTCCGAATTTCTTAATTTACGCTGTCACAAGGCAACCAAACGACTATTCATATAAGTGTGCCGAATCTATGAGACTGAGGACACACCATCAGGCTTTAGGGAAAATGTCATTCACACATTAAAGAAGAAATCAAGGGCAAATAAGTGCGAGAATATTGTTCCAATCAGCTCAATAGCTAATGAATTCAGGTTATTAACAAGAATAATATGCAGAAGAATTAAAAAGAAATGACGATCACTTTCGAGAAGACAGTTTTGATATTGCCCTAGGTTGTGGAAATAAATTTACGAAAAATCAATATACCTTCATGATAACTGTGGAACTAGAAAAAAAGTTGGGAATGTATAATCGTGAAAGATTAAATTTTGAGAAAAATAACAGCTATAGGGAAAGACGGGTAACATACAGTAAGTACAAGAAGCAAGGGAGAACAATAAGAATGGAACACCAAGAATGTTCAAATTTAAAAGCATCTAAGACAGTGATCCAGTCTTGGCTGCTATTTTTCAGTCTGCACATTGAAGAATCAGTGGTAGAAATGAAACAGAGTTTCAAGCATTTGTTTAAAAATCAGGGAGTTAAGATATCAACGGTAAGATTAAATGAGATTGCTTCCTCGCAGAAAGCTGCGAAGCGTTGCGGGACGTACTTAACGAAATGAACAGTCTGTCGAGAAGAAACACAGAATTAGTGAGTAGAAGTATAATTGAGATTAGCGAAAAAATTAGCTTCAAAATTGGTGGCCAAGAAGTAGGTCAAGTGAAAGAATTCTGCTATGGAAGAATGCTGCTACTTTTGAAGCAAAATAATACATGAAGGACGAAGGAAGGAGGATATACAGAGTGGACTAGCACAAACAAAGAGGGTATCCTGGTGAAAAGAAGTCTGCTAATATCAAGCACTGCCCTTATTTGACCGAGTGAGTTGGCACGGTGGTTACTATACTGAACTCGCATTCGGGAGGGCGACGGTTCTAACCCGCGTGCGGCCATCCTGAATTAGGTTTTCCGTGATTTCCTTAAATAGCTTCAGGTAAGTGCCGGGATGTTTCCTTTGAAAGGGATAGCTGATTTTCTTTCCTGTCCCAAGCTCGTGTTCCGTCTCAAATGACCTCATTATCGATAGCACCTGAAACACTAATCTCTTTCTTCAGCCTTTCTTTGCGTGAGAAATTACTAAGAATGTACATTTGGAGCACAGTATTGTATGCCAGTGAACCATGGACAATCAGATAAGCAAAGAAGAGGAGAATTGAAGTAACTGAGGAGCGGTGCCATAGAAGGTTGGTGAAAATAGTGGATTGGTAAGATCAGGACTGAGGAAGTAATCTGCAGTGTCGGCGAAGAGAGGAACATACGAAAATCATGACAATAAGAAAGGACAGGACAGCATGATTAGGCATGTCAGGAAAAAACGTTAAGGTTACTAGAGGGAAATGCAGTGTGCAAAAATTATAGGGTTGTAGGGGAAAGAAATTGGAAGATAATCAACAATTTATTGAGACTTGAGAATTGAGTGAGCGAGTGCTCTCTGAGATGAAGAATTAGCGCAGGAGAGGAATTTATGGAGAGATGCATCGAAACAGTAGACTGACGACTCAAAAAAAATTAATTAAAAAAAGGGGGGGGGGGGAAATCAGGGACTGTCATAAAGATGTCATCGTCAAAAAAGTAAATCCATTAGAGTTTTTTTTTCTTCTGGTAAGCAGATAAGGAATTATTAGCATCCTACTTATTGTCTAGAGAATGTGTGATCGTAATTTGTTTCCAGTATAATTAACATAGATGAATTATGCGCAAAATGTATACCTATATCCTCTGGGGAAGTACGTTCCGGGTAAGTGAATCAAAGACAGAAAACATCCACCGCTATTTCATAAGAAAATTCGAAACATGATGAGGAAACAGAGGTCGTTGCACTCTCGGTTAAGAAATAACAAAGAAATGTCGCAGGCTAACGTTATCAATAATTCGTGCTGCTGGGAAGAGATCGATGCATGAACTATACAAGTTCCACCGTCATACGTTATCGAAAGATCTTTTCCGAGAATCTGAGAAAATTCTGGTTCAGCGTAAAATAACTAAGCCGGTTGAAAACTTCTATTCATCGATTCGTCGACCAGGCTGGTGTGGCAACACAAGAGAGCGCAAGGAAAGCTGAAGATCTAAAACTCGTGTTTAAAAACTGATTCATTCAGCACGATAGTAGAGGCATAGCATCGTTTGATCGCCCTGTCTGACCTATTAATAGGCATCCCTGGCGCTGAAAAGAGGTAAAAACAAATAAGAGGCCAGGCACGGATGATATCCCATTTTGGTTATGCTGAGAGAGTATTCTACGTCACTGGACTCTTACTTAGCTTGCTCTCATCGCGAATTTTTCGCCCCGCCCAAGTCCCAAGCGACTGGAGAAAAGCGCAGATGTATACAAGAAGAGTATTCGTAAATGATTGGATCCCAGAACTACAGACCCATATAGTTAACATCGGCATGCAGCAGAATTCTTAATGTTCGAATGTGATAAATTTCCTCGAGACAGAAACGTTTCTGTCCACAAATTAGCACCGATGTTGAAAGTATCGCTAATGCGAAAATCAGCATGTCCATTCCTCGCATGACATCCTCTGAAACATGAGTAAAAGGGCAACAGGTAGGTTCCAGATATCCGGAAAACGTTTGCACAATGTCCCAATGCAGACTGATAACGTAGGTTTGAGCAAAATGAATACGTTCTCAGATATCAGAGTGGTTCGAAGACTTTCTAAGTAACAGAACGTTTCATAGACCATGTTTGTTCATCAGAAACAAGAATATTGTTAGAAGGATCCCAGGCCAATATGAAAAGACTGCTCTTGATCTCTGCAATGTATTTCCATGATGATGTTACAAACTTTCAGATATGATGGGTAAATGTCTCAATTTGTGGTAAGGACCCTGGCTCGGAAACGACAGATTCGAAAGCTATAAGCGAAAATCCTGATTCGTCTGACAGTAGACGTCTTCTAATGCCAGCTCTTTGATTTCCAGCATATTTCGGGAGAAGATGTAGCATGGATCAAAACACGAAAGAAGTCCCGTAAACAAGGGCTCTGAAGCGCATACCTTAAGAACTATGAGCACTCTTTTTGTCTTTGCTGCAGTCAAACGTACATATACGATTAGACGGATAGCGAGAGCAGCCATTTGCAACTGTTTATTGATGATGCCGTAGTATACGGGAAAGTGCCGTTGCAGCAAGACTATAGGAGGATACAGAATGATTTTTTGTTTGTCGTAAGTTCCTATGGGACCAAACTGCTGAAGTCATCGGTCCCTAGTGGTACACAGTACTTAATCGAACTTAAACTAACTTACGGTAAGGACAACACTGACAGCCGTGCCCAAGGGAGGACTCGAACCTCCGACATGCGATACAGGATGACTTACAAAGGGAGGCCACAACGTTGGGATCGCAGATTTACTTCAAACTTTTTACATCTTTACTAGACCATTAAAACAACATAATGTCCAAGTTGTAAGATTCATTACTCTGACAATTCAAAGAAAATCGCAAGAGAAGTTTAACGCATCTATTATGTCGTTTATGTATCTTTGCGTAGGTTCTGATTGTTAGCACTCACGGTTGTCAAGTGATTAGTGTCAGAGCTTCGTAAGATGAACATGGGTGAAGCGACAGTTCAACTCACACTCAATCTTAATCATTAATCTACTTTTTTCATCACATGTCATATTAACTTATATGAAATCTGAGAGGTAATATAATCAAACAAACCACGTGTTTCTGCATGAAGTTTTAATTTATGTTTTACATGTCTGCGTGACAAATACCATCTTGCAACGTGTGCCGTCGGGAGCACACACGACGAATAATTGTACGTTACTCTTGTGGTCTGGCACAGTGTGACCTGCTATATCACTGATTGTGAATAACGTCGTTCGCATAATTATTTATCGAGATTTGACTTGGGGTTTCCAAGCACAGAGAACTTCAAAATTTCAGTACAAATAGTAAATAGTCAAATAACATATGAAATTCACTACAACTTAATGAACTTGGACGTGGTTTTTTTTTTCACTATATTACGTCCCAAATGTAATATAAATTAAATAATGTGATCATTGATGAAAAAATGTAGATTAAAAAATAAATGTTAGCGGGCCTCGAACCGTCGTCTCATCTACGACCCTCTTGCAACGCGCAAATGGTAACCAATCTTTTTAATTTGAAAATCTTCGTCATTATCGTTCGTTGCATTTGGTAGGGGTGGATATCACAAAACACCCGTTCAAGTTCAAGTTCATCGTGGATTCTTTCACTTAGTTTTTTTATTCCTCTGACGGAAAAGCTGTGTTACCATACCGGCAGGCTACAATGGTTAATTGTAACCGGTGCCTTCGCGCAGATATATAAGTAACGTAACAGACGATTTTCCAGGAATTGCCAGAGGACTAATTGCACATTATGTTGTGTTAATGGCCTGTTAGAGCCGTAAGAATTCTGAAGTAGATCCGTGATCCCAACGTTGTAGCTTCCCCTTGTTAGAGTCTCTCTTTTGTGTAATGAATGGCAGCTTGCTGTAAATGTAGAAAAACGGTAGCTAATGTAGATGTGAAAGGCAATCCTGTGATGTTCCAGCACTGTTATTAATGGTGCGCTGTTTGACGGAGTCACGTAGGGAAAATATATAGTTATAACGTTGCAAAACAATATGAAATGTAACGATCACATAAATTCGGTTGTAGGGAAGGTATGGTGGACTATTGGCAGACTTCAGGGAATGTGTAGTTCATATAAAAAGCACACTGCGTACAAAATACTTGTGCGACCCATTCTTGAGTACTACTCGAGTGTTTGGTATCGCACCAGGTTGGATTAAAGAAGACATAGAAGCAATTGAAAGGTGTGCTGCTAGATTGGTTACCGGTAGGTGCGATCAAAATGGTTCAAATGGCTCTGAGCACTATGGGACTTACCTGCTGAGGTTATCAATCCCCTATAACTTAGAACTACTTAAACCTAACTAGCCTAAGGAAATCACACACATCCATGCCCGAGGCAGGATTCGAACCTGCCACCGTAGCGGTCGCGCTGTTCCAGACTGGAGCGCCTAGAACCGCTCGGCTACCTCGGCCGGCGGTCCCATCAACATACGACTGGTAGGAAGGTGTTCGGTGAACTCAAATGGGAATTCCTCGAAGGAAGAAGGCATTATTTTCGCGAAATATTTTTGAGAATGATTCGAGAACTGGCGTTTGCGACTGACTGCACAACTACTTTAGCGCCACCTACGTATGTTGCGCTTCAGAAAGTCGAAAACAAGTTAATCAGGGCTCGTAACGATGCATATGGACATTTATTTTCCGATCGCTCCATTTGCGAGTGCAACAGGGAAGGCATGACTAGTAGCGGTAAAAATTACCCTCCGCCATAAACCGTATGTTCGCTTGCAGATCATAGATGTAGATACAGAAGATCTTTTACAAGGTAATGGTATAAGTAGTTTTTAGACACGAATATCAGAACTGGAATCGCAGCAACAGACATGGACTTGTTAAGACTCCAGTAGAGCCTAATGATACAGAATAGATTAGATACTGTGTAGTTACTTAGGTGAAGACGCATGACAAGGAACTGGCATCTCTAGAATGAAAGAACGTGAATAAGTTAATATAACATTACACTAATTGAATTGGAGTCAGGGGAAAATTGAAATGCTTTCAAGAAACAAAGGAAGATACGGGCGTACAGTCCTGCCGACAACGAGGTCATTACAAACTGGTTACAAAGTCGGATTAGGAAAGGATATCACTCGCGCAACTGTTGAGGACACATCCTAGGATTTGGACTAAATGATTTAGGAAAGCCACATAAAACTTAAATCCAGATGAGTGATGCGAATTTGAACCACTGTCCTCAGAGCCGGCCGGAGTGGCCGAGCGGTTCTAGGCGCTACAGTCTGAAACCGCGCGACTGCTCCGGTGGCAGGTTCGAATCCTGCCTCGGGCATGGATGTGTGTGATGTCCTTAGGCTAGTTAGGTTTAACTAGTTCTAAGTTCTAGGGGACTGATGACCTCATCAGTTAAATCCCATAGTGCTCAGAGCCATTTGAACCATTTGAACAACTGTCCTCATGATTCCGTGTTCTGTGTATTAACCACAGCGCACCCTCATTCTGTGATGTACGTTCAAGACGCTGTAGTACAGGTCCAACGTAGTGTAGGATGAATGGTGAGTACCCCTACACCTACGGTTATGATATCGAATGTGGTTCAAATTACTCTAAGCACTGTGAGACTTAACGTATGAGGTCATCAGTCCTCTAGACTTAGAACTACTTAAACCTAACTGACCTAAGGACATCACACACGTCCATGCCCGAGGAGCCAATTGCTGTGGATGAGCGGTTCTAGGCGCTTTAGTCCGGAACCGCGCTGTTGCTACGGTCGCAGGTTCGAATCGTGCTTTGGGCATGAATGTGTGTGATGTCCTTAGGTTAGTTAGGCTTACGTAGTTTGAAACGTCCCCTTTGAACAATTATACATGACTGTTCTTAAACTGACATACAATATTTTTTTAGCGCAATGCAATCTGACTTTCAGTAATCCCTACAAGAGAATGGCCCTGACTAAATTAACCTGTACGTTTCACAAATCACTTACCTCGAACTTAGCTCGAACTACCGCAATACAGCGAGCGCCACTACTACCAGCTAAATAAAAGATTCAAACTACGGAAGGCACTAACTACTGATAGGCATAGTTAGCAAATGAAAGATTTTAATAGAGAACAAACAATGTATTTACCTTATTAGTAATAATGTATATAGCAGTTCATGATATTCATTCTTACTTATGTACTGTTTCTGATGGACACACATCCAGATTATCCATTCTCAAAAATCCACCATCTCACTTCCCCACATCCACCGCTGCTGGCGGCTCGCCTCCAACTGTGCAACGCTACGCGCAGTTACATCCAGCTGCCCAACACTACAATGGCAGACAACAATGCAAACTAGCCACAGACTGCACAAAGCAAAGCCAGTGATTTTCATACAGAGCGCTACGTGGCGTTACCAATAAGAAAACCTAAACAGCCTACTTACATAGCCCCCATGCTCCCCACAAAAATTTTTACAAAATGTTTTTGGCAGTGGGCAGTACAGATGTGAAAAATTTTTTCATAATCATAATTACAATAACAAAGAAATCAAATGTACACACTTCTTGGTACAATGTTGGTCGAAAGCTAAAAGTTTTTCACAGTCCATTAAGACAGTCCTGATCATTCATCACAGCAAAATTGCAGTGTTTTTCTCAAAGTCTCAGCCGTAAAAGAAAACGCACATGGAAGTAGTGGATTTCCATGCAGTCTTGAAGATGTAGTGCTGTCCTTCCATCGGAAAGGCAGTGCTGACTCTTAACATGCAGACAGGTAATGGGCCACAACAGAGAAAACACTCGAACTTTTGAAGAATATTGGTAGGTAGGTCATCACAGAGCAGACCCACTATAGTCCTGGTAGAGAGTATGGTACGAGGTGCATTCAAGTTCTAAGGCCACGGATATTTTTTTTCTCCAGACTGGAAAGAGATAGAAACATGCGCATTGTTTTAAAATGAGGTCGCGTTCATTGTCAATACGTCCCAGAGATGGCAGCACTGTACGGCAGATGGAATTTTACCGCTAGCGGCGAGAATGAGAACTGTTTTAAATACTTAGAATCGCGACGTTTTCCTTATTTGAACAGTGTGCAATCATTCGTTTTCTGAATTTGCGTGGTGTGAGACCAATTGAAATTCATCGACAGTTGAAGGAGACATGTGGTGAGTCGATGTGAGTTATGGATATGTCGAAAGTGCGTTCGTTGGTGCGGCAGTTTAATGATGGCAGAACAGTGTGTGACAACAAACCGAAAAAACCTCGGGGTCGCACAAGCCGGTCTGACGACACGATCGAGAAAGTGGAGAGAATTGTTTTGGGGGATCGCCGAATGACTGTTGAACAGATCGCCTCCAGAGTTGGCATTTCTGTGGGTTCTGTGCACACAATCCTGCATGACGACCTGAAAATGGGAAAAGTGTCATCCAGGTGGGTGCCACGAATGCTGACAGACGACCACATGGCTGCCTGTGTGGCATGTTGCCAAGCAATATTGACGCGCAACGACAGCATGAGTGGGACTTTCTTTTCGTCGGTTGTGACAATGGATGAGACGTGAATGCCATTTTTCAATCCAGAAACGAAGCGGCAGTCAGCTCAATGGAAGCACATAGATTCACCGCCACCAAAAAAGTTTCGTGTAACCGCCAGTGCTGAAAAAATGATGGTGCTCATGTTCTGGGACAGCGAGGGCGTAATCCTTACCCATTGCGTTACAAAGGGCACTAAAGTAACAGGTGCATCCTACGAAAATGTTTTGAAGAACAAATTCCTTCTGCACTGCAACAAAAACTTCCGGGAAGGGATGCGCGTGTGCTCTTTCACCAAGACAATGGACCCGCACATCGAGCTAACGTTAGGCAACAGTTTCTTCGTGATAACAACTTTGAAGTGATTCCTCATGCTCCCTACTTACCTGACCTGGCTCCTAGTGACTTTTGGCTTTTTCCAACAATGAAAGACACTTTCCGTGGCCGCACATTCACCAGCCATGCTGCTATTGCCTCAGCGATTTTCCAGTGGTCAAAACAGACTCTTAAAGAAGCCTTCGCTGCTGCCATGGAATCATGGCGTCAGCGTTGTGAAAAATGTGTACGTCTGCAGGGCGATTACGTCGAAAAATAACGCCAGTTTCATCGATTTAGGGAGAGTAGTTAATTACAAAAAATATCGGAGGTCCTAGAACTAGAATGCACCTCAAACAGACTCTTAAAGAAGCCTTCGCCGCTGCCATGGAATCATGGCGTCAGCGTTGTGAAAAATGTGTACGTCTGCAGGGCGATTACGTCGAGAAGTAACGCCAGTTACATCGATTTCGGGTGAGTAGTTAATTAGAAAAAAAATCTGAGGCCTTAGAACTTGAATGCACCTCGTATTGGTGGGTCATCAAAGATGCAGACCCATTGTTGTCCTTGTAGAAATAATGGTATTGGTGGGCCATCAAAGGTGCAGACCCACTGTAGTGCTTTTAGAGACGGCCAGCAGCCGTCTGTTGCGACTGTGCAGGTGCAGAATCACCATCGAAGAGTCTTGCGGAGAATATACCAAGTTATACCAAGTTCATGAATCACCACTTGTGCACTCACAATTTTTTTTTTTTTTGAAATGTCCTTAGAACCAGAAATGCTGTTATCCAGACCCTCGCTTAATTATTAACACATGTGCAAACACTAACAATCCCTACTTCTCACATATTGTCTATATACTATGACCAACAGAAACATGTGCAGTGAAATGTAATTTACAAGTTACTTAATTTGATGAACTGGTGTCAATTACAATTTTATAACATAAGAAAGGTACAAAATACATCATTAAAGAACATAACAATGCAGATAAATTTGTAGTAAAACAGGATTTACAAAAGAATAGAAATAAACATGCACATCAGTTTAACAAAAATTATGACATAAGTACATACATAAAGATCAGAATAACTTTTGAAACATCAACTTCACATATGAGCAACAAAACAGAACAGATAAATAATGTCTGATCATCTGTACAAAATAAATAACATAGTATTAGAAAAATTCTACAACATAACTCTCATCAGCTAAACACATACAGACAGGAAAAACACAAATACACAGGCGTACACAAACACATAGCAGAATAACACAAGAGGAAAGCGCAGGGTTTGTTTTCAGTGTAATATTTGGTACTGCAGTCCAACCCAAAACTTCATTCCGTAGATATTTTCTCTTATTTCAACATTTGTTTCCACCAATAAAAAAAATCCTATCCAAGCATGCGTTCTGTCTCTTCACATCCTCTTTCAAAAATAGTTTTTATCCACTATACACTACCTTTTTTGGCCAAACCATTTTCTCATAGCTTCTCAAAACATTTCTTCCAATTCATCACAACTCGTTTTCTTATTTAGCCTACCCAATCTTAAGCTAACTTAAATCTACTAAGCTCAGATGCTAAACTAAAGGCCCGCATCTCGGGGTCGTGCGGAAGCGTTCTCGCTTCCCACGCGTGGGTTCCCGGGTTCGATTCCCGGCGGGGTCAGGGATTTTCCCTGCCTCGTGATGGCAGGGTGTTGTGTTATGTCCTTAGGTTACTTAGGTTTAAGTAGTTCTAAGTTCTAGGGGACTGATGACCACAGCTGTTAAGTCCCATAGTGCTCAGAGCCATTTGAACCATTTTTTATTTACGACTGCAGTTTCCGCTACAGTGACAGTCTCATATAAAAAAAATTCACAGGTTGGGAATTTGCGTTACAAATGTGTAGAAACAAAATCCTGTAAATATAACAGTGTCCAAAAAATTTTCGTCGGCGTTGTGGTACATTCACGCATTTACACACATTTCATAACTCTTAAAGTACGTTTCTAGGTTTCCAACATCCTTTTTCACTAGTCAGAGTCCCTAACCACTACTCATTATTCCTTACCTTATTACACATATAAATATTCGTCGAGACTTCTTGAATATTTGATCATAATAAACACGTAGCATAATAAAATTCCTCATATAGCATCAGCTTACTGACCATAAACATACCAAAAGAGCATAAAATAGATTGTCATTGTAATAATAACATCATAACACCTCAGTCAAACCTCAAAAACGTCGTAGTTTTCTGCAATGATTTCAAAACCTAAAAAAATTATCTGCTCATTTCAATAGTGTCATCTACTTCGAATGTACTTTTATTAAAGTCATGATAACATAGCAAATAAATCATTCAATGCTTATATAGTATCACAATGGTTCCGAAAAAGTATGAAGTGTTCACAAAGTACAGACAAAATACAATTTCATAAGTTTGAAATTATCCAACTGTGTAATTGCGTAAAAATGTGTCACTGACATAGTAAAAAAAAATGTTTGTTTCTCTGTTAAATAATCAGATAGCTGTGTAATTCTGTGTTAGAGAAATATGGTACCGATGTGTAAAGTTGTATAAGCAAATACCATATTAGCTAGGGCTCCTTGTGCTTGCCAAACACATGGTACACAAAGTAAGTGTGTACCCCCATGAGGATTAATGTAATTATACCCTCAAGTGTTACAATTTACAGCAATGGAATGAAATGTATCATGGAAAACTTTCTTTGTAATTCAAAAATCCTTAAAAATAAATGTTTTAAGTACAAAATTAATCACTCAAATACGTGTACTGCCGCGTTAAATTGTGCGTCTTGGTGTAACATAATCTCTGTCATTACTTAAGGGTAAAAAATGTGCCAAGTGTAGTAATTATCGTCGTCCATAAGCAAAGTTCTGTGGAAGGCAATGTACTTACCTCGAAATAAATAAAAGCGAAATGCTATGCGTATAGATATCGTAGTTATTACGTACAATTCCGTGATCAAGAAAGCACTACACTTTAACGTATTGTGCTACAAAAAAAATGTGTCTCATTGTAGATATAGCACAGTTACTACTAAAACATGTTTTACTTTCCAGAAGAATTCAGAAAAATTGTGCAGATATAAAGCAGATACAGCACAAAAGCAACAATGTAAATTGTGTCACACATTAGTAGTGTCGTGATATAATCGTGTAGCTGTCAAAGAAATTAAATACTAAGTCATCTTTAACCTCACAGAAAGTACTTCAAAGAAAGAATGGCTTTTCAAGTAAACCAAAATGTTGCATTAAAATCTCATTAGCAGTATATGTTCTAAGTATGTAAGCCTTACAGTCGTTACATAATCGTGCAAGAATGTACACACACAATAACACTGTGTCGTCTGTTCACTATAACAATGCATTCGTAATTACTGTCTAAATATTTTCCCTAGGTTCTAGACTGGATAGTTAGTTTTAAAACATAGTTTCATGTTAACAGTTTCTAAGTCTGACAAAGCATACTAGAAACGTGAAATGAAAAGTTATATTGCAAAGACAAAGTTAAAAAGCAGATTATCTCTCAAAAACGGTTTTACATGCGAAATGTGGTGCAATCCTTTACTCTTTCTAGTACGCAGAGTTTCAACTTCAATGCAATTATCAAGTTGTATACGTCGTTAAGGAACGCTAAAATTTTTCTCACGGTTAGCGTCTGTGTTATTTTTCTCTGAGCCAGCCAGCGCACGTGGCTGCCTGCGGTGAGAGTCATTGTCTGTCTCTGTTGGCGCGCGTCGTTATTGGGATTAGGAGACCTAACTTCTACAAATTCACCTTGTTGAGAGGGCCCTGCCCTGTTTGAATCCCGCCAGTTCTGATGCAATTCAGGTCTGTCGTTACGATTATATCGTCTGTCGTCATGTCGGTAGAGTCTATAGTTTCTTTCTTGTCGGTCATATGGTAGAGAATTTCTCCCTGAATCGTAACTGCGTGCTGAATTGTTGTGTCTGAAGTTATTCTGTCTCCGTTGATAGTAATTGTTTTGGTTCCCATATTGTCTGCTTCTGTGGTAATCTCCGTCATATTCATTACCACAGAAGTGCGATCTTTCTCTGTAATTCTTACTACTGTGCCAACGGTTGTCATATGGGTGGTGTCTGTTTTGTTCACGATTTGTGTTGTGAGAATAGCCTTGTCGTGTGCATTTATTATTTCTGTCATCGCGGAATTGTGATGGATGTGACCTGTAATTGTTGTGCTCCTGTTTTCGCGTTCTGCGATTGTCAGTGTCAATTTCTAATTCTTGTAAGAATCCCTGAAAAGCTTGAATGTCGTCTTTGCAACGTCCTGCCAAAATAATGTGTCGTAAATGTTCAGGCAATTTGATTAAGCAAATGTGGATGCGTTCTGAGGGGCTGTATGGATTTCACAGGTACTGATTCTTGTGCAACATGTCTTCAAAATATTTCATAATACTGGAAGATTCAGATTGTTCGAAATGTTTCATCATTATGATGCTATGTTTTACTCGGTCTTGTGTAGCTTGAGACCAATATGCTGAGAGGAAGGCATGATAAAATTCTCCTTCACTGTGACAATCGTGAATGACCGATCGCATCCTTACAGCTGGTTCATTCTCTAAGTAGCCACACAGAAATTATAATCTGTGCTCTAAAGACCAGCTGGTAGGAAAACAATGAGAGAATTAATGAAGCCACGGTTGTGGATGAATGTCGTTGCCAGAATTCTTAAATGTTTTGAATTTACGTGTAGTAATGAACAGCTTATAGTCAAAATCATCATGTCAGCGATTCGCATATCGGTCATTGTTGCTTCTTTTTGGCGGTTCCATCTCAAAATTCGGTGTACCTTGCCAATTTCTTTCATAATTTCCGAAGTGCCCTGTGTTATTATTTTGTGGCTTTGCGTATTTCTAGGTCCCTCTTCCCGTAGTGGAGCGCGAGTGTCCTCTGAAATGTGTAATTCTTGTATTACCTGTGTCAGCTGATCTTGTACTTCCCGGATTTCTCTTTGGTGTTGCGTGTTAATTTGATTCTGATTTTGTTTGAATTTCCTAATTTGTTCGTATTCTTCTCTGTCAGTGAAGGCTACAGGTCTTGTGTCATTCAAATCATCATCCACCTTTGTAGATAAGTTAATGAAATGATCCGAAAGTCGGCTACTTTCTCCGATAGTGAACTTATTTCCTCAGTGTGTTTTTCTGAACCACGTTTCAGAGTGTCCATTTATGTTGAAATCGTATCTAATGTGTCCTTTAAGTTTTTCTGAGTTTTTGCAAGTTGCGTAACCGAATCGGTAGATGCAACTGAGTCAATTTTAGCTTGCAAGGTGTCGTGATTTTCATGAACAATAGTTTACATTTCCTTTATAGCTGCTTCGTGATTTTCATGAACAATAGTTTACATTTCCTTTATAGCTGCTTCGTGATTCTGTAATGTATTTTCATGACGCGAAAAGATAGGTTGCAAATGCTCACAAATTTGTGTCTTTACGTCATTACAGACTTTTTGACATTTTATGTAACTCAGTAGTTAAATCTTCACGTGTTTGTTAAAGTGTTTCTTTAATTTGTTTCTGATTTTGTTCCATTTGTTGCTGTGTTTGTCTCTGATTTTGTTTCATTTGTTGCATTAATTGCAACAATTTTGTATTAGTGTCTGGAATCTGTTCCTCTATGCTTTTCGGCAGTGCATTTGCACCGGGAACATTCACATTTTGACGAGCAGAAAATGTGTCTTGACTTATTTGAGAAAACGGTGAGGACGCAAAACCTGAATCTACAGTATTTGCAAGATTGTGTCCTGTCATTTCGGATTCCCGAGGCGAGCTGTTGCCGACCGATCGATCGATAATGCTTCCCTGTTCAGTAATTGTTTCACTGCCTACACCATTATTTGCAGCCCGCTCCATTTCCCTATGCACAATTACCAAATTACTACTTTGAACATTAGTTAATTCATTACTCGGCGGCGCTAACACACTGCTTTCGTCTTCACTGTCATTTATCAGTTTACTTTGGAGCCTAGTATTAAGTTTTTTCCCACGCCATTATTGTCACAATATTTCACAAGTCAACACAGAAAAGCACAATTTGAAGAGCTGTTAACATCCAGCTGCTCAACACTACAATGGCAGACAACAATGCAAACTAGCCACAGACTGCACACAGCACAGCCAGTGATTTTCATACAGAGCGCTACATGGCGTTACCAATTATAAAACCTAAACAGCCTACTTCCAAGTTCTAAGTAGGGGATTGATGACCTTAGATGTTAACTCCCATAGTGCTCAGAGCCATTTGAACCATGACCGAGGCAGGATTCGAACCTGCGACTTTAGCACCTGCGTGGTTCCGGACTGAAGCGCCAAGAACCGCCTGACCACAGTGGCCGGCGGTTATGATATCGTCACTTCCCCTGCCGAAGTATTCCATAGGTAGTTTATGTAGCTGACAGATTACATTCCCTTTAAAACCGTCGCTCCAATAATTTGTTAATTGATTAGCACATCTGGTTTCAGCAACCATATACAGAAACAATTTGAAGTTTCTTCGGAACCTAAAGCGTTAAGTTCCAGAATTTTCTAGAATAATTAAGTAAAAAAAGAGTCAGAAAACTTTTCTCCAAAACGGAACTAATGGTCTTATTTTTTTAACCAAATTATCTTAGGCTTATGCTGTGCTGTATTAGTTCTGTCGAAGGTACTTATCATACCATTCTGCAACACTGATCGTCACTACAACCGTGTCAAAGAAAATTACTTACAAATTAGACTAATGAACAAATGTTAGGTCTTGACGAAGAATGGACTCTAAATGCAACCACACTCTTGGCTATTCATTGTCTAAGAAAATGTACTGCATCCATTGCTGAGTTCAAAGTTGAATGTAGCATGAGTTTTAACTGTATGAGCAAAATATAACGTTAAGTTCCTGATGGGAAAGCTACTAAAATTACTATAGCAGTGACGAAACTATTTGTGTTAGTAACAATGAATTTCATTTCTTGAGAAATGCTGCCTAATTACGGTTTTTCCTCATGCCTAACCTGTCATTGTTTCGCCACTGTTAATTAAGTTCAGCTGTTACTGTAAATTATAAAAGTTACTCCTGACTTGTGAGACCTTTTTTGGGGTCATCACTCTTCTGACTGACTTGACACGGCCCGCATCCTGCGGCAACCTCATTTCAGAGTAAAACAATCAAACTGCGTCTTCAGTTATATGTTGTATATATTCCCATTTCACTTTTGCCCTACAGTTTTAGCCACTACAGCTGTCTCTATCACGGTGAAAGTTATTCCCTGATGTCATTGTGGTACCGATAGTTCCGATGGCACAGCGTAGGTTGGCACTACCAGAGCGGAAGATCTTCGCCGACCACAGCACCCTCTAGCCGACGATGCGGAGCTTTACGAGCGCCGCTCCACTTTCGGCCCAGATAATGAAGAGCAAACGGTCGAGAACCATCGCTTTGGATTAGCTTGCTATTGAGGCTTCCTTATCTGGACTTTGTCTGCACACCTACGTGCTCATCACCTAATGTTATGTAATATGTTCGCATAAGTTTATACTACACTCCTGGAAATGGAAAAAAGAACACATTGACACCGGTGTGTCAGACCCACCATTCTTGCTCCGGACACTGCGAGAGGGCTGTACAAGCAATGATCACACGCACGGCACAGCGGACACACCAGGAACCGCGGTGTTGGCCGTCGAATGGCGCTAGCTGCGCAGCATTTGTGCACCGCCGCCGTCAGTGTCAGCCAGTTTGCCGTGGCATACGGAGCTCCATCGCAGTCTTTAACACTGGTAGCATGCCGCGACAGCGTGGACGTGAACCGTATGTGCAGTTGACGGACTTTGAGTGAGGGCGTATAGTGGGCATGCGGGAGGCCGGGTGGACGTACCGCCGAATTGCTCAACACGTGGGGCGTGAGGTCTCCACAGTACATCGATGTTGTCGCCAGTGGTCGGCGGAAGGTGCACGTGCCCGTCGACCTGGGACCGAACCGCAGCGACGCACCAATGCACGCCAAGACCGTAGGATCCTACGCAGTGCCGTAGGGGACCGCACCGCCACTTCCCAGCAAATTAGGGACACTGTTGCTCCTGGGGTATCGGCGAGGACCATTCGCAACCGTCTCCATGAAGCTGGGCTACGGTCCCGCACACCGTTAGGCCGTCTTCCGCTCACGCCCCAACATCGTGCAGCCCGCCTCCAGTGGTGTCGCGACAGGCGTGAATGGAGGGACGAATGGAGACGTGTCGTCTTCAGCGATGAGAGTCGCTTCTGCCTTGGTGCCAATGATGGTCGTATGCGTGTTTGGCGCCGTGCAGGTGAGCGCCACAATCAGGACTGCATACGACCGAGGCACACAGGGCCCACACCCGGCATCACGGTGTGGGGAGCGATCTCCTACACTGGCCGTACACGTCTGGTGATCGTCGAGGGGACACTGAATAGTGCACGGTACATCCAAACCGTCATCGAACCCATCGTTCTACCATTCCTAGACCGGCAAGGGAACTTGCTGTTCTAACAGCACAATGCACGTCCGCATGTATCCCGTGCCACCCAACGTGCTCTAGAAGGTGTAAGTCAAGTACGCTGGCCAGCAAGATCTCCGTATCTGTCCCCCATTGAGCATGTTTGGGACTGGATGTAGCGTCGTCTCACGCGGTCTGCACGTCCAGCACGAACGCTGGTCCAACTGAGGCGTCAGGTGGAAATGGCATGGCAAGCCGTTCCACAGGACTACATCCAGCATCTCTACGATCGTCTCCATGGGAAAATAGCACCCTGCATTGCTGCGAAAGGTGGATATACACTGTACTAGTGCCGACATTGTGCATGCTCTGTTGCGTGTGTCTATGTGCCTGTGGTTCTGTCAGTGTGATCATGTGATGTATCTGACCCCAGGAATGTGTCAATAAAGTTTCCCCTTCCTAGGACAATGAATTCACGGTGTTCTTATTTCAATTTCCAGGAGTGTATAATAAAACCACTTTTACTTTACTTGCACCGAAAACTTTACCTCACCAGTTCCTACTCGCTTCCATTCATTCGGCCTCTTTGTCCGCTTTCCGGAGCAGACCCACGCGCCGCCTTCTAGGCGGGATACAGAAGTCATAACACACTTCCTATTATCCTGTCCCTTCTTATCGTCAGAATTTTCTATACGTTTCTTTTCTGCCGATTCTGTGGAGAACCTTACCAGTCCATCTAATTACCACCATCCTCTGTAGCATCGGGTCTCAAAAGCTTCGATCCTTTATTTTCGGTTTTCCCATATTCGCAAATATTTCTTCCTCAAATTAAAGTAAATGTTTCTTACTAGTAGACTTTTTTTGGCCAGAAATATCCTTTATATCAGTGCTGGTCTGCTTGTTATGTTCTCATGGATTCGTAAGTCGTATGTTAATTTACTTCCTATGTAGCAGAATTCCTCCACTTTGTCTAGTTCGTGGTCACCAGATCTGACATTAAATTGTTCGCCAATTTCGTTTCTGAGGCCCCTTATTACTACCATCTTCGGTTTACCATCAATCCATATTCTATACTCATTAGACGTCTCATTTCATTCAACATGTCCTCAAATTATTTGTTGCTTTCACTGGACATAGGTATGCCATCAGCGAACCTTATCATTTAAATTTGTTCACCTTGATTTTTTATTCCATTCTTGAACTATTCTGTTATTTCCATTATTGTCTCTTCGATGTACAGTTGAGCAGTAGGGGCGAAGACTGAAATTCTGTCTTGCACTCTTTTTAATTTGAACACTTTACTCCAGGCCCATTATTCTTATTATTCCGCCTTGGTTCTTTTATAGACTGCTTATTCCTCGTCTTTGCCTAATGCTAACATCTATTTCTTTTCAGAACTTTGAACATATTGCATCATTTTACATTGTTTAAGGGTTATTCTATATCCATAAATCCTATGAAGCTGAATTTTCTTAGGTTTTGCTACCACCATGAACCGTATCGCCAGAGCTGCATCTCTGGTCTCTGATTCCTATATGAAGCTTCAGTATTCCGTGCCACCTGTATCAACATGTATTAAACCTACGTCGCGTTACACTCTCTAGTACTAGTTATTGCGCTAATCTGTGACTTGATTGGTGGCCGCAATATTTGCATATATTATCCACAGTAGCACAGTGGCTTAGTAAATGCACGGCAGTGTAATATTACTTTGCAATTCGGTGGCTGTGAAGGTAAGTGTCACCCTATAAATGATGTTTCAGTCGTCGGCCGTTTCTTGTCTTCATTTTGGAGCTCTTCGCTTCCCACTTCTAGCATCAATTTCATAAAGCGAGAACGGCAAATGTGCAAAGTCGTTAGGAATGCACGTTAAGCTGTAGGTCCTCCTATAACGCGATAGGTGAAGGAATTCTAAAGGCAGAGGTGGCAAAGGGTTTACCAGTTCTAACAAAACCATGTATGTTAGGTTTCTACCTCTTTATTGCCTACGTTTACTACAGGGAGTATTTTGTAAATATATATACACAACTGAGAGAGAGTGAATGCGTCATAATCTTCTATTTTCAGGTACTGATTTAGCAGCACTGTTTTCTCACCCTGTCACTTGATGTATCAACAGTGTATTTATCGGAGCCGTAAATTGTTCTTCAGAATTCACTCTAAAATTCAGTTAGACAGTTTCGTGGATCCCCTTGTTCAATGGAAAATTTGTAAATTTGTGCTAAGGTCTTAAGCAACAAAACTGCTGAGGTCATCGGTCCCTAAGCTTACGCACTACTTAATCTAACTTAGACTAACTTTCGCTAAGGACAACACACACACCCATGCCCGAGGGAGGACTCGAACCTCCGACGGGGGAATTATTCAGTGTATTCCCACACTTTTATGATGAGTGCAGCGCTGAGTGCGCTTCTGATGCGATTACCGTTAAAACTAGTGAGTAGCTCCAGAGTACGGTGAGATTTGTTTAATACGTATCATTGTATATCTTTCATGATGTCGGAAGATGCACTTTATGAGCAACTTAGCACGAAGTGGTCGCTTTTAGTAGGACTTGAAATCTGACATATAAACATTATACAATAGGCCACGTGCGAATGGGACTCACTCGTTGAGGGTTCTGAACAAACTTAAACACACACCCATGCCCGAGTGGGGACTTGAATCTCTGATGGGGGAGGCCGCGCGAACCATGGCAAGGTGCTCTGGACCACACGGCTACCCCGCGCGGCCTTGTACTGTGAAATCTATCTTTTTGCCAGTCATAATTCTAAATCAACGAGCAGTACTCTATAGGTTTTGATGAGTGAGTCTGGGCGTATCAAAATATGTGACATAAATAGCCGTATCTTTTTAGTGCATTGTTTAAGTAGCTAACGTTTATTGTACAGCCAAGGACCATAGATCATGGCATAAACTTCAGTTTGATACATCTACCCATTCCTGAGAAGACGACGTCCTTGCAGAAGGACAGACAGTCTGATAGCAAGTGACAAAACAATTGTTTTAATGTTAGATAATTTTTTACATTTGGTAGTATTGTCAGACATTACTTCTTGGCAAATTTCATGATTCTAGCCAAAGGAATGTACACTGACGGTTTTGATGAGTGAGTTTGAGAGTATCAAAATATGTGACGTAAATGGTCGTATCTTTTTTTTTTCATTCACGTAGAATTTTACATTTATTACTCTGTCAAGTGACTATAGACCTCAGTACGCGACATAAATTTAAGCTTGATACGAATACCCGATCCTGAAAAAAGGGGGCTAAATCTGATGGACTAACAGAGACAGTACGATAAAAAAGACAGAATTTCTTTCGTGTGATTTAAGTACAAATTCGCAAATGTCTGATTCTTTTGCTTTACTTGTACACTCCTCTTGCGAAATTTCATGCTTCTACGTCAAGAGGAAATATCCTTCAGGTTCTGATGAGCTAGTTATCGAGTATCAAAACATTTGACATAAATGGCCGTACCCTGGTTGATGGTGTTGACTTACAAGCTTACGATTTTTGCACCACCAACAAACTGTAGACCTCAATGTGTGACATGAATTTCATCTTGATATGTGTGCCCGTTCCTGAGAAAACGTTGACTTAACAGGCCGACGAACAGACAGATAGCCTGATAACAAACGCCAAAAAATTCTTTTGTATGACAATTAAAAACTAACTATTTTTGGATTTTTTTCCTTTGGTTATAGTGTGAAAACTTATTTCCTGACAAATTTCATGATTCTAAGTTAAACCCTGTAGGTTTTGATGACTGAGTCTGAGAATGTTGAAATGAGTGTCTTTATTTTGTATTGACTTGAAGCTTCCGTTCATTACATCGCCAATGACTCTAGAACTTAGTACGCGACATAAATTGAAACTTTACACGTGTAACCGTGCATGATACTTGCTTTCCGCACCCTCGGCAGGCATCCTCAATTTTATAAATGGTACCTATACTATAGAAGACGCCGGCGGCCATTTGCAGCAACAAGCATCAATAGTCAAACTAAAGTTTAGTTCGGTGGTTATGATCAAGTTAGAAATAGAATATTATTATAATGAAGTTTTATTACCACCTTACAGAGTTTATTAAATGAAATATGCCCATGAGTGGGACATAGACAGGTGATTAAATCAGATACGCATACTAAATATTCTGTGAAATGATAAGGGAAAATGGTGTGGTTGGGAGAAGTCATTGTAACATATTTATATAATAACACAATCACATTTATTCAATAAACATTACCATCTCAAATATTCCCTCTCACTTATCACGGAATGCTGGCGTGATACAAATAGTATAATATCTAAGTAAACTTAGTTAAACATCCGGCTAACATGTGCCGTGAATCGACAATGACTACCGCCTGCACATTTCTATCATCATTTAGCCACACATACACACACTAACATTCACTCTATTCGTTTTATCTAACGGATAAAAGAGGAAGGTTCCCATACACCAGGTGGGACAACATTGGGAGAGAGCACATGGTTCCAACTGTAACTCCCCTCTTCACGTTTAACTAACTCCGCGAGTTTTACTGGATATTATGACGGAACAATTAAATGACACGCATGAATTTACGTAGAAGATCCAGCTCGATCACGAAATGTGATTACGTTGAGCTGAAGATTCTTACCAAGAAATGCACGGGGTCTGCGGACCACGTGTTACCAATCTCTCCACAATCAGAAGTCCATAAACATATTTAAATAAAATACACTTTGCATATATACTTCACACTCATACTGAAATGCAAATTGAGCAATTCTGGGTATTACTCGGCAATTAGCGCCTGTTCACTCCCAAGTGCAGTGAACACAAATTCCCATGAAATTACTTGGCAAAAGAAATCATCTCCCTATCTCTCCTAACCGAGATGATTCTAGGAAATACCATAGTGGATTTCCTCAGCAGGGAAGCTGCTTCCAAGTTCAAAGTGAACATGGAATGCTGAATCTTCGCTAACTATCGGAGCGATAGAGCAGAGCGTGCTTACTCACCCAAGTCTTCCCAGCAACAACCCCGATACCATCTCCCTCGTCCGGGTCCACACATCTTTGCCGCAAGGTCTCAGAGATACCGCACATGGTTATTTGCCAACCTAACGAGCGCTAATGACCCGCGTGGAGCTTATGCCTCTCTGGTCCAGTGCAGTCGCGCTCTACTAGATTAGAGGTTGGCCACACTTCCACTATGCCTATAGCACACCCACCGCCGACATCTCACGCATACCTCATCATACGTTCGCATTCACACTTTGCAGACAATTACCATATCTAATATTAAAATGATCGTCTACATTTAACTAAACCTATCTTACTAATTGTCATCAGGCTCTTCCCTGAGTGTCGGAAGGGCACTCAGGTGTCTTTAGTTGTGGGGTCGAGCCATGTAGCGGCTTACACCGAGCCGTTACAACCGTTCCTGAGAAATAAAAGGGGACTTAATAGGTGGACGATCAGACAGACAATTTGATAGCAAAAGACAATTAGAAAGTAACTGTTTTCGGATTTTTTGTTTGATTTTTGTGTGAAACCTCACTTCTTGGCTAATTTCATGATTCTAAGTCTGTTGAAAGTACCCTGTAAGTTTTGATGAATTCGGTTGCGAGTATCAAAACATTTGGCGCAAATAGCCTTAGCTTCTGACTGCATTGGCTTAGAAGCTTGAATTTTTAACATATTCACGTTACCGTGGACCTTAATATGCGACATCAATTTCAACTTGTTACGATTACTCGTTGAAGAGAAAGAAGGTTTAGAAAAGTCGGTCACACAGACAGATAGAGAGACAGACGGACAACAAAAAGATCCCGTGAGAGTTCTGTTTGTGCAGATTGAGGTGCGCAACCCTAAAAACACAAGTGCATAGCACGAGGGGCACATCGTTTAACAGGACGGACAATGGCGCGAGGGTCGACCAGGTTAAGCCGTCACTCGGCCGTGCGATATGTGCGGCACACATTGGCGCCGAGTCGTGCGACAGGAATCAATAACGCCAGATTAGGCCGCAGCGGAGACGTAAACGCGCGACCGCGCGCCGCTCTAGGCCACACACACACACACACACGGGTCGCTCCGCGCTGACGAGTTTCGCGACCCGAGTGCACGAGCCTGCAGCACGCGCGGTTTGGCCTTGCCGTCATTACCGCCGGCCTATCAGTCTGGCTCGCGCGTCCCATTTGGGAGAGAGGCGCGGCGCACCGCCAGAGACAAATGCGTATTTGATCGGCCTCGGCGGCCGCGCTGTTTCGGCCCGCTGATTGGGGTGTCGCGCCGAGATTTATAGGGAGCAATTTAAATATGCGGCGGCGTCCCTGCCCGCTATTGGATGGCTCCGAGACCGTGCGCCGTTTTAATTGCGGTCATAACTGATGAGCCGAGATAAATGGCAGCGCGGCGCGCGTCGTGTGGGCGTGACAGGCGCGGCTAGGTGGCAGCAGCATCGCCGCACACCGCAGACACCTGTTTTGGCCGTGTGAAACGGCGCGCGCGCCACGCCGATCGCTATTTCATCCCGTTAAGACAGGACTGATTAATTAAAAATCGGTGCGATGGGCCAAATTCATAATAAAAGGCCATGTATATCGACTCGATTAAAAATGACTATAAATTTTTGCTTTATTCGTACTCAATCTCTGTAGTCGCACTGTGCTCGACCGAAGTATGACAGCGAGCATTATTGACTATCAAATATGAGTGCACCCTTTTACGAAGTTTTGATTGTTAAATAATAACCATCTTTGCAGGTACTACCTAACAGTACTACCATATTCAAAAATTAGTGTACACTCTGACTAGCACGATATATTACCATTAAGGGGACCACACCCTGGTTCAGGTCGATAAAAGTCGACTTTCGTTCTTCATTATATTTCAATGATTAAGGTTTTATTTAAGTACTCTTGAAGGATTATGCTGATAAAAATTCTTTTCCACCATTTAAAGAACATTTTCCTACCACGTGTGTATATGTGCCACGCCCACTTTTCTGTCACCCACTTTTTTGCATATATTTTAGATCTTTATATCCCCTAAATTGCACGTTATAGATTTTTTTTTTACTCCCGAGGGTGTTGGCTATCCTTAGAATGCAACGGTCGCTATTCTTTTGTTTCTGCTGTTTGTAAACAACTCGCTTTCAAACACTCGGTTGGTTTTGTTCAACTGTGATTGTGACTAGATGTTATATTTACGTTTGCAGTGCTTGTTTACGTGTGTTTCGTTGTGTTTATCGTAGATAACGAAACGTAAATGTTGTGGTTGGCAGGAGAGCCAACACCGTGTTACTAGAGGAGGCCGAAACGCACGCGATTTAGCTCACTCAGGCTGGCGTGAGGTCTGAAACAGGACAAGGAAATTACAATTTAGAAAAACGGACGTAGCTGGTGGAATACTTAATTTTAATCCATTAATGACGAACGTCGGTTTGGGCGGCACATAGTTCACTATATCAACAGTAACTGATAATGGCGCCTTGCTAGGTCGTAGCAAATAACGTAGCTGAAGGCTATGCTAACTATCATCTCGTCAAATGGGAGCGTAGAAGTCAGTGAACCATCGCTAGCAAAGTCGGCCGTACAACTGGGGCGTGTGCTAGGAAATCTCTCTAGACCTGCCGTATGGCGGATCTCGGTCTGCAATCACTGATAGCGGCGACATGCAGGTCCGACATATACTAACGGACCGCGGCCGATTTAAAGGTTTCCACCTAGCAAGTGTGGTGTCTGGCTGTGACACCACAGTAAAGGCATTTTCAAGAAACGACAATTTAGAGGAAACAAGTTTAGAAAGCTTTCTCAAAAAGAGCTTTTGTCATCTGGCAACGGTGTTCCTAATTGTAATTCTTCAACAAGTGCATCTTCAAAGAAGCTCTCACCATTTCATGAGAGTTACAACGAATTTACTGTAAGTGACAAGGGGTGCAGTGCCATTACTATAAATTAGATCCGGCCGCAGTGGCCGTGCGGTTCTAGGCGCTACAGTCTGGAGCCGTGCGACCGCTCCGGTCGCAGGTTAATATCCTGCCTTGGGCATGGATGTGTGTGATGTCCTTTGGTTAGTTAGGTTTAATTAGTTCTAAGTTCTTGGTGACTGATGACCTCATAAGTTAAGTCGCATAGTCCCCAGAGCCATTTTTTTTATAAATTTGAGAATATTATCATATGTTATTTCTAAATTTGTACACTGTAAACAATGTGGTGAGTGACAGAGTGTGAAAATTTGTGAGAGTGCCATTTGGAGATAAGGACTAGCAGTTGCTTTGGATTTAATTTGCACTAAATGCTCAGCTGCGATTTCATTTATGAGTTCTTCAAAACCAGATGCAAGTGGCCCTTATGAAATCAGTACTAGATTAGTTTATGCCTTACCATCCATTGGCAAGGGCATGGCTGCAGGGAGAACATTTTGTTCAGTGATGAACTTGCGTTAACCACCAAATAAATCTGAAAAACTGACTGCAATATTAGAGAAAGCTGTATGTGAGGTCAGTGAGCAAAGTATGAAACTGGCTGCTAGGGAAGGAGTGAAAGAAAATGATGGATGTTCGGATATTGCAGTTGTACTTGATGGACGTTGTCAGAAAAGAGGACAATTCTCTAAATGAAGTAGTGACTGCTACGAGTTTAGGCACTAGTAAAGTCTTAGATGTGGGCCGGCCCATGTGGCCGAGCGGTTCTAGGCGCTTCAGTCTAGAGCCGCACGTCCCTTATGGTCGCAGGTTCGAATCCTGCCTCGGGCATGGATGTCTCTGATGTCCTTAGGTTAGCTACGTTTAAGTAGTTCTAAGTTCTAGGGGACTGATGACCTCAGGTGTTACGTCCCATGGTGCTCAGAACCATTTGAACCATTTTAGATGTGGAGATAATGTCTAAATATTTCAAATGTTGTAAAGTCAATGAACATAAAGAACTCAACTGTGTGGCTAATTTTAGAGGAACAGGTGGTGGTGTGGAACTTCATGGAGTACAACAAATATTTCATCGCTCCGTTGAAACTAGAGGCGTACTGTACACCAAAAATTTGGGCGATGGTGATAGTAAGCCATACAATAATGTGGTGAACTCTAAGCCATATGGAGATGCTATTATTAACAAAATGGAATGTGTAGGCTATGTTCAAAAACGTTTGAGAACAAGGCTGACAAAATTAACTGTTGATATGAGACGAAAAAAATTAGAAGATCGAAAATTGCTGACTGGGCAGGGTCGGTTAACTAAAAGTGAAAACTTGCATGTATACTATGGGCAGGCAGTAAGGAGAAATAAAGAAAGTCTGGAGGCAATGAAGAGATATGTTTGGGCCATATTCTTCCATTAGTCCTCTACTGATGATAAGCCATGTCATGGATTGTGTCTGCCAGGAGAAAATTCTTGTTGCAAATACAACAGGGCTCAGGCAACTGGAGAATCTTATTCTTATCAGCATTCTCTTCCTGCTGTTGTTATTAGTGCAATTACACCTATTTTCAGAGTCTTGGCTCATCCTGACCTTCTAGGGAAATGTCTGAATGGGCACACGCAGAAACCAAATGAATACTTCAACGGCATAATTTGGAACCGCCTTCCTAAAACTGTAGTTGTAGGCATGCATACAACGAAGGTACGAGTTCACGATGCTGTTATTACATTCAGTTGTGGTAATACTGGAAAGTGCTGGGTACTGAAAATGCTGGGAATTAATCCTGGTGAAAATATGATCAATGGGCTGCAACATTGCGATAAAATGAGGCTAGCCGATGCAGACAGGTCTGCATCTAATATGGCCAAGACAGCATGACAAACATTCAGAAAGGTGAAAAAAGAAGCTGTAAGACCTTCTAGAGGCCAAAGAAGGACACTTTTAATTAACTGTAAGTAACAAGTTCCAAAAGTTTTTTCTTTAAAGTCAATTTCCCGCAAACTAAAATTTTCAGTACATATGCCCCATTATATCAGAAAATATCATAGATAAATGAATGAAATTTTCAGAGACTCTGCATTAGATAAAAAGACACCTTTGGTACTACATTCATTAATATTGCCCCATTAGGAAGTTCACAAAAAATATTTTTTGCAAAAAAGAACTTAATATTTCTCGTTAATAAATTTAAAAATGTATTTCTTAAAAACTATAAAGTGGATAAAGTATATTTTAGTACAGTTGACTCTATTAACATCATGTAACATACAGTAAAAATATTAAGATCCTGCATTAAATAGTTTTTTTTTAGAAATGGGTCAGACACTTGCCTAAATTAACATAGGTTAGATTGGCAGGGTGGTGAGCAGAAGCATTCTGAGTTGTTGTGATGTTAACGATTCGTTTGTCAATGACATAGGCCATCAGGTGATCTGTCTGTGCAACTTCTGTTTTGACCCTGAAGGCTGCTCAAAAAATGGCCCTGAGCACTAGGGGTATAAACATCTGTGATCATCAGTCCCCTTGTAAGTAGTCTGTTTAGGTTTTTTTTATTGGTAACACCACGTAGCGCTCTTTAGGAAAATCACTGGTTGTGCTGTGTGCAGTCTGTGGTTGGTTTGCATTGTTGTCTGCCACTATTGTTGGGCAGCGGCAGCTGGGTGCTAACAGCGCGTAGCGTTGCGCAGTTGGAGGTGAGCCGCCAGCAGTGGTGGACGTGGGGAGAGAGATGGCGGAGTTTTGAAATTTGTAAGACTGGATGTCATGAACTGCTATACATATATTGATTATTAAGGTAAATACATTGTTTGTTCTCTATTAAAATCTTTCATTTGGTGACTCTGCTTATCAGTAGTTAGTGCCTTCAGTAGTTTGAATCTTTTATTTAGCTGGCAGTAGTGGCGCTCGATATATTGCAGTAGCTTGAGTAACGAAGATTTTTGTGAGGTAAGTGATTTGTGAAACGTATAGGTTAATGTTAGTCAGGGCCATTCTTTCGTAGGGATTTTTGGAAGTCAGATTGCGTTGCCCTAAAAATATTGTGTGTCAGTTTAAGCACAGTTTTGTACAATTTTTCTAAGGGGAAGTTTCACCCTAAACTTAGAACTACTTAAACCTAACTGACCTAAGGACTTTGCACATATCCATGCCCGAGGCAGGATTCGAACCTGTGACTGTGGCAGTAGCGCGGTTCAGTACTGAAACGCGTAGAACCGCGCTGCTGCAACGGCCGCTCTGAAGGCTGTGCTGTGTTTATAGGCGAATAGTGTTTGCAACATTCATTGCAGTGTAAAACAGTGCCTTAGCGACTGTAAGTACTCATGAATGAAATTTTCACTCTGCAACGGAATATGCGCTCATATGGAACTTCCTGGCAGATTAAAATTGTGTGCACGCAGTTTTAATCTGAAAAGAAGTTCCATGATGTACTCTTGTAGAGCAGTTTCAACCACTGGAACGGTGTCGTATTGTGAGTGTGCTTCAAGCTGTATGGGCGTATCAACGGATTGCTGCATATCTTGGGACAATGTATAGGTGGTGTATCTTTGCTTTTAACAGTGATTCGTTCAATTACCCATATCTGTAGACCAGGTTCTGAACGTCCGCGTCCACACAGCTCAAATGTTCAAATGTGTGTGAATTCGTCAGGAACCAAACTGCTGAGGTCATCGGTCCCTAGACTTACACACTACATTAACTAACTTACGCTAAGAACAACACACACACCCATTCCCGAGGGAGGACTCGAACCTCCGGCGGGAGGGGCCGCGCAATCTGTGACATAGCACCGCAAACAGCGCGGCCACTCTGCGCTGCTATACAAGTCACGATCGGCGCCTTGTGCGAACAGCGGTGGCCCACCAAAGATAATCCAGAAACGAAGTCTGGGCCATGTTGCACGTGGTGTGCCGTCAGGGCCATTGGGGACCATCTGCCTGAAGGAGGATTAAGATCATGTCTTCGTCTAGCCAGGTTACTACTGAGACCACGATAACACCAAACATGGCTGCTTTGGTGTCGTGAAAGAGTTGGTTGGAGAATGAAACGGTGCCCTGTCGTCTTCAGTGATGAGTATGCGAGTGATGCCTCTAAAAGCCTATGTCATAGACCTGGTGAGCTGCCTATTACAGAGTGCATTCGCCCACGATGCACAGGTCCCTAACTAGGCTTTGATGTGTGGGAGGCCATCACTTATAAGTCGCGGTCGCATTTGAGTAGTCTGCAAGACAAAGCAACCAGAGCCAGCTACATTACAGTGGCCGTTCTCTCCATGCAACTGCCTTGTATTCGACAGGAAGGTGAAATGAGTTTTCAGCAGGACAATGCACGTCCACATACGGCTGCTGCGACATAACGTGCTTTTCGTGGTACACAGCAACTGCCTTGCCCAGCAAGATCACCAGGTCGCTCGCCAGTTGACGTATAGGACATGATGAAGCGGCAACTTAGTCCTTCTCCACGTCCTACAAAAGCCGTTGCTTAATTGCAACAAAAGGCATATAATAACTGCGATAGTCTATTAGCACGATGCCATGCGGCTCCTAAATGATTGTTTGCATTCGAAAAAATACGCCTGCACTTCTATCAGAAGGGTGACGATGACAGTTTGTAATCGTATACTCCCACAGTAATGAACTGCTTGGATGTCACATTTCAGTAGCATTACATTGATGTTGAGGGTGCAGCATACTTTTTTCCGGTAGTGTATAAACTGCGACTGCAGTTCTGCCATATGAAATATTAACTGCAGTTATTGTTTAGTTAATTAACTACATCAGTTTTGAATGTATACTCAATATTATAAAAACTATGTATTGAGATGTATGCCCGGCAAATGTCAATTTTTTTAATTTTTATTTGTGGAATGGTTTTAATTTTTGTGTGATCTAGTCTGACTGGAAAAGAAAATTTTTGTAGGAGAATCTGCGACTTGCAATATTCTTCAGCACTGAATTCCAGATCTTTAGATTAAAAAGTGTGTCATGAGAAGTTTTCTATGCTTGAATTACTGGTTTCCGAGGCACGCCAGTTATGTACTTTATTACTCGCAACATAGCGGCGAACTATGTTTGAATGCGTCGCTCCTTCCTTGGTGACACTTTAACGGAACATGATTAAATTGAAGAAGAAACCAACAGTTAATCATTTTGAGTTGTAAATTATTGTATTTCACTTTGATTTTTCAGCAACAAGTGTTAATATATCAAATTAGTACCGACTGCACAACCATGATGTGAGATATTTTGTCGAACTTTGGCAACACTTTCCTACTTCCGTTATTTTACCTGTATTACTCGCGTCTTCCTTGCACCTTCAGATTTCTGTCGCAAACCTAAATTCTATCAATAGTTTGCACACACCCTCAATCCTTTGTCGTTCCCGTTACTGCAACAGCCCTACACATACTGACAGATTCCCTTGCGCCATCTGCGTTTACTTGGTCGTACATCGTGAACATGTGAACAGCATGCAGAGGTAAACAGCAACCAAAAGATGCGCTTTCCACGTGATCACCAGAGAAGTTCAATACTCTTCCACAAAGCTGCTTTTCTTTACGGTACATTTATAACCAAACAGTTACAGCAAAGGGGCAGTGAGTTCAGGAGCAAACTTAGATGTTCGTTTACATACAGGGTGGCGCAAAGGTCATTGGGCACTGGGCACTGATTTATACAAAACATTGAATTTATGTTTCATTACAAATACAAACAGTATTAGCAATTATTTGTTATGTTCAAACTGTTTCCTGTCTTCATTAATACATCCTTGAACTCTTTTTGGAGCATTGTTACATACTCTGTGGCACTGTTCACTGTCCATATCATGAAACGTATGTAGTCTTTTAGTTCGGCAGCGGCCTGAGGCTTCTGAGAATAAACAGAGTCCTTGACGACATCCCAGAGGAAAAACTCCATGTGTGTGCTAACGTGGATTTCAAAGTATGCCTCGTCGAAGGCCTAACAACGTATTAGAAATGACAAACTTCTTTTTGTGTAACGACACCACACTGTTCTGTTACATGCTTGATCTATTGCTCCACTTTTGTGGTAGATGAGACGAAGTAATGATTTTCTTCCCACCACTAAAGGACAGAAACTGAACAACTGATGTTTAGTTTCAGTCAACAGATCTACGCACATTTCACAAACCCGCTGACATGGCCGAATTTACTTTTCTCACAACAATGTATAACTTCCTAATGACGTCATTATTAATTCGGTGATTATCTTGCTAAACCAGTGGATCAAATCACGTATCTGTATTATAAAATCTAAGGGTCCTAGCTCCAACATTGCGGACAGTGTTTGCGTAACTTTCGAAAGAAAAATGTCTCTCCTGATTTTTTCAGGAGATGGGAAGGAGACAGCGCCATGCTTTCCAGACAGTTAAAAATACCCTGGAAATCAAGACAGTTATGAAGACAGTTATGACTGGGAAAATCTTTCAGCATCCACAAGCCGCCAAAGTTCTACTCAGCGCCAGTTATGTAACTCGGACGGTAGTCCACTCGCCACTTTGAACTAAAATAAGTGCTTTTAAGTCCTTGTGCAGATCATTTTTGTTCCTGGTATTGTATGTATGAACTGAGCTGTTTGTTGGGAAAAGAGATATACTATTTAGGATAAATTTCATTAAGGAGTAAATATACTGAGAGGCAGTAGTTAGTATACCCAGTTATTAGAAGAAGTTTCTACAGGACGTCCGTGAATTTACTACACAAATAATACGTATTACACGCTTTTAGACTCTGAAAACTTTTGTTTGACTTGAAGAGTTACCCCAAAATATTATACCATATGACACTATGGAATGAAAGTAGGCAAAGTATGCAAGCTTTTTCATTTTTATGTCGCCTATGTCAGCTAACACTCGAATTGCAAATTCAGATTTGTTAATGCGTTTCTGCAGTTGTGTGGTGTGCTCCTCCCAACTGAATTTATTATCAAGTTGTAATTCCAGGAGTTTAAGACTGTCAACCTCTTCTATCTGCTCTTCTTCATACTTTATGCATATGCTGGGTGGAAACCTCTTACAGGTTCTGAATTGCATATAGTGAGTCTTTCGAAGTTTTATGTCAGTGAGATGGCTTTAAACCATTTATTAATATCCATGAAAATATCATTAGCAGATCTTTCTAGAATTACACTCGACATACTATTTATTGCAATACTTGTGTCATCTGCAAACAAAACGAACTCTGCTTCTGGCAGTGTAACTGATGAGGGATCATTAATTTACACAAAAAAGCAATGGCGCTAAGATGAATCCTTGTGGGACACCACATGTAATTTCTTCCAATTCTAACTTAATTCACTAGTCCCTTACACTGACACCCTTTGTTTCCTGTTAGCGAGGTATGACTTGAAATATTTTGCAGCACTGCCCGTGACACGATAGAATTCTAATTTTTTTAAAAGGATGTTGTGGTTCATGTACAAGGGTACGTCACCCCTCCCCCTATCCTGCTGATGTAGCTGATATCAGTCAAGTAGTTTGTCTACGTATCTCCTCCATGGACATAGCGCAGTAAGTGGGTCGCTGTCGTGACACGACTGAATGACAGAGACGAGCTGTCAAATTCAACGTTTTGAAAACGTTGTAAATGACTTCCACGTTAACGTGTAAATAGGGGAGTTTGGAAGAACTCCTCTGACTCAAAGACTCTCTAGTCCACGTTTTCATCTTCAAGAGCAGCCTTATCTTTGGCTGAGAAGTGAAACAAACACACGATGTTTTTAGCCAGCCACCCAATGATATTGCTGGACGCCGAGACTTTGAGCTCGTTTGGGCGGCGTGGTCGGCGGTACATTCATTCTCCCCCCTTAATTTCCTCCTGAAGCTGTGAGCATCTTTTTGACTGCCTCCGACTTGTAAATTTCGTTCATTTATCCTGTGATTTTGATACGGGAATTTTGCAGCTACGCCATCCAGGATTATTGGTGGGACTGTTCTTGATCACGATGCACTGGCGTAATTCTGCTTTACAAGGCATGTTCATTTACGGGATGTGTCACGGACCAGCAAAACGTTTCAGTAGGAGGGCACTGCTGCAGCTTATATGCAACGCAGCACGACTCTGCCGCGGGTATATAAGCACTGACATGTGGGCTAGAGATCAGTTTCGCATTTGCGCCTTTTACGTCATGCATATCACAAATGTGAAAATGAACGATGGCGATGTTAGTACCAAATGCGTCCAAACAGGACCAGCGTGCTGTTATTATTTTGTTGGCTGCCGAAGGACAAACACTGGTAGACAACATCGCAGAATGAAGAATGTGTATGGGGCAGCATATCTGTCAAAAACGACCTTTTTGGGATGGTGCACCGAGTTCCCTGCTGGTTGTGACTCGACACAAGACGCCGGTCGATCCAGATAGCCAGCCTCGTCCGTTACACTCGAGCACCCGCCCTATAGCCCTGATCTTTCCCTATCCGATTATCACGCCTTCGACGTCTTAAAACGGACCTTGACGGTCGACGATTCCTGTCGTACAAGGATGTGCAGCAGGTAGTAACGGACTTCTTCACTCAGTATCTTCAACTTGGTGCGTCGGTGGGATGTTTGCCGAAATGCTCATTGCGGTTTTGCCTGACTGGAATGCTGATTCCGGACTGCACGACCACTGAATGGAAACTTTTTGATCGCCCCTTATACTTTGAAACTTTGCACTAGCTTCAGTAATAACAGCCCTTTCTTCGATTTGCGTCTTTGTTACAGTACGCGCTTGTCAGTAACTATTTCTCATCCGAGCAAATCGGTCACTTCAAACATTACTTCCCCTATTTTAAATAACACTACGGGGATTACGGTGCATATGGGGTCATTTTTCTGTCTTTTGTGGTATTGTGATTCTATACAGCCACGTGGACTGCAAGTGGACATTTACATGTGTAATTCGGAATAATAACTGAGTTCAAATGCAGGCTTTCCTGAATTCTTTTCCTCTCGACATCATTTTTCAATTCCTCGATCTTTTATGTTTATTTGCACATGTGCTCATTTCAGCTTTGTTCATCAATGCAAGACACTCCCCTAAGATCTATTTCAAATACATTTAAACTAAGTTGTCTTAAGCATAGACAACATTTCTGAAAACTGTTTTAGGCAGCGACAATAATTTTCAATTTATATGCTATTTTCAGCTAACTAAGGTAAATGCATAGGCAGCAATCTTTCAGGCACATGTTGCAGCAAAGAACAATTCACCACTTTGCTTTCAATTGGGTTATTTTTCATTCTTTAGGCTTCAGAAGGGACAGTGTGCTGTTACATTTGCAGTGCGCGAACAGGAGGTGGACAAAAATAGGTAAACACCGAAAACACACGTTAGCATGCCTAATTCGGTGTAGGCAAACAGTAGCAATCGTAACAGATTCCAGTGGTCTCATAATGGATAGGTACAAGTCCAACATGGTTTCACGGGGAGTTTATATCATTCTTCCTGTAAAATAGTGTCCTCGATGGCAGGTGTTCATCAGAGACAAAGGAACCGTCAGGAGTGCCCCATGGATGTGTGATAGCACCGCTATTATTGTCTGTATACGTAAATGATCTGCTGGACAGGGTGAGCAGCAATCGACGGCTGTTTGCTGGTGCACTGGAAGGTGTCATCTTTGAGTTAGTATAGGAGGATACAAGATCATTTAGACGAAATTTCTAGCAGCTAGCTGTAAATTTAAGTTAATGCAGTAGTATGCTGCTTCACAAAGTCACGTCGATTAAATATATAGGCATAACGTTGCAAAGCGATTTATGAAATGAAACGAGCATGTAAGAATTGTAGTGGGGAGGCAAATGGTCGACTTCGGTTTATTGGGAGAATTTTAGGAAAGCGTGGTTCACCAACAAACAAGACTGTTTATAGAACACTAGCGCGACTCGGTCTTGAATACTGCTCGGCTTTTGGGTTCCCCAGCAGGTGAGATTAAGAGAAGACATCGAAGCTTTCAGAGGCGGACTGCTAGATTTATTACCGGTGGGATCGATCGACACACAAGTATTACGGAGATGATTCGGGAATAGAAGTATTCTAGGAGGGAAGATGACGTTCTTTTCGAGGAGCACTGTTGAGGAAATTTAGAGAAACGACATTTGAAGCTGACTGTAGAACGCTTTTACTACCACCAACCTATATTTCGCGTAAGGACCATGAAGAAGAGAAATTAGGGCTCGTACTGTAGCATGTAGACGTTTTTTTCCTCGCTCTGTTTGCGAGTGTAACAGGAGGGAAAACAACGCATAATGGTACAAGGTACCATCCGCCACGTACCATACAGTGTCTTTCGGAGCCATATAACATATAACTATGATGAAGACGGACAGCGATCAAACTTGCTTCTCTCCAAAGTAGGCCGGTCGTTGTGACCGAACGGTTCTCGGCGCTTCAGTCCGGAACCGCGCGACTGCTACGGTCGCAGGTTCGAATCCTGCCTCGGGCATGTATGTAAGTGATGTCCTTATGTTAGTTAGGTTTAAGTAGTTCTAAGTTCTAGGGGGCTGATGACATCAGATGTTAAGTCCCATAGTGCTCAGAGCCATTTGATTTCTCCAAAGTAGACCACAAGGTGTAAACGTTTTGAGGCCGCATTGTCATCTGTAAAATTCCGACGTTTCGGCTACTGTTGCAAGGCGCCTTCCTCAGGGTGTATTGCTAACTGCTGAACAAGCACTAGTTTGGATACTTATATACTATGGAAGGGTGCTGTCATTGGGTGTGAGGGTGAGGAGGAAGGGTATTAGGAGCTCATTTTATTGGTCTTTGTATTGCGTGTTGTCATTGGAATTTCCCTTTACTGCTTGCCATTGGTGGAAATCAGCGAATAGGAGACTGAGCGGCAACTACAGCGTAGTGTTGTTTACTAACTGCCTAGTATCGACTACGCCGCGTCAGCGCTCTGTGTACCCTCCACCGCTGTGGCCTACCGCGCGCCTGATACTGTTCGAGAGCTGTCCTTCCGCAAAGCTGTCACTGCTGGCAGCAGAGACGCTGGAAGTCGGTGCCCGTCTTCTCTATTCATACTGTCGGGTCGCTTGGATATTTCTATAGCCTATCTAATCTTCCTCCTCAAACTAAACGGCTGTTTCCCCAGTACTCGGGCCTTTCGATATTCGATCTTCATCCTGCACTGTTCCTGATGTTCTGCCACCGCTGATTTGCTGTACTGTTTGAGGCGGATATATCTCTCGTGTTCAGTTAACCTTGTGTTTATTCGACGCCCAGTCTCACCTACATACACCAGTCCACATTCGCAGCCGTTTTCTTAAACTACGGTGGCATGAAACGTGTTGATTGTATGTTTCGTGCCGGCCGCGGTGGTCTAGCGGTTAAGGCGCTCAGTCCGGAACCGCGCGACTGCTACGGTCGCAGGTTCGAATCCTGCCTCGGGCATGGATGTGTGTGATGTCCTTAGGTTAGTTAGGTTTAAGTAGTTCTAAGTTCTATGGGACTGATGACCACAGCAGTTAAGTCCCATAGTGCTCAGAGCCATTTGAACCATTTGTATGTTTCGTCAGCCCAGAATATCTTTTACTTTGTTGTTCAGAATAAGCACCGGAGACGTCGACGAGATGTTTCATCCATAAAACGACGTGATCAACAGTTGCTTGCATCTGTTAAGGTGCAATCCGAGCAACGTGATACTGTATACTGACCTTCAGATCAGTTAGAGACCGATCGTGTCCTTAGAAAGCGCGTTCTTTTAGATATCCCCAGACCCAAAAGCCACACGGATTCAGATCAAGTGATATGGTAGGCGATGAATCAGGAAAGCCTTTCGAGATAACACATTTGTAAATGTTGCATTAAACAGATTTTTCTATGGGGGTGGGGGAAATACGCGAGGTGTTGTACCATCTTGCATAAAACAGTCATATCCACACAGCTGCTGTCTTCCAAAGGAATCACATGCTGTATAAGGAGGTGGGTCCACTTGACAGGATCGAAAATAAAGGTACTCATGAATCCATACGACACGGTAGTATATTGCGAGTATAGTAACTCTTCATGCACAACAAGCGGTTTAACAGTACCCCAGATTCGGCAGTTCTGTAGACTGAAATGTACCACGTCACTCAGGGCCACATGTCATTAACTTCGATCCGCGCCGGAAACCGAAGAGTAATTTCAGAACGTTGCTGCGGGTAATGAGGTTTCAGTTGCTGCACCGCCTGGCTCTAGTACGGGTATCAATGTAAAACAGAGTACAAAAATTTCCTTACTGTTGACCATGGTCTGGACAATTCTTGAGACAGCACGAACATGAGCAATACCCGGAGCACGCGCTTCACGATCAGTCACAGAAACAGAAACCTCGTCAATAACTTCCACTGGGAGCGAGTGCCTTTCTCTTCCAGGTGCCACGCCAACCTCACACATGTTTTCGAATTTTATTATCATCGACTTTAAACCATTTAATGACACCAGGACTCTCCTCAGAGCTTTCATTCGGAGATACTCTCAAAGAAACACTGTAATTCCTACCGTTCATATTGCACCTGGTGACCAAAATAGGAACTAAGCTTTTTCCACAGTGTAAGGGCTTCACCACCCTGCTGGAGCAAGTGTAAAAAAATGGTTCAAATGGCTCTGAGCACTATGGGACTCAACATCTTAGGTGATAAGTCCCCTAGAACTTAGAACTACTTAAACCTAACTAACCTAAGGACATCACACACACCCATGCCCAAAGCAGGATTCTAACCTGCGACCGTAGCAACCCCGCGGTTCCGGACTGCAGCGCCAGAACCGCACGGCCACCGCGGCCGGCGGAGCAAGTGTAATCTCGATGTATTGCTCACTTGCTTGAACGACAATTCACAGGCTGCTCTGACCTGCGGCTCTATTGCAGCTCTCTTTTAACAGGGGCAAAGATATTTTATGTCTCAGGCAGCGCATGTGCATTACAATTGCTCCAGCAGGGTGGTGAACCCCTTACATCAGTACAGCGATTCTGCATTAACGAATCAGTGTATCTATCAAGTTTCGCACCCATACGATAATTACAACCCACTTTAGACATCCATGAGAAGCTGCACTTTAATGATAACAACACGGTAGTTCTAGACATCGTCGCACTTCTTTATCTCTACGGAACCCAACCACGAATGAGTATCTTGGGCTGGGTGTGGCACACCTCAAGAAACTTGTGGACTCTTCTCCTACCTGAGTGGAGGCCATTATCAAGTCTGCAGGCAGTGTTAATAGTGTTAGCGAGATGTCTCTTCTGGAGGTGGTCAATTTTTTATTCGGCGTGCTTACACTTGAACGCGTAGGTTCGGAATATCACTTGAGAGTGGTTGTTGGAGCGTAATTTAAAGGGCACACTCTTCGATAACTGGATTACGCTCTGGAAATCCTTCTGCATTTTGTACTGTAGTGAAATTAGCCGTAACTGTTAAAGTGAGAAAATTTTTCTCGTGCTGTGGCACTCTCAGACAGGCTACATGCAAAACAGTCATCAATGTCGACGCGGAAGCGGAATCGCGACCGGGCATCACAGTTTATGAAGTCTTTTTCCACTTATCAGTATAATCAAAGTCACCCGAATGTGAGAGGCCACTGAAGACGACGAATTCTATCAATTGACAGTGAACACCAAATCTGCTTCTCTAAGGAATTCGGATGAAGATCTTTATAGTCGAATTCAACCAGTTCATGACCGGATCAATAAACCCGAAATCAAATGAATGCAGCACGTCCATCATTTTGTCATTTAAAGTCGTAGCACCCTGTGCAATTCGTTCACTGTCCCGCACGCACACTCAGACACACAAACAAACATACACTATTCCAGTGAACAGAGTAAAAATGGAACTCGTCTAACAGTGGTAAGTCGTTCAATTAATTTGCTTGTTGCATCAAACGGTAAAAGATACGATGAGATTCAAGGAAAACGTCTTTAAAAAAATTTTCAGCCCAGCCGTATTTTACACGTCGAAATGTGTAAGCAGCCCATCGATGAATATGCTATGTATTTTATATCATACCTTTATTTTCGAACTGTTCCATTTGGTCCGTGTTTGCGTAAAAAAACAACAATATACGAATTGTGAGTGTTTTGCATCAAACCGAACTCACAATTCCCATATTGTTGTTTTACATCATCTCATTTCACAGTCTACGTCTAAATATTCGAAAACACAAACGTTTGGTACCTCTGCTCATCTGTTCTGGTGATAAACAACTATGTAATAACATTCGCAATTATCTACGTAATAAGCAACGAGAGTCAATATAGTAATTTCTTACTGGAGTTTCAAGCCATTATGCTATTAAAAGGCGATCGGCTGCAAGGCGAATCTCTGGGGGTAAACGCCATTATTGAATGAAATTTCTAACCAGAACGATTAAGCTTATAAATGCAAATGTAGTGGGCTATAAGCCTCGCCGACCCGTTTTCTGTCGCCATTTCCCGACGTACTTTCCCTCGCTCAGTGTTAAGATAATTATGTTACATTTAAGCAATGAGTTTCCTCTCTCACTAATTTCGATTGCGCTCATTAAACGGTTCGGTGCATCGTGGACATCTTAATTTGAAACTTCAGAAAAACTCAGATTACCAGGCAAAGTGCAGTAACGTTTCAGATTCACTTACCATATTCCGAGTGTTCTGACAGGTCGTAATTCTAATTAAATGAGAAAAATTAAATAAATTGTGTCACACACAGATTAAGAAAAGTAAATGGGCGAATCAAGAAAATTTACAATTTACAGCTCATGTTATTGAGTTGCATTGTGCAACTCCAGTATTCGAGAGTTTCGGCTAAGCTGTTAGTTAACTACAGAAGACAGAAAGACGTGACATCTTGCCCTAAATACGTGCCCCTTTGCAGTAACATGCATAGCTGACAATAACTGGTACACTGTTGTATATATAAAATTTGTCTAACAGTTTAGCCCAAACTATGAAATCTTGCAACTAAAGAACTTTATGTAAACTGATTCTTCTGCCTCTGTTCGTTAGCACATCTTTCTTTCCTGTAAATGATAATGCAAAATTGTGGATGTCCTACAGTATCAACTTATTTAGTTCATCGGTTTTTGGCTTGTAAAGCTACCATAAAACTATAACTGACTGCCGTCATCATGCAGGATTTAGTGCCGGCGAACACTCTGAAAAATATGTTACTGATGGAATGTGAGAGAGTCAGAGTAAACGCCATCTCTAACAGTTCAACTGTAACATAATTGAAAATTTGACTCTACACTGTAAATAAATTTGAAGTGAACGTACCAGAAAGACGTGAACCAAGAATGTGTGTTTCTGTCTGCATGAACTCTCGAGCATAAGATGAAAGGATAGGCTAGGAGAACACCACCAGAAAAAAAAAAGTCGTGCTACATCGGAATCTAAATTTGTAACTGTACTACCAAATGTTAAACTGCCAATTTTGTAAACGTAATTATAAAGAAAAGAAAACAAACACAAGATAAGTATTCTAGAGAATTGGATAATAAATTGAAACGATATTACATATGCAACTTAACGAAGAAACGGATCATAAAATATCTTTGACAACCGTAACTGTTTGGAAATATACAGGGTGTTACAAAAAGGTACGGCCAAACTTTCAGGAAATATTCCTCACACACAAATAAAGAAAAGTTATGTGGACATGTGTCCGGAAACGCTTAATTTCCATGTTAGAGCTCATTTCAGTTTCGTCAGTATTTACTGTACTTCCTCGATTCACCGCCAGTTGGCCCAACTGAAGGAAGGTAATGTTGCAATTGTGCAATCACGTCATCAACACAGATTTTCTTTGAACGTTTGGGCAATCATTGTTGGTGATGTCTTGATTGGGCCCCATGTTCTTCCACCTACGCTCAATGGAGCACGTTATCATGATTTCATACAGGATACTCTACCAGTGCTGCTAGAATATGTGCCTTTACAAGTGCGACACAACATGTGGTTCATGCACTATGGAGCTCCTGCGCATTTCAGTCAAAGTGTTCGTACGCTTCTCAACAACAGATTCGGTGACAGATGGATTGGTAGAGGAGGACCAATTCGATGGCCTCCACGCTCTCCTGACCTCAACCCTCTTGACTTTCATTTATGGGGGCATTTGAAAGCTCTTGTCTACGCAACCCCGGTACCAAATGTAGAGACTCTTCGTGCTCGTATTGTGGGCGACTGTGATACAATATGCCTTTCTCCAGGGCTGCATCAGCGTATCTGGAATTCCATGCGACGGAGGGTGAATGTGTGTATCCTCGCTAACGGAGGATATTTTGAACGTTTCCTGTAACAATGTATTTGAAGTCACGCTGGTACGTTCTGTTGCTGTGTGTTTCCATTCCATGATTAATGTGATTTGAAGAGAAGTAATAAAATGAGCTCTTTAATTCTAAATTAAGCGTTTCCGGACACATGTCCACATATTTTCTTTCTTTGTGTGTGAGGATTGTTTCCTGAAAGTTTTTTGTAACATCCTGTATAAGACAAATCGAAATAAATTGTGTATCAGTAAGTAAGAAGAATTAAAATTTACTGTTAGTAAGGTGTACATATAACATAAGGTATAACAGTTTGGAATAAACTTCATCACACCAATCAAAATAAATACAAAGAAAAATGGGTGAATAGACTGCAACAGAATGTGTTGGAAGAACTGAAGAAATACGAGCCCTTACTGAAGTTTCATCATTTAATGTTAAACGAAGTCTGCCACGCGGGATTAGCCGAGCGGTCTCAGGCGCTGCAGTCATGGACAGTGCGGCTGGTACCGGCGGAGGTTCGAGTCCTTCCTCGGGCATGGGTTTGTGTGTTTGTCCTTAGGATAATTTAGGTTAAGTAGTGTGTAAGCTTAGGGACAGATGACCTTTGCAGTTAAGTCCCATAAGATTTCACACACATTTTTTGAAACGAAGTCTGTGGTCAGATGTTTGTCGCTGACCAAGAGTTCCGACTGAGTCAGTTTTCACCATTTGTTTCTTAAGTTGAGGATTTGAGTCTGCGGATAGAAGCTCTAACACTCACTTAGTGCAGGATTAACAAACGTGGTCTCAGAACTCTGCAACCTCCAGCTACGTTCAGCCAATCTAGTTGCTATGTCTCAACCTGATTGCCAAAATAAATCTTTTTACAGAGAAGACATTGATTTTTTGAACTCCGCTGATGTCTTTTAATTGGATCGAATCTTCACTGTTAAAAATGTAACGATCTGTCGTGCTTCTCACGTAGTATGAAGTGTCATAATCACACGATTTCATTGCTCTGATTATATCCTATGACATCTGTCCTAGCTGTAGGACAGCATAGATTTCTACATATACTGGAGGGAAAAGCGCAGAGCACCTCGAATAGGAATGTAAGTTACAGCCTTTTGTTTCCAGAGTACTATGTGGTCACTCAAGACTTGGCTACACTTGTATGTGAGGGCGACAAACGTTTTGGTGTTTTAACCTGCGAGGCAGTATTCTTTGGACACTGGAACAGATACCACTGGCTACTAAAGAAATGTTTCGGGCTCAAAAATAGCTGATTCTTATGTATTTCCATGGACTGAATTCATAAGTAACCATAAAAATTACCAGTTACCAGTTAGCTCTTGTTTTGGCGATAGAGTAACAAGACATTTATTTAGAGTCTACATACTAACGAAACACAATGCTCTCCAGCTGTCTGCAGGTTATAAACACATATGTTGTCGCTATAAGTAGAAGTGGGTTTTTAAGGTATGAAAGAGACGTTAACTATCCTCAATTGGTGGCAGTACTCCTGGAAAATACCATTAACTATGATGCAACATGTCCCTTAAAGCGCATTTTCTCCACTCCCACAAAAACTTTTTACCTTATTCTTGTGGAGCAGTAAGTGATGAAAAAGGTGAAAGCTTCCACCAGAAAATTACTGTAATCGAACAGAGATATCAGGGCCACTGGAATGAAGCAAAGTTTTCTGATTATTAGTGCAAGATTTCCGGTGTTCTGGGTATTTCAAGGCGTAAACTTTATTAAAAGTCCAGTGTCACGAAGATTTGTAAATTCAGTGAATGAGTTTAGTTTCATTTGTGGTGAAGTAACGTTTTAATCCCAGAAATGAGGAAGAGGACGAGGATAAGTCGTGGGCTCCCCGTGTATGTTGCAACCCTTGTTCTGTTATACTATGAGAATGACTGGAAAATGGAAAACGGTGTATGGCATTCGCTGTATTTATGGTTTAGCGAGAGCCTACAAGCCATATACACTGGTGTCCAAAATTAAAGCAACAAACGGAAATGTTGCAAGATTGCGTTTATTTTGCCACAAAACAGTGTAAAGTAATGCAGCAGTAACGTAAAGAAAACGGAACGTAAACAAATGGAACATGCAAAACGGTAGACAAAAACGTCCTCAGCAACTTCCAACTTAACGGATTTGCACGCACATTCCGACAACTGGTTAAAGTGCTCTGCATGGGATGTTACCATTTCTGGCAGAAATACAGGCCCGACAACCACGGAGCATGCTGTTAGTGATGTCATCAGTCTCATGTTGAGGCAATAACGACCATTCTTCCTGCACAGCTGCTCGCAACTCTTGGAGAGTGGTTGGTGGATGCTGACGTGATGCAACATATCTCTCTAGCACATCTCAGACATGCTCTATGGGATTCACTCAAGAGATCGAGCAGGCCACGCCATTCATGCAATATCTTCCGTTTCCAAAAGACCTCAACCACCCGTGCTCTATGAGGTCGATCATTATCGCCCATCAATACAAAGTCTGACCCCACATCACCTGGCAACGACCGCCCATGAGGTCCGAAGATCACCTGATAACAGTTAAACATTGCCGATTCACCTGTACAATTTCATGAAGAGGTGCTCGAGTGATCAACATAATCCCTGCCGAAATCAATAAGGATTCTCCTCGATATAGGACTCTTCCCACAATATTTGGATTCAGAAATCATGTTCCACGTTCTCTACAGATGCGTATGCGTTGAGAACCACTCTTCATACTAAATTGGGGGCTCATTTGCGAAAAGAACATTGACCCACTGCTCGGCCGTTCAGGTGTCATGTTGGCGAGTCCACTCTAGACGTTCCCTTCTGTGATAACGCATCAGAGATAAACATACAGTAGCTCTCGGATAATAAAGGCTACTCTGCTGAAGCCTTTCGTACGCAGTTTGTCTCGATGTAACGCGTCCAGTGGATGCTGCAGGTTCAGACGCCAGTTGCCGTGCAGTGCTAAGGCGGTACCGTCGTGCCCTTATGGGCAAATAACGGTCCTCTCATTTTGATATCTCACGTTGTCGGCCCTGTCCTTGTCTTCGGGCCACTATTTCGGTCACTCTAAACTGTCGCCACATCCGAGACAACAGAACAATACAGATTAAGTCTTCGGGTCACATCAGTTTGCGACTGTCCTGCTTCCATTCTTCTTAAGGCCCTCCACTTCACAGAATCTGGTAGGCGTCTTCTTTGTGTCGTACCGCACCGCCTGTGACTGTGCATACAGCGATTGTGGATGTGAGACTACCTGACTAACACAATACCCCGTTTGATAGGTGCCCTGACGTAATCGTTGCGTGGTTGTTCATTGACTGAATGGCATCTTCCGCGCAGAACACTTTTGTAGGCACATCTGTTGACATTTTGTCCAGCCGCTGTGGCCGAGCGGTTCTAGGCGCTTTTGTCCGGATCCGCGCTGCTGCTACGGTCGCAGGTTCGTATCCTGCCACGAGCATGGATGTGTGTGATGTCCTTAGGTTAGTTACGTTTAAGTAATTCTAAATCTATGGGACTGATGACCTCAGATGTTAAGTCCCATAGTGCTTAGATCCATTTCAACCATTTGACATTTTATATGATTACACAGTGAATTAAACACAATACGGAGATTTAGCGGTTTGATGCTTTAATTTTGGATGCCAGTGTGGTAGACTGCGATTTAGGCTTGACTCCACCAACAAAGGCAGGTTGGCAATGAAAGAAGAGATGATCAGCACTCGAATCTACCATGTCCTATTCTACGTATTACACATTCAGATACTTTACCGTTTCCTACTCCACCTCTCAGACTTTTAGGTGGAAACAGAGACGAATACTGCATGGAGAAAGAACGTAAGGATCTTTTCGCATACCCCAGCTCTGATTATGAGCAAAAAGGGAATAAACCGCACTTACTGAATATGTCGGAACTGAGTGACCTTATTCGACACCTTTGTTTGTCAAAGATAGCAGAACTTTTGGGACCAAGTTTACAGCAATGGTGTCTTCTCCAGCATAATGCCAGATTCTCAAATTACAGGCAACTCTAGTTCCTTATTTTGAGAAGAAAAAAATTCTTGCTGTTTGATGCGCTATTCATAGTTTGATGAAATCTTTGAACTTGAACCATAATCAAGCTATTGATAGACCGCTCCAGGCTAATTATGGAAGGTGTATTACTTCATAAAGGCAACCGCCTCCGTCCTGTTCCTGTTGGCCGTGTAATTCACATTAAGGAGACCTACGCAGGCATGAATGCCCTCTTCGACTCAATAAAATATGCTGAACACAAATGGAAAATGTGTGGCGATCTAAACTCATCGCTATTCTATTAGGAATGTAACTAGGCTACATCAGTTACTGTGTGTGAGACTGCAGGGGCAGAAAATCACATTATAACCAAGCACTCTGACCTACAAAAAATCTTAACACTAGCCAGAAAAATGTCAGCGCTGAGCCTCTCGTAGACCCTAAAGATGTGCTTTCTCCATGACGTATGAAAGGTTGAAGCAAAATTTTGTCAAAGCAATGAACAAGAAGGGCAGGCCTTTAAGTGCTTAAGAGGCAAATTTCCTACTTTAAGTAAAGCAAAGGTTGTTGTTGTTGTGGTCTTCAATCCTGAGACTGGTTTGATGCAGCTCTCCATGCTTCTCTATCCTGTGCAAGGTTCTTCATCTCCCAATACCTACTGCAGCCTACATCCTTCTGAATCTGCGTAGTGTATTCATCTCTTGGTCAACCTGTACGATTTTTACCCTCCACGCTGCCCTCCAATACAAACTGGTCATCCCTCGATGTCTCTGAAGATGTCCTGCCAACCGATCCCTTCTTCTAGTCAAGTTGTGCCACAAGCTCCTCTTCTCCCCAATTCTATTCAATACCTCCTCATTGGTTATGTGATCTACCTATCTAATCTTCAGCATTCTTCTGTAGCACCACATTTCGAAAGCTTCTATTCTCTTCTTGTGCAAACTATTTATCGGCCATGTTTCACTTCCATACATGGCTACACTCCATACAAAAACTTTCAGAAAAGACTTCCTGACATTTATATCTATCCTCGATGTTAACAAATATTTCTTCTTCAGAAACGCTTTCCTTGACATTTTATATCCTCTCTACTTCGACCATCATCAGTTATTTTGCTCCCCACATAGCAAAACTCCTTTGCTACTTTAAGTGTCTCATTTCCTAATCTAATACCCTCAGCATCACCCGACTTAATTCGACTACATTCCATTGTCCTCGTTTTGCTTTTGTTGGTGTTCATCTTATACCCTCCTTTCAAGACACTGTCCATTCCGTTCAACTGCTCTTCCAAGTCCCTTGCTCTGTCTCACAGAATTGCAATGTCATCGGTGAACCTCAAAAATTTTTATTTCTTCTCCATGGATTTTAATACCTATTCTGAACTTTTCTTTTGTTTCCCTTTTTGCTTGCTCAATATACAGATTGAATAACATCGGGGATAGGCTATAACCCTGTCTTACTCCCTTCCCAATCACTGCTTCCCTTGCATACCCCTCGACTCTTGTAACTGCCACCTGCCTTCTATACAAATTGTAAATAGCCTTTCGCTCCCTGTATTTTACCCCTACCACCTTTAGAATTTGAAAGAGAATATTCCAATGAACATTGTCAAAAGCTTTCTCTAAGTCTACAAATGCTAGAAACGTAGGTTTGCCTTTGCTTAATCTTTCTTCTAAAATAAGTCGTAGGGCCAGTATTGCCTAACGTGTTCCACCATTTCTACGGAATCCTACCTGATCTTCCCCAAGGTCGGCTTCTATCAGTTTTTCCATTCGTCTGTAAAGACTCGCGTTAGTATTTTTCAGCTGCGACTTATTAAACTGATAGTTCTGTAATTTTCACATTTGTCAACACATGTTTTCCTTGGGACTGGAATTATTATATTCTTCTTGAAGTCTGAGGATATTTCGCCTCTCTCATACATCTTGCTCACCAGATGGTAGAGTTTTGTCAGGACTGGCTCTCCCAAGGCTGTCAGTAGTTCTAATGGAATATTGTCTACTGCTGGGGCCTTGTTTCGTCTTAGATCTTTCAGTGCTCTGTCAAACTCTTCACTCCGTATCATATCTCCCTTTTCATCTTTATCTAAATCCTCTTCCATGTAAAGGTAAGGAAGACATTTTTGTTGGGACTCAAATTTGTCAACGTGTAACAGACCCAGAATTTGATCGAGTTTTGGAGGGGAAAGAAAATGAAGCTTGGGAAGCCTTCAAGGTAGTTATTCGTGGATTTTTAAGGTTCAAAAGAGACGATAACTATGATGATGGCAGTACTCCTGGAAAATACCATTAACTCGGACGCAACATGTCCCTTAAAGCGCATTTTCTCGACTCCCACCAAAACCTTTTACCCCGTTCCTGTGGAGCAGTAAGTGATGAAAGAGGTGAAAGCTTCGATCAAAAAATTACTGTAATCGAACAAGATATCAGGGACACTGGAATGAGGCAAAGTTTTCAGATTACTGCTGGTTCCTGTAAATGGATGTTCCAGTACTCACTCACAAGGGGAAAGACAAAGGACAACGAGCTCATGCAGCTACCACATGATTCTCTTCAGACCCAACCAAGTACCAAGAGTTTTTCCATCAATTTGGAACTTTGTAATGTAAATCTACTTAAAAATATTCAACTGTACTCTCAGTGTCTTAATTTGTTATATTCGATATATATATAGTTGGCCAGTGCAATATGGTGTGCGCCCCTGAGTGGGAAGTACATCTTTGTTGTAAAGAGTGTGTTGAGAGCAACAGCCATTACTTCACATGTTGCTGCAGTGCAGTTTGTCTGAACGTTTTGAAACAATGCATTTACGTTCTTATATCACGTTCCGATCGAGAAAGCCTATCGTCCATGAATACTTCAGTTATGAGTGGATTGAGAAGTGTCCCAATAGCTAACCAATTTACATGTTTGTGGAGTCTTATAGGTAGAAACTGTTTTATGTTAAGGATGTCTGAATGGTCAGTCACAAGCAATCCACTTCCAGACAATTAACATCAGATCTCAACATCAGCTTGTAAAGGAATTAATATAATTTTTTTATGAATATATATAGAAACTAGTTCAACTACCAGAAATTAATGCGTAAAGCATTTGCTGAACAGAAGAAACTTTACGCTCTTCGTTTATTAGTTTTAGAATAAGTTACCTTTCGCTGTTATCCTGTCCTAGTGTGAAGAAGTGTTGTGCCATTTCTTACTGATAACATTGGGTTAAATAATGAAAGTGATTTTGAAGCAGAGTGATTTCGCCTTTTGTGATATCATGTGTCCCAGCTCCTGAAATTCTGGAAAATTATTACTATTATTTTAATTTTATGTAGAGGATTTAGATGGAAGCGACGACCCTCACGGCGACGCTGCGCAACAATAGAGGTTCGTGAATGTGTTCATCTTTTTCCTTTCGTGGCCGCTACCGTCAATTTCAATATATTTGCCGCGACATTCAGAACCTGCAGTCTTTCTTTTCATTTAATTTCTAAGTCCACGCATTTACGTTCTAATATGAATAAATGCATTTAACTGTAATTGTTCTCATCCACGCCACGGAAGATGATTACACTCAAAATGTACGTGCCTCTATCCCGTTCGTTATTTTCGCATACATTTGAGTGTGTACAAGCATAACTATATTTCCTACATAGTATTAACGCATTTTTTGACCACTTATTCGCGAATGTACGTTCCCTCTTATTTGTTTTAGTCAGTCGGCTATATTCTTTAATAACGTTATTTGTAATATTCAGTGGCTTAGTTTCCACAATTGATCTTTGCCTGTGTCGCAACAGCGCTTCACGCGAGATATTTATTACGCCACATCCACAATAAATTTTATTTCAGAATTTCGACGACCGACTGAATAAAGGTTTTTCTAACAACAACAATAGCAAAACATAATAATATAAGAGGACGCCTTACAAGCTTTATCAAATAACTCTGAGCACTGTGGGACTTAACTGCTGTGGTCATCAGTCCCCTAGAACTTAGAAATACTTAAACCTAACTAACCTAAGGACATCACACACATCCATGCCCGAGGCAGGATTCGAACCTGCGACCGTAGCGGTCGCGCAGTTCCAAACTGTAGTGCCTAGAACCGCTCGGCTACTTCGGCCGGCCTAGCTTTATCAAAATACAACACATTCCCTTACTGTCTTATTGTAAAATAAACTACAAACATCAAAAGATTAATATAATACTGAGTGGGATTGGTAAATCTTTCATTTTATTTAATAACTACACTAAGTGTGAAATACCATATCTTGATTTGAATTCTGTCTTACTTTTAATTAAAGCGTCCAGGTTGCTTGCCGGTTTGTAGGATGGAGCTGTGAATGAGGGTAAAATTGGACAGAACAGTACACCAAATAAACTAATGTAGCAGGAACATTCACATGTTTGTACTTTTTATTTATACAATGATTAGCCAAAACACTGTGACCACTGCCCACCGCGACGTTGGATGCCGCCTGATGGCTCAGCGGGCACGTGACGACGTAACGATGTATGTAAGCGGAGAAGACGAGGTCTGGGGGTTAACCTAGCCAAGTTATGGGCTGCAAATAGGGAAATCAACTGAGATAAGCGAGTTTGACAAAAGGCAGGTTGTTATAACTCACACGCTGTGAAAGATTATCTCGAAAATGGCGAAGCTGGTCAAGTGTTCACGTGCTACTGTTGTGAGCATCTACAGAAATAGATAGGGCAGTGAACTACCACTAGCCGCTAAACGGTCGGACGTTACGGAACGCGGGGTTCGGAGGCGTGTCTGCTCGACGAAGTACGATAGATGGTGATCTATGGCATCTCTGCCGAAAGAGCACAGTGCTGGTGCTCGCAAATGTGTTTCCGAGGCCCAGTTCAGTGTACATTGTTGAACATGGAGCTCCGTAGCAGACAACCGCTACGCGCTACTGTTGACGCAACGACATCGTCAATTATGATTGCAGTGAGCCCGGGACCATTGATGTGTAGGCTGTTAGGGTGTATCGCATTTTTGATACCCTAGGTCGACGGTCGTCTCCACAAACTTCGTCATCGAGGTGAACGACGGCTCCAAACGTGCAGCGCGCCACGGACGCAGGCTGGTGGGAGCAGTATTATGCTATGGAAGACATTCTCCTCCATATGTGTGCGACATGGTAACAGTCGAAGACCATTCATCTGCAGACCACCCACATCCTTCCATGCCTGATGTCTTCTCCGACGGTGGTGTGATCTTTCAGCAGTGTAATTGTCTGTGTCTCAAATCCGGAACGTGCTACAGTGGCTTGAGACGCATTATAGTGATGTCTCGGTGACCAGATTCGTCTACTACAAATCCTATGGAACCCATCTGTGCCGCTATTGGGCCTCATCAGCACGTACGCAAATCAGCTGACCGTCATTTGCGCGAATTACCCGTGAATAGACATACCTCCACAAACTGTCGGATTCGTGATACGAAGAATCTCTGATGTATTTCGTTCCAAAGACAGACAAAAAAGTTTTTAAGCAGGTGGTCATAATGTTTTGGCTCTTCAGTGTAAGTATTAAGTTGTTCTACCAATTTCTGATGAAAGAATAACTTAACATGGTAAAATGTGCAAACAATACCCAACTAATCACACAAAACAAGCTTTTACGGCCGGCACTGACAAAATTTAAAACGTCCGGGTGAGTAGGAGGCTGTGGTCTATGTATAAATCTTTCTCCTAACGTTTCGTCTCCGACAGCCGGAGACATCTTCAGAGGTAAAGTGCGAAATGTAACCAGAACTCGAGGGAGAACCGAATAATAGGCAGTGTAGTGCGAAACACAGTCCGTCGCGTGATGTCGGCTACGAGATTATCTCTGATAATGCTAATATTCTCGATTGAAAGTAATCGATCGTTATTGCTACGTTGACACTCAAATTTTAGCTTATTTAACACTTTCCCCTTTTCTGTTAAAATTTATTAATTTCGATAGCCTTTGTATCCATGCGTGCATGATAATGCAATGTTTTCGATATTTTGACTATGTTGGTTGCTGTTTGCGTAATTGTTGTTGTCCCCATTTCAGTTGCGGATTTGATCTACCTACACTGTGCCTCTGAGAATCTGGTTGTTTACTATCGAAGTTATAGTGTCGTTTATAAATATTTCGAATTATGTGATATTCATTGTGTGGTGTCACCGCCAGACACCACACTTGCTAGGTGGTACCCTTTAAATCGGCCGTGGTCCGGTAGTATACGTCGGACCCGCGTGTCGCCACTATCAGTGATTGCAGACCGAGCGCCGCCACACGGCAGGTCTAGAGAGACTTCCTAGCACTCGCCCCAGTTGTACAGCCGGCTTTGCTAGCGATGGTTCACTGACTTCTACGCTGTCATTTGCCGAGACGATAGTTAGCATAGCCTTCAGCTACGTTATTTGCTACGACCTAGAAAGGCGCCATGATCAGTTTCTATTGATATTGAAAATCATGTAATGTCAAGAGCGACGTTCGTCATTAATGGATTGAAGTTAAGTATTCCACACGCTACCTCCGTTTGTCACAATTCTAATTCCCTTCCAGACCTCACGCCAGCCTGCGTGAGCTGAGACGCGAACATTTCCGCCTCCTTTAGTTACACGGTTTGCTTTCCTGCCAACCACAACACATTGAATACGCATGTTCTCATGATGGACGGAACTGGGGAAATTACTTCTATCACAACAGCCATTACTCAACTGCGAGAATTGTACGTTTTACGGACAAGATCTGTTAACGCCCGTAATTGTTTCTGTGGTTGTGTTTGTTATGTGAATTCCCATAGTTTTTGTTTTCACGCGGTACAAAAGCATAGTTTCTGTTGTGATTGTTATTTTGCTTTCTTGTTAAGCTGCTGTAACTGTCCAATTCCAGTTCCTGATGTAATGATTGAAAAGCTTCTAAATCACCTTTACATCTGCTGGCCAAAATATATCAAATGTATAGGTAACTTTGTTAAACAAGGGCGAATTAGCTCTGACGCACTGTATGCGTTTGATAAGTATTGATTTCTCAGTACCATGTCTTCAAAGTATTTTTTTTTTTTTTTTTTTTTTGGGCTAGAGAAGTTAGACTGTACCAATTTTCGTAACATTATAATGCTATGTTTTACCTTATCTTGTGTGGACTGCGACCAGTAAGTTGACAAAAATGCTTGCTAAAGTCGTTTACGCTTTGACAGTCTCTTACTAGCGAATGCATTCTTACTGCGGGTTCATTTTGTAAAGAACCGCATTAAATTCTAATTTGTGTTCCCTACTGCAGAAAGCCGACGATTCAGTGTCGTATCTGGATGTATGGTGCTGTTTTCGTTGGAAATCACCTAAATGTCATCGATTTTCATGGTCACCTAAGTTTTCTGAATATGAGTATAGATGGTCAAATGTGCTTTTTCGTCTTCGCGGTTAAGTTTTCTTTCAATACATTCGAGTTTTTCATTCATAGTATTCCTATAACGCCTATTATCCCGATTAACTTACTCCTGGTTGTCTTTAAAAATTTTTTAATGACTGGATTTCTGCTGTGCATGAAATCTGTACTGGCATTGTGTCATTTGAATCTCTATCTGCACTGGTTGAAAAATTTGCCTTTTTAGTTGTCAGTTCATCAACTTTTTCTATAATTATGATTAAATGTTCTTAATTTCAAGGTTTCTACATGTTTGCTAATTTCTTTTACCATTGTACTAAGCTATTCGATTCTTACTTTTATCTGTGTGACTATCTCACTAGGAACTAGTGTTCATTTCAAATGACAATTCATCTTTGTCATTACGCTGGTTTGCTTTTCTGTTCTGTTTCAAAGTCTAGTTGCAAAACTCTTAATTATTGGTTGACGGTCTTTTTAATTTCTTCCCTAATCTTTTGTATTTAAAATTTTATTCCTTCCTGTGATTTTTTATTTTCTTCCTGTGATTTTGAACCCTCTTGTGAGATCCGTCGATTTTCTTACACATTTCATCTTGTGCCCCCAATGAACCATGGACCTTGCCGTTGGTGGAGAGGCTTGCGTACCTCAGCGATACATATAGGTGCAACCACAACGGTGGAGTATCTGTTGAGAGGCCAGACAAACGTGTGGTTCCTGAAGAGGCGCAGCAGCCTTTTCAGTAGTTGCAGGGGCAACAGTCTGGATCATTGACTGATCTGGCCTTGTAACAATAACCAAAACGGCTTTGCTGTGCTGGTACTGCGAAAGGCTGAAAGCAAGGGGAAACTACAGCCGTAATTTTTCCCGAGGGCATGCAGCTTTACTGTATGGGTAATGATGATGGCGTCCTCTTGGGTAAAATATTCCGGAGGTAAAATAGTCCCCCATTCGTATCTCGAGGGGGGGACTACTCAGGAGGACGTTGTTATCAGGAGGAAGGAAACTGGAGTTCTACAGGTCGGAGCGTGGAATGTCAGATCCCTTAATGAATAGAAACACAGAGGAGGAAAAGTTTAAACTGAAAGTAATGAATCCGCGAATCCCCGAATTACGGTGACAAGTAAAGCTCCATAAAGTTTAAAAATCGATTCGCCAAATCGTTAATAATACCAGTAGCCCAAGTTATAAATTAAATAAAGAGCTAAATAACATATTGAACGCGGCATATACATATCGTCGGACTCTCAACATTAGCAACAGCTACGAATTTGCCGAGCAGATTAAAGACGTACCTATACCTCAGAATGCGTCATTAGCTTCATTGGATATCACCAATCTGTACACAAATATTCCCGTAAAAGAAACGATTGAGATCATTAAGAGCAATCTCCACACTCATGGTAAATTGGCACTGGGGGAAGTGATTGAACTAGTGGAAATGTTGAAACAAGTCTTGTTGTTCAATTGCTTTACTTTCAATGGTAAAATTTTTCACCAGAAAGATGGGCTGGCAATGGGGAACAGTTTAGCTGGGACGCTGTTTGACATTTTTGTAAATCACTTATAAAACAAATTCTTTGATGAATATCCTAAGATCGCTGAGAAAATTGTATATTACAGGAGATATGTTGACGACTCCATTTTATTATACATAAGAGATAAAAATGATATCGAAAACTTAGCACAAAAAATGAGCTCTCAACACCCGAAAATTAGATTCACCATGGAATTTGAAGAAGATAACTGTATAGATTACGTAGATTTAACACTAATAAAGAAAGATGGGAAGCATGAATTTAGCATATTCAGAAAACCTACGTGTACAGATTTAGTTATCAATGAGCGCTCGTGTCACCCACCGTGATAAAAATGGGCATGTTTTACTTCGATGGTATACAGGCTACTAAGATTGCCACTAAGCCAACAGGAAGTAGAAGAGGAGCTAAGTATTTTAAAACAAGTGGCCGTAGCGAACGGATATACGTGTAAGCAGGTGATGAATATTTATGGGAAGATAAAGAAGAGGCAAATGAAACAAATAGAAGGAAGTCAAGTCGCAGTTAAGAGGAACAACAAGAAAAAATATGTGGCTCTCACTTACAATGGAAGAATTACAGATAAAATTGAAAGATGCTTTCGTAAATCCGTTAAAATAGGGTTCCGAACAAATAACACATTAAAATTGAAGCTCCGGCACAGAATATATAATAGTAGGAATAAATTTCAGGATTCAGGTGTATATAAGATCAAATGTAATGAGTGCTGTAAACAATATATAGGGCAGATTGGTAGGAACTTTGAAAACAGATTCAGGGAGCACACCTGCTCTCAAAACAAAACAGCTTTTGGAGCGCATATGGCTGCGTCAAAGCACTCAGTCACGAACATTGAACACAATTTAGACATCCTGCATAGAGCTCATAAGGGACGGTTTCTTAACATTTTGGAAGAAATTGAAATATACACCCACAAAAATAAAGATCCGCATTTAATCCTCAACGAGCAAATCGAATACAATCATAACGCCTATTTTAGCATTTATGACGACTTACTAAGATGACAACTGTTGCGTGTGGAGATCCAGGCCGAGGGATGACAGATGGTGCGCGGTGGAGAAGCCGGAAGAAGCGTACAGCGCCTGGCGCCGTTGACGGGGCCCTCCTGTGCGGCCCTCTTGCCCGCGGCGATGGACATCAAACGACTGAGCGGACCGCGGCACAACACCGAAATGGCGGGAACCACGGAAGCAGACAGTAGAGGAAAACAAGTCCACACCAGCACCATAGATATATAGATTGCCCTATGTTTTTTAGTTCGTATGAAAATGATACTTTTACTGTTTTTTAATTTTGATAAGTACAGATTTTAACGTTGACATCTACGTATTTTAATGTAGTATTTTTTAATAATAATAAAAAAATCGACTGAATATAGTATGCGCAAATGGAATGTAACAAATGTACCAGACGCCACCTGTCGGTAATAGTGTTATAAGTAATATAAATGACGTGCACTCTGCCAACCAATTTTAAGTGACGCAGCAAGTGAAATTTGCTGAAGTTGGACGGGGTACTCCTGCAACTGAAATATCAGGTACGTTCTGGTACATTTGATGTTGCTTAAATAGGATGAAAAAAGATTTGCTTCCGGAAAATAGTAAATTAGTATCATCATTGTTACAGATCTGAATATGGTTCTGAATGAACCGGAACCGGTCATATGAATAAGACAATAAAAAAATTAGCAATCAAGACGGATTATAAGTAATCTTATTTTAGAATGAAGCATGTATTCCGAAAGACAGAGTAACGCTTCGTTTGATATTCACACGTAACACCGATCTGAAGAATTCTGCGCTTGACAGAGTGAACAATAATTAGAAAAAGGGTGCAATGTTAACAGAAAATTCCTATAGAAATGAAAAAGCTTAATCAATTGTATCTTAATGCACGATTCAGGAAAGTGGGGTGATGTTTCTCTCAGCTTTCAGCACGTGAACCAAGTTGACTAGCTGGCAGTAATCATTTCTACAAATTAGGTGCGTAGTGCTGCAGTCTTACCGTAAACGTCTTCCCTTAAAATAAATAAGTAATTAAATATTCAAAATTTATGCTCCTCTCGTCTTTCAATACATCCATAACATTCATTCTTTTTGCTGTTTACAATATATCTTTCTTCATCTAACAGATACCATCATAAGTCAACACAACATAACTGAATATGTTCATCACCTACCACACTTCAACTAAGAATGTATCATACTGCGCAGGGGCAAAGACTGTGCCTCAACAAGACCAAAGATTACTTAACAGTAAAATAACTTGCTCTCTCTCTCTCTCTACGACATGCGCATCGATAATTTATAAAAATCAAACTGGCATGCCCACACACAGCCAGAGAAAACAGTGAAACATGTGGAAGACGCTGTCGTACATGAGTGTACATCGTACAGGTACACACCATCAGAGGGTATCTAAATGTTAACAGATGCAATTCTTTGTTACAGGAAGAACGGCCACCAGAGTGCATTACTGTTGTTCATGTTTAGCTTCCTCAGGGTCAGGTAGGACACATAAAAGCCGTGAAATTCCTCAGACGTTGATTGTACACTGTACAGGACGCTGTGATGCCGTGTACCGTGTGAGTCAGCATTAGTAGCACCTGGTACAATTTGGAAAAACCTTCATTGTTGATCTCCATTTTTCCAGCCGATCGAATCACGCAATATCCAGATTTGTGGGGCGTTCAGATTTGGCGGTAGTCCGATGTTGGATTGCACGGGAATGTGAGGGAGGTCGTATCGTCAATTTTCTAGTTGACCACTTGTGTCCACCAAGGGGTGGAGTGCCGTGCTCTGCACCAAGCATATCGTAAACCTTTTACATCTGCCCCTGCCACCCTCAAGCATTCAGTATCATTCCGCACCACTGGTCTGAGACTAACAACAGCTGGACTAGGGTATTGCGTAGGTTACCATTAACACCACAGACCAAAGGCAGTGTCTGCAGTGGTGCTGTGACGCGTAAGTACGGACTGTTGAAATAGCATAGCACTACAGTGATTAATCGCTTTCTGCTTTACTCCAGATGACCACTATCGGCGAGCAGAGTCCGACCTGTAGAGAGGTCCAATTCTTCCCACGGTCTCGAGAGGCACAGTGACTTCACTCCTGGCGTTATCGTGTGGGGAGCGACCGTGAGTCATTTCAGCTCGATGCTGGTAGTGATCCAAGGAACTGTGACAGCTTGTGTCTGGTATCCCTCGTACGACAGTACCATGGTGCCATTTTGCAGGAGGACAATGCTCGTCCTCACAAGCAATTCCTCTCTGTGAACTGTCTGCGAGATGTTGAGGTACTCTTGTTGACAGCAAGATGCCCAGTTATGTCCTCGATAGAACAATGGTGTGACCGGTTCGAACATCAACCCCGTCGCATCGCCAGAATGTGGATATCTCGCATCAGTTATAATGTTTGTGGGTCAGATTGCCGCAGGAGACGATACAAAGGAATTATGACGTCCTTCCCAAAAAAAATGTGTGTATGCATCCAGGCCAGAGGGACTGCCGTACCAGTACACTCAAGAGCCAAACAAACTAACTGCCTAATATCGTGTAGGGCCCCGCGAGCATGCAGAAGTCGCGCAATACGATCTTAAGTAGTGCTGGAGAGAACTGACACCATGAATCGTGCAGGGCTGTCCACAAATTCTTAAGAGTCAGAGAGGGTGGAGATCTCTCCTGAACAGCAAGTTGCAATGCATCCCAGATACGCTCAATAGTCTTCATGTATGGGGAGTTTGGTGGCCAGCGGAAGTGTTTAAACTCAGAAGAGTGTTCCTGTAGCCACTCTGTAGCAATTGTGGACGTGTGGGGTGGCTCGTTTTGCTGCTGGAATTGGCGGAATGCACAATAGACGCGAATGGATGCAGGTGATCAGACGGGATGCTTACGTACGTATCACCTGTCAGAGTCGTATATAGACGTATCAGGGGTCCCATATCATTCCAACTGCACACGCCCCACTCCATTGCATAGCCTCCACCAGCTTGATCAGTCGCCTGCTGACATGCATGGTCCACGGATTCATGAGGTTGTCTCCATACCCGTACTCGTCCATCCGCTCGATATAATTTGAAACAAGACTCGTCCGACCAGGCCACATGCTTCCAGTCATCAGCAGCTCGATGTCGATATTGACGAGCTCAGGCGAAGCGTAAAGCTTTGTGTTGTGCAGTCATAGAGGGTACACGAGTGGCTCTGCGGATCCGAGAGTCCGTATCGACTCTGTTTCGTTGAATGGTTCGCACGCTGACAGTTGTTGATGGCCTAGAATTGAAATCTTCAGTAATTAGCGGAAGGACTGTACTTCCGTCACGTCGAACGATTCTCTACAGCCGTCATTCGTCCCTCTCTTGCAGGATCTTCTTCCGGCCGCAGCCACCTCGCAGATTTGATGTGTTACCGAGTTCCTGATATTCACACTACACTCGTGAAATGTTCATACTGGAAAATCCCGTTGCAGCCTCTTGATAACGGGGTCCCGGGTTCGATTCCCGGCCGGGCTGGGGATTTTCTCTGCCCAGGAACTGGGTGTTTGAATTGTTCTCATTATTTCATTAACATTTGTGAGAATGAGTAGATTGGGTTGTGGAAAGAAAATAGATTGTGTAAAAATTGGAACTTTGTACGGGCGCTTATGACCGAGCAGTTGAGCGACCCACAAACCAATCATCATCATCATGATCGCTGTGTTCCATCGTTCGTTGCCGGCTGTAACACCACGTTCAAACTAACATATTTCTTGATACCTGGCTTTGTAGCAAGAGTAACCGTTCTGACAAGTGCTCCAGACACTTGTTTTATAAAGGCGTTGCCGACCGCAGCGCCGTATTCTACCTGTTCACATATCTCTGTATTTCAATAAGCATGCATATACTAGTTTCTTTGGCGCTTCAGTGTCAGTGGGCTCACTCTTCCAAGGTCTTTGTCAATCCGACTCGCATTTGTAATCACTGAAATAATATCACATACCCCCTAAATCCTGATGTTTCTTTCCTCCTGCCTTTGTAGGAGGTTGAATTTATTTGTCAGGCAATGCATATATTGAGTTGGTGCAAAGTTCGTAGTGTTTCTCAGTAAATTTAATAAACACAACAGACACTCATAACAGCGATTTAGCCATAAACAATGAATTCTCTTTCACTGTTTACAACTGTCTGCGACTGTAGAAATGACTTGGTTTTGCGGCGAAGATCTCGTCGAGCCTTGTCCGGGGTGCATTTTCGTCCGGAAACGTAGTTCCTTGAAGGCTGTTCCCTAGAGAGTGGAGAAGGTGAAAACCTGAGACGCAGGATCAAGTGAATAAGATGGACGCTCATGACTTCCCACCCAAACTCCTGTACATTGGTTTTCGTCAGTATAGCAGAAAGCGTGCGTGAGTTATCACGGAGGACCATCGCTTCACGCAGTCTTCCTCGTCGATGATCTTGAACCGCGTCTGCAAGACGACTCAGTTGTTGACGATAAATGTCAGTAGTGACGGTCACACCTCGGAAGCAATTCGTAGTTCACTACACCGTCGCTGTTCCAGAAGATGCATGACATTACAGGATAGGAATGTTCGGTGTTGTTCGCGAGGCAGATGACGAGCAAGCACAGATGCACGTACGGCCCCCCACAGATTTTTGTGATTTTGGCTTAGAGCATGCGGTTCCCACACACCGGATTTTAGAACCTTCTCCGTTGCTTGCAAATGTTGCACGATGGTGGGATGATCGCAGTTCTTCACATTGCCGAGCGGGATTAGCCGAGCGGTCTAGGCGCTGCAGTTATGGGCTGTGCGGCTGGTCTCGGTGTAGGTTCCAGTCCTTCCTCGGGCATGTGTGTGTGTGTGTGTGTGTGTATGTCCTTAGGATAATTTAGGTTAAGTAGCGTGTAAGCTTAGGTACTGATGACCTTAACAGTTAAGCCCCGTAAGATTTCACACATGTTTTTGACTTCTGCACATTTTCCAGTTCTCGAGTATACTGACATGGATCAGTAAACGATCTTCATCAAATCGATCGTCTTTAAAGCCATAAAAACATTTTCTTATCGTTCTCTGTCCACTGGCACCATCCCTATACGCGGCGGAGATGTTTCTGGCTGCCTCCGCTGCTGTCACGTATCTACTGAACTCAAACAGAAGAATATGTTGGAAATAACCCGATTCCTCCACTTGGTACTCAATTTTCTAGCTCCACAGCTCCACTCACTATGTCCAGATGGCAAAATCACAGTACATAAACTCAAAGAACAACAGTGAAATACACTACAAATAAAAGTATTATTCAATAAATAAACAGCCGCGCGGGATTATCCGAGCGGTCTTAGGCGCTGCAGTCATGGACTGTGCGTCTGGTCCTGGCGGGGGTTCGAGTCCTCCCTCGGGCATGGTGTGTGTGTTTGTCCTTAGGATAATTTAGGTTACGTAGTGTGTAAGCGTAGGGACTGATGACCTTAGTTAAGTCTCATAAGGTTTCACACACATTTGAACATTTTGAATAAATAAACTGATAGCGTCCGGAATACCAACAGGCAAAACAAAAACGCTACGAACTGATGACCCAACCTAATCACGTAATAGCCTTGTGATGTTGCGGGACGATCTGTTCATAGAGCGAAAATTCCTTTAAAATTAAAGTACACTTGACACAATTTTCTCTCTCTCACTCCCGTCCCCCCTCTCCCTTCCCAGAGACATAACGCTAACATGTTGTACAGCCATAGTCTGGCCTTGATAATGCATCCAATTCAATTCGACGAGGAAAAGGATTCACTACTTTCTTCAGTTATGCCATGGGGTGCAATGAAGGAGCCTCTCCGGAGATTACGACAGCAAGATACAAACGAGAATCGCAATCGGGCGCACCCCGGGCAACATTGATCTTTCAGCGGCTAATCCTTCAACAACCGTAACGGACTTCTGACGAAATGAAGGCCAATGAGACCCTACCCAAACAGTCTTTCCTAGGGCCACTAGTGACGATGTCGATAAACATTGAAGGAATATCGAGTGACAAAGAAGTTTTATTATCTGAATTGTGTAAAAAATATCAATGTGACTTCCTCCTTTTTCAAGAACCTCATCGGGCCAGTACAAGAAACTAACAGCAGCGGAGTAGAACTAGAGACCTGGGCTGAGATACACGATCTACTGCTCATACATGGCCCGAAACTGCCAAGCTCACTTAATAGTGGCAGGTGGAAGAAAGGGTACAATCCCGATAACATCTTTGTTAGCAAGAAACTCGCTGGCCAATGTGGAAAACCGATTAGGGAGCCAATTCGCCATACGCAGCATATGCCCATAATTTGCACGGGCAATGCAGTTGTTAAGCCTGAACAAGTTCCTTTCAAAAGAAGGTTCAATTTTAAAAAGGCCAATTGGAAGAAATTTAGAGAGCTCTTTGATGTAGATATAACAAAAATCCCACCACAATCTGGGATGTTCGATTCTTTTGTCAAACTCGTTCAGACGGTGTCTAGGAAAACAATACCGCGAAGATGCAGAACGCAGTATATTATCGGACTGTCTGAGCAGCAAAGCCACTACTGGAAAGAGACCAGTAGCTCTTCGATAACGATGCATTTGATGATGAGACACTTCCAGCAGGCGATGAACTCATGTCAGTCACAGCTGAGAACCGCAAAGCCAAATGGTGTGACCTCGTGGAGAACCTGGACCTGAAAGTGAACAGTAGGCGGGCTTGGAAACTGTTAAATAACCTTACCGGTGACGCCACAAATTCAAATCATAAATTTACTAACGTCACGGCAGACCAAGTCGTCACTACACTCCTTACGAATGGCAAAAACCACGGCAGAAAGTACCAGGAACAATTAGCACGTGATCCGGCAGAGGAAAATCATCACCTTAAGGAACCATTTACAATGTCAGAACTTACTGCAGCCATTCCCAGCTTGACGATTAACAGAGCTCCTGGTATTGATGAACTTAGAGTCGAGCAAATTAAAAACTTTGGCAGTAATACCCTGCAGTGGCTGCTAGGTTTGGTAAACGCATGCGTAGAAAGGCGCCATATTCCAAAGATGTGGAGGAGAGCCTGAGTGGTTGCACTTCTGAAACCAGGAAAGAACTATAATGATCCAAAAAAACTTCCGACCTGTGTCTCTTTTGTGTCGCTGTTTTAAGATCTTGAAACGCCTGACGCAAAGTCGCATAGAAAGCGTCTTGGAACAACAGATCATTCCACAGCATGCAGGTTTCCGACTAGGCAAATCGTGCTGCGGTCAAGTCCTGAAACTGACTCAACATATTGAGGATGAGTTTGAGAGGAAAGAGATCACGGGAGTGGCATTGATAGACCTTTCAGCTGCATATGATACTGTAAACCATCGGAGGCTTCTTAGGAAAGTATATAATGTGACAAGAGATTACCATTTAACATCAATGATAAGTACTTTCCTGCATAATAGGAGATTTTTCGTCTGTCTCCAGGGCAAGAAGAGCAGATGGAGAAATCAGAGGAATGGCCTACCTAAAGATAGCGTCCTCGCCCCAGCTCTGTATAATATACATACAAATGGCCAACCAGTGCCAAACATCACGCGCCAATTTATGGATGCCGATGACACTGCAGTTGCAGCCCAAGGTAACAATTTTATGGATATAGAGGAGAAATTAACCAGAACCTTGGAAGCTCTCTCTTAGTATTATGAGGCAAACCACCTAAGGCCGAACCCTTCCAAGACGCAGGTCTGTGCATCCTATTTAAAGAACAGGGAGGCAAATCGTGAATGAAATGTAATATGGAGAGGCGAACATCTCGAGCATTGCAAAACGCCCAAATATCTTTGTGTCACGTTGGATCGCACACTGACCTATAAACATCATTGTAATGCTACAAGGGAAAAAGTCTCAACTAGAAACAACATCATCAGGAAACTAACCAGCGGATCCTGGGGTGCAAACCCAAAAGTCCTGAGAACTTCAGACCTTGCGCTCAGTGTGTCAGCCACGGAATGCGCCGCTCCAGTATGGTCTGCATCAACACACACGAGAAACATTGATGTCGCGGTGAATGAAATGGCACGGATTGTTACAGGATGCTTGTGGCCAACCCCAGTGTACAAGATGTACTTAATCATGGGGACCGCACCACCCAACATACGACGTGACATCGCTGCCGAAGCCGAAAAAACCAAGCACGAAAAGGACATGCATCACCCTTTATGTGGACACCAGCCTGCTGACCGGCGGCTTTGTTCGAGGAAGAGTTTCCTGTCACGTACCCGAGCCCTGGAAGGGTCGGCTGCAGAGAATCGTTTGAAAAGGTGGGAAATCGACCTGAGAAACCCCCACAAAGATGTAAAAGAAAAACTGACACCTGGTGGAGACCTACCATACACATTCTGGAGAACCCTAAACCGTATGAGGGTAGAAGTGTCAAAGTGCAAGACAAACCTGCAGCAGTGGGGTGTCCTAAAAGAGAATGGGAACACACTCTGTCTTTGTGGTTCTGTCCAGGATCCTCAACACCTGCTTATCTGTCCATATTTAGACCAGCCCTGCTCAATGAATGACTTGTGGGAGGCAAATGACAAGACCATATTGGCTACTGGATTTTGGAAGTCTGAATTCTAGTTCCGGACACGGAAAGTAAGTAAGTTAAGCCATACCCACCTGAAGCCCCTCATTGATGATAACCTTTAGAGCTATGTCATTGCAGGGATGCTAATTGCTGCCATTCTGCCTTTGTCCCAAATATTCCCAAACGTTTTAAACTTGATTAAAAGCGAGTGAGTTAGCAGACCAGTTGTATTTATTTTTCCAAATTTTAGATTTACTGGAACTTCTCAGAGAACCGAAGTCAATTCGCTACATTAAGCGGTGCTCCAGTATAAGCTGTCAGTGACCATGAAATCAGTTCCTTTGGAAGCAGAGTTACAAACCAGAGCATATGGCACGATGGTCAATCATGAAAATGGAGAAGGGAATGGAAGCCTTGAGTAAAGGTGTAAGGTTACCTCTAGTGTTCTCCCATGAAGCGACGATTTTTCTTTATTAATTTTTTTTGTTAGTCCATTAGTCTTCTTAACGGTTTGATGTGGTCAGCCACAAATTCCTCGTCTGTGCCAACCTCTTCATCTCAGACCAACTCTTGCAGCTTATGTCCTCTATTATTTGCTGGATTTATTCCAATCCCTGTCTTCGTCGCCCTCTACAGCTCTCTCTAGTACCGTGGAAGTCATTCCCCGATGTCTTAACAGATGTCCTACCATCCTGTCCATTCTTCTAGTCTGTATTTTCCATATATTTCTTTCCTCGCAGAATGTCTAGAGAACCTTATTAGTTCACGTAATTTTTGAAATTCTATTGTAGCACCACATCTCAAACGCTTTGATTCTGTTCTTTTCCAGTTTTCCCATCTAGCAGGATCTAATAAAACTGTAATTAAATTATAAAAAATGAATACTAAATAGATGTTGACTAATTATATAAAAGAGAGTGAATGTCTATATTTAAATGTGTATAACTGGAAGTTGTGATACCTATGGATACAGTCCTAAAATGCCATAATTTAATTCCCAATTGCTGCATAATTAAACCAGCTTTCTACAGAACATATGTTTATACAGAACTCTTCTCTCTTGTTGTAAGTCTTGTCAACCAATTATAACAGTACCCCACATCTCTTATTTTATCTACGAGTCGATGACGCATGAATTGTTCGTCGAATCCAACGTAGAAGTTTGGTCGCCGTGCGATTATATGGATTTCATTTCTTTGTTACGGAAATCTTTTTTTTCTGCAAGGCATCTTTGAGCCACAACTTGAAAGAATTTCTAATATGATTCTTCTCTTCTGTAACTCATTTATTATTTCACTTCATACAAGTACACTTTTTAACATTATCTGTAGAACAGGATGGACAATTGCAATTATACAGTACATAATACGAGACGACATTGCCTCCGATCTCCATACTGCTCTGCTAACTGGCAACGGACGACTGACAGTCCGTGAAGCCTGCCTGGTCTCAGCAATCGCTACAAGAAGAGCTCAGTTCAGAGATATACCTATCTTATTCAAAGATTGTTCTTAATCCGCGACAGCATGATTTTCTCTGGCGTCCTCACGCTCAAGTTGCATATATCTGTATACTATTTCAGGTTACTCAATTTAATTACACTTCATTCGAAATAAAAGTAATTAAAGGAAGAAATATGTAGATTATTCGTCCTTTAGGCCCATATAATTATTTCTTTTAATTACGATCTAAAGTTCCGCTTTACCCACAGGCTGTGGTTCACTACCATTCAAAGCTTTGCTCCAAACATACATTCTCATAAACTTCTTCCTCAAATTAAGACCTATGTTTGATACTAGTAGACATCCCTTGGCCAGGAATACTCTTTTTTCCTGTGCTAGTCTGCTTTTTATGTTCTCCTTTTTCTATCCGCCATGGGTTATTTTGTTGTCTAGGTAGCAAAAAAGAAAAATGGTTCGAATGGCTCTGAGCACTATGGGACTTAACATCTGTGGTCATCAGTCCCCTAGAACGTAGAACTATTTAAACCTAACTAACCAGGGACATCACTCACTTCCATGCCCGAGGCAGGATTCGAACCTGCGACCGTAGCGGTAGCGCGGTTCGAGGATGAAGCGCCTAGAACCGCTCGGCCACTCTGGCCGGCTCTAGGTAGCAGAATTCCTTAACTTCATCTACTTCGTGATCAGCAATCCTCATTTCTGATACTTGTAATTACTTTCGTCTTCCTTTGATTTACTCAAGTCAAAATTCTTTACACACTAGACCCGTTCACTGCATTCCTGTAATTGTTTTTCGCTTTCACTGAGGATAGCAATGTCATCAGTTGATATACTTTCACATTCAATTTGAATTCCACCCTTGAATCTTTCTTTTATTTCCGTCATTACTTCTTCGATGTACAGATTCGACAATGTGGGCAAGAGACTACATCCCTATCTGACACCCGTTCTAATAGGAGCACTTCGTTTTTGGTCTTCCACTCTTACTGTTTTCTCTTGGCTCTTGTACATGTTGTACACTACCCGTCTTTCTATATAGTTTACCCCTGTTTTCCGCAGAAATTCGAACTCCATGCATCATTTTACACTGTCGAACTCTTTTTACAGGTCGACATATCCTATGGATGAGTCTTGATTTTTTTTTAGTATTGCTTCCTTTACCAAGTGCAATTTTAGAATTGCCTCTATCGTGCCTTTACTTTTCCTTAACTCAAACTGCTCGTCATCTAACACAGCCTGAATTTTTTCCATTCTCCTGTGTATTATGCAGCTTGGATGTATGATCATGCGATAATACTCGCACTTGTCGGCTCTTACAACCTTCGGGATTGCTCGGATGTTGTTTTTCTGGAAATGAGGTGGTATATCGTCACTCATACTTTCTACACACTAACGTAAATAGTCGTTTTTTTTTGCCACTTTCCCCAAAGATTTTAGAAATTCTGATTGAATGTTATGTATCCCTGCCTTATTCAATTTTAAGTCTTCCAAAGCTTACGTAAAATCTTGTTCTAACATAGGACCCCTATCTCTTCTCGATCGATTCCTGTTTCTTCTTCTACCACGTCACCAGACAATTCCTCCCCCTCGTAGAGGCCACCAATGTACTCTTTTCACATCTCCATTCTTTCCTCTGCTTTCAACAGTGGTATGCCCATTTGGGCTGCAAATAAGCTGATTATTCGCCAATAATAAGTACTCTGGGTCTGTCCATCTGGGAGAAATGGCTATCAAATATATTCTGATAGAGTTCAGATACAATATTCAGCCTCTCTAGGCTCTTGGAACATCTTAACTTTCGTAAAGGAATCGTTTTATAGTACTAAACTGCTACTGTTATGCGACATTTGCAAAAACAAACACATTATAATGCCATCCTGGGACATTTCGTAGAAACTAGATACCCGTTCCACTAATTTGTGGTCAAAGGTTTGCCTGCTTGCATCTCCTGAAGAATTCATTGCCCTGAAAAACCTGCTTGTGGAGACAACATCTACGAGAAAAGTGGGACATAACCTCGTAGTGCTGAAATGAATACTTTTTGGTAGTAGGGGAGAGGCTGGAAAAGGGTTTTCTGCTGGAGGGAACCCACTTATTCGGACTGCAGGAGTAATTTTGCCACTGGCGACTGGATGCGTTTTCGCTGCAAGGAATAGGCAGGGTGTGAGTGCCGCGTGAGATGCACTGACCAAGAGAACGTGAAGGTGTCCGCATCGGCGAAGTTCTTGCAGGTCGGATGCGGAAGTGGCTGGATCGACTTGAGGTAGAGGCGTGGAGAGCGATCCGCATAGTTCAAATGGTTCAAATGGCTCTAAGCACCATGCGAGTTAACTTCTGAGGTCATCAGTCGCCTGTAACTTAGAACTACTTAAACCTAACTAACCTAAGGACATCACCCACATCTATGCCCGAGGCAGGATTCGAACCTGCGACCGTAGCTGTCGCTCGGCTGCAGCTGTAGCGCCTAGAACCGCAAGGCCACTCCGGCCAGCGGAGCAGCATAGTGCAGTGCCACTAAGGTGCTGACGCTTCCGTCTTCACGAAGGGGCCTGCACGTCCGCACCGCGCAGATCAGCGCATTGTAGTCTTATTTACGGTGAACGTGACTGGCAGTACTGGTAAAGAAGTTAAACTGATTTCACACTCTTGAAATCCAGGACGATCGACTCTCACAATATATACACTGATAACGAATGTGTGGTTTTCTTGATTGTTAATTACCAACTTCCCGTCACTCTTACGATAAAGTGTTGAGGGATTTAATAGTTGTCAGTTATCACTGAACATCGAGAGAGAGTAAATTCTTAGTACCGCAAAAAGTAATAATTGACAGAGGAGTGACACTGTTTTTCATTTAATCTTGATATTAATTTGGGGACACCTAATTATCACAGGTTTTTATTATCGATTAATATGTTGATCTCGTGGATGTCTTTATGAGTAAATGTGAGTACTGTGTCTACTCATTGTTTCTGTTCGACGCCTTCACATACATTAAGTTGTATGCTTCTGAATTGTATCCTGCAAGATATCAACAATCACCTGAAAATCATCACCAACATACTGCTCCTGTTACATGGCGTTAGTCAGAGTTTGTTTTGCAAATTCGACACAGTAAGGGCTATGCCTAGTGTGGTATCGATAGTAACGATTCCACAGAATAGTTTCTCATGTTGGCACTACGAGAGACACAGACGACAGCGCCCTCTAGCCGGTACTGTTGAGATCTACGAGCTCCGCGACTGCTTCAGCCCATTGGATCAGGTGCAGCCGGCCAGAACACTTCGCTTCAGCATCGCAGCTACGTACAAAGTTATGTAATCGTTTATCACCTTGTTTTTGCACCAGTAAACCATTTTCTTGGAGTACCGCTTTGTATTACCTTTTCCCGTTTTTACCCACTCGCCGTCTCCCAGGTGGGATACAAAACCTAGGACCGTAATTTTCGCGTTACGCATTTTTGTTTATGCACAGGCACGTAGAGATTAGTTCTTAAATAGGTGGGCTGCCCACAGTAAGTTTTGGAGTGTTTAAGGAAATTCTTCACTGCATCATTTCAGGCCGCAGTCAACGTTTTAAGGTTAAAATAACTAGCCTACTATCCATGGCTTACAATTTTTAAAAATGGTTGTTTGTTTATTTTTCCATTCAGCTGTGGTTGACGCGGGGGGCGGGGGTGATTGCACGGTCTAGGGCGCCTTGCCACGTTCGCGCAGCTACCCCGTAGCAAGTTCGAGTCCTCCCTCGGGTATGGGTGTGTGTGTTGTCCTCAGTATAAGTTAGATATAGCGTGTAAGCCTAGGGACTGATGACGACAATTTCAGTTCAGCTGCGGGCTATATATTCATGTTTGTCACGATCCCTAGGCTGACTGTGGGCAGTCTCACTCAGAATTTAAAATGATTGAATATGGTTCAACATCCCGTCGGCGACGCAGTCATTAGCGACAGAGTACAAGCTCGGATTAGGAAAGGATGAAGAAGAACATTGGCCTGCCACTCTCAAAGGATTCACTTTATGAGATTTAGGTAAATGAATGAAAAGCAAATGTGGATGGGCGGACGAGGCTTTGAACTGACATCTTCCAGATGGGAGTCCAGTGTCTAAACACTGCGCCACCTCGTTGGATCATTGACCCTCGAGTTCTAGTTTCATTATTTAGAACGCTATGAATAGTCTGCAAACTTATAGAGATAGTTGTAATTGCTGGACTTCATTTTCATTACTTATGTATTCTGGTCATTGCCGGATGATGCATGATATCTTTTCCTATAGCTGTGACTTTCTGATGCAGATTTAGTTTTTTTAAGATTTCATCGTATATGCCTCATGGCAGCCAATCTGTACGTTTGAAATTATTTAGTTTTTGTAGTTGTTTACTGGAAACTGCGTGTACCAAAACATTTGCTTAGTAATATGAAAATAAGATCTTTTTAAAATTCGATTGCTGATCCTGATCTAAGGTCGCCTTTGCCATTCTACTCTTAAACACGAACATACTGTGCAAATTACTTTTGATATATCTGATATCAATTAAATTACATTGCATCTGACTATCTGTGAATGAGACTGAATATAAAGAATGAGGGCACTGCAAGATCTTGAAGTGTTGAACTGCATATATCTTAAAATAAATCACTGTAAGGCAGACTCGCTTATCTAATTTTATTTTATCAGGGTACATCAGCAAGGTTTTTTTTTCTTTTTTGCGAAATACAATTCACTACCAACGCAACAGTGGAAATCGTGACAGTGAAGGTTTTTGTCAAATCTACCTTTCACTTAATATTGGGGATGAACTTCATGAAATATTTATGAATAAGTAGGTAAGTATTATGAAATTATATGGAATTCTTTCAACAAGACCCAAATGACTCGTACTGGCATAAACTACAACCCTTCATTAGCACCGTCATACATAAAATTTAGTTTTGTAGAAGATCTTTAAATTATGTAAGATTCACTCTTTTCATTTCTTAATGAAAAAATTCAACCAAGGGTGGAGGGAGGCACCTAATTACAGTACCGAACACATGACTGACAATTGATCCTGGATACCAACACGTAGATATTACCAAACACAACGAAATCTGTACACTGCAATAATTACTCGGCTAACGCTTGCAACAAAATAAACTCACTGGATGTGACCTTCTTTCCAAGTAAATCCTCTCTGTATAAATTCCTCTTACATCATCATCCTCCGTCCTCGGTTACCCATCAGGGAGCATCTCAATTCTCTGTGCAGTACGTCCGCCATCCGAGTTCCTTACTCTGCCACGGCAAAACAGACTCTTTCCCGCTGTGGTCGACAGCGGCTTCCGACTCCTTCACCACCCGACCTCTGGTCAGTAATACTACAATGTGTTCAGCCATGCAATGATGATCATAGTGGTGAAAATTCCAAATAAACTGTCAAATTTATAAAACCAACTGTCGTTTTATGTACATCTTTCAGAACCATTTCTCCTAACATGTACGTCTTTTATATTGGGAAAGTATTAATGGAAATCTAGGAGACATTTCGAAATGTGTACATTCAACAAGTACTAATGGAAATCAACTAGAAAAATGGAAAGTTCAGGGAGAAGAAATCAAAACTTTCAAGTTTCCGGACCTTATTGCAGTTCTGTCAGAGTTGGCAAAGGGCTTGGAAAATCGGTTGAACGAATGGATGAGGTCTTGGAAAGAGATCGTAAGATAAATATAAACAAAAGTTAAACAAAGGTAATGGAATGTAGTCTAATTATATCAGCTAATAACGAGGATATCAGATTAGAAATGAGACACTAAGGGTGGCAGATGAATTTTGCTATTTGGCAAGCAAAATAACTGACGGTGACCACAGCTGAAATGATATAAAATGTAGACGGGCATTATCATGAGAAGCGTTTCAGGAAAAGAGAAATTTGTTAACATTCAACATAATTTCAGGTATCAGGAAGTCGTTTGCCGAAGGTGTTTGCCTGGAATGTAACTTGTACAGGAGCAAAAAGCGGGCTGGAAATAGTTCAGACAAGAACAGAACACCTTTTCAGGTTTGGTGCTGCTGAAGATAGTTGAAGATTAGAAGAGGAGATCGCATAACTTATCAAGAAATACTAAATCGAACAGGACAGAAAAGAAATCTACGCCACAACTTGGTTAAAATAAGTAATGGATTGACAGAACTCGTCTTGAAGCATTAAAAATATCTACAACAGTTTTGTAGTGGGTGTGAGTGTAGGGGTTTAAAATTGTAGCGGGAGACTAAAGCTTTACGACACAAACTGCAGTAAACATAGGTCAAGTAGTTTAAAACAGATCTAGGCTACAGTAGTTACAGAGGAGTGAGTTCCACAAGTTGGATTAAAATGGAGAGCTCAATCAAACCAGTGACTGGACTGTTGTTGTTGTGGTCTTCAGTCCTGAGACTGGTTTGATGCAGCTCTCCATGCTACTCTATCCTGGGCAAGCTTCTTCATCTCACAGTACCTACTGCAACCTACAACCTTCTGAATCTGCTTAGTGTAGTCATCTCTTGGTCTCCCTCTACGATTTTGACCCTCCATGCTGCCCTCCAATACTAAATTGGTGATCCCTTGATGCCTCAGAACATGTCCTACCAACCGATCCCTTCTTCTCGTCAAGTTGTGCCACAAACTTCTCTTCTCCCCAGTCCTATTCAATACTTCCTCATTAGTTATGTGATCTAACCATCTAATCTTCAGCATTCTTCTGTAGCACCACATTTCGAAAGCTTCTATTCTCTTCTTGTCCAAACTATTTATCGTCCATGTTTCACTTCCATACATGGGTACACTCCATACAAATACTTTCAGAAATGACTTCTTGACACTTAAATCTATACTCGATGTTAACAAATTTATCTTCTTCAGAAACGCTTTCCTTGCCATTGCCAGTCTACATTTTATATCCTCTCTACTTCGTTCATCATCAGTTATTTTTCTCCCCAAATAGCAAAACTGCTTTACTTCTTTAAGTGTCTCATTTCCTAATCTAATTCCCTCAGCATCATCCGACTTAATTCGACTACATTCCATCCTCGTTTTGCTTTTGTTGATGTTCATCTTATATCCTTCTTTCAAGACACTATCCATTCCGTTCAACTGCTCCTCCAAGTCCTTTGCTGTCTCTGACAGAATTACTATGTCATCGGCGAACCTCAACATTTTTATTTCTTCTCCATGGATTTTAATACCTACTCCGAATGTTTCTTTTGTTTCCTTCACTGCTTGCTCAATGCACAGATTGAATAACATCGGGCAGAGACTACAACCCTGTCTCACTCCCTTCCCAACAACTGGTTCCCTTTCATGTCCCTCGACTCTTATAACTGCCATCTGGTTTCTGTACAGATTGTAAATAGCCTTTCGCTCCCTGTATTTTACCCCTGCTACCTTCAGAATTTGAAAGAGAGTATTCCAATCAACATTGTCAAAAGCTTTCTCTAAGTCTACAAATGCTAGAAACGTAGGTTTGCCCTTCCTTGATCTAGCTTCTAAGGTAAGTCGTAGGGACAGTATTGCCTCACGTGTTCCAACATTTCTACGGAATCCTAACTGATCTTCACCGAGGTGGGCTTCTACTAGTTTTTCCATTCGTCTGTAGAGAATTCGCGTTAGTATTTTGCAGCTGTGACTTATTAAACTGATAGTTCGGTAATTTTCACATCTGATGACTGCACTAAGGACCACAAAAACAAACACAACGATAATAGCCAGGTACAAATATAAATTTATAACGCACTGGTTAATCTTGAAAAAAAAAATCTTTAAAAAATTTAAAAGCATAGTGGGAAAAATTGTTTTAACTCTCAACATTCAAAAAGTTTACTATTATGAAAGAAACACTTATACTTTGTATATATAGGACGTCGTAGCTACAAAGCTGTCAAATTACTGTCTAAAAAAATTACATCTTAACTAAACAAATATGGAACAACAGTTTCCAACGATGTTATGTGTATGTCAAACCATCTAGTCAATACATGGTGAATCACCTAAAACTTGCATCGCAAATATTTCGATAATGGAAAGCGTCATTGGTAAGCGGACATAACAGATTGGAATGGTCATCAACTAGCCCGCCTAAGCATCCTATAAACAGAGCGTTATGAGTTCCAAACATCCATTTATTTTTTTTTTAATGTACAAATATTTCAGGGGAACATCGCTTATTGTCAGTACCGGAATCACGCAATCAAAGTCGACTAAATTATAACGTAAATTTTGTTTGACGCAGGAGTCTAACGCAAGTAGTTTAGAAGATATCTTAGTTTGAACATTGTAAACACCGACAGTTGTTTGTTCCATGTTGTAGCACAAAAGACTGTGAGTTGCACATGGTGTGTATGTGCTTGCGTACACAGGTGTTAATAAGTCTCCGGAGTTGTCGTGTCGCCCAGGACAAACGAAAAAGGAACAAAGGTGAATGCAGAGTATCTGTGGGGTCTGACACGTAGAGAACCAATGTACCCACAAAGCCTGTACTCAAAATGACCACCACACGCCAGTACTAGCTTGCAGTTTGCCATGCAACGACTGCTGCACACGTTCTAGCATTTCAGCGGAAACTGCAGCGCAGGCACCAGTAACACGCCGTTTCATATAACTGTAATTTTTTGAGGAGGTTGAAGAAGTTCACGCCTATTGCAATACATTTAGGTGTACAGCGTACACGAAGAAACGGCATATTTCCTGCATTCACCATAAACCATGAGCTGTCCGCTTTCTCTGCATGAGGAAATACCATCTTCCAAGCACATCCAACTACGTTCACTACCTCACAGTAAGCGACAGGACTGTCGCAATGGAATCGCAATGTTCACACACAGTTCAAACAAACATAACATCGTATGTCAGCAATAGGATGGAACAAACTTATCGGTGTTTAAAGTGCTGACAAAACGATAACTTGTAAAATACTTGCACTGCCTTCCTGCAACAAACACCATTCTCATTAACGCTATTTTTAGGATCTTATTGTCAATAGGCACTGTTCCATTAAAAAATTTGAAACTGTTATAAAAAACTGCAATTTCGTCAATGGCTCAAAATCTGTGTTTTGGCTATAAATACCAACCCTTACCTACAACTCAATCATGCGAAAACCACTTAATGTATGTGATCAAAAGTATCCGGACGCATGGCTGAAAATAAAAGTTCGTGGCTCCCTCCATAAGTAATGCTGGAATTCAATATGGTGTTGGCCCACCCTTAGCCTTTATGACAGCTTTCACTCCCGCAGTCATATGTTCAGCCAGGTGAAGAAAGGTTTCTTGGGGAATGAGAGCTCATTCTTCACGGAGTGAGGTACTGTCTGTTGGTGAGGGCTGGTCCGAAGTCGGCGTTCCAAAACATCTAAAAGGTGTTTAATGGGACTCTGGTCAGGAGTTTGTGCAGGACAGTCTATTACAGGGATGTTATTGTCGTGTAACCACTCCGCCACAGGCCGTGCATTATGAACAAGTGCTCGAACGTGTTGAAAGATGCAATCGCCATCCTTGAATTCCTCTTCAATAATGGGAAGCAAGAAGGTGCTTAAAACATCAATGTAGGCCTGTGCTGTGATAGTGCCACGAAAAACAACAAGGTGTGATAGCCCCCTCCATGATAAACACAACCACACCATAACACCACCGCCTCCGAATTTTACTGTTGGCACTGCACACGTTGGTAGCTGACGTTAACAGGGCATTCGCCATACCCACACCCTGTCATCGGATCGCCACATTGAGTACCGTGATTCGTCACTCCACACAACGTTTTGCCACTGTTCAATCGTCCATTGTTTACGCTCCTTACACCAAGCGAGGCGTCGTTTGGCATTTACCAGCGTGATGTGTGGCTTATTGAACAGCCGCTCGACCTTGAAATCCAAGTTTTCTCACCTGCCGTCTGTCATAGTACTTGCCGTGGTTCCAGATGCAGTTTAGAATTCCTGTGCGATTGTCTTGATAGATGTCTGCGTATTACACATTACGACCATCTTCAACTGTCGGCGGTCTGTATCAGTCCACAGACGAGGTCGGCCTGTACGTTTTTGTGCTGTGCGTGTCCCTTCACGTTTCCACTTCACTGTCACATCGGAAACAGTGAACCTAGGGATATTAAGGAGTGTGAAAATCTCACGTACAGACGTATGACGCAAGTAAAACCCAATCAACTGACCACGTTCGAAGTCCGAGAGTTCCGCAGAGCGCCCCATTTTGCTCTCTAACGATGTCTAATGACTACTGGGTTCACTGATATGGAGTACCTGCTGGCAGTACGTGGCAGCACAATGCACCTAATGTGAAAATCATATGTTTTTTGGGGTTTCTGGATACTTTTGATCACATAGTGTGTCCATAGTGCCTGCTCCTTCCGAAACATTTGTGATGCTAGTGTTACCTTTAATCACCTTGTATATACGTCAGTAGCAACCCATGCTCAGTATTCTAGTATAATAAATATGTCACTTGCAAACTTAATGAACTTTCGCACTGAGACGTCATGTCTAATGCTGAGACCTATTGCCACACTTGTGTATGCCTGCAGGTCATAGAGATTCCTCGTAACTAATTATAAAAACTCAAGGATTATATAACACACCGAAAATGCGCAACCCCTATTTCAGAAGGCCGCATTAGTGAGAGTTCATTAAGGAAACGTGTACCGCTATGGCACTCAGCATGATTACACGTCCTGCTCCCCAGAATCCCCGCACATCTGGCTTGAGCGGAGAAATTCGCAAACTAGCGCGCTACTTGAGTCAGCTGTTATTAACACAGAAACGGCGAGGGAAAAAATGTCTTCTGATTCAAAATTATAATTTTGCGTTTCTTTATCCCATATCTTTAGTGTTATTGATGCTATAATTTGATCCTGCTTGAAAGGCTCCTTGAACCTGTTGGCGTTAGATCGATGCTTACCTACAGAAGGAAGTCACCATGCAGGAAGAAAACTGTAGCGAAATTCACATTTTAAAGACCTGCAGACGATCGACATTCGGTGTGGGGCTAACAGTTGACACTCAGTGTATTCAAATACAACGTATTGTACATGAAATAGAATGAAAGACCAATTTTTTTGAATTACTAATTTGGTGATCAAATAATCAAAAGGTTACTGCAAAATACAACTGCCATTTGTTTATTGATGTCAGATCGGTAACGAAATTGACACCTCAGTGAAACTCGAAAACTTGCAGTAGTCAGTTGCACATTACAGCCACTTCTCTATATATTTGCTACTCCAACTTAGACATTTGTGGTAGGATTGTACCAATTTTCCAATAAGTCATGGAAGGCAGACGCCTCTGGTGTCAGCCAATTTTATACGCTGATCAACAGTTTGTTGTCTGTACTGAAACGTTGTCTCCATAGCAGAACATGTCTGCAGAAATGAAAATCAGAGGAAGCCACGTCCGGGCTAAATAGTGTAAAGCACTTCCCATCATAAACGCTGCAGAAGCGCCTTCATTGCCCCTGAAGTATGCGAAGAAAATGCACGGCATTAAGTAATGCAGGCTGCATAAATTGGGCAATATCTCTACAGGCAGGCATATTTGGTGGGAGACACGACTTTACAGGAAAATTCAGGGGTTTACTGTGCTCTCAGAACTGAAAAGGGTGATGTGATCTATGGGCATACCAGAGACACTGGCCAATCTACAAAGTTTCATCGGACTTTCACAGTGATTTCCGTTTCGCGACCGGTCGGATCTTAATAATGAGTAGTCCTCATATTTGGGAGTATGAGTGTAGAGAAATGTTAAATGTAACACATTTTATGAGTACTACTACAGGCCGCTAAAATCTTTACATTCCTGTAATTGGTATCGATGGTCTAGGGGTAGCGTCTTTAGCTAGTTACGAAACGGTCCTAGGTCTCAGCCTCGAACCCAGCAAGTTCTTAAATGTGGAATAAAAATCATTAGTAATGGCGGCCGAAGACTTCCGGCATAACAAGTCACCCTCGTTCTGCCAACACCCTTGTTGAAGAAGGTGGAGGAGCGGGCAGACGTTCAGGGCACTCTCGTGTCCTTAGGGTGGGAAACTGCCTCTGAAAGGCGGAAGAATCAGCAATGATCAGCGGCAGGAGGTTACAGAAGGCAATGTAAACCATTGCGTTAAAGAAACGTAATGTGTACCCAGAGGAAACTTGACGTGTAACTGAAAAAAATTTAGTGATGATCTCTCCACAGGCAAAAAATTCCATGTTATACACCCATTCCGCTGTCTGTGGGGGACTGTCAAGGGAAAGGTGACCATGACAAAACGAAGGGATAACTTTCTATGCGTCGCAGTATGGAATGTCGGAAGTTTGAATGTAGCAGGAAAGCTAGAATCTCTGGAAAGGGAAAGGCTAACTTTCAATCTAGACAGAGTGGCGGGTTAGTGAAGTGAAATGGAAAGAAGACAAGAATTTATGATCGTACAAATATAGGCTAATATCAAAAGCAGTAGAAAATGATATATGGGGAACAGAATTCATTATGAAAAGGAAAGTAGGGAAGAGAATGAGCTACTGTGAACAGCTCAGTGATAGGGTGAATCGCATCAGATTCGAAAGTAAACCAACGGTGACAACTATAGTTCAGGTATACTTGCCGACGTCGCAAGCAAAAGATGAAGCGACAGAGAAAGTATAGGAGGATACTGAACGGTTAATTCGGTATGTACAGGCAAACGGCAATATAATAACCACAGGGAATGGGAACGTATTTGCCGAGGAAAGGAAAGAAGAAATGGTTACGGGACAAAATACGCTTGGCAATAAGAACGTTAGAGAAAAAGAACTAATAGTTTTCTGTAGTAAAGTTCAGTTGGCAATAGCGAATATTTTGTTCAAGATTCATAGAAGTAGGGGGTATACTTCCAACTTTCACAGAAACACAGGAACACAGTCAGCCAGTCAGGCAGCAGCGACTGACCGAGACAGATGCAACAACAGGGGAGTAAACTGATTTTGTGGCTTTTACCTGTTCCTAACCAGGAGCTAATTGTATTACTTAATGTCTAAGCTTTGATAGTTTAGTTTCTTGAGTTTCTTTGGGTTAATTTAATATCTAACAGCCACAGTTCTCGCGTTTTCTTTTGCGTCAGGAAGTAAACCGATTTTGTGACATGTTACAACTTCCTAATCAGGGGTGAATTATTTAGTTTCATCTGAGTGCTTCGGTAGTTCGGTTTTCGAATCTCTGCGTATTAATCTAATTTATTAGACGCAGTTCCTGCGTTTTCGTCAGCGTCTACAGTAGGATTCCGCAGCACGTGCCGGTAGTCCGTGTACATGGGTAGCGTAGTTTTCCACGGTCTTTACTACAGCTAGGTAGTGAGTTTGTTGTGTGTAGATGCAAGCATACTTGGTAAACTTCGCTCTCAGCTCCAGGCTGCATTGGCTTTGGTTACACAGCTTGAGGCTAAAGTGGATGAGCACCAATGTTGTGGGCCGCCTTGGGGATCCAACGGACGGCCAGCACGACCGAATCCTCCGATGGGTGCCAGTTGCTGTTCGCACTGAGACTGACCCTAACCTGTGGTCGAGAGTGAGGCCCCCTCGGGGAGTGGCAGACGGCGACAGACTATTGCAGCACGTAAGGCTATTCTGACAAACAGGTTCCAAGTGCTGCCTGTTACAGACACTTTCGCTCAGCCAGATGCACTCGCCTGTCCTGTTTCAGAGGAAACCAACGTTAGGCGCGTTATGGGGCCCTTTAGGGACGTGGCTGTCAAGAAGTGGGAGAAAGCCAATATTCACTCCGTGTGGATACCTGGTGGAGTTATTCCAGACGTTGAATGACTCCTTCCAGATGCCATGAAGAACACAGGGTACAGTCAACTGCAGGTCGTGGCCCACGTAGGTATCAATGATGTGTGTCACTTTTGGTCGAAAGAGGTTCTCTCTGGTGTCGAGTGGCTAACAGAAGTGGTAAAGGCTGCCAGTCATGCTTGCGAGATGAAAGAGGAGCTGACCATTTGCAGCATAATAGTACCAGAAGTCCTAGAGAGATAAAAAAAAGCACTGATCTCAAATCGTTACAGGCACTGAAATCTGGCTAAAGCCGGAGATACGCTCAGCTGAAATTTTTGCGAAGAACCTAAGGGTGTAGCAAAGCTAATGCAGTGAGCGCTCAGTTACGATCTACTCTTTTCTGCAAGACGGAAGTCAGTACCAAGACTAAGTTATCTGTGCACCGTTCAATCTTTCGACCAACTTTGTTGTATGGGAGCGAAAGTTGCGTGGATTCAGGTTACCTTATCAACAAGGTTGAGGTTACGGATATGAAAGTAGCTAGAATGATTGCAGGTAGTAGTAGATGGGAACAATGGCAGGAGTGTGTCCACAATGAGGAAATCAAAGAAAAACTGGGAATGAACTCTATAGATGTAGCAGTCAGGATAACAGGCTTAGATGGTGAGGTCATGTTACACGCATAGGAGAAGCAAGGTTACCCACTCATGGGTTCAGCAGTAGAGGGTAGGAGGAGTCGGGGCAGACCAAGGAGAAGGTACCTGGATTCGGTTAAGAATGATTTTGAAGTAATAGGTTTAACATCAGAAGAGGGACCAATGTTAGCACTGAATAGGGGATCATGGAGGACTTTTATAAGGGGGCTATGCTCCAGACTGAACGCTGAAAGGCATAATCCGTCTTAAATGATGATGATGATGATGATGACCTAAGGGTGTACCGAAAGGATACGCTAAACACAGTTGGCGGTGGCGTGTTTGTTGCTGTCAGAAGTAGTTTACAACATCGCGAAATTGAAGTAGATAGTTCCTGTGATTTCTTGGCAACCAGAATAAAATAATAATTGGATTCTTTTACCGATCTTCCAATTCAGATGATACAATTGCTGAAACGTTCAAAGAAAACTTGACTCTGACTTCAAACACGTATCCAATTCATACAACTATAGATGGTGGTGACTTAAATTTACACTCGATATGTTAGCGAAAATACATGTTTAATTCCGGAAGTACACATAAAACATCATCAGAAGTTTTGCTAAACGCATTCTCAGAAAATCATTTCGAGCAGTTAGTACGTGAGCCGTGCAAACAGCAGATGGCTGTCAAAAACACACTTGACCTCTTAGCAACAAATAATGCGCATCAAAACGGATACAGGGATTAGTGAACACAGGGTTGTCGTAGCGAGACTGAATAATGTAACCGCCAAACCCTCCAAAATTAAACGAATAATATACCTATTAAAAAACAACAGATAAATATTCACTTGACGCCTTCCTGAGAGACAATCTCCACCCCTTCCAGATTAACAATGTAAGTGTAGACCACATGTGGCTTGAATTCAAAAAAATGGTAATGACAATTGAGAGATTTATATCAATTAAATTAACAAACGATGGATCTGGTCCTCCTAGGTACACAAAACGGGTCCGAACACTGTAGCAAAAATAGCAACAAAAAAAGTCAAATTTAAACAGACGCAAGATCTCGAAGATTGGCGATCTTTTACATACGCTCGTAATTTAGCGCAGACTTCAATGTGAGATGCTTATAAGAGTTTCCACAACGGAAATTTGTCTTGAAACCTGGCAGAAAATCCATAGAGATTCTGGTCGTATGTAAAGTATGCTAGCGTCAAGAAACAATCAATGCCTTCTCTGAGCAGTAGCACAGGAAATACTAACGATAATAGTGATGTTAAAAAAGAGTTACTAAACAAAGCTGCACGATGCGCAACTTAACTCCCAACGTCCATGACGAGGTCTATTTTCGCTGAACGCCTTACACACACTGTACAGCGAGTGCAGCAAGGTGAAGGATGTCTGCTGTTCTTGGTGACCTTATGTGGAGCCGACATACGCCGCCTGTTCTGTTTTACCAGTTTCCACAGCCTACGACGTCCTAGGACGTCTGGACGAGGTTTCACCTGGGTTTCGCCACGTTTTGAAGACGGCCATCTGTATCGCTGAGGCGCGTAAATCTCCCCACCAACGGCAAGGTCCATGGTTAATGGGGGGCATAAGATGAAATGTGTAAGAAAATCGACAGATGTCACAAGATAGTCGAAAATCACAGGAAGTATGTGCAACCACAACGGAGGGGTAGCTGTTGAGAGGCCAGACAAATGTGTGGTTCTGAATAGGGCAGCAGCCTTTTCAGTAGTTGCAGGGGCAACAGTCTGGATGATTGACTGAACCTACGTACAATTCAGATATGCCTTGGTAGTATCAAGCTGCAGTTTAACCACCACTCTTCTGACCGTTACAGAACTGATTATTCCTATTCCATAATGCCACATAATATCTGTTCTCAGCCTATCCCTTCTTTAAGCAAGTTGTGCCAAGAAGTTGTTTTCTCTCCAATTCGATGTAACTGGCGTTCATTATTTACCCATCGAATCATAAATCGTCTTCCGGAACATCACAATTGAAAAACCTCACTTTTTTTATATCTCTGCTTTTTATCTTCCATATTTTACTTCCACTTAAGGCTAAAATCAAGGCAAATACTTCCAGAAAAGACTTTCTAATAGGTACATTTAATTCTATACTAACAAATCTGGAAATTCTTCGCAGTTGCTAAATATTTATGGGAATTGGATATATGTTCTGATCTTCTTCTCACCTACAGTCATTCCCACCCCCCTCCCCTCCCCTGCCTAATTACTCTGTCCGTCATCTTTTCGACATCTCGCCGTCCATCTCATTCTCGCCCTATCTATCTCCATCTCGTCCTCCCTCCTCTCTCTGTCCATTTCCTCCTTCGCTATTTCTATATACATTTCCTCCCCTCCCCCTCCCAACTCTCTGTCCATGTCTTCTTCCTCCTCCTCCTCTCGCCAGCCTTGAGCCTTGCTTATTTTTATAGCCAACGAAAACTTGATTGGAAACTGTAGTCGCTTAAAATCAATGGGTAATCGGTTGCTATCATTTGCATACGGTGTATGAAAGAGACCTCTCCTGCTGCTGGATCCGTGAAGATTGTAGCCTCAGTGACAGTATTTCGCATAGTATTATTCTGAAAACGGGTAGAATTACCATGTTTGGTAAGTAGTATTCTAATCATAATTCTATAAGCCGTGCATACAACTTTCGTGTTTTCTTTTAAAACCGACTTTTATGGTGAAAACAACACAGTTTGTAGCTGTTTATACAATATTTTCTGAATATACGAGGGTTGCCCAGAAAGTTTATTGAACATAACACGAATTACACACACGAAAGAATGCTGTTTTATCTACACACGCAATTTTTGCACGTAATCTCCATCCCGTTGTATGGCCTTCCTCCAGCGCGAAACAAGGGTTTGTATGTCCTGTCGGTACCAATCTTTGTCGTATTGGGAGAGCCAGTGCTTCACTGTGTGAATCACCTCCTCTTCTTCCTCAAAACGTCTTCCATAAATAGCGTTCTTTAATGGCTCAAACAAGTGAAGTCCGAGATGACTAGTTCACGTGTGACAGCCGTGGATGGTGTCTCCGACCACTGCAAATCGCGGAGCTCCGCCGAACCGCCTTCTGACGACCTCAGCCTCCGCCCCCAGCGATTAACTGTACTTCTGTCGGCAGCAGATGCTCCATAGACTTTGCACAAGCATTTGTGAATATTCACCACAGGTTTCTTTTTCTGCAGTGAGAAATTCAATGACGGCATGCTGCTTGTAACGTTAATCACCTACAGGCACCATTTTGAAACTGTCTTGCGGCTACGCTATCTGTCGAAACTGACGGAAACTTGGTGCACTCCCTCTGGAAATTTCAACTAATACGTTTCGCTTTCGTAGCATTGTTTTCGCGTGAGAAAAAATAGGTGGTGCATTACTTTGTGGGCAACCCACGTATATGGGGTCAGCAGTTTACCTAGAGGTTTAAATGCCTACCTGTAGTAGTTAAAACTGACTACGAGAACGAAACCGAAAGCGCACATTTTCACTGCACAATATTTTCTTTTTCGCAGGCGGATTTACAGAAAACCAATGTATAATTGGTCAAAAGTGTTACATTTATGTCCATTAGAATGTTAATTACAGTTTCGCGCAAAAATTTAAAATAAGTTTGACAAAACTTTTGAATATTTTAAGTAACAAGTTTTCTCTATTACATAACGTACATACTTCCATTTCTATATGTTAATATTTCAGCTAATATTGATTAGAGTTTGGAAAATACTGAAAGTAGCTTGGTCAATAACTTTTTCATATTCTAACTAACAACTTTTTTGTATTATATTACTATTAAAAAATATGTAATCTGCGTCCGTCCGAAGGATTATTACAGTGTCGTTAGAAAATTTGAAGTACATCAGTAAAGAACTTAACAAGGTTTTTCTGTTAATGTTTCACTTTTACGTAGTTAAAAAAATTTATCCTGTTTCACTCTAAACCTTTATCTGAGTAGCGTGTAAAAGTATGAATTAAATCTGTGAAGAACTTTAGGAGTTGTTTGGTAACAACGTCAAACATTGATATGTCTCGGTATGGCTATATATATTTAAAATATATATTCGTATACTACATACATTTAAAGAGCTGTAGCTTATATCTGTCTGAAGGTTTATGAGAGTACCGAGTAAAACGTTCAGGTCGTTTCCAATTTATACAGTAAATATGTGTTTATATATTGTACATATTACAAATCTGCAGATATGTCTGTCCTAACATTTAGTAGAGTATCGTGTAAAAATTTGAAGTAAATCGGTCAAGTGCTTTTTAAGAGTAATGGTAACAACTTTAAACAACGACTTGTCTCTATATAGTGGTGCAGATCAACAAATAACCGTTGTTCAGAAATGCTTTTCTAGCTCGTGGCTGTGCACATTTTGTATCCTCTCTCTTTCAGCGATCGTCAATTAATTTGGTATGGTAATAAGTATAACTCAGCGGGTCATTAGTGTCTTATTTCCTAATCTATTATCCTCAGTAATATTTGATTTCAGTCTTCAGTCCTGTTTTACTTTTGTTAATGTTCATCTTGTTACTCCTTTTCAAGACACTTTCCCTTCCTCTCAAATGATCTTCCAAGTCCTTTGGTGCCTGCGAGATAAATCACAGCGTTATAGGCAAACGGCAAAAGTTTTCTTTATCTTCTCTTAAATTTAATTCTTTTCCAATGTTTCATAAAGTGAAAGAATATATTCCAGACAACATAGTCAAAGACCTTTTATAAATCAACAAACGCTGTAACTGGAAGTTTGGTTTTCTTCAACCTTTCTTCTAAGTCGTACGGTATATATTGATTCCCTTGCAACAAGATTTCCGCCATACCTGAAGTGATTTTTCCCAAGCCGATATAGGCCATTTTTCCAGCATTCCGTAGTGTTAGATTTTACCGACCACGATTTTTCCCAAATCGGCTTCTGCCAGCCTTTCCGTCATTCCGTAGATATTGAGAGTATTTTCCTACCATGGTTTTCAGTACTGCCATCCCGAACCCATCGATCCTTATTCGCACGAGAGCCACGCGATGCCCATTAGCGTGAGCAACGACAACGTGGAACGATAAACTGCCGCCTCCACAGGTTACGATTCAGCCGCTATCGAATCCTGAAAAGTTTCTCTATTTTATGCTAAGCACAACACAGTATTCTCAGAAAGAAGCACATGAATGAAAAATTCGTTTCTCAAACTTCCCTCATATGCGTAATTTGCACTGTTTAACAAGAACATTCTGACCAACCATCTAATACCGATATGAACCCGTCCAGGCGGTAGCAACGTCACCTGGCGAGAAATGACTGATAATCAGACACAGGCACGGAGCAGGTAGTATTAGTGAGCGCTGTCTATCTGAGTTTCACCGAGGACTGATTGTAATGGCCCGGAGGTTTTTCAAGAGCATTTCAGAAACTGCTTGACATACAGGGTGTTCGAAGAGTGCTGTGGTAAAGTCTTCAAAACGTGGCGAAACCAAGGTGAAACCTCGTCCAGACGTCCTAGGATTGGGCATTACAGATGTCGAGCGTCGTAGGCTGTACAGACTGGTAAAACAGAATAGGCGGCGAACGGTGGCGGAATTAACATCAGACTTAAATGCTGGGCAGAGTATGACTGTGTTTGAACGCTCAGTGCACCGGATGCTCTTAATGGTGGGCCTCCGCTGCCGAACCCACGCATGTGCCAGTGTTAACACCATGATATCGGCAACTACGACTGAAATAGGCACGTGACCATCGGCACTAAACGTTGGCGCAGTGGAAGAGCGTTGCTTGGTCTGATAAATCCCGATACCTACTTCATCATGTCGATGGGAAGGCGTGAATCCTTCGTCTTTCAGGGAAACGGGTCCTTGGCCTCTGTGCTATGGGACGGAGACAAGCTGGCTGCGGCTACATTATGCTCTGGGAAACATTCATGAGGGCATTCATGGGTCCACTGGAGATCGTGCAAGATACGGCCAAGGAGTATCGTACACTGGTTGCAGACCTCCTACACCCCTTCATGACCATCATTTTTCCCGACGGCAGCGGCATTTTTCATCAAGACAATGCCACGATTGTGATGTAATGGTTCGAGGAATACAGTGGCGAGTTCCAGTTGATGTGCTGGCCTCCAGCTCGCCAGATCGGGATCCGGTCGAACACATCTGGCATGTGACTGAACATGGCATCCGAGCTCATCGCACTCATCTCCGGAATTTACAGGAATTAGATGACTTGTGTGTGTAGATGTGCTGCCAACTCCGTCTAGCGACCTACCAAGGCCTCACTGCTTCCATGTCACAAAGCGTCGCCGCTGTTATCTGCGCCGGAGATGGACATACCGGCTATTAGGTAGGTCGTCATACTCTTCTGACTGGTCATTGTAGTTCACGTTAATCCTACTTTGTGCCGTTGGTCTGAAATGCTAGTTATTTGTACATCGAAGTACGTAGTACACTTCATGCCGATTTCACGACTGTTGTGTACTGTCTTTCGTTGTGTTGCACTGTTAATGGACTGCAGTCAATATTTCTTGTTAGTTGCTGTTGTGGTCTCCAGTACGAAGACTGTTCATCTCTGAATAACTACCGCGAACACCGCAACCTAGGGCTAACATAGGTTCATCATAAAAAAGAGGACGGTACACATAAAAAAGAGGACATACTTTATCTATAAAATAGTATCTATAAAATAGTGCGGTTTACAACTTCAAAATAACCCGTGTAAGACTACCCTAAACTAAAACATTGACTTTCTATGGTTGTTTTGAGACTAAATATCCTGTAACTTGACAGTTGACTCGTCGTGACTAAACACAATTACCTTATTACTTTTCTCATATTATTTTTTTTGAGTCATCAGTCTTTTGACTGGTTTGATACAGCCGGCCACGAATTCCTCTCTGATGCTGTGTCAACCTCTTCATTTCAGAGCAGCACTTGCAATCTACATCCTCAATTGTTTGCTGAATGTTTTCCAATCTTTCTCTTCCTCTACAGTTTTACCTTCTGCAGCTCCATCCAGTACCATGGAAGTTATTCCGTCAGTCTTAACAATGTGCTACCTTCATGTCCCTGCTTCTTCTCAATGTTTTCTGTATGCCCCTTTCCTCGCCAATTCTCCAGAGAAGTTCCTCGTTCCTTACCCTACGACTCCACGTAATTTCCACCATTCTCCTGCAGCACGACATCTCAAATGCTTCGATTCTCTTCCTTTCCATTTTTCCCAGAGTCCATGTTTCACTACCATTAAATGCTGCTCTCCAAACGTATATTCTCAACAACTTTATTCCTCAAAGTAAGGCCTACATTTGATACTAGTAGGTTTCTCTTGTCCGGGAATGTCCTTTCTGTCAGTGCTAGTCTGCTTTTTACGTCCTTCTTGCTCTATCCGTCACCGATCATTTTGCTGCCTAGATAGCAGAATTCCTTAACTTCATATACTAAGTGATCACCAATTCTGATGTAGAGTTTCTCAATGCGCTCATTTCTGCTGCTTCTCATTAATTCCCTCTTTCTGCCATTTATTCTCAATCCATGTTCTGCATTCATTAGACTGCTCATTCTATTCAGCAGATCCTGTAATTCTTCTTCACTTTCACTGTAGGTATGAATGTCATCAGCGAATCTTAATGTATTCAACATCCTTTCTTTTATTTCCGTCGATGTATAGTTTTAACAGTAGGGGCGAGAGTCTACATCCCTGTCTTACACCCTTTCTAATCCGAGCATTTTTTTATTCTTGGTCTTCCATTATTATTGTTCCCTTCACTTTTATGCAACAAATATCTAGAGGCTGAAAAAAATCTCTCTTAACAGTCTTTTATTTCTCAAATATTATTCATAAAAGCTCAGGCAGTTCAAGTGTTTAAAACTGTACTAGACACACACAGCGATCTCAGAAAGGTACCAGTTAGTTGAATGTAGTCAATTACAGTCATTGGAAAAGGAATGGACAAGGTACAGGGACACAGTACTAGGAATGGCTAAAGAATGTCTTGGAACAGTAGTGTGTAAAAGTAGGAAGAAGCAAACAGCTTGGTGGAATGACACAGTCAACGCAGCCTGTAAAAGGAAAAAGAAAGCGTATCAAAAATGGCTACATACTAGAACTCAGGTAGACAGAGAAAGTTATACATCTACATTTATACTCTGCAAGCCACCCAACGGTGTGGGGCGGAGGGCACTTTACGTGCCACTGTCATTATCTCTCTTTCCTGTTCCAGTCTCGTATGGTTCGCGGGAAGAACGACTGTCTGAAAGCCCCCGTGCGCGCTCTAATCTCTCTAATTTTACATTCGTGTTCTCCTCCGGAGGTATAAGTAGGGGGAAGCAATATATTTGATACCTCATCCAGAAACGCACCCTCTCGAAACCTGTTGAGCAAGCTACACCGCGATGCAGAGCGCCTCTCTTGCAGAGTTTGCCACTTGAGTTTGTTAAACATCTCCGTAACGCTATCACGGTTACCAAATAACCCTGTGACGAAACGCGCCGCTCTTCTTTGGATCTTCTCTATCTCCTCCGTCAACCCGATCTGGTACGGATCCCACACTGATGAGCAGTACTCTAGTATAGGTCGAACGAGTGTTTTGTAAGCCGCCTCCTTTGTTGATGAACTACATTTTCTAAGGACTCTCCCAATGAATCTCAACCTGGTACCCGCCTTAACAACAATTAATTTTATATGATCATTGCACTTCAAATCGTACCGCACGCATACTCCCAGATATTTTATAGAAGTAACTGCTTCCAGGGTTTGTTCCGCTATCATATAATCATACAATAAAGAATCCTCCTTTCTATGTATTCGCAATACATTACATTTGTCTATGTTAAGGGTTAGTTGCCACTCCCTGCACCAAGTGCGTATCCGCTGCAGATCTTCCTGCATTTCGCTACAATTTTCTAATGCTGCAACTTCTCTGTATACTACAGCATCATCCGCGAAAAGCCGCATGAAACTTCTGACACTATCTACTAGGTCATTTATATATATTGTGAAAGCAATGGTCCCATAACACTCCCCTGCGGCACACCAGAGGTTACTTTAACGTCTGTAGACGTCTCTCCATTGATAACAACATGCTGTGTTCTGTTTGCTAAAAGCTCTTCAATCCAGCCACACAGCTGGTCTGATATTCCGTAGGCTCTTACTTTGTTTATCAGGCGTCAGTGCGGAACTGTATCGAACGCCTTCCGGAAGTCAAGAAAAATAGCATCTACCTGGGAGCCTGTATCTAATATTTTCTGGGTCTCATGCACAAATAAAGCGAGTTGGGTCTCACACGATCGCTGTTTCCGGAATCCATGTTGATTCCTACAGAGTAGATTCTGGGTTTCCAAAAACGACATGATACTCGAGCAAAAAACATGCTCTAAAATTCTACAACAGATCGACGTCAGAGATATAGGTCTGCAGTTTTGCGCATCTGCTCGACGACCCATCTTGAAGACTGGGACTACCTGTGCTCTTTTCGAATCATTTGGAACCTTAGGCTCCTCTAGAGACTTGCGGTAAACGGCTGTTAGGTGAGGGGCAAGTTCTTTCGCGTACACTGTGTAGAATCGAACTGGTATGCCGTCAGGTCCAGTGGACATTCCTCTGTTGAGTGATTCCAGTTGCTTTTCTATTCCTTGGACACTTATTTCGATGTCAGCCATTTTTTCGTTTGTACAAGGATTTAGAGAAGGAACTGCAGTGCGGTCATCCACTGTGAAACAGCTTTGGAAAAAGGAAATTAGTATTTCAACTTTACGCGTGTCATCCTCTGTTTCGATGCCATCATCATCCCGGAGTGTCTGGATATGCTGTTTCAAGCCACTTACTGATTTAACGTAAGACCAGAACTTCCTAGGATTTTCTGTCAAGTCGGTACATAGAATTTTACTTTCGAATTCACTGAACGCTTCACGCATAGCCATCCTTACGCTAACTTTGACATCGTTTAGCTTCTGTTTGTCTGAGAGGTTTTGGCTGCGTTTAATCTTGGAGTGAAGCTCTCTTTGCTTTCGCAGTAGTTTCCTAACTTTGTTGTTGTACCACGGTGGGTTTTTCCCGTCCCTCACAGTTTTACTCGCCACGTACCTGTCTAAAACAAGTTTTACGATTGCCTTGAACTTTTTCCATAAACACTCAACATTGTCAGTGTCGGAACAGAAATTTTCGTTTTGATCTGTCAGGTAGTCTGAAATCTGCCTTCTATTACTCTTGCTAAACAGATAAACCTTCCCCCCTTTTTTTTATATTCCTATTAACTTCCATATTCAGGAATGCTGCAACGGCCTTATGATCACTAATTCCCTGTTCTGCACATACAGAGTCGAAAAGAAGAAATCTTGGGAAGACTTTGGAAACATGTTGGAGACTATGGGTCAAGTTCCTGGAAAACCATTCTGGAGTGTAATTAGCAGTCTTCGAAAGGGAGGTAAGAAGGAAATGACAAGTATTTTGGACAGGTCAGGAAAACTGCTGGTGAATCCTGTGGATGCCTTGGGCAGATGGAGGGAATATTTTGAAGAGTTGCTCAATGTAGGTGAAAATACGGTCAGTAATGTTTCAGATTTCGGGTAGAATGGGATTGGAATGATGAAGGAAATAGGATCACATTTGAGGAAGTGGAGAAAATAGTCAATAGATTGCAGTGCAATAAAGCAGCTGGGGTGGAAGAAATTAAGTCGGAAATCATCAAATATAGTGGAATGTCAGGTGTTAAATGGATACACAGGATAATTGAAATAGCCTGGGAGTCGGGACAGGTTCCATCAGACGGGACAAAAGTAGTAATCACACCAATCTTTAAACATGGAAACAAAAAACATTGTAACAACTACAGAGGTATCTCTTTAATCAGCATTGTGGGTAAAATCTTCTCAGGTATTGTTGAAAGGAAAGTGCGAGTATTAGTTGAGGACCAATTGGATGAAAATCAGCATGGGTTTAGGCCTCTTAGAGGTTGTCAGGACCAGATCTTTAGCTTACAGCAAATAATGGAGAAGTGTTACGAGTCGAACAGGGAATTGTATCTATGCTTTATAAATCTAGAGAAAGGCATATGACCGGGTTCCTAGGAGGCAGATAGAGTTGACGGTAAACTGAGTTCATGGTTCAGAGTAGTTTCAGGGGTAAGACAAGGCTGCAACCTGTCGCCACTGTTGTTCATATTATTTATGGATCATATGTTGAAAACAATAGACTGTCTGGGTGAGATTAAGATATGTGAACACAAAATAAGCAGTCTTGCATATGCGGATGACTTAGTTGTGATGGCAGATTCGATTGAAAGTTTGCAAAGTAATATTGCAGAGCTAGATCAGGAATGTAAGGACTGTGGTATGAAGATTAGCATCTCCAAAACGAAAGTAATGTTAGTGGGAAAGAAATATAAACGGATTGAGTGCCAAATAGGAGGAACAAAGTTAGAACAGGTGGACGGTTTCAAGTACTTGTGAGAATATACATCCTAAGATGGCAACATAGTGAAAGAACTGGAAGCGAGTTGTAGCAAAGCTAATGCAGTGAGCGCTCAGCTACGATGTACTCTCTTCTGCAAGAAGGAAGTCAGTACCAAGACTAAGTTATCTGTGCACCGTTCAATCTTTCGACCAACTTTGTTGTGTGGGAGTGAAAGCTGGGTGGATTCAGGTTCCCTTATCAACAAGGTTGAGGTTACGGATATGAAAGTAGCTAGGATGATTGCAGGTACTAGTAGATGGGAACAATAGCAGGAGGGTGTCCACAATGAGGAAATCAAAGAAAAACCGGGAATGAACTCTATAGATGTAGTAGTCAGGGCGAACAGGCTTAGATGGTGGGGTCATGTTACACGCATGGGAGAAACAAGGTTACCCAAGAGACTCATGGGTTCAGCAGTAGAGGGTAGGAGGACTCTGGGCAGACCAAGGAGAAGGTACCTGGATTCGGTTAAGAATGATTTTGAAGTAATAGGTTTAACATCAGAAGAGGCACCAATGTTAGTACTGAATAGGGGATCGTGGAGGAGTTTTATAAGGGTGCTATGCTCCAGACTGAACTCTGACAGGCATAATCAGTCTTAAATGATGATGATGATGATGATGGACACACGCACCTTTTATACTTTCTATTTTAAATCTGTTCCTGTCTCTGATCCACTGTGCATTTACAAGAGGAAAGGACCGTTCCGTGTTAGCATTATGACTACGTATAGAAAAGAAAGACTTCTACGATGGTCATCTGTTCAGAATAACAAATAACACTAGATGACTGATTGGAAATATGCGCACCACACTTTGACTTCTGGTTGATTTTGTTTTCTTTGGCAGTCTTTCAAAAAATTTATAAAATTACAATACTGATAAAAGGAAATTGCGTTATTAGCGCTTACATTTGTTTGTTCGTTTAGGTATGTAACACAGTTTTTAACAGCCTCCCAAACAGGAACTCTTGAGAGCTACACCCACCTGAATGATCCGAACTGTTGATATTGAGCCAACCACTTCTGTAAATATTCAGTTGCAGAGATTTGCACAACTGTCAACTCTTTGCCAAAGTTGTTACATTCTTGTGAGTGACCTTCTTTCTTTTTATGTGTAAGCACTGCCTTTATTTTTAAGGGCATACCGGTTGAATATAGGATAGACAACTTCCTAATGATGACAACAACGACATGAAAGTATTACAGCTACATTTATTTATGGGTGATTATAACGACGATCGATTTCCTTTGTTCAAAACTGGCATATTTTTAAGATTTGTGACGACGTGGGGGGTTACAGCTGTTTTCTATGAGACCAAAAAAAGAGGACATTTTGTAGACTTTTATGAAATCAGCCTGGACACGTTTTTCTCCTGGACAAATTTTCTTGTCTCCAAAAGAAGACGTTTCTGGGAAAGGTTTTCGGTAGTAGTACCAGAACCTACACAATTTTGTACCTGATTACAGTATTCTAACCTTGGTATCTCACTCCGGAATGTTTCCCTAACACTTCCCTCCATTATCAAACTGACGCTCCATTGATACCTCACATTCTAAACCATCTGTTCTTTAATTGCCTGAACGGCTTATCGTCCACGTTTCACTTTCGTACAGAGGCTACACTCCAGGCAAACACGAGGACTTTTCAGTACAGAAAGATCGTATTTTTTCCAGTCTTAATTGCCTGAGCTAGAATTTAATCTTAGGCATTCTCGTAGAGTAACGCGTTATAAACACACCCCACTAGTTTCGTTGTTATCACTCCTGGTGTCCGGCTGTGGGCTGCAGACAAGCTGAGACACGTCCATTATCGTCTACCACGTTACAGGCGATGAGGTGCGATGACCAATATGCGGCTTTTAAATTCTCCTTTCATTCCAAAAGCCTTCAGCTGAGGCCTATATAGTGTTACCGGAGGTGTGTGGAGAGTCCGTTTATCTTCACAGCACACCTCGAGGATGGTTTAGAAGAGGTGAGCCAATAAATTTCGAAGATGATGGACCCGGCGCTGCAGTTACGGTTCTTACGGCGTAAATCATCAACACTGCTGCTGTCAGTGTGTGAGAGAGTCGACCAACAGCAGTACGAACACACATTTTCTGAAATACTGAAAATTTCATTGGGTGCCATCTGCAACTTGGTTATGAAAGTTGACACAAGAGGTGCGATTGTGGTGAATACATTTTCTTATATTCACAGATTGCTTTATCAGCGTGTTATATCTGCAATCAGTACAAACATCAGTAACTGGTAAATACAACAGGGATGTACTGGAAACTTTTGGAGGCCAAGTGAAGCTCAGAAGACCACATATCCGTGAAACAGGCCAAATGCTGCAATAATCAATGTGAGAAGAATCACTCACCCTCTCAATACTCAAGATTTAGCTCCGTGTCTCTTTCTTCCATTCCCCAATCTGAAGAAAGGCCTTCTTATTCTACAGGAAACCGGGGAGCTATTTTGGAATGCACAGTCACAAGGGAACATTCACACGTTTCAGAAAACGATCTTGATGACCCTTGGTTGGTGTGTAGAGGGGAAATAATGTAATACGTATTCATTTGTTTGTAAAATAAACCTCGATAGGAAATTTGGCATATAACGTTTGGAGGGAATATCTTGATGAGGTGTAAAACTTATACACTACTGGCCATTAAAATTGCTACGGCACGAAGATGACGTGCTACAGACGCGAAATTTAACCGATAGGAAGAAGATGCTGCGATAAGCAAATGATTAGCTTCTCAGAGCATTCACAAAAGGTTGGTGCCTGTGGCGACACCTAGAATGTGCTGACATTACGAAAGTTTCCAGCCGATTTCTCATACACAGACAGCAGTTGACTGCCGCTGCCTGGTGGAACGTTGTTGTGATGCCTCGTGTATGGAGGAGAAATGCGTTCCATCACGTTTTCGACTTTGATAAAGGCCGGATTATAGCCTATCGCGATTGCGGTTTATCGTATCGCGACATTGCTGCTCACATTGGTCGAGATTCAATGACTGTTAGCAGGATATGGAATCGGTGAGTTCAGGAGAGTAACACGGAACACCGTGATGGATCCCAACGGCCTCGTATCACTAGCAGTCGAGATGACATGCATCTTATCTGCATGTCCGTAGCGGATCGTGCAGTCACGTCTCGATTCCTGAGTCAAAGATGGGGACGTTTGCAAGACAACAACCATTTGCACGAAGTGTTCGACGACGTTTGCAGCAGCGTTAACTATCAGCTCGGAGACCATGGCTGCGGTTACCCTTGACGCTGCATCACAGACAGGAGCCCCTATGATGGTGTACTCAATGACGAACCTGGGTGCACGAATGGCAAAAAGTCATTTTTTCGGATGTATCTAGGTTCTGTTTACAGCATCATGATGGTCGCATCCGTGTTTGGCGACATCGCGGTCAACGCACATTGGAAGAGTGTATTCGTCATCGCCATACTGGCGTATCACCCGTCGTGATGCAATGGGGTGCCACTGGTTACACGCCTTGGTCACCTCTTGTTCGCATTGACGACACATTGAACAGTGGACTTTACATTTCAGATGTGTTACGACCCGTGGCTCTACCCTTCATTCGATCCCTGCGAAACCCTACATTTCAGCATGATAATGCACGACTGCATGTTGCAGGCCCTTTACCGGCCTTTCTGGATACAGAAAATGTTCGACTGCTGCCCTGTCCTGCACATTCTCCAGATCTCTCACCAATTGAAAACGTCTGGTCAATGGTGGCCGAGCAACTGGCTCGTCACAATACCCCAGTCACTACTCTTGATTGACTGTGGTATCGTGTTGAAGCTGAATAGGCAACAATACCTGTACATGCCATCCAAGCTCTGTTTGACTCAATGCCCAGGCGTATCAAGGCCGTTATTACGGCGAGAGGTGGTTGTTGTGGGTACTGATTTCTCAGGATCTATGCACCCAAATTGGGTGAAAATGTAATCACATGTCAGTTCTAGTATAATATATTTGTCGAATGAATAGCCGCTTATCATCTGGATTTCTTCTTGGTGTAGCAATTTTAATGGCCAATAGTGTATGTAATTAACGTACTTGGAAACTGTATAATCGAATTTTGTGATAATATGAAATTTTGCAAATCATCCCACCGCCATTAATTACTTTTGGAGAGATGAAAACTTCTGTTACAACATAAATTAAAGAAGGTATCAAGTTAAGAAAGGAAAGAAAAAGCTGTACACAACGCACTGTCACATCATTTTCAACACATTTCATTAAAATATCTGAACATTCGTAATTAGTCTAGCTATTTATTTTACTTATGTATGTTTTATGTTTTAAATTCCTATTTTAAGTTTTAAATTTTTTTCACTTTACCGTTTCACATACATGTATTTTGCTAGTTGAAAATAATATCTAACTCTTTATTATGACAGAAAATCATTACAATAATGATAATCTGTACATAAATGTTTAAAACATAACGTTTTCTTGCATCATGCACATAAAATGTAGGAAAATTTTTCACAAAACATACACGACAGAGACCACAGTACAAAACAAAATTGTGTATAATATCAAATTGCCACGGGCGGTACTCCAAATATCCTAGTTTGTACGAGGCATTTTCCAGTACGTTAGTAAGCCTTGGTGAAGAGGATTATGTATTTGTGGAACTTCCGACGTCATGGAATATGCCGTTTTTACGAAGGTCAGTCAAGACGTAAGGCCTCTAACTTTTTTCATTTGCCAAGAATTCCAAATACAACTAAACTAAAATCCGTCCGTAAAGGCCTTGAAGGCCGAACAATACCGAATGACTGCCGTATCATCCTCAGACCACATGAGTCACTGGGTTCGTAAATGGAGAGGCATGTGGTTAGCACACAGCTCTCCCAGCCGTTGTCAGTTTCCGTGACCAGAGCGACTACTTCCCAGTCAAGTAGCTCTTTCAGCGGTCTGCAGACCTGACGGTCACCCATCCAAGAGCTAGCCATGCCCGAAAGCGCTTAACTTCGGTGATCTGATGGGAACCGGTTTCAACCGCAACTACATAGGTTGAAAACAGTGAATGGTAATTGATAACTTTTGAATATACTCTCTGACCATTTCCACAGCTTTGGTCCGTCTCTTAACAAGGGCATATCTTCCATTATCGTAAAATCAAAGTCCTCCTTCTCAAGTTATAGATGCACGGATGTTTTCATGGTCTCCTCATGTTCAAAATGAATCCCACGATGAACTTCTTTCAGCGGCCTGAACACATGGGAGTCAGATGGTGCCATGTCATGGCCGTATGGGGGATGACGCAAAAATTCCCATTCAGTTTTCGCAGTCTCTTCAATGGTGGGACGACCGACGTGTGGTCTCGCATTGTCATGCAGGAGAAGAACATCTACCTGACCTTGTGTTGGACGAACTTGCTGAAGACGGGTTTTAAGCTTTTTGAAGGTCCTGACGCTTTTGATTGAATTTATTGTGCATCCATGCTTCAAAAAATTTACCATAATCACACCTTTTGCATCCCGGAATAATATAGTCGTTAATTTCCCTGCTGATCGCATACTTTGAACTTTTTTCTTCTTTTGCAAGTTTCTGTAGTGCCATACCACTGACTGCCACGTAGATTCCGCTTTAAAAAAAAAGAAAAAAAAAACATGTTTCCTCTATGGTCACAGGTTTTTCCAGGAACTCCTCTCCCTCTAAATTGATACCGATTGTATCAGTTAGTAACTTAGTAACTGATTGTATAAGTTACTTAGTTGTAAGGGTACAAAGCCTTTCCTTTATGGCCGTCTTCAATTACACTGGCTGTTTTCAGTTGTCTCATGCATTGATGTTGTTATTTTAAGAAAGAATTTAACTAAGTGTCAAGTCTTAGTGGCACCAACACTAATCGAGGACGTTTTATAATTTCAAAAAGGCTATATTGTTAGCCGAAACTAGTAACTCATCTAAATAAAAAAGATTTCATATGCGATCCTGACTTCATGGGTTTTCAGTTAACGATTTTTATGTAAGAAGAAAAAAGGAGGCACGCCCTTAGTCACTTTTCCAATTGAAGTTTTCTCTCAGTTTAGAATGACGCGCCATGATCTGCTTGCTAGAAACTCTTCAGTCCAGTCACACAGGTCTCAAATATTCCATACAATCGCATTGTGTTCATTCAGCGGCAATGTCAAACTGTATCTAACGCCTTCCGAAAGTCAGGGATCACGACATTAACCTAGTCGCTGGTGCCTTCCTACTGCTTTCTGGGACTCGCGAACGAACAGAGCAAGATGGGTTTCACATGATCGTTTCCGGCGCCCCGTTGATTCATACACAGGAGAGTTTTGGTTTACAGACGTGTCATAATACAGAAGAATAAAGCATGTCTCACAATTCTACAACAGGTCAACCGACGTCAGTGGTATAAATTTACAGTTTTGCGCGTTTGTTAACCGACTCTTCTAGGGAACGGAATGTTCTGCACTTTTTTAGAATCACTACGAACGATTTCCTCCTCCATCGTCCTTTCGTCCACTGCTGCTATAAGAGGAGCAAGGTCGTTTTTCATATTCTATGTGGAACCACCTTGGTATCCCATCAGCTGAAGTGGTCTTTCCCCTGTTGAGCTTTTTCAGATGTTTCTCTTTCTCATGGTCACGTACTTCAGTATTAGCGACTTTACTGTTAGTGCGACGGAAGTGCTACAGTTCGATCTTCCAACTTGAAACAAGTTTGAAAAAAGACGTTGTAAGGTGTGCGACGGGTCAGGCTCTTATCGCGCAGTTTCCTTTCCCTGAAAGAAAATCCACCTACCTCGTTTCTTAGGTAGTTGCTGCACTCGCCTCTCCTGATAGCAGCTACTGGAAAAATTGCAGAAAAGCAGTGTTGAAGAAACTGCAATTTAATAGCCCCTCACCGGAGGCCGCGATACATGTTTGCTGAAATACAATCTATGAGCAATCTTCCTAAATAAATTGAGTTATTGGAATGGTAGTAATTGTTTACTCAAACGAGAACGCGAAGTTGGTAATTCTATTTAAGCTCTTTATTGTCTTTAAGCCTGATCATCAGCCCGCTAATCTACGTTTGAAGAAAGTTCAGTTCACAATTCTATCCACACTCAAACCCCGCCAGAATTAGCTTTCAAAGTTACGGAATTTACTTAACTGCAACACAGACGATTTTCTAACATACACGTTTGCAGTCGATGTTCAATAATAGTTCGTTTTTTAACGTTAATGCTCGCCATAAGCACTTAGTAAAAGTTTACGAAGTACCGCCACGCTTTTAATTATTAAAGTTACTCGCGTCTTTCGCGGAACGAAAAGTCACAACTCGCTCAAACTCACACTACGCGTTACTGGACTCTTCCAGTCTCAAATCGCACAGTACCGAACCGATGAAGCCGTTTTATGACTTCATTTTACACATTATTCGCGAGGACACATCAAGCATGTCTCTTCTCGATCACAGTTCCTTCGCGACTCCTCATCCACTCGCGACTCACTCTCCTAGTCTGCTAACCGTCCTCGCATCTCATTGGCTCACACATCACACAGCCAATCAGAATTAACTCTTTGGGTGCGCCTCGCGCCAAAATCTAGCACGCACCAGTCATGACTTCCGAATCATTTACGTCATGATTTCTTGTTACACAAAATTTACTGTATAATTTAACAAACCGAAAGGAAAACTAGACTTTACTTTATTTCCAGAAATTATTTAAATACTCGCGAACGTTCTGGCTGCTTGTACAATACCATACACTCTTGGACATCCGACATTCACTAAGATGGGGAACCACTGGCGACTCTGTTCCCACGGTTACATCGTCTGAACACTTGCGAGTTCCAACCTAGATTTTATACACTTGCAAAGAATGGCGAATGTCCCTCTTTCATTCACTCAGGCACACTCATTCACTCTCACCTACTCATATAAAATAACTGTTCACAAAAATTCAAAACATTTATGGTTTTAACAAAGTTATAGGTGAATTTCTAAAAGTAAAATTCTCAAAATAAATACAAAAGCACGGAAGGTGATTTTGTTTCATAGTTGGATGGTCACTGAAGGTGATCTATACATAATGGTATTTATTTAGACTCGAAAATTGTAGAAATTTGCGTTTTCTGTAAGATTTTTCTAATTTCCAAAATATGCAGGTTTCAAAGCTCAAATTTGGATGACTTATTTTTATTCATAACAGAAACTAGTATATTAACTTTTAATTTCCTCAGGTTCCTCAGTTAGAAGTTATTAAAGATGAAAGTTCCACGTTATACACGCGGCTAGTTAGCGCACAGGTCTTACATTCTCACGGTACAGACATGCCATATGGTCGTGACGTCAGACGAACGGACACCGGTAATCTGCCCGCTACAGCACATATGCTAATCTGATGGCTACTTTACAGTCTGTCTACATTTCACAGTAAATATTTGATAGAAAACTGTGCGCTCGCACTAGTTGCGACGCCACACACCTCCTGAGGAAACTAAATTTTTTCATTCATGACAAACTTTTAGTTTTCTAAAAAAATTTCTATTAAAGATTTACTCAAACAGCTATTTAACATTTATAGTTCCTGTACATCAATCATCCACTTATACCTAGGGCTGACGACCTACAAAACATCTTATATCTAAACATGCACTTTTATCATCATTCAAAAAAAAAAATTTTTCAGATTACAAAATTCTATTTACAAATTCCTGAAAGAGAAAACAAACCTAAATACTATCTTGATGTACGTCACACGCACACTAACACTACTATCGCTATGGTGAGCGTCACTTTTTTACCACTTACACTTAAGATTTTGATAGCACTCGTAGTTCGACCGGGTCCTGCTTGGGAGGTCCATTTCAAGTCTCGTGCTACCACCTCTGTTTACTTCGGCGCACCTGAAACATCAGCTGGCCTCAGTTCCCTTTCTAACTGCTACGTCTTAACCTACAGCAGCGATAAATGGCGCTATCTGCTTGACTCTAAAGTCTCATATTTTTGATAAAATTTACTTTACAGTATGTACAATTTTCAAAATATTTTTTTTTTTTTTTTTTTTTTTTTAAATGAAAAGTGAATTGACTTTCCTAATGCAGTACCGAAGTGGCACATTTACTCTTTAATTACTTCTTCATCTCATAATCAAACAAGTTATGGTTACATAAGAAATACTAAGAAAAACAATTCCTACAAATAGTTCACAAATACATAATAAATCTCCGCCAGCACTGGTGACTCTCCAGTTCCTGTACAATACACAACAATATAAAATATACACAAAATTATCAATATTACAATTCTGTCTCCAGGCAATCTCCTGTAGTCCTGTATCATAAATTAAACACTGAAAAATACATATTTACTTATTCATTTATCAACACTACAATCCTTATACTAATCTCTACGACAAACTTGGGGAGCTTTGTGTGTCTCTGGTCAAAAATGGAATCGATGTCATGGGTACTTTCCTCATCTCACATATCTGGAGTTACTTCAATTTCTTGTCAACATCAGGTTTTCTCTAGTCACATTCGGGTTTAATTTACAACTCTCATACTCATACTTCACACACTCAGGTTAGTATTTGTTAAAGCGTTTCCTACTAATCTGCGAAACCTCGTTACCCATACTTTCTAACATACATCCACCTCCTGAGTTACCAACGTCGCCTCAGCTCTGTTTACATTCGTAGCCTCACTTCCTTTTGTTTACAAACATCTCCTCTGTTTACCAACAAACGCCACCTCTGGTTACCAACATTAAGCTTTTTATTTACTCACCTTCGTAGCCTCACTTTTTCCTAATATCGAGCTAGCCAAACACTATGCTCATTCTTTCTCCTTTTCTCACATATTTCTCTTCATTTGACAGTCAGTCCTGCTGCACTGTCCCTTTAACTTAACTTCCTTTACCCCTTTGACAGTCAACCTTGTTGCACTGTACCTTTATTCATTTTACCACTAAATCACCTCCTGAGGCTCTGACTTCATTGAACAGACAGTTTTGCTGTACTGCTCCATTTCCTTTCCTAAACATTAGCTTAATGCTACGTCTTAACATATCGTTCTGTTACTTAACAAACAGCTTCAATGTTCGTCACCATATTTTCTGAGGCTCTTACATTTCTTAGTTATTTTACCTTTCTAAGGGCATTACTCACACCTTAGGCCAAACATTTACTTTACTGAGACTTATTACTTATCTGAGGTATCTTAATCCTTTTTGATTTTCTCTTACACTCATTCCTTACGCTTAACCTATACTGCACTGAGGTTCTTTCCTACTCATTACTTAAACACTTTATCACTTAAAAACTACGATAGAGAAGAAGGAAAGACGATAGAATTTTAGTTCTGAATGAAAGAAGAGGTCGGTTGACAATACGGAAAAGAAAGTGGAAGAAATATTGTCAAACGACTCGAGACCTAGTGCTCGTCACGCACTTAGCTCTGCAAAGAGTGCAAAGCTCTCTGAGGTATCTACTCACTCCTGGCCACGTCTCTCTTTTGAACATATCTTTTCAAATCCACAATGTTCCTAAGCCCTAACACCTTATGTGATTTCACAAACTCCAGTCTATAAGCATTTGGGTGAGGCTTCTCTACGATTCTAAATGGGCCCACGTACTCATCGGTAAACTTCTTTGTTTCTGACGTAAGTTTCTTAGATCTTTCCCTAGTTTTCACTAGCACTAGATCCCCTACCTGAAAACTAGTGGGATCAGCTCTTGCGTCATGCCTTCTCTTTCTTTCCAGGGCCTTCTTTCTTATATTAATACGTGCCAGTCTCTCCTCGATCCTATTTCTGACACTCACAAGCTCAGACGGATCCTCTACTTTTTTGCCACCGTACTCATTATAGCCCTCCAAGAATTTCTCTGTTTTACAAATACATATAGGAAAATCATTCTGCTCAGGATCCTCACATAGCTGCTTACCGATGAAAGGTATAGTAATTAGTTTACCCTTAATTTTTACCATAACATCATTGGTAGAAAAATTCACCCATCCTTCATATTTATTCAAAAAGTCAGCCCCCACTAATATGTCTACACTCAGTCCATTTATAACTAAGAAGTTCTGTCTTATTTCTACTTCCTTAAATGCTATGGGTAGAAACACTTCCTGTTTTACTATCTTCTTAGTCTTACCGGTTGCTACTACAATGTTCAAGCCACTTACTGGCATCTTAACAATCTGTTTACTGTTAGGGAGTTCATTTACCAAGTTCTGGGATACTGCACAGACTTCCGATCCAGTATCTATCAAACATTTAACTGGTTCATTTAATACTCTTAGCTCTACTATCGGTTGCCCTAAGTACTCTTTATTTATTTTGGGTTCTGCTTCCTCCAATAAATCTTGCACAATTTCTCTCCTTTCGAAGCCTGTCTTTTGGGTGGCAATCACATTCACACTTACAGGGTTTATTTCATGCTTATTATCACCCTCAATTCTAGTGGCAGCTCCTATTAGCCTATCCACTATTGCTAAGTCAAAACATTTTTCCAATGTTTCCCCCTCTTTCTCATTAACCTCCTTTTCTACGACCCTATCCAAGGCGTCGTCATTAACCTCTACCTCCTCCTCTAATCTATCCTCTTCTTCGTAACTATCTACAACATCAATTATCTTATCAAGCACAGTCACAACCCTGCCATTATTACTGTTCTCACCCCTATCCGACAGCTCTTCATTAGTTTTACTGTGCATAATGTCTTTCTGATTATTACCCTTATAACTAGTACTTAGTTCTTCAATAAGTGGCTTCTTATGATTATTCTTACAGTTAATTGGTTCATTAACCTCCACTTGACTTAAAGCTACTATCTCTGTCTGTTTTACGTTATCCTCCCTAAATTTTGTAGCAACAACATTTATGTTAGGTGGTCGTTCAGGCTGCTTTCTTATGAATGGTTTTGCCAGCGGATTTAACTTTAAACGCTGTTGCCTACGATCGCCAGCACACTCGTAGACAATTAATGGTTTTCCGAGCGCGGTGCGTCATCACTATGCCTCCAGCTGACCGCCTCACCTCCTGACATCTGTCGGCCGCTGTCATACTGCTCGCGTTCATTGAACCTGTTAACATATGTTCTTCCTCTACCACGTGAACTGCCACGGTATCCGCCGCCTCTCTGAACACCCATCCTATTAATGTTTACATCCGCGCGATTGTCATTCTGCCTAGCAGGCGGGCGATGCTCCCTCCTCATGTTTTCTTCTTCTTTTTGGACGGATTCAACCCTTTCTAAATACTGTACGAACTTGTCAATGTTATCTCGGGGCGCAGATATGATCTTAGTTTTCCAGTTCCACGGTAGCTTATTTTCTACCCCTAATATGATCTGTTCTGTTTCTAACTTATTACTAAGGTAGGACAGAGTTGTTACCCACCTTTGAACAAATCGTTTGATGCCCTCTCTCTTGGGGTCATACTTCTCTCCCGACCAGAACCGATTAAGAACATCCATCTGCTTTCTCTTTCCCCAGTATTCCTCAAAGAACGCTAATTTAAATTCTGACAATTTCGCGTATTTTTCAGAGGCTAAATTCCCCCATACTCTGGCCTCTCCCATCAAATTTGAAGTGATAAAGCCTATCTTTTGTTTATCGCTCCATACTTTCGGCAAAACGTCTTCAAAATCGTTCCAAAATTCTCTGGGGTGCATGTTCTTACTTGGGTCAAATTTTAAAAACTGTCTGTGGGTAACATACGCAACCTCGGTAGATTCAATTATTCCACTGGAAATTATACTATCACTATGGTTAGAAACACACTGTTCTACTTTGGTTAGTCTGCATTCATGCCCACAAAGTTGCTCATTCACACTTTCACTGAAATGGCTTATGTGAGTCTCTAAATTATTGACCTTATTTACAACTTGCTCTCCAAGTTTCTCACACCGAATTTTGGTATCATTTACTTTACATTCTAAGGCGGCATGATTAATTTCATTGGAATTCTCTACCACTTTTATGTGCTCACATACTTTATCTAATTCTGCATCAACATGGGATTTAAATTGCTGTTGATCCTCAGTAACCTGTTCGATTCGTGTCGTCAATTCACTTTGCACTTGAACAATATTTTCTGTACATTCTAGTTTAACCTGCTGTATTTCAACATTTACTTTACTACTGAGCACTGCTAAATCTTGCTTCCAACAGTCTCTGAGATCGGATATTTTGGAATCTAAATCAGCGCCCATTTTAGTCATCTCATTACTTAAATCAGATCCTAATTTAGACATTTTTGAATCCATTTTACTTGACATATTAGTTTCCAATTTTGACATACTGGAATCCATCTTACTTGACATATTGGAATCCAACACGTTCATCTTAGTTAATAGATTCATCAGCATACTGGCGACATTATCCTTCGCCCCCTCATTTGCTGATACAATGTCCCTATTAACATTAACTACCGGCATGGGTAACTGTAACTCACTGGGCACTGACATATTTGGATCTGACTCCAAACTATAATTAACATAGGATGAATCAGTCAAACTACTACTGAAATTGGGTTGAGACACGTCTAAACTAAAATTCATGGGGTCATTTTCCCCTGTCTCCATCCCACTATCACAACTTAGTTCCGCCTTTTTGTCACTTGGTTGAAACTCAGCCATTTTTCTCAGTTTGACTCCACAAACACACAAAGTTTTCAAAAGCACTGTACTTAACTTTGTGCTTCGGCGTGCTGCGTTGCTGCTAGATGAAACTGCGGGTCCGTTCACCATACACTGCAATGCTGTACCAGTTTCCGGGCCCCCGCTCGAATCAGCGCTGCCAACTGCCACTGCTGTCGTCGCCTCTGCGTAGTCTCCGTAGCTCGTCGTCTGCCAGACGCCGTCGTAGACTGCTATTCCAATCGGCGCGTAGTCACCGAAAAATTCTTCCGTTCCGTACAACACATTACAGTTCACGGACACTTTCACTGTCCTTCCTATTCACGTGGCGATATCAATTTGTACGCTACACAGTTCCTACACATAGCGAGCACTTCTGTATTGTCCGGTAATTGTCACTACTGCTTTTTTTTGAAATTCACTGGAATTTACTATTTTTATTTCCCGGCCGATGCACCACTTGCGACGGGTCAGGCTCTTATCGCGCAGTTTCCTTTCCCTGAAAGAAAATCCACCTACCTCGTTTCTTAGGTAGTTGCTGCACTCGCCTCTCCTGATAGCAGCTACTGGAAAAATTGCAGAAAAGCAGTGTTGAAGAAACTGCAATTTAATAGCCGCTCACCGGAGGCCGCGATACATGTTTGCTGAAATACAATCTATGAGAAATCTTCCTAAATAAATTGAGTTATTGGAATGGTAGTAATTGTTTACTCAAACGAGAACGCGAAGTTGGTAATTCTATTTAAGCTCTTTATTGTCTTTAAGCCTGATCATCAGCCCGCTAATCTACGTTTGAAGAAAGTTCAGTTCACAATTCTATCCACACTCAAACCCCGCCAGAATTAGCTTTCAAAGTTACGGAATTTACTTAACTGCAACACAGACGATTTTCTAACATACACGTTTGCAGTCGATGTTCAATAATAGTTCGTTTTTTAACGTTAATGCTCGCCATAAGCACTTAGTAAAAGTTTACGAAGTACCGCCACGCTTTTAATTATTAAAGTTACTCGCGTCTTTCGCGGAACGAAAAGTCACAACTCGCTCAAACTCACACTACGCGTTACTGGACTCTTCCAGTCTCAAATCGCACAGTACCCAACCGATGAAGCCGTTTTATGACTTCATTTTACACATTATTCGCGAGGACACATCAAGCATGTCTCTTCTCGATCACAGTTCCTTCGCGACTCCTCATCCACTCGCGACTCACTCTCCTAGTCTGCTAACCGTCCTCGCATCTCATTGGCTCACACATCACACAGCCAATCAGAATTAACTCTTTGGGTGCGCCTCGCGCCAAAATCTAGCACGCACCAGTCATGACTTCCGAATCATTTACGTCATGATTTCTTGTTACACAAAATTTACTGTATAATTTAACAAACCGAAAGGAAAACTAGACTTTACTTTATTTCCAGAAATTATTTAAATACTCGCGAACGTTCTGGCTGCTTGTACAATACCATACACTCTTGGACATCCGACATTCACTAAGATGGGGAACCACTGGCGACTCTGTTCCCACGGTTACATCGTCTGAACACTTGCGAGTTCCAACCTAGATTTTATACACTTGCAAAGAATGGCGAATGTCCCTCTTTCATTCACTCAGGCACACTCATTCACTCTCACCTACTCATATAAAATAACTGTTCACAAAAATTCAAAACATTTATGGTTTTAACAAAGTTATAGGTGAATTTCTAAAAGTAAAATTCTCAAAATAAATACAAAAGCACGGAAGGTGATTTTGTTTCATAGTTGGATGGTCACTGAAGGTGATCTATACATAATGGTATTTATTTAGACTCGAAAATTGTAGAAATTTGCGTTTTCTGTAAGATTTTTCTAATTTCCAAAATATGCAGGTTTCAAAGCTCAAATTTGGATGACTTATTTTTATTCATAACAGAAACTAGTATATTAACTTTTAATTTCCTCAGGTTCCTCAGTTAGAAGTTATTAAAGATGAAAGTTCCACGTTATACACGCGGCTAGTTAGCGCACAGGTCTTACATTCTCACGGTACAGACATGCCATATGGTCGTGACGTCAGACGAACGGACACCGGTAATCTGCCCGCTACAGCACATATGCTAATCTGATGGCTACTTTACAGTCTGTCTACATTTCACAGTAAATATTTGATAGAAAACTGTGCGCTCGCACTAGTTGCGACGCCACAGGTGAGCATGTCATTTTGAGTTTTGTTAAGTTATCGATACGCACGTCGGAGAGAGAGCAAGTTATGTTACTATTAAACAATCTTTGGTCTTGTTGTGACACAGTCTTCGCCTCTGCGCAGTCTGGTATATTCTTGTTGCAATATGATAGGTAATGGACGTATTCAGTATTTCTGCACTGACTTATTATTACATCTGTTAGACGAAGAAAGATTTATCGTAAAGGACAGCAACGATGAATATGATGTGCATATTGGAAGGCGAAACGAATATAAAATTTGAATAATAATATTATTTTTGAAGAGAAGAAATTGCGACATAAGACTGCAGCACTGCACAGCTAAATTTTCCAGTTTAATTATTGTCAGCTAGTTAACGTGCTCAGGAATGATAGAAAGACCATCCCACTTCTCTGAGTCGTGCATTAAAATATCAACTGATTAAGTTCTTTTGTTTTTACAGAAATTCTCTTTTTAACATTCTACTCTTTTCAAATCATTGTTCACTTTGTTAAGTGTAGTATTGTTCGGACCTGTGTGTGTGTTAAGATCACTCGAAATTTTACTCTGTATTTTTGAATACATACTTTATTCTAAAATCGTTATCGTGGAATATAAGGTGATAGGAATAGTTGCTCCCCCCCATTCCACAGTCTAAAGAAGGTTTGTAGTTATGCATTACCACAATGCACCATGTGGTATGCAACAGTTTGAATATCTAGTTTGAAACATAAATGTAGCTTATCCGCTGCCTACTTGCTGTTTGCTGATGTGGTTTCGAGAAATCTGTAACAGTGTTGTCAAGGCGCGAGGTGAGTGGACATACACTCCTGGAAATTGAAATAAGAACACCGTGAATTCATTGTCCCAGGAAGGGGAAACTTTATTGACACATTCCTGGGGTCAGTTACATCACATGATCACACTGACAGAACCACAGGCACATAGACACAGGCAACAGAGCATGCACAATGTCGGCACTAGTACAGTGTATATCCACCTTTCGCAGCAATGCAGGCTGCTATTCTCCCATGGAGACGATCGTAGAGATGCTGGATGTAGTCCTGTGGAACGGCGTGCCATGCCATTTCCACCTGGCGCCTCAGTTGGACCAGCGTTCGTGCTGGACGTGCAGACCGCGTGAGACGACGCTTCATCCAGTCCCAAACATGCTCAATGGGGGACAGATCCGGAGATCTTGCTGGCCAGGGTAGTTGACTTACACCTTCTAGAGCACGTTGGGTGGCACGGGATACATGCGGACGTGCATTGTCCTGTTGGAACAGCAAGTTCCCTTGCCGGTCTAGGAATGGTAGAACGATGGGTTCGATGACGGTTTGGATGTACCGTGCACTATTCAGTGTCCCCTCGACGATCACCAGAGGTGTACGGCCAGTGTAGGAGATCGCTCCCCACACCATGATGCCGGGTGTTGGCCCTGTGTGCCTCGGTCGTATGCAGTCCTGATTGTGGCGCTCAACTGCACGGCGCCAAACACGCATACGACCATCATTGGCACCAAGGCAGAAGCGACTCTCATCGCTGAAGACGACACGTCTCCATTCGTCCCTCCATTCATGCCTGTCGTGACACCACTGGAGGCGGGCTGCACGATGTTGGGGCGTGAGCGGAAGACAGCCTAACGGTGTGCGGGACCGTAGCCCAGCTTCATGGAGACGGATGCGAATGGTCCTCGCCGATACCCCAGGAGCAATAGTGTCCCTAATTTGCTGGGAAGTGGCGGTGCGGTCCCCTACGGCACTGCGTAGGATCCTACGGTCTTGGCGTGCATCCGTGCGTCGCTGCGGTCCGGTCCCAGGTCGACAGGCACGTGCACCTTCCGCCGATCACTGGCGACAACATCGATGTACTGTGGAGACCTCACGCCCCACGTGTTGAGCAATTCGGCGGTACGTCCACCCGGCCTCCCGCATGCCCACTATACGCCCTCGCTCAAAGTCCGTCAACTGCACATACGGTTCACGTCCACGCTGTCGCGGCATGCTACCAGTGTTAAAGACTGCGATGGAGCTCCGAATGCCACGGCAAACTGGCTGACACTGACGGCGGCGGTGCACAAATGCTGCGCAGCTAGCGCCATTCGACGGCCAACACCGCGGTTCCTGGTGTGTCCGCTGTGCCGTGCGTGTGATCATTGCTTGTACAGCACTCTCGCAGTGTCCGGAGCAAGTATGGTGGGTCTGACACACCGCTGTCAATGTGTTCTTTTTTCCATTTCCATAAGTGTATTTATTAGGGCCAGGTAATTGTTTCACTTCAGTTGCACACTTAATACAAAGACAAGTTGTATTCATAGCAGTTACAGTTTAGTTCAAATTAGTTCCTGTGCAGTCAAAGGTTAGCATACGAATTTGTGTTAAATAACAGTTTGTGAGTATACAGTTTTGGTAATACATAGACGTTTTTATAGAGTGGGAGGTAAATTTGGGCTAAATTTCGTACAGAGAAATATAGCGGGGGGGGGGGAATAACAACGTTTAGTACTTCGACCTTCTCAGTGTCGCCCGCTGTTTGTATGCATTATGGACACAGAGTATTTGGACAGATGATTCCGATCCGTTTACTGCTTTAACATAAGACCAAAATCTCTTACGATTTTCTGTAAAATTGGTAGATACAACTTTACTTTCGAATTTGGAGAACAATTCACATATGGCTCTCCTTACTCTAAGCTGGACGTCGTTCAGTTTTTGTTTCTCTGTGAGGCTTTTGCTAAGTTTAAATTTGGAGTGAAGCTGTCTTTGCTTTCGTAGCAGCTCTGTAATAAGGCTTTTGAACTTAGGAGCACGTTCCTCATCTCTCACAGCTCCGCCCGGCGTTTACCTGTATAATACTCTTAAATCTTTGCATTGATATCAAAATTGCAAGTTCTGGATATGAAATTTCCATGTTGACCGCTCAAGTAATCTGAAAACTGAATTTTTTAGTAATAGTATCACCTTTTCTTGTGTAACCTGACTGTTCAGTGTGTCTACGTCAAATCATTAATAGTGGTATTTAAGAGTATTGACAGTGCGCCACTGAGTGATCAACGGTTGTTTGTGTACTGTATCATAAATGTAATATGTACACTGTGCACTGATTATTGTTTGGTATCATAAATGTAATATGTACACTGTGCACTGATTATTGTTTGGTATCATAAATGTAATATATACACTGTGCACTGGTTATTGTTTGGTAGAGAACATTTTGTTATATACATGTACGGAACCGCGAGTTTTTGGCTTTGTATCTATCCAGTACGAAAAAGTCGTGAAGAACGTTGTTGACGAGAGATATGTTAATTGAATGGAAAAGGACTGTCAAGAGTAAGCAGTCAAATAAAAGATCGCCCGTCAAACTCAGATCAAATAATTTTGGCTTCTTGTTTTATTTATCAGTAATCAAAGTGTCATTTACGACGGTACGGGCTTAATAAGAATGTTGGATGGTGCGGACGGGCCTGTTACGTGGCCAACACTATTGCATTTTTCCTCTAGGAGAGATTCCAGCTTCCTTATCTGGGCATGGACTGCACAAATGTTCACATGCGTGTGAATTCCTAAGGGACCAAACTGCTTAGGTCACCGCTTCCTAGACTTACACACTGATTAACCTGAGTTCCACTAACTTATGCTAAGAACAACATACACACACACCCATGCCAGAGGGAGGACTCGAACGTCCGGTGGTAGGCACCGCGCAGTCCGTGACATGGCGCATCGAACCGCGCGGCCACTCCGTGCGGTTGCACTGAACACTGCGGAGTCCCACCCGACCATATTCTTTGTCCTCAGGAAATGGACTTCCAGTATAGATTTCGGAACTAAATGACATGCTTATACGGAAAATTGAACTTGAACGTCTAAACCCATTACTAATATCATAAGAGATAGTAGCTCTTGCTAAGCAGAAATATCCTATCTTTCGTGTGACGCTGTTACGGCCCTGAGATCACTGGTTGTCTGTTCGGCCCCTTTGGTGACCGGGAGAGCTAATATAGTATTCTCACTATTCATTTCCGCTGATTAGCTGCTCAAGCTAATTTTCGGATAAGATGCCGTGACCTGTAGGAAATTATACGCAACAAAACCATTAAGAAGAATTAATCCATACGGTTACAACACTCCTTGTGTCTCAGAAGGCTTTTTTGAGTTTACTTGGTACTCAACTCACAATTTCAGCAACGACTCTTTCTGCATATTTGGTACGATCCTTATATGTGCACGCTGGCCTGTGTCCTTGTTCCAGAAGTATGAAACATGCTGAAACTTGTTTTCGTAGCCATCTGCATGGAAGAATACGGTGAACGGAATTTTCGCAATCAGTCTTTCTCGTTCCGCTTTCTGGCAAGAGTTCATGCATTCCCCAAACCGTTACACAATCGACCGCACTGAAGCGGGCGGGAATTCTATGATGCATTTTTCTACTGGGTCGCATCAAAACTCACATTTCGTGTGCTGTGTACGAAATACACATCGAAGATGGTGATGCGCTCCACTTAGAGATTAAGCAAAAAGAAAAAAAAAGAGTATTTTTGTTTGCCGTAGCTCTAAATATGTAAATGAACGACATACAGTTTTAATCTATCAGTTTTTCCACTAAATAATTACGTATTTCAACTTCATATTCTTTTACCTCCATCTGATGGTACTCTAAGTCCTATAAATCAAACGATACTAAGTTTGCACATATCCAAAGATGACTCTATGTTAGGCTATTACAGGATGCCCTACCTAATTCGGTCCTCCCCGATATCTGAGTGGTTTCGAGTCTCGATCCGGCACACAGTTTTAATCTGCCAGCGGAGAGAGAAAATCTAATTCAGGATAGTTACAATCAATAGTGAGAAGTAGAGCGAGTTACTTACAAGCCGCCAAGGTACCTCAACGTGTTCGGTCAGAGGGCTGGGTGCTCTCTGTAAAAAAAAAAAAAAAACTGAGTCAAGAAATCAACCATCAACTTGAACGGATGTCTTGTGACGTCTGCCTAGACCACAGGCAACGAGCTATATGGGAAAAAAAGTGGTCAGAGTGACGGAATGCCATTTTAGGAGCCCGGGTTCGATTCCCGGCTGGGTGGGAGATTTTCTCCGCTCAGGGACTGGGTGTTGTGCTGTCTTCATCATCATTTCATCCCCATCCGGCGCGCAGGTCGCCCAATGTGGCGTCGAATGTAATAAAATTATGAAACGTCCCCTTACAAAAATTATACATGACTGTGCTTAAACTGACACACAATATTTTTTTTAGCGCAACGCAGCCTGACTTTCAATAATCCCTACAAAAGTATGGCCCTGACTAACATTAACCTATACCTTTCACAAATCACTTACCTCACAAAAATCTTCGTTACTCGAACTACTGCAATACAGCGAGCGCCACTACTGCCAGCTAAATAAAAGATTCAAACTACGGAAGGCACTAACTACTGATAGGCATCGTTAGCAAAAGAAAGATTTTAATAGAGAGCAAACAATGTATTTACCTTAATAGTCATAATATATATAGCAGTTCATGACATCCATCCTTACAAATGTACTGTTTCTGATGGACACACCTCCACATTATCCATTCTCCAAAATCCGCCATCTCACTTCCCCACATCCACCACTGCTGGTGGCTCACGTCCAACTGCGCAATGCTACGCGCTGTTAACATCCAGCTGCCCAACAATACAATGGCAGAGAACAATGCAAACTAGCCACAGACTGCACACAGCACAGCCAGTGATTTTCATACAGAGCGCTACGTGGCGTTACCAATATAAAAACCTAAACAGCCTACTTACAAAATCTGCTCCATGGCGGCCAGTACATGACGCCAAACGTTCATTTCCATTTTTTTGCCTACCTAATTCTGACCTATGCCGAAACAATGCCAATTTTGATGTAATAAACATTTTTCAGGCATCGTGCGGCGGGGTTGGTTATGAGTTCACTTCTCCCTCCGACATTCGCAATCCACCTACCTCAGTAATCTTGTTGTCGTCTTTTGTCTTCACTCTGCGTTGATGGGTACTGATTCAGCTGGCAACAGCAGCGCTGAAGAAAAGCCGACCACCTAGCTATTAATCAAATGCTACGTAACTCACGCTTCGAGGCAGCATATGCAAGTTCGTAAAATATGGGGCGTACGTGATACTAAATAACTTGTTCGAAAACTTTTAACGTTCAATTGATTAGGCTTTATTGCTTCAAAACAAATTGTAAAGGGCTGTCAAGTGCGTATTTACCGTCAAAACTGTTATAGGTGCAAGTTGGTTACTGTTTTTAATACATTTAACACGGAAGTAGCCAGACGATTACAAGTCCGAGCCGAACGATGTACACGTCATATAGAGTCACTGTCACACAGGTATGCGCGAGTTGCTACAACAATTTGTTCAGTAATCCTCTTAAAATGAACTGAACGCTCAAATGTTTCGAGATGTCGACGAAACACGCCACGCGAAGTTTAAGTGCGACCAGAAAGTTCACACGTCAGTTACTTCCACGCTAAGTCTTTAAAATTGCCAAATTTTTGTTAAAATGTTTAAACTGTAACTGTTTCATAAATACAATGAAAGAACGGACACTATGCACAGTTGTTCACGTTAACAAACATATGTGTGACGCAGTTCCGCTTCGATCTGCATGGTAAAACGGATCCTGAGCAACGCCTAGAGACACTTAATTACATAGCAGAGCACAAGACAAAGCGCAGGAGGTGCTTAACTTTTATTGACTGATGGTTCTGGTAGCTAATCAGAACGGCTCCAACCCTCTGATACGGTAATCCCTAAGTCATCCAACAGTATCACAGAACGCAGTTTAGAAGAGAAATTCAGAACTAACGAAAACAAATTTATGTATACAAACGACGAATTATCACCAAAAATTAATTAAAGACCAAACTTCTATCCTGGCCGCTTTTATACAAGGGTTGGAACTTTAATAGTGGTAACTATTTATTTACAGCTCGTACAAAATAGATACGTGTTTCACAGTTTTACTGACCTTCAAAGTAGTCACCAGCATTGTGTACAACCAGTTGCTGGCGATGTGGAAGTCGTAGGATACTCTTAGCAGCGCCAAATGAGTTAACCGAGCGGCGCGGTCTATTGCCCGATGAATTTGTAGCGGTTCTGAAGCAAATGCCGTGAAGTGTTTTCTTCAGTTTAGAAATCGAATTGAACTCACGAGAGCTTAAGTCAGGGGACTGCAGTTGGTGGTATAGCACTTAGTGGCCCCATCAGTCAAACAAATCAGTAATATCTTGCACCTTACGTGCTTGGTCATTGTCCTGCAAAATGATGGTCAGGTCCTGCAGAAAGTGTCATCACTTCTGTCTGTATGCTGTTCATTTTTGGTACACAACGTACGATCAGCTTAGAGTGAACAACAACATCTCTGTATTCCGGCAGTCACTAGCTATTGCGCATGGCTATGTGGACTTGCTGACATTTTCATATTAATGCACTACAGCTGGGAGCACTTGCGGAAGACGAAAAGGTTGAACATTCACAAATGTGTACCTGAAGTTTCCATTGGGAAAGAATGCTCCTGTTGCAGCTAAGACACAGTAAACATTAATGACCGCAATTGCAGCAAGAGGGTCTGAATGGTTAACGTGAAAATGCAGTGTATAATTATGGTAACTACTATATAAGCCAAAAATAAACTTTATTTATAAAATTGTTTTAGTTAAACTTGATCACAACAAGTTTATTTATTTGACACACTAAGAAAAAATAAAAATAGTTATAAAACACTGAAATTAGGATCTGTATCAGTCATAGACTCTGGTTACAATATAAGACCACTAATTATATTCCTCTGAGCTTTCTTCTGGTTAAAATGATTAATTACGCCGGTAAAGTCTTGGCCTACTGATTATCCATGGTTGAAATTGCTAAATGGTTAATGCAACTATGGCCTGTTGTGATGCTTTGTCAAGTTTTTAAAGAGTTTACCAGTTTACTAAGTGCCTTATCAAACCTTAAACACTGTTACTGGAATCGTAAAATCGTACTAAAAAAATCTTGTTGCAATATAAAGGTTCAAAAAAATTGCTTGAAGGTTTTTCTGTACATGGAGTTGAGAAGCTTCTGACATTCTTCATGAGTAGCATTTCTTTAACTAAGGTGTCTCAACCTGCTAAGCCTGAAGGATACTTTGAAAGAGGTTTCTATGTCCATAAAGGCAAAAACTGTTAAAACTGATTATAAATTTGTTCGCAGCTCACAAATATTGTCAAATCTTCCATGACAAAATCTAAAAGAGGAAACACAACAGGAGATTTGAATTCATGCTGAAGTTGTTCAGCCAACTTTTTATGAGCACTTGGTTTCATTTTGGTAACAAACTCTGCTGAAGTGCCGACTATCTCTGCAATTTCTTTTGCGTTATTTGAAATGGCTTCCCATGAATTTCGTAAGACTTGCGTATCATTGAATAAGTTTTTAATTAGTTGCCTCTCCACGCTGAGGAATATTCTATATAATGACGTTTCTTGTGATCAACAGAGGCCAAAATCTTGTGCCAAACTGATGACGTCAATAGGCATCTGAAAGATACAAAATACTGACAGTAAAATAACAGCAATAGCAAGCAGGAGTGTTTCATCATCTGAAAGATGATTTCTATTCAGATTTCGCGTCAGTCGCGTAAGAGTGGCGCTAGTAACGCTAGTATGAGGATGCAAATCAGGGTCGCTTTAAATACACGCTACAACGGTCGTCAGCGTTCTTGATCTTTAAAATTCGATGCTGTGAGTTGGTGATAGTCAAGGGTGCCTTTAAGCTGACAAAGACGCAATTATCAACATCTCAGTGAGTTCAAAAAATGTTCAAATGTGTGTGAAATCTTATGGGACTTAACTGCTAAGGTCATCAGTCCATGACTGCAGCGCCTGAGACCGCTCGGCTATCAGTGAGTTCGATTGAGGTAGTGTAATAGGTTTACGAGAAGATGGACGTTCCTTCTGTGATACTACAGAAAGACATGGCAGGAAAGCAGCCACTGTACATGAATGCTGGCAGAGTTGGTCACGAGAATGTACTGTCCCAAGAAGACAGGGCTCCTAACGGTCACATGGTATACCAGGAGCGGAGACCGTCGTGTTTGGCGTATGGCTCTGACGCATCGTCAGCAGCAATTCCAGCAGTCATTGGCACCACACAGAAAACCGTTACAAATCGAATACTTCATGGACAGCTTCGAGCCAGACGCCCTGTAGCGTGTGTAGCGCGCATTCCACTGACCCCAAACCAACGCCATTTACGACTTCAGTGGTGTCAAGCGAACGCTCAATGGAGGGCGGAGTAGAGGTCATTGAGTTTTCTGATGAAAGCTAATTCTGCCTCGGTGCCAGTGATAGCCGTGTGTTCCTCAGGAGACCACTTGCGGTCCTCCAACCGACCTGTATGCGTGCTGGTCTCACTGGACCTACACCTGGAATTATGGTCTGCAATGCAGTTTCGTATTTTTTAATGTTAGGATTGCAGATTTGTATCAACTTCTACTTTTATGCACATTCTCTGCAAATCACTGTCAAGTGCACGGCAGAGTTCAAATGGTTCAAATGGCTCTGAGCATTATGGGACTTAACATCTGAGGTTATCAGTCGCCTAAAGCTTAGAACTAATTAAACCTATCTAACCTAAGGACATCACACACATCCATGCCCGAGGCAGGATTCGAACCTGCGACCGTAGCGGTCGCGCGGTTCCAGACTGTAGCGCCTAGAACCGCTCGGCTACCATCGGCCAGCCATGGCAGAGTGTACTACTCACTGTGACGCGTATTTGGGTTTCTTGCTGTTTCATTCGTTTACAAGGTGCGATTGGAATGTCTGTTTAAATCCCTCTCTGTGCATTGTAATTAGTGTAATAACGTCTTAGCGATCCCTGCGGGAGCGAGATGTAGGGATCTGTACTTCATTATTAGAGACCTCACTTAATACTGCTTTACGACAGTTTTTAAGTAGGCTTTTGAGGGATAACAGACGTCAAGCTCCAAATGTATGTCAATTCAGATTTTACGGCATTTCTGTGAGTCCGTCCCGTAAGCAAACAAACCACTTATCGCTCGTGTTGCACATCTTTCTATATGTTTAACGTCCTCGGTCAGCCCTAGTTGTTGTGTGTCCCATGCACATGAAGAATATTCTAGGATGGATTGTAAGGGTATTTTGCAAGAAATTACTTTGCAAATTGTATTTTCGCAGCTTCTCAATATGGAACCTAAGAGTACAATCTTGTTATTGTCTATGACGTGGCCTATGTGATCATTTCACGCTATCTCGCCAGAAGTTGTTACATTCATGCGTTTGTGTGAGTTGACTGTTTCGAACTGTGACTGACTGATATTGTAATAAGAGATTAATAGATCTACAAATATTGATGATCAATGCGAATCATCATACTTTTACACTTTTGTTGTCTACACGTCTCATTTCATTCTTTACAACATTATCATATTGCCAAGTTCCAGTATCATGATTTCCTATGTTTAGTTGTCATACGTAATGGTAGAGCCGAAACCTGAAGACGACAATCACAAAAGCGATCTCCTGGCAGTTTCATGGCGAGCAATAGCGCAGCGCATACCGCATGCAGTACCGTAAGCACTTACTGCTTACCACGGTTCTGGCGTGTTATCGACGCCATGTTATGATGGTTTTCTTGTTCAGATTTTGTGTCTAACGTTTCTTATGTACACTAAACACCTCAAATAACGCTACTGCCACAACTCGGAGACTTGATAATACTCTAACGAACGTAACCTGTTGTGTGAAACAATAAAATGGTTAGGACTGAATTACGGCCGTGGTGGTTCGCATTTGACATTAGTAATAATTTTTACCAGCAGTGCAGCTTAAACTGACCAAGTTTACAGATGAATACCTTTCAGCCGTTTCTGAAATGCACAACTTCACATTCAGGGTTATCTGAAGCAGTTCAACAATGTAACCGTAGGCTTCCGCGGCCATTGTCAATGCCAATAAAATTCTTCTGGGTTAGAGACCGCATTGTCATTTATAAAATTCCAACGTTTCGGCGTCTGTTGCAAGACGCCTTACTCAGGGTGTGTTGCTAACTTCTGCGTTGTCAAGAGGTACTCGCACACCGTCGCAGTTATCTGTTCCTAAAATTAGCAGCAACTGATTGAAAATTCTATAAAGGAGGAAGCAAGAGAAACAGGAGTTAAGGGAGAGTAGGGGCTTGATAGTAAGAATGAGAGAGGAGAAAGACTAAGATCCGCAATAAATTTCAGATGGTGATACCAAACACACTGTTTAGAAACCACTGTAGAATGAGGTACACTAGGAAAAGATCCAGAGACACAGGATGTTTCCAGCTGGATAACATCACAGTCAGACAAAGGTTCCAAAATCAGATATATCATTGTTAAGGCGTACCCAGAAGCAGATATAAACTCAGATACCAATTTAGTAATGTTGAAAAGCCGACTGAAGGTTAAGAGTGTCGTCCGTAAGGATCAACTGGAAAAGCAGTGAGACATTGAATTGTTGAGGAATGCAGATATAAGTTTGAAATTTTCTAAAGTTGTACATATTGCGGTACTGAATACCATAGTAGGCAATTCAGTTGAAGTGGAGTGGGGCAGTTACTGAACTTGGTCAGATAAACGTATGTTCAAGAAAGGCAACGCTATCTAAACAAAAGTATCCGCACACTTATTAGTGGACCTTAAATGGGATTGTGGCCACCCTTCCCCTTTATTATGGTTTGATCTCTTCTGGGAACACTGCTGAGGTGTCTCAATGCCCGTGGAAGAATGACAGCCCATTCTTTCCCAAGAGCCAAAAGCAGAGAATGTCGTTATTTTGGACCCTGGGGTCTGGAGCGAAATCAGCATTCTATCCTAAGACGTTTTCCAGTGGATTCAGTTCGAGAGTCTGAGAGGGTCACTCCATTTCAGAAAAGTTAATGTTCAAACACAATTGCCTTACACATTCTGCTGTATGACAGGCTGCATGGTCGTGCTGGTAGGAACAGCCATGATCCTCTAAGTGTTCCTCTATTGTACCCAGTACACAATAGTGTAAAATGTACTCATAAGCTTCCACAGTTAGCGTTTTGTTACGCCCATTAAGGGGACCACTCTCCATCAACGTAAAACATCCAGATAGTGTGACACCATATCCTCTGCATTCCCATGTTGCCGCAACACGATACAGTAGGTTACATTCTTCAGACATCCAACGAATACTAAACGTTCCATCGGATTGCCACAGGGTATTGCGTGATTCATTGACCCAAAAATCGCTCGCTTCCTGTCATCCATTGTCCAGTTGCGTCTCTGTTTACAGCACCTCTAGCGCTCGCTGACCATTAACTACAAAAATATATGGCTGGTAAGGAGCTGCTCGCCGTTGTACCCCATTCTTTTTAACTCCAGCCGTACAATCACTGTGTTAGCTGGATTGCTAGTACTGCTTTGGAACTCACTACTGATTCCTTCCACTGATTTCGCATTTTTTTATTTTTATTTTTACTACGACCCTCCGCTGTGTGTTCGACTGTCCCAGTACGTAAGTACTGCAGGTCCGCCGGGTCTTTTAGCAGTGGTTGTGCCTTCGTGTTTCCACGTCATAGTCACATTATCAATGGTCGACATGGGGGGGGCTTAGAAGGCATGAAATGTCCTTGATGAATCTGTTACTCAGCTGACATCCAATGACTAGTCATCGACCGAAGTGACTGAGCTCTTCTGACTGACCTATTCTGCTGTTATTGCTTCTCTGTTTACAACGCAATACTCCTCACCTCATTTTATACTGGAGAATCGGCCTCTTGTGGCATCTAGTGTCCATTCCCTTGTTACAGACGGATGACCAGATACTTTAGATCACGTAGTGCAGTTCAACTGATCGACGGAAGACTGCATTTGGGCAGCGTCCAGTGGTGTCGCTAATGAAATTGCTGTGACTGATGTTCGATGTTTTATAGGATAAAGCAAAGACTGACGATTGTGGTGTCGTAAGTGTAACTTGTTACTAAGCTATAAACATCAGTTGTTCCCTTCAATGACAATAACTTTCAATGTCCGATTCCTTTCCACATTATTTTTTAAATTTCACTGTTGATCTTTTATTATTCTGTCATGTATTGTAGATTTTAAATGGTTGCTTGAGATTCACGTATTGAATATTCCCATATGCCCCGTATACCTACGTTCAGTATCAGCTGCTTGAAGCACTGTACCTACGATTTCTTGTTAGAAATGCGTAAATGCTGTGACTCATAATTTTTGTAGTGTAACTGTAATGATCCATTATATCGATGTTACAAGCATAAACGTTACTATTTCCTCGTAACCGTTATAAACATCCCTGCTTCCTTTCTTCCACATTTACAATGTTTTATGTTATTGATCTATTTTTAATTCTGATATTGCCATACAATATTGTTTTTCAACATTATGGCTGAAATTTACATACTGAGTTATTTCGATTTGTGTCACATTCTATGTTCATATTCCTGTAGCTTTATAATGTTGCAGATACAGAACAGTTAACTCAGTTTTATTCATTTAATAAGTTTTTTTCCTTATACACATAACTGAATGGTACTGTACTCTTTTTTTAAACGTTAGTCATAAAAAAATTACCATAGGCATACTGTCACTAAAACTACCTGCGCCACCTACTGGTGAGATTGTTTACGTTACACAATAATGATCTGGGCACTGGTGGTTTTACGGAATACAACAGGAAGTGACCAGGTACACTTTATCGATTTCTATAGGTATATTTCTCCGTCTGTAGTGGCGGGATTCTAGCAGCTAGAGCACTAGGTTCCGGCCCTGTGTTGGAAGCGGTGGGGGAGGGGGGGATTTTTACCTAGTTCCAGCCCCTCCTGGAAGGCCCCAGGTCTCCTGACCTGGTATCAAATGAGTACCGGGGATCCCTCTCTGCTCTACATATAGTGAAGCAAACACCCCAGTCATGGACTAGCACCACAGCTTAGATGCGTTATTGCAGTGTATTCCTATTAGTATCCTGTATAGTACTTTACACGCCACAGGTCTGATGGTGGAATTTTCTCGTAGGGCTCCATGAGACGATAAATGAAATTATTTTGCCGATCTTGACAAATATTTTGCCATTTACTGCTAATATGGTAGCAGATGTTCTTAGAGGATGTTTGTGAGGAAAGGTACCTTTATTGCTTGTCAGTCTACAAAAAAAGAGTTAATTGTCTAACCTTGCGAAGCCACTGTAAGTTTTCCAGTTTTCTAGGTATATGGTATATAATTTGAAGTTGCAACCAGCCACCAGTAAGGTTTAAGAAAGAAATTAAATCAAACCATTTCCGGTTTCTGATTCTGACACAGTTTTTGGCATTTGTAGTGGGATTTAGTTTTTCAGTCGTTATTGGTATTTTGCAGTGGTAAATGTTTCAGTGCTACGTAGTTGACGTGTATTTCTGTTCTATATTTTAAAATGTCAGCAGATTGGAACGTGCACTATATTCAGTTATGTTAAATTCTAGGAAAACTAGTGAAACTTTATAGCTTTTGCATGTTATTTAGAAACTGTGTGCGACAAAATCTCGCGCTATCAATGTGAGAGCAAATATCTTTGAATTCCGATTACCAGCGTCGTCCTTGTATTCTGATCTACAACAGCCTTAGCTACCTTACTTTTGAACACGAATATCACTCCGTCTACAGGCCTCAGGCGAGCATGCGGATAGGAGGGGCGTGGTGTCAGCACACCGCTCTCCCGGTCGTTATGGTGGTATTCTTGACCAAAGTCGCTACTATTCGGTAGAGTAGCTTCTCAGTTGGCATCACGAGGCTCAGTGCACCCCGAAAAATGGCAACAGCGCATGACGGCCTGGATGGTCACCCATCCAAGTGCCGACCATGCCCGACAGCGCTTAATTTCTGTGATCTCACGGGAACCGGTGTGGCCCCTGCAGCAAGGCCGTTGCCCTTTGAACACGATTATATCTTGGCAAATTACTTTCGATGTATTTGATAGCAGTTAATGTAAACTACATCTTAGTATCTCTGAATAATATTCAGTGTAAAGTATGGATATCAATAACAAACGAAATGGGCTTGTCATGAAACATAACACGCAATGGCTAATTGTTGTGTATGTAAAATATGCATCTTTAGAGGAACACTTCTAATGAAGTTAGATGAAAATTTTTAAAATGAAAACTGTTTCTAATTTTCTCTCAAAAGGTTCGTTTAGGCCCTACAAAAGATTCTTGCCTTTTCAACGGATAACTCGACTGTAATCTGTCTGCATTATGCGAAAATGAGAAGTGCTGACTACATGAAAAACTATTTTATCTGACTTTAAGTTGCTTTGCTAAATTAAACTTTTGTTTTCTTTCTAAATATGCAATTCACTGTCACGCAATAGTTCAAAGCACGAAAGTGCAATTTATACCAGATGTACTTTTCATTCGACACTGAAGATTAGCGTCTGTGAAATGTTTGCAGATGAATAGAAAGGTTATTTCGAAATTATATTATAATCATTTTCATGATATAGAAATGACTCCAACTAACACGAACTATGATATTTCCGTAGCATTCTCATACACCATAAAAATTACTTTCACTCACAGTATTTAAATTATTTAACATTTATTCCGTGCCTGTCTTAATGACATATGTTTATCTAACAATGGAGAGGAAAGATAACTGGAATAACGGAAACAAATGTGATAATTAACAATGGATACGAACAAGTAGATACTGTTAAATACAACGAAATCTTTGCACTAAGTATTTACATAGCTATTGCCTGTAACAAATGATACTCAATGCAAATTACCTTCTTTTGCAACAGTGTTGTCTCACTATAAGTCCTTCAAAAATCATCGTTTATCCTCATTCATGCCGTATGGAGTATCTAAAATAAAATTCTACTCACTGTGCCGCACGGCTACCAGCCAAGCTCGTAATTCTGCGACGACACAATTCTCTCTCTCTCTCTCTCTCTCTCTCTCTCTCTCTCTCTCTCTCTCTCCATATGAAAAAGCTTCTCTCGCTCGCCCAAGCTTTCTATTCAATAACAGAACTTCTTGTAGAAACAGATGTATCACTCATGTGTTCATACATGCTAAGACGCTTATAGTGGCAAACCTATCAAACATACTGTTACCAAATATACTGTCACTTCTCACGATACATACATCTTTCATAACCGTTTCTCAAGATACTAACGCACCTTTCAAATACACTCCATGTTTTATGGCAGCCCACACATTCAACAACCACTGCACATGCCAACATGACATCACTCCGGCAGGTAAAGCTGTATCCCTATGTTAGAGTATATGACTTTGAATGACATTGGCTCAGTAGAATGTATGTGGTTGACTTTTGGACACGAGTGCCTTGCAGAAAGCAATTGCTCAAAGCGGATGATAAAGCTCCACGTCCTCAGCTCGGGCCGGCCGCGGTGGTCTTGCGGTTCTAGGCGCTGCAGTCCGGAACCGCGGGACTGCTACGGTTGTAGGTTCGAATCCTGCCTCGGGCATGGATGTGTGTGATGTCCTTACGTTAGTTAGGTTTAAGTAGTTCTAAGTTCTAGAGGACTGATGACCTAAGATGTTAAGTCCCATAGTGCTCAGAGCCATTTGAACCTCAACTCGGCAGACGACACACAACCTGGACTGTAGATGACTGGAAGCGTGTAGTGTGGTCCTACAGGTCACGTCTTTGGTTCTTTTCAAATGATCCAATGCGTCGAATGCACCAACGGCCCAATAAGACGTTTGATCTACAGGCCTTGGAGCCTCTACTTCAGACCAGACATCGTAATTTTCTGTTTAGGGGGTATTTTTCGTACCAGGAGTTGGGAAGACTCATTCAGATGACTGTGATAATGAACAAGGACGTTTATTTCAACATTCTCCGTTTTCTATCTTATACATCTCCATGATCACTATGCCACAGATATTCTCATCTTCCCTTATGGCAACTTCAGTGCTCACAGAGCTGAATGCGTTCGTTTCTGGTTTGACGGACACAGAGTCATCATATCACTAAATCATCCGATTTTAATCTCATAGAAAATGTCTGGCACTGTTCGGACCGGCGGGTGAAACGTAGCAGTCACACTGTCCAGTCACATTAACATGAGCACTTTTAAATCCTGCTTAATCTTTGATGCATGGAGCACTGGAAGGCGTGGAAGAGAGAGTCAGTGAGGAACTGGAAGGTATCGACAGGGACGTGGAGCTATGAAGGTCAATGGCGCGAACAGCCAGATCTATGTGGTGCCACAGGGTCTCAACTGGGTTTAACTACGTGGAATTTGTTGGACAGGGACGTACGGTAAACCCTTCCTGGTGCTCTTCACTTAGAACTTCCTGGCTGACAGGCCGTGGTCGATTTCTAACTCACTCCTGACGTTTCGTAACTGACTGCGGGAGACATTCTCCGAGGTAGAGTGGTGAACTGCAAAGAGAACTCGATGAAGCGCTGTTTATATAGGCACTGCAGAGGTCGCCACTGTCCATCACGTGGTGTCGCCTATGAGACTGTCTCTGGTAATTCCATCATTCTCGATTGAAAGTGATGGATTGTCACGCTTCCGGTGCAACACTGACATCCAAATTTTATCCAGTTTAACACATTCCTCTTCCCTGTTAAAATTATTATGGTGTTTATCAACCTCGATAGTCTCTCTGTATATGCGCGCATAATAATACGAGGTTTTATATATAACGCTCGTCTCGCTGATTTTTATTTCATGACTACCTTCCTGGTAAACATGTTCCGCTACGATCGATTTATCAGTGTCACCCAAACGGCAATTTTTCTTATGTTCAACAAGACGGGTGTTCACACTTCTCTTTGTGGTATCTATGTAAACCTGTCCACAACTACAAGGAATTTTATATACCCTGGTGCAGCCAAAGAATGTCGTGCATCTTTCGCCGATCTTACATATTCTTTTATTTTCCTGGTGGGTCTGAAACTAGTTTCTACCACATACTTGCTTAACGTTTTCCCAATGCGATCTGTGACCTTACTAATGAACGGAAGAAAAACCTTGCCATTGGGCGGCTGTTGGTCGTCGCTGTTCCTTATTCTCTGCCTAGAGCGAAGTGCTGGATCTATCTCCTTACTAGAATGCCCCCCCCCCCTTCACGAAAGTCGACTGTACATGTCCAATCTCATCTATTAAATAATCAGGTTCACAAATTTTGTACGCCCTCTCTACCAAGATGGTGGTTTGAATCATTATGCATATAACGTTCAGTATGTGTGGCCTTTCTATACACCTTATGGCCCAACGTTCCGTCCCGTCGTTTAATCACACACACACCCAGAAAATTCAGTTGCCCATTACTCTCCGTCTCCATATCAAATAGGATTTTCGGATTAATGCTGTTTAGATGTGTTAGGAAGGCATTCAACTCATCTGCTCCATGTGTCCATACCACGAAAGGGTCATCAGCATAGCGTTACCATCTGGTTGGTCTCTTACTGGCCGTCTGCAACGCCCATTGTTCAAACGTCTCCATAAACAAGTTAGCCACAGCATGACTAAGAGGACTGACCATATCCATCCCGTCATTCTGTTTCTAAACGTCCTATTGTATTGAAAGTAGGTTGTGATTAAGTAGTGTCTGAATAATGCCACAATGTCGGTAGGAAAAATATCCGCTATGCATGGGTAGAGCACATAACTAATGAGGAGGTATTGAATAGAATACGGGAGAAGAGGAGCTTGTGGCACAACTTGACTAGAAGAAGGGATTGGTTGATAGGACATGCTCTGAGACATCGAGGGATCACCAATTTAGTATCGAAAATTAATATTCAATAACCTATTTATATCAGAATGAGTATTTTATATATTTCTAAAATAAAAGTGTACAATTTTCATTATACTGTTATGAAATCAAGGTATTGTGAAAAAATTTATTTATGCTGTAAGGATATTTATTTGTTTTGGAATTGTATGAGAGTTGAAGATTTTTGTAGCAATAAGAAACCAATGATAAGTGAATTTGATACAAGCGATTATCAAAGAGATCATAATTATAATACCCACTGGTACACAAAAAGGTTCTTAGGATAAATGAATGATAAAAACGAAACTGGATTCTTATAGAGTACAGGATCAGGCATATAAAAAGTGTAAAAGGGTTAAAGAAGATGAAAGGAAGTATAACGGAAGTATAAAGAAATTAAAAATGTCTAGTAAAGAGTGTTATCACTTGCAACTGTTACAGAAAGTGTTTGGACTACAAAATAAAACAGTACAGAAAATTGAATTAAATTAGAACTTATAAACATGAATTATTTACTTGTGTATTTAATAAAACGGTTTCAAGGGCCTATGATTATAAAAAGATTACTTGCACAAGACAAAATAGATAGTTTATCACACGGATATTATAAAATAAAAACTCTGAAACCAGACATTAAAAATAAAAAATTAATGTTGATCAGTTTTTCCTGTTTTATTCTGCTGGACTAATTTATGACGCATTTTCAAATTAATTCTATAAACAAATTTTCTACAAAAACATTTGACTTTTCATATATTCATTTTAGTTTATGTTTTTGATAATAACCTTTGGTTCACCCTTTACATTGTTTATTGTTTCAATTTCAACCACTTCTTACCCATTTTTTAGAGGATTATAATTAAATTTTTGGATATACTGTATATTGAATAATTTTTACCTCTTTTTTACAAATCTAACGAATATATTTTTTGATTCCAGTTTTGAGCATGCCCTCTCATATGTTCAAAGTATTTTTTGTTTCCTTAATTTATTTTTTTTAACGTTGAATACAACATAATTTTGAAAGTGAATTCATTTTTTTTACTTTTAACTCTTTTTTAATTTCATTTTCTTGTTTCAATTAGGGACAAACCACTTTAATTGCACATTCAACTTATATATAAGAATAATTAAAAAGAAAACAGGAAATTCTCTTATAAATTAACTCTTAAACAGCCCTGCAGATATTTTAGGAATGTCCTCAAGGTGCTATAAAACTTCATGTTGATGAAAATTATTGCAAAACATTTAAAATTCCAGCAGTGCTAAATCTCATGTAACTAAAAAGAAGTTTATCTCCTTTTGGATACATCAAATAAACTAAACATGCTAAATCTATCTGATACAATCAATTCAAGCTTAAAATTCTGAAATAATATTACCCTAAGTAATTCTTAATAACTTCCATTTTAATAGCAAAATATACTCTACCTTTGCAAGTAAAATAATTAACACAATTAATAATATATTCATTGCAAACAACTTTTTACTGTCCATTTACCTATTTAAAATTTTTTATAATTTCTTATAGCTTTTATAGCTTTTATGTGCATTATTTAATCTTATCCATTTAACATCCACTTTATCTCCTTCTTTGTTGGTGCCTTCTCAACAAGTTATACCTCCTGATCATTTGTTTTTTGTAGTTCTTGTTTATGAAAATTTCCTGTTACTTCATCTCCATCTTAAGCCTTTAATTATATGTGATTAGATTAGAATAAATAATGTTTTCAATTTCAACAATTCCTTTTGACCAATTAGCTGTACAATCTTTTGAAACGTCCCCTTAGAACGATTTATACAAGACTGTGCTTAAACTGACACACAATATTTTTTTTTTTTGTGCAACGCAATCTGACTTTCAGTAATCCCTACAAGAGAATGGCCCTGACTAACATTAATCTACACGTTCCACAAATCACTTACCTCACAAAAATCTTCGTTACTCGAACTACTGCAATACAGCGAGCACCACTACTGCCAGCTAACTAAAAGATTCAAACTACGGAAGTCACTAACTACTGATAGGCACAGTTAGCAAATGAAAGATTTTAATAGAGAACAAACAATGTATTTACCTTAATAGTCATAATATATATAGCAGCTCATGACACCAATTCTTACAAATTTTAAAACTCCGCCATCTCTCTCCCCACGTCCACCACTGCTGGCGGCTCACCTCCAACTGCCCAACGCTACGCGCTGTTAGCATTCAGCTGCCGCTGCCCAACACTACAATGGCAGACAACAATGCAAACCAGCCACAGACTGCACACGGCACAGCCAGTGATTTTTATACAGAGCGCTATGTGGCGGCGGCGTTACCAATAAAAAAACCTAAACAGCCTACTTACATAGCCCTCATGCTCCACACAAAAATTTTTACAAATTGTTTTGGGCACTGGCCAATAATGATTTGATAAAATTTTTCATAATTACTATAACAAAGATATCAAATGCACACACTTATTGATACAATGTTGGTCAGAAGCTAAAATTCTCTCACAGTCCATAAAGACCGTCCTGATCGTTCATCACAGTAAAATTGCAGTTTTTTTTCAAAGTCTGAGCAATAAAAGAAATTGCACTTGGAAGTAGTGGATTTCTAAGCAGTCTTGAAGAAGTAGTGTTGTCCTTCCAATGAAAGACAGTGCTGACTCTTGACATGCAGACAGGTAATGGGCCACAGCAGAGTCAGTCGACGTTGAAGACTATCGGTAGGTAGATCATCACAGAGCAGACCCACTGTAGTCCTGGTAGAGATTACTATTGGTGGGCCACCAGAGGTGAAGACCCACTGCAGTCCTTGTAGAAATAATGGTATTGGTGGGTCATCAAAGGTGTAGAAACACTGTAGTCCTTGTAGAGATGGCCAGCAGCCATCTGTTTGACTGTGCAGGCGCACAATCACCATTGAAGAGCCTTGCGGATAATATAGCAAGTTCATAACCACCACTTGTGCAGTCACAAAAATTGTTTTTGAAATGTTCTTACAACCAGCAATGCTGTTATCCAGTCCCTTACTGAATTATTAACACATGTGCAAACACTATCAGTCCCTACTTCTCACATATTGTCCATATACTATGACCAACAGAAACGTGTGCAGTGAAATGTAATTTACAAGTTACTTAATTTGATGAACTGGTGTCTATTACAATTTTATAACATAAGAATACAAAATACATCTTTAAAGAACATAACAATACAGATAACATTTGCAGTAGTACAGGCTTTACAAAAGAATCGAAATAGCAAATACATCAGTGTTACAAAAATTATGACATAAGTACATACATAAAAGATCAGAATAACTTTTGAAACATCAACTTCACACATGAGCATTAAAACAAAACACAATAAATAATGTCTGAACATATTTACAAAGAAAATAACATAGTATTTGGAAAATTCTACAACATAAATCTTATTGGCTAAACACATAAAGACGGGAAAAAGACAAATACACAAGGGTACATAAACACATAGAGGGATAATACGAAAAGAAAGGACAGGGTTTGTTTTACTGCAGTATTTTGCATAGAGATCTCCCTTAGTTCATCATTATTCCCAAAAAGACCTATCTAAACCTGCTTTCTGTATTCTGTTCACATCCTCTTTCAAAAATAGTTTTTCTCCACTGTACACTACTTTTTTGGCCAAACCATTTTCTTAAAGCTTCTCAATGCTTTTCTTCCAATTCATCATAGTTTGTTTCTTATATAGTCTACCCCCTCTTAAGCTAACTTAAATCTACTGAGCTCAGATACTAAACTAAGGGATGAGGCAATGCAGCAGCACAAAACAATTAACACAAACAGTAATGATAAAAAAAATGGAAATTGGCAAAAAAAGGCAGCAATATTACAACTAATATAAGGCAATGCGCAGCAAACAAGAAAAATAAACCAGTAATAAAATTGGCTTAACCTAGTAATACAAAGTGACATTCAGTAGCACTATGAATGGCAAACAGCCGCAGCAAATGCTATAACTTATACCTAAACATGACAAAGCTCAATCAGAAAAAATGTTACACTAAAGACAACAATGCAGATAAGGACAATGTCTATTCACATCTTAATGTCTATGTAATTAAAGTGGCGCACCACAAGTTATTCTACCATAAAAATTACCAAGTACTTGAAAAGAAAATTATCTATGCAGTTTCTGTGAAGGGAAGTCTTTTTGTGCTCCTTCGTTTTTTTTAAGTACATCATAATTATTTACTGGATCTGTAGGCATAAAATATCTTTATTAGTACATCCATTAAATTTTATTGTAACCAATGCTGCAGTGCAGCTAGAAACTAGATATTAAACAAAATGAGTAAATAAACATATAAAGCAATCCATATGGCATTTCTCTCAACTAGCAAGACAATAGCTGTGTAATGTTTCTCATCGTTTCATTAGGCATTTTAGTAAATATCATAAATTAAGAGCTTCACAGTATAATCATATGTTTTCAAGTTTGAGCGTGTCGTATTTGCGATGCTTTCTACAAAGGAATGAATGTCAATAGGGAGGATAGTGGCCTCTTTTCTTTTTTTTTTTACCTGTGCCTCTGAAAGGCACACACTAATGGCTTGTTTGCTGGTGGCTGTCGCCCAGCTGGGCGCCCACGACGCATTACGTCCAGGTGGTCACTTAACTTTCTTACCGAAATATTTACGACACCAGTTTCCGCTACAGTGGCTGTCTCATATAAAAAATTTCACAGGTCAAGCATTTGCGTTACAAATATGTAGAAACAAAATCCTGTAAATATAACAGTGTCCAAAAATTTTTGGCGGCCTTGTGATACATTCATGCGTATACACACATTTCATAACTCTTAAAGTACGATTCTTGGTTTCCAACATCCTTTTTCACAAACCAGAGTCCCTAACCACTACTCATTATTCCTTACCTTATTACACATATGTATATTCGTCGACACTTCTTCAATATGTCATCATAACAGATACGTAGCATAACCAAATAACTCATATAGCATCAGCTTAAGCATACTTCAGCAGCATAATTCACATCGTCGTCGTAATAATAACATCATAACACCACAGTCAAATTCTCAAAAATGTCATAGCTTTCTGCAATAATTTCAGAACCTAAAAAAAATTCTCTGCTCATGTCAAAAGTGTCATCTACCTCAAACGTACTTTAAAAATCATGATCCCATACCAAATATGTCATTCAAAGCTCTCATAGTATCACAATGGTTCCGAAAAAATATGAACAGTTCACAAAGTACAGACAAAATACAATTTCGTAAGTGTGAAGTTATCCAATGGTGTAATTACGTAAACATCTGTCACTGATGTAGTAAAGTAAATGTTTGTGTCTCTCAGTTAAATGATCAGTTAGCTGTGTAATTTATGTGTTAGAGAAATATGGTACCGATGTGTAAAGTTGTATAAACAAATACCATATTAGCTAGAGCTACTTGTGCTTGCCAAACACATGGTACACAAAGTAAGCGTGTACCCCCCTGGGGATTAATGCAATTGTATCCTCAGGTGTTGCAGATTACAGCAATGGAATGAAATGTATAACAAAAAACTTTCTTTTTAATTCAACAATATTGATAAATAAATGGTTTAAGTACCAAATTAATCACTCAAATGCGTGCCCTGTAGTACTAAATGTGCGTTTTGCTGTAAGATAATTCTGTGGCACTGTCGTAGTTATCGTCCTCTGTAAGCAAAGTTCTGCTGAAGCCAATGTACTTACCTCATCATACACGAAGGTGAAATGCTTTCCCTATAGATATGGTAGTTATTACGTACCTTACCGTGATCTAGAAAGTACTATAAGGTAACGTATTGTTGTGCTACAATAAAGGCTGTCTCATTGTAGCTATACCACAAAAGTTACTACTAAGACATGTTTTACTTTCCAGAATAATACAGAAAAACTGTGCAGATATAAAATAGATACACTGCAAAAGCAACAATTTAAATCGTGTCACATATTAGTAGCGTCGTCATATAATCGTGTAGCTATTAAGGAAACCAAATGCTAAGTCATCTTTAATCTCACCGAATGAACTTCAAATAAAGAATGTGTTTTCAAATAAACCAAAATGTTGCATTAAAATCTCATTAGCAATACTGGTAAATGTTCTAAGTATGTGAGCCTTATAATCGTTACGTAATCGTGCAACTAACAAGCAAGAATGTACACACGAAATAACACAGTGATGTCTGTTCACTATAACAATGCACTCGTAAATACTGTCTAAATATGTTCTGTAGGTTCTAGACTGGATAGTGAACTTCAAAACATTGTTGCATGTTAACAGTTTCTAAGTGTGACAAAGAATACTAGAAATGTGAAGTGAAATGTTTTATGGCAAAGACAAAGTTAAAAAGCAGATTATATTTCAATAAACGGTTTTACATGTGAAATGTGGTGTAAAACTTTTACCCTTTATAGTACTCAGAGTTTGAACCTGAATGAAATTATCATGCGGTATACGTCGGTAAAGAGTACTGGAATTTTTCTCATGGTTAGCTTAAGTTATTTTTCTCTGAGCCAGCCGGCGCACGCGGCTACCTGCGGTGCGAGTCATTGTCTGTTTCTTTGTTGGCGCGCGTCGTTATTGGGATTAGGAGACCTAACTTCTACAAATTCACCTTGCCGAGAGAGCCCTGCTCTGTTTGAATCCCGCCAGTTCTGATGCAATTCAGGTCTGTCGTTAAGATCATATCGTCTGTGGTCATGTCGGTAATTTCTGTAATTAATTTCTTGTCGGTCACGTGGTGGAGAATTTCTCCCTGAATCGTAACTGCGCGCTGGACCGTTGCGTCTGAAGTTATTCCGTCTCCCGTGATGATAATAGTTCTGGTTGCCATATTGTATGTTTCTATGATTGTCTCTGTCATATTCATTACTACGGAAATGCGATCTTTCTCTGTAATTATTATTACTCCGCCAGTGGTTGTCATATGGGTGGTGTCTGTTTTGGTCACGATTTGCGTTGTAAGAATAGACCTGACGTGTCCAGTTATTGTTTCTGTCGTCACGGAATTGTGACGGATATGAACTGTAGTGATTGTTTTCCTGTTTTCGCATTCTGCGACTGTCTGTGTCAATTTCTAATTCTTATAAGAGTCCCTGAAAAGCTTCAATGTCGTCTTTGCATCGTCCTGCTAAAATAATCTGTCGTAAATGTTCAGGTAATTTGATTAAGCAAATGCGGATGAGTTCTGAGGGGCTGTATGGGTTTGAAAGATACTGATTCTTATGTAACATGTCTTCAAAATATTTGACAAGACTGGAAAATTCAGATTGTTCGAAATGTTTCATCATTATGATGCCATGTTTTACTCGGTCTTGTGTGGCTTGGGACCAATATGCTGAGAGGAAGGCATGGTAAAATTCTCCTTCACTGTGGCAATCGTGAATGACCGATCGCATTCTTACAGCTGGTTCATTCTCTAAGTAGCCACACATAAATTCTAATCTGTGCTCTAGTGACCAGTTGGGAGGAAAACAATGAGAGAATTGATGGAGCCACGCTTGTGGATGAATGTAGTTGCCAGAATTCTTAAATGTTTTGAATTTACGTGTAGTAATGAACGGCTTATAGTCAAAATCATCGTGTCGGCGAGTCGAATGTCGGTCATTGTTACGTCGTTTCGGCGGTTCCATCTCAAAATTCGGTGTACCTTGCCAATTTCTTTCATAATTTCCTAAGTGCCCTGTGTTATTATTTTGTGGCTGTTCCATATTTCTATGGCCCTCTTCCCGTATTGTAGCGCGAGTGTCCTCTAAAAAAACGTATTTGTTATATTACCTGTGTCAGCTGATCTTGTAGTTCCTGGATTTCTCTTTGGTGTTGCGTACTAATTTGATTCAGAGTTTGTTTGAATTTCCTAATTTGTTCGCACTCTTCTATGTCATTAAAGACTACCGGTTTTGTGTCATTCAGATTATCATCTACCTTCGTAGATAAATTAGTGAACTGATCCGAAAGTTCGGCTACTTTCTCCGATAGTGAACACATTTCCTCAGTGTGTTTTTCTGAACCAAGTTTCAGAGAGTTCATTTGTGTTGAAATCGAATCTACTGTGTCCCTTAAGTTTTCCTGAGTTCTTGCAAGTTGCGTAACCGAATCGGTGGATGCAACTGAGTCCATTTTAGCTTGCAAAGTGTCGTGATTTTCACGAACAACAGTTTGCAATTCTTTTATGGCTGCTTCGTGATTCTGTAATGCGTTTTCATGCCGCGAAAAAATAAGTTGAAAATGCTCACAAATTTGTGTTTTTACGTCATTACAGATTTTTTGACATTTAGATTCAATGTTATGTAACTCAGTAGTTAAATCTTGACGTGTTTGTTCAAGTGTGGTGCCTAACTTCCGAAGATTTTGTTCCATTATGTCTAACTTTTGAAGCTTTTGCTGTGTTTGTCACTGATTTTGTTCCATTGTGTCTAACTTTTGAAGCTTTTGCTGTGTTTGCCTCTGATTTTGTTCCATTGTGTCTACCTTTTGAAGATTATGTTCCATTGTGTCCAACTGTTGCTGTGTTTGTCTCTGATTTTGTTCCATTGTGTCTAACTTTTAAAGCTTTTGTCCCATTTGTTGCATTAACTGTAATAACAGTACACTGGTGTCTGAAACATGTTCCTTAGTGCTATTCGGAAATGTATTTGAACCGGCAATATTCGCAGTTTGAAAAACAGAAAATGTGTCTTGACTTATTTGAGAAACCGGTGAGGACGCAAAACCTGAATCTACAGTATTTTCAAGAATGTGTCCTGTCATTTCGGACTCCTGAGGCGAGTGGTTGCCAACCGATCGATCGATAATGCTTCCCTGTTCACTAATTGTTTCACTGTGTAAACCATTGTTTGCAGCCCGCTCCATTTCCCTATGTACAATTACCAAATTACTACTTTGAACATTAGTTAATTCATTACATGGTGGCGCAAACACACTGCTTTCGTCTTCACTGTCATTTCTCAGTTTACTTTGGAGCCTAGTATTACGTTTTCACACGCCATTATAGTCACAATATTTCACACGACAACACAGAAAAGCACAGTTTGAAGAGCAAAATAAGAAAACACATTAACATAGCACTGAAAATAATAACTAGTTAATAGCAAGCGCAGCTGCGAAATACTTCGTGCAAAAACTACATGGATGCCAAAACTGTTTTACTGTACAAAAATGAAAGACTGCAACTACAAAGGAAATTCTCTCTATGATTACGCGCTAGCAATAAACAAACTACAAGAAAAATCAGAAGATTCCAGTGAGGTATCCTCGGCTAAGGGTCGACATATAAAACGTCCCCTTACATAAATTATACACGACTGTGCTTAAACTGACACACAATATTTTTTTTTTTTTTTTTTTGCGCAACGCAATCTGACTTTCAGTAATCCATACAAGAGAATGGCCCTGACTAACATTAATCGACACGTTCCACAAATCACTTACCTCACAAAAATCTTCGTTACTCGAACTACTGCAATACAGCGAGCACCACTACTGCCAGCTAACTAAAAGATTCAAACTACGGAAGTCACTAACTACTGATAGGCACAGTTAGCAAATGAAAGATTTTAATAGAGAACAAACAATGTATTTACCTTAATAGTCATAATATATATAGCAGCTCATGACACCAGTTCTTACAAATTTTAAAACTCCGCCATCTCTCTCCCCACGTCCACCACTGCTGGCGGCTCACCTCCAACTGCGCAACGCTACGCGCTGTTAGCATCCAGCTGCCGCTGCCCAACACTATAATGGCAGACAACAATGAAAACCAGCCACAGACTGCACACGACACAGCGGGTGATTTTTATACAGAGCGCTACGTGGCGGCAGCGTTACCAATAAAAAAACCTAAACAGCCTACTTACACTTTTTCAAAATTTCCTTTAAGTTTACTAATTCTAACCTTGTTTCTGACCTTATATTTAGGTTTATCATTAAATACAAAGACAGCTTGTACATAATTTTTGTCATTACTTTCTATTGGCTTCATTTTTATTATTGAATGCTTTGTGTCGTCGTATTTATCGACAATCTATTCATTTATAATTTCCTTGAAGAGCATTTGTCCTCCACAGCTCTTTTTATGCTCTATTAAATCTTTCTGACAGATGTCCTCAATTATATAACAGTAGTATAATGGTTAATGCTATATTTTTCATTCGTTCTTAAGAATATTTTTTATTAAATTATTGTCCGTTATGTGTTTGTAAATTATTTGGAATTATCTCTCTAAATATTTTTTCAAAAACATAATTAACATTTCTCTTGTCTAATCATTCACTGGAATAACATAAGCAAATTTTGATAAGACATTGATTAGAATTAATAGGCATTTATATCCTTTATTTATTTTTGTAGTTCCTTTTAACTTTTTTTGTTAATGTTTTACGTAATACAGTAATAATTTCTACACAAGTATTCAGTCCGTCACCTATAAAATTTTTTGTCTGGCAGTCTGTGCAGAGACCTGCAAACCTCTATCTTCTATTTTTAGTGGCGACTCTGAGCGTGATGAGTCTGAGTAAATTTTCTGCACTTCAAGCACCAAATGTGATTTGCCATTTATATAGATTACATTTTAAGTTATTTCAACAAATATAATTGACATTATATTTATTGGGACAATTATAACTGTATCTTTTAATGTTACAATTAGAAAATTTGATTTGTGTATGATTATTGATTAATTAATATTATTTACTTCATACAGTATATCAGGTACACTTACTGTTATATCAAATTCATCAACTGATTATTGATTAATTAATATTATTTACTTCACACTGTGTATCAGATACACTTACTGATATATCAAATTCATCAACTGTCAATCCTCATTTGTGTTCTTAACAACAACAAATAGTTTAAGCCTGAAATCATATTCAAAAGCGTGCACTTTGTTGTTTGTCTGCAGTTATAAAAGTAAAACAGTCATTTGTCTATCATCAGCTATATTTTATGGTATATTAAACCCATCAAAAACAAATGTAAGACTTACAGTCATAAGTTTCATCTTTTCATGAAGAGAAGTTATGGTGGTATGACTAAGGATAATTTTTTCATTAAGGTTTTTTGTCATGACATAATTATAGAGTTGTGTTAGAATACTAGTATATTCGACTTCTGTGACAAGGTCTTACAACATTCTCTAAATATGGTGTAGTAACAGCATCATGGCAACCTATCTTTTATATTGACTAATATTCTTCCTTTAAAAGTAATATAACCCATAGTCATTTCAAAATTTTTAATCAGTACCTTCTGCAATTGTTTAGTGATATTTTTTGGGTTGAATGCACCTGAAGTAGATTTTATTTTTTTAATTCTCACAAATTTATTTTGTGGTCTTTAAGCTCTGCTTTACTTCCAAAATTGTCTGTTTATTATATTCAAAATATTATTAATCTGAAAATAGTTTCAGCACAGATAGACACAAATGACCTCCAGAACTGACCATCCGAGAAGAGTGTTTTAAGGCAATGGGTACTTTCCAGAGTGGATATGTAAGGCATTACAAATGAAATGAACAGTGGGCACAAGAGAAGTGGAAGAAGATACACAAAGTTTTAAATCCGTAGCTTTCCTGCCATATGTGGGAAGCCTTTCGTCAAAAATAGGATGGATCCTCAGTAAACACAAGTGAAAGTGATTTCTCCACTGATTGCAGCACTCCTGGGTTCTATTAAAGATGATTTGGTGCTTCAGAAGCCTGCGGTTTATAAGATCCCCTGTGAGTGCGGCCATTCGTACATCGGACAGACGACCCTTACAGTCCAGGAGAGAAGCACAGAGCGCCATAGGTATACCTGTCGCTTACAACCTAATAAATCTGCAGTGGTGGAGAACTGTATTGACACTGGGCACTCTATGGTATATGTAATGTCGAAATTTTAGCCTCAAATTCGTCTTTCTGGGACTCAGTAGTGAAAGAAACAACTGAAATTCGTTTGACGCCGAATTGTATTAATGGAGATAGGAGTTTCAGCTTGGTCAAGTCATGGAATACGACAATTTCTGTAATTAAATCGCAAAGACGATATGGTGGTGTAGCTCTCCATGACACATCGATATCACTGTGTGGAACGACTGTGCACTGACAGATTTACATCATACATATGTTACACCTCCTTTCTGTCTATCAACGTATCTGGCGCCTTGTGGATGTTAAGCTGCATACGCTGTGGTTAGGTCCTCGAGTTTAAAAGGACAGAGGAAGTTCTGGAGCCTTAGTCACCTTGGCTCACTCTAAAGATGGTTGGACGGTATTCAGCCGAAATATTAGAACAGTAAGTTGAATTTATGCGTCTGCACGCCTGAAACTTTATGGAATGGTATAATTGTTTCGATAAGTGTAGTAATATTGACATTATTTTCTGTTCCACTTTTTTACACATTTTATTGAATTCTGCAGAGCTAAAAGCTAGTGATTACCTTTTCACAAAAAAGTTTTAAATAGTAGGAGCATGCCCAAGTTAGGTAGTTGGAAACTACTGAATGCTGAATGCTTCATACAGGCAAGGAGTTTTAGTATCGAAATTGGTAGGCAGTGTATCTACCCCAACACACAAAAGGTTACAAAGGCACACACTTAGAATATCTGTGGCCAGACATTAACATGCTGTGGAAGTACTTTGAAAATTTTGTAGTTAGTTTTTGACACTGGCTCTGTAGGATAATGCAGTGATGCAAACTAATTCAGTGAACTTTAACTTTCACTTGCGTTCTACAGTTTGATTTTGAACAGTTACAACTAAATAATTTTCGTTAGCTGTATTCAGGTATGCCGTTCTGAACATTTTCTTGTGTATAGCATTTGATGCCATAGAAGTCACTTGGCTATACAAACACATTTTGGACCTCTGTGAAAGATTTATGTCTTAAGGTGAACAAATTTGTATGAATTTATGCTATTGTTCATTCTTCATCTGATGATGTTTCCATTTTGATACAAATGATGAGTTTCTCCAAATAAGAGCTGATGTGTTTTGTAAAAGAATAAATGAAGTAAGAAGTGGAGGCCACAACGTTTGGAAAGCGGATTTACTGCAAACTTCGTACACTCGTAGTACTCCAACTAAGACAGCAAAATGTGTGAGCAGTAGCGCGTATGTCTCACGCATTATTGAGAAAATCTTAAGATAATTTCGGTCGTCCAATATACGCCTGTGCATGGCCATTTTTCTCATGAACCGGCGGCAGCAGACTGGTTAGCGTTCAAGCCACATAACCACTGAGTCGCTGGATCGAGTCCCATTCATCTGTTTTTTTTATTTATTTTCAATACACTCATTTTCTTCACAATTTATATTATAATTGATATATTGGGAAAAATACGTGTAATCGGATGAACATTTATTAAATTTACTGTGTTACTTGGCAGCCTATAAATTTTTATTATCACAAATAATATAATATTCATAACTGAAGCCTCATGGTAAAAATGGACACGAATAGGTATATATTTGACGACCGAAATTATCTTGCGAAGTTTGCAGTAAATCCGCATTTCAAACGTTGTGGCCTTCCCTTTTAAGTAATCGCAAACTATGTTTGCTATCACAATTCTATGGCAATATATGTAGTTCGTTGATTAAATTTTTGATGTAAGCGTTGATGCTCTGGCCCGGCGTAGTGTTTTGCCATTTCTTCTACATTTCAACATTCTGGTTACAAGAATGGTGGGTAAATGCCATTTTGGTGTGTACTGAAAATTGATCTGTTCAGACATTATTATTGACTCTAAGTATTGGTACCCTGAAAGGATCAAGATAACTTATTTTAGATCCATGATGAATAGGTTATTAAAACTAACACTAAGCGAACATGAGAGAATAAAGAACTCGCTCTTTTGTAGGAAGTTGCATTGAGCAATAGCTATCCAATTTCGGTACTAACTAAGTTATTACAGAAAATGAAAAGACAACAAGAGCAAAATATTAATTGCTGCACACAAACAGCAAGGCAGAAAGGCAAGGAAGTCGAGTACATGCCCATGAGTTATAGAGAATATGTGTCAAAAGTCATTGCTAGGAAACTTCGAATTACCAATTCGTAAATAAGGTTTAAAACTAATGACATTATTTGCTTCAGGGTGAGGCACCATGTGAGTAGAAAAGCCTCTAAATTCATGGTAGCAGGTGTATATAAACTAAAGTTTGGAAAGTTTCCAAAAGTTTAGTATGTGAAAAAAGGGGCACATTTGAAATACACTTCAATCCATAGTAATACAGCAGCATTTGTTAAGCAGCTTCTAACATCACAGCATGCTGTTGGAACATATTGATATGCATTTGGAAGTGCTGCACAATGAATCTAAAGGACACATACTGATAGTGTTGGAAGAAACGGATTTTAGACACCATTGACCAAGAGCCTGGCAATGTATAAAATCAGTGAAACGATTTTATTAACAGTGCACTTTTTATAAACTTTGAAAGCCTCTACCAATCGCACCACAGTACATGTGTGAGCAACAACAGCCCCACTCAACAAGAAGTGACAGTGGCAGTGCATCAGTTCACAAACTGTCCTAGCAGCAGGCCAGCATGCAGACTGGCTTCCATACATATTGCATAGCAGCGCACCACACAAAGCCACAAAGAACAAACAAATGCAACCAACCTAACCACACCTTGTCCCTATAACTTTAACTGCTATGTAGTTCCACTTTTAGAATTTATTGCTTCATATTTTTTACAGTGTTGTACTTTCAAAGTTTCCTTCTTCTAAGTCATGCTGTTCTAGGTCCACTACATAATTCCACTTCCATAATTTTACAATCTTTTTGTCTTTCACTATTTGTATATCTATTGTTCTAGGCCTGTACTTTTAAAGGAAAAGATCGTTACACAATTTTATTTTTGTAATTTCACATTAAGAACTTCATACTTACAAATTTTCACAATTTGAATATCTTCAACTGCTTATTATTTTTCTGCTACTTTATTTCCAGTTTTAAAATCTACTGTTTTACACATCCATTTTTGTATTTTAACAGAAAGATTTTATCTTATTGATTTTTTGGAACTTTAGTGTAAGACCCTCTGATATTAACACCATGGAATCTCTGCCACTGTCTATCCCTCCCAGGACCCCTCCTCCCATTCCTCTCTTGCCTTCTTTGTCCATTTTCAATCCACCGCAGTTGAATTACAATTTCACTACTATAATCTGCTTACATTTTATACATGATTTGTTCTATAATATTAGTGCTCCATTGAGAATTTTTACATGATTGTACATTCCATAATTTTAAACAACCTCTCTTGTTAAACTCATGTCATCCACACCACTCCGTCTCTGTTTTCTTTTCCCTCCTCCAATCAACCTCACTCCATTCCCCCTCCCCTATCGTACCCTGTAAGTCCAACATCAACCTGTTTAAAACATTGACCACAGCTGCAAAATTCAGTACTCTGAAATGTTGCGCTGAGTAGATATGATTGGTTGATGATGTAATGATTTAGTTTACTTTCACTTTTATGTACAATTCTTTCATTTTCTACTACTGTAAAATATTAGAGGGTACATATTTAATTTTGCATCATTTTAGATATGAAGACGACCCAGTGTGATCGAAACATGAAATCGATTTAAAAGAATGTGCAACAGAGACAGAGCCATAAATGAGAACTATCTTAAATATTTAATGACGTACAGATGTGAATTCTGTCAAGATGATTATGTCGGCAGTAGTGAAAATTTGAATTACATGTATCAAATGTGCCATTCTGGACATTTCCGTGTACATGGCGTTCCAAGCTATAGAAGTCGCTTGGCAGTACAAATACAATTTTATACTTTCGTGAGGAACTGATGTTTTAAGGTGAACAAACTCTTATGAGCTTCTGTTGTTTTTCATTCTTTATCTGACGATATGCTGCCGTTTTGATACAAATGATGGACTTTTCCAAATAAGAAGCGGTGTATTTTATAAAAGAATACATGAACTACTTAATCGTGAACTGTATTTGCTATAATGATCCAACAGATAGGCATATATTCTGTTGAATAAAAATGGCGTTGATTTCCTGCTATGGCGTAGTGTTTTGCGGTTTCTGCCAGCGTCTTTGTTACAACTTAGGTAGCATGCACATATGGAGAGTTGGAAATAAATGTTGAGTATTGGCTTGCGTGTCTCAAACACAAAGATGGCCTTACCATTTCTGCAATGTTTACGCAGGAGCATCAGTGGAGAACTCAGACAAAAGTGAGGTTGCTAAAGAGAGGCAGCAGTGTTACCAGTAGTTTCTTCCGCAGTGGTAAGGATAATTAATTGATGTGGTCTTCTAACACCAACCACTATGGCCTTGCTGTGCTGGTACAGTAAACAGCTGAAAGCATGGGGACACTACCGCTGTTACTTCTCCTGAGGGCATGCAGATCTACTGTATGTTTACATTGATGATGGCATCCTCTTGGGCAGCATATTCCTGAGGTAAAATTGTCCGCCATTCAGATTTTCAAGCGGAGACTACTCACGAGGATCTCGTCAGCGGAGAAAACAAAACTGGCATTCTCAATTAGGGAAACGTTCAGTGTTATGGACGATTGTGCATATTCGCTTAGCAACGGAGTTTATACAGTAATGAATCTCTGTGGTAGTTCTTTCAAGCTGCGAATACAATTACAGTCTCTCAGGAAGTTTCATAAGACTGCGCAGTCCACCACACAATTGAAGTTTCATTCTGCAGCAGCGCCTAAGTACGTAATCCATTCTCCGACGTACCCTGCCCAGTACCATGTGCCGGAGGACCACTGTGGTCTTTGAAAAGTGAGACAAACGAGTCGGTTGAATATTTGTGACGGGATTTGGAATCTACCCGGAGAGCTTAGCTGGTTCAAATATTGTGCTTGGAAGACATCAGTAGTTTCTGGGGTTTTCGTGCGGCACACAGTTTACGCCCTTACATAAGACTCCTTATGACCATTGTTGTACTTTTTTTTTTACTGTCTCAAGAATCAGTACTACGCGTTGTCAACAGCAGGTACTGCCCTGAGCGATATCTTATACATCAAAAGTAAATATGATTGCCGCTACGACATTTAAATCTCTGGCGTGTGATATTACCTTTTATCCTGATGAATCTCTCTCTTTTTATCATAGGAAAAACTGCAAAGAAGCTCATTTCTGTATGGCAGAGTGAAATTCGACCTTGTGTCTCAGTGCTAATTAAATGTAGCTTCATCAAGCACGTTCGCTTTATTCGATTACCGGAACAATTTATTTCAAGTGTGCTAGTACCCTTAGTTTGCCAAATATTGAATATTCCTCGCTTGTAATATGGTTGAAAATCGGCGATCCATTCTCCAAGGAAATTTTCAGTAAAACTAGAAAAAGTGCAGTGAAATAATATGCCAACAAACAGGCACATTCCCTCATTTATTATTTAAAAAAAACGAGATGCAATGCTCTTACATTGGTCGCAATCGAAGGATCTTGACTGCCTAAACAAAGAGAGAAATTAATGTTCGGCGATTCCATGCAGAATCGTGTTGTTTAGTGTGATACCAAAACAGTGCGTGATTTAATTACTTGTCACACAATTATTAGCTTTTGTATCGAAGTAATTACTGCCGGTGTTCAATAAAAAACAATGTTCCGAGTTTTGTTGTATAATTTGGTGTAAACCTAATTATGCAGCTCTTAATAGCTTTGTGAAGAAGTTAATTCATATAAGTTAATTACGCACATCATGCATAAAAGCGGATTTCCAGCGGTGTAGGAACGGTATTGTGGCCGTGATTGAGAACGACGAAAAAATAATTTAAAAATAAATTACCGCTATAGAGCTTAGGACAAATGAAAGAACCAGGTCTCGCGCTAAAAAAATGAAAATAAAAGGTTTGATGCGGAATGTTAATTACGTACTGTCTGAATGCTTTAATTCTGGCTTTCTGATTGGTAATATCGACTTTTAAATTCGTCCATAATATAGTTGATTCACAGCTGCGTCAGACATTTGGAAGCGATGCGAACAGGTGTTAAGCTTTGGAGGGTATATAGCATTATGGCACGTGTTGCATTCTCTCTGATCAATCCAAGCTGAGAGAGAGAGAGAATATTAGAGAGGAAATGATACAAAAATCTTCCTCGAACACGATAACTGTAAATCTTCTGAAAACATTAACACAGCTATTAGTGGGAATGTCAGATATAATGTATGTTACAGGATGAACAGTAAATATTTTAGCATGCGCGAATACACGGTGATTCGAATAAAACATACCCCATATCTAGTGTCTGGTATTTACTGATTACCGAGATACTGCTGTTACACAGTAATATAAACAAACACTCACAGGCTATGTTAAAGAAAGAAAAATAATTAAGCTCGAACACCAATTATTATGCCAAAAGACGATTTTTAATAACCACCATCTTCGACCTCAGTTCTATTGACAACACCACGATTAGCTATTATAAAGGTCGTCTCGGCGTTCTGTTATGAAAGCAGCACTTTTCATACTGCGAACAATCAGTTCATCTCTTGTGTTTATTATTTAATTGTAGACTTAGCCTTTTAATCATCCATACAGGAAAACTCCTAACTAGGTAAAGTCCGGGGACCTTTTTGGCCAAATAACGAGACCATTATTGACGATTCGTCTCCCTGGGATTCTTAGTTTCAGGTAACATATCACCTGGCGACTAGGGTGAGCGGTGTCTCCGTGTTTCTAAACCGCCATACACCATTCTTGTAGCCAACCAAAGAAACATTTTTCTTTAATGCTGGGAGCTCAATTTCAAAGACGTTTAGGTAACGGGACCATGTAACACGATGCAGTAACACAACACGGCCAGTCAACTGATTGTCTTTCATACCATACAACACATCAACAGAGATGCGTTTCTTGAAAATGCCCTCCACAAAGGCATGAGGTTTTTCGTTCGACCACCCATGTGAGTTATGAGTGTTATTAACACTGTCACAGTGAATGTGGTTTCGTCAGTGAATAATTCAGTGAGATCAGTCAGCAACTAAAAATACCCAACGACAAAATTCCCATTGTTACGTTCATCTACTTCTCGAAGGTGCTGAATTTGCTGGAAATCATAGGGGCAAACTCCATGTGTACATAATATTGGCCTGTACACTCCAGTGCACAGTACCAGTATACGTATTCCAAAAGCAGTAGCTACCGTGCAGTACATGTTCAAATATTAAACATTACTCCCTTCCTCCAACGCAGAGAAATTGTGCAAATCAATTTTCTTTAATAATGTGTGATCTAAGGTGGCCCTTAGGTGGTTTATAAAAAACTACTTTTTCATGGTTGGTTCCTGAGAAAACCCACAAAAACCACGACTTTTTGATGAAATGTATCAATTGTCTGGTGAGTCACTTCTATAATTTATATTCATGATAGATCGTACAAATTCTTGCCATATGTTCATTTTCTGTTGCCGAGATCCAGAGGTTCAAAGTTACAGTACTTATATAAAATTTACACAAGATTTACGGTCTGAGGCGTAGCGTAGCTTTAGAATTGCAAGGGTTCTGAAGCCACAAAATTACGATTTTAGTCAGCATTTTGTAGCAAAAATAACTTCATGACACGTTGTGTTTGTATGATGGACACTTCACGTCTTTATAAATATGTCCAAAGGGGTACTGCTGTGACAAAAATGGGCGGAAAGGGTCTTACGATGCCTGGAAGAGCTATTTCTAACCACATATTCACTCTTTTAAAACACAAATTATAAGCCCGATGTTTTCTATGGATTGAGATCGATGAACAAAATATCCATAAAAAATGAAAAACAAACGCTTTTGTATAATTTTTGAAAGCATTCGGGCCGTGGATAGCGAACAGCGGTCGGTGTAAAATTTTAAAATACCGTAAAACAGTCTGGATAGCAACATGTAACTATTTTGATTGACAACCGGTTTCGGTCTATAATTTAGACCATTTACAAGCCCAAACCACCATGGCACTGCTGGTGATGATGGGCAGAGCAAGATCAGTACTAAAACGTCAACTGCTGAAGGAAATAATCATCTGTTGCGATTGAGATTGTTTCATTGAATTTTAGACAATTTTGGGTTAACCTTATGTTATGTGTATTTATTTGTTGTTTATATGTATAAAAGGACATAAATGTGTCGAAGTATATAAATGAACTGTCAACATTTCACTGACATATAGAATTTGTTTTATATGAACAGCACATCCTACTGCAACAGGGGAAGTAAGTAAGACAGAGTAAATGTGCTTCTGCCGAGGGACAAAAAGGTCGAACATGTTCCTCTCTAAAATACTCTGACACAAAAAAGGAAACCGACTGCCTCATTCTCATTCTGACGTTCTCAGCCAAAATTTTGGCATGCGAACATATTTACACATTTTGTGCTGAAAAACAGAAGCGGAGAGACGATGACGGCGGAAGAGAAAGGAGACAATGCCAGTGAGAGAGAAACAGAAATAAGAGATAATGATGTCAGAGAGAAACTGGCAGTGAAAGAGAAAGAGAGATGGATGGAGATGGAAGCAGAGGCGCCAAAAGGGAGACGAGACGTTTGAAATGAAAAATAAAGAGGGGTGGAGAACGAATGTAGGGTTGGGGTGTCAGGACCCTCCCAGATCGACGACATCAGCACCTATGTATAGGGAAAGGTGCATGTTGGACCGAAATTTTAGACAGGTGGGTATAGGGTAAAAGAAATAACGATTCACACGGCTGTCACAGAATTTATGAGCTGTCGAAGTATATTGGAGGTAGTGGCAGTACGAAAGGAAAGTGAAAGGAGACATTGTAGGTGAGAGAGCAGGTAGTGGCAATGGGATATACACTACTGGCCATTAAAATTGCTACACCACGAAGATGATGTGCTAAGACGTGAAATTTTACCGACAGGAAGAAGATGCTGTGATCTGCAAATGATCAGCTTCTCAGAGCATTCACACAAGGCTGGCGCGTGTCCGCAGCTCGTGGTCGTGCAGTAGCGTTCTCGCTTCCCACGCCCGGGTTCCCGGGTTTGATTCTCGGCGGGGTCACGGATTTTCTCTGCGTCGTGATGACTGGATGTTGTGTGATGTCCTTAGGTTTGTTAGGTTTAAGTAGTTCTAAGTTCTAGGGGACTGATGACCATAGATGTTAAGTCCCATAGTGCTCAGAGCCAAGGCTGGCGTCGGTGGCGACACCTACAACGTGCTGAGACGAGGAAAGTTTCAAACCGATTTCTCATACACAAACAGCAGTTGACCGGCGTTGCCTGATGAAACGTTGTTGTGGTGCCTCGTGTAAGGAGGAGAAATGCGTACCATCACGTTTCCGACTTCGATAAAGGTCGGATTGTAGCCTGTCGCGGTTGCGGTTTATCGTATCGCGATATTGCTGCTCGCGTTGGTTGAGATCCAATGACTGTTAGCAGAATATCGAATCGGTGGGTTCAGGAGGGTAATACGGAACGTCGTGCTGAATCACAACGGCCTCGTATCACTAGCAGTCAACGTGACAGGCATCTTATCCGCATGGCTGTAACCGATCATGCAGCCACGTCTCGATGACTGAGTCAACAGATGGGGACGTTTGCAATACCACAACCATCTGCACGAACAGTTCGACGACATTTGCAGCAGCATGGACTATTAGCTCGGAGAACATGGCTGCAGTTACGCTTGACGCTGCATCACAGACAGGAGCGCCTGCGATGGAGTACTCAACGACGAACCTGGATGCACGAATGGTTCAAATGGCTCTGAGCACTATGGGACTTAACATCTGTGGTCATCAGTCCCCTTGAACGTAGAACTACTTAACTACTTAAGTAACCTAAGGACATCACACACATCCATGCCCGAGGCAGGATTCGAACCTGCGACCGTAGCAGTCGCGCGGTTCCGGACTGACCGCCTCAACCGCGAGACCACCGCGGTCGGCGGATGCACGAATGGCAAAACGTCATTTTTTCGGAGGATTCTAGGTTCTGTTTACAGCACCATGATGGTCGCATCCGTGTTTGGCGACATCGCGGTGAACGCACATCGGAAGCGTGAATTCGTCATCGCCCTACTAGCGTATCACCCTGCGTGATGGTATCGGGTGCCATTGGTTACACGTCTCGGTCACCTCTTGTTCGCACTTACGGCACATTGAACAGTGGACGTTGCATTCCAGATGTGTTACGATCCGTGGCTCTACCCTTTATTTGATTCCTGCGAAACCCTACATTTCAGCAGGGTAATGCACAACCGCATGTTGCAGGTTGTACGCGCCTTTCTGGCTACAAAAAATGTTCGACTGCTGCCCTGGCCAGCAATTCCCCAGATCTCTCACCAATTAAAAACGTCTGGTAAATGGTGACCGAGCAACTGGCTCATCACAATACGCCAGTCACTACTCTTGATGAACTGTGGTATCGTGATGAAGCAGCATGGGCAGCTGTGCGTGGACACGCCATTCAAGCTCTGTTTGACTCAATGCGCAGGCGTACCCAGGCCGTAATTATGGCCAGATATGGTTGTTCTGGGAACTGATTTCTCAGGATCTAAGTACCCAAAATGTGTGAAAGTGTAATCACATGTCAGTTCTAGTATAATATATTTATCCGATGAATACTCGTTTATCACCTGCACTTCTTCTTCGTGTAGCAACTTTAATGGCCAGTAGTGTATTTAAATTAATAGAAGGAAAGGGAGACACGGGAAACACTGGGGGAGTCATATATACGCAGTCGCATCATATGAAGGCTTAACTACAGAGAGAGAGAGAGAGTGGGAAAAAGGATTTAGTATGTTCTTGGTGAAAAGAGCGGGAAAATGTTCGCACGCCAAATTTTTTGGTGATGAAGGTGGAATAAGAATTGAGGCTGTTCGGTCCCACATTCATTTGTCAAAGTCTTTTAAGGAGTAACATATTCGCCTTTCTTGTGCTCGGAGAGGAGCATTTTCGCGGTGATATTATTGTACGTGTAACGCCGATATGTGTACAAAATTCCGTGTTTACATCTTGAAGTACTGCTTTCTACGTAGTGAATAATGTCTTCTACTTTATCTGCATGTTGGTCATTTTCACGTTCATATGAAATACGAAAACTTAGCACATTAGTCGCGCTTACTGGTTTAAACACTAGTGAGCAAGCAGACTTGCGATTAGGAAATTGTCAACCGCAATGCAGCCCAACCTGTGGCTCGCGAATGAATTATAAATGATCCACGTGAGCGAGTTTCAAAATTCCCACCAATTTGAAAAAAATATCGCGTCCCGTGGAAGCAACAAGTGATGTGCGTTGCATCTGGTCACTCATTTGGCTGTCCAGATGGGAAGGTCATAGCCCGTCCGTTTGTGCTTCGGGAAACAGCCAGAGCTTGTTCACGCTCACTTATTTACAATTGCAGTTTTTAATTATCTTCCCTGAAAGTTATGTACCCAAAAGCATTTGTGATTTTACATAGGTAATTTCATAGTACATTTTTTTAAAAATAATAAGAAGAGATTGCTTTGACATTCAATGATATTATTCACTGTTACATAAATTAAGTTTTCTCCCCCAACAACCTTGTTTCCAAATTTTCACAGATGGTATTCAGGAAGAACTGTAAAAAATGCTGTTGGCTATAACAAAGAAAGTCTAAATCGAAATTGTCATGACTGGGGAAAGAAATGTTTTACTGAAAGAAAGGCGCAGAAAACCATACATTTACTTTACTTTATTGCAGTGACTGTTATGTAGAAACGTATTATAAGCAAAATCATAATAATATTGAAAAAGGGTATCCTGTTTTGAATCTATTCTCAGAATATCTTTCGACATTTCTTTGCTTCTGGCAAAGAAGAAGAAACCTTCTTCTGATGGTTAAGTTGGGTTTGACCATTTGTGCAAAAAATATAATGGCCAAAGCGTTAAAGCTAAAGTCGACAGTCTTCCATGTCCCAGAAACACTGTTACGAGACGGGTGGAGGTGATGTTAGTTGGTTTCAGCGACCAGATACAAGAGATCGTAACGAAGTGCGAATACTTTTAGTTGGCGTTAGATAAAACCTACGACTTAACCAGTATATATCATTTGGTTATTCTCCTTCGTTGTGCCGATGAATACTGGAATGTAGTTCAAGGTTTACTAGAATCATGTCAGCTGACAACTGTAATCTAAGGAAAAGACATTCTTATTAAAATTAAGGAATTCTTAGAAAGAAAGATTTTACCTTGGGACAAAACGAAACCTGTTTGCACTGATGTTGAACCTGTAACGACGAGGGAAAGTAATCGGAAAAACGATGGTTACGTAGCTTTGTTAGAAAATTGCTAGGGTCGAAAAATATTTTCGCATCACTGGGTCGTCCATCGGGACATGTTGTGTGGAAAGGACATGAAGTTGGATAATATCACATACCCAGCAGTATGCTACATAAATCACATACTTGCAGAAGCTCTTCACAGAAGTCAGTTCAGGATTTTATTTGAGGAAGATATCAGGCAACATGTTGAAACAGGTCTTTTACTTGAAAGAGCAGGTATTGGAATTTTTAAAGGAAAGAAGAGCATTACCTTTGGGTACTGACTGATTGGAAAATAAATCCTGGTTGGGTGATCTTTCATTTCCTCTAACTCCTCCAGTGTTTTGAACCTCAAATTACAAGGAAAAGGTTATTCACTTCAAACTACCTTTATTTTGATATATGAATTCAAAGTTAAATGATAGCGGTTTGCGGTGGTCTCGCGGTTCTAGACGCGCAGTCCGGAACCGTGAGACTGCTACGGTCGCAGGTTCGAATCCTGCCTCGGGCATGGATGTGTGTGATGTCCTTAGGTTAGTTAGGTTTAAGTAGTTCTAAGTTCTAGGGGACTGATGACCACAGCAGTTGAGTCCCATAGTGATCAGAGCCATTTTTTGATAGCGGTTTTTAATTATCATAGCTAACGATATTTGGGCCTTTTTCAGACATTCAGAGGTAGAAAGAGCAGCTCAATATCGCCACTATTAAATTTAGATGCCTACTAAAGTCGTTTGAGAGCAGATTCTAGGACTTTGAAATAATGAAAGAAAAAGATTTTAAAATGTTTTTGAACTTTTGCATGATCAGTTTAACTGAAATAATCAATTATGTTGCCAACATTCATGTGGAACTCACTGAACTACAAAATCATACTACACTAAAAAACTGTTTCGCAGAAAGTATCTTTAGCGTTATATTACATATTTCTGGAAATTGGGTAAAGGACTTTCCGGCAGCAAAACTGGCCAGGTCTTTCAATTTTTATGAAGGTTCGGATCCACTGATGTTTGTAAAAAAAAATACTTCTTATCTCTAACTGAGCAACACAATTCTGATTTTTTGTTACTGTCAACATCTGATCTCACATCTAATGTAGTCAAATCATTAACACATGAAGAATTTCAGACATTAACTGCACCGATTACTTATATTCTGATTAATGTTAATTCTGTATCTTTATTTGGCAGTAAAAGTTATTTATTTCATTTATAGATGATACTTTCAGAATATTGGACATATTTCGTAGCACAAGACCTTAAGTTGAGGTTTATTGTCACGAAAGTAAGACAGGTAGGAGCCGCTTGTGGTCGAAGGCCATTCTGTGATTTTTGAATTGTCTGTTTTGTCCAACTGTTACTAAGGCTGGCCACAACTTTTCTACTTCATTCTCTACAAGCACCACAGCATCTGCATTGAAAACCTGTTCACAAATACCGTTTAATCATACTCAGAAGTTATGCGACTATATAAAAGATATAGCAGAATTCTCCAACAGATCACAGACCCAATAACAACTGGAAAATTCCATTACGTAAACTCTAGCACGACTTCATATTTTGAACTTTTGTATTCCTGTCATCCTCAGTTCCGAGTAATATTAGGGTATTTTGGTAATTTATTATTTTTGGACTGTCGAATGTCATCATTTTCGTGCCATACACGTTGAGCATTACTTTGTGGTTAAATAATGATGGCGTCCTCTTGGGTAAAATATTCCGGAAATAAAATAGTCCCCATTCGGATCTCTGGACGGGGACTACTCAAGAGGACGTCGTTATGAGGAGAAAGAAAACTGGCGTTCTGCGGATCGGAGCGTGGAATGTCAGATCCCTTAATCGGTCAGGTAGGTTAGAAAACTTAAAAAGGGAAATGGATAGGTTAAAGTTTGATACAGTGGGAATTAGTGACGTTCGCTGGCAGGAGGAACCAGACTTTTGGTCAGGTGAATACAGGGTTATAAATACAAAATAAAATAGGGATAATGCAGGAGTAGGTTTAATAATGAATAAAAAAAATAGGAGTGCGGGTAATCTACTACAAACAGCATAGTGAACGCATTATTGTGGCCAAGATAGACATGAAGCCCACACATACTACAGTAGTACAACTTCATATGCCAACTAGCTCTGCAGATGATGAAGAAATTCATGAAATGTATGACAATGTAAAAGAAATTATTCAGGTAGTGAAGGGCGACGAAAATGTAATAGTGATGGGCGACTGGAATTCGAGAGTAGGAAAAGGAAGAGAAGGAAGCATAGGAGGTGAAAACGGATTGGGGGAAATAAATGAAAGAGGGAGCCGTGTGGTAGAATTTTGCACAGAGTGTAACTTAATCCTAGCTAACACTTGGTTCAAGAATCGTAAGACAAGGTTGTACACATGGAAGATTCCTGGAATACTAGAAGGTATCAGATAGATAATATAATGGTTAGACAGAGATTTAGGAACCAGGTATGAAATTGTAAGACGTTTCCAGGGGCAGATGTGGACTCTGACTGCAATCTATTGGCTATGAACTGTAGATTAAAACTGAAGAAACTACAAAAAGGTGGGAATTAAAGGAGATGGAACTTGGGAAAACTGATTAAACCAGAGGTTGTACAAGGTTTCAGGAGGACCGTAAGGGAACAATTGTCACAAATGGGGGAAAGAAATACAGTAGAAGAAGAGGGTAGCTCTGAGGGAGGAAGTAGTGAAGGCAGCAGAAGATCAAGTAGCTAAAAAGACAAGGGCAAGCAGAAATCCTTGGGTAACAGAAGAGATACTGAATTTAATTGATAAAAGGAGAAAATATAAAAATGCAGAAAGTGAAGCAGGCAAAAAGGAATACAAACGTCTCAAAAATGACAGGAAGTGAAAAATGGCCAAGCAGGGATGGCTAGAGGACAAATGTAAGGATGTAGAGGCTTATCTCACTAGGAGTAAGATAGATACTGCCTACAGGAAAATGAAAGAGACTTTGGAGAAAAGAGAACCACTTGTATGAATATCAAGAGCTCAGATGGAAACCCACTTCTAAGCAAAGAAGGGAAAGCAGAAAAGTGGAAGGAGCATATAGAGGGTCTATACGAGGGCGATGTACTTGAGGACAATATTCTGGAAATGGAAGAGAATGTAGATGAAGACAAAATGGGAGATACCATTCTGCGTGAAGAGTTTGGCGGAGCACTGAAAGACCTGAGTCGAAACAAGCCCCCAGGAGTACCTAACATTCCATTAGAACTACTGACAGCCTTGGGAGAGCCAGTCCTGACAAAACTGTACCATATGGTGAGCAAGATGTACGAGGCAGGCGAAATACCCTCAGACTTCAAGAAGAATATAATAATTCAAATCCCAAAGAAAGCAGGTGTTGACAGATGTGAAAATTACAACTGCAAAATACTAACTCGAATACTTTACAGACGAATGGAAAAAATAGTAAAAGCCGACCTTAGGGAAGATCAGTTTGGATTCCGTAGAAATATTGGAACACGTGAGGCAATACTGACCTTACGACTTAGCTCAGAAAAAAGATTAAGGAAAGGCAAACCTACATTTACAGCATTTGTAGACTTAGAGAATCCTTTTGACAATGTTGACTGGAATACTAAAGCGTTGTAGCCTCTCTCCGATGTTATTCAATCTGTATATTGAGCAAGCAGTAAAGGAAACAAAAGAAATATTCGGAGTAGGTATTAAAATCCATGGAGAAGAAATAAAAACCTCGAGGTTAGCGGATGACATTGTAATTCTGTCAGAGATAGCGAAGGACTACATGCTGGGTTCTTGATCCCTTTTTGGTGCTGTTCTTCTTTTTGAAACTGCCATTTGAAATTTTGTTTTTCAAACGTTACCATTAAGGACTGACCACTTGTTATGACACAGTGTTTTTGTTGGTGTTGCTGACTGTTAAATGTTATTGTCAAAGAACATTATTGCTGAAGATCGAATGCTATTGCAACTATTCAGTGTTATTTTGAGGTATCTGTGATCGGTATGATTGCGTGAAAGCATTAGTAATCTTTTAATTTAATTTTTTTGTGTGTGATTCCAAGTGAGTGTGTGTGAAATGTTACCAAAACAAGTACCATGTCGCGCACGCGCGCCACACACACAATATATATAGTGTGTGTGTGGGTGAGTTCAGAGAGAGAGAGAGAGAGAGAGAGAGAGAGAGAGAGAGAAGATATGTATTTGTTTTAACATGGGTGATGTGCAAGTGAAATGATTTTCATGTGTTTCATTCTGTTGTAGTAATACAGTCCAAAAATAAAAACTATCGACATAACGCCACATGAGTACACAATTTGAACTTCAAACCAAAAATGACAGTCAAAAGGGAAACCCATAACAACTGGTGTTCTACACGCAAAATGAAATTTCATATGTGTAGCCAGTGGTAGCTCTTGTTATATGGAATGAGTTAATTAGTCTGCACTACAATTCTTATAACAACGTGCATAATTAGAATATAAGAAAAATAAAATAAATATGCAGGCGGTCAGACCAACTTGGTCTTTTGATACGTCGTGTTTCGGAACGGGTTAGAGCATGCTCACTGGAGAAGGGAAATCTGCATCTGCATCTACATCATTACTCTGCAATTCACAACTAAGTGCCTGAGAGAGGGTTCATCGAATCACCTGTAAGGTATTTCTTTATCGTTCCACTCTTGAAGAGCGCGCGGAAAAAACGAAGCTTTAAATCTTTCCTTGCGAACTCTAATTTATCTTATTTTAATACGGTAATCATTTCTCTCTCTGCAGGTTGGCACCATGAAAATATTTTCACGTCCGGAGGAGAAAAATGGTGAGTTAGATTCATGTGGAGGTCTTGCCGCAGTGAAAAACGCCTTTGTTTTAATGCCCCCTCCCTAATTTGTGTATCATATCGGCTGCACTCACTCCCCTGTTTCGCGATAATACAGAAAGAGCTGAGCTTCTTCAAACTTTTTCGATCTTCTCTGTGAATCCTGTCTCGTGTGGATCCCATGCCACGCAGCAATACTCCAGAAGAGGACGCGGCACTTTATAAACGTCGCGTCTTGCCACGTCTTTACATAAGTTTCCACATAGCATTACATACGCCATTGATCAAAGTTAAGCTATTCATAACTATAATCCCTTAAGTGCCTACAAGGGGAGACCACGGTGCTGGGCTCTCGGATTTACTTCAAACTTTGTACTCCTTTAATAGGCCATTAAAATAACGTAATGTGCAGTAATAAGTTGTACTACGCTGGCAATGCTGAGAAAATCGCAACAGAAGTTTTACGCGTCTATTATGTAACTTATTAATCTGTGCGTAGATACCGACGTTAGTTCTAATGGTCGTCAAGTGATCAGTAGGCTCTCAGCTGTGGTAGCGTGCGAAATTGCCCCGAGCGCCAGCCAACGTACTGCCCAGCGTTCCGTTCTCGGAGTTGTTTACATCCGCGTCGCGGTATTTCTGTTTACAGTGTCCACTACTAACGTATTTCATGACGCGCCTTACCGCCGTGAGACGATCAAAGTAGCGTTTCAAGCCCAACACCCACAACAAGGAATCTTTGAGCTGAACAGTTCATACTAGAGGATCTGCGTTTGAACTCCCTGGGCGTGATCGGAATGCACTCTTCCATCACAGGAAGTCATCAAGCGGTGGACGGAGGCGCTATGCGTTGAAGTTGACCAATGACATGCCGCCGGACTAAGATTTAAACACTCTGGTGGGCATGTAGGTGCAGTGACTGTGGACAATGCGGGATTCGGTCTCCGGACATTGGACATTGTGGGTGTTTGAACTCCCATTCAAGTTGCTTCAAGAAGTAGTCGTGGCCGCTTTCCAACCGCATGGCAAAGTTTTCGGTCTCCTCGCAGAGAAGTGGCAAACTATTACGACCTACCCAGCGTTAAATAGCGTGGGGCACATCAAAACTGAGCTGACGAAACATCGGTCTTATTGGTCTGCAGAGTGCGAGACTTCGTCATTTACGATGGCCAGCCACGAACGTGCTCATGATGTGGCCAGGAAGGACATGCCCAGCCGGATTGTTTACGCAGACGTTTGACACAGACACCACTGGATGAAGTGACCCCGGCACCGACGTTCACGCCCATAACCGTCAGCTACGTGACGGTAGGACAGAACCCTACCACAGCACTTCAGGATGCGCCTGAAGCCTCGTCAACACCACCCAGCGCACAACAACACGCCGACGAGACCAGCACTGTATTATCCCAAATGCCGAAACAGGGACCATTCTATCTCAGGACCGTGTCGGTCGACCCTGCTCGAACCATGGACGTCGACGAGGTGTCATGCCGTATCAGATGATGGGCAACCACATTCTGATTTGAAGCAACACATCAGGAAAAAGCTGTCGCCCAGGAAGTGCACCCTCCGATAATGCCCTCCTTCAGATGGCCTCGCGAAATGATGACCGAATGACTTATGACGACCTTCCATATTGCGTACAGTCTCATGGTGCCACCACTCATGACGCTCGTCCTGTAATGGATCATCTCTCAATCCAGAAACATACCCAGTGTTGCCAGTACAGAAAGATGACAGATTCCCCACAGCATTTTTCACAGCAATTACTCACCCGCTCTGACAGCAAACGACTGTCACATGTCTTCGACGGCTGGTCCCATGGGAGGTTCGAGTCCTCCCTCGGGCATGGGTGTGTGTGTTTGTCCTTAGGCTAATTTAGGTTAAGTATTGTGTAAGCTTAGGGACTGATGACCTTAACAGTTAAGTCCAATAAGACTTCACACGCATTTGAAAACTTTGAACATGTCTTAGACGTCAGCATCCTTTGCCGATGATCCTGAAGAAGAAGCGGATCAGACCACCAGCATGTCCGAGTGAGAACATCCAATAGAGGCGTCTGAGCCAGCTCCTTGCCAGTAATCGTGACCATTGCGGCAGACCTGGTGCGTCTATACCCGCAAAATGTTTCGATCACGCATTCTGTGTAGACTGGGGACCGTACACATCAATATCGTGTTGCCACAATGAATCTCGCAGCTGTCCGAGCCCCTGAAGAGCTGCCCATAATCCGAGACACCATCAACTCTGCGGATGTTGATATTGCACTCCTACAGGAGGGGTCCGCCACTGACTTCCAAGTGCCCACTGGGTACACCACCTATGTTTCTTAAACCTTTGACACTGGTAGAGGTGTCTTCATCCCACTGCGGCATGGGCTCCCTGTAGAGGTTGTAGGTTCTCATTTATTTTCCCGTTGCACAGTGTTTGGCCTTCACCCTGTTTGTCCTGTGTATCATTATCATCTATGCACCGTCTGGCTCTAGGCACCGTCATGACCGCCATACGTTCTTCACCGAGAAGGTCACACTGTTCTTCACAGGCGCACAAGACGATGTGGTGCTTGGTGGAGATTTAAACTCGACTCAAGAGAGCGCTAACAAACTCTCCACTAACTCCCACGTCATTCACCTTGTGTGGAATTCTCTGTGGTCATCGATTGCCGGCGACTCTTTGACACCTGGACGAATCTCCATGGAAGCCAAGCAGATTACACGATTTACACCGCTCACTCATCAAGCCACATAGAAAATACATACCTCGCCCAACCACTTGCTGATGGCACCCACGATGCAGGAGTCTGACCCTTGGCCTTTTCCGGGCATAAAGCATACATCTGCGACGTTGCTCTTGGCGACAGCGTGTGTGGCACACTCGTCGTCTGTGGAAATTCAATGTCCCCAGACTCTCGCAGTTTGGTCTAAGACGCATGAACACGTGACGCCTATGCCTCCAGCTTATCTTGGTGGCTCTCCTAAGCAAAGCCGACCCTCTGTGAAACACTGATGAGTTGTGATAAGAAAGCCAAGGGATGGGGTACTTTTATTATTACTTTCTTCATGACCATGCGACGATGCCTTTTTTCACCAGAGTGGTGGATGGTGGTACACGGAACAAAGTCGCAGACCTTCTTTATCATGCACCATCACTTGGAAGCCACTGTAGTCCGATCGCGGTCCTCTAATCATATACCTCAAGAACATCCATCGATGTACCACCTCCTCCAGGGAAGACAACGACGGCGGAGGGCTTTGATCCACGTCACCACTGACGCAAAAGGCCACAAGACCAAACAACTATTGGCAATACTCTCCTCACTCATTTTGCCAGATTGTATGCAGCTATACTGCAGTCTATGAAACTGATTACATGTCTCAGGACTTACTACGAGCACTCTCCCGCTGGAGGTAGTTCAAGAACTCCAGGAAGACGTGGCCAAAGATGTAGCACTAAATGCTGTCAAGAAGGGTACAAATGATTCTAATGGCTCTGAGCACAATGGGACTTAACTGCTGAGGTCATCAGTCCCCTAGGACTTAGAACTACTTAAACCTAACTAACCTAAGGACATCACACATACCTGCCCAAGGCAGGATTCGAACCTGCGACCGTAGATCCGTGCGGCACCACACTGTAGCGCTTAGAACCGCTCGGCCAGTCCGGCCGGCCTGTCAAGGTGGGATCTGATAACAGACGCCCAGGGTCTGATTGTATCCCAATCGAATTTTACAAAAGTTTTAGCTCCTTGTTGGCTTCCTCGTGGACGACCATGGCACAGAACTGATGATCCCCCAACGACAATGGTTTCTAACACCTTTCTTGATGGCGTCATTATACCCTTTCGCAAATCACACGGGCGATAGAGTGTCCTTGATTATCGGCCAACCATGCTGCTCAACAGCGACGTGAAAATATTTATACTACTGGTGGCATTGCGACTTAAGTAGGTCGCACCTAACGTCACCTCCTGCGACCAGACTTCCTTAGGGGCGTCAATAACATCCGTAGGACCCTTTGCCGTTAGAGAGATATGATAGAATTGGCTTGTCGCCATCGTCTCCCTAGTGCCTTGACATCACAGGACTGTAGCCAGGCCTTCGACTCAGTAGACCTCTCATATTTGCGGACAATTCTTCGACATATAGGTTTCTGTGGCGGTTTGGTCACGGTTATTTGGCGCCTTTTCAGCTGCGCGACCACCAGAATCATTTACAACGGCTGCCTCACGCCGTCCCTGGTCATAGCACGATCTTTCCGGTAAGGCTCACCCCTTTCGGCGATTTTTTATGCTTTCGCTTTGGAAGCCCTACTTCAGGGAATGCGCCATAATGTGGAAGGTATGACGTTGCGTGGGCACCGTTTCTGTTGCATGGCCTATGCAGACGACCTCGTCCACTATCTACTCAGTGAGGATGAAGTTCTAGCAGCCCTGACATGGGTGACAACTTACGGCGAAGCACCCGACAGCTCCCTCAAACTGTCTTGCTCACTGGTGAGGGCCTATCAGAGAGAAGAGTCGCCCCCCTTAGTACCGCCGCCATCGTTCGATGTCTTGGCATCGAATTCACAGCCTATATCCTCCGCTACTTCCTCTGTTGATGACACTGGGTTCCTTCGCCGGCTCAGGGATGTTATTCAAAGTGCAATATGACTCCCATGCACTCCCCTGGGAACATGGTGACGTCGGACTAATAAATGTGCCGACCAGAATCACGGCTTTATACATCAGCTCCCAACTCAAACATTGCCATTGTTGCCTTCAGAGTCTCCTTGGACTCCTCTTCCAAGACTTTGCACAGGTCTCTTTACCCGCCCCAATTTTGGTATCGACCATCCCATCTCCCTTTTATCATATCCGCCGTGGTTTGCCGTACTTCAGTTATGTCTACCTGCTTGACCACCTCAACCTTTTATTCATACGAAAACAGTTTACAAAGTGTTACAACAGGTCGTCCGCCCAACCCCGTCGCAATTAAGTATCCCCAGTATGTGTGGCGGCACATATGCAAAGCGGTCCACCCCTGTCTTGTCGAATCCGATTCCCAATCAGCGTCGTATATGACAGCGAATGGCAAAATGGTTGACTGATATCGACTGCATCGCATCCATCTAGCCCAGTCGCCCTCTGCACCCACTGTGGAGTGGATGGTACAAACGACCACCCGTTCCACTGTGGACCAGCGTCCGTTGTCTAGACACTTACACGGGGTATTTTGGGGTTCCTTACGCGCCAAACACCCGTACAGATCGACATCCAAACGTTTTTATTCCCAGAGGGAATGCTGAACCCCACCATCAAAACTTACTTCGTGAACTGGATCTGTGACCACACGATCTGTTATCTTTTTAATTCTGGCCATAAGTTACTGCTAGGGTATTCGAACTATCTCAGTGAACGACACTGCATCCTAACAAGCAATCCACGCTATCAGAAATACTTCTCCAATTTCTTTGGGAGCACCTTTAATGATCTTGGAACGTCCAAGCCATGAGAAGCTGAAAACTGATCTGAACCTACCAGAACGGAACAGAACCTACACTCCTGGAAATGGAAAAAAGAACACATTGACACCGGTGTGTCAGACCCACCATACTTGCTCCGGACACTGCGAGAGGGCTGTACAAGCAATGATCACACGCACGGCACAGCGGACACACCAGGAACCGCGGTGTTGGCCGTCGAATGGCGCTAGCTGCGCAGCATTTGTGCACCGCCGCCGTCAATGTCAGCCAGTTTGCCGTGGCATACGGAGCTCCATCGCAGTCTTTAACACTGGTAGCATGCCGCGACAGCGTGGACGTGAACCGTATGTGCAGTTGACGGACTTTGAGCGAGGGCGTATAGAGGGCATGCGGGAGGCCGGGTGGACGTACCGCCGAATTGCTCAACACGTGGGGCGTGAGATCTGCACAGTACATCGATGTTGTCGCCAGTGGTCGGCGGAAGGTGCACGTGCCAGTCGACCTGGGACCGGACCGCAGCGACGCACGGATGCACGCCAAGACCGTAGGATCCTACGCAGTGCCGTAGGGGACCGCACCGCCACTTCCCAGCAAATTAGGGACACTGTTGCTCCTGGGGTATCGGCTACGGTCCCGCACACCGTTAGGCCGTCTTCCGCTCACGCCCCAACATCGTGCAGCCCGCCTCCAGTGGTGTCGCGACAGGCGTGAATGGAGGGACGAATGGAGACGTGTCGTCTTCAGCGATGAGAGTCGCTTCTGCCTTGGTGCCAATGATGGTCGTATGCGTGTTTGGCGCCGTGCAGGTGAGCGCCACAATCAGGACTGCATACGACCGAGGCACACAGGGCCAACACCCGGCATCATGGTGTGGGGAGCGATCTCCTACACTAGCCGTGCACCTCTGGTGATCGTCGAGGGGACACTGAATAGTGCACGGTACATCCAAACCGTCATCGAACCCATCGTTCTACCATTCCTACACCGGCAAGGGAACTTGCTGTTCCAACAGGACAATGCACGTCCGCATGTATCCCGTGCCACCCAACGTGCTCTAGAAGGTGTAAGTCAACTACCCTGGCCAGCAATATCTCCGGATCTGTCCCCCATTGAGCATGTTTGGGACTGGATGAAGCGTCGTCTCACGCGGTCTGCACGTCCAGCACGAACGCTGGTCCAACTGAGGCGCCAGGTGGAAATGGCATGGCAAGCCGTTCCACAGGACTACATTCAGCATCTCTACGATCGTCTCCATGGGAGAATAGCAGCCTGCATTGCTGCGAAAGGTGGATATACACTGTACTAGTGCCGACATTGTGCATGCTCTGTTGCATGTGTCTATGTGCCTGTGGTTCTGTCAGTGTGATCATGTGATGTATCTGACCCCAGGAATGTGTCAATAAAGTTTCCCCTTCCTGGGACAATGAATTCATGGTGTTCTTATTTCAATTTCCAGGAGTGTATAACGGAATCGACACCCTCTCAACGAGAAGACACGCTTGAACGTGCTGGGCGACACAGGACCCGCCACTGAGGCGCTCATATATAAAACAAAAGTAATAAGTAAATAAATAATAAATATATATATAAAATATATAAAAATAAAAAAGTAAAATAAAAAACGAACTATGTTAATTTTTCACGTTTCTCTTGCGGTTTCCTTCCCTTTACAATTTCTAGCCTCCTTCTTGCTTTAGGTCAGTCGTACATGGAGTAAGATTAGATAGGGGCCAACACCTGAAGTGATGTTTTCTTTGGATTTAGGACAAAAGTGGCAGTGGCAATTTTCCTTCCTTTTTTTTTCGAATCCCTTTTATACTCGTTAACATTTAAGCTTCGTAAGACGAACGTGTGTGAGGCAACGCCTCTAATCCTGCTCAAACCTTCATTTTTGAAGTACAAGTGTAAATTCTGCGATATTAAAAAAACTGCACATACACTTTGTCCTTGCTACATTAGCAACGTCTCACCGCTACGCAGGTTAACGACCAAAATGGATCTGCGTCTGTGTCTGCAGCTCGAAGCGTCCAGGTGGAAAGTAGTTCCGGGTAACTTACCAGATTACAGGTATAAGGGATTTCGAAAATCGCGACAGGCATACATTTTCAGGAAAACTCTATGTGTTTCTTCATTTACTTGTTGACGATTGCAAATACGTTTGCTTTAATAATCAAATTAAATTAAAATTAGTAAGTAGCCAAATAACGTGAAACTCACTAAAACTTCATGCAAATTAAATGTGTTTTTTTATAAAAAATTATATTACTTATCACATGCCATATAAATTAAATAACATGACCAGTGACGAAAAAGTTATTGATTAAAAATTAAATTTGAGCGGAGGTCGAACCGTCGCCAGTTATACATTCTCTTTACAAAGCTCGAATGCTAACCATTTTTTTATTACTTTTAATCCTATTTTTTATCTTTTGTACTCTCCTCGTCTTCCTTCACCAATTAAGCAGCCGGCTACCGCATTGTTAAAGTAATAGCGAAAGAAAACAATGTTTCCGCCCTCAATCAAACCGTGGACCTTCCTATTGTTTTTTTATGGCCTCGGAGGCAAAGTGGGCAGAGTCATTTTACGAGGCCTAGCCACGCAGTCTCCGTGGCAAAAAGGAGTATATGGAAGGTGTCAATGGACGCAGGAGGATATTCATTTATTTATTGAAAAAATAAATCTACCTTTTCCATGACTTGTCTGTGAAAAAAGGTAAACAAAATACAAAGTTACCATTCTGTAACACGCACATGTGGCGTCGGTACTCCATGGATGCCGCCGCCCCATCTGCATGGAATGTCTTCTCGTAATATCGTACAGGTACGTTACGTGCTCAGTCTCCTACGTGAGAGTGTACTCCTGTGATGAATAACCCAGCTACAGGGTGGATCGTGGAAGACACTCCCCAGAAGTTCGAAAAGTATTGACTGTACTTGCAGCACAAAATGTGATTCAAATGGATCTGAGCACTATGGGACTTAAGTGCTGAGGTCATCAGTCCCCTTGAACTTAAAACTACTTAAACCTAACTAACCTAAGGACATCACACACATCCATGCCCGAGGCAGGATTCGAACCTAGCGACCGTAGCGGTCGCGCGGTTCGAGACTGCAGCGCCCAGAACCACTTGGCCACTCCGGCCGGCCGCACAGAATACCAGATCTCTTCCGCGGCTTCACAATGTAACCGTTGTTCGTCTGCCTCCCGGACGTTTCACTTCACACACAAAGGCGAATCTGCAAGACGAATCCTGAGGAGTCTCTGTAGAGTAATTTGCTTTCTGTTAACCGTCAGGTACCAGGTCGAACGTACCTCTGAATCTACCGTTACCACGTTGAAATTGTGTCAAGTTTGTTGCAAGTCACGAAGAGCTTTCCTTCTCTAACACTAGGTGAATAAAATCCGAGTATTTGCACATCAAGGTCCACACATTTTTTTGGAACACCACGCCTTTGATACTTAGGTGATCCTTACCCCCACAGCGAAGGGTCAGATGACCTAGCAGTTTGGTCCCATCCCCCCTCTTTTAAACCAACCAAGCAACCAACACCCACAGCGATTCTTTCCAGGCAGTAAATGACAAGTGTCCAAGTTTGGTTGAAACTGGTCCAGTGATTTCGGAGGAGATGTGGTACACACATATATACAATCATTCATACATACATTTTTATACAGGTTGTTACAAAAAGGTACCGCCAAACTTTCAGGAAACATTCCTCACACACAAAGAAAGAAAATATATTATGTGGACATGTGTCCGGAAACGTTTACTTTCCATGTTACAGCTCATTTTATTACTTCTCTTAAAATCACATTAATCATGGAATGGAAACACACAGCAACAGAATGCACCAGCGTGACTTCAAACACTTTGTTACAGGAAATGTTCAGAATGTTCTCCGTTAGCGAGGATACATGGATCCACCCTCCGTCGCATGGAATCCCTGATGAGCTGATGCACCCCTGGAGAATGGCGTATTGCATCACAGCCGTCCACAATACGAGCACGAAGAGTCTCTACATTTGGTTCCGGGGTTGCGTAGACAAGAGATTTCAAATGCCCCCATAAATGGAAGTCAAGACGGTTGAGGTCAGGAGAGCGTGCAGGCCATGGAATTGGTCCGCCTCTACCAATCCATCGGTCACCGACTCTGTTGTTGAGAAGCGTACGAACACTTCGACTGAAATGTGCAGGAGCTGCATCGCGCACGAACAACATGTTGTGTCGTACTTGTAAAGGTACATATTCTAGCAGCACAGGTAGAGTATCCCGTATGAAATCATGATAACGTGCTCCGTTGAGCGTAGGTGGAAGTACATGGAGCCCAATCAAGACATCACCAACAATGCCTGCCCAAACATTCACAGAAAATCTGTGTTGATGACGTGATTGCACAATTGATTGCGGATTCTCGTCAGCCCACACATGTTGATTGTGAAAATTTACAATTTGATCACGTTGGAATGAAGCCTCATCCGTAAAGAGAACATTTGCACTGAAATGAGGATTGACACATTGTTGGATGAACCATTCGTAGAAGTATACCCGTGGAGGCCAATCAGCTGGTGATAGTGCCTGCACACCCTGTACATGGCAGGGAAACTACTGGTTCCCCCGTTGCACTCTCTATACAGTGACGTGGTCAACGTTACCTTGTACAGCAGCAACTTCTCTGACGTTGACATTAGGGTTATCGTCAACTGCACGAAGAATTGCCTCGTCCATTGCAGGTGTCCTCGTAGTTCTAGGTCTTCTCCAGTCGCGAGTCGTAGGCTGGAATGTTCCGTGCTCCCTAAGACGCCGATCAATTGCTTCGAACGTCTTCCTCTTGGGACACCTTCGTTCTGGACATCTGTCTCGATACAAAGGTACTGCGCCACGGCTATTGCCCCGTGCTAATCCATACATCAAATGGGCATCTGCCAACTCCGCATTTGCAAACATTGCACTGACTGCAAAACCACGTTCGTGGTGAACAGTAACCTGTTGATGCTACGTACTGATGTGCTTGATGCTAGTACTGTAGAGCAATCAGTCGCATGTCAACACAAGCACCGAAGTCAAAATTACCTTCCTTCAATTAGGCCAACTGGCGGTGAATCGAGGAAGTACAGTACATACTGACTAAACTAAAATGAGCTCTATCATGGAAATTAAGCGTTTCCAGACACATGTCCACACAACATCTTTTTCTTATGTAACACCCTGAATACGTACATCATGTTCGTCATAGAGAGAGAACATCTGCATACTCAGTGCACCTAGAAGAGAAGCCACCAAGAGACAAACCCTTGAGGCCTTGTCGCAGACCGCACTACACAGGTTCGAACGCTAAAGCGTACAGTATTGTCGGCGCGGCAAATGTGAAACACTCTCGATGTTGCGGTACGTAGGAGGCGGAGTACCACCTCGACGAAAACAATCTATTAATGCAAATTCTGAAGAACAGTAGTGAAGAACATATTACTGGCGCGGTCAAATGGTTGACTGTAGTCTATCGGAGCCAGCGTTCCCGGCACACGAAGCACATTAGATAGGGCATTCAGGTCCCTGTAGCGGCACAGGGCGGTGTCCCACTCATTGATGCCTGATCCATTGATAGGACACGAGGCGTCGCACGCAGAACTCGTTCTGCCAGTAGACGTGTGAAGATTCTCATACCACGTTCAATAAAGTTAACGGTCGGTAGTCCTCAATACGTGATCCACCACGAGGTTTAAGGACTGGAGTGATGATACCTTACACAAAGACAGCCGGAAGTTATACCTCTGCTGTCACGAGCAGCTGATATTTAGTAGTCCAACAGGGCACCAGTAGCCTCTGGAACGTCCTATAAAACTCCAAGGGTAACTCATCCGGTGCTGGTGACTTATTTTCCTATGGCATCTAACATTTCTTCTTCAGTCATCGGTTCTAGCAGTTCCTGTAGCAGTTCCGGAGTAACCACGGCATGTGTCATACCAGCGACAGCGGTAATGATCTCTGGATCAGACCTCTTCTCCATGTGAGATAAGTATAATGCGTAAAGTATTCATTAATTATGTCTCTTTGAGTTACGTGACGCACGCCATCTTCAGTCCTCAACTCGTGGATTAATGTCCCATGTCTTCGCTTTCTTTCCATGACTATATGGTACATGGAGGGCCGTTAGTGATTCCGATCGTTCGACGTCTACGAATAATGGTCCCTTCGAGGTGTTGACGTGTCAACGTCAAAATCTTTGCTTTTGCTCGGTTGACAGTCATCTGGTGGTCCGTTGGTGGTGGCATAACAGAACACTCCCTGAGGATGAAGTGCTGCGCCTCCATGCGGCAGCTTCCCTACTAAACGTCTTCAAACTATGTCGAAGGCTCGGCTTTGTACAGTCCAGCCAGAACTGTAAAGCAGACGTATACGCTCCTAGTCCTCATAGACGCAGTCTCGACAAGCAACGCGTCACCGATTGACATTCCAGTGGGGGGGAAGTGAGCGGTGTTAAATTTCCATGGGCTGCAACTGCGCCACACTTCTTGGCGTCGAAGCATGATGGAACAGATGTAAGCAGTGCTGCCTGCAAACGCTGCGGACCATAACTCGGCTTCCATGACTAACCCTTCGAGAGCGGGGACTATATATTCTATCAGTTCTTCTAGACGAATGTTCCGTAAAGTGCGGAAAACCCTGTGTATCAGCATAGATGATGTCCCAAGTGTCTACCAAGCCGAGCTCGCGAATGACAGCGCCTTGTGATGGGCATGGTGATTGCTGAAGAATTTGGTCCTTTTGCAGATAGTGTACAATTAAAATCGCCCATCCCCTAAATCACCATATCAGCTATCCTGGCTTGGCATATCTGTGTTAATTCCTCAGTGAAGTATAGTGAACGTCCACGCACCTTGCCGGTACCGGACGGTGCGTAAACATTAACGAGGCGCGTCCCTTGGACTGTAAGCGCCATGCCCCTGGCATTCGATAGGTATCGTATATCGATGGCTATTAAATCATTTTTGAGAAATATTGCGACGACAATGCCCGTATGCGACACGTGTGATATGCATATTGAGCATCCGGAGATGTCCTGGAAGCCAAGAAAGTATACCTCCTGCAATAAGGGCACGTCAAGGTCGGCCGCTTAAAGTGTGTCGTATAGCAACGACAACTTCGCGCGAGACCAGATGTTATTGATGTTGATAGTCACTAATCGATATGACTGTCGTTCGCCTTTGAAGGCTGCGGCAGTCATCGGTCTACGCGGTGGTGACGTGTTTGGTCACCCCGACGCCATCGTGTCGTCTCCTTTACTATGCTGTATGCAGGAAATGGGGAGAGGTGTGTAACTGCCCCTCTTCTGCAAGTGATGTGCCCGCCAAAGAGTCTCTTCCACGTCGCCTGCCCACGAGTCACTGGAGAGAGGCTGTCCGTGTGGTACATCGGCTACTAAAGAGGCCCTTGACGTGATTCCTCGCGGCTGCGACCGTGTTCCATCGACACTCCCTCATCCCCCGCCCCCCCCCCCCCAAAAAAAAATCTCCGAACGGGCGTACAGGAGAACAATAACCCACCGTCTCGTTTCTAAAAATGGAGCAGTGTCGGTCGACGCCTCAGTAGCAGGAGCATCCATGACACGGCCGAAATCAGTACGATCAAGTGTACCTGCCCGCAAGAGAAAGTCGTCAGACGGCGTCCGTCGGCGTTTCTTGTGCTAACGGTGTGAACGATTCTTCCGGACGTACGTCTCCGACGCCTCTGGGTCTTCCGAGAGGAATGCTTGGGTTGGCACAACTCGTGGATGAACATCCATCCGTTTGTTGTGCGCTAACAGTTACCGTTCGGGTTATTCCAGTGGCTTCTTCAGCAGCGAGTGGGCAGTATGTGCCTCATCAATAACATGTCCGTCTGTGTGTGGTGGTAACCTATCTCGATCCCCGCCTCCAGATGTCATAGGTGCTGCCACCTGTGCGCCAGACGTCGTGGATGCCGTCACCTGTAAATAAGTAATTGGCAGAATCGAAGGAGGAACATCTTGCACCGCTACTCCTCATAGAGTCTGGGCGATTCGCCGCTGCAAAGAATCAGAGCGAGCGTGGCCCTCCTGCCCACATCCTGAGCACTTGCGCTGCTGTCCATCGTACATGATAATTGCGCGACATCCGGCAACGGTTAAGTGTCAAGAAACATGCATCGTGAGTTGGCTTTTGACTTGTCTTACTCCGTCGAGTGTGGGATACGTTGTAAGCCACTTCTCGGCCACACGGCTAATGAAAGTCTCGTACCCCTTGAGAGCGGAGATGACAGATTCGGCGAGTACCTCAAAATATAGCTCGAAAACCCGGTGGGTCCTTATTACTAAGCCTGCGTGTTCAACAGTAACAGCGCCGATATTTCCATCTTAGTGCCTGAACTGGAGTTTGCCAGCAGCACCGGTAACCACCTTCGTGTACTCTTCTTCGTTAAACATATTAATATTAACTACACTGGCCTTGTTCGAACACTGAATACCAATGATTTCCTGTGTATCTAGGCTTAGTTCATCATACAAGAAGTTTACTACTTCACATGCTCACGGTCTTGGATATTCGGCTTGGAACGTAATCTTGAAAGAGTTCTTTCTATGATGTTGTTGTGGTCTTCAGTCCTGAGACTGGTTTGATGCAGCCCTCCATGCTACTCTATCCTGTGCAAGCTTCTTCATCTCCCAGTACCTACTGCAACCTACATCCTTCTGAATCTCCTTACTGTATTCATCTCTTGGTCTCTTTTGCCCTCCACGCTGCCCTCCAATACTAAATTGGTGACCCCTTGATGCCTCAGGAAATGTCCTACCAACCGATCCCTTCTTCTAGTCAAGTTGTGCCACAAACTTCTCTTCTCCCCAATCCTATTCAATACCTCCTCATTAGTTACGTGATCTACCCACTTAATCTTCAACATTCTTCTGTAGCACCACATTTCGAAAGCTTCTATGCTCTTCGTGCCCAAACTATTTGTTGTCCATGTTTCACTTCCATACATGGCTACACTCCATACAAATACTTTCAGAAACGACTTCCTGACACTTAAATCTATACTCGATTTTAAGAAACTTCTTCTCTTCAGAAATGACTTCCTTGCCATTGCCAGTTTACACTTTATATCCTCTCTACTTCGACCATCATCAGCAATTTTGCTCCCCAAATAGCAAAACTCCTTTACTACTTTGAGTGTCTCATTTCCTAATCAAATTCCTTCAGCATCACCTGACTTAATTCGACTACATTCCATTATCCTTGTTTTGCTTTTGTTGATGTTCATCTTATACACTCCTTTCAAGACACTGTCCATTCCGTTCAACTGCTATTCCAAGTCCTTTGCTGTCTCTGACAGAATTACAATATCATCGGCGAACCTCAAAGTTTTTATTTCTTCTCCATGGATTTGAATACTTTCTCCGAATTTTTCTTTTGTTTCCTTCACTGCTTGCTCAATATAGAGATTGAATAACATCAGGGAGAGAGGCTACAACCCTGTCTCACTCCCTTCCCAACCACTGCTTCCCTTTCATGTCCCTCAACTCTTATAACTGCCATCTGGTTTCTGTACAAATTGTAAATAGCTTTTAGCTCCCAGTATTTTACCCCTGCAACCTTCAGAATTTGAAAGAGAGTATTCCAGTCAACATTGTCAAAAGCTTTCTCTAAGTCTACAAATGCTAGAAAAGTAGGTTTGCCTTTCCTTAATCTAGCTTCTAAGATAAGTCGTAGGGTCAGTATTGCCTCACGTGTTCCAACATTTCTACGGAATCCAAACTGATCTTCCCCGAGGTCGGCCTCTACTAGTTTTTCCATTCGTCTGTAAAGAATTCGCGTTTGTATTTTGCAGCCGTGTCTTATTAAACTGATAGTTTGGTAATTTTCACATCTGTCAACACCTGCTTTCATGGGATTGGAATTATTATATTATTCTTGAAATCTGGGGGTATTTCGCCTGTCTCAAACATCTTGCTCTCTAGATGGTAGAGTTTTGTCAGGACTGACTATCCCAAGGCCGTCAGTAGTTCTAATGGAATGTTGTCTACTCCCGGAGACTTGTTTCGATTCAGGTCTTTCAGTGCTCTGTCAAACTCTTCACGCAGCATCGTATCTCCCAATTCATCTTCATCTACATCCTATTTCGTTTCCATAATATTGTCCTCAAGTACATCGCCCTCGCATAGACCCTCTATATATTCCTTCCACCTTTCTGCTTTCCCTTCTTTGTTTAAAACTGGATTTCCATCTGAGCTTATGATATTCATACAAGTGGTTCTCTTTTCTCCAAAGGTCTCTTTCATTTTCCTGTACGCAGTATCTATCTTACCCCTAGTGAGATAAGCCTCTACATCCTTACATTTGTCCTCTAACCATCCCTGCTTAGCCATTTGGCACTTCCTGTTGGTGTCATTTTTGAGACGTCTGTATTCCTTTTTGCCTGCTTCATTTACTGCATTTTTATATTTTCTCCTTTCATCAAGTAAATTCACTATTTCTTCTGTTACCCAAGGATTTCTACTAGCCCTCGTCTTTTTGCCTACTTGATCCTCTGCTGCCTTCACTACTTCGTCCCTCAAAGCTACCCATTCTTCTTCTACTGTTTCCCCCCCCCCCCCCCCCCCGCCCTCCTTGTCAATTGTTTCCTTATGCTCTCCCTGAAACTCTGTACAACCCCTGCTTTAGTCAGTTTATCCAGGACCCATCTCCTTAAATAACCATCTTTTTGTAGTTTCTTCAGTTTTAATATAGAGTTCATAACCAATAGATTGTGGTCAGAGTCTACATCTGCCCCTGGAAACGTCTTACAATCTAAAACCTGGGTCCTAAATCTCTGTCTTACCATTATATAATCTACCTGAAAACTGTCGGTATCTCCAGGCTTCTTCCATGTATACAACCTTTTTTTATGATTCTTGAAACAAGTGTTAGCTATGATTAAGTTGTCCTCTGTGCAAAATTCTACCAGTCGGCTTCCTCTTTCATTTCTGATCCCCAATGCATATTCACCTACTACGTTTCCTTCTCTCCGTTTTCCTAATGACGAATTCCAGTCATCCATGACTATTAAATTTTCGTCTCCGTTCACTACCTTAATAATTTCTTTTATTTGATCATAGATTTCTTCAATTTCTACGTGATTTGCAGAGCTAGTCGGCATATAAACTTGTGCTACTGTGGTAGGCGTGGGCTTCGTATCTATCTTGGCTACAATAACGCCTTCACTATGCTGTTTGTAGTAGCTTACCCGCATTCCTATTTTCCTATTCATTATTATACCTTCTTCTGCATTACCCCTATTTGATTGTGTGTTTATAACCCTGTAGTCACCTGACCACACGACTTGTTCCTCCTGCCACCGAACTTCACTAATTCCCACTATATCTAACTTTAACCTATCCATTTCCCTTTTTAAATTATCTAACCTACCTGCCCGATTAAGGGATCTGACATTCCACGCTCCGATCCGTAGAACGCCAGTTTTCTTTGTCCTGATAATGACATCCTCTTGAGTAGTCCCCGCCCGGAGATCCGAATGGGGGACTGTTTTACTTCCGGAATATTTTACCCAAGAGGACGCCATCATCATTTAGCCGTACAGTAAAGCTGCATGCCCTCCGGAAGAATTACGGTCGTAGTTTCCCCTTTCTTTCAGCCGTTCGCAGTACCAGCACAGCAAGGCCGTTTAGGTTAGTGTTACAAGGCACGATCAGTCTGTCATCCAGACTGTTGCCCCTGCAACTACTGAAAAGACTGCTGCCCCTCTTCAGCAACCGCACGTTTGTATGGCCTCTCTACGGATGCCCCTACATTGTGGATACACCTACGGTACGGCTATCTGTATCGCTGAGGCACGCAAGCCTCCAACCAACGGCAAGGTCCATGGTTCATTGGGGGGGTGGGGGGGTGGGGTGGGGGGGGGTGGGGGGAGGTTCTTTCTATAAGTGTTCGCAAAGTGCTCTTGAGAAGTAAACAAACTCTCGTACGCCGCTAGACCAGTTGGGGTAAGGGCATGTCCTCACTGCTCCCTCGTTGACTGTCAACTGCCAGTTGACCACCATGAATTGTACCAGCACCTATCACGGAAACATACACTAGGCGCAAATTGAGATGCATAAAGTGCGTGTGGCGCGACGCAGCGCAGCGCGAATTTTTGTTACTTACCAGGTTCAAGTGGGACTGCACAAATTGGGACTCAACGCGTTGGGGATGCGACACGTGCGCGCGCCAGGTCGAAGGGCGCCGTGATTGTGGCATGGTTTATCGCGTCGCGCGCCACACGAGCATTGCGTTAAGGGTGGGCACGGAACTCCCTTCGGCATCGCGCATATTGGCTATTCGAAAATTATAACCTTACAGTCTAGTAACTTTATAGTCACTGAGTAGTGTTTCGTTTTTCGCCATATTCGATCTTTTTTCATTAACACATCATATTTTTCAGTTGTTTATGTATATAGTTTCCCAGATTTTTTTCCATTATTGTTTTTCTTTGGTCAAGAGCAATGTACAGTTTAGTGGCTCGTGAGCTATTAGCCTCTAGGATTATAACTTTGGCCTCCACAATGCTTTCAGATTGCAAGAAGGGGAAGACGATTCATCATGAGAGTGGTGAAAACGAACTAACAAAGTAAATGAAATCATATGATCAAGAAGTAAGCTAGGAAACTTTAAATATTACGCAATGAAACAAGGTTGTCTGAGCGCTACCTATTATGATGGCTTATCTGTCCTACGTATTACAAAAATTCGAAAAGTAGGAGTTTCCATAAATGTATCCGCTTTTTGTTCGTGCTAAAAGGCGTCCAAGATCTGAAGTAAATAAGTTCCACTGTGCTTTCTTTAATATGGATGTAATATGAGACATTTACTACCTGCAGGCGGACATCACATTTTCACTGCAAGTTCAATCGACAAACCCCCTTGAATGAAAATGTTTTAATTTGCGCATAATGACGAGAAAAACCATTTCAGTGGCTGAATACTCAGCATCTATAAACATTACTCAGCAGGCTCCACAAATGAAGACGCGGTCTGTATTATTCAGAAAATATGAGTATCCTGAAAGAGTCTGGTGATATGGCATATCCGATTAGCTGAATTGTATTGCTGACAAAGGTAGGTCTATATTCATGACAATGTTTCTTCCAATGACGTGAACTCTTCCCATCACTAGGCACACTTGGCTAGCTTCCGCATTCCTGTCGGGTGCGTTAGACCCAGCTGCTGACAGAGCACTGACGATCGTCTCGTGCGCCGTATCAATTGTTTACTTTTACCAATAATAACTGCTTCATTAGCGGATCACACGTTGCCAGTTTAGCGAGCCGCAAGTGAGCAACCAGCGTGTAGCATATGCACGTCACTCGCCTCAAGGGCACACCAGTCATCATTTTCATATTGTTCAGATGAAGAACAGGAAGAAAATCGTTTGGTGTGTTTCCATCGCTATCGTTCAGCATTAAAAATACGATAGGTCGCGGAGATTCCGCCAAAATTGCAACACAACTGGCGAATCGTGTTTGTGTGAATAGTTAATCTTTTCTCATTCGAATAATCGTCATTATTTATGAGTAACTATTATATTTTCCTTGATAAAAGGTCTAATTGTGCTTCTTTTGCCAAAACGCAGTATTATTAGCACAAACTCGCCTTGCAGCAGCAGTTGCGACAAAGGTCTCAAGCACATCGTCTTATTACACCATCAACTGGCGGCCAGAGAAGGCAACGGCTCATAGAAATATCTCATTGCATCTGTTTTCAGTGACATGATAAATTTCATGTTTATTTTCATACTGGGTAGTTCTCTTTTCACTAACTGCCCATGACTCTGAAAATATAGTACTGAATTGGAAAAGAATAAAAACGTTATACCTTCTGCTACATCGCCGTAGATTTTCAAGTTCAATGTGTTAACGATATGACGAAATACTTTCCTCCTTGTGTGCTGTCATCTGCCAAAATCTCGTTTCGATATCTCGACCAGTCTAGGAGATAAGACGGATGTCATCAATATTTCATTCTCGCGCGCATGTAATCGGGAGTGAACACGCTATGTACGATCCATTTTCTCGAGAACGGAGACAGATACAGTTCTCCTCCCAAACCTAAAGAAAAATTTAATATTTTAGCTATATTTCATACTCAGCGACATATGGTCTAATGCCCACCAAACTTGAAAACGTAGCGACCGCTATTTTTCGTTGCAAACTTTTAGAATTTTGCGCAGTGCCTTACTAAAATAGGTATATCAGAATAAGATGATGGCCACATCGCCACGGTCATGACAAATACCACTACAGATAAAAATGAAATATTTTTATTGAATAGTTCCTGCAAAATGGTTTGACGAAGATTATAGGGTGGGGGTGCTTCGATTCCGTCAGCTCAATGCGTCGCCAACCGGCCCGTGCAAGGTATGGGTACGCGTCTCAGTATGCGCTGGACTATTTGATTTATTTTTCGTGTAACGGAAATTTAGCGGAATTCATTTTAGTACTCAAGTGGATGCCTGCAAATATTTGTTATTTACATTCAAATGCCTCTTTTCGCACCATGTAGATACCTCTACTCAATAATTTTACAATTGGTTTCGATCATCTGACGACTTTACGAGACCATAAATGGCACTGAGCACTATGGGACTTAACTGCTGTGGTCATCAGTCCCCTAGAACTTAGAACTACTTAAACCTAACTAACCTAAGGACATCACACACAGCCATGCCCGAGGCAGGATTCTAACCTGCGACCGTAGCGGTCGCGCGGTTCCAGACTGAAGCGCCTAGAACCGCTCGGGCCGATCGGCCGGCCATAATGTTTCTGTATAGCTGTAGGAGAAATAACAAGTCACCACTAACCCATTATTAATCTTGTAAAATCGTTTTTGTGGAATGAAACTAGACTTATTTGAGTATTTTCTGTAACAGCGCAGTATCCATGATTTGTTTCTGTCGTGTACTTACATTCTTGGATTTTGGTTGCATACTTTATATTAAATTTATTTTATATTCATATGATTAAATTTGCAATGATGTGTTAATTTCTATAACTGCTTAACAATGTTGGGTACAGTTTTAACGTGGATTCTAGAACAATATCTATCCCATGACCATCCTAATTACTTGTCCTTTCACTGGTCACAAGTTCGAATTCCGCCTCGGGCATGGATGTGTGTGATGTCCTTAGGTTAGTTAGGTTTAAGTAGTTCTAGGTTCTAGGGGACTGACGACCTCAGATGTTAAGTCCCGTAGTGCTCAGAGCCATTTGAACTTCTCCTTTTAATTAGATTCATTCACAGTAACTGCGATCTTTGATTAATGTTCAAGTCAGTAGTTGTACATATTTTGAGCTATGTATGTTTTGTGTGTCTCTGTTATGTCAATGTTTTCACTGTCAAAAGTTTCTCGTCTGTACTGGAGCTACTCGAGTTATCTACAGGGTGATAAGTATTTAAACCGAAAAACTCTGTGAGGTTGTAGGGACATCAAAACAAATATTTTTCCCTAATGTCATTTTTTCCTATGAGGAGTATTTACACCGGTAGAGGAAGATTTCTCTGGCGGCAAATTAATTAAACCAACAAACACTTTTGCATTTTTTTATGACCAAGAGACAACACATTAACACAACCCAAATTCAATTACAGTAGATTTTCAAAAATGCCTCCATTGACACATAAACAAAACTTACACCGTCGGATCATGTTCTGTCTGACACGGGCAAAAACCCCGAGAGTATCCTGAATTATTCCTGCTGCTGCTCCTACTATCCGAGCAACCAGATCCTCTTCTGATGCAACAGGAGTTGCGTAAACAAGGTTGCGCATCTCTCCCCACACAAAAAAAATCGAGAGGGGACATATATGGGGATCGAGCAGTCCATGGTACAGGACCATCTCTGCCAATCCACGTTTCTAGGAACCGTCGGTCCAGGAATCGACGCAGACGACGACTGAAATGTGTCGGCGCCTCGTAATTTTGGAACCACATGCGTTGTCTTGTAGGGAGCAGGACGTCTTCCAGAAATTCTGGCAATGCTCTGGCGAGAAAATTCTAATAGTGCTTGCCATTTAATGGCCTAGGTAGCAGATACTGCCCAATTAAACAGTCCCCAACAACATCAACCCACACATTAACAAAGAACCGCACTTGATGAGCGCTAGTAACTGTGGCATGTGGGTTATCCTCACTCCAAACATGCGAAATGTGAAACTTCCTGGCAGATTAAAACTGTGTGCCCGACCGAGACTCGAACTCGGGACCTTTGCCTTTCGCGGGCAAGTGCTCTACCAACTGAGCTACCGAAGCACGACTCACGCCCGGTACTCACAGCTTTACTTCTGCCAGTATCCGTCTCCTTACCTTCCAAACTTTACAGAAGCTCTTCTGCGAAACTTGCAGAACTAGCACTCCTGAAAGAAAGGATATTGCGGAGACATGGCTTAGCCACAGCCTGGGGGATGTTTCCAGAATGAGATTTTCACTCTGCAGCGGAGTGTGCGCTGATATGAAACTTCCTGGCAGATTAAAACTGTGTGCCCGACCGAGACTCGAACTCGGGACCTTTGCCTTTCGCGGGCAAGTGCTCTACCAACTGAGCTACCGAAGCACGACTCACGCCCGGTACTCACAGCTTTACTTCTGCCAGTATCCGTCTCCTTACCTTCCAAACTTTACAGAAGCTCTTCTGCGAAACTTGCAGAACTAGCACTCCTGAAAGAAAGGATATTGCGGAGACATGGCTTAGCCACAGCCTGGGGGATGTTTCCAGAATGAGATTTTCACTCTGCAGCGGAGTGTGCGCTGATATGAAACTTCCTGGCAGATTAAAACTGTGTGCCCGACCGAGACTCGAACTCGGGACCTTTGCCTTTCGCGGGCAAGTGCTCTACCAACTGAGCTACCGAAGCACGACTCACGCCCGGTACTCACAGCTTTACTTCTGCCAGTATCCGTCTCCTTACCTTCCAAACTTTACAGAAGCTCTTCTGCGAAACTTGCAGAACTAGCACTCCTGAAAGAAAGGATATTGCGGAGACATGGCTTAGCCACAGCCTGGGGGATGTTTCCAGAATGAGATTTTCACTCTGCAGCGGAGTGTGCGCTGATATGAAACTTCCTGGCAGATTAAAACTGTGTGCCCGACCGAGACTCGAACTCGGGACCTTTGCCTTTCGCGGGCAAGTGCTCTACCAACTGAGCTACCGAAGCACGACTCACGCCCGGTACTCACAGCTTTACTTCTGCCAGTATCCGTCTCCTTACCTTCCAAACTTTACAGAAGCTCTTCTGCGAAACTTGCAGAACTAGCACTCCTGAAAGAAAGGATATTGCGGAGACATGGCTTAGCCACAGCCTGGGGGATGTTTCCAGAATGAGATTTTCACTCTGCAGCGGAGTGTGCGCTGATATGAAACTTCCTGGCAGATTAAAACTGTGTGCCCGACCGAGACTCGAACTCGGGACCTTTGCCTTTCGCGGGCAAGTGCTCTACGAACTGAGCTACCGAAGCACGACTCACGCCCGGTACTCACAGCTTTACTTCTGCCAGTATCCGTCTCCTTACCTTCCAAACTTTACAGAAGCTCTTCTGCGAAACTTGCAGAACTAGCACTCCTGAAAGAAAGGATATTGCGGAGACATGGCTTAGCCACAGCCTGGGGGATGTTTCCAGAATGAGATTTTCACTATGCAGCGGAGTGTGCGCTGATATGAAATTTCCTGGCAGATTAAAACTGTGTGCCCGACCGAGACTCGAACTCGGGACCTTTGCCTTTCGCGGGCAAGTGCTCTACCAACTGAGCTACCGAAGCACGACTCACGCCCGGTACTCACAGCTTTACTTCTGCCAGTATCCGTCTCCTTACCTTCCAAACTTTACAGAAGCTCTTCTGCGAAACTTGCAGAACTAGCACTCCTGAAAGAAAGAATATTGCGGAGACATGGCTTAGCCACAGCCTGGGGGATGTTTCCAGAATGAGATTTTCACTCTGCAGCGGAGTGTGCGCTGATATGAAACTTCCTGGCAGATTAAAACTGTGTGCCCGACCGAGACTCGAACTCGGGACCTTTGCCTTTCGCGGGCAAGTGCTCTACCAACTGAGCTACCGAAGCACGACTCACGCCCGGTACTCACAGCTTTACTTCTGCCAGTATCCGTCTCCTTACCTTCCAAACTTTACAGAAGCTCTTCTGCGAAACTTGCAGAACTAGCACTCCTGAAAGAAAGGATATTGCGGAGACATGGCTTAGCCACAGCCTGGGGGATGTTTCCAGAATGAGATTTTAACTCTGCAGCGGAGTGTGCGCTGATATGAAACTTCCTGGCAGATTAAAACTGTGTGCCCGACCGAGACTCGAACTCGGGACCTTTGCCTTTCGCAGGCAAGTGCTCTACCAACTGAGCTACCGAAGCACGACTCACGCCCGGTACTCACAGCTTTACTTCTGCCAGTATCCGTCTCCTTACCTTCCAAACTCGAACTCCGGGCGTGAGTCGTGCTTCGGTAGCTCAGTTGGTAGAGCACTTGCCCGCGAAAGGCAAAGGTCCCGAGTTCGAGTCTCGGTCGGGCACACAGTTTTAATCTGCCAGGAAGTTTCATATCAGCGCACACTCCGCTGCAGAGTGAAAATCTCATTCTGGAAACATCCCCCAGGCTGTGGCTAAGCCATGTCTCCGCAATATCCTTTCTTTCAGGAGTGCTAGTTCTGCAAGTTTCGCAGAAGAGCTTCTGTAAAGTTTGGAAGGTAAGGAGACGGATACTGGCAGAAGTAAAGCTGTGAGTACCGGGCGTGAGTCGTGCTTCGGTAGCTCAGTTGGTAGAGCACTTGCCTGCGAAAGGCAAAGGTCCCGAGTTCGAGTCTCGGTCGGGCACACAGTTTTAATCTGCCAGGAAGTTTCATATCAGCGCACACTCCGCTGCAGAGTGAAAATCTCATTCTGGAAACATCCCCCAGGCTGTGGCTAAGCCATGTCTCCGCAATATCCTTTCTTTCAGGAGTGCTAGTTCTGCAAGTTTCGTAGAAGAACTTCTGTAAAGTTTGGAAGGTAAGGAGACGGATACTGGCAGAAGTAAAGCTGTGAGTACCGGGCGTGAGTCGTGCTTCGGTAGCTCAGTTGGTAGAGCACTTGCCCGCGAAAGGCAAAGGTCCCGAGTTCGAGTCTCGGTCGGGCACACACAGTTTTAATCTGCCAGGAAATTTCATATCAGCGCACACTCCGCTGCAGAGTGAAAATCTCATTCTGGAAACATCCCCCAGTCTGTGGCTAAGCCATGTCTCCGCAATATCCTTTCTTTCATGAGTGCTAGTTCTGCAAGTTTCGCAGAAGAGCTTCTGTAAAGTTTGGAAGGTAAGGAGACGGATACTGGCAGAAGTAAAGCTGTGAGTACCGGGCGTGAGCCGTGGTTCGGTAGCTCAGTTCGTAGAGCACTTGCCCGCGAAAGGCAAAGGTCCCGAGTTCGAGTCTCGGTCGGGCACACAGTTTTAATCTGCCAGGAAGTTTCATATCAGCGCACACTCCGCTGCAGAGTGAAAATCTCATTCTGGAAACATCCCCCAGGCTGTGGCTAAGCCATGTCTCCGCAATATCCTTTCTTTCAGGAGTGCTAGTTCTGCAAGTTTCGCAGAAGAGCTTCTGTAAAGTTTGGAAGGTAAGGAGACGGATACTGGCAGAAGTAAAGCTGTGAGTACCGGGCGTGAGTCGTGCTTCGGTAGCTCAGTTGGTAGAGCACTTGCCCGCGAAAGGCAAAGGTCCCGAGTTCGAGTCTCGGTCGGGCACACAGTTTTAATCTGCCAGGAAGTTTCATATCAGCGCACACTCCGCTGCAGAGTGAAAATCTCATTCTGGATGCGAAATGTGCATGATCAAGACTCCATCACCCCCGAACGTTGCTTCATCGATAAACAACACAGATGATGAAACTGTAGGATGCATTTCACACTGTTCCAGGTACCACTGCGAAACCTGTGCTCTGGGTGGATAATCAAGTGGTTCCAGGTTGTGGGCACGCTGTAAGTGAAATGGACGTAACAATTGCTATCGAAGGACTGTTCTTACATTCGTCAGATTAGTCCCCATGTTAGTGCAATTGCACGAGTGCTGATTGAAGGATTTCGCTCCACATGCTGCAAGACAGCTTCCTCAAATTGCAGCGTTCTTACCGTGCTACATCGTCCCTGTCCAGGTAATCTGCTTAATGGCCCGGTCTCACGGAGACGTTGGTACACAGCAGCAAAGGTCGTATGATGCTGGATACAGCGATTAGGATATTTTTTTTGGTTAACCCGCTGTACAGCTCGTCCGTTGTGGTGCGCTACGTAGTACGCACCAACCATATCAGTGTACTCACTCCAGGTGTATCGCTCCATTAGTAACCAGAGACAATGCACTACTACACTGGTGGACAGCAGTTGCCTACAACTGACGAGCGTAATACGCCCCCTAACAAGTGAAGATCGTAATAAGGCCTGTGACAACTGAAGAGCGAGATACGGATTCCACCGGTTTAAATAATCCTCATAGGAACAGATGACATTAGGGGAAAATATTTGTTTTGATGTGCTGTACAACCTCCCAGAGTTTGTCGGTTTAAATACTTTTCACCCTGTATGTCGGCCTGTGTTCGTCTTCTGCGCCTTGTGCATTGATGAGTCTATTTTTATATGTCATTTTCTGCTTTTGAGATGATGTTTGCGATTGCTTCCAACTGTGTCCATGTATCTTGGTTCCTCAGTACATCTAATAGTGTCGTTATGTGTTCTATGTTACTACATAAGAGCCTGTATGTAATGCACTGCAAAAGGAAGTATTCTGAGGAACCAGTTTCCCCGCATGTGCAACGATTGCTCTCTGAAAACGACATGTGCTGCAAGTCTACGAGATAATGGTCATGTCCAGTCACAAAGTGAACCATGACTTGGCAGGGGCTGACATGGCGCAACTGTAACTGCTCCCTGATATTGCAGAAAATGAATAGACTCTGTGACCTTTATCACTCTCGCGCCACTCTTTGCCTGATGTTCACACGCTAATTTGTCTGCCTGGCCCATATCTTCTACTTATGTGCTGTCCATTGATGTGCAACACTCCCTCAGGTTCACCCATCTTCAGCCAGTGTGCTGCAGCCCGATATCTGATGGTCATATTGATCGGGTATATGCCAAGCACCACATATAGCGAATCGACTGATGTGATGTCGAACGCCCCAGTTAGTCTCAGTGGCACACTACTCTGTGCCCGCCTAACAGTGATGCTGTTCATGACGGGAGCGAGTCTATGTGCCCATGTACTAGCTGCAAAGCTCAATACCGACTTGACTCTGTATCGTGTCGAATTCAATTTCGCTTTTTGTGAAGTATAGTTTTGGTTTTTTTTGTTGCGATTAGTTGTATGTGTTCGTTAAAGCTATGTTGTTCGTCAATGTGCACCCTAAGATACTCACTTACTGCTTCCCGTTTTATGTTTGGGTTGTTTGTTTTAATTGCTGGATGTGTTTGTAGTGATCCGTTAAGCATTATGTATACTGTTTATTGTGTTGCTATGTACAAGTGTTTTGGTTGCACCATTCCTGTATTGTGTGTAGCATACCACTGGCCTAGTTTTCCAACATTGCTGTAGTGTTAGCTGATATCACAACTAACAGGTCGTCAGCATACACAACTATTCAGTCCTCATGGCATAATTTATTAAGTTTGTTAAATATGGGGTTATCTGCAGTGAGATCTGGTGCAGTGTTTCCGTGTGGATATGGTCTGATCGTGGTGCTTTCTTGTGTTTTAAGGTGGCAATTCTTATCGCGACCTCCTCTCGCCCAAACCGGAAGGTGACGGTTCATGTAGTGTAATCGCTTTATTAAGGATGGGGCCCTCCACGCCCACACCAACGTGGTGATCAAACCAAAAGTTTTTGAATCACGAGTCACAGGATGCGGGCTGTGGTGTTATCCATGCGACTGGGTAAGATTACTCATTTACTTGGTCCATGAGGAGATAGAAGTGGTAGAAAACGATCGAAGGGTAGCGGTTGTAAGGGCAGAGGAAAAAAAGTGCCAAGGCAAGCCCCCAGGGAAAAATCCTCTGTCACAGTAGGACGGGTAATAAGGGCAGTAGCGGCTTCCTAGCTGCGACAGAGCTTACGAGGTGAGGTAAAGGTAGTGTGAGGTATCGTGCATCGTTACCTATGTTGCTACGTGTTCGTTGTAGCTGGGTCAGTCTGGGTGCTGCGGCTGGGCTCGTGTGGAGTCTCCTGGGTCTGCTACAGTGGCTTCCTCCCGGCAACAAAGGAATTCAGTGCGGCAACGCATGCGTTGCTATTACGTCCTCTAAGGCGCCCGTGTCGTCAGTGACTTGGCACAGCTTCATCGCCGGTCGCAGTGGCCGAGCGATACTAGGCGCTTCACTCCGGAACTGTTACGGTCGCACGTTCGAATCCTGCCTCGGGCAGGGATGTATGTGATGTCCTTAGGTTAGTTAGGCTTAAAAAATTCTAAGTTCTAGGGGACTGATGACCTCAGATATTAAGTCGCATAGTGATGAGATGCAACCAACCACCAACAGCTTCACCAGGCTAGTGCAGAACGGCGGCGTCCTCCCCTAATGTGGGACGCAGGCCTTCTGCACCTGGGTTTCGAGAGCTCCGCATGTTCAGAGAGCTGCGCCGCTTCAGCGTCGGAGAAATGCAGGCCGTTCGCTCGCGCTCGTGGGATGAAGGCTGCCTTTTTGTCTTCTCGGTCCCTTGCGGGGGCCGCCCCGCGGCGGCCGGCGTCGCCGCCGGTACCGCTGGGGCGGCGGTTGTCTTCTTGGCGCCTTTCAGCTGCAGTGCTCCTGGGGCAGCCGCTGGGACGGGCACGCGAACGTCCTTCTGCGAGGTCGCAGGAGTGTTCGCAGGTCCTACTGCACTGAGGCCTGTTCCTTCTCTGCAGCCACGACGGTTTCGAAGGCAGCCCTCTCTGACGCCATGGCGGCTTTGAGGGCTGCAGTGGCCTTCTTCACGGTGGTGCCGAGTTCGAGGCCACAGTCCTTCTGGAGGGCACGAGTTGCATCCCGACTGCCCGCCTCCCGGCAGTCGTGCTCCTCCCCCCCCCCCCCCCCCCCTCCTGGTAGGTGGGGCTGCTTCCGCGCTGTCCCTCAGCTGCGCCGGGCTGGTGTGCGCCCTTCGTCGTTGACGCCGTCTTCTCTCCTTCCGCTGCGTCGGTGCGGCCGCGGCCGCCTCGCCGCCTTAAGCTTGAGAAAGCCGGACAACCGCACCAGCTGGCGACGTGCGGGCCGCCACACCGGACCAAGTCTGCAGAACATGACTACCGCGGTCACAGGCGGGGCAGTCGTGCTCGCCTGAGTACTTGACGCACCGCGCCGCGTTGCGGCAATACTTCGCGACATGGCCCTCGCCCTGGCACCTGTAGCACTGGGGCAGGGGTCCATGGCGGTCGGGAAAGCCTCTGTCGTCACCGGGAAGCCCTGCAACGTCTGCAAGTCGAAGATGTCGCTCTCGCCGTCGGCCGTTCGCGCGGTCACGGCATAGAGCGGCGCCCTCTTCTTGTTGGTCCGGTTGTGCAACCTTGCAGTTGCATTACCAAACCCATCTCGCAGCAGCCCTTCCCGGACCGCTGCCTCGTCACAGCACCGAGATAACCGCCTTAGGAGTGCCTTGGTCGTCTTCTTCCTTCCTAGAGAAGGTGTGTCGACAATGTGGTCGGCCACTGCGTCCTTGATCGCCCTGTGGTCGGCCAGATTTGCAGTCCGAACGCACATCCGCGAGTCTGTATCGACAGACTTGTAGACCACTTCGTTCCGAGCGCAATTCGTAATGGTGTCGAACAGCGCTGTCCCACCCGCCTTTGCACTTGACGTAGAAAGGGGGGACAAGCCGCGACTCGTCTTCTCGGGAGTTCCTTGCTTGGTCGGCGGACTCAGTGAGTCGCACAACCGAAGGACACTTCGTAGCAGCAGGTTTCCTCTGAGCGTACTTCTTTCCCATGCTGCGGGCCGCAGAACACGACAATCTGCAGGCATTGTGAAAACAACACACGACAATTGCTTCCCGCGGCGCCGACAGCACAGAAACCTCTTCTCGAGCTCTCAACGGCCGAGTAAGAGTAGTGCGCAACGGCAGCGATGGGCACACCTCGCTAGCTCAGGCCGCTCTGACGCAGTGGCTATACATTGTCTCCCTAACATGTGTGTGTTTGCCTGTGTATCTGTTCGTGAATCGTTACCGGGGAGGAGTATGTCGAGCAGATAATGTGTTGTTTCTCTCCATCCTCGTGTCACAGTTCCGTCAACCTGCCTTATCGTAGCCACGACAAACGAGAACTTAATTTTTCAGTTATAAGTTTCTATGGTATTCCACTTGTGTTCTGTTATAGATGTGTTCCCAATGTTCTTGTATAGTCGCGATTAGTACGGTTCTTGCGTCCCTGTATTCTTGTAGTCGAATCTGTCTGTCTCGAGGAGTAATTGCCGTCTGGTAGAGCTTTCTCTTGTATCTCGTATCGTGTCTTAGTGTAGATAGCTCAGAGCTCCAGGGAGCAGTTGTCTTACGCTGCGTAGTGAAAGTCGGTAAGTATTTTAGTTAGGCACTTTGTAATATTTGCTGAAGTCTGTATACCCTGAAGTCTACATTTTCATCTACGTTTTCCACCAGTTCATCTCTTACACAGATCAGAATCCCCTCCCAATTTGCCCTGCTTAATATACTACTGGCCATTAAAACTACTACACCACGAAGATGATGTGCTACAGACTCGAAATTTAACCGACAGGAAGAAGATGCTGTGATATAAAAATGATTAGCTTCTCAGAGCATTCACACAAGGTTGGCGCCGGTGGCGACACCTACAACGTGCTGACATGAGGAAAGTTTCCAACCGATTTCTCATACACAAACAGCCGTTGACCGGCGTTGCATGGTGAAACGTTGTTCAAAATGTTGAAATTTGGGCGAAATCTTGCGGGACTTAACTGCTAAGGTCATCAGTCCCTAAGCTTACACACTGCTTAACCTGAATGATCCTAAGGACAAACACACACACCCATGCCCGAGGGAGGACTCGAACGTCCGCCGGGATGAAACGTTGTTGTGATGCCTCGTGTAAGGAGGAGAAATGAGTAACATCACGTTTCCGACTTCGATAAATGTCGGATTTTAGCTTATCGCGATTGCGATTTATCGTATCGCGCCATTGCTGCTCGCGTTTGTCGAGATCCAATGACTGTTAGCAGAATATGGAATCGGTGGTTTCAGGAGGGTAATACGGGACGCCGTGCTGGATCACAACGGCCTCGTATCACTAGCAGTCGAGATGACAGGCATCACATCCGCATGGCTGTAATGGATCGTGCAGCCACGTCTCGATCTCTGTGTCAACAGATGGGGACGTTTGCAAGACAACAACCATCTGCACGAACAGTCCGACGACGTTTGCATCAGCGTGGACTATCAGCTCGGACACCATGGCTGCATCACAGACAGGAACGCCTGCGATGGTGTACTCAACGACGAACCTGCGTGCACGAACGACAGAACGTCATTTTTTCGGATGAATCCAGGTTCTGTTTGCAGCATCATGATGGTCGCATCCGTGTTTGGTGACATCGCGGCGAACGCACATTGGAAGCGTGTATTCGTCATCGCCATACTGGCGTATCACCCGAGTGGTGATATGGGGTGCCATTGGTTACACGTCTCGGTCACCTCTTGTTCGCACCGACGTCACTTTCAACAGAGGACGTTACATTTCAGTTGTATTACACCCGTGGCTCTACCTTTCATTCAATCCCTGCGAAACCCTACATTTCAGCAGGATAATGCACCACCGCATGTTGCAGGTCCTGTACGGGCATTTCTGGATACAGAAAATGTTCGACTACTGTCCTGGCCAGCACATTCGCCAGATCTCTCACCAATTGAAAACGTTTGGTCAATGGTGACCGAGCAACTGGCTCATCACAATACGCCAGTCACTACTCTTGATGAACTGTGGTATTGTGTTGAAGCTACATGGGAATCTGTACCTGTACACGCCATCCAATCTCTGTTTGACTCAATGCCCAGGCATATCAAGGCCGTTATTACGTCCAGAGGTGGTTGTTCAGGGTACTTATTTCTCAGAATCTATGCACCCAAATTGCATGAAAATGTAATCATATGTCAGTTCTAGTATAATATATTTGTCCAATGAATAACCGTTTATCATCTTCATTTCTTCTGGGTGCTTCAATTTTAATGGGTAGAAGTGTATGTTTTTGTTTGATGCTGGTGTATGAAGTGCTGTAGTCTTTCTGTCAATGATGACTGCGTTATGATCACTTGTCGTCACATTCAGATACACATCCCAGTTTATTTCTATATTTACAACTATATGGTTAACAATAGTTATGTCTATATTGCTACTGCCAACATCATGTCGTAGACATGTATGTGGTTTGTCTTTCTTTGTTGATAATGTACAGGTTTTTCGCACTTAGGATTACGTTGACGATCTGACCTCAGTTATCACTTGGATCACAATGCCACAAGGTGGATCTGGCATTGATGTCGGCTGCAATTATCATTTTCTTCCTTCTGCTGTAATGTGCAGTCTGATGTATCATGTGTGTGAGTGTTTGAATTTTATGGAAGTCCTGGGCATACAATGACGCCAATACCCATGTGTCTGTACCCTTGGTGGCCTGTCCCGAAATGTCAATAGTAAATTTCTCCGTAACGAACAACGTTTCTCTTGTAACGTATGCCAGTGTAGTTTGTTCAGGATCTCCGTAACGCTCTCTCGCCAGCTAAACGATTCCGTGACGAAACGCGCCGCTCTTCTTTGGATCTTTTCTATCTCCTCTGTCAGTCCAACCTGATAGGGATCCCAGATAAATGAACAGTACTTAAGAATCTGGCGAAAAAGCGCCTTATAAGCCACTTCTTTCGTGGATGAGTTACATTTGCTTAACATTCTTCCGATGAATCTGAGTCTTGTGTCTGCTTTTCCCACTATGTGTTTTATATGGTCATTCCACTTAACGTCGCTCTGGATAATTTCACAGAGATACTTTACGGCAGACTCTGTCTCCAGCTGTTTGTCATCAATACTGTAGCTGTACAGTAGCGGATTTCTTTTCCTATATATGCGCAATATGTTACATTTATTTACGTTCAGGGTCAACGGCCACAGTTTGCCCCATTCATCAATTGTCTGCAGGTCATTCTGAAAATTCTTCTGGCGTTGATACTTCGGTATAAACAACTGCATCATCTACAAATAGCCCTAAATAGCATCCGACGCTTTGTACTAGATATTGCGAACAGCAACGGTCCTAAGACACTTCCCTGTGGTACTCAGGATATTACCTTTACATCTTTCGATTTAGTTCCGTTGGGAGCGACATGTTGAGTTCTATCAGCAAGAAAGTCTTGAACCTAGTCGCAGGTATGCTCCGATACTTCGTAAGCTCGCATTTTTTTTCATTAAACAGCAAAGCGGGATGGTGTTAAATGCCTTACTGAAATCAATGAACACGGCGTCAACCTGAGCGCCTTTGTCTACTGTGCTGTGGATATCAGGGAGGAACAGAGAGAGGTGAGTTTCGCACGATCTCTGTTTACGGATACCATATTGATTTTTATAGAGATTTTTTTCTTGAACATAAGACATGTTCCGTAAGTCTATAACAGACTGACGTCAACGATATAGGTCTATAAATGTGTGGATCTATCTAACTGCCTTTCTTAAAAACGGGAATTACCCGCGCTTTTTTCCAGTCATTACGCACCTTTCTTTGCTCAAGCTATCGACCATAAATTACTGCTAGAAGGGGAGCAAGTTCTTTTTACTAAATTTTATAGAATCTTATAGGTATCTCAACTGGTCCTGAAGCCTTTCCACTACTAAACGATTGTAGCTGCCTTTTAATTTTGCAATCGGTTATCTCAATATATGACATTTCGGCGTTCGTACGACGATTGAAAGGAGGGATAGTGTTACGATCTTCCGCGGTGAAACAGCTTCGGAAGACCGAATTCAATGTTTCGTCCTTCTCTCTGTTATCTTCCGTTTCGGTGCCGCTGTGGTCACTGAGAAATTAAATAGATGATTTCTACCCACTTACTAATTTTACATACGACCAAAATCTCTTAGGGTTTTTGCTCAGATCGGTTGACAACATCTTACTTTCAATACCATTGAAAGTTTCTCTCACTTTTCTCCTTACTCTCACTTTCGCTTCGTTCAACTTTTGTTTGTCAGCCAGGTTTTTACTTCTCTTGAATTTGAGATGATGCGCTCTCTGTTTACGTAGCGCTTTTCTAACACGGCTATTAAACCATGGTGGATCTTTCCCATTCCTTAAAACCCTACTCGGGACGTACTTGTCTAGGACATATTGAAACATGCTATTGAATTTTTTCCATTTGTTATCCACACCTTCGTTCTCATCACCAAATATTTGATGCTGACTGCTAAGATACTCTGAAATTTGTATCTTGTCACCCTTGCGGAGCAAATATATCTTCCTTCCTTTCTTAATATTCCTTGTAGGACCCGTCTTCACAGATGCTGTCACAGGCTTGTGATCACTGATATCTTCCTCTACGGTAACTAATCCGATAAGTTCAGGTATGTTTGTTGCCAGGAGGTCAAAGACGCTACCCTCACGAGTTGGTTCTCTAACTATCTGCTCAAAGTAATTTTGGGACAAGACATCCAGAACAATTTCACAAGATTCCCTGTCTCTGGCACCAGTTTTGATGGCATAACACTCCTAACCTATACCTGGCAAGTTGAAGTCATCCCCTATCACAATGGCATGATCAGGAACATTACTAATGATATTCTACAAGCGCTCTGCAACTACAGATCCTGTCACAGGTAGTCTATAAAAGCATCCGATCACTATATTTGTCCGTTCATTGATACTCAGTTTCACCCAGATTAATTCACATTCGGAATCCATAATAATCTCGCTGGATTTTATCGAATTGTTTACTGCAATGAACATGCCGCCACCATTGACGACTAACCTACTGCCTCGCGGGTTTAGCCGAGCGGTCTGTGGGCGCTGCAGTCATGGACTGTGCAGCTGGTCCCGTCGGAGGTTCGAGTCCTCCCTCGGGCATGGGTATGTGTGTTTGTCCTTGGGATAATTTAGGTTGAGTATTGTGTAAACTTAGGGACTGATGACCTTACCAGTTAAGTCCCATAAGATTTCACACACATTTCAACATTTTGAACAACTAACCTATCCTTACGATAACATTCCAGTCTGAACTTAGGATTTCGTTGTCATTGACATCTGGCTTCAAGGAGCTTTCTATTCCCAACACTAACCGTGGATTATAACCTTACATAAGCGATATTAATTCTGGGACCTTTGCTTGGATGCTCCTGCAGTTTACTGAAATCAGATAAATCTTTTCTGGTAGCTGCTCTCACTGGTTAAGTGTAGGCCCTCGGAGACTGCGCTGTCCGTAGAGAGAAGTAATGCTTGATATTTGGTATTCTTGTCTAATTCCTCACGCTATGGAACTCGGAAAACTGAATTGCCTACTATTTCCGAACTGGAAAGTCCCATGCTTCTATCTCCAACTACTGCTCCACAATCATAGTCTGTTAATTTCTCTCCTGCAGCGATAATCAATCCGGAAACCTTTTCACATTAATTACCTTAGTACAACAGACAGTTTCGCCAACGCACTGCCTTTTGTACCTTATGTACTACCACCATCTGTATATTACTAATCTCTATCCCACTACTTTTGTCATCTCAGTGGTGTATACCCCAAAGAAGAATTAATTTTTTTACAGTTAATAATCTCTAGTCGATAAGCATTAGCCGGCCGGAGTGGCCGTGCGGTTCTAGGCGCTCCAGGCTGGAACCGGGCGACAGCTACAGTCGCAGGTTCGAATCCTTCCTCGGGCATGGATGTGTGTGATGTCCTTAGGTTAGTTAGGTTTAAGTAGTTCTAGGCGACTGATGACCTCAGAAGTTAAGTCGCATAGTGCTCAGAGCCATTTGAACCATTTGATAAGCATTAATGTCAAATTGAGCGTTAATTTCTGTGCCACTATGATGCGTGTCAGGTTATATTAGTCCTGTCTACATGCATTTTCACCGCATACTTAATGGTAAGATGTATCTGCTGACTTGCCTCTTTCGTCTTCAATTCGATGACTGGCTTGATACAACTCTCCACGATAGTCTACCTTGTGCAAACCGTTTCATCTCTGATTAACTGCTGCAGTCTACATCCGTTTCAACCAGCTCTTTGTATTCACTCTGCGGTCTCCCGCCTACAGTTTTTACCAACCACCCATGCCGCCAATAACAAACTGTCGAATCCTCGATGTCTCAAGATGTTTCACATTAGTCGATCCTTTCTTTTACTCAAGTTATTCATAAATTTCTTTTTTCCCAAACTCGATTTAGCACCTCCTCGTTGGATACTCTAGCTGGCCGTCTAATCATCCGCATTCTTCTGTATCAGCACATTTCTTAAGCTTCTATTCTTCCCTTGTTTGAGGTAGGGAGAAAATTCGGCACTCGGCACATGTGGACAGTGACCTGTCCAAGTTCTAGCCAAGCCCCTCCGTTCGTAAGTGTAGTGATGCGATGAGAATCGGTGTTACCACTTGTAACGCGACAATCAATTGTGAGCAGTTGGTACAGTGCAACTTTGTTTACTAAGTGTTTACTCGTTACTAGTTACAGGGTGTTTCAAAAATGACCGGTATATTTGAAACGGCAATAAAAACTAAACGAGCTGCGATAGAAATACACCGTTTGTTGCAATATGCTTGGGACGACAGTACATTTTCAAGTGGACAAACTTTCGAAATTACATTAGTTACAATTGTCAACAACAGATGGCGCTGCAAGTGATGTGAAAGATATAGAAGACAACGCAGTCTTTGGGTGCGCCATTCTGTACGTCGTCTTTCTGCTGTAAGCGTGTGCTGTTCACAACGTGCAAGTGTGCTGTGGACAACATGGTTTATTCCTTAGAGCAGAGGATTTTTCTGGTGTTGGAATTCCACCGCCTAGAACACAGTGTTGTTGCAACAAGACGAAGTTTTCAACGGAGGTTTAATGTAACCAAAGGGCCGAAAAGCGATACAATAAAGGATCTGTTTGAAAAATTTCAACGGACTGGGAATGTGACGGATGAACGTGCTGGAAAGGTAGGGCGACCGCGTAAGGCAACCACAGAGGGCAACGCGCAGCTAGTGCGGCAGGTGATCCAACAGCGGCCTCGGGTTTCCGTTCGCCGTGTTGCAGCTGCGGTCCAAATGACGCCAACGTCCACGTATCGTCTCATGCGCCAGAGTTTACACCTCTATCCATACAAAATTCAAACGCGGCAACCCCTCAGCGCCGCTACCATTGCTGCAAGAGAGACATTCGCTAACGATATAGTGCACAGGACTGATGACGGCGATATGCATGTGGGCAGCATTTGGTTTACTGACGAAGCTTATTTTTACCTGGACGGCTTCGTCAATAAACAGAACTGGCGTATATGGGGAACCGAAAAGCCCCATGTTGCAGTCCCATCGTCCCTGCATCCTCAAAAAGTACTGGTCTTGGCCGCCATTTCTTCCAAAGGAATCATTGGCCCATTATTCAGATCCCAAACGATTACTGCATCACGCTATCTGGACATTCTTCGTGAATTTGTGGCGGTACAAACTGCCTTAGACGACACTGCGAACACCTCGTGGTTTATGCAAGATGGTGCCCGGCCACATCGCACGGCCGACGTCTTTAATTTCTTGAATGAATATTTCGATGATCGTGTGATTGCTTTGGGCTATCCGAAACATACAGGAGGCGGCGTGGATTGGTCTCCCTATTCGCCAGACATGAACCCCTGTGACTTCTTTCTGTGGGGACACTTGAAAGACCAGGTGTACCGCCAGAATCCAGAAACAATTGAACAGCTGAAGCAGTACATCTCATCTGCATGTGAAGCCATTCCACCAGACACGTTGTCAAAGGTTTCGGGTAATTTCATTCAGAGACTACGCCATATTATTGCTACGCATGGTGGATATGTGGAAAATATCGTACTATAGAGTTTCCCAGACAGCAGCGCCATCTGTTGTTGACAATTGTAACTACTGTAATTTCGAAAGTTTGTCTGCCTTAAAATGTACTGTTGTCCCAAGCATACTGCAACAAACGGTGTATTTCTATCGCTGCTCGTTTAGTTTGTATTGCCGTTTCAAATATACCGGTCATTTTTGAAACACCATGTAAGTTCTTTGGATCATTGGAGGGAGGTGGTACTTTATGATGTATAAATTTGTTTAACTTTATAGTGTGCTTAAACAACATAATTTTATTAAATATATTTGTTAATGTAGGAGAAACTGCAATGCAAAAACTGGTTCATACGCACGTATTTTACATTGTATAATATAAAAGACATAGTGATTCCTCTCCACTACGGAAGTGGTTTGGCGCGCAAATAATAGGTGGAAGTGGCGGTGACGCTGAGCGGGAAGCGAGACAACACAATAGGCAGGCAGTATCCGGCAGTTGTGGAGTCGACACCGTAGGTGCCGAGTGCGGCGTTGGTATCCTAATCTATGATGGAGCGGCCTCGCATTTGGTTACTGCTGTAAAAGGGTGCTCTCGCATTGAGAATGGCTCTAAAATTAATATTTCCGTCAACAGTCGCCAAGAAGAAATGAAATACAGCAATAATCCGCTAGAGGAGAGACCAGGTAGCCGCCACGCGCTCGCCACCGCTATTGCTCCACTGCTCCGACAAATTCAGGAGGTTGGAACAGTATCATGAAACAGTGTGATAGTGTGTTTGTAATTTTGCAATAATAATTCAAGTGTTGCAATAACTGCTATTTGAACCATGAAATTTTCCCCTTCAATCAACCAAGCAGGGCCCTTTCCTCAAAATACTGAAGTCCGAGTGTCCCGTTTGTGAAAAACTGATATTAATCTATTTTATTTTACGTCGATTTTATGGAAAGTTCCAATTTAGTTTGAATAACTTCTAATTTACCAGTGCCATTTCTTAATGTGTAGGAACATTAACATTGTCAGTGAAAACTACTTACTTGATGAGTAATACAATGGGCACATAATATTTATCTAATGAACACTTTTTAATTTACTATGGAATACTTCAATAGGAAAGTGCCAAGTGGTTAGTACTAATGAATTAAAAAGTGACTGGTTAAAATCGTTTGCTTCGCAAGTGATGAAAGAGACAGGAAAATATGAAACCTTTTGAATATTTGCTTTAATTTGAACTTTCTTACCGACATAGATAAAAATATTGCTAGTGTATATTGCACTCAAGTTTTGAGGGCTAAGTGTATATTGTTTTCAAGCTTTGAGGGCTAAATGTTCTTAAGTGGGGTTGTAGTTCAGCATTTACTATAATGCAAGGATTTTCTGTAAAGTGTGCTTATTTGTGTATAAAGGAGTTGTCAGTTTGTAGGCTCCCACTATAATATTTAATAATAGTAAAAGTCATAGTAAAAGCAGGTTTCTGTTAATGACCCTAAAACACTGACAAAGTGGAATGCATATTAAATGTTAGTATTGTGAATTTTATTGCATTAGTGCGTAACTGTGTTAACCTAAATTGAAATCTGGTCACATGCTATTTAGTCTCGTGTTACTGTCTGAGAATATTTTTTTGTGCTGAATTATTTAAAGACTGAAGTAGTGATTTTAGTCAGCAGGGATAAGGTCTATATAGTGTTTCAGGAAATGCTAGTCTATGCAACTGAGTGCTACTGCTAGCCACAGTGTAGCTTCATCTGGTCATTGTAGGTATTCATTGCACTTTTCTGAGACAGAATCTATGAAAGTCACTTTTGCAAGAGTATATGCAGATCCATTGAAAATAATGTTTGCACATTATCGTGCCTAATTAGACTCTCGACCGTTTATTATTTCATTTACGTCAAATCTGTTACTGTAATTTCTTACAAAAATTTAAGTCCTTTTAATTTCTACCAACAGCCATAGTTACGAAATTCAGGTTAGGTTCTCATCTACATATACATGGTTACTCTGCTATTGACACTTAAGTGCCTGGCAGAGGGTTCATCGAACCACTTTCACACCACTTCTCTACCATTCCACTCTCGAATGGCGAGTGGGAAAAAGGAACACCTAAATCTTTCCGTTCGAGCTCTGATTTATCTTATTTTATTATGATAATCATTTCTCCCTATGTAGGTGGTTGTCAACAAAATATTTTCTCATTCGGAAGAGAAAGTTGATTATTGTAATTTCGTAAATAGATCTGCTCGCAAGGGAAACCACCTTTATTTCAGTGACTGCCACCCCAACTCTCGTATCACATCAGTGACACTCTCACTCCTATTGCACGATGACATGAAACGGGCTGCCCTTCTTTGCACTTTTTCGGTGTCCTCCGTCAATCTTACCTGGTAAGGATCCCATACCGCGCAACACTATTCCTGCAGAGGACGGACAAGTGTAATGTAGGCTGTCTCTTTAGTCGGTTTGACGCATTTTCTAAGTCTTCGGCCAACAAAGCGCAGTCTTTGTGTCGCCTTCCCCCTAAGTGGTCCTTCCAATTTAAGTTGCTCCTAATTGTAATTCCTAGGTATGTAGTCGAATTGACAGCCCTTAGATTTCTGCGATTTATCGTATATCCAAAATTTATCGGATTTCTTTTAGAACCCATGTGGATGATATTTCACTTTTCTCTCTTTAGTACCAGTTGCCACTTTTCGCACAATACAGAAATTTTCTCTAGATCATTTTGTGATTGGAACTGATCGTCTGATGATTTTACTAGATGGTAAATTACAGCGTCATATGCAAACACTCTAAGGGGGCTACTCAGATTATCACCTAGATCATTTGTGTAAATCAGGAGCAACAGAGGGCCTATGACATCACCTTGCGGAATGCCAGATATCACTTCTGTTATACTCGATGGTTTACCGTGTATCCGTTAGGTTAATGCACGGTCAATGCAAAAATCCTCCCAGAGGGTAACACTTACTGCAGGTTTAGGCCATATTTGGCAATTATCAGCCAGTTAGTGTTATACGTGGCTTCTGGTAACGGAATTGAGAATGTCGTCACTGGGCAAACTGCACGCCGGTGTAATACTTGAGGCCTTACTGCGAAGCGTTAGTGTTATACACTGTGGCATGGTCCTCGGCAGACTTACAAAGAACGAATTTATTATTTCATCTCCAATAACTTATTTGTGGTCATCTTCTTCTTGCAGTTTGTCAATGTGACGCTTCCCATTCAGCAACGGCGATTTTGTCCATTGTTTCACGGATCACTATTTCAGCGTCGGGTACTACAAACGTAGTATTTTTATCTGTCTCATACTTCCTTATCTCCGTTGATACCAGTTCTATTGGATTATAATGGCAATGCTAAGGAAGTACTCATATCACTCTGTGACCATGTTGCAGAGCTATGAAATCAGATTTGTATTTTTTACCGATGCGTTCTCAAATCTTAACGAGCTGCAACAACTCTGCTCTTGTTTGTATTTTAATATGTCACATATTACTACTTTGCACCCATGAAAGAATATCACTTAACGCTATTTTGTCGAAAGTCGACATGTTGAGAAACGTGGCTGTTGTACTACAGGGTTTATAATTTATAAAAAACAGCTACCAGCCACATGTATGGTTTAAAAAGGTTTATTTTCTTCAGACCATGACCGGTTTCGGATTTTTCTTTACAAATCCATCTTCAGATGGCAGTTACAAGCATTCTTAGTTGGACCTAGTTTTGTTTTTGTTATTCGTTTGCTGCACTGGGAAAGAAAAGAAATATTTTTGTTGTCATATCGGTAACGGCGTTTTTACGAAAGCTTGGGTTCGAAAACAAAAACGCACGAATATTTCGTCAGGCAGAATTACACAGCACGTAAGTAAACTAACCTGCACGTTTACCAAGGTTAAAAAACTACCTCATGAGCAATTAGATATTGAAAAAGAAGTAAATCTTTCGTAAAAATGCCATTACCGATATGACAACAAAAATATTTATTTTCTTTACCAGTGCAGCAAACGAATAACAAAAACAAAACTAGGTCTAACTAAGAATGCTTGTAACTGCCATCTGAAGATGGATTTGTAAAGAAAAATCCGTAACCGGTCATGGTCAGAAGTAAATTAACCTTTTTAAACCATACATGTGGCTGGTAGCTGTTTTTTTTTTTATAAATTATAAACCTTAGAATATCACTTTTTCTTATGTTTACAATGGGAAGCCTGTCGAGAATAAGAGAGTCATAGCTTACTTTGTCCATAACAATGACAGAGACTGGATGCAAATAAGGCAATAGCTGATTCTGATCTTTCTCCATTGATATAAGACTTGTAGTCAGTGTTGGCTTTCGTTTTTGATCGGAATGCAAATTTACTTTGAGGCACAAATCCGGCATCAACGGAATCGATGTTAATTGACGTACTATAATACGCCCACCTTTTCTCACTGGAACTTTCAAGCCGTCTTGTCCCTCTGTTGTCTCCCAACTAAAATTTCTATTGCGGTTCTGATTTACTTCACCTGGTAATACACACTTGATGTCCCTTTTGTTCTGACTTCATGCATTGTTATTTTCTGTCATCCTAGCAGCAACAAAATGACCTCGTTCCATTAAAAATTTCCGTTCATAATTAGAGTCTACATATTTGAATCCGATGTTCTACAATATTCTTTGGATTAACCTTTAAGCAGATTCGCTGCTGTAGGGAACTCATCTTGTTCATAAAACTCGAAAGCCTTCCAATGAAAAATCTTTTGATCGAAGTCCTGTTCCCCTTATGGCCCGCTCTGTTTCTTTCCTGAGACTGAAATTATACATTTCCATCTGCTTGGTGAGACAGATAGGTCTTATGCACAATTCGTCTTATACACTCCTGGAAATTGAAATAAGAACACCGTGAATTCATTGTCCCAGGAAGGGGATACTTTATTGACACATTCCTGGGGTCAGATACATCACATGATCACACTGACAGAACCACAGGCACATAGACACAGGCAACAGAGCATGCACAATGTCGGCACTAGTACAGTGTATATCCACCTTTCGCAGCAATGCAGGCTGCTATTCCCCCTTGGAGACGATCGTAGAGATGCTGGATGTAATCCTGTGGAACGGCTTGCCATGCCATTTCCACCTGGCGCCTCAGTTGGACCAGCGTTCGTACTGGACGTGCAGACCGCGTGAGACGACGCTTCATCCAGTCCCAAACATGCTCAATGGGGGACATATCCGGAGATCTTGCTGGCCAGGGTAGTTGACTTACACCTTCTAGAGCACGTTGGGTGGCACGGGATACATGCGGACGTGCATTGTCCTGTTGGAACAGCAAGTTCCCTAGCTGGTCTAGGAATGGTAGAACGATGGGTTCGATGACGGTTTGGATGTACCGTGCACTATTCAGTGTCCCCTCGACGATCACCAGAGGTGTATGGCCAGTGTAGGAGATCGCTCCCCACACCATGATGCCGGGTGTTGGCCCTTTGTGCCTCGGTCGTATGCAGTCCTGATTGTGGCGCTCACCTGCACGGCGCCAAACACGCATACGACCATCATTGGCACCAAGGCAGAAGCGACTCTCATCGCTGAAGACACGTCTCCATTCGTCCCTCCATTCACGCCTGTCGCGACGCCACTGGAGGCGGGCTGCACGATGTTGGGGCGTGAGCGGAAGACGGCCTAACGGTGTGCGGGACCGTAGCCTAGCTTCATGGAGACGGTTGCGAATGGTCCTCGCCGAAACCCCAGGAGCAACAGTGTCCCTAATTTGTTGGGAAGTGGCGGTGCGGTCCCCTACGGCACTGCGTAGGATCCTACGGTGTTGGCGTGCATCCGTGCGTTGCTGCGGTCCGGTCCCAGGTCGACGGGCACGTGCACCTTCCGCCGACCACTGGCGACAACATCGATGTACTGTGTAGACCTCACGCCCCACGTGTTGAGCAATTCGGCGGTACGTCCACCCGGCCTCCCGCATGCCCACTGTACGCCCTCGCTCAAAGTCCGTCAACTGCACATACGGTTCACGTCCACGCTGTCGCGGCATGCTACCAGTGTTAAAGACTGCGATGGAGCTCCGTATGCCACGGCAAACTGGCTGACACTGACGGCGGCGGTGCACAAATGCTGCGCAGCTAGCGCCATTCGACGGCCAACACCGCGGTTCCTGGTGTGTCCGCTGTGCCGTGCGTGTGATCATTGCTTGTACAGCCCTCTCGCAGTGTCCGGAGCAAGTATGGTGGGTCTGACACACCGGTGTCAATGTGTTCTTTTTTCCATTTCCAGGAGTGTAGTTTGCACACCAACATCGCCACAGGCCGCTGCAGTGCGCTCCTGCAGATTGGCAACCACACTAATCGGCTCGCTTGAATGTACCTCACTTTTGAAGAAAGTGTTCAGTTAAAAAATAAGGTCCTTTGACTGTTTGTGGTACACTTGGCGCGTTCTAGAAGTTTCAGCCATTATGAAAAAAACATACAGAACACACACAAAAATCAGTCAGTCGTACTTTCTTGGGCGTAAAACACGACAGAATGCTCAAATACGATGGACGTTTACACAGTATGGAACACGGAACCCTACTGAGCGATGATTGGTTAGCTGCAGAGTTGACTACGGCGCATCACCGACCCAGAGGACATAAACGCTGTCGCAGACTTTCACAGTCATGCGGGTCACGTACTCCTGACTCAAACAGTTGTGGCACTTTGACACTTGAGGATGTAAACTTATGACATAAACTAAGCTGGTGGAACATAATGACTCAACGACATGCTACTCCACACAAATTGCAATTTTTGCTAAAGGCGAAAGTCCGTATCAGGTTAGGCATTAAGGCCCCTGTGAGTAAGTAAACTTTTTTGTCAAATGCGCATATGTCTCACCGCGTATTTGTCAAACCCGTACACGTACAGACGGAGTTTGTCAGTTTAACTTCACACTGATGCAGATGCGGTTCGTATTCGTGAGTATTTTGACAGTAGAGAAGTCTTGAGATTGAAATTGGTACTGCGTTTAAAGAAGAAGAAGAAGAAGAAGAAGAAGAAGAAGAAGAAGGAAACAAGACGCTGGTCCAGATAATGGCTTCAAATCGGAGATTTACCTATGAAATTCTGGTAGAGGAAACATTCTCACAGAACCCAATGATTACATCAGTTTTCTTCGAATGGACAATGAAACTTACAGAACGTCGTTAAGGCCCACATAAAAGAGGAATCTCGACTGTCAAATTCGCTCATATCTAGCCAGAGGTGTGTCAGACAAGACTGTACACGTGCCAAGAAAGCTTGTCAATGTAACCTTTTCAAGCAGACTCTTTTCATGTATGCTGCACTTTCGCACTCGAGGGAATGGTTATATATGCATATAAAATATTAAAATGACAGAGAAATGTTGTTGTGGTCTTCAGTCCTGAAACTGGTTTGATGCAGCTCTCCATGCTACTCTATCCTGTAGAAGCTTCTTCATCTCCCAGTACCTACCGCAACCTACATCCTTCTGAATCTGCTTGGTGTATTCATCTCTCGGTCTCCCTCTTCGATTTTTACCCTCCACGCTGCCCTCCAATACTAAATTGGTGATCCCTTGATGCCTCAGAACATATCCTACCAACCGATCCCTTCTTCTTGTCAAGTTGTGCCACAAACTTCTTTTCTCCCCAATCCTATTCAATACCTCCTCATTAGTTACATGATCTACCCACTTAATCTTCAACATTCTTCTGTAGCACAACATTTCGAAAGTTTCTATTCTCTTCTTGCCCAAACTATTTGTTGTCCATGTTTCACTTCCATACATGGCTACACTCCATGCAAATACTTTCAGAAATGACTTCCTAACACTTACATCTATACTCGATGTTAAGAAATTTCTCTTCTTCAGAAATGCCTTCCTTGCCATTGCCGTTTTACATTTTATATCCTCTCTACTTCGACCATCATCAGTAATTTTGCTCCCCAAATAACAAAACTCCTTTTCTACTTTGAGTGTCTCATTTCCTAATCGAATTCCTTCAGCATCACCTGACTTAATTCGACTACATTCCATTATCCTTGTTTTGCTTTTGTTGATGTTCATCTTATACCCTCCTTTCAAGACACTGTCCATTCCGTTCAACTGCTCTTCCAAGTCCTTTGCTGTCTCTGACAGAATTACAATATCATCGGCGAACCTCAAAGTTTTTATTTCTTCTCCATGGATTTTAATACTTTCTCCGAAATTTTCTTTTGTTTCCTTCACCGCTTGCTCAAAATAGAGACTGAATAACATCGGGGAGAGAGGCTACAACCCTGTCTCACTCCCTTCCCAACCACTGCTTCCCTCTCATGTCCCTCAACTCTTATAACTGCCATCTGGTTTCTGTACAAATTGTAAATAGCTTTTAGCTCCCAGTATTTTACCCCTGCCACCTTTAGAATTTGAAAGAGGGTATTCCAGTCAACATTGTCAAAAGCTTTCTATAAGTCTACAAATGCTAGAAACGTAGGTTTGCCTTTTGTTAATGTTTCTTCTAAGATAAGTCGTAAGGTCAATATTGCCTCACGTGTTCCAATATTTCTACGGAATCCAAACTGATCTTCCCCTAGGTCGGCTTCTACTAGTTTTTCCATTCGTCTGTAAAGAATTCGTGTTAGTATTTTGCAGCTATGGCTTATTAAACTGATTGTTCGGTAATTTTCACATCTGTCAACACCTGCTTTCTTTGGGACTGGAATTATTATATTCTTCTTGAAGTCTGAGGGTATTTCGCCTGTCTCATACATCTTGCTCACCAGATGGTAGAATTTTGTCAGGACTGGCTCTCCCAAGGCTGTTAGTAGTTCCAATGGAATGTAGTCTACTCCGGGGGCCTTGTTTCGACTCAGGTCTTTCAGTGCTCTGTCAAACTCTTCACGCAGTATCGTATCTCCCATGTCATCTTCATCTATATCCTCTTCCATTTCCATAATATTGTCCTCAAGTACATCGCCCTTGTATAGACCCTCTATATACTCCTTCCATCTTTCTGCTTTCCCTTCTTTGCTTAGAACTGGGTTTCCATCTGAGCTCTTGTTGTTTATACAAGTGGCTCTCTTTTCTTCAAAGGTCTCTTTAATTTTCCTGTAAGCAATATCTATCTTAGCCCTAGTGAGATAAGCCTCTACATCCTTACATTTGTCCTCTAGCCATCCCTGCTTAGCCATTTTGCACTTCCTGTCGATCTCATTTTTGAGTCGTTTGTATTCCTTTTTGCCTGCTTCATTTATTGCATTTTTATATTTTCTCCCTTCATCAATTAAATTCAATATTTCTTCTGTTACCCAAGGATATCTACTAGCCCTCGTCTTTTTACCTACTTTATCCTCTGCTGCCTTCACTACTACATCCCTCAAAGCTACCCATTCTTCTTCTAATGTATTTATTTCCCCCATTCCTCTCAATTGTTCCCTTATGCTCTCCCTGAAACTCTGTACAACTTCTGGTTCATCAGTTTATCTAGGTCCGATCTCCTTAAATTCCAACCTTTTTGCAGTTTCTTCAGTTTTAATCCACAGGTCATAACCAATATATTGTGGTCATATTCCACATCTGCCTTTTAAAATGCCTTACAATTTAAAACCTGGTTCCTGAATCTCTGTCTTACCATTATATAATCTATCTGATACCTTTTAGTATCTCCAGGCTTCTTCCATGTATACAACCTTCTTTCATGATTCTTCAACCAAGTGTTAGCTATGACTAAGTTATGCTCTGTGCAAAATTCTACCACTCGGCTTCCTCTTTCATTTCTTAGCCCCAATCCATATACACCTACTACGTTTCCTTCTCTCCCTTTTCCTACACTCGAATTCCAGTCACCCATGACTATTAAATTTTCACCTCCCTTCACTATCTGAATAATTTCTTTTATTTCATCATACATTTCTTCAATTTCTTCGTCATTGTGCAGAGCTAGTTGGCATATAAACTTGTACTACTGTAGTAGGTGTGGGCTTCGTATCTATCTTGGCCACAATAATGCGTTCACTATGCTGTTTGTAGTAGCTTACCCGCATTCCTATTTTCCTATTCATTATTAAACCTACTCCTGCATTACCCCTATTTGATTTTGTGTTTATAACCCTGTAGTCACCTGACCAGAGGTCTTGTTCCTCCTGCCACCGAACTTCACTAATTCCCACTATATCTAACTTTAACCTATCCATTTCCCTTTTTAAATTTTCTAACCTACCTGCCCGATTAAGGGATCTGACATTCCTTGCTCCGATCCATAGAACGCCAGTTTTCTTTGTCCTGATAACGACATCCTCTTGAGTAGTCCCCGCCCGGAGATCAGAATGGGGACTATTTTACCTCCGGAATATTTTACCCAAGAGAACGCCATCATCATTTAATCATACAGTAAAGCTGCATGCCCTCGGGAAAAATTACGGCTGTAGTTTCCCCTTGCTTTCAGCCGTTCGCAGTACCAGCACAGCAAGGCCGTTTTGGTTATTGTTACAAGGCCAGATCAATCATCCAGACTGTTGCCCCTGCAACTACTGAAAAGGCTGCTGCCCCTCTTCAGGAACCACACGTTTATCTGGCCTCTCAACAGATACCCCTCCGTTGTGGTTGTACCTACGGTACGGCTATCTGTATCGCTGAGGCACGCGAGCCTCCCCACCACGGAAGGTCCATGGTTCATGGGGGGGGGGGGGGGGGGGGGGACAGAGAAATATACACATTAAAACCTGTTAATGGAAAAATTACACTGAGTACCTAATGATTACATCATTTTTCTGCGGATGGGTAGCGAAACGTTTAATAACTTGTTTACAGTTACTTCACGCTCACATCGAAAAAGAAGACACAAGTACTGTACCCGAAAATTTGCTCTCTTCTACTTTCTCACCTTATTATAGAAATGGAAGAGGACATGGATGAACGCGGAACGGGAGATAAGATATTGCGAGAAGAATTTGACGTAACACTGAAAGATCTAAGTCGAAATAAGGCCCTGAAAGTAGACGACATTGCGCCAGAACTACTGATAGCCTTTGGAGAGTCAGCCATGACAAAACTCCTCCACCTGGTGAGCAAGGTGTGTCAGACCGGCGAAATACCCTCAGACTTCAAGAATAATATAATATTCCCAATTTCAAAGAAAGCAGGTGCGGACATGTGTGAACCTTACTGAACTATAAGTTTAAAAAGTGTTGTCTGAAAAATACTAACACGAATTCCTTATAGGAGAATAGAAAAACTGGTAGAAGTCGACGTTAGGCTCGACCAGTTTGAATTCCGAAGAAATGTAGGAACAGGTGAGGCAATACTGACTCTACGGTTTATCCTAGTAGGTAGGTTAAGGAAAGGCAAACCTTCGTTTATAGTATTTGACGAATTGAAGAATGCTTTTGACGATGATGAGTTGAATATTCGCTTTGAAATTCCATAGTTAGCAGGTATAAAACACAGGGAACGAAAGGCTATTTACAACTTGTGCAGTAACCAGACGACAGTTATGTGTCGAGGTGCGTGAATGGAAAGGGAGTGAGACAGGGCTTTAACCTATCCCCGATGTTATTCAATCTGCACATTGGGCAATTAGTGATGGGGATCAAAGAAAAATTTAGAGTAGGGATGAAAGTTCAGGTACAAGAAAGAAAACCTTTCAAGTTTGCCAGTGACATTGTACTTCTCTCAGAGAGCAAAGGATTTCGAAGTGCAGTTGAATGGTGTTACGGCATAAAGTCAGCGCTGACACGCCAGTCGGGAACGACAGAGAAGAGATGGCTGTGAGAAGAGGTCAGCCAACAGTAAGCTGACCGACCTCCCTCCAGGACGACAACGCGACAGCAGTGACCCTAGGTGAAGAGGATGTAAGCGCCGCACGCGACTGCTGGCAGCCCACTTCTATAGTGGCTTCAACATTAGCCACTTCATTGGTTGACGCATTGTAGCCTCTTAATTTGCAATCTCTAGGTTGCTCAGTTAGATATCAGGAGTCACTGCAGTTCAGTTTATAGAATTTTGTTAGTAGGAATCGCTAAGACCAGAAGTGTTACTTGTGTTTGTCTTTTCTGAAGAAGACTGATTCAAAGTTAATTATTTGTACTTTTCTTGCTATAATAAAACACGTTAATACGAGTTGTTTGATTGTTTGTTTGGTCAACAGAGTATGCAGGATTCCTAGACCCAACAAATGGAATGGGCATTACCCTGAAATGAGGCTGTAAAATGAGAATCAACATAAGCATAACAACGATCATGGAAGGTAGTCCAATTAAGTCAGGTGATGCTGCAGTAGTTAGATTAGAAAGTGAGACGCTTAAAGTATTAGAAATGTTCTGCTATTTGGACAACAAAGTAATTTATGATGGCCGAATTAGAGAGGATATAAAATTTAGATTGGCAATGGCAAAGGAAAGCGTTTCTGAAGGAGATGACACTGTTAACATCGAATATTGATCTATGTGTTAGGAAGTCTTTTCCGAAAGCATTTGTATGGAATATAGTCACGTATGGAGGCGAAACATGGACAGTTAATAGTTTAGTCAAGAAGATAACTAATGAGGTGGTACTGAATAGAATTGGGGAAAAAAGAAATTTGTGGCACAACCTCACTAAAAGAAGGGATCGGTTGATACGACACATTGTGAGACATCAAGGGACCACCAATACGATTATAGTGTTGGAAGGAAGCGTGGGAGGCCAAAAGCGTGCAGGGATACAAAGAAATGAATACAGTAAGCAGGCTCAGTAGGATTTGAGTCGCTGTAGTTATTCAGATATGAAGATGCTTGCACAGTACAGGGTGTCATGACGATCTGAGGTCTGCAGGATGAAGATCACAACACAACACACTTGCTCCTCTAATGACAGTTCATTAAAATGTCGCAAGGTGGGAACATATAGTCTATATCGTCCTTCGAAGAACTGCAAAAATTCGACTTTTACATTGTTGTGGTCTCGCTTGTATGTTAAGTGTAAAACATTGACTTTATTCATAACCTTTTCCCATGTAATATATGGCTGGGAAATAACTGATACCTCTATTGTTCAGGTAATAATCAGTGCTATTTTATTTTCATCTTTGACCGTAGTTTCCATGGTCGGGGAAACTCATGATACACTGAGATATATTGGAAAAAAAACAAGTTATCACTGAACATAAGCGGTGCATCATCGACACAAACAACGTCCGCCATCTTGTCAACCTTTCCGTCAGTCAAAATATCTCGGAAAAAAGACAAACACGTTAGGTACAGGGCCAAATGAGTATCAAATATTTTTATAGTGTATCGGATGTGTGTGTGTGGGGGGGGGGGGGGGGAGTTCAGATATATTTCGGTGCACTCAGCACAGCGCCGCCGCCCATGACGGTGACAGCACTGAGGCATATCATTCACGCAAGATGAAGAGCCGCGATGCGCATTCCTGCGTTGGCACGGGCCGTCCCGGTCGTTCCGCGCCAGTGCGCATGCGCCGCCGGCAGAAAACACGCACGGTGCGTTGCGGCCTGGCGCGGCGGCGGGAAAGGCACACACCACACAACACACAACACGGCACGGCACACAACGCAGCGCAGCACCGCGGCACAGTGCCCGCCAAACGGGCCGGCACGTCGCCGTTATTTTCCGTCCATAAAGCAGGCGATATTTTACGGCGCAGCGCGGCGCGCGGGCGCGTGTGTGTTATGCACATGCAAATATCGCTCGGTTTTTCGGCCCCAGAGACAACGGAGCGGGGCTAACGTACGCGCCGCGGGCCGAGGCGGCACTTCCGGCCACTGCGCGGCCGCCAGGATCCCGACCCGGCGCCGCCCGGGGCTCCAGGGGCTGCGTGTGCGCGGCGCCGACCGCTGGCGACGTTCTCTCACTGTGCGCGCCACGCCTTCTGACAAGGGAACCTCCCCATCGCACCTCCCTCAGATTTAGTTGTAAGTTGGCACAGTGGAGAGGCCTTGAAAAACTCAACACAGATCAATCGAGAGAACAGGAAGAAGTTGTGTGGAACTATGAAAAAAATGAGCAAACTGTACAAACTGAGTAGTCCATGTGCAAGATAAGCAACATCGAGGAGAGGGGGAGCTAAGGAGCGCCGTGGTTAGCTTGGACAACTGCGGAACGAGAGGTCCTTGGTTCACATCTTCCCTCGAGTTAAAAGTTTACTTTCTTTATTTTCGCAAAGTTGTGATCTGTCCGTTCGTTCATTGACGTCTCTGTTCACTTCTGTCTACGGATTCCACCTCGTTCCACGACTTCTTTGCAATATTTCATTGCGCTTTTTTCCTCCATCCCTTTAAATTTCTTAAATTTATTTGTTACTTCACTCCATAATCTATATTTGCGTCTTTAATTGGTTTGGACCGTAACCCGTATTGGAGCATTTCCTTTATGTAACCCAAAGAAATACCATCAGATTGAAGTCGCTGTATTTCCTCTTTGTGTTGTTCGTACGGATCGTCAATAATCTCATCATCTGGTACATACAGCCCCGCAGCAATCAGCAAGATATCGTCACCATCACACGTACTGTTTATCAACAAATGTAGGAAATAATCATACAAATGTTCGACAATCAGTCCATCCCTTAAGGAACTTTCCGATTCCTTACAGGTCGGAAAATATTCATTGACCTTGTGATTGAAGTCGCGAGCTATGTTTGCTGGATTCATATTGTCCACGGAATACATCTCACGTATTTAATGCACTCTCGTCCAAAATACCGAACAGTCAACTGCCAGCCAGGGAGCCTCGTTAGCAGGAATACTCTCTTTTCCGTGCGCTGTAGTCGACTGACGTCGTGTGTTACGATGTTTGTTTAGATGTAGCGTCCCCATACTACAGCGCAGTTACCTTGCATCGGACGGACGGACAGACAATAATTGTATGAAAATAAGAAAATTAAACTTTTCCTTCGAGGGAAGAGTTGAACCAAGGACCTCTCATTCTGCAGCTGCTCACACTATCCACGGGACCCCGCCGCTACGGACCGCGCACTGTTCTTGATGTTGCTTATCTTGCACATGGACTACTCAGTTTGTATATTTTGCTTATTTTTCCATAGTTCTTCACAACTTCTTCCTATTTTCTCGATTGATCTGTGTTCAGTATTTCAAGGCCTATCCATTGTGCCAACTTATAACTAAATCTGACGGGGGTGCGATGGGGAGGTTCCCTTGTGAGAAAGGAAAGTAAATAAGCCTTAGCCTGGCACAGATACTGCGTTGATATGAATGAACCGATCGTTTTGTTCTGTTCGTGTAGATGAATTACATTCACTCGAATGAAATGTGGGTTATGAAATCGACGAAGATGCAATATCATCAACGATATCAATACACACAGTCATGGGATACCCCTCATATCGTGTCGGACCTACTTTTGCTCGGCACAATGCAGCAACCAGGTGTGGCATCGAGTCAACGAGTCGTTGGAAGTCCCTTACAGAAATCTAGAGCGATTCTGTCTCTATAACCGCCCCAAGGACAGTGTGGTGTGCGTACTGTAAGACCTTCGGTACACACACCATCAGATTATTTGACTTGTCGCTCTAACAAAGTAGGCGAGTTTCAGCAATATGTCTCGTGGTCTTATCGTGGCGTGTTTATCTTCTGCCGTTAGGTCAGTCGATAGAAATGCCACTTGCATTCTTAGAGTAACAGATTGACGGTGACCAACTTTAAACAGAACTTGATTAACTTTCACACACATTCATTAAAATAGTAACAAGCATAAACCTTATGTAACTTGATTCTGGATGCTATTTACAACTGACAATCTGAAGTTCCTTTGGTCTAAGTACGTTAATCTTATTCTCACATATCTCTGATACTTGACAAAGTGTCTATTCATTTATCTTCATGGCTATCTACAGGAATATGGTAGCTTTATTAGGTGCAGACTGAAACATGACTATAGACTGGTACAGACAAATGCAGACTGGTACAGACTAATGCAGACAAATGCAGACGGGTACAAACTGGTGCAGACTGACTAATCGGAGGTCTGTACACTCGTTACAGTGCCTCATACGTTCAGGTATCACTGCGCAAGTGTGATCCGCGAGGAGAGACGGTTCTACATTAGCAGCAATCTCATTGGCTGCGTTACATATTAATACGCGGATCGACGAAAGCAGAATTTGGTCCATCTCTAAGGCAGCGCCATCTCGTAGTGCAGAGACAGACAAGCGCTGCGCCTCCTTAGCGGGGCACACTCTAGTGGGAAAGTTGTGTATGTGCTGACTATGCGGAACTATGTACACAACAGACAGTAAATACGCAATTAAGAAACTTTGTGAAAACTTAAAGTAGGGAACCATGGATGAAGGGTACCAGACGGATGCCATATTCCTTGACTTCCGGAAAGCGTTTGACTCAGTGCCCCACTGCAGACTCCTAACTAAATGATTCCGAGCACTATGGGACTTAACTTCTTGAGTCATCAGTCCCCTAGAACGTAGAGATACTTAAACCTAACTAACCTAAGGACATCACATACATCCATGCCCAAGGCAGGATTCGAGTCTGCGACCGTTGTGGTCGCGCGGTTCCAGACTGTAGCGCCTAGAACCGCTCGGCCACTCCGGCCGGCTCCTAACTAGGGTAAGACAATGTGGGATTGGTTCCCAAATATATGAGTGGCTCGAAGACTTCTTAAGTAATAGAACCAAGTACATTGTCCTCGATGTTGAGTGTTCATCGGAGGTGAGGGTATCATCTGGAGTGCCCCAGGGAAGTGTGGTAGGTCCGCTGTTGTTTTCTGTCTACATAAATGATCTTTTGGATAGGATGGATAGCAATGTGCTGCTTTTTGCTGATAATGCTGTGGTGTACGGGAAGTGACTATAGGAGGATACAAGATGACTTGGAGAGGATTTGTGATTGGTCTAAAGAATGGCACCTAACTCTAAATGCTGATCAATGTAAGTTAATGCATATGAATAGGAAAAAAATCCCGTAATGTTTGAATACTCCATTAGTAGTGCAGCGCTTGACACAGTGACGTCGATTAAATATTTGCGCGTAACATTGCAGAGCGATATGAAGTGAGGCAAGCATGTAATGGCGGTTGTGGGGAAGGCGGACAGCCGTCTTTGGTTCATTGGTAGAATTTTGGGAAGATGTGGTACATCTGTAAAGGAGACCGCTTGTAAAACACTAATACGACGTATTCTTGAGTACTGCTCGAGCGTTTGGGATCCCTACCAGGTCGGATTGAGGGTGGACATAGAAGCAATTCAGAGGCGGCGGCTCTCGTTCTGTTTGGGAGTGGTACAGGGAGAGAAGATGCTAGTTGTGGTACGAGGTACCCTCCGCCACGCACCATATGGTGAACCGCGGAGTATGTATGTAGATGTAGATGTAGATGAAGTGAGTCATCTTGAGAGTGGCAACAACTATTGGTAACAAAAAAAAAAATTAATAAAACTGATAATGTTGTGATTAACAACTATAACACTTAAATACTGCCAATAACATACAAAAGAAAGGGTTGTCATGCAATGTCTTTTAAACATCTATAAAATAAATTTAAATTCATATGAACGAAGGTTAAATCCAAAGAAATAATTCGGTCAAAGATAACATTTACCGTGGAAGAGAGTTGTAGCCGCATCGAGAAGAACATTCAATACGCCTGCAATGCAGCTCGGATATGGAAATGTTTAGTTCGTTGCTCTTGAGTCGCTCTAGAGTACTACTGCGATTGACTTCTGGAAGGAAACGGTATTAGAAACCATATTAGATTGTTTCAGTTGTGAAAGTTCGATAGTTCGGAAGATAGACTAAAGCCATACTCAGTCATTCGACCGACTAAAGTAATCTTTAACAAAAATGGATCAAATGGCACTTAGCACTATGGGACTTGAAATCTGAGGTCATCAGTCCCCCTAGAACTTAGAATTACTTAAACCCAACTAGCCTAAAGACATCACACACATCCATGCCCGAGTCAGGATTCGAACCTGCGACCGTAGCTGTCGCGCTGTTCCAAACTGAAGCTCCTAGAACCGCCCGGCCACACCGCCTGGCTTAATCTTTACCGTTATCAACGCGACGGTGATTTTAGTTGAGTGATACTGATTTACTGACTTAAACTTCGGACTGAAGAACAGTTGCGAACGTGATAGTAATGGATCAGTTACACGAAACCTGTTTGTAGTCTTGAGTAGGACACTATAATACAAAGTCATGAAGAAAAACCAACACGACATTCAACCAAAATTTGTTGTCAACGTCACGATCACTGGACTGATGAGAAGTTAATCGTGAATGATATATCGGTGTGTGTGCGTGATAGGGACAAAGAATTAATTACAAAAAAGATTAATAAACTATTAGTCAAGAGATAAATCAGATGTGTCGCCTAAACGATTCAACGAATAATATTAAATATGTTCGTGCTAGTGATTGAGTCTTTTAAACATTTTAAGTGACTATGTGAAGATAGGAATACAGACAGTGAAAGGTGAATAATATAAAAATCAGGATTACGGCATGTTACAAGGACGTTACTTCAACGTAAGTCATCTCTGGAGTGACGTTGGACCGTTGTTAATAATTTGACGTAGCAACGGAATTACGAACAGCAATTATTAATCCTCGCTAAGGATGATGACGGAAACGACCTTAATGATAGGATTAAGAACCAAGATTTCACTGCTGAACGAAACTAACCGGCCATAAGATAAAAGATAAACAATTGATCAGTTAACACGAACTGAAAAGACTGTTACGGACGAACAATAGAATATTTATTAGCTACGCGAGAGCTGTGTCTTACGAGAGTTACAGGTGCTGTTCCACGTCATACTGACGGGGACGATCATCATTACGAGTCGCGTCTCCTCCCGACGAGTGCAGAAGGAGGGAAGGGACGTCACACTGTCTATAATTGTGGAAGTGTTGCCGGTACAAGGTTTTCTGTACGAACTGACATCTCGATTATGTCCCATAAATGTTCGATGGGTTTCATGCCGGGCTGTCTGAGTTACTAAAACATTCGCTCAAAATGGCCAGAATGTTCTGCAAGCCAATCGCGAACGGTTGTGGTTGGGAACCCGAACTTCATGGATGACTGCAAACGGTCTCCAAAAAACTGAACAAACCATTTCCAGTAAATGATTGGTTCCGTTGGACCCGGCCAGTTCCATGTAGAGTGGCGGCCCTCCACGACCACAACGCTTCGGAGCCCGTCACATTGCTGGCGGAGGTCAAAGAAGTCGCCACTGTCCGTTCTGGTGACCATCGCCGGCCATCTGTTCGGCACTGTGTAGACAGGGCAGCTGTCCTGTCCAGGAATTTGCGCCCTCGGACGGCTCCACGGGAACGACACAGACCATCAGCGCACAGTGGCCCATGCGCCATCGACAGTGCTGCCAGCCCTTCTGGCTGCCATCCTGCCTGGGATGCTTTACGAACCATGCATGGGAAGACTGTCCTCACAAGTGGGCATATTGTGCAGTGTGTACCCGTAACGGACATGTCAGTTTTGTCTGCCGATCTCGACAGCCCCCACCTCATCCGGCCAATGACTGTCGAGGGCCTGTACCCACGGATGTCAACCACGTGCCATCTTCAGGATCTTCCAAGCTGATGATCGCCGTTCAGGTCAACGGTCAGCCACTGCAAATGCAGGTGGATACCGGAGCAGCGGTCTCCCTGATCACCTGTTCCTCTTATGCGAAGATCAGAGCGCCCCCCCCCCCCCTGATGACCACACTTGAGCGTCTCCTTATTTATAATAAGAAAAAGATCGCCCTCTTGGGTCAGTTCACGTCTTCCGTTACATGTGAATCAGTTTGCCGGGAAGTTACCTTACTTGTGGCCAACAATGCGGCAATGGCGGATCTCTTCAGGTTGGATGCCTATGGCTTTGCCATTGATGACAATGTTCATCCGGTGTCTTCCCAGATTCCGTTCCTGGCAGTCAATACCTTGTGCGTGGAATTCCAGGACCTCCTCTCGTCAGGCATCAGTTGTGCTCAAGATTTTCATGCATCATTCCAATTAAAACCGTCTACCTGCCTGAAGTACTTCCTAGCCTGGCAGGTTCCCCACGCCCCCCAGCTGCCTCTTCAACAAGAAATGGACCGTCTTACCTAGGAGGGAGTCGTCATTCCGGTCCATTACAGTTCGTGGGCGACACGCTTTGTAATCCTCAAGAGACCAGATGGTTCTCTTCGAGTTTGTGTTGTCTTCAAGGCTATGCTTAATCCTGAGCTACAGGTTGAAGATTATCCCCTCCCACATCCCAAGGACCTATTTTCCAAGCTCGTAGGGGGACAATTTTTTCCGAGGATTGATATTGCAAAGACATACCTCCAAATACCTTTAGATGAGCCTTCTTCTAACTGGCCCGTCATCAACACACCGTTAAGTTTTACTTAATCATTGACCATAAGGCCCTAGTGGCCTTATTTTCCCCGTCAGCTCAGTTACCCATGAAGACTTCCCACCCCCTGCAGCGATGGGCCCTATTCCTTTCACGTTCTAAGTACAACATCCATTTCCGGCCCACCTCCCAGCTTGCCAATACTGATGCCTTGTCGCAGCTCCCCTCCAGCCAGGATTTGGCATTCGATTCATTGGACCTCCTAAATTTTCAGGTAGATGCCGACGTACAGGATGCGTTAGCTGCACTGCCAGTCACAACTGAGAGGGTGGCTGCAGTGACGACCACAGATCCGCTCCTGCACCTGGTGCTCCGCTATGTTCTTTGTGGCTGGCTGACGCTTCCTCCACCTCGCGCCCAAGCTGGCCTCCGATTCTTCTTCTCCATCAACTGGTGGCCGTCAATAGGGTGCTCCTCCATGCATAAACTGACGCCACTCCACGAGGCATCGTAACAACTTCCCTGCAGGCCCAGATTCTCCGCGTGTTACATCAGGGTCACTTGGGTATTGCTCGGTCGAAAACCCTCCCACATCGCCATGTCTTCTGGGTAAGCATGACAGCGGACGTGGAGTGCATGGTTTGGGGTTGTCAGCAGTGTACCCAGGCCCTTCCCACACCGTGCCGGTCCTTCCAGTCCTGACCCGCTGATTCTTTTCTATGGGAATGCATCCATGTGGATTTTGGGGGACCCTTCCTTGGTGCTTAGTGGTTACTCATGCTATATGCCTACTCCCACTTCCCTTTTATTATCTGATGCTCCTCTATCACCACAGAGAATACCATCATGGCCCTGTCAAAAATAATTTCCATTGAAGTCCTTCCCATCACCTTGGTATCAGACAATAGCCCGCAATTTCGCAGTCATGAGTTCGCCAGATTCTGTCACGATAATGGTATCCACCACATCTTTACCCTTCCTTTCGATCCCCAATCCAATAGAGAGGCGTAGCATCTTGTTCACGCTCCTAAAACTCAGATGAAAAAGTACACAGACGACCTTTCTCTGGAAGAAGCTCTTACATTGTTTCTCAGTACCTACAGGGCCATGCCAGTGGATGACAAGAGTCGAGCCGAACTGCTCCATGGTCGCCAGCCTTGGACCCTACACCAGCTCCTCCTGCCGCAGGTTGGACCTCGCGCCCTGCCAGGCGCTTCCTGATATTCAACCGGCTCCAAGGTGTGGGCTCACGGTTTTGGGCAGCGACCTAGCTGGCTTCTGGGGGTGGTTATGCGGCCCCATGGTCGACAACTGTTTGACGTCTGCCTTGTCGATGGGATGGTTTCACGACACCGCAGCCAACTGCATCCTCATTTTCTCGAGCAGCCACAGCCTGAAACACTGGCTCCTCTCTCTCCCATCGCCATCCCTTCCTTGGGGCCTATGTTGATGCTCTCTCCTTAGTTGGTGAGGTGGTGAGATAGCCAGCAGACACTGGCTGCTAGCTCTCACTGCCACATACTCTGGACTGGGACAGCTCTGTGACATTCCCCTGAACCCACTTCTACATCTACATTCATACTCCGCAAGCCACCTGACGGTGTGTGGCGGCCCCTCTTCAGCGCCACCATGGTTGGATAACACAGACGTCCCCATGCCCCTTGCCCAGCCCGAAGTCGCCTCGCAACTGCCACCTCTGTGGTGTTCCAGCCACGTCACGTGGAAAGTGGGGCCCTACTCTCCGACGGCCGCGTTCCACCGCCTCCTTCTGGAGGACATAGCTGCAGATCAGCCTAAGACACTGGGCTATATTGGTACTCTCTCCCACATGGTCGACCGTGCCCAAGCTTTTCCAAGGGGGGAGGGGTGTTATACCGAAGCCAAAGGTAGCCCTTTTGGGCCGGCAAACCATATTTCACCACAGAGGATGAGGTTGTCTATGCCCAAGGCGTACCAAAAGCACCAAGGTAAACATCGGCTATTTACATACAAGATAACAGAAACAGACATTTGGAGCACTACTTCCTGCAGGGTGAGCTCGAGCCATGGCTTGCAGGAAGTATCACTATGCCAAAACCTAATTGGCTGGAGACTGTTGTTTAGGGGCTGGACCAGCCCCGAAGTTCAGTTTACGCTGGATGACGACTTCGTGTACTGCGACCGTCGAAGATTACGCCTTCGTCTCTGAATTGGACTGTTACTAACGTGGGTGTTTTACCACGAACCTTTGTGCAAAATTAAATGTGAACTTTTGTTTGCCTCAATTAGAAGAGTTGTACTGGCCTCGTTATTGTTACTTTCTGTTTGCTGTTCTGTCATCAACCTTCTGAACTTACATCAATAAAAGTTGTTTTTGTGAAAAATTGCGAATTGTCAATCACAATAGATTTCAACTGTAAATTTTATTTTCTCATGTAGGCATTTAAACTGTGTTACAATTGAGTCTTAGTTGCATATCTGTAATTATTATTTCCTTTTAGTAATAAGTGTGTCATCAACGTATCTGTAGTAACAGATACTTTTGTGTGTCATTTCAGAATTTTCAAGGAAAAATTTATTTTACTGATAATTTTTTAAGATATCAGTTAATAACAAGAAGTAGCATTCCCCGTACTTAAGCCATCTTTTTGTAGATAAATTTTATTATAAAACATCAAATTATTAAATTTCAAACGGAGAGAAAGGTAGAAATTTTAAATTCGGACTATTATTACACGAAATATTGAAAATATTAATACATATATAAGGGACAGGTTGTGGGGTTCCATGATAGCGTTTTAGTAATAAAGAGGAGCTGCCTCAACGATGCATTTGCTGCAAGGGCTGTAAGGATATCGAGTTCAAGATCAGCTGGTTTCACGATGCGTGGTCTTTTTGCATGTGTCTGTAAAAGTCTTCGTTGTGCTTCACCTACCGCCGAGCATGCTCTAAAACGTACGGCACTATTATGAATGTCGTCTGGATGATAGCTTGTGTCCAGTGGATGCAACATTGAATATCTGTGACAGGTAATTGAAAAGTTTCAGCGTAAACGTAATTGTAAAAATTAAAAAAAGCTGATGATCTTGTGTGCGCGTATGTTAAAGATATAACCTCTCTAAGTGGATTAAGAACAGTCTCCGACTGCTATGAAAGATTTATTTACAGTGGTTACCGGTTTTGGTCAGTATGTGACCGTCTTCAAACAATTTATAATGAAATAACACAGAGGATGGAGTTAGAGGGATGTTTGATAAAGTAGTAACACATTAAAAATTATGATATACAACAAACAAAAAGAAGAAATTATTCCATGATGGTAGGCGGTTGTGGTGAATGGAGCACGTGTTACGACTCCACCAATGTTGACTGTTAAGGAAAGCAACGTACTTATTGCATAGATACGCGATGCTCCTCCCACTGCGTACCGAATTATGTCCGCTATATCGAATCAGGCATAAAGGACATAAAACGATTGTTACAATAGGGTATATACAGAACAGTTACTCAAAAGCTAATAACAGATGAAGAAGTAGTTACATTACCTTACAGAAAATGACTCCTAATAACAGCATTTCGTCAGTATACGATAAAAACATAAATGAGATAGCCAACAATAATCGGTTGCGAGAACACCGATAGCCATCTGTGGGGATTCATCGAAAACTGGTTGGTCGTATACCAGCAAAGATGGTGGTTAAGCTAGGCCAATGTTCCCATGTGGGGAGACTGAGGGTCTACCAAAATTAGTACATCTCACAGTGCTTATCTTACCAACATAAACGTCACTCTTGTGTGAGAGGGCCATCCAGTGGTTCTGTTCCTGATCATTACTGTAGGTATTTCTGGATGCCAAGGGCCTACCTGCCAGACAGCAGCCCACAAGTCGTTGTCTTAAGAGTTGGTCTAGTGGCCTTGGCGACTGACCAGCCAGCACAAGAACATGAATCTGCAGAACTGTACCATATCACTGGCACAACGCACCAACTGAGGCTGGCAAGTAGACACAGCATCAGCAACAGCCTTCTGCTGTCTTGAATGATATCACATGCCTCACCCAGAAGCACAACATGGTGACTCCAAACCACAATTTCTACTGGCCTTTCATTTTTGTTGTTTTATTATGGCCAAGACAGGACGTAGAATTTGGTGTATATGGAGGAAAGTGGCTTTTGTGAAATCTGAAGAACCTGTATATATATGTGAATGTCACTATTTAGAACGAATTTTGGGGAGCTTATTTGATACTGATAAGGTGTTCACATTGCCACATAATTTCAGGTAATCTACGTTCCTATGAAAGTACACCGTATTTGACAGATCTTTGCTCTTCAAAAGAATGTTAGCAGTGTGAGAGAAAAGAGGACGTTTGAAGGCACAGTGCTACAGCTGGCCACAAGGCGCAAAACTATAGAAGTATTAAGGGAAGTACGTGTGGCGGAACTGGTCAAAAAGTGATTTTTCGGATTATTACCTCTTATTAATATTTGGTCTCTCCTAAATAATTTTATTCATCATTTGTCGAAAAATTCCAATTGGAAGTGTAGTTTCCATCATTTCAAAGTTAATAGTGCGCTTGTAAAATTATACGGTCGTTCTGCAGTGACTTGCCTAAGTGTCTCTGTCTCTTGAACTATTCAATCTAGAAGGCTGTGGTTTTCAGCTATTTATTCATTGAAATCACGTTAATGTTCGTATTAAGAGGTTGGATGCACTGTGTAAACAGAAATGGCACTATAGCAAATGCATTTTGTTTATTTATTTTGTGATTGTCGTTTTTCATAAGTTTTGAACTGAAAACATAGTGGTTTGGTGTGTTATTATACGCTCTTATACCTCTTTTCAACATGACGAAAAGAAAGGGTTGTTTTAAGAAGAGACGTTTACATGGAAATCGGCATATCACAAAATCTGAAGCCAGTGTTGATCCTGAAATTGATTTTTCACAGACCCGTGATAATAATATGCCTACTAGTGCTTCAAAGAGGAAACTTCGCGACCGTGAGAATTTATTTTTTGGCAAAGATGAAAATAGTTTAAGTTATGTTCTTTTATATTTCAGTGTGTTAGGACAAGTTTTGCAAGATGCTGTGTCATGTAAAGTCAGTAGAGGGCAAATTAGCATCTCTAAGGATTCATCTGCAAAGACTGGACTGGCTAACAAACTTGATATTCAGTGCGAAGTTTTCAGGCTCTCGACATCATTTTTGACTTCTGAAAAGTGCAAGAATGACTTGTTTGAGAGCAATGTTAAATTACTGTATTGAATCAAGAGCTTTGGGAAAGGATTGACTGCAGCTGAAGTATGTGCAACGCCGAACTCGCCAAACCCACCAACCATATCAAGTAAGTACACAGATGTAATAGGTGAATGTGTCAAATCGGATGGTGTTGTTTTATGAAAGTTGCTGCTGAAGAAGCAGTAGAATTAAATAACACACAACTTATCTGTTGCAGTTGATGACACGTGGCAGAAGAGATGTCACACATCAAAAAATGCAGTTGCAACTGTCACTAGTGTTGACACAGGTAAAGTTTTAGACATTGAAGTGCTAACTAAATACTGTCATCAGTGTGAATCAGTTGATGAAACAAGTGAAAGCCATAAAACAAATTGTGCCAAGAATTATGAGGGTAATTGGGGGGGGGGGGGGTTGGAGGAAGGCTAATGCAGTTGTTTCTATGTTCAGACGTTCACAACTAGAGAGAGGTGTGTGTTGCACTAAGTACTTGGCGGATGGTGATTCATAAGCTTACAAATCAGTAATGGAAAGCCAACCTTATGGTAATGCGCACATTGTTAAGATTGAATGTGTGGGCCACGTTCAAAAACGGATAGGAACACCTCTCCGAAAATTGAAGCAGACTAAAGAAAAAGAGAATGTATCAGATGGAAAGACTCTAAATGGAAAGGAAGACTTACAGACAAAAACATTGATGAACTCCAGCATTATTATGGAATGGCAATAAGAAACAATACACATGACCTACAAGGGATGAAACGAGCAGTGTGGGCTACATTCTTCTACAAATCTTCCACTGATGATACACCTATACATGGTCTTTGTCCGCCTGGTGGTAATTCATGGTGCAAGTACCGCAAAGCTGAGGCATCGGGTAGCGAGAAACAATTTAGGCACAAAAACAGCATACCATCGGCAGTGATGGAAGCTCTTAAACCAATATATAGAGAATTAGCTCATCGAGACCTTCTTTCCAAATGTCTCCATGGTCGAACACAAAACCCGAATGAGTCTTTCAGTAACGTAATTTAGACCCAAATACCAAAAAAGTCTTTGTAGGAAAGAAAACTCTATGCTTGGGTGTTTGTGATGCTGTGATAACGTTTAATTATGATATAAAGCGAAGAATTGGGGTACTAGAGGAACTTGGTATCACTGCAGGTGCCAACACACTGCAAGCCTTTCAGCGAATGGATCGACTTAGGATCATGAAAGCCCAGCGTGCAGCAGAGGAAATGACTAAAGCAGCAAGAGGCAGGAAAAGAAGAAAGCTTCTAGGTTTGCAGGATAGTCAAGAACAGGATCCAAATGATGATATTATGGGCCTGGCTGTTTCTAGAAGCTAGCATGCCTCCATGTGTAAATTAATATCAAATAAAATGTGTGAACTTGATTTGCTAAAAATGACTTTTTTAAAATTATTTGACCCATTATCTTAGGAACTATTACAGATACATATCTCTAATTTTACACTATGTTACCACTTAGTACACTGCAGTTACCGAACCTCCCAAAACATCTCTACCTCTAACAGTTTTTTACTTACGGAAGAAGAAGTGGACTTTTAAAAGAAAATATTGAACAACATTTAAAAAAATTATAACTAGCTAATTATTTCTCTGTACATTTTGATTCTGGTTCAGTGATGAGACAAAGAGTGATATTATACATCCCAAAAATTTCAGATCTCTGTCTGTCACACGTTCTGAGCTAATGGATCATCAATATTGCAAATTTAATACTATGGGTATAGGATGTACGTACTCTCCTTGAACAGGTTAAACAAAACAAGCATTAAACACAAATTGGAATGTTTCTTCCAATGGGAAACTACAATCCTGAAAACACATATGTAGAGATGGACTGCTGCTTTATGGGCTTAGTACATGGTAGGAGACAGAAATTTCTGGTAGACATTGGTGCACATGTGTCAGTTGTTAATCTGGACCTCGTGAACAGAAGGAGACTACCCAAGGTACAGACTAAGTGGAGTAGAAATTAATGGCATGGAGTCATTGGGAACAGCACTGCTCAGCTTTAAGACCGGATGTAAAGGGTTTTGTGACGACATGGAAGTGTTACCAGCTGTGGGGAATTCCTGGACAGGCATCTTGACAGAACTGATCTTCGACAGTGTACCCTTGAAAACAGTGGTAATTAATTATCATTGGCTGCAACAGCTGCAAATGGTTAAATACCGCTAGGTACACCGACTGATAAGGTGTCACCAACTGAACTGCAAACATGTGCATTAAAGATACATTTTCATAACAAGGTACCAGCAGGTACAGGAAATTTGATTTGGGTGGCTGTGGATGTTGACATATTCATGTACTACAAAGAGTATTATGTGTGGTTGAGTCACTGCAGAACAGTGAGGTGTTGGATGAAACACAATGTCAGTATGCAGAAGGATAGTGTGCATAAACAAAGTAAATGGCGAATTTATGGTTCAAGAAAGTCTGCATAATTTCCTGAGCTCATCATCAATACTACAGGAAGTTATTTGGATTTAAAAATGCTCCTGCTACGTTCCAGTGCTTGTTAGACAGAGTACTTTTCCGGTTGAAACTGAAGATATGGATGTTGTAACTCGGCCATGTGACTGTATTTTTCAGAAGTGTAGAAGAATATGTTAAATGCTTGGATGAAGTGTTAGCGGACTGAGAGTTGCACGTCTAGCACACCTTACACATAGCATAGAGAAGTGTCACTGTTAAAACAAAAGTTAATTATGAATCCTCATCTCACGTTAGCCATCCATGGTCTTGCAACACCACATATAAAGAAACGGTGACAATCATTCCTTGGCTTATGTGACTTATTGTAAATTTGTAAATGGTATTGCTGAAATTTCACAAACATTAACTGAGTTACTTCGCAGGGGAGCTACATTTCAATGAACGACGAAGTGTGTAACGTCCCTCTTTTCTTCTATCGACATTTTTAGAAATATATGACCGTGTAAGCATTTGCCGAAACAATTGAAATAAAATTTTTTAAAAGCTATCGTTCCGATATTCAATATAAAGTCGATAAATGAGTGGGAGGTTGACAACAAGATGACTTCTAGGACAACTTATTCCACCTACTTAGTTACTGTAAAATTTAATATGGTTGTTCGAAAGGTTTGTGCTATCATTCATGTACTGTGGCAACGAGAAGGGGTACCACGTGGATCGGAACAGAATAACAAGATTTACTGAAATAATTATACCTAAAAGAAGTACGGTCGCCAGCCCAATTGGGCAAAATTTCTGTTCGGTAAGTGAATTAACTAGCCGAACAGTCAATGTCAAGAATTACTCGAACACGCGTGGCAACAGAGGGCTGCACGCACGTTAACAAAACAATTGAAACACTTACGTAATAAAGCGAGAAAGAAAATAGTTTACACTCGAAATATCATTAACTAAAGAGCTGAAATTTTGAAAACGTACAAGACAACTCTTAGTTTAATGTTTACTTACTGTTGTAAGTGACAATGGCGCTACCTCACAACAACGTCTACTATTTTCATATGAATTTTGGCAAAAAAAAAAGAAACTCTATTGACTTCCAAAGAGGGAAGTAGAAATTGATAATTACTGTATCAAAAGGTAATTATTATACTTTGGCACGACTGCAAGTCAAAATGTGAACCAGAACTTTACTAATAAAATAATTACAATAATCACTGATATTTGCACTCACTCATTAATTATATTTAGTGTTTTTGTTCACAGTGCCAGGAATCATTTTAATTAGATTAGTTGATTCAGTATTTGCAACAATTAGGTCGCCTCTGATTAAAGTTCAAATTTAAAGTTAGTGAAACTGAAATTACTGAATGCTTTAAGTTCAAATCTTTAATCTAACTGAATCATTTAGTTTATAAGCAAAATTAACTGGCACTGCAATTTTCATTTTTCATAAACGGTACTCGGATTATTGTAACAATAGGACAGGACAGGAATCTACTTGTTGAATGATTTTAGGAGAATCAAGGGTAAACAGTTTTGATTAAACTATGGTAATTATTCTCTCGCAAAACACCACAAAGGTGAGTAACGCCGTTAAAAAACCAGTTGACAATAAGCTGTCATGCAGAAATCTTACTTCAGTCCATTCACGTCGTGACGAAGTTGCTGACTAGGATACTGCTGCTGGCTCCTTTCCATGACAATTAGCGAGCACGGGAGTTATTGGCAATGATATTGGCGTGGCGGGTTCTTGATGTTGCTGCAGCCAATATTGCCACCGCCCACGTTCATCACTTGCCACGTGCCCCTGAACAATCCCTCCTCCAGTACACTGCACGCCATCCATGCGTCCGCACTTCACCAAGTCTCACACCACAGTTCTCTCTCTGTGTAGCGCGCGCTCTGACGTAACATCCTCCCGCGTCCAGAGACGCCGCAACTCCAAAGATACTTCTTCGTTGACAAAAACCTAACGTTTCCTTAACATTCCCTCAGCGATTACTCAGCGATATTTACATAATATACATAACTGATTATACAGTAAAATAAACAAATTAATTCATACATCGTGTACATATAAATTTACATAAGGATAAAAGCAAGTATATATACAATAATAAATGGTCAAAGAGCACATCGGCATGAAAGTGTTACAAGTGTTAGCAAGGTTTCCCGAAATTGAAAGAAATACTGATAGCAGACACTGTGTTAGTAGTTCCTGATTTCGAGAAGAAATTCTCCTGTGATGCTAATAAGAGCATATTAGGCTGTATTATGAGTCGGAATAACAACAAAAAGTACTCCTCGTGGGATACGTATCTAGACTGAGTGAAATAACTTGACAATCGGAAAAGAGATTTTGGCAGTAATGTATGGAATTTCTTATATACGTCCCAGGTAGATGCAGTGTTTCTTGACTTCCGCAAGGCATTCGATGCACTTCCCCACAGTCGTTTAATGAACAAAGTAAGAACATACGGACTATCAAACCAATTGTGTTATTGGATTGAAGCGTTCCTGGATAACGGAACGCAGCATGTCATTCTCAATGGAGAGAAGTCTTCCGAAGTAAGAGTGATTTCAGGCGTGCCGCAGGGGAGTGTCGTAGGACCGTTGCTATTCACAATATACATAAATGGCCTTGTGGATGACATCGGAAGTTCTCCGAGGCTTTTTGCGGATGATGCTGTGGTATATCGAGAGGTTGTAACAGTGGAAAATTGTACTGAAATGCAGGAGGATCTGCAGCGAATTGACACATGGTGCAGGGAATGGCAATTGAATCTCAGTGTACACAAGCGTAATGTGCTACGAATACATAGAAAGAAAGAGCCCTTCTCATTTAGCTATAATATAGCAGGTCAGCAAAAGGAAGCAGTTAATTCCATAAATTATCTGGGAGTACGCATTAGGAGTGATTTAAAATGGAATGATCATGTAAAGTTGATCGTCGGTAAAGCGGGTGGTACACTGAGATTCATTGGCAGAATCCTAAGGAAATGCAATCCGAAAACAAAGAAAGCTTGAGTACTGCTCAGCAGTGTGGGATCCGTACCAGATAGGGTTGGTAGAAGAGAGAGAGAAGATCCAACGGAGAGCAGCGTGCTTCATTACAGGATAATTTAGTAATCGCGAAAGCGTTACGGAGATGATAGATAAACTCCAGTGGAAGACTCTGCAGGAGAGACGCTCAGTAGCTCGGTACTGGTTTTTGTTGAAGTTTCGAGAACATACCTTTACCGAGGAGTCAAGCAGTATATTGCTCCCTCCTACGTATATCTCGCGAAGAGAGCATGAAGATAAAATCAGACACATTAGAGCCCACACAGAGGCATTCCGACAATCCTTCTTTCCACGAACAATACGAGACTGGAATAGAAGGGAGAACCAATAGAGGTACTCAAGGTACCCTCCGCCACACACCGCCAGGTGGCTTGCGGAGCATGGATGTAGATGTAGATTACCTGTATGGCTGGAAATATAAGGTGAAAACAGAACATGCATCTTTGAGGTGTTTGTTAATCCTAGAAGACCATTTCAGTCAGTTAACGAGATAGGCACTAAATTGAGTGAGTTTCATTACGAAGTGGTTCACAGGCCAGGAGTAAAGCATGCGAATGCAGATATCCTTCACAGACAAGAAGTTGTATTGCAGGCATTGGGTAAGAGTCAAGCAGACTGGAAAAAGCTACAGGCAGCTGCCAATGATTGTCAAATGTTTAAAATTCATCCTCTGTATGTAAAAAATTTGGGCTTACTATGCAGGTCCACAAAGTGCGGTCCACGCATTGTGGTTCCCGCAGTGCTGAGATCTGAACTATTACAACAGGTATGTGACATGTATTGTCAGGTTATTGGGGTAGGATGACAACTGATAAATTAATTGCCCATAGGTTTTGGCGGAAAACATGGAGTAGTGACGTAGAACCTTATGTCAAAAACTGCATCCAATGTGTGCAGAGAGCATAATTGAATCATCAAAAAATACAGTTACAGAGTTAACCATAAGCTGAAAAACCGTTTCAAATGGTATGACTTGATGTGTTAGTATCTTTCAACAGAACTGATAACTAGTACATACTCATGATGACAGATCACTTTTTGAGATATCTAACTGTATTACTGGTCATTGTTCCAGATCAGAAAGTTAGTACCATCGCGTAGGCAATGGTAAACAACTTGTTACTAAAATTTTGCATGCCAGCTAGCTTAATCACAGATGAAAGGACTAACTATGTGTCGTATCTGGTGAAACAGTTATGCTGTTTACTGTGAGTCAAGAAGTTATGTACCAGCCCATTCTATCTACAAGTGTGTGAATGAAAAGAGTTCACCACATAATACCGAAAATGCAGGACCATTACGTGAATAACTGACATATGTATTGGTATACCTGTTTACGTTTTGTAGTCAGAGTATATGATTCAAACGTTCATACAGGATCAGGTCTTTCACGATACACAGTAATGTATGGACGGAAAATGCCATCAACTTCCGATGTGATTCAACTATAATTAGAAACATAAGGTGAACCGGTAAAACAGCTTGCAAAACGGTTTAGAGAAGTTTGTCAGAGAGTAAGACATGCCAATACTAAATCTTTAGAAAATCAGTAGAGTATCGATCAATATGTCAGCAAACTACTACCATATGGGATAGGACAGTTTGTATTGCTAGCAAATATTTATGCCCCAAAGGGAAAAACAAAAAATTTTTAATGAAGTGTCAAGGACCGTACTAGGTCATAAAAATAACAACTGGTAAATGTAAAACTGCAACTACCAACTAAGACATCTGTAGTCTGTGTCAGTGGAGGCATGTCGATTAAAGGAGCAATTGATACATTACCGCAGGTTCGTTCACCAGATCCAGAAAGGAGAAGTTGCCTAGGAAAGAAAAGGTTCACGTACTGTACCACAAGAACTTAGACCTAAGGGAAAAGTGAGTGAGTATATATGTGTTACACTTATGTTGTACATGGGTTATGTCACGATGTATGTTAAGTTAATTTGTTTACATAATTTTACATTTGCTTGTGGTCTGATGGAAGGATGGTGACGATAATTCCTTTTCTCTTTGGTCCAGAAGGATTACCTCCTACAAAATTTTAGCAGAGCTGATACAGTCAGTAACCATCCACAGAACACTTGGATTTTGTTCTCAAGACAATCAGATGTGCTACTCAAATCATGCGTAGGTAATTAAGTTGCCATCCAACATATGAGTGATGAGAAACGAAATCACAAGAGATGAGACCATTTTCATAGGGTTGCAGAAACATGGAATAAAAGGAAGAGTGTTAGCAGAGGTGCAAAATGAGAATCAAGCATTGGAGCTTTCCCACGAAATGTTAAAAGCTCAGCTGCAGCAACTGAAAAAAGCAGTTCTAAGTACACTGGAATGGAAGAAAAGCGGATGGTTAGACATAGGTGTGAAGCTGCTAAAATCAGTATTTGGAACAGTAGACAATGAGGCTATAGCAACCTGGAACGACACAACAGGACTCGTACAGGAGATGTCAGAAGATACAAAAGCTATGGTGGGTTGCCACACGACTCAACTATATAACATGGAACAAGTTATAACGAATATTAAAAAACAATGCGAAAGGTAACGACAGAACTCTTAGCAGTACACATAAAGCATCATGGATATATGGGATAGTCACCTAAGTGCACTTGATGGAAGTTGTTTCAAACATTTACAAACAGTTTGGCGGATGCATGGATCTAAACTGAAACGTTGCAAGAAGCAGTTCATCATGCCCCCATGCATCACTGAGTGCAGCACTGCTAACACGGCAGCAACGTCTGATCGGATTACAAAAAGCACAGCGGAATTTTCCTGTGGGGTTAACAGCATGTCGTACCCGTAACAGCAAAGTATGCAGTTTACATTTGTCACATATCCACTGTTACAGTTAGTACCGACATAGCTAGTTTATACATTACCACATAATTTATACATGTCCATTCACTTTCTGAAAGTTGGCATACCCGCATCAGATTAACTGGGACACCATCAATAAATGGGTACAAATTAAGTCTCACAAAGTCTTATTGATCTCAGGACGCAATGATTCTCACATACTTACATCCATAGGAAATCTAAGTAACTGCATCACAGACAGCCTTATCATTTGGCCTGCAGGTTGGTTCAGACTTACGAAGAGGTATGTGAAATACAACTATTTCTTGAGAAAATAGAAGCAGTACATTGCAAACAAAGTATTAATTCCACAGCAACAATTCGAGATAATTGGAGTCCACTGGATTTACTCGATATTTTCACCGAAGGGAATGAGTTACAGTTGTTACAATAACGGGAAATCTACATCTACATCTACATCTACATCTACATCTACATCTACATCCGTACTCCGCAAGCCACCTGACGGTGTGTGGCGGAGGGTACCCTGAGTACCTCTATCGGTTCTCCCTTCTATTCCAGTCTCGTATTGTACGTGGAAAGAAGGATTGTCGGTATGCTTCTGTGTGGGCTCTAATCTCTCTGATTTTATCCTCATGGTCTCTTCGCGAGATATACGTAGGAGGGAGCAATATACTGCTTGACTCTTCGGTGAAGGTATGTTCTCGAAACTTCAACAAAAGCCCGTACCGAGCTACTGAGCGTCTCTCCTGCAGAGTCTTCCACTGGAGTTTATCTATCATCTCCGTAACGCTTTCGCAATTACTAAATGATCCTGTAACGAAGCGCGCTGCTCTCCGTTGGATCTTCTCTATCTCTTCTATCAACCCTACCTGGTGCGGATCCCACACTGCTGAGCAGTATTCAAGCATTGGGCGAACAAGCGTACTGTAACCTACTTCCTTTGTTGTCGGATTGCATTTCCTTAGGATTCTTCCAATGAATCTCAGTCTGGCATCTGCTTTACCGACGATCAACTTTATATGATCATTCCATTTTAAATCACTCCTAATGCGTACTCCCAGATAATTTATGGAATTAACTGCTTCCAGTTGCTGACCTGCTATTTTGTAGCTAAATGATAAGGGACCTATCTTTCTATGTATTCGCATCACATTACACTTCGCTACATTGAGATTCAATTGCCATTCCGTGCACCATGCGTCAATTCGCTGCAGATCCTCCTGCATTTCAGTACAATTTTCCATTGTTGCAACCTCTCGATACACCACAGCATCATCTGCAAAAAGCCTCAGTGAACTTCCGATGTCATCCACCAGGTCATTTATGTATATTGTGAATAGCAACGGTCCTATGACACTCCCCTGCGGCACACCTGAAATCACTCTTACTTCGGAAGACTTCTCTCCATTGAGAATGACGTGCTGCGTTCTGTTATCTAGGAACTCCTCAATCCAATCACACAATTGATCTGATAGTCCGTATGCTCTTACTTTGTTCATTAAACGACTATGGGGAACTGTGTCAAACGCCTTGCGGAAGTCAAGAAACACGGCATCTACCTGTGAACCCGTGTCTAAGGCCCTCTGAGTCTCGTGGACGAATAGCGCGAGCTGGGCTTCACACGATCGTCTTTTTCGAAACCCATGCTGATTCCTACAGAGTAGATTTCTAGTCTCCAGAAAAGACATTATACTCGAACATAATACGTGTTCCAAAATTCTACAACTGATCGACGTTAGAGATATAGGTCTATAGTTCTGCACATCTGTTCGACGTCCCTTCTTGAGAACGGGGATGACCTGTGCCCTTTTCCAATCCTTTGGAACGCTTCGCTCTTCTAGAGACCTACGGTACACCGCTGCAAGAAGGGGGGCAAGTTCCTTCTCGTACTCTGTGTAAAATCGAACTGGTATCCCATCAGGACCAGCGGCCTTTCCTCTTTTGAGCGATTTTAATTGTTTCTCTATCCCTCTGTCGTCTACTTCGATATCTACCATTTTGTCAACTGTGCGACAATCTAGAGAAGGAAGCACAGTGCAGTCTTCCTCTGTGAAACAGCTTTGGAAGAAGACATTTAGTAATTCGGCCTTTAGTCTGTCATCCTCTGTTTCAGTACCATTTTGGTCACAGAGTGTCTGGACATTTTGTTTTGATCCACCTACCGCTTTGACATAGGACCAAAATTTCTTAGGATTTTCTGCCAAGTCAGTACATAGAACGTTACTTTCGAATTCATTGAAAGCCTCTCGCATAGCCCTCCTCACACTACATTTCGCTTCGCGTAATTTTTGTTTGTCTGCAAGGCTTTGGCTATGTTTATGTTTGCTGTGAAGTTCCCTTTGCTTCCGCAGCAGTTTTCTAACTCGGTTGTTGTACCACGGTGGCTCTTTTCCATCTCTTACGATCTTGCTTGGCACATACTCATCTAACGCATATTGTACCATGGTTTTGAACTTTGTCCACTGATCCTCAACACTATCTGCACTTGAGACAAAACTTTTGTGTTGAGCCGTCAGGTACTCTGTAATCTGCTTTTTGTCACTTTTGCTAAACAGAAAAATCTTCCTACCTTTTTTAATATTTCTATTTACGGCTGAAATCATCGACGCAGTAACCGCTTTATGATCGCTGATTCCCTGTTCTGCATTAACTGATTCAAATAGTTCGGGTCTGTTTGTCACCAGAAGGTCTAATATATTATCGCCACGAGTCGGTTTTCTGTTTAACTGCTCAAGGTAGTTTTCAGATAAAGCACTTAAAAATATTTCACTGGGTTCTTTGTCCCTGCCACCCGTTATGAACGTTTGAGTCTCCCAGTCTATATCCGGCAAATTAAAATCTCCACCCAGAACTATAACATGGTGGGGAAATCTACTCGAAATATTTTCCAAATTATTCTTCAGGTGCTGAGCCACAACAGCTGCTGAGCCCGGGGGCCTATAGAGACATCCAATTACCATGTCTGAGCCTGCTTTAACCGTGACCTTCACCCAAATCATTTCACAATTCGAATCTCCGTCAATTTCCTTCGATACTATTGCACTTCTTATCGCTATAAACACGCCTCCCCCATCACTGTCCAGCCTATCTCTGCGGTATACATTCCAATCAGAGTTTAGGATTTCATTACTGTTTACGTCTGGTTTCAGCCAACTTTCTGTTCCTAGTACTATATGGGCGTTGTGACCGTTTATTAATGAGAGCAGTTCTGGGACCTTTCTATAGACGCTTCTGCAGTTTACTATTAGCACATTAATATTGTTATTCCTTGTTGCATTTTGCCTACTCCTGCCTTGCCGCGTCTCAGGAGGCGTCTTGTCGGGCCTAGGGAGGGAATTCTCTAACCTAAAAAAAACAGGGATAACAAAATTAAAACTGTTAAACGACGATTAGCAACCAACGGAACCATGTGTGATACAGCTGGAACACGGTTTCATCTTCTAGCTACTATCACAAGAAGAAATGATTATCTTCTCTCGAGCAACTTTGTATTGGTCAGAGAAAACGTTATGCCTATCACCTGCAAAGAAACTAACTTTAAAGCATGAGATTCTGACTTTGCAGCGGTTTGTGCTCTGTTATGAAACTTCCTGGGAGATTAAGACAGTGTGTCTCACCGACACTAGAAATAGAGACCTTTGCCTTACGCGGGCAAGTGCTGTACCGAATGAACTACTTGAGTAGCTCAGTTGCTAGAGCACTTGCCTGCGAAAGACAGTGGTTCCGATTTCGATTTTCGGTCCAGCACACAGTTTTATTCTGCCACGAAATTTCATATCAACGCACACTCCGGTGCAGAGTGAAAATTTCACTCGGGAAACACTCCCGTTTATTCCTTTTTTCCAGGAATACTAGTTCTACAAGGTTCGCAGGAGAGCTTCTGTGAAGTTTGGAAGGTTGGGGACGAGGCACTGGCAGAACGTAAGCTATGAGGAGGGTTCGTGACTCATGGTTGGATAGCTCAGTCGGTACCGCACTTGCCTGCAAACTGAAAATGTCCCGAGTTCAAGTCTCGGTTCAGCATGTGGTTTTAATCTGTCAGGAAGTTTCAACCTAACTTTCAGTAGCAAAATCATGGATTCCAGTATGTTACACTCTTTAGATGAAATGATAATCTCAAAACACTGAAGAATTTCAGTTGTGCAGATGGAACAACGTGTAAAGGAATATCATGAGAAACGCAGAAAAAACGTAATAACTGTCAGTGTGTCTACAGCAAGTGCTATACCGATTCTAACACTCATTTATACACTTAAGTTCTATCTGATATCCAAAATATCTTATTCACACGAAGTACCAATCTGTGAAATGCCCATGGAATTAGTACATAATAGTAATAAGAATTGAGACTGAAAAGTGTGAGGCATATTAGCATTAGGGGAATAGACCAAAATGACGTAATAAAATTACATAATGAACACACACTGAAGTTAAAAGCTCCACTGTTCAGTTCAAGAATGAACCGAGGTATTGAAGCAGATCAATATTACGCTGCAAACACAGCGAAGAGCCAAAGAAACTGTTACACCTGCCTGATAGCAGGTAGGGCCCCCCCATGCACGCAGAAACTGAACAACACGACGTGGCATGGACTCGACTAATGTCTGAAGTGGAACTGGAGGGAACTGACGCCATGAATCCTGCAGGGCTGTCCATAAATCTGCAAGAGTACGACGTGGGACATATCTTCTGAACAGCACGTTGTTACGCATCTCAGATATGCTCCTTAATGTTAATGTCTGATGAGTTTGATGGCCAGCGGAAGTGTTTAAACTCTGAGGAGTGTTCCTGGAGCAACCCTGTAGCAATACTCGACGAGTGGGGTGTCGAAATATCCTGCTGGGATTGCTGAAGTCTGTCGGAATGCACAATGGACAGGAATGTATGCAGGTGATCAGACAGGATGCTTACTCCATATCGCCTGTCAGAGTCGTATCTAGACGTTTCTGGGGTCTCATATCACTCCCACTTGCTGAATGCATGGTCCTTGGATTCATGAGGTTGTCTTCATACTCACACACGTCCATCCGTTCTATGCAATTTGAAACGAGACTCGTCCGACCAGGTAGCATGTTTCCAGTCATCAACAGTCCAATATGGGTGTTGACAGGCCCAGGTGAGGCGTAAAGCTGTGTGTCATGCATTCATAAAGGGTACACGAGAGACCTTCGGCTCCGAGAGCCCATATTGATGATGTTTCGTTGAATGGTTCGTACGCTGACACTTGTTGATGAAGCAGCATTGAAATCTGCAGCAATTAGCGGAAGGATGCCAGTTCTACCACTTTGAAAGTATCTCTTCAGGCGTTGTTGTCCTGTTCTTGCAGGATGTTTTTCCAGCCGCAGCAATATTAGGGACTGGATGTTTTGCCGGATTCCTGATATTCACGTACACTCGTGAAATGGTCGTACGGTAAAATCCCCATTTCATCGCTACCCCGAAGATGCTATGTACCACCGCTCATGCGCCGACTGTAACACCACGTTCAAACTCACTTAAATCTTGATAACCTGCCATTGTAGCAGCAGTAACCGATGTAACAACTGTGCCAGACATTTGTTGTCTCATATAGGCGTTGCCGTACGCAGCGCTGTATTTTGCCTGTTTGCATATTTTTATATTTGAATTTCCATGCCTATACCAGTTCCTTTGGCGCTCCAGCGTATACAACAAGTAAGGACTAGGTTTGTAAGAGATAGAGAAAGCAAAATTTAGGACAAATTTCTTAAAGTAGAGAAAAAAACGTAAGAAATTAAAATGTTTCGTTATGTCACACTAGTACCACCACAGACAACACCAGGCAGATGCAGTGACGTAGCTATGCAGCAGAACGGAACTATTATTGCCGCAAGTTGGTCACACACATGAGTACAAATTGTTACATCGCCACCAATTGTCAAGCAAAAACTATGCATTCAGCACAATATCTACCAAGGAAGTGAGAGACAGAGATATATTCATTAACTCATGTTACATGCAGCAACAAGCTTCACCTCAGATGCACTAACATCTTTCACAGACATGCAGTTAAGACCTGTAACAAATTGTTAAGCAAACACAGTGTAACAAGGACCACTGACCACTAGTAAGGAAGGGGGCCACATTCGCTCATAAGAAGCAGAGCCTCACATTATAACCTCTCGTTCATCTTCTGAATACCACAGTTCTCCAGCTCTAAATTCATTTGGTCATTAGAATCGATGGCATTCATACAAAACACTCGATTCAATGATTATTATGGTATAGTGACACCCATGTGTTAAATATTCCACCTTGCATTCCTGAGATAACAACATCCAAGTACAATGACCTGCTACTTGTGGGAATTTGCACTGCCCACTGCCTACCACATTGCTGTTGAGGCAACTGGGGGTCTTCCAATACCAGTACAAATGATGGTGCTTATCACTCTAACATCAGTGTCACTCTAGGTGGGAATACATTTGATGTCTCTGTTTCTGACATGGTAACTCTGTTCCTGATCATGGCTGCAGGTATTACTGGGTGCCAAAGGCCTGCGTATCAGGTGGGATGAGGATTAGTCGACTACATGACTTCCAACAGCACAGTACATCTTGCTGGGTCATTGCACATCTCAGTTGTCATCCAGAGAGGGCTCGAGAACGCTCTAGCAGAGTGTAGGGGTACATACTCTTTTTGTAGCTTTGCATACAGGATGGCAGACAGCAGCCCGCCAGACTCAATGAATTGCTAGTGTAGCGACTTTGGCGACTGGCCAGTCAGGGCGACGACAGGAGTCACGGGAATTCCACTCTGGCACTGGCAGCAGGCGCCAGCCGATGCTAACGAGGAGACACACAACTGAACATGTTAATGGATATACCTTAACTTACTAATCATGTTTTATTATAGCTAAAAAACACTACGAGTTAAAAAAAATCATCCGGCCAGTGTAGATGTGTGTCTGCTCGGCACCCCTATAGTTTGACACTAGAAGTGGTTCTTCGGCGACATCAATGCGACACTGCTGTCTTCGAGTGATTAATGGACCAGGAGAGGATTGTAACAGCACCAGAAACAGCTTTGTGAAGTCTCGAATGGCATCAACACTTAGCTTCGAACACGACGTGGGGAGCTCTGAAATTATAGATTGGTTGGAACATGATTTTTTTTTACAGCCAAGGTTGTAAATCTAAATTCAATACGGAAATACCACAAGAACATGCAGCAGAAAAGCTGGCATCATACGAAAACACAGCTGTGTTTTATAACATAGTGTTACGCAGGGAAATAAGAGGTAAAATTAAACTCGCCGGATGCTCTCGGATAGAAGATTTGCAGGAAGTAATGTAACTACAAAGGAGATATTTCACAGGAAAAAAAGATACGTTTTGCAGTTCGAGAGCATACTTTCTTTGTATCCGTCAAATCATTGTATGCTTACAGAAATACCAGATCCATATGTGGACTTAATTTATAAGTTAGAAATAAAGCTGAATGTTACTAAGCGTACACCAAACAAGCATAAAGAAAGAGCTGATTTCTGTTTGTAATTGTATATGGCAGAAATTGAGACAGACTTCGTTCTAGAATATTAGCTTGTCTTACTAACTAACCCCCCAAAAAATACAAAGAAATCTCCAACACGGAGAACCTGTGAGTTGTATGCAGAATTTGCTAGCAAAAATTGACTTCTTTAGGTGTCTGTATCTTTGCCAGTAAGATATTCAGGTCACTAGAGACGTATTAGCTATTCTTTGCATTTATCTTACTAGATTTTGTCCTTATTCTTAACAATAGCAAAAAAAATCGCAGCGATGTTTGTGATTTTGCTAGGGGATATTCTAGTGCAAAATACATATTAATTCCTTCACATACATTTACACACATAAAACAACCGTTTCTTTATATTTGTTTGGTTTAGTTTTAAGCCTTTCATTGCTACACACATTTTCTTTACATTCCCTGCAGAGCCGGCCTTTGTTACGGCTGTACTGCTCGCCAAGTGCTGGCACCTGTGCTGAGAGGCGCGTTTCTGGCCCATATCAAATATTTGTCATCCGACTTTCTCGACAACTATTAAGTGGTGTCAAAGCCTGGTATCTTCATTCGGTAAAGAAATTAATTTATTTTCGTTATCCGTCAATCTTACAGCAAACTAAGTAAGATACTGCACGGAAATGCAGAGTGTTCGTGGAAGTAAAAATTTTGCGTATTTAATTTCAGCTCATACATTGCGGTGAATGGAATATAGTTAAGATATCGAAATTTTATTTAAAACTGAGAGCAGAAAGATATCTCATTTTACTCACGAATTATTTGGTTTTATATCCGAAGAGGGTCGCGTGCGATACGCCCATTCATGTCCTTGCGCATCGCGAACCATATGATCGTAACAATCGTCTTATTAAACGATTCAAGAATTGAGGTCCTTTTTTTTTCAAAAAATGATAGCATATACTTATGCACCTATGTTGTATGATAAATACTCGAAATTTTTTACTCGCTAAGATATGCAAGTAAATCGTCCGCAGCAGTGAGAGGTTGGTGGCTCAGGACGCATTCAGACAACCGTAGTATTGTAGGAAAACCCAACTGGCGCACGTGTACACGTTCGCAACACCTGGGGAATGGCGTAGCAAGACTTGTATACTCGCCTGAGGGTTGAAAAGGTTAATAACGTCCAGTTTTGTGTTTTAACTAGTAATTTAAACATACATCTTAATCACCTATCTCTTTGCCAGTCAGAACTTCGACGAATAGAAAGAAATTGTGTTCTCTAATTGCAAAATACATCTTATGAATTTCCTGTAAAATGTTCCTTTTATTGCTTTAAGAAGTAGTTCCATTCCTACCCGTTCCATGTAGAATTTCAAGTTTACAATTTTGGGCACCAAAAAGGTACCCTTGATTACCTGTCATGTTAAATACAATCAAAAATTATGGAGCATATGCACTTACATATAAAACGTTGTTTAGTGTTTGTACCAATGACTCGTATGTGTGTGTGTGCTTGTGCATGCTCACAGACAGTATCATGATGTCTTTCTTTTCTAGTAATTGAGTTTCCTGCTCCACTCACAAATGGAGCTGAGGGAATTATGTCTGTCTCTGTACTTCACACAGACATGTACATATTGGTGGTATATGGGTGTGTATTGCGTATTGAACTGGGGACCTAGAAATGACGGAGAGGCTTCGTCCTGGCGTAGCCCTCAGTGGTTCTTAACCCCACAACATGCCACAGCAGTCCACCCGTCCCACTGCCGCCCCACACCGAACACAGGGTTACTGTGCGGTTAGGACCCCGGTGGACCTCTCCCCTGGGAACGGCTCATACCAGACGAGTGTAACCCCAGATGTTTGCGTGGTACAGTAGCTATGATGTACGCGTACTTGGAGACAGTATTTGTGCAGCGACTGCCGACATAGTGTAACTGAGGTAAAATAAGGAGAATCAGCCTGCATTCGCTCAGGCAGATGTAAAACCGCCTTAAAAACCATCCACAAGCTGGCTGGCACACCGGACCTCGAAACTAATCCGCTCGGAAAGCAGCGCATTAGTCTGCGCGGCTAGCCGAATGGGCTTCATAGATGGGTGCTGTGTAGCATGAAAAAGTGTTGCAGATCGACTGTATTCTGAATGTGCATTGGGTGACACAGCTGTTGGTGTATGTGAACGTTGCTGCACCTTTGTAAACTCACTCAGAATAGCTTTAAAAGCGTCAAAGCTTTTTATGTTTATAATTAAAAGAGATAATTGCTTTTAAAATCAGTCATTAGTTTATTGCAATATATGAAGTGTGATGGAGGTGAATTATTGTGTCATTAAGCATCGGTAAAGAATTCTTTGGGATTGGAATTATTATATTCTTCTTGAAGTCTGAGAGTATTTCGCCTGTGTCATACATCTTGCTCACCAGATGGTAGAGTTTTGTCAGGACTGGCTCTCCCAAGGCCGTCAGTAGTTCCAGTGGTATGTTGTCTACTCCCGGGGCCTTGTTTCGACTCAGGTCTTTCAGTGCTCTGTCAAACTCTTCACGCACTATCGTATCTCCAATTTCATCTTCATCTACATCCTCTTCCATTTCTATAACATTGCCCTCAAGTACATCGCCCTTGTATAGACCCTCTATATACTCCTTCCACCTATCTGCTTTCCCTTCTTTGCTTCGAAATATGGGAACACGTGAGGCAATACTGACACAACGACTTAGTTTAGAAGCTAGATTAAGAAAAGGCAAATCTACGTTTGTAGAATTTTTAGACTTAGAGAAAGCATTTGAAAATGTTGACTGGAATACTCTCTTTCAAATTCTGAAGGTTGCAGGGGTAAAATACTGGGAGCGAAAAGCTATTTACAATTTGTACAGAAACCAGATGGCAGTTATAAGAGTTGAGGGACATGAAAGGGAAGCAGTGGTTGGGAAGGGAGTGGGACAGGTTTGTAGCCTCTCTCCGAAGTTGTTCAATCTGTATACTGAGCAAGCAATAAAGGAAACTAAAGAAAAATTCGGAGTAGGTATTAAAATCCATGGAGAAGAAATAAAAACTTTAAGGTTCGCCGATGACATTGTAATATATGCGCCATCCGCGGATAGGAAAAGCTCCGAGAATGAGTTATGGCGTTATTATTTAAACAAAAGTGTTTCTTCAAAATCTACAAAACAATATTCGTGAGGTAGGTCTGATCCTCCAAACCTACCAATAACTAAATCAGAGATTCTTCCAAAGATAAACAAACCTAGCCCCGGGCGTCTCGTGAAGAGCGGCGCGGAGTCCACATTGCCGTCACCTGGATCCGTCGACGAGTGGAGGCCGTGCGAGAATGGCTCCGGTACGCTGGCGGCGGTGGACGATGACGCGGCGGCTACAATGACTCCAGTGGGCTCGTTCGACCTGAACGCCTCGCCAGGCTCCTGCGCCATCCTTAATATTGCTTGGCGCTTGGATATGGCTGGCTCTATTTGCAGTCACGTGTCGAGCGGAAGGAAAGAGGTCCGCGGTTGTAGCGACCTCTTGCGGCGCCGTGGACGCCTCCTGGTGGTCTCTGGGAAGCGTCTGTGTTTCCGAGACGACCTCCCAGGCTGACCCCTCCTCGGTCCGGGTCCCGCTGTACCGGTCTGCTTCGCGGGAAGCGAGAGTTACAGGCGCTAGTCTGTACACAGTACATCGTAATTCTGTCAGGGACAGCAAAGGACTTGCAAGAGCAGTTGAACGGAATGGACAGTGTCTTGAAAGGAGGATATAAGATGAACACCAACAAAAGCAAAACGAGGATAATGGAATGTAGTCGAATTAAGTCGGGTGATGCTGAGGGTATTAGATTAGGAAATGAGGCACTTAAAGTAGTAAAGGAGTTTTGCTATTTGGGGATGGAATGTAGTCGAATTAAGTCGGGTGATGCTGAGGGTATTAGATTAGGAAATGAGGCACTTAAAGTAGTAAAGGAGTTTTGCTATTTGGGGAGCAAAATAGCTAATGATGGTAGAAGTAGAGAGGATATAAATGGCAATGGCAAGGAAAGCGTTACTGAAGAAGAGAAATTTGTTAATATCGAGTATAGATTTAAGTGTCAGGAAGTCGTTTCTGAAAGTATTTGTATGGAGTGTAGCCATGTATGGAAGTGAAACATGGACGATAAATAGTTTGGACAAGAAGAGAATAGAAGCTTTTGAAATGTGGTGCTACATAAGAAATGCTGAAGATTTGATGGGTAGATCACATAACTAATGAGGAGGTATTGAATAGGATTGGGGAGAAGAGAAGGGATCGGTTGGTAGGATATGTTCTGAGGCATCAAGGAGTCACCAATTTAGTATTGGAGGGCAGCGTGGAGGGTAAAAATCGTAGAGGGAGACCAAGAGATGAATACAATAAGCAGATTCAGAAGGATTTAGGCTGCAGTAGGTACTGGGAGATGAAGAAGCTTGCACAGGATAGAGTAGCATGGAGAGCTGCATCAAACCAGTCTCAGGACTGAAGACCACAAAACAACAACTATCAGTAAAGGGCTATGATTCTTCTCTTTGCTAACTTGGTACACTTTGTGCATGAAAGGAATCCTTCTGACGTGTTCCTAACTCGGAAGCCCGGCGACCAAGCGGACACAGGTAGTTCCCACGGGTGAGCGGCGGTCGCGCGCCTATGTCGGCACGCTTCACAGAGGGCAGCCCCCAGATGATTAGCGACAGGCGAAGACGCTGGATACACCAACACGCTGTCAGGGGAAGCCGTGGACATTCGCACGTGTGCCCAAGGCAGCGGAAACTACAAACTTAGAGCGAACAACAGTTTTATCACGATTAAAGGTAACGCGGACAGAGCGGCGAGTTGAATAGCAACAGCACGACTTGGGTGTCAAACAATCTCAAGTGGCCCGGGGAAGTTTGGCCGTTCCCCGCGAGCAGAACACCTGGGAACGTAGTGGCAATACTCACATTGAGAAGTCATCGTTTGTTTGTATACTCTGTCTCACACAGAGTATCGCTCTCTTTTCCTCGCGGAATGCGATGGCAAGGAGGGAGGACATTTTGAAAGTGACCTCTTCATTGACAAGATTCTAATCTTCGCTATGAAAAATAGTGCGAGCTACTTAATTTGCAGAAGGGCGGAGACAAGACGCTGGAGAGGAGCGGCTCTCTCTCTCCAGGTGCGAGGAGCGCACTAGCATTGGGTATTCCGAATATTGCTTCAGAGGAGGCGGGAGTTCACTCTTGACTGCTTCCGATAAGTCGCAACGATTCTCTTATCGCTTGTCATGAGACAATGCACTTTGCATTCGTCGCAAACAGCGCAGAGAGCAAAGTTTGTTAGATCCAAGTAGGCGAGCTTCACTCACTGTGCGCGTTATCAAGAGCTTAACTCAGGATCACATTTTGATTTACTACGTAAACGATGGCGGTAGTACTGTCAGAGCAGTTGTGAGCTCTGTTTAATGCAGTTTCAGGTAGGTTTGCACTTGCAGATGGACCCTTACCGTCGTCCCGTAATGATAACTTTCAGTAGCAGGTTTCGGGTACTATTTTCAGCGTAGGGCATGTTAGACGCTATCAACTACGTCGCCGACAGAGTCTTGATGCACGCCGACTCCACCGCCACGCCGACCACGCTAAGAACATGGTAATACAGAAAAGTCCCCCTTTCCTAGCTGCGCATCCTTCTTTCGCTTTCTTCAATTTCTTGGCAATGTTTTAGATGCTCATACAGACGCAAGGCTCAGTATTCACCGTTTGCCGTTAAGAGTCACATGTTCAGCTGTTTTTTACTCCTTCCTAATTTATTACACCAGGTCAACCCGTCTCGTGTAATTTATTTATATGTTAAATTAGAATGAAGTCATAGAATGCTCATGTTAAAAGCCAAATACCAGGGCAGGCACCTTATATAATTCACTTGTTGTGAGCTCTTGGTGCCAATTCAATTCTATTTGTTGTTTTCATTTGGCGACCCATTTTTTTATTTTTGTTTATCATTATTTGAATAATTTGTGAGTGACTGTTAAATGAATTTGATAAAGTTTCAATAATTATTGCATGTGCAGTGTAATGCAGTTTCACTGAATAAACCACTTATATGTTGAGTGGCACTCCTTGCATTTCATTATAGAATCTAAATAAAATTCACACCTCTTTCTACCTCCCACACGAGGTATCTTGCAAGCTAACTACGTGGCATTCTGGATCTGTATGTCTCTACGTTAGTTTACACATTAATTTTAACACTGACACATACACAGATACGGGATGTATATTGTTTCAATATTCCTACGGTTTTTTTTCTTCGCCATCTGGGCAGCTCAGCTGCCAGCTTTGGTGGGCGAGTCTTATGCACTTTGTGTGGGTGCCACATAAGAGGGTTAATCACGTTGTAAAAGATGGGTGGCGTTCATGCTTACAGACATGTTGGATAGTAAAAGTTTGTCTTTCTTTATAGTGGAGGCAGTGCCCCTAAGCATGTTATCTCAAATTCAGGTAGTTAATTCTACCAATTTTTTTACGCTAGCTTTTTGATCTATTCCACTACTATCTTACTACTGTTCACATTTGTCAAGGATGGCATGAGGTCATGTTAATGTCATTATTATGATTAACTAGGTTCTGCTTGCATATAGTTTTAATAAATTACACAAATTCCAATAACTACGACCCAGAAGTGCGATATAAAAGCAGAAAAAACATATTCTTTTTTACTGCAATATCCACTAGTAACGTTATTCCAGCTGTGCTGCCTTTCCTGTGTACGTAATTTCGTAATTCATAATCTGAATATATCGTATAACAGTCATTACTTGGGAGAAATGCATGTGTGTGTGCGCGTAGGAACCGGTTGAGACTTGCAGAAAATGTGCGTTTAGTCGAATATTTTGATGTAGATACACACAGAGTGCAGTGCAAGACGTCTTATCTCGATATCTTAGTGCTAATTATCCCACCACAGAGAACGGACCTAGAATGTAGAGCAAATTCCTAAAGAGCAGTGAAGCGACTGATAAATAATGCAGATGCTTTTAATTTGAGGCTGTGTTTTTACTTTTTGCGCTGTGTTGGGCGACGATCTGATCTGTAAATGTCTGCTTTAGCCACGCGGGGTAGCAGTGCAATGTAAGAAGGCGCCTTGCCACGGTTCGTGTGGCTTCCCCCCCCCCCCCCCTCCTCCACCCACCGTTGGAGGTTCGATTCCTCTTTTGGCCATGGGTGTGTGTGTTGTCCTTAGTGTAAGTTACTTTAAGTAGTATGTAAGCCTAGGGACCGATGACCTCAGCAGTTTCGTCCCATAGTACTTACCACAAATTTCCATTTTTCCACGTCTGCTTTATTTATGAACTACATTTTCCCAGAATTCACACAATAAAGTGAAGTCAACCATTAGTCTTACCCCATATTCTCGTTCTAATTAAAATCGCTAATTTATGTATAGCAAATTAACCGATGTAACCGTATTCCCACTAACAGAGTATCTGGACATGAGACCCGGATCTATCGTGGGTGGTGGGGGGTGGTGGTGGGAGGGCCGAGAGGAGGGAGGCAAATCGGGATATCTGCCTTCAGGAGGCGCCAAATTTATATTATTGAAGAAAAAAACCTTGTTTCACAAAGCGCCTGGCATCCAGCGCAAGTTGGTCTATCGATTATTCGTATGATTTTGAAACGAAGCCCTGTTGGTTTTTGAACATTTTTGAACACATTCTAATTTGATTTCTGAACGAATCATAAGTTTATTTTTGAATGCGTGCATAGTGTACCTGATGTCTCTCACAGTGGAGTCCCATTGCCCCTAGAAATAAAAAACTTTCCCGCGGGCGAAAGCGAGAGGGCTATACGACCTGAGCCGAATAAACCCCAACGGGTGTATGCCAATGCCGTTTATTTATGTGGTTGATTGGGTGTGTGAATGATAAGCGTTGGTATAATTATTAGCAAAATCCATAAATTCAGACTACCAGAGCGGAAATAAACGACTAACGGGAGTAACACGTAACAAAGAGTACATATTAATCTTCTCGGTGTATCCAATAAAATGAAATTTAAACATAAAATTTTTGCCACATCGCTAAGCTACTAAGGGCCAGTTGTACAGTCCCCGATTAACAGCAGTTTAAGTTCTGTTCTCGGAATATCGTGGAAAACTCGTTGTACGAACACGTAATAATGCCTAATCGGAGAATAAACGCGGGGTAACTAAACTGGTGGTTACGGCAGGGTTTGTGAAGTTAACTGGATTATAAATTTCGACAGAGGCAGGAATAGTTTCAGAATTAGTGACACAAGATGGTTTGTTAGATCGAGGATAGAGAAGAAACGGGGACATCACACAGATTATATGGATGAATATGACGTTTCCCAATTTATTTAAAAATATCGTACTGCTACTTTTCCATCTCTTGCTGTAGAATCTAGAGCATATGAATGAAATATAAAACTGTTTCTTAAAATAAAATTTTTTGCTTGTAGTAGGGCTGATAGCCAGTGATATTAGTATCTCTTTCCAGTGATATTGGTACATCGTGTATATATTCTGTCGTGTTATTTATGTAAATGAGATAGAAATTTATGACAATTTGTGGCAAATCAGTCTCGCTTATTTGGCATGTGTTACAATTACTGCAGTATCATAAAGGCCTGTTTCGTTATAGCCGGCCGATGTGGCCGAGCGGTCCTAGGCGCTTCAGTCTGGAACCACGCGACAGCTACGGTAGCAGGTTCGAATCCTTCCTCGGACATGGATGTGTGTGATGTCCTTAGGTTAGTTAGGTTCAAGTTGTTCTAAGTTCTACGGGACTGATGACCTCAGCAGTTAAGTCCCATAGTGCTCAGAGCCATTTGAACCATTTTTTTTTGTTTCGTTTTATCTAGGAGACGGTGGCAAAACAGATTTAATCAAATCGAGAAACCACACTAGTCTTGGGTACTATTCGTAGTAACAGCTTTTTCAGTATTTGACAACGACATTTAGATATCTCATGCTGGTGTATATGCAGTGCTCAATATGCTGAAGTTCTCACAAGGTTCTTCAACAGCAGATGCTGCCACACCCTCTCCCCTCCACACTTAACACACCAAATATAATCTGCAAACCAGATTCTTGTGCCATATCCTCACATATCAGGTAATAGAATCATTCGCACAAAGGAAAGCACGTCGTGTAAAGCTGTAGCAAGAGCATAGAGAAAAAAATGCTGGAACTTAAGGATTGAAGAAATGTGTACTGTCTTGCTTGTCTCTTGTCTTTACTGATTTTATGCTTCATATACTTAACTTTATGTTACACAAAAGACAAAGTTATAAGCTAATAGGCAAACAGAGTGGAAATTTTCTGTAGCGTTCTTATTTTCCTGGTTATAAATAATTCCACCCAGTATTAATTGCGAGTATTTTTTAAAGGGGAGGGGGCAGGAAGTCAAATCGGCCGGCTGGGAGCTGGAGAGCCACCACAGGACATTTTGATTTCCACTGTGCTGGATATAGGTTTGGCGGATTCCATTACAAAGTATACACGTTTGAATTCCACGGAGCGAAATACAGTGACGCGCGATAAAAGAATGCTGCCTGAAGAGGCGTTACACTGCACTTTGGCACAATTAAGACCAAATAACATGTTTTACATTTCCTTAACACTCTGCCACGCGGAGACGCCACATTAGTGTCGTATGTGAAATAGCGGTCCAAGTCCGGTGACACCACAGTGGTGTCATGAGCATTTTATCGCGCAGTGGTCGGCGACAGTACCTCAGTATCTTTTACATTCTGTTGGTGATTTGTTTAGGTAACAGTAAGTTACACATGACAACAAGTTTTTTGTTTTGACAAGTACTTGTGCCCTTTCATCATGGCAGACGAAAGAGACGATATGATTATTTACGATGAATTCGCGGACATCTTCGACGTTCCCGACGACTTGGCCAATTGGGAAGAAGAGACTGGATATTTAAAAAATGAAATAGAAGCCTAATCTTCAGAAGATAATGAAATGCGTCACAGGTGAATTCGTCAAACGCTACGGTTGCCAACTGATTTAATGAATTAGATGAAGGAGACGGTGCACAGCGGTCAGACTTTGATTTACCGAGGACCAATATTGAATTTGAGGGATTCCGGGGTCCAAACATATTTCCCAAAGATACATAGAGCTTCGTGGATATCGTCGAATTATGTATTGGGAACGATCTATTTGAGTATATTAGGGACGAAACCAACGAGAACTACAGTCAAAATTGCAATAGAAGAAAACTGGATAAAAAAGATGCCAAATTTGTTGACGTTACGTGTCCCGAAATCAGAAAACGGTTTGCGCTTGCTATCCTTATGGGAACTGGAAAAAAAAGCAAGGATCGACGATTATTGGTCAAGGAATCCGTTGATACACGTACTGATATTTCGCAAAACGATGTCCCGCAACCGATTCGGACAAATATCATTTTTACATTTTTTCGACAACAACAATAAACCGGATAATGCCGACCGACTTTCCAAAGTGCAATTCGTAGCTGATTATTTTTCCAAAAAGTTTAAATAAATAAATATTTGAAAAAAAGTTTGGGTTTATTTACTCATGTATATATTCGAAAATACATGAAAGTAGGGGAACAGGGTCAAGAACTTAAGAGAACTAGTGATGAGATTAGTAACACTTAACAATCTTTAATCTCCCGATAATGTCAAGAACGGCCGGCGGCAAGCCAAGCAATCCGAATTAGCGCTGCCGGCGCCAAGCGAATCGATTTGTACGAGACGTGCAGACGGCAAAGTGTTAACATGTATATTTTATATATCAAACTCTTCAGAAAGACGTGCGTTACAAAAGGAACATATCAGTGTCTTTGAAATTTTTGACCTCCTATCTCAGATTCTATGGTGGTGGTGGTGGTGGTGGGGGGGGGGGGTACTTATATTTCCAACATTTCAATTTAGAGTAATCAGGAAATCATGACACCAAATAACAATTCTGTCCAAGTCATCCCGTATCCCTCTGCCATCGTTCAACGATGACACTCTCCCATACGCTACATCATCATCAGCAAACATTCGTAGCATACTGCGCCCCCGACCGCCGCATGGCTCGTGTAAGCAGAGAGCAAGAGACGTGCCATTACAACTTCCTTTGACACTCCTGACAATACCCATGTCTTCAGAACTGCCAGTACTCAGACTAGAGACCAAATTCTATGTATATGACTCCTTTGGAATGTTCTTTATGTCGCATTCATTCAGACCCTCATTCCGCAAGGCCATAAGAGTATCTACCCGAAAATTAAATTATTCCAGATGATCAGTCAAATGCGCAAGCTCGCACTTTCACGCATTACGTCTGATAAGAAAGGCTTTCAGCAAATGATTGAATGCAGAGGGATGCGTAATTATATTGTGTGTGTAATGCTCTTTACTCCTGTATAATCCGAGATATGAAGAAAGTGTGCTTTCTTTAAACAGAACGGTATAATATTTTTAGAAAATAAATATGAGAAATGTGCTAAAATTGAGAGGCAAATCGATCAGGACCAGCTATTGTGCTGAAACAATGTCAAGCGAGGCTTCCCTTTTTAGCCTCAATGTCGTGAACAGCAGCATTGATAGACTAATTGCAGTAAATAGAAGCTATAGAGAAGTTGCTGTTCCGTGATCGTTTTACGTACTCAGTCGTTTAAGTTAAGTGCCTGGTCATCGAAATACGGGATTTCGCTCGCCAGCGCTAGTTTCAGTAATAGAGCAGTTTGCCGTGTATGGTGGTCCACACTAAATGCCCCACATTGCACATAATGAGAGTTAACTACTGATGCTGCCCACTGCAAGTTTAACAAAGTATTAAGTTTGAATGATAACATTTCAGTTAAACCATAAGCAGCTTTAAATAGCTGCTTAACTCTGTTTCTGAGTACTTAGCACTTCAATGTTCAGTACAGCATACTGAGCTATACTGAAAATCAGCTTCTGAAATTAATGGCACATATCAAATTTAGTTCAGACAATTTATTTTTATAGCAACAGCGGTTTAGCAATGGAGAAAATTAACACAAACAAGTTATTTCTGACTGTTGTAACAGCTTCCACGACAATATAGGGCGTAAGTGAATTATCACTGCATTCAATGGTTAACGTAAAGGATGCCGCACAAAGAAACATTTTCAAATTGTGACCGACATTATATAATGGAACAACTGATATAAATAACCATTTTGACTATGATTCATAAGGATTAGGAAAGCTTTTGATTCATTTGAATAAAATCTGTGTGAAGAGCCATTTAGAAACGGGGTATTAATTCATTCTGCATAGGAACATGAAGAATCTATAAATCAATGCTACATCTTAGACTAGACTTCATAATGATCACAAAGGATTTAGAATCTAAAGAGGAGACTTGTCAGGAGACTTCATATAGTCAAAACTATTCTTAAGAACACTAAAAGTAGTTACCACACGCCAAATGTGATAAAAAAGGAAGAAATTGTGATGCCTTGTACGTTTTCTTGGCGACGCGCTGCTGTTTTTCTCCAGTGCAAAAATAAACAAATAAAGTAAAGTAAAACGGTTTGTATGATGAGATGGAGGGACGAACATAAGACTTTAACAGAGAAAATTAATTGCTAAGGAATATAAATTGTGTTTAACAGGCCGGCCGCGGTGGTCTCGCGGTTCTAGGCGCGCAAGTCCGGAACCGTGCGACTGCTACGGTCGCAGGTTCGAATCCTGCCTCGGGCATGGATGTGTGTGATGTCCTTAGGTTAGTTAGGTTTAAGTAGTTCTAAGTTCTAGGGGACTAATGACCACAGCAGTTGAGTCCCATAGTGCTCAGAGCCATTTTTTTTTTGTGTTTAACATAATTATCCTCAACACGTGGAAATAAAACCAGCATAAATCAGCAATGCTGTTGTGGAATCAGTTATTGAGCTTTCGTATTTACAGCAGCCCAAGAAAACGACTGGATCGTCCCCAGAAGAAACAAACAAAAGAGTAAAAATTTCTTGTGTTGTTTTGAGAGAATAAATAAAGTTTTAAAATAAAACTTTTGGAACTATGAGTTTATAATTTATGTGTATTACCAGCTACACTTCGTAGTGGCGAGACGTTAACTTTCAAAAACAGTCCAAAAACTATGGTTTGATGAGCAAGCAATAAAGAGACGAGTGGTGGGAATTACTTGGAGAGACACAATAGAAATGAAATGTACTAGGGTACAACCCGGAGTGGAAGACCTAGATATTACTACAGTTTAAATGAGAGCAAGGTGGACTGGACATGTAGCCAAACGAGTGAATGATAAGTGGAGTAAGGTAGCACTCTTTTGTACGCCAAATGGTAAGTAAGATGCGGTATCCTGGTGGAAGGGGAAGAGATGGCATTATAATATATGTAGGGGCAACAGAAATACGTGTAGGTGAGTAAAATGATGTACGGAATAAACCTCAGTTCACTAGTGTATGTCAAAAGGCTGATCAAGGCGAAAGCTAGTGTGGGCAAAAAAGTACACTCATACTTAGCGATAACTTTGGTGTCATAGTATGTTGTTCTTGTTGAACAAGAATCTTCATCTCTGCTTAACTATGTGGAAACTACAAATACTGCAGCTTGCTTACAGCAGTCAGAGCCTTGTTCTTCCTTTATAATTTTTGTCCTTCGCCCCTCACTTCTCTCTACAATCAGACTGTCTTTCCCTTCATGCATCAGAATGTGTCCTATCCTCCTATCCTTCCTGTTACTCACGTGTGTCTCTCGATTCTATTCATTACAGCTTCTCTTAGCCATCTCTTCTACCAATTTAATCTTTAGAACTCATCTGTAGCAAGACATTTTATGTTTTTTTCCCTTTTTTTTTGCGATGTGTATTGTCCATGTTTTACTTCCATAACAGGGTACAACCTACAAAATACTGTCGAAAAAATGCTAAAATATTTCTTAAAATTGTAAAGCAGCCGCAAATCGCTTGTAACCTTCTTTATTTTTACATGTTTCACTCACTGACGAGAGCATATTAACAACTGTGGAAATACAATGTGTTACACCAACATACAGTAAGATAATTTCACAGATTCAGCTTAAAACTGGTCACTTACATGATACGAACATTGGGCTGTTATAACGTCGCCGACTTATGTAAAATGGAGAAAGTTGGTTGTGTAGAGTTAACATAAACTCTCCAATAAGGTACCTTGTTAAATTAAACCGCTAGATATATCATTTCTTGGTGGCCGAGTCAAAGCACTACCGATTTGCGTCTTGTTCAGATAACCTCTTAAAGCTTAACGTAAAATGACATTAAATCCAACCTATGTAAGAGTAGATTAAACGTACCACTCAGACATGGTGACACAGTTCTTCTCACGTCTGCAACTATGTGGTTCATTCAAACGATACCTGGTCGTGCCGGCCAAGGTGGCCGAGCGGTTCTAGGCACTACAGTCTGGAACCGCGCGACCGCTAAGTCCCATAGTGCTCAGAGCCACCATTTCACTTCAGACAAACAACCCGTGCTCCAGCCACAGCCCCTTGCCCAAGCGCTGGCAAGTCACCCCCATGTAAACAAAGCCGGACAAGCTACATACAGCGTGTTCCGCCCCGGCGCAACGTTAATTACACCGCCACAGTTCCGCGCAAAGCGAAGTCATGTGTGGAATGCAATGTCACGCAGTGCGTCTACCTTTGCCTTGCACGTAAGGTAGCACCATGTAACTGCGGGTATGGTTGCGCCATCTGTTGGTAGAGACACTGACCGTGTGCGCACCGTTTGATGCCCCATAGCACCAGTGTGGTTTCACAACGGACAGAAGGTGGTCACACAAGTTATCGTCCACTACCAAACATGCACGCGAGTAAGTACGAACAACGAGGAGCGGTACGGATTTTGGCGGCGAAGGGAGTTGGAGGCCGTGAAATGTATCGACGGAAGAAGGCTGTGTACGGTGAGTACAGTCCGAGTCGTTGTGGAACGGCGCAAACGATTCCTTGAAGGGCACGAGTCACTCAGGGACGATGCTCGTCCAGGGCAGGCTCCTCATGTCACCACACCGGAAGTGGTTGCTGAAGTGAATGCTTTAGTCTTGGATAGCAACAGAATCACCGTGGATGAGATCCATTGGTTACTGGGTATTAGCTTGGGCACCACCCACACCATAATGCATCAACAATTGAACTTTCGAAAAAATCTGTGTGCAGTGGATTCCCCACCAGCTGACCGCCGAAAAGTGCACTACTCGAATGGAGCAGTCTTTTAGTCGTCTGCAACGTTATCATGAGTGGGAATACTGCTTTCTGTCGCTTATTGTCACAGGTGACGAAACATGGTTTACCAGTTTGAACCGGAAAGCAAGCGTCAGAGCAAGCATTGACTTCACCATCTCCAAAGAAATCATAGGCCGTGCACACCAGTTCTGGTAAGGTCTTGATGTCCTCCTTTTTTGACTATAACGGCCTGGAACGGGAAAGTACCATCAATCCCCAGCGTTATCAAGGCACTTTACAGAACTTTAGTCGAGCCATGAAGCCGAAACGCCGAGGTTTGTTGTCCAATGGTGTTATTCTCCTCCATGATAATTCCTGCCCACACATGGGCAATGCAATGAAGACGACATTGGAGCAGTTTCAGTGGGAAACGCTGGAACATCCACCGTACAGTCCCTACCGTTCACCGTGTGACTTTCTCGTGTTTAGACCGCTAAAACAAGCTATTCGCGGGCAACTACTCGAAACGGACGACGAAGTGTGTGACTCGATCCAGACCTGGATCCAACAGCGGCCTACTACCTTCTTCAACGATGGAATCGACCGGCTGGTGTCGCAATGGGATAAATGTGCCAACAGTTTTGGCAACAATTTTTGAGTATGTGTACTGTGTATAACTACTTGCTTGAGTTGATGAAATCGTTACGTGCGGTTCTAGGCGCTAAGGTCTGGAACCGCGAGACCGTTGCGGTCGCAGGTTCGAATCCTTACTCGGGCATGGATGTGTGTGGTGTCCTTAAGTTAGTTACGTTTAAGTAGTTCTTAAGTTCTAGGGGACTGATGACCTCAGAAGTTAAGTCCCATAGTGCTGAGAGCCATCTGAACCATTTGAAATCGTTACAGTTACTTTACACTAGTGACTGGGTTTCATTTGAATGCCACTTACATTAGAGCACAATATTTGGAGAGAAAAGTAATGAAAACATACTTACGTAAGCGGTAAGATTTTGCAGTCATGTATTTAATATTCTGGTAGATTTATATGTACATTAGATTATATTTGAAATCCAAAGTCGGATTAATTAGTTCACTGGCTGTTATTAGCTAGCACCATACACTACATACGAGGGTCGGTCAAAAAGTAATGCCTCCCATTTTTTTTGTACTTAAAAAAATTAAGTTAAGTGAAAAATTTGAATTAGGCGCCATTCCTCAAACCTTCTTCTGCAATCCACTGCAGTAGTAACTTTCTGTGTCAACAGGTGGCAGCACAGCAGAAGTTTGTAAGATGGCCGACATCGATGTTCGTTTGAGACAGCGTTGTGTGATTGAATTCTTGAATGCAGAAGGTGAAACGCCGATACGCATTCATGAAAGACTGAAGAAGGTGTATGGTGTTGTGACAGTGGATGTCAGCACTGTTAGACGATGGGTTCGTCGTTGTAAGGAAGCTGAAGGGCAAACACCGTTGACTGACGAAAAGCGGAGCGGCAGGCCGGTGAGTGCAGTGACTCCACACAACATTCAGCAAGTTGATGACATCATTCGTGATGACCGTCGGGTGACTGCAGGTGAAGTGTGTCGCATTATTTCTCTTAGTAAAGGCAGTGTGATCACGATTATTAAACAATTGGGATACTCAAAAGTTTGAACACGGTGGGTTCCAAGAATGTTAACCGATCAGAATAAAGAGGCAAGGAAAACAATAGCCTCCCAACACTTGTAGCGCTTCCGTTTGGAGGGAGATGAGTTTCTGAAAAAAATTGTGACCGGGGGCGAAACATGGGTGCATTTTTTTTTAACCCGAATCAAATAGGCAGTCAATGGAGTGGCGTCACACAAGCTCGCCGAGGAAGAAAAAATTCAAAACTGTGCGATCGGCAGGGAAAGTTATGGCAACAGTTTTCTGGGATACAGAGGGTGTGATTCTGGTTGATTTTTTGTAGCAGGGATGCACAATAAATTCTGTTCAATACGTCACAACCCTCAAAAAACATAAAGCACGTCTTCAGCGAGTTCGCCCAACAAAATCAATGGCAGATGTTCTTCTTTTGCATGACAATGCAAGACCACACACCAGTCGTCACACCTCTGACGAGATTGTCAAAATTTGATGGGAAGTTTTGCCTCATCCCCCATACAGCCCAGACCTGGCACCATCAGACTTCCATCTGTTCGGGCCACTAAAAGAAGCTCATCGTGGGATTCATTTTGAAGATGAGGAGGCCGTCAAAACATCCGTGCGTCAATGGCTTAGGAAACAGAGCTGTGACTTTTACCGTGCTGGGATACATGCCCTTGTTCAAAGATGGACCAAAACTGTAGAGATGGGCGGAGATTACATTGAAAAATGACAAAATGATCCTCAATGTTGTGGTTTTCAACCTATGTAATTGCATTTAAATTTCCTGACAATTAAACGTAGAAAAAAAATAGGAGGCATTACTTTTTGACTGACCCTCGTATTTCTGCCTAACTGCAAGCCTGGGAATTAGCTAGAGCTGATCACTGACAGAAAGGGCAGAGAGGCCTCGCGTTCCTCAGAAGCCACTATCGGTTAAGAAGGAGGTGGGAAGTGTCTTGTCGTATGCTGAAGGGCCACACATTTATTACCTTGAAAGAGAATAGCTCTTGGTAGTGTTGGTTTATGATGCTAGAAGCCGCAGATATCCCACAGCTAGGACAGAGCGGATGGGAGGTGCTCTGTGGCGAGACGAAAAAATTTCAGAATAGCGTACCTTGAGAAGGAGTTTTGGGGGTGGAAGAATACGATAGGACATCTTTTTCGGGCGATGGAATGCACGTGGTTACAAACGATGCTTGCGAGCTAACCTCTGTGGAATCTTCTCACTGGCAACACCAGAGCACGCCCCAGCCGAAGAAAGCAGAAATGTATTAGGGAGCGGAAATGGAGCCTTCGGGAAAATTTTCTGAAAGTAGTGAGAGCTTCAGATGATTGCCTGTCAGACTCATAAGGCATGTGGTGAGAGGAAATGTTTCTGTAACGGCTGCTAGGATTCGTCGCCTGGAGTGCAAACCTAGATCTACATCCACAACTACATTTATACTTCGCAAGCCACCCAACGGTTTGTGGTGCAGGGCTCTTTACGTGCCACTGTCATTGCCTCCCTTTCCTATTCCAGTCGCGTATGGTTCGCGGGAAGAACGACTGCCTGAAAGCCTCCGTGCGCTATCGAATCTCTCTAATTTTCATTCGTGACCTCCTTGCGAGGTATAAGTAGGGGGAAGCAATATATTCGATACCTCATCCAGAATCGTACCCTCTAGAAACCTGGACAGTAAGCTACACCGCGATGTAGAGCGCCTCTCTTGCAGAGACTGCGACTTGAGTTTGATAAACATCTCCGTAACGCTATCACTCTTACCAGATAACCCTGTGACGAAACGCGTCGCTCTTCTTTAGATCTTATCCATCTCCTCTATCAACCCGACCTGATACGGATCCCACACTGATGAGCAATACTCAACTATAGGTCAAAAGAGTGTTTTGTAAGCCACCTCCTTTCTTGATGGACTACATTTTCCAATGAATCTCCCAATTAATCTCAACCTGACACCCTCCCTACTAACAATTAATTTTATTTGATCATTCCACTTGAAACAGTTCCGTACGCATGCTCCCAGATATTTTACAGATGTAACTGCTACCAGTGTTTGTTCCGCTATCACATGATCATACAACAAAGGATTCTTCTTTCTATGTATTCGCAATACATTACATTTGACTATGTTACGGGTCAGTTGTCACTCCCAGCACCAAGTGCCTATGCGCTGCATATCTTCCTGCATTTCGCTACAACTTCCTAATGCTGCAATTTGTCTGTATACTACCGCATCATCCGCGAAAAGGCGCATGGAACTTCCGACATTATCTACTGGGTCATTTATATATATATTGTGAAAAGCAATTGTCCCATAACACTCCCGTGTGGCACGCCAGAGGTTACTTTAACGTCTGTAGGCGTCTCTCCATTGAGAACAACGTTCTGTGTTCTGTTTGCTAAATCTCTTCCATCCCGCCTCACAGCTGGTCAGATATTCCGTAGACTCTTACTTTGTTTATCGGGCGACAGTGCGGAACAGTATCGAACGCCTTCCGGAAGCCAAGGAAAATGACATCTACCTGGGAGCCTGTATCTAATATTTTCTGGGTCTCATGAACAAATAAAGCTAGTTGGGTCTCACACGATTGCTGTTTCCGGAATCCATGTTGATTCCTACAGAGTAGATTCTGTGTTTCCGGAAACGACATGATACGAGATCAAAAAACATGTTCTAAAACTCTACAACAGATCGATGTCAGAGATATAGGCCTATAGTTTAGCGCATCTGCTCGACGAACCTTCTTGAAAACTGGAACTACCTGTGCTCTTTTCCTATCATTTGGAACCTTCCATTCCTCTAGCGACATGCGGTACACGGCTGTTAGAAGGGGGGCAAGTTCTATCGCGTATTCTGTGTAGAATCGAATTGGTATCCCGCCAGGTCCAGTGGACTTTCCTCTGTTGAGTGATTCCAGTTGCTTTTCTATTCCTTTGACACTTATTTCGATGTCAGCCATTTTTTCGTTCGTGCGAGGATTTAGAGAAGGAACTGCAGTGCGGTCTTCTTCTGTGAAACAGCTTTGGAAAAAGGTGTTCAGTATTTCAGCTTTACGCGTGTCATCCTCTGTTTCAATGCAATTATCTTTCCAGAGTTTCTGGCTATGCTGTTTCGATCCACTTACTGATGTAACGTAAGACCAGAACTTCCTAGGATTTTCTGTCAAGTCGGTACATAGAATTTTACTTTCGAATTCACTGAACGCTTCACGCATAGCCCTCCTTACGCTAACTTCAATATCGTTTAGCTTCTGTTTGTCTGAGAGGTTTTGGCTGCGTTTAAATTTGCAGTGAAGCTCTCTTTGCTTTCGCAGTAGTTTCCTAACTTTGTTGTTGAACCCCGGTGGGTTTTTCCCGTCCTTCACAGTTTTACTTGGCACATACCTGTCTAAACGCATTTTACGATTGTCTTGAACATTTTCTATAACCACTCTACATTGTTTGTGTCGGAACAGAAATTTTCTTTTTGATCTGTTAGGCAGTCTGAAACCTGCCTCTTATTACTCTTGCTAAAATTCTAAACTTTCCTCCCTTTTTATATTCCTCTTTACTTCCATATTCAAGGATGCTGCAACGGCCTTATGATCACTGATTCCCTGTTTTGCGCTTACAGAGTCGAAATGTTCGGGTCTGTTTGTTATCAGTAGGTCCATGATCTTATCTCCACGAATCGGTTCTCTGTTTAATTACTCGAGGTAATTTTCGGATAGTGCATTCAGTATAATGTCACTCGAATCTCTGTCCCTACCACCCTTCCTAAACGTCTGAGTGTTCCAGTCTATATGGTAAATTGAAATCTCCACCTAAGACTATAACATGCTGTGGAAATTTATGTGAGATGTATTCCAGATTTTCTCTCAGTGGTTCTGCCACTAATGCTTCTGAGTCGGGAGGTCAGTAAAAGGAGCCAATTATTAACCTTGCTCGGTTGTTGATTATAACCTCCTCCCATAATAATTCACAGCAACTATCCACTTCTATTTCACTACAGGATAAACTACTACTAACAGCGACAAACACGCCACCACCGGTTGCATGTAATCAATCCTTTATAAACTCTGTTTGTGCCTTTGTAAAAATTAGGCAGCATGTGCCTCTGGCTTCAGCCAGCTTTCCGTATCTATAACGATTCCAGCTTCGGTGCTTTCTATCAGTGCTTGAAGTTCCGGTACTTTACCAACGCAGCTTCGACAGTTTACAATTACAATACCGATTCGTGCTTGGTCCCCGCATGTCCTGACTTTGCCCCACACCCTTTGAGGCTGTTGCCCTTTCTGTACTTTCCCGATGCCATCTAACCTAAAAAACATCCCAGTCCACGCCACACAACCCCTGCTACCCGTGTAGCCGTCTGCTGTGAGTAGAGGACTCCTGCCACCCTATGGCGCAAGTCGAGGAATCTGCAGCCCACACGGTCGCAGAACCGTCTCAGCATCTGATTCAGATCCTCCACTCGGCTCTGTAGCAAAGGTCCGCAGTCAGTCCTGTCGACGATGCTGCAGATGGTGAGCTCTGCTTTCATCCTGCTAGCGAGACTGGCAGTCTTCACCAAATCAGATAGCCGCCGGAAGCCAGAGAGGATTTCCTCCGATCCACAGCGACACACATCATTGGTGCCGACATGAGCCACCACCTGCAGATGGGTGCCGCGTGTGTAGCTGGGAGTGGCATATGGTCGGAGAATAAAGAATTCCCTGCCAGTAGCGATCGTCGGCACTAGCCTCTGAAGATAGAACGAACCTCACTCGCGATAGCAATAGAGGAGTAGATGACTGTCAAATTTTAAGAAGTGTTGCTTTCTCACGGGGAGAGTGTGAGTCGTTCCTCTGAGACAGAGTAGTTATTCTTTTTCCTCGAGTGACGATTCTTAATCTCTCTGTGGAATTTGAAAGACATTGAATTGCATCTTTATGGGAGAATAATTGAGTCGAATTTCTCTTCCCGTCTAGGACATACTCCAGTTTGTCGGACAAGGAAACAGTCGCAGTGAATGTGTTAAGTTCCATTTGTTTGTAATCTGAGTTTTTTTCTAAATGTGCCAGTCCAGGTGTAGGTCCTCAGTTTTTTCATCACTTATAAGAATCAGCCTACTTTGTGTCCATTTAATCACAGGGATACACAGTCTAAAGTCAAACATACGTTCTGTCAATCTCGAAATTACATGTAGGGTAGGATTTGATAATGCGTATTTCACATTTGCCTAAATTTTGCCTTCTACACGTCTTTTTAAGAATTAGCAAGTTATAGTATCCCGCTGCAATTCATTCCAGTAGTACCCCGATAATAATGACTGGTTTAATATGTTAAACTCAAGTGAGGTGATATTGCAACCTGATACTTAGTTTTACCGAAGTTCTAAACGAAGCTGTCAATGGCACGGTCAATTTAATTATTTGCAGGTGCGAGAATTCCAGTGCGGAGACAACATTAGACAACTACACAGGCACACGTCATATTTTATACACATTAGTGGTTTACACATATTTATTTTCGAAGTACACATTGACACATGTACATAATTGAGTATACTCACGATGATAACGAATTTTAAATTGCATGGGATTTACGTATTTAAAAGAGACGACAATTAGAAATTTCGTGTTGACTCTGCTGAAGTTATGAAGTTGGTAAACAGTCGCCGATTTTGCGGCATTAACACTTTTCTAAGTTTCCCTACTGGTTACAAATATTTTTAAATTCACACACAAATAAATAAAAATTTCCATTCTTTCAGTAATTGACCTACGTATGTCGTATCTCTAAAGGCTCATTAAAATGACTAAGGACTACCTTCAACTAAATGTATATGACAGAAGAAGTCTAATGTAGCGACATGATTCGTCAAAAAATTACAGTTTATGAACCCTCGCAATTCAGTGTGTGGGCTGAAGGGGTACTTTATGTAGGCCCTCCGAAAATATTGTAATGTAGTCTTTTACGTCGTATTTTAAAACTGTGTAAACAGTATGTTGTAAGGATTTCCTACACCAGATTCTACAATTGTTTTCACGTTTTCAGTAAAGATTCAGTAGAATATTTAACTCTTAGTAATGAATGTGACTTATTGCAACAGATGCCATATTCTTATTTTGTAATGTTCAGGACGCTTCTCACTCATCTATATAGCTTTTAAAGGTATGTTGAGAATAAAAGCCAACGATAATTTATGAAAGTTGTATCTTTCTTTTAAATTTTTTACGTTTGTTCTAAAGTACCTCTTGCCTCGATATATACATTACACAAAATGTGTTGTTTTCATCTTGTGGAACCTACTTGTACATCAATGCTTATTTGAAAACTATATTTTTAACAAAAGATAACAACACTTAACGAAATGTGTTTGATTTTCTTTATTTTTTGTGGTTCGTATAAAGTACAACAAGTACAACACCCACTTTTAGTATTACACATTATTGTAAATGCATTGGTATTCCTAAAATTAAGATTGAAAAGCGTAAGAAATTTCAAATTACGGTACAGGAAATTTTCGCATTTAATCAAGACTGCAAACAGAGCATTCATTTTAGGAACGATAACACCTTTGTGTTGGTGACGAATCGCCGCTGTTACGCGTAAGAGACCCCATATCTAAAACTAAGCACTGTTCTAACGTGACATAGAAAAAATTACCATTTTAACAGTAGTTAAGGTGGCAAGCCCAAAATACCTGCGCTCGGTGAGATACTTGTTTTCACAACAGCATTTATTTCCATGGCGAGTCTCCATTTTATATTTTTCCAAGCTACTTTTTAAAAAAATACTTTTCAGATCCTACCCCCAAAAGTAGAGCTAAATGATGAAGTAATTACCTGTTGTAGAGTCAGAGACTTTTCAGCCAAGGCAGGATTCGAACCTGCGACTGTAGCAGCAGCGCGGATCCGGACTGCTCAGCCACAGCGGCCGGCTATTACAACCAGTATAGCAACTTCCGCCGCCCCGAGATACCCCGTTCCAAATTGTCATCACAGGCGAAATCCGTCTCACCTGGTACTGTTGTATATGATAACCACATCCTGAAGAAAGCACAAAAGCATTTAGTGTATACATCAGGCAGTTGGTAGTGAGGCAGGAGAATGCAACATTATGCGAGTTGCTGCAGTGTTTAGCACACTGTACTCTCATTCGGGAGGACGACCGTGCAAACCCGCATCCGGCCATCCCAATTTAGGTTTTCCATGATTTCGCCAAATCGCTTCCGCCAAATGCCGGGATGGTTCATTTGAAAAGACACGGCCGACTTCATTCCCCATCCTTCTCTAGTCTGATGGGACAGTTGACTTCGTTGTTTGGTCCCCTCTTTCAAATCAACCAACCAATGCAAATTGGCGACATTGTGTAGGAGATTCAAAGTTCTGGCGTTTGCCATACAACCAAGGAAAAGATCCCGAATATCTTTATCAGAACAGGGGGATAAGAATTACTTTTAATGCTGGGGCGATAAATTCCAGACAACAAATTTGAATCCTAGTCTACGTGTAAGTGCATTTGTTTATGAGTATATAGAGTGAAAGTCAACGACCTTCTCACCTTGTGCAGACCATCTACACTGCAGATGAATTGTGCTCTGGGCTAGATGTCGTTCGTTATTCATTTCCAAATAAGCAGAACAGGCCTGCTATTTGCACTGTCTCATTCCCTAGTCTAATGCCCCTAGCAGCGTCTTATCTAGTGCACTGAATTCCGTTAGCCTACACCAAGTAGGTAACCATTCGTTTACTAAATTTTCATTCACTGCTAACATCAGAATTTCATACTGTGTGTTCCAGTCAATATCGTCAAAAGACCTCCTTAAATCTATAGATGCTGTAAATGTATGCTTACCTTTTTTAAAATTTGTCTTCAGTGATAAGTCTAAGTGTCAGTATTGTTTCAAGTGTTCCTACACTTCTTCGGAGCCCAAACTGATCCTCCCTGAACTTTTTACCAGTTTCACCTTCTTCTGCATACAAATCATGTTAATCATAACTATGGCTTAATAAACTGATGGTTTGGTAACGTTCGCAACTGTCAGTACCACCCTGCTTGGAATAGGGATTGTTACATTCTTCTAGATGTCTAATTGTCTTCCGCCCCTCTCATACATCTTGTATACCAGGTGGAATAGTTTTGTCATGATTGAGTCTCTCAAGGATCTCAGTAATTCTCAGAAAATAACCTCTACACCAGGTGATTTGTTACGACTTAGGTCTTTTAGTGCTCTCTCAAATTCTTCTCTTAGTATCCCATCTACTGTCTGATAGCCATGTACTTTCTCCTCTCTTTCCGTGAGACTGACTACAAGTTCCTCCCCTATGTACACTCCCACCTTTGAGGTTTCCATTCATTGCTTAGTTCGGCTTGCATCTGCACCCTTAATTTGCATTCAGCTGTACCCCTTGTGCCCAATTTTTTGTTTAATTTTCCTATAGACATGCATGCTTCTGCAACTTCTCATTTCTACATCCAGTGTTCAGCCTAGGAAAATACAGGATTTGTCATCATAACGCAATGAAAACAGGTAGCTCAAAATATACATACACACAGCATAAATAGGTATAAACTTTGAATGTTTAGTGCTCTATACATTTTAGATATTTGTTGAAGGACATCTTCTAAGAATCGTGAGCTGCGCTCATATCCTATCGTTTAATGTATACATGGTTGTAATTGGGCAATGCGTATCTGCATACTGAACATCATAAAGAATTTATAACTGACACGCATTTCATTTATATACAGATACATAATGTTAAGTGGGCTTATGTTCTTGTTTTCATGTGTACTATTGTTACGCTGTAGAAAGTGATGTACATAGAGTTGCTGGTACCTTGCATCACACGTGACTGATGATGAATTGTACAACTGATTACTAGTTTGGCTAACAAATATTTTAAGTGTGTCTCATGGGGTTTACAATATGTCTATTGACAAATACATTTGTATATTTTAAGGAGAATGGTAGCTGTGTAGAAGATAGATATATATTACAGTATGATTCGAGGCCTATCTTAATTTCCCTAAAATAATTTCACTTTTAGACAGTTGTCCTATGTTGTAAACTAACAACTGTGATACAGTCCAATATCAATTGCCCTAAAACAGTCTGAGACTACATGATTGATAAACAGCTTTGTAGTCTAAAGGTCTGGGTTCGACCACTGGTATATGTAATTTTCATAAATATCAATCAATTACAACGAAAATTTTCATTGGAAGACCTGCACATACCAAAGTGCATCCTATTGAACTAAGCTCTGTAGATGTATACTTCTTGCTTTGACCCTCAACAATGTCTAATTTCCACAAATCTAAATCAAAATTTCACAATACCACAGGGTATATGTCGAGATGTGTTATAAGAACGTTTAACTTCATTCAACTTTCATTTTATTCAAGAACTTTTGCGCAAGCATGACATGTATGACACTCATCTGGTACAGGAGACAAAATATTCCCCAGTTCTTCGACAAACCTATGGAGTTTACTTCGATCATAAGCTGCATGATGCTATGTAGAAATAAATCCAGCGTGATAGGAAAAATTCCACGCTACTGTTTCGTGACCTGTCACACAGCATTCTGCAAACTGCAGTTTCTTATTATAAAAATCAAAATATATAGTCTTGGATTAACATCCATGGTCGACATCATTCTCGATTCAAATATCACCACATTAATGAAACTTTGATATAATGCTAGAGTCTGACAGAACCACCATGCAGAAAAGACTTTATGAAATCATACTTAAAGTAGAAACATAACTACTGAATCTCAGGAGTTCACAACGCAAAATAACATTGAGATATTACCACCAGAAATGGTTCGAATGGCTCTAAGTACTATGGGACTTAACATCTGAGGTCCTCAGTTCCCTAGGCTTAGAACTACTTAAACCTAACTAACCTAAAGACATCACACACATCCATGCCCAAGGCAGGACTCGAACCTGCGACTGTAGCAGCAGCGCGGATCCGGACTGCTCAGCCACAGCGGCCGGCTATTACCACCAGTATAGCAACTTACGCCGCCCAGAAATACACTGTTGCTAATTGTCATCACAGGCGAAATCCGTCTCACCTGGTACTGTTGTATATGATAACCACATCCTTGAGAAAAATTGTATGTACACGTCGAAAGTCAGTCTCATGCAGTACAGATGTATACACTAAATGCATCCCATACAAACATTGTCTTTACACATCGAAAGTACGTCTCAACGAGAACCTGTGTATATGTGAAGCGCACTATCAAAAGCTGTCTTTTGTATCGCTATTGACTAAACTACACGTTAACGATAATTTGCCGAATGTGTGGCAGTTGCTGTGATGAAATGTGGTTTCAAAACTGATAGTGAACTAAATGTTTTCAATGCTGAAATTTTTGTGTAATCCCCAACAGACAAAAAAAATTGGAACACGGTGAATAATTCTTAACAGCCAGTAACATGATACAATGTGTGTGCTGTAAGTAGTCAGTGTAGGCAGCACAGCTGTGACGTAGGCCCATTGCGATGCGACACTTCTTGTGTAGTGGATCAATTTAGCACATGGACACACCACACACATGCAGCGACGTAATACGTCTAAGCAACAACAGTGCATAGCTGTAATTGTGAATTTTGTAATTTGCTATAGAGGCAAAAACAGTTAGTGGGAAGTGAACATAGATTCGTCGATGAAATGAAATGTGTGGCTAGGACCTCCCGTCGGGTAAACTGGTCGACTGGTGCAAGTCTTTTGAGCCGACGCCACTTCGGCGACTTGCTCGTCGATGGGTGTGATATGATAATGATTAAGACAACACAACAACCAGTCGCTGAGCGGAGAAAATCTGCGACTAAGCCGGGAATCGAATCTGGGCCCCTTAGTACGGTATTGCCTTCATCCACAAAGGCGGGCTCATACATAGATAATGACAGCGAATTATAAGCCAAATATAACTTATTTTCATGGCAGAACTTACTCAATGTTCAGTTCCTCGCATTTTTGGCTTCATCGTTTCGATACTCAATGAAACAGATTATTTGTCACCCACACTCAGATCAAAAATGTCGACGATTTGGAGTTCCATCTTTGAAAACTGAATACAACAAAACTTACTGACCCAGACAAAAATAACCTAGACACAAAATTCACCACCACGGGAGATTTGTTATAACAAAACACTAAAACCATCACACACACACACACACACACACACACACACACACACACACACACACACACACACACAGTCATGCATGCCGATGGGCAGCCTATCCAAAAAGCAGGGTGCAACATTATAAATATTCTATATAAAAATCTGTATTTGTTACCCACTATCACACCGCAAAAAACCTTTAACTTGCATACAAAATCACAACCAAACGAAGTGCCTAGAACAGATCGACCAACATATAACTCTTTTATGTATTTGTAACATGCACACAAACAACGCCCGATCAAAATACGCTGAACAAAACAAAATGCTCAGCACGTGAATTGCCAGGCAGGAAACATTTAAATCCAAAACAAATATTTGGAGAGTGCGATTTTATTCAAAAGTTCCCACTCATTGTCACTCTCATACAACCGTCGCTTAGTGACTGACAACAATACCTAAGTCTCTTGAGATCAGGAAAAGAAAGTGCTAGCACTGACCAAGGCACGTTGTCACACAGTCAGGACAACAGAGCCCTAACCATGTTCAACAACAAAAATCAACCGTTCACTTCAGAAAGCAATAATCAAGATAACTGCTGCTTGTCATATCAACATTCTGCACAAAGGTCACATTAGGAAAGAAGCAGTAGGCAAATAAATATCCTACTGGCTGATATCATAAAGAAATATAAGGAAAAATTATTCAGTATGTGAAGGAAAACCGTGATACTATTACACCAGTCACCAAACCATCAACAACTGAAAGAACAGCCTGCTCTCACATACATGCTCTGTAGTTTAAACATAGTACCACCAAACAAGTGAAACTATAATAAGGAAATAAAAACAGGACAGCGTGTGTGAAATACTACTGAAGATCTGTGAAGAGTCAAACGTCAGACCTCAAGCTGTTTTCATACGATACTGGAAACCTGTACTGAATAGAAATGTGTCTGCATTCATCTTCCAAACCAACACCATTGTGCAGTTCAGTGCATGATGTGTGAGACATCAGATACTGTATCTTAGTTAAAAGACGTAGTCATTTCAAAGGAATTTATAATTTTTGGACACAGTGTATGTTCCAAAATCGTACTGCAAATCAACGTTAGTGATATTGGTCTGTAATTCAAGGGATTACTTCTATTTCCTTTCTTGGATATTGGTGCTACTTCCCAAGCTTTATGTACAGATATTTGAATGAGCGAGCGGTTGTATATGATTACCAATTACGGGGCTGTTGTGTCAGCATACTCCGGAAGAAAATTAAGTGGTATACAATCTGGATTGGAAGCCTTTCGTTTATTGATTTGTGCTGGTTTGGTAGGTAGAGGATATCTACTTCCACGCTATTCATGTTGACAGTTATTTTTGATTCGAATTCTGCAATATCTGCTTTGTCTTCTTTGGTAAAGTAATTTCGGAAAACAGGTTTACTAATCCTGCTTTAGTGGCACTATCAGCAGTAGCTTTACCATTGCCATAACGCATAGACGGTATTAGTTCAGTCTTTCGCGGAATTATTGGCTGGAAAAATTTAAAGTACACAACAAAACAACAAAATCATCTTTATAGCCGCACCGGTTAGCAGTTTATTGATATGAGAGAACCGCCCAATGCGACATATCAAAACCTGCCCTTAAACTTTTTACACAGCAAGAATACACGGGAAGAAGCACAATCCCAAAATTTTCGCCGCTAAGACACACTGCAAGTATTCGTTTAGAAAATGTTGAAATTTGTCGATTTCGTAGCTCTCCAGTTGCCTGGAGAAATCGCACCCATATCGTAGCTACAGCAGACAGCGCACGCGCAACACGGCAGCTGCTTAGCCTGGCTAGGTGGCGCGTAGATAAACAGCTAGTAAGAGGCAACGTCATCGTAATTTGTAAAGTGAATTTCAGTCTCAATTCATATTTCCTCTTATACAATTGTTTACAGTTACTATTTTCTCGAATTAGAAACTCATTCGAAGTCCAGAACAATTAACAGTTGCCTTTGCGGTAGCGCCTAGTGTTAACACTGCAGACAAAACTGAATTGATTTACTTTGTGATTTATTCATATATGCTAGCTAATAGTATCTGCTTTGTGCAGGTTCCAGAGTTTCACGGTAATGTGGAATCCATTTAATGTTTTCAACATTCCAAAAATTAAATTTGAAGAATATGGTATGCAATCGAAATCACCTACTTCTCGTGAAGACACATATAAGTTTTATTATTATTCACTTATGGGCTCAATAGGACCATACGAAATACAAACCATCAATGTCACTTTTGCTGGATGGCCTTCTTAGTGTCAAAACATTTTACATCCCTTCAGAATGAAGTCTGTTTCATTCATCACATCACAGTGCTCCAGTCCGTTTTCTAATTTCCCACTAACAAACTTTCCAAGCAAATAGCTTTCTCATGAATGTTTTCCTGTCTGTAACGTTTGCCTGATTTATACCAGCCACTTTAAGACCTTCCTTAATCGCAGTGATCGATTTAATAGGCTCAGTTTAGTAGTCTCAATTTTGGCCTTACTTATGTTTAGTCAACCTAGTGGGTGCCATTCGGTTAATGAGTCACTAAAATTTAAGTCTTCGGTTTCTCAGGTCACCCTGCATGTATGTGTATTCTTCTACTTCCTTACTACTTCTCAGCGTATAAGTTTCTCCATCAGTTATCTTGGGCCTAATATTTTCCTAATAATCTTTTTTTCTTTCTTTTGAATTTCTTCAGTATTCTTCTTTCTATTTAAAATTTAAGTTTCTGCTCCATAAGGACATCATGTTTGATTAGAATGCTTTAATGTCTAAGTAAAAGTGATCTTTTATTATAAATATTTTATGTTAATCTGAATGCAGTGGCCATTTTTTGACAGTCATCTTCGTTAGCAGCTTTCTCCTGACTATTTTCTTGTATGATTTCCCACGAGTATTTAAACTGAGAGACCGTTTTCATTTTCTGTATTTCGTGTTCAAGAACTTTGGTCTTTTTTGTTGCATGACATGTATTCCGTTCTTTCAAATGATGTTTTCAGTCCTTTCCTTAAGAATTTCAATTTGTTTTTTAGCTGTGGCAATATCCTTAGCTAAAATTGCCAGATCATCTGCAAAGGTGAAGCATTCTACTCTAATATTACTTCTGCCTAGCCTGATTGATTGATCTATATTTTGACTCGATTTTTTCTCGCCATTCCGTAATGGAGAGAAAACATCTTCCTGTCTAACATCAGTCTCTATATCAAATGGCTCAGAAATATCTCCCATGAATTTTACTTCAGGGTTGGAGTCAGTTATTGTTTCCTTTATCAGTGTTAGAGTTTAACTATCTAACCTTTGCTGCTTTAACGTTTGGGAAAGAGATTCACCTTAAACTGGTTGTAGGCCTTTTGAAGATCCAAAAATGTACAAACAATATTGTTACCACAAATCCTTTGTTGCGTAAGAATTAGCTTTACATTAAGAATTTGTTTTGAACAGGATCTGTTTGGTCCAAAGTCTGCTTGGTATTCATAAATTTTAGGTTCTAATTGTTCTTGGGGTCAATCAAGTAAACAATGCGAGAGAATTTCGTATGTGACAGAGAGAAGAGATTCCTCAAAAATTATTAACATTGGTGCTATCCCCTTTTTATGCAATGGATGAATTGGGGCAGTTTTCCAGCTCTCAGGTGCTTTCTCAGTTTACCAAATATGTCCTATTAGTTAAGTGATCTCGTTTAAAGTGTTAGGTCCATCTCATTTTAGTAGTTCTACGATTATACTACCTTCTCTGGATACTTTACTGTTTTTAAGTCTCTTAATATGTGTAATTATTTAGATTTCGTTAGGTTCTTTAGAGTTAGGGTTGGTGTTATTAGTTTGCTGTGGTTGGAATTCATTCGCTGGTTCTTGACAGTCTAATAGTTTTTCAAATTAATTAACAAGTACCTTACAGTTTTCCAGGTTCTGAAGTGCGAAACAGCCATTTTCATTTTCAAAGCAAAGACTTTTAGGTTGGTAACCAGTTAGTTTTATAATGTTTTATAAGTTTCTTGTATTGTTCTTTTGGAAGTCTTTTTCAGTTTCTAAAAGTTGGGAATTTTCGTAATTTCTTTTAGTCTGTCGGATTAATTTAGATGTTCCTTTTCTTACAGTTAGAAAGGTGATGTACTTTTTCTTAGTTTTGTGACCATTACAATTTTTGAATGCCTCATACCTAGACTGCTATTTCATAATACGCTTTCCACCAAGACTGTTTTTGTTTCTTTCGAAGCAGAATTAAATTTTGTGCTTTTGTGATGAACTTTTCCTTTATGTGTGGCCAATTGTTGGATTTTTTTGTCAAGTTCGCTTGTTATAGTTTTGGTTATTTTAGCAGTGTCAAATTTTGAGATAATTTTGTTTCCATTTTGAAGAGTTTTTGAGTTTGAAGTTTTAATTTTATTTGCATTAAATAATCCTCAGAATTTGTATAACTCCCCCTTCCTAAATGGGTCTTTTAAAATTTAATTGTAGCTATGGTATGAAACTGCGACATGGTCAACTTGAAATTCCGCAATAAATGTGTTGGGTAACCGACAAGGCTTTTGATTAAAAGGATTTTTTCTAAAATGTGTTGACATGATTTTAAAGTTAAAATTTTTGTACATTTCAGGAAGTCTTTGGCCATTTTGGTTTGTTTATTCACTCGTAGGAAATCCACCCTACGTTATCATATGTTTTTTTCTCTTTACCTATTTGATCATTAAAATTAACCACTAAAATTTTAACATGGTCTGAGGGAATTTTTGAGATGATGCCTCCTAACATTTCCCAAGCTTCATTAACTTCTTAAGGTTCTCTTAAGGTTATCTTCATTGACCAGCATATGGGCATCAATTAAAGCTTATTCCTTATTTGCCCATTTAAGAGAAATTGTCATTAGTCTATTATTACTGGGTTTTATCTCCAATATTGAATTTAAAATACTTTTGGAGATGTCAAAAGCCACTCCCAGATCTGGTTTATTATTAAACATTCTTTTATCGGTTTTGCTTTTTAAAAAGACAATAAATACAGAAATCCATGGTATTGTTGTTTGTCATTGGTGTTTATTGATGTTCAAACATCTATTTCTTCTGTTCTTTTTGTTTGTGGACTTCACCTGCTTGCAAAAGTGTTTTTATGTTAAGTGTTGCAAAAAACCTTTTTGTTTTGGTTTCAAGTTCGCCAGAGGACATCGATTTCCTCTGTTGAATCACACTGCACTTTAACCTGGCCGCCTCAGAATTCGAAAGACCTGTTGCGCCAATAGTACTGGCTGTGGATTGACCACCTGGGGTAATACTGTGATTATGAAAATGCTTCACAACGATTGTACCTGGAATCAGGTGGGGTTGAGTGTGCTCATTGAGTGAGCTCAGAGTCTTAAGACTGGAAGGGTTAGTTCCAGAATATAAATTTCACCTGCACCGTTGGTGAACAGACACTTACCACTTTGCCGGTTGCTACAAGACCAAAGCATAGTGGTTTTGGTTTTATTTTGCCTTGGTCCGGGTCTGATTATTCTGTATTCACAGCTGTCCATCATATCTAGTGGAAAGCCCACTATCCGCAACCTGTGACCCTTTCAATACCCTACGCAAGGTCGGTTTCTTAGACTTTTAGTTAAAAAGTCTTGAAACCTAGAGCATATGTTTTATTTATTAGCAAATTTCTTGGAAATTCGTTTGAATGATGTGGAAGGGTTTCAGAATCGTTAGAGGGAACAAGAAATATCTCTGAATTGTGATTCGAACAGTAATGGTTTTCAGCGAGAACGAAAAGGCTCTGAATTTTTTAAGCAAAGAGGAAAAAACGCTTACACATAATGAGAGTGCAAAGCCAATCTCATTTCGTAAATTCAGAATATGGATTGAATAAATCGAACAAATATTTAGACGAAGTACAAAAAGATGAATCTCGCAAATGGTGGGAAGTAAAACTATTAGAAAAATTAGAAATACTCGTGATAGTTAATGCACTGTTACCGTAGAAGATCTACAATAGTGCGCGTCCCTGATTTGCAGGAATTTTCGACCTGGCTAAACAGACACAGAAAAGAAGTTACAGAATTACAAAATTTACATAAAGTAAAGTATCGGAAAGATACTACAGATAGATAATACTTCAGAGTAATTCGTAGCTGACTTGCAAACGAAGATTCTTGTTATCCCGTAAAATGCTGCTTATAAAGCAATCAGTCAAGTTTCGTGCAAATCGCACTTCATCATTCGAAGTGAAAGAAAGACAGAGCCACTTCTACAGCGGCTGAGATCTACGAGCCGTGACACATTCGTATTCATCAATGCCGGTCATAAGTATTAGTAGATTAGTTTCCACAGTTCTATATCTGTCTTCAGGAAACCAAACTAAATCAGGACCATAAATTAAAAATAAAAAGGGCTGTTTATTCGCAAAAGCCTAGTAATCGACGTAGCAAAATGTGGGAAGAATCGGAGGGATTGATTTTCAATGTTATATTAGAAACGTCATAGTACCATTTGCAGAAAATGATTAATTTCTATAGATGGACTTTGGGTGTGGACATAAAGACAACTCTGTCTTTAGGAGGACGATGAAAAGACTGCTAGTATTATATTGACTCCACCTGGAACTAATAGTGTGATTCAGCCCCACGATAAAACAATTTTACAACAGTCTAAAGAATTTTTCAGAAAACTGTTGGGAAATATCATTTCCTTGAGCTCTTTGTCTTTTCAGGTATATCAGCAGAACAGTATTGTTAATCCTAAGTCATTTAATCATGTATGCCAGGCACATAGCACCATGTGTTGGACAACGGCCGCAGCCACCTGTTATTTCATTCCAGTTCTGTTTAGATAAAGCCAGTAATTACAGTGAAGTGCCCAAATGCAATAATTCTTCTATTATCAACAGTGCCTGGTCTAAGGAAAATTTTTTGTTTTCGTCTTCCTATACACGCTTCTCCTTTTTTTGACGGCTGTTTCGCTGTTAGCTAACTTTACGTTTTAAAAATTATCATAATAGCTCTGCTACAAGAATTGTTATAAAATATTTAACGTCAACAATTTTTAAGTCCCAATAGATGGAAGTCGGCTGCAACGTAATATCATTCACTGTCTTGCTTTTCTTTTCACTACAAGTCATTTGTGTAACAATTCCATTTGCAGAAGTGTAGATATCGATGTGAACTGCAAGTTATTCAAAAACGTAATGATTTAAGACATTTATGGTATGGTTAGATTGCTTAAAATTCACGTATGTGCACTTTGTTCTTCGCACTACACGCCCTACTGTCACGGTTGCGTCTGTGTATCGGCCGACTCGGACACTAGGTAGGAAAGGCTGTACAAACCGCAGTTATAAGCGGATCTTCTTGCGGTTAAAAAGAGTAACTTTACCAATCAGACAAAAAAAAACTTTCAGTGCGCCTCCAGTCACAATTTTGACAGTGCGTTTCTTTCGGTGTGTTCCTCCTGTGTGAAAAAGTTCAGGGTAGGACTCCTTTGTGAATTCTTTTGTCCACTGGGCGTTTGTGAAAGAGAACAACCTTTCGACTTTGGCATTATAGCCTGTAACTGCAAAGTGATATTCTGCGAATTTCAGTAGCATGTGCGCCACAGTTTCTTAGCAAAGATGCAGCGTAAACTTCTTTTTCGCATTTGCTTATCTACATGGGGAGGTGTGACCCATGATGATAAGGGGCACATTAGCATCAGCTGATCGGCACATTCTAATCTGATTTCCTCATTCTGCACATAGCGTGGTTGGCACATTGTGTATTAGGTTCGTTTAGCCTATGAAGAAAAGTACAGCTCTATCTAAAAACATTTTGATATACCTTCTGATTCCTCTGTATGTGCTTAATCTTTGGCTTGGCCTGGGTGTTAGTACTGAGTGCGCTACTTCAGCGCTGAAAAGCCTGAAAAAAAGCTTGAAAGGCCGGAATTGTAAATGTTTGTGCGATATGTGAGCGTAAAAGCTGGACATCTCTGGCTAAAGCCGGACACTTGACTACCCCATATTCGAGTATTCATACAACAGATGGGTGCTGTCGCTAAGGCCTGCTCAATAGGCGACTTGCGCCGCACAGGGTGTTAGGAGTACAGTGCAGATATTTCTGTTGTTGACAGAGGACAACGTACTGAACAGCATTGCAACAATAATTAATTCATTTGCAGACTATTAATAGCTATTATGAATAGTATGCTTTTAGGATGCTTAGTACTTATACATACACATGGCACAAGTAAGCCGTTAATGTTTATTAGTATCGCATGTGGTCATAGCTGAGCCAGCTGAGTCAGTGGACCTGATCTGTGACAAAAAATAAACTGTGAATGAAATTTTAGCCTAGACCTGACCCACAGCAAATACTGCATTGTAGCTGCGTTTATTCTTCAAATAATACTTCGATTTCTGTTCAACTGTTCGATCATTTGAAGTCTTGATACGGCGCGTTGGAAAATGAATTTTAACGTCGGTAAATACACTTTTCCTTTATGACGAAACAATGTGAATGCCGTTGTATCACGTAAATACGAAATGATTTGCTTTACAATGTAAATTCATCAAACCGCAAATAACTCTGAAAATTATTTGGAGTTAGTTGAGTGCACATTTAAATGTGTCTTTCAAAACAACAACTGAATTATCATCAGCAACGTCCACATTATTCCTATAACTTTGGCTACGCAAAAATTGTATCTCTTCAGCTCTTCGTCTTTAACTACGACCCACTAGTATTCTTCTTCGAGGCATAGACTAACAAAAATATACTTTCTGTATAATAAGCGAAATAAAATAATAAGCAAAATGAAGAAACTGAAAACTAGGAACATTTCTGATTTTGTGGTGACGGCGGTAAACGAACGCAGTGGCTTCGCTAACTCGTTTCGTTTCCACTGCTGATAACACCAACGACGTAGCAGTTGTGAGGCTGTAGCTGCCTGGTATCCATGTGTTACCGCAAATGAACTATCTGCAACATTTAAACGTGAACGTCCTTAAAATGCAATTTCACGAACGTTGTTACTTTCGTGCGTCACTTTCACCACAGCATCCGATCGGTACGCTTGGTAGAAGCTTGTAGCAATGTAGCAGACAGAGGAATACTTTTCTCATGTGAATATGTCTACCTCCTTTTACTTCTCTTAATGGCTATGTAAAGACATGATTATTTTGTGCAGATCTATGACAAAGTTCCTTTAGTGTTATATAAATTTATTAGCCTCCTTGTCTAGTTGATTTTAAAACTCAGTACTTCAATTTTCGACGTTTATTTATTACTTTTACGATCGTTCAATAAAACAGTTGCATTATCATTATGAATGTTCACATTCCTATTATTTTGCCTACGAAATAGCTGTATCTGTCTAGCTCTGCTCTTTCACTCTCATCCATTGGCGTAATCCTTCTAGGCACAGTCTAAAACAGGTGTAGTTTCTGTAAAATAAGAAAAGTCATCAACTTTGTTTACATTAACGAAGAGAAAAGTTTGCGATTACGTTAAATGGAGTCTGAACTGTGGACTGGATACTTAACTCGAATTATCCTGTAGTGTGTAGTAAGTGCGAGTGATCTGCTTACTCTGTGTTATTATTAGGAAATTTATACGAATTGATTGTGCAATGCAACTCCCAATGCCAATAAAGAAATACAGTCACTGCAAAATACTATAAGTAGACTGTTTAGAATTTTATGGTGGTAACGCTACGTAGAGCTCTGTATGAAAATCACTGACTGTGCTGCGTGCAGTCTGTAGCTGGTTTGCATTGTTGTAATACTCGCCATTGTAGTGTTGGACAGCTGGATGTTAACAGCGCGTAGCGTTGCGCAGTTGGAGGTGTGCCGCCAGCAGTGGTCGATGTGAGGAGAGAGATGGCAGAGTTCTGAGAGAGGATGATCTGGACGTGTGTCAATCAGAAAGAGTAAATTGTAAAAAAAATTGATATATATATATATATATATATATATATATATATATATATATATATATATATATATATATATATATATATAATGAGTTTTAAACACTATTAAGGTAAATACGTTGTTATTCTCCATCAAAACCTTTCATTTCTTAACTACGTCTATCATTAGTTAGTGCCTTCTCTATTTAGAATCTTTTATTTAGCTGGCAGTATTGGCGCTCGCTGTATTGCAGTAGGTTGAGTAATGAAGATTTTTGTGAGGTAAGTGATTCATGAAACGTATAGGGTACTGTTAGTCAGGACCATTCTTTTGTAGGGGTTATTGAAAGTCATATTGCGCTACGCTAAAAAAAAAAAATATTTTGTGTCAGTTTAGTGTTGATCAGAATAAGTAAAAAGAGAAATGTCTGAGTACGTTCAGTTTTGCTCAGATGTTTGAAAATCAAATTACGTAAGAGGTTTACCAGCACTGTCAATCTTAACTTTTCTAAGGGGATGTTTCAATACATTCAGCCCCTCTGGCCCTGCTCTAAACTGATTACTTTGGTCCCTGTGCACACAAAAAATAAATTTAACAGTCTTAGCTCTAGAGCAGCAACGTTTGAACGCGATATATCCTGGTGTCTCATAAAAAAAATATAAATGCTAGCTACAGGCTCAGCAGTGTGCAAAGCTGGTCATAATAGTAGAAATGCATATGAAATTCTTTTCACTGATAAATGAGAACATTTAAGAAATTCCAACTTCTTTAAAAAGTATATGACCTGGACGGAGAGGCGGTACTGAATATGGTGAATTACTAACACTTGAGTTTTTTTTTGTTTGCAAAATTAAATTGCAAATTAAGTTTGGTTTTTCAAAACCATCTGGCAATTGAAGTTACATTACTTGCAATTGATTCACAAACAGTGAGATTTAAACAGCAAGTATTATCTAACAGCATTAAACCAGTATAAACGTAAAGGATCAGATTTCATATAGCTCTGGTAACAAACATTACAAAGTGAAATATCTAACTAGCCTTATCAGAACAGTTTACGTACATTCTGGCGTTACTCAATAGTTGCAAATTATCAGCACACTCATCTATACTAACGCGCAGGCAAAAACAAAAATCGTAATTATTTAACATCTTTACCTTACTTGTATGAAGACTTCTGCTTCTATATTCAACAATATTGACATACCTAAATTAATCAAACATTTGGTGGCTTGACATAGCACACCACAAACACTGCCTACTCCATCGCCTTTCCCTCACAGACAGATACCTACAACTGTGCGCCAAGCCCTCTCTTGCCTGCGATATAAAGCCTATGAAAGACATACATGGTTTATAAAATCATATTCGGGTGCCACATACAAATGTGCCCGAGTATATTCTTCTCAGTCAGAAGTAATAGTTATTAAAAACGAAGAAAACAAAAATTATCAACTTGCTTCAAATTTTCTGGTGACGACGACAAAGTTACTTCTGCAGAAAAGTAAACGGAATAATGACGGCGATATACAACGTTAGCTACTCATTTAGTTTCACTGCTCACGTCATCATCGACCTTGCAGTTGTCGCCGGCCACTGTGACCGAGCGAATCTAGGCGCTTCAGTCCGCAACCGCACTGCTGCTATGGGTGCAGGTTCGAATCCTGCCTCCGGCATGAATGTGTGTGATATCCTTAGGTTAGTTAGGTTTAAGTAGTTCTATGTCTAGAGGACTTATGACCTCAGATGTTAAGTCCCTTAGCACTCAGAGCCATTTGAACCATTTCTTTGCAGTTATCGCAATCTAGCTGCCCGGTATGCGTGTGTTACTACAAATAAACCTTGTAAACAAGAATGCGATTCCACGGAACGACGTTAATTCCATGTGTCATTTCTACCATATCAGCTGATAAGCATGTGGGGCAGAATTTCGTAGCACTTCAATTTTCGATGTTACGTATTGGGTATTTTAATGCGTGATAGAGAAGGTATCATCAGTGTTCTGAATACTAAAGTAGGGCTATTTCCTTCCTTTTACCACTCTTAACAGCTTCATATAGGCGTTATTTTTGTTTCTTTGTGCACATGAACGGACCAGTACCTTTCGGATTACATACGTTTCATTGGCCTCTATGTGTAATTAATGTTAAAAGTCGGTACTTAAGTTTACGTGTTCACGTATTAATATCATGATTTTACTCTGGGAATCAGGTCAGGTACTGAAGTGTGGATGCGTGGACGTAAAGTGGTTTGTCTGTACTGACAAGAGTATTGTATTTACCCGTAAGACGCTGTATAGTCACAGCCTTGAGAATCAGCACTCTACGGCTATTCATTCAGACGGGCCGCATAGGCAACTGTAGTGGTGCAGGTTCTAATAATACCACCACTTGCAAAGCAGATTAGAAATCAGATAAATAATGTTCCTCACGCAGCATATGTTCGCTTTATCGGGCAACAACAAAGTTATTGACTGTGGATGGTATTGTCAGAATGGAAATAATGAAATTACTGTAAAAAAAGTCATTAATTTTGGCACTTCTCTTGAATGGATTCCCACGTAGATTTCGTCGAAGTTGTTATGGCTCATCTTCTTGATTCTAGGGTGATTCCACTTTGACTTCTAGAAGGTTCAGATCTGTACTTTAGCAGTATTTGAAGACCTAACAAATGCGTTTTTCAGGAAATTCTTAATGATCAAACAATCTCAGATCAGAACAATGGTATGGCAGAAATAATTTTTGACTTGGTGTTCACGATCCACATTTTTATTAAGCTTCTTGTAAATTCCCATATATCTCTTCTTAATTGTCACATCATCAAGAAAACAGTTGTGTATCAATCTTCAGATATTTAATTTCCAGTTTAACCAAACACAAGACTTGACTGTTCTTTTACAAAGCGAAATAACAACTTCACTTCTGCAAAGTGAAACAAAGGCTGGTCTGTCCGCATTCACGTCAAAACGGTTACAAGTAAGTCAAAGATTATGATAGTCTCACAGAAATGAATACACACAAGAATCATATCACTGCAATATATCGATACATCGGAGTACCTATACATTAATAAAACCAAATGTGAATATTGTCACAAAAATATGTCTTATACTTCTCAGAAAAGTAGCTCGATATTACTGGTATCGAGAACTGGGGTTGTAGTGCCGTAATGGTCACGTAAATAAAGAACCATTACAAGGTGTCGCACAGCGTGTGCGTTGTCGGCGGAGAGCCGGTTAAATTCACTGTAGCGTCGATCGCAGATGACACCATTCACCGCACTACAATACCAGTAAAGATGTTCTCTCTTTATGATAATGACAATTTTGTGAAACATGCTCTTAGCTTTATACAGCACAAGAAAATTCCTCGGCCTAAATTTCTATCGTTTTACATGCTTGCTACCCATGTTCCAAACACTACGTCGGTGTGTGATATTTGTTTCCGAAGCGGAGCGAAAAGGATCGACTTACTTAATCTCCAACTTTTGATTGCGCTTCTGTTCCCCTTCTTCGTCGGTACTTTGCGATCCCATTTCCTTCTCCTCATCATCTACGTCATTAACAGCAAATTACCGACCGTGTCCGTGAAGATTTTCCTGTCCGCACGCTGCTTTCAACAGGAACGTGGCTGTGCCTACTAGAGTGACCAGATCAGTTCCTGCCACGGTTGTGTCCACATATCGTTCCCTAGAGGTTAATAAAATCTTTACGGTTTTCTTGCCACAAAAGGTCGAAGTGTGAGTGAGCCGTTTCCGAAATTCTGCTCTCTCTTCCCATCTTCTGGCGAAGAAACAATATAACGTTGTCACAGGCGATGTTGGGAGAAGTACAGTGGTGGGGCATACCGGACGAAATGGCTGCTTAATGATAAATACAGATGGTTGTAAAGACTGCGGGTTGCACTGTTGTGTTTGACCACGAACAGCATCTGTACAATGCCCTCAATACGTTGAACGTTTCAGTCGTGACCAAACTAGTGTACTGTGTAGTTTTGGATGCATTCTGTTGGAGATAATTAGATTTGAACGTAGGCAAGTTGTTGGTGGGCATATGGTGGTTGCTTCTCTAATAAAGGTAGCCAAAGTGTTGTTTACCCTGTCATCACATGGCCTCACCATTCATGAACAGAACATCGTACCGTGGGATGAACCTGCTCACCCAAACCAGTCACATTATTCTTGGCAGTAGTGCAGCCTTGCAGAGTAATCATGGGGCCCACGGAATGCTTCGATATGACCGACCAAATCATTACCGACTCCTAGCCATATTTCATTCCTCGAACGTAAGCTCGGGCAGAAAAAAGCAAAATGGAGGCAGCTCAGTAAGCAGCGAATTGCAGGGTAAGCTTGAATTCCATAACCACTCATCAGTGATTCAAAACCCGTAACAGGGAAACGTAGTGCCGATGCCATAAAACGTGAACTATCGAGCAATGGAAGAAAGTCATTTGGCCGGATTCAGTCTTGTTTCGCACTTTTTCCAACTTCTGGCTCACACAGCTCACAACGTTCATGACTCGTTTTATGGGCACGAGGATGAATTGTCGTATGTCCCGTGGCCACCACAGTCAACAGATCTCAGTATTATTGAACCTCTGGAGAAAAGAACGTTTTGACTTTCTGATCATGTCTCTCCGCTTTCCCTGTATGCGGCATGTATCTCGATACGGTACCTCTTGAAAGAGTCCGTGGTTGCTGCCTACATCCATCATCGTTACCTGAACTTGTCACATTTTTGCATCATTTTTGCGGAAATAGTGGTGTAAGCTTCCCTTGAAAACCACATAGGACCTGCATTTATCCGTTTCGAGACGACTGAAGTGTTCTGAATGCCAAAAGGTTCCCTACAATGCATTAGGCAGAGTAATGTGCTGTGTTTTGTGTTTTAATATTTTTGCACAGCCCCTGTATATAAGCGGAAACAGGATTACAGCTTGAAAAGCACATCAAGAGTAGTGACTGGCGTATTGTGACTAGCCAGTTGCTCGGCCACCATTGACAAGACTTTTTCAGTTGGTGAGAGGATAAGGCACGACCGCATGTTGCAGGTACTGTACGGGCCTTTCCGGATACAGAAAATGTTCGACTGTTGCTCTGGCCAGCACATTCTCCAGATCTCTCAGTAATGCGATTGTTTCAGTATATGTATTACTGTATGCTGCCCAGTTTTCCGTTTGCGCTGAGTTCTCGAGTATCTCTTTCTCCCTCTCATCGTAGCACCCAGGTTCGTCGTTGAGTACACCATCGGAGGCGCTCCTGTCTGTGATGCAGCGACAAGGATAACCGCAGCCATGGTCTCTGAGCTGATAGCCCACGGTGGTGCAAACCTCGTCGGACTGTTTGTGCACATGGTTGTTGTCTTGCAAACGTCCCCATCTGTTGACTCAGGGATCGAGATGTGGCTGCACGATCAGTTACAGCCATGCGGATAAGATGCCTTTCATTTCGACTGCTAGTGATACGAGGCCGTTGGGATCCAGCACGGCGTTCCGTATTACCCTCCTGAACCCACCGATTACATATTGCGCTAACTGTCATTGGATCTGAACCAACGCTAGCAGCAATGTCGTGATACGATAAACTGCAATCGCGATAGGCTACAATCCGACCTTTATCAAAGTCGGAAACCTGATGGTACGCATTTCTCCTCCTTACAAGAGGCATCACAACAACGTTTCCCCAGGCAGCTCCGGTCAGCTGCTGTTTGTGTATGAGAAATCGGTTGGAAACTTTCCTCATGTCAGCACGTTGCAGGTGTCGCCACCAGCGCCAACCTTGTGTGAATGCTCTCAAAAGCTTATAAATTGCATATCACTGCATCTTCTTTCTGTCGGTTATTTCTCGTCTGTAGCACGTCATCTTCGTGGTGTAGCAATTTTAATGGCCAATAGTGTATAAAGGTGGATGGTGCACAGCCTGTTAACTCATTATTCCTCAGCTAATGGAAGAACACAGAGAATATATACCTGTATACATACACTGTTTTTAGTGACAATGTAAAGCATTCTAGAGAGACAGCAGAGTAAAGCCATTTCAAGCGTTCGTGAGCACGGGCCTTCCACAATATCTAGTTAGAAATATGTGCGAGGAAATGAATAATACAGTTATAGACGATCCCTAACAAGGTGAGATAATCCGTGGCGTTAACGAAGGGTCCCACTGTCATTCACTCCATTTATTATTTATACTGACGTCGCTAAGGAACAGCAGAAGAAAATTACTACACATTTTGAAACCACTCTAAACACAATACTCCATGCTGATGACCAAGCGATTTTAGCAGACTCAGAAGACGATCACCAATGTAGGCTGCACATACGTATGAAAGTAAGACTGACATACTACTTGAACATCTTTACAACAAAGGCCATAGCAGTTACATTCAAAGAAAATGTCCCAGTCGGGACCAGTACAGGTAAAAACAAACAATAAGGCAGGTCAACAACTTCTGATGTCTGACGATAAGTTACGATCTTACATAAACATCACAGCATGACATTACTTCAAAGCTACAAAAGTTTCAGATTTTGTGTGGAACTTGGCAGTGGTTCAAATGGCTCTGAGCACTATGGGACTTAACTGCTGTGGTCATCAGTCCCCTAGAACTTAGAACTACTTAAACCTAACTAACCTAAGGACATCACACACATCCATGCCCGAGGCAGGATTCGAACCGGCGACCGCAGCAGTCGCGCGGTTCCGGACTGAGCGCCTTAACCGCTAGACCACCGCGGCAGGCACTTGGCAGTGCAATCATGCTTTGTAGAAGTGATTGCTGGATGGACATTAACACAAGAGGCCAGGAAGATTGACAGTGGAGAAGTGAGATACCTTTGAGGTCTGGATAGGAGGTGAAACGAAGACTTAGAATAGGATTGAAAGCATTTAAGCACAATGAAGAAGTAATAAACTACAGAAGGAAATGGAAGGAACATGTGTGAGTAGTGTATGCGACAATAATACTAAAGATGTTGCTTCAGTACAAGCGGAAACACGGAAAAAGGAAACTTGGACGAACGTAGAATAGATGGCTGGCCAGACCAGCAGTTTTGAGAGCGGAATGTACCAACAACGCTTCAGTCCTTGAGGATGGCAGTGTTTCGCATCTGTCCTGTCATGTACACACACTTGGTAATTGTCGAAAATGACATACAAGTATAGAGTGCTAAGCGTACTGAGGGACTGTTGATGTTCTTAAAAATATCGGGAATCTGAATGACGATATTGAAGAAATCTCACTATTGGGGCTCGATATACCGAAAAACGTATCGATATATACTCAGAGAAAGTATCGACTTTGCGGCCTATAAAAATATCGGCTGTACATTGAAAATGTACTGCAGTTTTTAGAACTGTATATGTAAGTATTGATTTATTATTAGATATTATGTACATCAACAAGCCAGCAACCTTCCTATCTCGCTTAGAGCAAGAACTGAAAACAAAACGACGCACGTTCACGTTTACTAACAATTTTAATAACTGCATGTAAGTGGCACAATAAATGGTGTCCGATGGGTCCGTCGTTGGGATGCGACACGCATCGAATTTGTCCGGAACACTTCATGTCGACTTTCTTGTTTTATCATTTCTGCCAACGCCAGCGACCTAGCAGTTGTAGTGTCAAAATTGCGTAGTGAACTTAAACGTTGCAGTGTCTGTTGGTAGCGCCGAGTGCTGATTACGTCACAATTTCCCCTCACACGTCTCCGCCCATCGCTAAGACAAGTCTTATCATTTTCGGCAACTGTTTTTGAAGAATGCCGATATGAACAAATAGCTCAACAGTTGTGTTAAAATTGTTTTTAATGCAACTGGTGTGCTACTTATATGTGCCATCTACAGGGTGTTACAAAAAGATACGGCCAGACATTCACGAAACATTCCTCACACACAAATGAAGAAAAGATGTTATGTGGGCATGTGTACGGAAACGCTTACTTTCCATGTTAGAGCTCATTTTATTACTTCTCTTCAAATCACATTAATCATGGAATGGAAGCACACAGCAACAGAACGTACCAGCGTGACTTCAAACACTTTGTTACAGGAAATGTTCAAAATGTCCTCCGTTAGCGAGGATACAAGCATCCACCCTCCGTCGCAAGGCATCACTGATGCAGCCCTCGAGAATGGCGTATAGTACCACAGCCGTCCACAATACGAGCACAAAGAGTCTCTACATTTGGTACCGGGGTTGCGTAGACAAGAGCTTTCAAATGCCCCATAAATGAAAGTCAAGAGGGTTGAGGTCAGGAGAGCATGGAGGCCATGGAATTGGTCCGCCTCTACCAATCCATCGGTCACCGAATCTGTTGTCGAGAAGCGTACGAACACTTCGACTGAAATGTGCAGGAGCTCAATCCTGCATGAACCACATGTGGTGTCGTACTTGTAAAGGCACATGCTCTAGCAGCACAGGTAGAGTATCCCGTATGAAATCATGATAACGTGCTCCATTGAGCGTAGGTGGAAGAACATGGGGCCCAGTCAAGACATCACCAACAATGCGTGCCCAAAGGTTCACAGAAAATCTGTGTTGATGACGTGATTGCCCGATTGCGTGCAGTCCACACATGTTGATAGTGAAAATTTACAATTTCATCACGTTGGAGTGAAGCCTCATCCGTAAAGAGAACATTTGCACTGAAATGAGGATTGACACATTGTTGGATGAATCGTTCGTAGAAGCGTACCCGTGGAGGCCAATCAGCTGCTGATAGTGCCTGCACACGCTGTACGTGGTACGGAAACAACTGGTTCTCCCGTAGCACTCTCCATACAGTGTCGTGGTCAACGTTACCTTGTACAGCAGCAACTTCTCTGATGCTGACATTGGGGTTATCGTGAACTGCACGAAAATTTGTCTCGTCCATTGCAGGTGTCCTCGTCGTTCTAGGTCTTCCCCAGTCACTAGTCATAGGCTGGAATGTTCCGTGCTCCCTTAGACGCCGATCAATTACTTCGAACGTCTTCCTGTCGGGACACCTTCGTTCTGGAAATCTGTCTCGATACAAACGTACCGCGCCACGGCTAATGCCCTTTGCTAATCCATACATCAAATGTGCATCTGCCAACTCCGCATTTGTAAACATTGCACTGGCTGCAAAACCACGTTCGTGATGAACACTAACCTGTTGATGCTATGTACTGATGTGCTTGATGCTTGTACTGTAGAGCAATGAGTCGCATGTCAACACAAGCACCGAAGTCAACATTACCTTCCTTCAACTGGGCCAACTGGCGGTGAATCGAGGAAGTACAGTACATATTGACGAAACTAAAATGAGCTTTAACATAGAAATTAACCGTTTCCGGACACATGTCCACATAACAACTTTTCTTTATTTGTGTGTGGGGAATGTTTCCTGAAAGTTTGGTCTTACCTTTTTGTAACACCCTGTATACTTCCTTCACACAGTCAAAGAGTAAGACTGGACGTCATGTAAGCTCAAAAAGTAGCAACACTCCTTGAGTCACTGAAAGTAAAATTAGGTTCTACTAAAATTAAAAAATATATTTAACGAAAAACTGCTAAAAATATAAAATAAAAATAGATGCACTCGATGCTGTCATTTCGATATCGATATAACAGGGTAAGATATCGCAGATACAAATGTCGATATTTTCTGCAATAAATTGTGTTATATAGGTATCTTACCAACAACTCTAGTACGTAATGTACTTCGATTGATCGAGCTGTACAAGATATAAATCTAATTCAGAAAGTGCCTGTCACATTAATTGGCTTACTGCAAAACTTGCCTTCAAATTCTATAGTTCGGGGATAGCTATGTTAGTAATGCTAAGTTTCGAGAACAAAACCCGAAATCGGAGACGGTTACTTCAATACTTACAATTGGAAATGTTAATGGCAAAATTAAAAAGAAACAACGATGGCTTCCGTTCATTTCGGAAATGAAAATCTTATTAAAACTGTAAATAATTAACAGCTGAAATTTCATGGAACTAGAGAGAGCATCACTTTCTTTCCCTAGCCACATCTGACCTCTAATAAGCAGTGCGTGTTAATAACAGTAGATTATAGTAGAGGGGGGTGTAGGCAGAGAAAGGTGGCAGATCCTTGTAAACTTGTGCAACAGTCGCAAGCAGGGCAAAATGCCTGCACGTCGCTACGCTCTGTTCTTGTAAGCTGAACATGGAAGCCAACAATGCGCTACATAATCCTCAGTGTGCGCTACATCACTGAATCTTCGTCTTCGCGTACAGTCGCTTGCGGTTATGAAAGTTCATGCTGTTGCTTCGTTGCTGGCGCATGACGATGGGGCACGGTGGAGATACAACCAATTCACTAATACGCAACACATACGACCTGCAACAACCTTTTCCATCTCGCTGTGGTCTGCTTGGATACGCGCAGTCGAACGACACTTCCATATGGGCACGACAGCGAAACCCTCTGACCAGTGAGATTCAGTGCGAAAATTACAGGGGTTAAACCGTCTGGCGTACTGATTAGCAAACAAACTTAAGACGTGAGACGCTTTACCTTACGTCAGAGTTCGATTCGCGTTGGAATAAAAACAATATACCTACTGCGTATGTAAGGTCTGTTTGTAGTGGTCCTACGACAACAAATGCTTGCGCAATGCAGTCGATGACCACTTAAAAAAAAAAAAAAGTGGCTCTGAGCACTATGGGACTTAACTTCTATGGTCATCAGTCCCCTACAACTTAGAACTACTTAAACCTAACTAGCCTAAGGACATCACAAACATCCATGCCCTAGGCAGGATTCGAACCTGCGATCGTAGCGGTCTCGCGGTTCCAGACTGTAGCGCCTTTAACCGCTTGGCCACCCCGGCCGACCCACTAGCAAAGAGTACGTTTGTTTACATGAGGTTTCAACGTAGATGGAGAAAAAAAGTGTGTGAAATCTTATGGGACTTAACTGCTAAGGTCATCAGTCCCTAAGCTTTCACACTACTTAACCTAAATTATCGTAAGGACAAACATACACATCCATGCTCGAGGGAGAACTCGAACCTCCGCCGGGACCAGCCGCACAGTCCGTAGATGAACAGAATAAGCACAAAGAAGCAGAACTATTCCCCTAATATGACAGCTGTTCAATAAAGAATGACCACCTTTACTCAACCCCATGATTGTCACGGTTCTTTTCAAATTAGGCTCCTTTGGATGCGATGCACTTGTCGCGGTGTTTCTGCTATTCTGTTGAGACATACTGGGAACAATTTTTTTGAAGGTACTTCAGAATCGCCTTCACTACTGCTTCTGATGATGGCAAATGCCTCCCTCGAACGTCAGCACACAGAAAAAGGTCGCACAGTGTTAAACACGACCAACAGGGAGGGTAAGGGTCACACTTAAGATTCAGTAACAACGTTTACAATGGCCTATGTGGGCGTGCATTATCGCGGAACAGTATCCAACTTGCTTCACGGACATGTCTTTGCGCCTGATACGGGCTTGCAACGCTTAGTATTGTCCCGTTATTTATGTGTGTGCATGTTCAAGATGGTGGTGATAAAACAACCCATGATTATCAAAAGATGGGGGGGAGGGGGGACTGATGATGAAGGACATTTCCACTCCGAACTTTTCTGATTCCTCACGGGATCAAAGTGACTACCCTTGAAAAAAACTCTGGATCTTCCTCTGAAATCAACTTCAATTGAGTCCAGACCTGCACGGTATAGCCCTTTCTGTTCGGGAATTAGTCGTCTTCGAACCTACCCTCACAGACACGTCTCATGTAAAAATTTTCTGTTACCAAATTGGCCGGCCGCGGTGGTCTAGCAGTTCTAGGCGCTCAGTCCGGAACCGCGCGACTGCTGCGGTCGCAGATTCGAATCCTGCCTCGGGCATGGATGTGTGTGACGTCCTTAGGTTAGCCAGATTTAAGTAGTTCTAAGTCTAGGGGACTGATAGCCACAGATGTTAAGTCCCATAGTGGTCAGAGCCATTTGAACCATTTGAACCATTGTTACCAAATTGTGGGTAACAAGCAATGAAATTCTGGATATTTCAGAAGGTCCTTGTAAAGTTATTCGACAGTCCTTCTATCACAGCGGCAGCGGTGGTGTTGACGTTACTGTCCATAACAAAAGTAACCGGAGATCCGGGTTCACTTACGTTTGAAATTGATTGGCTCCCCTCTTTAAACAATTCATATCATGATCCATAAAATTTCGAGCATGCATCCACACAAATTTCACTTCTTCTTCTAATATTTCGGCTAAATACCGTCCAGTCATCTTAAGAGTAAACCGAGGTGACTGACGCTCCAGCACTCGCTCCGTCGTTTTAAACCCGCGGACCGCACCAATACGTCTGCGGCCACAGAAACACAAGGCGCCAGAGACGTTGATCGGCGGCAGAGAGGTATGAGATATGCATGGAACTAGATCTATGGCTGCGCAATCGATCCACAAGGTGATATTTATGTATCACTGCGAGCTGCACCGTCGCGACGTCTTTGTGATTTTATTACAGAAATTTCCGGATTCCATATTTTGTCCAAGCTGAAGCCACTATCTGTATTTATTAATTTCGTCGCCAACCGCATTTAAATTGCTTCCTCCATTACTGAGTCCCAGAAAGATAGAGTCGAGGCTGAAATTTCGACGTTAGCGTACACCATAGAGTGGCTTGTGTCAATACAGTGCTCTGCTGCCGCACATTTATTAGGTTGTAGGAGTCGGGTTTATTTGCTACGCTCTGTGCACCTCTCCTGGACAGTACGTGTCGCCTATGGGATGTATGAACGACCGAGTTCACAGGGGTTCTTATAAACCCCAGGCTTCAGAAGCACCAATTCATCTCAAACGGTACCCAGGAGTGCTGGTATCTTTGGTGGAGAGCGAAAAATCACTTCCACTTTGTGCTTAATTGAGGAGCCGTCCTATTTCTGGCGACAGGCTGTCCACGTATCTCAGAAAAACAGTAGATTTTAAACATTCCGTGTCTTCTTCTGCTTTTCTTACACCCACAGTTGGTTTCATTTGTAGTGCCTTACCTATCTGCTGTGGTGCCTTACCTATCTGCTGTGCAGAATACCCGTTGGCTTCAAAAACTCTTGTCAGAAGTAGAAGCTCGTCCTACAGACTGCTCTCGTCAGCAGTGCCGTGTGCTCTGTGTACCAGACTTCTGAGCACACTGATTGTCTGCAAAGGATGGTGGCAGCTATTTGCACGTGAATATACATACGTATGGGTAGATTTTAGATATACTGGGTGTCCGAAAGTGCCATCATCGTTGCGCCGTACCAGTACATCCAAAAATGGAAGCCATCCATCTTTTTCGATTCCCATCGTGAACTGAATTTGTCTGTGAATGGAATGCAGGTTATTTAAAAATTCTTTTAACTTGCCTTCACCATGGGGCAACACTACAAACGTGTCATCACGTCCAAAAGACTGTGAACTTCAAGCTAGTAGATTCCAACGCCCTCTCCTCGAAGTCATCCATGAAAATCATCTGAATTACATCCATAGACAAATTCAGTTCACAATGGAAATTGAAAAATACGGATGGCTTCCACCACCAACCCGTGGCCACGCCTTTACCATTGCGTTCCATCCTCTCTTCGTCTCCACACCCTCCACTTCCTTTCCCAATGCAACTCTGAGCACCCAACCCTCCTGGATGATGAACTTAGCCCTGACATCTATCCCTCCTAATAACTCTAACCCCGCTTTCGCCCTCCTCCTCCTTATTAGTCCCTCTCCCCTTCTCTTCCCTTTTCCTGAGCGGTTTTCCTCCCTTCTACACCCCTCCTTTCCCATGGCCCTGTCTGTATCTCTGCACTCCCTCCTGCCTTGCCATCGCTCCTCATATCCCATCCCGCCCATCTCGTACCTCTTGGTGCGCTCCCTGCCCGCGTTATTCTTTCTTCTACACCCCTTCGAGTCCCCCCTGCACCTTCCTCTCCCCTCTTTTTTCCTCCTCTTAGGCCTCTTATCCGTTGGTAGGTCCCTACGAGCGGTTTTTATTCTTTGTGTGCTCCACACTTACAGTGGTTTTTTAAGTGTCTCTCCTCTGTGTGATTTTATACTGTCACCGACTTTTAACTTGTGTGTTTGACTTCAGTGTATTCTAAGTGCCCCACAAATCTCCGACTGTATTATTTTAACTGTATGTCGACTTTTTTAACTGTCCCCCAATGAATGTCCCTGTGGGAGTGTATATTTTAACTTCTATTGTCTCCATTTACTGTGTTTCTGCATCCTCCTTTTCCCTCCCTTTCTTCCGTATAAGTTTGCTCTTTTATTATTTGTATGCCACTCGGCTGAAGAGTGGCGGATTGTGCTGCTGCCATCCCTCCCCTGCCCGTGTGGGTCAGGGGAATGAAATTACAATAAATAAAAAAGAGCTGGAGTGTCAGTCACCTCGGTGACTCTGAAGATGTCTGGACGGTATTCAGCCAAAGGATTAGAAGAAGAAGTCGAATTTATGCGGCTGCACGCTCGAAATTTTATGGATCAGTCTTTGCGCCGCGAAAATATAAAGATGACGTTCATTTATACCATCTTCAGGCATCCAGTAACATAGATCTGAGCTGAAGATTTGCTGTGATGAAAGCAGAATTCAGAGCCACATATTTTTCATCAGCCAGCATCTCCGCTATTGCTGTAGGTGATACTAAACATCAGACGGGAACCAGAAACGTCAACAATGAAACCAGTAAGGCATGTTTGTTACAAATTGAGCAAAGGAATAACATAACATTAAATTCTGGTGCCAGAAATCATGATCATTTTTTAATGGAACAGTCCTCATATTGTGGATCAGCCAACCACAAAAGATTTATTTTTGAATGCTCTAAGGTGTAATGTCTCCTAACAAAACACATATTATATATGGTAAAAAAGGAGAAAAGAATAATTTAACTGGATGATTGTAATTGCGTGGACAACGAATCTGTGAACTTTATGTAATAAAGAGAAACCATTATGTGCCATGTTCTATACTTGTATAGAATTCTGTACCAATTTTTTTTAAGATAATATCTGTGTCGGCAAGTACTGAAACCGCCACAGACGATACTTATTAAATATCAAACAAAGATGAGAATATGTCACAACGAGTATAAATAGTACTGACGGAGCATTAATTTCTCTGTCGTCTTCTTGGTGTTACGTGAGTAGGAAGAGCCTGTGACGCAATATTGCATGCTTGTGTAGCATTCTTTTGTCAAGGTTGAGAGAAGGACGCCATTAGGTACTGATTTGTAAAGGCGGTGTAATAATTTAATCTGTCTAAATGCTTTGAATATAGTTACTTAGTGAAAACTTGCATTATGATTTGTAATACGCTTGTCTGGTATTTTATCCCATCCTTTTAAAACATTTTCAGCTATTTAAATATTATTCGTGGTGCAGAGCTGCGCTAAGAACGACAGAGCCGCTGCCGCAGCGCATGCAAACTGCATTAAATGAAACCAATCATACAGCAAAGAAGCGGATAGGTAATAGTGAACTAAAATTATTTCTTTGAGCTTTCGGAATTGCAGGGCAGAGCAGCAGGTTTTATTATGTGTTTTACACTTGTACGCGGGCTGCGGATGATACATTATTAACAGTGCAAAAAGATAATTTACCTTCATAACATAAAAGAAGTCTTGCTGTGCGTACTTCTGATCTGGCAAACATTATAGTAAAAACATCTTTTGCTCTGATAATAGTCTCATGTTCTCGTGTTAGTCGTGGAACTTATTAGTGTTTTACTGTTAACAAAAATCCACTGCAAAATTTTGATGTTGAACAAACATTGCGTACTGTAACATCAGTATTGATAACGAAATAATTTTCAGTAACCTTTTCAATAACTGGAAAGTAAGGAATATACGTATAACTTTATAGCGAGTTACACTAACGAAACAATGTTCCTTTAATAAAAAGCCAGATCCTAAATAATAAGGACATAATATATTTTGTTTTGTTGAAAATTAATGATCCAAAGAAAGTCACAGTACAGCATCCGTAAAAAGTATTCCAGGACTCTTTTCGTAGCAACATATTTTATCTAATTTAGTAGTTGTTACGCGGGCAGTAACAAAGCAGAGAGCCAGCGAAAAAGGGCAGAAGCTGAAGCAATGAATTCAAATACCATCATAGCCCAGACTTGAACCCAGGTCTTCTGCTTACAAGCCTGATATAGTAAACACTACACCACCATAGCATTGTGCTTAGCACAGCTAAACGGATTATCCTAGTCCAATGTCCTCTCTAACACAAGCTTCAATACGCACTTCCAGCCTATTTTCCCCTACTTTATTTGTACAGAATATCGTACCAACCAAAACTTGGGAACAGTAAAAGTATTGGCTGGAGGGACAAGTAAATTACGGGTCACATGCCCTGTACTTTTTGTGCTTTACTTGTCGCTTGTGTGGAAAAATGTCTTCGAACCGGCCTCGTCCCTCAGTCGGAAGAAATCGTCAAACATCGGAAACCTTCGTTCAAAAGGCATATTTGCTTCAGCATGGGCTCTCCAACCTTTGAAAACCTACAACAGTGTAGTGAAGTAGCGGCAACAACTACACCGTTGTTGGACGTGAGTGAGCCTTGTATGCGGCAGCTGTGTAAACAGAGTCAAACCACGTTAGCGACAGACTTCTCTCCCGAAGTAGTCATTTCTTTATGTTGCTACATGGACGAGGTCACACTGTGAAAGCAGCGTGAGTTTAAGACCGTGGGGCGAGCCAAAAAGGCTTCCTCTCGTAGTCAGCTGGCAAGAAAGCACAGGGGAAGAACTCAGATACCTTAATTCTTAAAGCAGTGGTCGTCAAACTTTTTTGCTCCAGAGCCAATACTGACATTGTGGTGTGGCACCTGGAGCCGCATACGTCTGTACCAGTTTTATTGTTAAGTGGTAACTTTCATAACTTAATATCTTGTGAGCCCCCATTATCTTAGCTATAATACGATGGCGATAACCTGGCCGCCGGCCCAAAAGTATTGATCCTTCGGAACAATTCATGTCAATTGTCGCTCTTTCAAACCGCTACCAACTACAGATATATGACATTTGTGACGCTACAGTTGCTTGTTGAAATCTTGTTGTTTTGCCGTATGTGCGAAAGAATTCGACTAATAATAGTATATGCACTTGTAAAGCACCAAAACAGCCTTCATCCCAAAAAAGACGCATCACTTGTCTGTATCGCCTCAACTTACCATTGATTTTTACGTTCTAGCAGGTTGAAGAGTTTGTTAAATTATTTGTATAGTTATCTAACATTTTTGTGTTAAGCTGTTGATGATATGTGAAACCTGCTGGTTGCGAAAAGCTGTGTCCTGTCAAGTCAGCGAGTTTGCAACGCCCAGCCGATTGCTGAATCGCGGCGTAAGGCAAAGATCACAAGTACTCTGCTGCTTACCGGCGACGGCTAAGAAGAATCTCTTATTGTTAAAGAGAGAATAAGCGTGCTATGTTTCTTAGCAGATAATGATTCTTGGCATGTCCTTTTGGAATTTCAAAGTACTATCCGAGTATTGTTCGAGAGAGATTACGGATCACACGCACGATAATGTGAACCGGACTGCAATGGGGACAGAACTCAAGTATGTTCAATGCAGTTCCAAGTCAAGATATTTTGAGAAGATTGACGGCTTGAGTGGAAAATGATCATTTCTCCAATTTTGGTAGAGTGTACTTTCGCCAGGTATAGGAAGAACTCCGATTTATTGAAATGTGACATTAGTTTCTCCTAATTGTGATTAATCATGCGTTTTGCTCCCTAATGTAGACGAGTTTGTAGGCGAACCGTGTTTCAATATTATTGGGAGGTTCTCCGTTGGATGGTGTATGCAAAGAGATATGTTCAAGTGAAGTTATTTTGTGGTTGAGGATTAAGGCACGCACTAAGGTATGGTAGCACTGCATTGTGTTATTGTGATTGTGTAGGTGTACGCAAGCATTGAGGAATAGTGACTGAACGATATTTGGTTGGGATTTATTGTGTGACTTCGGCGTGGGCGTCGTAACATACTAAATTCCGGAAATATCGTTGGATACTCTGAATGTGCAGTCTACATGAAAGAGAACGGTCGCCCTTCCTAACTGTTTCTTATTGAGAAACAATTGAAAATTTAAAGACAATTTGATAACGTTTCCCCTTGTTCCTAGACGAAAGTTCAAGAACCATTTATTACAGAACGCGCTAATTCTTTCTACAAGAGATCTTCGAGTGGTGGGTTTTAAATATTAGTGGGCCGCGGAAGTCAACGGCTGAATTGGCTTAGTTTCATTTGACTTTTAAAGTTCACGTAACTGAAAACTGGCGGTGACATTTTTTTTATTATTATTATATTTCCTCGTAGTGGGGTTTAGAATAGAGCACCAGCCTTAGGAAAGTAATGAAACTGACTTGTTCCTGTAAACAGTTAATTGCAGAAAAATAAAGAGTTAGCGCTTGTAAACTCAGAAAGTCAGTACCCAACTTGTCCTTTGTCCCCAAACTATGTAGAAAAAGTCAAAGGCTTATTTCAAAGCAGACCAGTACCTTGAATATATATTAAAGTAAATCTAAAGACATTTCGAATTAAAGTAAATCTAAAGGCAATAAAGATAAAGAATGGAATATTAGTAAAAGAAAAATTCAAGAAAATTAAAGATATTGAAGAGAAAGAATAGTATTTTTCAGGTAATAACTTGCAACGGAAAGAAAGATAATTAATCCTTATTTAGACATGAAAAGCAAGTTTACGTTTTATTGAAAACTGATTAATTATAAATGAAAAGTTATTCAGTTTAATTTCGGAAGGTTGAGATTAACGTAATAGTTTATTATGATACAATTTCAATAGAGTCCAGGATATAGTTGCAGCAATGTGCGACTTATAGAGGTTATAATTGACTGACAACGATAGATAAACAATACAAAGTTGTTTCTTTGCCTTGTGAAAGTATTCTCCGATTTACGTAAGAATTTATGGATGTATATACAATTATTCGTTGAAGCTTTAAAAGAGGAGCAACTACAAGAGGCAACGCATCTATATGACGTATTCATCAGTTATATATGAAAGCTATCATATCTTGTACCTGCGTTGCTCAGAAAGTGCTTAGTTGTTTTCTCAGAGTACACAGTGTGTGCTTCACTATAGGTGGCTGTTATTGGTAAAGTAAATACATCATTTCTACTCCACGTAGATTCTCGCATTAAGTATTTTCTCTGGTGGTTGACACTAACATTGGTTGTAGTTTACCATTCGAACCTAGTGAACTTTGATAGTCATATGCGTTGTTGTAATTAATATCCATATAGCTACCACTGGCCCCATTATACCACGAAAAGTCTTATTATGTCCATCCTTTAGTACATAGTGATGTCGTAGAGAGCTGTAGTGTGATGTATAGCGTGAGAAACTAAATATCAAATCTTACGTGACGTCGTTGTGTTAGTACAGACGATTATTTCAAGTCACACAGATTACGTCGCTGAGTGTAGGCAATGTCTTGACACAACTTGTTGTAGTATTACAAGAGTAAGCTACATTGCCTGATGTTGCAGTGCTGTTAGGGCTTGTTCATCGGTATATCTTCTACGAGTTAGTGGTATGTGAAGGGTGGGGCAGTACATACTCATCTGAATATGAGACATCATCACAAAACTTTGATAAATAGTTTAAGTGGCAGTTTCATTCTACCCACTATGTTCTGTCACATCTAAATTAAACTAGCCTCCTTCCGAATAGACCGTGGAAGGCCCAACAGTACCGACCGGCCGCCATGTCCACCTCAGCTCACAGGCGTCACTGGATGCTGATACGGAGGGTCAAGTGGTCGGCACACCGCTCTCCTGGCCGTATGTCAGTTGACCAGACCGAAGCCGTTACTTCTCGGTCAAGTAGCTTCTCAGTTTGCCTCACAAGGGCTGAGTGTGCCCCGCTTGCCAACAGCGCTGAGCAGCCCGGATGGGCACCCATCCAAGTGCTAACCCAGCCCGACAGCGCTTAACTTCGGTGATCTGAAGGGAACTGGTGTTAACACTGTGGCAAGGCCGTTGGCGTTCTATCACAACCGCCTTCATTAACTTAATGTTCATTGCCACAAAGAAGTACTGCACGAATTCATGTTACTTCCATCTCAAAATTTATGCTGTAGCAGCGAACGTAAGTTATCAGTAATGGAAAACACAATAATACATCCCCCTCTCACAGTCTCTAACGCCGCCTTGGCCACGACTTACCCATCTGTGCCTGAGGTTAGAGGCCTACCTCTCTTAGCTCACGGCCGAATTCACCAATTTCGATTTTAAAAAAGCACTTTCATTTTGTTACTGATCAGGAAAACTACATTATTTAGAAGTTCATAACAGTAGCTGACGTTTTTCGATTCGAATCTTACATGGTAGATGCATATTATTATAAAGCAGGCTGAAAACAGCGAACGAATGGGCTACTACATTCAGGCAACAAGCCGATCGCGGGCCTCAGTTTCACAATAACTGCCTTCAACTCTCTTTTTTGTATTCAGTTTTTGTGCCGTCTCTGTGCCTGCGTCCTTCGAGGGAGCATGTCTTGTCACGCACTCGTTACGACCTGTTACGATTTTGCCTTAGCCTCAGACTTCAATTACCTGCAGTAGCGAAGCGACAACGTCCTACCGTTTTCTTACACATTGCATCACATGTGAATCCTAGATTCCTGTTGTTATAAAATGTACACTGTGAATGACGACGTTTTCGTATTTTGCGGCAAGTACTGCTTTTTTCCCACCAGGAAACAGCCACTGCTCGTGGAAATAATTGTACTGTGCGCTGGACTCAGTGGGCGAAGAGCGCGAATTTATAATAGCGTGTTCTGTCGCCAAGAACAGGAGCGGCGCTGTGCATTGTTCAAGGCAGCGTCGCAGGCCGGCCTACGGCTGCCCTGCCCCTAGTTCCGTAGCCAAATTGAAATTTACGCCCCCTAATGAGGGGGTGATACTGTGCATGCAGCGGAGCGCGAGCTGCTTGCGAACTTGGCTGCCGGAAAGACGGCCGAGGAATGTGGATGTGGTCCGCCCGCGAGGAGCCGCTGCGGGCGCCGCGATATATTCCAATTAGCGTCGTGCAGGTTGGCAGCACTGCGTGTAGACCACGCCAGCCAGCTCCGCAGTGTTGGCGGCTCCGTTTCTGCTGGGTGTACGCCGATGGTGCAGTAGTGCCAACGTGTATGGCCACAAAAGTCTCTGTACCAAGTGAGAGTAGGCGCTACAATATGGCTTGCTGTAACACACAAATAACAAACTAACACGAACTTCCACTCGGAGTGTGTAATTTTTTTGAAACTTACTAACAAATTAAAACAGAGTCGGACTGGGAAACGAACTTGAAGCCTTCATAGTGTGAGCAATTCTCTTACAGACTACGCTGTCTAGGTATGACTCACGACCCGTACTTACAGCTTCGTTCTTATAGTACCATTCTGCTACTTTCGGAATTTCAGAGAAGTTCTTTGCCACTGCTTACTGGAGTAATACACCTGCAAGAGAGGATATGTATGGTAAGTTGGAGACATTTACTGAAGTACCACTCAAAGGCGAAGATTCTGCCAGTTCCACTACGTCAGCTGGTGGAACTGCTGCTCTGAGCCGTACTTACAGCTTCGTTCTTATAGTACCATTCTGCTACTTTCGGAATTTCAGAGAAGTTCTTTGCCACTGCTTACTGGAGTAATACACCTGCAAGAGAGGATATGTATGGTAAGTTGGAGACATTTACTGAAGTACCACTCAAAGGCGAAGATTCTGCCAGTTCCACTACGTCAGCTGGTGGAACTGCTGCTCTGAGCCGTACTTACAGCTTCGTTCTTATAGTACCTTTCGGCTACTTTCGGAATTTCAGAGAAGTTCTTTGTCACTGCTTACTGGAGTAATACACCTGCAAGAGAGGATATGTATGGTAAGTTGGAGACATTTACTGAAGTACCACTCAAAGGCGAAGATTCTGCCAGTTCCACTACGTCAGCTGGTGGAACTGCTGCTCTGAGCCGTACTTACAGCTTCGTTCTTATAGTACCTTTCTGCTACTTTCGGAATTTCAGAGAAGTTCTTTGCCACTGCTTACTGGAGTAATACACCTGCAAGAGAGGATATGTATGGTAAGTTGGAGACATTTACTGAAGTACCACTCAAAGGCGAAGACTCTGCCAGTTCCACTACGTCAGCTGGTGGAACTGCTGCTCTAAGAATGGGTTGTTAGTTGTGCATGGATGGCTTAGTTGGAAGTTTACAGCCCATTAAAGCAAGACAAGCCCCTCTTACAGTTTTAATCCATCACATACTTTGAAGAAACAATCATTTATCACCACAGTCCAAAAAGGTGAGGAATTTGCAGAAATATATATTGTAAATTTACCTTGAAAGGTACCTGTATATTTGGCAGTTTCGTTTCTTCCCATAATATGTTGTTCCTATATTTATCTTTGCTATTCTCTTATGTGGGTGTGCTATAATCAGTTATGATTAATCGATACAAGCACTGCAGTGTTTGCACAGTTACTGCAGCGATTTTAAATCTTTGGGTGATTTCGAGGGGTTAGTCTAGACAAGTGGCTCCCAGCGTGCGGGTAATTACCCTGAGGGGTAGACTGGAATTTTCTGAGGGGTAAAAACTAAACAATTCGATTCCGTTTCAGTCATGAAACTAAATTATTTTCAAAATATCATTACTATTATCACAATTTTGAAAGACTCTGACACTGATTATGTAAGTTATCAATAATCACTTTCTCTCAATTAGTAGCATTAATCCAGTGTCGGTTACAGGTTCCTCACATAGTCCACCACCAACACACACATGTTGTGCTTTGTTCCATACACTGATGACGATAAAAGTGTGGTAAAAATACTAAATACTTTAATAAAATGTCTTATCTAAGTTGTAGATAGTACCTGCAGTAGTCCAGAAATTGCTTCATTACTCGCTTCGAAACAGATAAATGAATTAATTGACACCATGAGACAGCAGTAACTACATAATGGCTACTATAGTGCTACAGACAGTTTCATTGTTATTATTATTACTAGTTACACAAAAAGTAGTAATAGCTTCAAGTCGTCCAGTTGAAACTTCTTTATTTAAATGAGTGTGGCTGTACTGAAATTGCTGAATGACTGAGAAGATGAAACTTGTAAGTTGTTTGAATCTGAAACAGCTGAGTAAACTGAACGTACTCAGCCTACTTTCTCTATACTTTTTCTTATCATGTCAACACTGGCCCACAATATTCTATCGCAACGCATCTGACTGCTCAAAAGAAATTACAACCTGACTTCAAATAATTAATACAAAAGAATGGCCCTGATTAAGAAGCAATCCTTACAATACCGTATACATTTCATTAGGCACTTACCTCACAAAAATCTTCATTACGCAGACTACTGCAATACAGCGAGAGTCAATACTGTCAGTAAATAAAAATTCTAACTACTAAAGCCACTAACTATTAATAGGCTTGTGGTTAGGAAAGGAAAAATTTTGTTGCAAACCAAATAATGTATTTTTTTACCCTTTTAATTTGACATCCAGTTCAGACACGAATATAAATCGTTATTGACATTTGGTACAAAGGTATATAATCAAGAATAATATTCAATCTCCAAGTCGAACATGTACAGATCGTTAGCCTACGTTAACACTTCAGACCTCTACCCTCCATCAGTGCTAACTTTTCACATCTAACATCCATCACTGCTGGCTGTTCACCTCCAAATGCCCAACAGTACTTCGATCTGCTGGCGACTAACTTCCAACTGCCCAACAGTACTGGCGATTAACTTCCAACAATGAGTCCAACCACCTACAGAGTCTCTTACAAAGAAAGCGCAGTCAGAGATCCAATGCAAAGCGCTACACGGCGCTGCCAACACAGAAGCAGCCCACTTACACAGTTTCTGCCATTTCAGAAGTAAGGAATGCAGCAATGAAGTGATTTACAAAAAGTAAATATATTGGACACATCTGAGCTTGTTTCAGTTTGAATTTAAATAAGTTTGATTGTGCAGGCCAAGGAAGTGTCGTAATGGAGAGGGGTAATACAGCGAATCATGTTTCGTAAGAAGTGTGTGCCCTGTAGATAGATAGCTATCATTTCTGAGAAGGAGTTGTGGGTAGCACTTGCAATGCAGCACGAATTCCCTCGTCATTCATTCTAACTTGGAGAAGGGGGCGGGTAACAGATGGCTGAGGGGGCGAGGGTGCTAGATAATATCTGATTGCACTCAGGGATAATGATCTAAGAAAGGTTGGTAATCACTGTTCTAGTCTGTGTTGTATTCTGATGTTGAGAGAAACAATGCTGTTTCTGTTGGAGATCCGTACTGCCTCGGAAATTGGGTGCGACTATGGCAATTTATTTGCATGCTGAAATTCTTTGAGAGTGCCGAGGTTAGGGAATGTTCATTAACTATATGAGCTCAAAATGGGGGTAGAGACCCGGCAAAATTTCAAGTCTCACTTATAGGGCAGAATGGGGCAATGGAAATCTCACATCAACTTTTTAATTCGGGGCACATAGTCTATTATGTAGGACAAATTTTCGTTTCATATAATTAAGTGCCCACCAAGCTTGGTGACCTCCATGAATTGAATTGAATGCTTTACATGTGTGCATAACCGGAAGTCTGATATTTGAAACATGTGCCGCACAAGTGTCAGATTTAATTCTGGGGGTTCTCTGCTGCTCCTGTCGAAATCAATGCGTGCCTGTATGTCAGTCAGTCGTGATATTCTGCAGTGTTTATAAGAAAGATATTATTGTATTCAAAATGAATTAGTCTAGAACCGCTCGGCCACCGCGGCAGGCAAGTAGTTGCTCCTTTGTGGTTCGTAGTAACAAGTAAATATGAAGTTCACCGACAAGAATTACCTTAGTGATCATATAAAGGGTGTTATGAAACGACACCGGCAAACTTCAATGGGTTGTGGACGGTGTCGTGAGAAACAAACTGATGATCGAACCCGAGTAGCGTCAAATTTACAGGCGCTGGCGCCAGCTGTTAGACCACCTCAACGGCAGCAAACGTAGCTTTGTGCGCTGGTGGTCTGTAGGCGGAAGGTGTCGCGATGTTGTTTGTTGTTCAGTGATGACGACTGACTGTCAGATCGAACTAGCGGCATCGTAGACATACCTCGTCTCCTATGAATGCAATGCTCCGTTGCGGATGACAGTTTCGGAAACGGGTTTCAGTCTGCAGTTTGATGTAAGCACATAAAACTGCATCCAATCACTTTCTTGAAATAGTTATTTATGAATTACGTGAAACGGTTTTCGAACATTTTCAGGCTACTCTTCAGATGATATACAGGAAGCTAATAGCTATTTCAGGCATAATGCTGGGTGCTGGCTCTGTGACAGGAAGATGGAACACTCTTTAATGCATCGCTATGAGTATTGTTTACTTGCCGATCTGCATCCAAAATTTAGTTCCATACGTAATGCGACAGTATGGTTTGATTTCGTTGTTAGTATTCATCTGTCTGTTTCTATTGTGATGGCTAGTTGGTACCACATCAATCACTTTTACAGAATATGTGGGCATAAACACTCTGGTAACGAAACTTTTCCAGCATCCGACATATGCTATACAACCGTTACTTAATGTAAAGATCTTGGCACAAAGATCTGACACACGCCAACTTTAGTCAGAGATATTATTTGCCTTTGTTTGCATACATTAAAGTCGATGTATGGGCAAATACGTCAATTAAATTGGGGTCATTAACTGTTTTTGTTTGCCCACACATACACTGAAGTAACGTGTTTTTAGTAACGTGTTAGAAACGCCGTTCGATACACTTTATACACTGGTGCCCAAAATTAAAGCAACAAACAGAATTTTTGCGAGTTTGCGTTAATTTTGCCATAAAACGGCATCAACAGGTGATAGTGATGTAGAAACAATGCAAAGGAAACAGAACGCAAACAACTACAACATGCGTAACGGTAGACAAAAATGTTCTTCGTTTCTTACAAATTAACGGATTGGCACACACTCTCCGGCAACTGGCCAATGTGATCAGTATTGGGTGTGACCACCTCTGGCACTAATACACGACTGACAATGGCGGGACTAGCAGCGAATGGCATCAATCGCATGTTAAGCCATAATGTCCATTCTTCATGCAGAGCTGCTCACAAGGCTTGGGAAGTGGTTAGTGGATGCTAACGTCATGCAATCCGTCTCCGCAGTGCATCCCAGATACACTGTATGGGATTAAAATCGGAAGCGCGAGTAGGTCACGCCATGCGTGCATTATCTTCTGTTTCCAAGAACACATATACAACCCGTGCTTTATGAGGTCGAGCATTATTGTCCATCAGAGCAAAGTACGGCCCCACAGCACCTTGAAACACACATGAGATCTCGTCACGATACCTGATAGCAATTAAACCGTACCGATTCACCCGCACAATTGCATGAAGAGCTGTTCAAGTGGTCACCATAACCCTACGCACACCCTTAGGGACCCTCCTCGATATCGGTCTCTTTCCATAATGTTTGGGTCCAGAAACCGTATTCCATGTTCCCTTAAGAAGCGAATCTGTCGAAAATCACTGTCCAGACCAAATCGGGACTCATCTGTGGGAAGAAAATTGGACAGCTGTTCGACTGCGCAGGTAGCATGTTAACGACTTCGCTCTAGCCGTTCCCCTCCTCTCTAGAACGCGTTAGGTGGATCCATCGAGGTCAGATGCCAGTTGCCGTGCAGTACTAAGGCGGTACTGTTATAACCTTACAGCCAAATAATAGTGTCTCTTTCTGATGTCACACGTGATCAGCCTAGCCCTGGTCTTTGGGCTACAGTTTCGGTCTCTAAACTGTCACCACATCTGAGAAACAACAGAAGGATTCACTTACGCCATCTGGCCACATGAGTTTGCGACTGTCCTGCTTCCATTCTTCCTTTGACCTCCACCGCAGAGAATCTGGCAGGCATCTTCTCTGTGCCATATTGCACCGTCTGGGACTGTACACAGCTATTGTGGGTGTGGGACTACCCGACAAATACAATCCCGTTTCACGGATGCCATGACGTCATCGCTGGCGTTATGTCCGTTGACAGGAATGCCATCTCCCGTACAGAACACGATCGTACGGACATCTGTTAGCAGTTTGCATGATCACATCGTGCCTTAGCCACAGGAAGCGGAAACAGCAGTTTCTTGCTTTGATTTTGGACACCAGTGCAAGTAAAACATGGTTTTACTTAAGTGTTTTGATCAAAGTTTAAAACAAAATAATAAATTTTACCCACATTTATCTGAAAGCACAGTTAACCTCATGTGAAGGGACGGGGCGTTCCGCATCTCACTAAGGTGGCGAGGGTCAAAATCTTAAAGAATTAATAGACGTCCCCTTTGACTGGCATCGGTTAGTTGCTACTACTCCCCAGTTAGGCATGGGGCAATGTTCCTGAGCATCGTATAATGGATGTCCTTGTGTTGCTTGTATTTAGCTAAATGGGAGCTGCTTATAGAACTCTGAATTAACTTTCCTCTTCTCATGTAGTAAACTCAATGTTGTTATCCTCACATGAAGCATAAAATAGATTTTTGGTTGTTGAAGGAGCATGAGTTGCGAACATGATGTTTTGTTACCTTGTCTTTAATGTGAATGTTGTTGTACTTGTAGGCTTCAGTGTCTATGTCGGTTTGTAAGTTTGTTTATTTGTGTGCTCAGAGAAAACTAAAATCTGCATTGCTGTAAATGTTTCGCGATCAGAAGGGTTCTGTTGATTGTTGCTGTTTGTCAAAAATTGTGGTAGATAATATTGTCGACTACTGTGGTGTTATGTAGGAATGAAAATTTAGTTGCACACTCAGATGATTTAATCATTTTTGTACATCAAATTGGTGAAACAGGGTGATAGTGCATCTGCACGCTACAATCTGCAGGCTAACATACGTATCAGTTTGGTTCACTGTCCTTGCAAGTCAGTACTCACTTCGCAGTGTACAAGATATGCAGGCTCCTTTCATTCTGTTGGACTGATTGCGTGAAAATGCTCGTGTGTGTGTGTGTGTGTGTGTGTGTGTGTGTGTGTGTGTGTGTGTGTGTGTGTGTGTGTGATTATTTCCATTCGACTTCATGAGTCAGATAGCACTTCCAAATTGTTTCTCTGGGTGATTAGAATTGTACATCTTGCATATCATGAAAGTGTCAGTACTTGATTATCACTACTTATGTAAATAGTCTTGCTTTTCTAAACACACACATGTCTTTCAATCTCTGGTCTCTTAATGTCACAGAATTTGACAAAAGAACTAATTTCAGCGCTCCTGCTATATTAACTATGTCAGTTGCTGTGGCCAAGATATATCATATGTCAGCAATGACGATAGCTGTATTTTGAAAAACTAAGCACCGTTGCCACCTGTAATTCACTATGGTTAATCAAAAGACAGGATTTAATTTCGTTCATCAAAATCGATGTTTTTCTTTCTTTATTTTTTTATAGTCCTGGAACAGTGTCATTCATGGTGTAAATAATGAGAAATGAACCAGTTGCTTATTTTTTCTTGCTTAGCACGAGTTTCGAGAACTTATTGTCATTTTAAAGGGCATTTACTTACATAATTTTTTGTGACATTTTCAGGTGTGATTACGTACCTGTGCTGATGTTACTGACAATCCTGTTAACTGCTTAATTTTTATTTGGCTCTACGTCTTTCACAATAAAACTTGTGCCGTCTGAAAGCAGAAATCTTCTTTAGTCGTATGTCATGTTTAATGAAAGATTGTAACCTCCCCACAAAATAAAATAATATTCTCATTTAGCGTAACTACCCAACAGTGAAAATAAAATACAATGTGACAAACCTATAACCTTTCAATAATTGACAGTCAAGTTAACCTGGTAAATTTTGAACGTCAGCAATCCTGCGTCGTAGCCCTGATACATCATTCTGAATAAGCTGAAAAATCTTACCTTAATTGGGTCGCCGGATAACACATATATATCTGCTCCTATAAGAAATTTTCCTGGCGCAGCTAAGTGCAATGCTGGCCGATAGATTTGTCTTATAAAAAAGGGAAGAACTGATTTTTCTTTTCAATAATCGGGATGGCCAAGGATTGGAGAAATTATTGAATTGTTTAAATCGAGATTAATGTCAAAAGTTACTTTTTATGAGAAAGATTATTATTAACATATTTTTTTTTAAAACATTTACATGGGACTTGATGTAACAATACTTATCCTATAACGCTCAGGCTCCGCCATCGCTGCACACGACCGGCCCAGCCAATACGATACACCAGACACGACTGCTCGCTACCAACAACTAACTGCTACTGCTACACAGTTCCTACTGCTGTCAGTACTGTTCTTTGGTCTCAGATTCTCTTCTAGCTTACATATCGCAGGCAGCGCGTGAGCAATACATCGAAATTACATCAGCTCGAGTGCGCTAGCAACAAATTCTTTAATTATGGACCTCTTACAAGATCACTAATATATATTCAGAGAAGCAAAGGTTATTATAGAATATTTTTTTTTTACTTTGCATTGAGAATGTAGAACAGTTTATGCCAGTTTTGGCAACCGTTATTGCGTTGTTTTAGTCGTTTAATAAACTTCAAACGAGTTAGTTTTCTGCATTGTTCAGTAGTTAATACCTTAAAAAAATTACGAAATTACTTCTTTACTCCTCTGGAAGTTCTGGAAAACTACTGTTGATACACGTCAGGGACTTGTTTTATCAGATTCACCAGATCAATAACAAAAAAAAAAAAAACGGAAATTGTGCTTTACTTTAACCTCGTACAGTTTCGCGTCAGCTTCACATGAGTGAAGTTGCAAAATTTCAGGCAAAATCTTTTATTAGCCGCCACTGCGTAACTAACCTTTCGAAGACCTATATTTATATGAACTCTTTTCTTTAGTTTTACTTGTAGAATAACATACTGAAATATTTGCATATCTTCATGTACCGGGTGACCAAAAAATCGGTATAAATTTGAAAACTGAGTAAATCACGGAATAATGTAGATAGAGAGGTACAAATTAACACACATGCTTGGAATGACATGGAGTTTTATTAGAACATAAAAAATACAAAAGTTCAAAAAATGTCCGAGAGATAGCGCTTCATTTGATCAAAATAGCAATAATTAGCATAACAGAGTAAGACAAAGCAAAGATGATGTTCTTTACACGAAATGCTCAGTATGTCCACCATCATTTCTCAATAATAGCTGTAGTCAAGGAATAATGTTGTGAACAGCACTGTAAAGCATGACCAGAGTTATGGTGAGGCATTGGCGTCGGATGTTGTCTTTCAGCATCTTCAGGTAACCCCAAAGCCAATAATCACACGGACTGAGGTCTGGGGACCTGGGAGGCCAAGCACGACGAAAGTGGCGGCTGAGCACACGATCATCACCAAACGACGCGCACAAGAGATCTTTCACGCGTCTAGCAATACTTTTTTTTATTCTAATAAAACCCCATCTCAATTTTTACCTCTTTATCTACATTATTACGTGGTTTATTAAGTTTTCAAATTTATACTGACTTTTTGATTACCTGGTGTATCATGTAGGGAAAATAAATGTACTGGGAACAAAACCCTGTGGCACTACCAACTTTACACGACCACAGACCGATTCAAGACCAAGAGATAAAAACGGTAATCCAACTGATAAAGGGCATAGGACAGTGGGGAATTTGAAGGAGTATCTTTGAGGTGTACTCGTATAAATGAAGACAATAGTACTAGCTGAGGATCAGACATTTATGCAGCAATAGACTTCTGACTTTTGATCAAAATTGGTGTTTTTCAAATAGGGGAAATCCAAGTTGGCGCTTTACGTAAACAGCTAATATTTCTAGAATGAGATTTTCACTCTGCAGCGGAGTGTGCGCTGATATGAAACTTCCTGGCAGATTAAAACTGTGTGCCCGACCGAGACTCGAACTCGGGACCTTTGCCTTTCGCGGGCAAGTGCTCTACCAACTGAGCTACCGAAGCACGACTCACGCCCGGTACTCACAGCTTTACTTCTGCCAGTACCTCGTCTCCTACCTTCCAAACTTTACAGAAGCTCTCCTGCGAGACATGCAGAACTAGCACTCCTGAAAGAAAGGATATTGCGGAGACATGGCTTAGCCACAGCCTGGGGGATGTTTCCAGAATGAGATTTTCACTCTGCAGCGGAGTGTGCACTGATATGAAACTTCCTGGCAGGTAGGAGACGAGGTACTGGCAGAAGTAAAGCTGTGAGTACCGGGCGTGAGTCGTGCTTCGGTAGCTCAGTTGGTAGAACACTTGCCCGCGAAAGGCAAAGGTCCCGAGTTCGAGTCTCGGTCGGGCACACAGTTTTAATCTGCCAGGAAGTTTCATATCAGCGCACACTCCGCTGCAGAGTGAAAATCTCATTCTGGAAACATCCCCCAGGCTGTGGCTAAGCCATGTCTCCGCAATATCCTTTCTTTCAGGAGTGCTAGTTCTGCATGTCTCGCAGGAGAGCTTCTGTAAAGTTTGGAAGGTAGGAGACGAGGTACTGGCAGAAGTAAAGCTGTGAGTACCGGGCGTGAGTCGTGCTTCGGTAGCTCAGTTGGTAGAGCACTTGCCCGCGAAAGGCAAAGGTCCCGAGTTCGAGTCTCGGTCGGGCACACAGTTTTAATCTGCCAGGAAGTTTCAGCTAATATTTCTAATGCCTAAACATGTTTCATCACCTTTGGTCATCGCCAGTGGGTAGGTTGATTCAGTTCTAAAAAGAAGAAGCATTTTAAGCAATAAATATTACACTGGGAATTAACCTAAAAATTAAATTTAGTACACATTGTAAAGAAGCACATTGTTAAGTTAAAAACCTGAAATTGTTAAAATACGTTTTTTGCATAAATTACCATACTGCCACTGTTTGCATAATAGCCAAACCTGCATTCTCCTCATTTAGTATGCAAACATACCTGCTGCTTGAGCTTCAAAACTTAACGATGAGTTTCTTGTTTACAATTTTTTGTAAAAGAACTTTTAATTTTTATATCAGTACATTCAGATTATACAGTTTTCCGAATATACGAATCGTATCAGCTTTCGCTTGGTTACTAGGGCGTACATAAGAGATAGCAACATGCTGAATCTGATATTTCTTCTTCGGGAAATAGTCATCGCTGTGGTATCTTGAGGACTACAGGACTGATCCTGAACGCTCGGAAAATTACTGCAACGTGCTTGGGAAAGAATGCGACTGATATTGCTGGTTGTAGACATCTTAATTTCTAAAGCCTCTCGTTACTGGAGGTAAAAATAGTTTCTAAGGCACCCGAAAGAAGCACCAAACATTAATAATAAGCCTGACCGGCAATTATCCAATTTATTACAGCATCGCTTTACTACGACATCATATCGACATTTTATGTAAACAGGCGTTTCTATTAATACGTCACTTCGCACTGACTTTCTGATGAACAGGCGTGTACATGAAACACTGACGTGGGACACAAAATAATGAAACAGGTGGGCTGGTTGTCAGCATTACGAGTACTGTTTACTAGACGTTCGAAGTGCTTCACGCGCAAGTTGTGCCGTATTTACAATGCTGTAGCAGGAAATTCTGTAGCTGCTTTCAGCAAATAAAGTTTATGTGCCCGAGGGGAGCCGAGTGAGGTGGTGCAAGTGGTTAGCACACTGGATTCGCGTTTTGGAGGACGACGGTTAAAACCGTCGTCAGGCCATCCTGATTTAGGTTACCCGTGACATCTCTAAATCGCTCCAGGCAAATTCCGCGATGGTTCCTTTTAAATGGCACAGTCGAATTTTTTCCCTATCTTTCTCTAATCCGATGGACCGATGACATCGCCGTTTGGTCCCTTCCTCAAAATCAATCAACCAACAAATCCACCCGAGGGGAAGTCATTCTCCTGAGGTCGAAGAGATTGTAAGTCACGGAACTGAAGAAAACGCCAATAAATAATCGAACCACACTCCATGCATTTAGTCCAGACCGCACTGCATACTCTCTTCCACACAAATTTTCTGCGTCATTTTGCAGAGGAAACTCAGCTGTTGGCAATTCAGAGTAATGCACCAGAGATTAACTTTTGAGTTTTCCAATACTCAGTTTTAGTATGGTGGAGGTATGTATAACGTGAGGAGCAATACACGGAAGTTTCTGAAACCAACTCTACTCAAGGGACAGCATTTTCAGACCGCTCTGCCCAGATGAGGTCGCATAGTAAAGTGTCCGTGGACGAAAACACTTTTAATCTGACCACTTTATTTCGTATCTCTTTTCTTACCTACATAATAGCTTGAAAGTTTTTAGAATGTTACAGAGTTTTTCTCTCTCTATATATATTTTAGCTTAAAGTCACGAATATTGCATCATTACACGTCTGATCCGTTTAAAATGAAAAAAAGTGGTATAATAAAATACTAAGCGAATAAATCAGAGCATCCAAGTTCTATGCGCAATTTCATGTGAATGGATACGTTACGCACTAACTGTTCAACTTAGAAGATCTGGAGAGTCCAGCGACTCTGCCCGTCTTTCACTACACTACCTTCAATTCTGAGTTGATTCTTAGGAATATGAAAATGTCTAAAACGATCTCTTATGTGTAATACAATAAAATGATCTACAGAAAGTAAAACTTGTGAGCTTTTAGGTACTAGGGAAAATAAGAGGGAGGGGAAGTCACTGCAATGCCTCGCATTACAAGTATAGCACATGAAAAAGATTATTGAAACTAACGAGGAAGTAAATGGTTGCAAGCAGTGTGTAGCCTTAATTGGTTTCCGGAAGCATTCAGGTAACTCATTATCGATGCGCATGTACCCTTAGCTGTAAAATCCGTTAATCCCAGAAACACTATACAAATGCATATAACACAAACACATACGGTAAATATCACTTTTCCCACAATAGAACATACTCCAAATAATTGAATTACTATGAACAAAACACTGGTGCATTCACAAATAAACACTATAAACTATCAATGGATAGATCATGTGAACAATTAATTATTTGTAGTTACTCTTTATCACTTCCGCAGTAACAATACTTCTAGAAATAGCAGCACGTGCAACATTTTGTAAGAAGAATAACAGTTGTGTTACTGGGGAAAGCAACATTAACTTCAGCTTCAACTGCCTTTGATAACTGCAAAAGGAACCAAATGTATCTGAAATTCCGATTGTGTTACAGCTTGCAATGTTAGTATAAATTGGGTCAGTGTTAGTCTCAGGTCGACTTACATTAATATCCAGTCCAATGTGAAACCAAATAACTTGCAGTCACTAGAAATGAGGGTTGAATGTTTTGGATGTGAGAAATAAGGGACATTTACTTAAAAATCAGGTATTTTTCGCAAAAAAGGGTCAGATCGTAAATACTTAGAAATCCAACGTTACGTACCAATTCCAACTGCATTACAATTAGTTTCATTTACAGAATGAGAAAATTACTGAAATTCATGAAATAAACTAACTTACATACTTTTAAGAGTACATAAATTAGATATGAGAGTACATGCAGAAAAACCTTAATAGAACTACCTTATTTTCTCCATCCGCCCTTCACATTTTACCCAACAAACTTTAAAACTGAACTATGTAACTTTACCTTGCAATGGAATTCTCTGTAAGACATGTCCAGATTTACAGTAATTAGGAGCTCACTTTTAGTCACATGTACTGAAAATCTGTTTCTGAGAACTTGTTAGACACAAAGGAGTTAATGCGTTCAACAAATGCATTTGATCCAGGAGTGCTCATTACAAAAGACACACATTATTCTAATTCTATAAAGTTCTGTTTTTCCTCATGACTAGTAAACACTGACGATTTTATTAACCTTTGAGAACGTCTAATTGTAGGGGTATTTAAGAATGTGTACCTACGTCGGAAAAGCTACATACCAGAATCGTATTTGTGTGACTAATATGTTGATGTGTGCTTTAACAGCTCTCCATCGCCTCAAGTCAATGTAATACTAATCGTACAGAATATTTACCAACACATAAAAATAACCAGTGTTTTCCACGTCATTCTGTCGTTATTATGAAGGTTATAAACGTTTTGCACGCCACACAGCTTTTAAACAACACGTCATCTTGTCTCGTATGAATGCTCCACAATAAGCCGGTACGCGCAAAACCCAACCTCAAAACAAAATTTTTCGCTAATGCTTCTTAGCTTTCTTGCCAACACTATATAAAGAAACTACTGTTACTTTTACGTAATTAGATTCTTAGCTAAAACACTCTTTCCCGTGGTGGTACATCCGTTTAGATATCACAAAACACATTACATACAATTAACAAAAATCTTGTACCTTATGTACATTAGTTGACAAGAGTTATTATCTCTTATTGTGGTTATTGACATTTACTGCACGTAGTGGCGGCTAGCGGTAAATTAATTCGCAGTTGTACTATTCAGCTACCAGATGGCACGAGCATGTGCATCCTGTCATTAGCGCAGTTGTTACTATGGCTGTTACTATTACTCCCACCCGTTTGCATGTTGCACTTTGCTGTGCACAGATGGCGCGCTCATGCGTTTGCAGTGCTTAATGCGATGCGGCATACTGAGCCATTACAAGAGGCACATACAGCTAAAGATTACTGTGCTCTCATTGTTGGAACTGAAGACCACAGTTAAGAATGTGGTAGTGTAAATCGCAATTGTACATTTAAAAATATTCACAACACAAAATTCATTTTGAAAGAAAGCCTTTAAACGGTGAAAACAAGTAAAAAAGGTTTTCCTCAACCTTTCCTGTAGTTAAGCTAGTCATGTACTTGAAGAAGAACAAATTACGTCCTCATGGATATGCGATCCGCGGGAAGGAAACTAATAGCTATCCGTCGCGAGTGTACATTCCAATGCCAGAACGAAATAACTGTTAAATCAAGAAACTATCAGACAACAGTGACCTAGCATAAAAAAGAATCCCAACAAATGGAAAGGCAAAAAGTAAACAAATAGAAATTAAATAAAAGAGCAAAGATAGGGGACATCATAAAATATCTGAAATTTCTTGAAGAAATATTTATTTATGGAAAACGCTTTGATCATTTCAGCTATTGGGGACATTTTTTTAAATGATTAAAAATGTCAATGTCTTCGAATATTCAAAAATGGCATACATTAGGAATATGATAATAGATACTGAGATGTTGATCCGTGCATCCTAATATATTTTCACAGTTTTTAAATGAGAACCAAAATCTCTTTTATTACAGCTACGTTACATTGTTCACTGTAGCAGAGACTTGGTCACTATTCGTTTTGTGCGCACCACACTTGCTCATGTGAAGAGTTACTGTGTAATGTATTCATGTACTTATTTAGTTGTGTTCAGCAGTTGGTCTGATTTCTAAATTCCTTTCCTAATATTATACTACGTACGATTCCTTTCTTCTTAAACAGTTGAGTTTCTGATGAGTCTTTTAATCAGTCGAACCCGGTAATGACAGCATCTGAGTGACCTAAGGCTGAAATACGCGGTAAAAAAGCTTTACAAGGCGCTCCTTGAGTTTGCTTAAGAAAGTACGCCTAATCTGCGTGTTACAGAGTACCTGGGTCTTTATTTTTATTTCAGATGTCATTCAGCCACACGTGTCTGGTGTTCTACGTTTACGCGTTGCTTTTAAAATTTTCTTTCTGCAGTAGATTTTATAAAATGACATTTTCAATAACCACAGTGATCTTAACGAGTGTCTCGTAGTATTTTAAGGTAAGTGATCATCGTGGAACTGTATTCCGAAATAGGACTGATAACAACAGTGAAGTGATAATAGTAGTTAGCAAAGATAGTTCGTGAAGGTGTAGCAAATTCGATGCTTAAGTGAAACGAATGGGAAAAACCTCAGACAATCAGAATTTCAATTAAAAACTGGTGTAAGACAAGGGGATGGCTCCATCGTTTGATTGTGATTTGGAAAAAAATTGCAAGTATATGGAATTAAGAGACTCTATACCATAAAATCGTTCCACAATTGTTCCAAAAATTTCCAGCGTTTAAAGGAAAATGTTCAGTACTTCAGAAAATCTGACAATAATCGTCATTAAAATAAATTTATGTAAGGAATTGCCGTTGGAACGGGTCTCAGAATATCAGATGAAAAACAAAGATTATTAGAAATATAAAAAATACACCAAAACACACACGAATACAAACAGGAAAATAGGGCAAGTAGATAAATTTAAATTTATAGGAGAAATCTTTGAGCAGAAAGGTGTAGAGAAATAAATCAGAGTTAAAGAGTCTTATCATATAAGAATAATTAATCTACATTCAGTGATGAGGTGTACTCATATATTAGTACCAGTGGCTAATGAACGTAGTTTACATTGTTATACGAATTTTCGTGGTTCCTCTAAATAAAAGGCCACTCTGGAGCTATATTAAGTTGAACTGCAAGTGAGCGAGAGAGCATCAGGTTACGTAGGCCGACAGGAAGGCCCACCTTCAGGGTGAGATACGAAACAGTGCTAGATGCAGCTGTTCAGGTCAATGCCATTTGTGCGTCCGGCCCTTCATTGAGAAGACGTCACTGAGCACTGGGCGCTAAAGACACAATACAGAAGAGAAACAAAGCTGTTCTGTTAAGGACCTACCTCACTGGTCATAGAAAAATATAGCGAGAGAGAGAGAGCAGGACGGGGTTATTCAGCACCAAATGTCAGCGAACGCTGTGTTAACTGCCTGAAATCGAGGTCACGGAGGGGACCAACTTCTTAGCATCTTTTTACTAGTCGGTTCTCGGAATATCCATAGTTCAAATGGTTCAAATGGCTCTGAGCAGTTCTGAGGTCATCAGTCCCCTAGAACTTAAAAGCTCTTAAACCTAACTAACCTAAGGACATCACACACACCCATGCCCGAGGAAGGATTTGAACCTGCGATCCTAGCAGTCGCGCGGTTCCAGACTGTAGCCCCTAGAACCGCTCGGCCAGCCCGGCCGTCGGAATATCCATAGTGGAGTCAATCAAAATTACTTAAAGAAATGAAATGTGAAAACACGGGTCTTCCTTTTCGGAGGTAGTTGGATTCTTCACCGGAAGACCTCTGCTCCAGGTGAGCACTTCTTCGCCGGACTTTTTTTATGGCCAGCCTCCACCGCTAGGAGCTGATGTCGCCTGGTGAGCGCCTCTTCAAGCAGACGAGCTGAAGGACTTAGAAATATTTCGAGCTAAGCTTCTGATGAAAGTTATTGGTGCAAAACCAGCAGCTACTTCAGCTTCCATCTGCAGAGTAATACGGTGAGCTCTAGCTGCGACAGCGGGACGAACAATAGGGACACTCAAATCATTTCTACTGAAGTTTAGAAACATTCAAGCTTCATTCTGAAGACTCGCTTGCAGATTTTACAATCAATATGCTTCAAACAGTGGCCACAGATAAAAAGACAAACTTTTCTGTAGCACTACCTGCCCTTTAATACTAACAGTTCATCAATCACAATACAACTTCGGGAATATTGCTCTTTAATACTGAGACGCGATTATCAGATTCAGATCCTTAACTCTTTACCCACATTTTCCAAGGTGACATAGTGTTTGTCAGGTGATTTATTGCACACTTTCACTCAAAAAACTGAATCAATTGCGATTCTTATTTAATTTCATAGCTAATGAATTCTTTGTTCATTATTTTGGAGGGCCTGCGTTCTATTTATTTCAAATTAACAGCGCCAGTCTTTATGGATCAAAACTTTAAAAATTCATTAGCAAAATAATCCTCTAGTTTCTATAAGGGAAATCAACAAAAGCACAGAGTACAGAAAGGAGAAGTTAGAAAGGACCATTATCAAAGAATCAGTTATATGACAACAAATATTTTGAAGACTGAAATGAATAATTTAGGATATTTTGAAGACATAGGAAAATCAGGAACAGCAGGCAGAGAATATGAAAGATATTAAAAAGTGGATAACATCAAGGAAAGGAGAAATGGAACTGAAGTTGTAATGCGATCCCATTTGTCAGTTGGATGATAAAGTAATAATAATAATATGCCTCCAATAACAAGTTAGGTAACGTAGACTATTTGCACTCGAATCACTTTATGGGCTGCGCTGCGCTTCTTCCGTTATTTTATAATTGCTTTTTGTATACTACACATATACTTGAATGTGATATTGAGGTAGCATTTATATTTGTTAATATTGTAATTAATTGCTGTAATTGTAATTAATCGTTGTAAATGATTATCTTTGGTATCTTCCTTCCGAATTCTCCTTACTGTATGCTACAAATTGGACTGCAGTAGCTCCTGAATTAGCTTTGACTCTCTTACCATGAATCCCATGCTTCACAACAACAGGTCAGGGTCGGTACCCACGTTGCTTTGCTTTGTTTTAACCTAATTAACTATAATGTTTCAAATTTTTGTTTTTTCACCACTTGAACTATCTAAATTTATCAATTTTGTTATACATGGGAAAATCACGTAAGGTGACAGACTTCAAATCTCTAGCAAGTAGCCACATGTCCAGTCTAAATGTTTCATCGTGCCTTTCACATAATTCAAACCACCTTTTTGCACCAGTCTGTAAGAAAAAGTGCTCATGGCCTAACTACCTTCTTCATCTTTAGCTCCTCAACTGCTGCTCAGACGTCACCAGTTAAATTATGATATTTTGTTTTGTGATTGGTTAAATTTCTGGAATGTTATTCGATTTCCAAATGCCTATGTCAGTTAAGGTAGCGAAATTCACGGAAGAGGGAGATGACGAGCGTCAACTCATCTATCATCTTCTATTAATGAATTTATCAATTCATTCAAACATTTAGTGAAACCCTCAGACTTTTTAACAAACATTTCGCGTTTCTATGTGTTATCATTAAAATTTCTGAAACCCTGAAATCTCAGCAAATTAGGAAGAGCGAAGAAAAGTAAAAACGAAGAAGGCAATATCAAGCAAAAAAGAAAAAAAATGGAATTTCAGAGCCAACTCTGAGACGACAAGTGTAGAACTTTAAAAGAGATGATGGGCCTGGTTTTCTAAGAGATTAAGTTGTTTAATTGTCTCAGTTAGTGTTATAGTTATGTCAATAGACATGCCTTCCAGTTTGAGTGACTAAGTGCTTCCAAAACTGGAATAAAGAAATTATTTCGAGCAGTGCAATATTTTCAATGAATCACTAACGTGTTATACATGCTATATTACTATATCTTTAATGATGCTTAAATGTAAAAATTATATTATTTCTAGTTGAGGTATATCTTTGTTGTCTTATAGGATCTATTCGCCACAATATCTTCGTTATATTTTCTAACAAGCTCAGCTACTGAGCTCGAAACTTGGAAAAATTATCGTTTGAAACGTCAAAACGATATGTCTGGCAAATAATAGTAGCCATGAGTACACATATATTTATTAGTGGCTTCCTCCTTAATCACTCAAGATACTGAAGAAAGTATGATTTTTAGTGGGACGGTATATCTCTCTTTAAGCTGTCTTCGAAAATCTTTGTGGTGTCTCTGCTGAGTTCTCAATCCTAAGATTGGGTGGTATCAATTCTTCGTATCCATTCCACTCTGTTCCCTCATAGTCTCTTATCCATTTTCCAATTTGAGTCTGCTCCTGCATCATATCTGATCTGTCTAGAGGACTGCAGTGTAAGTCGTCCATCTCTTCTCTTGTCTTAATCATTCTGTCCTTTACATTAACTAGAAAATGTTATGTCGATAGATGTGGCCAGTTAATTGATCTACTCTTACCCATATGTTTGTGACAGACACCTATTTTTTACTTTCTCTTCTAAGAATTTCCTCATTTATTAGCTTTACTATCTACTAATTTTCTTGTTATCCTCCATTACCAGGTTCCAAATACCTTGTATCGTGCATTAACAGTCCATGTTTCCGAGTCAGAGAAGACCTGCCTGCAGTCAGAACTCTTAACAAATCTTTTTTCTTTTTTCTGTAAGTTTGGGTTACTTGGTGAAATTAGCATCTTTTTATTGTGATAGGCTGTATTTATCTGTGCAATTCATTTTTTACGTAGGCTGAATTATTTAATCTGTGGTGACTTTACTTACTACGTAATTAAAGTGGTACATTAGTATCGCTAATGTTTACGGAAATATGTTAGCAGTTCTTCTTTTAAGTTTTTGACCAGTGGCACTTTGTTTTACTCAATGACACATATTTCGTCAGTAAATAATGTCGTTTTGATTCCCGCTTCAGTAATCCGTACCGTTTCTATATCCTCTTTACAGTCCTCAAAGATTTTCCGATATAAAGGCTGAACGACGCTGATGTGATATTACACCCCCAAACTACTTCTTTCTGTATGAAGGACCAAAAAGTGTCGACTGGGTGAAAAATTTGCATAGTCACAAATTTTTATACAATGGTAGGACCAAGTGTCATGAACAACAGACAAAATACTCTGACTGGTAAGGTGTGAGAGTGGGGGTGGAAGCAGGTTTAAAGGTAACTTTCTATTTTAATTTATTTTTAATTCTTTTAATATGTCCAGAACTGTTGCTGCCAGTGAAAATTTTTCCCAGTAAAAACTACACAACTTTAAAGTTCCTACAAAGATAAGTCACTTTCATTACTAGAACTATTAGTACCCGTGTTGTTGGGTATGGAATATTCGCAAATTTTTAAAAATAGTGTTTCAATCGTATATAACTGATGTTTATTGTTAAATGGAGTGGGTTAATAACAAATATTAAAAGTACCACGTTTAAGTGTAGTAAAATGCTATTAATGAATAAATTGTGTACTGGGGGTGTAACGGGGTGGAAAGGCGGAGTGAAGGTTAGAAGTGTGAGGGAAGTAGGTCACCGGATTGTAGTGGTGTGTTTCTCTCTTTAATAGATATGCAAAATGAAGAGCGAGAAGGGAATTCCCCATTGTCTCTGCTGCACTACGTCACAAAGGCCACTATAGGGTATTTCATAAAATAACACCGACCCTGGTACAGTTTACCTTGTGAACCATGCAGTGTGCACGCTTATGTGGGGGTGTTAATTTCCCACAAAGTGCGTTAACGTTACATGCAATACAGATGTGAATGACTGATAATACTAATGGACGGACTTTAGGCCAATTACTGTACACTGTTCTACAATTCTGTAGAGAAAATTGATCCCTAGTCATCGTGCACGGCATCTGTAGCAATCTTTCAGGAAAGGCAATTTACCCCACCACGAGCGTTGCCCATTTGTCAGTTTACAGTCAGCCTATACCTGCTAGTGGAGTTGTTCTCAGTTTATTAGATGAGTGATTAATTAATCTTGTCAGTATTTTCAACCTGTGCAGCAAAGTCTCAGGGTGCGATGTTCTGAGTTCCACCTACATTTGTGACAGGGATTATGAGTTACTTTTTAAAATCTTGAATTTCTCTGGTTTCATGTATTACCAAGATCAGTTTAAATATACAGCCGTGTCTTCCATCAATAAATACCTGTATCATGCCTCTAGTCACTTCATCAGATCCTTGTGTGACAAAAGTTTTCACAATACTATACGATAAATGGAATAGGCGGCAGGAATCGACTAATGTGCTAAACAAGGGAAAGCGAACCTCTCATGTTAGGCCTCCAGAGTTGTGACTGCGTTAATTTGCATCGGTCCTGCAGGCGTGCTCGATAGCCGAAGAGGGTAAGGCGACCGCTAGCGATAAGCAGTAAATAATGGTTCGAGTAACGGTCCAGCACAAGTTTTCATGCGTCGCAAACAGCAGATGTCAGTGCATACTCGCGGAATGTGAAACTATTTCGTTATAGAATTTTTTTATTTCTTTACGATCAATTACCCTTTGGAGCGCGGGAAGAACGACTGGTAAAGTGCCCTGTGGATGTTGTACTTAGTCCAGAGCTGTAATAACCGATTACTCCTCTAATTTAGTTCTATATTCCTCACCAATTTTTGAAACTATGAAAGCGGCATTTCATGGGATAGTTGGCGTCTGCCGTCATGCATCCTTCAGTTCAGGCGATTCAACACTTCCGTTACACTCTCCCTAGCCTGTGACGATTCGTACTGCCCTACTTTCTGTATGCTCATTATCCTCCGTTAGAATGTGTCCCACACACTTGAGAAATAATCTGGGACATGTTACACGAGTGTTTTGCAAACACTCATCTCCGTAGACTGACTACACGCTCCAGTATCACATCAATGTTATGACGACTGCCAACTGTTTCAACTGAGACGAAACCTATGAAGTATTCCATTTACATCTCTGAATTTGTTCCGCTCAGGCATCTGTGCAAGATCTGATCAAAAAGCTTCCCCTCGAAGCCCGCACTGTCCAGAATTGATATGTCAATCAGGCAATCATCCCACAGATAGTTTTGGTAAAACATCGGGTCCTCCTGCGTAAAGAAGTCCGTAACTGCCTGCAGCACATCCTCTTGCCATAGGGAACGTCAAGCTTTCACGGACTTTATTAAGGGACAGAAGGCGTGATAATCACACGAGGAGAGCTTAGGACTATAGATGAGTGCCTGAGTGCCTCCCACAGGAGGTGGCGTAATGGGTGATACTGCCTAGCCGGCCGTGGTGGGCGTACGGTTCTGGCACTTCAGTCCGGTACCGCGGGACTGCTACGGTCGCAGGTTCGAATCCTGCCTCGGGCATGGATGTGTGTGATGTCCTTAGGTTTAAGTAGTTCTAAGTTCTAGGGGACTGATCACCTAAGATGTTAAGTCCCATAGTGCTCAGAGCCATTTGAAACTTTTTTTTTTTTATGCTGCCTCCCGCCGCCTCACTTGCCCAGGTCGACCGGTGCTTTGTATTGAATTCCGGTCAGAACGGAACTTGCCGTAACATTCCACAACGGTAGTTTTGGACTTACATGTTGTTCCATACAAATCCTTCGTTCTTCGATGAATGTTTACCGGTGTTTATCCTACGGCAGCCAAGAAAAAGAAAAAAAAGAACAACAGCACTTTGGTCCTGTCAGGACGCATTTGGTAATAGCTTTACCAAAGTTCACGTTTTACCGCCTTGGAAAGACATGAATGCCACACTAACCCCTTACTACTTGAAGGTGCTTACACACCAGCCATGCAGTTGCGCTGCGTTGCACATATCTTGCTGCAACGCCCTCAAACCGAAACTATTTAATCGCCTCTTGTAACTTACTGATCCTAATTGTGACTCCCTGTTATTACAGTCATATAATATTAAGCGAAATAATCACCAACTATCAGCATAAAAGAAATATAATTTCCTTAACCGATTTCGGAATATTTGTGCCCTTCTTCAGCAGGCTGTACAGAAAAATATACCACAAATAAATAAAAATAGATAAAAATATTAAAACCAAGGAAGAAAAGTTTAAAAAATTTTACAAACCTGAAGATGGTACATATTTATAAGTATTGCATTATTTGCGACTGTCACTAATAAGATGCATGCTTCATAATGCTGTGTTCCTTATAATACAAGAACAATAAGAAACACAATAATGAATCCAATAATACGATAAGAGCTCGTAAATACTTACGTAGTAGCCGGCCGGTGTGGCCGTGCGGTTCCAGGCGCTTCAGTCTGGAACCGCATGACCGGTACGGTCGCAGGTTCGAATCCTGCCTGAGGTATGGATGTTTGTGATGTCCTTAGGTTAGTTAGGTTTAAGCAGTTCTAAGTTCTAGGGGCCTGAGCACCTCAGATGTTAAGTCTCATAGTACTCAGAGCCATTTGAACCCATTTATGAACTTACGCAGTGCCTGAACAAAAATGGTATAAATAGCCAACTAACAATGCCAGAACTGGAGCGAATTACGTTACGGCATTCATTTCTTGAGGCTGGTAACAGGGTGATAGTAAACCTAACACAACTATAGTTTCATAAGGCATACACAAAAATGTAAGTGCATACAAGCAGTGTAATAAGCAATATATAAATAAACTAAATTAATGCAATGACAAGCGGTGTTATGGATGGGCAGTTTAAACTAATCTCTTACACAGTAACAATGAGGACAGTAGAGCGCTAGCGGGGAACCTGGCAGAAAAAAAGGAGAGGCAAAGAAGCGTGGGCACAATTTATTATTTTATACACTGATCGGTCAGCACATTATGATCGCCTACCTAATAGCAGTATGCCCACCTTTGGCACGAATAACAGTGGCGACGTGTTGTGGCATGGAAGCATTGAGACATTTGTAGGTCTCTGGAAGGAACTGAGACAACATCTTCACACACGAACCACCTAATTCTCGTAAATTCTGGGGAAGAGAGCTATGAACTCTGGCGCGCATCGATCACATCACAATTTTTTTCGATCGGGTTCAAATCTGGTGAGTTGGGGGGGGGGGGGGGGCAACACATCAATTGGAGCTTCCCATTGAGTTCCACGACCCACTTCATCACACTTATGGGCTTGTGGCATGGCACATTATCTTGCTGAAAAATGCCACTGCCGTCGGGAAACATGATCTTCTTGAAGAGGTGTGTGTGATCTGAAACCAATGTGAGATACACCTCCATCATCATGGTGCCTTGCACGAGCTACACTGGACCCATGGGTACTCACGTGAATGTTCTCCAGGCCATAACGTCTCCGTCCCGCAGTACAGGTGTCAAAGAGCTGTTTCCCTGGAAGATGATAGATTAGCACCCTCCCATCGGCATGGTGAAGAAGGTATTGGGACTCACCAGATCATGCAACACTTTGTCACTGCGCCAACGTCCAGTGCCGATGGACAAGTGCGTTTCAGTCGTAGTTGCCGATGTCTTGGTATTAACATTAGCACATGTATGGGACTTCAGCTGCAGACGCCTACCCTTCCCATCATTGAAGTCTGATGTTAGTTCCTCCACAGTTCGAAGTCTGTCCTGTTTTACCAGTCTGTCTAGCCTACGACATCCGACATCTATAATGAGGTTGTAACGTTCTACTACAAAGTTTTGTAATTTTTTTTGTTTTTAAAATGAATATGCAATGTTTAATGTATGTCTTACGCAAATTTACTGTGTGACGTGCTATTGAACAATCCCTCTGAAATTTACCCAGTCTGTTGAGCACCGAGTTCTGTGACCCTTCACCAGAAAAAAAAATCCCTGTGCAAATAAACCATCAAATAAACTTTCCATAGCTCCTGAATCGCAACGGATGTAATCTTGGTATTCTGTTCTCTCCACAGTAGGCACAGAAACTATTGAATCTTGGCACAGCGAAGTGCAATGCTGGCAGTAAAACAGCTTCATACAGATAATATCAGTAGATTGTTTGATAAATGAATAACCTTGCATATCTTCAGTGAAAAAATTGGATATTGGTTCAGCGCTGTGTAGTGCTGTCCGCATTAAAGCTGTTACAGATAGAATACCTTTCTGATTCCAGCACATTAATATTTTTCTGACTTTGATTGAAAAAGCAATTCTTTAAAAACTATTCATTGGATTTAAATAAAAGTGACATGGAAGAGATTGAGGTACTGATAAGGGGATATCCTTAGATCCGACTCTTCAGTTTCAAAATTGTATTCAAAATAAAGTTTCACCTTCACAAAATCTCATATGAAACGTTTTACGATAACTTCAAAATCGGTGAACTTCTCAACTGTTCTACAATTCTCACTTACTGTCTTAATTAAAAACACTTGGATTGTTACATGAGAAAATGTCTGACATCGTTTGACAAAATAGATTCCAAAATTCAACTTCTCTGTATCAGGATTACAAAACACACAAAATATTACAATCGGATGTATCTAATCAACTGGAAATTAAATCTGATGCGAAATACTTGGTTCCTACATTCAATGGTCACTATTGCAAAATGTAGCAAAATCGACATTGCTTTGCTGCATACTTAAAACTAAATATACAAAAATTCATTACCTTGCAAATTTCTTCCAATTGATTTACCTTTGAGTTACGGTCTCATTCATCACTTCACTTTATAAAAACTGTATTATGCTGCGTCCATAGACTAACAACTAATCTCTCACAGCTAGCCACTAGCTTTAAGCCTGCGCGGCGCGCGACCGTAATTAAAATCGATTTTGCCACTCAGGCAACATCTTTGCTTAAGTGGTGTCAAAAATACACTCTCTTCTACATATGGCAATCGTATCAGGTCATTTTTGATGAATTACATTACAAAATCGGGCTGCACGTACGGGTGGACCCCTCACAAGATGTGGCCGCCTACTCTCACGACGCCTGGTTGTAGGTTCGCCTTGGTTTCGCCAAGTGCTGAAGACCCTCACAGCACTCCTCAATCACCCGACAAGTCGTGCAGTTTCCGAAATGCTCGGCCGAGCCTTCGGGGAATCATAGTCTCCCCTCGGTCAAACTCAGATAGATTGCGTGTCTTCCCCATTCTACACACGGACATAACGCTGTCCGATACACGCGCAACGTGCATGAGTCTGAGTAGAAGTCATCCCTCGCCTGGACGGTTTTATATGGATATTACGCCAGTGGCCATGATGTTCACTGTAGTAGGACAACTAGAAGTGGGGTGTATATGGGTTGTAAGTACGTTTTGTGAAATAACTGTAACTAGTGGAACTTACACTGATTGTGTAGTACTGTATGTTTAAGAACCATCGCTAAACTAGTGTAGACATGTCCATAGCATGATAGGAGGAAATGCGGACGTGCAGACAGCGCGCAAGATGCACCAAGGACAAGGAACAATAACCAGAGTAAACGGAGAAACAATTTTGGCTCAGTAGCCAAAATGAACAACAGTAGGAGAAAGGAAATTTGAACATCGTTGCAAAGGTTTTTTATAGTGGTATAACTAGCTCAGAAATGTGTATAACCTCCTAAATACGCTTCCTGAAGTAAATACAACTAGCGACATTCAACTAAGTCGTGTGAAATAAAAACAATAGATTTGACTTTCTGTCAGTGAATGACTAAACGTGCTTATTAACTGTAAACACCACTTGTAATTATAGAGTAGAGCATTTCTAATTTTAAGAATTGATGTCTGTAGGTCACTGTAAATCCGCACCTGAGGCTTGTAGATGGTTTAGTATCTACAAAAATAAACAGCTTACTACCTGGCAAACGGTTATACACTTAAAACTGAAAATGCTACACTATTTAAAACTGTAGATGTCTAACAACTTATAATTATACATAATCAGCTAACTAAAAGTCTGTGTGAAGAAGTTAAAAACTAACTATATGTAACAGTTGTACCAACAGTAAAAGGCTGACTTATTGTAGCTGTGAGCAGCTATTTAAATGTGACTGTATAAAGCTAACAAAAAGCAATTAAATGCAACAGTGTATAGCCAAGCTATAGTGTGTAAAATACTACTAAAAATTTATTATTCATAAATAGCAAAAATGGTTCAAATTGCTCTGACCACTGAGGTCATCAGTCCCCTAGAAGTTAGAACTACTTAAACCTAACTAACCTAAGGAGATCACACACATCCATGCCTGACGCAGGATTCGAACCTGAGACCGTAGTGATCGCGCGGTTCCAGACTGAAGCGCCTAGTACCGCTGGGCTACAACGGCCGGTATAAATAGCCAATTGCAAATTAGTGACCATCTGACTACAGCCACTTACTACAAATTATCGAAACTGACGTACCAACCGCAACCGACTGACTACAACATGCTGAATAGAATTGCAAAAATGCTGATATAAGTGCGACTTTAACTTAACAAACGACAATATTTTACCCAGGAAAATTAATAGGCTCATGCAATCAACTATCTACACCTAGGAAAACCAATTATATACCAGAGGCTGATTGTACGGCACTGCAGCCCCAATAGACCAACTGTCAGAAAAACGTGAGCAGGTGGAGTTTTGGCAATTCGAAGTGGGGGGGGGGGGAGGGAGGGAGGCAGCAAAAGAGAGGAGAACTGGGGGAGAGCGAATGGGCAGATTACTCCCAACTAAACAGAAAGGGAGGAAGAAAGAGAGAAGCTAAACTGTACACTAAAAACTGTGTGAACAAAACGTAACTTGTATGTGTGGTCGGTGGGAGGGGGGGGGGGGGGGGGAGGAGAGGGTGGAAGAGGTGTGACTAGGTGGTAAACCGAATGGGACGGGATTGATGGTGTGGTATGATGGGGTTTGGAGTGAGAGATCCGGGAAATGTGATGAATAGGAAAAAATTGGCTTATAACAGATAAATTATTGCAACTGATAAGGTGTAACTATCGTAAGAAATAGTTGCCACAGGATTATACCAACGTTCTGCATACTAACGAAAATAACATACTAATTATAATTTATGAAGTGTAACCTACTCTTTATAATTGTAATGTATTAATTGTAGCCGTAATTCTGGCTTACTAAGTAATTAATTCTATCTATGATGGTTGACAGGTCCCTGTAAACAATTATATGCACGAGAGGAATTAATTGTGTGATAATGAAGCACCAATTATGAAAACAATAGAAGGAAAAAGACTGAAAACTAACAGATACAATTGTGTGAGTGGTAACAAGACAAGCTTCGTTTTTTTGTTGCGTGGATGACAGAGTTTTACTCCTACAGTTATGAACATTAAAAGCTAGTTTTAAGTCTTTGTCTTGAATTGTAGACTTATCAGTATCTCTTTGAATATTTGTGCAGCTTTTTTAAAACGTATCTTCATTTGAAATACCTGCATAAGCAGCAGAAAATGTGCGATTGCTGTTAACAAACACTGCCATTTCATTAAAATCACAACATGAACAACAAAGATCGCTGGGGTACGCCTGAGGAACACTTCTTACATCTGGCTACGACCTTCCGTCTTAGATAACTTGCTGCGTCCGCCCTGTTTCTTAACTCAGTCACAAATTTAGCTTTATGTGTCATATGTAACTAGGAAGTGAAGAAATACAATATCTTATCTAACTGATTTCTTTTATTCATGACTTTCAGCGTGTCATGTGAGAAAAGGGCGTGTTGACTTTTGCATGCACCAATAGTTTTGGAAACCATGCTGGCTGCCATGGAGAAGGTGTTTCTATTCGAGATTATTTATCTCGTGTTCAGTTTCAGAGTCAACGAACAACAGAGCTACTCTCGGCAGTTTCTTGCTTCGTAGAAAAGTAAGCAGCACAGCAGTAAAAGACGTCAAAACCTAAACCCACCCTTCAACGTCATAGTTGCAAGATTTTACGAATTTTTTGAGATTCAAATACACGTTGCTGCTGCACGGTGTAATTTTTTTCGCATGCAACGTCATAGTGAAAAGTCCTGTAAGAATAAATTGCGGATTGCAGAGCTTGACTAGAAAAAGCAAATTCAGCTGTGTCTGTAACGCACGTTGAAACGCTTCCTGAGGCATTTATTCAGAACCTATCACATGAGAGATCGAGGACCGGAATTCTAAAGCATGGTAAACCAGGCCCCACTGAAATGCTAAAAGTTATCGATGTATGCGAAGTTCAAGATTTAGCTGAGCAAGATTTCTGTCTAACAGCTACTGCTTCACTTGAGACAAACAACCCGTGCTCCAGCCTGCTTCTGCCCAAGCGCTCGCAAGTCACCACCGTGTAAACAAGGTCAGACAAGCTACATACAGCGTTTGCCGCACCGGCGCAACATTAATTACACCGCCCCAGTTCCGCGCAAAGCGAAGTCCCGTGTGAAATGCAATGTCACCCATGATCGGAAGAATAGCTTCTTCAAACAAGCTGAATGCAAATTTTGTCACCGCACACATCATACAAAAGTGATCGGCTGCGAAAGACTGGAAAACTCTCCTCTGTTGCACATACGAATAATGCAGAAACCGGAACGGACAGAAATCAGTGTCATTTCGTGTTCGGATTCTGCGCCTTCTGATGCCCAAAAATCAGACAAGCGAAGATACAGAAAATGCACAAACTCGTGTTTAACGAAAATCCCACACACTTCAAAAAGGCTGTGCCAATGTCGAAATTCACGAAAGCGCCCTAGTGTGCAGGTGGAAACAGACCAGTCTTGCACAACACGGAATGGACAGTTGTATTCAGAAAAGACACTGCAAACCGGGGAATACAAACAAAATTTGTAAGAAGTCAGTGCTTTTTCAGCTAAATACCGGAACTTCTGTTATACTGCTTAACCTAGATACATACGAAAACCTTAGCTAAGCACCTTTGCAAATATCAAGTCGGCAACCGCATTTGAATGTTTGGAACGTGCCACTTACCTGAAAAATACAAGAACACTAATAAGGAAGTCCCTACTATTTTAGTCCGCTCACACACAAGAGCAAATATTTTCGTCATCGATGCGTTTGATTCCTTTGGGTTAGACACACCAGACAATGTGCAGGCCACTGACACAAAAGTTTTCCATTCCAAAGTTTAGCAACTCTGTGACAAGTATCAACATTTCTTCAACAGTACTCTAAGAAGCGCAAAAGATTTTTTCGCTCACATTATGCTGAAAACTAATGCACAATCCAAATTTGGCCGCGCACACCCTGAAACGCATGTATTACATGATGACGTGGCTACAGAAATTCATACAAGTCAATGGCCTTCACCCTTAGCCATTATTCGTAAGCCAAATGGAAAGATCTGTCTTTGTGCGGATTTCAAACGCACAATAAATTTACAGGTTGTCACTGATTGCTACCTACTTTTACGTATAGAGGAAACCTTGAATCGCTTAGTTGGAGGACAGTTCATCTCAAATTGATCTTGTAGAACTCTATCTTAATTACTACTGAACCAAGAGAGAAAGAAAATTTTTATTAGTTTGAATAGCTTTAGGGAGGGCTTCCGCGCCTCCATAATTCAAAAATTTCTCGAACAAGTAACGTCCTAGGTGCTTCCTTGTCTTAATTATCTTGATGGCATAATCGTCTCCAGGCAAACACTGAAACAGCACCTTACAAATTTCGAGTATCTTTTTCAAGTTTTAAATGAGGTGGTTCCCAAATGTAACTTACAGATATGTTCTTTTTGCAACACAATGACTTAATACTTAAGACATATCACAGACGCCATTGGCGCTCTTACTTCGAGGAAACATTCGCAAGGAATTCAGCAATAGCTAACTCCTAAGAATTTACGTGAACTGCAAACTTTTCATGGAAAACTGACTTACTACTTACAGCTAATTCCTAAAACAGTGCAAACTGCCACGCCTCTGAGCCGCCTCAGACGTAAAAATGTTCCGTTTCATTCGGCAAAAGATTGTGACCAAGCTTTTCAAAGACTAAAATATTCATTGCTCCATCAAGTTATCTTATGCACCACGATCCACTCAAACCACTTGTGCTTGCAGTCGATGCCTCATTCCATGGCATCGGAGCGGTTTTATCCTACAAAATTGGCGAAGCTGAACACCTCATCGCATTTGCTTCCAAAACTTCGAATACTGCTCAGTTTAATTATTGTCAGCCGGAGAAGGGCTCCTGCCTATAATACAGGGAGATTCAAAAAGAATACCACAACTTTAGGAATTTAAAACTCTGCAACGACAAAAGGCAGAGCTAAGCACTATCTGTTGGCGAATTAAGGGAGCTACAAAGTTTCATTTAGTAGTACATTTGTTTGCTTGAGGCGCTGTTGACTAGGCGTGAGCGTCAGTTGATGCTAAGATGGCGACCGCTCAACAGAAAGCTTTTTGTGTTATTGAAGTGAATCGACGACAGTTGTTCAGCGTGCATTTCGAACGAAGTATGGTGTTAAACCTCCTGATAGGTGGTGTATTAAACGTTGGTATAAACAGTTGACAGAGAATGGGTGTTTGTGCAAAGGGAAAAGTTCTGGACGGCCGAGAACGAGTGATGAAAATGTAGCACGCATCCAGCAAGCATTTGTTCGCAGCCCAGGAAAATCGACTCGCAGAGCTAGCAGAGAGCAGCAAATTCCACAATCAACTGTATGGAGAGTCCTACGAAAAAGGTTAGTTATTAAACCTTATCGTCTGAAATTGGTTCAAGCACTGTCTGCAGCTGATAAGATTAAAATAATCGATTTCTGTGATTTTATCCTTGCTCAAATGGAAACATATGAATCTTTCGTTTCAAAGATTGTGTTTAGTGATGAAGCAACTTTCCACACTAACGGGAAAGTCAACCGTCACAATGTCTGTATATTGGGCACTGAGAATCCGCGGGAAACAACTCAGTATGAACGTGACTCGCCTAAGGTGAACGTTTTCTGTGCCATTTCAGCCAATGAAGTTTTTTGACCCTTTTTCTTCGAAGGTGCTACTGTAACTGGACTACAGTGTCTGGAGATGTTAGAGAACTGGCTGTTCCCTCAGCTCGAACAAGAAGCACAACAATTTATATTTCAGCAGGATGGAGCGCCACCACATTGGCACTTATCTGTCCGTAACTACCTGAACGTCAACTACCCGAGGCGATGGATCGGCCGCCAGGCAGCCCGTGACAGACCACTTCATCACTGGCCTCCAAGAAGCCCTGATCTTACCCCCTGCGATTTTTTCTTATGGGGGTATGTTAAGGATATGGTGTTTCGGCCACCTCTCCCAGCCACCATTGATGATTTGAAACGAGAAATAACAGCAGCTATCCAAACTGTTACGCCTGATATGCTACAGAGAGTGTGGAACGAGTTGGAGTATCGGGTTGATATTGCCTGAGTGTCTGGAGGGGGCCATATTGAACATCTCTGAACTTGTTTTTGAGTGAAAAAAAAACCTTTTTAAATACTCTTTGTAATGATGTATAACAGAAGGTTATATTATGTTTCTTTCATTAAATACACATTTTTAATGTTGTGGTATTCTTTTTGAATCACCCTGTATATATGGTGTCATCCTATTTCATCATTACCTCTACTGCAGAAAAATTGTTCAGGTCACAGACGATAAGCCTTTGACTGCATTGTTTCACCCATCATAACAAGTTCCAGACTGCCCGGCGCACCATCTTCAACGTTGGTCGCCATTATTTTAAAAATACAAGTATAAAATTCTGTATTGTCTGAAGATGCAAGAGGCAAACATCGAACCATTTTCTCGCCCACCTGCCATCACACATGCAGCATTCGAAGCATCGAGAGCTTCTTGTTTCTATATTGATTTTTGTGATTCACAAGCACTGGATTCTTTTCCTATTGATTCATCGTGAATCGTACCAGCCATGGAGCATGACCAATCACTACGAATGCTCAAAAGTTGAAAGGCAGCCCTAGGGGTACTATTTAAATGATTGAGAATTTTGGCATAATTTTAGCGTTCAAAAACCATTTATTTTTTCAAAAAGAAAAAAAGACATAAATTATGCTAAACACGTTATTGACTGAATACCGTAAACAAGTTACAGGTGATTTAAGACTACACTGGACAAGTATCCTGGGTGGCAGAGACAGTTTAACTAGAGTGTGGGTCAAGTACTCCGGTTCTAAAAATGTGGATAATGCAATCTGAATGGATCTGACGCTGAGCAGACTTTGATTGGTCAAATCTACCGAACTTTCTCTGCATAGGTGCAGCTGAGAGCAAGTGAAAATTGAGATCTGTACGCCTTGGCAATGCCGGAGTGGCAGTACGTTACCCTGTTTGCTTCGTGCAGTGATATAACCTGCAGCTGGAGAGATGTGTGTAGTGGAAACCAGGGGTAAGGCGGCACCTGTGAAGCGTTCGGGCCCACAAAAGAAATGCAAAACTCTCGTGGTCTAGCGATCAGACAGACGGATCGCAATTTACTCTCTTCCAGAGCTCTGAAATCGCAGTAGATTTCATTGTGTAGCACATTCGTTCGCTGGTCGTACCAAGGGCCAATTTGGCTCACTTATACTACAGAGCATGCAAGGATACCAAACGTCAAGACTCATAAACCAAAACGAATAAGTGGACCTTCGGCGAACGAGTAGTCTGAGATGTTTGAAGTCACCCTGACGGTACAGTAAGAACTTCGCCACAGGCTCCCTAGTCTAAACTATTCGCAAGTGAAGTCTATCTTAGGACAGGTCCCAAGCACCAACCACACATGCCAGAGCATCGACCAGAAGTGCTTACCCGACCAAAGTCCAACACCAGAGTGCTTCGGAACTTCCCATAAAAAAATCTGTTTTACTATAAATGCACGAACGAGGCCGTCTTCACGCCATATTGAGCCAATCATAGCGCTCTAGAGACGCTAAATCTCACCTCTCACACGACAGCACAAACTCATGTCGAACCAGAGCGAGAGTTAACAATCCTGCGTATCTGAAAAAAAAGAAACACCAATTACTGGCTTTTTACATTTTCGCAGAGCGGGGAAAGGGACGATTTTCTCCAAAGTCATGTCGCTTTCCATGGCAACAAGCAAACAGATACAATCTTAAAGATCTTTATCTAAATCGCCTTTGCCTTGGAGCTTGTTAGTCCTAGCTAGGAGATGTAATAAATTTCTCAGATGCAGATGCCGGATTTTTCTTATACAACCGAGGCTTCTGGGGGAAGTGGGTCACTGGCCTATGTGCATTTTCGGCAAAGACGAAAACTAAAACTTGTGAAATTTGTTTATGCATGGCTCTGCACACAGTGCCCAATTTACAGCTCTACTGTGTAGACATGTTCCTTCAGTCCATCGCCCCCATCCAAGGCTTCTGCTGGCGCCATGGCAGGTATCTTGGCATTGTTTTGCTGGAGACCTGTCTCGATGAGGGGTTGCCCTGCCTGCCCTGTCTGGTAATTTTTACTAATGGATGGGCTGAGTGCCAATTGCTTTCAACTCCCAACATACCGTTTCTACGAGCTTTTAGCGCCCTTCCAGGCTCCATCAACGTCTGCTCAGGCCCTTAACTTTCTAGTGTTTCGCTCAAGATGCGACAGGTTGTAATGAAATGTTTAATAATTTTCCATATGCGAAAAATAGGTGAGCGAGTAATTTGTCCTCTCTCAAAGTTACATTCACTAAGGTTGGCCACACTCTGAGAAATGTATTCCCAATCTCTTAATACAAAGATACTTAATTAACTGCAACAGTTTATCTCTTCTGAATGGCCAACCGTTGTGGCCGAGTGCTTCTAGGCGCTTCAGTCCGGTATCGCGTTCCTGCTACGGTCGCAGTTTCGAATCCTGCCTCGGGAATGGATGTGTGTTATGTCCTTAGGTTAGTTAGGTTTAAGTAGTTTTCTTGTGAATGCTGTGATTCTGATTCACACGCCTAACGAACAGACAACATAGTTAATCCTCAAGCTGTTGCAACAGCATGTGTTAAGTCTTCTACATAGAGGTCATTGGGGAACAGTTTGCAGTAAGTAGGTGGTGTGCCAACATTCTGCACGGCTTGATTTAGATAAGCGCCGGCCAGAGTGGCCGAGAGGTTCTAAGGGCTAAAGTCTGGAACCGCGCAACTGCTGCGGTCGCAGGTTCGAATGTTGCCTCGCTCATGGATGTGTGTGATGTCCTTAGGTTGGTTAGGTTTAAGTAGTTCTACGTTTTAGGGGACTGAGGACCTCAGACGTTGACTCCCATGGTGCTCAGAGCCATTTGACCATTTTTAAAAATTAGCAAATAGAGTGTACAACGGTGAAATGTCGCGCCTGCGCGAACAACCACGCAGCAGCGTGCCAGCAACATTGCCGCCGGTACCAACAGGGCGGCCGCTTCTGTATTTTCTCTTGAAGGTTTACCACAAACAATTGTTGCTAACGTTGGGCCTCGTTGAAAGGAGTCTACTCGGGTACACTTATATGTGGCGCCGAAATATTGTAGTGTTACTAACGTACACTAAAATGAAACTATTATATTATAAACGATGTATTTTTCTGATGGCTCTATAAAGTGGATGGCCGACTGTGCACGACGCAGAGCCAAAGTAACTGCATCTGGTCTGAGGTTGTATTGTTGGAATAAGAGAGCGCTTGGCGCACTGCAGTGGGTAGCTGTCTGAGCGAAAGAGGATGGATTAGGCAGGTTTTGTCGTTGGCTCTGTGAAGTCACCATGTGTTAGATTATAATGTAAGAATTACGAGTATATGTATTATTGGAAATACAAATGTGGAAGCAGAATTCTTCTTGCAAACAAGGTTAAGATGTTATATATTTATGACTTTGGTTTTGCCAGCGCGTTAGTGTAGATGAGTTGGCTGATAATTCAAAATTGTCGAGTTACCCCACAATGTACGTAAACAGATTTGATGCAAAGGCTACACAGATATTTCCGTTTTGTAATGTCTCTAATATTTGTTAACACACGTATATCTAATTTCATGATTTGTCTTTATACTGTTTAGTGAGGTTATTTATAATACTTGCTATATAAATCTCATTGTTTGTGACTCAATTCGTAAAAATGATATAATTTTCGTGAATAATGTAATTTCAGTTGTCAGATGTCTTGGAAAGCGATACTTAACTTCGGATAGAATTTCACTATCGAAAATATCTGTGTTCGTAATTCACCCAAATCAGTACCGCCCCCCTGTCCTGGTCACATGTTTTCCAAAGACAACGATTTTTTCTTAAATGTTTTCATTTATCTGCAAAAACGAATTCCAGGTATGTTTCAATTAATACGACCAGTATTGCACACCGCTGAGCCTGTAGCTAGTGTATTTTATTCTTCTTCATGAGAAACCATAATATATCGCGATCCATCGTTGCTGCCTAAGAGGTAAGACAATTTTATTTATTTGTTACGTGCACAGGAACTAAAGTTACCAGTTTTGAATAGGGCCAGATAATTTAGAGCCTAAGGAGCTGACTGTATTTTGCAGTGACTGTATTTCTTTAGTGGTATTGGGAGTTGAATTGCCCAATCAATGCGTTGGCTAACAATAAAACAGAGTAAGTACACCACTTGCACTTACAACACGCTACACGATAACTCCAGCTTTGTATGCATTCCCAGTTGTGGCATTCATTCAGAGTACTAAAAAGCAGATTTCTTGAAAGAGAGTTACACTTACATTCAATATATTACAAAAAAAATTATTTAAAGAACGTTACATCGTCTTTCTTCGAAGGAATTTCCATAATTTTGCAAACGCAATGGAATACAGCATGTCAGGATCGCTGCAATCTAACGGCGAGGACGAACGTTTCGTTCGAAGGTTCAAGACGCAGATGTCAAAACTTGAAACTCCACATTCACGTGAACATGCTTTTCTGATGTTTCTGGGTTCATATGGTACTTTGCCTCTTCCTGAAATTTCGCTTGCTGAACATTTGTGTGGGAGGCGCCACATTTGCTTCGTCCTTACTGCTCTACTCCAGCTTCAGAATTCCCCTGGAAGTGCCAGCCGAACGTCAGAGCTCAATATAGAGTGTACAATAGGAAAAATATATGGGAATCCGGCGTTGTCCTCAGATCAGCTTGTAGAGCGCACTACACTATTCGCGGCAGAGCAGACACGCATCAGTCCCACCAGAATCAGCTACGGCGCCGCGTATCCAGTGATCCTGCCATAGATCAAACTGTTTCAGATTTCTACACAGCACGACGCCCGGCCGCCGTGACGCAGCTACAGCCGTCCACTGCAATGCAGTCTCCTACACAGCTTACCGAGCTGGTGCCTCCACCCGCAGCCGTCTCAGCTCTAGGAAGTCTGCGCCTGCCCACCTCAGACACTGTTACCGTCAACGCCGCAGGTAGCCTCTGTCAAGGACTTCAACCCCGCCACCTTCGGCTAGTCGCCGACACCCTCTGCAGCGCCTTCCATGCTCCTACCTGTGCCGTCAGATACACCCTGCGTCTAATGTCCCGGGGCAGTTCCTCTGACGCTCGCAAGACGCAATGTCGGAACGCAGGTTGACCTGATCTGCCCCCAGCCAAACGACCAGCCTCAACACTACCCACGGCACAGGCCTCCCCCTGTACCTTCCAAACTGGGTGGGGAAAGTGGCGATATCGGCCGCTATCCGGTCTGCCGCACTTTGAAATACGTGCGCGCCAGTTACGCCGCTGCGTTTCCTACAGCTGCCACCGCGACACAAGGACGCTGGCATGAACAACTACACCGCTGCCAATGGTTATCAGGCATCCCCTCCCCGCAGCTCCAGCAGCGGTTGTACCTAAGTTCGAACATTCAAGGACTGAGCCCACATCCGAGCAGGAGTACCACGGGGGTCCATCCTCGGCCCCCTCTCATACTTCCTCTATACAGCCTCGAAGCGCAAGTCACCACAGTGACGTCAAATCGAAAGACTTGCTCCTGGTGAACGGTCTACCCGACGGGAGGCCCTAGTCACCCGACGTTTATTTCTATACAGCCGATGTACAAAAAACGCCGGGGGTAAGCCTGACGCATTACGCGGACGACACCGCGCTGTTCGCGAAGATTATGAACGCGCAAATACACTCCTGGAAATGGAAAAAAGAACACATTGACCCACCATACTTGCTCCGGACACTGCGAGAGGGCTGTACAAGCAATGATCACACGCACGGCACAGCGGACACACCAGGAATCCCGGTGTTGGCCGTCGAATGGCGCTAGCTGCACAGCATTTGTGCACCGCCGCCGTCAGTGTCAGCCAGTTTGCCGTGGCATACGGAGCTCCATCGCAGTCTTTAACACTGGTAGCATGCCGCGACAGCGTGGACGTGAACCGTATGTGCAGTTGACGGACTTTGAGCTAGGGCATATAGTGGGCATGCGGGAGGCCGGGTGGACGTACCGCCGAATTGCTCAACACGTGGGGCGTGAGGTCTCCACAGTACATCGATGTTGTCGCCAGTGGTCGGCGGAAGGTGCACGTGCCCGTCGACCTGGGACCGGACCACAGCGATGCACGGTTGCACGCCAAGACCGAAGAATCCTACGCAGTGCCGTAGGGGACCGCACCGCCACTTTCCAGCAAATTAGGGACACTGTTGCTCCTGGGGTATCGGCGAGGACCATTCGCAACCGTCTCCATGAAGCTGGGCTACGGTCCCGCACACCGTTAGGCCGTCTTCCGCTCACGCCCCAACATCGTGCAGCCCGCCTCCAGTGGTGTCGCGACAGGCGTGAATGGAGGGACGAATGGAGACGTGTCGTCTTCAGCGATGAGAGTCGCTTCTGCCTTGGTGCCAATGATGGTCGTATGCGTGTTTGGCGCCGTGCAGGTGAGCGCCACAATCAGGACTGCATACGACCGAGGCACACAAGGCCAACAACCGGCATCATGGTGTGGGGAACGATCTCCTACACTGGCCGTACACCTCTGGTGATCATCGAGGGGACACTGAATAGTGCACGGTACATCCAAACCGTCATCGAACCCATCGTTCTACTATTCCTAGACCGGTAAGGGAACTTGCTGTTCCAACAGGACAATGCACGTCCGCATGTATCCCGTGCCACCCAACGTGCTCTAGAAGGTGTAAGTCAAGTACCCTGGCCAGCAAGATCTCCGGATCTGTCCCCCATTGAGCATGTTTGGGACTGGATGAAGCGTCGTCTCAGGCGGTCTGCACGTCCAGCACGAACGCTGGTCCAACTGAGGCGCCAGGTGGAAATGGGATGGCAAGCCGTTCCACAGAACTACATCCAGCATCTCTACGATCGTCTCCATGGGATAATAGCAGCCTGCATTGCTGCGAAAGGTGGATATACACTGTACTAGTGCCGACATTGTGCATGCTCTGTTGCCTGTGTCTATGTGCCTGTGGGTCTGTCAGTGTGATCATGTGATGTATCTGACCACAGGAATGTGTCAATAAAGTTTCCCCTTCCTGGGACAATGAATTTACGGTGTTCTTATTTCAATTTCCAGGAGTGTACTACGTCACCGCCTGCGGCTCACCTGCGACGAGCTTGGAGCTTGGGCTACCAAATGGCGACTCCGCGGGCAAGAGCTAGGCGGTGATATTCACAAGGAAGAAGGTGCCAGCAGACATTTGGCCGGTGCAAATCACGGAGGACCCATTCCATGGTCACGCATTGGTCGGTACCACGGTGTTAATTGGAGAGGCGCCTGAGGTGGAAGGCGGACATCCGGGAGGCGCGGGCAAAGGTGCCGCAAGGGATGCCCCATCTGCACCCATTACTCAACCCAGAGACTATACTACCACCAGACTGCGGCAAGGCGCTGTACCTAACACTCATCAGGCCTGTGTTGGAAAACGCCGGCGTGGTCTGGGGAAAGCCGCGCGACGCGTCGCTGAAGATTCTCCAAGCCGTGCAGAGAAAAACCCTCACGCTGGCATTACACTTGGCACGAGATTTCTCCACAAGTGAACTGAACCATCTTGCCGGAATAGTGCCGCTAAAACAGCGCGTCCGGCAACTAGCAACGAGATTCTACGCGACAACACAGGAGTTTGAAAACCAACTCGTCAGCTCGTCAGTGACCTGAAAAACCAGATGCACTGGAGGCCGACCACAAGCTTGCCGCACTTCCTGCGCGAGTAGCGACCATACACCAACAGCAAAAGGAATGACAAAGTCCAAAAATCAGTGACACAGAAAAGAAAATCAGAAAGGAGGAGACACAAGCACCATAGGCAGGAGTAGGAACAGCAGTACAGAGTACTTCACCTACTTCCCACCGAGGCAGGAAGCTTGATTAAAAATGGTTCAAATGGCTCTGAGCACTATGGTACTTAACAACTGGTTTCATCAGTCCCCTAGAACTCAGAACTACTTAAACCTAACTAAACTAAGGACAGCACATACATCCATGACCGAGGCAGGATTCGAACCTGTGACCGTAGCGGTCGCGCAGTTCCAGACTGAAGCGCCTAGAGCCGCTCGGCCACTGCAGCCGGCAGGCAGGAAGCCTCGAGAATTCTCGATCGGTAAAACCCATTTTGTATGTTTGCTAGTTGAATAACATTTACAGACTTCAGGAATGGTTAGGGCTCGACATCTTCTGAATATACATTGTATTTAATAGAGACAGATTAATAAATCTTTTGTATCTGTCTATATTTCTACATCCACAAAACTGCCGTCAAATATCCTTCAAATCTATTTGTTGTAGAATCTTAAAATATATTGTGAGCTCAAACATAATGATATATCTTGACCAGAATGACCTCAATGGTAACTAGCATGGATTTCGGAAACACTGATCATGTGGAACCCAACTTACACTTTCTCGCATAACATACTGAAAGCTTTGGCGCAATGGAACCTAGTAAATGCATTATTTCTTGATTTCCGAAAATCATTTGACTCAGTACCGCACTTATACTTAATGACAAAAGTACGATCATGTGGGGTATCAAGTGAAATTTGTGACTGGATTGAGGACTGCTTCGCCGCGTGGGATTAGCCGAGCGGTCTATGGCGGTGCAGTCATGGACTGTGCGGCTGGTCCCCGCGGAGGTTCGAGTCCTCTCTCGGGCATTGGTGAGTGTTTTTGTCCTTAAGGTAATTTAGGTGAAGTAGTGTGTAAGCTTATGGACTGATGACCTTAGCAGTTAAGTCCCATAAGATTTCACAGACATTTGAACATTTTTATTTCAGGACTACTTCGTAGGGAAGATGAGGAGTTACTTCAGGTGTGCCCCCCGGAAGTGTGTTGGGACTCTTACTGTTCATGTTGTATATTAAAGACCTTGCACACAATATTAATACTAAAATTAGGCTTTTTTCAGATGATACAGTTATCTATATGAAGTACTATCTGAAAGAAGCTGCGTAAATATTCAGTCAGATCTTGATAAAATTTCAATGTGGTGCAGAGATTGGCAAGTTGCTATAAATGGTGAGAAATGTAAAATTTTGCACTTCGGAAAACGAAGAAACGACATATCTATGACTATAACATCAGTGAGTCACTGTTGGAATCGGCCAACTCATACAAATAGCTTGGTGCAACACTTTGTACGGACATGAAATGGAGTGATCAGATAGGACCAAATGATCACATAGACCCATTGAGGATAACGCAGGTGGCAGACTTCAGTTTATTGGTAGAATTCTGGGGAAGCGCAATCAGCCTACAAAGGAGGTTGCTTAGAAATCACTCGCGCCACCGGTTCTATAATATTGCTCAAGTGTGTGTTTGACCCATACCAGATAGAACAGGGGATGTTGAACGTATACAAAGAAGAGCATCTTAAATGGTCACAAGTTTGTTTAATCGGTGGGAGAGTGACACAGATATACTGAAGGAACTGAGCTGGAGGACTGTTGAAGATAGACGTAAACTATCCCGAGGAAGTCTATTAACAAAGTACTGGTTTTAAATGATGAATCTAGGAACATACTACAACCCCTTAAGTATCGCTCACATTGGGATCATGAGGTTAAGATTAGAATAATTACTGCACACATAGAAGTATTCAATCATTCTTCACGCATTCCACACGTGAATGGAACAGGAAGAAACAGCAATACCTGGTACAATGGGACATAACCTATGCCATGCATCTCATGGTAGTTTCGTGAATACAGATGTAGATTTAAATGCAGATGTAGATATGGTTTCAAATCTGCCGTTAGAAATTGACGCTGCTTCATCAGTAAAGTTATGTATTATTTTTACTATTCGATATTAGACGTAGAATAAATTAATATCTGAATTCTCTGCTCATGAAAGGCATACGTTCTTCGCTCCTGTATCCACTAAAGGCCAAAACAGCGTGCAGGGAAGTCATAACATAGTATCGCTGTGATTTTGGACACGGGGACATTCCTAGGCTAGTTGACTGACCAGAGAAGACCCCAAGATTGTCGCATTGCAAGAGTAGCAGTGGCCGACCGAAGAGCTACAACGCAAGTGAAAGCAAATGTGACGTCTAAGTACGAACAAGAACCACTGTGAACCGATCACTCGCATGGGGACTACGTGATTAAACGCCTGGAGCCTTTCCTTCTATCACGCCACAGCATCCGACGTGCCCCACTGGCGCCATCGGAGGATCTCCTAGAGGACGGAATGGCGCGCCATGTTCCTCTGTTACGAAGGCTTACATGCAAGCGATAACGATTCACACGTGCGACGTAAAACTAGTGAATATTGTTTAGAAGAGTGCATTCGTGCAGAACACATTGGTACTACACCAGGACTTATGATAAGGGGTGCGGTAAACTGCAACCCTTATTCACCTTCTGTAAATGTACGGGGAACGCTGACCAGCGCTTGGTACTTGCATGATGTTGTTCTACAAGTTCTTCTACAAGTGTTGGTGTTTCAGGAGGATAATCCCAGTCAACATACTGTCGTGAACCTCAGTATGCTCTCCGAAGAGAGTGGCGTCTGCTTTGATCTGCCTCATCGCGGACATTGTCTCCAGTTACATGAGCATGATGGAGACACGTGACTCGTGCCACCTGTTTAATCATAACCGTCAGAGAGCAGGTCGAGCAGGTGAGAAGCAATTCACCTCAAGAAAGTATTCGCTGACTGTATGATCCGCTCTTCCTAGTGCTAGTATCACTTACAGAAGTGGACTGAAATATGGAAACAAACCAAAAACGCTAGACTTAACAATGCCTAAAAAGACGCTGGCATTCAAAACAGCTGCAAGCAGTCCGGCTATAGATAAATACAGGCCCAGTTTGGTTTTCAAGGAAATCTTATACTGCTCTTTCAGGAAAGTAGTGGCAAGTTCAGTTGAAGAGGATGGAGGTGGTTAGCGATCACTCACCCTTCTTTCCAAAGTGGACCTAAAAGGTTTATTAAACAATCTGGTGACTGAGGTGGCCAGGGTAGATGCAACATTCATCCCCATGCTTAGAAAACCAGCTCTGGACGATGCGAGCTGAGTGATCAGGGCTCTGTCGTCTTTTAGCACAGTATCATCATTGCTGTACAAACACTATACCACTAAGGGGACCTGATCAGCCAAACTGGTCACATAAACCGTGGCAGTAATGCGATCTTACAGAGTAACCCAGGCGCCCACGCAATACCTCGATGTGGCTGCCCAAATCATGACCGAATACCCGCCACATTTCACTCTTCACAGCAAGGAGTTTATGTCGTATGCTTGGGACGGCATACGCCCGACATATAATCGGCCAGAAGTTGGAAACAATGCGAAACGTGACTAATTCGACGAAAAGACTTTCTTCGATATCGCCATAGTCCAGGCGATACGGCTTCGGCCACACGTTTTCCTAGCAAGGGCATTTGCTTTATTGATGAGTGATTTCTGTACTGTAGCTCGCTTTGGAGTTCCCAATTTGCACAACTCTCTTCGGTTTTTCATTCTCGCAAGATTCGCATGTGTGACATTCAGTATGCAATCAAATATAACAGCGCTACCAGCAGCCTTGGCTACTATCTGCATTTTTGTTCAAGTATGCATTTGTGCTTGTGTTTCCATATTTTAGTCCAGCGCTTGTTGAAGTTCCGTAAAAAGTACCTTAGAAACGATTCAGCCATTGATCTCAGTGTTTGATCATTTCATGGACTAAATTCACACATCAAAAAAAGTTTTGCATCACCTCGGTTCCGAGAGTTCTGGAACCTGTACATAAAATTGGAACAGAGATCAACAAAAACATCATTTCCGCCCTTTTTATTGCTCAGTAAAACCACACATAGCATATTGTACCACCATATAGCGAGACCTTCAGAGGCGGTGGTACAGATTGCTATACACACGGGCACCTCTAATATCCAGTAGCACTTCCTTTTGCTTTGATACATGCCTGTATTCGTCGTAGTATACTGTCCATAAGTTCATCAAGGCACTGTTGATCCAGATTCTCCCACTCCTCAACAGCGATTCGGCGTAGATCCCTCAGAGTGTTTGGTGGGTCACATAGTCCATAAACAGCCCTTTTCAATCTATACCAGGCATGTTCGATCGAGTTCATGTCTATAGAAAATGCTGGCCACACTAGTCGTGTGAAGTCATTATTCTGAAGGAGGTAATTCACAAGATGTACACGAGGGGAGCGCGAATTGTCGCCCATGAATACGAATGCCTCGCCAGTATGCTGCCGACATGGTTGCATTATTGGTCGGATGATGGCATTCACGTATCATACAGCCATTATGGCGCCTTCCATGACCACCAGCGGTGTACATCGGCCCCACATGATGCCATCCCAAAACAGCAGGGAACCTCTACCTTGCTGCACTCCCTGGACAGTGTTCAGCCTGACCGATGGTGAGCCCATCCTTTAGTAAATCTTGCTGGACAGGCCCACAGCCATACAGGGCAGACAGGGCAGCCCCTCGTTGAGATGGGTCTCCATCCAAACAATGCCGAGCTACCTGTCACCCCGCTAGCGGAAACCTGGTCTGGGGGCGATGGACTGAAGGAACACGTCTACACAGTGGAGTCATAAATCGAGCTTTTTGTGCAAAGCCATGGGTAATAAAAATTCACACAAGTTTTCGTGTTCGCCGAAAATGTACATAAGCCAGTGAACCTCTTCCCCCAGCAGCCTCCGTTGTTGAAGAAAAATCTGCCGTCTGAGAAACGTTTGGAGGTAGAATCTATATTACACCTCATAGCTAGGACTAACAAGCTCCAAGGCACAGGCGATTTAGATAAAGATCTTTCAGATTGTATCTGTTCGCTTGTTGCCATAGGAAGTGACACGACTTCCTCTGCAAAAACTTAAAAAAGGCAGTAATTGGCGGTTTCTTTTTTTTCAGAGACGCCGGTTTCGTAAATCTTTCCCTGATTCGATATGAGTATGTGTGGGAGGTGAGATTTAGCGCCTCTCCGGCAATTGTCTGGTTGAAGGCATATACGACATTTATCGATGAAGAGAAGGTGATACCAATCCTGAGCATTCCATTCGGCATGCTGTTGGGTCCATCTGTACCACGCTGCATGGTCTCGTTGTTGGAAAGATGAACCTCGCCACGGACGTCGGGAGAGAAGTTGTGCATCATGCAGCCTATTGCGCACAATTTGAGTCGTAGCACGACGCCCTGTGGCTGCACGAAAAGCATTATTAAACATGGTGGCGTTGTTGTCAGGGTTCCTCCGAGCCATAATCCGTAGGTAGTGGTCATCCACTGCAGTAGTAGCCCTTGGGTGGTCTGAGCGAGGCGTGTCATCGACGGTTCCCGTCTCTCTGTATCTCCTTCGTGACCGAACAACATCGCTTTCGTTCACTCCGAGGCGCCTGGATACTTCCCTTTTTGAGAGCCCTTCGTGGCGCAAAGTAACAATGCGTACGCGATCAAACCGCAGTATTGACTGTCTAGGCGTGGTTGAACTACAGAAATCACGAACTGTGTACATCCTTCCAGGAGGAATAACTGGAACTAATCGTCTGTCCGACCCCCTCCGTCTAATAGGTGTTGCTCATGCATCTTCGTTTACATCTTATGGCGGGTTGAGTGACATATCTGAACAAGCACAGGGACTGTATCTGTGATACAATATCCACTGTCAAAGTCTATCTTCAGGAGTTCTGGGAAAGGGGGCGATGTAAAACATTTTTGGTGTGTGTACGGAGTACGATTAATGTAACAGATATATATTGTTCCTCCAATAAGAACTGAGTGAGTTACAAAATTCGTAAAGCGTATTCTGATTATAGTCTTTCTTCTGTCAGTGTATTAGAAATATCTCGGTGATTGGTCTTTAAGGTATTACGCTGTTTTATGTAAAATTTTCAATGCCAGGAGGGATAATAAATAATAAAATATTAGTTGCTAGCTGTTACCCGTAACTCCCCTCGCAGTTTTGTTGTGATGTTAAGTAAGCTACTGTACGCACAATAACATCAGCCGCCCCTAAGTGTCTGCCTATTCAGCTAAGCACAGCTCGCAATGTACGCCTCACTCTTTGCACTCCAGATCTGTAACAACGCACTACGCTTAGATACGCGCTGCGGCGCTGCCTACCAGTGTATACAGATGGCCATGGGCAAGAGAGCGCGTGTGTGCATCGTGCCATTAAATTATCTATACATTATACAACGTGTACATTATGCAACACATCATATAGCATATATCAACCAATAAAGGCACTTTCACAAATACGATTAAGATCAAAAGTGAAAGATAAAATAATTACTCAAAAGTGTAAATATTTCTCCCTAATTCACATGGTATTCCTCAAATAATTGCACTACACACTGTCTGAAGTATCTCTGTTCTTCCTCACGATTCACGCTGCATCCATATCAGATTTCATCGAAATCTGTTCATCAGGTCAATCGTGAAAATGTAACAGACAGAGCACTTTCTCGTTTACAATTTTAGTATGGAGAGAATTTTCAGTTACGGTATCTTTTTTTCCTTGATCCGATTTTGATGAAATAAAGCCTTTACGGTACCCCAAGGTATGCGAAACTTGCCTGTGAAATTCACATTAAAACTCGTCTAGTAGGTTTGGACATTAGCGTTTTGAAACAGAGAAACAGATACATATGACAGTTTTATATACGACTTTGAATCGCGATATCTTTTTACTTTTCATGATCCGATTTTTATGAAATGAAGCGTATTCGATATCCCAAACTTTACTGAAGTTACCTCTGGAAACCCAGTGGAAATTCGCCAAGCAGTTGTGGATAATCGTGTTCGATCAAATAGACGGACACTACAGTTTTACAGATTTATTATTAGTTAGAGCGCATTTACGGTATAGTAGGAGACATACACGATTATTTTTACAGGGAATCTGGGGTACACAGGGTGTAAGCGATAAGTGTTTAAAAATGGTTCAAGTGGCTCTAAGTACTGTGGAACTTAACAGCTGAGGTCATCAGTCCCCTCGACTTAAAACTACTTATATCTAACTAACCTAAGGACATCACACACATGCATGTCCTAGGCAGGATTCGAACCTGGGACCGCAACAGCAGCGCGGTTCCGGACTGAAGCGCCTAGAACCGCTCGCTCACAGCGGCCGGCGATAAATGTTTACATGAACACCTACACTCCGCAAACCACCTTAAAGTGTATAGCGGAAGGTGCTTTCTGTAGCACTGGTCACTTCCTCCTAACGTATATGTTTGCGTCGCGTATGGCTCGCGCGTTGAACGATTACTGGTGAGCCTGGATGTGGGCCAGTACTATCGTGGTCTGGAGGAAGACGAGAGGAACAACTCGATGTAAGACACTTGTGGTCTATCAGTTCGAGAAATTACATCGAATCGGCCTACAACGACCACCTATCGCAGAGCAAATGAGCATCGAGCGGGATATTCAATTTTCCTCGCTCTCTTCGCACAAACTGTTGTTCCTAGAGGAAAGTGAATGAGACCTAACTGTATGACATTTAATGTACACTTGTGTCCAGAATTAAAGCAACAAACGGAAATTTTGCAAGGTTGCGTTTATTTTGCCACAGAATAGTGTAAACAGATGATAGTGAAGTAGAAACAATGTAAAGAAGACAGAACGTAAATAACTGAAACATGCATAGCGTTAGAAAATCATGTTCTTCATTTTTCCAATTTGTCGGATTTTCACACACATTCTGACAACTGGTTAATGTGCGTAGTATGGGATGTGACCACCTCTAACTGCAATATAGGCCTGACAACGATGGATCAAGCTGTTCATGATATCATAATTCCCATTTTGAGGCAATACTGCCCGTTTTTTCTGCAGAGCTGTTCACAAGTCTTGGAGAGTGGTTGCTGGATGCTGGTGTCATGTGACGTGTATCCCTAGTACATTCCAGGCAGGCTCTAAGGCAGGGCTTCCCAACCTTTTCAGCTGGTGGACCCCTTCTTCAGTCGAAAATCCATGTCGGAACCCTAGTCAGTCAAGAGCACAGTAACTTTGAATTTCAGAGCGGATCCCCTGGGAACTGAAAGCTTCTTAATGCAAGTTCCATGTTCCCAATGACTCCCCCCCCCACCCGAAGTATCAATAGTCTTTGGTTTAGAGATGAATGAAAACAACTTGAAGGTCAAAAATCGACTTATGAAATAGGTAGTGCACTGACAAAGCAAAATTAATACTGAATGATGCCTGGGGCCGCATACGTGCCAGCGAGCGCTGTGACTGGTCGACAAACCTCGCTCCGAGCATGCGCAAAAGGTTTCAGTGTATCTACCGCCGTGAGCCGGCGCACAAACGACCCCAGTATTATTGGGAAACAGTCGATCAGAATTGCCGCATTATCCAACACTGAACTGTGTGTGCGATCTCACTTACGAACCGCAAAGGCTGCTTCGGAATACGACCTGAAGTAAAAGTACTCATGTTTTTCACACGAAAAAAATAATCATGAATTTTATTTTCACATTTTATTCAATAATTTTACTGATTATTTTACACGATTTGGTGAATGGTGGCCGCGGACCCCCTAGAAAGAGCCGGCGGAACCCTAAGGGGTCCGCGGACCACACGTTGGGAAGCCCTGCTCCAAGGGATTCAAATTGGGAGAGCGAACAGGCCACGCCGAGAGTGCAGTATCTTCCGTTTCCAAGGAAACATCAGCCACACGTGTTTTATGAGGAGGAGCATTATTGTCCATCAGTACGAAGTCTGGGCCCACATCTCCTCGTAACAACCGCACATGACGTCTCAAGATCTCCTTACGACACCTGACAGCAGTTAAGCCTTGCTGATTCACCCATACAGTTTCGTGAAGGGATGTTACCGCAATGTTTTGATCCCAAAATCGTGTTTCACGTTCACTCTAGATGCAAATCCGACGAGAATCACTCACCCGATCAAAACGCGACTCACTTGTGAAAAGAACATTGGCGCACTGTTCGACCGTCCCGGTAGCACGCTGACGACTCCGCTCTAGACATTCCCTTCTGAGAAGACGCGTCAGAGGAACACGTGCAGCAGCTCTCCGACAATAGAGGCTCTTCTGCCGAAGTCTTCAGTACACCCCTTGTGTCGATACAACGCATCCAGTGGTTGCTGCGAGTTCAGATGCCAGTTGCGGTGCAGTATTAAGGCTGTACCGTTGTGCCCTTATAGCCAGAAACGGTCCTGTCTCTCTGATGTCGCGCGTGGTCGGGCCTGTCCTCGACTGTGGGATACAGTTTCGGTCTCTAAAAAGTGTCACCACATCCAGGAAACAACAGAATGATTCATATTAATCCATTGATCCACATCAGTTTGCGACCGTCATGCTCCCTTTCTTCCTGTGACCCTCCACCACAGATAGTTTGTTAGGCACATTCTCTGTCTACACTGCACCTATTGTGAGTGTGTAGACGGCTACTGTGGATGTGGCACTAGTCGGCAAACACTAACCTGTTTGAGAGTTGCCCCGACGCCATGGCTGGCGTTGTTGTTCGTTGACCGGATTGCCATCTTCCTTGTAGAATACAACTGCACGGACATCTGCTGACAGTTTATACGATGATGTGAATTAAACACAGGGCGCGGAAATAGCGATTTATTCTTTAGTTCTGGAAACCAGTGTAATTTACTTTTCTACCGAGATACGTTTTCTCTTGAAGCCGTGGTTTCCGTGTTAGGCAAGAAGAAAGCACAAAAGTGACCTTCAAACGCGTAGCCATCCCACACTCACCCCCCCCCCCCCCACCCTTCGGTCGGATTTTGTAGTATGTTGTTCACGTCATTCCCTCCTACTATTGTACAAAAATTTGTGACTACAGAATTATTTCCCGTATTTAACCTATTAGCGTTGTTACTTTAATTACTATTGACTGATTGTCGTTGAGATCAAGAAGGAACACTATAACTCGGAATAATAAATTCAGCCAATCATCAGACAGTCGGAAAATCATTGTGCGAAAGGGTAGTTTACCTCTGTCAGCAACATTTACCGACTGCCATTCGGGAATAGGAGCTGTAGCCTGTTGTCGTTGGTAGAATATTTCGAACGGGGCAGGAAGTTCGGAGCAGCGCGTCTCAGAGAGTACGTGTCGACCACGTGGGAGGACACGTGATGCGGTCTGGCATGTCCCACGAGACGCTGCCTGATCTCTGCATGGCCCCACTGTGGGCTCGCCGCACCAGCACGCTGGGCATCTCTAGACACGTATAGTCAACATTATACTCTACTCAAACGATCCGAAATGGTAATTTTACCAAATTACACGATGTGTCAAAAACATCTTTATACTTAACAACATCAGACCTTCTACATGAAACGAAATATAGAAATTTATAATGGATTTTAACTTAACCAGATGACTACAATACTTTTATTTTCAAAGGAAACGTCCCAATGCACTGCAATGCACACACGACCTTGGTGTATTTTTCAAATTAATGTTTAGTTTCAAAGTCTCCATTTAGCTTTCATAAAAGTTCAATGTGCTCTTCACCGAAAGCATGGAAAACATCCAAATGGTAGTCAGAGTGATACCATATTTCTGCAAGCAGGCTGGCAGTTGCTTTTGCGGCGTCATAGCTCACTCAAAGAATTTTTTTTATTTATTGGCGCTTTCAGATATCTGGAAATGATATACGAAAGTTGGGTTTTGACAAGTCAGAGAACACTTTAGTTTAATTCGTACCATGATATGACGTTACATAGGCATGAGAAAAGATAGATTTCGAATATTCAAATGTGTGTGAATTGCTAAGGGACCAAACTGCCGAGGTCATCGGTCCATAGACTTACACACTACTTAAACTAATTTACGCGAAGAAAAACACGCACGCGTGCACGCGCACGCGCACGCGGACGCGGACGCGCACGCGCACGAACACACACGCACGCGCGCACGCACACACACGCACGCGCGCACACACGCGCACACACACGCACACACGCGCACACACGCGCACACACGCGCATACACGCGCACACACACGCACACACACGCACGCGCGCGCACACACACGCACACACACGCACACACACGCACACACGCACACACACGAGCATACACGCGCACACACGCGCACACACGCGCACACACGCGCACACACGCACGCGCACATGCGCGCGCACACACGCGCACACACGCACGCGCGCAGACACACGCACACCCATGCCCGAGACTGGACTTGAACCTCCTGCGAGAGGTTCCGCGCAGTCCGTGACAGAGCTCCTCAAACCGAGAGGCCACTCCACACGGCACATATTAACACAAGATATATATAGGCAGTATGCTATAAGACTTCAACTGGTAATAGAGTATGAATTGTCAGATTGCCGTTGGTACACATATAAGATATTCCCAATTTGATCAGTACTAATGATCTCTATTTAAAGAAACAATAAAATAGCCGTTTGGACATCTTGTAAGAATTGTTTCAAAGGACTGAATATATGTGCAGGCCTAAAATGACCGTCTAGACAGAACGTGAGAACATCACAAAAGAGCCAGATTTGGGTATTCGAGCACTACGTATAAATTCACTAGTGTCGAGACACATACATACAGGTAGTACATAGTGACATACATTTAAAGGTTGAACGTTCCAAATCCTGTTGAGTAGAACATGGGAAGTTCTTTGGAACTACCCTAGCATTCTAATAACAAAAAGTATCAGACTGCCAGCGCATCGAGCAATTTCTCAATAGTGAAGCTGTGGACGAAGTCGTTCAGCATTTTATGCTTTAGTGTATCGTTGAATACTAACTAGGTTTGGAAGCTGCTTGGTAACTGATGACCGAGAACACGAATATTATATTCAAGTATGTTTATGTGATACGTATCCCGATGAAATCGTAGGAATATGTAGTTGGGATCTTTCTCCCCTCTGCAAACATGTAAAGGTGTGGTGCTTAGGTTGAGCCAATAGAGGTGTCTGTTGAACTTTGTATGGTTAAATTTCAATAATGCTGTAACTGCCTTGAAGCTCCTCGATTTTTTTTTGTTTTACCATTATACCTTGGAAACAGGAGGTCAATTATCGCATTATGACTGCCTTTGATTTCAGATTTCCGTGACCATCCCTACTGCCGATCTGATGACAGCTGCTTTCTAAATATGGGTATCATATCTGTGACAGGAAGTTTGTTATATTTAATAGCACACATCTGCTTGCCTTGCTACTACATGTCCTTATTAGTTTATAGGTATAACAGAATGGCCTTTTAACTATACTCACAATATTGCGATAGTTCCTCTTCATCCGAATCGCAACTTCGATACTTGCTGCAGCTGTGGAGTTGTTACACTTATTATGATGGTTTCTGATCTGTAGAATGCCATACTATCAGATATTATGACTATTTTGTCTGCAATGGTCGTCTGTTCGAATATCAGGGCTTCCAAAGTCTCAGTCAGCTCGGCTGTCATAATGGTAGAGTCTGGATCCGGCTTGTATAGGGCTTGTATTTTGCTTTAGGGTTCCGAATAGGCACTGCCAGTTTCGTCAGTACATCTGACGCATCAGTATACATCACACAAGCAGGAATTACATTGCCGTTGCATTAGTGGGCTCCTAGTTTAGAAAATTAAACTGGTAGTAGTAACAATTTGCAGAGCCTACGTTTCGTATCAGACGTTGCGTATCAGACAATGTTTCCACACTTTATACCTTAGTGCCTGCATCTTCACATATTCAGCCACGACGTGTTGAATTTTCTTATTTATTCAGTATCTTCCGCATATGCAGCAGGATGTTTCCCAAATTTTTTTCTCGAGGGCTCCATATTCCTCGCAATAGAATCACTTATGCATTAGTTAATAATGACATAAACACCCCAGTAACTATACCCAATCCTTTTTATTGTTTACTGTCGAACTTTTGGACCGTGATGTTTGCCGCTGATCTGTAGCATACGTGGCCATAATCGTGGTGTGTTCTTAGCTGGGAGGTGTATAAAGTCATGGCTGTCCACCGAACAGAGCTCCACCATGTTCCAGTCGTTGTGCAGAAGTATCGCAACACGATGTGAATGGACTCTTACTAATATCAGAAGTAGTTCTGGAGGAAATTGACACCATGAATTCTGCAGGGCTATCCATAAATTCCTATGGGTACGAGGGGTGGAGATATCTTTTGAACAGCACGTTGCAAGGCATCTCAGAATATTCAATAATGTTAATGGTTGGGGAGTTTGGATGCCAGCGGAGGTGTTTAAACTCAGAAGAGTGTTACTGGAGCCACTCTGTAGCAATTTTGGACGTCTGGGATGCCGCATTGTCCTGCTGCAATTTCCCAAGTCCTCTGTAATGCACAATGGACGTGAATGAATGCAGGTATCAGACAGAAAGTTTGTGTACGTGTCACCGGTCACAGTCGTATCTAGACGTATTAGGGGTTCCTTATCACCCCAACTCCACACGCCCCACACAATTACAGGGCCTCCACCAGCTTGAACAGTCCTCTGCTGGCAAGCAGGGTCCATGGATTCACGAGGTTCTCTCCGTACTCGTACAAGTCCATCCACTCGATACAATTTGAAATGAAACTCGTCCGACCAGGCAACATGTTTCCAGTCATCAACAATCCAATGTCGATGTTGACGGACCCAAGCGAGATGTAAGTCTTTGTGTCGTATAGTCATCGAAGGTACACGAGTGGGCATTCGGATCCAAGAGCCCATAACGATGATTTTTCGTTGAATGGTTCGCAAGCTGACCCTTGTTGATTGGTTTGGTTTCCTTATGCTTAAGGGCGCAAAAAACAACTGTGTTCATACGCGCCCAAGTCAAAACTATAGAACACGAAGACAGAGAGGAGGTAAAATACTTTGTTGACGGCGCAGTATTCAAATCTGCAGCAATTTGCGGAAGTGTTGCACTTCTGTCACGTTGAACGATTCTCTTCAGTCGTCCTTGGTCCCGTTCTTGCAGGATCTTTTTCCGGCCGTAGCGATGTCGGAGATTCGATGTTTTACCGTATTCCGGTACACTCGTGATTTGGTCGTACGGGAGATGCTGTGTCCCATCGCTCGTGCGCCGACTATAACACCACTTTCAATCTCAATTAGATCTTGATGACCTGCCACTGTAGCAGAAGTAACCGTTCTAACAAATGCGCCAGACACTTGTATTAGATAGGCATTGCCGGCAGCAGCGTCGTATTCTACCTGTTTACGTATCTCTATAGAGTATTTGAATACGCATATTTATACCAGCCCCCTCCTCCCCCCCCCCCCCCAGAACCATGGATATTGCCGTTGGTGGGGAGGCTTGCGTGCCTCAGCGATACAGATAGCCGTACCGTAGGTGCAACCACAACAGAGGGGTATCTGTTGAGAGGCCAGACAAACGTTTGGTTCCTGAAGAGGGGCAGCAGCCTTTTCAGTAGTTGCAAGGGCAACAGTCTGGATGATTGACTGATCTGGCCTTGTAACACTAACCAAAACAGCCTTGCTGTGCTGGTACTGCGAACGGCTGAAAGAAAGGGGAAACTACGGCCGTAATTTTTCCCGAGGGCATGCAGCTTTACTGTATGATTAAATGATGATGGCGGCCGTCTTGGGAAAAATATTCCGGAGGTAAAATAGTCCCCCATTGGGATCTCCGGGCGGGGAATACTCAGGAGGACGTCGTTATCAGGAGAAAGAAAACTGGCGTTCTGCGGATCTGAACGTGGAATGTCAGATCCCTTAATCGGGCAGGTAGGTTAGAAAATTTAAAAAAGGAAATGGATAAGTTAAAGTTACATATAGTGGGAATAAGTGAAGTTCGGCGGCAGGAGGAACAAGACTTGTGGTCAGGTGAACACAGGGTTATAAATACAAAATCAAATAGGGGTAATGCAGGAGTAGGTTTAATAATGAATAAAAAAATAGGAGTTCGGGTAAGCTACTACCAACAGCATAGTGAACTCATTATTGTGGCCAAGATAGACACGAAGCCCACGCCTACTACAGTATTACAAGTTTATATGCCAACTAGCTCTGCAGATGACGAAGTAATTGAAGAAATGTATGATGAAATAAAAGAAATTATTCAGATAGTGAAGGGAGACGTAATTTAATAGTCGTGGATTTCGGTAGTAAGAAAAGGGAGAGAAAACAACGTAGTAGGTGAATATGGAGTGGGGCTAAGAAATGAAAGAGGAAGCCGCGTGATAGAATTTTGCACAGAGCAAACACTTGGTTCAAGAATCATAAAAAAGGTTGTATACGTGGAAGAAGCGTGGAGATACTGACAGGTTTCAGATAGATTACATAATGGTAAGACAGAGATTTAGGAATCAGGTTTTTAATTGAAAGGATTTTCCAGGGGCAGATGTGGACTCTGATCACAATCTATTGGTTATGAACTCTAGATTAAAACTGAAGAAACTGCAAAAAGGTGGGAATTTAAGGAGATGGGACCTGGATAAACTGAAGGAATCAGAGGCTGCACAGCGTTTCAGGAAGAGAATAAGGGAACAATTGACAGGAATGGGGCAAAGAAATACAGTAGAAGAAGAATGGGTAGCTTTGAGAGATGAAGTAGTGAAGGCAGCAGAGGACCTAGTAGGTAAAAAGATGAGGGCTAGTAGCGATCCTTGGGTAACAGAAGAAATACTGAATTTAAATGATGAAAGGAGAAAATATCCTCCTTTCATGACACTGTCCATTCCGTTCAACTGCTCTTCCAAGTCCTTTGCTGTCTCTGACAGAATTACAATGTCATCGGCGAACCTCAAGGTTTTTATTTCTCCTCCATGGATTTTAATACTTACTCCGAATTTTTCTCTTGTTTCCTTCACTGCTTGCTCAATATACAGATTGAATAACATCGGGGAGAGGCTACAACCCTGTCTCACTCCCTTCCCAACCACTGCTTCCCTTTCGTGCCCCTAGACTCTTATAACTGCCATCTGGTTTCTGTACAAATTGTAAATATCTTTTCGCTCCCTGTATATTACCCCTGCCACCTTCAGAATTTGAAAGAGAGTATTCCAGTCAACATTGTCAAAAGCTTTCTCTAAGTGTACAAATGATAGATTTGCCTTTCCTTAAACTAGCTTCTAAGATAACTCGTAGTTTCAGTATTGCCTCACGTGTTCCAACTTTTCTACGGAATCCAAACTGAACTTTCCCGAGGTCAGCTTCTACCAGTTTTTCCATTCGTCTGTAGAGAATAAGCGTTAGTATTTTGCAGCTGCGACTTATTAAACTGATTGTTCGGTAATCTGTCAGCATCTGCTTTCTTTGGGATCGGAATTATTATATTCTTCTTGAAGTCTGAGGGTATTTCGCCTGTCTCATACATCTTGCTCACCAGATTGTAGAATTTTGTCAGGGCTGGCTCTCCCAAGGCTATCAGCAATTCTAATGGAATGTTGTCTACTCCCGGGGCCTTGTGTCGATTTAGGTCTTTCAGTGCTCTATCAAACTCTTCACGCAGTATCATATCTCCCATTCCATCTTCATCTACATCCTCTTCCATTTCCATAATATTGTCCTCAAGTAAATTGCCCTTGTATAAGCCCTCTATATACTCTCTCCACCTTCCTGCTTTCCCTTCTTTGCTTAGAACTGAGATTCCATTTGAGCTCTTGATATTCATACAAGTGGTTCTCTGTGATCCAAAGGTCTCTTTAATTTTCCTGTAGGCAGAATCTATCTTAACCCTAGTGAGATAACCCTCTACATCCTTACATTTGTCCTCTAGCCTCTGCCTCCTTAGCCATTTTGCACTTCCTGTCGATCTCGTTTTTGAGACGTTTGTATTACTGATGACGGTCGAAGTAGAGAGGATATAAAATGTAGACTGGCAATGGCAAGGAAAGCGTTTCTGAAGAAGAGAAATTTGTTAACATCAAGTATAGATTTAAGTGTCAGGAAGTCGTTTCTGAAAGTATTTGTTGGAGTGTAGCCATGTACGGAAGTGAAACATGGACAACAAATAGTTTAGACAAGAAGAGAATAGAAGCTTTCCAAATGCGGTGCTACAGAAGGATGCTGAGGATTAGATGGGTAGATCACATAATTAATGAGGAGGTGCTGAATAGGATTGGGGAGAAGAGGAGTTTGTGGCACAACTTGACTAGAAGAAGGGACATGTTTTGAGGCATGAAGGGATCACCAATGTAGTATTGGAGGGCAGCGTGGATGGTAAAAATCGTAGAGGGAGACCAAGAGATGAATACACTAAGCAGATTCAGAAGGATGTAAGATGCAGTAAGTACTGGGAGATGAAGAAGCTTGCACAGGATAGAGTAGCATGGAGAGCTGCATCAAACCAGTCTCAGGACTGAAGACCACAACAACAACAACATTTATACCAGTTTCTTTGGCGCTTCAATGTGTATATATTGTGTCTACGTATAACGTGTTTCTTTCGTAATTGGAAAAGTATGTTGTCCCTGCTGCATTTTTTGGATAAGGATAATGCTGGGTCTAGTAAAAATAATAACAGTAGACTTGCAATGTGATATTTCGAGATCATTTTCTGTACACCGTTCTTAAAGACGCATGAAAGCAGTGTACAAACTCAGATGATAAGTCTGAAGAGTATTGTCTTCGTCTTATTTGCATAAGTCGACTACTTACTGTAACACTTGGATATCATTGGGAAAGGGACCATGAACGTCCGCAATATAAAGGTTGAACAGTAAGGGAGCCAAGTCTGATCCCAACGAGAGCTTTTTGCTAGTCGCTCTTGGTCCCGGTGTAGTTCCTTCTTGCAAAATGACTGTATTACTGTTGCAAATGACTGTGTTACTATTTCTCAGGACGCTTACAATGTTTTGAACGACTGGTTTTGGATTTTGAAGTTGCTGCATTTTTTTTCCATAAAATGGACATTACGACGTTGCCGTTTGCATTAGTTACGTCTATAAACGCAACTATCACATAATTTTCAGAGAGAAATTTAGCCGTACGTCAGCAACTAACCATAGAAGAATTTCAGTAGTCCCCTTCCACTGTCGAGAAGCAAAGTTTGTTTACCGGGTATTTTTTTTTTTTTTTTTTACGCTACCATTCCAAGCGCCGCTTCATAATTCTCTTCACCGCCTCCGCCGAACACGGTAGTAAAGTGACAGGCCATAAAACCTGGGCTTATCATATCGTTTTCTAGATTTGCGGATGGGGACGGCACGATGCGTTTTTAGTGGGTCAATTTTTGTATCACTACGCTATTGTAAATCCTGAGCAGTAGGAGCTTCCCTTTTGGGTGCGATGTGTCTTGCCATCCCGTGGTATATATAATCCAGATCAGGTGCAGTACTCTTCCCTTGGGAGAGCACAATCTGGACTTCTTCCGTCGAATTGCGTTGTATAAATATGCTGTTGTCCTGTTCATGTTCGGTCTCGTCTTCCTAGTCCAATACCTTATTTGGGGCGATCATATACAAGAATGATTGTAAGGGTTAGACAGGCGTTGGAGGTGCGTGCTTTTCCATTGTCAGATTGTTTTTTATAATCCAACCTTGTTGGAAGGGAAGGCACATAGATGGAGACTTTCGCAAACCCGGCACAAATTTATCACAAACCGTAATGTCAGGCGACTTTGGGGGCGAGTGGGCAGTACGAGATCAATACGCCAATTGTGGCCGACCCTTTGTGGCCACCCTTTGTGGCCGACTGTTAGTTGGGGCAGACAATGGTAAAGAAACGATTTTATGTTCCAGTGCCAGCGTAGTAGTATTTTGATATGGTAAAAAGTGATGTTTTTGACATGTTCTCGCAATTGTGGAAACAGCCAGATCTCCATCATATTCAGGTATGTGAATCCCGTGACTTGTTTTTCAGCGAAATGGAATGAGCTGTAAATCTTTTGTCATTGGACGGGAAAAAACACACGAACCTTTGGAGTATACCCTACGCGCCCAACTGTAGTAAGAAGCTACTGTGTTCTTACTTTATGGCGGTTCACCTTTACACTTAAATGAAATGTTGCCTCATCGATGAACATTAAACCTGAAAAGTACCTCTTATCCTTCGTATCGAAGCCTAGAATAAATTCACTGAACTCTACAGGGCTTACTCATTACCATCATAAGGGCATGTACCAGGAAAACCATGCGTGCTTTTAAGCACAAAGGTCGCCACAGACAGCGCAATGAAGAAGAAAATCTCTGATTACTTCATGCTGAAATTAAAAGCGTAACAGCGATGTTACTAACTCCTAAATTTGAGTTCATCAAAGTACAGTGTTTGATCAAAAGTATCCGGACACGTACCAATGTACATTAGTATGAGGAACGTTCCCCCTTCACTTTTACGACGGCTTGAGCTGTGCTGGGGACATGTAGCATGTCAGTAGAGGAATGGCTGCTCATACCTCCTCTAGAACCGAAACTAGAAAAAAATGTAGTGATGTTGGACGCTAGGATAAGGAGCGAGGTCTATGTTCTGACACAACTCAAAATCCCCTGGGTTCGAGTCGGGACTCTGAGCAGGTTTAACCATTCCAGGAATAAAAAAACCACCCATCGGATTTCTATAGTATATACGTTGTTTGATAACCCAAAATCAGTGGTTTTCAGTCATCTACTGTCCAGAGGCGTCGCATTTTAGACCACCTCAAGCGTCGCTTACCATTGACTAGAGGCATGTATGGCCTTTAAGGAGATGCTCGACCACTTCACGCCATTATTTTCAGATCCCAACGCACAGTTATTGTGCTGGCTCGACTGCTGGTATCAGTTTGGAACTGACGAGTGATTCCTTCCGCTAATTTCATGTAATTTGTTACAACCAACCTGCGCATTGATAGACAGTCCCTATCTATCAGCACATGAGGTCTGACTGGAACGTGTTTAACTTTAGTTGCTGCCCCTCCACAATCATATGACCAACAGTTGACTTGGGCAGCTCTGGATGAGTAGAAATGTCACTAAGGTAAAAACTGGTGCCCAGCCCACGTTCAAAGTCACTGAGCTCTCCAGACAAACAGATTCAGTTGGTTGGTTGGTTGATTCGGGGGAGGAGACCAAAGAGCGGGCTCAACGGTCCCATCGAATTGGGGACGAATGGGGAAGGAAGTCAGCCATGACCTTTCAAAGGAACCATCCTGACATTTGCCTGAATCAATTTAGGGTAGTAATGGGTAACCTGAATCAGGGGGTGGCTGGACGCGGGTTTGAACCTCACCCTTAGGCAAGCGAATCCAGTGTGGTGACCACTGCGCTACCTCACTCGGTGACAGATTCAGCTGATGTTGCATCTTTGTTGGGCCAAAAATAATTCCCACCATCCTTATAGAAGTGGGTCCACCTCTCGTGGCCTAAAGTGACCATTTCCGCATTAGGTAGGATTTTCGGGATACTTTTAATAAGATAGTGCATGTGAAACGATGAGGACGTAACAAGGTGTGGCTTGAGGCATTGACAGGAGCAGCAGTTGGTTGTGTCGGAGTCTCCGCTGACGAAACGATATCGGCCTGCAGGTAATGCAAAAAATGGTTCAAATGGCTGTTAGCACTATGGGACTTCACATCTGAGGTCGTCAGTCCTCTAGACTAGAACTATTTAAAGCTAACTAACTTAAGGACATCACACACATCCACTCCCGAGGCAGGATTCGAAACTGCAACCGTAGCAGTCGCGCGGTTCCGGATTGAAGCGCCTACAACCGCTCGGCCACAGCGGCCGGCCAGGTAATGCAGCCATCGATTTCGGCAAGCTTGTGCTGTAGTAACAGTAGATTACAAATAAGACGAGCCCTTTAGAATTCAAATAGCGTTTAGTTTGTTTCGAAGCAAACTTTAAACAGTGACCAATGCATTTAAAACTGACTTCCTCACTGTAAACTTCATTTCTGTCGGGACCAAGTAATAACGCGTATGCCCTTGTGCTCAGCTTGCATCGTTTCACAATCGTGTGAGTATACAGTGCTGGTGATCAATTGGTTACGGTACAGTACAGCTTTTCAATACGTACTATTGTTTCAACTACGTGAAGTGAATTTTTTTATAGTATGCACAGGGTTTTGAATCTTTTTCACTTTGCTGTAAACACAAGTGAAGAAAGAAAGTATTTATAGCGTCGTATTTTCATGAAAAATTATTTACGCTCGCAGTTGCAAACATAATACGTTCCGTGTGTATGAGAACATGAGACGCAAGCCAAGCAATAGTAGTAGAGGATATAAAGTTCAGGCAATGAATTGCCTTTTTATCATATTTGGTTTTGCACTTTTTGTGGACCTGTCATACTCCTCACCGAGCCTACTTTTCTCGATGTTTATCGACATAATACAACTGTGTTAAGCAGGAAACGAACTATCGAGAATGTTCGAGTATTGAGGTAAGAAAATAGAATTGAAGGACAGCAGACTTTAGATGGGCAGATGACGGCTCTACTTCTGTAAGGTGATGCGCTGTGTTACACCAACAGACAAAAAAATGCAACACCAAGAAGGAGTTTTACGACATAAACGAAAATGGTAGGCGTGTTTCTACATCTGAATGATGATTATTCAAATTTCGCGCCAGTCGCAAAGAGTGACGTCAGCAGCGCTAGTGTAAGGAAGAAAATCAGGTTTGCTTTATGTAAACGATACAAGATTAGACGCGGTGCGTTGATGTTAGTCAAGTACGCCTTTAAGGCGACAAAGACACCATTATCAATACCTCACTGGGTTCTAATAAGGTCGTGTGATAGGTCTACGAGAGGCTGGTTGTTGTTTCTGCAGTACAGCAGAAAAAACTGGCAGGAATGTAGGCACTCTACATGATTGCTGACAGCGATTGTCAAGAGAATGTCGAAAGAAGACCGGGCTCTAAACGGCCACATGCAACTACCAACAGGTGAAACATCCCCTTTGTATGTAAATAAAATTACAGTGCTAGAGAAACTCTTACGTTATTTGATTTTCATACAGTTGAGCATAACGAAACGTACTGAGACTGTTTTATCTTTACTTATTTTTAATTATTCTGATAATCACTAAACTGACACACAATATTTTAGCGCAACGCAATCATTCAATGATCACTACCAGAGAATAGCCCTGACTAACAATAACTTATACCTTTCATGAATCACTTACCTCACAAAAATCTTCGTTACTAGAACTACTGCATTACAGAGAGCGCATATACTGCCAGCTAAATAAAAGATGCTAACTACTGAAGGCATTAACTACTGATAGACCATGAACCATGGACCTTGCCGTTGATGGGGAGGCTTGCGTGCCTCAATGATACAGATAGCCGTACCGTAGGTGCAACCACAACGGAGGGGTATCTGTTGAGAGGCCAGACAAACGTGTGGTTCCTGAAGAGGGGCAGCAGCCTTTTCAGTAGTTGCAGGTGCAACAGTCTGGATGATTGACTGGTCTGGCCCTGTAACACTAACCAAAAAGGGCCTTGCTGTGCTAGTGCTGCGAACGGCTGAAAGCAAGGGGAAACTACAGCCGTAATTTTTCCCGAGGGCATGCAGCTTTACAGTATGATTAAATGATGATGGCGTCCTCTTGGGTAAAATATTCCGGAGGTAAAATAGTCCCCCATTCGGATCTCCGGGTGGGGACTACTCAGGAGGACGCCGTTATCAGGAGAAAGAAAACTGGCGTTCTTCGGATCTGAGCGTGGAATGTCAGATCCCTTAATCGGGCAGCTAGGTTAGAAAATTTAAAAAGGGAAATGGATAGGTTAAAGTTAGATATAGTAGGAATTAGTCACGTTAGATGGCAGGAGGAACAAGACTTTTGGTCAGGTGAATACAGGGTCATAAATACAAAATCAAATAGGGGTAATGTAGGAGTGCGTTTGATAATGAATATAAAAATAGGCGTACGGGAAAGCTACTACAAACAGCATAGTAAACGCATTATTGTGGCCAAGATAGACACGAAGCCCACACCTACTACAGCAGTACAAGTTTATATGCCAACTAGCTCTGCAGATGACGAAGAAATGGACGAGATGTATGATGAGATAAAAGAAATTATTCAGGTAGTGAAGGGAGACGAAAATTTAATAGTCATGAGTGACTGGAATTCATCAGTAGGAAAAGGGAGAGAAGGAAACATAGTAGGTGAATATGGATTCGGGCTAAGAAATGAAAGAGGAAGCCGTCTGGTAGAATTTTGCACAGAGCATAACTTAATTATAGCTAATACTTGATTTAAGAATCATAAAAGAAGGTTGTATACACGGAAGAACCTTGGAGACACTAAAAGGTATCAGATAGATTACGTAATGGCAAGACAGAGATTTAGGAACCAGGTTTTTAATTGAAAGGATTTTCCAGGGGCAGATGTGGACTCTGACCACAATCTATTGGTTATGAACTGTAGATTAAAACTGAAGAAACTACAAAAAGGTGGGAATTTAAGGAGATGGGACCTGGATAAACTGAAAGAACCAGAGGTTGTACAGAGTTTCTGGGAGAGCATAAGGGAACAATTGACAGGAATGGGGGAAAGAAATTCGGATTAGGTATTAAAATCCATGGAGAAGAAATAAAAACCTTGAGGTTCGCCGATGACATTGTAATTCTGTCAGAGATAGCAAAGGACTTGGAAGAGCAGTTGAACGGAATGGACAGTGTAATGAAAGGAGGATATAAGATGAACATCAACGAAAGCAAAACGAGGATAATGGAATGTAATCGAATTAAGTCAGGTGATGCTGAGGGAATTAGATTAGGAAGTGAGACACTTAAAGTATTAAACGAGTTTTGCTATTTGGGGAGCAAAATAACTGATGATGTTCGAAGTAGAGAGGGTATCAAATGTAGACTGGCAATGGCAAGGAAAGCGTTTCTGAAGAAGAGAAATTTGTAAACATCGAGTATTGATTTAAGTGTCAGGAAAGTCGTTTCTGAAAGTATTTGTATGTAGCGTAGCCATGTATGGAAGTGAAACATGGACGATAACTAGTTTGGACAAGAAGAGAATAGAAGCTTTCGAAATGTGGTGCTACAGAAGAATGCTGAAGATTAGATGGGTAGATCATATAACTAATGAGGAGGTATTGAATAGGATTGGGGAGAAGAGAAATTTGTGGCACAACTTAACTAGAAGAAGGGATCGGTTGGTACGACATGTTCTGAGGCATCAAGGGATCACCAATTTAGTATTGGAGGGCAGCGTGGAGGGTAAAAATCGTAGAGGGAGACCAAGATATGAATACACTAAACAGATTCAGAAGGATGCAGGTTGCAGTAGGTACTGGGAGATGAAGAAGCTTGCACAGGATAGAGTAGCATGGAGAGCTGCATCAAACCAGTCTCAGGACTGAAGACCACAACAAGAACAACAGGCATAGTTAGCAAGTGAAAGATTTTGATTGAGAACAAACAATGTATTTACCTTAATAGTGTTCAAAAGTAATAATATATATATATTAATTCATGACATCCGATCTTACAAATTTCGTTTTTATGACGGACACACGTCCAGTTCGTCGGCTCATAGTAACCTCTCAAAACTCTGGCATCTCTCTCCCTACATCCACCACTGCTGGCGGCTCACATCCAACTGCCCAACGCTACATTAGCGAATAGTCCAACAGTGAGTCCAACCAACCACAGACTGCACACAGCAAGGTCTTGCGATTTTTATACAGAGGGCTACGTGGCGTCACCAACATAAGCATCTAAACAGCCTACTTACACAGGGAAGACTATGTTTTTCGGATAATGCCCCTGGCCCATCGTACTGCACCTGCAGCAGCAATTTGAGCAGCAGTTAGCAGCACCGCGACACATCGAACTGTTACAAACCGTTTACTTCAACCACAGCTGCGAGCCGCACGCTCCGCAGCGTGCATTCCACTGACCCCAAAGCACTGCATTGTGGTGTCAAGTGAGAGCTCACTGGAGGGTATGGCGGGTGTGTGTTGTGTTTTCTGATGAAAGCTGGTTCTTTCTCGGTGCCAGTGATGGACTGTGTGTTGGGTAGGAGGCGGCCTGTTGAGGGCATGCAGCCAACCTGTCTCCGTGCTAGACGCACGGGACCTCCACCTGCAGTTATGTCTAGGGCGAGATTCCGTATGACAGCAGGAGCACTCTTGTGGTTATCCCACGCGCTCTGAACGCAAATTTGTCTCTACCTGTTGTGTTGCCATTCATGAACAGCATTCTAAGAGGTGTTTATCAACAGTATAACGCTCGCCCAATTGCTGTTGTAGCTGAACGTGTTCTACAGAGTAGCATCCTTGGTCCGAAAGCTACTGATCATGCTCTTTTGCGCGCCAGATATATCGCCTCGTTTCCGCATTACGACGACGAGTACACTATTTCTCCGTGTCGCCCCTACACGCTTTATTTGCCGATCACTGGCAGTGCTATCGTCTGTAGTTTGTGATAGGTTATTGCACACTGACGTCCCACATAGACGATGGTCACATTAATGTGACCGAACTGTATAGTTGCTAGAGATTTTACTTGTTGTTGTGCATTATACGGGCCAGTATTCGAGTTCTCTTCTCTTGATAATAATGGGAATCTCTACGAAGGTGATTCAAATGAAAACCTTAAACTTGTAATAACAAATCATGACTGATATAGGGATTAGTGATCACAAGGTCATTGTAGCTAGGCTCAATACCATTTCTTCCAAATCCATCAGAAACAAACACAAAATAATTTTATTTAAAAAAGCGGATAAAGTGACACTAGAAGCCTTCCTAAAAGACAATTTCCATTCCTTCCGAACTGACTATGCGAATGTAGACGAGATATTCAAAGATATAGTAGCAACAGCAATTGAGAGATTCATACCTCATAAATTGGTAAAAGATGGAACGGATCCCCCGTGGTACACAAAAAAAGTCCAAACGCTGTTGCAGAGGCAACGGAAAAAGCATGCGAAGTTCAGAAGAACGCGAAATCCCGAAGATGGGCTAAAATTTACAGACGCGCGAAATTTGGCACGTACTTCGATGCGAGATACCTTTAATAGGTTCCACAACGAAACATTGTCTCGAAATTTGGTAGAAAATCCGAAGAAATTCTGGTCGTATGTAAAGTACACAAGCGGCAAGACGCAGTCAATACCTTCGCTGCGCAGTGCCGATGGTACTGTTATCGACGACTGTGCCGCTAAAGCGGAGTTATTGAACGCAGTTTTCCGAAATTCCTTCACCAGGGAAGACGAATGGAATATTCCAGAATTTGAAACACGAACATCTGCTAGCATGAGTTTCTTAGAAGTAGATACCTTAGGGGTTGCCAAGCAACTCAAATCGCTTGATACGGGCAAGTCTTCAGGTCCGATTGTATACCGATTAGGTTCCTTTCAGATTACGCTGATACTATAGCTCCCTACTTAGCACTCATATACAACCGCTCGCTCAACGATAGATCTGTACCTACAGATTGGAAAATTGCGCAGGTCGCACCAGTGTTCAAGAAGGGTAGTAGGAGTAATCCATTTAACTACAGACCTATATCATTGACGTCGGTTTGCAGTAGGGTTTTGGAGCATATACTGTATTCAAACATTATGAATCACCTCGAAGGGAAAGATCTATTGACACGTAATAAGCATGGCTTAAGAAAACATCGCTCTTGTGCAACGCAGCTAGCTCTTTATTCGCACGAAGTAATGGCCGCTATCGACAGGGGATCTCAAGTTGATTCCGTATTTCTAGATTTCCGGAAAGCTTTTGACACCGTTCCTCACAAGCGACTTCTAATCAAGATGCGGAGCTATGGGGTATCGTCTCAGTTGTGCGACTGGATTCGTGATTTCCTGTCAGGAAGGTCGCAGTTCGTAGTAATAGACGGCAAATCATCGAGTAAAACTGAAGTGATATCAGGTGTTCCCCAGGGAAGCGTCCTGGGACCTCTGCTGTTCCTGATCTATATAAATGACCTGGGTGACAATCTGAGCAGTTCTCTTAGATTGTTCGCAGATGATGCTGTAATTTACCGTCTAGTAAGGTCATCCGAAGACCGGTATCAGCTGCAAAGCGATTTAGAAAAGATTGCTGTATGGTGTGTCAGGTGGCAGTTGACGTTAAATAACGAAAAGTGTGAGATGATCCACATGAGTTCCAAAAGAAATCCGTTGGAATTCGATTACTCGATAAATAGTACAATTCTCAAGGCTGTCAATTCAACTAAGTACCTGGGTGTTAAAATTACGAACAACTTCAGTTGGAAGGACCACATAGATAATATTGTCGGGAAGGCGAGCCAAAGGTTGCGTTTCATTGGCAGGACACTTAGAAGATGCCACAAGTCCACTAAAGAGACAGCTTACACTACACTCGTTCGTCCTCTGTTAGAATATTGCTGCGCGGTGTGGGATCCTTACCAGGTGGGATTGACGGAGGACATCGAAAGGGTGCAAAAAAGGGCAGCTCGTTTTGTATTATCGCGTTATAGGGGAGAGAGTGTGGCAGATATGATACACGAGTTGGGATGGAAGTCATTACAGCATATACGTTTTTCGTCGTGGCGAGACCTTTTTACGAAATTTCAGTCACCAACTTTCTCTTCCGAATGCGAAAATATTTTGTTGAGCCCAACCTACATAGGTAGGAATGATCATCAAAATAAAATAAGAGAAATCAGAGCTCGAACAGAAAGGTTTAGGTGTTCGTTTTTCCCGCTCGCTGTTCGGGAGTGGAATAGTAGAGAGATAGTATGATTGTGGTTCGATGAACCCTCTGCCAAGCACTTAAATGTGAATTGCAGAGTAGTCATGTAGATGTAGAAATCGCAATTTCACACCGTTATCCTGTAAGTTGTTAAGCGTGCTACGAACAGCGTGCAGAATGGCCTGTAGGTGGCTGCATAGTGCAGATGTACACATACCGTCGCAGTATCAGTATAAAGATGGCCGCCCCACTTGCGACTTGCACCAGGGAAGAACAGTGTTCTGTTATTCAGTTTTTTCCTAGTGAAGGTGTGAAACCTATTGAAATTCTTGGCCGGCCGGCTTGGTCGAGGGGTTCTAGGCGCTGCAGTCTGGAACCGCTGCACCGCTAGGGTCGCAGGTTCGAATCCTGCCTCGGGCATGGATGTGTGTGATGTCCTTAGGTTAGTAAGGATTAAGTAGTTCTAAGTTCTAGGGAACTGATGACCTCAAAGTCCCATAGTGCTCAGAGCCATTTGAACCAGTTTTTTAAATCCATCAAATGGTTCAAATGGCTCTGAGCACTATGGGACTTAACATATTAAGTCAGCAGTTCCCTAGAACTTAGAACTACTTAAACTTAACTAACCTAAGGACATCACACACATCCATGCCCGAGGCAGGATTCGAACGTGCGACCGTAGCAGTCCCGCAGCTTCGGACTGCAGCGCCTAGAACCGCACGGCCACCGCGGGCGGCATAAATTCATCGACGGATGAAGGTTCAGTAAGGTGATGCATGTTTGTCACTGCAGCAAGTCTACGAATGGAGTCGGAAGTTCGCAAACGGTGTGACTTCAGTGGAAGATGCTCCTCGTCCAGGTCAGGCACAACGAGTTGTGACTCGACAGAACATTGCAGCAGTTGAAGTCATAGTGAAGGAAAACCGCCGAGTGACACTGAATGACATTGCAGCATGTTTACAGATTAATCATGGGTTAGCACACCACATTGTGCACGATGTGCTCCAGTTTCACAAAGTGTCTGCAAGATGGGTGCCACAGCAGCTGACTCCTGAAATGAGGGAACGACGTGTTGATGCTTGTGAAGAACTTATTCGGCGCTTTGAACGAGAAAATGATGGCTTCCTTGCAAGAATTTTTACTTGGGACGAAATCTGGGTTCACTTCCACCAACCGGAAACAACAATGACAGACCTGCATTTTGAGTGTCTTCCTCATCCACCGTACTCACCAGACCTTGCTCCAAGCGATTTCCATATGTTTGGACCATCCAAATACGCAATGGGAGGACAGCAGTTCCGTTCTGATGAAGAGGTACGTCACGCGGTGCATGAGTGGCTGCGCGGAGTGTGAAAAGAATTTTTTTCTAAAGGAATTTATGTATTTTGTAAGCGCTGGAGGACTTTCATTGAGCGTGGGGGAGATTATGTTGAAAAGTGATACAGCTTTCTACCCATTCTGCACAATAATTAACATTTAAAAATATATTTAAGGTTTTCATTTGACACACCCTCGTAAAACCTTGTTCGCAAGTTTCATGACTGTCAAACTTGAGATTTCACCCGCCTATCTATCCTTAATATCCCTCGACACCCACACAAATTTCAAAGGCCTCTACTTCCGTATGTAATACTACGGTGAATGCTCACGACTCAACTTCATACAGTACGATACTGAACGCATAGTCAAAAGGTCCTTCATTTGCTGGAAAGAACTTCTTGCCCGTTCAGTTCTACAGCGATTTTTTTTTCAGGAAAGCCCCAGTTATCGTTGATTTGACACCCAAATATTCATACAGTATTATGAATATATTTGGACCCTACGTTCATCGAAATACTAGAGTCCCTTGAATTTCACCCGGTTTCTGCTGACAACCAGCCATTTTGTCTTCTTGACTTTTAAACATAGCTCCATCGTGTTGCTGTCTTCAGTAACAGTGTTCTGAAGTAAGGCAGATTATTCAGTGTGATTTGTAACACAGAGCTATCAGTGCGTCTGATTTCGTTGATGGTAACTCCATTAACCACAACTCTTGATTCTTTCCATAGAGAGCACCTGGAAAATTCTTATCAGAAAAGATGGTGAAAAGTGATGGGGAGAGACCACAGTCCTGGCAAACGTCTTTCTGAATTGATACTGCTACTTACAAGCGACCATCAATATGCACATCAGCAGTTTGATTCCGGCACGTATTTCAGATAAACTGGATGTCAGAACCATTCGTCTGCATTTCACCTAAAATAAACACTGTGGTTATAATTAAACTCTTGCTACGTGTGAGGACCCACACGGAAAACGAGTGATCGTAGCACAATTAGACTTGCTGGAAACTTTAAGGAAATGAAGAAGAGAATTAAAGAATAAGTCATTGAAGGAAATACATTTTAATTGCCACATGAGGCACTAAATTTGTTAATTGCAGCTACTCAGTGTGATGACTATCTGCATCCACAACATCCTCAAACCGCACTACATATACCACTCCCCAAGTGTCGGTAGAACTTTGCCAACGATGATACGTCAAATATTCAACTGTCATGACACAGTTCGTACATTGATTGGGGATCGTACAATGCGTCCAGCCCAATCAGCCGTGACAATAGAAACTTCTACAACAATTTGTGATGCAACTGGCCATCGGTCTCTCCCAGGAGCAGTTCCCAAATCGCCAGCTAAATCGGACTTCCGAATCATGTTAGTCGACCCAGGGGCAGAAAAGATCTCTCCGTATTCCTTCAATACTTCGATACTTGCGAAGAGCAGTAACACTACTGCTTTTCTTTTGTAAAATAGCCCAACAGGTAAAGCCATTCTCATCTAGTCCAGATCCGTGTTGACTGTCTGTAACCGTAACGTTCACTGGTGCTTGTGGTTCACCCCTAAGTCTCTTTATCAATGCTGGGCATAACAGCGAGTCATGACACTAACACTAACAACGAGACAATTCGTGCAATGCACAGTCATAATATCATTCGTATAAAGTTGCGTGTCAGTACGTAAATAGTTTGCTGTCCACACTGATTCAGCCAGCGAAAGTTTAATTATAACCACACTTTAAATCAGTTGTAAATATGTACGGCGTCAATTCGTACACAACAGTAAGGAGAGGCAGGCTACAGAGTGACATGGCCACTGTTGTAGAAAAGCTGGAGAGAAGCATAAATGATTAGGGAACAAGTTACCACTGTGAACAGAAGAAGCATAAATGATTAGGGAACAAGTTACCACTGTGAACAGAAGGTTTACTTAACTGGTATTTCTCCAAATGTGCGAATTTGAAGTGATGCAGCAAGATTTGTGTCCAGCTGTAAAAGGCACGAGGGAGAAACACGATTGTAGGTGTTGTAGTGTAAAGGCTCCAAGCATAAGTGCTTCTAAGTCGCTGCTACAGGCTGTATATATCATAGCTGCAGAGGGCGCTCATGGTACACAGCCACTGTAGGTGTGGCTCAGCAGGCGTATTCAGTTGGGTCCATTGGATCCCGAACGATCGCTATTGGCGTCTAACAAAAACTTGCTGTTTTCTTACTACGTAGTGACGCCCGTGATGTGGTATCGATACGTGATACCACAAGAAGCTTTTCCATAGTTGATGAAACGAGCATAAACGTCGACATGAACATCACAGCATTGTTTGATCAATGTCTGAAGACTTAATAATGTGTCCCTAGTTCCGAAACCACTCCTGAATCCAAACTGTCTCCAATGCTCTTCTCATGTTTACGGCATATTCTCAAATGCAGTGTTTTAAGGAATAACTTGAGGATCTGTAGTCATTGCATAGCTTTGCTATTGGCATTTCCTGAAGTGGTGTATGGAGCGTTTCATTCGAATTACTCTCTAGTAGCACCTCCTCAAAGTATTTGCTAATCCTCCTGCAACAGCCTGTATTAAGTTGGTGCAAAGCGTTTTTGTTTTGGTTTGTATCCCAGTTGCTGCGGGTTTACTTATTATTGCCATTTTTATTTGTAGTTCCCTGCTGCTATTTAAGTTAATATATTGTCTTTTTGTCATTTGGAGATAGTGACTGGAGCTGTGTACATTAGAAAATGAGGCAAGTAAGAAGATCGGAACATTTCCGACATATTCTTCTGGTTGAGATTCATAGAGGGATGACAGCAGTGGAGGCAGCCAGGAGCATTTGCGCCGTGCATGAGAATAACGGCATTGGACAGAGCACGACAAGAAATTGGTTTTCGCTTTTTAAGGAGGATCGTTATGACGTTAGTGACTCTTCACTTGAGGAAGACCTTTGAGAGCTGATGATGATATTTTAAATGCATTAATCCACAATGATGGAGGTCAGTGTTCTGGAGTACTGACAAATATGATGATCTATGATCATTCCACGGTCGTGCAACATCTGCATTCAGTCGGGAGAGTTCAAAAATCGACTCTAAGTCAACATCACAAGAATCAACCGATGGCGGTGTGTCATCTATGCTTGCTCGTCATCCATTGGCTCGTGAACAAAACCGAACATTTCCATCCTGTACCGTTACAGGTGACAAGAAATGGTGTCTTTAAGCTAACGTAATGAAAAGAAAGGAATTTTTGCCCAAACAAAGCAGCAACTCCCCGTAACAAAGACCTACGCGCATCTACAGAAGATAATGTTACGCATCTGGTGGTACAGCGACGGTTTAGTGTACTACGAATTGCTTCTCCGAGCTGTAACCATCGCTGCTGTCATTTATTGTCAGAAACTGAGGCATCTTGCGGGCGGAGTCAAAGAACAATGAGCAGGAAGACTGTGTGCGATGCTATTCCATGATAACGCCCGCCCGCGTTCGTCTAGATTCACCTACATCTATATGGATATTCAGCAAATCACATTTAAGTGCCTGCATCGAACCACCTTCTCAATTCTCTATTATTCCAATCTCGTATAGCGCGCGGAAAGAATGAACTCCTACATCTTTCCGTACGACCTCTGATTTCCCTTATTTTATCGTGGTGATCGTTCCTCTCTATGTAGGTCGGTGTCAACAAAATATTTTCGTATTCGGAGGAGAAAGATGGTGACTGCAATTTCATGAGACGATTCCGTCGCAACGAAAAACGCCTTTCTTTCAATGATTTCCAGCCAAATCCTGTATCATTTCAGTCACACTCTCTCCCGTATTTCGCCTTTCTTTCAACTTTTTCGATGTAATCCATCAGTACCATCTGGCAAGGATCCCACACCGCGCTGCATTATTCTAAAAGAGGACGGACAAGCGTAGTGTAGGCAGTCTCCTTGGTAGGTCTGTTACATTTTCTAATTGTCCTGCCACTCTTTGTTTAGCCTTCCCCACAACATGTTCTATCTGTTTCTCCCAATTCAGGTTGATCGTAATTGTAATGCCTAGGTATTTAGCTGAATTTATGGCCTTTAGATTAGACTGTTTTATCGTGTAGCCGAAGTTTAACGGATTCCATTTAGCACTCATGTGGATGACCTCACACTTTTCGTTATTTAGGGTCAACTGCCAATTTTCGCACCATTGCATATCTTTTCTAAATAGTTTTGCAATTTTTTATCTTCTGATGACTTTATTAGTCGATAAACGACAGCGTCATCTGCAAATAACCTAAGACGGCTGCTCAGATTGTCTCCCAAATCGTTTATATAGAAAAGGAAAAGCAAGCGTCCTATAACGCTGCCTTGGGGAACGCCAGAAATCACCTCTGTTTCACTCGACGACTTTCCCTCAGTTACTACGAACTGTGACCTCTGACAGGAAATAACAAATCCAGTCACATTACTTAGACGATATTCCATACTACGAGCCGCTTGTGTGGTACAATGTCAAAAGACTTCCGGAAATCCAGACATACGCAATCAATCTGAAATCCCTTGCGAACAGCACCCAACACTTCACGTGAATAAAGAGCTAGTTGTGTTTCACAGGAACAATGTTTTCTAAACCCATGCTGACTGTGTGTCAATAGACCGTTTCATCCGAGGTAATTCATAATGTTCGAACACAATATATGTTCTAAAATCCTGCTGCATATCGACATTAACGACATGGGCCTTTAATTTAGTGGGTAAATTACTACTATTACCTTTCTTGAATATTCGTATGACCAGTGCAACTTTCAAGTCTCTGGCTACGGATCTTTCGTCGAGCGAACGGTTGTATATGATTGTTAAGCATGGAGGTAATGCATCACCATACTCCGAAAGGAACCTAATTGGTATACAGTCTGGACCACAAGACTAGCTTTTATTATGTGATTTAAGTTGCTTCACTACTCCGAGGATATTAACTTCTACGCTACTCTATTGGCAACTTGACAATAAACGCTGTACAGGAGTTGGGTTGGGGAGTAATTTCGCACCGGCTTTATTCACTCGATCTTGTACCTTGAGATTTTCACCCTTTCCCACTCTCTATCCAATAACCTTCAAGGAACTTCCTTTTCGGATCAAAATGCCATCCGAATATGGCTCGACGAGTTCTTCGCCTCAAAACAACATGGTTTCTACAGTCGGCAAATCGAAAAGTTACCCCAGCATTGGTAATCTGTTGTAAATAGTGAACGAGAATGTATTATTGATGACTAGAGTCTCTGTTGTGTTTATTAAACTTACGGGAAAACGCTACGAACTAATAGACCAACCTAATACTCGCACTTGGTGCATGGTCACGTCTACTACTGTGAGTGGGACACTTACGCTATAGCGAATGGGCAGGCGAAGCCATTTCCATGAGCAGGAAATTAATTTTCCTTCGTGGCGTAGCGGCAGGCAGCAGGAAGTCCTTTTCACAAGTGCGTCCGTTCTCTCCGGCGCGGAGCTGCGCCGTTACTTCGCATCCGAGGTTCGGCGGGGCGGCGGCGGCGGCGGCGGCTGCGGTGCCCGGCGACCCCGGCGATGGGGCGGCGCGCTCTAAATATTAATTAACCGCCCTCGATGGCCAATTACTGGACGGGCGGCGTCGGCCGCGGCCGCTGTGACGCCCGAATTAAACAGCGGCCAGTGTCCGGCGCGGCCCTCCTCCCCCGGCAATTAACGGAGACGAAAGTTCCGTAATTAATAATCGAGCGTCCGGGCAGCGACTCTCGCAGGACGGAGAGGAGGTAGCAGGGACACCGGGTCCGGGCGCGCGACTCTCTGCCCATGTTCGCCTCTCGATATACTCGGCGAGTGGTCGCCAAGTTGGTCCCGCCCTCAGTGGACATTCACCGACTTCAGCGCGCACTGGCGAGATGGCTATCGGAAAAAATCAATGTTGAACTTTTCTGTACCAATGTGAAAGTACTTATACTATTTCTTTTCCGAATAATTACTACACAGGCTATCTTAGACTTGTCAGGCGATTTCGTTTCTGCAATATTTAGCTGAAGACATCCAAGACACATACTGCCTACCTCGTCTTTTACGAGATGCACAGTGTCGACGTTAACCATCGCCTCCTTTCCAGTAAAAACAATACTATTTTTAAAGAGGAATTTTACGTGCACAATCGATGGAGTGGGGCTAAATCAGTCTGGCCCAAAATTTGTGATACTGCTAATTGTGAGAAGGGACAGAGCAAACACCACTCGAATGTATACTTTACTGAAAAAAAAGAGCGAAGGCATGGTTTTTTACACCGGCGGGAGCTACCCCCCCCCCCCCCCCCCCTTCTGCAGTGCTTCTGGCATCCAGATTACCGTCCGCCACATTTTACTTAACTGTCCTTTATTCTCTGACCAGAGGGCGGTGGTTTCCTTGCCACCGGATTTGCCCTCTATTTTGCAAGACGACGCAACGATTGTGGTTAAGGTCTTACGGTTTTGTGTCCTGTCCAATCTGTTGCCGCCGGCCGCGGTGGTCCCGCGGTTCTAGGCGCGCAGTCCGGAACCGTGGGACTGCTACGGTCGCAGGTTCGAATCCTGCCTCGGGCATGGATGTGTGTGATGTCCTTAGGTTAGTTAGGTTTAAGTAGTTCTAAGTTCTAGGGGACTAATGACCAAAGCAGTTGAGTCCCATAGTGCTCAGAGCCATTTGAACCAATCTGTTGCCCCGGATTTTAGGGATTTTAATGTGCTGCTGGGTGACTGGCTCATCCAGGTTTTAGGTAAGAGGTCCGCCAGTCACGATTACCTACTTGTTTCACTTCGATTTCTGTTCTCTTTTCCTTGTGTTTCCGTTCGTTTCCTAGTGCGTTTCTTCTCCTCTTTTTTTGCCTCTGTATGTGAGGATTTGGAACTGCATCAGGTCTGTGGCTTTTAGTAGTTCTCCTTGTTCACTATCCGTCTTCGTCCCTTCACCGCATGTGTTCCTGTTTCTATGCGTCAGGGCGCTGATGACAACGCTGTTTAGCGCCTGAAAACCTCAACCCCCCCCCCTCCCCCCCCCCCCCCCCCCACACACGGCTCCTCGAAGTTTCTTTCAGTGCTAGTGCACAAATACCGACCGAACTCCTACGGGAATCCGGATCTGCTAGGAGCGAGTTTAATGGACGAGGGACGTTGCATTACAGTGTGCGATAAGCTGAAAATTTGAGTCGTCCAGGGACCCTGTTCTGATAGTAGAAGCGGTTAAGGCAACCGCTCATGAATGCCAGTAAATGCGGATTCGAGTCCCGGTCCGGCACAAATAGAGACAATGTCCTGTGCGACTATTCGTCGTGATTTACCACCCATCCGTTCAATTTCCTTCCCGTTTCTACATTTCAAGTTTACGAGTTCTCTAACAGCTATAGCACCGCCCTCGCCCGCGATGACTGCTACTGCCATGCAGTAGAGCTGCTCAATCGCTGCTGGAGTACCGCCTACTCTTCGTGTTTTACTCTTCCTTTTAATTCATACTGGTAAAACAAATGCTGCACTAGGCTATTTTGGGACCACTCTATCGAATAATCATGTTAAAATGCGCTTGAAAAGTCGTGTTGTTTGTAATGGGAAACAAACCGGCTCTTTTCGTCGAGACGCCGAACAAAATTTGCGATAAGAAATATTTGTTTGAGCTGACTGCAGCTACTCACTGCCTACACAGAATGTAAATATGTGAGGAAAGACAAGAGAAAAATGCACCTGAAGACTCTTAGGACTGAAAACCAGTATATCGACCAAAACAAGAAAAATACTTCGATAAAGGTGGGCTCTAAGATGCATAATTTAATAACTGTATCTTCGTTACAGTGAAACAGATATTTTTCGGCTGCAGACTCTTTGATTTCTGTGTTTTGGGGTGAGGAAGTATGGAATAAAACGAGAAAAGGTATTCAATAAACATGGGATCTAAATGTATACTTTGAATGAGATGAGCACTTGTTGAGTATGAGGAAGGTGTCCCAAAGTAGTTCAGATGAAGAAATGCCCATAGCTGTTAAGGTATTCACGTTTTACTGGCTTTCCGGCCGTGCCCATTCCGCCATGTGGATATTAATCTCACTTACGACGATACGAAACTAAGGACAACACATTATCCAGTCCCCGACCGGAAAAATCTCCGACCCGGCAAGAATCGGACCGGCACCCCTTCTCTTAGGAAACGGTAGCGCCGACAGCGCAGCTACCGATGCGAACAGTTATGCACTTAGGACTCCATTGTTTATTTGTCGTTATTTCCTCATTTTTCTCCATGCTACCAGCACCGCAAATTTTTTGGTGGAGCTCTGGTTCTCAATTTTATATCATATGACAAAATGAGGATACACTATAAATACACACATCAAAACAATTTTTTCATCATCCCGGTTCCCAGAACTCCAGAGGACAGACGTTGACTGTGTATATTGTATCACAGACACAGTCCCTTTGACTCTTCAGATATGTCACTAAACCCGCCCAAAGACCTAAACAATCGTGCATGAGCAGCGCCTATTATACAAAGAGCGTCTGACAGCCGATCAGTTCCAGTCATTGCACCAGGAAGGTGGTACACGGCTCGTGTTGTCTGTAGTTCAACCATGCCTAGACGGTCAATACCGCGCTTTGATCCCGTCCACATTGTTACTTTGTGCCAGGAAGGGTTCTCAACAAGGGAAGTATCCAGATGACTCGGAGTGAACCAAAGCGATGTTGTTCGGACATGGAGGATATACAGAGAGATATGAACTGTCGATGGTACGCCTCGCTCAGGCCGCCCAAGGGCTATTACTGCAGTGGATGACCGCTATATACGGATTATGGTTCAGAGCAACCATGACAGCAACACCACGATGTTGAATTACGCTTTTCGTGCAGCCACAGGACGTTGTGCTACGACTCAAACTATCCGCAATAGGCTGCATGATGCGCAAGTTCACTCCCAACGTCCATGGCGCGGTCCATCTTTGCGACAACGACACCATGTAGCGCGGTACACATGGGTCCAAAAAAAATGCCGAATGGACCGCTCAGGACTGGCATCACGTTCTCTTCACTGATGAGTGTCGTATATGCCTTCAACCAGATAATCGTCGGAGACGTGTTTGGAGGCAACCCGATCAGGCTGAACGCCTAGACACAGTGTCCAGCGTGTGCAACAAGGTGGAGGTCCCCTGCTGGTTTGGGATGGCTTTATGTGGGGCCGACGTACACCGCTGGTGGTCATAGAAGGCGCCGTAACGGCTGTACGATACGTGAATGCCACCCTCCGACCGATAGTGCAACCATATCGGCAGCGTATTGGCGAGGCATTCGTCTTATGCACGACAATTCGCGCCCCTAGGCACATTTTGTGAACCACTTCCTTCACGATAACGACTTCGCTCGACTAGAGCAGCATGTTATCCAGACATGAAACTTATCGAACATGCCTGGGATGACTTGAAAAAGGCTGTTTATGGTCGACATGATCCACCAACCACTCTGAGGGATCTACGGAAAATCGCCGTTGAGGAGTGGGACAATCTGGATCAAGAGAGCCTCAATGAACTTGTGGATGGTATGTCACGACAAATACAGGCATGTATTAATGCAAGTGGACGTGTTACTGGGTATTAGGCGTACCGGTGTGTACAGGAATCTGGACCACCACCTCTGAAGGACACATGCAATGCGTGGTTTTCACGAGCAATAAAAAGGACGGAAATGATGTTTATGTTTATCTCTATTCCAATTTTCTGTACAAGTTCTTAAACTCTCGGAACCGACGGGATGCAAAACTTTATTGTTGTCTTTATTTATATCTTACAGAAACTTTTAATATGATATTAACAGGTCACATTGTACACTCCTGGAAATGGAAAAAAGAACACATAGACACCGGTGTGTCAGACCCACCATACTTGCTCCGGACACTGCGACAGGGCTGTACAAGCAATGATCGCACGCACGGCACAGCGGACACACCAGGAACCGCGGTGTTGGCCGTCGAATGGCGCTAGCTGCGCAGCATTTGTGCACCGCCGCCGTCAGTGTCAGCCAGTTTGCCGTGGCATACGGAGCTCCATCGCAGTCTTTAACACTGGTAGCATGCCGCGACAGCGTGGACGTGAACCGTATGTGCAGCTGACGGACTTTGAGCGAGGGCGTATAGTGGACATGCGGGAGGCCGGGTGGACGTACCGCCGAATTGCTCAACACGTGGGGCGTGAGGTCTCCACAGTACAACGATGTTGTCGCCAGTGGTCGGCGGAAGGTGCACGTGCCCATCGACCTGGGACCGGACCGCAGCGACGCACGGATGCACGCCAAGACCGTAGGATCCTACGCAGTGCCGTAGGGGACCGCACCGCCACTTCCCAGCAAATTAGGGACTCTGTTGCTCCTGGGGTATCGGCGAGGACCATTCGCAACCGTCTCCATGAAGCTGGGCTACGGTCCCGCACACCGTTAGGCCGTCTTCCGCTCACGCCCCAACATCGTGCAGCCCGCCTCCAGTGGTGTCGCGACAGGCGTGAATAAAGGGACGAATGGAGACGTGTCGTCTTCAGCGATGAGAGTCGCTTCTGCCTTGGTGCCAATGATGGTCGTATGCGTGTTTGGCACCGTGCAGGTGAGCGCCACAATCAGGACTGCATACGACCGAGGCACACAGGGCCAACACCCGGCATCATGGTGTGGGAAGCGATCTCCTACACTGGCCGTACACCTCTGGTGATTGTCGAGGGGACACTGAACAGTGCACGGTACATCCAAACCGTAATCGAACCCATCGTTCTACCATTCCTAGACCGGCAAGGGAACTTGCTGTTCCAACAGGACAATGCACGTTCGCATGTATACCGTCTACATCTACATGTACATCTACATGACTACTCTGCAATTCACATTTAAGTGCCTGGCAGAGGGTTCATCGAACCACAATCATACTATCTCTCTACTATTCCACTCCCGAACAGCGAGCGGGAAAAACGAACACCTAAATCTTTCTGTTCGAGCTCTGATATCTCTTACTTTATTTTGATGATCATTCCTACCTATGTAGGTTGGGCTCAACAAAATATTTTCGCATTCGGAAGAGAAAGTTGGTGACTGACATTTCGTAAAAAGGTCTCGCCGCGACAAAAAACGTCTATGCTGTAATGACTTCCATCCCAACTCGTGTATCATATCTGCCACACTCTCTCCTCTATGGCGTGATAATACAAAACGAGCTGCCCTTTTTTGCACCCTTTCGATGTCCTCCGTCAATCCCACCTGGTAAGGATCACACACCGCGCAGCAATATTCTAACAGAGGACGAACGAGTGTAGTGTAAGCTGTCTCTTTAGTGGACTTGTTGCATCTTCTAAGTGTCCTGCCAATGAAACGCAACCTTTGCCTCGCCTTCCCGACAATATTATCTATGTGGTCCTTCCAACTGAAGTTGTTCGTAATTTTAACACCCAGGTACTTAGTTGAATTGACAGCCTTGAGAATTGTACTATTTATCGAGTAATCGAATTCCAACGGATTTCTTTTGGAACTCATGTGGATCATCTCACACTTTTCGTTATTTAACGTCAACTGCCACCTGACACACCATACAGCAATCTTTTCTAAATCGCTTTGCAACTGATACTGGTCTTCGGATGACCTTACTAGACGGTAAAATCTGCGAACAATCTAAGAGAACTGCTCAGATTGTCACCCAGGTCATTTATATAGATCTGGAACAGCAGAGGTCCCAGGACGCTTCCCTGGGGAACACCTGATATCACTTCAGTTTTACTCGATGATTTGCCGTCTATTACTACGAACTGCGACCTTCCTGACAGGAAATCACGAATCCAGTCGCACAACTGAGACGATACCCCATAGCTCCGCAGATTGATTAGAAGTCGCTTGTGAGGAACGGTGTCAAAAGCTTTCCGGAAGTCTAGAAATATGGAATCAACTTGAGATCCCCTGTCGATAGCGGCCATTACTTCGTGCGAATAAAGAGCTAGCTGCGTTGCACAAGAGCGATGTTTTCTGAAGCCATGCTGATTACGTGTCGATAGATCGTTCCCTTCTAGGCGATTCATAATGTTTGAATACAGTATATGCTCCAAAACCCTACTGCAAACCGACGTCAATGATATAGGTCTGTAGTTGAATGGATTAGTCCTACTACCCTTCTTGAACACTGGTGCGATCTGCGCAATTTTCCAATCTGTAGGTACAGATCTATCGGTGAGCGAGCGGTTGTATATGAGTGCTAAGTAGGGAGCTACAGTATCAGCGTAATCTGAAAGGAACCTAATCGGTATACAATCTGGACCTGAAGACTTGCCCGTATCAAGCGATTTGAGTTGCTTCGCAACCCCTAAGGTATCTACTTCTAAGAAACTCATGCTAGCAGGTGTTCGTGTTTCAAATTCTGGAATATTCCATTCGTCTTCCTTGGTGAAGGAATTTCGGAAAACTGCGTTCAATAACTCCGCTTTAGCGGCACAGTCGTCGATAACAGTACCATCGGCACTGCGCAGCGAAGGTATTGACTGCGTCTCGCCGCTTGTGTACTTTACATACGACCAGAATTTCTACCAAATTTCGAGACAATGTTTCGTTGTGGAACCTATTAAAGGCATCCCGCATCGAAGTACGTGCCAAATTTCGCGCGTCTGTAAATTTTAGCCCATCTTCGGGATTTCGCGTTCTTCTGAACTTCGCATGCTTTTCCGTTGCCTCTGCAACAGCGTTCGGACCTTTTTGTGTACCACGGGGGATCCGTTCCATCTTTTACCAATTTATGAGGTATGAATACCTCAATTGCTGTTGCTACTATATCTTTGAATTTGAGCCACATCTCGTCTACATTCGCATAGTCAGTTCGGAAGGAATGGAAATTGTCTTTCAGGAAGGCTTCTAGTGACACTTTATCCGCTTTTTTAAATAAAATTATTTTGCGTTTGTTTCTGATGGATTTGGAAGAAACTGTATTGAACCTAGCTACAACGACCTTGTGATCACTAATCCCTGTATCAGTCATGATGCTCTCTATCAGCTCTGGATTGTTTGTGGCTAAGAGGTCATGTGTGTTTTCGCAACCATTTACAATTCGCGTGGGTTCGTGGACTAACTGCTCGAAATAAATTTCGGAGAAAGGATTTAGGACAATCTCGGAAGATGTATTCTTTCTACCACCGGTTTTGAACAAGTATTTTTGCCAACATACCGAGGGTAGGTTGAAGTCCCCACCAACTATAACCGAATGAGTGGGGTATTTATTTGTTACGAGACTCAAACTTTCTCTGAACTGTTCCGCAACTGTATCATCGGAGTCTGGGGGTCGGTAGAAGGAGCCAATTATTAACTTAATTCGGCTGTTAAGTATAACCTCCACCAATACCAATTCGCACGGAGTATCTACTTCGACTTCACTACAAGATAAACCACTACTGACAGACACAAACACTTCACCACCAATTCTGCCTAATCTATCTTTCCTGAACAGCCTCTGAGACTTCGTAAAAATTTCTGCAGAACTTATTTCAGGCTTTAGCCAGCTTTCTGTACCTATAACTATATCAGCTTCTGTGCTTTCTATTAGCGCTTGAAGCTCAGGGACTTTTCCAGCGCAACTACAACAATTTACAATTCCGACTGTTCCTTGATCCAAGCACGTCCTGTAATTGCCAAGCACCCTTTGACATTGCAGCCCATCCCGCACTTTCCCGAGGCCTTCTAACCTAAAAAACCGCCCAGTCCACGCCACACAGCCTCCGCTACCCGTGTAGCCGCCAGCTGAGTGTAGTGAACTCCTGACCTATTCAGCGGAACCCGAAACCCCACCACCCTATGGCGCTTGTCAAGGAATCAGCAGCCAATACGGTCGCAAAACCGTCTGAGCGTCTGATTCAGACCCTCCTCCCGGCTCTGCACCAAAGGTCCGCAGTCGGTTCTGTCAACGATGCTGCAGACGGTGAGCTCTGCCTTCATCTCGTAAGTAAGACCGGCAGCCTTCACCAAATCAGTTAGCCGTTGGAATCCAGAGAGAATTTCCTCAGATCCAAAGCGACACACGTAATTAGTGCCGACATGTGCCACCACCTGTAGCTGGCTGCACCCTGTGCTCTTCATGGCATCCGGAAGGACCCTTTTCCACATCATTAATGACTCCTCCCGGAATGCACACGGAGTGCACACTGGATTACTTCCCCTCCTTAGCCGCCGTATCCCTAAGGGGCCCCATTACGCGCCTAACATTGGAGCTCCCAACTACCAGTAAGCCCACCCTCTGCGATTGCCCGGACCTTGAAAGCTGAGAATGATCCTCTGAAACAGGACTGGTAGCTGCATCTGGCTCAGCCAGAGACAGTGCCTGAAACCGGTTTGTCAGACGCACCGGGGAGGCTTTCTGATCAGCCTCCGTGCCACCCAACGTGCTCTAGAAGGTGTAAGTCACCTACCCTATCCAGCAAGATCTCCGGATCTGTCCCCCATTGAGCATGTTTGGGACCGGATAAAGCGTCGTCTCACGCGGTCTACACGTCCAGCACGAACGCTGGTCCAACTGAGGCGCCAGGTGGTAATGGCATGACAAGCCGTTCCACAGGACTACATCCAGCATCTCTACGATCGTCTCCATGGGAGAATAGCAGCCTGCATTGCTGCGAAAGGTGGATATACACTGTAATAGTGCCGACATTGTGCATGCTCTGTTGCCTGTGTATATGTGCCTGTGGTTCTGTCAGTGTGATCATGTGATGTATCTGACCCCAGGAATGTGTCAATAAAGTTTCCCCTTCCTGGGACAATGAATTCACGGTGTTCTTATTTCAATTTCCAGGAGTGTAGATAATGTTTTGATAAGTTAAAATACAAGATCCAGTGTTTTCAGCCGGTTCACTAGGTGAACGGTGGTTCTGTGTATTTCTTGTACAGTTCCTTCAAATTCATTCCTATGTATTTCTTGCCCTGTTCTTTCAAATTTCTTCTTGGACCCTTCATGGCCATGTGTCGTGTTGCCTGCGCCATATTGTCACAGTTTCAGAGTGGGTTTTCAGTTTTTCCCACATGTGCAGCCAGAATGGAGATCTTCTATGATTTGTCCTAATTCTGTTTAAAGAAACCTATTCCTTCCTGGGTAATTGTAGCCAACGGGAGCTCGGCGTGGATTGTTGATTACACCTAGGTGGTCGAAATCTGAAGAGTCCAATTCTTCATGTCACGTCAAATCAGTGTCGGAATTTTATTTGACAAGTTTCTCACCAAGCTTCCATGAAGTTTTGCTGGAGATCAGTGTCTCTGATTTCTGGAGATTACAGTACTGATGTAAGGGCAGTCGAGAGTTATTTCGGCGTCTCTGCCAATCTCTTAACAGGGCTGTTCCCCTTGAGATATGACAGGTGGATATTGGATAACGATGGAAACCATTTCAGAAGTGTCGATTTTATGGTACCTAATATTCTCCTCATTGCACCATTCAGCTGGGTTTTAACTTCAGCAGTACGTGCGCTTTTAAGACACACAGGGCAGTAGTCTTCTGAAGTTTCATAGACCAAGGCAAAGGCTGCTGTTAATTGAACAGTTGCAGTTGCTCCCCAAAGTTTTCCACCGAGAATGTGAGAGATGTTATTCCTTGTTTTTTATCTTTGTTGCAGTATTACCCAAATATTGTTTATAATACGACAGTGTCCAGTCCGTGTTGATAGCCAGATATTTTGGGCAACGATTATATTTTAGTTGTTGGCCCTGAATTCCATCTGAGGTACGTACTTAGTTGCTCAGATGGAAACAGTGTACTTCAGTTTTGCTCATGTTAAGGTCGGGTCGCCATGTACTGAAGTATTTGTTTAATAGAAATTGTGATGCTGTTCCTTTATTTCGATATACGTAGATACACCTCGTAGAGGTCGTGTGCTGGTCTCAAAACTTTCTGAGGTCCTAAAAAGATCTAGTCGTACGTTAAATCAGTAAACGGATCAAATCCATCCATCTAGACACTCTTGGAATCGAAAAGGTGGACGCCAGATAAAAATCTGAAATACTGCATTTCTGATTTATTGAAATTCTGGCGCGCACTTGCAGAAACCCTAATTTCTCACTTGACGTTTCGCTGGTATGCCTCTTCTGAATGACCTGAGAGTGCGCCCTTTTAAACCCTCGAGCAGCGCCACTGTGCATGTGGCCACAGATACACAGAGCCCGGAGATGACGTACTTCTCACCTGACAGAAACTAAGCATAGACTGAACCTACTGCTACGCGGTCGATCCGTACTGGAATATCGGTGTGTCATTCGGAGCTGCATTTTAGCGACGTCTTTGTGAATTTATTAAAGAAAGCGCTGCACTCCACGATTTGTCCAGGCCGAAAAAGCTATACCTGTTAATTAAATTCTTCGCCAAACTAATTCTCGTGGCTGCTTTCATCACAGAGTCCCAAACAGATGAAGTCGAAGCAAGAATTTTCATATTTTTCATACGGTATGGAGCGATCGATGTCAGTGCAGTGCTCTGCCACAGTCGATTCACTGGTCTGTAAAGAATCGGTTCTACCTTCGATGTTCCGTGCCTTTCATGGACTGTGCGAGTCGTCTGCCCTATATATATATATGAAGATCCACAATCGTAAGGGATATTGTAAGCCCCGCCCTTGCGGAACACCGGGTAATCTTTGACAAAACTAAATAAAGCAAATTGAGGATGGATATTAAATTCCATCTTCCAAAAATGCTTCATCGATGAAGATCGCATCCTAGTTCCTACCTTAAACCTATATTATTAAACCCTCATAAAATTTTGAGATTGGACCTGGTACCAATACGCGGTTTCCTCCAATCTGGTATTCTCAGTATTGGATATAAAACAGAACGTTTTGTACTTATTTTATAAGTGACAGGAATTCTCATAATTGTAATTAACTAGTACATAAACTATAAATTATGGATTCGTTTGAATAAAGTATGGAATAGTAAAATTTACGATGGTTTAGTAATAATGTAATCTCCCCACCAATGTTCTTTAGGGTTAAACCGCCCGACGAACGTCGAAACGACGTGTCAGTGGGACAGACAATCTACTGCACTTGATTGGATACCTATACTATTCGACAGACGACTGCACTTGGTTAGAAACCTATACAATTCGACATAGAGTATGCAAAGATCCACGATCCTTTTCAGTGGGACACACAATCTACTGCAATCATGCAGCAGAAGAAATACGGCTGCGCTTGCTTGGATACCTATACGATTCGACAGACGACTGCACTTGGTTAGATACCTATACGATTCGACATAGAGTATGCAAAGGTCCACGATCCTCTTATAGCAGCAGTGTCCCGTAGGTCGCTGAGGGAGCAAAGTTTCTTCATGACTGAAAAATGCGCGGGCCATTCTCGTTTTCAATACGCTTCATCGAACAGAAACACAAAACTACAGGCTTCTGTCGCTAACTTCAGTCTGTTATAGAACAAGTTTAATGCTCGCATTTTTGGAAACCGAAAACTGCGTCTTTAAGCATCAGCACAACTTCTCCAAACAACGGTAATGTGAAACGCAGCCCACTATGTCTGTTCACAAGACCCAGAAAGAGGTAAATACCGGAGCCCGGGTTGAGGCCGTGTTCATTCACTTCCAGAAGGTGTTCGATACAGATCGGTACTGTCCAACACTGAACAACATACGTGCGCTTGTAATGCGAGACCAACTGTGTGTTTGGACTGAGAGGTTCCTTTGGCAATAGAAGCTAGCATGCCGCTCTTAACGGATAGTAACTTCACACATTATAACAACTTCGAGAGTACCGTAAGATAGTGTATAGGAGAATTATCTTTCACAACGTTTATGTCAGTGTGGATAGTGTGAGAAGCTACATCAAACTTTAGACGGATGAAGCTGTTGTATGTAGAGACATCGAATCGAAAGAAAATTGTAGCGAAACGCAGGACGATGTGCGGAGGATCAATGCTTTTTTCAGAAGTTGTCAAATGGCAAGCAAGATAAACAAATGTCGCGTAATGAGCACAACTAGGCGAAAGATCCCGTTACTGTATGACTGGTTCGTTAAATGTTTGGCGGTGTGCATATGGAGAGGATTCATGTGCAATGCCCACATAAAATCAATCGTTGCAGAGGCAGAGCCCAACCGGAGATTCATTTGATGAATCCTCAGCAAGTTTATTCTATCCACGAAAAAGTTAGCTTACTATACCATCATTTATGCTATATCTGAGCATTACTAAGTAGGATTCATGGACAAATTTAGAAGATCCATATAAAAGTAACACGTTTCATCATGGGTTTTCTAAACACGCACCAAAACACCGGAGAAGAGTTCACCAACTCTAGTTTCAGACGTTATGACGCACATTGTGCCTCACAATACGGTTTTCGGTTGAAATTGGGAAAAGGAAAATTAGAGCTTAACGCTCCATCAACGTCAAAGTCATTAGAGACGGAACACAAGTTGGGATTAGGGAAGGATGTGAAGCAAATCGGATATGCACTTTTTAAGGAACCGTCTGTGCATTCACAATTTAGGCAATTTCGGAAAATCGTTGAAGTTATGTAACATAGCCAGTCCGAGCACAAAGATTTATGAGCACCTTTACCAACCTATCACTTGCAAGATCACCGCCAATCCTCCTGTTTAATTAAGATCAAATTTATTTCCCATTTTTATCCTTATTGCTACAATTTAGTACCCAATTAGGGCAAGCTGTGTGTGTTTAGTTAGTATCCAATTTATGAGAAAGTATGGCTTCCAACATCAAACATGGCTGCCCAAGATAATGGATTATACTTTTTGGATCAAAAAGAGGTTTTGAACTTGAAGGCCACGCGATCACCTGTGCCGTCACAAAACCCACTCTCCTTATCTGGGATGTTGTCATTCTCATCAGTGACATCATAATCCTTATGAGTGACGTCATCAGTCAATAAACAAACTCAACCAAACAACAAATAAAATTTAAAAAATCGAACTACTTCCATTGTGTTTTATGCCCACGCCACCTCCCCTTCTCTTTCCAAGCAATCAGAGCATACCATTAAAATGAGGCATAAAAGTGACGCCAGAAATTCAGTAAAAAATTACTTAGTCTCCATTCAAAAGTTATAAATGTGCAGTATTTCCGTACATATACGTTCCTCTGCCGTAAAAATGGTGTGTAGAATTGTGTCATATGGCACTACTTCTGTACACATTCTCAGTTATAAACTGGTGTCAAGTTACATAATTTCCAAATATCGCGTGACACAAGTTGGATGGAATGTGATAATGGTAACGCGGTTGTTTGAAGAAAAGAAAAAAAAAACCGTGACACGTGATACATCATTGGATTAGTTCGTCACCCGAAAGAAAACTAAAACAAAGGTAATGTAATGTAGTTGAATTCGCTCTGTCGATGTTAAGAGGATTTGATAAAGAAATGATACACTTTTGGGGAGCAAAATGTTTGACCATTGCCAAAGTAGAGAGGGTATGAAATACTGATTGGTAACATGGAAAACAGAAGAGTTTCTGTGAAAGAGAGTTTTGTTAATGTAGGATAGTAAGCATCATGAAGTCAATCTTGAACGTATCTATCTTGAGCGTAAATTTGTACATCAGTGATACATTTCAGTCAAGCAGAGAATATAAAGTTCCGATGTGTGGTGCTACACATGAAAGCTAAAATTTAGGAGAGTATATCGGATAACTAATGAAGATGTGTGTAATCTGGAGATTAGTATTAAACCAGTCTTAGAGATGACAAAATCAGGAATGAGATCTTGCTGGGGGAATGTGAGGAGCAGGAGATATTTAACAGCTGTGCTACTCTAGGGCCAAGAGTCATGTACCTTCACATACTTTGTCTTATGCAGAGATACCTTGTTCCTGGGAAAGGCGATTCGAAGATGAGTGATATGTAAGTTATCTGGGAATAATTACACGCAGAAAGGCAACCGTAACATCTTGATATGCACGTGCAAGTAGTGCACGAATCTCTCTACAGAATCACGTTCAAATCCCTGTCCGGTCATCCACATTTAGGTTTTCACAGTTTCCTTTAATCGCTTACGGCAAATAACGGGATGGTTCCTTTGAAGACGAACACAGCGAACGTATGTATATTTCTATACTTCCCCCAACACGAACTTCTGCTGTGTCTAGAGTGATCCCACACATCAAACCCGTAATGTTCGAATACAGCATTTGTAGCGTGCTGCTTGAAAAAGTCACATCGATTAAATATCTAGCGTAATGTTGCAAAGCCATATGAAATGGGACGAGCATGGAAGGCCTATAGCAGGGAAGGCGAATGGTCGACGTCATTTTTTTGGGCGAATTTTAAGAATGTATGCTTCATCTGTAAAGGAGACGGCGTATAGAACACTAGTGTGATCCAGTCTTGAGTAGTGCTCGATTGTTTGGGATGCGCACCAGTCCTGATTAGAGGAAGACATCGAAGCAATTCAGTGGCGGTCTGCTTGATTTGTTCCCGGTGGGTTGGAACAACGCGCAAGAATTACGGGGATGCTTCGGGAACTCTAGTGGGAATCCATGGAGGGAAGGCGACGCTCTTTTCGAGAAATACTACTGAGAAAGTTTAGTGAACTGACATTTGAAACTAACTGCAGAACAATTCTACTGTTGCCAAAGTGCATTTCGCGCAGGGACAACGAAGAATATAAGAGATATTAGGGCTAGTACTGAGGAATTTTCCTCACTATGTTTGCGAGTGGAACAGGAAAGGAAATGCCTACTAGTGATGCAGGGTACTCAACGTCACGCAGCGGGCGGTAGCTTGTGGATTATGTATGTAGATGTAGGCGTAGATGTAAATCTTGTCGTCGTCGTGACGTTGAATCGTAATCATTCTTCCTTCTTCTTAGTACACATGTATGATGGCTAACTGTTCGTAAAATAAAAAAAAAGTTAACGTACACGTTTTTTAAATTCTCGTCAGTTCAGCTGCGTTATGGAATACTTTTGCTTTGATCAACAGGCAGTAAATATAATTGAAAAGTTAACTCAAGCATAAACAACGATACAATTGGGTGCTTATCTATAATAAAATAAAACACTTAATCATATACCTAATTTTTTGGGGATTCCTGGCTTTTTAGTTAAATATCCTAGATTATATTATTAACTAAGATGGAAATATTCTCCAACCCCGTTACGCATTTTAACCTGTCGTAACTCAACTTGTGAGTCAAGGTAAACAGGAACCGCCACATGTGACGTATAAATTTTTAAATTTTCTTTACTATGTAGTTGAGAGCATCTATAGATATTCATCACCCGATGCCAATATGTTGATAGTTAAGAACTGCGCTCAGTATCATCGTTCATAGTCAAACATTCATAGCATGCTCGGAAGCAGTAATAAAAAAGGAAATTTGTTTTTACGTTAAATAATAAGGGTCGCTATGTGCGCTGCAGGCGTTCGATGTGTGTCCTGCATAGAAATGACTAGCGACTTGTACCCTGGGGAAACATCATGCCATCTGTAACTTACGAATACAGTACGAGTCTGTTTATTGTTTAGAATCCTTCGGCCGCTACCGTGCCGACAGGTTTCCTAACTCGACGCTCATAAAGCCCCCAAAGACTATAATAACCTGAAGGAGATCTGCGTATCTAGAGAAATGACTGGTATTTGGTAGACTTCATGTTCAATACACTCCTTCCACCGGCTTGGTAATCGTTGTTGACTTCATCTCACAGCGACGTTTATTAGTCAAGCCTACTGTTTCAAAGGATTTGTGCACTATGTCTTTGATTCTGTGTTTGCACACACAGGACTATGACCAGCGACGTTTGAGAGACTTTAGAAGCTTTCTTCTGCTGGGACTGGTAATAAAACGTAACCGAAGGCAAACTCTTTGTTTCGGAACCAATGGACGTAGTTGTTCATCTTATCGCTAAAAATTTAGTAGATATATAGTATGAATTAAAAGACATGAGATATATTAGATCCATATCTATGACACCAAAATTTTGATGGGAAATATATCTACTACCATAAAACATAAAATTTGTAATACCTTACACTGATGTTATTTTGGAAAGAAAAAGTATGCCAAATGTGGGAAATGTTTTCTGATTACAAATCATGGCGGAACAAATGACAGAATAGTACTAGATTGACGTCATCGTGATGTTACCTGTTGAAAAATACACTGATGCACAACTGAGTTTAAATATGTAGACATCATACAGAATGGAATTTTCAAACAAAAGTAAGACATGCTCTTAGGTATCATCATAACCACCACCTCGGAAATGGCGGCGTATTCCGAAAAATGTGCTAAACGCGTGGAGCACAGATGACTGCAAAAATATTGCCCCTCGTTTCAAGCGCAGAAATTTAAGTTACTTTCTTGAGTCTATCCCTAACCACCTCGGAAATCGAAGTAAGTTCTGAAAAATAGATCCAAAAATGTCGGACACTGACAACTTCTTACACTATGTAGGTCTACCGTTTAACAGCTTCCCTTCAAACTTCAGTTAGTATAAAAGCTCTTGATAAAATGCTAATTGCTTCTTACTGATATAAATCACAGGAAACATGACTGATGATCAGTCTCCAAGAAAAACCAGCGTTCTGAAATTCTCAAAAGTTATTACCAAACAGTAAGTCTACGTCATTGCATTATCTTTGGAAACGGGAAAATAGTAATTCCACTTGCATAAAACCTACCATTCATTTCTGAAAAGAGTCAACTAACAAGTAAAACGTAATTCGACTAATACCCAATATAAGCCCAAAAACTAAAAAAATAGATCGAAACAAAACAAACATAATTATTTTTCTATTTCATCGCTGAACATTTTAGAATATCCGCTCGCTGTGAGACAAAAGCGCATCGCAAATAAATCAGCTGTGGTTGGTTAGAGCAAAATCCGAAAGAGGCGCTATCATAACTCTCAGTTAACGTTACAGATTTTTCTTCCACCGGTACTAATAGTGAAGTTTAGCCCACCTTACCTCATTGCTGTTTGTCACTGCACGAACCCTGGTTTTCTCTCCATCGGCAGCACGCTTTTGGAACCTCTCACTGAGGACGATTATACTCCAGACAGTTTCCACGCAACGGCGTGGCCCCCTTTGCGTCAGAATGCATTGTTTAAAATGGCACGGCAGAATTAGCAGCATCATATGCTGAAGAGTGGAAGTGACTCGGGATCTTCAACGCTTGTGCTCGTGTTATCAAACTACACAATTTGTTGATATTATAAAGTTTACAAGTATCATTAAACAAGAAATTCTATTAAAAATATACACAGTTATCAAATAAATGTACAGAGAAATTATGAAGTGACTTCGCAAAAAGCAGAGCAACCTTCCGTGACAGAAAAGCGCACCTATGATTCAAAGAAAATTAAAAGAGTCCCTAATAAATACACAATGAACAACAGTAATTAAAAGTTTGTTAATGTCTAGACACCGAAACTTAACAACTTGTCAGGTGACAGCGAATGTATATAAATCCATTCCAGAAATTAAAGTTTTCTTAAGGACTCCAGAACGAAAAAAAAAAAAAACTATATGAGGGAAAAGCAAGTACTAACACTAGAAAAAAATAATCGGAATAAATTAAACGTGAAACCTCGATCACACAATGTACAGAATAACTGACCTCTAGTTTGTCGTGCTCCAAGCTTCTCAGATAAGTAATGAAATGAAAATTTGAATTAGTAACGTAACTATCACTATTAGATAAATTTCCCCCAAAACACCTTCATAGTAACGTCGTAGCCATCCTAGATTTACTTCTGGAAGAGGCCGAGGAGAAACTACAATACACACAAAATATTTTAAGACTTATTAAAACTAGAACCAGGTACAGTACTTAACTTCGAAACAATCCAAGTCCACAGGAACTGACACTGACCAGTAAAACTTATCACCTGATTCGGTACAGAATGGCCACCATATCTCAATGTACGTACAATTGACCATGAACTTCTAATACAAGTCGCGCTGCCGGATCTGAAGTAAGACGATGTTGCCGTCATAAGTGATGATCAACGAATAGGCTGAGCGGCGCTGCGTTCTGACATAAATAAGCATCCAGCAGCGGTGGTGTATGGAGCCTCTTGTAGGGGGTCAACGCCGACTTATGCAAAGTCGTCACAATAGCAAACGCTCTTCAGGAACACTAAGGAACACACTTATGTGCACCGAGTCAACACCGATCGACCGGTACGTCCGCCTTTCGAGACAACATGTGCCAAAGAATCAGGTATACGCATGCGTTTTCAAATACAGAGAGATGTAAACTGGCAGAAGAGGACGCTACGGTCGGCATCGCCCATATAAGACAAATGTCTGGCGCAGATGTTAGATCGGTTACTGCTGCTACAATGGCAGGCTATCAAGATTTAAGTGAGTCTGAATATGCTTCTAATCCGCGCACGAGCGATGGGACATAGCATCTCTAAGATAGCGAGTGTACCGTGAATATGAGGAATCCGGTAAAATCCGGTAAAACATCAAATCTTCAACATCGCTGCGGCCGGAAAAGGATCCTGCAAGAACGGGACCAAGGACGACTGAACAGAATCGTTCAACGTGACAGGAGTGCACCCTTTTGCAAGTTGCTGCAGATTACGGTGCTGGGCCATCGACAAGTGTCACTGTGCGAACCATTCAACGAAACATCATCGATGTGGGCTTTCGGAGCCGAAGATCTACTCGTGTACCCTTGATGACTGTAAGACACAAGGGCTTACGTTTCGCCTGGGTCTGTCAAAAGCGACAATGGGCAGTTAATGACTGGAAACATAATGCCTGGACGGACGAGCCTCGTTTCCTATTGTATCGAGCGGATGGACTTACGCGGTTATGGAGACAACCACATGAATCCATGGAACCTACATGTCAGCAGGGGACTGTTTATGCTGGTGGAGGCTCTGTAATGGTGCGAGGCGTGTGCAGTTGGAGTGATATGGGACCCTTGATACGTCTAGATACGATTCTGACATATTAAACGTACGTAAGCATCCTGTATGATTACTTGCATCCATTAATGTCCATTGTGCATTGCGAAGGACTTCGGCAATTCCAGCAGGAGAATGCGACACCCCACACGTCGAGAACTCCTACAGAGTGACTCTAGGAACACTCTTCTGAGTTTAAACATTTCCGCGGACCACCAAACTCCCCAGACATAAACATAATTGAGTATATCTGGGATGTCTTGCAACGTGCTGTTCAGAAGAGCAGAAGAGATCCCTATCCTTTCGTACTCTTACGGATTTATATACAGCCCTGCTGGATTCATGGTGTCAGTTCCCTCCAGCACTACTTCAGAGTCCATTAGTCGAGTCCATGTCATTTCGTGTTGATGCACTTCTACTTGCTCGCGGGGGCCCAATACGATATTAGACAGGTGTACCAACTTCTTTGGCTCTTCAGTGTATTTTACTGTATGTACCAGCGTCATTCCCGCTTAGCGTATGATTCGCGAAAGGAACGATTGCTGGTAAGTCTCCACAAGATCTAGCATCTCTCAAATTTTATCTACATAGTCTTTTCGCGATATATACGTAGGAGGAAGCAATCTATACGTTGAATATTGTAGGAAAGTGCGCTCTCAGAATTTTAGCAGTAATCCACACCGTAATGTAGAACCCCTCTCTCACAACGTCTGTAGTGTGACGTTTTCACACTACAAAATGAACCTTTAATGAAACGTGCTGTTCTCCTTTTGATATTTTCTATCTATTCTACACTCCAGGAAATGTAAAAAAGAACACATTGACACCGGTGTGTCAGACCCACCATACTTGCTCCGGACAATGCGAGAGGGCTGTACAAGCAATGATCACACGCACGGCACAGAGGACACACTAGGAACCGCGGAGTTGGCCGTCGAATGGCGCTAGCTGCGCAGCATTTGTGCACCGCCACCGTCAGTGTCAGCCAGTTTGCCGTGGCATACGGAGCTCCATCGCAGTCTTTAACACTGGTAGCATGCCGCGACAGCGTGGACGTGAACCGTATGTGCAGTTGACGGACTTTGAGCGATGGTGTATTGTGGACATGCGGGAGGCCGGGTGGACGTACCGCCGAATTGCTCAACACGTGGGGCGTGAGGTCTCCACAGTACATCGATGTTGTCGCCAGTGGTCGGCGGAAGGTGCACGCGCCCGTCGACCTGGGACCGGACCGAAGCGACGGACGGACGCACGCCAAGACTGTAGGATCCTACGCAGTGCCGTAGGGGACCGCACCGCCACTTCCCAGCAAATTAGGGACACTGTTGCTCCTGGGGTATCGGCGAGGACCATTCGCAACCGTCTCCATGAAGCTGGGCTACGGTCCCGCACACCGTTAGGCCGTCTTCCGCTCACGCCCCAACATCGTGCAGCCCGCCTCCAGTGGTGTCGCGACAGGCGTGAATGGAGGGACGAATGGAGACGTGTCGTCTTCAGCGATGAGAGTCGCTTCTGACTTGGTGCCAATGATGGTCGTATGCGTGTTTGGCGCCGTGCAGGTGAGTGCCACAATCAGGACAGCATACGACCGAGGCACACAGGGCCAACACCCGGCATCATGGTGTGGGGAGCAATCTCCTACACTGGCCGTACACCTCTGGTGATCGTCGAGGGGACACTGAATAGTGCACGGTACATCCAAACCGACCATGGGAGAATAGCAGCCTGCATTGCTGCCAAAGGTGGATATACACTGTACTAGTGCCGACATTGTGCATGCTCTGTTGCCTGTGTCTATGTGCCTGTGGTTCTGTCAGTGTGATCATGTGATGTATCTGACCCCAGGAATGTGTCAATAAAGTTTCCCCTTCCTGGGACAATGAATTCACGGTGTTCTTATTTCAATTTCCAGGAGTGTATTATGTACGATGAAGCGAAATTCGCGCACTAGGGCTTCGCAGCGCGGCTCCTCACATGACAGCGATAAAAAAAAATGTCTGTCACAAAATTGCGTCCAGCGAGTACATCCTGCAGAAAAAGGACGTTAAAGAGTGGCAAACTGGCAATGCTGTAACAACATGTATGGTAACCACTTCTGCAGGCAGATATTAGATATGCTGTACAGTTGATACAGTCTGCCTGTGGCAAGGCAACACAGCGGACGCGTCGGTGTTTACCGTGTGCGGAACGCGAGCTCCTTGTTTACATTCTGACGGCCGTTGCTTAAGTGCCGGCTTACCGTATACGATCCATGGCGAACCGTTACCGTAAATCTACACTCCGATTTACTTTCTGCAACGATTATCCCCGACCCAAAGCACTCAAGGTGGAGCGTTTTCTGTGAGAGGAAGTGAAGATCCCGGCGACCGATATTATCGGTATACATTTGTCGATCGTGAGCAGCATGGTCTATGTTAAAATCATTAACGACGAGGCGTGCGAACGCATCCTACGTGAGACGAAAAATGGGCTCCACTTCTGTCACGCTATTGGCAATGTGGGGGCAGTAACCATCGACCACGCGGGCTTAGGCATGCGCACCATACGAATTTTCCAACTGCCATTCGAACTTCCTGCTGAGGAAATAGTCGCGGCACTCCGACCATACGCCACCGTCTATGTCCACACTGCGGAGACATGGACGCAGTTTTGGACGTATACTGTCCTAAATGGGGTACAACAGGTCACCATTGATCTCCGAAGCCACATCCCGTCCTACTTACAGATCGGCGGATGCCGTGCAAAAACTGTATACGACGGCCAGCCTCGGACTTGTTCCGGCTGCGGCAAAGAAGGCCACCTCAGATCCGAATGCCTACAACGGCGTATTACGCAACTTCCAGCTGCCGAAGGACCACCCGCGTCGCAACCTACGGTGCTACCGGTGACGTACGCCGCTGCTCTAGCTTCTCCTACCGCTTCGCAACGCCGCCCAGGCGCCACCAACGACGCCACCAAGACCGACCAGACAGCGACGGAGAGCGCCTCAGACGGCTCGGCGCCTCGGCCGACCATCGACGCGGCTCCGACGCTGACCCTATCCTTGGCAACACGATGGAGATCGACTCGCTCATCGTCCCTACAGCGGCCTTCCTGCCAGAACGACGCGACTCCTTTCCGTCGTCGGACACGGAGAGTCGCACAAGGACAACGTTCTCTGAAACGTAGCAAGGGAAGGCGGCGCACAGTTTTCGGCCAAGAGGAGATGTTGCAGGTCGAGGATGACACAATGTCGTCCAGCACGATGCCCCAGAGCCCGCTACTGCTGATGAGGACATTATGAGCGCGGGGAAATCCTCCGGTTTGCCTGTGCCAGTCTGCCCGACGGACGCTGAACTAATTCATGGACATATCACAGGCGACACTACACCACGCACCATTACATCATCTTCTGCAGACAAAACGTGTGATACACCGGTGCCCGCTTCCACGGCGTGGCAGGAGGAGGAGTTCGAGGAGCAGGACCCGTTACGGGACCCTGCGCCGCCGGGGCCGATCCACTGATCACACTCTCCCTAGAATCCCCTGCGGGCGAGCAGGATAACGTTCCACTGCGACGCCCACGCCCTTGCGCTGACGGCAGAGTGGACCATCCTCTTGCAGTTCGCCACCAGGGCTACCGGACAGCAACTGTTAACACCAACAACATCCTTTCCGGGTTGAAAATTCGCCTTATGCCGGAGATGTTCTGGGCTTCTCATATTGATTTCGCCCCTCTGCAGGAAGTTCACTTGGCCAGTCTCCCGGATATCAATGGCTATACCGCCAACGCCTCCGTGAGTGATCCTATGGGCCGTCGAGTGGCCATCCACATCCGCTACGGGATTTCTGCGATCGACGTCGCCTTTCTTCCATCAGCTCCGGGCATGGGACTCACTGACATGGGGACACGCTCCCTCAGGCACCGACCGACGACGTGAAAGGGCCCAGTTTTACTCGGAGGAAATCGCCCCTCTGTTATTAGGACGATATGACCGCTGCCTACTAGGAGGTGATTTTAACTGCGTTCTACACCCCAAAGTTCAGATTCCGCACTATACACTATACATGCCAGGAAATACGTAGAGCGGTGCGGGACCACCTGCTTTACGATACCTGGGAAGTTCAATACGGCGACCGTTCTTACCTTTCTTACCAGTCATTCTGCAAGCCTACTAGAAAGGATATGTGCCTCAAAAACTCTTAGATCTGCGATACGGGGTGACGAACACTGGCCACTGGTCTTTTCCAACCATTGCGCTTAAATATGTACGGTTCTCCTTCTACCGCAATCTGTATGGCGCGGCCCTGCACCATAGACTATAAGTACTAAAACTTTGTGCCGGACCGAGGCTTTGCAAGAGCTCTATCATCTGAGCTACCCGAGCACGACTCACGACCCGTCCTCATAACTTAAATTCTGCAGTACTTCGTCTCCTACCTTCCAAACTTCACAGAAGGTAGGAGACGAGGTACTGGCAGAACTGAAGCTGTCAGTACGGGTCGTGAGTCGTGCTCGGGTAGCTGAGATGGTAGATCACTTGCCGGCGAAAGGCAAAGGTCCCGAGTTCGAGTCTCGGTCCGGTACACAGTTTTAATCTGTCAGAAATTTCATATCAGCGCACACTCCGCTGCAGAGTGAAAATCTCAATCTGGTAAATACTTCTCATCTGCATGACCTGCCATGACGCCAACAAATCACTGAGACTGGGACAGCCTGCGAACGACGCCTTCCCCGCTACCACTCGACATTGACGTGGTGGATGGAGTACGCCAAACCAGCGATCTGGAGGACATTGATGAGATACGGGAAGGACATGGCTGACTGGCATCGCAACGCTGTTGCCTTCTATTATGCGATTCTCCGAGATCTGGACGCTCAGCCGCCAATCCCAGGCAACCAGCTCGAACCGCAAAGAACTAAGGCGAGGATAATTGCGCTGGCACGCCGGAAATTGTAAGGGGATGTTATACGGACGCTGCACCACTATCACGCGGGTTTATAAATTCCATCCATGCATCATACACTGTTCGACGAACGACGCCATCGTTGGCAAATCATCAACACTCTGACCACGCCTTATGGAAAGCAGGTGACTAATCAGACTAACATCGTCCACGTATTCATCGAACACTACCGTCGTGCATAAAGTGAAGAAGATGCCTATACTGAAACAGACGACTCAATTTTGCGTTGCGTCACGCGCACGCTCCCCCACACTGAAGCGGATGCTTTGACACTGGTGGTCACGCGAGACGAAGTCGACAAAGCAATAGTCAAGGGTGCAGCAACAGATCGCCCAGCATTGACGACTTACCGATTGCGTTTTACCATACCTCCCGGGAGGTCACGGCATCGCGGTGGACGACTATGTATCAAGAACTGATGACAATGACCAAACAATCCCTCCGGCCTTTGCAGAGGGCATTATGATTCTGGTCCACAAATCAGCCCCTGGTTCGATGGCCACGATTTACAGACCGCTCTGCCTACTCAGTGCCGATTACAATATTTTCGTTCACTTACTGGCATTGCGGCTCCGAACAATACTCCCTCTTATCTTCTCCCCAGAGCAAACGACGCCTTGGGCACAGGTAACATACAGGCTGCCACAGGGGAATGCCGCGACTTGATTTCGATGGCTTCGGCCTGCAGACTCCGTGCAGCGGTGGTCGCTATAGAATTCGAGTGCGCCTTCGATAAAGGGAGCCATCGTTTCCTGTTTTCGGTGGCGGCCCCAAATGGGCATCCCCCCCTCCGTTCCTCGTCGGCATCCGGTGTCTTTACGACAGTGCCAGTTCACGTGTCCAAGTCAATATCCTCCTGTATGCCACTGCTCTTGAGCCCCGCACTGTGGTCTTGACAAACAAGCTCTCTGGCCTCTCACTACGCCAACATACTTTTCGCTGTCAGACATGTGCTGATGACCTCCTCCTCATTCGCTCCGGCTCTGAGATTCGAGTAGTCCTCGAATTGATTACCCGTTATGGGGCTGTCGCTGGCAGTGCAATGAATGTCGTCAAATCTTCTGCAATGCACATTGGACAAGGCCTCCAGGAAGGTGAAGTGGCACCAATGCCGCTTGTGTGGACTTTCCGGTACCTGGGCATTACATTTACCCCCACAGTCTCACGCACAGCGGCGACGAATTTCTGTCGCCTGTTACACGTCATCCGCAACGATGTCCGCCAGAACCTCCTGCGCCACCAGTACATACTTCAACGCACTGAGTTTCTTAATCATTACGTGGCATCAAAAATGGTTCAAATCGCTCAAGTTCTCCCTCTGCCTACTGCGATTGGGTGCAATGATCAGGCGGCTTTTGGCTATTATCTCATGTCTGGTTCCATGTTTAAAGTCCGTTATGGGACACTTACCCTGCCCCCACGGCATGGTGGCCTCGGACCTGTCAATGTCCATATGCGGGCTGCAGTCTTGCGTATGAGTACCATTAGAAGACAGTGGACCGGCCAGGGCACATCTCTAACACGCAGCTTGCTTGAGGTCGTCCTGCCTGCTTCCACCTCACCACCGGTGTCTGTCGGCCATATCATGCCTCATTTGTCTCATATTTCGACCTTTTTCATCAACTACAGTTACATACATTCCAGTCTCCCGGATATACGCCCACCCAGTACTAAGGATTTTAACAGCCTGCTACTGTGCCGTGTTGTCTGGTTTGTGATGGAGACCAAACATCCCTCCATCCAGTGGCCGGTAGTGTGGACTACCGTCCACCAGCCCTTCCTCCCTACAAGCTCCAGCGCACTGTGGTATCACATAGTCAACAGGAAATTTGCCATGAAACAGCGACTGCAAAACATTGGCTTGTCATATTCCTCTCCTTGTCTCCTTTGCCAGGTACTGGGCACTGATGACCACTGTCTGATATGCGCCTCAATATGTCTGGCGCTTTGTGCAGCAAATCATTGCCTGCTATCTCCGAGTGCCACTAGCCCATGCAGCTCTCGGAAACAAGCCACGTTTCCGAACATCATTTGCTAACTATCTTCGAGGGGTCTTTCTTAGACCCTGAAGCAGATCGGCAACCCCCCTCTTCCCCCCCGATGATGTCTGTGTTTAAGCCGCTATGATCGATTCTACCTCCGACCTCCACGAATGGGAGAGTGCGTATTTCTTTTTCAGTTTCCTTTTTCTTTTCTTTTTCTTTACCCAGCATTTATATTTTTTTCTCTTTCGCCGATGTATTCTACATAATTTCATGATAAATAGTGAATACTGCAAAAACACAATGCAGATAAATAAACAACAACAACGCCTTCCACTTCTGTTGATTCCTGTGTCTCCCACTTCCCTATGCCCCACAGGTTCGGTGGTTGTGAGGGGGACACTGTCGCCAGGCCTCGGGTTTTGACCCATGCCCACTTTGTCCCCGAGCTCACACCGGTCCACTATCCCTGAGAAAAGAAAATACGGTGGATAGAGTTTGAGGTTGACATGCAGGAGGTCGAGGTTCGATACTGGGTTGGGGCGCATTTCTTTATTTGCTAATTTCATTCTGACATTTCATAGTGTAATAAATACTGTTTCTTAGGTCACACGTATTCTGAATTTACAACATTTCGTAACGCTGAACATAACAAAATCGTCGTCAGACAAATAAGAAACAGGCAGTTGAAAATAATGACCTGACTAGGACAGAATAACTACAAAAACAATATCAGTTTCGACATGCTAATGGTGACAGCACAGTACACTAAAACAACATCTACTTGTCATTTATTCTACATGTAATATGAGCGCTCAGATTGCGTGCATTAGCAACCAGTGACAATAATAGTAGCCATATTGATGACCGCATGACCTCCACAATAGAATACGTCACCTTGAGAACAACAGATGCTCAAAGCGACCTCCCTGCACGTCCGCCGGCCGCAGTGGTCTCACGGTTCTAGGCGCGCAGTCCGGAATCGTGCGACTGCTACGGTCGCAGGTTCGAATCCTGCCTCGGGCATGGATGTGTGTGATGTCCTTAGGTTAGTTAGATTTAAGTAGTTCTAAGTTCTAGGAGACTAATGACCACAGCAGTTGAGTCCCATAGTGCTCAGAGCCATTTGAACCTGCACGTCCAAACTATGCGCAACCAACAGAATCATACAGCTCTGGACCATTCGCAGCAAAGCTCCGTCCACAGTAACAAGAGCAGCAGGAACACCCACTACCAGTTCTTCCACATTCGTCGGCAGACCGGTACGGTCGCAGGTTCGAATCCTGCATCGGGCATGGATGTGTGTCATGTCCTTAGGTTAGTTAGGTTTAAGCAGTTTAAGTTCTATTGGACTGATGGCCTCAGCTGTTAAGTCCCATAGTGCTCAGAGCCATTTGAACCACCACACATTAATTCCAGAGTGTGGAGGTGCACCATCATGTTGGAACGATATTGAGATCCCCTGATATTCCCGCAGGATAGAACAGACAGTTTAATTTGTGGAAAGGGGCCAAAATGAGTGGCTGTCTGTTGCACTCGAACATACTACTATATTCATTTGACAAACATTACAAGAGTGGAGAAAAAATTACAAACAGTGCAAGCCAAACATTAGTTTCAGAACTTAATTCCCGGCTAAATGCGCCATTCAATCTCACTCCTCAAGGGAAAAAGATCTTTAATTTAAAACCAGCTGAAGGCCAATCATTTGTAACTTAACAATAAGAATTTGAATTTAAAAGGCAGAAGGCCTTATCTTAAAACATTTCTCTACACTAGGGTGAAGACCAAAACAATTTCACGCCTTAAGAGCTAGACAAATTTAATTTAAAATCGGCTAGAAGCCATACATAAACAAACAACAAGGCCAAATACGAAAAGGCAGCACATCAAACGGCGCTCAGAAGTTTCCAATGGTCGGCCTGGAATTCAAACACTATCTCTCGCTTAGGTGAGAAAGGTAGTCGGCCCAATAATTCTCAATCCGATGGCAACCCCAGAAACAGACCAGAAAGCGACAGGATAATTTCCGCTCCACATGAACAGCACACAACAGGGAGTTCAATGGAACAACACAGAAGGCATGGGCGTTCACAACGAATTACACATTCGGCTGTCAAACTACACGCCGTTCTGGAGAGCCACAACATGTTGAGGAAAATACACTGCCTGAATTTACGTCAACGACCAGGATACGTAACCGTAACTTTACCGGCGACATGGCGAAAGATGCCGCTGGTGCACTTCAATTAAAAAATAAACAAGTTAAACTCCACAGGAGGGTGGCTAGAAAACACACGTTGTTGCTTGCAGGAATGTCCCAACAGCCCACAACGAAATTCAAACGACGCAAGGTGAACAGTTGGGGCTGGCTGGTAGATTAAGTAAAGACTCAACTTTCGTGTCCGGGATCGGTGAACCACGGACTTCGTGGCATTGGGAACAGCCCGTCACACCACGCGTGGACCCCGGCCACACACGCACCACGGAGACTTCCCCGCTGCTCCACGCCAACTGACCAACTGCCCGCACACGGCACAGCCGGAAACTATAAGCGCGAGGCCCAACATAGTACAGGGGTGCGAATATCGATACACACTGCTGCTGCCACTCGCGGATTGAGAGGATAACAGCATACTCATGATAACTGGAGACTAGTCACAGAATAGCAACCAAGGTTTGATGCAAAGCATAAAACGAGCCAGCCACGGCTCACATACCCTCTGCGGAACATGTAGTGAAACATTTCCCACCGCATCAGGCAGATAGCTTGAGAAAAATGAATTATAACTTCGTGCAGTCAACCGGTCAGGCAACATGTAGGGGCCCAAACACCTGTCACCCAATATTCCGGCACAGACGTTGATACCACCAGCTTCAACGAAGGGTATTTAGCAACTCTGAAGACCATGACAACCATGGAAATCACCCTCGGACTCTATTCGACGCAGTCCGTCAAGCGCTCGGTATGGTAACTTCAAATCTACTGAACCGATTGGCATGATTCTTTGTTTCCGACGAAGCTAACAAAATTTTCTAGGAATTGTACCACTTTTATTTCCATAAATCAACTAAAAACATTTTTACTTGACCGACGAAGTCGAAAATACGATGAAAAAACCCTATTTTTTGTCAAATGGCCGCTATTTTGTTTCCTATGGTCCAAGCGAGGTATAACTCATTAAGAATCTTATACAGGGTGTTACAAAAAGGTACGGTCAAACTTTCAGGAAAAATTCCTCACACACAAAGAAAGAAAATATGTTATGTGGACATGTGTCCGGAAACTCTAACTTTCCATGTTAGAGCTCATTTTATTACTTCTCTTCAAATCACATTAATCATGCAATGGAAACACACAGCAACAGAACATACCAGCGTGAATTCAAACACTTTGTTACAGGAAATGTTCAAAATATTCTCCGTTGGCGAGGATACATGCATCCACCCTCCGTCGCATGGAATCCCTGATGCGCTGATGCAGCCCTGGAGAATGGCGTATTGTATCACAGCCGTCCACAATACGAGCACGAAGAGTCTCTATATTTGGTACCGGGGTTGCGTAGACAAGAGCTTTCAAATGCCCCCATAAATGAAAGTCAAGAGGGTTGAGGTCAGGAGAGCATGGAGGCCATGGAATTGGTCCGCCTCTACCAATCTATCAGTCACCGAATCTGTTGTTGAGAAGCGTACGAACACTTCGACTGAAATGTGCAAGAGCTCCATCTCGCATGAACCACATGTTGTGTCGTACTTGCAAGGCACATGTTCTAGCAGCATAGGTAGAGTATCCCGTATGAAATCATGATAATGTGCTCCATTGAGCGTAGGTGGAAGAACATGGGGCCCAATCAAGACATCACCTACAATGCCTGCCCAAACGTTCACAGAAAATCTGTGTTGATGACGTGATTGCACAATTGCGTGCGGATTCTCGTCAGCCCACACATGTTGATTGTGAAAATTTACAATTTGACCACGTTGGAATAAGCCTCATCCGTAAAGAGAACATTTGCTTTGAAATGAGGATTAACACATTGTTGGATGAACCATTCGCAGAAGTATACCCGTGGAGGCCAATCAGCTGCTGATAGTGCCTGCACACGCTGTACATGGTTCGGAAACAACAGGTCCTCCCGTAGCACCCTCCACACAATGACGTGGCCAACGTTACCTTCTACAGCAGCAACTTCTCTGACGTTGACATTAGGATTATCGTCAACTGCACGGATAATTGCCTCGCCCATTGCAGGTGTCCTTGTCGTTCTAGGTCTTCCCGAGTCGCGAGTCATAGGCTGGAATGTTCCGCACTCCCTAAGACGCCGATCAATTGCTTTGAACGTCTTCCTGTCGGGACACCTTCGTTCTGGAAATCTGCCTCGATACAAAAGTACCGCGCGACGGCTATTGCCCCGTGCTAATCCATACATCAAATGGGCATCTGCTAACTCCGCATTTGTAAACATTGCACTGACTGCAAAACCACGTTCGTGATGAACACAAACCTCTTGATTGTACGTACTTGTGTGCTTGATGCTAGTACTGTAGAGCAATGAGTCGCATGTTAACACAAGCACCGAAGTCAGCATTACCTTCCTTCAATTGGGCCAACTGGCGGTGGATCGAGGAAGTACAGTACATACTGACGAAACTAAAATGAGCTCTAACATGGAGATTAAGCGTTTCCGGACACATGTCCACATAACATTTTTTCTTTATTTGTGTGTGAGGAATGTTTCCTGAAAGTTTGGCCGTACCTTTTTGTAGCATCCTGTATACTTTGCTATCGTGATCTCAAGTTTGATATCAGACGAGCCGGCTGTCCTGTGACATACCGCGCGTGGAGGTCTACATCGAAATTTTGTTTCGTTCCGACTGCACTTCCACCTTTGCTCTTCGACATTTCCGGTCGTCAAAATTCTGGTGATCATCAGGTAAATGGAGCACCCTGTATATTAGATAATGGCAAATCTCCAGGTGTTTCGACGCTTCTTATGTACCTATATCGTAAATAAACTACCAAATAAGCAAGAAGAGCAGGCAATAACTGGATCTGTGAGGAAGCACATTTATATAACTCATGAAAGACAAGGTACAGTACTGGTTTTTATTTTAATAAACTTATAATCAACCAAAAACTTTATTGCATATGCAATTGTCTGAGTGGCTAAGATAGTGATACACCTGCTATGTGTAACCACAAAGTTTTACGTGATAGAATAATTATGGTGTACCAGTACGTGAAGAAAGTGTTTGTTCAGATGGAGTAAGGGGAACCAGCCCGCATTCACCAGGCAGATGATGGAACTGTTCAAATTTACTGGATACATCTTACAGAGACGACTATCCATCTCGTCAGTCTGTTACTTTATGGCGATACGCAGTACTACAGAATGTCGTCTCTGTAAGTTGTACCCAGTTAATGTGAACAGTCGAAGAAATGGATTGGCCTAGTAAAAGAAAAAAAAAGTGATACAAATGATCTGAAAATGGCGATTTAATTTCGCTGAAACTAGTAAACATTGTGTATTTTTTTGCGATCTAGCTAATAAACAACCGTGTTTAAATGAATGGCACATATAATCGAAATTAACGTAATCTTTCCGTAGAACGTTCGCGCTGAAGCCTTTGTCAACTTTCGGAAGTTTTCTGTAGGAATCGGCCTACTAAAGCAAACGACGATTGATGCTGAACCAAATTTTACAGACTATTTCTTTCATTTGTAAACGGTCTAAAATTCACTAGGAATTTAAAACTGTATGTTGGAATATTTGGCGAAATACACATCGGATTATCGAAAAGTGGTAATAAACCTTGTTCGCCTCGAAGAGGGACACCCATTAACAAAACACTCGACTCCCCTGACCACCCCCGGGGGCGGGAGAGGGGGTTACTTTTAGATCTTAAATAGGAACTGGGGGTGGTGCAAGGGGTCGAGCGTTATGTTAATGGGTGTTCCTCTTCGAGGTGAATGAAGTTTATTACCACTTTTCCTTAATGCGATGTGTATTTCAGTAAATATTCTGACAAACAGTTGTAATTGGCTAACTTTGTGTATATTTGTAAAGTGGTAGCGCGCTATACATAGATGTAATATCGTTGCTGGCTGTAACTACTAAAAGTCCGTTTTTCTTCTACTTCCAGAGATATGGCGGAGGGCTGGTTACATTGCTTCACACTGGCCACGATGTTGGCACTTCCAAGACAAAGCTTTTCCGGCATGGATGATACCACAGTAAGCACCCCTGGCGCAGAGAAACAACTGAAAGAGTTGACAACAAATAAGTCACCATGGCTGGATGGAATCACAATTCGGTTTTACAAAGAGTACTTTATGTACATGGCCCCTAACGCAGCTTGTATTTATCGCGTATCTCTCACCCAGCGCAAAGTCCCAAGCGACTGGTAAATAGCGCAAGTGATTCCTGTACATAAGAAGGGTGAAAGAGCGGATCTGCAAAATTACAATCCAATGTCCTCATTATTTGTTTGATGCAGTACTATTGAATATATTCTGAGTTCGAGTGTACTAAATTTCCTTGAGACTGGAAAGCTTATGTCCAAGGAATAGCACGGTTTTACAAATCGCCGCTCCTGCGAAACTCGGCTTGTCCTCTTCACACATGATATGCTGCGAACTGTGGATGAAGGGCAACAGGCTGGTAGCATATCTGTATGTTTCCGGGAAGCATTAGACACGGTGCCCCGCAGCAGGCTATTAGCGAAAGTACGAGGATATGGAATAGTTCACAGGTATGCGAATGGCTCGAAGACTTATTAAATAACAAAACCAAATATGTTGTCCTCGGCGGCGAGTGTTCACAAGAGACAAGGGTATCGTCAGGAGAGACCCAGCGAAATGTAAGATGGTCGCTGTTGTTCTCTACATACATAAATGGTTTGGCGGACAAGGTGGGCAGCAGTCTTCGGTTGTTTGTTGTTTGATGCTGTGGTTACTGGTAGGTGTCATAGCTGGGCGACTATAACAGGATACAAGATGACTTACCCCAGAACAACGGTAGCAAGCTCCAACTGTAGAAAAATGTAAGTTAATGCGGATGAGTAAAAGAAACGAACCAGTAATATGGATACAGCATTAGTAGTGTCCTGCTTAACACAGTCACGTCATTTAAATATCTGTGTATAACTTAGCAAAGAAATGGAACAAGTGTGAGAGGATTGCTATAGAGAAAGCAGATGTCGACTTCAGTCTACAGGTAAAATTTAGGGATAGAGTGTTACATCTCTAAAGGAAAGCGGATCTAGGACACTACCACGACCTATTCTTGAGTGCTGCTCATGTGTTTTGAATACCCAAAAGGTGGGGTTAGAAGAAGGCATCAAATAAATTCAGAAGCGGCTTGCTATAATTGTTACCGGTAGGTTCAAACAACATGCAAGTACTACGGAGATGCTTTGTGAACTTAAATGGTAATTCTTGGAAGGAAGGCGACATTCTTTTCTAGAAAGACTATTGGGCAAATTGAGAGAATAGGCATTTAAAGCTGACTGCAGAACGATTCTACTGCGACCACCATAAATATCGCGCACGGACTAAGAAGATAAGGTACGAGAAATCAGGGCTCATACGAAGATATATACACTCATGCTCATAAATTAACGATAATGCCGATACATGGTGAAACAAAGCTCTAGTTGGTGGTTTGCAGGTTTAAATCACCTCGGGGTATGACCATGCGGTGCATTTGACCTGCGGTCGTCGCACGGTGGCGCTGGCAGCAGTCCACATACGCAGAGGTGCGTTGTTGCATTCAGGGTACGGTGCAGCGAGTAAGTGTGCAGACGCTTTCAGACGTGCTAATGGTGACTGTGTGTTGAAAATGGCTAAAAGAACACATATTGATGACGTTATGAGGGGTGGAATAGTAGGGCGACTGGAGGCTGGTCAAACACAGCAGGTCGTAGCATGGGCCCGCCGTGTGCCACACAATGTGATCTCAAGATTATGGCAACGATTCCGGAAGACATAAAACGTGTTCAGGCGCTACAGTACGGGACGTCCACAGTGTACACCACAAGAAGACCGATTTCTCACCATCGTTGCCCGCAGACGACCACGGAGTACTGCAAGAAGCCTTGCTCGGGACGTTACCGAAACCACTGCAACAGTTGGCTCCGGACACAGTCTACAGAGGACTGAACAGACATGGTTTATTCGCCCGGAGATCTGCAAAATGCATTCCACAGACCCCTGGCCACAGGAGAGCCCGTAAAGACTGGAGTCAAGAATACAGTACATGGTAATTGGAACAGTGGTCCCAGGTTATGTTCACGGAAGAGTCCAGGTATAGTCTGAACAGCGATACTCGCCCGCTTTTCATCTGGCGTGAACCAGGAACCAGATACCAACCCCTTAATGTCCTTCAAAAGAACCTCTATGGAGGTCCTGGTTTGATGGCGTGGGGTGGGATTATGATTGGTGCACTTACACCCCTGTATGTCTTTGACGGAGTAACTGTAACAGGTAAGGTGTATCGGGACGTCATTTTTCACTTTGCACCAGAATATCTTCCTTTTCAGGGGTGCAGAAAAAAAAGGTCAAATGGCTCTGAGCACTATGGGACTTAACTTCTGAGGTCATCAGTCCCCTAGAACTTAGAACTACTTAAACCTAACTAACCTAAGGACATCACACAAATCCATGCCCGAGGCAGGATTCAAACTTGCGACCGTAGCGGTCGCGTGGTTCCAGACTGTAGCGCTTAGAATCGCTCGGCCACACCGGCCGGCTTTCAAGGGTGCATTGGGTCCCACCTTCCTTCTGATGTACGACGGTTCAATCCCGCATCCGGCCATCCTGATTTAGGTTTTCCGTGATTTCTCTAAATCGCTCCAGGCCAATGCCGGAACGGTTCCTTTCAAAGGGCACGGCCGACTTCCTTCCCCGTGTTTCCCTAATCCGATGAGACCGTTGACCTCTGTGTCTGGCCTCCTTCCCCAAAACAACGCAACCCAACCCTCCTGATGGATGATAACGCACGGCCCCACCGACCTGCCATTTTGGAGGAGTACCTCGAAACAGAAGGTATGAGGCGAATGGAGCGGCCTGCCTGTTCTACAGAACTAAACCCCATCGAGCACGTCTGGGATGCTCTCGGTCAGCATATCGCTACACGTCTTCAATCCCCTACGACACTTCAGGAGCTCAGACAGGCACTGGTGCATAAATGGGAGGCTATACCCTAGCAGCTGCCCGAACACCTGATCCAGTGTATCCTAACCCGTTGTGCGGTCTGTGTACGTGCGCATGATGATCATATCCCATATGGAACAGACAAGAAAATTAGTAGTAGTGGTACAGGGCACTCGCCGCCAGGCAACGTACTCTGACATGTTGAGTGTGTAGATGTGTAGATGTACATTTAGATATAGCGCTACTGCTCGAACCCACCCAGGTATCAGCAACTCAGGGCGGAGCACTCTTCACGCGTCTGCGGTAATTTTTCCAGTAGCCACCCTCGACCACGGCCCTGGCTTCAGACTGTGGCTGCTCCGCTGTTACAACTAGATTCTTTCCTGCTGTCACTCTCGCTTGCTGGTCGACTCGCGATGTCGCCGTTGTCGGCTGCTTTGACGCTATGTCTGCCCTCTGCCGTCGCAGGAACAATCTCCATACCGTTGTCAGCTGCCGGTCCTGAGGGACTTTTAACTGTGCCCTGTGCCCCTAAATCGTGGCACACAAATAACGTCACAACGAAGAGGTCGTAAGTGAGGCCCCCAACCAGGCGGGTTTTTTTCTAGATCCACAGTTGGCTGCCGCCAAAGGCCTGGCGTGACAGGCCACAGATGGCCGCGTCACTGAAAACCGTGCTGCAGAGGGGGCAGAATCGACAACTGCAAGGAATCCAAAACCCTGCTTCAGAGAACCAAAAGGGGTCAAATCATTGTACAAACAGCCATAATTGAGAACTTCTCGAGTACAGACAATGTGTTAGGAGCACCACGTGCTTCAACCACACAACAAGCCGGACTCGCAAAATTCTCGATTCTCGGATGAATATCAAGCGTGTCTGTGTTAATAATATGGTATTACACGTCGTCTAATGTTCCTCTAGAGACAATATCCCCGTGTACATGAAGCAAAGCTACGTCAATTTCTAAAGATACAATATCGCACAACATTTTCCTCTTTACATAAATATAAATAAATATTCAATTGCAGGCTTTCTCGATGTATTTCAGCTATGAAATCTTCACTGGTTATCAGCCGAGAGGCGTCGTCTTCTAGTCGCAACGTTTCAATGGATTGCGTATCTATCATCTTCGCCTGAATATGATCGATAAGCAACCCATTCAAAAGTTGCGTCTAGAAGACGACGCCACTCGGCTGATAACCCCTGAAGATTTCGTAGCTAAATAAATATTATTTTTGGATTAGAGTTTTTTCTTTAAAATTCACTTTTAACTTAAACTATAATACAAGGTGTCCCACAAAGAATGGTAAACATTCAGGAATATGGCAGGAATGATACTTCGAAGCAAAATCTCGAGTAAACATGAGCTCTAAACTGCATACCTTTAGAGCTTGAGCAGTTATTCATACTGTGTCACAAATATCTTGTACTGCAAGCTCTTTGCTTTTCATGTTTAGAGAACTGATATTATGGAGTGAAACAGGAAAAATTGTCCTGTAATCAGAATTCTAAGGCGGCTGCCTTAAGAGCTACGAGCATGTGTTAATCTTCGCTCCCATGAAACACATCTCTTCTTCTGAACAAGTAATATACCTGAATAGCCTGCCACAACTCTGCAGTAAGAGGTAGCTGGAAGCAAACGGAAATGAATATGACACCGAGAACTCGTACAATAATAAACAATAATAAATCCTCGTTCTGGTATTGAGTGCTGCTGATGGGGGACGTTCTAAAAATCTGTACGTTAACGCTCCAGGTTAATGAAATGGAATAGTGAGAGGCTTCACGGGAACATGTTAAGTTACCCTTCAAAATGAAATAACGGAAAAAGACTTACGACTACTAAATGAGATTCCAATAACACTTAATTTGATTTACTCCAATAAAACTATTGATAAACAAATTGCAAACTGTGCCAGATTTAATATTATTCCAACAAAATCGCAGACAAAACAAATGGCACAATTAATATAGTAAGACCTTGATATATATGACATAGAGGGTTGGGGTGAAAGATGATGATGATTGAGCAAGTGAAATAATTACAACTGCAAAGTGTCCAGATATTGTCGCAATATTACTTTAGAACAGGTATCCCTCAGAATACAATAGAGCTGTGGTTGGATTTGAAAGCAAACTGTTCATTGGTATTTAAATACAAGTCTGCTGAGTGGAGCTAGAAGTAACTCGCTTACTATGTGATGATTTTAATGTAACTACACATTAGGTCAGGTTTTGCGTATCAATCACACCATGATACTGCAGGTGGAGCCTGAAACACCTGTAGATTCATTCAGGGCAGAACCAATGGCCCTCGCCAACGGATAAGTGTAGAAGAGCCCAAACATTTTGTAAGTCCCATATATATCAGTTCAGTTGGTACGGCAGGCCGATGGGGTCCATGCTGCAATGAAGAAATCTGGCGGCGGAGTCTTCCAAATATGTAGATGGAGGTGAAGCTGGAGATAAAGTGAATTCTGACTGAATCTTAATTAGAAGAAAACCTCGATTTGCCATGTTTTTCGTCTCTTATTCAATTCTGATTAGTTTGGCTCCAGATATTCTAAGTGTCGACTAACAAAACTTCTCCTCTAGCTGGTTGATCTTTTCCTCCATAGGAAAAGGTTGCGTCACTTCGTCTCTCTCCTCTCTGGGACAAATTAGGTGCTCTTTGTCGTCGCCATCCAGTCTCTCTTCCTTTACTTTACGTTGGCCAATGCTAGCCGTTTTTACATTGATAAACATTTGTTTTTTGTTAAGTCAAAGCTGTTTGGTCCATCTCTGATCCTTATGCAGTTATTCTGCTTGGCACTGACTGACAGAGTTGCTGGATATCTTACTGAGGGATATCGTGTCAAATTCCGTCCAAGTGACGTCTTAGGTCATCAATATCCCAAGCTGGTTAGAGGGCCCTGCCCATAATGCTCCAAAAGTTCTGCATTGGGGAGCGATCTTTCTGGCTAAAAAGGGGTTTGTCAAACACAAAGACAAGCTGTAGAAACTCTCTGTGTACTTGGGCGGGCTTTATCTTGCTGAAATGTACGCCTAGGATCAAGGGAAAGAAAACGGAGCGTGGAATATCGAAGTATCACTGTGTCCATATGGTGCAGCAGATGATATCCAAAGCGGTCCTGCTGTGAAAATAAATGGCACACCGAACCATAACTCCTGGCTGTCTGGCCGTATGGTGGGCTCCAATCAAGTTCGTACCCCACTGCTACCTGGACCACTCCAGACATGTCTTCGGGCTGGAATCTAATCGAATTGACTTGCACTGTCTTCAGCGATGATTCCTGCTGCGAACTAAGCCCCAATTAGCAGCGAAGACGTGTCTCGAGACGCCCCAGTCAACGGTGGAATACCAAAATACCGTCGGCCGCCATATGATCCAACACTCAGGAGTGATGATCTGGGGCTCCATTTCGTTTCATAGGCGTACCCCTTTAGTTGTTATCCGCAGCACCCTTACAGCATAGTGGTACGTCGACGATATATTACGCCCTATTTTGATGCGCTTAATCGCAAGCCATCCTGGGCTTAGACTTCAGCAAGATAACGTCCACCCGCACACAACAAGAGTTTCTACTGTTTTTGTTCGTGCTTAACAAATCCTAACTAGGCCAGCGAGGTCGCCTTATCTCTCGCCAATTGGGAAGTTTTGGAGCTTACGAGCGGGACGCTACAACCAGCTTGGCCTTATGACGATCTAAGAACCAGTTTGACAGATTTTGGTACGAGCACATCCAACAACCCTGTCAATGAATGCCAAACCAATAACTGTTTGCGTAAGGGCCGTATGTGGACCAACGCGTTAATGATTAGCTCAATTTGTGAAACTCTTTGTCTGAAATGAATGATCCCATTTCTCAGAACCTGTACTCATTTGTTTGTCCGACGATCTACATTACATCTAGCGATTTCGGACAGGTATTGGATAATTTCTACCTATTGCGTCATGTATTTGGCTTGGCGATAGTGAAATATTAGCCCACTAGTAAGCAAGTTGTAAACCAGTTAGTTGATTACTATTGGCTCTACATTAACTCGTGTGACGAATAGTATTATTATCCACTTACAAAATATCTGCGGTGATCAGTCCGTATAAACGTGACAACGGGGAAAGGTACTGGAGAGCAGATGCCGAAGCCTGATGAAGCTTAGTTTTGGTAAGACCTGTTTCATTCAGGGTAAAAGTGGTGGTGGCTAATTAGTATTCATATATTTATTTTCCTTCTTGATTAATAAGCCAGGATATTGACAGGTTTGGGGGATCGCGGGCATTCGCACTGCAGTAGCGCATTATCCGTATCTGGCTATTTTTAAATAAACCGTATTCGTCATGGACGTTCGATAAAGAAAATAAAGAGCCCCAGTTTATTATTTTACCTGCCCAAAATAAATAAATATTTTAATAATCCAATTCTGATTTCAAATAAAAATAAATAAAGAATGGGAAACAGAATAAAGTCTTGCGAAAGTATCAGTGTTTACGAATTAACACGCTTTCAGCGATAATCTTTAAAATATGGGGCGCTATAGCAATCGCACATAGTAATATATAGAAAGAAATTAAAGCTAAACGATATTCATGATATTATCAGCCCCAGGAGGAGACAACATTCCAATAGAGCTAGTGACAGCCTTGGGAGAGCCAGTCCTGACGAAACTCTACCATATGGTGAGCAACATGTATGAGACAGGCGAAATACCCTCAATCTTCAAGAACAATATGATAATTCCAATTCCAAAGAAAGCAGGTGTTGACAGATGTGAAAATTATAGAACTATCAGCTTAATAAGTCACGGCTGCAAAATACTAATTCGAATTCTTTACAGACGAATGGAAAAACTGGTAGAAGCCGACATCGGGGAAGATCAGTTTGGATTCCGTAGAAACACTGGAACACGTGAGGCAATACTGACCTTACGACTTATCTTTGAAGAAAGATTAAGGAAAGACAAACCCACATTTCTAGCATTTGTAGACTTAGAGAAAGCTTTTGACAATGTTGACTGGAATACTCTCTTTCAAATTCTTAAGGTGGCAGGGGTAAAATACCGGGAGCGAAAGGCTATTTACAATTTGTACAGAAACCAGATGACAGTTATAAGAGTCGGGGGGCATGAAAGGGAAGCAGCGGTTGGGAAGGGAGTGAGACAGGGTTGTTGCCTCTCCCCGATGTTATTCAATCTGTATATTGAGCAAGCAGTGAAGGAAACAAAAGAAAAATTCGTAGTAGGTATTAAAATCCATGGAGAAGAAATAAAAACTTTGAGGTTCGCCGATGACATTGTAATACTGCCAGAGACAGCAAAGGACCTGGAAGAGCAGCTGAACGGAATGGATAGTGTCTTGAAAGGAGGATATAATATGAACAACAAAAGCAAAACGAGGTTAATGGAATGTAAACGAATTAAGTCGGTTGATGCTGAAGGAATCAGATTAGGAAATGAGACACTTAAAGTAGTAAAGGAGTTTTGATATTTGGGGTGCAAAATTACTGAGCATAGTCGAAGTAGAGAGGATATAAATTGTAAACTAGCATTGGCAAGGAAAGCGTTTCTGAAGAAGAGAAATTTGTTAACATCGAGTATAGATTTAAGTTCAGGAAGTCGTTTCTGAAATTATTTGTATGGAGTGTAGCCATGTATGGAAGTGAAACATGGACGATAAATAGTTTGGACAAGAAGAGAATAGAGCTTTCGAAATGTGGTGCTACAGAAGAATGCTGAAGATTATATGGGTAGGTCACATAACTAATGAGGAGGTATTGAATGGGATTGGGGAGAAGAGGAGTTTGTCTCGCAACATGACTAGAAGAAAGGATCGGTTGGTAGGACATGTTCTGAGGCTTCAAGGGATCACCAATTTAGTAATGGAGGGCAACGTGGAGGGTAAAAATCATGTAAACATCATGGAGGGAGACCAAGAGATGAATACACTAAGCAGATTCAGAAGGATGTCGGCTGCAGTAGGTACTGGGAGACGAAGAAGCTTGCACATGATAGAGTAGCATGAAGAGCTGCATCAAACCAGTCTCAGGACTGAAGACCACAAAAACAACAAAAATTCTAGGGACTTTATTTTAAATTTCAATAATCTGCATTAAAAAGAAAAACATGAAAAAGGTATTTTATTGGTTTCGATCAAAGATTTACTATTTCGCACACCTGTCGACATGTGTATTTTTGTTTAGGAGAAATTTTAAGCTAGGAACGAAAGAAGAGGAAACCACTAGTAATTTTCAAACATTATTAAAAAGGATGCGCTGGTAAGTAAATTTTAATGTGAATATCCTTGATTTTTGACTAGAAAAATGTGGAGTTGGACTTATCACCCTTGATAATTAATTATTACTAACTTTTAGTTAAATATGATTCTTAGAACAGCTTCCGCCATCGGTACCGTAGTGATAACTGACTAGCAATACGATACATAGTTAATGATATAGATCATTTGGCCTATTATATGCCCACTGCACAATGATTATCTGTACTTGAAAGCAGAAGCTTAACTTTATAGTAATATAATACTATATCTACACCTACATGACTACTCTGCAATTCACATTTAAGTGCTTGGCAGAGGGCTCATCGAACCACAATCATACTATCTCTCTACTATTCCACTCCCGAACAGCGAGCGGGAAAAACGAACACCTAAACCTTTCTGTTCGAGCTCTGATTTCTCTTATTTTATTTTGATGATCATTCCTACCTATGTAGGTTGGGCTCAACAAAATATTTTCGCATTCGGAAGAGAAAGATGGTGACTGAAATTTCGTAAAAAGGTCTCGCCGCGACGAAAAACGTCTTAGCTGTAATGACTTCCATCCCAACTCGTGTATCATATCTGCCACACTCTCTCCCCTATCACGTGGTAATACAAAACGAGCTGCCCTTTTTTGCACCCTTTCGATGTCCTCCGTCAATCCCACCTGGTAAGGATCCCACACCGTGCAGCAATATTCTAACAGAGGACGAACGAGTGTAGTGTAAGCTGTCTCTTTAGTGGAATTGTTGCATCTTCTAAGTGTCCTGCCAATGAAACGCAACCTTTGGCTCGCCTTCCCGACAATATTATCTGTGTTGTCCTTCCAACTGAAGTTGTTCGTGATTATAACACCCAGGTACTTAGTTGAATTGACAGCCTTGAGAATTGTACTATTTATCGAGTAATCGAATTCCAACGGATTTCTTTTGGAACTCATGTGGATCATCTCACACTTTTCGTTATTTAGCGTCAACTGCCACCTGACACACCATACAGCAATCTTTTCTAAATCGCTTTGCAACTGATACTGGTCTTCGGATGACCTTACTAGACGGTAAATTACAGCATCATCTGCGAACAATCTAAGAGAACTGCTCAGATTGTCACACAGGTCATTTATATAGATCAGGAACAGTAGAGGTCCCAGGACGCTTCCCTGGGAAACACCTGATATCACTTCAGTTTTACTCGATGATTTGCCATCTATTACTACGAACTGCGACCTTCCTGACAGGAAATCACGAATCCAGTCGCATAACTGAGACGATACCCCATAGGCCAGCAGCTTGATTAGAAGTCGCTTGTGAGGAACGGTGTCAAAAGCTTTCCGGAAATCTAGAAATACGGAATCAACTTGAGATCCCCTGTCGATAGCGGCCATTACTTCGTGCGAATAAAGAGCTAGCTGCGTTGCACAAGAGCGATGTTTTCTGAAGCCATGCTGATTACGTGTCAATAGATCGTTCCCTTCGAGGTGATTCATAATGTTTGAATACAGTATATGCTCCAAAACCCTACTGCAAACCGACGTCAGTGATATAGGTCTGTAGTTAAATGGATTACTCCTACTACCCTTCTTGAACGCTGGTGCGACCTGCGCAATTTTCCAATCTGTAGGTACAGATCTATCGGTGACCGAGCGGTTGTATATGAGTGCTAAGTAGGCAGCTATAGTATCAGCGTAATCTGAAAGGAACGTAATCGGTATACAATCTGGACCTGAAGACTTGCCCGTATCAAGCGATTTGAGTTGCTTCGCAACCCCTAAGGTATCTACTTCTAAGAAACTCATGCTAGCAGATGTTCGTGTTTCAAATTCTGGAATATTCCATTCGTCTTCCCTGGTGAAGGAATTTCGTAAAACTGCGTTCAATAACTGCGCTTTAGCGGCACAGTCGTCGGTAACAGTACCATCGGCACTGCGCAGCGAAGGTACTGACTGCGTCTTGCCGCTTGTGTACTTTACATACGACCAGAATTTCTTCGGATTTTCTACCAAATTTCGAGACAATGTTTGGTTGTGGAATCTATTAAAGGCATCTCGCATCGAAGTACGTGCCAAATTTCGCGCGTCTGTAAATTTTAGCCCATCTTCGGGATTTCGCGTTCTTCTGAACTTCGCATGCTTTTTCCATTGCCTCTGCAACAGCGTTCGGACCTTTTTTGTGTACCACGGGGGATCCGTTCCATTTCTTACCAATTTATGAGGTACGAATATCTCAATTGCTGTTGCTACTATATCTTTGAATTTGAGCCACATCTCGTCTACATTCGCATAGTCAGTTCGGAAGGAATGGAAATTGTCTTTTAGGAAGGCTTCTAGTGACACTTTATCCGCTTTTTTAAATAAAATTATTTTGCGTTTGTTTCTTTTGGATTTGGAAGAAACTTTATTGAACATAGCTACAACGACATTGTGATCACTAATCCCTGTATCAGTCATGATGCTCTCTATCAGCTCTGGATTGTTTGTGGCTAAGAGGTCAAGTGTGTTTTCGCAACCATTTACAATTCGCGTGGGTTCGTGGACTAACTGCTCGAAATAATTTTCGAAGAAAGGATTTAGGACAATCTCGGAAGACGTTTTCTGCCTACCACCGGTTTTGAACAAGTATTTTTGCCAACATACCGAGGGTAGGTTGAAGTCCCCACCAACTATAACCGTATGAGTGGGGTATTTATTTGTTATGAGACTCAAACTTTCTCTGAACTGTTCCGCAACTGTATCATCGGAGTCTGGGGGTCGGTAGAAGGAGCCAATTATTAACTTAATTCGGCTGTTAAGTATAACCTCCACTCATACCAATTCGCACGGAGTATCTACTTCGACTTAACTACAAGATAAACCACTATATTTACCTAGTGTTTCAGCGCTGTGGTGTATAAAGCAATAAATGGGTATCAACGGACTGATGAATGAAGGAGCCTCTGGCAGTTGACCCTGAGTGTTACATATTGCCTATACATAGGAAAATGAAAGCACTACTGCACAACTACACTGTTGATAAAGCGCTAGAAACACGATTGACGGTAAAGTATATAGAAGTAAATTTACAGAGCGACCTTAAGTGCAACAACCACGTAGCAAAAATAGTTGGAACAGCTGATGCCAAAGTAAGATTTATACGATGCGTAATCTTAACGAAACGTATCTCATCCAAGAAAGAAGTTGGTTAAGAGGACTCATTGGTGTTTATTCCCGAGTATTGTTAATCTATCTGGGGCCATTGCCAGGTAGAACTGACAGAAGAGATAGAGAAGATCCAACGAGGAACGGCACGTTACGTCACGAGATCGTTTACTCGGCGCGAGAGCGGTGCAGAGGTGCTGAATAATCTCCAGCGGCAGATAATACAAGACAAGCATTGTGCGTTACAGAGAGGATTACTATTCAAATTTCGAGTGAACACTTTCCAGGAAGAGTCGAACAGCATATTACTACCTCCCACCTCCAACAAGCATCACACGATATGACCAGCACGAGAACAATCCAGAAATTCGAGATAATACACAAGCTTACCGAAGATCATCCTTCCGACGCGCCATTCGCGAGTGGAAATTTGCATATGTATATATATATATATATATGTGTGTGTGTGTGTGTGTGTGTGTGTGTGTGTGTGATCACGCCGTTTCACGGAATTCATAACAAATACCTTTGAACAAGACCTCAGTTCAAGGGAAGCTACAAAATAGCATGTCAGCACCTGGAAGCAGTTAATTCCATAAATTATCTGGGAGTACGCATTAGGAGTGATTTAAAATGGAATGATCATATAAAGTTAATAGTCGGTAAAGCAGATGCCAGACTGAGATTCATTGGAAGAATCCTAAGGAAATGCAATCCGATAACAAAGGAAGTAGATTACAGTACGCTTGTTCGCCCACTGTTTGAATACTGCTCAGCAGTGTGAGATCCGTACCGGATAGGGTTGATAGAAGAGATAGAGAAGATCCAACGGAGAGCAGTGTGCTTCGTTACAGGATCATTTAGCAATCGAGAAAGCGTTACGGAGATGATAGATAAACTCCAGTGGAAGACTCTGCAGGTGAGACGCTCAGTACCTCGGTAGGGGCTTTTGTTAAAGTTTCGGGAACATACCTTTACCGAGGAGTCAAGCATTATGTTGCTCCCTCCTACGTATATCTCGCGAAGAGACCATGAGGATAAAATCAGAGAGATTAGAGCCCACACAGAAGCATACCGACACCCCTTATTTCCACGAACAATACGAGACTGGAATAGAAGGGTGAACCGATAGAGGTACTCAGGGTACCCTCCGCCACACACCGTCAGTTGGCTTGCGGAGTATGGATGTAGATGTAGTAGATGTAGAAGTTTACGTAATTTTTTTCGGAAATATTATTCATCTTAGTACTTCGTGCCATTTTTACCGATTAAAATGTGTCTTGAATAATTTCACAGCTACATTCTGATTGACTGCCTCATTTTAATGTCACTTGAGATACTGTCCGGCGATTACTTGTTTCGTTTTAACGGCATAGATAGAAGGAAGGGGAGATGACGATGATGGTAATTAATAAACAGTAGAGGATTTGCCATCATTATGGATTCTGACGTCGTTAGCCCTGCATGTAAACAATACGCACTAGTGCTTGCATTTGAAGTCAATGGTATCACATGGCCCACTATGGCTTTTAAGTGCAAAGTGCTCCTGAGAGTACGTCTATATGGTACTCTCCTACAACATATTCCTTCCTCCGGGACCCACCTTGCAAAACGGTTGCCGCGAGAAAATCAATTATATTAGAGTAGATACGGAAGCGCACAGCAGTCGTTCGGTCCACGCACTAGTGCCACCGGGTAGGGCAGGGAGAAGTGCACTGCAATTGCCTAGGGATAGCGGTTATCGCTAAAGGCACTGGTTTTCGATTATATCGTTTTTTATCCACGCTAGTTTAAAACCATTCAAAATAACTAACTTTCGGTTTTTTATTCATGTTCTTTCCCGTAATAAACGCATAAATCGAGCGAAGGTAGACAATTTTGACACGGTCAGTTTCAAGATACACAGAATCAAAATATTAATTTAAGAAGGCAACTGAAGGATAAATCAGTCCATCCGCCGTTCGCTGCTTTCCTCGAAAAGTGATAAATGTTTGAATACTACAAAAAATCACCCGCATTCTCGTACTGATTCTAATTTTCCTAACCCTGCTCAAAAATCATTTGGATCGCACCACTATTTGAGCATTACTAAGAGTCAGTGTTAAAGGGTGAAAACTGAGGGCGAAAAACTGTTTTCCATGTTAATTTGTCCGTTTTCAAGGGCTCTAAGCAGTTAAACGCGTATTACGTAGACACAGGCAGCAGAGCAGGTACTTTCTATTTTCATTATATTATGACCCAGTTGTTAAACTCTTAATATATTACTAATACTATAATTTCCTTCCTCTTTTATTATTTCATAGAAAGGGCAGACAAATCTAAATCTTTAAAGAAAATGAAGCATTGTACTTCGTAAAAATATTTCCAGACTAGGGATTCTGCCATTCTGCAACACAATGGATGTCCACGCCCTTGTCTACACGCATGCTTATAGTCGCTGTAGATATTGAGGTATTGGAGCCTAAAGAAATATCAACGTGCAATATTGTTAAGTACTTCAGCCCAAGAGCCCATGCAACTCTACATGCTACTCTGCCGTGTGCAAGCCTCTTCATCAATGCATAACTGCTTCAAACTCTATAAACATACTGCAGTCAATCTTGGGCTCCCTCGGCCATTTTCTGCACCCCTCCCCCACCCTCCCTACAGGACAAAAACTTCCTTCCATTATCAAATTTGCTATCCTTGTATGCCTCAGGATGTGTATTGTCATCCGATCCCTTCTTTTAGCCAAGTTGAGCACTAAATTTCATATCCCTTCAGTCCGGTCCAGATTAGGATCTCTTCATTATTCATTTGATCACCTTACCTAATCTTCGCCGGACCCTGTGGCCGAGCGGTTCTAGGCGCTTCAGTCTGAAACTGCGCGACCGCTACGGTCGCAGGTTCGAATCCTGCCTCGGGCACTGATGTGTGTGATGTCCTTACGTTAGTTAGGTTTAAGAAGTTCTAAGTCCAGGGGACTGATGACCTCATGAGTTAAGTCCCATAGTGCTCAGAGCCGTTTGAACCTAATCTTCGGTATTATTATACAGAACCACTATGATTATTCAAGAGTTTCACCTGCTTTTCTTTTGCTTGTATTCGTCAGAAGTCAAACTTTTTTTTCTCTCCTCCATGAATATGACTCCACTTTGTGACTTTCTGCTTGTTTACGTTAGTGATTGCTCAGCTTAAAGATTAAGATACAGCCCTACCCCACTTCCTTTTAAGGTGCTGTTTGCCGTTCATGCGTTTTTAAATTTAACCGAGTTCTGTACAAACTAAAGGCAACCATTTGCTCCCTGTATTTTAACACTGCAAACTTCAGAATATCAAAGACTGTGTTCGAGTCTCCAATTTCAAAAATTTTGTCTTAATCTACATATGTTATAAACGTAGTTTTGTTTTTCTTCGGCTCATTTCTTGATGTAAGACGTATAGCTTCTATTGTTTTGTTGGCCCTAGCTCCGCAACCCGAACTGACTTTACACAAGGTCAGCTTCTATAAGTCTTCCCATTGTTCCGCAAATAATTCTTGTCAGTGTGTAGCGATCATGACTTCCTAAGCAGATGGTTCACATTGGGTTCTTTGGAATGGGATCTATTACATCTTCTTCTTATGTGAACTGCTTATCATCCACATTCCACTTCGTACAAGGCTACACTCCAGGCAAATACCCTCAGAAAAGGCATACTAATATTTAAATTTATCTTCGATGTTAACCAATTCCACTTCTTCAGATGCGATTTTCTTGCCCTTACCAATTTGCATTTTATATATTTAACATCTTCTCTACTTCCAGCATCATCAGTTACTTTGCTGGTCAGTTACCAAAACTCATCTACTAATTTTACTGTGTCATTTCCTAATCTAATTCCCTCACCATCGACTTATTTAATTCGACTCCATTCCGTTATCCTTGTTTGCTTTTGTTGACGTTCATCTTATGTCCTCCTTTCAAGACACTATCCATTCTGCTCAGCTGCTGTTCTAAGTTCTTTGCTGCCTCTGACAGAATTGCAATGTCACCTGCGAACGTCAAAATTTTTATTTTATCTCCCGAACTTAAATTCCTTTTCCTAATTTCTTATTGTTTTCCTTTATGCTTAATTTACAGATCGAATAACGTCGGAACCGTTTTTGCATTCTCAACCTGTTTACCTTTCATATCCTTCGTCTCTAGTGACTGTGGTCTGGTTTCTGTAAATAACTGTCCTCTCCCTGTGTTTTACTACTAGTACTTACACAATTTAAAAGGATGTATTCCAGTCAACATTGTGAAAAGTTTTCTCTAAGTCTACAATTGCTATAAATCTATGTTTGCCTTATTTTAACCTACCTTCTATCATACGCCATACGGTTAGTATTGAATCTCGTATTCCTACTCTCCCAAGAACCCTGCGAATTGCCGCAAAGAGCGGATTCTTCTGTAAATAATTCGTGTCAGCATTACGCAAGCATGACTTATGAAACACAGTTCGGTAATATTCGCATCTGTAAGCATATACCTACTTTGGAATTTGAATTCATACTTTCTTCCCGAAGTCTGAGGTTGTTTTGCTCGTATACAGAATGGTCCATCGACCGTGACCTGGCCAAGTATCTCACGAAATAAGCGCCAAACGAAAAAACTACAAACAACTAAACTTGTCTAGCTTGAAGGGGGAAACCAGATGGCGCTATGGTTGGCCCGCTAGATGGCGCTGCCATAGGTCCAACAGATATCAACTGCATTTTTTAAAATTGGAACCTACATTTTTATTACATATTCGTGTAGTACGTAAATAAATATGAATGATTTAGTTGGACAACTTTTTTCGCTTTGTGATAGATGGCGCTGTAACAGTCACAAACATATGGCTCACAATTTTAGACAAACAGTTGGTAACAGGTAGGTTTTGTAAATTAAAATACAGAACGTAGGTACGTTTGGACATTTTATTTCGGTTGTTACAATGTGATACATGTATCTTTGTGAACTTACCAGCATGCTGTTACAGCGTGATTACCTGTAAGTACGACATTAATGCAATAAATGCACAAAATGATGTCCGTGAATCTCAGTGCATTTGGCAATACGTGTAACGACATTTCTCTCAACAGCGAGTAATTCGCCTTCTGTAATGTTCGCACATGCATCGACAATCCGTTGACGCATGTTGTCAGGCGTTGACGGTGGATCAAGATAGCAAATATCCTTCAACTTTCCCCACAGAAAGAAATCCGGGGACGTCAGATCCGGTGAACGTGTGACCAATCCACCTGTCTTGAAATATGCTATTCAATACTGCTTCCACCGCACGCGAGGTATGTGCCGGACATCCATCATTATGGAAACACATCGCCATTCTGTTATGCAGTGAAACATCTTGTAGTAACATCGGTAGAACATTGCTTAGGAAATTAGCATACATTGTACCATTTAGATTTCCATCGATAAAATGGGGGCCAATTATCCTTCCTCCCATAATGCCACACCATACATTAACCCGCCAAGGTAGCTGATGTTCCACTTGTCGCAGCGGTCGTGGATTTTCCGTTGCCCAATATTGCATATTATGCCGGTATACGTTACCGCTGTTGGTGAATGACACTTCGTCACTAAATAGAACGCGTGCAAAAAATCTGTCATCGTCCCGTAATTTCTCTTGAGCCCAGTGGCAAAACTGTACACGACGTTAAAAGTCGTCGCCATGCAATTCCTGGTGCATAGAGATATGGTACCGGTGCAATCGATGTTGATGTAGCAATCCCAACACCGACGTTTTGGAGACGTATGCTACTGATGTGCGGATTAGCCGCGACGTCAGCTAAAACACCTACTTCGGCATCACAATTTGTTGCAGGTCTTGGTTGACGTTTCACATGTGGCTGAACACTTCCTGTTTTCTTAAATAACGAAACTATCCGGCGAACGGTTCGGACACTTGGATGATGTCATCCAGGATACCGAGCAGCATACACAGCACACGCCCGTTGGGCATTTTGATCACAATAGCTATACATCAACATGATATTGACCTATTCCGCAATTGGTAAACGGTCCATTTTAACACGGATAATGTATCAGAAAGCAAATACCGTCCGCACTGGCGGAATGTTACGTGATACCACGTAATTATACCATTACAGCGCCGTCTATCACAAAGCGAAAAATGTGGTCCACCTAAAACATTAATATTTCTTTACGCACTACAAAAATATGTAATAGAAATGGGGGTTCCTGTTTTAAAAAGCACAGTTGATATCCGTTTGACCTATGGCAGCACCATCTTAGCGGTCCAACCGTACCGCCATCTGGTTTCCCCCTTCAAGCTAGACGAGTTTCGTTCTTTGTAGTTTTTTCGTTTGATGCTTATTTCTTGAGATTTTGGCCCGGTCACTGTCAATGGACCACCCTGTACACCGTGTCCTTCAAGTGGCATACTTTAGTCATGTCTGCTCTTCACGAATACGAGCAGTTTTGAGGAAATGTCACCTACTCCAGGAGCCTTGTTTCGATTTATGTCTTTCAGTGCTCTGTCAATGTATTCTCATTGTATCATATCTCTCATCACATCTTCGTGTACTTACTCTTCTCCATCCGTTATATTGTCATCAAGTTGGTTCCCTTTCATATATTTCTTCCACGTTCAGCTTTCTCTTTCATTAGTGGTACTGCTTTGGCGCTCGAGCTCCTCCCTATAGCCATGCATATTTCTACTGCTTTACACTGTTCCTCTATTAATTTTGCTTTCCCGTTTTGCCCTTCTTGTCAACTTCCCTTTTGTAGACGTCTGTTTTCCTTTATAGTGCTTCATCTGCTGCATTTGTTTCATGTCGTCATTGTACGCACGAAAGGGTCAAGCAGTCTCCGCGTAGTATAATGTAAAATTCCGTTTATTGATGTTAGAAAGTTAAGTGCAAAAGCATAGCGAAACACCATGGTTCATTCAATTCATTGTAAAAAAATTCAGAAGCGGTCTCCGTTATTGGGGCGATGCTGTGTCATTGTTGGAAATGTAAGATTCATTATATAGTTTTTAGTAATTACAGGGGTACCAGACGATTAGTGTTTAACACCCCGTTGACGGGAATTTATTTGGGACCAGATCAGAAGCGCATGTGTTGAACAAAATGGTGTTGTCGTCTTCAGATGGGGAATCATACCATTCTCCTTAACACATTCCCGTAAACGAGAAAAAACATAAATCATGCTGTCTAGACGTTCTAGTATGATAAAACAAAACAATAAGTTAAATATATTCCAATTTTTTCAATTTCAGTCTGAAAATTATAAATATTGTGTTTCATACTAGAATGTCGTGTTCCCAGTTTGGCACAGCTTTGCCACAGGAAACACGAGAGCGATCGAAGACGTCCGTCTTCTGGTCGGCTCCTGATCGTTGTCAGAAGGAGACTAGTTTTTGATTACGCAAAGGCTTCTATTATTTGGGAAAGAACAACCCGGATTTCTTTGCGTAATCAATAGGAATTTTATGATTACGTAAGGGACCTTTAACAATGAACAATAAAAAAAATTGCATTTGCAAATGAAATCATTAATAAATGGGGAACTATGAGTTGTATAGAAGACAAGCAGAGCCCTTCTCTCTACGACCAGGATGCCGCAGTTTTCTCTGCTGTGGTTGAGGCTATTTGACATTTATAAAAATAGTATGACACGGAGGTAAAAAAATTAAGGAAAAGAGTAGAATAAGAAATCTGGTAAACACTAAATATATTCAGATAATTCTCACAAGCAATTAGGGCTTATTTATAAACAGTATAACTCACATAAATAATTTTCTGACTGTATAGTGCGATCAGATTTCAGCCTGTCCTGTACTAACTTTTTGGTTCACATTTTTGTCACATATTACAGTCATTACGTTTCTCCTTCCTTAGAGACAATTCTTGCACCTTTAACACCTTCATAACAATAACTTGCTGATTTACAGTATCGAACATAAATTACTTGAATTTTATTAATCAATAACTGTTGTCTGCACTCTGGCAAGACCGCTCACTTTTATGGCTTAAAGACGACCTTCTTTACGCGTTCACTTTACAAGCAGAAGTACTATAAAATCTGAAGACATACAAAGGTTTTTAGGGCCGGCAGGGGTGGCCGAGTGTTTCTAGGCGCTACAGTCTGGAACCGCGCGACCGCCACGGTCGCAGGTTCGAATCCTGCTTCGGACATGGATGTGTGTGATGTCCTTAGGTTAGTTAGGTTTAAGTAGTTCTAAGATCTAGGGAACTGATGACCTCAGAAGTTAAGTCCCTTAGTGCTCAGGGCCATTTGAACCATTTTATTTAGATAGAAGCGGAACGCTCCATTCAGCTTCCGTTAAAATGTTTCTTTGACTGCGCAATCGGCGTATTAGCGTTAGCGCTAGATGCGCATCTTTACAGTTGCGTAAATTATGTAAAAATGTCTTTCAAAGAATAAGTCTTATCTCATAAGCTGATCATTTAATACACGGCTAGGTGAACGCCTTTCCACAGCTTTCATGCGACGGAAAGCTCAATAATATTACAACGCGGATTTAAATCCACCTCTCACAAATACCGATTGGATGTGCCAAATGTTGGGGCACTTGTCCGTCTCTCTAAGTACCTGGACAGCCTGACTGAACACTATCCTCCTTTTGTTGTAATCATATAATCACTTTTAGCACTAATTTAGTTATCTGCTATTCTACAGCTTCCAGAGACAAGCTGGTCCCAGTTACGCAAATTTTCAAAATATTAATTAAACAATGCAATGTAATGAAGGATACTGATTGATTATATGTAGCAATCTGTTCAATTGTACTTAAAGTCTTTCATCACAATTTGACATTCTGTAAATCGTAAACTGTTGAACTCGTGAACCATTATAATCACACTGAAATTAACGTCAGATGATAACGGCTTTTCCGTGTTCTAAAATCTCTTTAACTCAATTCCTAGTTTACTGCTCTCCTTGTTTCGTAAGAACAGCTGAATGGAAAATGCCTTTTGCGTGATGATAGCATAACGCGATCCACTTCCCTTTGTGTGAAATTTTTTGGCGTGCAACAAGTCACAACAAATTTCACGCAAACTAACTCTGTACACCGAAGCGTGACTGATGACAGATTTCATTCTCTCGGGATACGGATGGAGCCCGGACGATAACATCGATTATGGGTTTTGAAAGGCATTCATCCCACTTTGACCTTTAGCCAAAGCTTCGTAGCGAATATCTGTCAATCGGAAAATAGTTCCTCAGTGCGTAAATTTCTGGTGATAAAACCTTGATTTCTTGTTTACGGTGCTGTTTCTAAAGGTCTTAAGGTAACCTACACAAACTATAAATGACAACCGAGGGAGGTGGCGCAGTGGTTAGCACACTGGACTCGCACATTCGGGAGGACGACGGTTCAATTCCGTCTCCGGCCATCCTGATTTAGGTTTCCCGTGATTTCCCTAAATCGCTTTAGGCAAAAGCCGGGATGGTTCCTTTGAAAGGGCACGGCCGATTTCCTTCCCAATCCTTCCCTAACTCGAGCTTGCGCTCCGTCTCTAATGACCTCGTTGTCGACGGGACGTTAAACACTACCCACCACCATCACCTATAAATGACATAAAACAACAATTAGAAGTATTTATTAAATCTTCGCGAATGAAACTGGTATGTGTCTACAATATCACTTTAAACCTCGAAATAGTAGCTTCACGACGGAGTCATGCCATTGATTAGAACTTGTAAGAAGTTGTGGATATGAACTGCAGTTCGGAAAAAGGTTTACAGCGACAGAAGCAGCTAGAAGCTCTCCCCATCGGTCGTATCACAGAACTACTTGACGTGGATTCTAGGTCTGTATAAGACGGGGAGCGAAGAATTCGGACCATGGGCCTTGCCCTGTCATGAGTGCCATAGTCATCAGCCTGGACGGCACATTTTTCTAACCGCCAAGTCACACTGTCAGAGAGTGTGGAGGGAGAAACTGAGAACGTGCCGCATTTATATGGCAATGCAGTCGTAGTGCGTAAGATTTTCTTTGATATCTTATACGTCTCAGATAAATTATAAAACAATTTTTTCAGTGCAATTTAATTACTTTTGATGCACTGAACACATCTAATTTTTATCTCATATAAACTGTCGGCGATAGATTCACAGATTTTCGCATTCAGGCTGCCACGTAATCGTGGCTTATTTAGTCTCATAATCTAAAAAGAAGAAAAAAGGAAAAAGTCCTTTCACACACATATGTTGATCGAAATATTGTCGCACTTTTGCAACCGCATTGCGGAGGGCATCAGTGTAGACGTCCTGGACAGTGTCAACGTTAAATTTATTTGTCTTTGAAATGGAAATCACCTTGCAGATCAGTTAGTTACTTTTGCACATATGATGGTCGCTTTCAACTCAAACAGCAAACGGTCTCTAAAACTGCTCGAAAACAGGTGTAAGACTGGCAGTGTCCTCAGATGGTGTAGTAAACCAAACTTGTAATTCCTTCAAGGCCAGAATGAATTCTTCAAACGCCGTGCTGCCGGGCACCGCGCTACTGCTAGGGTCGCAGGTTCGAATCCTGCCTCGGTCATGGATGTGTGTCAAGTCCTTAGGTTAGTTAAGTTTAAGTAGTTCTAAGTCTAGGGGTTTTGATGACCTATGATGTTAAGTCCCATAGTCCTTAGAGCCATTTGAACCATTTGATACCCCGTGCTTCCGTTAACGTGAGGGAGGTTAAGGAACTGGACTGTGTTTGTGCAAACCAGTCCCCTCTACGACGCGATTTTCTCATTAAATGCATCCGTAACAAATCAGAAGCAAGTTTCTTCTCTCCTTGAAATATACTATGTCTTATTGTGGCAGTGTGCACTCAAGACCACCTAAAATACAAGGTCTGCAAACCATTCCGGATATCCTAATTTCCGTTAATCCAATCGTTTTTCGTTCAGAAATTAAACCATAGAGAGTTTTAAATAAAAAGCGGATAACCAAGTTTTTGACTACATTGCAATGCTCAATGAATTGTTGAGCTTTTCCGGATACTGCGCAGACAGGCCGCGCCTTGGTCCGCCTGCGTTCAGCACACGTGACGTGCGCGAAGTTAGACAAGCCGTGGCCGGCCCTGCTGTGTAATGTGTGCGAAGCCAATTCAGATGATTGAAGTCGCTGCTTAATTCAAATTGTCGTCCTATTTCAGAGCTTACAGAATCAATTTTATGCAACTCTAGAGGAAAAATATTAGAAGACGCTTGGGCGACCACATTAAGGGTACTAGTTTATCGTTCGGAATACGTACCGGGAAAGCATGTCAACAGACGTAAAGAATTAACAGACACGCTGCTACAATATTAAAAGGTCAGTTTACCCGTTCTGAATATTTTACAGAGGTTCTTTGTTGAAGTGGATGGGAATTTTAGGAGGAAAGGTGAGATTGTTATCACTTAACCTTGTGGATATTCCCAGACGACTAAGAGGCTCTTCTGCTGCCCCGCGTCAGGCTTCAAGAAAATAAAATCAAGACGACTTGAACACGCACTGATGCATACAGAGTGTCATTTTTATGCTTAAGCCATGTGAAAATGGATTAGGACTGGCCCGAGAGAGTTGGCCCAATGTTAAGGCGATCGGCCTGCTTTCAGGAGGACCAGGGTTCAAAACCCCTTTCGTACCGACCGATTCACGTTTTCCACGACTTCCCGAAAACACATCGGGTGTATGTCCTTTAGATGGGACGAGACCGACTTTCTCTACCAATTTCGAACTTGACCTGCCCTTATTTTCGATCTTCCGTCAGTCGTTTGGGTCAGGTATTGGCTAATGCTCGTACTTTGGAACACGGTGTCGAACGAAAAGTATCGATATTCGACTCTTGAATAGCATCTTAATAAGCATTCGTACTCATAAGAGCATCGAAGGAAAAGTAGCGACACTTTGCAGCATAGAACATATCTTTCATAAAATACTACGAGTATTATAGACAGCCTGTATCAATTACGATTCCTCCATTTATGTTTTTAAAATCCATCCATAATAAAGAGAGGGGGCCGATTTTCTCGAAGTTTTAAAGATAATGATACCAGTGTTAAATCAAATAATGTTTCTACTTTCGTTATAGATTACAATTTTTAAACATTTCGATCAGATTACGCACACACACACACACACACACACACATTTTTCCACCGATGAGGCATAAAATTTGCCCATTATAGTAGGAAGGCGTAGCTCTAACTCAAAAAACGTTCCATAACTCCCGTACTCATAAATATATTTAAAGTGAACTCCTCCGACTAACTAAGCTTATCATGGCAGGTCACATGGCTATGATACCACTTCCTTGGACAGGATTGTAATATCGAAATTCTGGAACTCGATTATCTCGAAACTACATATCTTGATTTATGCTTATGAACCATCGATATCGTCACGTATTTATGCCAACGATGTTGACTGCAGATGACTAATGTATACAGTATATGATGCAGAAAAGCTTAGAAACATACAACAAGGTTAGACTAAGAACTTTTTTTTCTAAAACAAAACATCTCTGTATATGAAATAAACAACATGAAATTCTCGTAAATGAAAAAAATCTATTGTAGAATATCAAAAATATATGTATCTAGGCATTAAAATGTCAGATGAGAATTGTAGGATATAAGAAATATTGTAGAAGACAACACAAGATAAACAAAGAATTGAGAAGCTTAATTCCTTTGTTTGGTCACAAAAGACAAAAAAAGACGAAATAACAGTTACATGAATCAACACTACAAATCGTTTGGTTATTTAGGAGGAATCCTCTGTTCATAAGGGAACAATCCTGGGGAATCGCAAAATGGGAAAGAAGAAGATTGAAGGAGTACAGGTAAAGTTTTGGGAAGATATTGTGCAGTTCTAAGGCGTGACATCGTTCCAAACAAAGAAGGCAGGAAGCGAATGAAAACTCCCGCGTAATTCACCTAAGAGATGGAAAAACAGCATTTAAAATCGTATCGCCATATGATGAGATTAGAGGATGAAAGATAACCGAAAATAGACTTTATTGGCAAACTCCGTTCAAGAGAAAAAGAGGAAGACCCTGTGAAGAGTGGAAAAGTGAAGTGGAGGACGGTATGTAACGAAGAAATTGGAACCAAGATTTATACAAGGATTGAGAGGCTTACATATGTAGTTACGTGAAGTATAAATACAATATGAAACGCTCTACTCTGTTTCTTATTACCTGGTTAAATAAATGATTTTGTGTTACTGTAGAGGGTAAGGTGTTTTCTTCAATGCTTTTTCATTGTTGAGGTATATACCCAAGACTTCAAAATTTTGATACAGATACTCCATTATTATCCAGTTTATCGAAACACTAGCAAATTTCGCTTTCTGTAGACACTACTCTGTCTGCCGATTCAGTAATTGTTGCATTTAAACTGTTTTGAAGAACAATACGAAAAAAATCAACGAACCAACCAAGGGTAACAAAGCAGGAACGGAACACTGCAAAGTTAGTGGAGCGTTGCGTTGCGAATATTTTCGAACGCTCACACTTGCCGATCCCACGTACACCGCTCGTTCGCTTGCTGGCCTGCTAGTGCTCGCTGAAAGTGATGCAGTCGGGTCAAGCGGTGAAATTATGGGTAGATAATAACAACGTGAAGAACCGTTACTAGCACCATTCGATGTACTACATGTTATAATGTAATTAGTAAAATTACCACTTGTAAAGTATCGAGCAAAACAGTACCGGTATCGAGCGAAAGCAGTCGACATCAAGAAGTATAGATACATTTCCAATGTCACTTCTTATATGTTGCACTACACAGAAGATTCACTATAGCCAACATGATCGGCGCGATAGAATTCAACAAATGTGCTTGATGTTTTAAAAAAGGACAATATTTGCCTTCAGCCCAAGTCGCTCGGTTATTACGGAGTGCCTAGCTTCGATCATACTCGATTACATTCATAGCTAAAAGAGAAAGTAAAAAAAAAAACTAAGTGTATGCTTTATATTATTTTTCAACTAACTAAATACTCGGCGTTGCCTGGGTATTTACCTGTTCCAGTCTTGTTTTAGTCGATGAAATGCATTCGCTGTTGCTAATACGAACGCCCATCAGCTGTGTAATGTAATGACCGCAATGAAAATTTATGCCGTATCGGGACACGAACTCAGATATCCCGCTTTATGCGAGCAGTCGCTTCAGCCGATTTGGTTATCCAAGCACGATTCAAGGTTAGATCCAAACATCCATGCATCCATGTCCGAAGGAACATTACATTGTTCCTCTTAATAACACAGTCATCGTATTATACAATTTATCCGCTGATACCAGACAGCGACTTTCAGTTAAAGTGTGCTCCCCTGTATTGGGATTACATAACACGTGTACGAGTACAGGTTCTCACGCAGGACATTTGGAGGTTTTGGACATGCCGCGAGTCATGAACAGATAGCCACGGCGACCAAGACGACAGCTCGCGTGAAATGGGAAAACTTTGTTCGAGTCCCGATGTGGCACAAATTTTTACTGTCATCATTCCCTTATAGAGGCGACGGTCCTTCGTGTTCGTAACTGCGAATACGTTTCATGTACTTCATAACGACTGTAGTCGCTGCAGTGCCTGTTCCTTCGGACATGCATGCATATCTCAAGGAACATTGTACCGTTCTCCCTAACAACACGGGATATCATTTCTATCGGACCGTCTACTCCTTCCCCCTCTCACTGTTCATCTCCTCCTTCACCCCTTCTCTGCGCATCTCCTCCATCTCCTCTGTCTATCCGTCTCCTCCTCCTCCTCCCTCTTTCTGTCTATCTGCTCCTCTCCCTCTGACCGACTGCTCCATCTGCCTCCATTTATCTCCTCCTCCCCCATTCTAATTTCATGTTCTACCCCCCTTCTTTGTCTGCCTCCTCTATCCTTTCTCTACCAACCTCCTCTCCCTCATCCCTCTCTCTGTCTATCTCCTTCTCCCCATTTCATGTTATCATGCCCGACCCAACAAGACGCTAGTGGTTCTTCTCCCCGCACAATGTGTACCCAATTTGGTTGAAAAGTGTCTAGGGATTTAGGATGAGTTTTTTATTCATTGCTTTGCCCACGTACGCTGTTGTCCAATATATTTCACTCATTTAACATATTTTACAGGTATTTGTACACATATTTCACCTGTATCTCTAGCAAATTTCGAACTGCAGATTCACTTTCATACAAGCTCAATTTTATGACGTTGTATCTCCAGAATTATGTACTGTTTTATGATATAGTTTTATATGTGCATCCAGTCATACATGGGGGTACTATCTATGAAATATGTTGTGAATAGATTTGGTAAAAAGATGTGCTTCATGCGACACTTTTATTGCATGAACAGCGAAAAAGTAGTAAACGATAACTTTTTTTTCCTTTCATCATTTTGTGGGGATTGTCAGCGAGAAAATGTTTCTTAAAGGTTAGAAATTACTTGTAGGGTTCGTTGTCCCTTTTATAGGTACATGGTTCTTAGCCCTCACGGCGATGATTTCAAGACAGTAAGGAATGGTGTATCGAGTTTGCTTGAAATCGATGTAGTCGTTTGGGAGATGTTGAACATACAAATATACATAGAGATATCAGTACATCCATTTCCATAATACATGCGGTTGAGTACGAAAGTACTGAACGTGACTGCTGAATCTGCCTTGCGTAGCTATATTTAACAGTTATGTACGTACATGTTGCGTATGTATCTCTACAGGGCGCACATATCAGAATAATGTGGTATGCAGATCTGATCTATCCCTCAAGCAGATTAACTTGTGCAAGGGTAGAAGAGATGGGTAGGTGGTACAAGGGAGGGGGGAAAGAAAGGGAGAGGAAGTGGGCCGACGGAGACTGGGATAAACAAGAGAACGCAGGGAGGAAGGGGTGTCACAAGTGTACCTTCGATAAGGCACAAGGTGCTACGTTTTACCGAACGTACGAGTATTTCCATTATATTAGTGAAGTCACTCCCACTCTCCCCACCCACACCTCCCCTCCGTCTTCTCTATCCTGTCAGAATCCTTTTCGTCCCACCTTTTCTCCCAACCCCTCACATTTTCTTCCCTTCCCTCTTTCCCTGCATCCCTCCTTCCATCAGTCACCTACTTAAACCGTCAACCACAGTTGTAAACCTCAGCTGATGTGTAGCTACTAGAGTCCTACACAGACACGACTATTTTAACGGAACTACATAGGTACAATTAACAATCATGTCCAATACTTTTCCGTTTTTTGTAAAATAATAGTATATAATTAGTTTTCCACTTTGCTTTTTAGACCTGAAAATGATCAAGTGTGATGAAAAACATAGTGTAAAATGTAAAAATGAGACGATAAAAACGATATAATTTTGTTAAAAGTATTGCAGATTAGGGAGCGTGCGTGGTAAGTAGCGTAAGACCTAATACCACTTTTAAGTCGCAAACGCTTCAATATAGCGACAGGATGTTTTCGATACAAGATAGTCTTCAGAGGACCTCGTAATTGTGTTGTATATTTGATCTTCTTAACTCCTGTGTCACCGGAGAACCGGGTATGGTTTTGTGGAAATGAATGTTATAATTTTTAACCACATTCAACACTCTTGAGAACACTAGTATGGTGGTATAACGCTTCCGAATACTGTTAAATAGACGGCGGGGGTCCGACAGTCGATGAGTTCCAGTCATTCCACCAGGAAGGAGGTGCACGGCTCGTGTTTTCTGTAGTTCAACCTTGCCTAGACGGTCAATACGGCGATTCGACCGCGTCCGCATTTTACATTGTGCCAGGAAGGGCTCTCAACAAGGAGTCTCGGAGTGAACCACAGCGATGTTCTTCGGACATGGAGGATCTACAGAGAGACAGGGACTGTCGATGACATGCCTCGCTCAGGCCGTCCGAGAGCTACTACTGCAGTGGATGACCGCTGCCTACGGATTATGGCTCGGAAAAACCCTGAGAGCACCGCCACCATGTTGAATTATGTTTTTCGTGTGGCCACAGGACGTCGTGCTACTACTCAAACTGTGTGCAATAGGCAGCATGATGCCCAACTTCACTTCCGACGTCCACGGCGAGGTCCGTCTTTGAAAGTACGATACCATGCAGTGCGGTACAGTTGGGCCCAACAACTTGCGGAATGCACAGCTCAGGACTTGCATCACGTTTTCTTCACCGACGAGTGTGGCTTATGCCTTCAACCACACAATCGTTGGAGACGTGTTAGGAGGCAACCCGATCAGGCTGAACGCCTTAGACTCACTATCGAGCGAGTGCAGGAAGGTGGAGATTCCCTGCTGTTTTGGGATGGCATTGTGTGGGGCCGACGTACGCCGTTGGTATACATGGAAGGTGCCGTAACGGCTGTGCGATACGTGAACGCCATCTTCCCTCCGATAGTGCAAACAATCGGCAGCATATTGGTGAGTCATTCGTCTTCATGGACGACAGTTCACCCCCCATCGTGCACATCTTGTGAATGACGTTCTTCAGGATAGCGACATCGCTCGACTAGAGTGGCCAGCATGCTCTCCAGACGTGAACCCTATCGAACATGCCTTGGACAGATTGAAGAGGGCTGTTTATGGATGATGTGACCCACCAATCACTCTGTAGGATCTACGCCAAATCGCCGTTGAGGAGTGGGACAATTTGGACCAACAGTGCCTTGGTAAACTTGTGGGTAGTATGCCACGACGAATACAGTCATCCGTCAATGCAAGAGGACGTGCTGCTGGGTATTACAGGTAACAGTGTGTTCGGCAATCTGGACCACCACCTCTAAAGGTCTCGCTGTATGGTGGTACAACATGCAATGTGCTGTTTTCATGAGCAATAAAATGGATGGAAATGATATTTATGTTGATCTCTATTTCAATTTTCTGTACAGGTTCCGGAACTCTCGGAACTGAGCTGATGCAAAACCATTTTTGATGCGTTAACCATGCAACAATTTTATTTGCTGCATGCATACTGTAATTTGAGACTAACTCGTTTCGAATTCGTGAACTGTTCACGAAATAAAAGGGTTGTTAAAGTCTCTCGTGGTTCACAACGGATTTGTAAGTGTTTATTTTCCATGTCAACCGAATCTGCGTTGCGCAAACCCCTTTGGCTGCACTTTATGCCAGTGATTGAGACAGAGGACCTCCATCAAGGAGGGCGATGACTGATAGACGACCGAGACAGGACGGGATTTTAGCTCTTTGCTAAGACCATGCCCACGCACCGGTCTACTGCTCTCTGCAGTTCGTTTCTTGTCTCTTAGTCCAATTAGTAGCGTCTGTTCGCCATATTACACATTTTTCGTTCATAGATCTGCTTAAATAATTACAGGAACGCTAAATATCAATTAATTAGTTCTTAAGGAACATAAAGTAATTTCACCTTTTACTGCTCTACGGCCTCGAAGAAGAAATTTTGCGAAATGAGATACAAGCTAGTTATTATTTCACGATTTGTTTTATTTACCATTATTGGAACAGTACAGTTCCATCTTCCCTCGTAATTAGAAATTTCTGGCTCAATTAACATCATTCCTTTTTCCTAATATTCCGAATGTTTTATGTAGGTATTGTGTGTGAATATGGCCTTGGGACTATTAATAACATTTAGCAATGATTAAGAAAAGTCATTAGTTAAAATAATCTAATATAGTATAAACATTAACAATCTATACGTAAAACGTAATTCTAGTATACTGATACTTTAACGTCAATGTGGTTCACATGCCTGACAGTTTAAACCTAACTCTAAGTGGAAAAGTACACACACTATTTTTAAGTTTTTTTTTCACGGAACATTATTTCACAAGCTGCAACACAGTCACGAATAAAAACAATAATTCAGGGGTACAGACTTTCTTTCTAAGTTATTGTTAGACCTCTGATTTCGGTTCATTGCGACCATCTTCAGATCTATCAGGAAAAGGGAAACCGAATATTACTACTTCAAAATCTACATTTCGTAAACAATAAATTAGGAAATAATATGAAACTACTTATTTAATGTAATTTATATAGAAAACATGAGCTTGTAAATGTGATGAAACATACCTGACTAATACGTACGAAGTCTTATATTTTCCGAATATAATCAAGTGAAAGTGGCATCCTTGAGAGATATGAACGAGATTAGCTGGGGTTGTCTAACAGAAATAATAATATAGTGCAAAACAGGCCATAGTACTGGGTGAGTCATAATGTGGTATAAACATTGACAGTCTAACGGTAACTTCTGTGAATTTTAACTGTAATTAAAGAAGCAAAATCTGTATTTGCTTGAACAATATCTTTATTCGTCACTATGTTGCAGCGCGTGAAACACTTGTTCAGTGAAATAGGTTTAAAAATTATGAAGATAATTTCATTCACAGTTAGATTAAAAAAGTCAAACGTATGCAACACTTTTTTTTCCCACTCGACAAGCAGTTTAAATTCCCCAGAGAGTTTCGGGCACTATGTCACAATGAGACAACAATTATTGTTAAACGTAATTACTTGACCAAAGTCGACCATTCAAATAGCCACTAGACTAAGTACAAATTTTCCTTGTCTTACAAGAGTCAGTGTGAAACAAATACTAACAAAGAGATAGAGGGGCTGGCCAGTACTTACCTCAGCTCAGTAAAGCCGATCGATACACAAAAAACAACCGAAAATTTACGTTCCTTGTTTTCGGAATAAATGTTCCTTCATCAGGGAGGAGAGAGGGGAAAGAAAGGGAAGAAGGGAAAGTGGATTTAGTTACTCACAACGTTATGAAGCAACAGGGAAAGGAAAGCAGGGAGGGTAGCAAGGATGGATATTCTTGCTACCCTCCCAGTTTTCCTTTCCCTGTTGCTGAGCTGAGGTAAGTACTGGCCAGCCCCTCTATCTCTTTGTTAGTATTTGTTTCACATCTTTATATGAGATTTTCCATTAATTATTAAGAGTCAAGTGTGCGCAGTTTCAGAGCGTAGGAGAGTTGGCTGCAGATGAAGGGTCATATCCGTGGTCACGAAGCAAATACGCATGCTCTTTCGTCCTGTAGAAAGCAGGGTGGGCGATGCAGACGCGGCCACACACGGTCAAAGGTCATACTCAGCGTCTGTGGCCTTTCACTATTCAGGTAGCATTTCTAACATTTACCTAATTAAATTCTTCACGCTTCTTTGCGTGCTGTCAACAAAACCAACACTTCATATTTGTGATTTACAGAGGGTAAGATACTATCAGTTTAGTGTTTATTCAGTAGTTCGACGACAGATTAGTATGTCTACTCCACTCGCGGTACAGAGAAACATGAAACATCTCATTACTGAAAACATACACTCAAGAGTCAAAGAAACTGGTACAACTGCCTAATATCATGTAGGGCGCCCGCGAGCATACATACTAGCCGTAACAAGAGTTGGCATGAACTCGACTAATGTCTGAAGTAGTGCTGGAGAGAACTGACACCATGAATCCTGCAGGCCTGTCTAGAAATCCGTAAGACAGGACAGGGTGGAGGTCACTCCTGAACAGTACGTTGCAAAGCATCCCAGATATGCTCAATAATGTTCATATCTGGGCGGTCTGGTGGCTAGCGGAAGGGTTTAAACTCAGAAGGGTGTCCCTGGAGCCACTCTGTAGCAATTCTGGTGATGTGGAGTGCCGCATTGTCATGCTGGAGTTGCACAAGTCCGTCGGAACGCACAATGGACATGAACGGATGCAGGTGATCAGACAGGATGGTTGCGTACGTGTCACCTATCAGAGTCGTATCTAGACGTATCAGGGATCCCATATCACTCCAAATGCACAGCCCCCACACCGTTACAGTCTCCATCAGCTTGAACAGTGGCCTGCTGACATGTAGGGCCCATGGATTCATGAGGTTGTATCCATACCCGTACACGTCCATACACTCGAAACAATTTGAAACGAGTCTTGTCCGACCAAGCAACATGTTTCCAGTCATCAACAGTTCATTGTCGGTGTTGAAAAGCCCAGGCGTGGAGAAAAGTTTTGTGTAACGCAGTCATCAAAAGTACACGAGTGGGCCTTCGGCTGCGAAAGCCCATATCGATGATGTTTCGGTTGAATGGCTCGCACGTTGACACTTGTTGATGGCTGAGCATTGAAATTTGCAGCAATTTGCGGCAGGATTGCACTTTTGTCACATTGAACTATTCTGTTCAGTCGTCGTTGGTCCCGTTGTTGCAGGATCTTTTCCGGCTGCAGCGACATCGGAGATTTGATGTTTTACCGGATGCTAGATATTCACGGTACAGTCGTGAGATGGTCCTACGGGAAAATGAGTGCTTAATTGCTATGTCGGTGACGCTATGTCCCATCTATCGTGCGCCGACTGTAACACCTCGTTGAAACTCACGTAAATCTTGATAACCGGACATGGTAGCAAGAGTAACCGATCTAACTACACCAAACTTTTGTTGTCTTGTATAGGTGTTGCCGACGGCAGCGCCGTATAGCGCTTCAGTGTAGTTCAAAACGATACATCACATGTGACAGCAAGCATGCATGTGGAAGGAAAAGATAGAAGGGAATTAGTTATGTATTAGTAATGTTTTTTCATTCCTTGTAAGACTTTATTAGCTTACCAAGTGGGTTCCCTCCGAATTACGTAAATGGTCAAACTTTAATGCAGTTTTTGTTTCAGATTTCGTGTTTCTACTGTGCGAAATATGAGGGATAGTACAGCAACAGCGTAACGCAGTAGAAACCTCAGAGTATACGAGAGTAACATCGAGTCCAAAAAACTGTATGAGTACTCAGGCAACTGCTGAAGCTGACATATGGTGATTTTAGTTCAATGTAACTGGAACACAAGTGCCGTCGGCTGGCATCTCCTCAGATGAGACAAAGTTTCGGACTAATTGAATTAACGAAGTATGATGAGATCCAAAAGCAGCTCGTAGTCACATTAGGTAGATTGTTAAGTTTTCGTTCCTATGTAATACTACAACGAAACTCCAATCACGCTGAACTTACTCAAAAGTTTGCGAAGAGTTCCTAGGGAGCGAAATACACTGATATGAAAACTTAAGGAAGAAACTAACTTTCGCATGATCTGTCAGTGTCGATTAAAGTAGCTCGATGAAAATTACACCATAGATGGAAAGATAAGCTATAGTACAGTACAGAGGGTAATTGAAAGAAGTACGCACTGGGACCAATAGAAATGACACTTTTATTGAAATACAGCAATTAAACTCAAATCACTGACCTTCACGATGGTTCCCTGGACATCGCAGAAGGTAGTGTGTAATCACCAAGAACGGCAATGCATGCGCTGCAACGCGCGCTCATGCAAGACACAAGAATGCTATGGAGTTCTTGTGATAGGGCGTTACATTCCTTCACCAGCACTGTCGACAACTAATGGATCGTCGTTTGTGAATGTGAACTACTTCGGTACGTCTCCCCATCGCATTCCACACCTGATCAATATTATTTAAGTCAGGGGAAGGGCAGCCCAGCCCATCCGCCGAATATCATCCCGCTCCAATCTTCTAAACCCGAACCACAGTTCTTCTACATACTTCTCTCCAGAGCTAAATGTTTACGGTCTCTTTTTGAAATACAAAATTTCTTTTCTGAAATACAAAACTACTGCCCTCGTACCCAGTTGGCTGAAAGTTTAAATCCTTCTACTTGTTTTAGTTGCCCATTGTACTTTCTTAATCATTGTTGCTACAATTCCCCCATTTTCACTGAAATCAGTTTCTATCTGGAGAACCAGAAACGGGTCAAATCTATTTGGCCAAATATTTGGTCGTCAAGACTGGGTTTTCAAACAGTGCTACCTAGTGCTCATAAGACAAATTTAGTAATATTTCGCTTTATGTCTTGTCATGCCGTACACTCACAAAACCGTGATCATCCCAATAGATTGTTGATTGATTAAAGTCTTCTCCAGTGATGACAATATGATTGGGTAACTTGCATGCTAGGGAACTGGGGTTTTCTCTAAAATTTGCGGTTACATCCGGAGGTGAGTCTGATGGTCGATAGTAGGATCTGATTGTAAGTTTATCCTCGCCCTTGATACTGTGTCTTGCCCAGACAGTGTTATGAGCAGTTTCAAGTTCTCTCAAAGTGGATTTGAGTTTCTTATCTATTGCTACAAATACACCACCTCCCTTTACCACTAGCTATTCTTTCCATATACGCTTCAGTTTTCCCCACATGTGTCGGTGCTATAAATTTCGGGTTTTAGCCGGCGTTCTATGCCTAGTATAATGTTAGCCTCACAGCATTTTCAAAGCGATTCAAACTCTGGGACATTCTTACGAATGCTTCAAAAGTCAGTTACTAGGATTTAAATTCTCTTGCCTGTAGGGATTATTTCTTCTAATCTTATACTGTCACTTCCAGGTCCTTTCAGCTGTCGGTATCTGGAATGAACAGAGAGTCACTTAATCTAAAAAAACCTGTGTGCACTACATACGATGGGACCTTCCATGACAGCAGATACTGATGTGTAGTGTACAAATGGTCCGCAGCTCGTGGTCGTGCGGTAGCGTTCTCACTTCCCGCTCACGGGGTCCCGGATTCCATTCCCGGCGGGTTTAGGAATTTTTCCTGGCTCGAGGTGGTTGGATGTTGTTGTGTCGTCTTCATCATCATCATTCATCCCCGTTTCGGTCGGAGGAAGGCAATGGCAAACCACCTCCATTACAACCTTGCCAAGTACAGCGGTGCGGGTCTCCTGCATCGTTCCCTACGCCCCTCGGAGTATGGGACCTCATCATCATCAGTGTACAAATGACTCATTTATGGTTCTCAGCGCTATGGTGGAAGTCGAGGCAGTCCCAGCCTAGGCCTTCATAGAGCCCTCATAGTCTCTTCATAGAGCCCTCATGGTCTCTTCTTAAATCGTTCCCGTTGACCAGGGGCCACAATCAGTTTTAATGCTGCAAATTGTTAGCTTATTTGTAACTTGGCGTACACGCCTAATCTTCTCAACCTTACCTGACAATCACTGGAAAGACCCACGTATGAGCTCGAAGACCAGACAGTAGACATTGTCTGTCCTAACGTGTGGCACAACCTGCAGTTGGTCTCGCCCTACTCCCTCAGTGGGTCCCTAAATAGCATCTTCAACATCTTGAGGTCCCCAGGTAAACTTACTGTGTGCGCCTGGTGTTCCTTGCTATTCCTTGTGGCCATTTGCCTTAAGGGTACGTTTGACTACTGACGACTAATAGCCCTCTACCATTTTGTGTTTGCCTCCTCTTGAAGCAGGACACAGCAGGTTTCCAACATGAGAACTGAACCTCATTGGCTCAGTTTCGATTTCAGCGCAAGACAGTACTCGAATTTGTTGGTTAGAGGGTAACACCCTTTGTTCCCCCTGGTCCTCATCTCACTTACACATGGCGCCTAGACGAGTAGTTGCAGATTCCGCACTTCCTGTAGAGGAGACAGCATCCTCAAGACAGAATATTTCTTGAGGTACATTTGGTGTCTCTGTTACACGACATTCGGGAGTTCTCCAACACACCCTTTCACTGCTGCTTCCAATTGTTTGCCAGATGTCAGGGCAATTTCTATATATGTAAGAACGTCAACTAACTCATCCCTTGTTCGAGAACATCATTCACAGACGGTATGCATTCTGGCTGGTGCAGTGTTTTAGAAAACTGTAAACAAATAACTTTAAAGGAGGCCCGCTATTCTCTTTTAATCTTTTAAGCTAAAGTGTTACTAATTTCCTTTAAGAGCTGAAGATTTACGCCAAACTAAATTTCTGTTAAAGTGACAGAAAAACCCGTGATGAAAAAGCTTAGTTTCTTGAAGCATTTTATAGGTTATAGCCACTAACAAACTGGAAAATAGTGTTAATTTACGGTAAGTGCAGATAATATACATTCATGTTCAAAAGGAAAACTCAATGTAATTGGTACGTTAGTTGTAATATGTGCTAAAGTAAATACGAGTAAATCACAAAAGTCAATTTTCTACGAAATGGATTATGCACGCAACAATTGTAATTTTGGAAAATTCTCAGGAATTTATATTTATTCAGACTGATAGACACTAACATTCAAGGTGAACTGTACTCTAACAGTAACTGTAAATCATAAACGTTCATTTACAACGAAAGAAGCTATCCATAGCTTTCGTAACTTAGGAAAACTATAAAACATAACTAGCGTCCGAAAATTCCAAACAGCATACTTACACAATGAAGCTAAGGAACCACTGATTTGAATGTGGATACGGTTCACGAAATTTATTAAGAAGCACAATTTAGGTTTTAAGCCTACAACTGGCGATAATACGCTCGTAGCATAAATTAAGGACGAGAGTAACTGCTGCAAGATGTGTCACTGCCAAGATATGCTACTGACCATTAAAATTGCTACACCACGAAGATGACGTGCCACAGACGCGAAATTTAACCGACAGGAACAAGATGCTGTGATATGCAAATGATTAGCTTGTCAGAGCATTCACACAAGTTTGGCGCCGGTGGCGATACCTACAACGTGCTGACATGAGGAAAGTTTCCAACCGATTTCTCATACACTAACAGCAGTTGACCGGCGTTGCCTGGTGAAACGTTGTTGTGAAGCCTCGTGTAAGGAGGAGAAATGCGTACCATCACGTTTCCGACTTTGATAAAGGTCGGACTATAGCCTATCGCGATTACGTTTTATCGTATCACGACATTGTTGCTAGCGTTGGCTGACATCCAATGACTGTTAGCAGAATATGCAATCGGTGGGTTCAGGAAGGTAACAGGGAACGCCGTGCTGGATCCCAACGGCTTCGTATCACTAGCAGTCGAGATGACAGGTATCTTATTCGCATGGCTGTAACAGATCGTGCAGCCACGTCTCGATCCCTGAGTCAACAGATGGAAACTTTTTCAAGACAACAACTATCTGCACGAACAGTTCGACGACGTTTGCAGCAGCATGGACTATCAGCTCGCAGACCATGGCTGCGGTTACTCTTGACGCTGCATCACAGACAGGGGTGCCTGCGATGGTGTACTGAACGACGAACCGGGGAGCACGAATGGCAAAACGTAATTTTTTCAGATGAATGCAGGTTTTGTTTACAACATCGTGATGGTCGCATCCGTGTTTGGCGACATCGCAGTGTATTGGAAGAGTGTATTCGTCATCGCCATACTGGCGTTTCACCCGGTGTGATGGTACGGGGTGCCACTGGTTACACGTCTCGGTCACCTCTTGTTCGCATTGACGGCACTCTGATGAACAGTGGACGTTATATTTCAGATGTGTTACGACCCTTGGCTCTACCCTTCATTCGATCCCTGCGAAACCCTACATTTCAGCAGGACAACGCACGACCACATGTTGCAGGTCCTGTACGGGCCTTTCTGGATACAGAAAACGTTCGACTGCTGCCCTGGTCAGCACATTCTCCAGATCTCTCACCAATTGAAACCGTCTGGTGAATGGTGGCCGAGCAACGGGCTTGTCACAATACGCCAGTCACTACTGTTGATGAACTGTGGCACCGTGTTGAAGCTGCATGGGCAGCTGTACCTGTACACGCCATCCAAGATCTGTTTGACCCAATGCCCAGATGTATCAAGGCCGTTATTACGGCAAGAGGTGGTTGTTCTGGGTACTGATTTCTCAGGATCTATGCACCCAAATTGCGTGAAAATGTAATCACATATCAGTTCTAGTATAATATATTTGTCCAATGAATACCCGTTCCTCATCTGCATTTGTTCTTGGTGTAGCAATTTTAATGTCCAGTAGTATACATAGCTCGATGAATCTTGGACCATACGCAGAGGAAGCAGTGACACTGTAGTACAATACAGCTCAGTACAGTACAGAAGATAACTGAAAGAAATACCGAATGATACTGAATTCACCGCGATTCGTTGATGGTCCTGTGGATATTACAAAAGGCAGCAAGTGTTTCTTAAGAGGATGTGTGGTCATCACGGACGGCAGTGCATGCTCTACAACTTGAACCTTTGACAGCTACAAGGCTGGTAATGAGTTGTTATATGGTAGTGCGCCCCAATCTTCCACCAGACTTTTGTGTGTCCGTTCGTGCATGCGGATGTGCTGCAATACTCCTTACTGCGTATCCCACACGTGCTTGATGGGATTTGACCCATGGCGTGGGGTTGGAAGGAGGGGGGGGGAGAAGATCATTCCATTCGACAAATGTCTAGTTCCAAGGCCTCCTCCAACTGCAGTGTTCGATGTGGTCGCTGACTGCTGACCGTCTGTCATCTCTCATCCGTATAAGTGAAGTCAGGGCCAGATACACCGCTGAAAAGACATACATGGGGAAGGAATACAGTGTCACGATAATACTGACCGTGATCAAAGACTTGAAGGTCAGTACCCAGATACAACGTTGTGCCTCCCCACACCATAACACGTGGACCATCAGAATTATCATTACCATCGAGCTGTTGTCAGGTGCGCTGGTGGAGGTATGGAACGCCTTACCATAGGGACTACTTTGTAGGGGGCATACTGCAGAGCATGTAATCAGGCACCTTATTAGCAACCGTATCCTGCCTTTCGTAGTGTCCTGGAAACCATGACAAATAGCGGTAACTTAGCTGTATTGTCTTCGTATAAAAGTGTCATTTATGTTCGTCTCATTGTATGCTTGTTTTACTTGCCTTCTGTACTATATTGCAGCTTTTCTTTCTGTGCATAGTTCAAATTTAATTGAGCAAAATTACTTGGCAGTGACAGATCATGCGAAAGTTACTTTCGTCCTTACGTTTAGCACAACAGTGTGGTATGAGTTTTCCACAGCACTCGCAAATGTACAAAATTATATATCACGATATACGTGAGCATTTATACAATAAACGTTGCGAAAACGACGCGAAACATTGGTCTCTAGAATTTGTAATCAGCAGAACAGTCGGGCACGTCTTGTGGTCTCACACAGAGGTAAATTCGGAAGTTAGCTGATGCAGAATGTGATGTGTATAAGTGGAGATATTTTTACATGCGATACCTTAATATACACGCGCATCAACGTATTGGTTGTTTCTTTTCTGTGTCGAACAATCTACCTACAAACACATCACCGAGTGGATGACTTCATGCTTTCGGAATGATCATAGCTGCATCACTAAGTGAACTATGCCTCTCAGTATGAAAACTGGTTCAAATGGCTCTGAGCACTATGGGACCTAACCGTCTCAGTATAAGCTAACCGTTTTACGTCCACGTGTCCAAAATGCAACGCCTGACATATTGCTCAATGGAGAATAAGCATTAATGGCTTGCTCTTGCCTCATGTACTTAGATTTACTAACCTGGACACATTTAGATAATAATTGCTGCAATTACTAGTCTGGAAATGACGTAAATATCGATTGAGTGCTATTCAGTACATCAGTACACTGTCCTTAGCCACCAATAGAAACATATTTATTTATTTATTTTATTTATTTATGCATTTATTTTACCTGTCAAGATTAGGGCCTTCAGGCCCTCTCTTACACCTAACCAGGCATACTCAGATTGAACGAGTTATAGTTTCTACATAACATTAAGGACATATAGCCTTTCATGCAGTATTGATGTTAAAGAAAAAATAGATATTATAATAGTAGTACAATGATAATTATAACAATAAAAATAATTATAACAATCAATAATAATAATAATAATAATAATAATGACTATGTACATGAAAGTAAACATACTTTTCTTTTCAGAATGTCAGTCCCATTGTTAGTTGGGAATTTTCTCGTTATGTTCTTGCAGCTTGTGAGTTATTCTCATCGAGCAGAGACATAAGACGATAGAATGGGGTGAAAGAGATATATAAGAGGTAGATAGGTTAGAGGAAGAGAAATAGAATTGTAAAATTCGATGCTGTGATGGAGAGGAGAAAGAAAGAGATGGGAGGGGCACAAGAATGGTGGCTATACCGTCCCTAATATGTAATTTTTGAGTTCCCTCTTGAATGTTGAGTAGTTCTGGATGAGACGCAGATCACAGGGGAGCGTGTTCCATAGTCGTATGGCTGAGATGGAGAATGACACGGAGAAAGATTTTGTGTTATGTAAAGGTACAGCCAAGATGATAGACGTATCCGATGTGGTGTTGCGATTGTGGAATGGTGATAGGTGTTTAATGGGAGAAGATAAGTATCGGGGGCACCAGTGGCTAACAAATCGATGAAGTAAGCTCATCGTGTGGAGATCGCGTGCCATATGTGGGCGTATCCCACCTAGCTGGGAGTATGAAGGACTGATATGATCATACAACCGAATATTGCACACGTATCTAACGCAAGCATTCATCACTAGCTCGAGGCATTTAGAATTTTCACTATTTCTGCCGTGTTGAACTACATCGCAGTATTAAAGATTAGGCAAGACTAGTGTTTGGACTAATTTTTGTTTAACATGGGTTGGAAATATTTTTCAAAATTTTTGAATTGCATGTAGGGAGGAGAGCGATTTCCGGCAAGCTGTGACTGTTTGTTCTTCCCAGTTTTGGTGTTCATCCAAGATTATTCCAAGGCCTTTTACTGTTTTTTGGTATGGTAGTTGGGTACAACTGAGGAGTATTTTAGGGACTGTTTCGCGAAAGTACCGGCTGATTAACTTTGAATGAGATATAAGTATGACCTGGGATTTCTTGGGGTTTAGTTTCACACCTAGGTTCTGTGCCCATCGAGAAACAGAGCAAAGATCTGCGTTCATACTCGCTACAGCGCCAGCAATGTTTTTGGGCTTGCACTTATGTACAGTTGGATGTCATCGGCATAAAGATGGTAATTGCAGGAGTGAATCACTGAAGAAATATCATTAATGTACAGTGAGAAGAGTAGTGGACCAAGGACGGAGCCTTGGGGAACTCCAGAGCTCACGCTTTTCCATGATGACTTTTCCGACCCACAAATGACTTGTTGACTTCTGTTTTTGAGGTAGCTGTCGATCCAGTGTATTGCGCTGTTTGAGAAATTCAGCTGTTTCATTTTAATCAGTAATATGTCGAAGTCAACTGTGTCAAAAGCCTTGCTAAAGTCAAGCAGTGTTAGGATAGAAGCTTCACGTCTGTCCATAGCATGTTTAATGTCATCAGTTACTTTGATTAATGCGGTTGCTGTACTATGGTGCTATGCACTTATAACTGTTCAAGGACGTGGCAAGTGTGCAAGTGAAGGCTATCCAGTCATACGACGAAAAAGTGATACGCACCAGTGATTGTTAACAAGGCCATCGAGAGATTAGAACGCTCTATGCACTGATAGCTGCATCAGCTATCGCCCATCCCTAATTTAGCGAAGAACAGCCAATGTACATTGTTGGCCGTACTTCAGCTCAGTTATCACTCTGTTTATCAGTCAGTTTCTTACTAGCACTTCATTTTAATCTAAGAGCCGCCGCTTAAGGTTCCTGTTGCAGTTTGCTGTTGTGATACTTCCTAATTATGGATACGTTTGTGACAAAAAATAAGAGGAGAACCCGTTTTGATTTGTCCACTTGCGTTACAATAAGTTAAAAATGTGTACACAGTACTATAATTGCCTAATTTCCTACCTACAGTTGTGTACTATCACCACTGGAGTCGTTCTTTGGGACTGGTGGAAATTAGCGGTTACAATAATTCAGTATTTCACAAGAGAGTGGAGCAGTATAGAATATTACAAATAACAGTATATTATAATCGGTGCCTTAGAATACACTTGGATTTGCTTGTGTCGCCGAAAAATCGCGTTGATCAAAAAAATATCAACCAAATATAGATGGTTGCACTTTTTTATAAAAACGTTCAAAATTATATCATTAGTAGCCCAAATGGCAAAATAACGCCCCGTCTGTTCCAACAGTTTCTGATACGGAATAATGGGGAGGGGCTTATGGAGAGCGAAAGGGTATGTAGTGACAGCAGATTCAATAGTCTGTTTGTTTCTAAAAGATTTTTTCAGCGGGTTGTTTGAGTTCGTCCGAGCCTACTGCACCCTGCATCTCCCCATCTCCCCCCCCCCCCTCCCCCCGGCCCCTCCGGCCACCGTCTTTCGCCTATTCCACTACATTAAATCTTAAAACATGTATGCATCGATGCACTATCAAATGACCAGACATGCACAGTTAAAAAAAAAAGCAATATGTGATGCACTTTATTTCATTTTAAAACAATATACAACAACCAGTTTTCCCAAATTCTCCGACAAGTGGGGCCGATACGAGGGGTGAGGCGCTGAGATAGGATCCCTGGATTCGGGATGCGAGATGGCTCGAGTTCATCCGCCGGCAACCTTGAAAATCGGTTTCTCTGGTTTCAAAATGGCTCTGAGCTCTATGGGAATTATCTTCTGAGGTCATCAGTCCCCTAGAACTTAGAACTACTTAAACCTAAGAAACCTAAAGACAACATACACATCCATGCCGGAGGCAGGATTCGAACCTGCCACCGTAGCGGTCGCACGGTTCCAGACTGTAGCGCCTAGAACCGTTCGGCCCGTCCTGCCGGCTTCTGTGGTTTCCCATTCTCAATTTAGGCGAATGCTGGAGTTGGTCTCTTAGTATAGGCCACAACCAATTCGTTACGAATTCCTTTCTTCCCTGACAGATTTCAGTACCCTTAAAGATGTAGCCTCTCTGCTGAAATCAAAAGAGCTGCATCGAAGGCGAACAGAACATCTCATCGGAGATTCCCAGTACTAATATCTCTACGATGAATCGGTAGGCATGCGACAGCGTGCGCTACCTATTGTTTTCCAAAACACCACGCATAGAAAGAGGATTCTTCCGCGGCTTATACCTAGGGTTCTGTTGGCGACTCAATGGTAACGTCAAGTGTTTCGCATAGCCATTGGGCTAGTGAACGCTTGTATACCCAACAGGAGGATCGTCTTAGTATCACTATCCTGCAGTACGGCTTCAAAATATGAATATTACACGCATACCCTGGCTTACGCAAATGGAGCACATGGATTTGTTCTTCCTGTACTTGATGTGATCTGGGTAGACCTCGAGAGGCTTATGGAGGCGGTTCCTTAAAAATCCTCACAAAAGGACGTCTTACTAAGTTTTCGCACCATAATGGAGACTCGTTTTCGAAGACGAGTACCCACGGCAAATGGCTGAAATTTCTACGATGTATGGCAAGGATTCATATCTCGAACAACCTTAACAATATTGTTAACTTCATTCGCTTCCGAGATACAGCTTTCAAAATTATCTTACATCTACACATGAAATATGCACGTAAAATTCGGTGTGATGCGAAGTCTAAATAATAAATAACTCAGTAAATCGCTCAAGTTGTAACTTAATATTCTTCAGGTATTTATCTATAAGCGCCAAATATTTATCTTTTGTCAACAAAACAGCCCAAGAAACATGTTTCTTTGGTACCAAAAAGGTGTTACCGAGTCCAAGCAAACGGGTGTAATTTTTGCTGTATAATCCTAAGCGCCCAATCTCAAACAACGTTGCAAATTTTCTTCATATCTTTATCCGCGTTCGTGATACAGAGATTCAAATTTACCGTACTTTTAGATGTAAAACACACACGTAAAATCCGGCGTGAGGTGAAAACGTAGTTTATAAAGTGACACAGCATGGAGAAATATGTTGTTAAGTGCCTCCGTTACCATCTGAATGGTTCTGGGAACCCCATGTTGTAGTAATGAAGCACAAGTAAAATTTTTGTGCACTTAAAATCCGGTATGAATTGCAAAATGAATTTTGCGTTATTTCAGTCTCATGTCAATAAACGATCAAAATTTTACTGACCCATACCGTTCTTTCCATATGAGTTACATGCCCGGCTATAAATGTGCAAAAGAGGAAGCTAGCCGAAGAATACTCCTATGAGAGCAGAAATAAGGTGAATATGCTCATGTTTAAAAGGCGCTGACAGGAAAGTTCAGGTATCTGCTGCCTCGTTCTATCTTCCTCAGCATCTTCAAAATTGTCTACAAAAATTTGGTATGTGAACATATTCGGACTTTTCATGCAGTGAGAGAAGTAAACAGGGGCAGTGATAGAGATGGTAGACAGAGGTTGTGGTATAGAAAAAGCGAATGAGACGATAGCAGTATGAGAGAAATAGAGGGACTCAGTAGCAGTGGCACATAGTTCACATTGACAGAACTGTTCTAGGAAAAGATTGAAAGAGACAGTAACAGTGGTAGACGAATAAAGAGATACAGGAAGTGGAAGGGATGAGAGACAGTGGCAATGAGAAACAGAGCCCGCAGCTCGTGGGCGTGCGGTAGCGTTCTCGCTTCCCACGCCTGGGTTCCCGGGTTCGATTCCCGGCGGGGTCAGGGATTTTCTCTGCCTCGTGATGACTGGGTGTTGTGTGATGTCCTTAGGTTAGTTAGGTTTAAGTAGTTCGTAGTTCTAGGGGACTGATGACCATAGATGTTAAGTCCCATAGTGCTCAGAGCCATTTGAACCAATGAGAGACAGAGTCTACGACAATTACAACGAGGAAGAGAGGGATAATGAGAGTGAGAAGAGACAGCACTAGTGGGAAGGAACATATAAGTTAGTAGCAGTAAGAGACAGCAATAGGAAGGCAATGACAGTGCGAGGAGACAATAGTTGTAGGACAGAACGTCGGAGCCTGTGGCTATGAGACGGCAGACGTGACAGAGAGACACAGAGAGATAATGACAATGAGATGGGCTGAATGAGTGAATGAGAATGAGATTTGGGTGTGGGTGGGTATGAGCGACGTTGAGCGATGGACTAATGGGTATGAGCGAGGTACAGTTGGAGTTACTGTAGGGAAGTTAGTGCATGTTAAAAGAAGGGCGAATTTGCTTGCATCCCAAAATGATCGAGAAATTTTTTAATAGTGCTGAGGATTAGGCTAACACGTTTATCTGCAGAAAATGATCTTTCTCCGTTGCAACAAGTGACACATCAATAATTAAATGAGGAAATCAGGGAAAATATAAGTTTGAATAATTCCAGATCCGTTTCAATTTTGCCACCAGAAATTGTTCTAGCTTCTGTCTAACACAACCCTATCAATTACACTCCTGGAAATGGAAAAAAGAACACATTGACACCGGTGTGTCAGACCCACCATACTTGCTCCGGACACTGCGAGAGGGCTGTACAAGCAATGATCACACGCACGGCACAGCGGACACACCAGGAACCGCGTTGTTGGCCGTCGAATGGCGCTAGCTGCGCAGCATTTGTGCACCGCCGCCGTCAGTGTCACCAGTTTGCCGTGGCATACGGAGCTCCATCGCAGTCTTTATCACTGGTAGCATGCCGCGACAGTGTAGACGTGAACCGTATGTGCAGTTGACGGACTTTGAGCGAGGGCGTATAGTGGGCATGCGGGAGGCCGGTTGGACGTACCGCCGAATTGCTCAACACGTGGGGCGTGAGGTCTACACAGTACATCGATGTTGTCACCAGTGGTCGGCGGAAGGTGCACGTGCCCGTCGACCTGGGACCGGACCGCAGCGACGCACGGATGCACGCCAAGACCGTAGGATCCTACGCAGTGCCGTAGGGGACCGCACCGCCACTTCCCAGCAAATTAGGGACACTGTTGCTCCTGGGGTATCGGCGAGGACCATTCGCAACCGTCTCCATGAAGCTGGGCTACGGTCCCGCCCACCGTTAGGCCGTCTTCTGCTCACGCCCCAACATCGTGCAGCCCGCCTCCAGTGGTGTCGCGACAGGCGTGAATGGAGGGACGAATGGAGACGTGTCGTCTTCAGCGATGAGAGTCGCTTCTGCCTTGGTGCCAATGATGGTCGTATGCGTGTTTGGCGCCGTGCAGGTGAGCGCCACAATCAGGACTGCATACGACCGAGGCACACAGGGCCAACACCCGGCATCATGGTGTGGGGAGCGATCTCCTACACTGGCCGTACACCTCTGGTGATCGTCGAGGGGACACTGAATAGTGCACGGTACATCCAAACCGTCATCGAACCCATCGTTCTACCATTCCTAGACCAGCAAGGGAACTTGCTGTTCCAACAGGACAATGCACGTCCGCATGTATCCCGTGCCACCCAACGTGCTCTAGATGGTGTAAGTCAACTACCCTGGCCAGCAAGATCTCCGGATCTGTCCCCCATTGAGAATGTTTGGGACTGGATGAAGCGTCGTCTCACGCGGTGTGCACGTCCAGCACGAACGCTGGTCCAACTGAGGCGCCAGGTGGAAATGGCATGGTAAGCCGTTCCACAGGACTACATCCAGCATCTCTACGATCGTCTCCATGGGAGAATAGCAGCCTGCATTGCTGCGAAAGGTGGATATACACTGTACTAGTGCCGACATTGTGCATGCTCTGTTGCCTGTGTCTATGTGCCTGTGGTTCTGTCAGTGTGATCATGTGATGTATCTGACCCCAGGAATGTGTCAATAAAGTTTCCCCTTCCTGGGACAATGAATTCACGGTGTTCTTATTTCAATTTCCAGGAGTGTATAATCACGGTGTCCGAAAAATTCACGTTCGTTGCTTCCTGATAACTGCCTCAACTCAAATCGACATTGACAGAAGAAGAGTGTAAAAAAACCTTTGAGGATGAAGGGAGATTAGAGCATGACTGCTTCTGACTTGTTCGCCAAATTCAGCACTCGTAAGGAACGAGGTAGTATCTCTGCTTGCTGAAAACTCCGAAATCATTGTCGAAGAAAATGATTTATCATTATTTACTTATTATGGAGCATAATTGAGAAAATACAGCGTTATGCACAGTAGCGGAATAGTAGGCATTAGAGACAGGAAAAGTTAATTAATATGCAGGATTAAAGTGTCAAACATTTCTTATTAAGTATAAAAAAATCAACGTATGCAATATGCAAAAATTTACTTCCTATAAGGTAAATAAAATTAAACATCCACGAGAAAATCATGAGGCTGCCTCTTGTAATGATATGACACGAATGGTAATTATTTATTTAAAGTCTGATAGCCGCATACGTCAGCACCCTGCTTATGGGATTCGGGAAGGTAATAGTGAACCTTATATCAGAAGATTGAGCTATGTTTTGATAGCATAGAAGCAATACATTACGTTAGAATTATAATTTGTTAGGAAATGCCAAATAAAGAAATATTAAATAATGCATTTTGGTATTCTTACATACCGTTGAGAGTACATGTCAGGTTTTTTAACAAAAGCTTTTGTTGCTTAATTTTAAGGACCAATACCATTGATATGTATCCCCCCAAAAGCAAATAATCTACACAACATTAAAAAAAGTGTCTTCCGAATAAATGAAAAACATGATCCCTATTAATGACCTCTTCAACAAATCGGACCCACCTGCCCTCCTTGACAAAATCCTAGCTACGTCCTTGACCCGTTACGCCCTCGATATGTAAATAAACATCCGAACTGCTCGGATTATTTTCTTAGCTGAATCAGACATATTATACGAGGGTTGGAACTTAAATAGTGACAACTATTTATTCACAACCGATACAATAGAGTTACATGTTTGCATCTGTTACCGTCCTTCAAAGTAGTCACCAGCTTTGTGTAGAACCCGTTGCCAGCGGTGTGGAAGGCGTAGGATACTGTTAGCAGAGCCCGTTTTGTTGAAGGCGTGAATGGAGCGGTCTACTGCCTATCGAATCTCTGGAACACTTCTGAAGCGAATGCCACGAACTGGTTCCTTCATCTTCGGAATCAAATCAAAGTCACAAAGACTCAAGTCCGGTGAGTATGGTAGATGATACAGTACTTCCCAGTCCCATCGACCGAACAGAGCAACCATAACTTGCACTGTATGCGTCCGCGCATTGTTGTGTAAAATGATGGTTGGGTTGCGCTGAAAGTGTCGCCGCTTCTTTTGCAAAGCTGGTCGCAGGTGATGCTCCAAACCCGAACAGTAATATTGTGCATTGACGGCCTGCCGTGGAGGAACGTAATGCGTTAGGATAACACTAACACAGTCGTACACGAGAATCGCCATAACTTCCACTGACGCACTTTAGACTTTCACGGCGACCCATAATGACGCCATTCGTTGGACTGGCGTTTCAGTTTTGGCTTCGTGGCATTCGCTTCAGAACTGTTCCAGAGATTCGATAGGCAGTAGACCGTTCCAGCCCTCGTCTACTGGCGTCCTAAAGATGAATGTTGCAGCGTTAGTTTATCATAGTCAGAAGTGCGAAAAGTGCGAAGCACCAACAAAGCTCGTTTTCGGCTAGGGGCACCTAACAATACAAGTAACTTCAAAGCCGAAGGTGTCACTGAGCAATAGACCGAGCAGCCAGAGTCCATATAAGAGACGGTTCTCTACGATGCTGGGCAGTAGTTTTGTGGATCCATTCTGGGAGACGTGTGATCTGTGCTCTCTTCCAACCACTGAATCCTTGTTTTTGCTGCAGGGCTCTGCAGTGTATTATGTTTAAAATAAAAGCTGAATCAGCGGTAAATTCTGTATAGAATCTAACAGAAATCCCATCGGACCCAGGGACTTTGTTCTCTTGTCTTCCACCTCCATAATCAGAAGCTCGCTTCTATCCTAATTATCCTTATCGCAAATCTCACTTCTGTACCAACCACTCTCCCACAAACGACAGTACATTCATATCCCTCACCCCTCTCTGCTGTAGGGACAGTGAAGATAGAATAGACTAACTGCAGCACGTTCCTCCTTCGCTTGTGCTATACGTGATTTGAACGCGAACGGAGTCAATTATGTGGTGCCATGTTAAGTAACTTTTGCCACTCACTTCCAAGTGGTTGGCAGACTTTATACGCATATTTAGACGTAGATAAGAACCTATATATTGCAGTACGATTAACCAGCGAGGATTATAGCATGCAATGCAGTGAAATGAAGTGGTCTGGCCTTGTTAGAAAGACTGCCTAAAAAAAGAGAAAGAAAGGGTTTTTAAGTAGTGCACTGTAATAAAAAATTTTAATAATTAAACTGAACATTAATATTTTATGATTTGAATATTTAAAAATTGTGCTTGTACACCTATATAAATGCTCTCGGCTCAGCGTAGAATGTACCGCTGCCAACGCTGCCTCGCACTAATGAAATTACAGTACTGAAAAAAAAAAATTCAGGGTTTACGAAATCGGTGACTGAATTTAAAAATGCTTTGACCTTATTGAAACTAAGTCACATGAAGTATTCACAGAACTCGAGCATGTAATTACAGCATCGAATAAGTGTGCACAACAATAATGCTGTATGGAAAGCTGTCTAGAATAGCTGTCGTCACATGTGTAATAAGATTTATTACATGTTTAAGGGGATACCCATTTGGGGATCGTGGCTGACACGAAGTACCTTCATACAATCACTATCATTGAATCTCCTTTTTTCTTTTTTTTTTTTAACATATGAGAACCAGAAAGTTCCTCACACTAGCCGAAGTAGAAGCTATGATAAATGATCCTAACTTTCTCATAGAAGATAAAGATAATGATAATGGTTTGTAGATATTGTAGAACATTCCCCTGGCAATGTGGATCTTGTTTCCGCCGCTGAAGAATTCGATGACGACAGTTCCGAAGGCATTTATCCTAACGATGTTCATGGTAGGCTGTAAGTTCATTCAAGTGCAATTGCAGTTGCCGATACCGATACAGACCCTCTGGCAAAAAAAGTCCCTAGTACTTCATGGCCCACACGGTTAACAAAGTGTGACCTGAAAATGGTTAAAACAGTTTCCGATTGGCAAAAATTTCAGACTGATTACGAAAAGACATTTGCGCATAATGACGATATAAACAGAACCGTGGAACAAGTAACTTCCCTCAAAGGAAAATCAGCGTTCGAAATTTTCGAAATGCCATTTGACCAAGAAATTGTGAATTTAACTGTCAAAGAAAGTGTCAGATATGCTGCTCGGAATAATAGGTATGGATTTATGTTTTCGGTAGACTATCTTCGAAAATTTGTAGGCTTTGTATGCCTTACAGTTTACCATTCTTTGCCTCTGCAGCAAATGTATTGGTACGAAGATGAAGACTTCTACATTCGAAGTGTCAGAAAATGTTTCTCCTGATACAGATATTTAGAAATAAAGAAAAACTTGCATCCAGTGACAATTCTAAACTGAAAGATAATCATTTGGCAATCGCAGATTTCAAGATACGCCCCCTCATTGTCGAAATTAATGAAGACTATATGAAGTTTGCTATTTTTTGGAAAAATATAAGCATTGATGAGCGGATGGTCAGATACTACGGGCATCATTATTTCAAATAATTTATCCGGAGTAAACCCAATCGGTTTGTGTTTAAACAGTGGGCAATGTGCTGTGCGGAAACAGGATACTGCTTTCATACGAATTGTACACTGGGAAAAGGAAAGATGCCAATGATGTGCAAGGTTTGTGTGCATCAGTTATAATGAGCAAAATATCTATGGTGAATAATCCCTCTAACCACATTTTCTTTTCTGATCATTTTTTCACTAGTTTTGATCTAATGAAAACCTTAGCAGACTGAAATGTAGTAGCGTCAGGAATAGTTTTATCGAACCGTCAGATAATGCATTCAGAGAGCAACTTCGTGGAGCTAAGGATTACAGATTTGATGTCAAAAACAAAATATTCTGTGCTGCATGGAAATATAATAAATGTGTACGAGCCTTGTCATATCATCAAGATTTATATTCAGAGAATACAGTAAGTACGTGGTCCAGATGGGAGAAAAATGATATGCAAATACCCCAGCCTCTCTGTATACATCTCTACAATAAATTCATGGGTGGAGTGGAAAACATTAATGTGTGGTATGCAAGAGGATCGTAAGAAAACATTATAGAAAGTGGGATGTAGGCTAACGTATGGAATGTATGGAACAGTGACATCAATAAATTTTTTTCCTACACAAATGTAGAACATGAGTTCATACGAAATGTGATGTAACTTGTGTCCAAATAATTAAAAATTAACAGAAGTTTAAATTATCGCAAATAAAATTTGTTTCCAATTATTCATTTTTTTCATGTGAACTGCCACAATCTCCATTTGGGGCTTTCTGAAAAAAAAAACTGCTATACTTTGGAAAAACGTGTTATGTAGATAAAAGTGATATGTCAGGTTCAAATCTCTTACACAAATAAACAGAATTTCTCAGGGAATTTAAAAAAAAATTGGCAGATAATGGGTTAACTAAAAGAATGGGTAGATTATTGAAACAGAGTGTGAGCCGTCAGTGAATTGTTGAAATTAGTAAAACAAGGAAGTATAGGTGATAAAAGTTGTAGAGGAGGATCAAGGCTTGGATTCAGTAAGAATATTCAAATGGTTGCAGGATACAGTAGTTATGCAGAAGTTAAAAGACTTGACGTTTTAGACTACTGTGGGGTGCAACATGAAACCACTTTTCCATTGGATTAAAACAACTGCAACGACATGTTTATGTACACTACTGTTATTCTTTTGATGTAGTCCCCCAGCCCCTAGGCTTGTTAAACAATTACTGATATGCTTTCTATGTATCAATATTCCCATCACACTTCCTTGAGCAACATCCGATTGCATTTCTTCTTATAATGATGCGTTTTCATCGAGAATGACATACTAAAAGTCTTCACCTTAATCATGTACTTATTCATACATTCCACAATTATGCATTCTGTGTTCGAATAACTCTCGAAATGACTGCTGGATTCGTCAAGATTTTGACAGATATTCCCCTTGTCATAGTCCAATCGATGAAAACTGTCTTGTATCATATAACTACAGATAAGACAAAACCTCATAACGCTGAGTACATCACGTTGGTCCATGTAATACACCAATGATTCTGCATGGCATTGATTCTTCTTTGCCGGCCACGGTGGTCTAGTGGTTCTAGGCGCGCAGTCCGGAACCGCGGGACTGCTACGGTCGCAGGTTCGAATCCTGCCTCGGGCATGGATGTGTGTGATGTCCTTAGGTTAATTAGGTTTAAGTAGTTCTAAGTTCTAGGGGACTGATGACTACAGATATTAAGTCCCATAGTGCTCAGAGCCATTCGAACCATTTTTTTGATTCTTCTTTTCCTTGGTAGGTTTCTGGAGGTGTGTGACACAAGGCATGCATTTCCCGCAAAATACGAACCAGTGATCTGTGGGCGCCCTCTAACGACCAAACGTGTATCACCGGGTTCGGATTAGGCGGGTTTGGTGGCCAACATCTCTACTAATTTCACTAACATGTTCCTAAAACCATTGCAGTACGATGCTGGGCTTGTGGTGCGGTCATTTATCCTGCTGGAAGATTCCACCGCTGTCATGTAAGACATCGATGAACGTCTCACTAACATAGGGTTACCATATGTATTTGGGACCTCGCCTAGATACTCTTCGATGAGGATATAGGAATGAAGTAAACATTTATATAATACAATTACTTTTTACTTTGAACACAATTACATAGAACTTCTTGCGGCAGGAGTATTTGGTACACCATATTGTCGGAAGATTGCGCCTTTTCCAGCGAGTGTTTCCTCCCTTTTACGTATTTATAAAGCTTTATGCAAGTCAGCTTGTAGTTAAAATGATACTACAAGATTGATTCCACAGTGGATTTCTTTCATCAGTCTGTTGGGCCAAGCTCATAACACTATTCTCCATAATCTGGACAAAATTGAGTTTTGTTGGGATGTCGGGACACGAAAGTCCATAACGATGACGGTCCCGATATTTCGGGAGGGATGGCAACCCTACCCTAACAAAATACACACCGCACTGTCCTACGCCTGTATGGCAGTGCACATTTCCAGCAGCCATTTTCTTGGATGACAGTCCGGACACGATCATCGGCCTGATATAGTAAGGAGTTTGATTCATCCTGCCTGAAGACATGTCTACACTAATTCACGACCGAATCTCGGTGATTTTTTGCCCAGTACAATAGTAACTGACGATATCTTTGAGTCAACATGGGAACACGTAAGGCTCATCTACTATTCATGTTCATGTACATGTTGAACATTGTGCTGTCAACGGTATGCTACGAAACAGTTGGCCTGTACCACCGTTGTACGCTGTTCTCAGATCTGTCACAGTTTTACTCCTATCCAGTTTAACAGAGCGGACAGGCTTCCGACCTCCAAGTTCTGTGACTCTGCGTGGACTTCCGACACCTTGTCGTCTATTCGTATTTCATCGTCCTTACACCACAGAGGTTAACAATCGGCAACCCGCGGGCTGTATCGCAGTAGCATTTGGTTTCAATCCGGAGAGCGTGATATATTCCTGGGAGAGAAAGCAAGGCGCTCCCATTGTATTCCGTCCGGGACGATTTTTCAGGACATTTCCGTCTTGGCTCACCTCGTATTTGCAGCTCATGACACAGACCAGTGGAAGTCTTTTTTACTCCGCGCATGCGCAATTCCATTTTCGCAGCCGCTGCATTTGAACAACAAAGAGAAACACGTTTCCAGTATAATTTACATTGAATATGACGCAAAATTGGAATTAAATGCGCTTACGTTTCCCTGATAACATTTCATGGTGTCTCGCAACCCATGTTCAGCAGTTTGCGCTTATTTACGAGTCGTGAACGTAGTTTCTTTATTAACGGTGTCGCAGAATTTCGCAATAGAGGATTATAAGACAGCTATTGTAAAATGTTGTAAACGTTCATGACGCGTAAATTAATGTATACATCTGAAGATGGGATGAAGATAAAAATGAATCTGCTCTCAAAAATGCATGTTTTGAGGCAAAATCGGTTGGCGTGTCGTCCCGGCTAACGGGTGCTATTCATATCGATACGTTCCCTGATAAACATTAACGTCACGGACTTTGACTCTATACGGCAGGAGTGCTAGTGTAGCGTCAAGTGGTGAAGCGGTCCGCAATCTTAAGAGGTACGTGTTTGTATCGGGGCCGCGGGTCACCAGAGGTTGCCCGTTCCTGTTCTACCGCTTTAACAGAGGTTTACGACAGTAGCATGCGAATAGCAGACGTACTTCGCCGTTTCCGAGAACCTAGTTCTCAGGCGCCCTAGCAATCTGTCTTTTGTCAGTCTCTTATGTCAGCTGATTTACCCACATGCGACGTGTGTCATCGTCTGAACGATTACCCACTCGTCTCTTTTCCTCTCACGTATTTCCCTAACTGCGACACTTGCCCACATCACCATCGTGCAGCGTTTATTCTCATCATGGACTGTGGTCATAATAAATTCGGCTCATGAATGTAGCATTTACATTTACTTTAACAACCAAGCAGTTCAGCCTTTGAGGAAAATTGCCTCATGTCAGCCATCACAAGGAATAATGCGACTCTGAGATTGTGATCCACCGGCTCTTTCTAGGGGGTCCGCGGCCACCTTTCACCAAATCGTGTAAAATAATGAGTAAAATTATTGAATTAAAATGCTAAAATCAAATTCATCACAATTTGTTTCGTATGAACAACATGTGTACTTTTACTTGAGGTCGTATTCCCAAGCAGCCTTTGCGGTTCCTAAGTGAGAACGCATACAAAGCTTAGTGGCGGAGAGTGCGGCTTCTCTGATCGACTGTTTCGCAACAATACGGGGTCGTTTGTGCCCTTGCTCACGGCGTAGATGAGCTGAAACCTTTTACCCATGCGCGGAGCGAGCCTCGTCGACCAATCACAGCGCTCGCTGGCACGTATTAAGTCCCAGGTATCATTAAATGTTAAACTTGCTTTGTCAGTGCACTACCTATTTCATAAGTCGATTTTTGATCAGTTTATTACTTCTAACATGGATCAGTGGCTGAAGTCAGGATCATTGAAGAAGGGTGCAGTTTCTCCATCGCCTTCACAACGAGGGAAGTTACCAGTTGAAATGAATGAGGAGGGAGGACGACCAACGGAAGAACAATCACAAGAAGCTCCTCAGCCTGATTTATTATGTGAAAACGCTGCAAGTACTCCATTGGTTCTAATATCGTGTGGAAGTGGAATAACCAAGAAGCGTAAGTACAACGAAAGCTATTTAGAAATGGGCCTTATGGAGACAAAGGAGGGTAAAGCTCAGTGTGTAATTTGTGCGCGAGTCCTTCCGAACTCAACAGTTCCAGTTAAATTGCGCCGTCGTTTTGAAGGTACTCACCCGGATTTCCAGGCTAAAGACATTAATTTTTTCAAAAGGAAGAGCTGAACTAGCTGTTTCTCAGCATTGCATGAAAACTCCTGCAAAAACCATTAATGAAAATTCATTAAAAGCTGCTTCCTTGGTTAGTTATCGAGCAGCAAAAACAGGCAAAGCTCATACCATTGCAGGAAACCTCATAAAACCATGTGTTACTGATACTGTTTCTTGCAAGCTAGACGAAAAGGCAGTAAAGCTTGTATCTTCGGTGCCATTATCAAACAATACTGTGAAAAGACGCATGTCAAATGATGTGAAAGACATTCTTGTTTTTCGCATCCAACAGAATTTATTTTCTCTGCAGATAGATGAATCCTCTGATGTTGTAGGATTAGCGACATTATTGGCTTTTGTCCGATATCAGTAGTCTGGAATAGTCTGTATGTTTTGAGGATGACCTCTTATTGTCCAGACCATTACCTGCCAACGCAACAGGTGCTGAATATTCCGTCTGTTGTATGATTTTTTAAGTACTAACGAAGCTTCATGGGCTAATTCCATAGTTGTATGCACAGGTGGTGCAATAGCTATAACGGATCCTACAGTCGGAGCAATAACGGATATAAAAGAAAACGCCAAGAATTGGAACAGTAGTCATTGTGCTCGCCACGGATTCGCTTTAGCTACGAAACAAATGCCTGTTACGTTCAATAAGGTCTTAGACGAATCGATTCAAATCATTAACTACATAAAATCAAGGCCGTTGAAGTCAAGACTTTTCACAATACTGTGTGAAGTTATGGGAAGCCTTCATCGTTCCCTGCTTCTACACACAGAATTGAGGTAGCTCTCACGTGGGAATACACTCTCTCGGTTGTACGAATTAAGACTGGAACTCTTAGCTTTCCTTTTGGAGCATAACAACAAATTAGCAGACCTTATTAATGACGAAAATTGGCACTGTATACTTGCCTATTTGTTAGATATTTTTTCCAAAATGAACTAAATGAATATTTCACTCCAAGGGCAAAGTGAAACAAAGGTCACTTCTATCGACAAAGTTCGAGCATTCAAGAGGAATATCAATTTTTCGACAGAGAGTGTCGAGGCGGGAGAGGTCGAGTGTTTTCCTCTTCTCAAGTAGTTTTTGAAAAACAAAACATTGGCGCTTGGGAAGAATTTGTTTCATCAAATCCTGGAACATCTCCGAAGCTTGATGTCATTGTTGGAGCATTATTTCCCAACAGCTGAAGATGAGAATCTGTAGAAATACGAATGGGTGGTCAAACCATTCACTATATCCAAAAAGCTGAACATTCTATCAAATGGTTCAAATGGCTCTGAGCACTATGGGACTTAACATCTGAGGTCATCAGTCCCCTAGAACTTAGAACTAGATAAACCTAACGAATCTAAGGACATGGCACACATCCATGCCCGAGGCAGGATTCGAACCTGCGACTGTAGCGGTCGGGCGGTTCCAGACTGCAGCGCCTAGAACCGCTCGGCCACTCCGGCCGGATGAACATTCTATCATCAAATGAATACGAGTTGTTGATAGAATTTGCCACATACCATACCCTGAAATCAAGTTTTGACATTGAAGGTCACTCACACTTTTGGATCCGTTTTGATAACAAGAAATACTACCCCCTTGTTGAAAAGGCAAAACGTGTACTTCTTCCGTTTGCCACAACATACATGTGTGAATCTGGATTCTTGATCTATGCTGCCCACAAAACTAAGTACCTTAGCTTTCTGTATGTGGGACCACACATCCGTCTCCAGTTGTCACGAACTGAACCCAACTTTTCAAAATTGTCTCAGCAGAAGTACCCCCAACCATCACATTAGGATTCCATTATTATTCATACTAATTCATCTATAATAAAGGAGAAAATATTTTTCTTCGTAGATGCTCAGTGAACGTACTTGAACGATAACTGTGTAGGAATTTTGTTTATGTCTTCTACCATTTACAAACTAATTATTAATTGAATTCTGTTGGCATTGATATTTTTGTTACGAAAATTAAAATGATCTCTAAAGCTAATTTATTTCTTTATAATATATTCCGTCCTCTCAGTTAAAATATGGCATGCCTATACTTCAATTACAATTACTTGCTATTACTCTGACACTATGTTGTGGCGACTGACTGCGAGCGGAAAAAAATGAGGACTTTTCACGCGCCAGCTTGTAAAAGGTAAACCTCCTCTGCTAGAATTGTGTCCTTTGAGAAAAACGTCTTACGTTTTTTGAAATGCTTTGTATTCTCATATAAATAAGAGGGTCTGTTGTTTGTTTTCCTAATTTGTTTACAGTTGAACCTGACTGCCACGATATAGTGTCCAAGCAGTAGTCGAAATTGTCAGCTGTGGTTAAACTGTAGCCACGCCGCCTTCCAGTTGCCAGCTACCAACTGACAGTACACTGTGGCAACGCCACCTGCTAGATGCCGGCTATGGACTGACAACTGCCGTTCAGTAGATACGCAAAGACGTAAAAATAACTACACTTTCCGGGCTGTTTACATGGGCAGGAAAATCGATTGTGGAACTGGAAAACGGCTTTATACAAGCAGATTTCCAGAATCAATTTTGAAGTTTTTACCTGACCAGCCAAAAGCGGAACTGTGACATCGGCTTACGAAATCCGGTTTTGGAAACGCATGTAAACTGGCTGAATGCATTCCCACACATTGCACAACAGATGTCACAACATAGTCCTTTAAAGGCAATTCCTTGGCCTTTTTTCTTTTCTTCACAGCCGCGCGGAATGGCCGCGCAGTCTCAGGCGCCATGTCGTCGTGGATTGCACGGCCGCTCCCGCCGGAGGTTCGAGTCCTCTCTCGGGCATGTGTGTGTGTGTGTGTGTGTGTGTGTGTGTGTGTGTGTGTGTGTGTGTTGTCCTTAGCGGAAGTTAAACTTAGGTTAATAGTGTGTAAGGCTAGGGACTGATGACTTGAGCAATTAAGTCCCATAGGTTTTACATACATCTGAACATTTTTCTTCGCATTTCATGGAAAACCTCTCTCTCTCTCTCTCTCTCTCTCTCACACACACACACACACACACACACACATGACTAAATGCATGCTCCTTACACAACAGTAGCCAAAGAGTGAAGTGAACAGACCACAAGAGCAGGTTGTCAACAGCGAACAGTTTCGACGTGACACTGATTGCTCTTGTAGGAAGGCAGTTCCAACGTGTGAAATGTCAACTACCAAGTAATTTTCATCAGGCTATAGTGTGTTGAACAAAGGGAGTAAATCCACTAGCAAGTGTCTGGATACAGTGGGAATTCAAATTGGATCGTTAATTTAAACTTGTTTTCATTCATCTCTAAACCAAAGACAATTGATACTTCAGGAGGGGGGGGGGCGGGGACGGGGGGAAGGGGGGGGGGGAGTCATTAGGAACATGGCTCTTGCATTAAGAAGCTTTCAGTTCCCATGGGTTTTGCTCTAAAATTTTAAGTCACTGTGCTCTTGACTGACTAGGGGTCCGCCATGGATTTTCGACTGAAGAAGGGGTCCGCCAGCTGAAATGGTTTGGAAGCCCGGCTCTAAGACAATCCTACAAAGCCTCGATCCGTCAGTTCCCCTGTTATTCCAACGTCTAATTCATTCCCTCAAATCCTCGGACGTCATTTGACATTGCTTTCCGTATCCGCTTACTCTATCCCTTACGAACCCTTTACCAGCTCATGACATCCCTTTCCTTGCTGCATGCATTAAACCTAAGTTGGACACATGCCTGTCCGGTAGTAAAATGGATTGTCAACTCACGATGCATAGTCACATTACATAATTTAGCTCCATGTACGGTTCGGAAACACTAAGAAAAGAATGAGATTGATTAATGACAAACATAGAAGATTTTAAAGAAAGTTTAAAAGTGTAGACTGGGGTGAAGTTTACAATGAGCATGACGCAGATTCAAAATGTAACATATTTATTAATGAGTTCGCATCCATTTCCCGAAGTAATTTTTCTAAAATTATAATTAAATGTAATAATGGCAAGTCATTAAAGGAACCTTGGATCATTATAGGTTACAGAGTCTGTTCACAAAAAAAAGGAAGTACAAAATAATCATAGAAAGTAACGACATTGAAATCGTTTCTTTTTATAAACAGTGCTATAACCTATTAAGAAAAGACGTTAAAAATTCAGGATCTTGTACATCTGGTCAAAATAGAGGGATCAGATAACAAATAAAACCAATGTGAAATATTGTTATAACAGACACAGAGAAAGAAGGAGCATAAGATATTACATTTGTTAAAGTGAATAGGAGCACTGTCAATGAAAGTTCATGTGTAGTAGATATTTTTAATTACTAATTTTCAAAAATAAATGGTAGCACTGGTAAAAATATTCCAGAAGTCAAAACAGAAGAGGTCACTAAAGAAACATAGGAAGGTGGACTAAGAGTCACATGTAACCTTCTGAAACAAGAAAGATAACCATGATTCTAAAAAAGCAAAAATTATTGTGGGTTGGATAATATCTTCAATAAGGAACTAAAAAGTTGTGGCCTTAGAACACAAAACGGTCTTAGTCACTTACGCAATACGTCAATAAGTCAGGATGCTTTCGCAGAAAGATTGAAATATGCCATTTTTAGACCTACCTAAAGGACGGCTCCACAAACGTCGATAACTACTGCCCAGTGTGCCTCCTTACATCATTTTCTAAGTGTTTGAGAAGGCCGTCAGCCCAGGATGGCCGCACACCTGTACAGTAACGGGAAACTTCACCAATCACACTCTGGAATTCCAAAGGGCCATTCTACTGACTCAGCAATTTACTCATTTACTAAACACATAATAAATTCTCTGAATGATAAAAAATCACCGATTTCGATCTTCTGTGACTTATCGGAAGCATTTGATTTTGTCCATCACAATATTTTATAGGAAAAGTTTTTATATAATATGTAATTCAGCAAATGCCCCATTCAGTTCTTATTTAAGAACGAGAATGCAAAAGTTACCTTAGGCTCTTCGAGCAACACAAAGAAGGATGACACATCCTCAGTATGGAGAGAGATAACGATCGGAGTCCCACAGAATTCGATCTTAGGACAACTACCGTTCTTGTTTATGTTAGTTCTCTGCCATTTCGCTTCAATGAACAGGGAGAAATAGTCCTGTATGTAGATACTAGAAGCATCATTGTGAGGCCGAACAAAGAAGTAAAAACTTAAATAGTAGTAAATGATGGTTCTGTGAAAGTAGCCGAATGGTTTTGCACGAACGGACTAGCTTTAAACCTAAAAAAAGGGACCGCAGTTCATATATTCACTCAGTTCTATATTCTCAACAATATTCGACTTCTAGTTAACCCATTACCCCAACAAGATACAGTAAAAAGGGTAGTAATATTGTAAGTTCTAAGGTGGACATGTTGATGGAAACTTAAAACGGGAAAACCATATAGCAGACCTGCTAAAACATTTAGGTTCGGCTACTTTTAACATAAGAGTAATGGTCAACCTTGGGGATATACTCATAGGATTCAGTCATCATCATTTAAGAATGATTATGCCTTTCAGCGTTCAGTCTGGAGCATGGTCCCCTTTATAAAATTCCTCCATGATCCCCTATTCCGTGCTAACATTGGTGCTTCTTCTGATGTTAAGCCTATTACTTCAAAATCATTCTTAACCGAATCCAGGTACCTTCTCCTTGGTCTGCCCCGACTCCTCCTACCCTCTACTGCTGAACCCATGAGTCTCTTGGGTAACCTTGCGTCTCCCATGCGTGTAACATGACCCCACTATCGAAGCCTGTTCATCTTGACTGCTACATCTATAGAGTTCATTCCCAGTTTTTCTTTGATTTCCTCATTGTGGACACATTCCCGCCATTGTTCCCATCTACTAGTACCTGCAATCATCCTAGCTACTTTCATATCCGTAACCTCAACCTTATTGATAAGGTACCCTGAATCCACCCAGCTTTCGCTCCCATACAACAAAGTTGGTCGAAAGATTTAACGGTGCACAGATAACTTAGTCTTGGTACTGACTTCCTTCTTGCAGAAGAGAGTAGATCGTAGCTGAGCACTCACTGCATTAGCTTTGCTACACCTCGCTTCCAGTTCTTTCACTATGTTGCCATCCTGTGAGAATATGCATCCTAAGTACTTGAAACTGTCCACCTGTTCTAACTTTGTTCCTCCTATTTGGCACTCAGTCCGTTTATATCTCTTTCCCACTGACATTACTTTCGTTTTGGAGATGCTAATTTTCATACCACAGTCCTTACATTTCTGATCTAGCTCTGAAATATTACTTTGCAAACTTTCAATTGAATCTGCCATCACAACTAAGTCATCCGCATATGCAAGGCTGCTTATTTTGTGTTCACACATCTTAATCTCACCCAGCCAGTCTATTGTTTTCAACATATGATCCATACATAATATGAACAACAGTGGAGACAGGTTGCAGCCTTGTCTTACCCCTGAAACTACTCTGAACCATGAACTCAATTTACCGTCAACTCTAACTGCTGCCTCACTCTCCATGTAAAGACCTTTAATTGCTTGCAAAAGTTTGCCTCCTCTTCCATAATCTCGTAGAACAGACAATAACTTCCTCCTAGGAACCCGGTCATATGCCTTTTCGAGATCTATAAAGCATAGATACAATTCCCTGTTCCATTCATAACACTTCTCCGTTATTTGCCGTAAGCTAAAGATCTGGTCCTGACAACCTCTAAGAGGCCTAAACCCACACTTATTTTCATCCAATTGGTCCTCAACTAATACTCGCACTTTCCTTTCAACAATACCTGAGAAGATTTTACCCACAACGCTGATTAAAGAGATACCTCTGTAGTTGTTACAATCTTTTCTGTTTCCATGTTTAAAGATTGGTGTGATTACTGCTTTTGTCCAGTCTGATGGAACCTGTCCCGACTCCCAGGCCATTTCAGTTATCCTGTGTAGCCATTTAAGACCTGACATTCCACTGTATTTGATGAGTTCCGACCTAATTTCATCCACCCCAGCTGCTTTATTGCACTGCAATCTATTGATTGATTCAGTAACTTCACATAAATTGTATATTTTCAATCGTTTATGGCTTATGAGTTAATATTCTGGGGCAACTTCTCGCTTAGGGAAAAATGATTAACTGCACAAAACAACGTTATTACAATTATGTGTCGAGTTCTCTCACAAACACACACAAGTACACACACACACACACACACACACACACACACACACACACACACACACACACAACCACACACACACACACATACACGTCTTGCAGGTATCTCTTTCAACAGCTGGTGATGTTAACCAAAACCTCACAGCACATTTATTCGTGGATAAGATTTTTTGTACACAATCAGCCTATGAAAGAAACAGAGACGTTCACTAGGATACCCCTAAAATGAAAAGTAATCTGCATTACCTTTAATGAATTTAACCATGGCACAGAAAGGGGTGACCCAAGCAGCTTCAAATCTCTTTAGCAATGTACTAATGGAAATAAAATGTCTGTCAGATAGCAGAGGTGTTTTCAAACGTAGATTAATGATAACTCGATCCATAACACAGAGAAATTCTGTTACAGATATAGTCGGTCATTAAAGGAAACTGTAAATGGCGAGCATGCAGTCATGTACAAGGTCTGTACAAAAAATTGCGGCACTTTTCACATAAAATTTTTCCACGCTTATCCTTTTCTTATTGTGCATGGTATTCTTCGTAATACTCTCCTCCACAATTAATACATCGCTCCAAAGGCTGTTTCCACTTCCGGAAGCAGAGTAGGTACGCCTCTTGCTGGATCACTGGAAGCACCGTCTGCGAATTTTCTTTTTGTCTCGTCTGTCGTTGCAAATCTTCATCCTTTCAACGGAGTTTACAGCTCTGGAAATAAAAAAAAATGTATGCAGGGGTCAGGTCTGGAAAGTACAGAGGATGAAGCAGCACAGTGATTTCGTTTCTTGTGCAACAGTCACGCAGCAACAGAAATGAATGTCCGAGTGCGTTATTGTGATGCAGGAGCCATAAATTGTCTTACCACATTTCAGGCCGTTTCCTTCTCACATTTTGTCGCAGGCGTCGCAACACGTCCCGATGGCACTACAGATCAAGAGTTTGTCCCTGTGACACGAATTCATCTTGAATTAATCCTTCAAACTCAAAGAAAACTATGAATGTGGCTTTGACATTTGACCGGACTTCAGGAGTTTTTTTTGGTCTTGAAGAACCTTTCTCGACCCATTGTGTAAAATGAACCTTGGTCTCAGATCATATCTGTAGAGCCCCGTCTCATCACCAGTTATGGTCCTCTTCAGGAACGTTTCGTTTTCATATGCGCAATCCAAAAGCTCTTTGCAGATTCCGAGGGGACAGTCTTCCTGGTCTTGACTCATAAGCCGTGGGACGAACTTGGATTCAACAAGATGCATTCCAGCCTGATGTGTCAGGATTTCATGACATGACCCAACTGAAATGTTAGTCTTCCGCTATTTCTCGGACAATCAGTCTTCGAATTGCTCGTACGATTTCGTTGACATTCCTGACAGGAGTGTCAGCGGTAGACGTCGAAGGGCGTCCTGAACGAGGGCCATCTCTAACTTCCGTCCGGCCATTTATAAACCGTGTGAACCATTCGTAACACCGATAATGGGTTAAGCGCTAATCACCGTAGACCTCCTGCATCATCTGGTGTCTCCATGTAAAGGTTTTCTTGACTTTCGAGCATAATTTAACTCATACGTGTTGCTCCTGTACCATCTTGAAATTCGCAAACTGTGCGACACAACGTTGTACCCAATACAGCCCTGAACTATAACTAACTGACATACAACAGTGAAACTTCCTGCAGTTATATATTAAACACAGGCGTGCGCAGCGAAACCAACTGAATTTCGCTCCAACTCAATGTTGACTTGAAATTACGAACGGGAAAATTTTGAACAGCTTTCGGAAATACATTTTTTTTTAAATTTTTATTTAGTTGTATATAAATATTCTATGTTTGACCTGTTGACAAGCATCACCGAATGTGAGGAACAAGTAGCTAACTAAATATCTTAACACCATGCAAAGTCGATTCTAACCTAATGTCCAGTTCTGGTAAGATACCGTGCGTGTGCTAACACACCCAACCACCCTCACGTACAATATCTCTTTTTGTGTCGACCGGAGTGGCCGCGGGGTTCTAGCCGCTACAGTCTGGAACCGCGAGACAGCTACAGTCGCAGGTTCGAATCCTGCTTCGGGCATGGATGTGTGTGATGTCCTTAGATTAGTTAGGTTTAAGAAGTTCTAAGTTCTAGGGGACTGATGACCTCAGAAGTTGAGTCCCATAGTGCTCAAAGCCATTTCTCTTTATTGTTTTCCTAAGACTTTTTAAAGACTCCTGCTTCCAGGCAAGGAAATACGCCCAGACATTCAACCTTCCTGCCAGATTTAAGTCACTCCCTACTCTACACTATATCAGGGCTCCCTGTTCTCATCCACACTTACACTTTCCTTCTCATAATCATGGACTGGCCTCATCCCTAGTTCCCCAAATATCACTTTTCCCTACAATCCACCGTCTCTCATTGGAGTTATCTCCAAATACCAACCCTCCTACGCTTTTAAAAACGTGTACCTTACACCACTAGAACCACTGAATCTATTTTGTCCAAAGTTATTACCTCCGAGTGGTGATCCTTCCAGTGATATTGCAATGTAGTGCTTCATCGGTTTTTTATTCTAATGTTTCGAATGGAAGTGTTCTTTAAAATACTCGTGGCTCAAGAGCGGCGTATAGTATCACAGCTGGTCTGTCCTAGCCTAGGAGAAGCTAGGGAAAAAGAAATAGAAGAAGGCTACGCTTTAGTTCCTGTGTTGAAAATGATAGGGAGGTTACTGGGTGAAATAGCAGAGGTTTTAGGCGAATTTACCATGTCGCTTTCGCACGAATTAGTAAAATATTTTTACGGCTGTAAAAGCCTGAAGTTTATTTCTACTTTGTTGTTTAAACATTACTATGGTGCAGTATGGACAACGAGACAGAAATATCGGCATCACTTTACGTAGGGGCGACAAGTAATTTTGAGCCACACAGGTGATAGTGAGGGTGGAAGCAAGTAAAACAAGTAACGCTGCAGTTTGTGCTTTGAAAATGGTGTAGGGAAGGAAGGGGGTTGGGGAGAACAGTTCTCTGGGTCATATTCCTGTGAGCTATGCCAAGACTTTAAACGCCGGGGAAGGTTTGTACTTCACACGCATTTTGTTATTTCACCAATAGTATGGAGCTGTATCGGTTGTTATGCTGGGCAAGTAGGATTGTGGAATTTAGAACACGTGAAATGTAAGGCTTGAGCTAATTTCTGTTTGTTTTTGAATAAATACTTGTGGTCGGAGAGCCTCATGTTGTACCACTGCCAGCCCTCACTCGCCGGTGAGGAGCGAGGAGATAAAATGAAAGAAAAATAGATTATACTGCCGCTTGTATGCTGGAAATGGTGGCGAAGTTACATGGGAAAACAACGGCGGTTTCTGACGGGTTTACCAGGACGCATTCCTGCTAGTTATTCGAAGATAGTACTCGGCGGGAAAAGCTCGAAGTCCACTTGCACGTTTTTATTTCGATGACTGCATTGACCGCTAGACAGGAGTAGCGCCATCGCGTTCAGAAGACGGGACATGAAATCCTGGCTCCGCACGAAGCGGAGCGCCCAGTTTGTGGAGGCCGCGAGTGTTGGCGTGGCAGGGGGGTGGGGGCGCTGGCCCGAGGGGCGGCTATTGGAAATTCTTGCCGCGCCGCCCCGGCCTGTAGTCTGCGGTCACGGCGGAGGGCGGCGCTTTTAATTAAAAGGCGGCCGCAGCCGAAGGCATCGGCACAGCGCGGGCTGAGGCGGGCTCAGGAAACAAAGCGGGCGGCAGCCGGCGCCGGGTTAGTGAATGGACGTCGCCGCGGAAACCGAGGCCGTCACCACCTACGCGCCGCCGCTGCCGCTCTCGGTCACCGAGCTGCTCCACGACACGCGCTGGCAGTGCCGGTCCTGACTTCCTTTTGGCATGTTACCGGTTGATTACATAAGCCCACGCATGGTTAATAGAGCACACGGTAGATGTCAAGTGCAGATTTTCTGTGGGTGTGACGTCACAGCTATCTCATCGTATCACATACAAATTCACAGGTTTACCGTGGGTCCATGGACAAGCGGCATCAGTCCTTGATGATTTACCCCAACACCAGGACCAAAGCATTATTATTATTATTATTAGTCTCGTCGCTGAAACATACACAAGACACAGCTCATATAATTATTGATAAATCAATACAGTTTACATGATGTATGAACAAAATTTGACCACTTCCAGTGCATTTTCCGTTGCTGTGTATACGTCACCTTCTGCACAGGTGGCTGGACAGAGTCGACACTGAAATATATGTTGAACAGTCTGTTCTTACCCACAGTTAGATGGTGTTTTGATTTCTTCAGAGTATTCCCACTTTGTCAGGATAGCCCGTGATCTGTCCACCCCTGACCTCAACCTAGTCAAGGACTTCCAGAGTGGCCAAATCTCATCATGATCAAGGAGTAAATATTCCGAAAATGTTTTCCAACCAGGAGAACGGAACGTCTCAACCCTCCACTGTTGCAGCATAGCTTCTTTATCAGTGGTTGTTACTTTCTCTGATGTTCTGAGGAACTTTTCCCTTGACCATATGTTATGTTGTGTTATCCGGGGACCTAGAAACGACGGAGAGGCTCCGTCCCCGCCACAGCCGCAGTGGTCCGCGACCCGGTGACGACTACCGCAGTACACTTCACTCCTCCGCCACCCCACACCGAACCCAGGGTTATTGTACGGTTCGGCCCCCGGTGGATCCCACCAGGGAACGTCTCCCACCAGACGAGTGTAACCCCTATGTTTGCGTGGTAGAGTAAAGGTGGTGTACGCGTACGTGGAGAACTTGTTTGCGCAGCTATCGCCGACATAGTGTAGCTGAGGCGAAATAATGGGAACCAGCCAACATTTGCCGAGGCAGATGGAAAACCGCCTAAAAACCATCCACAGACTGGCCGGCTCACCGGACCTCGTCACAAATCCGCCGGGTGGATTCGTGCCGGGGACCGGCGCTCCTTCCTGCCCGGAAAGTTTCTTGACTTTAGTCGTTGCGGGTAGCGTTGTTACCCCTGCATCGAATGCTCTTTTTTTCCTGCTCCACTTTCGTTCTTTCCCTGTCTGCTGCTAAGCAGCCTGTTATAATTCTGCATTTGTCGTTTAGGGCCATATTCACCTATGTGGTATGTGCTGACTTATACCAAACAGGACAGGTATACTCTGACGCAGAGAAGCATGAAGCCATTGCAGAAGGTCCGATGGTTTTAGCTTCGCTGCTTCACTATGTTCCAGCAGTATGTTGTTCCTGGTGGAGATATTTGATTTGACATTCACGCAGTGTTCTTTGAACGTTAGAGATCTGTCGAGTGTCATTCCCAGGTATTTTGGAGTGTCACAGAGTTCCAATTTAACTTCTGACCGTTCTCCCTTTAACTTGCGGGTGGTCTCCCTATGTGTCAGCTGGAAAGCACTCACTTCTGTCTTTGATGGGTTTTGCTTAAGCTGGTTAATCCTGTGATATTCTGACAGATCTTCAAATCCTATAGTTGGGAACCTGGGTTGGTCATTAGTAGCGAATGTCTCCCCAATCCAGAACAGTTTCAATTGTCATCCCCTTTCAGACGGTCATGTCGTAACAGCATACTTCCACATAGAGCACTGTAGTGATATAACAGCTTTTTCGCGCTCTCTACTCCGTACGAACTAATATATTTTGTGCTGGTGGTTCCCCACAGCTCACAAAAATTTTATGAAAAAGTAATTCTAGGGATGTTGCGCATCGTGCTGTTACAGCTGTCAATACCTTAAGGTATATGCAAAACAGTATCTCAGCAGGTTGTGCTAAATAATCAGCCAATGTGGGAAGTATAGAAACTATAATATCTGGAGAGAAATCCACTCTGTATCTATGTCTTTCTCTCTCATGCGTTTCGTCAGGTTATACCTTTCCCTTTACTAAGACGAAATGACATGAAAAGAGGGCAATGATTTTTACCAGACGATCCAGTCAAAGGTTTAGTGGTTGGATACTGGATTTCGGAATTAGTGATCGTACTAAAATTTAGCTCAAATTGGTGGATCAGATACAAAAGAAGCAGCTTACTTACTCAACGGCGTAAGCGCATGGAACCGGCTGGAACACCTGTAATCTTATTGAGAAAGTATTACCAATCGTGCCTTTCCTTGTTTAACAACGGGATGCCGTGACAGTGTTATTTGAAGCTGAAATAATGACAGAATAATTTGAAGGCATCGGAGTTTGAAATCTCCGAACCAAACGCTCGAGAGGACGAGCTTCTTAGGTATTTTGGCCGTGAAATTTGCACTAACAGCATTGACAATTCATGCTGGCCAAACGCAACTTTGTGATCGGCATATGACACAGTCTCACAGACCATCTAAAGCTGTAATGAGAAACATGGATAATTACTTAATATAGTGGTGATTTAGGTTATTTAAATTATTAGAACAACAGGTTGAATTAACTTAAATACATTTTACGATATTTACATAAATGTTACACATTAAAAAATGATTACCGCACCTGAAATAGAAAAGGTATCTAGTCGTAACTAGAGGTAAAACAGAAGTGTGTCTATTTCGGGGCAGCCAGGAAGACGTAAAAGAATCATTCATTTATTTTAACAAAATACATCACAGATAGTATTTAAAGATTCTTAAACGCAGCCCTTCGTTGCTTCCTTTAAAACACTTTTAAAATCGTAGAAAAGCTCAGTGCTAGACTGCACCACACGTCAACCGGAAAAACCCGCAGAGGACTGGTCAAAAACAACTAATGTTATATCATGTAACGGCGGGATAAAATACTGATAATTTGTCGAGGCTTCGGTGGGTTCATCTGATTGGCGCGTACTTTAATCAAGCACAGCAGCGTTTTATGGTTTTTTTTAAGTCTTGTAGAAAGAAAATTTGTAGATTAGTAACAATTTTTTGTTCACCTTTAGAATCGTGCCCACTAGGACCGTTCCTAACTTTTACTTGCTTCTGTTATCCCTGCAGATAGACTGGTTGGGAAACACGTTGTTAACAAAAGATTAAATTGCAACCAACACTGTTTTGAATTCAAATTTGTGAATTACCTTCTACTTAACACTCACCGAGGAAAACAGACACTTTATTCAGACGATACTAGAGTTATAATAATTCCCGTATGAAAGGAAGAAATAGAAGAGATAGTAAATAATGTTTTCCAAATGGTTCAAATGGCTATGAGCACTATGGGACTCAACTGCTGTGGTCATTAGTCCCCTAGAACTTAGAACTACTTAAACCTAACTAACCTAAGGACATCACACACATCCATGCCCGAGGCAGGATTCGAACCTGCGACCGTAGCAGTCGCACGGTTCCGGACTGCGCGCCTAGAACCGCGAGACCACCGCGGCCGGCCGTTTTCCAAGAAATTACAAAGTGGTTCTCAGAAAATGGACTCACCCTAATTATGAAAAAGCACATTAAATTCAGTACTGTGCAGTAAATAGTCATAGCAAGAACTGACGAAGCACATGAGAAGGAGTCAGCTACATATTGATGAAACTTGGAAGTAGAAGAAGCACATTACTGAGCTTCTCAAATAATTAAGTTTAGCTACTCTCGCTCTTCGTATGACAGCTAATCCTAGAAACAAACGACTCTAACTCTTACCATATTTAGCACGTTCCCACTCAATAATGTCTTACGGGAAAATTTTCTGGGGTAACTCATCACTTAGAAAGGAAGCCTTGTTTGCATAAAAGAAAGCAATAAGAGTTACATGTGGCATTCACCCACAGACGTCTTGTAGGTATATTTTCAACGAACTTTGCGTTTTCAGTGAGCCGTCACATTACATATATTCGCAAATCATACTTGTGATAAATAATAATCCATCACAATTAGAGGAGAACAGTAATGTCTATATCTAGGACTTTAGAGGAAGAAAATTACTTTCATTATCCATTATTAAAGCTGTCTGTGACTCAGCGTGGAGTTCAACACACATCAACAAAACATTGCCTAATTAAAAAAAAAAAGCGACAACCTTGTACATGCGGCAGTCACAGATACGAGTAGTGATCTTGGGTATTAATAACCGCTTCAGTTGTATTCAGACCTTTGTTATTGGATCACTACGAATTTCCGGACAAAAAAGCCACACATACCGTCTTTTAGCAATGGTTTGTTTTGATGGACAACGAATGCTGAGTAAAAAGATTCCGAGCTTTTCCGCTCTAATGTTTTAGTCATATGTTCACCTGAAGACGTGGCTTTTTGTGCCATGAAACCGAAAGTGATCCAGTAACGAAGGACTAAATGCAGCTGAAGCGGTTATTAATACCCAAGATGAAATAAAAATTTGGCAGCAGTTTTACATCTAACTTAAAATAATCTCTCCTGAACACGCCTTCTATTCCATTATTGAATTTCTACTTAAGAACTGGTAGCTAGTAAAAAATTCTGGTGTTTAAATGTAATTGCAACAGTAGGACAAAAATAGTTTGTTCGTGAATGTTAACAGTAGTGATATATACACATGCGGTAAATTGACTAGTTCCACATCATATCAATAACAGAATCTTTCAAATGATCTATGGAACATGTAACTAAGACCTGTCAATAAATGATTTAATTTCCGAACACTTTCAGATGACCTGCAGTAAGACTTTAGGTAGAGTCGTCTGTTTGAGTAATGATCCATTGCAAATCTGACTTTTGAACCAAATACCAGGCACTTTGACAGTGGAAACAGATAGTTGCAGTTGAGAGAATTTAGGAGCAATTCTGAGTCCCATCATTTCTCTTACAACCAAGAGAAGTCACCTACAATTCCTCTGGGGACGGGAACTATTTTAAATTTAGTTTTGGGATACGTCGGAGATATGAAAGTGAATGCTTTGTGTATATGAAACGTGTATTTGTGTGTGTGTGTGTGTGTGTGTGTGTGTGTGTGTGTGTGTAAAGAGTAAAGTTCATGATTTGCTCGATATGTGCGGATTACCTATGACGTTACCGATTTCTGGTATGTTGCGTTCCAACACAAGAGCGATTTAGATCAGTAAAACAACTATTCTTTGAAGATAAGAACATGTAACAAATCGCTGTACTACAATAAGCAAAAGCATGTAGGACCTCGTCGACTTTTATGGTACACATGATGCCAAGCTTCCTGATGGATAACTAACAAGTGCACAAGTCACTGCAGCTTGAAAAGTAAGAGCCAAAACGAAGCTGACTGTGCGTCCTACACATCTACAAGGAAGTGAGGAACAAGGCTTGGTGGTAGGTCACATAGAATTTAACATATCAAGCTTTAGTCAAATTCCCAATTATCAAGATCCTAGATTGGTTTTCTGTTATGAGTTAGTTTGACCACACAAAGAATACACTTCATTTAGAATTGGCAGTAATTATCATAGGCACTTTTTAGAATTACTATTTTGGAAAGATTTTGTCATCTCGTCGTTCATTTGAAACAGAAAAGGTTCTCAAAGCCAAAAAGAAAGACTCATTTAACTGTTTTTCACTCTAAGTTTCGTTTAAGGTAAACTGCTAACTACACAATGGGCCAGTTACGAAGTTGTAACAAAATTAGATGTCTGCGAAAATCTTGTTGTTAATGGAAAAATCATATACTCCGGATTTTACCGATCATGAATTTGAAAGTGATTTCAAAAATGATTCAAATGGTTATGAGCACTATGGGACTAAACATCTGAGGTCATCAGTCTCCTAGAAGTTAGAACTACTTAAACATAATTCACCTAAGGACATCATACACATCCATGCCCAAGGCAGAATTCGAACCTGCGACCGTAGCGGTCACGCGGTTCCAGACTGAAGCGCCTAGAACCGCTCGGCCATCCCGGCCGGCTGAAAGTGATTTCAACAACAATAATTTTTCAATTTGCAACAATAAAATTTTTCATTGATAAAATTTATTATTATTTCATAACGGAACGCTTAGTTCTAAATTGTTGTAAGTAGGCAAATATTTTGTTCTAAAATGTTCTGTCACGGGTGAATAGGTTATACAATCTAGGAAGAAAGATAAAATATAATAAAAAACGACGCACCATGATGGAATTATCAGAATGAGACGGAAATCGGTAGATATGATGTGCATGTACAAACAAACAAATGATTATGGTTTCCTACAAATTAGTTGGTTTGTTCAAGAGAAAGAATTTTTGCAAATTGAGCTAATCAGTGACACGTTGGATCACCTGTGGACTTATACACATAGTTATTTGCATTGGTATTGATTGATAGAGTTCTCGGATGTACTCCTAAGGGATATATACTATGCCAAATTCTGTGCAATTAGCGAGTTAGATCTTCAATGTTCCAAATTTAGGAGAGATACGACGACCTTGCTGGCCAGGACAGAGCTTATTAAGCACGGAGACAACCGTCCACGAGCCACGATGCCGTTAAGAATCCGTGTGCAGCGTGTGCTGGAGTCCCTTGGTGCGCAGTCCGTTCAACCCCAAATCCAGGGTTTTTAACTGCCTGCCACCCTGGAGAGGCCCAGAGTGATTTTAGATTTGGTGCGGTTCACGAGATATTGCACTCCTGCCAATGTTTTTAATGCAACATTTTCTGCCATTTTATCCGAGCACCAAGACTGTGTAGCTGTTTTTACAGATGGGTCGAAACAAGAGGATTCTATTGGTTGCTCTGTTGTTTTTCAATATCGTGTCCTCGAGGTCTGACTGCCTCAAGCATTTACTGTCTTTGGTGGAGAATTGTCAGCGATCTTGCGGGCACTGGAGCAGATGAGATGCTCTTCCCGTCCTAAATTTCTTGTCTGTTCTGTTTCACTAAATGCCCTTCACTTACTGCAACGTTTGTAACCAGCAGATAAAATAGCCCAGAACATCCAGCTACAACGACTGAGGAAGGAGGTGGTTTTCTGTTGCGTTCCAGGGCACGTCGGCATTTCTGGGAACGAAAGGGCAGATCTCGCAGCCAAGGAGACATCTCTCGATCCGCAAGTATTTCAGCGTGCCATCCCCCTGCACTCACTCCCCTCGTTGTTGAGCTCACGAGTCATGCGTCGGTGGGAGGATGAATGGTTCGAAATGACTGACAATGAGCTCCGTTTAGTCAAGCCCACAACGCGAGTGTTGTGTACTTCTTTCCAGCCCCGTAGGCGGGACGAGCTTTTCCTCACTCGTCTTCTGATAGGCCACAGTCCTGTGACGCATGGCTTCCTGCTCCGGGGAGAGGACCCTCCAATGTGTGGTACTTGCTGCGTCGAGGTCACTGTGCGCCATGTCTTACTGGACTGCGTTTTATTTTCTGAACAACGGGCCTCGGGTGACTTGCCGGCGGATATGCCACGTCTTTTGGAAAATACTCAAACGAATGTGGTTAAAGTTTTAAAGTTCTATGATTTGTCCAATGTTTTTACAAAGACTTTGGGGAGAGCGGCTTAATTTGTTCACAGGATGACTGACTCGCCCGTATTTTACGAAAATGGCCAGCCAGTGACAATTTCCTGGGGAATCCTTGACTCTCCTTTCTCGTTTTCCTTACGGTTTATTTTCTTATACAGCATTCTGCATCTTTTCCCGTTTTATTTACGTGTATGCTTCCGTTTTACTAAATTTGTCCACATTCGTTTCTTTTAATGTGTGTCAGGGCGCTGATGACCTCGACGTTGAGCGCCCGTAAGCCCAAACACACTCACACACACACAAGCAGTAGAAACTCTCGCCTTGTGACGGCGGGCACTATCTCGCTGAAATGTAATCCTAGGATGGTTTGCCATGAAAGGCAATATAAAGGGGCGTAGAATGTCGTCGACCTACCACTGTGCTGCAAGAGTTCCGTGTATGACAGGCATAGGGCGGACGAGTCACGTTGGTATCCACCCACTATTTGGGGCACCTCCAGAAATGTCTTCACTGGTCGTCGGGACTCAGTTAGATTCGTCTCTGAAGGCAATTCTGCTCCAGTCAATGAGATTCCAGGCCGAAGATGTGTCTGGTGGCGACCCCGACAGCGGTAGGATACCAACCTCACTGTCGCCCTCCAGACGGCCGGACTACTAGGAGTAACGGCCTGGAGCGCCATTTCTTTCATAGCACGACCCTTTTGGTGTCACCCGCGGCACCTTCACAGCACAGTTGCACGTCGACGGTATTATACCCCCTCCCCTCCCACTCTACTGCCCTTCATGGCAAGCTGTCCTGGGCTTACGTTTCAGCAAGATAATGCCTGCCCACACAACTTAGGAGTTCCTGTTGCTTGTCTTCGTGCTTGCCAAAAAATACCTGGCCAACAAGGTCGTCAGTTCTCTACTCCGCTTGAGGAGGAGAAGAAGGAGGAGATTAGTGTTTAACACCCCGTCGACGTTGAGGTCATTAGAGACGGAGCACAAGCTCGGAGTAGGGAAGGATGGAGAAGGAAAGCGGCCGTGCTCTTTCGAAGGAACCATCCTGGCATTTGCCTCGAAGAAATTAGGAAACCGCGCGGGATGGCCTTGCGGTCTAGGGCGTCTTCTCACGGTTCGCGCGGCTCTCCCCGTCTTAGGTTCGAGTCCTCCCTCGGCCATGAGTGTGTGTGTAGCCCTAGCGTAAGTTAGTTTAAGTTAAATTAAGTAGCGTGTAAGCTTAGGAACCGACGACCTGAGCAGTTTTGTCCCATAGTCCTTACCACAAATTTCCAAATTAGGAAAATCACAGGAAACCTAAATCAGGATGACCTAATGCGGCTTTAAACCGTCGGTCTTCCCAGTTGAGAACCTCTGGAACAATATGGGCATGGCCTTCAAACCAGCTAGGACTTTTGATGATCGGACACACCAGTTGGAGGCTATTTGGCACGATATCTCTCAGGAGGACATCCAAAACCTAATTTACCTAATTTTTATGAAACTGTAATAATTTGTTTGGCTGTTCATGTACATCACAACTCCTGATATCCGTCCTCCTCGGGTAATTCCTTCTTGGTGCGACGACTTTTTTTTTTTTGTCCAGAGTGTAAATACGTTAAAAGGGCTATAACTGCTTCTACGTTTTCCTTGTATTTACAATGCTTTGGGTAGTTTCGTTGTGTTAAGTTCAGTTGTTCCGGTGCTGTTGAAGGGTCATGTCATGTGTAACTGAGTTGATTCAGAATCACTTACGTAAAATTAAATCCCTTAAGGACGGAGATTTTGTAAGGAAATCGAAGATCTGTTTCACTCTAATACTAACCACCCATGCCATAATGGACAGTAATGATAGTAATCAGCTGCAGACTTCCGGTACAGTTCGAATATTTAACATCTGTAAATCTTCCCACCAATTTCGAATAACGAAGTGCAACATAATGCGTTTATCACTAAGAGTATAGTGTATCCATTGTGTTTGGTAATAATTGTGAAATGAACATTGCGCCCTACGTAGCTGTCGTCTTTGTTTATTATGAAAGTATCCGATGATTTAGATAAGATAGTCTGGTAGTATTGATAATTTTAAAAGGGAGTTTACAAAGGGAAAACAAAGTTAGACATAAACAGTGTTCCACAGGAGAAAAAAACAACAATATAATGTTATTACTTGACGCAGGTGTTACTGTTGACAAGGGTATATCGATTTTCAAGTTCTTCTAATCGAAGATAGTACATAGTACAAGAAAGCAGTTTCTAGTTCGCTTGGATACGGAAGAAATTACGGACGAAAGAGTAAAGACATTCGAGGGTCTAGTTACATAAGATTATTAACCACCAGTCTTGATGAAACGATAAGTAGGTACCAAAATCGGCATACATCAGCCTGCATGGGAAAGCTCTTGTATGGCGTCTAAAACAAAATGTACGGAAAAAATGATGTCACTGAAATAGTAAACCTGACTGCCCTTTCACGTCTTCGACAGTAATTTAGAGCAGGTAGTGATACTGCAGACTGATACTGATCTTACAAGGTTGAATTTATCCGGCACTGCATCACGCGTGAACAACACACGTCAAACGTTCAAACACAAGTGGCAGCATGCGGTGCCACATATGGAAAGCTAACTTTCCAAATCACAGTAAACAAAAATGTATTATGAGGTATGACACTGATGTTTAGCTCAATAAAAGCCTACGCACGTAGTGGTGCTCATCGTATTACACGGTAACTATCAAAATGTTTGGATAAAAATCCTACATTAAGACCGATAAAATACCTTTACAGATTACTAGATTCAGCTTTTTGACGAGCCATCTTCAGATCAATAAAAATTAGACTACTGTTTATTTGAGTGTTAACACATACCAAGTATTACCAACAGTTATAACTGATTGAGCTGAATCATTCTCGTTGCCATGTGCGCAAGAAAGTAGGTCGTCACGTATATACAATTTACAACGTTAGCCGTATACACTGAAGAGCCAAAGAAACTGGCACACCTGCCTAATATCGTGTAGGGCCCTCGCGAGCACGCAGAACTAACTGCCGCAACACAACGTGGCATGGACATTACTTATGTCTGGAGTACTGCTGGAGGGAACTGACACCATGAACCAACCCTGAAGGGCTATCCATAAATCCTTAAGATTACGAGGGGGTGGAGATCTCTGCTGAATAGCACGTTGCAAGACATCCCAGATATGATCAATAATGTTCATGTCTGGGGAGTTTGGTGGCCAGCGGAAGTGTTGAAACTCAGAAACTTGTTCCTGGAGCCACTAAGTAGCAATTCTGGACGTATGGAATATCACATTGTCCTGCTGGAATTACTCAAGTCCATCAGAACGCACAATGGACATGAATGGATGCATGTGATCAGGCAGTACGCTTACGTACGAGTCACCTATCAGAGTAGTATGTAGACGTATCAGGGGTCCCACATCACTCCAACTGCACACGCCCACGCCAATACAGAGTCTCCATCAGCTTGACCAGTCACCTGGTGACATGCAGGAGGAGGAAGAGATTAGTGTTTAACGTCCCGTCGGCAACGAGGTCATTAGAGACGGAGCGCAAGCTCAGGTAAGGGAAGGATGGGGAAGGAAATCAGCCGTGCCCTTTCAAAGGAACCATACCGGCATTTGCCTGAAGCGATTTAGGGAAATCACGGAAAACCTAAATCAGAATGGCCGGAGACGGGATTGAACCGTCGTCCTCCCGAATGCGAGTCCAGTGTTGACATGCAGGGTCCACGGATTCATGAGGTTGTCTCCATACCCGCACACGTCCATCCGCTGTATACAATCTGGAACGAGACTCGTCCGACGAGGCAACATGTTTCCAGACACCAACAGTCCAATGTCGGTATTGACGGGCCCACGCGAGGTGTAAAGCTTTCTGTCGTACAGTCATCAAGGGTACGCGAGAGGGACTTTGGATCTGAAAGCCCATATCAATGATGTTTCGTTGAATGGTTCGCACGCTAATACTTGTTGATGGTCCAGCATTGAAATCTGCATCAACTGGAGGAACGGTTACACTTCTGCCACGTTTAACAATTCTCTCCAGTCCTCGTTGGTTCATTTGTTGCAGGATCTTCTTCTAGTCGCAGCGATGTCGGACATTTGAGGTTTCACCGGATTCGTGGTATTCATGCTACATCTAAATCTAGCATTACCGCAGCCGACGTGAAAGACGTCCCTTTGGCGAACACAGCCATTGTTGCAGGTGGGCGGTGGGGGTGGGGGGGTTTACACGCAACCCCCTATCTCGCTCGTGCGACGTTATAATGACAGGGCGGCCTTCGGGTGACATACCTCGTCGCCACCGCTCACACTTAGGATTGCCACTGCCATAGAATGCGAACTAGAGTCGTATCGATTCGTGAATATCAACATCAGCATGACGCGGTCCGCGCGAAGCTGTCTCGCATCGCACTTTATAAGGCCGACATTGACGTGGCCCTGTTTGCAAAAGAATATACATTCTTGGCTTGCAGTGCATCTCTGGATACACGATTTGCAAATATCTTGCGTCGGATGCGGGAAATAGTATCGCAGTCCCACTCCAAGAAGGTTTAGTAGTCCACTGATGAACATTACCTACCGAATGCACTCATGTGTGCGAGTTGCGTTTGCTTGTGTGTGTGTGTGTGTGTGTGTGTGTGTGTGTGTGTGTAACTACTGGTGGCAAAGGCCCTAATGGCCGAAAGCTTTAATTGTGAGAGTCTTTTTGTTGTGCCTATCTGCGACTCGGCATCTCCGCCATGTGGTGAGTAGCAATCCTTTGCACATTTTCCGTTCTTAGTTCCGATTATTCTCTGGTAATAGAAATGTTCTTCTCCGAGAAGCTATGCATCGACAGTCCCTGCGAGTGGGCGAATTGACTCACCCTCCTCCTCGCGATGTCGGTTGCCTGCTACGCATGGCGGTGTTAAAAAACTGAAATAAGGAACCTTTGCCTCACTTATATGTTTTTTACCCCTATTACTCGTAGTTCCCGACGCTTTCCTTGGTTGCTGTGGGAGGGAGCGGGATGTGTTGGTGATGCCTCAGGTTGCGACTTCTGCTTGCTTCGTCCCCACTTCTCCATTTGGGCACCGGGAGAGTTCCACTGGAAAATAAATAAAAATAAAAAAGTAAGAAAGAAAAGGAACAGGGGTTTAGGTGACCACTCTCATAAACTGAGATATTCGGAACAGAGTTCCGGTCTGGACAAATTTCCAGATGTCCCCAATAAATTGTGCTGCTTAAGTATTATTGTTTTTGCAATTGCAAATACATTTTATCTGTATATTAATAAACTAGCTGAGAACCTTGCGATGCCGAGTTATGTATTTATTCCTAGCTTCTAGTGGTCCATCTCCTCCTTTCCCCTATCTCTATCCATCTCCTACTCCTCTTTCTCCCTCTCATTGTAGGTCTGTCCCCCCCCCCCTGCCCATCTGGTCCTTCTACCTCTGTCCATATCCGCACCTCCCCCAAGGAAGATCTCCTTCTCCCCCTCTACCTTCTGCCCTTCACCCCTCTTCGTCCATCACCTGCTCCCTCCTCTCTCCACCGATCTTCTCCTGCTCCATATCCGTGTCATCTCCTCCTTCCCCCTCCATCTGTATATATCCTCCCGTCTCATTTTGTTTCCACGTTATCATCGCTACTGCTATAGGAGGTAGCTGGTTCTTAACGCCAAAGTATTTCTTTCCAGATAGTAAATAGTGTATGTACCAAATTTGGGTAAAATCTATCCAGGTGCTTAGCAGCTTTATACCTTAGTTTTCCCCAGATACGCACACGCCAAATATACTTACCATATTTCACACATATTTGGGCACAATCGAATTTCGCTCTGCAGTTTCGTTTTCAGGCAGATTAACGTTTATGACATCGTATCTCCTGAGCTATGTGTCGTGAAGTGATACACTACTGGCCATTAAAATTACTACACCAAGAACAAACGCAGATGATAAACGGGTATTCATTGGACAAATATATTATACTAGAACTGACATGTGATTACATTTTCACGCAATTCGGGTTCATAGATTCTGAGAAATCACTTCCCAGAACAACCACATCTGACCTTAAAAACGGCCTCGATACGCCTGGGCACTGAGTCAAAGAGAGCTTGGATGGCGTGTACAGGTACAGCTGCCAATGCAGCTTCAACACGATTCCACAGTTCATCAAGAGTAGTGACTGGCGTATTGTGACGAGCCAGTTGCTCAGCCACCATTGACCGAACGTTTTCAATTGGTGAGAGATCTGGAGAATGTGCTGGCCAGGTCAGCAGTCGAACATTTTCTGTATCCAGAAAGGCCCGTACAGGACCTGCAAGATGCACTCGTGCATTATCCTGCTGAAATGTAGAGTTTCGCAGGGATCGAATGAAGGGTGGAGCCACGGGTCGTAACACATCTGAAATGTAACGTCCACTGTTCAAAGTGCCGTCAATGCGAACAAGAGGTGTCTGAGACGTGTAACCAATAGCATCACGTACCATCACGCCGGGTGATACGGCAATATGGCGATGACGAATACACGCTTCAAAAGTGCGTTCACCGCGATGTCGCCAAACACGGATGCAAATATCATGATGCTGTAAACAGACCTGGATTCATCCGGAAAAATGACGTTTTGCCATTCGTGCACCCAGGTTCGTCGTTGAGTACACCATCGCAGGCGCTCCTGTTGTTATGCAGCGTCAAGTGTAACCGCAGCCATGGTCTCCGAACTGACAGTCCATGCTGCTGCAAACGTCGTCGAACTGTTCGTGGAGGCGGTTGTTGTCTTGCAAACGTCCCCATTTGTTGACTCAGGAATCGAGACGTGGCTGCACGATCCGTTACAGCCATGCGGATAAGATGCTTGTCTTCTCGGCAGCTAGTTATATGAGGCCGTTGGGATCCAGCACGGCGTTCCGTATTACCCTCCTGAACCCACCGATTCCATAATCTGCTAACAGTCATTGGATCTCGACCAACGCGAGCAGCAACGTCGCGATACGATGAACCGCAATCACCATAGGCTACAATCCGACCTTTATCAAAGTCGGAAACGTCATGGTACGCATTTCTCCTCCTTCCAGGAGGCATCACAGCAACGTTTCACCAGGCAACCACTATCAACTGCTGTTTGTGTATGAGAAATCGGTTGGAAACTTTCCTCATGTCAGCACGTTGTAGGTGTCGTCACCGGCGCCAACCTTGTGTGAATGCGCTAAATAGCTAATCATTTGTATATCACAGCATCTTCTTCCTGTCGGTTAAATTTCGCGTCTGTAGCACGTCATCTTCGTGGTGTACCAGTTTTAATGGCCAGTAGTGTTTGTGTAAAAACTGTATGCAAAAATTGAAGCGACTGTAGTTAGTAGTACAGAAGTAATAAATTAATACGTATATGCGTGAGACGGCTGCTCTTCTACTTAAGCAGTGAAAATGTAGCAAGTAATAAACATTTTTCCTTTCCTCATTATCTGGGGGTCGCCAGCGAGATAAAGTTTCGTATAGATTAGAAGTAATGTCAGTAAGTGCTCTCATTCTGAAATGTAGGTCTCCATACTAGATTAATTTCTCACTGCGGTCGGACCATTAATGTACCTCAACGATTCCTCTGGATCCATCACCGCGCAGATTAATAGAAATAGAAATGCTCTGGATCAAAGAGCGTGGGATCGACGCCACCGCAGGGTTTGACAGAATTTGGTGATCGTGGATCGACTGAAGTCCAGCAAAATGAGTGGGAGCAGCAACAACACAATCTATTATTTGGTCTGGTCATGTAAATAGAGGAATCCTGGTAAAAAAAGAACACATATATTCTTAATACTTTTCAGTGCATATTCTACTGTCATAGAAATGAACAGAAGCATGATGGGCCTGGGACAAAGCAAAGGAGTAATAGCACCGGGATTCTGATATGCACAGCAAATTTACCTGAATAGTGTAACGTATACTGCTGCAGCGACAGCGGTCTCTAGGGCGTACTGGGCCCGTCGTCAGGAAACAATGGCCCATTCTTCATGCAGGCGGCCGCACGACACGTGCCGTCTTTCAAGGCGTCATCTCACGGGACGTGAAACGTTCGCGGACGAGGAGTTGGTGACGTCACAGTGTGGAATTCCACGTTCTACTATATTGCGAAGCTTGAAAGGAAGAATCTGACACCCCTGTGTTTTGCCTCTTGGAGAGGAACGTGGCCATTTAGATGCAGGATCGAATTTACGTCACAAACAGAACGTAGATGAGGACATCATATTACATTAAGTCGTACGGAGATATACTTCATATTTCGTGGGTTTTATATTACAGTGAACTTGGTATGAATATAAAATATTTCAGTCACCAGCGCATTTATAAAACGCGTCGTTTTGGACATAATTTGTTATGACTAAACGACAAGAAGCGACATATCGATCGTTAAAGGCTTCCGTATTTGATGCTTTTTGTGTTACAACTTACCTTCTATACGGTATCAGCATTACAGCAAAATGATGTGATTTTAAATGCTCGTCGTTTTTGGCACGATTTTTCATAGTCAAATATCAACTAACGACTTTTGTAGTTTCAGCCATTACACATACTGTAGCATACAAGTTTTCTCTCATGCTGAAGGTGTAGCATAACTGTTAAGGTCCTAGACTATGAATACGAAAGGTAGTGTGTTCAAATGTAGCTATTTACAATGTTTCTTCACCGTTTGCTTTCTGAAGGCTTCAGATGGCTATGAGCACTATGGGACTTAACTTCTGAGGTCATCAGTCCCCTAGAACTTAGAACTACTTAAACCTAACTAACCTAAGGACATCACACACATCCATGCCCGAGGCAGCATTCGAACCTGCGACAGTAGCGGTCGCGCGGTTCCAGACTGTAGCGCCTAGAACCGCTCGGCTACACCGGCTGGCCCTTTCTAAAGCAATATAAGTTTCTCTGCAATAGTAGATGTTATTATTATTACTAATATTTCTCTCCATAGATCAACGGCTCGAATGTCTCCCTATTGACCAGAAATTTTAACGCGACTGCTTGTCTATGCCAGAAACCAAACACAAGTTACTCCCTGGTAGTTTTAGTTGTTATGAAATTTTGTGTAAATGATATACAGACTAACTCAGTTGCCCCACCTATTGGTTTTATGCAACTCACAAGTCCTTCAAAAACAACGCATGAGATTTTCATGTTCCCTCGGTAGCTACATGCAAACCCTTAGTCATATAGAAACAATTAACAGGACCTTTTTATAGGAAACTTAACAAAGCTACATTTTGTGCTGGGATACGTACTTGATGGATGCAGCGGTTTTCGAGTTATTCAAGAAAAAAATGTTTGGTCACTTTTGTACGTTTATCTTGCATGGTTCGAAAATCACGAACTATAGTGAAAACGTATCCCAATACAAAATTTAACCACATTAAATTTCCCTCAAAGAGGTCCTCTTCATTTTTCAGTAGGACTAATAGTTTGTATGTAGTGGGCGAGATAACATGACAATCTTGCGTATGGTATCTGAAGGTGTTGTGGATTGCATAAAACCAATTGGTATGGTCAGCTGAATCATCCTGTATGCAAGAAAGGTGGCAAACCACTCTCTCACTTTCTTGCTTAGGTTAATATTCATATTTTGGGTAATGATCTCCGCGTTCCCCAGTACTATATTTGGCATGAGTGGGTTGTAGTGGAGGCCACAGAGAACAGGGAGAAAGATGGATTGTAGGCCATAAATATTGTTTCCAGCGACCTATCTGTGCAACTGGTTCGGAAAGCAGTGCTCTGTGAATTGTACGTATGTGTAGAGGGCCATGGCGCTCCACTCCTCCCACTTACCATCGTAGAAGGAGGGCACTGGCTTGCAAAACATTTTACCTTCGCCAGAAGACAGTTACGAAGGCGGCCAGGTAACGGAAAGTGGATGGAGTAAGCCAGTTAAGAGGGACTGCCGTAATCTGAGCTTTGGTGCAGACGGCAGGACGGTCATAAAACCATAAGCATTCTTATGTTAAAAGCTGGGACGATACGATAAGTGTGGCTGGTGCATGTGTTTATTGGGGGCAGGTCTGTAATTCCCCTAAATCCAGGAAGTCGCCAGATTCTTTTAGCGAGCAGAAAAGAAACATACACTCCTGGAAATTGAAATAAGAACACCGTGAATTCATTGTCCAAGGAAGGGGAAACTTTATTGACACATTCCTGGGGTCAGATACATCACATGATCACACTGACAGAACCACAGGCGCATAGACACAGGCAACAGAGCATGCACAATGTCGGCACTAGTACAGTGTATATCCACCTTTCGCAGCAATGCAGGGTGCTATTCTCCCATGGAGACGATCGTAGAGATGCTGGATGTAGTCCGTGGAACGGCTTGCCATGCCATTTCCACCTGGCGCCTCAGTTGGACCAGCGTTCGTGCTGGACGTGCAGACCGCGTGAGACGACGCTTCATCCAGTCCCAAACATGCTCAATGGGGGACAGATCCGGAGATCATGCTGGCCAGGGTAGTTGCCTTACACCTTCTAGAGCACGTTGGGTGGCACGGGATACATGCGGACGTGCATTGTCCTGTTGGAACAGCAAGTTCCCTTGCCGGTCTAGGAATGGTAGAACGATGGGTTCGATGACGGTTTGGATGTACCGTGCACTATTCAGTGTCCCCTCGACGATCACCAGAGGTGTACGGCCAGTGTAGGAGATCGCTCCCCACACCATGATGCCGGGTGTTGGCCCTGTGTGCCTCGGTCGTATGCAGTCCTGATTGTGGCGCTCACCTGCACGGCGCCAAACACGCATACGACCATCATTGGCACCAAGGCAGAAGCGACTCTCATCGCTGAAGACGACACGTCTCCATTCGCCCTCCATTCACGCCTGTCGCGACACCACTGGAGGCGGGTTGCACGATGTTGGGGCGTGAGCGGAAGACGGCCTAACGGTGTGCGGGACCGTAGCCCAGCTTCATGGAGACGGTTGCGAATGGTCCTCGCCGATACCCCAGGAGCAACAGTGTCCCTAATTTGCTGGGAAGTGGCGGTGCGGTCCCCTACGACACTGCGTAGGATCCTACGTTCTTGGCGTGCATCCGTGCGTCGCTGCGGTCCGGTCCCAGGTCGACGGGCACGTGCACCTTCCGCCGACCACTGGCGACAACATCGATGTACTGTGGAGACCTCACGCCCCACGCGTTGAGCAATTCGGCGGTACGTCCACCAGGCCTCCCGCATGCCCACTAACGCCGTCGCTCAAAGTGCGTCAATTGCACATACGGTTCACGTCCACGCTGTCGCGGCATGCTACCAGTGTTAAAGACTGCGATGGAGCTCCGTATGCCACAGCAAACTGGCTGACACTGACGGCGGCGGTGCACAAATGCTGCGCAGCTAGCGCCATTCGACGGCCAACACCGCGGTTCCTAGTGTGTCCGCTGTGCCGTGCGTGTGATCATTGCTTGTACAGCCCTCTCGCAGTGTCCGGAGCAAGTATGGTGCGTCTGACACACCGGTGTCAATGTGTTCTTTTTCCCATTTCCAGGAGTGTATATTCCACAAGCGCGACCGACTGGGAAGATTAAAAGCCTTCTTTCTGAAATCTGAAATGGCCGGTGAGGAAAGATTAGATCTCTTCATAAATGAGGGACTTTGGATCCGTCCAGGTAGCTGCATTGTACCGAAGCATTGCCATACTTATCGTGAGAACGGTGTCTCACTAGTCTACAACCTTTTTTTTGTCTGATAAGAGAAACCTTGAATCACTCATTGGCTCTCCTCAGCATATGCAAAGCAGAGGCAGGCATGCTCCTCCAGTGTTGGATGCCTGGTGTTGTTTCTGAATTGGCTACCAGGCCAGAAGAACGGTGAAGCTGGGAGGTTCAGTGAATGGAGGATAGTTAGATTGGTTTCTACAACATGGAGGCGAATTTTTTCTGCTAATTCATCTCCAGTATGGAGCTTGGTGGGAAGTGATTGTGATTCATTGCCTTCTTAGTGTTCTGGTCGTCCCCTGATGGAGAACGTCAGGCCTTTCCATGGTGGGTGTGACTTGCGGTATGCATCTCGTAGTATATTAAGAGCCAGTGGCAGTTTCTAGCTGTACTGACAGTGGAAGTGGTTATCATCTCGGACATATCGTGTGTCACGAGGGTGAGTTTATTCATCCTGAGCCGGCCGTCTGTCGTTTGACAATTCCAGAATACGCCTTCGTGCCTATGGTTGGCCAGACAAGGAACAGATGCACCTGACACTGTAATCTGCCGGGATTTCAGCACTCTGATACGGAAGTTTCCGTGTTCGAATAATCAGGACGCCAGTCTGGGTTGTTTGCAGGTTTTCGTGGACGCCTCAGAACATCACAGCTGCCGCAACGCTCCGCCTTTCGCCCACAATGGGACGTTTTCTGCTGCCGCCTGAATGAAGGTGAAACGGTAAAATATTGCTGCACCGGTCTAGGGTTGCTGAATGATACTCGCAGCTCCATGTTCTCCGTGAACCACAGTTTGTGGTGTACTTGTTCGTAGTTTATTGCACTTGAGTAGACTTTGGCCTCACAGTGGACTCATGTAAACGAAGTCTGATTGCATGGTAAAAGGGATTAATTCAGGGGAGAACTTGTACAGTTTCCACGCCAATGAATGCTTTGGCAAGCAAGCACCACACCTTTTCTGATTTATTTTTGTCATTTTTTGTATGAGTTATCAGCTTTGTTGTATTATAAAAGGATGAATAAAAACTTGTCACTACTTTTGAAAACTTAAATACGGCACTGTTCTCATTCATACTCCTCCAGCCATTCACTGTTTTCATTTTATTGTGATGATACATGCATACACCAGGAATTCAGAATGCAATAGTACTAAAATAGTTAATTTGATGATTAATTTGAGTTCTGAAAGTGAAAGGAGACTAACGTAACAAAAGTGCCATGAGCAAATTCACTAATTTCTTATATAAAAATTAAGGACGTAGCTCACGATTTGAAGGCTGTTGAGAAGATAATTTTTCTCTATATTTAAGATGAATAACATTTAAAATCACTTGGTCATATATTTATGATAAAGCAAGCGACCTCTTACAGTTGGCGACCCTTGGCCAGGATCTCAATTCATGGCACTTTTGTGAGGTAGTGCGTTATCTTCCGGAACAGGCGCGTGTTTTCCTTTCTTCCAAAGTGAGACTATCGTCCACTGAGAACATTTAGACTAGGTTTTGTATCTCAGAAATTTCTGGTATGATGTGTTCATATTATTTGCGTGTACGTACTGTCTGTGCCATCTAATTTGTTTTTCATTGTATCTTGTTTTTGACTTCTGCACAACTTCTTCTCCCATGTTGTGTCTTTGGTAACAGCATTGTGCAACCTTTTGTGGAGCTAATTTGTTTATGGGGATGTGTACGACATTTTAGAGTAGGATTTGTTTCATGGGCTTAGTCATAAAGGTGTGCATTATTTGAAGAAGTCAGAGTAGAGTTGTTGCACGTGATGCATTTGAGTCGGAAGCTTGCGGAAGTAGCAATTGATCTGAATGCTTAGGAGAAGAAAAGCTCGTGTGTGTAGTGAAAGGAGCAGCGCACTATTGTCGTATTGTCGACCAAAATGGAACACGAGCCAGTCATTGATGCAGAACGATATAGAATGGGGGAAAAGGCTCATCTAAATCACTCTGCAAACGGGGCACAAATGTCAAATGCAGAATATTCCGATGATGACGGCTCAGTTCACTCAGGAAATGAAAGTGAAAACGATGCCGCGGCGGCAAGTCACGTTGATTCTGTAAATACGGTAAGAGCAACCGTCAGGGAAAGTAACAGTCCGACTTCGCAGGTGACGCGCCATAGAGCAGTTGAGTCGCGAGTGTCTAGTCCTCGGGACGTTACTGCAAGTGCACAATCAGAAAATTAGAACCGATCATTCAATTTACACAACAGGCAGAGACGATATGACAGGAAAGGGAAGAAAAGAAACGACAGGAAGAGAACCAGAGACAGGAGATCCTCATTAACGAGATTAGGGAAATTCAGAAACTGTTCCATGTATATCCCTTACTATTATGAATTGCCTAATGTATGTATCTTGTTGGTACAACTCTTTTTCAATGAAATTGCGAAACAGGTCTCTATCTTGAAACCGGTGTGATGAAGTACATTACTCACAGTGTTACTAGTCAACATATCACCGACAATATGGATATTATGTACGCACAAACTGACATCAGAACCTATGCTTTAAGTACACTCAGTTTAAAACCTAAAACGTGATGGAGAGTTACTTGAGCTACTGAGTTACTTCTACTACTATGTATCGCAGATCGTTGTGTAACCTATGGGTGTTCCTTTGCTAGCATTGGCGTCTTCAGGATCCTCTGCTCGTTTTTCTCCGCCATTCCTCGATAATCGCTGACACACTTAACGCAAAATTTGATTTAATAACCAGACAAAGCACCAGTTTACTAAAAATTTACTAAAATGGCTTTAATTTTTGATCAGTCACCAGGTTAGCCAAAAGAAGAACAACAAGAGCCGCGCAGAGTGGCCGCGCGGTTTCAGGCGCCATGACACGGACTACACGGACCCTACCGGCGGAGTTCCAGACGGCACGGTAGCTCAGCGTGCCAGGTCAGAGGGTTAGCTATTCTCTGTAATCAAAAACTGAGTGAGCGGATTAACAAAGAACCTGAACAGCTATCATCGGACGTCCACCACGAACAAATTCATCGACCAATACAGAGCAAAATGAGATTAAAAAGAGAAAAAGAAAAAAAAAGTTTCGAGTCCTCCCACGGGCATGGGTTCTTTTTTTGTTTTGTTTATTTGGCCTTTGAGTGTGTACTCAATTTATCCATCGACAACACATAGTGACAGTGTATACATAATTGAATAAACAAATACAGAAATGCATATTTACAAGAATAAAAAGCTTAACTGTTACAGTTTTGTACACAATGTTTTAAAAGTTGAATTGAATTGGAAAATAATTAAAAGTGTCTTGCCTTACAATTCACACCAATTCTGAAATATCTTCATCAGCAAGACATATTTATAATTTACGTACACCATTAAAACCTACAGATTGTGACCAGTACTCTTGATGAAGTTAACTATCACTTTATATAGACGAACGTCTTTAGTACACAAAAGAGAAGAAGCTGATTGAGGCAGATGGTAGCCCATACTCAGCAATTTCCTCAGAAAGATCAACCGTTCACGATCAAATTTGGGGCACATAAATAAGATGTGGTTGACATCAGCTTCCGACTCAGGATCACATTCACATGCTGGTGAACTGTAAACGTTGATCCGATGTAGATGTTGTGGGAAAGAGGCATGATTGAAGCGGAGTCTTACGATGGTAGAAATCGTGGATCTAACCAGATGTGTCATCATGAATCACGGCTGTGAAGAAATCCGAGGTTGTAGCACTGCGTAATAACCTCATTTTGTCTGTTGAGAAACGTTCCACATTTCCTGCCATTGTTGTCTTGCGTGATCCTTGACTTCACGTAAGTAGTCTGTACAAGGAAGGTGCAGATCCAGGACGGTGCCTAAGGTTGCCGCTTGTTTGGCTAATGCATCAACTTCATCATTATAGAGGATACCAGAGTGGGAAGGTACCCACAACAAATGGATCGTCCGGCCCGTGTGTGTGCTGCGAATATATTCAAATATCACATCCAAGATATAACTGTTGGTTGATTTGTTCCATCAACTGTACTGGATGTTTTTAAGAACGCTTTGCAAGTCAGATACTATCAATATCTTGGGGAAGGAAGTGCTAGAGACAAACGTAAGTGCTTCCAAAACTGCCACTGTCTCCGCCGCAAAAATAGAAGTGCTCGTAGGCAGTTTGAAGGTTTTGCGGATCTGGATCTGAGGGCAGAAAAAAGCGCATCCCGGTACTCTCTTCTTGCGGAATTTTGGAGCCATCGGTATATACACAGAGAAAACCCGGCCATTGTGCTTGAACGAGACGATTGAAGCCAACGTTGACATTAGTACTGTCTAGCCAGGTCGTACTTAAATAATGGACTGGGATCTGGGTGCAGAGCGTTTGAAGATCATATTAAAAACAGGTAAATACACTGAACGTCGTGTAGAATATATGACAGTTGACCAAGTCTCAAAGCTGGCACAAACGGCTGGCACTTTATTCCTTCTGTGGGATGCAATCCACAATCGATAAATGCAGTCTCTACTTTGATAGAACTGCCCATAATGGCAATGCCTTGAATGTCGAATTTGTCCGATAACATTTGGCGCCTAATGCTCAAGGGAATCTCCCTGCTTCTATTAAAAGGGCGCTGGTGGGCGTCGATCGCATGGCTCCAAGACAGGTACGAATGGCTCTATATTGAAGAGTATCTAATATGGAGAGACGAATCTTTGACGCAGTTTAGTAGAATTGACAGCCATAGTCTAATCGAGATCTAATTATCCCTCGGTACATGGTGAGTAAAACACTCTGGTGCGCTCCCCACCGGACACGAGTGAGTGATCTGATTACATTTAAACCTTCTACCTCACGTGGTAACGGTAGATCCGATGTGGGGCGCCCAGCTTAACCGAGAGTCAAAAATCATCCCCAGAAATCGAACGTAAGATTTTATTTGGAAGGTGTACTTGCGAGAGGTAATATGATCTTCAGTGCGAGCTGTCGTCGACTTGGAGAAGGGAACGACTGCTGATTTCTCAGCCGAGATCTCCAGCCCATTGATAGAGCGCCACTCATCGACGTGTGAGATGGTTGTAGTTAATGCCGTCTGGGCCTGAAGATAAGAAGCAGCAGTAGAATAAAGACATATATCATCAGCATACTGTAGGATTTTTGTGGGGGGAGTAAGTATGCGTTCTAGGTCGTGCGTATATAGAGTATACAGGAGAGGACTTAAAATTGCACCTTGCGGCAAGCACTGGGAGACATAAAAAGGTCCGATCATGATACCTTTGAAATGGACGTAGATTGTTCTTTGAGTAATCAGGGTACTGATACCATAGATCATCCGTGAATGAATTCTGAATCCAGCAAGCAAGTCCAAGAGTATCGGTATTTGTACGTGATCATATGCACCCTTAACGTCAAGAAAAGCTGCCACTACTGTCTCTTTCGTTTGAAAGGCTGAAGTGATATCCATATTAAGCAAAAACAGGTTATCCATGGTCCCTTTGCCTTTTCTGAAGGGGCATGGGGGTTTGTGATGTTCTTAGTATAGGCTAGTTTAAGATAGTGTAAGTCAAAAGCATTTTGGTCCCTTGGGAATTCACACACAGTTGAACATATGAACAACAACAAGAATTTATTACCTAGGTAATGCTTCCTCAATAGCGGCCAAATGCAACAGACACTAGCAAATAATTAAAATGTATATTTTGTGAAGTATTTCTCAGCTGCAGTGAGTATAAAAATATTTTTGCTGGAATCATTCCTAATGTTTTCTGGTCTGCAGCCTTATTGCATTGTGTGCTGGCGCAAGCTGTTACCAGTAGACCGGTCGGCAAAGACGAAGCTAAGATCGATAGTAGGCGCTGATTCAGCCCTACTATCACGAGAGAGGCCAGAGACACACCGACAAGCAACAGGCCGCAGCGCCCTCTAGACAGCAGCATTGAGGCCGCCGCTGCTGACTGGAGGGTTGGGCTGAGTCACTCGTTCTGGTTTGGCGTCTGTTATTCACTCACAGAAACAGGGTACGACAGTGCATAGCGATCAGATTGGTGACTATAGTGAGACTAATGTTTCTAACAGCAAGTTAACTGATACTGTCTGCAAAAAAGGACTATTACTAATGAGCTTGTACGACAAAAGATGGATTCTATTCAACATAAGTAACTGATTTCTCTTCTTGTAAACAAAGAACCGTATTAGTCTGTGTGTGCATTTGTGTTGTAGAAAGAGCATACCACCTACCCATAACAACATCCTCTCCCTTGCTTCCTTGCGGTACAAGACGCTACAGTGGTGACGAGGATAATACAGTGACTATCGAAGTTAATCAACTTCACCGAAGATTTTTCTTCTTCCTCTTGTGTTTCATCTTGCAGAGATGATCGTGTTTAAGTATTTCTATCTGCTCACTTGTTGTTCTGTTGTTGCATGTATTCCAGGCGGGAAACCGCAGAACTAATCAAATTTCCGTTTTCTATGGCTTTGCTTGCTTTTTGCTATAACGTATTTGTGTAAATCATGAATTCCTCGGTATCTTCACCCCCTGTCCCGGCGACTGAGCCACGGACGGCCAATGTGGTGGATGTAACACAAGCTTTTCAGTTTCAGAACCAACGAATTGCTACCCTACTGACGACGCTACAGCTACTGGCTGCACGCGTTGCGTCGGCCACACAACCACAACCGACCAACCAACCGGCCAATAAGTGCCGCCGACCAGTACGCCAACTGTTGTGTTTGGCAGGAGAGCCAACCGTGTTTTTCTAAAGGAGCCTGAAATGCACGCGCCTCAGCTCACGCAGGCTGGCGTGTGGTCTGGAACATGACAAGGGAATTAGAATTCAGAAAAACGGACGTAGCTGGTGGAATACTTAACTTTAATCCATTCATGGAGAACGTCGCTCTTTATGGTACATGATTCACAATATCAATAGTACGGATACTGGCGCTTTGCTAGGTCCTAGCAAATAACGTAGCTGAAGGATATGCTAACTATGGTCTCGGCAAATGAGAGCATAGAAGTCAGTTAACCATCGCTAGCAAAGTCGGCTGTACAACAGGAGCGAGTGCTAGGAAGTCTCTCCAGACCTGCCGTGTGGCGGCGCTCGGTCTCCAACCACTGATAGTGGCGACACGCGGGTCCGACGTATACTACCGGACCGCGGCCGATTTAAAGGCTACCACCTAGCAAGTGTGGTGTCTGGTGGTGACACCACATTCCTCCCCCGCAAATCGGCGTACGGTTGTGGCATAAGGCTTCCGCCCGCCGTGGGGAGGACCGCATGTTGACGTATGCGACGAGGTGGGGATCCTAACAACAGGCGAGGCTGTGCCACCCGCACCCTGCCATTCGGACCGCGGGGAGCTAGGAAACGCCTGAAAACCTGCTCCAGGGTGCACGCCAGACATGCGGTGTGTGCGCCTGTAGAGACACATGAGGGGCCGAAGGGTCGACCTCCATCGGGCCGGGGCACCCGACGGGCGAAGACGACACATGGTCCGGAGCGGGCAAGAGGTCCATGTCGGAGGACAACTGGTCACGGGAAGCGATCGGCGGCGCGCGACCCAGGGAGGTGCCCGGCGGTTGCAGCGACGAGTCCACTGCGGGTGTCGCCGTCGGGAGAACAGGCGGCGGCGGCGGCGGTGGCGGCGGCGCGTCGCCATGGGGCAAAATGGAAGGCAGCGTCGGTAACAACTGGGGCTGAGGCGAGCCAGTAGATGTGTCCCCGGGGCGCTGACCGGACGGCACCGTCGCTGAAAGCAGACGGCGAGGGGCAGATCCCGTGCGACGACAGAGGCGCAGCTGATTGAGATGCCGACGCACCTCACCAGAGGCCTCCAAAACCAGATACATAGCGAGTCCGGGGCAGCGAAGAATGCGCCCTTCGAGCCAACGCCGTGAACCTCGATAGTGCCGATAGTAGACAACGTCGCCTGGACCAAAAGCAGGTTTCTGCCGCTGCACAGGAACCTGATGCGGCGGATGTAGCAAAGACATCAAGGTTCGGTGATGACGACCGTGGAGCATCTCAGCCGGCGAGCGACCATCTCGGGGCTGAGAGCGATACGAGGACAAAAAGAGCAATAACGCGGCCTCCCGAGAATGCGACTCTTTCAACTTCAACATCTGTGACTTGAAAGTTCTGACCAATCGCTCAGCGGCACCGTTTGACTGTGGCGAAAACGGCGCGGACGTCAGATGTTGAATACCATTGGCCTTGCAGAATGACTGAAATTCTGCGGACATGAATTGTGGGCCATTGTCGGAAACAACAGTCTGTGGAAGACCAATGGAAAAGATAGCGGATAACGCTTGGATGGTGGCAGATGACGTCGTGGAAGACATCCGGACAACAAAAGGAGAATTACTGAATGAATCTACCACAACCAACCATCGAGCATTCCAGAATGGACCAGCAAAATCGATGTGTAAGCGTTGCCAAGGGGAAGTGGCTTTTGGCCATGCAAAGAATTTCCGCGGTGGTTCTGATTGTTGTTCGGCACACACCATGCAAGAAGAGCACATATTTGTAATCGCAGCATCGATTCCTAACCAAGTACAGTGCTGAAGAGCAAGTTGTTTCGTTCTCACTATACCCCAATGTCCTTGGTGGAGAAGCTGTAAGACAGAGGACTGTAACGAACGTGGAACCACTACCCTGGACTGATCATTATCAGTACGCAACAGCAAAACACCACGTCGTACAAAAAAGTCTTTCCTTGTGAGCAAACAGTCGGCGAACCAACGGGTCCCCGATCCGTGACTTTGACAAGGGCCATTGCGTAGCAGCAAAACGCAGAACGGTAGCAAGGACAGGGTCGGCAGCTGTGGCTGTAGCTACACGACGAAAATCAATCGGAAACGATTCGACCACATAATCGGTTTCTGCATCAATGAACATGCAAGCAAGTTCGGAGGAATCGAATGTCCTATCCTCAGCAACAGGCAAGCGGGACAACGCATCGGCGTTTCCGTGCTTAACAGTGGACCGATACAAAATATCGTAGCGGTACTGCGAGAGGAAAATAGACCAGCGAATGAATTTCTGCGCTGTACGTGGAGGTACAGGCGTGGTCGGATGAAAAAGCGATGTGAAAGGTTTATGGTCTGTGATTATGGTAAAGTGACGACCATACAAGAAATCATGAAACTTTGTAACACCAAATAAGAGAGCCAATGCTTATTTCTCGATCTGTGAATAATTTCTTTGCGCAGGCGAGAGCAATTTGGACGCAAAGGCAATAGGGCGATCGTGCGATCCATCTTTTTGCGCAAGAACAGCACCGATCCCAAAATCCGATGCATCCACCATCAACAAAAGGGTCTTGTGGGGATCGAATGGCGTAAGGCAAGTATGGAAAAGCAACGCCGATTTCAACCGGCGAAAGGCGCGTTCGCATTCCGTCGTCCAGACAAACGGAACACCCTTACGGCGTAAGCGATGAAGCGAAGCTCAAATGGAACAGGCACGTGGCACATAGCGGTGGTAATATTTTTTTCCCAGCACACTCTGTAGCTGCTTCAAATTCTGCGGCGACGGCAACTCTTGTATGGCACGAAAGTGCATGGGACTGGGATGTATGCCTTGGGCATTGAGTACATGTCCCAAGCAAGGCATGTCCCGAGCAAAAAACACACATTTGTCCTTCCGCAAGCGAAGACCATTTTGTCGCAAGACCTGAAATAATGTTCTGAGATTGGCCAAATGTTCTTCTTCCGTCTTTCCGGAGATCACAATGTCGTCCAGATAATTTGCTGCATTAGGGACCGACGCACAAGCAGTTTGTAGATATTGCTGAAACAATGCAGGGGCAGATGCACACCCGAATGGCAGTCGTTTGAATCTACACTACTGGAAATTGAAATAAGAACACCGTGAATTCATTGTCCCAGGAAGGGGAAACTTTATTGACACATTCCTGGGGTCAGAAACATCACATGATCACACTGACAGAACCACAGGCGCATAGACACAGGCAACAGAGCATGCACAATGTCGGCACTAGTAAAGTGTATATCCACCTTTCGCAGCAATGCAGGCTGCTATTCTCCCATGGAGACGATCGTAGAGATGCTGGATGTAGTCCTGTGGAACGGCTTGCCATGCCATTCCCACCTGGAGCCTCAGTTGGACCAGCGTTCGTGCTGGACGTGCAGACCGCGTGAGATGACGCTTCATCCAGTCCCAAACATGCTCAATGGGGGACAGATCCGGAGATCTTGCAGGCCAGGGTAGTTGACTTACACCTTCTAGAGCACGTTGGGTGGCACGGGATACATGCGGACGTGCATTGTCCTGTTGGAACAGCAAGTTCCCTTACCGGTCTAGGAATGGTAGAACGATGGGTTCGATGACGGTTTGGATGTACCATGCACTATTCAGTGTCCCCTCGAAGATCACCAGAGGTGTACGGCCAGTATAGGAGATCGCTCCCCACACCATGATGCCGGGTGTTGGCCCTGTGTGCCTCGGTCGTATGCAGTCCTGATTGTGGCGCTCACCTGCACGGCGCCAAACACGTATAAGACCATCATTGGCACCAAGGCAGAAGCGACTCTCATCGCTGAAGACGACACGTCTCCATTCGTCCCTCCATTTACGCCTGTCGCGACACCACTGGAGGCGGGCTGCACGATGTTGGGGTGTAAGCGGAAGACGGCCTAACGGTGTGCGGGACCGTAGCCCAGCTTCATGGAGACGGTTGCGAATGGTCCTCGCCGATACCCCAGGAGCAACAGTGTCCCTAATTTGCTGGGAAGTGGCGGTGCGGTCCCCTACGGCACTGCGTAGGATCCTACGGTCTTGGCGTGCATCCGTGCGTCGCTGCGGTCCGGTCCCAGGTCGACGGGAACGTGCACCTTCCGCCGACCACTGGCGACAACATCGATGTACTGTGGAGACCTCACGCCCCACGTGTTGAGCAATTCGGCGGTACGTCCACCCGGCCTCCCGCATGCCCACTATACGCCCTCGCTCAAAGTGCGTCAACTGCACATACGGTTCACGTCCACGCTGTCGCGGCATGCTACCAGTGTTAAAGACTGCGATGGAGCTCCGTATGCCACGGAAAACTGGCTGACACTGACGGCGGCGGTGCACAAATGCTGCGCAGCTAGCGCCATTCGACGGCCAACACCGCGGTTCCTGGAGTGTCCGCTGTGCCGTGCGTGTGATCATTGCTTGTACAGCCCTCCGGAGCAAGTATGGTGGGTCTGACACACCGGTGTCAATGTGTTCTTTTTTCCATTTCCAGGAGTGTATACAAACCAAGATGCGTGTAACCACCAAAACGCGCTGGAATTCTGCGTCCACCGGTATTTGCCAGTACGCATCTGCTAGGTCCAACTTCGAAAAATATTTACCCGGGTACAGTTTGTCAAAAAGATCTTCCGGGCGGGGTAAAGGAAAAGTTGCAATCACTAGTTGTGGATTCACTGTTGCCTTGAAGTCCACAGAAAAAGTCTTAACTTTACCGACGGTTTTGGCAAAATTACTAAGGGTGATGCCCAGAGAGAAGCCTGCACACGTTCAATTACACCTTGCGACTCCAAATCGTGTAATGTTTTTACGACCTCATCACCCATTGAGTGGGGAACATTGCGCGCTCTGAAAAATTTCGGTTGCGCGTTTACTTTCAGTTCCAAATGTGCTTTATAGTTCTTCGCGCAACCGTGGCCCGGTGCAAAAATGTCTGCAAATTCTTCACATAGACGAGAAACACTGTCTGAAGTCACTGTCTGGTTCACTGATAGGACATGATTTACGATAGACAAGTTAAACAACTGAAATAAATCGAAACCAAACAAGTTCACTGCAGAAGAAGGGCGAAGGACGTAAAATGACACAAGTTTCGTTTGTCCTTTGTATGTTGCAAGAAGGCTGCACTGTCCTAACACAGGGATACGTTGTCGGGGTAGCTATTTAGCGTAACATTTGCGGCACGCAACGGAGGTGTGCCCAGTAGTTTGTGTCTTGATTGATCAGTGAAACTGCAGCTCCGGTATCGAGCTGGAATGGTATCACTTTGCCGCTAATGTCCAAGTCTACAAAAAGTTTATTGTCCTCCTGACGACAAGAGCGACTGTCTCGTGCAACGTGAACTGACACTGGTACATAATCACTTGCGACTTGACGGGAGTTCCGGCGATGTCGACGCACTATTTTTGGGACGAGAGTGGCACTGGGCGAAGTGGAATGAACTACATGAATTTCCATGGGCGAAGTTTCGCGAGCCGGAGTATCCATGGTTCGATTCCGATTCCGGTGCGAAGCAAAGGGCCTGGAACGGTTTTGAGCTTCCGATCTGAGCTTTTTCTGGCAAACACTCTGAACATGCCCTTTTTTATTACAATAAAAGCAAATAGCTTGGCGTGACGGGTAATTCTCACGCGAATGTTTAGTAGCACACCGCGGGCATGATTTGATCACTGCACTAGCCTGCCGTCGCGGTACACGTGGCTGAGAGCCTGGCGGCAGCGGCGCAGCCGGGCGCGAGGACTGTTTACTGTTCCGTGCAGCTCGCCCGGCGGGCCGGTTAATCTGAGACACTGCTGGCGAAGTTTCAAATGATTCCTTAGCAAAGTCAAGTGTGTCCTGCCGATCCAATATGTCCATCACATGTTGAAGGGAGGGATTTACTAGCTTCAAAATTTGTTCCCTTATACGAACATCAGAAAAGTTCTGTGCAATTGCATCACGTACCATAGTATCCGAATAAGGGAGTCCACATTGACACTCAAAAGCACAATCCCTAGTAAGGCCTTGCAAGGTTGCAACCCACTCCCGATTAGTCTGACCGGCCGTTCGTTTTGTACGAATGAAGGTATACCTTTCCGCAACTACATTGACTGATTCTTTGAAATATGCATCTAATGCAGAAAAAATTTCTTCGTAGGACAGAGTTGCTACGTCGCGTCGGGGAAATAATTTGACTATCACACGGTACGTATTCATGCCGCCGGAAGACAACAGAAATGGCTGCCGCTCGTTACCTTGAATTCTATAGGCTATGAGATGGAATCCAAATTGGCGTGACCACTCCGTCCAGCTTTCCAGTGCAGCATCAAAAGGTCGAAAAGGTGGTGCAACAGCGTATTGTGGCTGCGTTAGCGGTGAAGCGGCTTCCGCCGTATCGTTTTGCATCGCACGTTGACCCTGGACGAGCTGTCCAGGGGCATCCAGTAAGGCCAGCGTCTGCTGATTCTGTAAGCGATAAAATTCGGACAGTACATCTGGAGATTGTGGAGAAGCCATTACACAAGTAAATCAGGGCTATATCGATACGAACGCGGTTTTGCCTCGTCGCCAATGTTGTGATTGGCAGGAGAGCCAACCGTGTTTTTCTAAAGGAGGCCGAAATGCACGCGTCTCAGTTCACGAAGGCTGGCGTGAGGTCTGGAACATGACAAGGGAATTAGAATTGAGAAAAACGAACGTACCTGGTGGAATACTTAACTTTAATCCATTCATGGAGAACGTCGCTCTTTATGGTACATGATTCAAAATATCAATAGTACAGATACTGGCGCCCTGCTAGGTCGTAGCAAATAACGTAGCTGAAGGCTATGCTAACTATCGTCTCGGCAAATGAGAGCGTAGAAGTCAGTTAACCATCGCTAGCAAAGTCGGCTGTACAACTGGGGCGAGTGCTAGGAAGTCTCTCTAGACCTGCCGTGTGGCGGCGCTCGGTCTGTAACCACTGATAGTGGCGACACGCGTGTCCGTCGTATACTACCGGATCGCGACCGATTTAAAGGCTACCACCTAGCAAGTGTGGTGTCTGGCGGTGACACCACACCAACGCTTCAGGAAAATGTGTGTGAATTACTAAGGGACCAACCTGCTGAGGTCATCGGTCCCTAGACTTACACACTACTTAAACTAACTTATACTAAGAACAACACACACACCCATGTCCGAGGGAGCACTCGAACCTCCGTCGGGAGGGGCCGCGCTGTCCGTGACATGGCGTCTCTAACCGGGCGGCGACTCCGCGCCGTACATTGTCAAGTTCATCGTGTTCAAGGTACAGTAAAGTTACAATACTTCCTTTCGACTGCGGCAACCCCTGTGCTCAGGTTAATACAACCGCGTCTCCCGACGAACTCGGCTATGACCAGTTAATCGCTGCATTCACTCAATACTATGACCAGCAAGTCTAGCTGCTGCTAGATGTCAGTTGTTTCGCTTGCAGGGAAAACCGGAACAGACGTACCGCCAGTGGTACATGGAATTAACGGGCATGACTACAGCGATTTAATGATCTGCGATGCAATAACGTTCAGTGTTCCAGATAGTAGAATATGGGAACAGATCTTAAAGTAAGCTGATCCATCATTTCCCCAAACATTGCAAATCTTAGAGCAATATGATTCGGGTGTCATAGCGGCCGTTAAGTTTGACCAGGCCCCGATTTGTCCGATCGAGTCGCCACAAGCAGCCGCAACAACGAGTGCGTACACAGCCATGTGGACAGCACGTAGACATGTAGGAGGCCATTTCGGAAAGAACGTCCGATAAGTCGTAAAATGGAAATCACTGTGAAAATCAAAAATAGTTTATTTGTAGCAGCTATAGCTTCCAGCTACTTCTCTACATAGACGCCACTCCGATTTACACATTTGTGGTAGCGTTGTACCAACTTTCCAATACCCTTGTCATTGGAGGCACTCGCCTGTGCCTCTTGCCAATTCTTTACTCTACTCCACCGAGCGAGGTGGCGCAGTGCTTAGCACACTGGACTCGCATTCGCGAGGACGACGGTTCAATCCCGTCTCCGGCCATCGTGATTTAGGTTTTCCGTGATTTCCCTAAATCGCGTCAGGCAAATGTCGGGATGGTTCCTTTGAAAGGGCACGGTCGATTTCTTTTCCAATCCTTCCCTAACCCGAGCTTGCGCTCCGTCTCTAATGACCTCGTTGTCGACGAGACGTTAAAACACTAACCACCACCACCACCAATTCTTTACTCTGGTCTACGGCTAACTGTCTGTGCCAGAACATTGTCGTCATAGCAAGCGGTTCACGTGAGCAGAGATGAAACTCAGGGAGTGTCAATTATGGGCTCTGTTGTAAGTGATCAAACACTTCAATCGAAAACACTAAAGGAGAATCTTCATTGCCCCTGTAGAGTGCGGCAGAGAATTGTGACGCAAAAAGAAACGCTTGACAGGTAAGTTATCTCGGCTGCATGACATAATGCTAAATCTCAAACCGGGCCCTCATACTTGGCAAGGGACACTACTATTCTAAGCGTCTTTAGGGACTCACTGTGTGCTCAGAACTGAAATGAGCACTTGACACGATCGATGGGCGTACTAGAGGAACCGCTCAACACATTTGTGCAACGCTTCATAAAATTTTCTGTCGTTCCCATTTTGCACCCCTCCGGACCTTACTTTCCGAATAGCTCTCGTAGAAAGGCCTGTAAATTTAGTCAAGTCTTGCACTAGATGTTTTGCTTGCCATAAAAGAGAGGATTGTCCATCATGTAACGCAACAGGCTATAGGTGTGGAAAAGAAGGCCATGTCCAAGCAGTTTGTTTGCAACGGCACAAAAATGTCAATTTTTCCCGCTCCCAAAAGAAACTAGCCTCGTGCACAAGCAGTGCACGCTGTGTTTTCGAAATCTACAAAAGGTTCTGACAAAAGTAAGATTAAGATTATGCTTTGTTCTCGCCTAGTGCTGTGCAACAACGTTCTTACAAACTCTTTGTCTCATTAGGAATTGCTAACTTTCGGTGAGACACAGGTGCCTCAGCAACTTAGCTTAATCGTGCCACTTACGAACAGCTAGGCTCACCACGCCTTTCTAAATCTAACAAGCACCCCACTGTTCACGACGGACAGGAAATTCCAGTGCTTGGAGAGTGTAGTTAGACTGCCACTTACAAACCTCACACTGTTGTTGTTGTTGTTGTTGTTGTTGTTGTCCTCAGTCCAGAGACTGGTTTGATGCAGCTCTCCATGCTACTCTATTCTGTGCAAGTTCTTCATCTCCCAGTACATACTGCAACCTACATCCTTCTGAATCTGCTTAGTGTATTCATCTCCTGGTCACCTCGATTTTTTACCCTCCACGCTATCTTCCAATACTAAATTTGTGATCCCTTGATGCCTCAGAACATGTCCTATCAACCGGTCCCTTCTTCTTGTCCAGTTGTGCCACAAACTCCTCTTCTCCCCAGTTCTAGTCAATACCTCGTCATTAGTTATGTGATCTACCCATCTAATCTTCAGCATTCTTCTGTAGCACCACATTTCGAAAGCTTCTATTCTCTTCTTGTCCAAACTATTTATCGTCCATTTTTCACTTCTATACATGGCTACACTCCATACAAATACTTTCAGAAACGACTTCCTGACACTTAAATCTATACTCGATGTTAACAAATTTCTCTACTTCAGAAACGCTTTCCTCGCCATTGCCAGTCTACATCCTCTGTACTTCGACCATCATCAGTTATTTTGCTCCCCAAATACAAAAACTCCTTTACTGCTTTAAGTGTCTTATTTCCTAATCTAATTCCCTCAGCATCGCCCGACTTAATTTGACTACATTCCATTACACTCGTTTTGCTTTTGTTAATGTTCATCTTATATCCTCCTTTCAAGACACTGTCCATTCAATTCAACTGCTCTTCCAAGTCCTTTGCTGTCTCTAACAGAATTACAATGTCATCGGCGAACCTCAACGTTTTTATTTCTTCTCCATAGACTTTAATACCTACACCGAATTTTTCTTTTGTTTCTTTTACTGCTTGCTCATTATACAGATTGAATAACAACGGGGAGAGGCTACAACACTGTCTCACTCCCTTCCCAACCGCTGCTTCCCTTTCATGCCCTCGACTCTTATAACTGTCACCTGGTTTCTGTACAAATTGTAAATAGGCTTTCACTCCCTGTATTTTACCCCTGCCACCTTTAGAATTTGGAAGAGTGTATTCCAGTCTACATTGTCAAAAGCTTTCTATAAGTCTACAAATGCTAGAAATGTGGGTTTGCCTTTCCTTAATCTATTTTCTAACGTAAGTCGTAGGGTCAGTATTGCCTCACGTTTTCCAACATTTCTGCGGAATCCAAACTAATCTTCGCCGAGGTCGGCTTCTACCAGTTTTTCCATTCGCCTGTAAAGAATTCGTGTTAGTATTTTGCAGCTGTGACTTATTAAACAGATATTTCGGTAATTTTCACATCTGTCAACACCTGCTTTCTATGGGATTGGAATTATTATATTCTTCTTGAAGTCTGAGGGTATTTCGCCTGTTTCATACACCTTGCTCACCAGATGGTAGTTTTGTCAGGACTGACCCTCCGAAGGCCGTCAGTAGTTCCAATGGAATGTCTACTCCCGGGCCCTTGTTTCGACTCAGGTCTTTCAGTGCTCTGTCAAGCTCTTCACGCAGTATCGGATCTCCCATTTCATCTTCATCTACATCCTTTTCCATTTCCATAATATTGTCCTGAAGTACATCGCCCTTGTATAGACCTTCTATATATTCCTTCCACATTTCTGCTTTCCCTTCTTTGCTTAGAACTGGGTTTCCATGAAAGCTCTTGATATTCATTCAAGTGGTTCTCTTTTCTCCAAAGGTCTCTTTAATTTTCCTGTAGGCAGTGTCTATCTTACCCCTAGTGAGATAAGCCTATACATCCTTACATTTGTCCTCTAGCCATCCCTCCTTAGCCATTTTGCATTTCCTGTCGATCTCATTTTTGAGATGTATGTATTCCTTTTTGCCTGCTTCATTTACTGCGTTTTTATATTTTCTAGTTTCATCAATTAAATTCAATATTTCTTCTGCGACCCAAGGAATTCCACTAGCCCTCGTCTTTTTACCTACTTGATCCTCTGCTGCCTTCACTACTTCATCCCTCAGAGGTACCATTCTTCTTCTACTGTATTTCTTTCCCCCATTCCAATCTCACACTAGGACAGTGAATTTTACTGTGTTGAAATTAAGAGACAATGAGAGCATTTTCGGTTTCGATGAGTTTGATTTTCTCGGACTTAGCATCCAAGGCAATGTACTTTCAGTACCTGCTTTTAATGTAAAAGCTTGCATAAAGAATTTCATGAACTATTTTCAGAACGCATGGGAATAGTTAATAACTTTGTAGTGCATGTTACTTTGAAAGTCAGCGCACAGCCTAAGTTAGTCTAGGCCCGCACCGTTCCAATTGCCTTAAGTGACAAAGTAGCCAGTGAATGGAAAGAATTGCAAGATAATAGAGTGATTGCCTCCATTCAAGCTAGTCAATGGGCAAGGCCACTCGCTCTGTTGACTAAGCCTTCCTGTCGCATTCGCCACAGACAGTAGTTGACACTTACCGGTGACCTCTGCCAGAGGAACTGATGGACAGGCTTGGTGCAGGACTTCACTTTTCTAAGAAAGATCTGCGTGATGCCTATTTGCAAATTCCATTGGATGAAGAATCACAGAAAGCGTTTGTTGTAAATGCACACTTAAGTCTGTTCAAGTATTTGCGTTTTCCCTTCGGCAGTGCTTACGCACCCACCATTTTTCAGCGTTAATTGGAACAGCTGACTGTAAAAGTGCCATTTTGTTCAAACTACCTTGACGGTATTGTCTTCTCAGGTCGTACACCAGAGGCACACCTTGCAAAAGCGCGTACTCTCTTTCGAGCGTTTTCAGAAGCAGGATTCAAGCGTGTCAAGACTGTATAGATATACATCTACATTTACACTCCGCAAGCCACCTGACGGTGTGTGGTGGGGGGTAACCTGAGTACCTCTATCTGTTCTCCCTTCTGTTCCAGTCTCGTATTGTTCGTGGAAAGAAGGATTGTCGGTATGCTTCTGTGTGGGCTCTAATCTCTCTGATTTTATCCTCATGGTCTCTTCGCGAGATATACGTAGAATGCTTGATTCTTCGGTGAAGGTATGTTCTCGAAACTTCGAGAAAAGCCCGTACCGAGCTACTGAGCGTCTCTCCTGCAGAGTCTTCCACTGGAGTTTAACTATCGTCTCCGTAACGCTTTCGCGATTACTAAATGATCCTGTAACGAAGCGTGCTGCTCTCCGTTGGACCTTCTCTATCTCTTCTATCAACCCTACCTGGTACGGATCCCACACTGCTAAGCAGTATTCAAGCAGTGGGCGAACAAGCGTACTGTAACCTACTTCCTTTGTTTTCGGATTGCATTTCCTTAGGATTCTTCCAATGAATCTCAGTCTGGCATCTGCTTTACCGACGATCAACTTTATATGATCATTCCATTTTAAATCACTCCTAATGCCTACTCCCAGAAAATTTATGGAATTAACTGCTTCATATTGCTGACCCGCTATTTTGTAGCTAAATGATAAGGGACCTATCTTTCTATGTATTCGCAGCACATTACACTTGTCTACATTGAGATTCAATTGCCATTCCCTGCACCATGCGTCAATTCGCTGCAGATCCTCCTGCGTTTCAGCACAATTTTCCATTGTTACAACCTCTCGATACACCACAGCATCATCTGCAAAAATCCTCAGGGAACTTCCGATGTCATCCACCAGGTCATTTATGTATATTGTGAATAGCAACGGTCCTATGACACTCCCCTGCGGCACATCTGAAATAACTCTTACTTCGGAAGACGTCTCTCCATTGTGAATGACATGCTTCGTTCTGTTATCTAGGAACTCCTCAATCCAACCACACAATTGGTCTGACAGTCCATATGCTCTTACTTTGTTCATTAAACGACTGTGGGGAACTATATCGAACGCCTTGCGGAATTCAAGAAACACGGCATCTACCTGTGAACCCGTGTCTATGGCCCTCTGAGTCTCGTGGACGAATAGTGCGAGCTGGGTTTCACACGACCGTCTTTTTCGAAGCCCATGCTGATTCCTACAGAGTAGATTTCTAGTCTCCAGAAAAGTCATTATACTCGAATATAAGACGCATTTCAGAAACTCGAAAATGCCTTGCTCAGTGACAGATGTTTAGTGCATTCCGATCCTGGCAAACGAGTAGTTTCTCAAGCCGACGCTTCTTCCTAATTAATCAGCGCTGTGCTTTCGCACAGAACTGGTGCACAAGACAGACCTATTGCTTTTGTCTCAAAGTTGTAAACTCGAACTCAGAGTAATTATTCTCAATTTGAAAAAAAGCTCTGGCTATTGCGTATGGTGTGACCAAATTCGCTCATTATTTTTATAGTGGAAAGATCTTTTTAGTGACAGATCACAAGCCTTTTCAGTCCTTCTTTCATCCGTCAAAGCCGGTTTCTACACGCACTGCTCAAAAATTGCAACGTCAAACTTTGTTGCTTTCGCAATATCTGTATGAAATTGTGTACAGACCTGCGATAAAGCATGGCAATACAGTAGCCCTATCTCGACTTCCGATTGGTCCAGAATCTGATTTCGATGCATCTGCCCCATATTGTCGCCAAATCGATGCGCAGGACTCTTAATTCTGGAAATTTTTTCGCTTCCACTACAGAAAAATAGCATAGGCCACGGAAGCAGACCCAGATTTAAAGACATTGTTGCAGTACATTCGCACGCCGTGCCTAGCTCGTTAAGTAGCATCGAGAGCTCAGTTGTGCACAGATATTTTGCACGTCGGCGTAACCTTTCAGTTCAACAGGATGTAATTCTAGTTCAAAATGAGAGTGGACAATCGCGTATGTTTATTCCCAGTGTGTTGCAAAATGATGTCCTGCTAATGCGCCACCAATGACATTGGGGAATCGTTAACACTAAACAGTTAAGGCGATGGCACTTTACTTGACAGGGCATGGACGCTCATATTGAACAGATGACGTCACAGTGTCTTCCATGCGCGGATAACCAATCCGCTTCGCCACAGACTTTCTCAGCTTGTCCTAAGACTCATTCCCCATTGTAAAGAGTCCACATAGACTTTGAAGGACAGTTTTGGAACACTTGCTGGGTCCTAGTGGTAGACTCTAGCAGCGAGTTCCCATTTGCGGTGGTTATGGCTTGTTCCACATCACGTAGCAACGTATTTTGCACAGAAGGTTTGACAGAAGTGTTTGTGTCGGACAACGGACCACAGTTCAGTTCACATGATTTTGAATGGTTTTGTGAACGAAATGGCATTCGTCATCTAGTAAGTGCTCCGTTTCAACCCCAGTCCAACTGAGAAGCAGAACGCTTCCTGAGCAATTTTAAGCAACAGATGGCAACGTTTCGCACCACCACCGCACGGGAATAGGCGCAGCAACTCATTTCCGCCTCTTATAACTTCCACCCACAGGGATGGACCATCACGGAACTTCTGCATGCACGTCGCCATCGGACGCTGCTACATTACTGGCCATTGAAATTGCTGCACCAAGAATAAATGCAGATGATAAACGGGTATTCATTGGACAAATATATTATACTAGAACTGAAATGTGATTATATTTCACGCAATAGATCCTGAGAAATCAGTACCCAGAACAACCACCTCTGCTCGTAATAACGGCCTTGACACGAATGGGCATTGCGTCAAACAGAGCTTGGATGGCGTGTACAGGTACAGTTGCCCATGCAGCTTCAACACGATACCACAGGTCATTAAGAGCAGTGATTGGCATATTGTGACGAGCCAGTTGCTATGCCGCCATTGACCAGATGTTTTCAATTAGTGAGAGATCTGAAGAATTTGCTGGCCAGGGCAGCAGTCGAACATTTTATGTATCCAGAAAGGCACGTATAGGACCTGCAACATGCGCTCGTGCATTATGCTGCTGAAATGTAGGGTTTCGCAGGGATCGAATGAAGGGTAGAGCCATGGGTCGTAACACGTCAGAAATGTAACGTCCACTGTTCAAAGTGCCGTCAATGCGAACAAGATGTGATCGAGACGTGTAACCAATGGCATCCCATACCACCACGCCTGGTGAGAAGCCAGTATGGCGATGACGAATAAACGCTTCCAATGTGCGTTCACCGCGATGTCGCCAAACACCGATGCGACCATCATGGTGCTGTAAACAGAACCTGGATTCATCCAGAAAGATGACGTTTTGCCATTTGTGCACCAAGGATCGTCGTTGAGTCCACCATCGCCGGCGCTCTGGTCTGTGATGCAGCATCAGCGAAAACCGCAGCACGTTGTAGGTGTCGCCACCGGCTCCAGCCTTGTGTGAATGCTCTGAAAAGCTAATCATTTGCATATCATAGCATCTTCTTCCTGTCGGTTAAATTTCGCGTCTGTAGCACGTCATATTCGTGGTGTAGCAATTTTAATGGCCCGTAGTGTACATTTGCCACACCCACTGAAGCATCCGGTACCGCCAATGGTCCGCAAGTATCGCTTTGCGACACGAGATCTTGTTACTTTCAGGGTTTATGGCCACACACTGCGAAAGAGGCGTGATCTAGGAACCCATTGGCACTTTTATGTACGTGATTGCAGGTCGCCGTCCGCTGTGGGCGAGCGGTTCTAGGGTCTTCAGTGCGAAACTGCGCGGTTGCTACGGACGCAGGTTCGAATCCTGCCTCGGGCATGGATGTGTGTGAAGTCCTTAGGTCAGTTATATTTAAGTAGTACTAAGCCTAGAGGAATGATGACATCAGATGTTAAGTCTCATAGGGCTTAGAGCCATTGCAGGTCCAGATGGTTTGCAGCACTGCCACCAGAACCAGATTCGTGGTTGTCATTTTCCCGGTGATACTGCTGTTTTTCTTCCCCCCGATTCACTACCTCACGGGACCTCGCGGCCAACGCAGCCACACACCCTGTGTCACCAGGGCACCCCAGGACGAGCGGATGCATGATGCAGCCTGGCCTCAGGCGTCCCCGCTCGCCGATCCGATGCACCTGGACCCGTCATCGCCGTCGTCGTCATCTCTCCAGGACACGCCCTCAGGCCTGGACGTGTGCCCTGGCAGCAGTTTTCTGGAGGATGTTCCCGTTTCATCACTAGCCAGATGGTGGTGTACGGTCGCGACTATGCAGTCCTCCTCAGTCACGGCTCCGGCTCATCTCTACGTCCAGCGTTCTGCCTCCCTCCCCGTTGTCGTTCGCACCTTCCCTACACGAAAATGGTGCGGTATTTCGAGGGGAACGAACGTGTTGGCGTAAGCTGACGCCAGCACGCCGGTCGGCAAAGGTTAAGCGATGGATCACGCACGCCTATCACGAGAGAGGCTAGAGACACACTGACAAGCAACACTTCGCAAAGTCCTCTCGACAGCATGTATTTAGGCCGCCGCGTCTGACCTGAGGGCTGGAATGAATCTCTAATTCTAGGTTTGCGTCTGTCATGCACTTGCAGAGCGGCCTCGCTTACAAGGGAACCTCCCCATCGCACCCCTCTCAGATTTGGTTGTAAGTTGGCACAGTGGATAAGCCTTGAGAAACTGAACAGAGATCAATCGAGAAAACAGAAATTGTGTGGAACTATGAAAAAAATAAACAAAATATGCAAACTGAGTAGTCCATGCGCAAGATAAGGCAACATGAAGGATAGCGTAAGCTCAGCAACGCCGCAGTCCAGTGGTTAGCGTGAGCAGGTGCCGAACGAGAGCTTGTAAGCGGTCCATGACTAATGAATTTGTTGCTAGTGCACTCGAGCAGATGTAATTTCGATGGATTGCTCACTCGCTGCCTGCTATATGTAAGCTATAAGAGAATCTTAAACCAAAGAGCAGTGTTGACTGCAGTAGGAACTGTGTAGCAGTAGGAGTAAGTAGTTGCTAGCAGTCGTGTGTACGGAGTTGGCTGGTCCGGTGCTGGGGAGCGATGGCAGAGCCTGAGCGTTGTAGGATAAGGTAAAAGCAGTTCGTGCATATGTAGTATTGTTACATCAAGTATCATGTAAATATTTTTAAAAAAATCGCTTAATAACAATCTTTCCCACAAAAAGTAACTTTTGACAATCATTCATTTCAATTTAAAGAATTTACTAATTTCTCCGATCCTTGGTCATAACGATTATTGAAAAGAAAAATCAGTTCTTTTATACAAGACAAATCTATCGGCCAGCATTGCACTTAGCTGCGCCAGAAAAATTTCTTATAGGAGCAGATATATACGCGCTATCCGGCGACCTAATTAAGGTAAGATTTTTCACTTTATCAGAATTATGTATCAGGGCCATGACGCAGCACTGCTGACGTCCAAAATTTACCAGGTTAAATTGACAATCAATTATTGAAAGGTTATAAGTTAGCGACAATTTTATTGAGAGGTTTGTCATATTGTATTATTGGTAGGTTATGCTAAATGTCAATGGGTTACATAGTTTCGCTGTTGGGTAGTTACGCTAAATGAGAATTTTATTTATATTATTTTTTACTGTTGGGAGGTTACGGAATAGATTTTGTGGGTAGGTTACACTAAATGTGAATGATATAAATAATTATTGTTTTTACTGTTGGGAAGTCACGGAACAGATTTTGTGGGGAGGTTAAAAGCTTCTTGGTTCAAGCCTTACCTTGAGTGAAGATTTTATTTTCGCAAAGTTATGATCTGTCCGTTCGTTCATTGACGTCTCTGATCACTGTAATAAGTTTAGTGTCTGTGTTTTGCGACAGCATCGCAAAACCGTGCGATTAGTAGGCGAAAGGACGTGACTCTCCAATACGAACCGAAAACATTTGATCGCAAGGTCATAAGTCAACCGATGCCTCCACAGGAAAACACGTCTGATATATTCTAAACGACATTGGTGACGGCATGTGCGTCACATGACAGGAATATGATGTCGACCCACCTAACTTGTACACTTGGCGAATGGGTAAAAAGATTCTTCTACCTTGCCCGATTTAGGTTTCCTTGTGGATGTGGTTATCATAAACAAAATAAAATAAATTAAACTTCTCATTCGAAGGAAGACAAGATCCAAGGACCTCTCGTTCCGCAGCTGCTCACGCTAACCACGGGACCAAGGCGCTCCTGAGCTCATATTCTCCTTAATGTTGTTTATCTTGCGCATAAACTACTCAGTTTGTGTATTTTGCTTATTTTTTCATAGCTCCACACAACTTCTTCCTGTTTTCTCGATTGATATGTGTTCAGTTTTTCAAGGCCTACCCACTGTGCCAACTTATAACTAAATCTGGGGGGGTGCGATGGGGAGGTTCCCTTGTTAGTAACAGGTTACAACAGTGCTTGGCGACCAGATTAGTGGCTGTAGCGAGACGAAGGTTTGTAATAGCAAGATTACCGATATTATCTGCAATAGGATTACTACTAAATAGAGTGTAGCACAAAACATGGACTCCTTTCACAACAAGTAACTGAGCGCTCTTCTTGTAAATAAAGAACCGTATTAATCCACGTGTGCATTTGTACTGTAGAAAGAGAATACTGGCCACCATTAACAACATCCTGTTCCTTGCTTCCCTGCGGTACAGGATTCTATGCATGGTGACACATTTGGTTTCGTCACTTAGGAAAACTGCTCATCTGAGAACAGTTGGTCAGATAGCCACTCTAGTGACAGACGGTATCCAACAGTACCGCCTTCGTAAAATGATAAGAAAGTGAAATTTAAATTCCGAAAAAAATTCCGTGTGTTGCTACCATTCACTGCTGTTATTCATGAAAAAACAGTGAAATTTATGTTTCGGAGTTCAGGCTACAAAAGGCTAAGTGTGGATGGTTCAAATGGCTCTGAGCACTATGCGACTTAACTTCTGAGGTCATCAGCGGCCTAGAACTAGGAACTAATTAAACCTAACTAACCTAAGGACATTACACACATCCTTGCCAGAGACAAGATTCTAACCTGCAACCGTAGCGGTCGCTCAGCTCCAGACTGTAGCGCCAAGAACCGCACGGCCACTCCGGCAGGCTGACTAAGTGTGGACCAGACTGAAATGTTCTTTTATTGCATACATCAAATCTTTCTCTGTTTAGCACAAAAGTGACAAAATTTACTCATTTCTTTGCTGATTTTAAATCATTTCGCACTAATTTCTTCCTTTTGTTGTCTGTATTGCTTTCTTGCAGAACTTAGCTTGCAGCTCTTGGATTGAAGTATTTCGCACTCATCTGTCCCGTCAGCCCTTGTCAACATTTCTCCTAACTTCCAGAAGTGGAATCCATCTAAACAGCTCACAGTAAGTTACAAATACTTTTAGGATATTCTTCCCATTCCATAAGCGGATCTAAGTCTATCAATTGTTGTGGTGGTCTTCAGTCCTGAGACTGGTTTGATGCGGCTCTCCATACTACTCTGTCTTGTGCAAGCTTCTTGATCTCCCAGTGCCTACTGCAACCGACATCCTTCTGAATCTGCTTAGTGTAGTCATCTCTTGGTCTCCCTCTACGATTTTTACCCTCCACGCTACCCTCCAATACCAAACTGGTGATCCCTTTATGCCTCAGAACATGTCCTACCAACCGATCCCTTCTTGTGGTCAAGTTGTGCCACAAACTTCTCTTCTCCCCAATCCTGTTCAATACTTCCTCATTAGTTATGTGATCTACCCATCTAATCTTCAGCATTCTTCTGTAGCACCACATTTCGAAAGCTTCTATTCTCTTCTTGTCCAAACTATTTATCGTCCATGTTTCACTTCCATACATGGTTACACTCAATACAAATACTTTCAGAAATGACTTCCTGACACTTAAATCTATACTCGATGTTAACAAATTTCTCTTCTTCAGAAACGCTTTTCTTGACATTGCCAGTCTAAATTTTATATCCTCTCTACTTCGACCATCATCAGTTATTTTGCTCCCCAAATACCAAAACTCCTTTACTACTTTAAGTGTCTCATCTCCTAATCTAATTCCCTCAGCATCACCCGACTTAATTTAACTACATTCCATTATCCTCGTTTTGCTTTTGTTGATGTTCATCTTATATCTTCCTTTCAAGACACTATCCATTCCGTTCAATTGCTCTTCCAAGTCCTTTGCTGTCTCTGACAGAATTACAATGTCATCGGCGAACCTCAACATTTTGATTTCTTCTCCATGGATTTTAATACCTACTCCGAATTTTTCTTTTGTTTCCTTCACTGCTTGCTCAATATACAGATTGAATAACATCGGGGAGAGATTACAACCCTGTCTCACTCCCTTCCCAACCACTGCTTCCCTTTCATGTCCCTCGACTCTTATAACTGCCATCTGGTTTCTGTACAAATTGTAAATAGCCTTTCGGTCCCTGTATTTTACCCCTGCTACCTTCAGAATTTGAAAGACAGTATTCCAGTCTCAGGTCTTTCAGTGATCTGTCAAACTCTTCACGCAGTATCGTATCTCCCATCAATTGAATTCAATATTTCTTCTGTTACCCAAGGATTTCTACTAGCCCTCGTCTTTTTACCTACTTGATCCTCTGCTGCCTTCACTACTTCATCCCTCAAAGCTACCCATTCTTCTTCTGCTGTATTTCTTTCCCCCATTCCTGTCAATTATTCCCTTATGCTCTCCCTGAAACTCTGTACAACCTCTGGTTCTTTCAGTTTATCCAGGTCCCATCTCATTAATTTCCCACCTTTTTGCAGTTTCTTCAGTTTTAATCTACAGGTCATAACGAATAGATTGTGGTCAGAGTCCACATCTGCCCCTGGAAATGTCTTACATTTTAAAACCTGGTTCCTAAATCTCTGTCTTAGCATTATATAATCTATCTGATACCTTTTAGTATCTCCAGGTTTCTTCCATGTATACAACCTTCTTTCATGATTTTGAAACCAAGTGTTACCTATGATTAAGTTGTGCTCTGTGCAAAATTCTACCAGGCGGCTTCCTCTTTCATTTCTTAGCCCCAGTCCATATTCACCTACTATTTTTCCTTCTCTCCCTTTTCCTACACTCGAATTCCAGTCACCCATGACTATTAAATTTTCGTCTCCCTTCACTATCTGAATAATTTCTTCTATTTCATCATACATTTCTTCAATTTCTTCGTCATCTGCAGAGCCAGTTGGCATATAAACTTGTACTACTGTAGTAGATATGGGCTTGGTATCTATCTTGGCCAATGAATAGGAAAATAGGAATGCGGGTAAGCTACTACAAACAACATAGTGAACCCATTGTTGTGGCCAAGATAGATACGAAGCCCACACCTACTACAGTAGTACAAGTTTATACGCGAACTAGCTCTGCAGATGACGAAGAAATTGAAGAAATGTATGATCAAATAAATGAAATTATTCAGATAGTGAAGGGTGACGAAAATTTAATAGTCATGGATGACTGGAATTCGGTAGTAGGAAAAGGGAGAGAAGGAAACGTGGTAGGTGAATATGGACTGGGGCAAAGAAATGAAAGAGGAAGCCGCCTGGTAGAATTTTGCACAGAGCAAAAAAAATGGTTCAATTGGCTCTGAGCACTATGGGACTTAACATCTTAGGTCACTATCCCCTAGAACTTAGAACTACTTAAACCTAACTAACCTAAGGACATCACACAACACCCAGCCATCACAAGGCAGAGAAAATCCCTGACTCCGCCGGGAATCGAACCCGGGAACCCAGGCGTGGGAAGGGAGAACGCTACCTCACGAGATGCAGGCTGCACAGAGCACAACTTAATCATAGCTAACACTTGGTTCAAGAATCATAAAAGAAGGCTGTATACATGGAAGAAGCCTGGAGATACTGACACGTTTCAGATAGATTATATAATGGTAAGACAGAGATTTAGGAACCAGGCTTTAAATTGTAAGACATTTCCAGGGGCAGATGTGGACTCTTACCACAATCTATTCGTTATGACCTGTAGATTAAAACTGAAGAACCTGCAAAAACTGTGAGAAATTAGGGAGATGGGACCTGGATAAACTAAAAGAACCAGAGGTTGCACAGAGTTTCAGGGAGAGCATAAGGGAGCAATTGACAGGAATGGGGGAAAGAAATACGGTGGAAGAATGGGTAACCTTGAGGAATGAAGTAGTGAAGGCAGCAGAGGATCAAGTAGGTGAAAAGAGCAGGGCAAGTAGAAATCCTTGGTTAACAGAAGAAATATTGAATTTAATTGATGAAAGGAGAAAATATAAAAATGCAGTAAATGAAGCAGGCAAAAAGGAATACAGACGTCTCAAAAATGAAATCGACAGGAAGTGCAAAATGGCTAAGCAGGGATGGCTAGAGGACAAATGTAAGAATGTAGAGGCTTATCTCACTAGGGGTAAGGTAGATACTGCCTACAGAAAAATGAAAGAGACCTTTGGAGATAAGAAAACCACTCGTATGAACATCAAGGGCTCAGATGGGAACCCAGTTCTAAGAAAAGAAGGGAAAGCAGAAAGGTGGAAGGGGTATATAGAGAGTCTATACAAGGGACAATATTATGGAAATGGAAGAGGATGTAGATGAAGATGAAATGGGAGATATGATATTGCGTGAAGAATTTGACAGATCACTGAAAGACCTGAGTCGAAACAAGGCCCCCGGAGTAGACAACATTCCATTGGAACTACTGACGGCCTTGGGAGAGCCAGTTCTGACAAAACTCTACCATTTGGTGAGCAAGATGTATGAGACAGGCGAATTACCCTCAGACTTCAAGAAGAATATAATAATTCCAGTCCCAAAGAAAGCAGGTGTTCACAGATGTGAAAATTACCGAACTATCAGTTTAATAAGTCACAGCTGCAAAATCTTAACGCGAATTCTTTACAGACGAATGGAAAAATTAGGAGAAGCCGACCTCAGGGAAGATCAGTTTGAATTCCATAGAAATATTGGAACACGTGAGGCAATACCGACCCTACGACTTATCTTAGAAGAAAGATTAAGGACAGGCAAACCTACGTTTCTAGCATTTGTAGACTTAGAGAAAGCTTTTGACAATGTTGACTGGAATACTGTCTTTCAAATTCTAAAGGTGGCAGGGGTAAAATACAGGGAGCGAAAGGCTATTTACAATTTGTACAGAAACCAGATGGCAGTTATTAGAGTCGAGGGACATGAAAGGGAAGCAGTGGTTGGGAAGAGAGTGAGACAGGGTTTTAGTCTCTCCTCGATGTTATTCAATCTGTATATTGAGCAAGCAGTGAAGGAAACAAAAGAAAAATTCCGAGTAGGTATCAAAGTCCATGGAGAAGAAATAAAAACTTTGAGATTCGCCGATGACATTGTAATTCTGTCAGAGACAGCAAAGGACTTGGAAGAGCAGTTGAATTGAATGGACAGTGTCTTGAAAGGAGGATATAAGATGAACATTCACAATAGCAAAACGAGAATAATGGAATGTATTCGAATTATGTCGGGTGATGCTGAGGGAATTAGATTAGGAAATGAGACACTTAAAGTAGTAAAAGAGTTTTGCTATTTGGGGAGCAAAATAACTGATGATGGTCGAAGTAGAGAGGATATAAAATGTAGACTGGCAATGGCAAGGAAAGCGTTTCTGAAGAAGAGAACTTTGTTAACATCGAGTATAGATTTAAGTGTCAGGAAGTCATTTCTGAAAGTATTTGTATTGAGTGTAGCCATGTATGGAAGTGAAACATGGACGATAAATAGTTTACACAAGAAGAGAATAGAAGCTTTCGAAGTGTGGTGCTACAGAAGACTGCTGAAGATTAGATGGGTAGATCACATAACTAATGAGGAGGTATTGAATAGGATTGGGGAGAAGAGGAGCTTGTCGCACAACTTGACCAGAAGAAGGGATCGGTTGGTAGGACATGTTCTGAGGCATGAAGGGATCACCAATTTAGCATTGGAGGGCAGTGTGGAGGGTAAAAATCGTAGAGGGAGACCAAGAGATGAATACACTAAGCAAATTTAGAAGGATGTAGGTTGCAGTAGGTACTGGGAAATCAAGAAGCTTGCACAGCATAGAGTAGCATGGAGAGCTGCATTAAACCAGTCTAAGGACTGAAGACCACAACAACAACAACATTAAACCTACTCCTTCATTATCCCTGTTTGATTTTGTGTTTATAAACCTGTAGTCACCTGACCAAAAGTCTTGTTCCTCCTGCCACCGAACTTCACTAATTCCCACAATATCTAACTTTAACCTATCCATTTCCCTTTTTAAATTTTCTAACCTACCTGCCCGATTAAGGGATTGACATTCCACGCTCCGACTCGTAGAACGCCAGTTTTCTTTCTCCTGATAACGACATCCTCTTGAGTAGTCCCCGCCCGGAGATCCGAATGGGAGACTATTTTACCTCCGAAATATTTTACCCAAGATGACGCCATCATCATTTAATCATACAGTAAAGCTGCATGCCCTCGGGAAAAATTACGGCCGTAGTTTCCCCTTGCTTTCAGCCGTTCGCAGTACCAGCACAGCAAGGCCGTTTTGGTTATTGTTACAAGGCCAGATCAGTCAATCATCCAGACTGTTGCCCCTGCAACTACTGAAAAGGCTGCTGCCCCTCTTAAGGAACCACATGTTTGCCTGGCCTCTCAAGAGATACCCCTCCGTTGTGGTTGCACCTACGGTACGGCTATCTGTATCGCTGAGGCACGAAGCCTCCCCACCAACGGCAAGGTCCAAGGTTCATGGGGGAAGTGTAGTCCTTTATTGCACAAGATCACTCAATGCTGATTTTAATACTGTCCCTCTGCTTACTGGAGACAAAAATTACTTTAGTTCCAAGATAATTCACAACCAGGCACACTTTATTTCGGGCTTCCAAAAAAAGTATCCAAATTTCAGAGGATGACATCCTACATTGAAATCTTCTCTTTTCACTTCCTTACAAGATGAAATACATAATAAGAATCTTTTCCTATTTGTCTTCGTTATATCACAAACAAAAATTTTCCCTATGCTTCCCCTCCAGGCGGATAAAAGTAAAAAGTTTTTAAAGTCTTGCCTCCTGTTTTTGTTCCAAAACTTCTTTGAACAAAAAAACTACACGAACACAAAAATATCAGATTCCGCCTAAAAATCTTCATTTTTCCCTTTATGAAAATCAAACACAAGAATGTAAGATTTCAGGCTTGCCGTACGCCACAGTTTATAAGCCTGTTATACAGAGTTCATTTCATTGTACTGTTTCACCGAAATTCTTCCATTTTTACCACCTTCTATCTATATTAGTCTGAGATATCTTTCTACTTCTGAGTGGGTTTTCATACAAGCAGTCATTTATACTTTGTGTTACACGTTACAATACAGTTTCAGGTATACTGTTTTTGAGATCAGCTCGTGCACACTCTATCAAAATTCTTTCTAAAATTATATCAAAATCTAAAGCTTTCTCCAAAACTTCGTCAAAACCTAAACCTGATGGATTATTATAATCATTTTCATCAGTATTATTGCCTTCATCATCGCATCTTTCGTAACATCAGTATCATTTGGTAAATCTTTTAGAAAACTGCAACAATCCCGTTATCTTTTAGTGTTGACATTGCCCAAAATATCGTAGCTCTCTGTGCAAAGCAGTTAACTTGAGAACCGTACTACGACTAACAGCAGCCTGGCCCTTGTTCAACTAGATCGACAGAGCTAGTAAAATTCAGCTAAAAATATCAAAGAAGGACTACAGTTTAGCTAATAGCTGCAAGAAAAGAAAGTAGGACATTACCTTCATCACATCTGTGCTAGTAAACACAAAAATTGCTATAAATTGTATGAAAGCAAACAAAACAAATACGGGCTCTCCAAACCAAACCTTCAGCTTTCACCAAAGATTATGCAAAGATACTTGTCGACTAGCAAACGAAATATACTGCAGACTGCAGTTGAATGTTTGACTCAACATGTACTTAAACGTACCATCATCCCAGGATTTGAGAAATATGTATGCAATCAGTATAAAGAAGGATCGACAAAATCGCTACTTAGATGTACCAACAGTGACGAGCTAACCCGAAAAATAAAACCAGTAATAATCATAAATATTAAAAGCAGAGAATAAATTTACACTATTTCACTCAGAGAGTGTAAATATCTATGGAGCAAGCATTAAGATGAGCAGAACGAGAATTCTGTTCAAATATCTCCTGCAGTTCGACTCACGTGATTTTGAGACGGCACATTATAGCCCGTGTAGCGCTTAGCGTATTTTGAATGTTATTACTTTGCTTTTACAGATGATCACCTTCACAAGTACCGTGCAGCATTTCAGAGACATCTTACCAAACTGATACATAGAACTGAAGTTGGGTTAAAGATGTCAAGAGCAATGATATTGGGCTTCTCCGATACGGCATCGTACCTCAGATGCCACTTTATTTACATTTTTTTCGGTAACGTGATAAGAAGTGACAGCCAAGCTATGTTTTTAAGGTTTCCTATTACACTTATTCGTATTGTCGAATCTCTGTTCTAATTAATTAAGTAACAATGTCGCTGTATAAGGCGGCGAAGTGTCACGAAAAAAACAACGCAATTACAGTAAACACGGTAATCGATTTGTATCGTCTTCTTGTCCATTATTATTTTCAATTTTTCTTGATTTCCCCTTTGCTTTTTATAGACAAGTAAAATGCCTATAAATTGTCTTCGCCGCCTCATAGGAAAAGTAAAACCATACACCATGCACAAAAAAAATGATCAGTGCCCGGATTTAGGAGAAATAAAAGAAGTGACAGCCAACAATATTTTTTTTTAGCTTTCCTATTGCATTTAATTCACAGTGTCGAACCTGTTTATGTTGCAGTGGCACTGCAAGAAGCTCTGGACGCAGTTGTCGGCTGGGAAGGTTTTGCTGACTCTCTTTTGGGATGATCGAGGCGTTGCTCGGAACACTAAACCCACAAGGGGAAACACCGTCACCAGTGTGTCGTACTATAAAGAAATACTTAAGTACACACATGTGGTTTTACAACCTGCATAAATTGGAGGAAATTAATCAGACTCTCATGCATAAATTTTATCTGCATATTAACATAGTACCAACATATATACACTGACTAGCAGTTCACTCACACACACTTACAAATTTATCTAGCACTTGTAAATAAAATAGGAGAAATTATGCTCTGTCTCGATAGTTTTCAGTTCCTCATATGGATACGACATTTACAACTATACATTTGTTGTATATATTCATGAAAAGAAACTGGTCCTCCTTTCACATACTTCTCTTTACACCTGTAGCAACGACAGTACTGCACCATACCCATTCTTAAGACTCAAACGTGTAGAAATATATATAAAACAAGGCGAATACGTGTAATATTCAAGTTTCGCTATTACTGCAAATTGTAGACAAGCAGCGTCGTCGATAATCATGGGACTAGCTCGGTCTGATGTTGAGAATATGCACAGTAGACTAGATTCACTCCATAGTTATGCATACTCTGTGATTACACCCGAAGTCAATAAAAGCAAAGATCCAAATAAAATTATCCTAAACTAAATATATAAGAAGTTCAACTTTTTCTAGAGGAGACCACAGCCCTGTTGAATTACACACTGCCAATTAATTAAAATTACCAAAATGCCTGATGCATGTGTAAGAGTGTATTATCCAGACACATACGTGTCAGTAAGACACTCGAAATTTGATTCCCCAGACATATACGTGTCACCAAGACAAACGCAGTTTGATTCCCTGAGCACCGTTACGTAAGCCATCAACTCGACTTTAACCTTGCACTGAAAATCAGTTGTGATCAGTCATTCACATAATCGTTGGCGAGTTGTGCAAATTAATACAGTCAAGCTCGCACAGAGCGATGGCGTGTACAACCCGCACACACTACCGCTGTTTGCTTCCTGTAAATACGATACTATGTGTGCAACTTAGATCGTCACTGGAGCCTGCATGCGAAACGGATGCACACACACACACACACACACACACACACACACACACACACACACACAGCGCAGTTCACACACTCCTGTAAGCACACATGACAGACTGCTTTACTGAAACTGCGCAGGACGTGCTGTATTTGTGCTCATCTAACAGCACGCTCTTATATGCAGCCGTCTGCAGCGAATGCCTGCCCAAGCGTGTCTTCCAATGCCTCATGTTTGACGTTCTAGAAGATTCTGCCTTCTGGTGGTCAGTATTCTTCTAGGTGGTACTCAACATTCTTTTCTGCCGTCACAGCGGCTTCCCGCATTGGATCGGGATGGCGCTGGTCCAGGGGTGCTCCCACTGTCAGTATTTTCGCGCTGTAGCGTTGGCGCATCTCTGTTCTGTTGGCCTTTCAATTTGCGACGAACGTTTGACGTCTGGTGACGACTCAGTAATGGCTAAAGAACAGCAGCTAGATTGCTGCCCAGCCATTTCAAATAGTAGGAATGTACGAGGATAAGACAAATGAAAAATCTTAAACGTGTAATGAAATATCAACATTTTTGGCTATTGTTTCTTTAGTTGGCAGTACTGCTACCAATGGCGTAAGGAACGGTCTGCAGGTGGCAGCACAATACGGACAGGCCACAATGCTAGTTCAAACGTTGCCTCGCTTACGATGTACACCGAGGAGGAAGAGCGTTATGTTACACATTTTCTGAGCAGTGAGGGTGCGATGGCTATAGAAATCAATCGGCGAGTGAAGGTCCAAAAAGGGGAAACATGTCTATCACTGTAGTATGAGTGAATCACATAGTTCATAAATGGCGCTACTAGTGTGGCGCATGTTCAGTAACCGGGTCAGTACACTTGGAAGAAATAGCCACAGATCTGAATATTAGGCATGGCTCAGAATATCACACCTTTTATGAAGTGCTTAAGTTTTGTGAAGTATTTATAACGTAGGGGCCACGGGAGCTCACTCCAGGCCTGAGAGAGTGGTGTGTTGAGGTCTGTAAAAAGTTTCTGCGCACTTTGAAACATAAGATGTTTGCTTCAGCTCGAGAATCAGTACAGGAGACAAATCATGCATGCATTCCCACCAACCTGAAACAAGGATAGCAAGAACAAGGAATCACACCATCCCTCATCAACAAAACCCAAGAAGCTCTGCACGCAGTCGTCTGCTGGGAAAGTTTTGCTGACACAGTTTTGGGATGAACGAGGCGTTGTCTTGGAACACTAAATGACTAGGGGAAACTCCGTCACCAGTGTGTCGTATTCCAATACGTCAAAAAATCAGCTCCGGCCTATGACATGATAAAAGCTACGTGGACTTATGACTACAGACGTTGTTTTGCAACATGACAATGCTGAGTCTCTTACTGCCTGCCCAACACTTGCAACCGGCTTGCACTTTCATAGTCTGCCACACCCGCCATACACATTACACCTCGCAATGAATGATTACCACATGTCTGAACCACTCAAAAAGGCAAGGGAGAAAAGAAATTTCATTCTGATAAAGAAGTGCAGTAGGCAGTGCACAAGTGGCTGCACACATGACCAAAAGTGATTTTTTGAGAAATTCGTGCGCCTCCTACGTCCTGGAGGAAATAAGTTGTACGACAAGAAGGCTAAGTCGAAAAATGATATATTTGTTTTCCACTTCTGCTCAATAAAAAAAAAATTAAAAATTTTTATGTTATTATTTGACTCTCTCTTTTAAATAACGGATAAATAAATGAAGTAATTAAGTATGGATGGACTTTTCCGCCCACAGTTCGGCGACAAGATCTCAGGGCACTGAAGTTTCATATGTTACTCTACAAATTTATCTCAGAATGTTTATTACATCGCGATCGTCTGTGACGTTAACATACGTAACTTGCTCAATAACTGACAAATAAACTGATTTCTGCCGTAACTTTCAATTATTTTCTTCATTCTGTCGCTACTAACTTAGTGGGCTGTACATGTCACGTCGCTCCTGTTACTAGATCATATGCCACTATGTAGCTCAGGTATTCACAACGGTACTCTGCTGGGGAGTGGAATGTTCCTTTAAATCGCATGCGAAACTGCATACGTTTACAGAAAGCTGGTATCATTTATCAATTCTATGTTCCGATTGATGAGGACATTGGTGTTGGGTAGGTATATCTGTGAGAGTGTACCTGTGGACGGTCCAACTGTTTTTTTTTTTCTTTTTCTTTTTTTGTGTGATACTTATAACCGTGCAGAATAGAAATAGTCACACATTCATCTCCTGAATCAGTGTCAAGGTGCAGTTCAGCATGTTATGTGCTGGAGACTAAGTTAGATATATAAATATAGAAAGTATGGTGGTATTTTCTATCTTTCAGCACTAAAAAACGAACACGATTCTTCAAAGTGGGTCAGGACATGGTAAGATTACGGTGCAATCATGGCTATCATATTAAGAGCAATCCTATGGGTGACTGATGTAGGAGAAAACAAAACAAAAAAAGAATGCTTCTTAACGCTAATGCTCTCCGTTTCATAAGGTGTGTCAGCAATGTATAAAAATATATCAGAAAACAATAATATTTCTGCAGTCGTAAAAATGCTGTTACTATAGCTAAAACAAGTTTATGACACAAAGCACTCATAGAAAGAGAATGTTCACATTTAATGCAACCATCATTTTACCTGTGGATGCAGATTTTGCACGGATGAGCTTTATCAGAAACTCTCACAGTCACATGATGTTCTGATGCTACTTTCGAAAGATATGTTGGACGTTTCATACTAAGTGCATCCTTTTCAGTAATTTTTGCGTCTTTTTTCTGACAAATATAATCCAAAAGTCATAGCCCTTTTCCAGAAGAACAATCACGTACTTCAAAAAACACACAAAATGTTCAGCTCATGGTTTGTGCATTTAATCCTACTATTTCAGCCTTCCACAACAAAGGAAACACATTGTTTCATCTCCGTCAGCGGAATAAAAGAATCCATCGTCAGTTTGTCAGCACTTTGCTTAAAAGTAAGAGACCAACTATTCAAAGACTGCAACGTCACACCATATTTTCTATGCTTAGGTGAGCTAACGTAATCTCTCAGACATCCCACGCTGAATTGCACAACGTTGCTGGTTCCCGAGATGAGTATAGCTGTATTTTCATCCTCAACAGGTTACAAATATGGTACAAAAAAAGAAACGTTTGAAGCTCCACAGATGCACTTTCACAGATATACTTGCCCATCACCGTCAGACAACCACTATGTGGAGAGCGACCGGATTTCAAAGCTTCCTATATATGTACATATTAAAGATAGAAGATGGTGCTGACACTTCGCTCACGTGACCATGACGTTAGTTGCCATCAAGTATTCTACATTTACTTGTAAATGTAGTGCAATTGTAATCGTCTAGTGAAAGTGCGCCATTTTTCTGTATGTGTGTGTGTGTGTGTGTGTGTGTGTGTGTGTGTGTGTGTGCGTGTTTGTGTGTGTGTGTGTGTGTGTGTGTGTTTGTGTTTGTGTGTGTGTGTATCAGTCTGTCACTGGGTACTTCCATAGTACAGGGTAGATCTGGGATAAAATTCAAAGGTCGATCCACCACACCTTATGACCAGGATGGATCTGAGCTGTTGATCTACCTTGGGTTACATTTGGGTTAGGGTTCAAAGATGTATCTACCATGCATTATGGCCTGGAAAGATTTCGAAGAAGTATCCGCTCATAATAAATCCATGGCAGTGTGTAAAGATGTACCCACCAGTAGTAGGTCTGGGGTAGGGTCTAGGGACCCCAACGACAAACCATACACACACATACAGGAAAATTAAGCAAATTTGCTAGAATTTTACAAGTGCACTTCATTTACAAGCAAGTGTAGAATACGTAACCAGAAGTGACGACGTGATTACATCAGCGGGTGTGTTGCCATCTTCTATTAGAGCACGCTATATGTACCCTACTATAAACATATATTTCAAGTACAAACGCACCTGTGTTCAGTAAATTTCCTGACGTTTCAAATTAGTTTTAACTATATTTTTATGCATGTCAAACTTGTTGAGTAGTTTGAAGTGATCATTCTAACACTTGCTTCAGCGCATACGACGCTGTTGTTAAAGTTTTCGCACATCTGATTTGCCTTCCGAACTGATTAATAATTGATTAAGGTGTGTAGCTTCCTCACAGTTTTAATTCTTGTACATTGTAAAATAAATAAATAATAACATCTCTTAGGATTGATTCCAATCAAGCATAATTCAATTTGTTTTCGAAAGAATGACTCATGCGATCATTTATCCTGTGTAAAGTGTTAATATTATCTGTTATTATTGTGTTATTGTACGCATTTTAAGGTTACTTTACGTCTGTCTTTTAAAGTCAGGTGGTGTCTGAGTCCCTTGACCAATCTAGAATGAGAAGCGTACCGATTTACCGGCGGCGTCTGAGTAGAAACTTATTCTTTTGAACTTCAGCCGATATATTTTTATTACACTGTTAATTTTTACGTTGAAAAGGAACTTGGTGATTTTAATAACCCGTATTTAAAATTTATTTGTGTCACAAATGTTGTTCAAGCTCTGTTTACCAGGCTTTCCATCCCAAAGGCAACCAAGCTACAGGAGGACGACTTCGAAATTTTGATTGATGGTCAGTTTCAGTAGCCTGCTTTCATTGGGTTCCTCATGAGAGAGGGAAACACCTGCTGCTGAAACACATATCACACGTCAATGCCCATTTGAAGGACGTTACATGCGATGAAACCTGGTTCTAAGACCAAGTCATGGTATATAATGGGATTATTTTGATTCGTCCTCCCCCTCCCCCCCCCCCTTAAAGAAATTGGACAGTTTGATTCATGGGGTAAATCATGTTAAAATAATAAAAATAATCTGTCATAACAAAATCATTTGGAACGTAGTAGAGGATGACCAAGGGAAGGGCTTGAAAAATCAATTTCATGACCTTCGAAAGCTGTCTGAAAAAGATTAATTCTTGATGCTACTGATGATGATGCAAGTTAACCACAACTACATCAATGCAAGCGGTTGAATATTGCTGGAAAATATTTAAAAAATCAGCGATTCTTAACTAGCGAATTGTCTACACTGAACGGTATTTGCCAAACCATTTCAAGCCAGATCGTTACTTCATTCTATTTCACTTAGAGTCTCACAACGGAGGTAAATAATCAACCTTCACTCTTAACTGTTAATCATGGTCAGTGCAATAGACTGTCGTACCTAATGCCAAGATATTCCAGTGGAATGTGTACTCTGCCTATTTCACATTACTACATAGAAAATGGCAAACATACTGAGTTTTTAAAGGAGTAAATAGAGTCATATCTCCCACTATTTCGGAGTTAACCGATATTGTTTAGTGGAGGCTGACCTTGCTGTGCTGTACTTGGTGCTCCTCTAGCGCGCCACAGACAGAATTTATTTATGTCTATTGATTACATTTTTACATACTATTTCCGATGCATTAACATTTGTTTTCATTACATGTAGGCGCTAATTACTTGCACACATCATATATTTATATACTATTTTTCTTGCTTGCAGTGTGACGGAGCATCCAGTACTGCTTATATTAATAATACGGTAAGGCATTCTTCATCAGAAGAGAAAACTACCGGTAACATATAGCGAACCGAACCAAATCACCGTGGCAGCCATTTACGTCTAACGACTATCATGAAATCAGTTGTTCAGTGGACACCACCGTATTATTGCGTCCTTTACGGTACTGTTAGATCTATATCTATACTCCACAAGCTATCTAATGATATATGGCGCAATACACCCGTACCATTGTCGCTTGCTCCTTCCCTGTTCCTCTCGCCATTGGTGAAGAGGTGGAACGGCTGTGGAAATTTTACGTCCAAAACCTTCTCATGCGATACATACACGAGGAACAAAGCTGTGGGGTGTCAGTTCCAGGTACGATTCCTTACGAATTTTTAACAGTAAACTGCAACACGATTCATAACGTCTCTCTTATGAAGCCTTCCAGTGTAAATGTATGAACATTTCCAATGCATAATCGTACGTACTAAGCGAATGCATTACGGAGCGCGTTGTGTTTCTTCAGATCTTCCCTGTTTCCTTTATCAGTCTTACATGGTAAGGATTACAGACTGAGGATAACGCGAACATCGGTCAATGAGTATTTTATAAGCTGTCTCGTCTATGGAGAGGACTAAACTTGATTCTTCCAACAAGCCTGGTATTTGTATCTCCTACCCAGTAGCTTAATGGTGTCGTTCGCTTTTAATTAATGCGACTGTATCCAGTGATTTTTCGACAGCCGTGTAACCAAACAATAACGGTAAGCTCGTGCTTTGTTCACTAAACTATTGGTTTAGGACTGTAAGGAATACCATCTGGGACTCAAGATATACCGAGTCAACCTGGGAGCCGTTTCCTAAGGCTCTTGCGGAATCATCGTTGATTAAAAAATATGTTCTGATGGAGGACGCTATACACGTATTTTCACGGTATATTTATAGCAAGACACTGTTAGTAGTAGACATTATATATATGATGGGTTCTTCAACATGAAGCAACTAAAAATCTCAAAAAGTTGCGCTTCGGTTTAAAAATACTTGTTTAGTAATTTCTTAAATGCTATCCAGTGATACCAAAGTTACCGCGCGACCGCTGCGGTTGTAGGTTTGAATCCTGCCTCGGGCATTGATGTGTGTGATGTCCTTAGGTTAGTTAGGCTTAAGTAGTTCTAAGTTCTAGGGGACTGATGACCTAAGACGTTTAGTCACATGGTGCTCAGAGCCGTTTGAACCATTTTATAGCAAAGTTAACAAACTTGCCCCACCACCAGGAAGCCGGCGGGGGGGGGGGGGGGGGCGGGGGGGGGAACAATTTTGAAGCCTTAAATGCGAGCATTGTATCCTAACTGCAGATTCAGATTCTGGGAAGCAGGTGGGGGGGGGGATATTAACTTCTGTATCTAATACTTCTGTATTAGTGCTGTAATCGATAAATAATACAATTGAGTTCCAGAGCGGTATTATCCTCAGAAAAATGCTTTGTGTCAAGAAGAATAGAAAACCAGATGTGTACAGAGCGTGTTTGATGCGTGTCCTTTCTCCTCGCACATGTGGGCTCTGATCTCACGCCTTACAACGGGGTTCTTGTTTGAAAGAATTATTTCACAATAGGTGCTCAGAAATGCAGCTTCACACATCGATACACTTATTTATCTGCGCATCGAATGATTCGAGACAACTGAGAAGTGATTCTGATGTGATCTGCTGGCGTACAGAGGTGATAAGTGGAATCACGTTTTCTCGCGATGCTGTGACTTAATAATAAATTTTACTTTCCAAGTAACCCCACAGACAAAAATCAGTCCAAGTAAGATCTGGTGACCTTGCAGACCGCCTCTTCCTGTCCACCGACGACTCCAAATGCAATGTAATACCTCCCCTGCTGTTACAGAATAAAATACTGCACAACCGTCGTGTTGAAACCATATTGTTTATCGCAAGTTTAACGGAAGACCATCAAGGAATATGGAAGATTATCGTCCAAGAATGTTCGATATCACCATTTAAGATGCTACCGATAATGAGTAGACAAATGGGTTTTTCACCAATTGTTCTATACGAAACAGTCACATTTCACGGACGCTGACGTTCAACTTGGCGTAACGGATGTGAATTTCCACATTCGAACAGTGCATGGTGTGTCGATTAATCTCTTGGTTCGTGAAGATCGATTCGTCTGAGAATTACACTCAAGCAAAGAAATTGGGGTATCTCTGCATTTGCCTAAGCGACTACTGGCAAAATGCTTCTCAGTTACGGAACTAATTCCCATAAAGTTCCTGATGGAAGGAACTACGAAACGGATGATATTTTCTACGTTTCAAAACTCGTCAAACTTCGGTCTCACTAATTCACGACTTAATTGCCGAGTGCTAAACTGAGGACTGTGATTCACAGTAGCTAATATCGTAATTCAATTTTTCTCTCAAGCAGTCTCTCTTCGACAATTACTTAATTACTTTCTCGTGGTTGTACAGTAACCTTGTTGGAGAACTGCTTGATCGCACTCTGCCTGGCAAACTTTGAACGTAAAGAGTTACAGCGCTATTGATGTTCCTGCTACTTTCTCCATAAACATCATTTAAATTATTTCTTCTACAGCTGTAGCCTGCATTCTAACTACTAACTCAGTCATGTTTTGAAGTTAAGAAGTCAGGGACGAAGGGATTCCAATATCAAGTCAGATAAATGAATGAATGAATGTTTCAAAACAGCTAACCGGAGAAAACTGTAAGACACATACGTCTGTTTTTGATCCAGTTCATTTTTCTCGAGATAACACCGTTTCCAAATTGCGTTGTGTTACTTGTGGATTACAGGGCAGTCCACCGCTCAACGACAAAAGTGTTAAGTACAAAAGTTAATTAGTGGTTCCAGTAGAATCAGAACCTACAGCTCAGATTTCTGGGCTTGGGGCAGGGTGGGGGGTGGGGCTCAACACTGGTACCCCCGTATAGCATTATTAAAAAATACTGAACACATATTTTTCATTTTCTTTATCGGATGTATAGTTTGTTTTAGACATTTCGTTGTCTTAATGTAACAGACTCACCATCTATATATCTTCTTACATTTTTTTTTTGAACGGAGTAATTTTTTAATCATACTGCCACGAGTTGTGTTCCATACAGTCTTACATTGCGGTCAGTGAAGCAGGCTGGTGTGTTACGGATCATCAGTTCATGCCCAACCGCCACCAATTATTTCTTATTTAGTATGCTCTTTTTCATTTCTGGAAGGTTAACGATGTTTGTTTAAATATCGGTACTTTCTGAGCATGAGAAAGGTCTATTCTGGATGGATGCTGATGTTCGAAATAATTATGTTTTGAGTGCTAAGTGCCGTGCTTCATTGATGACCCTGCTTTCGAATTTGGACTTGACTCTGTTTACGACATGAAACTCTTTGGTCAGACAGCGGGTCTTCAAAACAACGACGACGCCCTGGCTCCAATTAGGCAATGTAAAAGCGGTCGCCTTCGTGGACAAGAAACGGAATACAAGCAGTACAGCCTTCCCAAGATCAATGGATTCCAAAACAACTGAAACTATCCGTGTCACCAGATGCAATTGCTATAATGACGTGGCGTGTTTGGCAAATGTGTACTTTTAGTTGGACGGCGCAGCCCGTCCTTGGTTCGAGAATAACGAAGAGAAGCTCGTTAACTGGAACAGACTGCTGGCAGAACTGAAGAACATTCGATGATATTCAGCAGCAAGTGCACTCAAGCAGAATAACAACTGAAAAATTGGTCTCAACGTCATGGGGAAACGGCAGTCGTACATGCAGAATTTTTTGTGAAACCGAATATGACAGAATCTGACAAAATCTCACACAATATGACAGGAGACGCGGTACATGTGTACCAAGAACTTCTCATAAAGGATGTCACAAAAACCACCCGTTCATTAGATAGAGCCAGAGCACCGTAGAAACTGAACAGAAGAGAATAGGACGAAAAAAGCTGTGCTGACATCTCACTTTACTCCCACTCAGGAATTGATGGGTAATTAAATGTGGTGGTACCCTTTCTGGCACTCAAACCCTGATCCTTCTGGACAGAAATCTCAAGAGCACCTCCTAACTCATGGAAACACCTCAGTCACAGTAGAGGAATGTTAGGTTAGTGTTCTTTATTTATTTTGGTTGGAAAGCTGAAGAAAAGATCGGTCCTAAACACGTAATTAATCATTAAGATAGGTCCCAATTACATAACCATATGCATAGTGCTACACAAGGTCTGCTTAAAATCACCATACAGCTAAAAATTGGCTATGCTACATAACTGGTGTTATCCTGCTGGGAAAAACTTTCAGTATGCCACTGGAAGCTAGTGGCAGGACCACTCATACTCTGTTCTTCACCTACAAGCTGTCGGGAAATTGGCTGGAGTGTTAGATACTATCTTAATTGTTTTGGTGGGAAACATATTGAACTGGCAAGATGATGGTGTTGGACAGAGATAGGCTTTAATACGTGTGTCAACTTTAAGCACTCAGCTGAGGAATGTGTCGTGTCTGTCGCTGTTTCAGATCAGAGTTCACTACAGATGCCTGCTCGACAATCACCTTGCAGCCCAAATGATCAACGCCCATACACACTAACCCAATTGATAGAAAATGCATCACCTGTCTGATTACGCATAGAAAGTGACGTGGAAAAACCGAGCACTTGTAATGAATGTGTCATAATGCAAAACATGTTTTGCAGAAAATCAACATCCGAAAAGAGTTAAAGTGGAGACGGTAGTTGAATGTGTGTTCTCCTCAATGGGCACTCACAAACTAACCAACCTGCTGGTAATCTGAACCCCCATCGACCCTCCTTACCTCCCTTAATCTCTCCCTCCCACCCTTCCTCGGTCTGTCCCTCTCCACACTGCAGTTACAGAGGCCTGTTCTATCTTACTGCTGGATGTGCACAAAGAGATACTTATTTTGTCATAGATATACTGTCTCCAGTATACGGAAACAAGTCACAGATAGACAAATGATAAGAAGAGGATACTTCTTGCAATGTGTTGAACGCACTGGGCGATTATAATTAAACTTTCAAAACGCTGTAGAAATAACACCACAGGTCAGAATGACGTCAAGTTGCAATTGAATATTATCGGAGAAGGGGGAAATGGTACAGCAGAAGACAAAGTATAGTATGAAAACAGAACCAATTGATGGTGCTGTATCTGCAAGAATACGTAATTGAAAACATCTGTCATGCACATGACCTATTGAAGTTTGTGTAAACGGGCCGGGTACACGGCTTTTCCTCCTTCACCTCTGTGACGTTCTCGATTACTGTCTCAATGCAGGATCGCGCTCTCCTTGTAAACCTATAATTTAAGAATGATGTCTGTGAACAAGTCGCTCTGCAGAGGTTCCGAACACTGAAGTGTTTGAAAAAAGGCGTTGGTTTTCTGACTGCCTTGGATCTGGAGAAAATGATTCGGAAATTCGAAAATATGGGTTATTTTGGTGTGCAACCTGGTAGAGGGAGGAAACGAATTGATTAGACGTCAGTTGAAGCAGTGGCCACAACAGTGCAGGACATGACGAGTGGTGATGAGCAAATGAGTACTGCACAGAGAATTTCCGAACATAGTACACACCCCTGAGCATGCTGTGCGTAAAATCCTACGAAAATTCTTTATTTGTTATATATTGAAAATTACCCACGTGCACGAGTTGCTTCCTGTACACTTGCCACCAAGAGAGACCTTTGCTTTAGAATTTTTTGCTCACATGGAAGTGTACAATGACTGGCAGCGGAAGATTTTGTGCACAGACGAAGTCCACTTCCATATGATAGGATATGTGAATACACAGAATTGTCGAATATGGGCACCGGAAAACCCACATGTAAATCAACCAATACCACTTCATCATGAAGACACTGTGTGGTGCTGGTTTACAGAATCATTTATTATTGGGGCATATTTTTTCGAAGAGACAGGTTATAATACTAGTTTTGTTATATATCACTCTTCCCTAACTGCTAAACATTAAGTCCTGTCACGGAAAAAGTCACGTATAAGACTAAACTGCCATGAGACAAGCTAATGTTACCCTCCAAGAGGATATGGGAAATTTGACGGTACGTATGTCTAATGGATGAATTAATCACTGGTTCATTAGAAACCGTTTACTCGGTTTTCTGAACACTTAAGAGGGGATCATGCATAGCTTCATGATTAGGATAAAACATGTGGTTCTAAATACAGGTTTGTAGCACTTGGATTACTATTAAATCTCTCACACAAATTCAATGGTCCACGGTCTGATACATATCTGCATGCATGAAGTTGGAGGAGAAGTAGCGAAGTTGTGGTGGCAAGTGACAGGGGAGATAACTGAACTTACAGCTCTTGGTGTTTAAATTCTCTGTACTTTTTGGGGACGGATGGGACGGATTTTTAACAAGTTAGAGTCATTCGCTGTTGCTAAGGGTACCTTGCAACAGCCAAATCCGCATCCAAGAAAAAATTTCTTGTAAAGCGGCTTCCAGTAGCCTCCCTTATCTCCATCTATGTGTACCATGCCACGACTAGCCACTGACTGCCTACTGTTGCCACCAAGTAGCCGCGCAGTTCGACCACAAAAACCAACTTTTACAACGCGCCGAGCCAGTTCCGTTGCAGAGGGACTTCCCTACATCTTTTACATTTTACAATACAAGTGCCCTAAGCATGAGCCAGTTTCCCATAAATAAAGTTTTCCCTCTGAATATACATATATTATAAATTTTCATTATTTTAAACATCATTTAGCTTTTCCATATATGCATTACAATACTTTAAATTTCCTGTCACACATAAATGGCTTTAATCAACAAAGAATACGCAATTTCTAGTTACAGATACACAGTTACATAATGTAAATCAACTTCTGATCGATATAAGTGTTAAAAACCGTATATTTCATTGAGGTTTCCTGACAGGGATACTTCAATGAAACATCAGTAACACTTAAAAACAGTGTTTGGCGATAAAAAATTTTTGCAAATAAATTACATAATGGACACTTCACATAACTGTTTACATAAAACATCATATCATCAAGCATTAAAAAATGAAGTTCTGTTTCATTCAGAAAGTGTATAATATTTTCGATATGAGTACATCTTGTAAAAATATATATGAGGGTTTACATATTGCAGGGACATACACATTATACATATTTGTCACTGTCACCATTAAGAAATTACGTTTTGTCTGTTGGAAATGCACATGCAGTTCATTAAGAAAACACAATATTCTTTACAATACAACTTTTCACCCTTTGTCTGCCTGTATACATTTTTGGCAGTCCTTCATTATTTTTATCATCAACACTTGCTTACTGATTGATACATTTGGCAGTCCTTTGTTAGTTTCAACATCAACAATTAATCTGCCTATGGACACATTCGGCAGTGCTTCTGATCATACTGCAATATTCCATTATTGCTGTTCTTATGCAAGTCATAGCCTGTTGTTTACATATAATGCATATCCTACTATGTTTTATCGAATCTGTAGCTTATAGACACACATCAATAGTGTGATAACAGAAAAGTTGTTTCCAACATAACATTTGTCAATACAACATCAAGAACAAGAACATATAGAGTAAATTACATATGCATGTTTTCACTTTTGCCCCTTATTATTCAATTCTGTGAACATAAGGTTTTAAATCTACAATGTTACCAACACTCAATGCCTTCCTTGACTTAGGATGAACAAGATAATAAGCATTAGTGTGTGGATTTCCTTGCACTTCAAAGGGACAAATCACCATTTTCGAATTTGGTCCCTCTAAGGTCCTTAGTGTGCCTTTAAGATCTGACTTTCGGTTTTTCTTTCATTCTTTTTCTTATGTGTCTTTTTTCTCCTTCAGATCTAGTTCTAGATAGGGTAGAAATTGTAAGGTTTCTTCCATTATACTTTTGCTCTTACTATTAAGTAGAATTTCCTCAGGTGTAAATCCTGTAGTTTCATGATGGAGGGTATTCATTACATTTGCAAAGTCTGCAATAAACATGTCCCATGCCTTATGATTGTGGTGGCAGTAAGTTTGACACAACATACCTAGTTCTCTCATATAAAGTTCCATTGGATTATTTGGAGGATGGTAGGCCGAAATATATTTTACTTCGATTGCATTCTGTTCTATCCCAACCTTCCATATTTTTGAAATAAATTGAGGCCCATTATCTGATAGTACTGCCTTTGGTTTCCCCATCGTATTGAAATATTCAGTCATTCTATTAAATACTACTTCTGCAGTAGCTTTTCTAATGGGAAACATTGGTAAATTTCTAAAATACTTCAAATATCACTGTTATGTACATACAATTTTGGGAAGTTGTCGGGAGAGGCCCATACAAATCTACTGACAATAAGTCAAGAGTGTTTTTCAGTAGATTGTTCTGTATATAAACTAGGTTGATTTGATTTGTAATTTTTGCCCTCTGGCAAATATAGCAGGATTTAATTCGATCTGTTAATTTCTTTGTTGCACTCATATTTATTACTATTACGTCAGAGAGCTTTTCAATACATTTTTTCGGACCACAGTGTCCTAAGGTGAGATGGAAATAATCTATTACTTCGGTCTCAAACTGAGGTGGCCAACATACTTTCGACCCCTCTCTATTCGCATCTTTCCTTTTGTATAAGATGTATTTAAAGATCTTATAACAACTACAAATGTGAAGATACCTGGTATTATTAAAATTTACATTAACTGACTTCCAGACTTCATCTTCGTTTTGGTAGTACCACATGTTTTTGCAAATTGGTTCGATTTTTCTTTTTCCCCTGTATCTCTTTGATGAATTTCATACGAAAAGAACCATCTTCGTTATTTTCCTCTGGCACACTGTCTATTTCTCCCGGTAGTCTGGATAGAGCATCTGATACTTAGCTGTCACTTCCTATAACATAGAAAATTTCGTAGTCAGTGTGCTGGAGGTGCAGTGCCCAATGTCTTAATCTGCCGGTCCTTAAGAAACGTGAATGCTTTGTGATCAGTATGTATGATAGTTTTATGCCCCATAAATAATTTTGCAACTTTTCAAATTCCATATGATACCCAGAACATCCTTTTCTGAAATGGGGTAATTTCTTTTGTACTTAGAGTTCCATCAGCAAAGGCTATCGTTCTACGTTTTGGTTTCATTGAGCCTATGTTCTCTTGGAAAATATCTATACCGATCATTTTATATTTTTAGCAGCAGTTTCCCTAACGTCGACAGTTCGCGTGCTTTGTGCATCGCCTTCCTTTCTCTTACCAACCTCTTCCTCTAAAATTGCTGCTTGCCCATCTTCCATGGCGCTAACTACTTCCAACTCCCTTTCATTTTCGGACAACGTTCTCTTACTCACGTTTCCACTTTCTTTTCTCTGTTTTATTCCCATTTCCAAAGTTTTCCCTCTCATATTGTTTTATACTGTAAAACAAATCATCATGCCCATGTGAGATTCCTCGACTCCCTTCTGCACAAACTGTCTGTCTTTTCACTTTTACTTAATAACATGTCCGATTCTGTTTCCATATCGGCGAGATTCTCCACCGAAACAGGTTCACTGAATTCCTTTGCGACGTCATCTCTTCCTACTGCTGCTACTACAGCCTCATGAAGGGCAGTTGATCGCTCCACCAAGTTCAACGCATGCTGTGACTTAGTTCATACACTACCGCCTGCTGCATATTCGCCCGTACATGACTTACACAGGCCAGCACCTGTCGTTTTGCGCACACTGCCTTGTGATGGAGCTCTGCCGTTTGTTTGTGTCTTAAATTCATTTTGCTTCAGCTGGTATATTTTCTTCATTTTCGGCCCGTAATACTTGTGTGCACGAATATGGCTCGAAAAACACGTGGGCCTTAGTTTTCCTCGTCATTACGGTTTGATAATATCGTGGTGCAAATCCTTTAACGTGAAATGACATGTTACTACGACCTCTGCCTATTTGTATCATATTTACGCTGTAACGTTCACACTCATTTTGCTCATGATGCTCGTGATGTTATCACTTTGATGAATATCGATGCTTTCTCTCCAGTGGTCCTCTTGTTCCACTCCTTCCAAAAACAATGAGAAGCTTTTGAGGTTACTTCCCATGTAACGTTTTGAATCCTCCGTGAGCTTTGTCCATAGTTCTCACACTATTTTGGATTCTTTTTGTCTGTTTCTCAAGTGTGTCAATTTTCGATCTCGCAAAAATCATTCATTGAGTTCCTGCCTCAGTTATCATACAACCATGCCATGTTAATCTCTCGCCATAGGTAGTCCTGTTTTTGTTCTGATCAGTATTCCTCTATAAACTTTTGTTTAAATTCGTTAAATGACATTGGTTCCCTATCCAAATGTTGGAGCCCTCTCTTCGCGTCATCAGTCAAGGTGCTAATGGCCACACTGACCTTTGCCTGATCTGTTACATAATCAGGGAAATTCCTTTCACTATTTTTCAAAAGATCTATTGGGTGCCATCGATTAGGCTTTTTAGCCAGATCCAATCGTTCTTCGCTCTCTAGCTGTTTGCTACAAATTATTCTGTCAGTGGCATAATCCAGTTTTTCTCTTATTTTGCATTCGAGATCGTCCACTTTACCTTGAATCTGTGAATTGTTCTGTTCACACGTCTTTTAGCAAGTGGCCACTTCTTTACTCATTTCCTTTTCGGAATCACTCACTGTTTGTCTCAACTGAGACATGTTGGTGTTACATTTGTTTATTAATTGGGTTTTGAGGCCGAAAAGCTTTTTATCAACTTCTGTTACAGCCACAGGCTCTACAGTGTCTTGGATTTTCATTATTTCGGTATCGAATCTATCGCTGATGTCATTTATTTGCCCCTGGGTATTGTTGACATTGTTATTGAGAGTGTCTGTCTCAATTTTTAAGTCTCTGATTGCCTTGCTCAAAACACTTACTTTTGAGTTTACTTCTTCAATCTGTTTACAGATTTTAATCCTTTGCATTTCAGTTTGATGACCTTGTGCTTTAATTTGGTTGTTAATATTGCTACCTTGCGCTGCAGTTTGCGCAGACAACATTTTTCACAGATCTTTCACGCTCAGTGGTTTCTCGCTTTCTTGTCCTAATGCGTCCCCATATTCAGATTCTACTTCTCGTGCTGCACGCGATTCACTTTCGATTTTTCATGAATTGAACATATCGATCGAGTCGTTAACATAACCACTGTTTCTGATCCAGTCGTCGTTCCTACTTTGTTTCATTTGCGACGAGTTCACATTTGAATTTGATCGCTGACGTGCATATGGTACTCCACTTAAGCCTGTTGCCGTCCCATGGCGTCACCTGTGTTCCTATCTAGTGGACTACCGTAACCTAGTACAATAGGTATCTTTTCGTCTTGCTCGTTCTGACCTACTGTCGTCTTTGTGTCCATTTTAATTTTGTTAATAATTTATATTTTATCTTTTAAACGCCTCTGAAGTTTTCGACTAATTATTTTTTCTGATCAACTGCAAGTTCGCTCCACTGGACATTCAATACGGCTCTTACAATTGTTTTACACCAAATATTTTCGTTCTGAACTGTATTTTTGTGAATGAAACTTACGAATGTTCTGTTACGAGGCGCCACATATAACACTAGCTTCGTTATACATCACTCTTCCCTAACGAACAAGCATTATGTCCTGTCACGGGAAAAGTCACATATAAGACTAACCTACCGTTACACGAGCTAATATTACCCTCCAAGAGGATTTAGGTAATTTGACCGTGTGTGTATGTAATGGATGAAGGTACCGAACTGTAATTTTGAATGAATTGCAGCTAACAAAAAAACTAATGAGGCTTTAACTTTGGGGTTAATGAAAGTAGTAAGATTCATAGACAAATGAGAAAATAATTGTCACCAGCCAAATTAGGCACATGAATTTGGAAATGTATGTTTAAGAAAATTAAATATTAGTTACTGAAGTAACTTTTATTAATATTTCCCTTTGAATAGTAAACAGGGCGCAAACGGACACAGGGCATTCTGAGCTGTCTGTAGCAGCAGTCACCAATACTGCACGTACTAATAGTCGTAGAAAGCAATTTTTGTACCAAATTCACACTAATAAGAGCTACAATCAAGATTGTTACTAGGATCAGAACTCAAAAGTTACTGCAAGAAGTGCCGAACTAAAATTGGCCAGGAGGGGGTTCTGATTTAACTGACATATAAATACCACAAATAAAAATAAATAATACCACAATTACACTGTTTAGACTCTCATCTACAGAAATGAATCAGATTTCCTTAGTAGTAATAATAGACCATTTATCGTTTTAATATGTGAAGAATATGGTAGGCACCCATAAACTAGTATGGTATCACTAGTCAAACTCTATGATTCTTCCAGTAGCAAATTTCAGTTCAACCTAATTCTTAGCTTTACTTGGAATTGTTTATGGTTTTACTCTTTTCAAGGCAAATTAAACACTGAGCTCAATTACCTTAAAAATTTCGATCATGACAGCAATCAAAGCTACATTAAGTTTCAAATGTGTATAACTTATTTGGCTTTTTACCTGTGAAGCAGGTGTTTTAGACAGTAACATTTACATGGCCTGGCACACAATTTTTTTCAAAACGATAATTTGCAGTAAGCTGAAAGCACTGTAGCGACTTTATAACTTCAACTCTTGCTAATCCTAGCACATTTGAGAAACAAATATATCACTAGTTCATTACAAACAGGATACTCTGTTTTCTGAACACTTAGGAGGGGATCCTGCATAGGTTCATGATTAGGATAAAAAATGTCGTTATAAACACAGGTTTATAGCACTTGGATTATTATTATCTGTATGAGTGAAGTTGGTGGAGCAGTGGTGAAATTGTGGTGGCAAGCGACATGGTGGCTAACTGAACTCACGGCTCTTGATGTTTGAATGCTCTATAAAATTTTCTCTTGGGGACGGATTTTTAACCCATTACAGCCATTGCTTGTTGCCAAGGAGTACCTTGCAACAGCCAAATCCACACCCAAGGCAAAATTCATTGCAAAGTGGCTTGCAGTTGCCTTTTTTGGCACCATCGATGTGTACCGTGCAACAGCTAGCCAGTGACGGCCCACAGTTCTCACCAAGTAGCCGCCCAGTATGACCGCCAAAACCGCGAAATGGAAAAAAGGACACATTGACACCGGTGTGTCAAACCCACTATACTTGCTCTGGACACTGCGAGAGGGCTGTACAAGCAATGATCACACGCACGGCACAGCGGACACACCAGGAACCGCGGTGTTGGCCGTCGAATGGCGCTAGCTGCGCAGCATTTGTGCACCGCCGCCGTCAGTGTCAGCCAGTTTGCCGTGGCATACGGAGCTCCATCGCAGTCTTTAACACTGGTAGCATGCTGCGACAGCGTGGACGTGAACCGTGTGTGCAGTTGACGGACTTTGAGCGAGGGCGTATAGTGGGCATGCGGGAGGCCGGGTGGACGTACCGCCGAATTGCTCAACACGTGGGGCGTGAGGCCTCCACAGTACATCGATGTTGTCGCCAGTGGTCGGAAGGTGCACGTGCCCGTCGACCTGGGACCGGACCGCAGCGACGCACGGATGCACGCCAAGACCGTAGGATCCTACGCAGTGCCGTAGGGGACCGCAACGCCACTTCCCAGCAAATTAGGGACACTGTTGCTCCTGGGGTATCGGCGAGGACCATTCGCAACCGTCTCCATGAAGCTGGGCTACGGTCCCGCACACCGTTAGGCCGTCTTCTGCTCACGCCCCAACATCGTGCAGCCCGCCTCCAGTGGTGTCACGACAGGCGTGAACAGAGGGACGAATGGAGACGTGTCGTCTTCAGCGATGAGAGTCGCTTCTGCCTTGGTGCCAATGATGGTCGTATGCGTGTTTGGCGGCGTGCAGGTGAGCGCCACAATCAGGACTGCATACGACCGAGGCACACAGGGCCAACACCCGGCATCATGGTGTGGGGAGCGATCTCCTACAGTGGCCGTACACCTCTGGTGATCGTCGAGGGGACACTGAATAGTGCACGGTACATCCAAACCGTCATCGAACCCATCGTTCTACCATTCCTAGACTGGGAAGGGAACTTGCTGTTCCAACAGGACAATGCACGTCCACATGTATCTCGTGCCACCCAACGTGCTCTAGAAGGTGTAAGTCAACTACCCTGGCCAGCAAGATCTCCGGATCTGTCCCCCATTGAGCATGTTTGGGACTGGATGAAGCGTTGTCTCCCGCGGTCTGCACGTCCAGCACGAACGCTGGTCCAACTGAGGCGCCAGGTGGAAATGGCATGGCAAGCCGTTCCACAGGACTACATCCAGCATCTCTACGATCGTCTCCATGGGATGACTTTAATCAACAAAGACTACACACTTCGTAATTACAGATACACTGTTAAGTAATATAAACCTACTTCTAATCGATATAAGTGTACCAAGGTGCTTCCAGTCCTGTTACCTGTACCATCACTGGTTAGCGCTATGAGTGTCTTTTCGCAACCATGTCATTCCAACTCTCTAAATGCGTGGAAGTGTGGAGGGGATCACTTTTATGCAAGATGGCGCACATTGCAAATCCAGTTAATCAGCTACTGAGGTGCCGTTTCGGAAATGCTGGAATTATCAGGTGACATTTCACTACAGCCTGGCCATCCCTATCACCTGATCGTAATCTATGCGACTTCTGGCTGTGGAGATAACTGAAAGATATTGCGTTCAGCTCTCCAATGCAAACTTAGCTGCATTGAAGGCGTGCACTGCGCAACACATTCTGAATGTGACTCCGGAAACACTTCGATCAGTTTTGGACGTGCTGTTTCTCGATCTGAACTTGTTGCAGAAAATGGTGGACAGCATATGAACATGATTTGAGCAAATCTCACGGAAATTAATAATCCGATTTGATTCTGGCTCATCCTTTTTATGCGGTTTTTGGCCTGAGGATAATTAAAGATCGATTTTTCCCATCCAATGTGATGTGGCCTTGCCGTGGTGATTGGGACTACATAACTAACAGTATCGCACCTGTACACCCATGCGCACTAAGTAGTACAGTATTTTTAACGTCAAACATACACCTTAGGCAATGTTGTATGATTCATTTGACATTTGTAGTCACCACTATTAAATTATGACTTTTACAGGGCCGTCTAATGCTTTATTTTGTAACTATTATTTTTCTTTTGCCATACGTTTTCCCTCTTCTCTGATAGTCTTCCATTGCAGTTTGACATCATTGTTATCAGTGTTGTTATTTTTAGAGTGGTTTGAAAGATTAGCTTTAATTATAATCACCATGTACTTCTCCGAAAAACTGGACCCCCAGGAATAACAATTAAATTCTATATAACTCTCCAAATCGCTTTTTCAAACTTCCACTGTTTCGAAAAAGCAACTCACCACCTCTGCTGGCTACAGCCCCTGCACTACCTAGGAGCACAATCTTCCCCAGCTGTGGCGGGAGTAGCCTGCAGGGCAGGGCACGTGACCAGATGTACAATTCGACAGTTCTTCAGTAACACAAAAGGCAAATTTAGCAGCACCACGCCACCCTACATGACAATACACAGGTTGGGTGCAACTGCATTTGTTATCTCACTTGCACTGGACTGTCCCCCCACAGCCCTGCTCCAAGCGACCACCTTTGTTCGACGTAGGACACTGCACTGTAACATTTGTATTTGACGTCAATGCATCTCTTATAATCAAACATGTTTTAAAACGGGAAACACAGTCACGACAATAGTAAAAGCTCTCCTTCCAAGAAAATAAGTGCAGACCAGTTTATATTACATTTATAAGCAAAATCAGTACAGTTTTTATGTTGATTGCAGGATACACTTCGCTTCTCATTATTTAGCATTCAATGAAGTGCACTGCCACGATTGCACATGACCAAAATTGAGAGGTTAGGCTATACACTCCTAAACATGTCCATGCTGTGTAAAATTGGGAAAAGGAATTTCCATTGTTTTGTTACAAAAACTACCTATCGCGGCAGAATGTCGCTATTACAAGGTGCATTCAAGTTCTAAGGCCTCTGATTTTTTTTCTCCGGACTGGACAGAGATAGAAACATGCGCATTGTTTTACAATGAGGGCGCGTTTATTGTCAATACGTCCCAGAGATGGCAGCACCGTACGGTATATGGAATTTTACCACCAGCGGCGAGAATGAGAACTGTTTTAAATACTTAAAATGGCGACGTTTTCCTTACTTGAAGAGCGTGCAATCATTCGTCTTCTGAATTTGCGATGTGTGAAACCAATTGAAATTCATCGACAGTTGAAGGAGACATGTGGTGATGGAGTTATGGATGTGTCAAAAGTGCGTTCGTGGGTGCGACAGTTTAATGAAGGCAGAACATCGTGTGACAACAAACCGAAACAACCTCGGGCTTGCACAAGCCAGTCCTACGACCTGATCGAGAAAATGGAGCGAATTGTTTTGGAGGATCGCCGAATGACTGTTGAACAGATCGCCTCCAGAGTTAGCATTTCTGTGGGTTCTGTGCACACAGTCCTGCATGACGACCTGAAAATGCCAAACGTGTCATCCAGATGGGTTCCACGAATGCTGACGGACGACCACATGGCTGCCCGTGTGGCATGTTGCCAAGCAATGTTGACGCGCAACGACAGCATGAATGGAACTTTCTTTTCGTCGGTTGTGACAATGGATGAGACGTGGATGCCATTTTTCAATCCAGAAACAAAGCGCCAGGCAGCTCAATGGAAGCACACAGATTCAGCGATACGAAAAAAATTTCGGGTAACCGCCAGTGCTGAAAAAGTGATGGTGTCCATGTTCTGGGACAGCGAGGGCATCATCCTTACCCATTGCGTTCCAAAGGGCACTACGGTAACAGGTGCATTCTACAAAATGTTTTGAAGAACAAATTCCTTCCTGCACTGCAACAAAAACGTCCTGGAAGGGCTGCGCGTGTGCTGTTTCACCAAGACAACGCACTCGCACATCGAGCTAACGTTACGCAACAGTTTCTTTGTGATAACAAATTTGAAGTGATTCCTCATGCTCCCTACTCACCTGACCTGGCTCCAAGTGACTTTTGGCTTTTTCCAACAATGAAAGACACTCTCCGTGGCCTCACATTCACCAGCCGTGCTGCTATTGCCTCAGCGACTTTCCAATGGTCAAAACAGACTCCTAAAGAAGCCTTCGCCGCAGCCATGGAATCACGGCGTCAGCGTTGTGAAAAATGTGTACGTCTGCAGGGCGATTACGTCGAGAAGCAACGCCAGTTTCATCGATTTCTGGTGAGTAGTTAATTAGAAAAAAAGATTGGAGGCCTTAGAACTTGAATGCACCTCTTATATTGAAACTGCCATCAGAGTAAACAAAAAAAGGGATCATTTAAAATCAGAAGAGAAAAACTATATGAAACAATTGATTTAAGTTTGATGTACAAATTACTTGACCTGAGAGTGTCTCTCACATTTAGATCAACGTCATTGAATAATCTGTCATGCACGTGCATATTAGAAACATTTCAGGCATATGGAATAACATTAGAGAATACAATCTTTCGTGCCATTAGCTTTCATGTCAGAAAAAAAACTCAATCATTTTACATTCGACAGCAACAAGCTATAATTCAAAAGGACGTTGCTGTTTTGTACACTATTGCAAGTCCTGTTTTACCATTGTGAAACTATATCACACCTGTGTTTATGAAAGAAATTGTGAGAGCCTATCTTGTAATAGAATCTCCTATAAGATTTTACCACATGTCTCCCTCTTCTGTTACATCGAACCAACTACTGGATGCGTGCTCAAATATGACATTTTTGCTCCATGACTCCCCTCAACCGATATAATTGTAAACTTCCGTTGTTACAGCAGATTCTCGCATTTTACTGTTGTATGCAATTTTATCATCACAGTCTGTTTCACGCTATCTACTCACGTGTTGGGAAAAAAACACTATCATTCCTGGGTTCGACAACAAGCAATGATGCAAGTAGTGTCTACTTCTCAATCAGAGGTTATGAAGTATGAAATAGCACAGAACTTGCGGTAACACCTATTTTTTAAACATGCAGTCCTGATGATAATAATAAACACAGTCAAGAATCTGCGAGAATAAGTACAGCCGATTGCCATTAGTTTTATGAGCAAAATCGGAGTAGTTTGTTGAGTACTATCGGCATGTAAAATTTAACCAAGTTTATGACTCCTTGTAATAGAACCTCCTGTAACATTTTACCGCCTCTCTCTTCTGATATTTAGAGAAATGATATTCTTTCTGCATGTTGACATCGACGATATTACATATACACTGGAGCATGTGGCCCATGCTCAAAGTCGCTTGCACACATCTACATAAAGTTTTGGGGAATGTACTGGAGGAAGACCATATTCAACAGACTAAAAATCAAAAGAGTGTGTTCCAGTAATGGTCCTTTATAATCAGTTTAATACATAGTTGTTTTGGCTATAACACACCCAAGCAAGGTATGGCTGCAGGTTTGTACTCTGCCACACAGTTCGTTTTTCTACCATGACTTTGAGGTGTGTGTCAGCTGCCAAACCGACATTAACACTTTTGGATCCTTTGGCTCTCACTGAAAGCTGAACAGTGCATGGTGTACATTATGTAGCTCCCAGAGTACACAGGTTGGTAGAAATAAAACACTGAGTGCTGTTTCTCATTTACAAAGATGTGGAAGACTAACTTATGGAATCTGGAAGCTTGTGCAGGATTGTAAAGCATTTCTAACAGCTATCTGAAGGGCGATAACCTATACAGTTAATCTCATCTTCCACAGCGATTGGTAGTAGATGTTCCAGTGTTCCGTTTCAAAGAACATTATGTCCTCATTTTGCACTCATGTACGTGATTACTGTTTTGGTGTTTCCATCATTGTAAAGTGCCGCTCACAACATGTACAAGTCAGTAGAAGAAAAAGAGGTATTGTTAGCTTACTGGTGAAAAGAATTAAGAAAATTAAATACATGCACAGGTAACCGCTGCACATGGAAATAGAACGACTTTGTAAATTTGAGGAACGACTCCAAACAACTGTGTGAAGGCGATGACGTTTACTTTTCATCCCATGATGCACAGTGATGAGTAGCAGATATCCAGGGGTTCTCCAAGGCTCCCTCCATCTCAATCAGGTGGTGTTAGTCAATGTTTATCCCGTCATCAAAAGTGAACCAGTGGATGGATGGGATGGGAAAGATAATGTTGATATGGGGCGATGTATGGTAAGACACACCGCAGTTAATAATGTGATCAGTTTTAGCAATTTTATTAGTTCCTGGAATTCGAATGCAGATAGATGACTGTACTCTGTGTCTATTCAGTCGTATACATCGAAATATACCAGTTGTTTCGTAATTTCAGCACAAGCTTTTAACACATCAGAATTCTTCACATTATCAGCATCATCACTAAATCACCCCACCACTAGTTTGCAGAGACTGTGTACTAGATTGCGAATTAAGATAAATGATTGCTGAGTACGTCTGTTCAGTTATATACATCAAAGTGTACCTGTTGTTCTGTAATTTCAGTGCCAAGAAATGACACAGCAGAATACTTCCAAATTTCTTTATCATCGTTATATCACCCTTCCACTACTTTGCACATACCATATGCTAGATGTCGAATGCAGATTGATATGTGTGCAGTACTCTCATTTGGAAATAAACACCAAAGTATACCAAATGGTATCCTATACTGATGCAATTAGGTTATCTGCATATTTCCAGCTCGTCGATCATAGCGCAGAAGTTAGGATTATGACTGACAACCTTTCCCTGTGTGGACGGGAGTCACAGAGTAATCTCCCATTCTTAGCATACAGACAGAGAATTGTAGAGCCTACCAAATTATGGTTGAAGTTTCCTCCCTGAAACACCAATCTTATCCACGGCATCCATCCAAAGGCAAGAGATCTCTCCAGATTCAAGCGTGCTGAGGTAGGTAGCAAATCTTCTTGGTGTACAGTAGACATGAGAGTATTGCACTGACATAACAGACGGTTAAGATGAGACGTTTATAGATGAAATAGCTCCAGACGGGTTGAGATTGAAACATTTCATGTAAATCAACCTGAAGCATTATTCCACTGTCTGGGCTCAGTACCAGGAAGTTACCGGCATGAGAGATTGGTTCAAATGGCCCTGAGCACTATGGGACTAAACATCTGAGGTCATCAGTCCCCCAGAACTTAGAAATACTTAAACCTAACTAACCTAAGGACATCACACAAACATCCATGCCCGAGGCAAGATTCGAACCTGCGACCGCAGCAGTTGCGCGGTTCCGGACTGAAGCGCCTAGAACCGCTCGGGCACAACGGCCGGCCCGACATGAGAGAAATAGTGATACAGCATGAGCACACACCCAGATGGTTTTATTGTTCTGCACATAAAAATGCTTTTGTTGATATAGCCATAAGGTTTAGAAGTATTAGTCGTCTCGAATGCAACGCTCTTAATCCTCTGACGCAGGAGATATTTGTCTAACATCAGACATACTCGTATAATCACCTTGTAAGTTTCCAACCTCAGTCACTACAGCTACAAACTTTAATATGTTAAAACTACTTCTTTTTGCACTATTCTGCCGTCCTAGGAAGGCATCGTCAGCGCATATCCACCGCTCATAGATCTTATGAACCAGCTAGAAAAAAGTCTGGAGACTGCTCTGCTGACTCTTATGAAATTAATGGATTTTGTCTTATTAAGTCGTGAACATTTGTACCCTCAATCACACCTACTGTGTCGGTCATGCGTATCATATGTACCTAAAGTACTGATTATAATGGATTTGGCTATGTCTCACCAGGACATAAAGCAATGAAAAACCGACAAGAATATTCTAGGTAGCTGATGCATTGAGGTACTATCCATACTGTGCACACTAAGAAGCAACGGTATCGAATGTGTGCATAAGAGACACAATCTGTATCTAAAGAAGACATAACAGTCTTTTACAGTAGCATCACCACAGCTCTGGTGGCATTCCTTTTGCACAAAGAAGTCGTGGTCCGATGTTAGGTAGTTTAGCTCCTGTGTAGGACAACATAGCAAATTCGTCCTAACATCCCGTTTCTTAAGTACAACCCTCACAGTATTAAAGGTGAAATATGTGACATTGGTTCACTCTCCTACAGAACGGTCTAGGGAATTGCTGAAGTCTCATAAAAGCATCGTTTCTCTCTTTAATACTTAAGGTAAACATTGTTAGTGAGAACCAACCGTCATTTCTATATTCGACGGCATGTGTGAGATAACAGTTATGGATTGGGATACATATATTTTGCCTGCTTTAATATAGTGACTCTATGTAATACTCATATCGCCTCTGCTGGAGTATTTACTACCGAAGCGCACGTAATTTACAGGGGCAGAGAGAGAGAGAGTTATAAATGATTGCGGTCAGATCATAATTTTAAGCTTTTCTTGGTCCTGAGTGTCCATTTGCGCCTAACCCATCTCTATCGCCACGTTTCGTGGTACTTTTTGTCTGTTGTTGTTCTGGTCTTCAGTCCTGAGGCTGGTTTGATGCAGCTCTCCATGCTACTCTATCCTGTGCAAGCTTCTTCATCTCCCAGTACCTACTGCAACCTATATCCTTCTCAATCTGCTTAGTGTATTCATCTCTTGGTATCCCTCTTCGATTTTTATCCTCCACGATGCCCTCCAATACTAAATTGGTGATCCCTTGATGCCTCAGAACATGTCCTACCAACCGATCCCTTCTTCTAGTCAAGTTGTGCCACAAACTCCTTCCCAATCATATTCAATACCTCCTCATCAGTTATGTGATCTACCCATCTAATCTTCAGCATTCGTCTGTAGCACCACACTTCGAAAGCTTCTATTCTCTTCTTGTCTAAACTAAATATCGTCCACGTTTCACTTCCATAGATGGCTACACTCCATACAAATACTTTCAGAAACGACTTCCTGAACTTAAATCTGCACTCGATGTTAACAAATTTCTCTTCTTCAGAAACGCTTTCCTTGCCATTGCCAGTCTACATTTTATATCCTCTCTACTTCGATCATCATTAGTTATTTTGCTCCCCAAATAGCAAAACTCCTTTACTATTTTAAGTGTCTCATTTCCTAATCTAATTCCCTCAGCATCACCCGACTTAATTTGACAACATTCCATTATACTCGTTTTGCTTCTGTTGATGTTCATCTTATACCTTCCTTTCAAGACACTATCCATTCCGTTCAACTGTTCTTCCAAGTCCTTTGCTGTCTCTGACAGAATTACAACGTCATCCGCAAACCTCAAAGTTTTTATTTCTTCTCTATGGATTTTAATACCGACTCCGAATTTTTCTTTTGTTTTCTTCTCTGCTTGCTCAATATACAGATTGAATAACATCGGGGAGAGTCTACAACCCTGTCTCACTCCCTTCCCAACCACTGCTTCCCTATCACACCCCTCCATTCTTATAACTGCCATCTGGTTTCTGTACAAATTGTAAATAACCTTTCGCTCCCTGTATTTTACCCCTGCCACCTTCAGAATTTGAAAGAAAGTACTCCAATCAACATTGTCGAAAGCTTTCTCTAAGGCTACAAATGCTAGAAACGTAGGTTTGCCTTTCCTTAATCTAGCTTCTAAGATAAGTCGTAAGGTCAGTATTGCCTCACGTTTTCCAATACTTCTACGGAATCCAAACTGATCTTCACAGAGGTCGGCTTCTACTAGTTTTTCCATTCGTCTGTAAAGAATACTTTTTGTCTAATTTTATGAATTATCTCCCAGATTAAGTAATTTTGGAACTTTTTTTCGTGATTCTACGTTTTTCGTCGTATTTTCCTCAATTTTACGTATTTTTAATTAATATGTTGTAATTATACCAGGTTTTCCTCAAGTTTTACCGATTTTATGTCATTCTTTCGTATTCTTTTGATATTCCTCCGTATGTATATATGGTCATATTGCCGCCATACCCAAGCATTATTTGATTTTATAACAGCACATTTGCCTGTACTATACACCAGCCTAATAAATAATCGTAAGAATTCCCATCTTCCCTATGATCTACAGGCAGGCATTTTGGATAGGAAGATCATGAAAAGTATAGCAACGCTTGCCTCGTACTTACATGAGGCTCTGCGAGTGGTGCACATTGGAAACTCATAGTCTGCAATTAAATCCATGTACTGTTACGGCACATCCGAGAGCTTGTCCGCAGAATCATGTAGCGACGCACCTGATGGAAACTCGAAGTCTTTCACAGTTCTACACGTTCATCTGACTTCCAATCTGGTACGTAGGGATCTGCAACAGGGAGGTTACATGTGTACAGAGTTGATTTCTGCTGCTGCTCTGTCTTGTTTTCTCGTAAGTATGTGCTCTTATTGCTTACCAAATGAGCTTTGCTGCTTTTGTTTAGACCTTCCAACTCTGATAAGTCCGTCAGGTCATCTACAAACTGTAGATTTTTTTGTCCTAATAATAAGTAATTCATTGGTACAGAGCGTGTTGGACAGCATTTAGCATCGTGGGTTGTGGAAGTATCCCTTCCCCATAGCAGGCATCATAATTTACAGACTAACAGTTAAGAAGTTACGTATTCAAACCGAAACCACCCACTACTGACAGCTCTACACACTATGCAAGGATACTGCCAATCGTGAAGTCTCGATTTCTACCGCTTGTACGTTATTTTCGACAGTGCTGCGTCCCTGAAAATAGCGAAAAATCTTCGCAAAACGATTCTGTAAGGGATGTAAGCACTTTTAAATTCATTCTACTACAGATTATAATATCATAAGTGCCAGCTATATTACCGATATTATATAATAATATTGTCTAGTTTCGCCAGTAATAACAACAAACCATGGTATCTTGGTCAGCATATCATTTTTCCTTTTATACCCTTAAGGATCCTCGATGACGGCATATAATATTCCCACTTCCGTTATTTTGTGTGTTAGATGCCCTTCAGAAGGACTAAGACAGTCTTTCATGACTATTATTCTTATGTACCCCACCTAAAAACACATCAATCGGTCGGTATAGCACTAGACACGTCTACACCCAGTGCTCACAATCATATAATCTACAGATGCAGAGCATTTGCTCTATCTCTTTATAAGTATATGTACATGCAAGTGTCATGAATGTCTGCCATAAACTTCACCTAGTCCCCACGCTGGTGGATTCACCTACGAACACTATCCCAGGCGTACTGCAATGTAGACTAACCTCTAAACACATTTCAAGATACAATGTACAGTTTATCCACCAGCTGGAAGACTGTCAGGTTTATTGGAGCGATCCACAACAGATAGATGGACATAGACGTAAGAATTAGAGCAAATGCATTGGATGCATAGAATATTTGCTTGTGAATGACTGGGCACATCTTGGTACAGTATTATACCGTCTGACAAATGGTGATGTTCTGTTCGGTACGTAAGAATAATACTCATGAAAGACTGTCTCCATCCTTCTGGCGGACATTTATCACACTGAACAGCGGGATTCGAAAGATAATGTCCTGTCATTGTGGATATTTAGGAGTTGTCATGGTCCGCACTTCTTTACCTGCACAGTGACTGTATCAATTCAAAATAAATATAAACGTGGTTCTTAAGGCAGCTAATATCAGGTGCGAATCATACCAGAAATCATTATAAATGCTGCTGTCATGTAAGTAGAATGCACGAATTAATAATGGTGAAAGTGTGCTCCCTGCCGCCGTTGGATAAGCAGCTGCAGCAGCAAGTCGTACACTCCTAGCTCACTCATTTGTTACATAGTTTAATTCTTAATTTCTTTGCTTGTTTTCGGTACTTGCATTGTTTAATTCATAAATTTCGAGCGTATTATAGTATTTGAGAATTGTGGCATCGCGTTTTAGTACCTGAATGGTGTAAAATCGCGTAGTCTCCTTCCACCGCCGAGCAGTGTGTCAGCAGTGCGCAAGCAGCACCATTACTGCATTTACTAGGCAATCTTGTATTTAATAACCGTTTAAATTTTGTGTCGATTTGTTTGGGCTCTCTGTAGATTAGTTCAGACGTTTTTTGCACAACAGTTTTTAGCATGGATAGGGACTGCAAGTGCTGTGTTCGGATGCAGGCTGAGTTGGCATCCCTTCGCTCCCAGCTTCAGGCAGTGTTGGCTTCGGTCACACAGCTTGAGGTTGTTGCCAATGGGCATCACTGTGGGGGTCCGGATGGGGGTTTGTCGGGGACGGCCAGCTCGTCCCACGCATCCCCCGATTAGACTACGACTGTGGTTGCCCGGGATACTGCCCGCATTGAGGCTGATCCCTCACCTGTGGTAGAGTGGGTGGTCATCTCAAGGTGTTGCAGGGGGCGAAAGACATTCCGGATGGCTGAACGGAAGGCCTCTCCAGTTTGTCTGACGAACAGGTTTCAGACTCTGTCTCAGGCTGATACTGATCTTCAGCCTGAAATGGCTGCTTGACCTGTTCCAGAGGTTGCCCCCCAGTCTGCAAGATACGGGCGGTCGCAGAGGGTGGGCTTACTGGTAGTTGGGAGCTCCAACGTCAGGCGCGTAATGGGGCCCCTTAGGGTTATGACAGCAAGAGAGGGGAAGAAAACCAATGTGCACTCCGTGTGCATACCGGGGGGGGGGGGGGGCATTCCAGATGTGGAAAGGGCCCTTCCGGATGCCATGAAGGGTACAGGGTGCACCCATCTGCAAGTGGTCGCTCATGTCGGCACCAATGATTTGTGTCGCTATGGATCGGAGGAAATCCTCTCTGGCTTCCGGCGGCTATCTGATTTGGTGAAGACTGCCTGTCTCGCTAGCGGGATGAAAGCAGAGCTCACCATCTTTAGCATCGTCGACAGGACTGTCTGCGGACCTTTGGTACAGAGCCGAGTGGAGGGTCTGAATCAGAGGTTGAGACGGTTCTGCGACCGTGTGGGCTCCAGATTCCTCGACTTGCACCATAGGGTGGTGGTGTTTCGGCTTCCGCTGGATAGGTCAGGAGTCCACTACACGTAGCAAGCGGCTACACTGGTAGCAGGGGTCGTGTGGCGTGGGCTGGGCGGTTTTTTAGGTTACATGGCCTCGGGCAAGTACAGAAAGGGCAACAGCCTCGAAGGGTGCGGGGCAAAGTCAGAACATGCGGGGACCAAGCAGCAATCGGTATTGTAATTGTAAACTGTCGAAACTGCATTGGTAAAGTACCGGAACTTCAAGCGCTGATAGAAAGCACCGAAGCTGAAATCGTTATACGAACAGAAAGCTGGCTGAATCCAGAGATAAATTCTGCCGAAAATTTTACAAAGGTACTGACGGTGTTTAGAAAGGATAGATTGTATGCAACTGGTGGTGGAGTGTTCGTCGCTGTTAGTAGTAGTTTATCCTGTAGTGAAGTAGAAGTGGATAGTTCCTCTGAATTATTATGGGTGGAGGTTACACTCGTCAACCGAGCTAGGTTAATAATTGGCTCCTTTTACCGACCTCCCGACTCTGCAGCATTAGTGGCTGAACAACTGAGAGAAAATTTGGAATACATTTCACATACATTTTCTCAGCATGTTATAGTCTTAGGTGGAGATTTCAATTTACCAGATATAGATTGGGACACTCAGATGTTTAGGACTGGTGGTAGGGACAGAGCATCGAGTGACATTATACTGAGTGGAGTGCAATATCCGAAAATTACCTCGAGCAAATTAAACAGAGAACCGACTCGTGGAGATAACATCTTGGACCTACTGATAACAAACAGACCCGAACTTTTCGACTCTGTACGTGCAGAACAGGGAATCAGTGATCATAAGGCCGTTGCAGCATTCCTGAATCTGGAAGTTAATAGGAATATAAAAAAAAGGGAGGAAGGTTTATCTGTTTAGCAAGAGTAATAGAAGGCAGATTTCAGACTACCTAACAGATCAAAACGAAAATTTCTGTTCCGACACTGACAATGTTGAGTGTTTATGGAAAAAGTTCAAGGCAATCGTAAAATGCATTTTAGACAGGTACGTCCCGAGTAAAACTGCGAGGGCCGGGAAAAACCCACCGTGGTACAACAAAGTTAGAAAACTACTGCGAAAGCAAAGAGAGCTTCATTCCAAGTTTAAACGCAGCCAAAACCTCTCAGACAAACAGAAGCTAAACGATGTCAAAGTTAGCGTAAGGAGGGCTATGCGTGAAGCGTTCAGAGAATTCGAAAGTAAAATTCTATGTACCGAATTGACAGAAAATCCTAGGCAGTTCTGGTCTTACGTTAAATCAGTAAGTGGCTCGAAACAGCATATCCAGATACTCCGGGATGATGATGGCATTGAAACAGAGGATGACACGCGTAAAGCTGAAATACTAAGCATCTTTTTCCAAAGCTGTTTCACAGAGGAAGACCGCACTGCAGTTCCTTCTCTAAATCCTCGCACAAACGGAAAAATGGCTGACATGGAAATAAGTGTCCAAGGAATAGAAAAGCAACTGGAATCACACAAAAGAGGAAAGTCCACTGGACCTGATGGGATACCAATTCGATTCTACACAGAGTACGCGGAAGAACTTGCCCCCCTTCTAACAGCCGTGTACCGCAAGTCTCTAGAGGAACGGAAGGTTCCAAATGATTGGAAAAGAGCACAGGTAGTCCGAGTCTTCAAGAAAGGTCGTCGAGCAGATGCACAAAACTATAGACCTATATCTCCGACGTCGATCTGTTGTAGAATTTTAGAACATGTTTTTTGCTCGAGTATCATGTCGTTTTTGGAAAGCAACATGGATTCCGGAAACAGCGATCGTGTGAGACCCAACTCGCTTCATTTGTTCATGAGACCCAGAAAATATTAGATACAGGCTCCTAGGTAGATGCTAATTTTCTTGACTTTCGGAAGGCGTTCGATACAGTTCCGCACTGTCGCCTGATAAACAAAGTAAGAGCCTACGGAATATCAGACCAGCCGTGTGGCTGGATTGAAGAGTTTTTAGCAAACAGAACGCAGCATGTTGTTATCAATGGAGAGACGCCTACAGACGTTAAAGTAACCTCTGGCGTGCCACAGGGGAGTGTTATGGGACCATTGCTTTTCTCAATATATATATATATATATATATATATATATATATATATATATATATGATAGTGTCGGAAGTTCCATGCGACTTTTCACGGATGATGCTGTAGTATACAGAGAAGTTGCAGCATTAGAAAATTGTAGCGAAATGCAGGAAGATCTGCAGCGGATAGGCACTTGGTGCAGGCAGTGGCAACTGGCCCTTAACATAGACAAATGTAATGTATTGCGAATACAGAGAAATAGGGATCCTTTATTGTATGATTATATGATAGCGGAACAAACTCTGGTAGCAGTTACTTCTATAAAATATCTGGGAGTATGCGTGCGGAACGATTTGAAGTGGAATGATCATATAAAATTAGTTATTGGTAAGGCGGGTACCAGGTTGAGATTCATTGGGAGAGTCCTTAGAAAATGTAGTCCATCAACAAAGGAGGTGGCTTACAAAACACTCGTTCGACCTATACTTGACTATTGCTCATCAGTGGGGGATCCGTATCAGATCGGGTTGACGGAGGAGATAGAGAAGATCCAAAGAATAGCGGCGCGTTTCGTCACAGGGTTATTTGGTAACCATGGTAGCGTTACGGAGATGTTTAACAAACTCAAGTGGCAGACTCTGCAAGAGAGGCGCTGTGCGTCCCGGTGTAGCTTGCTCGCCAGGTTTCGAGAGGGTGCGTTTCTGGATGAGGTATTGAATATATTGCTTCCCCCTATTTATACCTCCCGAGGAGATCACGAATGTAAAATTAGAGAGATTAGAGCGCGCACCGAGTCTTTCAGACAGTCGTTCTTCCCGCGGACCATACGCGACTGGAAAAGGAAAGGGAAGTAATGACAGTGGCACGTAAAGTGCCCTCCGCCACACACCGTGGCTTGCGGAGTATCAATGTAGATGTAGATGTAGGTGTAGAAAGTTTAGGGTCTATTCTAGGAAGACAACACATCTGTTCCCTTTTTTATTCTACATATAATTTATCAACTGTGCTTTCAGAGGTCAATTGATACACAACAGTCCTGTTCAGTTACTTTGGACAATCAATAAAAAAGAATTTAACTGTCGGACATATTTAACTAACAATTATTAAAATCGTTATCTCTACATATGGAAAAAATTTTATCACAGGAAAGAATGATTAAAAATCTTCACCAACTTATTTGCATCTACTTTGTTGTATCTGGTCAATGCATTGAATTGGTGGAGAATAAATTTACTTTTTTATCATTGAAAAAACTTTCATGTACTCAAGGTGAGGGTAGGTTAGTATACTAGCTTTTCATATTCAATGGTCGAAGTGTACACAAGATGGAGTGAGGAAAATCTAGATTCAACATTTACTATGCCCTAATGTGCGATGGTACTTTACTAAGTGGCATCTGCAATGGCGTTGTGTCCGTGCTGAATCTGATATGCTAATTACCTACTCTGGCCATGACTGAATTCATTCAGTCTCAACTTTCCTTTTTTCCATAGAACGTCAATCTTTCCCTAATCGAAATATTGGCTATTGCACACTCGCTAAGGGTTGGAGCGGCGTGCACAATTTCTATGCCCACAAAAATTCCCATAGTAATAATTATGTAATGCTTTTATACAATGCTTTTATATAATGGGGATCTCCCCAAAGCTTCACGTCTGCATCGACCAGTATGGCTTCAGCCAATCATCGTCTCACAAGAGGGGAATTTTATTTTTCTTGCTGGGTCGCAGTCTAGCTCCCTTAACGCCATGCAGCCACTTACCCTCGTTCCCAGCCATATTTACGTTAAGGGGAATAATGCATAGTTCTGGCCTTACTACTTTCTGCCCTGAAGCTCGCTATTCTCTTGCTAAATAGGGTTTTCCTATGTCATTAACCATCTGCTCGGATCGTCTTCAAAATGCGTTTATCTTGTTTATTCATGCCCCTGTCCATATATTGGTATATATTGTTTTGCTAGTTTTCGGTACATGAGATTAACAGTGTGGTGTCACCTCCAGAAACCACACTTGCTAGGTGGTAGCCTTTAAATCGGCCGCGGTCCGTTAGTATACGTCGGACCCGCGTGTCGCCACTATCAGTGATTGCAGACCGAGCGCAGCCACACGGCAGGTCTAGAGAGACTTCCTAGCACTCGCCCCAGTTGTACAGCCGACTTTGCTAGCTATGGTTCACTGACTTCTACGCTCTAATTTGCCGAGACGATAGTTAGCATAGCCTTCAGCTACGTTATTTGCTACGATCTAGCAAGGCGCCAGTATCCGTACTATTGATTTTGTGAATCATGTACCATAAAGAGCGACGTTCTCCATGAATGGATTAAAGTTAAGTATTCCACCAGCTATGTCCGTTTTTCTCAATTCTAACTCCCTTGTCATGTTCCAGACCACACGCCAGCCTGCGTCAGCTAAAACGCGTGCATTTCGGCCTCCTTTAGTAATACGGTGTTGGCTCTCCTGCCAACCACAACATTGGCGACGAGAGTAAAAGTCTTCTTATCTAAATTGCCTGATTTACTTGTGTAATGACTTTGCCAGAATCTCCAGATGTACTATCCGAATTTTATGGCTTACAGACTCAGCAGACCCAGGCCTTGCTGGATGCTCTTGGACAGCTCGTCCAGGGTCAACGTGCGATGCAAAACGATGCGGCAGCAGCCGCTTCACCGCTAACGTAGCCACAACGCGCTGTTGCACCCACTTTTCGACCTTTTGATGCGGCACTGGAAAGGTGGACGGAGTGGTCACGCCAATTTGGATTCCATCTCGTAGCCTATAGAATTCAAGGTAACGAGCGGCAGCCTTTTCTCCTTTCATCCGTCGGTGTTAATACGTACCGTGTGATAGTCAAATTATTTCCCCGCCGCGACGTAGCAACTCTGTCCTACGAAGAAATTTTTTCTGCATTAGATGCATATTTCAAAGAATCAGTCAATGTAGTTGCGAAAAGGTATACCTTCTTTCGAACAAAACGAACGGCAGGTCAGACTAATCGGGAGTGGGTTGCAACCTTGCAAGGCCTTACTAGGGATTGTGCTTTTGAGTGTCAATGTGGATTCCCTTATTCGGATACTATGGTATGAGATGCAATTGCACAGAACGTTTCTGATGTTCGTATAATGGAACAGATTTTGAAACTAGTCATTCCCTCCCTTCAGCAAATGATGGACATATTAGATCGTCAGGACACACTTGACTTTGCTCAGGAACCATTGCCGGCCGCGGTGGCCGTGCGGTTGTGGCGCTGCAGTCCGGAACCGCGCTGCTGCTACGATCGCAGGTTCGAATCCTGCCTCGGGCATGGGTGTGTGTGATGTCCTTAGGTTAGTTAGGTTTAAGTAGTTCTAAGTTCTAGGGGGCTTATGACCTAAGATGTTGACTCCCATAGTGCTCAGAGCCAGAGCAGTAAACAGCGCAAGCGCCCTGCCGCGCCGCTGCCGCGCCGCTGCCGCCTTGCTCTCAGCAACGTGTGCCGGGGCGGCAAGCAAATGCAACTATCAAATCATGCCGGCGGTGTGGTACTAAACATTCGCGTGAGAATTGCCCGTCACGCCAAGATATTTCCTTTTATTGTAATAAAAAAGGACATGTTCAGAGTGTTTGCCAGAAAAAGCTCCGATCAGAAGCTCAAAACCGTTCCAGGCCCTTTGCTTCGTGCCGGAATCAGAATCGAACCAAGAATACTCAGGCTCCCGAAACTTCGCCCATGGAAATTCATGTAGTTCATTCCACTCCGCCCAGCGCCTCTCTCTCTAACAGTGACTGTGTACGTCCCAAAAATAGTGTGCGTTGACATCGCCGGAACTCCCGTCAAGTCGCACGTGATTATGTACCAGTGTCAGTTCACGTTGCACGAGACAGTCGCTCTTGTCGTCAGCAGGACAATAAACGTTTTGTAGACTTGGACATTAACGGCAAAGTGATACCATTCCAGCTCGATACCGGAGCTGCAGTTTCACTGATCAATCAAGACACTTACAAACTGCTAGGCACACTTCCGTTGCGTGCCGCAAATGTTCAGGACAAGAGATCCCTGTGTTAGGACAGTGCAGCCTTCTTGCAACATACAAAGGACAAACAAAACTTGTGTCATTTTACGTCCTTCGTTCTTCTTCTGCAGTGAACTTGTTTGGTTTCGATTTATTTCAGTTGTTTATCTTGTCTATCGTAAATCAATTCCTATCAGTGAACCAGACAGTGCCTTCAGACAGTGTTTCCCGTCTATGTGAAGAATTTGAAGACATTTTTGCACCGGGCCTCGGTTGCGCGAAGAACTATAAAGCACATTTGGAAGTGAAAGTAAACGCGCAACCGAAATTTTTCAGAGCGCGCAATGTTCCCACGCAATGCGTGATGAGGTCGCAAAAACATTACATGATTTGGAGTCGCAAGGTGTAATTGAACGTGTGCAGGCTTCTCTCTGGGCATCACCCTTAGTAATTTTGCCAAAACCTTCGGGAAATTTGAGACTTTCTGTGGACTTAAAGGCAACAGTGAATCCACAACTAGTGATTGCAACTTTTCCTTTACCCCGCCCGGAAGATCTTTTTGACAAACTGTACCCGGGTAAATATTTTTCGAAGTTGGACATAGCAGATGCTTACTTGCAAATACCGGTGGACGAAGAATCTCAGCGCGTTTTGGTGGTTAACACGCATCTTGAGTTGTATCGATTCAAATGACTGCCATTAGGGTGTGCCTCTGCCCCTGCATTGTTTCAGCAATATCTACAAACTGCTTGTGCGTCGGTCCCTAATGCAGCAAATTATCTGGACGATATTGTGATCTCCGGAAAGACGGAAGAAGAACATTTGGCCTATCTGAGAACATTATTTCAGGTCTTGTGACAAAATGGTCTTCGCTTGCGGAAGGACAAATGTATGATTTTTAATCGGGATTTGCCATACTTGGGACATGTACTCAATGCCCAAGGCATACATCCCAGTCCCACGCACCTTCGTACCATACAAGACTTGCCGTCGCCGCAGAATTTGAAGCAGCTACAGAGTGTGCTGGGAAAAATAAACTATTACCACCGCTATATGCCACATGCCTCTTCCATTTGAGCTCCGCTTCATCGCTTACGCCGTAAGGGTGTTCCGTTCGTCTGGACGACGGAATGCGAACGCGCCTTTCGCCAGTTGAAATCGGCGTTGCTTTCCAATACTTGCCTTACACCATTCGATCCTCAGAAGCCCCTCTTGTTGATGGTGGATGCATCGGATTTCGGGATCGGTGCTGTGCTTGCTCACAAAGATGGATCGCACAATCGCCCTTTTGCCTTTGCGTCCAAATTGGTCTCGTCTGCTCAAAAAAATTATTCACAGATCGAGAAATAAGCATTGGCTCTCGTATTTGGTGTTACAAAGTTTCATCATTTCTTGTATGGTCGTCATTTTACCATAATCACAGACCACTAACCTTTGACATCGCTTTTTCATCCGACCAAGAATGTACCTCCACGTAGAGCGCAGAAATTTATTCGCTGGTCTATTTTCCTCTCGCAGTACCGCTACGATATCTTGTATTGGTCCACTGCTAAGCACGGAAACGCCGATGCCTTGTCCCGCTTGCCTGTTGCTGAGGATAGGGCATTCGATTCCTCCGAACTTGCTTGCATGTTCATTGATGCGGAAACCGATGACGTGGTCGAATCGTTTCCCATTGATTTTCGACGTGTAGCTACAGCCACAGCTGCCGACCCTGTCCTTGCTCCCGTTATGCGTTTTGTTGTTACGCAATGGCCCTTGCCAAAGTCACGGATCGGGGACCCGTTGGTTCGCCGATTTTTTGCTCACAAGGAGAGACTTTTTGTACGACGTGGTGTTTTGCTGTTGCGTTCTAATAATGATCAGTCCTGTGTCGTGGTACCACGTTCGTTACAGTCCTCTGCCTTACAGCTTCTCCACCAAGGACATTGGGGTATAGTGAGAACGAAACAACTTGCTCGTCGGCACTGTACTTGGTACGGAATCGATGCTGCGATAACGAATATGTGCTCTTCCTGCATGGTGTGTGCATAACAACAATCAGCACCACCACGGAAATTCTTTCCATCGCCAAAAGCCACTTCCCCTTTGTAACGCTTACACATTGATTTTCTGGTTCATTCTGGAATGCTCGATGGATGGTAGTGATAGATTCATTCAGTAATTTTCCGTTTGTTGTCCGGATGTCTTCCACGACGTCATCTGCCACCATCCAAGCGTTATCCGCTATCTTTTGCATTGAAGGTCTTCCAGAACTATTGTTTCCGACAATGGCCCACAATTCATGTCGCAGAATTTCAGTCATTCTGCAAGGCCAATGGTATTCAACATCTGACGTCCGCGCCGTTTTCGCCACAGTCAAACGGTGCAGCTGAACGATTGGTCAGGACTTTCAAGTCACAGATGTTGAAGTTGAAAGAGACGCACTCGCGGGAGGACGCGTTATTGCTCTTTTTGTCCTCGTATCGCTCTCAGCCCCGAGATGGTCGCTCGCCGGCTGAGTTGCTCCACGGTCGTCATCACCGAACCTTGATGTCCTTGCTACATCCGCCGCATCAGGTTCCTGTACAGCGGCAGACACCTGCTTTTGCTCCAGGAGACGTTGTCTACTATCGCCACTACCGAAGTTCACGGCGTTGGCTCGAAGGGCGCATTCTTCGCTGCCTCGGCAGCTCTATGTATCTGGTTTTGGGGGCCTCTGGTGAGGTGCGCCGGCATCTCAATCAGCAGCGCCTCTGTCGTCGCACGGGATCTGCCGTTCGCCGTCTGCTTTCAGTGACGGTGCCGTCCGGTCAGCGCCCTGCGGACCCATCTACTGGCTCGCCTCAGCCCCAGGTGTTACCGACGCTGCCTTCCATTTTGCCCCTTGCCGACGCGCCGACGCCCCCGCCGCCGCCTCCTGCTCTCCCGCCGGCGACGCTCGCAGTGGACGCGTCGCTGCAACCGCCGGGCACCTCCCTGGGTCGCGCGCCGCCGATCGCTTCCCGTGACCAGTTGTCCTCCTACATGGATCTCTTGCCCGCTCCGGACCATATGTCGTCTTCGCCCGTCAGGTGCCCTGCCCGATGGAGGTCGACCCTGCGGCCCCTTCTGTCTCTCTACGGGCGCATCCACCGCATGTTGGCGTGCACCCTGGAGTAGGTTTTCAGGCGTTTCCTAGCTCCCCGCGGTCCGAATGGCAGGGTGCGGGTGGCACAGCCTCGCCTGTTGTTAGGCTCCCCACCTCGTCGCATACGTCAACATGCGGTTCTCTCCACTGCGGGCGAAAGCGTTATACCACAACCGTATGCCGATTTGCGAGGGAGGAATGTGGTGTCACCGCCAGACACCACACTTGCTAGGTGGTAGCCTTTAAATCGGCCACGGTCCGTTAGTATACGTCGGACCCGCGTGTCGCCACTATCAGTGATTGCAGACCGAGCGCCGCCACGCGGCAGGTCTAGAGGGACTTTCTAGCACTCGCCCCAGTTGTACAGCCGACTTTGCTAGCGATGTTTCACTTACTTCTACGCTGTCATTTGCCGAGACGATAGTTAGCATAGCCTTCAGCTACGTTATTTGCTACGACCTAGCAAGGCGCCAGTATCCGTACTATTGATATCGTGAATCACATACCATAAAGAGCGACGTTCTCCATTGATGGATTAAAGTTACGTATTCCACCAGGTACGTCCGTTTTTCTCAATTCTAATTCCCTTGTTATGTTCCAGACCTCACGCCAGCCTGCTTGATCTAAAACGCGTGCATTTCGGCCTCCTTTAGTAATACGGTGTTGGCTCTCCTGCCAACCACAAAAAACAGCAATTGCCTTTTGCTGATATAATATAATTCATATTTTATAAGAGTCTCATACTGTATGGCACTGTCGTTGTCGATCAAGCTCATGTAAGGTCCGTAAAATCCAGAGCCTTACAGAGTATAAAAATAGGGATGATAGGCACAGCAAGATACCATGGTTTGTTTTTATTACTGGAGAATCTAGACAATATTATTACAAAATGTTGGTAACATGACTTGCATCGATGATGTTATGCTCTTTCGCAGGTTCAATTTAAATCTGGTTACATGCCCTACAGAATCGTTTTGCAAAGATGTTTCCGCTATTTGTGGGGATGTAGGAATTGGTACAGTAGATTATTCGTCGAATGTTCCATCAGATCAGTCAAAAGACTGATGACTCAAAGAGAAAAAAAAAGGAAGAGAAAAAATACTGTCTAAAATTATGTACAAGCATTTGAGATCGAGAGTTCGCGATTGGTAATATACATGCATACTCTCTTGTATATGTGTGTAGAGCTGTCAGAGGTGGATGGTTGCAGTTCTAATGCATTACTTGCTAACTGTTAGTCTATAAATTACATTGTCACAGGTGAACACTCTGTAGCTACGGGGAGGGGAAACTCTCAGGGTCAACGATGCTAAGTGTAGTCGACAAACTGTCAACTAACGGATTACTTATCACTACGATAAGAAAAATACCCGAAATCTTCAGTTTGTAGAAGTCCTAACAAGGTTGGATGGTCATATCAGAATTGTAAGTTGCAAACAAAAGTAGCAAAGCTCATCTCGTAAGACATTTTGGGTTGTCGGGTGTTCTGCCGGATATCAGCGTCGTACTTGCACGATATTTTGGTCACATAGCTCGTAACCTTCATCAGGTGCGACCTCAGACTGCTCCTCGAGTGGACCTGCTCCAGTATTTATGCTTATGGCCTTCCCCCTCCACCAACGGCTGCAGGCACGGACCACAGAGGAAGCGCCATTAGATCGCTGGGAAAGCCTGAAGAGTTTCATCTCGTAAGCTTTAAGAGCATCTATTTATGGGAAAGAAAACAGAGCAGCAGCAGAAATCAACTCTACACATTTGTCAACTTCCAGCTGTAGATCCCTATGTTGTAAAGTGGAAGTCAGATGAGCGTGTAGAACTGTGCCAAACTTCGAGTTTCCATCAGGTGTGTCGCCACATGAGTCTGCAGACAAGCTCTCTCATGTGCCGTAGCAGCACACGGATTTAATTCCAGACTATGAGTTACACCACTCGCTGAGTCTCATCGACGTACAAGGCGAGCATTACTAAACATTTCATGATCTTCCTACCCAATATGCATGCATACAGATCATCTGGAGGGTGAGAATTCTTAGGACTTTTTACTAGGCTGGTGCGTAGGACAAGCAAATATGCTCATGTAAAATCCAACAACACATAGGTAGGCGGTAATTTGACCATATACATACGGAAAAATATCTAAAGAATACGAAAGAATGACATAAATCGGTGAAAATCGAGGAAAAACCTGGAGTAATATCGACAAATTAATGGAAAATACGGAAAATCGGGGGAAATGCGACGAAATACGTACGTAGAAAAACAATCTGTATGGCAGCATACAAAGCCATAATTGTACGCTGCTTGGATGTGCTACAGCCGAAAAAACTACGTATTAACCTGCTTATGAAGGATCAACACTGGAACACTATCTTTTGATTGTTAGTCTGTTTGATATGGTCTTCCCTCAGTGCAGTCGACAAAACTTTACGTAGATCTGTGTAAGCGACTTCGAGCAGTGACCACATGCTCCAATGGAGCGATACTTGTATATTTTATGTGGACAATGTCAACAAGCAGACAGATTTTGTTTTGTTGTGACGTATTGGAGGAGAGAGGGGGTAAAATCTTATAGGAGTTTCTATTACAAGGAGTGGTATAACTTGTTAAGTTTTAGATACAGATAGTTCTCTCAAAGCTACACCGATTTTGCTTATAAAACTAATACAAATCAGCTGTATCCATTCCCTCGAACCTTGCCTTTCTTATTAATACCGTCATGATTGCGTGTTTAAAAAATAAGTGTTACCGCAAATTCTTTGTTAAATCATACTTTATAACCTCTAATTATGAAGTAGATACCACTTGAATTATTGCTTGTTATCTAACCTAGAAATGATAGTGTTTTCCTTCCCGACATGTGAGTAGATTGCGTGAAACAGGCTGTTATGATCAAATTGCTTGCAAAAGTTGATTGCAAGAAGCTGCTGTAAATAGAAAGTATACAGACATTTCAACAGAGGGGAACGATTGAGCAAAAATGTCAAATTTAAGCACGCATCCAGTCATTAATTTGGAAGTAACAGATCAGAGACCGACATGGTAAAATCTTATAGGAGGTTCTATTACAAGACAGGCTCCCACAGTTTGTTTCGTAAACACAGGTGCGATAATGTTTCATTCACATTGGTAAAACGGGACTTGCCATAGTGTACAAAACAGCAACGTCCTTCTCAATTTTAACTTCTTGTTGTTGACTAAAAAATGATCTTTTTTTCTGACATTTGTGCAAATTGCATGAAAGATTGTGTAGTCTAAAGTTATTTCAGATGTCTGAAATGTTTGTAATACACATGTGGATGACAGATTATTTACAGACGCGTCAAGCTGAAAGAAATTTCTAAATGTATTTTTTTCTTCTGAGTTGAAATTCACACTTTATCACTCCTCTGATTGTCGAGGAGGCATCTGTAGCGAACTCTGATGTCACACAGTGATAGATACATTCCTCAGCTGTATACTTACAGGTAATACACATATTAAACTCCTTCAGTCCAACACCGGCATCTCATCAGCTGAATATATTTCCTGCCAAAAAAAAAAATTGAAATAATACCTAACGCTGGCTCCCACCAGATTGCAGGTGAAGGTTAGAGTTAGAGTACATCTACTGCTAACTTCGAGAGGTATAACGAAATTTTTCCAGCAGGAATGCACCAGTTATGTGGCATCGTCTATTTTGAGCTGTATTGCGATTTTAGGCAGTCCCTGTGTAGCGCTTTGGATATAGTTGTGTAATTATAACCGATCTTACTGATCAATTACATAATTAGGATCCATCTTTACTTCATCTTCCCAAACAAACCAAATAAAATACACTAACCAGAACCCCTCCAGTATATGGACAGATTCCATTTGTTGTGGGGTACACTCGAGCGTTCTGTCCAGAAGGATCAGGGATTGAGCCAAGGAAAGGGTACTGTCATTTTTAAATTCGCACCATTTCCTGGGTACGGGATGGGGTGTAACGGTAACACTGTCCTGGGACAAGGCAATTCCCGCCAAAATTCGAAATTCCTGCCAATATTGTAGATGGGGGACAGTGGAATCCATAAAGGGGAGATGGCACAGGGCAAGCTGAGGAAAACACATGACATCATCTGGTGTGGGGATGGGAGTTAGCGTGATCCTGGAGGGTAACTAATTGATCAATTTAATTAATTTGCATATGAACTTCATATCAAAATTGCACCCACACTACCCTTACACTACTATTTACAGCTGCTGTTTCTGGATGTGCGAGAGTTCTGTGCCCTACATTTTGCATATTTTGTACCCCTGATTCAACTATGAATTTAGTTATGTGTTCTACCTGCTACAGTGCAAGGAAATTTCTGTCCAACACCAGGAACTTATTACAAATTTTATTCCACAGGTATCCAAGATTGTCTGTTCAAGACGTTCCTCACGGTACTTTACCGTGCAATGTGGCACAGTGGTTAGCACACTGGAGTCACTTTCGACCATTCCAGTTTGCGTCTAGCCATCCTCATTCATGTTTACTGCGATATCCTGAAATCAGGTTAACGTCAGGATGGTTTCTCTGAAAGGGCTCGGTCGATTTGCTTGTCTCTCCTAGAAGCAATCTGAGTGTGTGCTCCATCTGTAATGACCCCGTCCATTGGAGATTAAATCCCTATCTACCTACCTACCTTCCTTTGTTCCAGTTACCTTGATCTCTAGTATAATCTTCTTATGCTCCAAATCTTGTCACTGTCATCTGTACGTTCTGAAACCATGCAGTCATCTGCCATCTTCTTCTTCACTAAATACCCCACACTTGGCGGTTTTGGTATTCGCGTTACTTCCATGCTTTATTCTATTCAGCACAAAGTTTACCGTTGTGGCTATAAATGGGCCAAATCGGGATCGACCGACCACCATGCATCAACGCCGTCATTTGAATGTGGTATAGAGGTGTTCGGGGTCAGGACACCAATGCCCCTGCCTTCGTCGGCTTTGCACACCCCGGAGGTGTTGTTTCTCATTCAAGTAGCTCCTCATTCGAGAGCATGAGACAGAGCGGACCCAGTTCCACTTCCCTCGCGAAGGGAAACCACAGCGACCACTGGGAATTAATTGAACCCAGGTTCGCCACATGGCAGTCATCCACATTCATCACCCAGCAGTTGAGAGGGGAAATACAAAATAAAACTAATCTTTTAGTAATAGTTTTAGACGTGGAAGTACAGTGCCTATCGAAAAACAATTATTAAAAGTCGTAGTCTTCTCCCTATAAGTCTACATTTGATCAGAATGTCGACAGTTCTTCCAGCAATTATTGCCGGCAGGTGACTCCTGATAATGACCCTGCTTCTTTATTCAAGCAGCTTCTCATACTGCCTTACGAGGCTGTGTGGACCGCACCTCCCTACCTCTGAGATACGGAGACTGAACCCAGGTACACCTGTGGTGCTAACCATGTGGCTATAGAGTCAAAGCAACTTTATTTTGTATACGCTAGATCACCCATGTCAGTTAAGCTACCTTCATATCAGAATTTTTATGTATAGCTAGCTATACCCAGTGATGCTTTGCTGTGGCACAGTCTACTGAAACTAAATAGAAAGGAAAGAGAAGGCACATGTTTCTAATATGTATGGGGATTGAATACATGTCCTAATTTTCTTCTCTCCTCTGTGTCTTTCCATCTCCTCCTTTCTTTGTCCATCTCCTCTGTCCATCAAATTCTCCCCCTCTCTTTGCCCATCTTCCCCCCCCCCCCTCTCTCTCTCTCTCTCTCTCTCTCTCTCTCTCGATCTCCTTCTGCCCCCTGTTTCTCCCCCTCTCTGTCCATGGCCTATTCCTCCTTTCTCTTTCCACCGTATGCTCTCCCAACTCCCTCCATCTCCTCCCTCCCCCTCTCTCTTTCAATCTCTTCCTTCCCATTTCCCATTTCCTCCCATCCCCCTGTCCATCTCCTCTTCCAATAGCTTTTTGACATTTAGCTTTGTTTATTGTTATTGTGAAGTCAGATTCTGTAGCAGTATTCTAAATATAAACATAAATATAGTTCCCTTTAATACTAACAGCCTCTCTCTATTGTGACTATTAAATTTACATAGATTTATGTATTACATATATCTAAAAATAGGCAAATAAAAACACGCATTTATACCAGTGGAAGATTGGATTGCACTTCTAAAGCAGTCGGTCAAGAACTGTCGGAGATTAACGATTTTGAACAAACCAGCTATTACGTTATTATAGTGATTCCCCCTGTAATACATATATGGAAGATATTCCAGTAGGTATATAAAACGACGATAATGGAATGTAGTCAAGTAAGCTCGGGTGATGCTGAGGGAATTAGATTACAAAATGAGACACTTAAAGTAGTAAAGGAGTTTTGCTATTTGGGGAGCAAAATAACTGGTGATGGTCGAAATAGAGAGGATATAAAATGTAGACTGGCAATGGCAAGAAAAGCGTTTCTGAAGAAAAGAAATAAGTTTAAGTGTCAGCAAGTCGTTTCTGAAAGTATTTGTATGGAGTGTAGCCATGTATGGAAGTGAAACATGGACGATGAATTGTTTGGACAAGAAGAGAATAGAAGCTTTTAAAATGTGGTGCTACAGAAGAATGCTGAAGATTAGATGGATAGATCACATAACTAATGAAGAAGTATTGAACAGAATCATGGAGAAGAGGAGTTTATTGCACAACTTGACTAGAAGAAGGGATCGATTGGTAGGACATGTTTTGAGGCATCAAGGGATCACCAATTTTGTATTGGAGGGCAGCGTGGAGGGTAAAAATCGTAGAGGGAAACCAAGAGATGAATACACTAAGCAGATTCAGAAGGATGTAAGCTGCAGTACGTACTGGGAGATGAAGCAGCTTGGACAGGATAGAGTAGCATGGAGAGCTGCATCAAACCAGTCTCAGGACTGAAGACCACAGCAACAACAACAATGATTCCCCCAGTAATACATATATTAAAGATTTTCCAGTAGGTATGTAAAAACATAAGAGTATTCGAGTGCATTGTTCTGTCAAAATTTCAAGGCAGTCGATCAGGATCCTTCAGAGATGAACGATTTGAACAAAGGAATGTTTGCAGTTTTATTTAGATAGTTACTGACTGGTGCTTAGTATAGTGTAAATAACTCCTTCATTAGTGCTGGCAACGCAGCCTCCTCATCATGCACGTTTTCATCTGAAGATCGTCCATTTGAAACCATTTAACAAATTTAACTAAAGGAGTGACCTCAGTGTCTGACAATACGTTACAAATATTTCATTATGTGACTTGTTGCCGTATAATTCATGTATGCAACATCTAATGAAACTGGATCATAAATTAAGGTGTCTGACAACTGCTTTTTCTTAGTATGTGTGGTCAAGTTGGGTCCCGTAATAATTATAGAATGAGTACAGCGATGTTACGGGAAGATTGGAAGTTAGTAATGGTTTATGATGGCATTGAAAGTAATGAGATAAGTTTCTATTCACCACAACGCCGAGAATGGCATTTGTTCATTTGAAAGTCGAGTCTACCTCACTATTTCCACATTTCGTTTGCTCTTTGATTTTTCGTGCAAGGCACATCATTCATCTAGCCATGGAAGGACGGAACATCATGTTAATGCGCTGGATTTTACATCCCACTCTTCCCCTCAACGACTCAGTTTCGCTAATTAAGGTTCATTCTCAATTTTTTAAGTACCAGCGGTTAACAGCTCTTCTTCTCGTCTTGGAGCACACACACACGCACACACATATACATATACATGTATGGCAGAGAGATCTGCAGGATGTTAACGAGAAGAAAGGATGCAGTGGCAGAGAGGGGAGACAGGGAAAGCGTAACAAAAACACATTCGAGTCACAGTCGGCGAATAAACAACTGCCAGCCGAGGCGACCTGCTACGGATGCTGCAGCATATGGAGTGGCGAATGCACGACAGCGATGCTGTAGTTCCCGAGAACCCCGGGCGCCGAGCCACGGCCGCTAACGTTTCGCCTCACGTCCACTGTTCTTTTATTATATATTGCCAGGACCGGAAGTCGACGGCGCTGCGCGTCGGCCAATTTGGACACTTGTCAGCACGGTGGCGCCAGGCGTCCTGCCGCGGTAATAAAGGCGACTAAATACGGCGCCATGACAGTCTGAGGCAGCAGCAAAGACAAATGCCTGCTGGATCGTGCTCCGTGCAATGAGAACATTGGCACTGCAAAAAGAGAAAGAGAGATGGTGGCCGACGTCTGTAAGAGACAACTGCAAAGGAGGGAGGACAGCGAGAGGTACCAGATGAGGAAGACTACAAAGCAACCGAAAAAGGGGATAACAACGCGGCAAGGAGGCGAAATACCGAAACAAATTTGGGAACGTGTATGAATAAATTTATACAGCTTGGCGTTCCCGCACTTCTCGCTTTTGCTTCTCTCTTTTTTTTTATTCCTCCTTATTTTTAAACCGATGCAGGCCCCAGTAATGGATTGGGCGCGCGAGAGGGGAACGGCGGTGCAGAAGCGAAGGGAATTCTGGCCAGGAAAAGTTTGGAAATGGATGATGAATGCGCGGCGCAGAATTAAAGTAATAAGCTGGAGCCCATCTCAACTGGATTACGAGCTCCGGCGCGGTTCCCTTGTCTGGCACAAATTGCGCAGAAGCGACGCAACGACCTCACCAGTCACGAATTTGTTTGCAGTGGGTGGAAGTTTCCCGTGAAACACAGGTTCCACGAATTTGTGGTGTGTGGGTGTGTGCGTGCGCTTATGTATATGTGTGTGTGTGTGTGTGTAGTTGTGTGTTTATTTTTTTTAAGTTTACCGTCAATTGAGCAATCATAACGTATTAGCAAGGTACCATCACGACCCAATATTTAGAAAAATTGGGTATCGAGAGAGGATCTTATTCATTTACTTACTGTATGGCTAGCATGTCACACAAGGTAACATTTTTCCTTTAACAATACATACACTGATGTTTAGCACTTACAAAAAAAAATAGTGACTGTAAGCTGATTGCATTTATAATATTTACAAACCTGAAGCTTAAGTTCAACTGAACATACACAAATGATGTCTTAATTGCTAACAGTATCTCCTTCGGATCGCCAAGACAGCATCGATTTCGGCACGTACAGGTACGTATTATATACTGGACAGTTTGTCGTTCTGCACCACAATAACAGCTGGGTGATGTTGTTAATCCCCATTTGTACTTTGAGTCATCACGGGTTCCGCTCTTTGTCCTTACTTTATTGAGTGCAGACCAGATCTTGCTATGCTTGGTTGGTTGGTCGGGGAAGGAGACCAGATAGCGTTGTCATCGGTCTCATCGGATTAGGGAAGGATGGGGAAGGAAGTCGGCCGTGCCCTTTCAGAGGAACCATCCTGGCATTTGCCTGGAGTGATTAGGGGAAATCACGCAAAACCTAAATCAGGATGGCCGGACGCGGGGTTGAACCGTCGTCCTCCCGAATGCGAGTCCAGTGTCTAACCACTGCGCCACGTCGCTCGGTCTTGCTATGCTCTTCAGACCCTGATGGCCTGGTCGAGATGCAGCTATTCAGGAATAGTGTTTTTCTGCCATTTTTCTGTCCATCGGTTTTCTGCTGTTGCTCCGTATCGTACAGATATTTTTAACTTGTACCGGTGGGTGACGAGAGTGAAGTCTGTTTTTATTTGGTACAGGAATGTTCTCATATGTTGGGAGGTAAAAGTCACCATGTATTTTTGTAAGCTGGCGCTAGAGGGCCGCTTCACGCCGGAAAGATGGGGGAGCTATATGGTTGAGAATAGGCAGCCAGCAACTTGAAGTATTTTTCATTGTCCATTGATTAGTATGTTGTGGACGAACTTCTCAAGATTAACAGGATTCAAATACCAGTCTGGCCATACTTAGATCTAAAAACAGCACGATGGTTATTTCAAAAACGACAGCACTGACTTTCTTCTGACCCCTTCTCTCATTTAACACATCGAAATATTACTGATAAGTACTGTTCCGTAATACGTGTAAACTACTTTTCTGTAGCAATAAAATGTGTTCAGCTGTGTAAGGTTTGGATTCGAGAAAGAGAGAGAGTCAGTAAAATATGCTTTTTTTTTAAATTATTTGTGTTCTTTGTGTTGGTTCAGTCTTCGTAGGTTCATGATCCCTACAAGCTAATGTCGCAAGGAGGTATCCGGAATCGGTTTAACCCTGCGTTAAGTAAGTAGTAACATGTCCCAGGAATCTCTGTTCTCTTCCTAATTATTTTGTTCCATCTGTTGCAGTTTTCACGAACTAGCATACTTCTTCAGGTGAAGTAGTAACATTGAACACAGACACGCACGCGCACACACACCCACTCTCTCTCTCTCTCTCTCTCTCTCTCTCTCTCTCTCTCTCTCTCCAAGGTAAGTAGAATAGAGAATTACGATTGACTGACGTTTCACAAAAACAAAAAGTAATTTAGTAGTTTAGCGATTTTATCTTACTGACCAATCGTGAAAAACAATAAATACTATATTAACAATGTACAAGGAGAGTTATATCTTTAATTTGTGTACGAGGTGAGTTGAGCAGGTTTTTTACATTCTCCATGATTGCCCTTGCCCAGTTCGAGCACGCTGTCTAGTGAGCTCAACGTTGCAAGGAGTTCAACAACGTGTTTAAACAACGAGACTATTGTCTGTATGACGTTTGAATCTTTGAAAAAAGAAAGAAGAAAACAGACGTATTAATATGTATTAGTACCAACTTTCATTCTTCAATATTGCATTAAAATGTAGGGGCCTACATTTGCTTCTATAAGGATTAACAGATCTTACGTAAGTTTTTGTACACGGGAATGTTAGCGAAAAGTCGTCATTGGCAACAACATTCGTTGATACTTCGCAGTTAACATCAATCTGGCTGTGTATTTCAAGGCGCTGATACTCAGCTCTGTAGTAGCTCCGACGATGGAAGAAATTTTTACCAGACGTATATGAGTGGCAAGGGAAGACAAGGGAAAGTGGCCAGTCGGTCAGATGGGGCCGTTTGTCTTGTCCGTCAGCTTGGTGCTGTTCGAGACTTGGCTATTCCCTAAGTCGCTTACGTCAAGACTCCAGTCTCAAAGTCGCTTACGTCAAGACACCAGTGTCATACACTGAGTAGAAAGTATGCACTATGTGCCAAGGAAGCAACCCCTTTCCCACAATGCAGTTAGACAACCCCTCGGAATGTCTATGCCGTCGGTGCTATATGGTTCTTTTTTCATGTCCTCGAAGAATCTGATTGAAGACGTACACTAATGACACAACACACAATGAGCACCAACTTAATATCGTGTTGATTCACCTTCGTAAATCAATGCACTTACGATTCTGTATTACATAAAGTCCTTGATAGGAATACGCAACTTCCATGAATAGTAAGACGGAAGATTGTAGGCAAGGAGATAACCCAGTTGTAGTACATTATTGGATTGGCAAATAATATTCTAAATTTTTATACCGTCTATCTGTCGTATCAGACACTGACATTCGACGATGAAATCATTGGCATCAACTTGCCATAACTAAGGTAGTTGAACTTTCTGGCGGCAACGGTGTTATCTCCGAATCGAGTTTATCGTGACACACCTTTAGCTGTAGCCAGCGATTCAGATACCGACTTCGGGACTGAAACTATTTACTTGCTCCCACAACAGGTGGCGCCACATATTCGTAGCAGGCAGTAAACTCACAGCCGCACTCTCGCGTTCAAAATAATGAAATGAGCATCTGGCATTGTTGGCCGGGATGCCCCATTCGGAAAGTTAGGCCGACGAGTGCAAGTCTTATTTCAGTCGACGCCACATTGAGAGACTTGCATGTCGGTGAAGAGGATGAAATGATGATGACGGAAACACAGCACCAATCTCCGACACGCTCGCGAATCGAACCCGTACCCGCTGCATGGGACGCAAGCACATTACCACTCGGCTAATCAGGTAGACGCCATTGTTGAAGACGTCAGTTCACATTCTGTGATACCTTGGTCTCTATAGAGAGATAATGTTCCCTGCACAGTGACACCAAGCTAGCGTCGTATTTATTATACCCTCTGAATACTCTCGTGCTGACGAACTGCTCGGTGAGCCTTCACTACTTGTGATATTTACCTGGAATTCTCATAACAGTACGATGGACCTTGGATTTTTTCACGGAATTGTAGTATTTCACAGTTTTCGTAACCTGCGTAACAGCTGGCGGGTAGAATATGTTGCTGTGCACGGAACTCATAATACGTCGGAACTTCTGACAGTATTTATCTTCAAATAAAGGGAACAAAAACACCATTTCAACACACTTGAATACGCTTGAACCGCACAGTGTTTCTCAACGTCTGAGAGTAAGGATACAGTTATCTATAATAAAGGAAGAAAGTGCACAAGAATTCAGTCAGGTGTTGATAAGATTTCAAAGTGGTGCAAAAGACTGGCAACTTGTTTTAAATGTTGAGAGACGTAAAGTTCTACAACTCACAAAGCGAAAAAGAATGTAGTATCTTTGAACTTCAACATCAGTGAGTCACTAACGTAAATGGTAAAATCATACAACTACCTGGGAGTAGCACTTTGTAGGGACATGAAATGGAAGGATCACATAGGCTCAGTCTGGGGTAAAGCAAGTAGAAGACTTCGGTCTACTGATAGAATAGCAGGGAAATGGAATCACCTACAAAGAAGACCCATCCTAGCATATTGCTCAAGTGTGTTGGTTTCACACCAGACAGGACTGGTAGGCGATACTGAATGTATACATGGAAGGATACGTTTGTTTGATCTGGGGGAGGGTGTCACAAAGGTGCTGAAGAAACTGAACTGACATACTCTTGACGATATATGTGAACTACCTCAAGAAAGCGTCCTTACAAAGTTTCAGCAAACGACTTTCAATGATAACTCTAGGAATATGCTACAACCCCCCCCCCCCCCCCCCTTCATATCGCTCTCATAGTGATCGAGAAGACAAGCTAAGACTAATTACAGCATGCACAGTGACATTTATACAATTAGTCATACATGAATGTAACGGGAAAAAGCCCCTATAAATTCACAACGGGACTTACCCTTTGCGATGCACTTCACAGTGATTTGCAGTGTATAGTTGTAGATGTATATGTAGATGAAGACAAGCGCGTGCATCTGGCTGTACTGTGCAGCAGGGTTTAAAAGGTGCAACCGACTGATGGATTTGATGTACAAATACAAGAGTTGAAGGATTTATTTAGGAAAACCTTAAAAATCCAGAACAAGTTACAATTATTTGACAGAGCATCTCGGCAAAACCACATATAACTTGAGTTCAAGTAAGTAATGAGTTAAACAAGATAAAATACATGGTTGTTGTTGTGGTCTTCAGTCCAGAGACTGGTTTGATGCAGCTCTCCGTGCTACTCCATCCTGTGCAAGCTGCTTCATGTCCCAGTACCTACTGCAACCTACATCCTTCTGAATCTGCTTGATGTATTCACCTCTTGGTCTCCCTCTAGGATTTTTACTCTCCACGCTGCAATTCGATACTAAATTGGTGATCCCTTGATGCCTCAGAACACGTCCTACCAACAGATCCTTCTTCTAGTCAAATTGTGCCACGAATTTCTCTTCTACCCAGTTGTATTCAATACCTCCTCATTAGTTATGTGATCTACCCATCTAATCTTCAGCATTGTTCTGTAGCACCACATTCCGATAGCTTCTATTATCTTCTCGTCTGAACTATTTATCGCCCACGTTTCACTGTCAAAATGGCTCTGAGCACTATGGGACTCAACTGCTGTGGTCGTCAGTCCCCTAGAACTTAGAATACTTAAACCTAACTAACCTAAGGACATCAAACACATCCATGCCCGAGGCAGTCGCACGGTTCCGGACTGCGTGCCTAGAACCGCGAGACCACCGCGGCCGGCGTTTCACTGTCATACATGGTTACACAACATGCAAATATTTTCCGAAACTACTTCCTGACACTTAAATCTATACTCGATGTACACTCTCAACCTTGTTTCCTTGGGCAGCCGCGTCAACTGCTTTGGGACCCATCTTGCACATGTTTTGCGGTACTGCAGGTTGTTACAGATAATGTTATGAACTGTACCAGTACTGACATGAACCTTATCAACCATCATTTCCACAGTCACACTGCGGTCGGCACGAATAATGTCACAATTAGACTTTCAAGTGAGGGAGTTGAAACTGCATCTGGTCGACCAGAATGGTGTTCGTCAGTCACTGAGTCGCGATCATTTTTGAACTGTTCTACCCACTTTTTCTAAATTTGCATAATTCACACCATCTTTACCGTAAACTTTAGACGTTCTACATTATATATTCACTGGTTCCCGCCATCACCAAGTATAAGGCTAATGTGGGCGTTTGAAGCGGACTCGCCATCTTGAAATGTGTTTTTGAGGTTATAAACAAAACAATGTTGATAAATCAGCTAATCAGGGCTCATCCCAGTCATGCCAACTTAAAGCCATAAAAGTACCAAACTTGCCCTATTAACAGTTTTCCCCCAGACCAATTTGTCTCTCTAGTTACTGAATGACACTCGTATTTAATGCATTTCTGATTACGTTTTAGGGCACTGCTCAGCTGAATACTGTGGTGAGATTTTAAATGTTGTCAGTCCTTGGTGTCGTGGCCTGGAGTGAGATCAAGTTGTTTACTGAGATCTGTGACTCAGAGTAAGAGCGCTTCCGTTTTCCTCTGGTCTTACCGGCTCAGCAGTGAGGGTGTGCGCATTGTCACTGCCATCGCCGCCACGCCGGTCCGGCACCTGGCTCACTACGAGGGGGCCAGGCGTCTCTAATTGACGACTCATCCGGGAGCTCACTGATGAAATTTGAGGAAAAAGAAAAACAAAAGAAAAGAAAAGCATTAAGAAACAAAATTGTCAGCACGACCCACCCCCAGTTGCAAACAACCCAGCACTCTACTACCCTTCCACACTCTCTGCCATCTCATTACTTTTAGAAGGGTTCGAAATGAAGTAAATACAGGAAACATACAAAAGTAGCTTATTTTCAAACATTTTTACGTCATCCCATGTCATCCACACCGCCACTGCTAGCAGTAGTGGGATATCTTACTCCATCAGTATTGTCATACGAGTAGCAAGTGGTGTCCAGAATGAGATTTTCAATCTGCAGTGGCGCTGATAGGAAACTTCCTCGCAGATTAAAACTGTGTTCCAGACCGAGACTCGAACTCGGGACCTTTGCCTTTCCTCGGAGAGCTTCTGTTAAGCTTCGAAGGTAGGGCAGGAGGTACTGGCAGAAGTAAAACTGTGAGGAGGGGGCGAGGGTCGTGCTTGGATAAGTCAGATGGTAGAGCACTTGCCCGCGAAAGGCAAAGGTCTCCGGCACACAGATTTAATCTGCCAGCAATTTCATTAAGCCCTGTACCTAACAAATCTGCTTGATACTGCGCCATGTGTTCCTGAGTTATATTCCACTATCACCCTCCTTTTCATTCCAACGCCTATGGGATGTAGGTGTTATTAACCGCACAATGCTCCTTTCAGGTAGTTAGTACCCATTAAGATAACACAGAAAACAGCTGTTCGAGAAAATAAGGATGTTACGAATAACGAAGATTATAAACATTGTAAAAGTTACACTGGATGGCTCAAAAGGGTTAGGGTAAATGGAAGAAGCATATTCCATGGAGTTTGTCACAAAACAGATATCAGGCATGGAGACGGACTGGCTGGCTCTGAGCACACAACACCCAGTCATCACGAGGCAGAGAAAATACCCGACCCAGCCGGTAATGGAACCCGGGAACCCGGGCGTGGGAAGCGAGAAAGCTACCGCACCACCACGAGCTGCGGACAAGAGACGGACTATGACCAATCTTGTTCAGTGTAGTAACACAGGAAGCACTTGGTGGAAACAATGAATAAGAAGAGATAATTACCATAGGAATAAAAATGAATGTAGGTGCCTTTGCGGATGGTGAACCATTAATATCTGAAAATCTATAGAACCTGAAACTCTTGAAAATATCGCGGAGAAAGCTAGGTCAATGAGCAGGGGAAGTTAGGTTAGAGGTAAATAATGAGAAAAACAAAATTAACGATGGTAGAAATTACACGACAGGGAGGTTGGAAACCGTACAGACTGACAACCACATGTTTGAAGATGCAGAAGTGTACAAATAACAGATGATGAGACAGACGACGTAGAAAAGACGATAAAAGCGGCTCACAGAGCATCTGGTTCGCTCAACAAAATATAGTCATCCAAAATTTTATCAAGGGGAACAAAAACAAGAATATATAAAACTATAAAGAGACCAGTATTATTATATGTGGCAGAAATACGGGACCAGGTAAGTGCACACCAGAAAGATGAAGATTTTTCTCTAAATAAAATCCTACGGAAGATGTTTGGACCAATTTGTGACGGAGGAGAACGGCGAAGAAGGAGAAAGGAGCAACTAAGAGGAAGGCGATGCCAAGCACAGAACCTTACGGAGGAGGCTACTTGATGAAGCGAAAGACCGATGGCGTTTTGTGGGGTCAGAAGATTAATCTCGTGTGTAAAACAGCTTCAAACTTTCGATTACTTTACAAATGAGCTAATCTGTTAAACTGAGACGCGTGAAAAACTGCCGCATCATGTGCAAAGTTTTAATTTATTGCTCATTTACTACTTCTCTTTTCTCAACATATTCCGCTGTGTTGTGCAATGATATAAATTAGCAGGTAGTTTCAGTGGTATATGCGGACGCCGTCTGCGAAATATGTTGCGATTAAAGTAAATAGTAATGTAATAAATTAAAACGTCATTAATGATGAGGCTGTTTTTCTCCATTCATCTCACTGTTTATGACGCCATATCTCCTAAACTATGTATCATACGGTTGTATAATTTTGCAGATACTTGCAGTTGTATACTTTGATACCGTACGCAAAAAGTGTTTTGAATAGAGGTAGTAGTAAGGAAGTAATAAGTTGTGACATCACGCCTAATTCGGTAGTTTTTCACGCATTACAATGTTTATGACGTCATACTTCCTGAACTATGTGTCGTACAATTCTATAATGTTACAGATACGTTTAGTGGACGCTGTCTGTAAAATTGGTTGCGAACAGTGATAATAAATTGCAACCTCATGCTTGAAGTGACAGTTTCACTGCCTGAATAGTCAAAATGTAGCAAGCGATTAACTTCTTCCTTTCGTTATTTTGTGGGGGATGTCAGCGAGAAATTTATTCTTATATACTTGAAATTACGTGTCATGTTCGTTACCAGTCGCCAAGTGCTCTCATTATGAAATACTAGATGAATATAGTCTGGATGTGGGACACTTATTTTCACCCCTTCTTTTTACTCCCATCTTCATACCTGTGAGAAGCGTGTGGCGTTTCTCCCATAGCGCTTAGTTCCAGATAACAAGTTGAAATCGATCCAGTAGTTTAGGAGGAAATGTTGAACATGCCCATATTTTTATAACACTTTAAGACAAAAGAAAACTACACACCAAGAAGGAAGTACCCGAATTGGACGGAAATCGACAAATGTGATGTACATCTGCAAACTAAAAAATGATTGCAATTTCAGAAAAACTGGATAATTTCTTCAAGAGAAAGAGCTACATAAATTGAGCAAGTCATAAAGTATTAGTCCACCTCTGGCCCTTATACAAGCAGTTATTCGTCTCGGCATTGACTGAAAAAATTGTTGGATAACCTCTTGAGGGAGGAATATGGTGCCAAATTCTGTCCAATTGGCGCTTTAGATCGTCAAAATCCCTGGAGGGCGCTGCCCATAATTTCCAAATGTTCAGAGTTGGGGAAAGATCTGACGACCTTGTAGGCCTAGGTGTGGTTTGGCAAGCACGAAGGCAAGCAGTAGAAATAGCGCCATGTGCGAAATGTAAGAATATAATGGCTTGCCATTAACGCCAACAAAACTGGACGTAGAGTATCGTCGAAGTACCGCTTTGCGGTAAGGGTGCTGCAGATTACAACCATAGTGGTCCTGCTATAAAAGGATGTGCCACCCAAGATCATGACGCCTGACTGTATGGCCATATGGTGGGCAACAATCTAGTTGGTATGTAACCGTTGTGTGGAACGTCTCCAGATACGAATCTCATTGGAATCTCATTGACTGAACTAGAATTTCCTTCAGTGATGAGTCCTGCTTCGAACTGAGCCCTGATGACCAGCGGAGATGTGTCGGAAGACGCCACAGACGGCCCTACAGCCCAGAGTAGTGGTCTGAGGTGCCAGTTCTTTTCATAGCAGGACCCTACCGTTGTCATCAGTGGCACCCTTACCTCATAGCGGTACGTCGATGATATTCTACGCCTCGATTTGTTGCCCTTCAGTTTAAGTCTTCCTTGGTTTACATTTCAGCAACATAATGCATACGCATTTCTCCTGCTTGCCTTCGTCCTTGCCAAATCCTGTCTTGGCCAGCAAGATTGCCTGATATCTCCCAAAGTGAGAACGTTTGGAGCAATAGGGGAAATACCCTCCCACCGTCTCTGGATTTTGATCATCTGACGCGTCAATTGGAGAGAGTTTGGCACGATATCCTCCTGAAGGATATCCAACAACCCAGTTAATCAATGTCGACTTGAATAATAATTTGCTCAAAGGCCAGATGTGAACCAAGACGTTACTGATTTCCTCAATTTGTGAGGTTCTTTCTCTTGAATCAGTCATCCATTTTTTTCGGAACTATTTGTCTCAACGTGTACTTCACATCGATTGATTTCCGTCTCATTTGGATAATTACTTGGTGGTATGTCTCTTATTTTGTCATACAGTGTATACAGATATATGCAAGGTTATTCGTAATACCTGGACGCACCAAGGTAGCCAAGAGCGCTAAATGCGCTGCTTCCTAGGCGCGCTGGCCCCGGATCGAATCCGCCTGGAGGATTAACGACAATGGCCAGTGTGCCGGCCAGCTGGGATGTGGTTTTTAGGGGGTTTTCCACATCCCACTAGATGAATACCGAGTTTGTCCCTACATCCCGCCTCAGTTACATGGCTCACAGATATCTGAACATGTTCACACTTTTCCACGGACTACAATAGTCGCGAGACAGTTGGGGTACACTAATTCCATTCAGGGGGGGGGGGGGGAGGTGTATGGGGTTTCCGCAGGAAGGGTATCCAGCCGCCCCTTTAAATGACCTTGCCAAATCCGATTAAGCCTGCCGACCCTGCGCCACGTGGGAAAACAGGCAAAAGCGATAGATAGATTGAACTCGTAATACCTCTGGGGATACAGAAGACGCAAATTATTAAACATACAGAAAAGAGTTATGAATGAATAGAGCATTCCTGCAAGTTGTAAGCTCAAATTATAGATGCTCAAAATGGCCACCTTCTATGATGCGGCAAATTTCAGTAGATTCGTTCACTACACTGAAATCGCCACCACTAATTCGCTTGGAAGATGGCGCGACAGCAGCATAACCGACACGATACGTGTACTGACGTTTCAGATCAGAATAGCATAGTCTCTGTTGCTAATGGCTCTAAGGGACAACTCCCGGAGATGCAGGTACACACAAAAGTTCAGTTTCAGAGCAGAGTGGTACCATGCACGTACCCTGCAATGGAAGGCCTGAGTGTGAAATGTTTAATCGGGATGGATTTCAGCAGGACTGGGAAGCTATGATCAGATTTCCGAACGGCCATTTAGTGTTATGCCTTAAGTGTTTACTTTAGAGTCTGATATCAATTAAAACATATACTGGCAGACACTGCAAAAAAGTAAAAGTAAAAATCTTAAACGATAAGGTGCTGTGTATTCTGAGTGACCAGTGCTGGTAAAGTCAATCAGTGAGCCTAAAGCTTCCATTCAACCTCTCGTCCATGCGTCTGGTGTTTAAACTGAACTCTGAAATTCCGCATCTGAAAATGTATCTTCTCCTGAGGATACAAGCTTAATAATATTTGACGGCCAGTCAGATTCACGAAGAGCAGATGTCACTATTAGTACCGCCGGTGTTGAAAAACAATTACGACGATTTATGGCGAAAAAGAGACTGAACTATGATGGAATTACAGCTAGATTTTACATTCAATACGGCACGGAAGTAACTCCTCTCGTAGCTCATATTCATGGAAATTCGCTTGTGTAACGACCAGTCCCGTATGGCTGGTCACTTCTGTTCACAAAGAGGGCAACAGACCGTATATACAGAATTACAGGTCATTGTCGCTGATATCTGCCTGTCACAGGATCCTGAGCATATTCCAGTGCTCGAAAGCATGACAAGCTTCTCTCACAGAATAAGCACAAGTTGAGAAAACTAATTACTCATGTTAAACACAGCTTACTTTATTTGCACACGTCATCTTGTAAACACTGGATGCAAGTGAGAAAGCAGATTCTATGTTTCTAGATTACCGAAATGTGTTAGGCACTGTACCACATCGCCAGTTACAACCAAGACACCATCACACAAAGTATCTCAGAACACAGAGGAGAGTTGCCCAAGTTGTACGACATTTTAGATTTCATTTATTACAGCCTAAACATTAAATCACAAATTTATTTAAACAATGCCATCCACAAATGCATGATATTGTTATTGCCATCGGATTTAAGGATTGGTGAACCTGAGGACAACAAAAACATCCTATACTTTATTTTCTAGACGTCTGAAAGTTGCACAAATAAGGAATCTGGTTTCCTAATTTGCACCAGTGGTTGCAAACATTGTGTCACTCTTATTATCTACGTCCCTGAGCTCATTCAAATGCACTAGTCTAAGTTTAAGGAAAGTTCCTTATTTTAGTTGCAGGCATCGCAGTACATTTTCGCGCCTCCCCCCCCCCCCTCCCTCACCTCCCACATCTCATTACCCACTGTTCACTTTGCATGGATCCACCACATCTTGCATTTCGTGCATTTGATGATTTTTTCATTTCTTCCTCGCACAACTCGCAACAGTGTTTTAGGACTGAATTTCTGAGGAGGATTCCCCGCAGAATCTCCAAAACACTTCCTTTAGTCAAGTCGAGCCGTGATTCTGTATTTCCTTCCGCTAGCTTTCTGTCCTTTATATAGATAAGGTACTGGAAAGGGACACTACCTTGGGAGACGCCAGAAATCACTTCTGTTTTATTCGATGACTTTCCGTCCGTTACTACGAACTGTGACAGGAAATCACAAATCCAGTCACATAACAGAGGATATTCCGTAAGCACGCAATTTCAGTACAAGTCTCTTGTGTGCTACAGAGTCAAAACCCTTCCGGAAATACAGAAATACGGAATCGATCTTAAATCCCTTGTCAATAGCACTCAACACTTCATGCGAATAAAGAGCTAGTTGAGTTTCATAAAAACGATGCTGACTGTGTATCATTAGAGTGTTTTCTTCGCGGTAATTCATAATGTTCGAACACAATATTTGTCCCAAAATCCTGCTTCATATCGAAGTTAACTATATGGGCCTGTAATTAAGTGGATTACTCTTACTACCTTTCTTGAATATTGGTGTGGCCTGGGCAACTTTACAGTCTTTAGGTACGGGCCTTTCTTCGAGCGATTGGTTGTATATGATTGTTAAGTATGGAGCTAATGCAAAGCATATTCTGTAAAGAACCTAATTGTTATACAGTCAGGACTGGAAGACTTGCCTTTGTTAAGTGATTTAAGTCGCTTAACTACTTCGAGGATATTCAGCTCTACGTTACTCATGTTGGCTGCTGTTCTTGATTCGAATTATGGAATATTTACTTCGTATATTTTTGTGAAGGCATTTCAGAAGGCTGTGTTTAGTAACTCTGCCTTGGCAGCATTGTCTTCAATAATATCTGCGTTGCTACCGTGCAGAGGAAGTTCAAAAATGGCTCTGAGCACTATGTGTCTTAACTTCTGAGGTCATCAGTCCCCTAGAACTACTTAAACCTCACAAGCTGCAAGAACATAACGAGAAAATTCCCAACTAACAATGGGGCTGACATTCAGAAAAGAAAAGTATGTTTACTTTCATATACATAGTCATTATTATTATTATTATTATTATTATTATTATTATTATTATTCTTGATTGTTATAATTATTTTTATTGTTATAATTATCATTGTACTACTGTTATAATATCTATTTTTTTCTTTAACATCAATACTGCATAATAGGCTATATGTCCTTAATGTTATGTAGAAACTGTAACTCGTTCAATCTGAGTATGCCTGGTTAGGTGTAAGAGAGGGCCTGAAGGCCCTAATCTTGCCAGGTAAAATAAATGCATAAATGCATAAATAAATAAATAATAAATAAATAAACCTAAGTAACCTGAGGACATCACACACATCCATGCCCGAGGCCGTCAGGCAGAGGAGTCATTGATTGTTTCTTGGCGCTAACATACTTCACATACTACTCGAATCTCTTTGGATTTTCTGCCAGGTTTCCAGACAAAGTTTCGTTGTGGAAACTGTTATAAACATCTCACATAGAAATCCGTGCCAAATTTCAAGCTCCAGTTTAAGATCGCCAGTCTTAGGGATTTTGCGTCTGTTCGAATTGGTCATGTTTGTTTCATTGTTTCTGCAACAGTGTTGTGATCCGTTTTATGTGCCAATGAGGATCAGCTGCGTCGCTTGTAAATTTTTTTTGGTATAAATCTCTCAATTGCTGCTGATAATATTTCTATGATTTCAAGCCAAATCTTGTCTGCACTTATATTATTAATTTGAGAGGAGTGGAGATTGTCTTTCAGAATGGCGTCAAGTTAATTTTTATCTGCTTTTTTGAATAGATATATTTTTCGCTTATTTTTTGAGGATTTGGAGTTTAGAAAATTCAGTCTCGCTACGACAACTCTTTTTTCACTAATCCCTGTATCGCTTTTGAGGCTCGTTAATAAATCAGGATTATTTATTGATAAGAGGTCAAGTGTGTTTTCACAATCGTTTACTATTAGCGTGTGCTCATGAACTAACTGTTTGAAATAATTTTCAGAGAAAGCGTTTAGCACAATTTCGGATAATGTTTAATGTGTACCTCCGGAATTAAACAGGTGTTTTCGCCAACATATCGAGGGTAAATTAAAGTCACCACCAAATATAATCGTATGAGTCGGGTACGTGTTTGAAATCAAACTCAAGTTTTATTTGAACCTTTCAGCAACTGTGTTATCCGAACTGGGAGGTTGGTAAAAGGGTTCAATTATTATTTTATTCCGGTTGCCAACGATAACTTCTGCCACACTCACAGGAAGTATCTACTTTAATTTCGCGACCAGATAAACTACTTCTGACAGCAACGAACACGCCACCGCCAATGTGTTTAGCCTATCCTTTCGGAACATCTATTGGTTCTTCACAAAAATTTCGGTTGAGCTTATCTCCGGTTTTAGCCAGCTTTTATTGCCTATAACGATTTGAGCATCAGTGCTTTCTATTAGCTCTTGGAGCTCTGGTACTTTCCCAACACAGCTATGACAATTTGCAACTGCTACACCGATGTGTCCAGCTTCTACGTTCTTCCTGTGTTCAGCCTGCACCCTTTGTGACTGAAGCCCTTCTTGCGTTTTTCCGGGACTCTGTGACCTTAAAAAACCGCCCAGTCCACATCACATAGCCCCTGCTACCCGTGTATCCGCCTCCTGCGTAAAGTGAACACCTAAACTATTCAGCGGAACCCGAAACCCAATCACTCTTTGGCGCAATTCGAGGACCTGCAGACTAGAACTGACAATATGGCTACAACGTGCAAGTTATTCACGTTGACCACACGAACTGTCAGATAGTACGAGAAGTACGATACAATAGTACTAGAAATTAGGAGGTGGTACAATAGAGCCAGCGATCCCCTTTGTATCTGGCGCGAGGATATATGATTAATAGCACCTAGAACGTTATACTGGACCGAGTATTATACTGGACCAAGAACGTTACGCTGGACGACGAAATATTCCGGAAGAACGAAAGTAGCATCGGGTGTATCCCAAGGTAGTGTAGTGGGACCTCCAATGTTTTTAGTACACTCAGAAGATTAGATAGATTAGATAGCGTGAGTAGCAATACACGATTGTTCGCTGATGATGCTATTATTTTCATGAGAGCGTTATCGTTGATGAATCTTAAGGAAACACAGAAAGATCTGGAGCAGATTTCAGATTGGCATAATGAATGGCAACTCGTTTCAAATATGGATAAATGTAAGATAACACCCACAAAAAATAAAGAGAACGGTATAGCATCTGATTAAAAGAGTAGTGCCGAACGTCATAAGCGCCTCACGTCGTATAAGCATTTAGCGATGTACTAAGAAGCGAAATGAATCATTGTTAGGGAATACAAATGTATAAACATAAATTTGTTCGAAGGGTTGTGGGAATGTACGATATATTTATGGAGGGACTCGCATACAAGACTCTAGTGCTAGCGATCAATATTGGTTCAAATGGCTTTGAGCGCTATGCGACCTAACTTCTGAAGTCATCAGTCGCCTAGAACTTAGAACTAATTAAACCTAACTAACCTAAGGACATCACACACATCCATGCCCGAGGCAGGATTCGAACCTGCGTCCGTAGCGGTCGCTCGGTTCCAGACTGTAGCGCCTAGAATCACACGGCCACTACGGCCGGCTCCTAGACTATTGTTCCATTATTTGGAGACCTTATAAGCAGGCAAGACAAGTCATCAAACAAACTCAGAGATGTCACACTAGGTTCGTAAAACGTCTGCCATAGGCTATACGAAAGTGCAAGAGAAATTCTCCGGAAACTTAGGAGAAATCCTTGGAAGAAAGAGGACGTACTTCACGGGAAACCATGTTGTGTTAATTCAGAGAATCTGTGTTCGAACAAGGCTATGCGAACATTATGTCACCACAAACGCACATTCCATGTATGAATGATAATGTGTATGGAAGCATACAGTCATTTTTACCTCGCTAAATATGCGAACAGAATTGGAAAGGAAATCAACAATACTGGTGCGATATACGAACTGCCATGCCTGGTTACGGTACCTTATTGTCTACTTGTATGTTCTATTGGTAAACAAGGACAGTGTACGCAACAACATTACATTATTATTTATGTCATTGTGGCATTTGCAGACTAATAATTATATCTAGTGAAAGTCATACGTTTCTAGATTGGCTCGTACGTCCACGTATGTCGCACGAAAATGCGATTAATGCTTGTTTTGCTCTGAGCGGCAGGTCAGGTGTTGAAGTGTAGACACATGGACGCAAAATGGTCAGTTAATACTGACAGGCGTTACAGCCATGTGGAAAACATCAGGCCATATCTTTGTGGGCTGACTGTATGACGAAGAGAGAAAAAAAAATACAATCAACACATCAGTGTGCCTAGCATTAAGGTACAACATATAAATTTTTTTCTGGACTAATAGCCATTACACCCGGTATGTATGAGGACCTGTTGTACAAAATCCCATTTAGTCATTTACACTCAAGCTCATAAACTAAGGATAATGCTGTTACATGGTGAAGCAACCTCTGGTGGGCGGTTTTCGGGTTTAAATCACCTAGGGGTATGACCATGTGGTACATTTGACCTGCGGTCGTCACACGCTGACGCTAGCAGCAGTATACATACGCAGAGGTGTGTTGGTGCATGTCAGAGTTCAGTGCAGCGAGTAAGTTTGCAGACATTTTCAGATGCGCTAATGGTGACTGTGTGTTGAAAATGGCTTAAAGAAAACGTATTGATGACGTTATGAGGGATAGAATACCAGGGCGACTGGAGGCCGGTCAAACACTGCAGGTTGTAGCACGGGCCCTCCGTGTACCACAACGTGTGATCTCAAGATTATGGCAACGATTCCAGCAGACAGGAAACGTGTCCAGGCGCTACAGTACGGGACGTCCACAGTTTACAACACCACAAGAAGACCGATATCTTACCATCAGTGCACGCAGACGGCCACAGGATACTGCAGATAGCCTTGCTCAGGACCTTACCGCAGCAACTGGAACAGTTGTCTCCAGACACACAGTCTAAAGACGACTGAACAGACATCGTCACAGCAGAGCCCGTAGAGCCTGTTGTGAAGAACGCAGTACATGGTCATTGGAACAGTTGTGCCAGGTTATGTTCACGGACGAATCCAGGTATAGTCTGAACAGTGATTCTCGCCGGGTTTTCATCTGGCGTGAACCAGGAACCAGATACCAATCCCTTAATGTCCTTGAAACGGACTTGTATTGCGGTCGTGGTTTAATGGTGTGGTGTGGGATTATGATTGGTGCACGTACACACCTGCATATCTTTGACAGAGGAACTGTAACAGGTCAGGTGTATCGGGATGTCATTTTGCACTAGTATGTCCGCCTTTTCACGGGTGCAGTGGGTCCTACCTTCCTCTTGATGGATGATAACGCACGGCCCCACCGAGCTGCCATCAAGGAGGAGTACCTTGAAACAGAAGATATCAGGCGAATGGAATGGCTTGCCTGTTCTTTAGACCTAAACCCCATCGAGCACGTCTGAGACACTCTCGGTCGACATATCACTGCACGTCTTCAAACCCCTATGACACTTCAGGATCTCCGACAGGCAGTGGTGCAAGAATGGGAGGCTAAACCACAGCAGCTGCTCGACCACCTAATCCAGAGTGTGCCAACCCGTTGTGCGGATTGTGTACGTGTGCATGGTCATCATATCCCATATCGATGTCAGGGTACAAGAGCAGGAAATAATGGCGTTTTGTAGACCATGTGTTTCCGTAGGATTTTCTTAACTTATCACCAATACCGTGGACTTACAGATCTTTGTCGTATGTGTTCCCTATGTGCCTATGCTATTAGCGCCAGTTTTGTGTAGTGATACGTTGTGTGGCACCACTTTCTGCAATTATCCTTGATTTATGAGCATGAGTGTAGATAAACTTTCAAATAACAGAGCGCAGCAATCAGTCGTTCTTTTCTTTCAGGTTTTATTAGGCAAATCTAGATTTCGGCTAGTGTCTAGCCATTATTAATGTACTACTTCATAGTACCAATGCATGTCCTAGTACGTCAGTCCCCTGTTGTTTGGGTTTCTGTCAGAGTTCGTTCAGTGTGACATACTATAGCATGTACTGATACTATGAAATAGTGCATTGATAATGGCTAGGCACTAACCGAAATCTAGATTTACCTTATAAAACCTGAAATAAAAGGACGACTGATTGTTGTGTTCTATCATTTGAAAGTGAAATCACGATCATTGAGTGCACCCACATTGCTAATGGAAGTTAACTTGATTATCTACATAAAGATTTTTTCATCCCTTCATCTAGATACAAGTTAAAATCCAACAGTAATAAATTCTATGTTAGTGATGAAATATATTCAACACGATTCTCGATTTAACACCTCTGTTATACCCATTTAGAAAACAATGGTAGCTTACAGCACGCAGTAAAAAAGAATTGTCTTAATTGCAGAAAGATTTTGCAGTTATATTAAGATGTATTAGGAAATAATACTGGCTAAGGTTTAGTGATATGAAGTATAAAGTTTAGACAGCTTAACGAAAAATTTGGCTACATATCCCTGCAGTTACAGCGATGATAACATTTACTTGAGAAAATGAAACGTTGCGACAGGCGCCGAATGTAAATAATATACTAGATACCTTTCATTCTGCAACGAATAGCTTTTTAAAGACACTGTTTATTCCACAGGAATTTATAAGACTGGCGACGTAAACTAGATTGGTTTATGGTGTAGGGAGGATTACGATGCCTGTATGCCGAGCGGAGAAATGTACGACAGTAAAATCCTTTTTCCACCCTACCCACGAAATATAAATTTCAAAACGTGAGATAAAATTTAGTAGCGTGGAAATCTCTTCTGCGTCATGGTCACATCATATGGAAATACGTCAGCTATAAAACGCCTTTCTGACATGTGCAAAATAAAGCGCGAAGACACATTCGCCGTCAGTCCGGTGTAGATGACACAATACCTTTTATGTCATAAGCTGACGTCATACGAAGAGCTTAATTTAAGTCCTAGACGTATACAGGTACAAAAATGGAAGAAAAAAGCTGTCAGACTTAGCCGATTTGAATAAAGTGGCCACTGCAACTACTACGACAGAATTTTACAGATATCATTGCACATATCATCCTAAAGTAAAAAATATATTGACACAACTGATATTGGGAGTAAATATTATTGCGCCTACATTCCAGATACTGACACATCTTTATGAAGAATAAAAGTTATTCAGGTTTGAGCTCCGCGGCTTTGATAAAGAGACACATTTCTGTTACCACCAAAAGCTGCTATAAAACGTATTACGGTTGCAAACAGATTTCGTAACTAACGCCTTCTGGTAGACCCGGTATTTGCGTAGCATCATCATTGGGAGCAAGATTATGTCGTGGCACACCATGTCTGCCAGATGGCGCTGAAACTATTTGCAGCTTAGTAAACCGTTACCAACATTCAGTAGTATTCCAAAACACGTTGGCAAATGGAAAGAAGTAGAATTCTGCAACTTTAAGTAGCCAGTTTGTTTATGCAGTTACGTCAAACTACCATTCTCCTTAACAGGATTCAGTTCACGGCGTACGGTGCGGTAGGGTGTGTTCAGTCATTATGAGAAGGAATAAATTTACGTTGTTCCTACCAGTACTCCAGAGCTTGTTGTGCATCTCTTGTGGTACCAGTGTGGGGGCGTATATCGGATTTTTAAGGTAGGATTCCATTGCAGCCCTAGAACTGGCACAACTCTTACGTTGTTTCTGGATACATGGTGAGCCAGTTGCCAATTTGGAATAGCTGTCCTCCCTCATATGTCACAGATTTTTATAACTTTTTACGTGGGCTATTTTCTGCTCTCTTTTAGTGAATAAATTCAACGTCCACATCTCGCAGCAACAGTCCAGCAGTGGACTGTTCTGGATCAGATGTCTTGCTCTCCCACGACTCCTCTAAAGACTTTTCCTCTGGTGCGCGTAAGACACAGAAGTACTACCTTACAAGGAGAGACCTTACCCTACGACCCACCGATTACGACTAGTTTCAGACCGGGAGGAATCATCAAAGCATCCAAAATAACGAACATTAATTTGTACATATCGACTCTACTAACTAGGAGTTTCTGAGGGATAGACTACTTTAACATCTCCCAGCATACATCATGACCAAACAGTTCGCGAGTGAATGGCGAGGTGGCAATGTGCAACGCACACAATATTTCGAGAAGTGACCTCGTAGTAATCATCAGATGGGCTGATGTTTTGTTCATCAGCAACTGATGACGGCGTTGTGCTAGCTTACTGAAGTGTTTTTCCTGTTGGACATCAAGTCTTTCACCAATGAACTACTTGGATAGCATAATTAATGACATCGATTCGTTTGTGTTTTACATGGTTCAGTCACATTAATGTGACCACCAACTACGTTCGACGTCAACGCGCAATAATCTCTCACAGACTGCAGGTGGAAGCGCTAGCAGTGACAGGTGTATAAAGCGCTCTGGGGGGAGGGGGTAGGGGGTGGAGTGGGACACGGAAATGGCACTATCGAGAACTGGTGGCCAGGCATCTACGGGCTGCATGTGACAGAGGTCAACGAAAGCTGTAAGCGTTGAGCAACAGACCACCGAGGTGAACCAAGGGGGGAATAAACAGCGCCTCTTCAGCGACTGTTCAACGAACGTTATTGTGTATGGGTCTGCGTACCAGGAGCCTGCTTCATGCTACCATGCTTACTGCTGTCCATCAGCGACGAAGGCTGGAGTTTTCACACAAATACCGTAACCAGACGTCCACTGCGTGGCAACGTGATCTTTTCAGATGAATGATGTTCTATGCTCTAGCAGACAGATCATTCTGGAACACACAGGGAATCACTACAAATATGCATCTATTCTTGGGGACAATGGCTACCCCTACAAGCAGCTTCTTTTTCCTCAACATTATGGCATTTTCCAGCAGGAGAACACAACGTGTCACACAGCTAGCAACGTACGTGCATTGTTCGAAGAGCACCAGGCCATGTTTGCCGTACTCCGTTAGCCAGCAAATCTCTCAGTTTTGAACCCAATAGAGCCTGTGTTATGACCACCGTGATTGGGCTGTTCGCGTCATGGATCCTCAACCATTGAAAGTCAGCAGCTGGCCACAGTACTGGAGTCGTCACGTTTCCCTATCAGTACCTTCCAGAATCTCATTGACTCTCTTACTGCCCGACTTCACTGCAAAAGATGATTATTTAGGGTCTTAACAAGTGAAGGGACTGTGTAGTTGAGAGAGAAACCTCTCGCTAACTGGGGCGCCAGTCAAAAGATACAAAGTCGAGCTCTAACGACAGGATACGTCTATATACCTAGTTCATGTTGCGATCGGTGCAATACTATTTAAGTCTTTGTCAAGAGAATGAAGCAGTTGTAGTGGTTTCGATTGCGCCATGAAGACGTAGTGAATTTCTACGTGGTATCTCTCTTCTCAAGAGTGTCACTAAGAAACTCCCTAAGCCTCATACGAACCAGCGCTAGTAAAGTTCTTTGATTTCGTGTTTACATCAACTTTATTCCTATTCAACATCAAATTCTCGATGGAGATAGAGGAACACTACCAGCTTCCTTCCATTTCTGGATGTGCTCATCCACCGAATACCAGTCGCTACGCTAGGACACAGCATCTGTCGTAAACAGACACATTCAGATTTGTACTATCATGCCTCCAGCTGGCATGCCCCTTCCTGAGAGATGGTGTCCTTATAACACCAGTGCACATAGCTCGTCAAATCTCGGACCCTGACAGTCTAGCAGATGAACTGCAACAGTTATACGCCGTGATCCACTCTAATTGTTACAGCAACCACCATGAACAATGTGCTGCAAAACCGAAGAAGCGAGTATCACAGCCCGCTGAAGGCGAAGAGAAAGTGGTTGCAGCGGCGATTATTCCGTACATCGAAAACACATCAGCAAAAATCGGATCAATACTTCGGAAACAGAACGTCAGCTACATGTTCTGCTAGATTCCAAAACGAAAATCAGTGAAGGATGACCTAGGACTCCGGAAACCAGGAGACTACCCCATTCCTTGCAGTGTGGGAAAATGTATGTATGCCAGACTATCCAGAAAGTAGTATAATCACTAGGATTTGCCTCGTTTTTCCCAAATCGATCACAGTCCTTTAAGAAAAAATATCTCAGAACCTAATGGTAGTTACTGCCATAACCTATTTTATGACACTTCAAAGAATTTTTAATTTTTTTATAATTTTTCTACGTCTTTTATTAATTTTTTTCCCTACAATCCCGTTTTCCCTAAGAAAGTGAAGTTTTCCGAAGAAACGAAATTCAAGTCTAAGAAAATAAGGGACACGAATTCTTTCGTTATTTAATATTTACATAACATTTTCCTAATTTTTTTTCTTCTGCAGCAAAACTTAACATTGATAACTGTTGGCTTTTCACGTTGTTTGAGTGGACACTTGGCAACAGTTATATCAAAAGCACCTGCCTCGAGATGACTGTGTGTTGTGTCGTATTCGTCATCATCATTCATCCCCATTACGATCGGAGGAAGGCAATGGCAAACCACCTCCACTAGGACCTTGCCTAGTACAGGGCTGTGGGTCTCCTGCATCGTCCCCTACACTCTGTTACGGAGTATTGGACTTCATCATCATCATCTTATCACATTCTTTACATATATTACGATACCCATTTTTTATGTTTATTATTATTTTTATGTTTATTATTTTTTATTTCTGTACAGTGACTACACTGCTCGGTGTAGGGCACTTAAACATATAAATATTAAGAAGAGAATTAAAATTTTCGAACTAGAGATTCCAGACCATGAAATACTTTCTTATTACACTCCTGGAAATGGAAAAAAGAACACATTGACACCGGTGTGTCAGACCCACCATACTTGCTCCGGACACTGCGAGAGGGCTGTACAAGCAATGATCACACGCACGGCACAGCGGACACACCAGGAACCGCGGTGTTGGCCGTCGAATGGCGCTAGCTGCGCAGCATTTGTGCACCGCCGCCGTCAGTGTCAGCCAGTTTGCCGTGGCATACGGAGCTCCATCGCAGTCTTTAACACTGGTAGCATGCCGCGACAGCATGGACGTGAACCGTATGTGCAGTTGACGGACTTTGAGTGAGGGCTTATAGTGGGCATGCGGGAGGCCGGGTGGACGTACCGCCGAATTGCTCAATACGTGGGGCGTGAGGTCTCCACAGTACATCGATGTTGTCGCCAGTGGTCGGCGGAAGGTGCACGTGCCCGTCGACCTGGGACCGGACCGCAGCGACGCAGGGATGCACGCCAAGACCGTAGGATCCTACGCAGTGCCGTAGGGGACCGCAGCGTCACTTCCCAGCAAATTAGGGACACTGTTGCTCCTGGGGTATCGGCGAGGACCATTCGCTACCGTCTCCATGAAGCTGGACTACGGTCCCGTACACCGTTAGGCCGTCTTCCGCTCACGCCCCAACATCGTGCAGCCCGCCTCCAGTGGTGTCGCGACAGGCGTGAATGGAGGGACGAATGGAGACGTGTCGTCTTCAGCGATGAGAGTCGCTTCTACCTTGGTGCCAATGATGGTCGTATGCGTGTTTGGCGCCGTGCAAGTGAGCGCCACAATCAGGACTGCATACGACCGAGGCACACAGGGCCAACACCCGGCATCATGGTGTGGGGAGCGATCTCCTACACTGGCCGTACACCTCTGGTGATCGTCGAGGGGACACTGAATAGTACACGGTACATCCAAACCGTCATCGAACCCATCGTTCTACCATTCCTAGACCGGCAAGGGAACTTGCTGTTCCAACAGGACAATGCACGTCCGCATGTATCCCGTGCCACCCAACGTGCTCTAGAAGGTGTAAGTCAACTACCCTGGCCAGCAAGATCTCCGGATCTGTCCCCCATTGAGCATGTTTGGGACTGGATGAAGCGTCGTCTCATGCGGTCTACACGTCCAGCATGAACGCTGGTCCAACTGAGGCGCCAGGTCGAAATGGCATGGCAAGCCATTCCACAGGACTACATCCAGCATCTCTACGATCGTCTCCATGGGAGAATAGCAGCCTGCATTGCTGCGAAAGGTGGATATACACTGTACTAGTGCCAACATTGTGCATGCTCTGTTGCCTGTGTCTATGTGCCTGTGGTTCTGTCAGTGTGATCATGTGATGTATCTGACCCCAGGAATGTCTCAATAAAGTTTCCCCTTCCTGGGACAATGAATTCACGGTGTTCTTATTTCAATTTCCACGAGTGTATTACTACTTTTAACTTCCTTTGTTCCTTTACATCAAAATTTAATCTGTTCTTCTCCAATCGAAAATCCCATGCTGTTATTAATTTAAAATATCTGTCTCTTAAAATAATCTTAAGCTCATTATTACTCTCCATACAAACTTTCTCCCCCTGACTATTACTCCTATATTCACAGCCAGTATGTTATACAAAACAGTTACTGAACCTGCATTTCTAAAATTTCTAAAATAGCTGTCACAAAATTATAGTGTAGGCAATTAAATTATAATTTTAATCAGTTATAGTTATTTCAAGATCTTGTGCAGTATCAAAAAATGGGATATATGCAGGATATATGTCAGTCACGAATTAGTGGTCCACCAAATACAGCATTAAGCTTGAATTACACAGTAATATTAGTTTCAGGACAAATATGATCAGTACACTTTACAAACACTACATCCACCAAATTAAAATTAATGTTATTGAATGCAAATGAAGAAATTGGAGGAACATTGTTAGCAACAGTCTTTTCATAAGCAAGAGTAGTATGGCTTCAAAATCCGAGAACTTCCAATACTATCATCTACATCCATATACGACTTAATATCATATGCAATACTAGCTCTATTTAAAAATTTGTCTTCAATAATGTGTATATTTTGCTTTTTATATGAATAAATTTTTCTAAGCTTTTCAAAGGAAACTGACCAATAGGAATTTCTGTTATCTCTCTGTCACAATACAGTTTCCTATTCTTGAACATTATGTTTGGAGTTAAAAATATTGTATAAAAAGCAACCAGTGCAACATTGTTGAAACTCTCTTGTACAGATGCAATCAATCTTTTCTTAGAACAGCAAGTTACCACTGAATTGAAATAAACAATACTTTTAGTATTAGAATGATTTATTCATTGAATGAAAATTGAATGGGAACCAAAAATAGGAATTCCATATATAAGATGAAAACATAATCATGGTAAGCTCTTGCATAGCTCTATTTGATGTGCAATAATAAGGCCAACCAGATGTAGAAACAATATATTAATGATTCAGATTTTTTATAGCTCTATGATGGCTGTACTAGAATAAAATCAGTCATCTGTATGTTCACTATAGAAATTTACATGAATTAAAATATCAAAAATTTATAAAACTGCATAAAAATTGGAAGATAAAAATAATCTGAAGATTACTGCTTTTACTGAAAAGAGTGATGAAATCGTATTGCAGGATGAATACCAATATGATTAGCTTGTTCTATTTGATGATTTCTTTCTTGAAAATCTGGATGAGGTTAGAGAATACTTTAGTAGAAGAAGACATAAAGGAAGAGTTGTTTTTATTTAGGCCCCACAGAATGAAAGATGTCTAAACACTTAGTGAGAGGTAACTTAACTCTCTGAAATGTTTTTAGAGAGAATGACACCAACTTCAGTAATGGTTATCATGAGTTTGTTCCTGGAGATTTATGTCTTAATAATTTTAAGGAATATTGTAGTAACTGCTGGAATGAAATCTAATGTGATTTTCCTACAATAGACACGACTGACAAGCCTAATGATGGCAAGAACAGAAGGAAAAAACAGACACTTTTAACAACATAATAAAAATTTCTGTTAATGTAATTTTGTCTACATTAAATGTTTGCAAATTACGGCTCAGAAGCTGTTAAAAACGCTGAAATAAACAAAAAAGTTTTAAATTAAAAGTTTTAAATTAAAAGAATGATTCAGGCACTGGTAAAAAAATAAGAAAAAATATGAAATAGGCAAAGAGTGTCACCCTATTATTGACACAACTGAGCAGGCAAAACAAGGAATTGAAGGTTTAGGCGATAATGTTCTGAAAGCAACTGAGAAAAATAGGGAAACTGACAACAGATGGTTCCATATCACAGGCATTTATGAGGATGCCAAAGTCCACATTACAAATGCTCTGGTGATAGCCCTGTTATGTATGACTATTCACTAAGTGAATCAGAATACACATTTCACTGAATAAATATGAAAAATTCAAACAATGTGAAAGCCCACAGTTTGGTCACACATGATGTGAATCAGAAATACAGGGTGCAATTAGTAAATATGAAGCAGACAAGAAAGTAAAACGAAATTAAAAAACACAATGAAGAGACTGCTGCTCAGATTGGTGTTAAAAAATAAATACATGTGAAAGAATGTTAGAGTATATCAACAGGTAGAGGATAAAGGTTTTCAATTAAAACCTGTGAGCACATTTAAATTTATAGGTTATTTCCAGTTACTTTCAAAGGAAATAAATCAACTATTGGTGAAAAAGAATTTCGAAGTACAGATGGACTGATGAGTCTTATCAAAAAAATATCACTAAAGATGATGTAAAAAAAACTTGCTGCTATTATTTATCAGATTATGCAGATGGACTGTACCATTGAGAATCATTATATTCTCTTAATAATCCAAATGAAATAAAATCAATTAAATGCGGAAAAATACAAAACTTTCATAAAAGATGTCGTTGATGTTTCTTCCCAAATGTTATAAACAAATTAAGTATCCAGTTTTGATGGAAACATCATTGAAGTAAACACAAAAATACCATTCAAATATGTTCTGGTGAATGTTGCATGAAAATTAATCGATAGAGTAGCTGGAAAAATGAATTATCACAATGAAAAAGTTAGTATGACACAGATGTTAACGAATAATTTTAACAGTTTTGTTATCAATAATCCTATGGTAACCCATATATAATCACATTTCTCAATAATCTTCCTTAAACTTTTTGAAAGAGTGAGAAATACAGAAAAGGCTTTGTAAGTGGAGCTGTAGATAATTTTCCATTGCCAGAGATGCAACTAAAAGGTTATTTGTACTGCTGACCATTCACCAAACTGGATGAAAGGGTAGCATATAGTGATATGGGCATAAAGTCTTTATTTGAAACTTGCAACAATATGTGAAATTCCGTACAGATACAATATATATACAGGGAAAATACATGAACCAGATAAGCAGCTTCAGTTAACAGCAAAAGAGGGAATGCATGTTTCTCATGCTGCATTAGGGGAGAAACTAGCAGCTGCAGCAGTTAAGGGAATGATGTATGCAAAAGAAAATCAAGTAAATGGATTGATGTGAACTACGCACACATTCGTACTGAAATATTGTTTTTGTAACATAAATGAGCAATTTTAGCATTGAAAACTAATTGTCAACTGAAGGCGACATTAAATCAAATTCAATCTAAATTAAACTGAATAAAGGACAGTTACATAGTACTTATAATTTCTTAACAGATACTCAAAAAAAGAGAAGTCATAAGAAGGAAACTGATTGAAATTTATATATAACATTAAATACACCTCTTGTCAAAAACTTATCCAATATCTAAAACAAAAGAAAGAAGATTGGAAAATGGCACAGATGTCACTGCCTGTGTTGTTGCTGGGTTGGGTAATGAAACTGGATGAGGACTACAAAATTACTTAGCTTCATATCATTTTCATCTATATAGTTGAATAACTTCAGCATTCATTACAAACTGCTATGTAGTGGGAAGACTAAAGCTACAGCAGTTATAATTAAAGTGATTAGTGAACAGTTGAATAGTGCTGTAATTTTTTAAGTGATGCACAAAAAATAGAACAAGAATAAAAACTGCAGGAAATTTACTTATAACAACGGGCATATTTGTTGGAAAATAGTTATTGAATACTATTGAAGAAGAAAGAGAGTTTAGGACTTGCAAAACTTAAAGCAGGAATTCCTCAAATTTTACTAGTTGGATTAGGGGCAATTGGTTTAATAGCTAGTGAAGCAGCTGTTGAAGAAGTAGGAGAGTAAAAATATATGCTGTGTCAATGGAGGAGAAAATAAGTGGATGCAATCCTTTGCTTGCTTCAGTTGGTGCTGGAGTGCACAAGTTAAAACGATCCAAAAAATAATCTGAGACAATAATAAACCTTTATAAAATTTTGATGTAGAAAATTAGCTACACACTTAAAAATCAAGCATTCTCATTGCGTCTTTAGGACTAGTGAGCCACTACCCAGCAAATTAGGGACATTGTTGCTCCTGGGGTATCGGCGAGGACCATTCGCAACTGTCTCCATGAAGCTGGGCTACGGTCCCGTACACCGTTAGGCCGTCTTCCGCTCACGCCCCAACATCGTGCAGCCCGCCTCCAGTGGTGTCGCGACAGGCGTGAATGGAGGGACGAATAGAGATGTGTCGTCTTCAGCGATGAGAGTCGCTTCTGCCTTGGTGCCAATGATGGTCGTATGCGTGTTTGGCGCCGTGCAGGTGAGCGCCACAATCAGGACTGCATACGACCGAGGCACACAGGGCCAACACCCGGCATCATGGTGTGGGGAGCGATCTCCTACACTGGCCGTACACCTCTGGTGATCGTCGAGGGGACACTGAATAGTGCACGGTACATCCAAACCGTCATCGAATCCATCGTTCTACCATTCCTAGACCGGCAAGGGAACTTGCTGTTCCAACAGGACAATGCACGTCCGCATGTATCCCGTGCCACCCAACGTCCTCTAGAAGGTGTAAGTCAACTACCCTGGCCAGCAAGATATCCGGATCTGTCCCCCATTGAGCATGTTTGGGACTGGATGAAGCGTCGTCTCACGCGGTCTGCACGTCCAGCACGAACGCTGGTCCAACTGAGGCGGCAGGTGGAAATGGCATGGCAAGCCGTTACACAGGACTACATCCAGCATCTCTACGATCGTCTCCATGGGAGAATAGCAGCCTGCATTGCTGCGAAAGGTGGATATACACTGTATTAATGCCGACATTGTGTATCTCTGTTGCCTGTGTCTATGTGCCTGTGGTTCTGTCAGTGTGATCATGTGACATATCTGACCCCAGGAATGTGTCAATAAAGTTTCCCCTTCCTGGGACAATGAATTCACGGTGTTCTTATTTCAATTTCCAGGAGTATATTAATTTTTAAGGTAGAAGACGAATACATTCAGAGGATTCTATTAGTGGGTATGATACAGTTACTACGCATTATCAAGAAAATTTATTAAGTCAGCTAAAGCAGATTTTACTCCACGAATAAATAATGATCTTACTACGTATTCTAACACATTCAATAATTATGTGTCTACAAACCTCTCAGTCATATTCATAAAGATTACTTTACAAAAAAAGTAAGCATCAAAATCATTTGAAGATCTGAAAAGCAGATTTAACTCCATAGAAAACCAATTAAACCAACTTTAAAACAGAATGTGTGACAAACTTATAATAAAATGTCATTTCTTAATTGTGATCAAGTATTAAAATATACATTTGTGTATGATGCAAAAGTTAAGAGAATATATATTTTTGCAGGCAATGTATATGGTGATCTGTCACCTACCGATTTTAAATTAGAGATAAGACAATGGAAATGAAAGATATAATTCCTATATCTCTAAATCAAGCTGTTAATAGTGTAAATGTTTCAGGCCAATTTCTTATGTTTCATGACTTGTTTTTAGAATAAAATTATGATTATAGAAGAGAGCTATAATTCAAAAAATTTAATCTATGAAATGGATACGCGTATCTGGTGCTTCATACGCAGAAAAAGTAGTGCAAGGCATAATCCTCATAAAGTAACTACTAAAAATGAAAAAAAATGATGAAGGTCTTTGTACAATACGCAAAACTAAAAAGAGTAAATCTCTTAAAAAATGTTGTAGGTGATGGAGTGAGGAAGTATTCATGAATTATGTAAACTAGAGAGAAATCTTTTTTAAATAACGCATGTTGTCACATTTGGTATAGATCATTTTTGAAAGCAGATTTAGTTGAGGTGAATTCTGAATACTTAAAAAAAATTTAATACCTATTACTGATGTTTATTTTAATTTCCTTGGACTTCTCCAGTCAAAGATAAAAATGGAAGAGAAGTATCTGATGCTTTTGAAAAAAATATGCTCCAGCAAGAGAATTCCAGGAATCTACAGACAGATAATTGTAAGGAATTGTGCAATAAGGAATTTCAGGATCTTATAAAAATATGATATGAATCATTATTCAGCTTTTACAGAATTAAATCATCTGTTGCTGAAAGATTTAATACATTATTGAAAGTAAAAAATATCGAACAGATTTACTCTTCAAGGAAATTATAAGAGAAGTGAACAAGTTTCTAAATACAAAACATTCAGTACTAAAAATTTTCCTATTAGTTAATGACAAAAATGAAGGCTATAGTTAAATGACCAAATTTAAAAGCCAACTGCTGTTGGGTGTAATCATAAACCAAAATTTAAAACGCAAGATAAAATTAAAGTTAGTAAAGTGAAAGAAATTTTTGGAAGATTACACACATGTACCTGGTCAACCAACAATTTCGAAACTGAAAATATTGTTCTATCTAGCCCATTCACATACACGCTGAAGGCACTGGATGGAGAAGAAGAGAAAGAAAATTTTTATGAGCAAGAATTAGAAAAAAACTAATTATCCAGATATATACCTTGCTGAAAATTTATCAGAAAGAAAGCGGGTTAAGAATATGTTCATTGGCTAGGTTTTGATAACTCCCACAATAGTAGGTTAAATGAAGAAAAAAATTATTTTATCGAAGTTTTATTGTATCTCATAAAAGTTGTTGCTCAGTGTATCCAGTAACTAATGGAAAGTAATTTCTTAAAGAAAATACACCTGGTTCATTGATAAATAGAGAGTGTGGATGCATCTTTGAAGCGAGTAATGAACCATTACTGCCTATACCATTATACATCTTTCTTTGTTCTTTTCTACTATAGTCCAGATTTATTGTAAGTTAGACCCAGTAGTTAATGGGGCCTATAAATTTTTGTAGTTAAAAATGTGTGCACTATCAATGAGAAAATTAACATTTCCATATCTTCTACCCTGTTTTTTATCATGAGGCTGAAGTTACATTTTAATTCATAAATCAGTTAACTGAATAGAATGTGAACTATTTATTCAATCAAAAAGTAGAAGAAATATAGACGCAAGCCATAAGGCTGCTTCAGTTACCGCTGTGTTGTTTATACATACTTTAAAAAAACGATTACCTGTACTTAAGTTTTATGTATCAATTAACTGCTTTTAAAAATGCTCTTGCCCCATTTTGTACCTTACTCTAGTGATTTATAAAGTTGCATACTGTTTAGATTCAAGAAGTTCTTCTAATTCGGGGACTCATTCATATATCTTGCAGTACCATGAAATTTGCACTTCATCAATTATTGGGTTTATGGAATACCATTAATAATCAGTACATCCTTTTTGATCTTCTCAGGGTGTTGTTTATTGGAACCTCCAGTAATAGTTACTCCATAATGAAATGAAATATATAAATTTTCAGTGTATTGATTTTGCACTTTGGAATCATATTTTCATATCACCTCAGTCTAATGAAGTTTTATTATTTTATTAATCAATTGTTCTTGTGGGTAGCCATATAAATAATAAAATATTTATAACATTAGACAACAAATTTTCTTACATTCTCTGGAATATGTTTACTGAATTTGATCATAACAAAATCATAACATTTTTTCATAATATAAAAACAGATCATGAATAATGAGTAACTGATTTTTCTAAGTTGTTCTCTGTATTCTAATGACATAATAATCATATTCACAGTCAGCATAAAATAATTGTAAAAGAACAAACACATCTGAAATTAATGTCTTTATTTGGTATAATGACATGGGGCTGCATTTCTGTAATTATTTCATTTTCCTCATTGAGGTTTCCTTCGTTTTTTCATGTCTCTATTATCAATTTGTTAATCTTCAATTTATTCTTTTAAGTTTTCAGTTGCTTCTTGTATTTTGTATATATCACTTTAAAATTAATTAATATTAACCAGGGTCATTGATAAATATTGCGATTTTTTTCATTATGGGTTATGGTGCTGGGAGTTTTCATTGATAGTCCCAATATTTTTGTATCATCTACAGTATCTTTATATTCCAAAATCTCTGTGAAATTTTGAGCTCTGCACATCTTTAGCTTTAAACTGAGGATTACACTCCTCATCAGTAATTATACTCAAAAGCAAGAGTATCAATATTTGTAATTCCAATATAATCAAAATTAAAATTATTTAAAGATTGAACTGATGTTCTTTGTAATATTCCAGTAACATCCAGGCAGTATGCTCATTCTGGCCAAAATATTATAGTGAAAAAACATAATTCACTTCCACTCATTTAAAAATTTAGGGGGTTAAATTAATGACCTTTGAAATACCATATAAGAATGCTGGATTTCATTAGTTAACAATACATTTTTCCATTCAAATATCTTTATATCAGTACATATTTTCTCTTCTGATTGAATTCCTGGAAATCGAGAGTTGTTAATTTTGTAAGTCTTACAAATGCAGAACCTTAAAGTTATTAAACAAAAATAAATTGCAAAAGTATTATAATACAAAAGATGTTCTAAAATGAGAAAACAACAACTTTCTGACAAAAAAATTATAACAGCAACAATAAAGAGCAGAGTGGTACTATAAAGGACCTACAAGCTATAGCAAAAGAACTCATATTTAAAAACATTCTACATTAAAAAGACCAACTTGCTGCATAGACTGAATGTCTTTTAAAAATGTGTGTTCTGAGAAATTGTATAAATTGTATTCATTGACTGAAATATATAAAATTGGAGTTGCTGTTAATATTAAAAATGGTGCTCCCATACATGGTGAAGCTGGATGAAATATTATATCAAGACATTACACGTTATCTTAAGATTTAAAGAGATAATTTAAGATAAAATTAATTGGAATATATAAACTAAACAGCATTTAGCTACAGATTTCGTAAGAATACTTCTAGGGAAAACAAATTACGATATTATTTCTCATCAAAACTCAAATGAAAACATCATAACTGAATTTGAAGAAGAAATTAATTGGGATATGATATTGCAGCAACACATCACTAGAATTTTGATAAGAGAATTCCAAGCTAAATTTGATTGTTAATATACATTAAAGAATAAAGTTATCTAAAAAATTCATGTGAGAAATTCAGGATAAAGTAAACTGTAAAAATACATCTTTCAGTTAAAAATTATCTAAAGAATTTATTGAGGAATTTCGAGACAAACTATACTGGGATGATACTTCAAATTAACAAGATTTATCAGAAGATTGTATGGGATAATTTCAAGATGTAATAAACTAAAGTATTGTATCGAGAACCATGAACCATTCTATTGGTGTGTAGGCTTGTGTGCATCACTGATGCACATAGCTGAACTGTGGGTGGAACCACGTTGGTGATGTATCTGTCGAGAGACTATAAAATTGAGATTGCTGAAGAGGGGTAGGATCATTTCAATAGTATATGGAGCAACAGTGTGGATGATAGAACGATCTAGCTTTCCAACATCAACCAAAACAAAATTGCTGTGCTGGCACTCCAAATGTTTGAAATCAAGAGGAAACTACATCTGTAATGTTTTTGAGTGTATGCATCTCTACTGTGTGGTTAAATCATGTCATCTTTTTGGGTCAAACATTACAGATGTAAAATAGTCCCCCATTCAGGCGTCTGGGTGAGGACTACTCAGGAGGATGTGGTTATCAGGAGAAAAAAATACTGGGGTTCTAAAAAACAGAATGTGGGATGCCTGAACTTTTAATTGGGTGGGTAGGTTGGAAGGGCTAAAAAGGGAAATGGATAATTTAAAGTTTTATATAGTCTAAGTTAGTGTAGATTGCTGGCAGGAGAAAAGGCCTTATGGTCAGGTGAGTACTGTGTTATAAATACAAAATCATTCTGGAATAATGAGGGAATAGTTTTAATAATGAATAAAAATTTGGTAACACAGATAAGCCAGAATGAATAATAAATTAAAGGCATTTTTGTTGCCAAGATAGACAAGAAACCCTCACCTACTACAGTAGTACATAATTACATGCCAACTACCTCCACAGATGATGAAAGGACTGATGAAATATACAATAAGAGTAATCATTTAGATAGTTAAGAGAGAGGGAAAATTAATATTCATGGGGTATTGGAATTCGACAGTAGGAAAAGAAAGAGAAAGAAAAATAATAGGTAAATATGGACTGGGGGGAAAAACTGGAAGACGAATCTGTATGGTTTAATTTTACACATAATGTAATTTAATCATACCTAACACATGGTTTAAGAATCAAGAAAGAATGATGTATACTTGAAAGATACCTGGAGACACCAGGAGGTTCCAGATTGATTATACAATGGTAAGACAGCGATTTAGGAACCAGATTTTAAATTTTAAGGCATTTCCAGGGACAGATACGGACTCTGGCCACAATTTATTTGTTATGAAATACAGATTTAAGAATCTGTATAAACGTAGGAATTTAAGTAGATGAACCTTGGATAAACTGAAAGAATCATAGGTTGTAGAGAGTTTCGGAGAGGCATAAATGACACAACTCTTCCATCAGTTGGGCAGGATGTGTGAAAAAGACGAAATGCACTCAGACATACAGAAGAGTATGTTGTTGTGGTGGTCTTCGGTCTTTACACTGGTGTGATGCAGCTCTCCATGCTACTCTATCCTGTGCAAGCTTCTTCATCTCCCAGTACCTATTGCAACCTACATCGTTTTGAATCTGCTCTCCCTCTACGATTTTTACCCTCCACACTGCCCTTCAATACTAAATTGGTGTTCCCTTTATGCCTCAGAACATGTCCTACCAACCGAACCCTTGCCACAAACTCCTCCCCAATTCTATTCAACACCTCCACATTAGTTATCTGATCTACCTGTCTAATCTTCAGCATTCTTCTGTAGCACCACATTTCGAAAGCTTCCATTCTCTTCTTGTCTAAACTATTTATCGTCCATGTTTCCCTTTCATACATGGCTACACTCCATAGAAATACTTTCAGAAACGACTTCCTGACACTTAAATCTATACTTGATGTTAACAAATTTCTCTTCTTCAGAAACGCTTTCCTTGCCATTGCCAGTCTACATTTTATATCCTCTCTACTTCGACCATCATCAGTTATTTTGCTCCCAAATAGCAAAACTCCTTTACTACTTCAAGTGTCTCTTTCCTAATCTAATTCCCTCAGCATCACCTGACTTAATTCGACTACATTCCATTATCCTCGTTTTGCTTTTGTTGATGTTCATCTTATATCCTCCTTTTAAGACGCTATCTATTCCGTTCAACTGCTCTTCCTAGTCCTTTGCCGTCTCTGACAGAATTACAATGTCATCAGCAAACCTCAAAATTTTTATTTCTTCTCCGTGGATTTTAATACCCACTGCGAATTTTTCTTTTGTTTTCTTCACTGCTTGCTCCATATACAGAATGAATAACATCGGGGAAACGCTACAACCCTGTCTCACTCCATTCCTAACCACTGCTTCCCTTTCATGTGCCTCAACTCTTATAACTGCCATCTGGTTTCTGTACTAATTAGAAATAGCCTTTCGCTCCCTGTATTTCACCCCTGCCGCCTTTACAATGTGAAGGAGAATATTCCAGTCAACATTGTCAAAAGCTTCCTCTAAGTCTACAAATGCTAGAAATGTAAGTTTGCCTTTCCTTAATCTAGCTTCGAAGATAACTTGGCAAATGGCTCTGAGCACTATGGGACTCAACTGCTGTGGTCATCAGTCCCCTAGAACTTAGAACTACTTAAACCTAACTAACCTAAGGACATCACACACATCCATGCCCGAGGCAGGATTCGAACCTGCGACCGTAGCAGTCGCACGGTTCCGGACTGCGCGCCTAGAACCGCGAGACCACCGCGGCCGGCTTCGAAGATAACTCGTAGGGTAAGAATTGCCTCATGTGTTCCAATATTTTTATGGAATCCAAACTGATTCTCACCGAGGTCGGCTTCTACTAGTTTTTCCATTCGTCTGTAAAGAATTCGCGTTAGTATTTTGCAGCTGAGGCTTATTAAACTGATTGTTCGTTAATTTTCGCATCTGTCAACACCTGCTTTATTTGGGATTGGAACAATTATATTCTTCTTGAAGTCTGAGGATATTTCGCCTGTTTCATACATCTTGCTCACCAGATGGTAGAGTTTTGTCAGAACTGGCTCTCCCAAGGCTGTCAGTAGTTCTAATAGAATGTTGTTTTCTCCTGGGGCCTTGTTTAGACTCAGGAGGTCCTTCAGTACTCTGTCAAACTCTTCACACAGTATCATATCTCCCATTTCATCTATATTTACATTCTCTTCGATTTCCATAACATTGTTGTCAAGTACATCGCCCTTGCATAGACCCTCTATATACTCCTTCCACCTTTCTGCTTTCCCTTCTTTGCTGAGAACTGGGTTTCCATCTGAGCTCTTGATATTCATACAAGTTGTTCTCTTTTCTCCAAAAAGTCTCTTTAATTTTCCTGTAGGCGTATCTATCTTACCCCCAGTGAGATAAGCCTCTACATCCTTACATTTGTTGTCTAAACATTCCTGCTTAGCCACTTTGGACATCCTGTCGATCTCATTTTTGAGACGTTTGTATTCCCTTTTCCCTGCTTCATTTGCTGCATTTTTATACTTTCTCCTTTCATCAATTAAATTCAATATTTCTTCGGTTACCCATGGAGTTCTACTAGCCCTCATCTTCTTACCTACTTGATCGTCTGCTGCCTTCACTACTTCATCCCTCAGAGCTACCCATTCTTCTTCTACTGTATCTCTTTCCACCATTCCTGTCAACTGTTCCTTATGCTATCCCTCAAACACTTTACAACCTCTGGTTTAGTCAGTTTATCCAGGTCCCATCTCCTTACAGTGCCACCTTTTTGCAGTTTCTTTACTTTTAATCGACAGTTCATAACCAATAGATTGTGGTCAGAGTCCACATCTGCCCCTGGAAATGTCTTACAATTAAAACCTGGTTCCTAAATCTCTGTGTTACCATTATATAATCTATCTGAAACCTGTCAGCATCTCCAGGCTTCTTCCGTGTATACAGCCTTCTTTCTTGATTCTTGAACAAAGTGTTAGATATGATTAAGTTGTGTTCTGTGCAAAATTCTACCAGGATGCCTCCTCTTTCATTTCTTAGCCCCAATTCATCTTCACCTACTACATTTCTTCTCTCCCCTTTCCTACTACCGACGTCCAGTCACCCATGACTATTAAAATTTCGTCTCCCTTCATAGCTGAATAATTTCTTTGATTTCTTCATACATTTCTTCAATTTCTTCGTCATCTGCAGAACTAGTTGGCATATAAACTTGTACTACTGGGCTTCGTGTGTATCTTGGCCACAATAATGCGTTCACTATGCTGTTTGTAGCAGCTTACCCGCACTCCAATTTTTTTATTCATTATTTAACCTACTCCTGCAGTACTCCTATTTGTTATTGTATTTATAAACCAAAAGTCTTGTTCCTCCTGCCACCGAACTTCACTAATTCCCACTATATCTAACTTTAACCTATCCATTTCCCTTTTTATATTTTATAACGTACCTGCCCGATTAAGGGATCTGACATTCCACGCTCCGATCCGTAGAACGCCAGTTTTCTTTCTCCTGATAACGACGTTCTCTTGAGTAGTCCCCGCCCAGAAATCGGAATGGGGGACTATTTTACCTCCGGAATATTTTAACCAAGAGGACGCCATCATCTTTTAACCATACAATAAAGCTGCATGCCCTCGGGAAAAATTAGGTCTATAGATTCCCCTTGCTTTCAGCCGTTCGCAGTACCAGCACAGCAAAGCCGTTTTGTTTAGTGTTGCAAGGCCAGATCAGTCAATCACCCAGACTGTTGCCCCTGCAACTACCGAAAAGGCTGCAGCCCCTCTTCAGGAACCATGCGTTTGTCTGGCCCCTCAACAGATACCCCTCCGTTGTGGTTGCACCTACGATACGGCTATCTGTATCGCTGAGGCATGCAAGCCTCCCCACCAACGCAAGGTCCGTGGTTCACTGGTGGAAGAAGAATATAATAATTCTAATTCCAATGACAGGTGCGAAAATTACCGAGGTATCAGTTTACTAAGTCACTGCTGCGAAGTACTAATACAGATTCTCTACAGGAGAATGGAAAAGCTTGTAGAAGATAATCTGGGGGAAAATCAGTTTGGATCCCTGAGAAATCTAAGAAACTGGGGCAATACTGACACTACGTATTCTCATAAAAGATAGGTTAGGGAAAACAAATTTACGTTTATAGCCTTTGTAGAGCTAAAGAATGTCTTTGACAATGCTGACCAGAACGCTGTCTTTCAAACTCTAAAGGTGGCAGGAGGTGAAATAAAGGGAGCGGAAGGCTATTTACAATTGCATAGAAACCAGATGTCAGTTATAAGAGACGTACCATGCCTACGTTCCGTGTTACAAAAGTGACCATCTGCATCCTCGACAGCCTGGAACCACACCAGAGATACTATCTGATAATTGTTCGATGTAGTTTTCGAACGGTGGACTAAGGATTGTTAGCTGACGTGACACAGCTCGTGCACAGCTTGAAGATAGCACATTGCGTCCAGCGTTCTCAGCCATGCCAACTGTAACTTTTACAGAAGTTTGTGGCGTGACTGACCGTCGATCTCTAAGGGGAGCAGTCCCCAAGTCGCCAGTTAATTCCAACTTCCAAATCGGTGCGGAAACAGTACCTCTCCGTATTCCCTTCACACGTCTATACACCCCAAGAAGCGGACCACAATTGCTGTGTTTTGATGAAACTGTCTTGACGCTAAGGCCTGCTCACCTTGTCCAGATCCATGTTGACTAGCTCCAACTGTAGTGCATACTCATGCTTGTGTTTCAGCCCTAAGTTGCCTTACCATTATCGGCGCTCACAGACAAGTCATGGCACTAAGAGTACTAATCACATCATTCCTGCAGAGCACAGTCTGAACACCCTTCATATAAAATGGGTAAATACCTTTCCATCTATACTGGCTCAAACAGCGAAAGCTTAACTGCCGTATAGCTTTAGTGGAAACATGTAAATGTCATGATATAACGACTCAGCCTGCTATGAGAGGCCAACTTAGCGGTGATTACACCGCAGCAGCTGATTACGACCATCTTACTTCTTTATTTTAGTGCATTTCCCGGTTATTTTTGCGAAACGTTTCAACACTAACGTTAGCTGGCGTTATACGCGTCTTTTCAAGATCTTTAGAGTCCCATAAAAACGTGCACAATTCCATATGAAAACCTGCTTTGTTGTCTCAGTTGATAGAAGGACTGAAACAATGAAACTTGTATCCCTCTGGATTCTAACATTCTTCGGAAGCCTCGTTTGAATATCTTCAATCGTTTATGAAATAGTAGAAGTGGTATGTCTTACGCGATTGAAAAAGAATGTTTAAGTGTAGATTACGTAGCGGAAATCTTCCAGTACATCTCCCCAGGACGGTGTGCGTATAGGAGACAGTTGCTTTTTGAGTTTGATACTACACTTGTGTACAAAACTTCAGAACGAACGTAAATTTCGTATGATGTGTCACAGCCAAGTAACAAATCTTGATGAGACTTGGACCTTAGATAAAAACGAACTGATGCAATGTTGTACAGAGGGAATCTGAAAGAACTACACACTGAGACCAACAGAAATGGCACTTCTATTCAAATAGAATAGTTATAGCGAAGTCACCGTAATGGTGTTTAATACAGTGTTTGTGAAACCTGGTAGCCAAGGGAAGACAGAATTCAGTTACGATTCTGGACGGGGCCGTAATCGAACACTGTTAGTTGCCTTTTACTGCTACAGACAACTTATTTTTAACTAGTGGCTCTAGAGCTAACACTTGGTTCAAGAATCATAAAAGAAGGTTGTATACGTGGAAGAATCCTGGAGATACTAGAAGGTATCAGATAGATTATACAATCGTAAGACAGAGATTTAGGAACCAGGTTTTAAATTGTAAGACATTTCCAGGGGCAGATGTGGACTCTGACCACAATCTATTGGTTATGAACTGTAGATTAAAACTGAAGAAACTGCAAAAAGCAGGGAATTTAAGGAGATGGGACCTGGATAAACTGACTAAACCAGAGGTTGTACAGAGTTTGAGGGAGAGCATAAGGGAACAACTGACTGGACTAGGGGCAAAGAAATACAGTAGAAGAAGAATGGATAGCTCTGAGGGATGAAGTAGTGAAGGCAGCAGACGATCAAGTAGGTAAAAAGATGAGGGCTAGTAGAAATCCTTGGGTAACAGAAGAAGTATTGAATTTAATTGATGAAAGGAGAAAATATAAAAATGCAGTAAATGAAGCAAACAAAAGGGAATACAAACGTCTCCAAAATGAGATCGACAGGAAGTGCAAAATGGCTAAGCAGGGATGGCTAGAGGACAAATGTAAGGATGTAGAGGCTTATCCCACTAGGGGTAAGATAGATACTGCCTACAGGAAAATTAAAGAGACCTTTGGAGAAAAGAGGACCACTTGTATGAATATTAAGAGCTCAGATGGAAACCCAGTTCTAAGGAAAGAAGGGAAAGCAGAAAGGTGAAAGGAGTATTTAGCAGGTTTATAGAAGGGCCAAACTACAATATTATGGAAATGGAAGAGGATGTAGATGAAGATGAAATGGGGTAAAATACAGGGAGCGAAAGGCTATTTACAATTTGTACAGAAACCAGATGGCAGTTATAAGAGTCGAGGGACATGAAAGGGAAGCATTGGTTGGAAAGGGAGTAAGACAGGGTTGCAGCCTCTCCCCGATGTTATTCAATCTGTATATTGAGCAAGCAGTAAAGGAAACAAAAAAAATTCGGAGTAGGTATTAAAATCCACAGAGAAGAAATAAAAACTTTGAGGTTCTCCGATGACATTGTAATTCTGTCAGAGACAGCAAAGGACTTGGAAGAGCAGTTGAACGGTATGGACAGTGTCTTAAAAGGAGGATATAAGATGAACATCAACAAAACCAAAACGAGGATAATGGAATGTAGTCGAATTATGTCGGGTGATGCTGAGGGAATTAGATTAGGAAATGAGACACTTAAAGTAGTAAAGGAGTTTTGCTATTTGGGGAGCAAAATAACTGATGATGGTCGAAGTAGAGAGGAGATAAAATGTAGCAATAGCAAGGAAAGTGTTTCTGAAGATGAGAAATTTGTTAACATCGAGTATAGATTTAAGTGTCAGGAAGTCGTTTCTGAAAGTATTTGTATGAAGTGTAGCCATGTATGGAAGTGAAACATGAACGAAGAGAATAGAAGCTTTCGAAATGTGGTGCTGCAGAAAAATGCTGAAGATTAGATGGGTAGATCACATAACTAATGAGGTGGTATTGAATCGAATTGGGGAGAAGAGGAGTTTGTGGCACAACTTGACAAGAAGAAGTGACCGGTTGGTAGGACATGTTCTACGGCATCAAGCGATCACAAATTTAGCATTGGAGGGCAGCGTGGAGGGTAAAATTCGTAGATGGAGACCGATAGGTGAATGCACTAAGCAGATTCAGAAGGATGTAGCTTGCAGCAAGTACTGGGAGATGAAGAAGCTTGCACAGAATAGAGTAGCATGGAGAGCTGCATCAAACCAATCTCAGGACTGAAGACAACTACAAGAACAGTAACTCGAGACTCAGCAATAAATCAAGTACCACAGATTATAATGAGGGAATAAACAACTGTGCAAATAATAGTGCCTTCAGTGACCCACAATTTAGCAAATCACTATTAAAAACAGATTCAACAGATAACATAAAAAAATACACTCACACAAGCCACTGTGATCTGGGAAGGAGGCCTTACACGCCAGGAATGACAACAATAAATTGTTTAAAACTCCCTGCAACTTACAAATTACAGGTATTGACATATTAAAGGGAAGTCGCCAAGAACACAGCAGAAGGTATCAGACCAAAGGAATGGCAGTATATAAGATTTTAAGGCTTACTGCGTAACTATAAACACCAATTCAATCAATACTTTCGCAAGCGATGAGATAGGCAGCCAACAGTTGCATTCACTTCACAAGATGGTAACACGGACTAGTGGCAGTCTAATGAATGACTAATTATAATCTTGCTGAAGCTACCTGACGTCGGATAAACCAAATGTAATGATGGAACAATACGCCAAAGCCGGAACCGGCGGTCTGCACCACGTCCCCAGAATACTATTATGTTTAGAGCGCCCGGAACGAGAAAGGAACCACTACCACCAGAGTAGAAAGCACTAAACTCGCTGCTCTGAGCCTCGGCGATACCACGAGCAGCAACGCGACCCCAAATGACTGGAGAAACGTGAGATATCACAATGGTGGAGGTTTCTCAAATTGGATTGAAATGCATTCATCTTAAAGCTTCCTGGATCCGGTTTACGACGAGGTCGTGAACCCTCGTGACCACAGCCCTTCCATCTGGCAGTGCCGTCAGCGCCCGCTGTGTGTTCTTGCATTGCGCGGACCTGGCTCCTCCTGAGTCCCCAACCCAACTGACCCTCTCGCACGACCCGGAAAAACAACGACGACAACCCAAAGATAGGGCAACATTTGCTACAGATCGATAACCGCCGCTGCTGCCACCAGCGGACAGGCAACGCTTGCGAAATCGAGTGGTGCCAGTCAACACGAGAAGACAAACAACCGCAACCGCGCAACCAAACGATACCGCCTGGCCTGCAACAGAGGGCGGAAAGCTACAAACAGCACCAACGGGAACCGCAGCAAGGCTCAGTTTGGTCACCATGAATGGCAATGCATGCTCTGGAACGTGCTTCCATGATGGCTTCAAAGTCAGTAAAGAGTTCTTGCAGTATGACGTTCCATTCCTCCACCAGCGCCTTTGAAAACGGATCGTGGTTGGTTCATGTGGCCGTGAAGCAATATATTTGACCAACGTGTTACACATGTGCACGATGGGATTTACGTTGGCGGATCGGGAAGGGCAGTCAATTCGCTGAAAATCGTCTCGTTCCAAGAGCTCCTTCACCTTCGCTTTTCGATGCAGTCGCACATCGTCATCCATAAACTTTAAATTAGGGTCCAATGCAATCCTGAGAGAATTATCAGGAGGAAGGTTTACAGTGTCAAAAAACGTTGATTGGTGAGAGGGTGTGTACCAGTAGATATTTTCGGAGTTCCCAGGTAGTATTATGCCTCGACACATTATGACATTTGGCCCAAGAATTCATCGTGTTCGAAAATGATGGTCGTCTCCGAATATAGCGCCAGCCGGAGTGGCCGAGCGGTTCTAGGCGCTACAGTCTGGAACCGCGCCCCCGCCACGGTCGCAGGTTCGTATCCTGCCTCGGGCATGGATGTGTGTGATGTCCTTAGTTTAGTTAGGGATAAGTAGTTCTAAGTTCTAGGAGACTGTTGACCTCAGAAGTTAAGTCTGATAGTGGTCAGAGCCATTTGAACCATCCTAATACAGCGAGAGGCGTAAACACAAGATCCACACAGGAGCGGGGATAGCTTTGATGGTCTAGGTGTAACGGTAGAGTAGATATAATGCTCGATGGACGTGCCGACCTCCAAATCTTCTAACACATTTATAAAGATATGCACTTGTATTTATTGACATATTGATTTGGTTTATTTATCCTATGGAAAGGTCAGAATTATGACAAGAAAATCCGCAGCTTTATGTTTCATAAAGGCATAGTGTGGCACCATTTCAGGAAGGCAACTTGTGAGATAGCAACTCTGTCAATTTGACATGTTAGTCGGAGAGGAAAACTGCAAACGAATCGCCTAAGCACAGTGCCATCGCTATGAAATGAGTTAGTAAAGGATGTAGCAGCTGAAGATGACACGTACAGTTATGGGTGATAATACGTCGCACCCGTTGTGGCATTTCGAAGCAAACGTTTCATGATTTGTAAGACAAATCGTCAGAGTGGAGCTCTGATATGTTGCTGGTTTCACTGTCCCTGCGTCCCACGCAGACGCGGCCCGGTCTCGCCGTGTTACTGCTGTTGGTGCAGAAATGCTGCGACCCCAATTTGCGCCAGCACAAGCATCCTTCTAAGTTAGCGCCATAACGAGAAGCTCTGCGAGGCGGACAGGCGGGGAGAAGAGTCAGACGAATTCTGTTTGTACTGTCCGGCGGCGTCCGTTATGGAAGCCTCGCTCGCACTAGAGTGTTTTTCGGTACGAGCTAGTCCTGATTAACTGGATTCTATTTCTCGCGAGCTCCGACCACTAAAAATGCACCTCTGGGAGCGCAGGTCCTCTTTCCAGGACTATATTTGTCTTGATTAACTAGCGAAATTCTTCCTAGTAGTTTCGTCTGAAAAATGTCGTTGGTCGTCGTTTCTGTCTCTTGCCACAGCCAAGAATAGAGTTTTCTTTCACCGCTGCCGTGCTCTCAGTCAACCAATGTCCGTTCTTGTTACGCACTTAAAAAAAAAAATTGTGTAGGGGTTGCGCATTTAGCGCCGCCCCACGGTTTTCAGAGACCAAGGTCTTTCTTTTCACCTGCCTGATGGCAATTCCAAAGCTGTATCACAAAATTTGTGTCGACGTGCGATCGACAATTGCACTCTCTGCTAAGGGCCCTCCTCACCCCCTCCTCAATCCTTTATAAAACGTCTTCGCAAGTGGTCACTACATGAAGCTCTCCCTGTTACAAAATCTGGCCGGTGGTGCTGCGAGAAGGCCCTGATGGCCCATAGACATTCTGTGACCGCCATCCCGCGGGGTGCCTTCTCGGAAGAAGCACAACGGGGCATCTGACCATCGCGGCTTTCAGTTCACTGGCCATATACTACAGTCTGCTTGAAAAGCATTTGCTTACTTCCCAATAACAGGTAAATCCATTTTTACGCAACTGCTAGTAATGATATCACTTGTATATTTAAGATTAATTGATTATGCAGATCGAGGGTGGGTCTCTAATATCAATATGGTGACTTTGCACATGTGAGTTCTGTTACATCGTACACTCATTGGTCAACGCTGTTGTGCCACTGTATTCTTTTCCCACGTGGGTCTCTTCAGCACTCTGTCCTGGCTTCATTTTTATGGCTGGTAGTGCTAGACCCCTTCGGACAGTGCAGCTGGAGGAGCTCCTGGAATGACAGGATATTCGACGAATGGACTTAATAAAAGAAATTAATTACTGTAGAAAAACATTTGTCAAGAAGAAGAATATTTTTGTAGCAAATACCTAATAAAACGCCACATGAAACTTCCTGGCAGATTAAAACCGTGCGCCGGAGCGAGACTCGAACTCGGAACCGTTGCCTTTCGCAGGCAAGTGCTCTCTAGTGGTAGATCGCGAAAGGCGAAGTTCCCGGTTATCAAACTCTGCAGCCATTCACCCTTGTGGGTGGTCTTTGCGAGTAACTGACGAAAGAGTTCTGAATTTCACGTGATGCTCAACAACGTTAAAACGTCCGCTTACACATACCGGTTACATGGTGCAGTAATCGACTAGTCATCACGTGTGTATTTCCACTGTCAACCTTGAGACTGGACAGACTTTACACCACAACAGGAATAATGAAATATTTCCTGTCAGCTTTTCAGACCAACATGCAGTAGTGATTAAAATAAAAGGCTTACGCTGACCCACCATAATTGGAAAAAGGTACTGAAAGTTTAACTGACACCTGCTCAGCGTTGAGTGCGCAGAAATAGAATTCTGCTAATGCTATCGAACATGGGTTCATTGGAAGCGGTTATTTAGTAGCATCCTTGAGTGGTGGGATAAACTTGTGAACACGAAATTAGTAAACTGTTCAGAAACGTAGCGCATGGTATCAGTGGCACAAAGAAAACATCGAATTCTATTATGCGATTTTTCGAGAGCTCCAAGAAAAAGTGGATAATGGGGAAGACCGGTCTTGCGAATTGAAGAAATTAAAAAAGTGGATATTAGAACTACAGGGAAAAGAACTCTAAGGCCAAATAATCAATAGCAAAGATATGGCATGTATGCCTGACGAAACTCGGAACTTTTGCCTTTTGCAGGAAAGTGCTCTCAAGTGGTAGATCACTTGGCCGCGAAAGGCAAATGTCCCGAATTCAAGCCTCGCTCCGGCACACAGTTTTAATCTGCCAGGAGTTTCATATCAGCGCCCCATTCCGCTTCAGGATGAAAATCTCATTCTGAAAACACCACATGTTATCTTTGGAAGGAGCAACCGTAAGAACAATCATTCTAGTACTTACATGATTTTTGTAACTGATTAGTTGGTTTCAGGTCAGTATAACAGAAATAAAATGACACAGTCTAGTTACAAATTTGTTTCTTCTACCAGAAGAAAAAATCCAGTCTACATAAAAGTACAAAACATTTTATATTATAGACCATTTAACTATGTAAGAAAGACACTCCCAAATAATCACATCGCCTCAACTGCGAGATGATCAGCCATACGGATTCAAACAGAGCCAAAACGGCCCACAAGGTCGCGTTTGCAACTTTTTGATAGTACACATAGTTTCTCAGAAAACTTCAAATTTAGAGGAAAGTTATAACGTTTAAATGATGTGAGGAATACATTTAGCCTACACATGCGTATTTTTGGTAGATGTTATTTGCTTAGCCAGTTACTAGATTCAAGATTTAAATAAAGGAAATGTCTCTGGAAAATAATCGAAAGTTAATATTATCCACACAAATTCGAAAGGCAATGTCTAAGACTAAAACGATAAATTAAAAAAATGAAATATACGTACGTATCCGGTTATACATCCCTTTTGTGTATCGTGTTTTCCAATACTTGACATTGGCAACAAGATTTAAACGGCATATTGATCTGTGTTCTTCTGGGTCGCCACGTGCCCACTTAAATACTCATAAGGAGAGTGAGGGCCATGGTTACTAAAATGGCTCGGCAAGAACTCAAATCATTTTTATGTTAGGCCTATGTATGCAAGACATTGTATGGAGATAGCAGACGTGTTCCACAGTCTTATTCAAGTTCAGGTCTTATATCTAAATCTACATCTCCACCTACATCTATATCTGTCTCACTATTCTGCAATTGATTCTTCAGTACTTGACAGAAAGTTCGTAGAATCTGTTTCAGACTATCTCTCTGTCGTAGCTCTCCCGAATAGCTCGATGGAAAAATGAACATCTAAATCTTTCCGTGAGAATGCTGATTTCTCTTATTGTATCACGATAGTCGTGTCTTCCTTGGCAGGTGGGAGCCAGTAAAATGTTTTCACGTTCGGACGATAATGGTGGTGAATGAAATTTCGTGATAAGATCCCGCCACAACGTAAAACTCTTTTTTTAATTGTTGCCACCTTCTCATGCAGTTTTGGTATCTGTGACACTCTTTCGCCTATTCACGGTATTATAAAATGAGATGACTTTCTTTGGACTTTCTTTTGTCCTACCTCAATCCTACATGCTAACGGTCCCATGCTAGACAGCAATGCTCCTGAGGAGAATCGGCGTGCTTAGTGTACGCAGTATCTTTAGTATATTTGTTGTATTTGCAAATGAAACTCGGCCTTTGGTTCGGTTCCTCCAGAACAGTCACTATGTGATTGTTTAAGTTATTTACAACTGGAATCCGTAAGTATTTAGTTGAAACACAAATTGAAATGGTCATGATTTAAATTCGTCTGATTCGTCATATACGCGAAATGTAACGGAATTTTGTTAGAACTCATACGGAGAACCTCACACTTTATTGCTCAGGGTCAATTGCAGCTTTTCGCGTCATCCAGATATTTTACTGAATCATCTTTCACTTCGTTTTGATCTTCTAGCAAGTTTCCCAGATGGTAAATGAAAGCATCATCTGCAAGCAACAAGGGGCTACTCAGCTCCTAAAGAGCTTATGGAGATTAAGAAATATGACTAATAAATATGGTAAAATTTGATGAATAAACGCTATGTAGTAATACGGTAAATAATGCCGAAACACGTGTTTTCTGCAAAGACGAACATACACATCATAAATTGGTCTTACAATAGTGGACGAATCAGGAAACGTGTAAGTGTAAGTGTATTCCGATTGCTGTGGGAATAAGGTTAATCCTTCGTTAGTTACCGCAATTTGACGTTAGTCGTTTGCTGTTACCGTTACTTCTTATGAAGCAAGTCTCGTGCGTGTAACGACTGCAATATCGTATGCTCTTTATTAAGTAGCACAGTGTCCATACTATCGGGACAGGGTGTTACTGACGGACAGAAATCAGGATTGCAGGGCTTAATTGGTAATTTCCATTCAAAGCCACACCTTGAAAGTAACAGATTACTGTTTATAGAGTCTGCTACGGCTTAATGTCGGACTAGACAGTGATTCGCAACCGTAGTGCCATAACGGCAGAAGATCTAATCAGCCACCGCAGTTAATTATGTAATGGTACAGCAAATATTTACCCTACTGGAGGATCATAAATGTTTAGATACAGAGCGCGACACAAATGCTGTGCAGTGACAACAGAGGCAGGTAGCTCAACATAGTCGAGAATAGCCGATCCTGTACACAACGTAATGAGATTGCTTCCAACAGTGGGGCATCTCTTTGACCTGCTGTTAATGCCCAGCATCAACCTACCTTCCTGGCTAATATTTGTTAGACTGCACTGGCGCTTGTAGTTTTTTCAACGCATTTGAGTTTAGAGCGTAGGAAGGGTGATTACTTTAATTGAGCATAGAAAAGGAACACTCATCTCATTATCAGACCACCGTTTGCCCCATCGGTGGTGAAAACAGGAAAGCAGACTAGAACTGCAAACAGAATTTTTTACTTTTCAGAGGAATATTTGATCATCCTAACAGACTGAAACTGTGTGCCATTTCGGGACTAGAACCCAAATTCATAAAGTTTCCATCAAATGGTCTTAGCCTCTGACGAGAAGACGTTCCCAGCGGTGGAATCGGCTTTTCAAAACAAACAATAAGAGTCTACTCAGTTCCTAAAGAGTTTATGGAGATTAAGAAATATAACTAATAAACTGGTGAAATGATGATGATTAAAAGCAAAACCAAATACAAGGCGATATAGGTTAAGATCCCGGATATCAAACTCTGGAGCCAGTCATCCTCGTGGCTGGTCGTTTGCGAGTAACCGACGAAAGAATTCTGAATTTTACGTGATGCTCAATAACGTTAAAAAAGTCTAATTACACATATCGGTAGCGTGCTGTAGTGATCGTCTAGCCATCACTTAAGTAACTCCACTGTGAGCCTCGGGACTGGACACCACAACAGGAATAACTTTACAGGACTATGAAGTAATCCCCGTCAGCTTTTCGGACCACCATGCATTTGTGGTTAAAATAAAAGGCTTACGCCAACCCACCGTAATTGGAAAGGATACTGGAAGTTAAACTGCCACCTGCTCAACGCTTAGCGGACAAAAATAGGATTTTGTGAATGCTAACGAACATGGGTTCATTGGGGGCGCTTTTTAATAGCGTTCTTGAATGTTCGGATAAATTGGTGCACATAAAATTAGTAAACTGTTCAGAAACGCAGCGCTTGGTATCTGTGGCACTACGAAAACATCGAATTCTATTCTGCGATTGTTAGAGAGCTCCAAGAAAAAGGGGATAATGGAGAAGACCGATCTTGCTAACTGAAGAAATTCTAAAAGAGGATATTAGAACTACAGTAAAAGTAACTCGAAGGCCAAATAATCAAAAGCAAAGATATGGGTTGCATACCAGTGGAAAAACGGGGCACCTACCACTTCAGTAGAGAACGGGAACGGTGCAGGCAGACATTTATCGGAAATCCAAGGTCCTCCGACGGGCACGACACCATTAATATGAAAGATATTAAGGACCATTTAGAGACTGTTCGTAGAACAACCGTCAGGTCCTAGTAACACCGCAAGTTTGCTACAATACTGCATGACTTTCCTTTCCAAAGAAGATGTCAATACGTTGACAGAACCCATACCCGAAGATGAAATTGCAGAAATTGTAAAGTAATTACCCCGAAATAGGAGTCCGAGCATTGACGGCATGCGTATGAATTTTACAACGTATTCGAGTCGGTTGTCAAAGCGGAATGTACGAACGTTATGAAAGAGAAAAAAAGAATGGGTCAAATACATTCAGAAAAGGAACCAGGGGCCGAGCGATTCTAGGCGCTACAGTCCGGAACCGCGCGACCGCTACGGTGGCAGGTTCGAATCTTGCCTCGGGCATGGATGTGTGTGATGTCCTTAGGTTAGTCAGGTTTAAGTCGTTCTACGTTCAAGGGCACTGATGACCTTGGAAGTTAAGTCCCATAGTGCTCAGAGCCATTTGAACCAATGAACCAGGAATTACAGTCCTTGTACCCAGAACTGCGAAACCAAGAAGAATAACTAACTAGAAGCCAGTAACTCTGTTAAGCACCGACTCAAAAATAATGCTGCACATAATAGTTGCAAGACGAAAAGAGACTCTTTCAGAAATAATTAGGCCAGGAGAAACGTGTAGTGTACTCAATAGAGAGATTATTGATTGAATTTGCTATCTGAGATCCACGGCCTTCTTCTCATGGATGTACCAAACCGGAACAATAGGATTGTTGAACATCGACCTAGAAAATGCCTTTGACAAAGTCAGTCACCAATATCTAAGCAATGCGTTGCTAAGCTATAACTTTCTACGGGCCACAACAGATCCGCTACTACCGGCCCGGAATCAAATGGTCTCCTAAAGACAAATAAACTGCCACTTCACGGGAAAATTCTCAATTCATCTCTCAGTCCGGCAGTGATGTCCGTTATCCATGATATTATTTGTAATTTTCTTGAAGCCATTGATCCGCTTAGTCACCAACCAGATCTCTGGAATAAATGTTGGCATTAAGATTCGCTGTTAACGCGTATGCCGACGATATGACAATTGTACTCACGCAACATGAAGACGTTGTGAAGATATTGGAAATAAGTGATCCTTACAAGGAAGCGGGAACAACAAAAAACAACAACAAAACCCGGCTCCTATGGTTGAACAAAACGTCACAGTTCATGCCACGTCCCTTCACAGAATGCGACGAAATGGAAGTGGTCGGCGTTAAACTCAAGAAAAACATGAATAAACTGGTTGAGAATAATTCCTAATCAATGATGGAGGGAGTAAGAGGTGCCTTAATAGCCAACAGTAATAGTAACTTAAATTTTGTTCAAAGGGAACGATATGTCAATATGCTGTCCCTTTCAAAAATGTGAAATATAGTTCAAATAATACCCATAGAGCGACGATATATTGCTCAAATAAAGAAGTATGTAGGATAGTTCATCTGGAAACGCATGCTTTTTTGTGTAGCTAGAGATCAGTTAACAAAACAGTCACATGAAGGTGGATTAGGCTTTACAGATTGTGGGAAAAATGCATCGCCCTCGTAGTTAAAAATGTTATAAAATCATTGAAACAATGAGCAAGTCAGTCGGAATTACTGAATGCCGCGTGGGAAATTACCACAAGAAGTAGAACTCAACGACGGAAACCCATGTATATTACTCGCACTCTTAAAATCAAAACGGGAATTGTAGAATACCTCCCAAATGAAAAGAACTTCACTACTAAAGTGATTATGGGCGATACAGTCTACGTACCAGTCAGCCAAATAAAACACAAAGATCTTAATTGGAAGCTAGGTGGTCCATTTTTTCGGATGCGGTTGCAAGTTCAACACTGTGTTCGGACACATACATGTTCTAAGATGATCTGTTTCCGACTGTACTACGGCGACACTTGAATCAGATTCACGGGAAACCCTTTATGTGAACATTGTGGGTTGACTTACACAGCGTTGCACCCAACAGTAGATTGTTTACGAATCCTAGAATTGTGGAAGTGAATTAAATTTAAATGTGCAATGCTATTAACGACAAAACGGCTGAAATTAACCCCAAAAAGATAATTGCAGCCTATTTCTGAACGTTCACATCTTCAAAGACAAGAGTAATCACTTGGCTTATATATTCCTATATAAACTACGTCATCAACGATGAAGGTGAATCTGTAACCGAAATGAAACAAAACTTGCAACAAGAAAGGTACATAATTCTCAGAAACGGCCGGAAAGAGGAAAAATTTGGCCCATTCATACAGTTTTAATAAAAAAAAAGGATGTTTGAAAAGGGAAACACCAAAAAAGTACTTTTTAACGGAAATCTTGAATTTATCTAGATATTTAATTTAGTTTCCTTGTTTCAAATGCAGTCAGAACAAAGTTTAATTCTTGTAAATTGTCAGGAATTACATAATAATATACTAATAACGGGGAGGAGATTTTGGTTTCGAGAGGAAATATAAACAGTCCACTAACAGAATCGTATTAAAAGAGAAACAACAATAAAGCTGTATACTTCTACACCGTTGAAAAATTACGTAGTTGTACTTCCTTAGCAATTTAAAATTGTAACTTTGTTATATATCATAAATAAACTAAAATGTGCTTAAAAAACAAATTACGTAGTGCATATGAAAATAGCTTCAGACGCACAATGTTTTGTGTTCGAATCTCATCAGGTGCAGTATTTTTTTATTTGTAAGTATTTGTCGAAATTAGTTTGATCATTATTGGTATTCAACCATTTGGTTTAAACGTAATTTCTAGTTGCTATTGCTGCGTCACATCATTTTAATCGTTATATGAACATTTTCATTTGTTTCCATTTTTGTTCGTAGAATTCTTTCTCCAATCTGAATTTTGTGAATATGAACTTAACGATATTAATCTATTATAATATTCAATTGTTTGAAAATTCCGATATATGAGTTGAAAAGCAAAAAAGGAAATAATTTACTTACATTGACCATCCAATGGCGTGAAAAGTGTATTAGATAGCAACTTTTTTTGGGCAGTAATCGTCATACAAATATATAAACGTAACCTAAGTACTCCTCCGCTACGGAAAAAAGTAACATAGATCAAGATTTAAATGAAAGAAGGATTTATACGTAGTGCTAAATTCAAGCAAAATGAGAAATAGATATAGTGAAGACAATAGTGCAGACGAAAAACCAGGTGATAAAAAATAAATTAAATAGAAATTAATACATGAAGTTAATTAACAACATCTGAACAACGATATCAAGAGGGAAAGGAATGATTGGGAGAAAAATGAGACTAAATGACGAAGTTGATATAACGATTAAAGCTATGTGACAAGGGAATGGAAATAAAATATTACATTTACATCAATTGGATGAATAAAAATGGTGATTAAAATCAAAATAAATAGAATTTAGCCCAAGTGATAAGATTCGATCTCACGTCTTGCATGCGAAGCTATTATCATACCTACCACGCAACAAAGCCAGACCGTTAAATTCATCCTTTTTAACGCCACTGCTTGTCGCACAAAATTCCGAAAGGGTATCGTCAATTAGTCGCAAACGAGGGCCCACTATGGTGAGTGGCTGCAATGTGAGTTACCCAGGATCTTAACCTACATAACAGTACAGATGGTTTCATAATGTCGAGACCACACTGCTTGGGACGTCTGCTTGTCCCATACATATATCGCTGGGGTAGAGGTCTTAGAAGAAATGATATCGAGTAGAATTATGTAAGAGAGTATTTGCTTTGCAGCGAAGTGTTCGCTATCTTGAAACTGTCACATATAATGACAGTGAAAACAACAATTTCTCCGCGATAGTTTTTCTTCTAGCAGCGCTATAAGTTATAGCAGTGTACACGGTAGCTTGTGCGAAGTTTGTAAGACAGGGAGGAAGTACAGTAATGACACATCTGAGTCTCTGACGGCAGGCCGTTAGTACCGTCCGGATAGCTCCGCCAGCGACAGCACTGTCCTCAAAAGGCAACACTTCCTCTCTGGCCCAGTACTAAGAGAACTTTAGTTTTATCCAATTTCTGACCTCACTAAGAAGTTTGAAGTTGTCAGAAGTTTTCTGGCTTGACTATTTGAGCCTTCTTAAAATAGTGTGCAGAACGGAGCTTTAACTCATATCTCTGACCTCCGCTGTCAGTATGCGACCATTTTTGCTATCTTTCTACATAGAGCAGTGATCCCCACCTCTCTGGGAGCATTATTTCTGAGTGCACTCGGATGTTAGCTGATATCTGCCCACTTCTCCCACATTCCCCCTCAGTAGTGCCTAAATGAACATTAGAATGAAAAAACAATTTTTTTGAGTGACGAAAGGTAAATGATAGATTTTATGGGTGTTTCATTAAACGACGAACTAATGGGTCAGTGAAACAACTAACTGCTAATATCCGGCATTCACTTTCTTTTTAACAGAATGCATCATGAATGATACCTGCATACCTGCAACACTTTCTCAGAAAAGAAAGCTAAATATGCTCAGTAAGAGACAATTGAAAAACGTGCCTCCTTTGGACCACTCCTGCTGCTAGCGAGTCTTGCTTGCTTCAGCCACACCCTGCACCGCTATTTAGAATCAGCCAAATTAAATGTGTGTACTATCCGCCTTTATTCAAAATTATTTGATTATTAGACTCCTTACTTCTGTAATGGTAGGAAATTAACACTGCGCAAAAACAAATTAGGACACCCTTTTAAAGATTTACAGTTCACTCAGTATTTATTGTTTGAAAAGTGCTTATATAGTGCAGGAAATGACTCCATTTCTATATCAACAGCACAAGCGGTTTGGAGGTACCAAGTGTCGACCCCTACAGAGAAATCCGCAATAGTACGTTGTGTAGTCTCCACGGGAGGCATTGCAGCGCTGCCTCTGGCACCCAGTCTGTCGTACAGTTGGCAAATGGTGTCATGGGATACAATAGGCCACAACTGCTCGATCTGTTCCCCTAACAGCTCTTGGTTGACAAGTAACTTCTCGTTGCATCATATTCCGCATGTACTCGGTTGGAGACAAGTCCACAGATCGTACTCGCCAGCAAAATTCTGCCCGTCTTGCAGAGCACGTTGAGTTTCACAGACTGTGTGTGGGCGAGCATTATCATGTTGGAACAACACATCGGCTTCCTGTTTGCAAGAACGGCTCTAACAACATTCTGAACGTACCGAGCGCTGGTTAGAGTCCTCTCCAGAAACACCAAAGGTGAACGAGAGCTGTAGCTTGTTGCACTCCAGACCATTGGGCTTGGGAAGGGGCCAATGTGTCTTGGACGGATGCACTCTACCAAACAGTGCTAATCAGGTCTACGTTTTACGTGCAAATGACCATCCCATGAATGCAGACAGAATACACTTTTATCGCTAAAGACCATGGCGCACAATTTCATCTTCCAAGTGATCCCCTTAAAGTGTTGTGGTTGGCAGAAGAGCCAACACCGTGTTGCTAGAGGAGGCCGAAAGGTACGCGTTTTAGCTCACGCAGGCTGGCGTGAGGTCTGGAACAGGACAAGGAAATTAGACTTCAGAAAAACGGACGTAGCTGGTGGAATACTTAACTTTAATCCATTAATGATGAACGTCGGTCTGGACGGTACATATTTAACAATATCAATTGTCACTGATACTGGCGCCTTGCTAGGTCGTAGCAAATAACGTAGCTGAAGGCTATGCTAACTATCGTCTCAGCTAATGAGAACGTAAGAAGTCAGTGAATCATCGCTAGCAAAGTCGGCTGTACCACTGGGGTGAGTGCTAGGAAGTCTCTCTAGACCTGCCGTGTGGCGGCGCTCGGTCTGCAATCACTGATAGTGGCGACACGCGGGTCCGACGTATACTAACGGACCGCGGCCGATTTAAAGGCTACCACATAGCAAGTGGGGTGTCTGGCGGTGACACCACAGAAAGCACCTGTTGAGTATTGCACTTCAATGCTGTGGTGTGAATGGGAGACGAACTCAAGGTGTGCGTAGTCCAACAGCTAATAACTGCTTCGCAACAGTTCGTGTTGACACGTCTGGTTTCACAAACTCTGTTATCTGTGCCATGGTAGCTGTACGATCTATCACAGCTAACCGTACCATACGAGGTTCCTGGCAGGCGTCTGTGCTACGTGGACATCCATAAACCCGTCTACGGGTGAGAGAATGATCATGTTTCCACTGATACCAGTATCGTTCTACAACTGACGCGGCACGTCCAACTTCTGTGGCAGTAATCAGAAAGGACTAACCCGCCACTCGGGAGGTCAAAATGTCTCTTCTTTCAAACTCGCCCAGTTGGCTTTAGGAGGTTCAAGTGCATCTCCGTGGCATGGTTCCATAATTGCTTCACATGTTTGCACCACATTGGGTCTGCTGCCCTGAGCATTCCATATTGAAGAGTAGACACAGATCTTGCTCTGGTAGCTATGCCACTGCGTTATCTGTTGGCGCACGAAGTTAAAACCACTATCAGTACATTTACTATTTCCCAGGTGGCATTTGCTGTCATAGAATCAAAATCTCTGTCTTCCCAACTGCACTATTTTATTCTGGCAATGTGTTTGTAATCCTAAATTTCCATTTGCTTTTCGTTTTCATGTGCTTTACGGCCGGCCGCTGTGGCCTAGCGGTTCTAGGCACTTCAGTCTGGAACCGCGCGACCGCTACGATCGCAGGTTCGAATCCTGCCTCCGGCATGGAGGTGTGTGATGTCCTTAGATTAGTTAGGTTTAAGTAGTTCTAAGTTCTAGGGGACTGATGACCTCAGATGTTAAGTCCCATAGTACTCAGAGCCATTTGAACCATTTTTGTGTTTTACGAAAGCATTAAAAATACACTATCCTGAGAATTAATTAGGTTTATTCGGAGTGTAAGTAAAGAAAAACTTGGAAAAAATAAGAAAAATACCTTTCCGCTTAGGGAATAGACTCCATGAGTCTCAGATTGTCATTCTGTACTCATTCCTCGGCGTCAACCACTACCTGGAAATCACGCTAACACAAATGGCACCTACGTTGCCCGACACGCGCCGAATTGCTATGTTTTTTAACGTTTGGCCATCTGGCATTCCTACTTCCGACATTTTCATTTCTGGCCAAACCACGCGTGTACCATGAATTTGGACAAATTCGCTGGCGACGAGTAGGCGCGGTCCCCTTGTAAATTATATCAAACAATTTTAGCACCTTGCTCTCTCTTGACAAAATTTCTGCCGACACCCAAGGCTCATACATGCACATTATTCAGATCACAAGTTTACGTTTCATTCCCGTCAGTCCATTACCAGCAATTATTCTGGTAGCTATTGCAATACTCTAATCACGTAAGATGCATACTGCGCAAACCACTCGCTGGTTTCCCTCTGTGCCATCCCCAGCCTACGCCAATATTTAGCTGAAAAGAACCGCGATCCATCGTAGGAGCACAGAACGAAAAATAAATCGAGATATCAGTTTGTGTTTCCCCTGTTAATTCACTTTCTATATTCATTCCCTGTCTTCAACTGGACCAGTCGCCTCGCGATGTTATTATCATCTCAGAGTGTAGAGGGTACGCACTATTAACTCAACCGATGACTGCTGGCCTCAGTAAGAGGGAGAAGCTAGTTTCACTCCAAGCGTTCGGGTAAGTGACATCAAAGTGACTGCCAGTGCTGAAGTCGACTGATAAAGAGTCCTGAAATTGACGGTAATGAAGTGTGTGGAAAGAGGTTTAATTCGAAGCTGACTCGGTACTGCCGAGGTCACGCCTATAACGACAGAGGCACTGCGATTCTGTTGACGCAAAGCCAACATGAATGGATCGTTTCTGGAAGGGATATGTTAGTCTCACATGAAGTTTACAATCACGTATCAGATAATGACATGTCAATAGTAAAAACCTTGAGGAGATCCTAATATGATAGTCAACTGGCGGAATTTTTGCGAGTTCGCGGGTTTCATTTTGGCGTCGACTCAAAGTCAAAAACAAATGGCTGCCAGGGGATGGATCATAAAAGGTTCTGTTTTGATATTAGAACTGATTTCAATGTGTCTTTTGATTCATTGTTGTTGCAAATTCCACTCTATAAATGTCTTCGAATTATATTAATAAAATATTACACACTCTTCATGACTGAGTAATAAAATGTTGTACTGGAACACGTGCTCCAGATACAGGTCATTCAAAATCCAAAATCGCGTATAGCAGCTTTGGCAGAAAAAGAAAAAGTAAGCAATTTGTTGCAAAGTATACACTTCAGTCACATTAATAGGTGAAAGGTGTCAAACAATTCCAGTTCTTTTTTACACTGTCCAGTCACATTAATGTGATCACAAAAAAGCCAAAATAAGCACATTTTGCAGCGAGATGTGCAGAAAGAGAGGCGACAAGGTTCTGGAAGGATGTGTAACTATGCCTACTGCAGTGCCGTGTCCACCAGCGACACGTTTATCGGTTAAGGATCAGTGCCGCGAACTGCCCTATCGAGCTCATCCCAGAGGTTCTGTGACCGAGCGAGGTGGCGCAGTGCTTAGCACACTGGACTCTCATTCGGGAGAACGACGGTTCAACCCCGCGTCCGGCCTTCCTGATTTAGGTTTTCCGTGATTTTCCTAAATCTCTTCAGGCAAATGCCGGGAGTGTTCCTTTGAAAAGGGCACGGCCGACTTCCTTACCCATCCTTCCCTAATCCGATGAGACAGATGACCTCGCAGTAGCACACTGGACTCTCATTCGGGAGAACGACGGTTCAATCCCGCGTACGGCCTTCCTGATTTAGGTTTTCCGTGATTTTCCTAAATCTCTTCAGGCAAATGCCGGGAGTGTTCCTTTGAAAAGGGCACGGCCGACTTCCTTACCCATCCTTCCCTAATCCGATGAGACAGATGACCTCGCAGTAGCACACTGGACTCTCATTCGGGAGAACGACGGTTCAACCCCGCGTCCGGCCTTCCTGATTTAGGTTTTCCGTGATTTTCCTAAATCTCTTCAGGCAAATGCCGGGAGTGTTCCTTTGAAAAGGGCACGGCCGACTTCCTTACCCATCCTTCCCCAATCCGATGAGACAGATGACCTCTCGGTTTGGACTCCTCCCTCAAAACAACCCAACCAGAGATTCTCGATTCGGTTTAAAAGTGTGGAGTGAATTCAGCCTGGTGCTCTTCAAACCACTGAGAGCTGTGTGACACGTTGCATTGGTCAATGGTGGATGCCTTCGTGCTGAGGAAAAGATATCTGCATGTAGTGATCGACATGGTACACAACGACAGATGCGCAATTGTGTTGAAGCATTGTGCCTGGCAGAATGACAAGACAACCCAGGGAATCCCACGAAAATATTCGCTCGACCATCACGCTTCTTCCTCAGGTTTGGACCCTTCCGACGATTGTTGCAGGGCCGTGCACGCCAACGGCTATCTGTCAAATGGAGAATAAAATGCCACTCATCTGAAAAGACCCCCTACACCACTCACTGGACGTTCGGTTGCTGTACTGACGTCGCTAATAAACAACCGTCAGCAAGGGTGCATGAACCAGGCGCGTCCTGTGAAGAACCATTCGCAGCAGCGTTCGGTGAACGGTCGTAGAGGAGACACTGTTGGTAGCCGCTTTGTTCATCTGGGCCGTCAGTTGCTCAACAGTTCCACGTCTAATCGCCCGTACTCATCAATGCAACCGTCGTTCACCCCTGTCGCCTCCTGCCAGTGGAGCACCATACCGTTGCCTCGGAGCCAGTTCCGGATAGCGGCATTTTGCCATGCACAGCGTACTTTAACCAGAACAGCAGCCGTTTCGTAAATGCTTCCGAAAGTTATTGAGTAAGCCCTCTTGAACGTCAGATAAATCGCTCTGTTTCCGCATTACGACAACGACTGCACTGTTTTTTTTCCACGTCGCCTCTTACGTGCCCTATATACCCTCCACTGCTAGGGCTACCACCCTGCGTCTGCCAGTGGTTATTTCACGTTGACGTCAAACATAGGCAGTATTGACATTTATGTGAATGTACCGTGTATATCGGTGTCTCTCCTAAGCTTACTCAGGCGCATTTTCTCTGGTGTTTTGGCAATTATTTGCAATTTCTTGGAGTCAGTCTAACCCATTACTGCTGGTCACGTTGTAAGTAGGTTTTTATGTTGGTAACGCCACGTAGCGCTCGGTATGAAAATTACTGGCTGCGCTGTGTGCAGCCTGTGGCTGGTTGGCATTGTTGGAATATTCGCTATTGTAGTGTTGGGCAGTTGGATGTGAACAGTGCATAGCGTGCGCAGTTGGAGGTGAGCAGCCAGCAATGGTGGGTGTGGGGAGAGAGATGGCGAAGTTTTGAGAGCGGATGATCTGGACGTGTGTCCATCAGAGACAGTAAATTTGTAAGACTGGATGTCATGAACTAATGACTTTTGAACGCTATTAAGTTAAATACATTGATTGTTCTCTACCGAAATCTTTCATTTGCTAACTGTGCCTATCAATACATAGTGCCTTCAGTAGTTAGAATCTTTTATTTAGCTGGCAGTATTGGCGCTCGCTGTATTGCAGTAGTTCGAGTAACGAAGATTTTTGTGAAGTAAATGATTCATAATAGGTATAGGTTATTGTTAGTCAGGGCCATTCGTTTGTAGGGATTATTGAAAGTCATATTGTGTTATGCTAAAAATATTGTGTCAGTTTATTGATGATCTGAATAAGTAAAGAGGGAAATGTCTGTGCAGGTAAAGTTTTGCTCAGCTGTTTGAAAATAAATAACGTAAGGGGTTTATCAGCAAAATCATTCATAAATTTTTCTAAGGGGAGGTTTCAACGTTTTAGATGCGACACCGAATGGCAATACGAAGTGTCGGTTTGTTGCTCATTACCAACAAAGTTACTTTTAAATCGAAATTTTACTTGCCCATTTGACAGAGGTCTCCCAAATTAGTCTAGTCCGATGTTCCCTTTACCGATATGCATTAACAAAGACAGAAGGATAAACAGCAATGCAGCAGCGACTCAGTAGTGCCGTTTGTTTGGCGGCAGCAGTCAGCGAGGGCCAGGGCAGTGCTGTCGCTGTTGAAGTAATGGTTATTTTTAGAGTTTTACTATCCCTGTTAATACATATCGATGAAACAAATATTGCACTAGACTAATCTGGGACCAATCTACCGAATTGAGACGTACAATTCCGCTTTAAAAATCATTTTGTTTGTAACTGGGCACAAACCAACACTTTCCGTCGACACTGGGCCTAACAAAAATGGCTCTGAGCACTATGGGACTTAACATTTGAGGTCATCAGTCACCTAGAACTTAGAACTACTTAACGCGAAGCAACCTAAGGACATCACACACATCCATGCCCGAGGCAGGATTTGAACCTGCGACCGTAGCGGTCGCTCGGTTCCAGACTGAAGCGCCTTGAACCACTCGACCACACTGGCCAGCCTTGGGCGTAACATATTTAACTGATTAATATTGCCAGATCACTGATTATTGCAAGTGCGAGGTATACCATTGCAAATGTGAAACGCTAGTTAACCGGTCCGGTGTACCTGCCATAAAGGTGAATGCAAGCAGCTAAAAAACATGCGTACATCGTGTTGTACAGGTGACGGATATCAGTTTGTGGTACAGAGTTACGTGCCTTTTGCAGGTGGTCGGTCAATACAGGGATGATTAATGCTGTTTGTGGATCACTCTGGAGTTGTCATTTGACAAAGTCCAACAATTCCATGGGTGCTTGACTGACTGCAAGTTTGATGGTTGAACAGGCCAAGGCAAACATCGACACTCTGTAGAGTACATTAGGCTACAATAGCGGTATGTAGACAAGCGAAATGTGGTTGGAAAACATACCCTGTAATGATGTTCATGAGTGGCAGTAGAACAGATCTAATCACAAGACTGACATAAAAATTTGCAGTCACCGTACATGGGATAACCACAAGAATGCTACTGCTATCATATGACATCGCGCCCAGACCGTGACTCCAGGTGTAGTTCCAGTCTGTCTATCTCACTGACAGGTTTGCTGCAGGCTCTCACCTGGCTTCCTTCTAACTAACACACGCCCATCAAGGGCACTTCAGCAGGACCAGCTTCTATCAGAAAACACAACAGAGATCTTCTTGCCCTACAATGAGTTCTCTTTTGACATCACTGAAGTTGTAAATGGCGATGGTGTGGGGTCAGTGGAATGCACCCTATAGGGCATCTGGCATTGAATTGTCCTTGAATTCACCGATTTGTAACAGTTCATTGTGTCATTGTGGTGCCAACTGCTGCTCAGTTTGCTGCTGCTGATACAGTGTGTTCTGTTATATCCACACATCGAATGGTCTTCCCTCTCGGTGGTGCCACGTGCGCATCCCGAGTCTGCCCTCCTTGTGACAGTACTTACCAGGGACCACTGCAGGCTACATTCCTGCCAAGTCTTTCTGCCGTATTGCAGAAGGATCATTCAGATTCTCATAGGCTTATTACATGTCCTTGTCCCAATTCAGTGACGATAATGACGTCTTTATCGCCTTAAGGGCATTCAGTAATATGAACTCGACACTTTCAATCTTTGAGACTGGGTACGATTGCCATTACTTACTTTCATACTCATGGTGACACTCCTAGTAGCATGCTTGTGTGACTGGCGCGAAATCGCATGGTTTTTCAGATGTAGAAACACACCTTCAAACTTTCATTTACGTCACACAGCCCCTTATCTGTGCTGAGATTTTTTTTCTGTTTATTTATTTGTTTGGGGTGCTCCAGCTACATAACATAATACGAATACTGGAAATATCTATTTACACACCAGAGGAAATTCGCCTGACACCCTGAATGCAAGGTGATCAAAAACAGTTTTAAAAGGCTGTAAGCAGGTTGCAGAGTAGGCAGCAACATCATCGGCTAACTGCAACTGCAATGAAATCGTGAACTGAATTTGTTTCATTGAGAAATTGCTGGACACTCCCACTTTTGATATGGTGCCATGCTGCTTAAGTTTAATAGGAAAGGTGATCTTTATTGCTTGGTTGCTATACTTGATACATCTAACATCATTCATATAATGAAATAGTTGGCAGTAGTTAACGCTCTTGCTCGTGTGCTCTAGTGAAGGCATAGTGGTAAGATTTACCTGTGTTGAAAGGAAAAGCGTGCCATGTTAATTGACTGCAGTCAAAGCGAATGGGTGCGAAGAGCCGAGGGGAGACTTTTTCTGCGGAACCTGGATGAAAAAGTTTGCCGACAGCCAAGTCCCCCAGTCTCATTGTGCAGACATATTGCGTAGCGCCGGTCGCCGCCGCATGCAGGTATGCTGACTAGCGCCGAAGAGTCGCTGCAACTATGAGCGGGGCATTGTAAGATCTGATGGCCAGCAATAAAGCAGAGTATTGGCCCTTGTTAGGTAGAAAGCTTATGAGACGGCTGAGAGTTACTGCGAATTCTGTGGGACAGGGCAGTGGCGCCAAGGCATCCAGACTCTGCTACAAAACATATTTGTGAAGGCATGCGGCGTTTAGCGAGTTTATGGTCGTTCTTTGGAAAGTTCGAAAAGAACGCAACAGGGGAGATAACGATCTTTGTATGGAGGACTGTGGTTCTATCCATGTTATGCTTTTAACAAAGACATGGTGTAAACGCGTGGGAAAGGGGACGCGAAGCTGAACCTTTTTCCCTTTTCCCCCTATTAATTTTTAAAGTTGCTGGTTAGTCAAATCAGTGTATGCAGAGCAGGGCGGCGGTCTCCCAGCTTCGAATGCTGTGCTACAGCTTGTGATTGGCTTGTGCTACAGTGGCTGTAGATGAGAGATTAAACTGGAAGAAACACAATGATGATCTGCTGAAACGTTTGAGTTCAGCTACTTATGCAATTAGGGTCATTGCAAATTTTGGTGATAACCATCTTAGTAAATTAGCTTACTACGCCTATTTTCACTCATTGCTTGCATATGGGATCATATTTTGGGGTAATTCATCATTGAGGAATAAAGTATTTATTGCACAAAAGCGTGTAATCAGAAAAACAGCTAAAGTTCACCCAAGATCATCCTGCAGACATTTATTTAAGGATCTAGTTATATTCACAGTAGCTTCTCAGTGTATATACTCTCTTATGAAATTTGTTATTAACAATCAAACCCAATTCAAAAGTAATAGCAGTGTGCATAACTACAATACTAGGAGAAAGGATGATCTTCACTATTCAAGATTAAATCCAACTTTGGCAAAGGAAGAGGTGAATTATAGTGCCACTAAAATCTTTGGTCACTTACCATATAGTATCAAAAGTCTGACAGATAACCAACAAGTATTTAAGAAAAAATTAAAAGAGTTTCTGAATGACAACTCCTTCTACTCAATAGAGGAATTTTTAGATATAAATTACGAAAAAAAACAAAAAAATTATAAAAGAAATTTAAAAAACAAAAAAAAGTTGTTATATTAACTTAATTATGTTGTTAAATTAACTTAATTATGACATGTATTGGAAAATTTGACTCGTTCCACATCATTACGAAATATCTTATTCACGATCCACGGAACTAGTATTAATTTAATCTCATCTAATCTACGCATGCAAATGTGCTATGCTACTCAGCTGCGGATGAAAGCTGTAGATAAGGGGAAGCTCTTTCTCGTACAGGCACTTCACTAGTTAACAAAAAATGGTTCAAATGGCTCTGAGCACTATGGGACTCAACTGCTGTGGTCATTAGTCCCCTAGAACTTAAACCTAACTAACCTAAGGACATCACACACATCCATGCCCGAGGCAGGATTCGAACCTGCGACACTAGTTAACAATGGCAGGTCCTTACCTAGACGGTGATGCTTGTGTCCTTTGCTAGTGTGCCACTTAGAGCCTCTGCCACACACCATCTGAACTGTCAGAGGTACTGCTTCTTGCATCACACATACAACTAGTTATGCATGGGTGTACTTACTTGTTTTGAGTCGTCTGTCTAAACGTTTGACATATTCCATCGTTCATAAACGTGTCACTGAGTCAAATTGGTTTGGCAGATCAGCAAACGGGTCCGCCTGCACACTGGAATCCACCGGGGTCTGCATTCCGAATCAGCCGAACCTGAGTCAAAAGTACTCGCATATCTTCGGGCTCACGCCGTTTGTCGCTGTCCATGACTGTGCTGCCTTCACCTGCAGAAGGGTAAAGTATTCGCTGCTACAGCGTAGGCCTCCAACATATGCTTCTTGCACAATGTTCTTTGGAACTATATTTTTCTCTATGGAATAGAAGAGTGTAGATGCTTGAGAGTATCGTAATTTTTGGGCCATACCACAGATTTACAGTTGTGAAGTCAAGTAAAGCGATTATTTCTGTTTAGTGTGGTGTGTTGATCCCCAGCTGATCACTTTGTTAACCATAGACCGCATATTGTTGAAAGCATTTGTCAGATAAAAACGTTTTCTATCTGGAATAGTAGAGTGTAAATGCTTGATAGCAGGTTTTTTTTTTGGGCCATACCACAGATTCACATTTATGAAGTCAGATAAAGCTATCCATTCTGGTTAGTTTAGTGTGTTGATCCCAGCTGATCACTTTGTTAACAATAGACCGTATATTATTGAAAGTCTTAGTCAGATAAAAACGCTTGCGTGGCATTTATTTAGCCATCTTTTGTCACGTGTCGTTAAGAATGAATAAATCTATTGTTGAAACAATTTCATTCTTGAAATCAATTGTTATTTAGACCACAACTCCTTCCAGTATTCTGATTTAAATTGTTGGTTGCAAATTAAAGAGAATGAAACTTGCATCTTAACAATCGTTTTCAACACAACTTAACCTACAACATCCTTAGAAAGTGTTCAAGTGTTTCTGACAACCCTTACACACTTCAGTTATAATATTAATTATCTCGTTATATCCGAGTTTTCAGCAGTTAATATGAACGTTGGTTAGATGTACTTAGAACTATCTCACTCCTGAGAAAGAGCGCTAGTAAACGTATATAACATCGAATATTACAGAACATACTGCTAATAAAGAGATAAGAAAGTCCCAAATCGTTTACAAATGTGAAGATGCATAAAAAAATATTCGAATATAGCAGGACACGAATCGACTCTTTTCTAACTGTGCCTTTCTATCTAATATCCTACTGTGAACACATACAAATTCCAATTTTGATGTTAGACTTTCATCTTACACGTTCATGTTAGGATCTCCAGAAGGCTTCTTCCACAGTTGTTTCATTAAGTAACATGTAATTATAACAAATAGTTGCAAGATAAAGCGTTTGTAACAGCTTATGAATAAGACGTAAGCGAAGATGACTAAATCCAATATGGCATTACCGAAGTTCTTCATTTGTCGACTGCTATCCAGTTTCAAGGTCACATAAAGTGTTACGGAAGATGGGTTAATTTGACAAAGCTTCACAGTAAGCTTCGCATGTCACTAGCATCTGCTGCTCTAGCGGAGCTGCAGTTCAAAGATGACCAATGGCGAATGAAAGGAAACACTGCCTGTAGCTAAGGTGAGTGGTACGCTCACAACCTCTCTTGGCACGTCATGATTTTCGTTATTAACTGTCTCTGTTCGTGATTCGTCTGCTGAAGTGCATCATCATCTTCACTTCAAGCATTAAGTCTGTGGTTTTGATTTGCCTATTACTGTAGCCATCACTTCCTCAGTGCTCGTTGACTACTTCTACCAGGCGGATGTTGTTGGGTACAACTTAGTACGCAATGGTAAGGAGAGTGGGCTACAGAGCAGGGCGGCAACAATCGTTGTGGGAAAGCTGCACAGGAGCAGAAGTGGTTTGTGGACAAGAATACAGGAAACTGAAGCTTTGCTTAGCTTGTATTTCTGCAGACGTGCGCAGATTCAATAGCAACAGTTCAGCAAGAAACGAATTCCCGATATTGCAACAGCAACAACGATGATGACGGAGCGGCAGCTAGGGAGCTCTACGTAGCTTCCTGTTGTGAGTGCCCCAAGAAAGTGTGATAGAACCGCACTCATTCTCGATATATGTAAACCATTTGGCGGAAAGGGTGATCAGCAATCTGCGGTTGTTTGCTGATGATGCCGAGGTGTACAATAAGGTATCGAAATTGACTGACTGTGGTGGACTGCAAGACGGCTTAGACAAAATTTACAGTTGGTGTGATGAATGGCAGCTAGCTCTAAACGTGTAAAAATGTAAATGTGTTCTGATGTGTGTGAAATCTTATGGGACTTAACTGCTAAGGTCATCCGTCGCTAAGCTTACACACTACTTAAACTAAATTATCCTAAGGGCAGACACACACATCCATGCCCGAGGGAGGACTCGAACCTCTGCCGGGAGCAGCCGCACAGTCCATGACTGCAGCGCCCTAGACCGCTCGGCTAATCCCGCGCGGCGGAAAAATGTAACTTAAGTTGGAAGAACAAACCTGTGTTGTTCGGATACAGTTATACTAGTGTCTTACTGGACACTGTCACGTCGTTTAAATATCTGGACGTTACAAAGTGATGTGAGGTGAAATCACTATATGAGAACTGTGGTAGGGAAGGCGCGGTCTCAGGTGCTGCAGTCATGGACTGTGCGGTTGGTCCCGGCATATGTTCGAGTCCTCCCTCGAGCATGGGTGTGTGTGTTTGTCCTTAGGATAATCTAGGTTAAGTAGTGTGTAAGCTTAGGGACTGATGACCATAGCAGTTAAGCCCCATACGATTTCACACACATTTGAACATTTTTGGTTTGGGAAGGCGAATGGACGACTTCGGTTTATTGAAGGAAGACATCGAAGCAGGCTGCTACATTTGTTACCGGTAGATTCGAACAACACGTAAGTGTTACGGTGATGCTTTGGGGACTCAAAAGGGAATCGATGGAGGCAAGGCGATATTTTTTTTTTCGGGAAACAGAATTAAGAAAATGTAGAGAACAGGCGTTTGAAGCTGAATGCCCAACGATTCTATTGCCACCAACATAAATTGCTCGTGAGGACCAAGAAGATAAGAGAAATTGTGGTTCATGCGGAATCATAGCGACAGTCGTTTTCAACTTGATGTATTTGCGAATGGAACAGGAATGGAAATGGCTAGTAGTGGTACAAGGTCCCCTCTGCCACGCACCTTTCGGTGGCTTGCCCAATATCTTTGTAAACATAGTTACAGATGTGGCTCCGAGCACTGTAGCCGGCTCTTGTGTATTGCGGCGGCAGAGGGCACTCAAGCAACGGAGCAGCTGGAGACTTGGCTGAGTGGCGTACTCCATTGGGTCCGCTGGATGCTGCACGACTGCTACCGGGGCTGGATGGAAACTTGCTATGCCGATGCCAGCTTCAAGCCCGTTGAATGGCATCGATACGTGATGCGTCTGATATGGTTTACGTTTTTTCTGCTAGAGGTGGTAAGACTCTCCTTGCGCTTCTGACAACTTACAAGAGTCTTACCTCAGATTTAGTAGCAGTAAAGTGGACGTCATTTACCTCGTTTTGCCAGTCTGCTCTCAAAAAAAAAAAAAAAAAAAAAAAAAAAAAAAAAAATAAAAATAAAATAAAATAAAAAAAATAAAAAAAATTGCTCCCGTTCCTGACTCACAACGCCTTGAAAGCGGATGTTCCAGGTAACAGCAAATATTAACCCGCCTCACAGATTGCACCTGAACCCTCTCATTCGGATAATGTAGCTGGTTCTATAAGTTATTTTGGATGGCATTTTCAGTTACATGGGTCGCTACAGCTTTATTTATGTTTTAGCGAGTTTCCTTAAAGGAATTCGAAGTGAGTAGCTTCACAACTACCAAATTACTTATTTCTTATCGAGGTTTCAGTTCGGTTTAGTGTGGTTTTCTTTCTTTATAAACTACTATTTTAGTCGCCTGAAACATTTTATGTACACAGGTATGGACTTTACACAGTATTAGTTTCGATCTGATTTATTACGGCTCGTTCATTTTACTATTGTTTCTTGGGTGTTTGCTAGTTTGTGAAGATAGGTAGCTACTCTATTTACAACTCTTTTCATTGATTACATTTAACAAGTCATAGCATATACAGTTTTGTAAATCAGGCTGTTTTTTAGAGTGCACTGGCTAGAAAAATGACTGAAAATGCGTGTATCAGATGCAGTGTCAATATGCAGATGATGCAGGAGTTGCTTTCTGAAGTCTCTGACTCTGAAGCTGACGATCTGTCAACGACAGAATATGACACAGGTTCAGCAGTACCAGAAGTCGAACTGGATCAGAATATTTAGGATGAAGAAAATGCAACAATTACTGCAAACTTCGATCATTATTACCCAGCTGAATAAGCGAGGCACCTCGATTCAGATGATAATGTGCAAGATACGATAAACATTAATGTTCATTTTTTCTGTATAGGTTAAATAATCCACAATACCGATAAAAGCTTGTTTCAGACTGGTGGGTTTTCTTTCTGAAACTAAATAAAAAGTTAAAATCGAATTTCAATATTTCATTCACTTTAAATTTTCGGATAAATCATTCAACAGTAGTTGAAAGTTATTCAAAAAAACGTTACATTCGCCCCACAAGAGCGCTTTCTGTCTCCCAATCCGCCTTCCAGGTATATCTTCCGCACACCGCACTTTAAACCGATGTTCCTAACTAAGTACTAAATCTTGCTGTCTAGGAAGGTAACGTTTCTCCACTCGTTCGTTTGCGATATCATTTTGGTTCGACCTGTTTCGTTGTATTTGATTGAGGGTGTTAAATGCATGCTGTTCTTCCCTAATTTCCGAGTTTCAAAACCTGGCAGCTCTTTTGAATCCATTTACTGTCCCCCGAAATCTCACCTCTCTTGCTCTTGTGCGACTTTATATGCCTGATAATCTCAGGAACTGCTGTGGGGTTTTTGGTTGGTTGGTTGGTTGGTTTGGGGAAGGAGACCAGACAGCGTGGTCATCGGTCTCATCGGATTAGGAAGGGTGGGGAAAGAAGTCGGCCGTGCCCTTTCAGAGGAACCATCCCGGCATTTGCCTGGAGTGATTTAGGGAAATCACGGAAAACCTAAATCAGGATGGCCGGACGCGGGATTGAACCGTCGTCCTTCCGAATGCGAGTCCAGTGTTGTGGGCTTTTTGATTTGATTCGGTTTTGACAAATAGTTACATTGATCCACGAGGCAGATTTTTGTATATAAAATGTAAATGTTTCATAGAAATTATTAGCGTTATGATCAATGAAAGTTAAGTTCTGAAGGCGACGTGATTGCCACCTAGCGAACAGGTGCCATAACACGAGAGAGCGGCGGTGTATCGAGAACGCAGAGAGCGGAATTTAATTTTCATCTGGTGTACTGGAATAGCGGTATAGCTCATGGTTGGAAACATATGGATTGTGAGATCTAATCCTGGTTGTGTAATTACTTTTAATTCTGCCTTCTAACCTAGCATTCACGTCTCAATTATGTGCAGATATACATTTCGAAATATGACGACAGTTTCAGATCGCCAACTACTTCTTCTCTCAGACTGGCAATCGCAATTCTCTCTTAAGTCACTGCAAATTCATCGAACAACGGGCCATAAGTTATTCAGATTTCATGTTTGATGATACATATGGCCAATTACTGAAAGGTAATCACCTCATTATCAACCTGAGATGTGCGACGTAGAATTTGAAATAATCAAGTATTTTAACATTATTTTCCGGCAATTGCACAGCGAAAAGAGCTTGCGAATGCAAAATATGGGGTATTTTAATTTTTAAAGGTACAAGTAAAATGTTTTCCGGTAAAGCCACTTTGCTTCGTTTATGTACAGAACGTTCTTTCAGCAGTGTAGCAGAGGACTCATCCTTCAGCTTCCTACGTTCCTTAATGAAAACTAGATTTGGACACAATTTTTTGCCTGGTACATCGAGGAAGTCTGCCATAAGGAGTCTAATGTGGCAATGACTCTTAACAATGCACCATAGTGCGTACTAAACTTCACAAGTTGTGTGCTGTAACACGAGCCAAACATGTAGGTCATGCATGTTTTTTTCTTATTTTGTCTTTGATTTGTGTCACCTTAGCCAGCATCCGATACAAGCTGAATCGCTCACTCACACATACATCCATGATTCGTATTCAGTATTACTTACTTAATGAACTTACATGACGACGTTCTCCCATCATTGCCATAAGATGCAACTCCAAACGCCATTTCAACTGGTAATACGTAATATTCTTGCTTTCAGACAAGTTTCCTGTCGTGTGCTTTTTACATCGCGTAATTTGTACGAAGTGATGATAACACTTACTTAACGTTGTTCTCTGAAATTTAGTCGTAACTCGATGCTGTGAGCTGCAAAAAAAAAAAAAAAAAAAAAAAAAAAAAAAAAAAAAAAGCGTCACGTCAATCAAGTTGTACGGCTGTAGATACTTAATGATACCCGTCTGAATCAGGGCAGCGATTTAGCAGTCTAACGAAATTTTGGTCTTATTATTTCCCTTACTTTAATTTTTAGACTTCTGTCTGTTGTTCCACACATATCCCCAAACTTCTCTAATTTATTCTCTATATCTTCGTCATACTCAAATGTGACGTCGCAACCTAAGTATTTAAAATGTTTGACCGTTAAATTGTTAACTACAACTCAACGAATGCTAAAAATGAAATGAAAATGGCACTAATCGCGTTTTTAGATTTTTATTCCTTGGCAACAGGTTTTGTCCCTTTCCTCATACCGCTTTCAAGCTGTTCCCTGCTGCGGTATAGTAATAGCAGGTTTTCAATACAGGGGGATGAAATATGGCTAAACAAAGTCTACATTATGGCTGCTGGTGGCCCCAGACGGAGCGAGATCCTTATAAGTAAGGATAGCACTGCTGAATAAGTCAGCTACAGTCGAGATTATACTCCATGTTATCAAAAGTATCCAGACACATAGCTGAAAATGTCTTACAACTCCATGGCGCCCTCCATCGGTAATGCTGGGGTCAGTATGATGTTGGCCCACCCTTTGCCTTGACAGCTTCCACTCTCGCTGGGATACGTTCAATCTTGTGCTGGAAGGTTTCTTGGGAATGGCAGCCCATTCTTCACGGCTTGGTGTCCATGTCGGTCGTTGAGGCCTGGCACGAAGTCGGCGATCCAAAACATCGCAAAGGTGTTCTATAGGATTCAGGTCAGGACTCTGTGTATGCCACTCCATTACAGGGATTTTATTGTCGTGTAACCGCTCAGCCACAGACCATGCATTAAGAACAGGTGATAGATCGTGTTGAAAGATGCTGTCGCAATCCCCAATTGCTCTTCAACAGTGGAAAGAAAGAAGGTGCTTAAAACAACAATGTAGGTCTGTGCTGTGATAGTGCCACGTAAAACAAGGGGTGCAAGCCCCCTCCAAGAAAAACACGACCACACCATAACAATACCGCCTCCGAACTTTATTGTCGGCACTACACACGCTGGCAGATGAGGTTCAGCGGTCATTCGCCATACCCACATCCTGCCATTCGATCACTACATTGTGTAACGCTATTCGCCAATCTACACAACGTTTTTCCACTGTTCAATCATCCAATGTTTGCACCTCTTGCACCAAGCGAGGCGTCGTTTGGTATCTACCGGCGTGATGTGTGGCTTATGAGCTGCGTATTGACCATGAAATCCAAGTTTTCTCACCTCCCGCCTAACTATCATAGTATTTGCAATGGATTCTGAAGCAGTTTGCAACTCCGGTGTGATGGTCTTCATAGGTGACTACCTCTTCAACAGTCGGCGGTCTCTGTCAGTCAACAGACAAGGTCGGCCTGTACGCTGTTGTACTGTACGTGTCCCTTCACGCTTCCACTTGACTATCATATCGGAAATAGTGGACCTAGGGATGTGTAGGAGTGTGGAAATTTCGCAAACAGACGTATGACACAAGTGACACCAAGTCACCTAGCCACATTCGAAGGCCATGAGTTCCGTGGAGCGCTCTATACTGCACTCTCACGATCTAATGACTACTGAGGTCACTGATATGGAGTACCTGGCAGTGGGTGCCAGCACAATGCACCTAACATGAAAAACGTGTGATTTCTGGGGTGTACGGATACTTTTGATCACATAGCGTTTTACTGTAAACTTCGCCATCGTCTATAGCATTATATCACTGACAACCAATCATGCATGCGATATATAGGAATATTTCGTTAATACTAATACACAGGGTTTTTGAAGACAGTATTGTCCAAGTTTATAAATAGTATCTTTGGCAGTATCGTACAATACTTGAAAGTGATTGCTTAAGCCGTTTTTTCTAACCACTGAAGACTAAATTGTAGCAGTCAGTCTTCACTACTACCGTCGACCAGAACTGAAGCACGAAAATCGATTTCCAAGCCACCAGACATCCGCCACGCGGGGTAGCCCCAATGGTCTTAGGCGTCTTGTCACGATTCGCGCGGCTCGTCCTGTCGGAGGTTCGAGTCCTCCATCTGGCTTCGGTGTTTGTGATGTCCTTAGCGTAAGTTAGTTTAAGTTAGATTAAGTAGTGGTTGAGCTTAGGGACCGATGACCTCAGCAGTTTGGTCCCGTAAGATATTACCAGAAATTTTCAATTTACCAGACATCCGCTGCCTCCTTAGCGTTCCTTGCCCTGACGCGGTATCTGTGGTAGGCCTCGCTGCAGTGCAACTATGGATAACAGCGAGCCACTGCTATATCAACAAAACTTTAATTTAAATTAATTGTGATAGGATTAGACACGTAAAATTTTATGTTCATAGTATTTGTATTTAATTCTTTAGCTACTTTTCTTATAAATACGACTAAACCAATCAATGTAGCATATCTGACGGATGACTGCTGACAATAGTGTAATGCTGTATGCGATGGGGGAAGCTTACAGTATATATTGTGGACTACAGCTGCCTTACTCAGCAGTGACATCCTTTCTTCTATGGATCTCGCTTCGACTGCTACCACCCATCAGCCATAATGGGTATAACACCGAACCTATAAATTGTAGCTTATATTTTAGATGTTGTTTAGCCATATTTCATCCCTGTATACTGAACATGTTTTATTGCTCTATTGGAGCGGCGATAAGGCTCAAGACGGTGTGAGAAGAAGGCCGAAAAATGTGAAAAGGCGATCGAGACTGATTGTATGTGATTTTTAGCGTTTTATACCGATAGCTGCTCAGCTGAATGCTTCCTAAAATTTTAATTTGAACGAATGCTCATACTAGTATACATACGGAATTTTTCTAAATAAATAGGTACTGTGCATGTTTTTCTTATTACGGACTGTCTCATAACGCTACTTTTGCTCAGTAAATAATTAACTTGTACCGTCTCTGTGTGTGTGTGGAGGGTGGGGGGGGGGGGGGGGGCTATCTTGAATTTTATGAACTGCTTGTGGAAATTTGGATGAATCTACACAATATATCTGATCTAAAATTACCATATGTAGGTATAGAAGAGGAAAGTTCTGATACGGATGTCACTGATGCATCTGTGGTTCGCCGTTGTTTATTTCGCCCTGGGATTGGCAGCGCCGTGCAGACGGAAGAACAATGGCTGCTGTTCTTCATCCCGGCCGGCAAACATTTCGCCCGCCGTCCCCTGTGCGAGCTGGGTCCTTCGTGAATCAGCGAGTCTTTTCTTCTCGGACGCGAGTGGGAATTATTTTTCCCCGCGGCGTGTGATATCGGAAGGTTGATCGCCGGCCGGAGAGAGAGTAACGCGACGCCGGCTGATGGAAGGCCGCGCCCCGGCGGTCGCACGTGATGACGTATGCGCTGCCGGATCCGGCCGGGCTTACCGGGGGATGAAGGCGAGATTTATTCGTCCGTATTAGGTAGGCCGCACCCCGCAGCCCGTACCCGCGCTCCAGCCAGACGAGCTGCCGATGAGCGGCGCAGGGTGCGCATCTGTCGGCGTCGAGCACTCGCGAAAGCAAACGCCGAATCCGTCTGGCCCCAGCTGACTGGCAAGTACCTGACGTGTCCTGACTGGGAACGAGGATGTAATCTCCCCTACTTCTGCGGCTACAGCCCTGCGCTGTGCCGGCTGCATCAATACCTCGGCCAGGAACTCGAATACTGCGTTTTCTATAATTTGTGCACTGTTCGACGCCTCATGTCCCTTTTTAGAGTTCAAACGGAACCCTTGTAAGATCACACTGCTTGAATATTTTTAGCATGATGCAGTAGAGTCAGCAGCTGTAAAATCTAATTGTATTAAATTACAGCCTCCAGTTGCATAACCAAAGAAACTTTGCCTACGTTTCGGCTAAAATAATGTAGCCTTTTTTCAGAAATGTCACAATATACAGGGTGGTCCATTGATAGTGACCGGGCCAAATATCTCACGAAATAAGCATCAAACCAAAAAACTACGAAGAACGAAACTCGTCTATCTTGAAGAGGGAAAACAGATGGCGGTATGGTTGGCCTGCTAGATGGCGCTGCCATAGGTCAAACGGAAATGAACTCCGTTTTTTTTAAATAGGAACCCCCATTTTTTATTACATATTCGTGTAGCACGTAAAGAAATATGAATGTTTTAGTTGGACCACTTTTTGCGCTTTGTGACAGATGGCGCTGTAGTAGTCACAAACGTATAAGTACGTGGTATCACATAACATTCCACCATTGCGGCCCGTATTTGGTTCGTGATACATTATCCGTGTTAAAATGTACCGTTTACCAATTGCGGAAAAGTTCGATATCGTGTTGATGTATCGCTATTGTGATCAAAATGCCCAACGGGCGTGTGCTATGTATGCTGCTCGGTATCCTGGACGACATCATCCAAGTGTCCGGACCGTTCGCCGGATAGTTGGTTAAGTTATTTACGGAAACAGAAACTGTTCAGCCACATGTGAAACGTCAACCACGACCTTCAACAAATGATGATTCCCAAGTAGTTGTTTTAGCTGCTGTCGCGGCTAATCCGCACATCAGTAGCAGACAAAATTCGTGAGAATCGGGACTCTCAAAAGCGTCGGTGTTGAGAATGCTACATCAAAATCGATTGCACCCGTACCACATTTCTATGCAGCAGGATTTGCATGGCGATGACTTTTAACGTTGTGTACAGTTGTGCCACTGGGAACAAGAGAAATTATGTGACCATGACAGATTTTTTTTGCACGCGTTCTATTTAGCGACGAAGCGTCATTCACCAACAGCGGTAACGTAAACCGCCATAATACGCACTACTGGACAACGGAAAATCCACGATGGCTGCGACAAGTGGAACATCAGCGACCTTGGCGGGTAAATTACGGTGCGGCATTATGGGAGGAAGGATAATTGGCCCCCATTTGATGGATGGCAATCTAAATGGTGCAATGTCTGCTGATTTCCTACGTAATGTTCTACCGACGTTTGCTACAAGATGTTTCAGTGCATGACAGAATGGCGATGTACTTGTTACATGATGGATGTCCGGCAATAGCTCGCTTGCGGTTGAAACGGTATTGAATAGCATATTTCATGACATTTGGATTGGTCGTCAAAGAACCATATCATGGCTCGCACATTGACCCGATGCGACGTCCCCGGATTTCTTTCTGTGGGGGAAGCTGAAGGATATTTACTATTGTGACCCACCGACAACGCCTGACAACATGCGTCAGCGCATTGTCGATGCATGTGTGAACATCACGGATGGCGAACTACTCACTGTCGAGAGGAATGTCGTTACGCGTTTTGACAAATGCATTGAGGTTGACGGACATCATTTTGAGCATTTATTGTGTTAATGTGGTATTTACAGGTATTCACGCTGTGACTGCATGCGTTCACAGTAATGGTACGTTCACAAAGGTACATGTATCACATTATGCAAACGAAATAAAATGTTCAAACGTATTTAAGTTCCGTATTTTAATTTAAAAAACCTGTTACGGACTGTACGTCTAAAATTGTGAGCCATACGTTTGTGATTATTAGAGCGCCATCTATCACAAAGCGAAAAAGTGGTCCAACTAAAACACTCATCTTTCTTTCTGTACTACACGAATATGTAATGGGAAATGGGGGTTCCTATTTTAAAAAACGCAGCTGATATCCGTTTGACCTATGGCAGCGCCAACTAGCGGGCCAACCATAGCGCTATCTGGTTTCCCCCTTCAAGCTAGACGAGTTTTGTTCTTTGTAGTTTCTTCGTTTGAAGCTTATTTCGTGAGATATTTGGCCCGATGACGATCAGTGGACCACCCTATATAACTAAAAGTAAAGCATGCCAAATATTGGCCTTGTCAAACTCAAAATGTTAGTACTACACTACATAGCAATAATGTCTCAAAAGACGAAAATGCGATGAATAGTACGAACTATTGTAATAAACTATTTGCCATAGTAATCTCAGTTGACATTTTCCGGTTTTAAGTCATTATTACTCCGCACGCACATGCTCGCGACCGCCAGCTGAGGTCGCTACGTCGCTGCCCGCGGTGCCCAGTTATGACTCAGCGCCCCCGGCGCACCTGTCTGGCCCGTTTGTGTGGCCCACCGGCAAAACATTAGTACAACTGACGCAGTCTTAACACTATGTAGTGTAGTACTAACATTTTAAGTTTGACAAGGCCAATATTTGACAAACTTTAATTTTAATTGTATATTGTGACATTTCTGAAGAGGGCTACATTATTTTAGCTGAAACCTAGGTAAAGTTTCTTTGCTTATGCAATTGGAGGCTGAAATTTAATATGATCACATTGTTGTCGCTTTGTCTATCTGTCCGACTGTTAAGATCCATTTTTCTCACGAGGCGGTACAGGTGTGATTTGGTAGTTTAGGTAAAATATTAAGATCTACGGTTTCTGCGCGGTATATGTTTCTAGCTTGTGCGTCAAAAGATTCGGTCGTTTATGTCACATATTTTGACACTTAATAGCTCAATCGTCAAAACCTATAGTCTACTTCCACTTAACCTGCAATCAACACTTTTGGCAACAAACAAGGTTTCACAGTGTAAGGAAAGGGAAAAAAATACGAAAAATGTTAAATTGTAATTTTATCATGTAGTATCCTCCTCGTTTCCTACGAAACCAGGCAGGCAGTGCGAGCAGCTGCCCCACGAGGAGGACGTGGGTAAACGGCTTTTATCAACATCGATATAAGAGCGCGCAAAATGGTAACATGACAGAGATTGCTGCACTGAACAATTTGACATATGGAACCTCTGGTCGGAAAAGCCAGCTTAAGGAGACACGGAAGTAAACTGGTCTGTCGCTTCGTCTAGCATTACTGTTTTCCAGCTTATTTACAAGTAATAAGCGTACTAGTATACACGTACTGTGCTGTTTATTTACCTACACTATGTTTCCCGTAAGGAAACAAGCAGGACGAGCCTGATTTTTAAAAAAAATGGCTCTGAGCACTATAGGACTTAACATCTGTGGTCATCAGTCTCCTAGAACTTAGAACTACTTAAACCTAACCAACCTATGGACATCACACACATCCATGCCCGAGGCAGGATTCGAACCTTCGACCGTAGCAGTCACGCGGTTTCGGACTGAGCGCCTTAACCGCGACACCACAGCGGCCGGCGCCTGATTTTATCAGGAAGTTATGACGTAGGTTTTGATTATTTAACTTTTTCATAAGGTCGCTCTGTTGTATTCTGTTTACATTGCTCCATGACAGAGCGTGCTATGAAACAATGACAGACCCATTCATTACTCAGTGATCTTCAGAGACTTACAGTAAAATACGATGGAGCAGTAACGGTAGACTTTTTCCTTGTTGCTGAATTGGAAAGGAAGGTCCTATTCCACGGCCTGCGAGGTCACCTGACCTGAATCCCCTTGATTATTTCCTATGAGGATATCTAAAACTACTTGTACGTGTATCCCTAGTGGATATGGAGATGGAATTAATTGCCACAATTGTAGCTGCCCGTAATGTGATTCGTAACCAAACAAGGACATTCGTCAGGTTACGTCAGAATCCTGATCGCCGATGTCATGGATGCACTGACGTTGATGGCCGTCAGTCTTAGCACATTTTGGATGATACAGTACAACCGGAACACTCATTTTATCAGTGATGGTATTTGGAGTTAACTAATGTAAATAAAAAAGTTCACAGTAATGTGATGTTTCTTCTATTGCCTCCTTAACGTGGCTTCTCTGACCCCAGGTTCCCTACCTCAAATTGTTCATTGGAGCATTCTCTACGTCCTGTTATATTGTTGCACGCTCTTACGAAAACAGCCTGCATGTGACCTGGCCTGTTTCCTAAGGAATTGCACGTCGTCCCTACAGCGCCTCCCGGCTCCCTATTCGATGCCTACAAGCAAAGAAGGGAAAGCAGAAAGGTGGAAGGAGTATATAGAGGGTCTATAAAAGGGCGATGTACTTGACAATATTATGGAAATTGAAGAGGATGTAGATGAAGATTAAATGGGAGATACGATACTGCGTGAAGAGTTTGACAGAGTACTGAAAGACCTGAGTCGAAACAAGGACCCCGGAGTAGACAACATTCCAGTGGAACTACTGACGGCCTTGGGAGAGCCAGTTCTGACAAAAATCTGCCATCTGGTGAGCAAGATGTATGAGACACGAGAAACGCCCTCAAACTTCAAGAAGAATATAATAATTTCAATCCCAAAGAAAGCAGGTGTTGACAGATGTGAAAATTACCGAACTATCAGTTTAATGAGTCACAGCTGCAAAATACTAACGCGAATTCTATACAGACGAATGGAAAAACTGGTAGAAGCCGACCTCGGTGAAGATCAGTTTGGATTCCATAGAAATGTTGGAACACGTGAGGCAATAGTGACCTTACGACTTATCTTAGAAGCTAGATTAAGGAAAGGCAAACTTACATTTCTAGCATTTGAAGACTTAGAGAAAGCTTTTGAAAATGTTGACTGGAATACTCTCTTTCAAACTGTAAAGGCGGCAGGGGTGAAATACAGGGAGCGAAAGGCTATTTACAATTTGTACATAAACCAGATGGCAGTTATAAGAGTCGAGGGGCATGAAAGGGAAGCAGTAGTTGGGAAGGAAGTGAGACAGGGTTGTAGCCTCTCCCCGATGTTATTCAATCTGTATATTGAGCAAGCAGTGAAGGAAACAAAAGAAAACTTCGGAGTAGGTATTAAAATCCGTGGAGAAGAAATAAAAACTTTGAGGTTCGCCGATGACATCGTAATTCTGTCAGACAAAGGACTTGGAAGAGCATTTGAACGGAATGGATAGTGTCTTGAAAGGAGGCTATAAGATGAACATCAACAAAAGCAAAACGAGGATAATGGAATGTAGTCGAATTGAGTCGGGTGGTGCTGAGGGAATTAGATTAGGAAATGAGACACTTAAAGAAGTAAAGAAGTTTTGGTATTTGGGGAGCGAAATAGCTGATGATGATCGAAGTAGAGAGGATATAAAATGTAGACTGGGAATGGCAAGGAAAGCGTTCCTGAAGAAGAGAAATTTGTTAACATCGAGTATAGGTTTATGTGTCAGGAAGTCATTTCCGAAAGTATTTGTATGGAGTTTGGACAAGAAGAGAATAGAAGCTTTCGATATGTGGTGCTACAGAAGAATGCTGAAGATCAGATTCGTAGATCACATAACTAATGAGGAAGTATTGAATAGGATTGGGGAAACCAGAAGAAGGGATCGGTCGGTAGGACATGTTCTGAGGCATCAAGGGATCACCAATTTAGTATTGGAGGGCAGCGTAGAGGGTAAAAATCGTAGAGGGAGACCAAGAGATGACTACACTAAGCAGATTCAGAAGGATGTAGGCTGCAGTAGGTACTGGGAGATGAAGAAGCTTGCATTAGATAGAGTAGCATGGAGAGCTGCATCCAACCAGTCTCAGGACTGAAGACCACAACAACATATTTAGGCCATTACCGGACCGTGCGAAGTCAGTTTCGGCCTACCCCTCAAGTCGGCAGTACACGTACTACCGTGTAGCCACATCAGCAGTTCCGTCGCTACCAGTTGGCAGCACCATCGCACCGGCACACCCGGCCTAGGTCGTCGTGGTCTTCACCAGCAGTGCGTCAGCCGTCAGATCCTAGCAGTACCACCCAGAAACGTCCCAGGTCTTCACTCGGTCGCCTACTGCGACTATGATATTCAAAAAATGGTTCAAATGGCTCTGAGCACTGAGGGTCTTAACTACTGTGGTCATCAGTCCCCTAGAACTTAGAACTACTTAAACCTAGCTAACTTAAGGACATCACACACATCCATGCCCGAGGCAGGATTCGAACCTGCGACCGTAGCTGTCGCGCGGTTCCGGACTGCGCGCCTAGAACGGCTAGACCACCGCGGCCGGCCGACTATCATATTCGTTTCTTAGAAATATCACAGACAACGTCGGAGGAGAGATATTTCTGTTTATGTAGTTGTGTGGATATTCATCAAAGGATATTATAACTGAGTTTCGTTTTATTAATAACGTCATTCTTCTAAAAGTGTCATCGATCACTCCTCAGTACGAAGACACTTTATACCACAAAAATTAATTTTTTTCCATTTCTTGTCCATCCGTCCGTCTTTCAGTGTCTGTCCGTCCACACGTTAACACAATTATTTGTCAAGGACGTGTAGAGCTATCAAGTTCAAATTTATGTCAAATGCTGCGGTCTGCAATCGCTTGGCGATGAAAAAAATTTAGCCTTCAATGCAGTCAAAAGATACCGCTATATTTATGTCACATATTTCGCTTCTTGCAAACTTTCCACTTAATAAAACCTACAGAGGAACTAACTACAGGGTATCCCAGCTATCTTGTTCACCCAAAATATCTCTGGAAGAATAACAGCTACTGGAAAACGACTTTCACCGGTATCAATGTAGGGCTGGGGCCCATGAATGTATACATTTGGAAACATTCTAAAACGAAAGCATATGTGTTTTTTAACACAAACTTATGTTTTTTAATGGACCTCCTATATTTTTTCTTCAGAAATCCATAACATTGCAAAGCACATACACAATGGCGTAGATTGCATCACAAGATTCCCATTATATCCCGAGATATTGAGAAGCGAAGTTGACGCTTGAAATACTCGACATACGCTGCTAGCGCACGTCCTGAGGCTCGGGCGTGAACCCCATTCTGCCCGTAATCGCGATGTGATTGACATTTGTAATCACACCTCCATACTTATCAAGAGGATGGCAGCAGACAGTATTATTCATTTCGGACCATCTCGATTACGGGCAGCATGGGGTTCACGCCTGAGCCTCAGGACGTGCGCTAGCAGCGCATGTCGGGTGTTTCAAGCGTCAACTTCGCGTCTCAATATCTCTGGATGTAAAGGGAATATTGCGATGCAACAACGCTATTGTGTATGTGCTTTGCCATGCTATGGATTGCTGAAGAAAAAATATAGGAGGTCCATTAAAAAAAACATAAGTTTGTGTTAAAAGACACATACGCTTTCGTTTTAGAATGTTTCCAAATGTGTACATTCATGGGCCCCAGCCCTACATTGATACCGGTAGACGTCTAACTTCCTGAATGGATTTAATGACCAACGAAAATTGTGGTGTTTATGTATCTGAATGAATGTGTGCATGTGTCATTGATATCTGTAGTCAGCTATAGCCTTAATTGCCTATTGAGTGTGGATGCAGGTCCCTGAAATATCGGGGTAATGTGTACCTAACTGACGAATAAGGAATAAGATTTTGGGGTGAAGTGGAAGCCTCCTCATAGAGGTTTTCAGACTTAGTCTTTACGTGAAAGCGAATGGTGCGCCTAGCGGTTCCCTATTATGTATGTTTCGCGTCTATGTGTCGGCTTCCGAAAGGGTACCAAGGATTTTGCTTTGGAAAGACTGCAGTTTGTTCAGGTGTGTGTTTGGTGCCATGGATCATGCCTCCGATCAGTACTGGACCTTTGGCAGGATGACACGTTAATGGGGTCTCACGACATTCTTCTCCCGCCCCTTCCCCCCGCCCTTCAATCTTTAGGAGGGAAAACAGTTGTCGCGCGTATCTCGTTGTAGACCGAGACACACCGCCGAGTCGCTCCATTCGAACGGACTGCTAGGAATAGAGATTTATTTGTGTGTAGGTGTCACCTTCCTTATGAACATGACCGCGACGATCTTTTCTGGGTTTATCTTAACTTTCCAGATCTTGCGTCAATGGGTAATAACATGGAGATCTTGCCGGAATTTGTAAATTAATCCATCATGTAAGACTTTGTCGACTGCCTTCTTGATGTCGAGGAAAACAGCACCTGTACTATACTTCCTACCCCACGCCCTGCATATGTGATCCATCAAAAGCAGAGATTGATGGATGTGACTCGTATGTTTCGGACGGAAGCCAAAATGCTCAGGGGTTGTCTTTGGGGAATTTAGCAGTGGTTCTGTGGAACTGACAGTTCAATACTTTCCCTAGAAAGCACAGGAGTTATGGGGGAAGACTAGGTCCTTATTATGCTTGGGTAGGATTGTAACTTGAGCAGTTTTCCGGAAGCACGTTAGGCAGAGGATTTGGGCGTAGACAATGATGACGTAGGTGATTTCAGAAGGAGGTAGGTGTTTCACGTGGGGACAGGGACGTTGCCAGGACCGGGCGATTTGTTGTTTCCAATACATTTGATGTGAAAAAAGGCACGCATAAAGGGATCGGAGACCAGTGTGACCTCTGTTTCTGGCCTAATCCCCCTCACAAGGGAACATACCTAAGCGTAAAGAAACGTCTTTGATGAAGTCTTACGGGTGCGTAGATACGGCGAAACAGTGCAATATGTATTTTTCCTTTGTTCTCAGTTTCACTTTACGGGGTAAAACACGCTCAAAAAGGTAAGTGGGCACATTACATTTAGACGATATATAACAATGTTTTTCGGATAGAAGCTTATATGTAATTCATGTTATTGGAAGCAGAATGATCAACTTTTTAATAATTTGAAAATTTGTAACACCACAATTAATTAATTTTTACAAAATGAAAACTTTTGTTACAACACAAATTAAAGAAGCGTTCAAGTCATACATAGCCCTATGAAATAAAGCTAGTTTCTCAAATATCATTTTTAGAAAATAAACTGTACACAGTATGCTGTCAGTGTATTTGCAACATATCTAATAAAAATAACTGGCCGACCGGAACGGCCGAGCGGTTCTAGGCGCTACAGTCTGGAACCGCGCGACAGCTACGGTCGCAGGTTCGAAACCTGCCTCGGGCATGGATGTGTGTCCTTAGGTTAGATAGGTTTAAGTAGTTCTAAGTTCTAGGGGACTGATGACCTTAGAAGTTAAGTCCCATAGTACTAAAAAAAAGAAAAAAGAAACAACTTAACATTCATTATTATGCTGATTATTTATTTTACTAAAATTGTTCTTATGTTTTACGTTATTATATTTTACGGTGATGTATTTTTTATTTTTTAGTTTATGTTAAATGTACTTATAGTTTGTTAATAGAAAACTCATTATGATACAAAATAATTACAAAAATGATGGTGTGTAAAGAAATGTTTAAATACAACGCTTTTTTGTACCATGCACATAAAATGACCAAAATTGTTTCACATATCATACACGACAGAGAACACAATATGTAACCAAATTTTGCAGGATTTGAAACTGCCATTGGTTATCCTCTAAACAGCCTAATTGGTTTGTGGCGTATTTCAGTACATTAGAAAACTTTGGTCAAGTCAATTCATTACGCACTAGCGACTGAAACTTGATATGCTGTTTCTCAAGTGGAGACTTAAATCATAGTAACCATGCAGCCAAAGTCTGACCTAAGTTTGTCTCGATAATTTGCAAGAGACGTAGGAGTAACAACGAAAGATACTGGGCTCATTAAACATGAACGAATCTGCAACAGAAAGCCCCGCCTGCTATGGTGACCTGAAGACCATGGCCGCTGCATGCCGTCAGCAGCAGCCACGGGCTGTGATTCGCCCGCCTCTCGGCTTTGTTGCTATGTAGGTACTGTTAGCGGTGCGGTAGGTCAGAGCAGCTGGAAGCTCAGTGATACCCTGCTATATCGAGTGTTCACATCTGATCTCAATTTCTTACTGTCTTTAGAGAGGTGCTTCGACGTGTGTTCGGTAGCGAATAACGATGGAGGAGCAATAGTAGGTACTTCTCCGGTCGGTGTGCGTAAAGGGCGCCAAGACAATCGTAAGTGGGCACATTACATTTAGAGGGGATGTCTTGTACAAGACGATATATAACAATGTTTTTCGGATAGAAGCTTATATGTAATTCATGTTATTGGAAGCAGAATGATCAACTTTTTAATAATTTGAAAATTTGTAACACCACAATTAATTAATTTTTACAAAATGAAAACTTTTGTTACAACACAAATTAAAGAAGCGTTCAAGTCATACATAGCCCTATGAAATAAAGCTAGTCTCTCAAATATCATTTTTAGAAAATAAACTGTACACAGTATGCTGTCAGTGTATTTGCAACATATCTAATAAAAATAACTGGCCGACCGGAACGGCCGAGCGGTTCTAGGCGCTACAGTCTGGAACCGCGCGACAGCTACGGTCGCAGGTTCGAAACCTGCCTCGGGCATGGATGTGTGTCCTTAGGTTAGATAGGTTTAAGTAGTTCTAAGTTCTAGGGGACTGATGACCTTAGAAGTTAAGTCCCATAGTACTAAAAAAAAGAAAAAAGAAACAACTTAACATTCATTATTATGCTGATTATTTATTTTACTAAAATTGTTCTTATGTTTTACGTTATTATATTTTACGGTGATGTATTTTTTATTTTTTAGTTTATGTTAAATGTACTTATAGTTTGTTAATAGAAAACTCATTATGATACAAAATAATTACAAAAATGATGGTGTGTAAAGAAATGTTTAAATACAACGCTTTTTTGTACCATGCACATAAAATGACCAAAATTGTTTCACATATCATACACGACAGAGAACACAATATGTAACCAAATTTTGCAGGATTTGAAACTGCCATTGGTTATCCTCTAAACAGCCTAATTGGTTTGTGGCGTATTTCAGTACATTAGAAAACTTTGGTCAAGTCAATTCATTACGCACTAGCGACTGAAACTTGATATGCTGTTTCTCAAGTGGAGACTTAAATCATAGTAACCATGCAGCCAAAGTCTGACCTAAGTTTGTCTCGATAATTTGCAAGAGACGTAGGAGTAACAACGAAAGATACTGGGCTCATTAAACATGAACGAATCTGCAACAGAAAGCCCCGCCTGCTATGGTGACCTGAAGACCATGGCCGCTGCATGCCGTCAGCAGCAGCCACGGGCTGTGATTCGCCCGCCTCTCGGCTTTGTTGCTATGTAGGTACTGTTAGCGGTGCGGTAGGTCAGAGCAGCTGGAAGCTCAGTGATACCCTGCTATATCGAGTGTTCACATCTGATCTCAATTTCTTACTGTCTTTAGAGAGGTGCTTCGACGTGTGTTCGGTAGCGAATAACGATGGAGGAGCAATAGTAGGTACTTCTCCGGTCGGTGTGCGTAAAGGGCGCCAAGACAATCGTAAACAATCGAAACTTATTATATCGAATGTACTCAAGTTTTGTACTGATCTGGCTGACAACGAAGAAGCGAGGAATAACTTCAGTTTTGCACAAATTCATAAACTTACTGCTGAAGCGTGTGGTGTCTCCAAGTCAACTGTAGGCCGCATTAGCAAACCTGTATCTTTGGGCAGAACTTCCCGACGTGAATGAGTTTTTCGATACTCCAAGAAAGGGATGCGAACATGAACGGAAATCAACCGACTTTTGTTTTAACAAAGAGCTCATGCGTAGAACTGTACTTGGGTATTACGACAGAAGAGAGTAACCAACAGATAAAAATATACAGGCTGACCTCCGTGCAAAAATTAATTACTCGGGCTCAGACACCTCCGTTCTTCGTCTTCTCCGCTCATTTGGTTTTTGATTCAAGAAGTGTTATGACGGACGAAAATTCTTAATGGAATGCAGAGACATTGCAGCAGCAAGAGCGAAGTTTTTGTGTACAATGCACTTTTTGCGCGCTGAAGACACCAGGCCTGTAGTGTACTTGGATGAAACTTGGGTTTCACAGAACCTCACCAATAAGTATATATGACACGACTCCAAAGGAAACGACGGCTTGAAAGTGCCTGCTGGTAGAGGCGGCCGATTAATCATCACACACGCTGGTTCATTAACCACAGGTCTCATACCTGAGGCCAAATTTGTGTTTCGTGGTGGGAAAAGTTCTTGCCGATCCGAATACCATTCAGAAATGAATGGAGAAGTTTGTATGAATTGGTTCATTCAACTGTCATCTGCGCTGGAAGAAGGGTCAATTACCGTGATCCACTCCATTCAGATAGAAAAGTTGCCACGCTCAAACTGGCGCAAGGCAGATATTATGGAATGGTTAAATAGAAAGAATATTTCATTTCCAGTCGATGAAACGAAGGTTGAACTGCTGTCTTAGGAAGAAATCGTAGGTGCCAAAAAGACTTACGAATTAGATCAACTGGCAAACGAAATGGGACAAGAGGTACGTCTACCACCGCATCACTGCCAGTATAATACCATTGAATTGATATGTGCCCAAGTAAAGCGAGAAGTAGCGAAAATAAATACTACTTTCAAACTTGCTTGATGTCGAGAAGCTAACACACGAAGCTCTTGACAATGTTACTCACGAGGGCTGGGAGAGGTTCGTAAAACACGCAGAAGCATTGCAAGAAACCGATTTCTTGAACCGGGGTTTAAGAGACACCATAGTGGAATATGTGATGATACACATGGCTGGAACAAGTGACAGTGAATCTGAAGACACGGAGCCAGAAGATCCTTCAATCCAGGTAAGTGCCGTCTATGTAAAAAGATGACTTGATTTAAATGTTTGTCTATTCGTTTCAGTCATAGCGGACATTCTGCGAATGTTTTTCCTTCACAGTAGACGTCTGACAAATTTATCACAAGTGGTGGCGATTAGTTTACTCGTCAGTAACTGTCAATTCAAATAAGATTTTTTTCCTAAAGACCTGAATCTAATGTGTTTACGTTCGGATATAATCTTACTGCCTTCGGTTTATTTGTACATTGGAAATTTAACTCCTTTTTTTCAAAGAAGGATTTACTGGTTATTTCGTAGTAAGGGTAATGCATTTCATAAAATGACAAAACGTTGTGTTGCTTCTGTATCGACTGTATATATAAACAGTGCATCAACATCAGAACAGTCCCAGCACCTATTCTGATTCTCCGAGAACAGCATAGAAGTTTATGATATTTGATGACTTTTACAAAAAGCTAGAATGTAGAGTAGAATTGTTTTACTTTAGATTACTTTATTATGACAGAGGATAGTATCCGATGGCTAGAGAAATATGTAAGGTGTCAGGCAAATCCAACACCCTCCATGAAAACCCTGACATGATAAGCACATCCAGTAGTATGTCACACAGCTCAGAATAAATCGTGAGATTAAATTAACCAAAGTAATACGAGTAACGAGCGAGCAAATGGAATACCACAGACTGTTGTGGTTGGCAAGAGAGCCTACACAGGGTTACTAAAGGAGGCCGAAATGCACGCGTTTTAGCTCACGCAGGCTGGCGTGAGGTCTGGAACATGACAAGGGAATTAGAATTGAGAAAAACGGACGTAGCTGGTGGAATACTTAACTATAATCCATTAATGGAGAACGTCGCTCTTTATGGCACATGATTCACAATATCAATAGTACGGATACTGGCGCCTTGCTAGGTCGTAGCAAATAACGTAGCTGAAGGCTATGCTAACTATCGTCTCGGCAAATGAGAGCGCAGAAGTCAGTGAACCATCGCTAGCAAAGTCGGCTGTACAACTGGGGCGAGAGCTAGGAAGTCTCTCTAGACCTGCCGTGTGGCGGCGCTCGGTCTGCAATCACTGATAGTGGCGACACGCGGGTCCGACGTATACTACCGGACTGCGGCCGATTTAAAGGCTACCACCTAGGAAGTGTGGTGTCTGACGGTGACATCACATTCCTCCCCCGCAAATCGGCGTACGGTTGTGGCATAAGGCTTCCGCTCGCCGTGGGGAGGACCCCATGTTGACGTATGCGACGAGGTGGGGAGCCTAACAACAGGCGAGGCTGTGCCACCCGCACCCTGCCATTCGGACCGCGGGGAGCTAGGAAACGCCTGAAAACCTGCTCCAGGGTGCATGCCAACATGCGGCGTATGCGCCCGTAGAGAGACAGGAGGGGTTGAAGGGTCGACCTCCGGGGCAGCCGACGGGCGAAGACGACAGATGGTCCGGAGCGGACAAGAGGTCCATGTCGGAGGACAACTGGTGACGGGAAGCGATCGGCTGCGCGTGACCCAGGGAGGCGCCCGGCGATTGCAGCGGCGCGTCCACTGCGGGCGTCGCCGGCGGGAGAACAGGCGGCGGCGGCGGTGGCGGCGGCGCGTCGCCATGGGGCAAAATGGAAGGCAGCGTCGGTAACACCTGGGGCTGAGGCGAGCCAGTAGATGGGTCCCCAGGGCGCTGAGCGGACGGCACCGTCGCTGAAAGCAGACGGCGAGCGGCAGATCCCGTGCGACGACAGAGGCGCAGCTGATTGAGATGCCGACGCACCTCACCAGAGGCCCCCAAAACCAGATACATAGCGCGTCCGAGGCAGCGAAGAATGCGCCCTTCGAGCCAACGCCGTGAACTTCGGTAGTGCCGATAGTAGACAACGTCGCCTGGAGCAAAAGCCGGTGTCTGCCGCGGCACAGGAACCTGATGCGGCGGATGCAGCAAAGACATCAAGGTTCGATGAGGACGACCGTGGAGCAACTCAGCCGGCGAGCGACCATCGCGGGGCTGAGAGCGATATGAGGACAAAAAGAGCAATAACGCGTCCTCCTGAGAATGCGACTCTTTCAACTTCAACATCTGTGACTTGAAAGTTCTAACCAATCGCTCAGCGGCACCGTTTGACTGTGGCGAAAACGGCGCGGACGTCAGATGTTGAATACCATTGGCCTTGCAGAATGACTGAAATTATGCGGACATGAATTGTGAGCCACTGTCGGAAACAATAATCTGCGTAAGACCTTCAATGCAAAAGATAGCAGATAACGCTTGGATGGTGGCAGACGATGTCGTGGAAGACATCCGGACAACAAAAAGGAAAATTACTGAATGAATCTACCACAACCAAACATCGAGCATTCCAGAATGAACCAGAAAATCGATATGTAAGCGTTGCAAAGGGGAAGTGGCTTTTGGCCATGCAAAGAATTTCCGCGGTAGTGATGATTGTTGATCGGCACACACCATGCAAGAAGAGCACATACTCGTAATCGCGTCATCGATTCCGAACCAAGTACAGTGCTGACGAGCAAGTTGTTTCGTTTTCACTCTACCCCAATGTACTTGGTGGAGAAGCTGTAAGACAGAGGACTGTAACGAACGTAGTACCACGACCCGGGATTGATCATTATCAGAACGCAACAGCAAAACACCACGTCGTACAAAAAATTCTCCTTGTGAGCAAAAAGTCGGCGAACCAACGGGTCCCCGATCCGTGACTTTGACAAGGGCCATTGCGTAACAACAAAACGCAGAACGGGAGCAAGGACCGGGTCGGCAGCTGTGGCTGTAGCTACACGATGAAAATCAATCGGAAACGATTCGACCACGTCATCGGTTTTCGCATCAATGAACATGCAAGCAAGTTCGGAGGAATCTAATGTCCTATCCTCAGCAACAGGCAAGCGGAACAACGCATCGGCGTTTCCGTGCTTAGCAGTGGACCGATACAAGATATCGTAGCGGTACTGCGAGAGGAAAATAGACAAGCGAAAGAATTTCTGCGCTCTACGTGGAGGTACATTCTTGGTCGGATGAAAACGCGATGTCAAAAGTTTGTGGTCTGTGATTATGGTAAAATGACGACCATACAAGAAATCATGAAACTTTGTAACACCAAAAACGAGAGCCAATGATTGTTTCTCGATCTGTGAATAATTTATTTGAGCAGACGAGAGCAATTTGGACGCAAAGGCAATAGGGCGATCGTGCGATCCATCTTTCTGCGCAAGCACAGCACCGATCCCGAAATCCGATGCATCCTCCATCATCAAAAGGGGCTTCTGGGGATCGAATGGCGTAAGGCAAGTATAGGAAAGCAACGCCGATTTCAACCGGCGAAAGGCGCGTTCGCATTCCGTCGTCCAGACGAACGGAACACCCTTACGGCGTAAGCGATGAAGCGGAGCTGAAATGGAAGAGGCATGCGGAATATAGCGATGGTAATAATTTATTTTTCCCAGCGCACTCTGTAGCTGCTTCAAATTCTGCGGCGAAGGCATATCTTGTATGGCACGAAGCTGCGTGGGACTGGGATGTGTGCCTTGGGCATTGATTACATGTCTCAGGTATGGCAAGTCCCGAGCAAAAAACACATATTTGTCCTTCCGCAAGCGAAAACAATTTTGTCACAAGACCTGAAATAATGTTCTGAGATTGGCCAAATGATCTTCTTCCGTCTTTCCAGAGATCACAATATCGTCCAGATAATTTGCTGCAGTAGGGACCGACGCACAAACAGTTTGTAGATATTGCTGAAACAATGCAGGGGCGGATGCACACCCGAATGTCAGCCGTTTGAATCGATACAAACCAAGATGCGTGTTAACCACCAAGACGCGCTGGGATTCTTCGTCCACCGGTATTTCCAAGTACGCATCTGCGAGGTCCAACTACGAAAAATATTTACCCGGGCACAGTTTGTCAAAAAGATCTTCCGGGCGGGGTGAACGAAAAGTTGCAATCACTAGTTGTGGATTCACTGTTGCCTTTAAGTGCACACAAAGTCACAATTTTCCGGAAGGTTTTGGCAAAATTACTAAGGGTGGTGCCCAGAGAGAAGCCTGCACACGTTCAATCACACCCTGTGATTCCAAATCGTTTAATGTTTTTGCGACCTCATCACGCAATGCGTGGGAACATTGCGCGCTCTGAAAAATTTCGGTTGCGCGTTTACTTTCAGTTCCAAATGTGCTCGATAGTTCTTAGCGCCACCGAGGCCCGGTGCAAAAATGTCTGTAAATTCTTCACATGGACGAGAAACACTGTCTGAAGGCACAGTCGGGTTCACTGATAGGACCTGATTTACTATAAACAAGTTAAACAACTGACATAAATCGAAACCAAACAAGTTCACTGGAGAAGAACAACGAAGGACATAACATGACCCAAGTTTAGTTTGTCCTTTGTATGTTGCAAGAAGGCTCACTGTCCTAACACAGGGATACCGTGACCTTAATAACTACTTAACATTTGTGTCACGCAACGGAGGTGTGCCCAGCAGTTTGTAAGTGTCTTGATTGATCAGTGAAACTGCAGCTCCTGTATCGAGCTGGAATGGTATCACTTTGCCGTTAATGTCCAAATCTACGAAAAGTTTATTGTCCTGCTGACGACAAGAGCGACTGTCTCGTGCAACGTGAACTGACACTGGTACATAATCACTTGCGACTTGACGGGAGTTCCGGCGATGTCGACGCACACTATTTTTGGGACGAACACAGTCACTGTTAGAGAGAGTGGCACTGCGCGGAGTGGAATGAAATACATGAATTTCCATGGGCGAAGTATCGCGAGCCTGAGTATCCTTGGTTCGATTCCGATTCCGGCGCGAAGCAAAGGGCCTGGAATGGTTTTGAGCTTACAATCTGAGTTTTTTCTGGCAAACACTCTGAACATGCCCTTTTTTATTACAATAAAAGCAAATAGCTTGGCGTGACGGGTAATTCTCACGCGAATGTTTAGTAGCACACCGCGGGCATGATTTGATCACTGCACTAGCTTGCCGTCGCCGTACATGTGGCTGAGAGCCTGGCGGCAGCGGCGCAGGCGGGCGCGAGAACTGTTTACCGTTCCGTGCAACTCGCCCGGCGGGCCGGTTAACCTGATACACTGCTGGCGAAGTTTCAAATGATTCCTGAGCAAAGTCAAGTGTGTCCTGCCGATCCAATATGTCCATCACTTGTTGAAGGGAGGGATTTACTAGCTTCAAAATTTGTTCCCTTATACGAACATCAGAAAAGTTCTGTGCAATTGCATCACGTACCATAGTATCTGAATAAGGGAGTCCACATTGACACTCAAAAGTACAATCCCTAGTAAGCCCTTGCAAGCTGCAACCCACTCCCGATTAGTCTGACCTGCCGTACGTTTTGTACGAAAGAAGGTATACCTTTTCGCAACTACATTGAGTGATTCTTTGAAATATGCATCTAATGCAGACAAAATTTCTTCGTAGGACAGAGTTGGTACGTCGCGTCGGGGAAATAATTTGACTATCACACGGTACGTGGTCACCCCTACTGACGATAACAAAAAAGGCTGCCGCTCGTTACCTTGAATTCTGTAGGCGGCGAGATGGAATCCAAATTGACGTGACAACTCCGTCCAGCTTTCCAGTGCAGCATCAAAAGTTCTAAAAGTGGGTGCAACAGCGTGTTGCGGCTGCGTTAGCGGTGAAGCGGCTGCTGCCGCATCGTTTTGCATTGCACCTGACCCTGGACGAGCTGTCCAAGGGCATCCAGTAAGGCCTGCGTCTGCTGATTCTCCAAGCGATAAAATTCGGACAGTATGTCTAGAGATTGTGGCGAAGCCATTACACAAGTAAATCAGAGCAAGTTAGATAAGAACCATTTTACTCACGTCGTCAATGTTGTGGTTGGCAGGAGAGCATACACAGGGTTACTAAAGGAGGCCGAAATGCACGCGTTTTAGCTCACGCAGGCTGGCGAGAGGTCTGGAACATGACAAGGGAATTAGAATTGAGAAAAACGGGCGTAGCTGGTGGAATACTTTAATCCATTAATGGAGAACGTCGCTCTTTATGGCACATGATTCACAATATCAATAGTACGGATACTGGCGCCTTGCTAGATCGTAGCAAATAACGTAGCTGAAGGCTATGCTAACTATCGTCTCGGCAAATGAGAGCGCAGAAGTCAGTGAACCATCGCTAGCAAAGTCGGCTGTACAACTGGGGCGAGAGCTAGGAAGTCTCTGTAGACCTGCCGTGTGGCGGCACTCGGTCTGCAATCACTGATAGTGGCGACACGCAGGTCCGTATACTACCGAACCGCGGCCGATTTAAAGGCTAATACCTAGCAAGTGTGGTTTCTGACGGTGACGCTACACAAACTAACACAGGAATGCCTAAATGCATGTCATACCTTCCCACCGTTAGAATGACGCAGTTCTGAGGGAAGAAACGAGAACAGAAGCCGAGAGCAGAACTGTGTCAAGCTGAAGGCCCTTCGATAAGGGACGGACACCCACGTCACCAGCTAACCACTAGGACAACCCCAGCTAAAAGTTTTTGCATGAGACTTTTTCGCGTCTCTGTTACGTCAAGGACCACCCCCCAGCCCATGTTAAAAGCTAGAGCCCTCCAGAAGATCAGTATAGATCTTACGATAACGTTAAAAGGACCACACCAGCTGCAAGTTTTAGAGTGAGACTTTTTCGCGTCTCTGTTGCGTTGCAGACTTTAAAAACATTGCCCTACCACGAAAAGTATAACGTTTCTCATTGGATAGACAGAATTTTTGTAGGCGGAGCTTAAGGTTTACATTGAGACCCTGATTGGTCAGATGAAAACAAAGCCAGATTGTTTTTTAAACCAACTGCGGTAAATTGTAGTAAGGAGAAGTTAGGAGAGAGGAGTTGCTTGCGAGACGTCGAGGTGAGCGTAGCTGTGTTGCCCGCCGCCCCCTGACAAGGTAATGAACGCATGTGAGGCAGCATTACAGCGCATAAAGCTTCACTCAGAACCGCAGAAGTCTCATCTGTTACAGCCCCTTTTTGCGTAATACTAGTGTCGATCGTCAGTTAGAGCTCATGGTGTTCACATTTGCCAATTGAAGAAAAATCTGAAACGCGATGATTTTTCTGTTATATAGTTATTGAGAAGCCACATCAATCACTGTAATTTACGACAAGTTAGATAAGTAATTAAAGATAATTGAGGATTACTGTAGACCATTTTGATAGTTTTCTCTCTTGTGAAACTTAATTTAAACTTAGATTATAGATGTGATATGGCATAGGTCATCCTTCGATCCATTGTAGAACTTGGAAACCCATTCAGGGAATATTTGTTCACATTTTGTTGAACGCAGTTGGTTTTTACCATCCTGTATTAAAACATCTCCTTTTATCAATAGTGCAATTTATAAACAATGTTTTGTGAGTAGAATAAAATTTCCAATGTTAAACTTAACTGCTTTTTCGACGTTATTTTACCAGCTAACTAAAAATAGGAAAGCCTTGAACCCCTTCCACTAAATTTAGTTAGTATTAAAATTCTTTTACAGGGAGTGGAGTGGGGCTGAAGCTGAAATCATTAAGTTTTTGGTTATATCATCGCTAGTCTCACTGAACTCTTCTGAATTCTACATGTCATGTGTGGTCTGGCGTCTCCTTACCAGCAACAGCTCCCAGGTTCAAATTAGTCAATTCCCTAAAAAACACGCTCAGAGCGTGGTTGCGCGAAAGTGGTAGGGAGACACGATATAGAATAAACAGACACCACGCAGAATGTTAAAAATATAGGGTAATGTCCGTGATAAAATTGAATATTCTAGCCAGTCACTTCAATGCATTGTCTTCTCCGCCCACTTGATTTTTAATTCAGAAACTGTAATGATGGACGAAATTTGTAACACAAGCCAGGAACATTGCAGTAGTAATAACGAGGTTTCTGTGTAACAAGCACGTATTGCGTGAGGAAAATAACAGAGTTACATGAAATTTAGATAAAACTTTGTTGTCACAAAACCTTTCGAACAAATATTTTGCTCGACTTCAGTGAAAACGCTGGCTTCGAAATAACTACAATTACTTTTGCTTATCGTATATTTGCGTTTTAAGTGCTGGATGCAATGACGAAGGATATGTATTAGAAACCAGTAAAATATTTTCGGGAAGTAGGGAATATTCTCGGTGATATGGAAGCAAGCTGTCCGAACAAAACTCTTGGTGACGGCCTACAACGACTCGCGCTCTGCTACGCACGGAATATCGTGGAAGTAATTGACCTCTGTACGTGATACGATACAATAATGATCTCTGAAATGTTACCAAATATAGTTTTGTAGTTTTCTTTACAGCTTCCTAGTGGGGAGTTTCTTCGTAGCCCTACATAACTACAATTCATCAGCGACTACATATTTCGCTACGCAGGCGGCACAGTTTCATACCTCTTATTATTTTTTTTTATCACAGAGTACTTTTATGCTTCCGAAATAAAAGGCGCAGCATATGCGTCTGTAAACTTTGAAGATGTTCACTTGTTTCAGTCTAATTACATCAGTGATTCTGTTAAGACCATAGGTTGAAGTAAAACATTATGTTCCCCATAAATTTCTTGTAACGTTAGTTTTCATACTTGTCCTTGCACCTAGTGACAATTTTCTTTTGAAAAGTACTCCATCATATTCCAGACTAAAAATAGAGTTGCCCACTATTTTTTATGAATTTTTACAAACATTTCTAACTATCAGTATAACAAAAACTGGCAATGCAATAATACGGCGAGATGACTTAGCCCTATTTTAGTGCCGGCCACTTGGAAAGGACTTGAACAATATTTCGAGGGCTGCACGTTGCATGGGGGCTTAATTAAATAAAATGCAAATAATTTTAATTTTAGTCGCTGGTTGTCGGATTACGAAGTCTCGTAACCGTTTGGCCCTGACTAGTATTACTCCGCAATCTGACTGCATAGAATAACAACAAAGAATGAAAGGAAATTTGCGTTAACACAATTAATTAATTAAGTCCCCAGCAACTATAAAAGCTACGAAACAACAAAGCACAAGTATAACTGTTCTGTGTGTGGAAGTGTGATTCAACGTACACATCTGGCACGGTTCTTCCTCAATACGAGAAGATGCTTTAAACGCCATTGACAATGAAGTAATTAAAAAAACAGAAATACTGTAATTGCACATAGAAACCATAATTACTATCTAATACATGCTTTTTTGACTGAACCTGTGACCAAGAGGCATTGTTATTTAGGGAATTTGAAATAAAAAAAAAATCGTCACCTTCATATATATTGACGAAAAATACACTCTAATCATTACATCATTCCGAATCGAACACCATATGGTGTCTTGACCAACAGAACAACTGCACACGACATGCTCACAACTAGTACTCTATTGACATCGTCTCAACAAGCACTGATCATGGCTACCTCAGAACCACTGCTACCTACGGCAACTTCTCAACTACAACTGCCAGTGGAGGCGGCGGAATAAAACTCTTTGGCGCAATCTCTGGCGCTGTGACTCAGTGTAGCCACCTTTCATACGCCCCTCCTCCACGGGCTAGAATTTGATGGTATTTTTGCCAGCATTGGTGGTGAAAATACCTCCAAATTCGTCCAAAAAATACAGACAAAAATTTAAAAGTAGTATTAATAAGTAAATACCACATAAGTAAATAAATTTTGGCTTTGCACTGACCCTTCAATAACTTAATATATAAAATACAGTATGGAATACAAATGCTTGCATACATGTGATTTTACATAATAATTTACACAAGTATCATTTGGTTAAACAGTTCAATCAATAGCGTCAGCAATGACGAATATGTGCAGGTAAGAGTCTCATAACAATTCATAAACTGAAAACACAAAAAATTAGCTTATACAAATATTCACATAAAATCCTTTCAATAGTTCAATAAACAAGTAGCACTCCTCAGAGTAGTTGACAGTTCCAACAGTATCACCCAGCAATGGCTAACAGGTGCAAATAGCAGTCTCATAACATTTCATCAACAGTATTTAAACAGCTCCTACAGTGGGACCCAGAAATGGCGAGCAGGCGCAGGCAACATCAAGTGACATTATCTCAGTAGCAGCTGGTCCATCAGTGGCACCCAGCAATGTTGAACAGGTGCAGACAGCAACAAGTGACATTATCTCAGTAGAAGCAGTTCCATCAGTGGCACCCAGTAATGTTGAGCAGTTGCAGACTCCAACAAGTAACGTTATTTCAGTAGAGCAATTCCATCAGTGAGCAACTAGTGACATTATCTCAGTAGAAGCAGTTCCATCAGTGGCACCCAGCAATGTTGAGCAGGTGCAGACACTAACAAGTGATATCAATTCAGTAGAAGCAGTTCCATCAGTGGCACCCAGCAATGTTGAGCAGGTGCAGACACCAACAAGTGACATCATTCCAGTAGAAGCAGTTCATCAGTGGCACCCAGTAATGTTGAGCAGGTGCATACACCAACAAGTGACATCATTTCAGTAGAAGCAGTTCCATCAATGGCACCCAGCAATGTTGAGCAGGTGCAGACATAAACAAGTGACATAATCAGTAGTAGCAGTTCCAACAGTGGCACCCAGTGATGTTGAACAGGTGCAGGTAACAGTCCATATTATTCACTGTCACTAATCAGACAGTTCATCAGAGTTTATCAGCAGAAATTAAACATTTTCAAGTGGCACTCATCATGTTGAACACGTGCAGGTAACAGTCCATAATATTCACAATCACTAACCAGACAGTTAATCAGAGTTCATCAACAGTAATTAAACATTTCCAAGTGGCACCCATCAAAGTTGAACAGGTGCTAGCACGAACAACAGTTTGAATGCACACACAATTGATTTTAAAAAATTATTATCAATGCTCTTACACTAAACATAGGAATTATAATAAACACACAAATGATAACAGATAATTGTAATATTAACCATCACAAATACGCAAATATCAGTAAACCTATAATATTTATGGGTGTCAGTGCAAGCCACAACAAACAAGTAAAATAATATTTAGGAAATAGGTCTGTACCAATTATTTGGGATTAGGAAAGCAAAACACACAAAACACACTTACTCATCTTTCATCCACATTTAGTTACTGCTGTGTAATTGAATAGTGTTAACTGTGTAAATGCAATTCTGTCAATGATGCTCAATATGTGTATCAAGTAGTAGTGGTACAGTGTATAACAGTCAATAGTAGTTAGTCAACGTCATAGTCATCATGTCAAGATCAATGTTTGCTTAACCAACTTTTTCTGAACAACTGTGAGTGTGCAATGATACGCAAATACTTCCTTTCTCCAAAAAAAAGTATATACTGCTTACTGATTTAACAAAGTGTTTTTTTTAAACAATCTTCCTTCTCCTTGAGTCTTGTAGTCTGCCATCGTCATACTTGTTCCATATAAACCAACAACAAAAAATGCTACTCACTTTCTTTACCTCTTATCCACCAAAACTCCAATAAACATCAGCATCACATAATCTTAATACTTCAATAATACCTCTTCAATACGTCGATACATATAAACCTTATCACCAATATCTTTTACCTTTCCTCTTATCCACCAAAACTCCAATAATCATCAACATTACACAATCTCAGTACTTCAATAATACCTCTTCAATACGTCGGTACATATATCAATATCATTTCACTTCCATAATAACTCTTTCCTCTAGTCAGTCTCCTCGAACAATTACAGATAAAATCCTAGTGCAAACTTCAATTCATCATCCCATACAATCCAAAGACATAATTTCCACACACAACCTCTGTGTTATCAGTCTGACCCAAATCTTCTACTCATTACGAATTATAAAATACATTTTCGTTACCTTGTCCATCATTAAATAAAAGAAATGCATACATGGCTTCTAACAGCCTTTACTTTGAATAACTTTCAGTAAGTAAGGACGAGTACGGAGTGGGAATGATCGTAATATTTCACAGTGCGTACGCAACTTCAAGAATCATGGCAAAACAGAAGCAAACATGTGGAATATTTCTTGTGTCAAGTGTCACTTGCTATTTCAATTGCTCACGAAGAATGCAGTGTAATAACTGTCAATGGTCTAAACCTAGTGTTGGTATGTCATGTCGTTAGCTTCCTTCCTATTAGCATAAATTTATACAGCTTCCATAAAACCTCCAGGTCATGTGACTTCAATAAAGGTTCTTGTACCAATGTCGTTCGTAGAATTATAGCAGTTCATTTTCTTATCTTAAAATATAAAGCACTGAGCGTAAGCAAAACATGCAATAGCGAGTAAATATACCAGTAGAGAACAGAATGTCAACAAGTGGATGCAGCACGAGGCTCTAACAAGCGAACGATCTATAATTAATACCATAGTGTAACGTAAACTCTATGTTGGTACAAGGTATATAAGCATTTCTATATACTAAATTAAAGAGTAGTTATGACAACAAAAACAGAAATGTGTAAATACGCAATCCATACGCAAAGACATAATAAATAAGTCATTACTATCATATCAGCATAAGCAAATAAATGTACATATGTAATCTTAATAAGTAAACATGAAGGCGCAAGCAGATAAATCACAACGTATAACTTACATACATAGCCATATCAGCACAACTAATCAGGTGACAAACATAATTTAAATAAATAGGAACAGCAGGCACACAATGAAAAATATGACATCAGTGAAAAAGCATAGCAGCCAATCGATGCATAATATACACAAGTAACAACCCTGTTCATTAAATAAACATTGTCAGAACCAGCAAATGTACGCAAGCATGTCGCTTCACAAGTAAATTCATAGAGCATGAAATTTAATGCAAAATACAAATCACGTAATCGCGAGCAGCAAATGACGTATAAAGTACATATCTAAGTGGAAATATGTTACCTGAAAAATAAACTCAATTAATAGTTACTTTTTTAGTTTATTACTTTCTTCTTCGAAATCACATTCTTCCTAAAATTTTCTCGATAGCAAGTCCTCTTAACGTCGGACACACACAGAATTTACCTGAAGTTCTTAAATATTTTATACAACTGTATCCTGAAAAATACTGAACGTTAATAGCATAATTTATCAAGTCACTATAGCTTTATACTGAATTGAATCAGAGAAATTAGTCTGTGTATTTGTTTACGGCTGTCAGTGCATTCGCACTGAGCGCTCGATCAGCTGTAGGTACGCGTGACGTAAGAAGTAATTGTTTGCAGACATCGACTGCCTTGTGCGGCGCACAGACTTGACTTTTGCTTTGAGTATGTGCCGCCGCCAGAACACGGCGCAGTATCCTTGTATTCTCTGCGTGTTTACGTGTAACTGTTAGTTTCTCAGAAGTATGTCATTCCACAAAAATTCTAACGTTCGATATATGATGTATTCCCTTAGAGCGCCGTGATGTAAGAGTTTCTACTTCGACAGTGTTATCATGAATATTTTTGCGAACCCCATATGGACCGTTACAAAGCAGAAAAAATTTGCGACACAAGCCTTTTCCTTTGTGAGACAAACGATGAGACTTAATTAACACATTCTGACCAACTGACAAGGTTTTTAAAGGACCAGGACGTTTAGCTGATTTCTCTCTTCTAGCAGCCGCAGATGCAATATTTTGTAGAGCCATGTTAACAACTTCGGAATGCCGCAGTTTCCGTGAAAGCGGAAAAGGAACGATTTCAGAAATGCGATTTGTCGGTGCTTTATTTTTTAATATCAATATAGGCGGTAAAGAAGTTGAATCATTAGGGAGTTCATTCAGAATGTTTTGAAAATATGAAGGTACTGATCCCACGTTCTATGACTCTGATGACAATAAGGTCGACACAATTTATTGATTTCTTTCATCCATCTCGCTGAAGCGTTAGATTGAGGGTGACAAAGTGAAATGAAAATTGGTTTAATCTTACGACGCCGTAGAGTACGAAGCTAAATTTTAGAACGAAACTGTGATCCATTATCTGATATAACCTTATCAACATGACCCACTTCTTTAAGAAAATGTTTGGTGAAAGCATTAGATACTGAACGAGCTGTTGCTTTGCGTAAAGGTGTAAAACACACATATTTTGATGTCAATTCCACTGCTACCAAAATGTACGCAAAACCGTTAGTAGAACGAACCACTGGTCCGAACAAATCGACTGCAGCCATGTCCTTTAATTTCACTGGAATGATAGGAAACAACGGTGCTCTGTGAGAAATAGTTGGCGGTTTAGCCTCTTGACATAATTTGCATTTGGCAAGAACAGATCGAATACGGTTTTCCATATTACTGAAGTAGCAATTTTCTCGCAATTTATGAAAGCATTTTCTGGGACCAAAGTGACATAACTGAAACGTGTATACCAAATCAATTTATTAACCCACTCATCAGGAATGCAATCTAACCAAACAGAGTTGTCGACCGAATTCCGTTTAAAAAGAATATCATTGCGAACTAAATAATACTGTCTAATCGCTATGCTTTCCTTCCTCCTCCACTTCTCCTTAATGTCGTTCCAGATTGGACCCTTGTTTTGCTCCTTAGCGATGTCCTGGAGCGAAGACGAAATAAAATTTTCAAACGCAACACCTTGAATATACATCAAACAATAATTGTTTTCTTTGCAGTCCTCCTCAGCACTTTGTTTCAAACCCATAGGTGCACGTGATAAAGCATCAGCAATAATATTTGAAGAACCCTGTATGTAAACAATACTAAAATCAAATTCCTGTAGATACTGCGCCCATCGTGGCAATATTCCATGTGTTAATTTTGTTGACATAAGAAATTACAGAGCTCGATGATCGGTGTAAAACGTAGTATGTCTGCCATACAAAAATACGCGAAATTTTGTGAAAGCCCAAACAACAGCCAAGGCTCCAAGTTCCGTAATCGAATAATACTTTTCTGATTTAGAGAGAACACGACTTCCAAATGCAATAGTTTTCTGTACTACAACGCCGTTTTCTTCTATCTCTTGAAATAAGTGTGCACCTAGGCGTTTGTATGATGAGTCCGTTGCCAAACAAAAATCTTTAGATAAATCCGGATGTGAAAGAAGTGGAGCAGCAACTAAAGTATCACGAAGTTGTTCAATTTCTTATTGAGATTCCTCATCCCAACACCAATTAGAATTCTTTCCAGATAGTTCACATAAACGAGGTGTGGCCAAATTGTCCAATCTAACAAAGCGTCTAAGAAAATTACAGACACCAAGGAAACTACGAACATCACGTTTTGTAGTAGAACAGCATAATTACGAATAGCGTCTAGTTTCTCTGGACCAGGAAAAGTACCTTCTGTAGAAATATGACCAAGAAATTTCACCTGAGAGCGACCAAATTCAGATTTTTCCAAGTTCACTGTAATGCCAACTCTTGTAAAAATATGTAATAATGAATCCAAAACTTTATTATGCTCACTCCAAGAACGTTTAGCAATAAGAATATCGTCAACACATTAAGTAATATTGTCACGACGATAAACAGGTAAAATTTCGTTTAAACTACGAATGAATGCTGCAGAAGATATAGTAAGTCCAAACGGTAATTTCCGAAATTGATAACAGTTACCAAAGGCTAAAAAAGGCGGTGTATTTTCTACAATCAGGGTGGAGTTCTATGTGCCAAAGACTTGCATGCATATGAATCGTGGATAAAACTTTAATTCCATGGAAATGTTGAAGAAGTTCATCTAGATTTTGTGGACGGTTAGTTTCAGGAATTATGATATTATTTATCTGTCTGGGATCCAGAACCAAACGAATTGACCCATCCTGTTTAAGAACGACGTGTAATGGGCTGGTATAAGGACTGACTGCTGCCTCAATAATGCCTTGATCTAACATGTATGTAAGTTCACTCTTAACCTTGTCTCTGTAAGCCAAAGGAATAGCGTACGTTTTTCCTCGAAATGGTGTGTGTTCTTTTACTTTAAATAAACATTGTAAGCCTTGTATAGTTCCTGTGTGATGACTAAATACTGTGGCATGTGAAGTCGAAATTTGGTGCAGTTCTTCTCTTGCAACGTCATATAGCACTTCAGCTTTGTTAACCTTTTCATTCGCTATTAATTATATCATCCAACGCGTCTCTGTACCTATTGTCGTTGTCATGAATGAACACACTGTCGTCATAATGCTCAGAGAAAATATCAGAAGTAAGAAACCTTAAACATTTTGCGTCTGATTCAGATTTCGTTCAACACTCGAAAAATTTCAAACATCTTGGCATTCCGGCAACAGTCAAGTTCACACTTCCTTCCTTAAAGTTTAAAATTGCCTTATGTATGTTAAGAAACTCCATACCTAATATAATTTGTGTACGGAGTAATGGAACAATAATACAATTAGCAGAAAATTCATGTCCTTGACAAATGAAATTTAAGTTGGTCTATTGTTTGACTTCCACACTTTTTCCAGAAATAGCTCCTCGAATTGTAGTTTTAGAAACAGGTAACACAGGACAAGCAATAGTTCTTACAAATATACGAAAGACTGATTCACTAATAACATTCAATGGGCTCCCAGAATCTAAAACCGCAGTAAACTTATTCTTATCCACACATACTTCAATAACAGGACGTAAAAATGTGTCCATATTATTTTCAATTTCGTCTAGCAAAATGTCTCTCATGTCTTCCAGGCGTACGTAGTGTAAGGTCGTAGTGTCATTACTTTCTGAACCGTCTATATTGCTGCCAGAAGCCAAAGCCACAAGTCATTGTCGATTGTTTGCGTCACGTTTTTGATTATTCGCGTTATTTCGCGGATCACTTTCTACGATTTGCACTTGTCTTTCGGAATTTCTGTCACGCGAAGGATGCCAATTAGGTCCCTCCTGTCTGTTAGATGTAAATTCTTGGTTGTGTCTGTTATTAAAATTTCTATTTTTCTGTCTATCTGCATGACTGCTTCTTGTGTAATTTCGACTGTCACTACTGAAATTATTGTTATATCTACTACACTAGTTATTTCTGTAGTATGCATTTCTATTATTGTATGAATAATTTCTGTCTTGATGATACCGATTACTGTTTCCGTATGATTGATCATTCCGGTAGGAATTTCCGTTATTATAATTGTCTGTGTAATTTCTGTTGGACCGTCTGTTATTGTCATAAGGCTGGTATCTATTGTCCTGTCTGTTTCGTCTGTCATTTTCAAAATTACCGCTATAACGTTCGTTCCGATCACTATCCCTTTTTTCTGAAAATCTGTTGTAATTACTGGTACTGAAAAAATTACAAGAAGTCCCGTCGTCGTAGTCATACTCAAGTTCTTGTAGCAAAGTCGTAAAAGTCTCAATGTCGTCTTTACATCTTCCGGCTAAAGCAATTTGTCTCATTGATTGTGGCAGCTTAGTTAAACAAATGCGGCCTATAAGGGTTGTAAAGGAACTGTTTCTTTCGAATCATGTCTTCAAAGTATTCTGCCGGCGTGCGGAACTCAGACTGTTTAAAATTACGCTGCATAATAAGACTATGTTTGACTCTGTCTTGCGTGTTTTCGGACCAATATGCCGATAGAAATGCCTGATAAAAATCATTTAAATTATTACAATCTCTAATAAGTGCGCTCATGCGCGTCGCCGGTTCGTTTTCGAAATATCCACACATAAATTCCAGTTTGTGACTTAGTGGCCAATTTGGTGGAAGTGCGTACATAAATTGATCTAACCATGAACATGGATGTATGTCATTCTTAGAATTGCGAAAGATCTTAAATTTCCGAACAGTTAAGAAGTGTTTATAGTCAAAGTTTTCGCCTCGTGGCGACAAAGACCTACCGCATCTTTCCCAGTCCCAATGTCGATTATTGTCAAGTTCGCGCGCCTGGCACTGTCTTGTTGCACCTCGTAAATGAAATAAATTATTTTCTTCCAAGCCCTCTGCTATCTGTGATTCTAAATTTCTTCTGCTGTCTTTTCCTACAATTTCGCCTTCAATTTGTTTGACTTGCTTTCGTAATGCCTCAAATTCCCTTTTAACGCGTTCATTAAATTTTCCCTGATTTTCAACATGTTTATTTATGTTCTGGTACTCTTCGGTTTCTGGAAATGGCAAAGGAGGCTGTATCATCTGAATCTCTGTCCCCATTTAAACTATGACTTGTCAATTTATCTGAAATCTCCTCAACTCTTTCCGATAAGTCACCTATTTGTTCTTTCTGTTTATTTACGTCTTCTGTAAGTGTCCCGACTCGGGTTTCCGTATTAACACATTTAGTAGTTACCTGTTCATATTGTTGTGTTAGGTTATTTATACTGTCATTTGGTACGGATTCTTCGATTCTTTCAAGTATTTCTTCCTTATCGTGTGCACGTTGTAAATTTAACTCTGAAAATTTTTGTAATATCATGCGATCTCTTTCTTCCTGTTCTCTATCCTGTTCCTTTTGTCTGATTTCTATTGAAATTAATCTATTATTTTGAGCATTCCAAATCGGTTGTACTTCTCTAATTTCGTTCTTTAATTCATCTTTCATGTTTTTAAAACATGTCCCTATTCGTGAGTCTAACCGTGTATCCATTGTTTCCATCTCGGTTTTAGTTGTTCCTATTTGTGAGTCTAACCGTGTTTCCATTGTTCCCATCTCAGTTTTAATTGTTCTTATTTGTACGTCTAACCGTGATCCCAAATTTAATATTGCACTCATCAACTGCTCCATATTAACTTGTTCGAAATTCTTTTAGCCCCTAACATTTCCCGTAAAACTACCTCCTTCGTCATAGCAGTAAAGCTATCTGTGTTCGATACTATTCAAGAATCTTCTGTCATTAATCTCGTATTCTGAAATTTTGTGATTATGAAAAATTTTGTACTGGTTCCGGACTATTTCCCCGACTTATTACATTGTTTTCTACTTCATTATTCGTCATACTGTTCTCCTGTATTGGCGAGTTCGCCATATTAACAATTTCGTCATTCTCACTATCCACAATTTTGCCTTTTTCATCGATCGCGTAATCATTGACAAAACACACAAAAGTCGCCACTATACGAAAATTACACACAAAATGGCACCTTATCACCAACAATACCATTCCCACGAAATGCTTTCTGACAAACACGCCTAAGGAACACTTAAAACCTTCACAATTGCACAAAACTGTCAAACCCGTGTACGACTCATCAAAAATTAAATTCCACAAAAATACCATGAGAAGAACGACAAGACAACTACTAATGTTCAATCACAAAATCTGTACATGCAGTATAAACTACAATTACTAAACTAAAAATCACTACAACAATCCTACTGTCTGCTATTTTTACTATGAAAAGAATTCCAAGGGACGATCCGAAGCAGCGGTCGCCACGTGCATGGGGGCTCAATTACATAAAATGCAAATAATTTTAATTTTAGTCGCTGTTTGTCCGATTACGAAGTCTCGTAACCGGTTGGCCCTGACTAGTACTACTCCGCAATGTGACTGCTTAGAATAACAACAAAGAATGAAAGGAAATTTGCGTTAACACAATTAATTAATTAAGTCCCCAACAACTATAGAAGCTACGAAACAACAAAGCACAAGTATAACTGTTCTGTGTGTGGAAGTGTGATTCGACGTACACATCTGGCACGGTTCTTCTTCAACACGAGAAGATGCTTTAAACGCCATTGACAATGAAGTAATTTAAAAAAAAAACATAAATACTATAATTGCACATAGAAACCATAATTACAGTCTAATACATGAACACAAGCCAGATGCTTTTTTGACTGAACCTGTGACCAAGAGGCATTGTTATTTAGGAAATTTGAAATAAAAATAAAGAAATTTTTCGTTACCTTCATATATATTGACGAAAAATACACTCTGATCATTACAACATCCCGAATCTAACAACATATGGTGTCTTGCCCAACGGAACAAGTGCACACGACATGCTCACAACTAGTACTCTATCGACATCGTCTCAACAAGCACTGATCACAGCTACCTCAGAACTGCTACTGCCCACGGCAACTTCTCAACTACAACTGCCAGTGGAGGCGGCCGAATAAAACTCTTTGGCGCAATCTCTGGCGCTGTGACTCAGTGAAGCCACCTTTCAACGTTCCTTCAGTAATCGAGCAACATCTGCTCTCTCCTGTTGACAAGGCAGAGAGGCCGACGCCTTTCCCGATAGGTGTGAAAATTATAACAATCGAAGCCTTCGTTGCCAACTTAAAAGTCTACAAAACATCCTGCATAATTACTGCAGAGCGAATTCCCTCCCAATGAACAGTTCCGGCCCTTTCTTCACGGTGGTAGCAGCTAGAGTGCTGTTCCCACAAAAACCTCTACCGACTTTCCATCAAGAGAAGTTTGCGTCACTTTCCCGGCCTACATGAAAGCGAACTGCATGTCTAAACCAAGGTCCTAGAAACATTCCAAGTCTGCAAGAATTCACTTCGAGAGACGCAAACGCAAAAACCTGAGTAATCTCTACACGTCAAGAATTTTGGCATATTTTACTATAATTCTTATTTCACTGTCCTGATAACATCCTGGTATTCTAGCGAGAGTGGTATCTTATTAACGACATGGTACCAATCGTAATGGGGAGCTGTATCTAAATCTGCACCTATTATCAGCAAATGTATGATGGAGGGTACATCCCACTGTATCTATTATGATGTCTTATCGTATCTTCAAGTGTTTGTCATTTCAGTTCTTACGGCATCTGCATGACGCTTTGACAAACCAATGACCATTCATTCCGCTCTTCTTTGTATGCGTTCACTATCCTCTCTTAGTTCTATCTGATACAGTTCTCAGAATACTCTAGCATTTGTCATACAGTTTTTTTCTAAGGAGATGGCATTTTCATAATCATGGAGTGCGTGACACATGGGGATTTGGGTTGTACGAGAAGCGTGCTCGGGTAGCGGAAGTTGGTATGGCGACAGCTCGTTATAAGCGGGAAATTCGGTTTCGTATCTCGGTCCAATACAAATTTTCGCTTGTCGCCATTGGACTGAAAGCTCCCGATTGCAGCTAAAGTCGGAATTTCTTTTTCTTCATCAACATGGTTTCTGTAGTTTAAGTTCCAGTTTCAAAATGCTGTAGAAAGAGAACCGCTACCTAGAATGACGTCAAATTTGAACACCATACTATTGATGTAGGGTAAAACGTCATGGAAGTAACAAATCAAGGAAAGTTTGACTAGTAGATGGCGCCGTAAGCGTCAGAATTTGCACAGCAACAGACGCCCAGCATGGCCGTTCCCATGAAGGATCGCGCGCTGCTGGCAGAACTCTTGCTACAAGAACAGCGACTGTGCCCCAGTAGCCCTGGCAGAAAACGGTGGGCAGTATACCGAGCATGTGTTGATCCAATTTCACGACAATTAGAAACAGACGTCATTTTTCTTTTTACCTGGTTTCTGGCCTCAGGACAGTTAAAAACAGATTTATTCCATCCAATGTGTTACGACCTTGCCGTGTTGGATGCGCTTACCCAACAGTGCCACAACTGTTGACTGCCGAATTTGTGGGTAAGGTTGGGTTGTTTGGGAGAGGAGACCAGACAGCGAGGTCATCGGTCTCATCAGATTAGGGAAGGCCGGGGAAGGAAGTCTGCCGTGCCCTTTCAAAGGAAACATCCCGGCATTTGCCAGGAGCGATTTAGGGAAATCACGGGAAACCTAAATCAGGATGGCCGGACGCGGGATTGGGCCGTCGTCCTCCCGAATGCGAGTCGTCGAATTTGTGCATTGAACAGTACGGATAGTGTAATGTGCAACTCAACCCATAGCCGTCTAATTGCCTTTCATCTGTCATATGTAGCCGATCCCATTTACGCTCAGACGCATACAGGTAAATTATTGGTAGGTATTTGGTTAACCTTTTGTTCTTTTTTGTCCCTTTACATTTTGCCCTGCGTCAATAATATGTTGTCCAAATTTGATGTCATTCTGGGCAGTGATTCTTTCTACAGCGCTTTGAAACTGGAACTTAACTGTCGATAGCCTGTATATGTGGCTGCAGGATCATGAATGGTGTCTGTTATTCCGCTAATGTCCGAATGAACAGATACGACACATAAAATATATGCGCCGTGAAAATACCTGCAGTGCAGTGCCGTTTTTATTCAATTTCTAGCGGGAGTCGGATAAGGCTGCGAGTAAGCTTAATGGACAGAAGACAGTACCTAGTTAGTGCAACATATGGACTGTATGAGAAGTGGGCTCAGAGACCCGAAATGGTTATGGCATTCCGCTCGCCATAAGCGAGAAAAACGTGTTCGAGTCCAGGTTTGGAACCAATACTCATATGTCGCCACTGGATTTATTTCAATGCCCAATTGCAGCTGATATAGGAATTTCTCTTTCGTCACGCAAATGCGGCTGCGGGTCCTTGAATGGTGTCTGTCATTATACAAATGTCCCAAAGAACAGACGGCACACATAAAAATACTTGTACCTAGACGGCCAATTACGATACCTTCAGTGCGGATGCAAACTTCATTCGACCTCTTGCGGGAATCAGGTAAAGCTGTGAGCAGTGAGAATAATGTACGGGGGAAACTACATATGTAGTATGCAACATGTGGGTTAAACGGGAAACGAACTCGGGCAGCCACGGTGGTTAACGTGACTGGTCGCGTTAGGAGGGAAGTTCGGATTCGTGTCTCGATCTGGCACAAATTTTTACTTGTCACGCTAGATTTATGTCAATGCCTAATTGCAGCTGATATCGGGATTTTTCTTTAAATGATCTACAAACACTGAACTGATTGTAAAAAATGTTTGTATTGCAGTGTGGTATTGCATGTTCACATGCACGGCACCTGGTGTAGAGGTAGCGTCTTTCAATACTAAACAAACGTCCTGCGTCCAAAAACAGTCATTAGCAGTGGCGGTCGATGGCTTCCATCATATGAAGTACGTTTCGTTCTACGAACGACCTTCTCGAAGAGAGTAGAGTATTGGGCACAAGTTAAGGGCACTCTCTTGCCCTTGCGATGGGAAACTGCTGTAACAGGCGGAAGAATCAGCATTGATCAACAGCATCAGGATGCAGAAGGCAAAGGAAACCACAGCATTAAATTTACATAATGTGTATCCACAGTGCACATGTCCAGTTACTGAAAAGAAATTGTCATGATAAACTCTCTATTGGCAAAAGATTCCGAATTAGTCCCCCATTCGGATTCTGCAGGACCGAATTAACAAGGGAGACTTGACCATGAGAAACTGATGGAGCAACCAACAAGAGAGTAACATTTTACGACTTGCGTTTGAAGCTCTTTAAGGATATGGATACTGCGATAAAAGCGTCATAGAAGGAATCTCAGTTGAAGAGTTGTGAACATCTCTAAAAAGGGCAATCACAGACGATGGACAGACAATCGTAATAACAAGTAAGGTAACTGTGAAGAAGCCTTGGGTAACAGAAAAAATTCTGCAGCTGACGGACGAAAGAAAGAAACACAAAAATTTTAGGGAAAGACAGGAATAGATTAACATAAATCCCTTAGGAACCCAATAATTAGAAAATTTAGGACTGAAAGCAAGGGTGGTAACTTTAAGAGTGGAATGGTACTTCCGGTGCAAAATGCAGAAGGAAAAATGGATATGAGGAAAGAGTACACTGAAACCTGGTTGAAGTAGATGACTTATCTGATGCAAATTTGAAGAATAAATTGAAATCGATACGGATAAAATACGAGATCCAGTATTAATTTGATTTTAGAAGAGATCTGGAAGAAGTGAGATCAAATAAGACATAAGCGACGGATTACGCCTCACCAGAATTTCTAAAATAATTGGGAAATCTGACACCCAAACAACTATTCATGTCGGTCAATAGAAGTTATGAGACTGGAAAATATTGTCAACACAATTCCGAAAATTGCAAGGAAAGGTCAGTGAGAATAACATTGCACAGTCACCTTAAAAGCTCGCGCATTCAGGCTACTGACAAGAAAAATGTACAGAAGAACGGAAAAGAAAATTGAGGATCAGTTTGATAACGATCAGTTTCGCAGTGAGGCAGTTCTCTCGTTGCACTTAATAATGGAAGCAAGACTGAAGAAAAATCTCAAGACATGCTCATAGCATTCGTCGTCTTAGAAATGGCTCAAAAATGGTTCATATGGCTCTGAGTACTATGGGACTCAACTGCTGTGGTCATTAGTCCCCTGGAACTTAGAACTACTTAAACCTAACTAACCTAAGGACATCACATACATCCATGCCCGAGGCAGGATTCGAACCTGCGACCGTAGCAGTCGCACGGTTCCGGACTGCCCGCCTAGAACCGCGAGACCACCGCTGCCGGCTAGAAATGGCGTTCAACAATTTAAAATGGTATAATAATTGCGAAAATCTGAGAAAAATAGGTAAAAAGGAAACGTATGTAGGAGAACCAAGAAGGAATGATAAGATTGTAAGATCAAGAAGGAAGTGCTTGGATGGAAAAGTGTATAAGACAGGGATGTAATCTTCCGCCCATACTGTTCAATCTATATACAGAAGGCTCAATGACGGAAATAAAAGAAAGTTTCAAGACTGGTTTAAGGTTCAAGATGAAAGGGTATCTATGATAAGATTCGTTGATGACATTGCTAACATCGGTGAATGTGCAGAAGAATTACAAGATCTGCTGAATGGAGTGAACCGTCTAATGAGTACAGAATATAAGTTGTGAGTAAAACGGGTAGAGATAGGTTAAAAGACGTGACAGAAATGAAAACACGAGAAAGTTACGATCAAAATTGGTGCTCACGAAGTAGATGAAGTTAAGGAGTTCTGCTCGATTGGAAGCTAAATTACCAATGACGGACGAAGCAAGAAGGATATAAAAAACAGACTACCACTGGCAAAGAGGGTATTTGTGACCAAGAGAAGTCAACTATAGTAAAACATTGGCCTTCATTTGAGGAAGAAATTTTTGAGAATGTACGTTTGGAGCAACGCTTTGTATGTTAGTAAATCACGGAGAATGGGGCAACAGAAACATAAGAGGGCTGAGGCGATTCAGATGTGGTACTACGGAAGAAAATTAGGTGAACTGATGAAGATAAGGAATGAGGTTCTCCGCAGAACTGACGAAGGAAGGAACATATGGGAAATACTGACAAAGAGAATAAACAAAATGATAGAAAATGTTTTAAGTCGCCAGGGATTGACCTCCGTTGTACTCGACGGAACTGCTTAGGGTAAATATGAATGCAGCTAGCAAATAACTAAGAGCAAGTGTTACACTGTAATGAAGATGTTAGCACAAGAGAGGAATTCGTGGCGGGACACATCAAACCACTCTGAAGACTATGACCATAAAAAAGATACGGGAACAGCAACCCAACAACTTTTTTTTCGTTACAGTGATCCCCAACAACATAGCTCTGAGATCAACGACGATGGCAGTTCATGCCGCAATAGCGAGAGGACAGCAGTAATTTCATTTGCGACAGGATGACGCTCCACTGCACTTCCACAACGATGTTCATATGTTCTTCGATGCTGAGCAACTACACGATGAAACAGTCGTGCATCAGCTGGCAGTCTCCAGTTGCTCGTATGGCCCCACGTTCGGTGGACCTGATACCGCGTGATTTCTGATCTGCGGGTTAACAGCAAAGAACTCTTTCCACACCTCCACTTCCTCTGAACATGGCTGACTTACGACGACGTATCCGTGTAGTTTTGACTGACGTCGACGAGGACACTGTAGGGCGAGTGCGTATTATAGTGGTCTATTGACTGGACGTTTGCTATGTGCCTAGCAGTTCACACATTGCACTGCCTATAACAAAGTGAAAACCTTTATTAATGTACGAGTACAAAATAAATGCCCAGGCTTTGGAAGCGGTAACATCCGTCAATTATCTGGGTGTGACTATTCGAAAAGATCTCAAATGGAACCATCAGATTACAGAAGTAACGGGTAAGGCGAACTACAGATTGCGGTTTATTGGTAGAATCCTGAAGCGATGCAGTCCTTCAGCAAAGGAAATTGCTTACAATACCTTAGTTCGTCCAATCTTAGAGTATTGTTCGTCTCTATGAGACCCTTACCAGTTCGGTCTGATTCAAGGGACTGAGAAGGTCCAAAGAAGAGCGGCAATATTCGTGACTGGTACATTTAGCCATTACGAGAGCGTTACAAATCTCATAGAAAGTTTGAAGTGGGACGCACTTGCAGATAGACGACGCCCTAAACCGAAGGGACTGATCACTAAATTCAAAAAATCCTATCTTCACCGAGGATGTAGAGCATATATTATTACCACCAACTTTCATATCGCGCAATGATCACCATTCAAATATAAGGAAAATTAGAGCTCGTACTGAGGAGTTCAGACTTTGGCGTGAATAGAGCCCAACGCCACACACCACTTGCTGGCTAGCAGAGTATATATGTAGATGTAGCTGCAAGTGTCTAGATTATTTTGCATAACCCTGCACGTAGATATTTCATTGCATTGCAGATCTGGATATGTTCTAAGACTCGACAACTTATGGATGTCAAGTATATTTGACAGTAATTTTGTGTATCACTTCGGCTACCCTTTTTATAGACGGGTGTGATCAGTGACATTTTCAGACCACTAGAAAAATTTATGTGTGTTATGGTTAATGACGGGCTAAATCAACCGCAAATTCGGTGTATAATATGGGAAGAATTCCACTGGACCCTGGAGCGTCACTCAACGTTAATGAGTTCAGGTGTCTCTCAACACCACGACATTAATATCTATTTCATTCTTCTTTGTAGTGATGTTAGGATTAAATTGGGTCAATACTAATGGATGTTTGTAAATGGGAATTGGAAACCTGAGTTCAGGATTTTTGGTTTCGCTTTTGTACCAATTTCAGGTGCTGTATCGTTACGACCGCATTGATACCAGCTTTAGGGCAACATTAGTTTCAATGTCATTTGTTCCGTTTTTCGTTGTCACTCAGTTCCTTCAAAATTCATGGAGCGATGTTCCGTCTTCGCAACTAAATGAAAGGCAGTTTGTTTTGGCAAAAATGATTTACTTTTAACATTTCACATTCGTCTTACCTCTTTGTTCATCTTCTTATATACCACATTCTTCCGAATCGCCTCACCATTAGTGTTCCAGTCCCACGGAGCTGACACATAGGGTATTACGCACGATCATAGGTTAATAAGCACGATCATATAACTGGCATCTAAAAACAATGTCAGACTTTTTAGCTGTGCCGTTCAGTCGATATGTATCTCTTGTTGCAAACGATACTGTTATGTCCATAAGCCCAAGGAACCAAAGCACATCCAAATCTACATTATTCACAGCTCGATTGCAAGATGCGAAGTCAGAGTTGCTTCTTTAGAGCAATTAGTGTTTCTGAAATGTGCCAGAACTTCGGCAAGCAGCTCTGACTTCTTGTGTTAGGAAATGGTTGCACGATCAGTAGACTACACCTACGAAGAAAGATCAGGTTGTGACGATCTGTCGACAAGACGTCTGCTAGATACGGATCACAGTTTCTGATTATGAAGGATGGGAAGGGAAATCCTCTGTGGTCTTTTTCAAAGGAACCATTTCGAATTTATAGATGTAAGCAGTTTAGGGATTTCGCATGAAACCTGTATCTGGATTTGAAGCGACGTCCTCCCGAAAGCCCGGAGACTATTGCCTTACCTTAGGGCCATGTTCAGTGCATCAGAGAACTACAGTGCGATCCATATAAACCTGAATTAAGTCATAATATTTGAACCAATAATGGGACAAATTTGCAGTTTTTGGGAGATAATAACAAACGATAGGGAGTTTACCCATATACGTACAAAGTTCTCACAGCAATTCTTGGAAGTGCCCTTTCCAGCATAGATGCACAAATGTACTCGTTTGACCATATTCCTCAACATACTGTGAAACAAACGTCGCTTATTTCGTGTGTTATGGCCTCACAGAGCTCTGCAGTTGTCCGTGATCAGATCAGTTCTCGTACAGTCAGCTTTTACGATACCCCACAGGAAAATATGCGGTTGGAGGGGGGGGGGGTCACTCAGGAGATCGGATGGGCCACAAATTTTTGGAGATTATTCGGTCACCAAAGAATATGATTACAAGCTGCATGGAACCGTTAGACGTTTGATGAGTTGCTCCTTCTGGTAGGAAATAACTTTTTGTAAGCTCGACATTATCCCGCTGCTTCATAAACGTATTGCAGATGCCTGTGTAAACTGTAGCGTCTACGGTCCTATCAACGATAATGGGGTCAACAATCACGGAAACGGACACATCTCCATCTGTATCATACTCCACAAGCCACCACATGGCGGGTGGCGGATGGTACGTTTTATACCATTAACTGAGCCCTCCAACGTTGCTCCATTCGCGAGTAGTGCATGGGAAAAATGATAGTCGATAAGCCTCTATATTGGTTTTAATTTCTCGAATTTTCTCCTCATGGTCATTACGTGAGACATTTGAAGAGGGAAGTAATATGTTGTCCGACTCTTCCCGGAAAGTGCTCTCTCAATATATCGGTAATAAATATCTCTGTAATCTCTTGCATCTGCTTTTCCCTCTGTTTGTTTTAAGTGGTCATTACACTTAATGTCGCTCCAGATAGTTACTTCTAGATATTTTACGGCAGATAGTCTATCCAGCGGTTTGTCATCAATAAGTAGCGAAACAAGGGCTGTATCATTTTAGAGTTACAGAGGTGAGCGAGTATGCAGGGACTTACCCCAGCTCACAGCTAGTAGTGCCACGTCACCATAACGTGACTGTGGGAAGTACGCAAGTGTTGCACCATAATTAAGAATGAAATTAAATCTTAAACTATCTTTTCCGAACTTCGTCAACATATGCTTTAGTGTAATAGTGTTTAAACTGTCAAGTCTCAGATTGATTAGATCAATATTTTTACCTAAATACATCGTTTTAAGAAAAAAAGTGGCCCTATATAATAAAGCTAGGAAGTCAGAAATTGGTCATAATGTGCAGACGTACGTCAGAATTACCTGGTACAAGTCTCAACGTGATTAAAGCAATATTTCAATCAGAATCCACGGTCTTAAGAAAAATTTAATACGCTAAATATTAGACTTAGAAATATGAAAATTTATATGACGCTTCAGTTCAACACAAAAATAATAAATACGTAACCTCACTAAGCTACCTCTAATAGTTTTCGGGTGATTTGGAACAAAAACGTCATTATTTAATGCTAGAAAATTTTGGTTGCAGCACGTCATGAAACTTTTTAAATAATACATCTGTAACAAGTTTTAGGACCTTCATGTTGATAACAATCAATGCAAGGTCTTTTTACGTTGTAGTTCGGAGGTCATGTTCTACTGCCAGTTCCGTTCTAAAAAATTCTAGGAGGCAAAGTTTTAATCCAGGCGAGCTCTTATTTTAACCAACTTACTTACATGCATGGAAAAATTACGAAGATTCTAAATTGATTCATAGCATTGTTATTAAATATTGTGTGTCTTAAAAATCGGCCGTTTAGAGAGTGATATCGTATGCATGGGGCAGACGACAGCATATGTTCCCTCGGCCGTCCGCTGCGTCTCATATATAAATACAGCCCTAGACGCAACCCCAGGCGTCGCCAACCCCAGGCAAATACCAGACACATACAGAACAGTCATCACATATCACAGACACGAAAAAAGTACATACAAAATCATACACACACGCACACAGGGTTGTAAAAGCCGAAAGGCCACAAACACCCACTCACACTTCCCCAAAGAGGGGAAAGTAAAAGATGAGAACAGCACCAAGGCTAGGCTTCACTTCACACTTAGCCATCGTAAGATCCGCGTCAGTCAAACGCCGGAGTCCGCACTGCCTTGTATGACGTCAGAGACAGGCTGTTGCAAAACTCTTATATTCATTAATAACTGTATACCGTCCTGCATCGCTTAGATTTCGCAAAAGCAACTGTTAATGTGCTACCCGTAATGTTAACAAATCGGTGTGGCAAGTGGTGAAAATGATTTTCCACTTTTATGGCGAACATTTATTTTCATTATCAGTAGTCAGGGCGAAAGACAATTTAGTAGGAACTTATCACAGAGGTCGCCTCTCAATTGCTCATAGTGCTGTTTAAGATAGAGAGCTTTACTGTCATTATGGAAAATTGGAAATTTGTGGTAAGGACTATGAGACCAAACTGCTTAGGTTATCGGTCCCTAGGCTTACGCACTACTTAACTAAACTAAACTAACTTACGCTAGTGACAACACAGACACCCATGCCCGAGGGAGGACTCGAGCCTCCGAGGGGGGTTCCGCCCAAACCGCGACATGGCGCCCACAGACCTCACGGCTACTCCGCGCGGCGCTATGAACATATGAATATTACAGTGTTGTGTATGTGAAGCTTTATCAGATATATGTATCAATTGGAACTCTAAATCTTCATTTGTAATCATAGTCATGATCTCGCTGAGTAAATAGAGAATAGAAACATTTCTTTCAGTGGGCTGGACAGAATGTGGACATGCAGACTGGGAACTACGGTCAGTATGTTCTCCATCGCTTTCTTGCTGACCACAGAAATGTTTTCCAGGCTCTCCTAAAAGACGCCGAACAATATTTGCTACAGTTCAAAAAGTGGCTCTAAGCACTATGGGACTTAACATCTGAGGTCATCAGTCCCCTAGACTTAGAACTACTTAAACCTATCTAACCTAAGGACATCACACACATCCATGCCCGAGGCAAGATTCGAACCTGCGAACGTAGCAGCAGCGCGGTTCCGGACTGAAGCGCCTTGAACCGCTCGACCACAGGGGCCGTTTACTACAATTCTATTTTGCTCCTATGACAAATGATTGTTAATATGAAAATCAACCCGCCGCCCCACAAACAGCGTTGTTGTACAGTAGTGGATATCTTTTTCTATGTGTGGTTAATAAGCTACATTTCATTACATTCTGGGTCAACTGCCAGAGCCGCATTATTCATTTCTCTGGAGGTCATTCTGCAATTCGTTACTATCTTCTGGCGTTGTTAATGTGTTATAGACAACCACTTCATCTAAGACTAGACTTAGAGAGCAGGTCATTCATATATATTGTAAACAATAACGGTCCTATCACACTTCGTTGCGGTACACCGGAAATTACGTTTACATCTGTTGATTTTATTCCGTTAACCGCATATCTTTTCACCATCCAGTGGTGTTTCGTGGATGATATGGCGGTTCACTGATTTTCTGCTGATTTTGTGACACTAGATCGCGTGTTAGAAGGAAACTGTCTCAGCTCTAAACCGACTCATGGAGAAAATTTCTGGATGTTGAATAAGAAATCCCTGAAACCGTTTACAGTAACTTATCCTTCCCTCGTGATCTGTTTCTTACAACGCTTGGATAATGTGCGCTCTGCGTGGTCAGAGAGTTCGCCAAGCGTATTCGAACATTATCAATGACATGTTTACTCATTGATGGTCTGTGTTTACCACTGTCACAGGTTTAGTTTACCAGTTGTCGCCACCCTCCATGCAATCGTTAAAATTGTTGGCTTTTTTGGAACATCAAGCAAATTTCATTGTCTTCCGAATTCCCGATGTATTGTAACCAATGCATCTGTCTTGCAATAGGTTTTTATAAGAAAAACCCTCTATCGAAGTATAAAATATTTCGCCAGCCGAAGACGGCGAATGGATGACTAAGCTGCTCGTTATTGTCCCGCGACCCGAAGTAAACTCACACACTTCACAAACCGCGACCAACGAGGATACGAACGAACCAACACGAGCTGAGCAGGCGCGGCACAGTATCTAATAGAGGACCTCAGACGCAGAAACAATTAACTTGCCAACAACGGGCGGTACTTCTGAGGCTATCAGAGCTACTGAGATCAGTAAACAACTTTCTCGTTTCTACGAGCTTTCGGAGGGAAATTATGACCCGCTGAAGTAGTCGGACTTATATGGATCGCCCTGTACAAGCGTGCACAAGGTTTATGGTAGCACAAAAAAAGAACGAGCTCATTTCAACTAGATGTAAGAACTGTACAAAGAGACCGAGACCTCAAGCAAAGACGTTGCAGAAGGGGAGCGGGTGGCTACCAGCGACACGTGACGTACGGGCCTGGGCGGTACCCGCATATTTATGGACTACTAACAGTGAGGACTATCCTACCCGCCCCCACTTTTAAGTTTCCGCTCCGCGCCTCGATGACCCCGTGCGTGGCTCCCTCTCCGCCTCCTTATTCAAACTCGCCGGCATATATCCATAAACAGAGCACGTGCCCCCCGGCATCGCTCCCTCGGTAACGGCAGTTAGGCTATGAAGATTTACGATCCTCGGTGCCTCTTTAAACCTCTAAGGAAGTGTGCGGAGTAAGGGAGCAGAAAGCTTCTGGGAGAAGCGTTCTTCTTCTTTCTAGAGGCGTTCCTCTCCGCGTCGTATCACCCCTCTCGAGGAACACAGTCAGGAGTAAATGATCGCAGAATGAGAAGCTAACACCACGCTACTTTATTTTTCTAGTCAATAGTTTTTCACTTATTTGCAATAATTTTATTGTAATTACGTGTTCGTTTCTAATATCTAGCAGTGTCGCTAACTTCAGACGGTTCCCATTACAATGCGCCGAACATTATGCGCGATTTTATAATTTTTCGGCAGCTCCTATTTAATTTAGACGCTGGCTATAAAGTGCTAAGGAGTACGGGAAGGGATCAGGGCTGCCATTGACAGGTAGCATTTGACCGATCCTACAGGTACTCGGTCGTGCACCGGCGTCATCTGGTGCAACAAATGTTACAGCAGAAGAGCATTGGTGGAGTGAGGAACAGTGAACCTAACTACTTTTCAAGATTGTTTTGAGACTGAAATTTTCTCTCTGCAGCGGAGTGTGCGCTGATTTGAAACTTCCTGGCAGATTAAAACTGAGTGCCCGACGGAGACTTTGCCTTTTGCGAGCAAGTGCTCTACCATCTAAGCTGCCGAAGCACGACTCACGCCCGGTACTCACAGCTTTATTTCTGCCAGTATCTCGTCTCCTACATTCCGAACTTTACAGAAGCTCTCCTGCGTACCTTGCAGAACTAACACTCCTGAAAGAAAGGATACAGCGAAGACATAGCTTAGCCACAGCCTGGGGGACGTTTCCAGAATGAGATTTTCACTCAGCAGCGGAGTGTGCGCTGATGATATGAAACTTGCTGGCAGATTAAAACTGTGTGCCCGAACGAGACTCGAACTCGGGACCTTTGCCTTTCGCATGCAAGTGCTCTACCATCTGAGCTACCGAAGCACGACTCACGCCCGGTACTCACAGCTTTACTTCTGGCAGTACCTCATCTCCTACCTACAAAACTTTACAGAAGCTCTCCGGCGAATATCAGCGCACATTCCGCTGTAGAGTGAAAATCTCATTCTGGAAACATCCCCCAGGCTGTGGCTAAGCCATGTCTCCGCTGTATCCTTTCTTTCAGGAGTTCTGCAAGGTTCACAGGAGAGCTTCTGTAAAGTTTGGAAGGTAGGAGACGAGATACTGGCAGAAGTACAGCTGTGAGGAGCGGGCGTGAGTCGTGCTTCGGTAGCTCAGATGGTAGAGCACTTGCCCGCGAAAGGCAAAGGTCCCGAGTTCGAGTCTCGGTCGGTCACACAGTTTTAATCTGCCAGGAAGTTTCAAGATTGTTTTGAGTTAATAATGCGACTGTGCAATACACTTGCAATTTGGAGGCTAGATTGGAATACTGTAATAATAAACATGAAAAAATTGCAAACGGCCACTGATATGTACCGTGATAAATCTTCTTACAGATATCATGTAGCATTTTTGTTTATAATCGCTTGCAAAGAACAATTTTGATAAAACAAACTTGATCACCTCGAGCTTCACCTCTGATTCTAGTTATATTTAATAAGGAACTACAGATGTATCAGTATACATTTATTATGTTATGACTGTTTTCGACTGAAAGAACGCCACGTTGTTGTTCTTATTGTTATTGTTGCAGCCTTCAGTCCGGAGACTGGTTTGATGCAGCTCTCCATGATAGTTTACCCTGTGCAAACTTCTTCATCTCCGAATACCTGCTACAACTTACATCTTTCTGAATCTGCTTACTGTATTCATCTCTTGGTCTGGCTCTATGATTTGTACCCCCGACACTCACCTCCAGCACTATCTTGGTGATTCCTTGATGTCTCAGAATGTGTCCTATCAACTGATCGGCTCTTCTGGTCAGATTCTGATACACATTTCTTTTCTCCCCAGTTCTGTCCAGTACACCCTCATTAGTTACGTGCTCTACTCATTTGATCTTAAGCATTCTTCTGTAGCACCATGTTTCAAAATTCTAATGTTTATCGTCCATGTTTCATTTCGATACCTGGCTACACATTATGTACCTACTTTCAGAAAAGATTAAGAACACTTAAATTTATAATCTGTGTTAACAAATTTCTCTTACTCAAATATGCTTGTCTTGCTGTTGCGTCTTCGTTTTATATCCTCTCCAAATCAACCATCGTCCAGTATTTTACTGCCCAAATAGCAAAACTCGTCTACTACTTTTTATGTCTAATTTACTTTTATAATTTCCTCAGCTTCACCCGACTTAATTTGACTATATTCCATTATCCCTGTTTTGTTGATGCTATATCAACCTTCCAAGACACTTCCCATTCCGTTCGACGCCTCTCTCAAGTCCTTTGCACTCCGACAGAATTACAATGCCATGGGCAAATATCAATAATTTTATTCCTTCTCCCTGAACTTCGATTCCTTTTCTAAATATTTCTTTGGTTCCCTTTACTGCTTGCTCGATGAACAGATTGAATGACATCGAGGATAGATTACAGCCATGTCTCACTCCTTTCTGAACCGTTTCTTCCTTTCTATGTCTGTCGACTCTTCTAACTGCCGACTGGTTTCTGTACAAGTAGTAAATAGCGTTTCGCTGCCTGTATTTTACCCCAGATATCTACAGAATTTCAAAAATGGTTCAATTGGCTCTAATCACTATGGGACTTAACATCTGAGGTCATCAGTCCCCTAGAACTTAGAACTACTTAAACCTAACTAACCTAAGGACATCACACACATCCATGCCAGAGGCTGGATTCGAACCTGCGACCGTAGAAGCAGCGGGGTTCCGGACTGAAGCGCCTAGATCTGGTCGGCCACAGCGGCCGGCCCTTCAGAATTTCAATGACCGTTTTACAGTCAACGTTGTCAAAAGCTTCCTCTACGTCTGCAAATGCTACAAACATAGGTTTGTCTTTCCTTAACCTATCTTCTAGGATAAGTCGTAGGGTCAGTATTGACATGCATATGCCAACATTTCACCTGAATTCACACTGATCTTTCCGATGTCGGCTTCTATCAGTTTTTCCATTCTTCTGTAATGAACTCGTGTTAGTATTTTGGAAAAACGACTTATTAAACTGAAAGATCGGTAAAATTCAGATCAGTTAGCACCAGATTTCTTTGGAAGTCGAATGATTACATTCTTATTGAACTCTGAGAGTACTTCGCCCGTCTCGTATATCTTGCACAACAGGTGGAAGAATTTTGTCATGCTGGTTCTCCCAAGTCTATCAGTAGGTCTGACGGAATGTCGTCTACTCCTGTGGCCTTGTTTCGACTTAGATCTTTCAGTACTCTGTGAAATTCTTCTCGCAGTGTCATGTCTCCCATCTCATCTTCGTTCATGTCCTCTTCCACTTCTATAATATTGCCTGCAAGTTCATCTCCATTGTATACATCCTCTGTATATTCCTTCCACGTTCAGTTTTACGTTCCATGCTTAGGACTGGTTTCCCATTTCAGTTCTTCATATTCACACCGCTGCTTCTCTTTTTTCCAAGAGCCTGTTTCATTTTCTTGTAGGCAGTATCTATCTTTCCTCTAGTGATTCATGCTTCTAAGTCACAGCCGTCGTCTAGAGATTGCTGCTTAGATATTTTGCACTTACTGTCAATCTTATTGCTTCATTTCCTGCATTTATATATTTTCTCCTTTCATCAGTTAATTTCAGTATCTCCTATGTCACCCGAGGATTTCTCCTAGCCCTTGTCTTTCTACTTATTTGATCTTCAGCCTCCTTCATTACATCATCTCGCAAAGCTACTCATTCGTCTTCTGCTATATTCTTTTCCCCTGTTGTAGTCACTAGCTCCCTAATGCTCCCTCTAAAAACTCTCTACCACCTTTGTTTCTTTCAACATATTGGCGTCCCCTCTCCTTAATTTCCTTAATTATTGCAATTTCTTTAGTTTTAATCTACCGTTCATAACCAATTAATTGTGGCCAGAGTCATATATCGCACTGGTAATCTCTCACAATTTCCAAATCTGTTTCCAAAATCTCTGTATAACCATTACATAATTACTCTCAACCTGCCTGTGTCTCCAGACCTCTTCCACGTATACGACCTTCCTTCATGATTCCTAAACTGTTAGCGATGATTAAATTACACTCCATGAAAAACTCTACCTGGCGACTCCCACTTTCATTCCTTTTCGCCAGGCCATATTGACCTACAATTTTTCCTTCTCTTACTTATCTTTTTATCTAATTCCAGTCCTCCATTACAATTAAGTTTTCGTCTTCCTTAACTACTTTAATAATTTATTTTATCTCATATATTTCTCCAATCCCTTCACTATCTGTGGAACTATTTGGCTTACAAACTACTCTGGTGGGTGTGGGATTTGTGTATATTTTGACTACAATAATGCATTCACTGTGCAGTTCACAGTACCTTACCCACAGTCTTATTTTCTTATTTATTAGAAAATCTAGTCCGGTATTATCACTATTTGATTTTGTATTTATAACGCTGCATTCATTTGACCATAGGTCCTGTTTCTCCTGTCCCCGAACTTCCCTGATTCCCACTATATCTAACTTCCACGTGTACATTGGCTTTTTTAAATTTTCTAACCTACCTGTCCGAGTGAGGAATTTAATATTCTACTCTCTGATTCATAGAATGCCAGTTTTGTTTCTCCTGATGACGACATCCTCCTCAGTAGTCCCTGTCCGAACACCCGAATGGAAGACTGTTTTACTTCCGCAATATTTTACACCAAGAGGATGCCGTCATCATTTAACTATACAGCAGAGCTGAGTGCCTTAGGAAACGTTAGGGCTGTAGCTTCCCCTTGCTTTCAGCTGTTTGCAGTACCAGCACAGCAAGGCTATTCTGGATGATGTTAAAAGGGTAAATCTGGCAATCATCCAGACTGTTGCCCCTGCAACTGCTGAAAAGGCTACTGCACCTCTTCAGGAACTACACGTTTGTCTGGCGTCTCAGCAGACACCCTTCTGACGTGGTTGTACCTACGCTACGGCTATCTGTATCACTGGGGGACTCAAGCCACCCCACCATTACCATGGTCCTTGGTTTATGGATCTGGTTAGACTGCCAAAAGTCTTCAACAGAAATTCCCGTAAAGCTGCACGAATATCATGGCTTAAGATGTCTAGTCGTCTTACGTAATGTTAAAAGCAAATTCTGCTACATGACGAAATATAAACCTATTGTCGTCAAACATTTTTGCTCAACAGCCAATAGTGGCGCTGTGGGGCGTTACCGTAGGTCGCATACGTATAGATCGTATTACTGATCGGTAACCTACATACATTACTAAGTCATGAATCTCTCATTAGACTAGCTATAGTAACGACACGATCATTTGGCCGCCAGCCTAAAGTACTGATTGTTTACAGTCGTCACCACTCGTTACGCAACGTGTCTATCGTTCTCTATTTCATATTGTTGGCACCCTCAACGAAACCAAAGTTACAACGCTGTATTTGCCAAACGAAGTACTACTGTGTTGTCTGTGTGAGTGGATAATTATCTGATTAATAACATTAACAGTAATTGTATTTACTGTCATTTTGCTACTATTCATTGCGTCGTGTTATAACAGCTTTATATAATTTCCGATTCCCTGGCACAAATATGTAGCATATTTGAAGGTGACCGTCTCAACAATACACATTCACTAATACGTATTAATTCTGTTTCAAAATTTATACCATTGTAACTGATAGGTACAAGGCACACACTCCCATCAGCTGTCAGCACTGGAAGACAAAAACGAAAGAATTCCCTGTTTCACACCCTCTAAGCCCGCAGCGGATACGATATTTACCCCTCTGACCCAGACGTAAGGGCCCAATTTTCCTTAATTCAATGTCGAATTCACCAATATTAATTACATTTAAGCGAGTGTTAAACTATCGCTGTCTCTATACGAGTTTTTGTTACTATCAGGAAAATTATGCCGTTGAGAAGCTCTTCACCTAGCTAATACATATGGATTCAGTTTTTAGTTTCTGGGTGTATGTTGTAAAATACGGCTCAGAGCCGCAGACCGCACGAAAACTTAATTCGGGCCGCGACAACAACTGATACACACACTCCATCGACCAAGCGATTGAGACACGTCACGTAGTGAGTGCAGGCAACTTGGCATACTGTGTACGCTGGAGTGTCACAAGTCAGTCTAGTCTAGTGCAGTAGTTCTCTAACTGTGGGGCGCGAACCACCAGGAGGGCGCGAATGGGGTGCGAGAGGAGCATGATACGTTAAGAAAAAATTCTTAGTAACAAGCTATTACGTTTATCTTTTTGTTCGTACAAAGAATATACCGTTAATCTGGACTCAGTTTTGCCCATTACCGGTTACGACAGACGTTTATGACGATTTGCTCGAGCAGGTGATCGATAGAGGTAAACACTTAAAGTGGAAGAAGCGACTGATATTCATAAAGATGCTAGTTAGCTTACTTATGTTTGTTTCGTTGATGAGTTTAACATTTACGATGAGCTGCTTTTCTATGAGCCGATACTGAAAACAGCTACAGTTCAAAGTCTTACTGACATGATCGACACTTTTTTTATCAAAACATGATAACGTGAAATACGTTTACGGGAGTATGCACACATGGAGCTAGATCAATGTATGGAATTCATAGTGGATTTCCAGCGAAAAGCTAAAGCTGTAGCTCCTGATGCAGTATGGACTCACTGCATGAAACATCGAGTGTGTCCGGCCGCTAAAGGACTTAGATCACCCCCTCCTGATGTGCTGCGAACCGTTACAGAAATAGTTAATATTATTAAGGAAAAACCTACGAATTCAAGACATTTTAAAGAGCTGTTTGAGGAGATGAGTGTTGATCACAATCAATTGCTTATTTTAGTAATGCTCGATGTCTTTCAAGGGTAAAGTACGAAAACGACTGTTTGAACTGAGGAATGAGGTATTCTGTTTCTTAAAGGAGAAACATGATTTTATGGCAGACTATTTCATCAACGGAAATTTTCTACTGAAAATAGCTTAGCTCACTGACATTTTCTAGAAAGTAAGTATTCTGAATATTTTACTTCAGCGTAACAGTTCTATCCTGGAACGAAAAAGGGAAGGCGCCATGAAGGAATTAGAGCGGTGATAAAACCGAATAGAAAGATCCATGCTAGATATGTTCCCCACTGTAGTGTTATTGTGAGAAGACACAGATTATCCGATACTTCCAATGAAGATAAAAGCAAGATTCTTTATTATCTTGCAACACCAAAAGTTCACTTCGTAAAAAATTCCAGAGACTATTTTGATATATTTAACTGGATTAACATGACATTCAAAAATGCTCCTTGACCATCATATTTAAATACCGGATGTTTCCGTATGAGCGTGCGAAAGTTTTACAGGGCATAGAGGATGCTCTAATGAACAGTTTGAGGTATGGAACCTGTGGTCGGACAAGGAAGCATACGGAGATGATAGGAATAAAATCACACTACTGTGTTCTCTTTTATTTACATTAGCTGCAGTTAACAGCAAATCAGTCGCTGAAACATTGATCATAGTATCTGTACTGTATCTCGTAAAATATGGTGGATCTGACTGCCATCAACCTCGATGGAAGCATGACATCGGCGAACAACTCACGAACCCTGAGGAAAATCTCTGGCGCGTTTCAAATAACATCAGAGAAAGCTTCAATTCTGGCAACTAATTCCCTCTGCCTATCCACATGGTTCTCATACAGAAGTGACTTTAGATATCTCCATAGCAAATAATCAAGGGGATTCAGGTCAGGTTACCTCGCAGGCAGTGGAATAGGACCTCCCCTCCCAATCCAGCGACCAGGAAATACAGCACTGAGGTGGTTGTGGACATTCACACTGAAGTGAGGAGTGTTGTAGTCTCATCCTCTCACGTACAGCCAAGGGTACGTTTCTCAACAACTCTTTGCACGAACCTCAAGTAGAGAAGACCATTCGGACGGCTAGGTAAAAGATATGACTCAATGAAATTGTCACCTTCGCCTACAATTCCGGCCCAGATATTCACAGGAAAACGTACTTGCTGGTGTGACTTTACTACATCTTGAGGGCCTTCCTCAGCCTACACATGGCTATTCCTGCTGTTCGAAATACCATCACGATCAAATGAGACCTCGTCAGTAAACAGCAACATTTAAAGGAAATTTGGTGATCAAATGGTTCAAATGGCTCTGAGCACTATGGGACTCAACTTCTGAGGTCATTAGTCCCCTAGAACTTAGAACTAGTTAAACCTAACTAACCTAAGGACATCACACACATCCATGCCCGAGGCAGGATTCGAACCTGCGACCGTAGCGGTCTCGCGGCTCCAGACTGCACCGCCAGAACCGCAAATTTGGTGATCAATGCACTGTTGGAGCACCCACTGACACAATGTGACCCATAGTACAAAGTCACTCACAAGCATTGGATGGACTCGTTGTGGGTGGTATGGGCGTAATTGTTGTTTGTGGAGTACTTGCCCCCCGCTAGTATGTGCAGCGCCCATTTAACTCCCAATACGACAATTACCTGTAGTGAGGTCCGCTGCAACACGTTCCAGGGCTCTCATGTAGACGCAGGCCCCTCGTTTCTTCTTTCCAATGAACCAGTCTCCTGCATTTAACGATCGAGAGAACAAAACACTCGTCGTGACGGATGATGCCCGTTCGGAAATTGTTCCCTGTACAGCCTTTCAGCAGCGAGAGCATTGTAACTTATTTACCCATACACAAGGCGCATGTCAGTGAATTCTGCGAAACAGTACCTGTATTGCTTCATCGTATTGGACTGTACGTCTGTGAATAGCACTGAATAAGGAATATGTTGTTGATTCGCAGCACGTTCTGTAAAGGGACAATGTAAATACGATACAAAACAGCCACCTTGTGGACAAGTAAAGTAAACAAAACCTGCATCATGACTTCCTAGTAATCAGGCTCGTCCTTCTAGTTTCTTTGCAGGAAATAAGGAATGTATGTGTAAATGAACAGCACAGCACGTGTAAACGTGTACGCATGTTAGCTGGAAAATAGTAATGCCAGACATGGCGGCAGAAAAGTTTACTTCGATATCTTCTTAAGCTCACTTCCTTGACTACTGATTTCCTACCTGAATTGGTTCCTTGGAGCATTCTCTGTGTCCTGTTATATTTTTGCAAGCTTTTACGGAAACACTCTGTATAAAAAAAGAAAGAACAGCTTGCTGATGTCACTTGCGATACTTCACTGAAGAATCAGTTTAAGGAAGTGTCTTTGATGAGGGTTTTGCATGCATATTAATAATAATTTCCAAATGTAGAGACAGAATGTAATGAAGATCCTGATTCCTTTTGCAACAACATACTTATGCGAGACTAGCTTTTCATCTTTGGCAGCTATGTAGTTGAACTGCCGTTCAAAGCTAAATGCAGGAAAAGAAATTCGAGTGGTTCTTTCTGCTATAGCACCAAGGGTTGCGAAAAGTTCTTGTCAGAAGCAGACTCATCCAGTCACATTGAACTCTGTGATGCCTGTTTGCTGTATAGTAGATACTGTCCATTTCATAGTTTCTGAATGAATCGAAATGGGATAAAGATACCAGTAAAGGAAATTTGGAAATTTGTGGTAAGGTCTTATGGGATCAAACTACTGAGGTCATCGGTCCCTAAGCTTGCGCACCATTTAGTCTAACTTTAACTAACTTACGCTAAAGACAACACACACATCCACGCCCGAGGGAGGACTCGAACCTCCGATGGGGCCAGCCGCGCAGGCCGTGACAAGGGGCCCCAGGCCGGGCGACTACTAGTAAAGATTTTGTTCCGTATGTATTTTTGGTTTACATTAGGTAAATCCCATAAACCAGAGACTAACGCATAGAAAATATAAAAGAATGAATATTTTTATCAATAAAATACTCTAGGTGTGGCTGATACTATTTTATTGCGAAATGGAACTGGGGCAGAGGAAAAACGTTTGGCAACCATTAGCCTAAAGGACTAATATTTTCCTTCATTTTTATGAATTTATAATAATTCAGACACACATAATATTGTGAGGGTGTCTTACATCGTAAATTATGGTTGATTCCATTTTTCATGTAGGATGATACTGCTGGTAAGGACACTTTCGGTACGGTGCACAGACATCGAACGACGAGGCCCACGCAGTTGCTATAATAACAAAAAGGAGACTGGAAGGAGAGTTTGACTCTTACTGTCCCAGTAAGAAAGGGGGAGAGGAAGGATTTTCCAGGAATTTTGTGTGATGTAAATGCCTAGATGCATGGGCGAGATATCAGGTTACATCCTGCTCTACAAAAATGGCTCTGAGCACTATGGGACTCAACTGCTGTGGTCATCAGTCCCCTAGAACTTAGAACTACTTAAGCCTAACTAACCTAAGGACATCACACACATCCAAGCCCGAGGCAGGATTCGAACCTGCGACCGTAGCAGTGTCACGGTTCCGGACTGAGCGCCTAGAACCGCGAGACCATCGCGTCCGGCTTCCTGCTCTACATGTCATTGCCTCAGGCGCAGAAATTCCTCAGGCGAAGAGGCGCGGGGTGTAGTCTTGAAGTACAAGCCCAGTTTCCTCAGGTGGAACCTGATAGGCCAATATCTTGTCAGATAACTTGAAATAATATCGTTACTCGGACCAAAATCCACCCTAATATCCTACTGGCACATAGAAAATGTTTGAAATGTTTAATGACCTGTTTGAATTATCATTATGTAAGACAACATTGCTTTCTATCTACAGGTGCATTGTCTTTTTGTACAGCTAACGGCTTAATCTCCCTTTCATCTATATCTATATGGTCTAAAAATTTATTTCCTACAGTCAGAAGGTCAATAAGGAGTTCTATAGCGATGGGAGATAAAAAGGAAAAACGTCCACAGAACAGGTGCATCAACCACTGGGTACTCCACTATTATGATTTGCGACAGCGTGTAGTCTACTTTCGTCAGGAATTTTTGGATAAAAACAAGATGCCATTTGTTCCCAACGCGCCGTGCTCACCAGACGACTCTGTATGACATCTTATTGTTCCACGAGGTTAATTTCAGGCTGAATGCTCTGCAATTTGACACAGTGCAGGAGATTCAAACGGATACGCAGAGAGTACTAAATAACCGTACTAAATAACCGAACTTCAAAATTGAGACCGGTTTATTCGTTACAGGGGGGGGAGGGGTCGGAATTTGGAAGTGACGGGGCGAAATAAGGAGGAGGAGATACGTGTTTCACGTCCCGTCGACTACGAGATCATTAGAAACTAAGCACAAGCTCGGATTAGAGAAGGATGAAGAAGGAAAGCGGCCTTGCCATTTCGGAGGAACCATTACAGCATTAGCCTTAAACGATTTAGGGAAATCACGGAAAACGCGGGTGATACGGCCGCTAAATCACGCAGGGCTAACAGGTAATTAGGATTGTGGGCCAAGGGAGTTGCGGTCGGATTCTTTTCACAATTGTAATTTATTATCAATTAGGTCACAAATACACTTTTGAAAGACCTCCAAAGAGGTGCTTTAGAATAAGTTCAGTTCTGAAAAGACATGACACACAGTTAAATTTATGAATAAGATAAATCGTATTCATATATGAGGTCACCATACGGAGCGGCTGAAGGCCGCCAGATTAAATCTTCAAAATTCCAAATATACTATGACGATTACGGAAGGCAGATGGCCACAATTTTTTAAGATGTTAACAGGGCTGATGGCCCATAAGGTGCGCAGAAAGAGAGAAACAAACGCAGCAAGATAGCTGAAGGCCCCAAAATTAAATTCTGCAAATTAAGGAAATATATATTGCAACAATCGGTAAAACAATAAATTACAAATTTCCTTTTGCAACACCAACGGCGGAAGGCCCATAATCACTTGTAAAATCTTTCAGAGGAAATTTACAATAACCTTTCAAGAGCACAAGACGATAATGTTCGGACTTGAAGGAAACTCTGAGAACATGTTTCCAGGACTGAAGGCCCACACCTAACCTTGCCAGATTAATAATATAAAATAGAATTAAATTACAACAACATTAACACTGCCAAAAGGCTAATTAAGAGGGCGGCACTCACGAGTCTCCAGTCGATCGGTCTGCCATCGTTCACTTAGGCGAGGCAGGTGGTGAATCCAACTACACTTAATTCGTGGGGACCCAACCAAGGGACGGTCACGGACCGACCGACCAACTACTTGCTTGCCACGACGGAGTACACGGGAATTCAACGCCCTAAAAAATTACAAGTATGACTATCCCCAAACAAACGCGTATGTGAACTGAGCTGCCAAAACTACATCATGTTGGGCAGCAACAACAGGTGAGGAAAGACACTGCCTAAAAACTACGCTAGCGGTCAGGGCAGGTAACCAAAACACTAAGGGCCACAAGGTAGAAAATTACACTGGTTCACGTAACTACGAAACAAGATAATAAGGTTAATTCCATCCAAAATTAACACTACCTGAATTTACATTAGCAGCCAGTGCAGGTAACCAGAACACTAACGGCCACAAGGCAAAAAATTCCGCTGGTGCACTTGACCACGGATAAATTAATTTGATCAACTCCACATGACAGCGGCTATCTCGAACACTTCACTCGTTGTTGCTCACAGGAACACCTCCGCAACAGCAACGGCGGAACCAACAACGTAATGCTCAAAACGACTCAACCTTCACGTTGTCGGTCGGCGAGCGACGATGCTCGTACCGATCGGACAGCTCCAGACAGATTCCGACACTGCGGAGAGATCGCCAGCGGCCCAGTCGACTCGCCGCAGGGAGATGTCCCCGGACCAACCGACCGACCAACAATCAACCAAAAGTCAGGCCCGACTTAAGTGTTGCGTGGCGGCAACGGTAGGGCGGGGGATATCCGCGCAGGGCTCACCTGCTGCTGCAAGCCGGCGACTGGCCGCCCCGGGCTGCGCTCCAGACGCGTTGCTACTGACTGCCAGGGCCCAACTCACGACCCGAACTGCCGCCGTGAACTCTCCTCCTCGCACGTTCCGACTGACTTTCTCGGAATGCCGACAACATCTAAAATAGTCGTCTGTGGAAGTAACGCCAACTACACACACAGCCTGACAAACAGTTGCACGAAGACCAGAACGACACCCAAAACTAACTAAACACACACGGAGACAAATCGGGAGTCGATGCACACAGAAAGTCGACTCATGAACGATCGGCGAGCCAAAACTCGTCGTCCAGTAGGACGACCGACCCGCGCTCCGCCAAGATCGTGGCTCTTAATGGCTCTGAGCACTATGGGACTCAACTGCTGTGGTCATTAATCCCCTAGAACTTAGAACTAGTTAAACCTAACTAACCTAAGGACATCACACACATCCATGCCCGAGGCAGGATTCGAACCTGCGACCGTAGCAGTCGCACGGTTCCGGACTGCGTGCCTAGAACCGCGAGACCACCGCGGCAGGCCCGCCAAGATCGTGGCCAGGCTCAAGTAATGCGTTGCGCCAATGGTCGGGCGAGCCACTTCGGCGCATATCTCATGCTACTCCAACCCGACTGCACTAGTGCCGCATTGTAGTTCCAGACTGGCAGGTCCGTACTGCGATCCAGACACGTTCCAACTGAATTACAGACCCAAACTCACGAGCCGAGCTCCAGCGGGCTGCTCTACGACAGACAACGACGGGGAAGTAATAGCAGTCGATAACGCCGCTCACGGTCAGGCAAAGCAGCGACTCAGTGACAGTAATAATTTAAATTAACGTAGTGAAGTGGAAGTACGTTAAAAACAGGGTGTAAAATACACGATGGCGGGAACACGAGCCACGCACGGCCCAGCAGGGATTTTAGCTTACATACACTGATGGAGAAAAATCACAGCACCGAGAAGGACTTGTGCGACATAAACAAAAATCGGTAGGCGTGTTTCAACATCTGATAAAATCTATAGAAATTTCGCGCCAGTTGAATAAGAGTGACTCTAGTTGCGATACTATGAAGATGCAAAAAATGTTTGCTTTGCACCCGGTAGCGTTCGTGAATGTTAGCTACTTTTGTGATTAGATGTGATGAGTTGATGTTAGTCAAGAATTCCCTTAAGGAATTATCAATAACTCACTGCGTTTGAAAGAGGTAGTGTGATAGAGCTACGAGAAGCTGGATGTTCCTTCTGCGATACTGAAGACGAACTTGGCAGGAATGCAGGCACTATACGTGATTGCTGACAACGGTTGTCACGAGAATGTATGGTCGCAAGAAGACCGGGTTCTGGATAGCCACGTGGCAGTACCAGAGAGAGCGAGAAGACCACCGTCTTCGGCATATGGCTCCGGAGCATCGTACTGTACCTCAGTAGCAATCTGAGCAACAGTTGAGATCACAGTGACACACCGAACTGTTACAAATCGATTACTTCATGGTCAGGTCCGAGTCAGACGCCCTGTAGCGTGCGTTCCACTGACCCCAAACCACCTCCATTTTCGACTCAAAAATGGTTCAAATGGCTCTAAGCATTATGGGGCTTAATATCTAAAGTCATCAGTCCCCTAGTCTTAGTACTATTTAAACCTAACGAAGGACATCACACACATCCAAGACCGAGGCAGGATTCGAATCTGCGACGGTAGCAGCAGCGTTTTCGACTCATTAGAGGGCAAGGTGGCGGTATGTTGTGGTTTATAATGAAAGCCGGTCCTGCCTCGGTGTCAGTGGTGGCCATGTGCCGATTAGCAGGAAACCAGTTGAGAGCCTGTGACCAATATGTCTGCTTACTAAACGAACTGGTCGTACACCTGCAATTTTGGTGTGGGGTGCGATTTGTACGACAGAAGGAGCACTCTCGTGGTTACCCCACGAATCCTGACTGAAATTTCTCCGTCAGTCTGGTGATCTGATCTGTCGTGTTGGCATTCTTTGACAGCGTTCCGGAGGTGTTTTTAAAAGGAATACCGCTCGTCCACGTACCGCTGTGATATACACGGACGGTTTGTATCCAACCAGGTGCCTCGCCACCAAATAACCAAAGAAACGGCTGGGCCGGTTTTTGTTCATTTGCACACAGTTGATGTGTAGTTAACACAGATTTTATTTAACATGAAATTGGGTACAACCTGGCCAGATAAACTTTTTCACACACAGCTTGAAGGGCTAAAATAAAAAAGTAGAAAAATCTAAGACGGAAATACAACAAATACCGAAATCAAAACGCCAGAAGGGATGATTTAAAGAAATTGCCACTATCTCAACCAATAAAACCTGAAGGGATGATTTTAAAAAATTACAACTAACAATCAAAGCCGGTCTTTGTGACCGAGCGGTTCTAGGCTCTACAGTCTGGAATCGCGCGACCGTTACGGTCGCAGATTCGAATCCTGCATCGGGCATGGATGTGTGTTATGTCCTTAGGTTAGTTATGTTTAAGTAGTTGTAAGTTCTAGTGGACTTATGACCTCAGAAGTTAGGTCGTATAGTTGTAAGGTGTCTGGTAAATCCAACACCTTCCATGAAAACCCTGACATAATAAGCAAATCTACTAGTATGTCACATAGCGCCGAATAAATCGTAACACTAAATTAACCAAAGTAATACAAGTAACGAGTGAGCTAATGGAATGCCACATACTAACACAAGAATGCCTAAATGCATGTCGTACCTTCCCACCATGAGGCAGACGCAGTTCTGAGGGGAGAAACGAGGACAGAAGACGAGAGCAGAACCGTGTTAAGCTAGAAGGCCCTACGATAAGGGACGGATGGGCCAGCCTACCTGTACGACTACCACCCGCACGTTTTAGCGTGAGACTTTTTCGCGCCCCTGTTACGTCAAGGACCACACCAGCCCATGTTAAAAGCTAGAGCCCTCCAGAAAAACAGTATAGATCTTACGCTAATACAAAAAGGACCACTACCTCCCGCAAGTTTTAGCGTGAGACTTCTCCGTGTCTCGGGTACGTCAAGGACCACCCCCCAGCCCATGTTAAAAGATAGAGCCCTTCAGAAGAACAGTATAGATCTTACGATAACGCTAAAAGGCTCAGACCAGCTGCAGGTTTTAGCGTGAGACTTTTTAGCGTCTCTGTTACGTTGCAAACTTTAAAAACATTGCCCCATCACAAATGGTATAACGTTTCTCATTGGATAGACAGAATTTTTGTAGGCGCAGCTTAAGGTTAACATTGAGACCCTGATTGGTCAGATGAAAACACAGCCAGATAGTTTTTTTAAACTGACGTCGGTAAATTGTAGTAAGGAGAAATTAGGGGAGTTGGTTCCAAGACGGCGAGCTGGATGGCTGCTGCACCGGCCGCTGCCGCCCTGACGCTGCTTAAACACCGACAAGGTAATGAACGCATGCGATGCCGCATTTTTGAGCGCATAAGGCTTCACTCAGAACTGCAGAGGTCTTATCTGTTACACCCCTTTTTTGCGTAATACTAGTGTCGATCGTTAATTAAAACTCATGGTGTTCACATTTGCCACTTGTAGTAAAGATCTGAAACGCGATGATTTTTCTATTTTATAGTTATTGAGAAGCCACATCAGCCACTGTAATTTACGACAGGTTAGATAAGTAATGAAAGATAATTGAGGGTCACTGTAGACCATTTTGATAGCACAGAACAGAGTGAAGTACGGATTATTACAGAACCCATATTTTGAAAATTCAGGAGAGAAGAGTCCCGCGAAATTTTTCGAAGTAATGACAAACAAAAATCAATGCTTAGATATACCATACAGTGACGGAGAGTTGATTAAATTATGCGCTATGAAGCTACCATTGAAATACCAGCAATCATTAGTAAGTCGCGGAGGCAATGTCGTCGAAGTATGTAAAGGTATTCAAAGGGAACTAGGGTTCATATTTTCGGAAGATGACGCAAGAAACAGACGAAGCGCACGTGAAAACGAAAGCAAAAAGCAGTGGAATCCACAAGACACAGTACAAAGAAACAATAATTACAAACCACGTGATAACTTCGCACCAAGAAACGACAATAGATTTCAACAAAGAACCGGTTATGGACTTAGAAGGGAATATGGCAATAATTATAATTCATCCAGGAACGGCAACAACTATTACAGAGGGAATAACGACCACTGGAACGGGTACTGGAGAACCAATAGACCGACAAATTATCAACAAAGAAACCACTATCAACAAGCTGAACAAGAAAAGCGAATTCAGATAGAAGAGGTTGAGGTAAGACCACAAAAACCCGATAAACGTTCGGATTGACAACTAAGTGCCCATGGCAAAGAGAATGACGCACCGACCCAGGACAATTGCAGCACCTTGAACAGAGAAGTAAAAATCTTATCACGAGAAGAGAAGAAGGAAGAAACAAATCCTGGCAGGGTCGCCATTTTCTAAACATTCATGGTGGTGTCCGTTTGTACTATATATCGTGTCTCCCTACCAGTTTCGCGCAACGACGCTCTGAGCGTGTTTTTTTAGGGAATTAACCAGTTTGAACCTGGGACCTGTTGCTGGTAAGGAGACGCCAGACCACACATGACATGTAGAATTCAGAAGAGTTCAGTGAGACTAGCGATGATATAACCAAATACAAAATGATCTCAGCGTCGGCTCCACTGCACTCCCTGTAAAAGAATCTTAATACTAACTAAATTTAGTGAAAAGGGTTCAAGGCTTTCCTATTTCTAGTTATCTCGTAAAATAATGTCGAAAAAACAGTTAAGTTTACCATTGGAAACTTTATTCTACTCACAAAACATTGTTTATAAATTGCACTATTGATAAAAGAAGATGTTTTAATACAGAATGGTAAAAACCAACTGCGTTCAACGAAAATGTGAACGAATATTCCCTGAATGGGTTTCCAAGTTCTACAATCGATCGAAGGATGACCTATGCCATATCACTTCTATAATCTAGGTTTAGTTTAAGTTTCACAAAAGAGAAAACTATCAAAATGGTCTACAGTGACCCTCAATTATCTTTAATTACTTATCTAACCTGTCGTAAATTACAGTGGCTGATGTGGCTTCTCAGTAACTATAAAATAGAAAAATCATCGCGTTTCATATCTTTACTTCAAGTGGCAAATGTGAACACCATGAGTTTTAATTAACGATCGACACTAGTATTACGCAAAAAAGGGGTGTAACAGATGAGACTTCTGCAGTTCTGAGTGAAGCCTTATGCGCTCAAAAATGCGGCATCGCGTGCGTTCATTACCTTGTTGGTGTTTAAGCAGCGTCAGGGCGGCAGCGGCCGGCGCTGCAGCCATCCAGCTCGCCGTCTCGGAACCAACTCCCCTAACTTCTCCTTACTACAATTTACCAAAGTTAGTTTAAAAAAACTATCTGGCTGTGTTTTCATCTGACCAATCAGGGTCTCAATGTTAACCTTAAGCTGCGCCTACAAAAATTCTGTCTATCCAATGAGAAACGTTATACTTTTCGTGGTGGGGCAATGTTTTTAAAGTTTGCAACGTAACAGAGACGCTAAAAAGTCTCACGCTAAAACGTCCTCGTTTCTCCCCTCGGAACTGCGTCTGCCTCACAGTGGGAAAGTACGACATGCATTTAGGCATTCTTGTGTTAGTCTGTGGCATTCCATTTGCTCACTCGTTACTTGTATTACTTTGGTTAATTTAATGTCACGACTTATTCGGAGCTATGTGACATACTAGTAGATTTGCTTACTATGTCAGGGTTTTCATGGAAGGTGTTGGATTTACCTGACACCTTACATAGTGCTCAGAGCCATCTGAACCATTTTTGAAAAACTCCATAAGCAGCGGCGTACGGTGTACTCGTCCTCTCCAGCGAGGCCGGGAGTGTTTACTTTCTCTTACAGGTCTGATGGTCGAAGTAGAGAATATATACAATGTAGACTGGCAATGGCAAGCAAAGCGTTTCTGAAGTAGAGAAATTTGTTAACATCGAGTATAGATTGAAGTGTCAGGAACCGTTTCTGAAAGTGCTTCTATGGAGTGTAGCCATACATGGAAGTGAAACGTGGACCATAAATGCTTTGGACAAGAAGAGAATAGAAGCTTTCGAAATGTGGTGCTTCAGAAGAACGCTGAAGATTAGAAGGATAGATCACATAACTAATGAGGAGGTATTGAATAGAACTAGGAAGAAGAGAAATTTTTGGCACACCTTCACTAGAAGAAGGGATCGGTCGGTAGGACATGTTCTGAGGCATCAAGGGATCACCAATTTAGTATTGGAGGGCAGCGGGGAGGATAAAAATAGTAGACGGAGGCCAAGAGATGAATACATTAAGCAGATTCAGAAGGATGTGTGTTGCAGTAGGTACTGGGAGATGAAGAAGCTTGCACAGGATAGAGCAGCATGGAGAGCTGCATCATACCAATCTCTGGACTGAAGACCACAACAACAAGGAACGTCATTGGATCCAGCACCTGCGTGATACATGAACAACACTAACCGATCCGTTATTAACCACCATGTGCATAGACCTCCATCCCACAAACGGGCACCTGTTATTTGCACAACACAATGCATGTGTGGCTGCATGCTTGCATTCAATATTGTGGCGGTAACAGTGGTTATTAATGTACCAGCGAGTCTGATTTACAATAGCTTATCTCGTTTTTACGTTGGGCTGTGATCCTGCAGTATTCAAATGGCTCTGAGCACTATGGGACTTAACATCTATGGTCATCAGTCCCCTAGAACTTAGAACTACTTAAACCTAACTAACCTAAGGACATCACACAACACCCAGCCATCACGAGGCAGAGAAAATCCCTGACCCCGCCGGGAATCGAACCCGGGAACCCGGGCGTGGGAAGCGAGAACGCTACCGCACGACCACGAGATGCGGGCCCTGCAGTATTAATTTCGTAAATATGTATTCCAGAAATTTCAGTACTCTACAATAATTATATTTACGCGATTTTCTTTACCGTCACTGCATTGGAAACACTTTTAGATACCACATCTATTAGAGATCATTGGAACTGCGGAAATATCCACGGGAATGTAAGAAGGCCCAGGTCACAGCAATCTATAAAAAGAGTAGAAAATCGGGTGCATAAAATTAACGGCCAATTTCACTGTCGCTTGTTCCAAAAAGTGCTCCCTTACGATCTATTCGATGACGTACGATAGAAACAAGCGTAACTTCAGTTGTGTCCCAGGGCAGTGTAATAGGTCCGCTGCTTTTTACGATTTATATAAACGATCTGTTTGATGGTATTGACAGCGGTATTAGACTGTTTGCCGATGACGCTGTAGTCTACAGGAAAGTATTATCACACGAAAGCAGTGAACAAATCAGTTAGGAATTTTAGAAAATTAATGAGTTGTGTAATGACTGGCAGTTATCTCTCAGTATTAGTAAGTGTAACCTACTGCCTATAACAAGGCGAAAATTTCCATTAATGTACGAGTACAAAATAAATGCCCAGTAACATCCGTCAAGTATCTGGATGTGACTATTCGAAATGATCTCAAATAGAATGATCAGATGACACAAGTAACGGGTAAGGAAAACTCTCGATTGTGGTTTATTGGTAGAATGATGAAGCGATGCAGTCCGTCAACAAAGGAAATAGCTTAAAATACGTTAGTGCGTCCAGTATTATTGTTCGCCTGTATGGGACCCTTACCAGTTAGGTCGCATTCAAGAGATTGAGAAGGTCCAAAGAAGAGCGCACGCTCCGGGACTAGTACATTTAGCCATCGCGAGAGCGTTACAGATCTAATAGAAAGTTTGAAGTTAGACGCACTTGTAGATAAACGGCGCGTTAAACGGAAGGGCCTGCTCACTAAATTCAGAAATCCGATCTTAGCCGAGGATGTAGAGCATGTATTATTACCACCAACTTTCAAATCGCGCAATGATCACCATTCAAAGCTAAGGGAAATTACAGCTCGTACTGAGGGGTTCATACAGTCGTTTTTCCGTCGCACCATCCGGAAGTGGAACAGAGGGGGGGGATATGACTTTGGCACAAATTGTGCCCTCCGCCCAACACCGCTTGGTGGATAGTGGAGTATATATGCATATGTAGATATAGATGTATATGGTAAGTTGGGAAGTATCCTCTAGTTTGTAAAGTGTAGGTGTAACTGTAGCAGACAGCAATGGGTATTAGGGAATATCCCTGCCTTTTTATACTTGCGTCTGCACTGGAGAGTCCGTACGGTCTGTTGGCAACCCTGTATCATTTCCTAGAGGTCCAATATTACGTAATACACAGGCGGTGGCAGACAGGGAGTCTCCCCTCCCTACCTGCGATCCGAAGCCCCAGGGGAGCAGGGGACGTCGGGCCGTGCTGCAGCGAGGTCTGATTGAAAACGTGCCACGGGCTACACGGGATCTCGTAGCCGGCCGTTCCGCAAGTGCCGCGGAGCGCCGTTTGGGCATCGCGTAATGGCCAGGGGGGACCCGAAACAAAGGCGGCCGGGCCATTCTCGCGTGCAGCTCATTTGTCGCTCGCCCCTTCCCCTGGACTGCCTCTGCCCTCGCGCCATTCCATTCCGTTCACCCCGCAGGAATCGTGTGGCTGACCACACAGTAGCTCTGCGGTGGACCCGGTCTGCGCTCCTGGGGGCGAAGCTCGCCGTTTGCTCGTTCTCCGGTACACCTGCACTGGAAGTGCAGTCGCGAGCGGACATATGTATGATAGCAAGAGCTGTCTCTAGTCTGTAGCACCAGAGGCTGCTGTCAGACAAAACGTTTCGGATGCTGATACTCCTAACACATGCTAGGAATACTGCCTAAGGGAGTTACACTTACGTGACAAAAGCCGTGGGATACCTCCGAGTATCGTACATTGCAGCATCTCGACGTGACATGGACTCGGCAAGTCATTGGAAGTCTCCTGCGGAAATAGTGAGCCACGCTGCCTCTCTAGCTGTCGATAATTGCGAGCCGGCCGGAGTGGCCGAGCGGTTCTAGGTGCTTCAGCCTGGAGCCGCGCGACCGCTACGGTCGCAGGTTCGAATCCTGCCTCGGGCGTGGATGTGGGTGATGTCCTTAGGCTAGTTAGGTTTAGGTAGTTCTAAGTTCTAGGGGACTGATGACCTCAGATGTTAAGTCCCATAATGCTTAGAGCCATTTGATAATTGTGAAAGTATTGCTGGTGCATTATTTTTCACAACAATCGAGCTCTCCATAATTGTACGACGGGATTCACGTCGGGTAGATCAATCCCTCGAATTGTCCAGAACGACTGTGGCACGGGACATGGCGCATTGACATCCATAAATGAAGTCCATGAATGGGTGGAAATGGTCTCCTAGTAGCTAGACTAAACCATTTCCAATCAACGAACGGTTTAGTTGTACTAGAGTACCCAGCGCTCCACGTAAACACAGACCCCACCGTTATAGAGCCACCACCAGCTTACACAGTGCCTTGTTGACAACTTGGGTCCATGGCTTCCTGGGATCTGCGCCACACTGCAACTCTGCTCTTAACCAATCGGAAATCGGGACCTACCTGACCAGGCCACGGTTTTTCAGTTGTCAGGGTCCAAATGATGTGGTCACGAGCGCAGGAGAAGCGCTGTAGGTGATGCCGTGATGTTAGGAAAGGCATTCACGTGGATCGTCTGCTGCCACAGCCCATTAACACTACATTCGCCGCAATGCCTTAACGGAGACGTTCGTTGTACGTCCCACATTGATTTCTCTGATTATTTCATTCAGTTTTACTCGTCTGTTAGCACTGGCAACTCTGTCCAAACGCAGCTGCACTGGGTCGTTAAGTGAAGGCCGTCGGCCACTGCGTCGTCCTTGGTGAGAGGTAATGCCTGGGATTTGGTATTCTGCGCACGCTCTCGCCATTGCGGATCTCGGAATATTTAATTCCCAAACTATTTCCGAAATGGAATGACTCACGCGAATAAATACAACTACTATTCCGCGTTCAGAGTCTGTTAGTTCCCATCGTACGTTCGCAATCACATTGCAAACCTTTTCACATGAATTGCCCGAGTCCCAATGACAGCTCCGCCAATGCATTACAATTTTATGCCTTGCGTACGCAATACTATAGCAATCTCTACATGTGCATATCACTATTCCATGACTTTTGTCTCCTCAGTGCACACTGACAGTCTCTTGAGAACTTTTAATTTCACAGGTTGTTCCGAAACAACTCGTTCAAATCAATACAAGAGGTAGCGAACTTCAAAGCCCTACATATGTTGATAAGGAACATATGGTCTCTAAAGTTAGCTTGTAACGTTAGGTAAAATTTTGTTAGTGGCAGTTAATTTTGAAACAAAAGCTCACTATATCCAGTTCTGTACACAGAATAGAGCAATACCGACAATTTATGTAGCATACGAACAGGGCTCAGTTAACAGGGTAGATTGCTTCAAATTTTTGGTTGTTCACATTGTTGACAACTGGAACTGGAAGAAGCATATTACTGAGCTACTCAAACAATTAAGTTCAGCTTCTTTCGTTCTTCGTACAATCGCTAGTCTTCGTAATAAACAGAGCAGCCTCCTAACGTGCTTTGCATAGTTCCACTCAATAATGTCTTATAGAATAGTTCTCTGGGGTAGCTCGCCACTCAGATATAAAGTATTGATTGCACAAACAAGAGCAGTTCAACAATCAGTCTTGTTCACCCAAGAACGTCATGTAGGCACCTCTTCAAGGAGTTAGGTATTTTAACTGCACCATCAGAGTACATATATTCGCTAATGAAATTCGTTACAAATAATTCATCTCAGTTCGCGAAGAACAGTGATTTTCATTCGTACAGCACTAGAGGAAAAAATGATCTTTCCTATCCGTTATTGAAGCTGTCAATTGCTCAAAAAGGAATACATTATTCAGCAACAAAAATCTTTGATCATTTGCCCAATAACATAAAGTGTCTGGAAGGTAGCAGATCAAGTTTTAAATCCAGCTTAAAATAATTTCTTTTGGACAACTCCTACTCCATGGACGAGTTTTTGTCTCAGAAATGGTTAAAAAAGGAGCAATTGTACCTCTAAATGTTGTTGCATGTGTAGAACAAAAAAATTCTGTGATATTAATATTAGCACTATTCATGTGTGTATATATATCTCGTAATCTGACTTGTTCCACATCATATCGATAAAATAATCGGGAAAATGATCTAAGGAACATGACATAACTAAAACTAAACCTAATACTTACGTAAACTGTTGTGTCGACGTGTCTTACTGGGAATGTGTACCGAGTTTCAAAAATGCTCTTTGTACGGATGATTGACTATGAGGTCTGCTTGAAAACACACCTATCCATTCGCAAGCATCACCGTCTCGTTACCACAACGATGACTTCCTTGTAAACACACCGATTGAGTCGCAAATATTACCGCATTGTGACAACCACAGTGCACATGGAGCGGTCTACGTATGCTGAAATGGCTGATACGCTTCTAGTCTATGGGTCTGTGAATGGAAATGGACGAGTTTCATTGACAGAGTATCGACAGCGCTTTCCCAACCGATGGTTTCCACAATACCCACGGATTGCGCGGCCTCTGCCGCTGGAGGCTCGAGTCCTCCCTCGGGCATGGGTGTGTGTATTGTTATTAGCATAAGTTAGTTTAAGTAGTGTGTAAGTCTAGGGGCCGATGACCACAGCAGTTTGGTCCCTTAGGAGTTCACACACATTTGAACATTTTCCACAATACCGAACATTCAAATGTCTGCATCACGTGTTATGTAAAACAGGCATTTTCCGCGCAGGTATGCATGACACAGGTCAGAAACGAACAGTGCAAATTGGAAGACTATCTCCAGCGACATGACGAAAACACTCTATCTACAGTACGCAACGTATAGCATACATCCTTTCTGTGAGACATAGCCCAGTGTGCAATACGTCATGTGATCAACAGCTTCATCTTTTCCATCTTTTGTGCTTGGAAACGGTAGCAACTCAAAACTTTCCCCAATATGAGCAATCTGTACAGGGGTTTCTACAACCGGCTGCCCCGCATCTCTTATTTCCGGCCGACGTCCTGAATACCAACAAGGCTTTGTTTACTCGTGAAGGCTGTTTTGGTATTCATAATTCGCGTTTTTTATCACATGTGAATCCACGAAATACTCGACCTCGTGCACACCAACAGCGATTTGGCGTTAATGTGTGTGCCGGCATTCTCGGTGGTAGATTGAGTGGACCGTACATTCTTCCATTCCGCCTGGACGGACAGAAGTATCATATCTTCGTGGAATGTGTGTTGCAGAACTGCTAGAGGCTCTACATCTGAATTTTAGTCTCTAAGTTCATTAAGAACTCAATTTAACTTTAATTTTTACATTTCTTATATTTTATTAGTACGCACTCATTGAAAAGGGAATTATAATTTCCATGTAGTAACAACCTAATTTCTTGTCAAATTTCAAAGCATAATAATGCTATTATGCAACACGATTAGAGAAAACCCTTTAAAAACATATAAAAATACACACAGTAATTTGTCAAGTTCCCACATCACCCTCTCCTCAGTAGCATAGTCAGTTTAAGATTTCAAGAAAGTTTGCTGGAAATCAATTACTGCAAACTCAGTATCATTTCACAAAAGTATGAGATTTTACTGTTTTGGAAACACTTTATGGAGATAAAGAATGGCTTCGCTTTCTGTTGGACTTTTCACTATGATGCTCTTTTATTTTTCTTTCATTATATGGACTGCTGCTGGCTGATTTTTCAGAACACACTATCACTGTCAGTTTTTCTCGTATATTTTCCTTTCTTTGGGCTTTTTTAATATGTTGTGATGACGTATTACTGTTGTGCTTTTTAGTTTTCTTTGCATTCTTACTATACTAAGTTTATAGTGGTCTTCAAGTAGCTGGGCAAGTACACCGAGGACATCACCTGGCAAAAGCTCATGGGTTTTCCCATTAGGATTCTTGAAGCAGTCTTTTACTGAATATCTGCTACATTTTGTGCATGCGGTTTTTAACGATATTTCAAGTTCAATAAGTTTTCTTCTTTAGGAATGGTCGATGGTCATTCTTATCAGTTCATCTTGAGAAATCTCAACTCTGTTGGTTATAAATTCCTCCAGTGCCCTGATCCACTACTTTAATTGACAACGAAATTTTCTTCCAGCACGATGGGGAGCCAGGCCGTTTCAGCGTTGCTGTGAGGGATCATCTGACAGCCTCCTTCTGGAATCGATGGATCGGTCGAGATGGCACTGTGGCCTATCCACCCAGGTCACCTTGCCTCGCATGTGTGCCAAATTTATGAAACCGTTGTGGTTGCTGAAGAAGACCTCAAAGCTAGAAGTACCGTCGTTGTTGGTACCATTGCGGGCGTACCAGGAATCTTCGAACGGACACAACAGTCAATGGTGCAGTGATGTAGTGCATGCATACAGGCCAATGGTCGCATACTCGAGCAGTTGCTGTGAATGGCACTGCTGTAATTAGCATATTAAACTACCTTCCGTATAATTCATCCTTAGGAGCAGAACCTGTCTCAGGAACTATATGCAGCACAACTAAATATGTGATTTTTAATGTTCTTTACCTCCGGTACTAACTTGAATTAATAGTTTCGGACTTCCCTGTATATAGGGTATTGTGTAGTGCATCTATCGATTGTAGTGGGAAGCCCCGAACAAACGTGCGTTGAATGCTGTGCAGTCTGACATCCGTGAACAGTAGGGAATGAAGCACTTAATTTGCCACGTGGACGTGGTCTGTGTATACGTAGGTTGCGGCGGTGAAAGACTATATCCGAACTAGTTATGTCACGGAGACTCTGTAGGCACTGCAATGAAAAAGTAAGTCTCTATTTCGCTGCAAAAGGGACACTTTTTTTTTTTTTTACTCGATATGTTACCAAGCAAAACTTCCTGTATCGCAATCAGCATAATGTGTGACGTTTGCATGAAAAGTTCATGGAGAGCCCAAAAGTTGTGTTATGGCGTGCAGTTGTCATGTTGGGTATTATTGGTCACTTTTTTTCAGGATGCCGCTGGACGTGTAGCAACAGTGAATGCCGAGCGCTCCTGCAAAATATGAAGGTTTTCCTTATTTAGGAATTGCCGACAAGAGGGTTACTGAATAAAATCTGCTTTCAGCCAGATAGCGCACTGGTTCACATAGTGCGCCGAAATGTGACTATACTCTGACAAATATTTTCAATATACATTAGTGCAGCGTCTTTAAGGAACATTGCATCCGACTTTACGGACACTATCAAATACAGTCACTGCATTATAAGCAACCTGACGAGAGAGCTAAGTAAGTTTTTTACCGTGAGGGCATGACCTTTGTGCGAAAGCTGTTGGAAGTAGACACTGGCACATAAGGAGGTTTGGATGTGTCAATGAAGTGTGCGCGAACAGTCGAAGCAGTTACGGCGGTCGCTCACGTAAAGCAGAAAATCGGGTTTCGCTTGCATGTCAGTTCAGTAAATTGTTCAGCTGTTGTGGTATTATCGCAGTTTGTGAAAGTGTTTGCTCCAGTCGTTTGCAGTCATTAGCCCTGAAATGAGGATCATTTCACAAGATATGCGATAGGTGTGTGACGGACATCTTCTCGCGAGGCCTTATCCAGTGAATGTCTTGATACGACTGACTCATGCAAACGTTTGCTGTCTGTAATCAATTTTCTCTTAGTGAAATTTCATGTTAGTTAGTATAATAATGCATCCTGAACGCAATTCTCTCTCTTATATATACGCGTTTCGGCCACAGCCATCATCTGAATCCATCAGATAAAAAGAAGAAATCGGAAGTAACATTTCTACAGGAAAAAAGATAATATATTGTACTGAACAAAACGATGACATACTGAGGGGACATGGGGTTCATGTTTCGCGGTTCTTTGAAGTCATGTGTGGCTAGTGGGTATTATTAATTTTATAAGTGTCAGAAATAATTGTGTTAGGGAGTGCATTAATATTTCGGGAACTACTTACGATCACGCTATCTTCTCTGATTCAATGCGCGTAAGTAAACAACAAGGGTCGGCCCGAATAGTTCATAGTTTAATCGAGAACAATGACCATTAATTAAAATATCTAGTGGCATGGTTACTATTCACATAATATTACTATGTAATCACTTATTAATTTAAGAATGAAAAATGACGGGAGTAAATCTGCATGGAACTGAAGTTTTAGATGCGTTAAAGAGAGTGAAATTACGGGCATGAACAACGGGTTGGTGTTTCTTGTTCAAATATACAATTTATTACGGGTCACAACGCAATTGTTGGTGAAGGACTACCTAAACACATATGATCTGTTAATTTATTTCAAAATTAGGGTTTATGGGATGAGTATATGTGGTAGGAAAACACGTTTCTAGCGGGGGTTAAATACGTCTGCATGCATTATCTTCAGTCTCTTGCTATACGGACAAAGAATTCTGGTCACCTTTCTTACTGAACATATATACATGAAACGCAAGTACCGGGTCTTACCAAAAATTACCAAAAAATTAATAGATAAAGGTTCACTGTGATGTAATGTCTGTGTACGCTAAATATACTGAAGGCTCCATTTAATTACGAACATTCGGCTGTTTTGAAATGAACACAATGGGCCTCTAGGAAACTAAGTCCGAATCAGTGAACTTACGTGAACAACTAGTAACAAGGGGGTTGTAACATTACCCTAAAAGAAACATACTTGAAAAAGAACGGGTTAGTAATCTCAACTACGTTATACCTACCTCGTTCTGATACTTCATCATGCAGGATGACAGACAAACACAGAGTCTGTCCATTACCTCAACAAACAGGAACCTGAAGGCTAAAAATGCCTGAAAATCGCCTAACGATGACTTTAAGCTACCATCATACGACGGGTAGAGGAGGCCCTGCCAGCCCAGTAGGCCAGTCCACACTCAAAACTTTCCACTACAGAAGTATCCCTGAGGCAGACTTCCTCTCCGCCGAACATTTACTACAAGTATTAAGTCGGCAGCAAAACTCAATTAATAGATGCATACCTCAACTATCACTGCTCTAGTGATGAAACCACAAAAACAAATCATGCACACAATATACAAGTAACAGCAACATGTTAGCAAAATGGAAAATAGGATATGTATCATAAAATAAAAGCACAGTTGTGTCCGTCCCGCCTCCAAAGCCTCTTGGTAATTGTACAGATTATAAACGTGAACAACGTGTCAATGGTGCTAGAAAAGCAGTGTATCATGGATGAAAGTAGTGGGACAGTACTAACAGTTAACACAGGTAACAGTATTGTCTCAGTACCATATTTAAAATTTCGATATACTATAGCTAGTTAATGGACATGTACACTTGTAATGTGACTTGTGCTGTTTAGGTTGGGAGGCTATCTTAGAAATGTTGTAAGCTGGCTGTTTAGGTTTTTATATTGGTAACGCCACGTAGCCCTCTGTATGAAAATCACTGGCTGTGCTGTGTGCAGTCAGTGGCTGGTTAGCATTGTTGTAATACTCGCCATTGTAGTGTTGGGCAGCTGGACGTTAACAGCGCACAGCGTTGCGCAGTTGGAGGTGAGCAGCCAGCAGTGGTGGACGTGGGGAGAGAGATGGCGGAGTTTTGAAATTTGTAAGACTGGATGTCTTGAACTGCTATATATATTATGACTATTAAGGTAAATACATTGTTTGTTCTCTATTAAAATCTTTCATTTGCTAACTATGCCTATCAGTAGTTAGTGCCTTCAGTAGTTTGAATCTCTTATGTAGTTGGCAGTAGTGGCGCTCACTGTATTGCAGTAGTTCGAGTAACGAAGATTTTTGGTGAGGTAAGTGATTTGTGAAAGGTATAGTTTAATGTTAGTCAGGGCCATTATTTTGTAGGGATTATTGAAAGTCAGATTGAGTTGCGCTAAAAAAATTGTGTTTCAGTTTAAGCACAGTCATGTATAATTTTTCTAAAGAGGACGTTTCATATGGCGACCCTGCCAAATGTCGACACTTAGCCGAGAATACCTCACTCGAATATTCTGATTTTTTTCTTGTAGTTTGTGTAATTATTGTAGCTTTTGTTTATTGCTAGCGCGTAGTTATAGAGAGAATTTCCTTTGTAGTTCCAGTTTTTCATTGTTGTACAGTAAAACAGTTGGGGCATGCATGTAGTTTTGCAGCAAGTATTTCGTAGCTGCGCTTGCAATTAACGAGATATTATTTTCAGTGCTATGTTAATGTGTTTTCTTATTTTGCTCTTCAAACTGTGCTTTTCTATGTTATCGTGTGAAATATAGTGACAATAATGGCGTGTGAAAAACGTAATACTAGGCTGCAAAGTAAACTGAGAAATGACAGTGAAGACAAAGGCAGTGCGTTAGCGCCACCGAGTAATGAATTAACTAATGTTCAAAGTAGTAATTTGGTAATTGTACTTAGGGAAATGGAGCGGGCTGCAAATAATGATGTAGGCAGTGAAACAATTAGTGAACAGGGAAGCATTATCGATCGATAGGTCGGCAACAGCTCGCCTCAGGATTCCGAAATGATAGGACACAATCTTGCACTGTAGATTCAGGTCCTGCGTCCTCACCGTTTTCTCAAATAAATCAAGACACATATTCTGCTTTTCAAAATGCGAATATTGCCGGTTCAAATGCTTTGCCGAATAGCACTGAGGAACATGTTTCAGACACCAGTGCACTGTTATTACAGTTAATGCTACAAATGGGACAAAGGCTACAAAAGTTAGACACAACGCTTGAACAAAATCAGAAAGAAATGGGACGAAATCTTCAAAAGTTAGACTCAATGGAACAAAATCTTCAAACGTTAGACACCTTGGAACAAAATCAGAGACAAACACGGTAAAAGCTTCAAAAGTTAGACACAATGCAACCAAATCTTCGGAAGTTAGACACCACACATGAACAGACACGTGAAAATTTAACTACTGAGTTACATAACATTGAATCGAAATGTCAAAAAAATCTGTAATGACGTAAAAACACTGATTTTTGAGCGTTTCCGACCTATTTTTTCGCGGCATGAAAATGCATTACAGAATCACGAAGCAGCCATAAAAAACTGCAAACTATTGTTCGTGAAAATCACGACACTTTGCAAGTTAAAATGGACTAAGTTGCATCCACCGATTCGGTTACGCAACTTGCAAGAACTCAGGAAAAGTTAAAGGACACAGTAGATTCGATTTCAACACAAATGGACACTCTGAAACTTGGTTCAGAAAAACACACTAAGGAAACGTGTTCACTATCGGAGAAAGTAGCCGAACTGTCGGATCAGTTCACTATTTTATCTACAAAGGTAGATGATGATCTGAATGACACAAGACCTGAGCCATCAGTGACACAGAAGAGTATGAACAAATTAGAAAATTCAAACAAAATCAAAATCAAATCAATACACAGTACAAAAGAGAAATCCGGAAAGTACAAGATCAGTTGACGCAGGTAATACAAAAATTACATATTTCAGAGGACACTCGCTCTCCAACACGTGAAGAGGAATTTAGAAATACGGAAAAGCCACAAAATAATAACACAGGGCATTTCGGGAATCATGAAAGAAATTGGCAACGTGCAGGGAGAAATTCTCCACCACGTGACCGACAAGAAAGAAACTATGGAACCTACCGACATGACGACAGACGATATGATCGAAACGACAGACCTGAATTGCAGCAGAACTGGCGGGATTCAAACAGAGCAGGGCCCTCTCGACAAGGTGAATTTGTAGAAGTTAGGTCTCCAAATCCCAATAACGACGCGCGCCAAAAAAGACACAATAGGCAATGACTCATACCGCTGGCAGCCACAAAACGAACTTATGAAGCTGACGACGCAGCTGCCGTAGCTAGTAATTACGTAAAAATGGAAGACATTAGGGACATCTCACTCCAGGAACACGACGTAAAACATAACAACTTTGCATATCCTGGGATTCACATTACTGTAAATGACGTAAAATTTACGGCAGTACTTGACTTAGGCAGTCCCATTTCAGTAATTAGTGAAACAGCTTTTAGCAAATACAACAAATCGCACGATTTCCCCACACTTCCGTTACGCAAGATAAAATTACAAGGTGCAGTCATTGGAAAAAGTGTAGATGTGCGTCAACAAACCGACTTAGAATTCTTTTGTCAAAGCCACAGCTTCTCTATGAACTTTCTTATTGTTCCATTATTGTCGACGGAAATTATACTGGGAGTAGACTTTTTGAATGAATACAAAGCAATCTTAAAATTTCACGATGCTGAAATAAGTTTAGAGAAAGAAGGTAAGTCAATAGCTTTGAAATTTGAAGATTGACTCTCAAACCATGACGAGGAAATTAATCGGCTTTACCTTCTGTTAGACAACAGTTCGGAATTTTCTACGGAACTGGACACTAACAATCACTCTGCAAGTACTGACAGGGATGATATTGACGGATATTTGAAACTAATGAGTTAATTCAGAATAAAATTCAAACAATTGAGAATTGAAATGACACTGATAGGCAGGACCTTTTTGAGGTTTTACAAGCACATTCCACAGTTTTTACACACAAAACAGGAACAATAAAGGGATTTCAATACCAATTTCGTGTTCGTGAGCATACTAAATTTTGTGTTAGACCATATGTAAGTCCACCACATTATAGGGACCGTGTTAGAACAGAAATTCAATCTATGCTTGACGAGGGCATTATTGAGCCTGCAGTAAGCTCATACAACAATCCATTACATGTTGTTGAGAAGAAAAATGGATCGATCAGGCTTGTCTTAGATTCGAGACAAATCAATACTATCATTATTCCTGAAACAGACAGGCCGCAAACGTTGGAAGAACTTCTTCAAAATTTTAATGGTGTATAAGTGTTGTCTTCGATTGATCTCAGATCCAGCTTTTATCAGATCGAACTTCATCCAGAATGTAGAAAATACACAGCTTTCCTTTGTTTCGGCGTTTGCTATTAGTTTCGGAAACTTCCTTTTGGTTTGAACATTTCTTCGGCAGCATTCATTCGTGGGCTAAATTCCATATTACCTGATTTCTTAAAACGTCACATCACCTTATATGTGGACGATATTCTGATAGCAGAAGCCTCATGGGAAGTAAATAGTCGCATCCTCAACAGCGTGTTACATATTTTTGCAGAATCTGGAATTACAGTTAACTTGGAAAAGTCTGAATTCGCTAGGACAAATGGGAAGTTTTTGGGACATATGATTTCTTCTGAAGGCATTCAGCCGGATCCTGAAAAGTTAGAAGCAATCAGAGCTATTCCAGTTCCATCCACAAAAAAACAAGTTCGCAGTTTTCTAGGTCTCGTAAATTTTTACCGTCGTTTTCTCAATATGCAAACTCTAGTTACACCAAAACTTTGTTCTCTCACTGGAAAAAATACTATTTGGAACTGGGACGAACAAGCACAGTTGGAATTCAATTCTTTGAAAGAATCGCTACTTAACGCGCCAATACTAGCTCATCCAGATCTGTCACAAGATTTCTGCCTTAGTACGGATTCTTCTAAAGTCGGTCTTGGTGCCCATTTATGTCAAGAAGCCATAGAAAATAACACTACCGTTCAGAAAACCATTGCTTTTGCTAGAAGAGTGCTAAAAAAATCTGAAAAAATTATTCCGTTATGGAATTAGAAGCTTTAGCTATCATTTGGGCATTTAACAAATTCCGTTTCTTTCTTTCTGGTAAGCACGTAAAAGTATACAGTGACCATCGTGCATTACAATTTCTTATGTCTTCAAAGTTAAATCATGACAGGTTAAAACGTTGGGCATTGTTTCTGCAAGAATTCCACTTCACAATAGTCTACATTCCCGGCAAGGAAAATATTGTTGCGGACGCACTGTCACGCGCACCGGCTGGGCTTGAGAAAAGTAACACAGAAAGCAACCTCGAGAGAAATTTCAGTATTCTTTACATTCAGAAAGTCGCCTTTGAAAACTTCATCACCACATCTTTAAAGGAAATTGCTCATGAACAAGATAAAGATCCGATTTGGAAAGACATCAAAAGTAAATGGCATGAAAAGACACACACACAGATTCGGCATTATTATCTGGTTAGAAACAACATACTGTTCAAACGCTGCACTGTTGATGACAAGCTATGGGTACTTTGCATTCCAGACGATTTCGTTAATAAGCTCATTTGGTACATTCATTTCAGCTATGCACATTTTGGTCCACGAAAATGTTATCACATTCTTCGAACGACTTGTTATTTTAACAATATAGAAAAGAGAATTCGAAGAGTCTTGTCTATTTGTAAACTTTGTCAAAAGGCAAAACCATCTACTGTCTCGCATCGTGTTCCATTGTTTCCTATCATTCCTTCTAAATTAAAAGAATTTGCTGCTGTTGATCTCTTGGGACCGCTTGTCAAAACATCTAATGCATTTTCGTACGTTCTAGTCGCTGTTGAACTTACTTCAAAATTTGTTTCTTTCACTCCGTTACGTAAAGCCACTGGACGGTCTGTATCCATCGCCCTTGTTAAAAATTTCTTACGTGAAGTTGGACACAGTAAAGTCATTTCAGATAACGGACCGCAATTCAGATCTGCTGTTTGGTCACGCATGCTTCGTAACCATAAAATCAAATCTGTTTTTATTTCATTGTACTCACCACATTGTAACCCGTCTGAACGGATTATGAAAGAAATCAATAAGCTTTGCAGACTTTATTGTTACAGAAAGCATCAGCATTGGGACAGATATTTACACTTATTTCAAAACGTGCTGAATGAAATGCCTCATGACTCCGCTGCTTTACCACCTATTCTTGTACTGAAGAATAAAGAACCACCGAACAGAATCAGAGAGCTTGTACCTTTTCCGAATACACGTAAACTTCGACACAAAGACATAATTGATTTGGCTATTAAAAATATAAATTATGCTGCAGACAAAAGGAGAAAATTACACGGTAAATAAAATGCAAAGAAATTATATATTGATCAGCAAGTTCTCATTAAAGCTCATTCATTGTCACATACGAAGAAACACTTGAGTCACAAATTCTTTCTAGTTTACAATGGACCTTACAGTATCCGACGTATACCACATGATAATTGCGTTGAAGTTGAAACTCTGCGTACTAGGAAGAGTAAAGGTTTACACCACATTTCACATGTAAAACCGTTTATTGAAAGATAATCTGCTTTTTAACTTTGTCTTTGCCATAAAACATTTCACTTCACATTTCTAGTATGCTTTGTCACACTGAGAAACTGTTAACATGCAACAATAGTTTGAAGTTAACTATCTAGTCTAGAACCTAGGGAACATTTTTAAACAGAAGTTACGACTGCATTGTTATAGTGAACAGACGACACAGTGTTGTTATTTGTACATTCTTGCTTGTTAGTTGCACGATTACGTAACGACTATAAGGCTTACATACTTAGAACATATACTGTTAATGAGCTTTTAATGCTACATTTTGGTTTAGTTGAAAAGACATTCTTTATTTGAAGTACTTTCTGTGAGATTAAAGATGACTTAGCATTTGGTTTCTTTGATAGCTACACGGTTACATCACGACGCTACTAATGTGTGACACAATTTACATTGTGCTTTTGCGGTGTATCTGTTTTATATCTGCACAGTTTTTCTGAATTCTTCTGGAAAGGAAAACATGTTTCAGTAGTAACTTTGTGGTATAGCTACAACGAAACAGCCGTTTCCGTAGCACAACAATACGTTACAGCACTGTACTTTCTTCATCACGCCAATAAGTGTAATAACTAAGATATATATACGCAAAGCATTCCAGTTTTGTTTATCATGAGGTAAGTACATTGACTTCTGCAGAACTTAGCTTTCGGAGGACGATAACTAAGACACTTCCACAGAGATTATCTTACAACACGACGCACAGTTTAGCGCTACAGTACACGTATTTGAGTGATTAATTTCGTACTTAAAACATTTATTTTTAAAGTTATTTGAAGTACAATGATACAAAGGTTTTCCGTGATACATTTCATTCCATTGCTGTAATCTGCAACACCTGAGGATATAATTACATTAATCCTCAGGGGGGTACACGCTTACTTTGTGTATCATGTGTTTGGCAAGCAGATGGAGCCTTAGCTAATATGGTATTTGCTTATACAATTTTACACATCGCTGCCATATTTCTCTAACACAGAATTACACAGCTATCTGATTATTTGACAGAGAAATAAACATCTTTTTACTACGTCAGTGACACATGTTTACGCAATTACGTAGGTGGATAACTTCACACTTATGAAATTGTATCTTGTCTGTACTGTGTGAACCCTTCATATTTTTCGGAACCATTGTGATACTATGAGAGCTTTGAATGACGTATTTGCTATGGTATCATGATTTTTTAAAGTACGTTCAAGGTAGATGGCAGTATTGAAATGAGCAAAGAATATGTTTTATGGTTTGAAATTATTGCAGAAAGCCACGACGATTTTGAGAATTTGATTGAGGTACTATGATGTTATTATTACGATGACTGTGGATTATGCTGTTGCGGTATGTTTATGATCAATAAGCTGTTGCTATATGAGTTATTTGATTATGCTACATATCTGTTATAATGAAATATTGAAGAAGTGTCGACGAATAAGGTAAGGAATAATGAGTAGTGGTTAGGGACTCTGGTTTGTGAAAAAGGTGGTTGGAAACCAAGAATCGTACTTTAAGAGTCATGAAATGTGTGTAAATGTTTGAATTTACCACAATACGGTCGAAAATTTTTTGGACGCTGTTATATTTATAGGATTTAGTTTCTACACATTTGTAACGCAAATTCTCGACCTGTGAAATTTTTATGTGAGACTGTCACTGTAGCGGAAACTGCTGTCGTAAATATTTCGGTAAGAAAGGTAAGTGACCGTGACGTAATGCGTTGTGAGCGGCCAGGTGTGCCAGCCACCTTGAGAAAAAGTCATTATTGTGTGCCTTTCAGAAGCACAGATGGAGAAAAAAGGAGGCCATTAACCTCGCTATTGACATTTCTTTGTAGGAAGCATCGCAAATACGACACACCCAAACTTGAAAACATATGATTACACTTTGGAGCTCTTAATTTATGACATTTACTGAAATGAAATGATGAGAAACATTTCACGTCTATTGCCTTGCTAGTTGAAAGATTGTTTACTGCATTATGAAACGCCATATGGCTAGTGAATGACGTTTCACGCCTTGCTTTGTCTATTTTGTTTAATATCTAGTTTCTAGCTGCACTGCAGCATTGGTTAAAATAAAATTTTATAGATGTACTAATACAAATATTTTCTGTCTACAGATCCAGTATATAATAATTTTGTGCTATACTTCCAAAAAAATGAGGGTGCACAAAAAGACATTTCCCCTTACAGAAACTGCATACGTAATTTTCTTTTCCAGTACTTGGTAATTTATTTCATAGAATAAGTTTTTGTGGTGCACCACTTTAATTACATAGACATTAAGATGTGAATATACATTTCCATTACCTGCGTTGTTGTCTTTAGTGTACTATTTTCTCTGCTTGTGGGTTTGTCATGTTTAGATATACGTTATTACATTTATTGCTGCTTGCTTTCCTTACTCGCATTTTTTTGTCATTGCTGTTTGTATTAATTGTTTTGTGCTGGTGCATTGCCTCGTCCCTTAGTTAAGCATCTGAGCTCAGTAGATTTAAGTTAGCTTAGGAGGGGTAGACTATATAAGAAACTATATATGATGAATTGGAAGGAAAGCATTGGGAAGCTATAAGAAAATGGCTTGGCCAAAAAAAGTAGTGTACAGTGGAAAAAAACTATTTTTGAAAGAGAATGTGAACAGACTACAGAAAGCATGCTTGGATAAGGTTTTCTTTTTTTTTTGAGCAAATGTTGAAATAGGAGGGATGATCTATGGAATGAGGTTTTGGGTTGGACTGCAGTACCAAATATTACACCGAAAACAAACCCTGTCCTTTCCTTTTGTGTTATCCCACTGTGTGTTTGTGTACCCTTATGTATTTGTTTTCTTCCTGTCTCTGTGTACTGTTTCATAGAATTTTTTCTCTTCTGATACTAAGATACATTCTCTATGATAAGGAATACTGTTATCCTCAAATATAATTTGCATCAATAATATGTTATTTACTTTGTAAAGATGTTTAGACATTATTTATTCTACACTCCTGGAAATTGAAATAAGAACACTGTGAATTCATTGTCCCAGGAAGAGGAAACTTTATTGACACATTCCTGGGGTCAGATACATCACATGATCACACTGACAGAACAACAGGCACATAGACACAGGCAACAGAGCATGCACAATGTCGGCACTAGTACAGTGTATATCCACCCTTCAGGAGACGGTTGCGAATGGTCCTCGCCGATACCCCAGGAGCAACAGTGTCCCTAATTTGCTGGGAAGTGGCGGTGCGGTCCCCTACGGCACTGTGTAGGATCCTACGGTCTTGGTGTGCATCCGTGCATCGCTGCGGTCCGGTCCCAGGTCGACGGGCACGTGCACCTTCCGCCGACCACTGGCGACAACATCGATGTACTGTGGAGACCTCACGCCCCACGTATTGAGCAATTCGGCGGTACGTCCACCCGGCCTCCCGCATGGCCACTATACGCCCTCGCTCAAAGTCCGTCAACTGCACATACGGCTCACGTCCACGCTGTCGCGGCATGCTACCAGTGTTAAAGACTGCGATGGAGCTCCGTATGCCACGGCAAACTGGCTGACACTGACGGCGGTGGGGCACAAATGCTGCTCAGCTAGCGCCATTCGACGGCCAACACCGCGGTTCCTGGTGTGTCAGCTGTGCCATGCGTGTGTTCATTGCTTGTACAGCCCTCTCGCAGTGTCTGTAGCAAGTATGATGGGTCTGACACACCGGTGTCAATGTGTTCTTTTTTCAATTTCCAGGAGTGTATTTATCGTCCATGTTTCACTCCCATACATGGCTTCACTTCATACAAATACTTTCAGAAACGACTTCCTAACACTTAAATCTAAGCTCGATGTTAACAAATTTCTCTTCTTCAGAAACGCTTTCCTTGCCATTGCCAGTCTACATTTTATATCCTCTCTACTTTGACCATCATCAGTTATTTTGCTCCCCAAATAACAAAACTCCTTTACTACTTTAAGTGTCTCATTTCCTAATCTAATTCCCTCATCATCACCCAACTTAATTCGACTACATTCCATTATACTAGTGTTGCTTTTGTTGATGTTCATCTTATACCCTCCTTTCCAGACACTGTCCATTCCGTTCAACTGCTCTTCCAAGTCCTTTGCTGTCTCTGACAGAATTGCGATGTCTTCGGCAAACTTCAAAATTTTTATTTCTTCTCCATGGATTTTAATACCTACTCCGAATTTTTCTTCTTGTTTCCTTTACAGCTTGCTCGATACACAGATTGAATAACATCGGGGAGAGACTACAACACTCTCTCACTCCCTTCCCAACCACTGATTCCCTTTCATGTCCCTCGACTCTTATAATTGCCATCTGGTTTCTGTACAAATTGTAAATAGCCTTTCGCTCCCTGTATTTTACCCCTGCCACATTCAGAATTTGAAAGAGATTATTGCAGTCAGCATTGTCAAAAGCTTTCTCTAAGTCTACAAATGATAGAAACGTAGGTTTGCCCTTCCTTAATCTAGCTTCTAAGATAAGTCGTAGGGCCAGTATTGCCTCATGGGTTCCAACATTTCTACGGAATCCAAACTGATCTTCCCCGAGATCGGCTTCTACTAGTTTTTCCATTCGTCTGTAAAGAATTCGCGTTAGTATTTTCCAGCTGTGACTTATTAAACTGATAGTTCGATAATTTTCACATCTGTCAACACCTGTTTTCTTTGGGATTGGAATTATTATATTCTTCTTGAAGTCTGAGGGAATTTCGCATGTCTCATACATCTTGCTCACCAGATGGTAGAGGTTTGTCAGGACTGGCTCTCCCAAGGCTGTCAGTAGTTCCAATGGAATATTGTCTATTCCCAGGGCCTTGTTTCGACTCAGGTCTTTCAGTGTTCTGTCAAACTCTTCACGCAGTATCGTTTCTCACATTTCATCTTCGTCTACATCCTCTTCCATTTCCAGAATATTGTCCTCAAGTACATCGCCCTTGTATAGATCCTCTATTTGCTCCTTCCACCCTTTTGTTTTCCCTTCTTTGCTTAGAACTGGGTCTCCATCTGAGCTCTTCATGTTCATACAAGTGTCTCTCTTATCTCCAAAGGTCTCTTTAATTTTGCTGTAGGCATTCTTACATTCGTCCTCTAGCCTTCCCTGATTAGCCATTTTGCACTTCCTGTCAATCTCATTTTTGAGACGCTTGTATTCCTTTTTGTTTGCTACATTTACTGCATTTTTATATTTTCTCCTTTTATCAATTAAATTCAATATTTCTTCTGTTACCCAAGGATTTCTACTAGCCCTCGTGTTTTTACCTATTTGATCCTCTGCTGCCTTCACTACTTCATCCCTCAAAGCTACCCATTCCTCTTCTACTGTATTTCTCTCCCCCATTCCTGTCAACTGTTCCCTTATGCTCTCCCTGAAACTCTGTACAACCTCTGGTTCTTTGAGTTTATCCAGGTCCCATCATCTTAAATTCCTACCTTTTTGCAGTTTCTTCAGTTTTAATCTACGTATGTCATTGCTACATATTTATTATCAAGAAAATTCACATTACAGTCATTAGTTTTTCTTTCTTTCAGCATGCTGAACGCTTTCTTCGCATTTTTTGCTTTATATCTGTTGGTCCTGGCTACTACCAAGAACATGCTAGTAAGTTCATTATTGGTTTCGTCGCTTTTTTGATTGGAAGCTTAAGAATTCTACGTCTCGCCAATTCAAATATGTAATTATATCTGTGCTTTTCCGTTTTCTGAACAGTAAGGTAAATGTTTACAATTTTTTTTGCTCACTGTTGGGTGGAGAAAATTGATGGTATCCTCGCTTTCAATGTCTAGAGTAAACTTAATTAATGAGTGCTGTGCGCTTAGTTTATAGTCTATACTGCAATACTCACCCTTATCACCTTCACCGAAGGGTATGTCATCTTCAGCGTATATTCCATAGCAAACAGCCTTATGACATATGTCTGTATTAGGCAATGAGTTCCATAGTCGAAAAACTGTTGCGGAGACTGACGTTGTCGTGTTTCAAATGGAATGTTCATTTTCTTCTACCCTGGAAATTCGGACTCTGAGCCTAGTCAGTTTTTATCTCGTAGCGTTCAGATTTGACAGTAGATACAGGCTCCAAGACATACAAAATTCACACTGACTATAGCAGAAGGCTACGCGTATGTCAGTATCTTGAAATTCTTACATGCTGGAGAATTCGCACATCGCCTCTCCATGGACTGTCTTTTGAATTCCGTCTCTTGTCCGTCAATGATGATGTTCAGATAACTTTCACTGTCAGCTAAGAATTGCTTCATCAGTCCTCGACAAAGTTCCGTTATGTTTTCCTTTTTTTCGGTCCTCTCTGATTGTCCAGTGCATCCATCTTCCACGAGCTTGATAATCAATGCTTGATAATCAATGCCGCTTAACATCTCGTCGAAAGCATACAGCCGACGATATTTACCTGTAACACACACTTTCTTGGTCATATCCGCAGATCAAAACGGGTGAGCTGGTAGAGAGAGAGTCGTCATTATGGGGGCCAGTGGCTGAGCAACTTCGACCAGGTTGTGGTTTACATCCTCTTCACCACAATGAAGCACTATACCCGCTGCCTGACTTTACTCACTTCTACTATATCGTGTATGTACAACTCAACGAAACGTCGTCGGATTTCATTTGGCGCGGTTTCTTCGGCAGTGCTAAACTGAGTGAGACACAACTGTTTTATACGCACTTCGATGACAAAAACGTCATCTTGAAACGCTCTCCTGTTACAGCTATCCGTTGCCTGAGGACGAACCAACAGCGTGAGAATTCACAAATTAGTACTGCGATGACATAACGTGTCTTGGACACTCAAAGTCAACATAAAAAGTAGGAGGCATAAATTTCTCAGAGACTCTCATTAATTGGTTTGCAGATGAACTGCCCTGGTATACGCAGTAACTCAGATCAAAAAGAGAGGAATTCACGGCGTGCTTCAAGCTCTTGTAGGAATGCAGCTTCCGCGAAATGAGCACCTAGAATATTTGTCATTACCTTTCTCTAACCAAAAAGGATCATGTTGATCTTGCAGTTTTCATTTAAACTTACAGTAATCTTCACTAGTAATGCTGTTATCCAACAAATCAGAATATGACCACAGCGACTGCACGTTAAAAAATCCAGAACAACGTGAGCTCCATTCGTTGGAGGAAAACGGTTGAAACAAATGTTTCAATGTTTGATTTCACGTCAGTTGCATTCTGATATGAATTTATAGCGAAACCATCATTGTCACGCGTTTCAAACTGTGAATTTCTTAGCGTTCTTGCTTCCCTCACCCGGGTTCGATTCCCGGCGGGGTCAGGGATTTTCTCTGCCTCGTGATGACTGGGTGTTGTGTGATGTCCTTAGGTTAGTTAGGTTTAAGTAGTTCAAAGCTCTAGGGGACTGATGACCATAGATTTTACGTCCCATATTGCTCAAAGAGATTTTTTTGTGAATTTATGTTTATCTTGGAGCGACTCATACGTAAACCAGCGAAACCTGTGTCTTGATAGAAGCGTTTAGACTATCAGACGATGAAAGTGGGAATTCAAATACATTAAAGAAACTTTCTCAATTAAGTGAGTCAAAACCAAGATGTGGTTGCCTGCTAATGTAAACTGTGAATGCTCTGTACATGACACGGTATTGTAACAGCGTCAGTGTTCTACGAAACACCACCAAGATCAAGGCGGTTGAGAGCAGTAGTATGGAGAATAACGTCTTTCTTGACATCAAACTAGCGAACAAAGTATGAAACGCAGACATGAATGGATTCTTCTTTGTAGGATACATTGCTGCACAAGACGGCTAAGGAATCGAAGATATTGAAAGCAGAATGAAGCTGTAAAGAATACTGTCTTCAATCAAATCTAGTAGTATTACACATTAATATGGAAGTGAGGAAGAATTTCCGTAAACTATAAGCCTACAGCACAGTATGGCATGAAAGTAAAACGTCCATCACTGAGAGTAAAGACAAGAAAAAGTGAAGCCTCGCTGCTACTGATAATCTTAATAATTAATGAAATAAAAACAGATTTTTAATATAGCAGGTTTTAAATTGGACTAAAATGTATTAAATAATTTCCTCCAACGCCGTAGAACGTCTCAACCTCATAAAAAAAACTTTGAAAATTTGTGACTGTGAAAATTTACTATGAAAATACTTTTGTAAGATCTGTGTCCTCGATGCCTTTGTAGGCGGCATGTCTGAACAAAATCTTCTCGGTTTTCAAGGCACGGCAATTCCAATAAGAGTCTCGAGCTTTCGATGGCTGCCTCTGCCATCGTCGTTGGACATATTACCGTCTGACTCCCGGGGCAGCCACGGTTTTCCGCTTACCCGGGCACGACTGCAGCCGCTGGGACCAATCAGAAAGCGTCAAAGCGACGCATGCGAGTAAGATGAGTTGGGCAGCTCATAGCAGCTCCGGTCCGTTGCGAGATCCAGTGCGGTCAAGTAGCCCATGGGACCGACGCTACTTTTGAAACTGCGGCTCCCGCCTCCCTACAGAGTGACAACAGTCCATCTTTGCTTTCTTTCGATATCTGGTCTGTTGAAATTCTTGCTGTTTATTCTAACCTCAGCCGTCTCCTTTACAATGGAATTCCAATATGCTGATGCATGAGCCAAGACTGTTATACCCATTTTCCAGCCAGTTCTCAGCTACGGCCGACAAGCTAGCGTTGTTTAAGATGTTGCATGTGTTCGGTTCAAGGCTCCCCCATGTGAGAACTGTCTGACTACACTCCCTGATGAGCCTAAATATTATGACCACCTGCTTAATAGAGTGTTTGTCCGTCTTTCAAACGAAATATATCAGCAGAAACAAAACTGGCATTCTACGGATCGGAGCGTGCAGTGTCACATTCCTTAATCGGGCAAGTAGATTAGAAAATTTTAAAACGGTAATTGATAGGTTAAAGTTAGATACTGTGAAAGTTAGTGAAATTCGGTGGCAGGAGGAACAAGACTTCTGGTCAGGCGAAGACAGTGTTATAAACTCAAAATCATATAACGGTAATGCGGAGTAGGTTTAATAATGAATAAAAATATTGTACTATGGAACAGCTACTACGAACAGGATAGAGAACGAATTATTGTATCCAAGATAGACACGAAGCCCATGCCTACCACAGTAGCACAATTTTATATGCCAACTATATGCACATATGATGAAGCGATTGAAGAAATGTATGACGCGATAAAAGAAATTATTCAGATAGTTAAGGGAGAAGAAAATTTAATAGTCATGGGGGGCAGGAATTGGATAGCAGGGAAAGGAAGAGAAGCAAAAGTAGTAGTTGAATATGGACTGTGGATAAGGACTGAAAGAAGATTCCACCCAGTATAATTTTATACAGAGCCCAACTTAGTCATAGCTAAGACACAGTTTAAGAATAATGAAAGAAGATTGTATACGTGGAAGAGGCCTGGAGAACTATCAGTTTAATAAGTCACGGTTGCAAAATAACAACACGAATTCTTTACAGACGAATGGAAAGACTAGTAGAAACTGACCTCGGGGAAGATCTGTTTGGATTCCGTAGAAATGTAGGAACAAGCGAGGCAATACTGGCCCTACGACACATCTTAGAAGATAGATTAAGGACATGGAAACCAAATTTTATAGCAATTGTAGACTTAGAGAAAGCTTTTGACAATGTTAATTTAAGTACTCTCTTTCAAATTCTGAAGGTGGCAAGGAGTAAAATACAGGGAGCGAAGGGCTGTTTGCAATCTGTGCAGAAACCAGATGGCAGTTATAAGAGTCGAGGTGCACGAATGGGAAGCAGTTGTTGAAAAGAGAGTGAGACAGGGTTGTAGCCTATTTCCGAAGTTATTCGGTCTGTATATTGAGCAAGTAGTAAAGGAAAGAAAAGAAAAATCTGGAGTACGAATTAAAATTCATGGAGAATAAATAAAAACTTTGAGGTATTCCGATGACACTGTAACTCTGTCAGGGACAGCAAACGAGCTGAAAGAGCAGCTGAATGGAATGCACAGTGCCTTGAAAGGAGATTATAAGATGAACAACAACAAAGCAAGACGAGGACAATGTAATGTAGTAGACGATTGTGTGATGCTGAGGGAATTAGATTAGGAAATGAGACAAAGTAGTAAATGAGTTTTGGTGTTTGGGAAGCAAAATACCTGATGACTGTCGAAGTAAGGAGGATTTAAAATGTTGCCTGGCTATGGCAAGGAAAGCGTTCCTGAAGAAGAGAAATTTGTTAACATAGAATATAGATATAAGTGTCTGGAAGTCTTTTCTGAAAGTATTTGTTTGGAATGTAGCATTGTATGGAAGTGAAACATGGACGATAACTAGTTTAGACAAGGAGAGAACAGAAGCTTTCGAAATGCGGTGCTACAGAAGAATGTTGAACATTAGGTGGATGGATCACGTAACTAATGAGGAGGTAGTGAATAGAATTTTGGTGAAGGGGAAATTGTACCCAACTTGACTATAAGAAGGGATCGGTTGGTAGGACACGTTTTGAGGCATCAAGGAACAGCAATTTAGTACTGGAGGGAAGCATGAAGGGCAAAAATCGTAGAGGGAGACCAAGAGAATGTACACTAAGCAGATTCAGTAGGATGTAGGTTCCAGTAGTTATTCGGAGATGAAGAGGCTTTCACAGGATAGTGTAGCGTGGAGAGCTGCTTCAAACCTCTGACTGAAGACCATAACAACAACAACAGTTTGTTGGTAGGTTTGTGGAGGTACGTGGCATTAGATGTCTACGCACAGGTCATGTAACGCACATACGCAACGGACCGTGATTTGCGTACACATTGATGGCGCCCGATAGCGAACCATATGGTTTCCATAGAACGTACATCAGGTGAATTTGCTCGCTTAGTCATAAATGCGCGTTCACTATAATGCTCCTAAAAACCATCGTAGCACGGTTGCGGCACCGAGATATGGACAATTATACTGCCGAAAGATGTCATCGGCGTCGTGGAAGACGTCAAACATGAAAGGATGCAGGTGGTTCGCAGTTGTCAGCGTGTCTTCGATTACTACCACAGGTCCCATGCAAGGTTAGTAGAATGTTTCCCGTAGCATAATACTGCTTCCACCAACCTGCATCGGTGGCGCTATGCACGTTTCGAGCCGCTGTGCACATCGACGACGGCGTTTGTGGAGACTGAGGCTACCAGCGACCTACTGTATCAAAATGTGAGTCACCCAAAGAACCAATAAGTTTCTATTATTGGACGATCGAATCCCGATGTTCGCATGCCCACTGCAATTCTAATCGTAGATGTCATTGGGCCAACATGTGAACACGTAGGGGCGGTTGCCGCCTAGCTCCATATTCGAGATATCTGTATAGCACCATACTGAAAATGAACTGCAGAAGTTCGTCGATCGCTTTAGAGGTGTCCATCCCAACATTAAATTTACCATCAAGGTGGAAAACGGTGGCATGCTACCATTCTTATATGTTTTAGTTGAGCGCAAGGCGGGAGGCCGGCTTGGCTATTCACTGTACAGAAACCGACACACACTGATCGACATCTTAACGCAGATAGTTTTTACTAAGGTTTAGTCATGAAGCCTGTCCTGAACACGTTAGTACACAGAGCAAACGCTATTGCTGATGACGACCACCTACAATCTGAACTGCAGCAAATGACACACTTGTTCCAGGGGGAATGGGTATGGCAAGAGAGAGATTTCAAATGCTTTCAGGTGCCACCGAAGATGGATGTCTTGTGAAACGGCAGAAGAAGCCAAACCGGCTGCTTTCCTGCTGTAACGTGGGGCAACGGGCAGCAAGTTAGGACTGTAAGTTGGCTGTTTAGGTTTTTATGTTGGTAACGTCACGTAGCGCTCTGTATGAAAATCACTGACTGTGCTGTGTGCAATGTGTGGCTGGTTCGCATTGTTGGAATATTCGCTATTGTAGTGTTAGGCAGTCGAATGTGAACAGCGCGTAGCGTTGTGCAGTTGGAGGTGAGCCGCCAGTAATGGTGGATGTGGGGAGAGAGAAGACAGAGTTTTGAGATGTTAATATGATCAGATGAGCCGGACGTGCGTCCGTCAGAAAAAGGAAATTATACATATATATTATGACGTTTGAACACTATTAAGGTAAATACATTGTTGGCTCTCGATGAAAGTCTTTCATTTCCTAACTATATTCCTTTCAGGAGTTAGTGCCTTCAGTAGTTAGAATCTTTTATTTAGCTGGCAGTATTGGTGCTCGCTGTATTGCAGTGGAACGAAAATTTTTGTCAGGTAAGTGATTCATGTAAGGTATATATTATTGTTAGTCAGAGCGATTCTTTTGTAGTGATTATTAAATGTCAGATTGCGTTGCGTTGCGCTAAAATAATAATAATAATAATATTGTGTGTCAGTTCACTGTTTAGCAGGAAAGTAAAGAGATAAATGTCTGAGTACGTTCAGTTTTGCTCAGCTGTTTGAAAATCAAATAACATAAGAGGTTTATCAGCACAGTAATTTAAAATTTTCCTAAGGGGACGTTTCAGGAAGTGTGCTTCAGAGATGTTGACGGAGATCAGTGTTCCTGGCGCCCCCCTTCCCCCCTCTCCCCAAGATACCGGATACCCTGTTAAAGACGAAATAGCTTTTCGTGTGTCCGATGTGTATGGTGTCCCTAAAGTATGTAAGCGGAGTAGACAAGGGTGGGGGGTCGCCATAGCAAAGATATTGGCTGCAAATGGGGAAACTCATTAGGATAAGCGACTTTGGCAAAGGGCAGATTATTATTACGCAGAACCTATGAACGATTGGCTCAAAAGCAGCGAGGCTGGTTGAATGTTCATGTGCCACTGTCATGAGCGTCTACAGAAAGAGGCAGAACAGTGAATTAACCACTAGGCGCTAGATAGTTGAAAGACCATCCTCTGTAAAGCAGGCAGATGGTGATCTGTCGCATTTATGTCAAAAGAACTCAATGCTGTGGCACGCACAAGTGTTTCAGAGCACACTGTTCATCGTACATTGTTGAATATGGATGGTTCAAATGGCTCTGAGCACTATGCGACTTAACTTCTGAGGTCATCAGTCGCCTAGAACTTAGAACTAATTAAACCTAACTAACATAAGGACGTCACACACATCCATGACCAAGGCAGGAAGATATCTTCAACATAGCCGCACGGTCATGGTGCCTTGCTACGGTTCTCGCTTCTTCCCCTATCGGAGTTTCGAGTCCTTCCTCGAGCTTGGGTGTGTGTGTTGTCCTTAGCGTAAGTTAGTTGAAGTTAGACTAAGAAGTGTGTGGGCCTAGAGACCGATGACTTCAGCAGTTTCGTCCTATAGGAACTTACCACTAACACTGTTCAGCATACCATAGGAAGTAAGATAGACACGATTCCGCAGAGTTCAGAGCCTGCCCCTGAAAGTGCGCCTCAAAGTGTCCCCAGCAGTCGCCAATTTCCTCATAGAGCAACGACAAGAGGGAAAGGGAAGAGACAAGGCAGAATTAAAAAGGTCAAACAAGTATTCCAAGATCGAAAGCTGAAGATGTAGCGAAATCTGAGATCAAGCCAACAGAGTGAAAAAGGAACGATATGAGTTAACAGCGAACACACAACTAAAGACAGAGCTCTGGGTTGTGGCTAACTGCTGGCCGGAGTGGCCGAGTGGTCGCAGGCGCTACGGTCGCAGGTTTGAATCCTGCCTCAGGCATGGATGTGTGTGATGTCCTTAGGTTAGTTAGGTTTAAGTAATTCTAAGTTCTAGGGGAGTGATGACCTCAGAAGTTAAGTCCAATAGTTCTCAGAGCCATTTGAATCTTTTTTTTTTTGCGGCTAACTTTACAGTGCGACGGCAAGCACTGATGGCCGGCAGGTGCAGAATTGCTCTGCTAGCCCCGTGGGGCTACCACCCCAGAGGCGATACTAGCGTTCACAGATGTAGCAGTGCCGTGTAGCAGCCGTCGGCGAAATCCACGTGTGCTGCCTGGAGAGCATTCAGATACTATCTGTACAACACGACGGACGGGCAGGGCAGCAGAGATGTCAGGTGTAACCAGTGGCAAAAACATAAGAGAGACGCGCGGAGCGCCCCTACCCGTGCCCCCTCCCACCACTCCCCCCTTGCGGGGCCGCCGGCACTGCCACCCTCGCCGCCCTCGCCAGTCAGCCCGCACGCTATTTGTTCGTTTGTTTTGTCAGTCTACTCGACTGAACCGAGTTATCGAGTAGTTGTACTTTCCTATGTAGCACGAGCATCCGTTTCATCGTACTTCATACGTTTCTGTGTGTCTCATAGATAACTAACACATACCTACACGAAAAGTCGTGGCCATTCTAGTGAACTCGATACGTTATTCTGCCTGGCACTTGTTCGAGCCGGCCAGAGTGGCCATACGGTTCTAGGCGCTACAGTCTGGAACCTAGCGCCCGCTGCAGTCGCAGGTTCGAATCCTGCCTCGGGCATGAATGTGTGTGATGTCCTTCGGTTAGTTACGGTTAAGTCCCATAGTGCTCAAAGCCATTTGAACCATTTTTCTTGTTAAGCGCTTGGTCTCTGTCCTCTATAAGAATAATTATCGAGTAAGAAAACTGCTGCTAATATTTACAAACAGGTAACATAACTGAGGTTCCAGAGTGTGTGTTTAGTAACTTTTTACACAGTTTGCATTCAGAAGAAACTACTTATTCAACTGAAGCTGCGTGAGAAACACACAACCCGTGTGGGGTACCTCATGGTCTGGGGCAGCTTGTCACGGTCAGCTTGGCTCCACCACCGGAGGTTCGAGTCCTATGTTCTACGTGACTGATGACCTCAGACGTTAAGTCGCATAGTGCTCAGAGCCATCTGAAGCCAGTTGTTCGAGAAAAGTCGCGAATATTCTACTGTTTTCTTGTAGAGAGAACCTTCGATACGTAGCGTTACAATTACGGACTAGTCGCCGAATAGGAAGCTAGTTTACATTCAGAAGCAGAAATATGAAGACTGATGAATGAATAAGTAAAAAGTTCTAGTTGTAGCAAGTGCAAGTGTGAAGATAATTCAAGAGTAGAGTGATCAGTTGATTGTGAAGTATTAATAATATTGTTATGAGACACGTTCCCACCCCTACGGCAGCTATATGGATCTAAATAACAAGAAAGCAAAATAATATTCCAATGTCATCCAGTTCTCAAATATATTTAAAATATCAAGCCTCTAGCTCGTCGGGAAGTTAGTTGAAAATCAGTTGTAAAGTTTTTTGCTGTACAGATAGACAGAAAAGAAAGCAACGTAATACAATCAAGTTAGAAAGTAAGACAAATATGAAACGAGGAAGTTCAAAAAGGAGTACAGGATGAAAGGAGTCTTCTGAAGACCCTTACAAAGAGCATGTACAGGTTAGAGGTCCTCCTGCTATTGGTAAAATAATAGTTAACTTGATGGTAACGAGAGAATATGTATTCTTTAGATTTTGTGATAATCACATATTTTTCTTTAAAACGCTCTTCTTTTGCTACATGAGTGCCAACTGGGATAGTTTGTTGCGAAAACCATTAGCGGTGGCAGACAGAAGCTGTTTCAGCGAGACAGGGTTAGTAGGGGCTGGGGGAGGGCGCACAACCCTGAGGTTTACTTATGTTGGTGATTTTATCTCCGCAGCTCATGTTACAGTCGCTACTAGCAGCAGAATATGTCATTACGAGGGTCGAGAATCCTTATGACGGATGCAGTGGTCAATTTGGTGGCAGCTTTGTTGAATTTATTGACGAGTGTCACAAAGCTTCATGGTTTCTCTTAGCTTCCCCTATTGCACTGCAGTTTTTTTAGTGAGGACGCAAATACGATGGCATGCAGTGATTTTCAGGTCCCTAGTTTGGCAGCAATGCCACAGCGACAACATACATTAATGTTACTGTTATTCTTGTGTGTTAGCCACTTCGATACTTCAAACGGGGTCTGTACGTAGTGATGTCACAGTGAGTACCCGTTACCCGTATGCACCAACGAAGAAATGTGGGGAATGATTCGTTTTCGGCGCTCCGCTGAGAAGATTGTCGCAGAATACAGCTGCAGTATGACAGGAGCTGTCTTAGCGAACAAAAAACGTACGAGTGCATAAATCGTATAACAAGTGTACATATATCTGACTGCGACGAAGAGGTGGGGTCATCTACTTCGAATACGAACAGGAACATCGATTCAACTAAGCGCACGATTCTTGATAATCAATGTGTAACAAGTCATAATATTCGCGTGAGTTAACTTTAGACACAATTCAGCATTTGCAACTATCTGTGCATCTCTTAACTATCGGGACGACCGTGCTCGTTGCGTACAATGTTAACAGATAGATACTACAAGAAATGTCGAAATCACATATAAGGCATTTTGAACAGAAGGGAGAAGGCTTCGTCAGTAGCATATTGTCGTGAGATGTGAGCTCAGCACATCGAACAACAGTGTAAATGGCAGAGCCCAGTGCACAAACACCTGTCCTCGCCAACACGCGCGAGATAAAAATGAAGCTTATGCAGAAACGTTGATGTTTTGGAATATGAAAAATCCACTGCTGTAGGATCGTATGTAGAGAGATCAAACAGTAAATAGTGACAGTTATTGTGAGATTTGATACCCATAATCAGAACGAAGAGTAGAGTGAATCTTTAAGGAGAGACTTTCCTTAGATTAATGCCAAAACTCATAATATTGAAAAGAACGCAGTGCATTTAAAATCTTGGTTTTTAACAGGTGAAATGCTTGCCGCATAGTTCTGACCTACCTGGAAGCGCTTTCATCGTTTACATCCTACGAAGAAGTGTCTACGTGAATCCAATTTCTCGTCGGGTGGACACGTTTTGTGGGTGAGGGTGGAAGTGCGACATGTCACAAGAGCTTTTTGCTGCACGGTATTAGGGAGCTTTCAAGAGACGGATTAAGTGTATGGAGGTTAAGGGAGATTATGCAAAGAAATAGTTTCTTTATGAAAAATATCCATACTTTTGACTTGAATTCGTATGTTTAAAACTAACTACCTATTGTTGTTATTCATATTGTTGAACTGTTCCGTATTACGTTTTATAAATTTAGAACTTTATCATCAGTTACAACCTGCCTTATCCTCACATTCCGAACAATGAGTGTTGTTCCCTGGCCATACTAAATTCAAGAACCACCTTCACACAACGTAATACTTCCACACAATGATTTTGCTTGGCTACGCTGTAGGATACGTTTATAAGCAAATTTCGTCGTCTATGTTTCTCCTTCACTAACAGTAGCGTGCTACTACGAATCATGGCAACGACTCATCTAATCAGTACCAGAAGATGTATAGACAGCCAATGACGCTTGTGTTTGATGGAGACATTCAGAAATATTTCACCTTCATTCACACGATTAATCAGTAACCTGTCTGCAAGAAGAGACTGTCAAGAGATTTTTTTTTGTTATGTCACGCAGTCATATATTTCGATTATTCTCGTTATCCTTATCCCCATGAACCGTGGACCTTGCCGTTGGTGGGGAGGCTTGCGTGCCTCAACGATACAGACAGCCGTACCGTAGGTATCTGTTGAGAGGCCAGACAAACGTGTGGTTCCTGAAGAGGGGCAGCAGCCTTTTCAGTAATTGCAGGGGCAACACTCTGGATGATTGACTGATCTGGCCCTGTAACACCAACCAAAACGGCCTTGCTGTTTCGGTACTGCGAACGGCTGAAAGCAAGGGGAAACTATAGCCGTAATTTTTTCGGCGGCATGCAGCTTTACTGTATGATTAAATGATATGGAGAGCTGCATCAAACCAGTCTCAGGACTGAAGACCACAACAACAACATTCTCGTTATATTCATACGAAGACGGGAAAGAGGAACCACAATTTGGCCATTCTCAGTGGAACAATTTCTGGAAACGGATTTAGTATTTTCTTCCATTCTTCATTTAAATGCCAGCATTTTAACTAAGGAACTGAGCAGATGACTGTGATCGGTTTACTGACTTAATGTAAGACTCAAAGACTTTACGAATTTTTTGTTTGACAGAATTGTTTAGTTGACAGACTTTTACTATCGAATACTTCGGTCGCTCCAAGCATCAATCTCGATGCACTAATTTTTGTTTGAATGAGGGCTGTATTTAAATTTGTGGTGAAGTTCACTTTCCTATAGGAGCCACTTCCTGATGCAGATGTTGAACAGCAACGCTGGGAAACAGTTCATTTACCCAGTATCACCGTGCTCATCGTTCACCTCTTAATGGGATGATCTGCCCTAACGGTGTTTGTGTTTCGAAAATTCTCAAAAATAAACAGATGACTTATTGGTCGCTAAATCCCCTAGCCTTATGTTATTTCCTGTGACAGAAAACGTAAGTTGTCTTTAGGTGTTTTTTTTTTTTTTGGTCTATTGATTTTTTGGTCTATCACTTTATTGTACATTTGATTTGCAATTTGGAATATAAAAATTATTATTTCCCATTAATGTTGACATATTGCGAGGGCGATTACCATAAATTTTGATTTGTATTGTAAGTAGGCTGTTTAGGTTTTTAAATTGGTAACGCCATGTAGCGCTCTATATGAAAATCACTGGCTGTGCTGTGTGCAGTCTGTGGCTGGGTGGCATTGTTGTAATATTCGCCATTGTAGTGTTGGGCTGTTGGCTGTTAACAGCGCATAGCGTTGGCAGTTGGAGGTGAGCCGCCAGCAGTGGTGGATATGGGGAGAGATATGGCGGAGTTTTGAAATTTGTAAGACGGGATGTCATGAACTGCTATATACATTATGCCTTTTGAACACTATTTAGGTGAATACATTGTTTATTCTCTATCAAAATCTTTCATTTGCTAACTATGCCTATCAGTAGTTAGTGCCTTCAGTAGTTTGAATCTCTTATTTAGCTGGCAGTAGTGGCGGTCGCTGTATTGCAGTAGTTGGAGTAACGAAGCTTTTTGTGAGGTAAGTGATTTGTGAAACGTATAGTTTAATGTAGTCAGGGCCATTCTCTTGTAGGGATTACTGAAAGTCAGATTGCGTTGCGCTAAAAATATTGTGTGTCAGTTTAAGTACTGTCTTGTATAATTGTTTTAAGGGGACGTTTCAGTATGTATTCGTGTATGAGGCAATATCTACATGTTTATAAACAATAATATTTAAGGTACATGTACTAACATAAACCGTGTAATTTATTTTCGCTGTCTCTCTGAATATTAGAGAAACTTTTAAGACATCATTTAAAACTATGTTATCGAGATGGCAGAGTTTCTCAAGATACACTTCAAGAGAATGTTAATTACGTCCTCCGCTCTTTGCTCCATTGATTAAAACTCTCAGATGCCACTTACTTTAATTTAATTAAGGTGAAGTAACTAGAGTGGGGCACCCTTTCGTGAAACCCTGGTAAACCTAAAAGAAACCTTAGAGAAGAAAAGGAACTTTACTGAGAAAACTGTTTCCTTGATTTTCATCGAGTTGAAGGTTGTCGCATATTCTGAGTACTCAACGTTGTTTGTTTCTCTTTCCGCAACGCAGGGACCTATTTCTAGACATTAAGCGGTCCACTCACATTAACGTGACGACAGCCTATGCTGTACGTCAATATGTAATAATCACTCACAGACTGAAGGTGGCAGCAGTAGCAGCGGAGGATATATAAAGTGTGTCGAGGGGTGGGGGGGGGGGGGGTCGTTATCGTAATGTGGAAACGGAGCGATTTATCTGACGTCCTAAAGCAGGGCTTAACAACTGGCCGGTTTTGAGCGCGAGTACTCGCGTCTGCTCAGGCACTTGCTCGTGAGCAGGTGCAAGGTCGCGGAGTAGGGTGGGAGGGGAGGGACTGGAAATGCGCGCGCACGTTTGAATAGGGCCACAGCGTTTGAATAGGGCCGCAGCGTGCCTATTGAATTCGCGGCGACTGTGTAACGTTTAAAGTACTACGATCAGCTCTAACAGTTAAGAATCATGTCAAGTCGCCGTTGTATAACCCCCACAGTGCTTTTGCAGTTCAACCCCCATTGGGAGGAATTGTATCTGTTTACAGAAAAAGATGGTGTTGGAAAATGTTTAGTATGTCACAAAACGCTGAATTCTATTAGGAAATTTAATTTGCAGCGACATTATATGTCGTACCACGCGAAAGACTACGGAAGTGGAAAATGTGATGGACCAGATAGTGCACAGGAAGTTATTAAACTTAAAAGGAAGCTATCTGAAGAAGATCTGGACGACGAAGAAAAATCAACTGAGGCAGCTCTCAGAGTGAGTTACAAAATTGCTTTGCTTTTAGCAAAATCCCTGCTCCCCTTCACTGATGGCGATTTAATAAAAGAATGTTTGTTAGTTGCAGCGGAACATTTGTGTCCATCTCATGTTGAACAGTTTCGGATTGTGCCATTATCTAACATGACCATCATGCGTTGCATACAGGACATGGCAGACGACGTCCAGAGCCAGGTTGCAAATATCTGTAAAGATTTTATGGCGTATTCACTGGCTCTGGACGAAAGTGTTGATATCATTGGAACAGCGCAGCTTGCCATATTTATTAGAGGTGTTAATAGAGATCTTCAGGTGCGGGAGGAGCTCCTCGATGTAATAGCCATAAAGAACACTACAGGCTGAGGTGATATTTTAAGTAGTGTTGAAGAAAGTGTTGAAAATATAGGATTGTCGTGGAATTCTTTAGTTTCAGAGTCTACAGACGGTGCACCAGCGATGACAGGGAAAAAATCAGGTTTAGTTGCGCTGTTGAAGGACAAAATGCAATAACTGACCGTGCCGAATGAAATAAGGGGCGTTCACTGTGTGATCCACCAGGAAAACGTAGGTGCAAATAGTATCACTCTAAAAAATGTGATGAGTGTTGTTGTTTGTACAACCAATTATATAAGGAAGCATGGGCTACAACACAGGCAATTTAAAAGCTTTCTTGAGGATGCAGAAAGCCAGTATGGTAGCCTGCATTATTACAGCGAGGTCCGCTCGCTTAGTCGTGGCGAATTATTAAATCAAATTTTTTGCCTATTAGATGAGATAAATATGTTCATGGAAATAAACAACATCTGTGTTCCTAAATTGAAAGAGCCTTCATGGAAATGTGATCTCGCGTTCTTAGCAGATTTAACTAGCCATCTGAATGCTTTCAACATTTCACTACAAGGTAAAGATCTGCTAATTACTCATTTCATAGATCGAATACGAGCTTTTAAAATGAAATTGACGCTTTGGGTGAGTCAGCTGGAAACAGGAAATCTAGCTCGTTCTCCTAAATTATCATCCATGCAAGATGTTCACAAAGACTGTGAACGTTATTCACATAGTTTAGTTGCCCTTAAGGAAGAATTTGATCAACGCTTTCAATATCTGACAGCACTAGACAGTGATTTTGATCTGTTCTCCTCTCCATATTCAGCAAATATTGAAGAGATTCGTCCTGAACTGCAACTAGAAATTATTGACCTGCAGTCTGACAGAGAATACAGAGACGAATTTCAGAACAAGAAAAACATTTTGTAATTCTACAGGCAATTCCCTCAGGATAGATTTCCTCGTTAGCACAAACTGGCGGCTACAATAATATCAATGTTCGGTTCCACGTATGTTTGTGAACAATTGTTCTCTGCAATGAAATGTAACAAGACGCGCCTGAGAAACGCATTGTGTGATCGAAATTCAAAGTGCACGCTTCGCTTACAATGCACAAGAACAATTACTCCGAACATAGACGCAATTCTAAAGGGCAAAAAGTACAAGATAACCGAGAATCCCACACTTCAGTTACACCTTTTATTGTGTAACAGGTTACAAATAAATACGAATGTAGAGGCATACACTAAGCTAATAAAATTATGTGGCACGTGTACATTCTCCTTTATTTGTTTCATTTGTCGCAGTAATAATTCGTGAGTGATATCCCTGCAGGTGCCCGCGGATTTACGTTGACTGGCGGCAGCTGTTGTGTGCCCCACGTGTCTCTCCCCACTCTCCGCTCTGGTCCGGTAGTGGGGGTAGCGTGCTCGCGCTGCTCCGTGCTCGCGCCTTGCTACTCACAGCTTGCTCCGCGAGCACGTATGTTGTGAAACCCTGTAATAAAGGGTATGATCAATGGCTCGCGGGGCAAGAGCAGAAGCATTTCCGAAACAGCTAAGTTTCTAAGCTGTTCGCATGCTGTCGTGGGTAAAATACAGCCATGGCAAAATGGCACTACCCAAAACCGGCACCGAGTAAGCTGTGGTGCACCAAGGGCCGTTGATAACAGGGGTGGACGATGGCTGCAGAGATAGGTACAAGCGAACAGACGTGCAACTGTTGAGCAACGGACCGTCCAGAAACACCAAGGGCTATCAATATTCTCCTCAACGACGACTGAACGAACGTTGCCGCTTACGGGTCTCCGTAGTAGGCGCCTGGTTCATCCACCCATGCTGACTGCTGTTCATCGACGACGAAGGCTGGATACTGCACGCCAGTACCCCATCTGGGCGTCCTCCGCGTGGCGACAATGCCCGTTTCTGACGAATCATGTCTTATTCTCCAACAAATGGTCGTTGGCGTTTAAACGTCTGACAGCAAACACCCTACAACTGTTGAAAGAGTCCAGGCCTGAGGACATTCCCTAGGTATTCACGTCGTTCTATAAGGCACAATGGATCAACACAAGTATTTATCTATCTTTTGGGTCAATGTTGACCCCAACATGCAGTTTATTTTTCCTCGATACGATGATGTCAATCAGCAGGAGAATGCAGTGTGTTGGGACAGCTGCAGTGTATGTGTGTTTTTCGGAGGGCACCAGGATGAGTTTATTGTATTCCCTTGATCTCCAGATTCGTCGTATTTAAACCCAATCGAGAATCTGTGGGACGAACCCGATCGGGCCGTTCGCGTATTGGATCGTAGTCAAGAAACTTAGCGCGGCTGGCCACGGAACTGGAGTCGGTATGGCTCCACATCCCTCTCGGTACTTTCCAGAACCACGTCGATTCTCTTCCTCCACGTCTCGAAGCGGTCCGCGCTGCGTAACCTGGTTATTTAATATTTTGACAGCTGGTCCCATTAATGTGACTAGACAGTGTATTCAAGACAATAGCCTTTAATGTCATAATAAGTGATTCAAACGGTCAGTCCACCACACAAGGCGCAGTTGAACAAGAGTGCAACAATTAATTAGTGTATGGGTCATATACAGGGTATTCAAAAAGTCTCTCTGCAGTGCCGTATGATTATTAGCGGCGCGTGTCGTATGATTATTCGCCTCTATGAGTAACTTCCCTTCAAGTGGACTCTCTCAACATTCCACTGTTCCGTTTATTTCAGCCAGAATCACTAGTATCGTTGTTGTGAGTCGTTACATGCTGACGTGAACGTTTAAGTCTAGTTCCTTTGCTTGTTTGTTTCGTTTTTCTCACTGTTAAAATGCTAACCATTGAAGAACGTGTGTTTTTTAGTCGAACAAGTGCTCAAAGCTGGCGGTAAATACACAGTTTCAGTTCGTCAAACATTTACTTCAGTTTTCCTGGAGACAGCACTCCCACATCGGGATACTGTGCGAGATTTGATTAAGAAATTTCGAAGTACGGGTTCAGTGACAGATGCGCCGAGAAGTGATCGTCCTAGCATTTGTCTGAGGATAAACTACTCGATATTTCCGATAAAATGTCCACGAATCCGAACAAGTCAGTAAGAAAACTCGCCCAGGAAATCTATGTCAGAGTCGGATCGGCCCACACAGCTGTAAGGAAACAATTAGAACTTTTCCCATACAAAGTGACAGTCGCGCAAGAACTGAGAAATACTGTCATGGCAAGAGACTGCATTACTGTCAATGGTTCAAAAATTTCGTTCAACAAAATGGAAGGGATATTCTTAATGAAACGTTAACCACCGATGAGACGTGGTTTCATTTATCCAGATACATGAACTCGCAATATTCTCCTATGTGGAGTACGGCAAATCCATTGTATATTCTTGAGGAACAACTTCATTCTGTGAAAAATAGATGTTTGGATTGCAATTTTTAGACATCTGATTGTGGATCCCACATTTTTCAACGAAACAATAAACGCACAACGATATTGCAGTGATATTCTGTACCCATTCATAGGAGAACTTGTGTTAAGTAATATATTGAACGGTTATTTTCAACAAGATGTTGCAGCCGCGCATACATCTCTCGTTTCAATGTCACTGCTTGCTGATATTTCTGGCGATAGCATAATTTCACAGGGACTTTGGCCTCTACGATCGCCTGAACTAATACCACCTGACTTTTTCTTCTGGGATGCAGCGAAAGCAACGGTCTATAAAAACCGTCCAAAATCCATCGATGAATTGAAAACGGCAATATCGACTTTTACTGTTTCTCTTACAGAAGAAATGTTACAGCTTGTGTTTGGAAACATGACTAGACGAACTGAATTGTGTATTCAGCAACACGGGGGACACTTACAAAATTTAATGTGAAAATGTGAAAGTAAAAATTAAAATTCAATAAGTTAATAAGTTGTGTTTCACTGAGTTTCATTTCGGTATATTCACTACTTAAACCTAAGTAACTTGAGGACACCACACACATCCATGTCCGAGGCGGGATTCGAACCTGCGACCCTAGTGGTCGCGCGGTTCTGGACTGAAGCGCCTAGAACCGCTCGAACACCGCGTCCGGCGCGCGGATAACAATCATACGGCACTGTGGAAAGGCTTTTTGAACACACCGTAGAAACAAAAAATATAACGTGAGGAATCTGACATAGGGGTATTAAATTTCAAATATCCCTCAAATACACCGATGAGCCCGAACATTAGGACCACCGCCTATCAAGAGACTGAGTGCCATATGGTGGTGTTATTAGCACTTAGTACTGAGAAGATTGAGAAATGATTCTAGGGGCGATACGGACTACAACTGATAAAATACACTGATATAAGCGACTTAGACAGAGGACAGATTGTTATGCCCCACCTACTCTTCTGGGAAGCGGCTAAACCGTTTGGCTTTTTGTGTGCTATTGTCGTGAGCATCTATGGAAAGTGGTTGAAGGAAGCAGACGACAAGGTATTGGACGATCACGCCTCTTCATTGAGTGTGAAGGTCGGAGACTTGCCCACTCTGCGAAACAGGATAGACGTCGATCTGTGGCAGATCTGGCTACAGAGTACAATGCTCGTCCTGGCACAAGTGTTTCAGAGTTCACCGTCAAGCGGTTACTGTTGTACTTGAGAGTCCGTAGCAGGCAACCACTAATTCTCCCATGTTGACCTAATGTCATGTGAACTGCGATTACCGAGGACCCGACATCATACAAACAGGACCGCGGGTCATTGAAAACGTTTCTCGTGTTAGGATGCATACATTTCTTGTTATATCAGGTTGACAGTCTGAGAGGATATTCCGTAACACAGGAGCTAGAAACATGCACTGCGCCACGGACACGCGCATGTCATGGTAGTATCGTTATTCCTGCGACAGCATACATCCCTAATGCAGAGACCGAGTGAGGTGGCGCAGTGGTTAGACACTGGACTCGCATTCGGGAGGACGGCGGTTCAATCCCGCGTCCGCCCATCCTGATTTAGGTTTTCCATGATTTCCCTATATCACTCCAGGTAAATACCGGGATGGTTCCTCTGAAGGGGCACGGCCGACTGCCTTCCCCATCCTTCCCTAATCCGATGAGACCGATGACACGCTGTCTGGTCTCCTTCCCCAAACCAACCAAGCTAATGCAGAGTGTGATCAAAAGTATCCGGACGCCCCAAGAAACATACCTCTCTCATATTAGGTGCATTGTGCTACCACCTAGTGCTAGATCATTTCAGCGTCCTCAGTAGTCATTGCACATCGTGAGAGGGCAGAATGGGGCGCTCCGTGGAACTCACGAACTTCGAATGTGGCCAGGTGACTGAGTGTCACTTGTGTCATACGGCTGTACGCGAGATGTCCACAATCCTAAACATCCCTAGTTCCACTGTTTCCGATGTGATAGTGAAGTGGAAACGTGAAGGGACACGTACAGCACAAAAGCGTACAGGCCGATCTCTTCTGTTGACTGAAAGAGATCGCCGACAATAGAAGAGTGTCGTGACGTGTAATAGGCTGACATCTACCCAGACCATCACACAGGAATTACAAACTACATCTGGATCCACTGCAAGTGCTATGACAGTTAGGCGGGAGGTGAGGAAACTTGGATTTCATGGTCGAGAGGCTGCTCATAAGCCACATATCACGCCGGTAATTGCCAAATGACGCCTCGATTGGTGTAAGGAACGCAAACATTGGACGATTGAACAGTGGAAAAACGTTGTGTGGAATGACGAATTACGGTACACAATGTGGTGTGGGTACGGCGAAGGCCCGGTGAACGTCGTCTGCCAGCGTGTGTAGTGCCGACAGTAAAATTCGGAGGCGGTGGTTATGGTGTGGTCATGTTTCTGATGGAGGGGGCTTGCAAAGCTTGTTGCTTTGCGTGGCACTATCGCATCACAGGCCACCATTGATGTTTTAACCACCTTATTGCTTCCCAGTGTTGAAGAGCAGTTCGGGGATCAATTCGGGGATGGCGATTGCATCTTTCAACACGATCGAGCACCTGCGGCTGAGTGGTAACACGACAATAACATCCCTGTAATAGACTAGCCTGCACAGAGTCCTGACCTGAATCCTATAGATCACCTTTGGGGTGTTTTGGAAGGTCAACTTCCAGCCAGGCCTCACCGGTCGACATCGATGCCTCTCGTCATTGCAGCACTCCGTGAAGAATGGGCTGTCATTCCCCAAGAAACTTTTCAGCACCTGATTGAACGTAAGACTGCGAGAGTGGAAGCTGTCATCAAGGCAAAGGGTGGGCGAACACTATACTGAATTCTAGCATTACCGATGGCGTCACGAACTTGTAAGTTATTTTCAGCCAGGTGTCCGGATACTTTTGATCAAATAGTGTATTTTCGAAAACGTACCTCATAAAAAAAGGTACTGTCCGTTGCTCATACCTCGGGTTCAGTTGGTGATAAAAATGTAGGGTCGAGTGTTTTGGATAGTCCTTGGGCTAGGGGCTATTTATGTCCTCATCAGAATGATTACCTCAGTGTTACGATCCTACAGCACAGTGTGAAACTATGAATGTTACAGACTTCCTTTCGCTTAGGTGAATGGAGCAAATCTGTTGGTTCGTTTTGCATTAAAATCTGGTATGAGGCGAAATCGAAATAAGAAATAACCACAGTAAATTGCTCAAATTTTAACGGTTTATTCTCTAAGCATGTATCTAGAACAACCATTTTCCCGTTTCTAAAAATCTTTATCCAATATCGAGAAAAAAACTTTTATTTTTGGTACCATAGCCCAGCCGCAGATTCCAAGGTGGCTCTGCACAGCAAATGGCTGAAGTTTTTACGATGTGTTCCTAAGCTCTCCATGCTACAAAGTGCCTTCCTTATCACTGAGAACCCCTTGTAGTACTGCAGCACACACAAAATTTCTTTGCACATAAGATCGTGTCTGTCGTGTAAAAGTAGATTTGTGTTCTTCCAGTATCATGTAAGTAATCTATCTAACTTTTACTGTCCAGTACGTTCGTTTTCATATGAGTTACATGTCCTGCTGCAGCAAGGAAAATTGGAAACCAGTGAAATAAATGAGAATATGTTCCTGTGAATTTGGATGCCTTTTGACTGAAAATTTGTTTCCCAAAAACTTTGGCATGCGAATGTATTACCACTTTTCTATTCCGAGAGAGAAGAAAAGCACGGGGAAAGTAATAAACATTGTAAGACAGTAGACTGTAATTGTGATAATCAAAGAGCGAAGGAGACAATGGCAGTGCGAGAGTAAGAGAGGAACACCGTGGGAGTAGAGCTTGACCGTGACAGAACAGTGCTTGCGAAAGACTGAAGGAGACAGTACTGGGCAGGAAGAGATGGGCGAGGAATAAAGAAAAAGAGGGAGTGGAATGAGTGAGATGAAGTGATAGTGAGAAATAGAGTCTATGACAGTGACACTGCGGAAGAGAGAGATAGTAACAGCAACAGTGGGAAGGAATGAATGAAATAGTACAAGTAAGAGAGGTCACGAGGGGGACAATGATGGTGAGAGGCGAGAGTAGTAACAGGACCTTATGAAAGAGACTGTGTCTATGGCACAGGAAACAATGATAGTCATTAAGAGATAATGACAATGACTTGACTGAATGAGTGAGTGAGAAAGGATAACCGGGAATGGTAAGGTACTACCGACTTACCGCGATGAACTATTGAGTGTGAACGAGTTACATTTAGGGGTGCTTGCGGGAGTTGCAAGTTAAAAAAAAAAGCGTTATTATTTTCGCTTGCCCAAATTTTGGGGAAACTTTTTAAAGGTGCTGAGGAAGGTAGAACGAGGCAACTGTTACCAAACTTTTCAGTAAGAATCTTTTCAGTGAACAGAAAACATTCGCATTTTCTGTGCTCGAATAGGAACATTTTTCCAATGTTTGTACCATGGGGGACTTTCGCTTGTGGTTCCTTGTGGATTATAGTAGCAGTCGAAGGCACTACGACAGCTGTGGACTACGAAAATATTATAGCGGACCACCGGGATTATTTCACGACTGATGTCTCCCCAATGGCGACGGCATTTCTAGCAGGGTTACTGTCCATGTCGTAACGCTGAACTGCACATCAGTGGGTGGAGAAGCACGAGAATGACCTCACGTTGATGCCTTGGCCATGAAGTTCGCATGATCTGAGCCTTATGACACGCAACTGTGTCGCTATTGGGTGGCAGGCCGTCACCCACAAATCATCGGATTATAATTAATGGGAACTGTGTTAACTATGAGTAGTCATCTCATGCCACACATGTATGTAAACTTACCAGCGACCTGTGGAACCCCTGTCACCAACAATCGCTGACGTATTGCGTTACGAAGGTGGACCCACACACTGTTGAGCAGGTTGTCGTTAGGCTTTAGCTCGTTAATGATGTGGTTACTTGCTGTCTTCCATCAGAAGCTATTTTCTATCCATCAAAGCACGTAAAAACAATGAGAATAACACGACTGATCCCAACGCAGATCGTAGATGAGGAACGTATAAACCTGAAGTAATACAACAGTGAGAAATCCAAACACATGGCTAACGATGCTGCGTTACATAGCACAAAACTACTGCTGGAGAAAACCAGTAGACCCAGAAGAGGGTCGCTGCAACCGTGGCCGAAACGTTGGTTTTCTCCAGCAGTATTTTTGTACAATAAAACTCGGTACCATACCTAGAAAACTTCTGTGTCGGCTGACTCTGACTGCGGAAGCCTACGCAATTATTCAAAGCAAATGAGTCATGCTTGCTCATATCGATAGTCTGCTCTAAAAGTTTATTTGCTGATTGCCCAGCAACTGGTTCAAGTGCTTCTCCCTAGAGGGCACGGCCTTCCTGCCTGTGAAGCTTGAAGGTGCTTCCCTTTCTGGTTGGATTCAGTCTGTTTTCGGTCTCACATTGGAGGCAGCTTGGAAGTGTCACCTCGACAACCACTGGCTGAGCACGGCGTACTCTGTCAGTGTCAAGATACAAGAGGAATTGGGCTTGCTGGCTGGAGGCTCTTTGGCTGTAATACGTAGTTGGCAAAGTGACACGACTGGTCGCAAGTAGTCGCTGAATGCACATGTGCATCGGCCGGGACGCATGTAGCATCTACCATGCTTAGCACTGGCCGATGTAAGGAAGAAGTGTATTTTATGAGCATCCATCTGAACCTTTGCCCATGACGTTTGTATGACCTCGGAAGTACTTCTGTGGCTGCACGATTTTGTTTCATTCCTGACTTTAACACGTTTAGGAAAGGACCGTTGCATATATTTTTTGTTGCCCTAGAGTGACAGTAGCAATCTGAGAACTGGAACTTTCTGATGGGTTACTTCCCGCTTAAGGTTTCATCAGTTAAATGATTTGTTATGTTTATAAATACTTTTAAATGACTCTGCCTTATATTTTGAATTCTAGGGACTTAGATTGCGGATTCCTACCCAAGCCTTTAAGATCTTTGTTGTTATTAAAATTCTTTGTTAGCCAGTTAATCTGAGTTTAACTTGGTCTACCTTATGGCTTTCATAAAGATCTTGAATGATTACAAACAAGTAGTTTTCCTATTTAAACTGCAGAATCCTATTTTATTGAACTGAAATGATAGAATTTCAGAGACTTTACTGGTCTCATATGGATACGATTTTAGGTATATAGACTGAAGTGGCTAGTGAAAATTTGTATCAAGGTCGGGAATCGTATCCTGGGCTCCTGCTTATGAGGCAGCTGCGTTAGCCACGAAGCCATCTCGTCGCAGCGGTTCGTTCAACTGCAGGGATTACCCTGGCATTCTTCCCTCCATTGTCCAAGCTCTCACTCCTGTGCCAAGACGGCTTGGTGACTGCGCACCTGCCCATTAAGCAGAAGACCTGGGCTCGATTCCCGGCCTTGGTACAGATTTTCACTCATTGCTTAAGACTATATACATGAAATGCTATTTTATTCTGTTATTAACCTGTTTTAAACGCAATTATTACTCTATTATTGGCATAATAATCACATTGTAGAACTCCTGTTATTTCCCGTGTTTCCCCCCAGTTTATACTTGGGGTTTAAGGATCACCAGAAAAATTACCCTGGTACAACAGTTACATGTAATGAAATGAGTACCTGCCTGAATGTTGTAGACTGCCAGTTGCTGTGCGAAGTTGGAGGTTCTGTAGCGCGTCACCTCCAGTACTGGTGTCCGGCCCCGACTTCTTGCTAGGTATGTTTCCAGCTTATTGGCTTATCGCCTTTGTTTTATTGTACATTCTTGACAGTTGTTTCTCTTATTTGGGTGTTTAATTAAGTCAATGTTGTCCTGCCCTAAGCAAATAAAAATGTTCACGCTTTATGCGAACGATGTTTGTTTGGTAGCTTGGCAGTTTCGGCTCATCCCTCTCTATCTTTCCATGCCCTTGTCATTTCTCCGTCTAATCCTGTATTTTCATTAAAAAGAGAGATTTCTTCCTTATCCTCAAACAAGATGTTTCTCCATTCTAATGCACTGAATTTGGCTTGAAATCCCATAACACATTCTGTAATTCATCGATTCCAAGAACCTGTTTCTTTTTTTATGGTTAACTAACTTCAAGTCTTAAATTCGGTTGCACCAGCCAATCAAAAGTATCGTACCGTTAATGGCCAGGTACTGCCCGTAATATATTGTCTGTGAGCAAGAGTAAAAACGCAAGAAGTGTTATGGTCAGTGAATCTGATGATTAATAACGGATTATCTGGTAAGCTTCTGCTAGATTGTAGTTTCATTCAAGGGAAAAAACTGTCTCCAGATTTAGCCAGCGGGCGCTTCTGTTTCAAATTTCATCCGGGTAAGCACAATCGGATCTGTGACCATAGTTGGTACCGGAGGCATTAATAATGTTTCCAGTTCGGTGTGATAGATTTGAGCTTCGCTATTTGGAGCAAAGCCAGGCCAAACAGTAGTTCAAGGTGCTTAACTGCCTGATGTATAAACGGACAATACAGTAATCACGGAAAATGATTAGCGCAGAATACAGCTGACCGACGGTGTAGCCGTTCGTTAGACCCCTTGTCGGCCATCCTATGCTAAGATGAGGGAGCTAGGTCAGATAACTGATAGATGATCGACGATGATATTATTAGGCCATAGGCCTCCCCTTATACATCACCCACCTTTCCTGTACCGGAGGGTAATGGCGCTGGCTACATACTAATTGTCGATTAAAGTGCCCTTAATCAGAAGGTCGTTTCACAATCTGCTACCCTGACAGCTTTACATAATTGTTTTACATGATTCGCGGGGGCTCGTTATTTGTTGATTCTCGACCTTAACCAAGCCCACCACCAGATTTCTTTGAAAGAAGATCCGAAGCAGTCTCTTCGGTAGGTTTCTTATACGTTCTGAGTGTCCTGTCAATAAAACGAAATCTTTAGTTCGCCTTCCCTACAACATCCAGCACGTGTTCCAGTTTCAAAAGTCACAGTTGTTCGAATTTGTAACCTACAGGATATTTAGCTGAATCGACAGGCTTGTAAATTTGTTATAATTCATCGTCTAACCCAAATTTAACGTAATTTTTTTGGCAATCATGTGGAAGATCTTACACTTTTCACTGTTAAGAGGTAGTTGCCACTCTTTGCACCATGCAGATATCTTTTCCAAATCGTTCGTAACTAATACTGACGATAATGGGCAGCTTCATAATCTGTGAGGTCTGCACAAACTGTCTTTTACGCCGTTTATATATAATGAGAAGTGCAAATACACTCCTGGAAATGGAAAAAAGAACACATTGACACCGGTGTGTCAGACGCACCATACTTGCTCCGGACACTGCGAGAGGGCTGTACAAGCAATGATCACACGCACAACACAGCGGACACACCAGGAACCGCGGTGTTGGCCGTCGAATGGCGCTAGCTGCGCAGCATTTGTGCACCGCCGCCGTCAGTGTCAGCCAGTTTGCCTTGGCATACGGAGCTCCATCGCAGTCTTTAACACTGGTAGCATGCCGCGACAGCGTGGACGTGAACCGTATGTGCAGTTGACGGACTTTGAGCGAGGGCGTATAGTGGGCATGCGGGAGGCCGGGTGGACGTACCGCCGAATTGCTCAACACGTGGGGCGTGAGGTCTCCACAGTACATCGATGTTGTCGCCAGTGGTCGGCGGAAGGTGCACGTGCCCGTCGACCTGGGACCGGACCGAAGCGACGCACGGATGCATGCCAAGACCGTAGGATCGTATGCAGTGCCGTAGGGGACCACACCGCCACTTCCCAGCAAATTAGGGACACTGTTGCTCCTGGGGTATCGGCGAGGACCATTCGCAACCGTCTCCATGAAGCTGGGCTACGGTCCCGCACACAGTTACGCCGTCTTCCGCTCACGCCCCAACATCGTGCAGCCCGCCTCCAGTGGTGTCGCGACAGGCGTGAATGGAGGGACGAATGGAGACGTGTCGTCTTCAGCGATGAGAGTCGCTTCTGCCTTGGTGCCAATGATGGTCGTATGCGTGTTTGGCGCCTTGCAGGTGAGCGCCACAATCAGGACTGCATACGACCGAGGCACACAGGGCCGGCATCATGGTGTGGGGAGCGATCTCCTACACTGGCCGTACACCTCTGGTGATCGTCGAGGGGACACTGAATAGTGCACGGTACATCCAAACCGTCATCGAACCAATCGTTCTACCATTCCTGGACCGGCAAGGGGACTTGCTGTTCCAACAGGACAATGCACGTCCGCATGTATCCCGTGCCACCCAACTACCCTGGCCAGCAAGATCTCCGGATCTGTCCCCCATTGAGCATGTTTGGGACTGGATGAAGCGTCGTCTCACGCGGTCTGCACGTGCAGCACGAACGCTGGTCCAACTGAGGCGCCAGGTGGAAATGTCATGGCAAGCCGTTCCACAGGACAACATCCAGCATCTCTACAATCGTCTCCATGGGAGAATAGCAGCCTGCATTGCTGCGAAAGGTGGATATACACTGTACTAGTGCCGACATTGTGCATGCTCTGTTGCCTGTGTCTATGTGTCTGTGGTTCTGTCAGTGTGATCATGTGATGTATCTGACCCCAGGAATGTGTCAATAAAGTTTCCCCTTCCTGGGACAATGAATTCACGGTGTTCTTATTTCAATTTCCAGGAGTGTATATCACTGACGTTGATTTGCAGTACGATTTAGGAAGATATACTGTGTTCTTACGTTATGAATTACCTCGAGGAAAATACTGACAGGAAGTCATAACACATACAGAAAAAGACGTCGTCGCTGGCTGGCGGTTACTTAGTAATGAGTGGCGCCGACAGAGGACCCATCCCTCACAAGCAGCTTATTATCAAACTGCGCGCCTATGGAGTTTCGTCTCACTTGTGGTGCTGGAATCGTGATTTCCTTTCAGAAAGGCCACAGTTTGGAGTAATTGTTGACAAGTTATCATTTAAAATAGGAGTGATATCTGCCGCTCCTCAAGGGACTATTATAGGCCCTCTGTTTCATAAAAAAAATATATGAGCAGACATCTTAGAATGTTTGCAGGTGATGCTGTCATTTACTGTCCAGTAAGTCAACAGAAGATCAAAACTAACAGCAAAATGATTTATTCAAGATATCTGCATGGTGTGAAAAGTGGCTTCTGACCCTAAAGAATGAAAATTATGTCTTCGACATGAGTATAAAAGAAATCCGTCTAATTTCGGTTACACGATAAATTACAGAAATTTAAAGACTGCTTATGCAACTAAATGTCTAAGAATTATATCTTAAATTAGCATGACCACACCTATAATGTCGTGGGGAAGGTAAACGAAACAATGTGTTTCATTTTGCAGAACAGTAAGAAGATGTAACAGCTCTACCGAACAGACTGCGTACACAACTCCTTTCTATCTTTTGCTATAGTACAGCTGTGCAATATGGGATCCTTACCAGATACGCATGGCTGAGGACATCAAAAAAGTCCAAATAAGGGCCCATTTTATACTCTCGCGAAGTAGGGGAGAAAGTGTCACGAACATGATACGCAAGTTGGAGTGGCAGTCACTAAAACAAAGTCTTTTGTTGTTGGTGCGAGGTCTTTTCACGAAATTTAATTCTCCAACACTCTCCTGCGGATGTGAAAATACAGTGACGCACTGAAACCCGACCTGGAGTATTTGACTGCTCATTGTCACTCGCCAGTTGTCATCTGTTGTTTCGAAGCTGTTGTTTACATTAGCATGCTATTTCTGTATTGTCTATTATTACATGTTTATTTATATTTTATCGTATCTCCTCGTGGCGGGAAACAATTCTTGCGTAATTGGCGAGCAGTCTTTACTACTGGATGGTTTGTCGTCCACCACCCTGCATTTTCTTGGCGCCCACCAACATAGGGAGAAATGATCATTGTAATAAGTGAGCCGTGTGGGGGCCGCATTGTTGCCGTTCATAGCTTGGCATCTTGTAATAGCGATAGTGGCGTCTCGTTTTCTTAGTGTGCTCACTGGCGCCACTACTTTTGCTCGACTTGTCTGTCCGTGAGAGGCTGCAGCAGCTCTTATCGATAGCGCGTACTGTGGTAACATCTTTGGAGCGCCCTCTAGTATTTCCGGGTTGTCGTGTGTCGAGCTAGTTGAGTTGGGACAGAGCAGCAGTGAGGTCCAGACAGCCCGTACTCACTGACCTCTGGCGACACACATGCACTGTCCGACACTAGGATGTGGCCGCGAGAGTGCACGACCACGACAAGGGCCGGATTCAGTTAGTTTTAGTTGAATGGACCGTGATATTCGAGTAGTGCAACTTTCACCTGTGTCCGCCCGTCGAAGTGACCTCATGGTAACTTGTCAGTCGACGATTTATACTAAAATCTTTCTCGTGCCTGACTTGAGTGAGAACGACCGTTGGTTGGTCGTTCGGTCGGTCGACGCAGCGGACGACGTGCATTTGGTCATCCGACAGTTTCCGGCTTCTCTTTGGTTGTGCGACTTATAATTCTTCTGTATTGTTTCACAGTGACTGGTTTTATTATTGTTGGTGGCATTGTTTTCCCGGATCTGTGTGTGTATTGTGGTTTTGACTGAGCAGTTATTGTAATGCTGTCTGCGTACTGGATTTGGTGAGAGGGTTGCGAACGGACATCAGGTCCGTTGGGTGGGGGGGGGGGGGGGGGGCAGGAGCGAGAAGGTCCGTGCAGCGCGAGGGCAAGCCGGGGCCACTAGTGGCGTGCTGCCACTGCCGGATCGAGGAGGGGTAGCTGCGAGAGCGACGACTTCGTTACACACCGAACCGTGGACGTTTAATTTGAGTGAAGAGTTAACTGCTAATGCAGCCTCGACTGTTCTGAGATCTCGCCTTTGGTCGTCGGGTTGTTGTTCCCAGGGCAATGAGTGAAGTGTTTCGAAGCGGTTAAATATTGCCGCCGCCTTTCTCTATTTGTTTTTCATCACTAAATTTAATATTATTCAAATTAGTGAAGTGCAACCAGCGGTATTTTCTACCTTGTGGCCTCTAACGCCCCAGTTACCTGCCCTGGAGGTTAGCGTACTTTTCCGGCAGTGTAACTTTCCTCGTCGTGTTGATGCTGTCCGACTCGGCGTATAGTTCGATAGTCTCTTGTATTGTACTGTGCATGTTTTTTGGGAGATCTACCTTGGTTCTAGTGTTTCCTGTGGCCTTCAGTGTTTTCTGAAGACGTAATGCTGTCTGTGTCTTCGCCCTTGCCTGAAAAAGTTCCATCGTTGTACCGGTGCTCGGACGTTAGGCGGATTGGTTAGTCGGTCGGTCGGCGCTTAAGCTTCCCCTAGTGTGAGTTGCCATCCTGTTACATGAGTACAACTCTTGGCTGCCTGTCTCACCTTACCTTACGTTTGAGTTACCTTCCCAGGCCGACTCTTGGAACACTTCCTGAGAACCGCTCGTGGTGATTCCTTGGATTGTGATGTTTTGTTTTAAGGATATTTGTAATTTGCTAATTATTGTTGTTGTGGCCTTCAGCTGAGCAATAATTTCACTCCTTCTATAATAGGACCTTAAGCTGTGTTACAGTTTGTTTTAAAACGTGGTATTTATCTTAATACTGTGCTATTTGGAATTGTTCTTCAGCCGTTTATTGTTTGGGGTTATTGTTGGTGACCTTCGGCCCTAAAATTGCGCATTTTTTTCTGTGATAAGGCCAACATTCGTCATACAGTGAATTGTGTTTTTTTAAAAGATTGTTTTAAAATTTTAAGCCGGCCAGTGTGGCCGAGCGGTTCTAGGCGCTACAGTCTGAAACCGCGCGACCGCTACTGTCGCAGGTTCGAATCCTGCCTCGGGCATGGATGTGTGTGATGTCCTTAGGTTAGTTAGGTTGAAGTAGTTCTAAGTTCTAGGGGACTGATGACCTCAGAAGTTAAGTCCCATAGTGCTCAGAGCCATTTGAACCATTTTTATTTTATTTTAATTTCTTTAAATAAAGTTTACGTATTTGTTGTTCATCCGAGAGTAACTGATTACGGCCCTGTCCAAAATCGTGACCTTATCCTACCCCATCTTGATAAACCAGCTCTCAATAAGATACAAGAATTCAGAGCTCTCACAGAAAAAGTGTTTGTTTTTCCCGCGCGCTGTTCGAGAGTGGAACGGTAGAGAAATAGAGTGCAAGTGGTTCAATGAAATCGCCCACTACGCACTTAAGTGTGAATTGCGGCGTAGTGACACAGATGTGTACGTAGAAAGGAGTAATAACTCTTTGAATGCTATGTATCGCTTTGGTTATCCTTTAAATTCGAGAAAATTAACACTGAGGTTTTTATGATGGCCCGTTACATTGCTTGTGGCCCTGCCTGCGCTTCTAATCAAAAAATGTTCAAATGTGTGTGAAGTCTTATGGGACTTAGCTTCTAAGGTCATCAGTCGCTAAGCTTACACACTACTTAACCAAAATTATAGTAAGGACAAACACAGACACCTATGCCAGAGGGAGGACTCGAACCTCCACCGGGAGCAGCCACACAGTCCCTGACCGCAGCGGCTGAGACCGCTCGGCTAATCCCGCGCGACCGCTCTTCTGATCGCTGAGCTGTAACAGTTTCTGACATCCAAATGCGGAGGGGTTTCCAGTGAAATCTGTGGTATAGAAGAGCCGGCCAGCGACTAGGGCACTGGGTGAGAGATCGGTTTGTTTGCGGCCGGGGAACGGAGATGGACGCTGGCGTCGGCGGCGGCGGCGTAGGCTGCGGCCGCGTGGTCGGCGTCGCCGTTGTTTGGAGCGGCGCTAATGGGCGGCCGTAAACACGGCAACAAAGTGGCGGACGAGCGCTCCTAATTGAGCGCTAATTGTCGGCCCGCGACGCCATGAATAATTGCCGCCTCGCAAGACAAGACAAGGCGCGACGAGAGCTGAGCTTAGCCGTGCCGCGCCGAGGCTTGGGTAGGAGAGCAGTAGCGCCGCGCCGCGCCGCGCTGCCCTCTCGAGGTGGCGCCAGGGTCTGGTCGCTCGCGGCCCTGCGCCGCCCTGCGCCAGCGCCTTACGGTGTCAGCCCGCGCCCTGACAGCACTCCACGGTAAATTTAAGTTTGTGTGAAATAGAGAATGGACGAACAAAGAGAAGGGATGAGGAAACTCGTGACTTCCAGAAGTACAGGTCGTTGTGGTTATCTAATGGACGGAGACTGGGACCCAGTTTTGTCGCTTCTCATAAGGGGTTTGCCTTAACCATTCCGGCCATAAGAATTTCCAATTTATCGTGCGCTCGAAGACAGTCTCCCTTATTCATTAACCCAATATTCGCATATTACATCTGCATCTACAGCTACACTTATACTCTGCAAGCCACCCAACGGTATGTGGCGGAGGGCACCTTACGTGCGACTGTCATTACATCCCTTTCCTGTTCCAGCCGCGTACGGTTCGCAGGAAGAACGACTGCCGGAAAGCATCCGTGAGCGCTCGAATCTCTCTATTTTACATTCGTGATCTCCTCAGGAGTTATAAGTAGGGGGAAGCAATATATTCGATACCTCATCCAGAAACGCACCGTCTCGAAATCTGGACAGGAAGCTACATCGCGATGCAGAGCGCCTCTCTTGCAGAGTCTGCCACTTGAGTTTGATAAACATCTCCGTAACGCTATCACGCTTACCAAATAATCCTGTGACGAAACGCGCCGCTCTTCTTTGGGTCTTCTCTATCTCCTCTATCAACCCCTACCTGGTACGGATCCGACACTGATGAGCAACACTCAGGTATAGGTCGAACGAGTGATTTGTAAGCCACCTCCTTTGTTGATGGACTACATTTTCTAAGGACTCTCCCAATGAATCGCATCCTGGCACCCGCCTTACCAACAATTAATTTTATATGATCATTCCACTTCAAATCGTTCCGCACGCATCCTCCCAGATATTTTACAGAAGTAACTGCCACCAGTGTTTGTTCCGCTATCATATAATCATACAATAAAGGATCCTTCTTTCTATGTACAGCAGACACCACTCAAATACAAGTCGGGAAAAAAATCACAACAACAAGAAGAACTTACGCGACATAGACGAAAGTTGGTAATAGGCCTCTTTCCACATTTGAAAGACGATGTCTATTCCAATTTCGCGGCAGTCGCGTAATTGTGCCGCTAGCACAGCCCCTTTGAGGATGCAAATCTGGTTTGCTTTAAATACACGCCGTAATGATCATGAACGTTAGTTACCTTTGAAATTGGACTTGGTAAGTTTATGTTGGTCAAGAATGCCTTTAAGGCGACAGAGACGCCGTTATCAACATCTCACTGAGTTTGAACGAGGTCGTGTGATAGGGTTACGAGAAGTAGGATGTTCTTTCTGCGATATTGCAAGAAAGACTTGACGGGAATTTAGCCACTGTACATGATTGATAGCAGCGGTGGCCACGACAAAGTACAGTCGAAAGAAGACTGGATACCGGACGGCCACTTGGCACTACCTTGAAGGAAGAATGTCCTACTCGGCGTATGACTGTGCCGCATCATACAGCAATCTCTAGCAGCAATTTACTTCAAGGACAGCTCCGAGCCAGATGCCTTTAGCGTGCATTCCACTGACACCAAACCGCCGCCATTTGCGAATTCGGTGTTACCAAGCGAAGTCTCATTGGAGGGCAGGGTTGTGTTTTCTGATGAAAGCTGGTTCTGTCACGGTGACGGAGATGGCTGTGTGTTGGGTAGAAGAAGGCCAGTTGACTGCATGCAACCAACCTGTCTGCATGCTAGACACAACAGATTAACATCTGGAGCTATGGTCTGGGATGCGCGAGCTCTCTCGTGGCCATGCCACGCACCCTGACTGGCGATTCCACCTGCTGTGCTGCCGTTCGTGAACAGCATTCCAGGGACTGTTTTGCAACAGATTAACGTTCGTCACATACCGTTAACGTACCCCAATACGCTGTACAGTGTGTCGACATGTTGTCTTGGCCTGTTCTAAAACCAGATGTGTCTCTAATCTAGTACATATGAGACATCGTCGGACAACCTCTCCAGCGTCATCCACAAACAGCATTAGCCGTCGCTGTACTGACCGGCCAAGGGCAACAAATATGGAACTCACTCCGTCCCTCAGACAGACATCCGGCACCTGAAAAACACAATACATGCACGTCTGCAAGTTCACATTCAACATTTTGGCTGTTACACCGGTTATTAATGTACCAGCATTTCACACGTGCAGTTGCTCATCCCTCGCTTTGATTAACTTGTGATCTTATTGTGTTAATTACTTAAATTTGATACCTAGACATACCCATTCTCAAAATTTCAATACTCTACGTCAATTATTTTGAAGTTGCGGTTTTTTCCCTGCCAGTGTATATACTTTTCTGTAAGAACGTGACACTCTCTTTCTCGACGTCTGTTTCAGTGCACGTGCACTAACATCGTACGAATCCCTACGGGTATCCGTAATTTACCAATAGGCAATTAATGGATGAGGGACACTGCATTACTGGGTGCAATAATTTGGAATTTTAATTCTGTCAGGGACCATGTCCGAATGGCCGAAGCCGTTAAGTCAGCCGATATTCAGAAGCAGTAAATCAGGTTTCTAGTCATGGTCGGGCCCAAATTTTCAACTTTGGTCACTGCATTGTTGCAATGCCCTGTGTGGCTGAAAGTCACGAATTCTCGCCCATCCCTTCTCTTTCTTTCCCCACCGTGTATTTCATGTAACTTTATGGACCGTCCGCGTCATCACGAGCGGTGTCTGTTCAGTCGTACCACTCGCATTTATATACTCAAGTTTGCTGGACGTGTTGCGAAAACCCAACTGCTCTGACGTTGGGCCTGCTTGTACAGTGGCTTATCAGGTGAAGATATAAATCCGAGGCATTTGTTGCGAATTTTCTCCCTACTCACCTTTCACCTTCCACAGGGTATTGCACAATTTCTATTACAAGCATCTAGGAGCCCTATACGGAACTTAAGAGGGAACCGCGCCTATTCTTCGCCACCGATTTCATTGAAATTTATTGGCTACAAATGAACGTGACTCAAGTGGGAGCTCCCGATGCCTAAACGTTTAGAAGCAAAATACTCGGGCGAACCTTGCCCCATTTATATTAGCGCAATTTACAGTCAACGATTGGCGCAACGGACTGAATGCGTTGTTGGGTCGCCTTCCGGCACGAACATTTATTTTAATTTTCAATTTTATTGACACTACAAACAAACCGAAATAGTGCTAAATTCATTGCATTGATTAATATTTTCATAAAAGGCATTGAAAGGAAAGGCAAAGGAAGAATTTGGTGGATGAGTATGTTGGCAAAATATACGATTGTCGTCGTTACTGCATCAAACTCTGGGAAACTTACAACCACCTCATACAAAAGTAGTCTGATCTATATGAGATAACCTTACATGCACGAGAACAAACAAATCCACAATAATACGTCGACCTTTTTCTATGTGTAATATCACAGTGATTCCCAACGTAGCTACAATCTATTCCACACACGTGTTGTCTATTTTTATTGTCCGGAAGATAATTTGATGAAATAGCTTGAAAATTTCTATTGTCTCCTCGAGAGGGAAAAAAGAAATCACATCCCGAGAAGTCTGCATCAGAGTACATTCCATTGAAAACATTTGCGAAATTACGCTTTATGCTTTGCACACTGTGCGTTGAGAGACAACGTGTTATAAATGAAATCCGTTTTTTTTCGATAAAGGCTTTAAAACCATCATGTAGTAGTACAAAATGTGGCGTTTTCAATGCGTGCAAGATGATAAAAGAATTACTGCTTCCCTTGCCTTTCAGATGAATATGACACCAGCAAGTGCCAATTATCAACTGTAAAATACTGAAAATATATACAATTTTGTACACGCCTTCAGTTCCTAGCTGGAAATACACTCCTGGAAATTGAAATAAGAACACCGTGAATTCATTGTCCCAGGAAGGGGAAACTTTATTGACACATCCCTGGGGTTAGATACATCACATGATCACACTGACAGAACCACAGGCACATAGACACAGGCAACAGAGCATCCACAATGTCGGCACTAGTACAGTGTATATCCACCTTTCGCAGCAATGCAGGCTGCTATTCTCCCATGGAGACGATCGTAGGGATGCTGGATGTAGTCCTGTGGAACGGCTTGCCATGCCATTTCCACCTGGCGCCTCAGTTGGACCAGCGTTCGTGCTGGACGTGCAGACTGCGTGCGACGTCGGTTCATCCAGTCCCAAACATGCTCAATGGGGGACAGATTCGGAGATCTTGCTGGCCAGGGTAGTTGACTTACACCTTGTAGAGCACGTTGGGTAGCACGGGATACATGCGGACGTGCATTGTCCTGTTGGAACAGCAAGTTCCCTTGCCGGTCTAGGAATGGTAGAACGATGGGTTCGATGACGGTTTGGATGCACCGTGCACTATTCAGTGTCCCCTCGACCATCACCAGAGGTGTACGGCCAGTGTAGGAGATCGCTCCCCACACCATGATGCCAGGTGTTGGCCCTGTGTACCTCGGTCGTATGCAGTCCTCATTGTGGCGCTCACCTGCACGGCGCCAAACACGCATACGACCATCATTGGCACCAAGGCAGAAGCGACTCTCATCGCTGAAACGACATGTCTCCATTCGTCCCTCCATTCACGCCTGTCGCGACGCCACTGGAGGCGGGATGCACGATGTTGGGGCGTGAGCGGAAGACGGCCTAACGGTGTGCGGGACCGTAGCCCAGCTTCATGGAGACGGTTGCGAATGGTCCTCGCCGATACCCCAGGAGCAACAGTGTCCCTAATTTGCTGGGAAGTGGCGGTGCGGTCCCCTACGGCACTGCGTAGGATCCTACGGTCTTGGCGTGCATCCGTGCGTCGCTGCGGTCCGGTCCCAGGTCGACGGGCACGTGCACCTTCCGCCGACCACTGGCGACAACATCGATGTACTGTGGAGACCTCACGCCCCACGTGTTGAGCAATTCGGCGGTACGTCCACCCGGCCTCCCGCATGCCCACTATACGCCCTCGCTCAAAGTCCGTCAACTGCACATACGGTTCACGTCCACGCTGTCGCGGCATGCTACCAGTGTTAAAGACTGCGATGGAGCTCCGTATGCCACGGCAAACTGGCTGACACTGACGGCGGCGGTGCACAAATGCTGCGCAGCTAGCGCCATTCGACGGCCAACACCGCGGTTCCTGGTGTGTCCGCTGTGCCTTGCGTGTGATCATTGCTTGTACAGCCCTCTCGCAGTGTCCGGAGCAAGTATGGTGGGTCTGACACACCGGTGTCAATGTGTTCTTTTTTCCATTTCCAGGAGTGTATTTTGCAATACCAGACATTCCTTTGCCTTTTCTTTTCCTGAATTTTATGAAAATATTTATAAATATAATGTACTGAGCATAATCTTGGTTTATTTGCATTGTAAGTAACGTAAAAATAGAAAATAAGAAAAGGAGCTTCTTCATGGAGAATCGTTCCAAAGACTCTCGATTAACCGTTCTGTAGTCTCTGTTGATCCATCAAGGACCTGGGACGTCGGCAGGTCAGGTAATTATCAATGAAATTCTCCTGCAGCTGTATAAATCGAAGACTTGAATGCAATCAAGTCATCGAATCAATCATGAATATGTGGCACTGTATGAAAATATCGTTTATTTTTAGAGATGCATATGGGGCCTGAAGATGGCATAGTGGAATGTCGAAACTGGTAGTCAAAATAAAATAAAATAACAGCCCAGTTGTACGGCTGCTGGAGAATTTCATTGCTAACTGGTTCTGTACACTTTCTGCTCCACCAACCGCTGCCTGGTCCGTAGGCTAATATGCATGGGTTATGCCTCCCCTGACCCGCGCCAAAAATGCTATTTTTTTCGAAATATTTGTCCATCTGGAGCTAATCCTGTCACATTCTTTCGTGGCCAAGCCCTCCACATACCATAAAATAGGAGTAAATCGGTGATGACGAGCTGACGCGGTCCCTTCGTTTGTAGATAAAGTTTTGATGAAGAACCCTTGTTCAGAAATTCACAGTTTGGATACTTCGAAGATCGGATCACTTTCAAATCTCCTGCTTTGCGGTACGGACACGAAGGAGACAGTGGGCTTCGCCCTGAAAGCTGTACAGGAGCCCGTGGCATGGGCAATGTTTCAACTAGGGGAGACTGTTGTGTCTGGAGGATAGTATATCTAGGTACCCCATGATCTCTCCTGGCCGGTGTTTCAATATAGTGATTGACATTAGAACAATATACAGTGTTTGTAAATACTACGTGTCTTATACAGTGTATTTAAGTGCTCCAAAATATATTAAAGTTATTTTGGAGGATAATCTTAATTATTCAGTTACTGAGTTTTATAGTGAGTAAAATTCCATGTATTTTTAAGACTGCTCTCTTAATATGTGAACGGTTAATCTTTTCTTCGTCGGTCCTGCACCATCTTGTACTTTGGTATTGGAAAAGATCTCCTACAATGGAACACGTGATATCTGCTAATGAAATGAGTTTATTTGATGATTTGACAATTTTTCCGGTCTTGTAAATAGAAATTTGTGTTGATTGCCAATAGCCTGTATTTTAAGATATTTTCGCTTGTAATCTGTTTTTGATAATATTTCTTATTCATCTGTTTTCTCTTAGCGTTTATTTATATGTAGTAAATTAATTATGCAACTCATAGGCTGTTAAATAAGCCACTGAGAAATTTATTTTCAACTGAAAGACATTTAAATTTAGATAGAATATTTGGTCCGATGTACGTGACTAAGTTTTACATTGGGGTAAATAATTGCTTTTCTGGGGTAATTTTTATAATTTCAAAAAACGGCTGCAACACACATAAAGTGAATGCTGTGATTTCGAAGTGGATTTAGAGATTATATTGAACTTCCACTACAGGGCTGACTGAAGAGCAAAGTCTGCGGAGTATTCCAAGGTACAATGCTGTCCCTTGTCCATCGTCGTGTTCTTTTCTACATGGTGAAGGACGTCCACTTCAAAGTCGAGTGGTAATCCCCTCCGTGGAGCCACGCTTGTCTTATCTTTAGGTAGAGGGAACTTAGAGATAGCCTTCGTTTGATCGTGACCACTCTTGATGCCACCTGCCAAGACGAGACCCTGAAAGGAAAACTCGTGATGGGCCAAAGATTTCACGGTTAAGCACAAAACTAGCCCAAGATGATCGAGATGCACAGGAAAGCTTTTGCTGCATAGGATAACATCGTGTAAATAATTGTAAACGCAGACTTATGTTCACCTAACACAAAATTCGAAGAAAACTTGACAGCACAGCAGCCTCAGTGGCTAAAGCAAAAGTGACACAACTATATTCGAACAAATTCCAGCCTGTACAATATGCGGTAAGAGGCTTTCACTCTTCGGCCCGCGACACCTTATGATATGCTTTATTGAGATCAGGAACAGTTAATTACTGAACCCTAACATTGCAAGTGATAGTTTTATGAAGGTCTGGCAAGGGTAGCAATTCAAATACTACTTTTTCAGTCAGGACCCTGTAATCGACGACCGCCGATAACCAGCACTATCAGGTTTTGATACTTGAAAAACGGATAATGTATATGGCCAAATCGACAGCCTAATCACTCCATCAGGCAAAATTGGATCTATGACCTTATGTGGCTCCATCTTTTTACGAGGGGAGGAATGATAGGGAGCTTGCCGGATAGTAAGTTGACCAATAAGCTGAATTTTATATTCAGTTTTATTCTTTATCCCTAGTTTGTCAGTAATGTCATCGGAAAATTTGTCAAGTAATTTAAATGATTGTAGGATTTGTGATTCATTCCGGTGAGCCACATCAAAAGGAATCACCTTAACACGAACGTTACAAGTTCCATGGATATAATCATAACTATACAACAGGTATATGTTGTGGAGCTGTAATTTAAAATAGAATTGTTTACTCGCATAACCAAAAACGCAGCCTGTTTTCTTTATGACGTTGTCGCCCAATAACGCATTGGTGAACACCCATTTCACAACGACAAAGGTACTGGCCAGGACAATCCAAAGGTACTCAAACGGACTTCGCCTAGATAGACAGGATTCCCCATCAACACCAAGAAATAGCTTGAAAACCAACTGTAACGAAGGAAATTTACAAATGCGGGCGTGCTCACCATACTATTGATAATGAAGCTGAGAAACATTATTGCCCGAATCAAACCAAGTCACTGTTTAAGGTGGTACAGACAAAGGATAAACTTGACCTAGAAACGCCCCTCACATTGCTGCAGCCCTTCGGCGGCCAACCACAATCCCTGCGATGAGCTGCCGGTCCATGGCATCAGCTCCATCTTTCCTTGTCTTGCAGTGCCGGTCAGTCTCACATTAAGTGACCTGATTGACTATATTGGGAAAAAAAATGGCTCTGAGCACTATGGGACTTAACTATTGTGCTCATCAGTCCCCTAGAACTTAGAACTTAGAACTACTTAAACCTAACTAACCTAAGGACATCACACACACCCATGCCCGAGGCAGGATTCGAACCTGCGACCGTAGCGGTCGCGCGGTTCCAGCCTGTAGCGCCTAGAAACGCTCGGTCACTCCGTCCGGCCTCTTGGAAACAAGTTCTACTACCAGATGAAGACTGTTTCTCCCTACTATCAGCTGGGTATTTCTAGCCGAAAAGGCCTGAAACTCGTGTTCACGAGAACCGCGCTTTACGTCACTAGACCGAATACTATCTACATTCGTCGTCATTTTACATAACTCAGCATTGATGTCTAGTTTGTTAGTGAAAAGTACACGAGACAGATCTTCTGCACACATGCCTTCTAGATTATTATTGACTGCTTCCCGTTCGGTAATTCTATGTCAAAGAGCTAACATGGCCATCCAGACATCCTCACTATATAGGACAGATTGTTGGTCATGGTCTCGATAGTGATGAAGATGTAGAGTGGCCAATTTTTTTGAGCTCTAGTAGGTAAATTATTGTTAAACGATTTTTTAAGCAAGTCAACCAACGATTCACGCTTATGAAGAGCTTCATCTGCAATTACTTTCACTATACCATAGCTTAACGGGTATGTAACTTGAAATGTGACTGAATGAGACATTTGGAGGACCTTGGCCTGATTTTGTAACATATTAGTTAACAACAAAGGTCTCTAACATCACGACCTGTTTCTGCTGATAACATGTCGAAGTTTTGTATAATTGTCAAAAACGGATTAGGTAATGTGTTAATCTATTTCTATCTCTCCCACTATGTCTATTTGTGGTTTGAAGCCCAGCATTGTGAGGCGGATTCAATAAATAGCTACTTTGTGGCAGCTGAATAATTTTCTTGTAAAATTCTACAAAGACCAGGATTTGTTTTGGGTCCTTATTCACTACTCCTTTACCCTGAACATGGTTACACATGTAGTTCAAAAGTGCCTGCATCCTAAAATCCTGCAAACAAGAAAGGTTTGTGTCCTTCAGCAATCCAAGATCCCTCTGTACACAAAATAGTAAGCCACTGCAGACAGCCGAGGAGGCACCTACCTTGGAAATGTCGGACATGGCGCAGACTATGCAGGCCACTGCACCACGTAGTTGTTGACTTGGTTATGATGGCTCTGCGTCGGCAACCCATATGAATTTTATTTCTACTCAAGTAGGATATCCCCCACACATCTCGCCTGCCCACGGCCGATTCCACTTCTGTAGACATCTAAAGCCTACACAACCTGCAGTCCATCTTACCAATACAAAACAACCTGACCCGTTCAAAAATTTTAATTTAGTTGTAAGAAGACGACACACTATTACAACCATGCTCAACTACCACTGAAATGGTAGGGATCCTAGATCCGGGAGTGGTAAGGTGCTGGCCGTACGAGACTCAAACATTTCATACTTTTATTACTTCCTTCCTTTTTTATTTTAGTTTTTACAAATGCGATTTCTTAAACGTAAGAAACATTTCAGTACTCGCCCACAGGCACTCAAGATTATTAAAAATGATTTAGAAAAAAACTTTTTAAACCTACTTTAACGTCATAAACATTTAAGAAAATATGCATTTGAAAGGCAGTCTATCAAAGAGCCTAAATGAGAGGCGTTTGTTTACAGCTTTGAAAGACAGTTGCAAGTTGGTTTTAAAGCAGTCGTCAGAATAGCCATGACTTAACTTTAAGGAAAAATCTTTTAGATTCCAAAACTATTCGTCTCACATAATCTTTAAAATTCACTAAGACAACAAAAGCTTTCAAAGGAAAATTTTGAAATGATTCTGTCATAAAAGAACGTTCTGATTAACAGATTCGCAGCATAGTTAAAAGAGAGCTGAAATTTAATGCATTAACCAAGGCACGGTTATGGACTTGAGCTCAGGCCACACGTCAAACTGTTTCTTGGTTCAGGTCAGACTCTGAAATATACGCAGGATCACCTTAGTGCTATGTAAAAAATACTGATCGCCGATGTAATGTGGGTATTTTCTCTGAGAAAAGAAAAGAAACTCTCCTTGATTGGACCACAGATGCAAACAGGCCGTTGAACACACAATTTGAACACCTAATCATTCAAAAGAAAATGCAGATATAATTTTAAGAAATCAGCGCACGAATGCCTTAAGTGCAAAAGATTACACAAGTTTTGAACCCATTAGCATTCAGGATAGAGCCTAGGCACAGATTTTAAACGAACAATGTCTGTACTTGATCTGGCTAAATCGAACTAGAACCAGCCAAATTGTGATCCCTTTGCAACTGTCCGAAAAATAATTCTGACATACTCCCATTACCAAGGATGTGGATCCATTGTTTAAACACAGGCCGAGTAACAGCTACTAGCGAGAGCTACAGACGTGAAACAAACACAAGTGTCGGGTAGTTGGGCTCAGCGAGGAAAAAAAGCTTACACAAATCGCACCCAACACTTAATCACGCGCAAATGGTGCTCGCCGTCTATTTCTAAGCAAGACACTGGAGCCACGAGTAACGCTTACAGGACCACACCCATCAACCAAAGTACCATACATGGGAACTGGCCGACTCACGTGTGTGTTTGTGAAGGCAGAGGGGAGCAGTGAGTCTTCAAATGCTTGGGCACACTCTCCAGGTTAAACAGCCACCAACCACAACACGGGGACCACCTCCTCCGTTCTCGGTGAGCGAGACATCCTAGCAAACGAAACAGCCTAGAAGACAATACTCAAATGACAGCCGTGCGTGCCGTAAAAATCCCCGCGAGCCGCAAATCCGTCCCATAGCGAGACTCCAGGAATGCCGTTTTGCGATGCACAAAATAACATGGAAAACACATCCTTGTACTATGTAGCTCCGACTGGATCAAATTGTCATACTACACACAAGACCCAAAGAAACTGGTACACCTGCCTAATATCATGTAGGACCCCTGCAAATCTCGCAGATGTACCTTAACACGACGTGGAATGAGCTCGACCAATGCCTAAAGTAGTGTTGGAGGGAACTGACGTCTTGAATCCTGTAGGGCTGTTCATAAATCTGTGAGAGTAAGAGGGGGTGGAGATCTCTTTAGAACAGCACGTTGCAAGCCATCCCAGATATGTTCAATAATGTTCATGTCTGGGAAGTTTGGGGATCAGCGGAAGTGTTTAAACTCACAAGAGTATTCATGGAAACACACAATAACAATTCTGGACGTATGGGGTGTCGCATTGTCCTGCTGGTATTGCCCAACTCCGTCGGAATGCACAATGGACATGAATGGATGCAGGTGGTCAGACAGGATACTTACGTCACATGTCAGAGTATTATCTAGACGTATCAGGGGTCCCATACCAGTGCAAATGCAGACGCCCCACGCTATAACAGAGCATTCACAGACTTGAACAGTCCCCTGCTGACATGCAGGTCCTATGGACTGATGAGGTTGTCTCCATACCCGTAAACGTCAATCCGCTCGATACAATCTGAAACGAGACTCGTCCGACCAGAGAACAATCTTCCAGCCCTCAACAGTCCAGTTTCGGTGTTGATGGGCCCAGGCGAGGCGTAAAGCTTTATGTCGTGCAGTCATCAAGGGTACACGACCTAAGGCTCTGAAAATCTTTTCGATTATGTTTTCTTGAATAGTTCGTGCACTGACACTTGTTGACGGCCCAGCACTGAAATCTGCAGCTACTTACGGAAGATCTGATCTTCTGTCACGTTGACAATGGTATCGTCATTGGTAGCGTTCTTGTGGGATATTTTCCGGCCGCAGCGATGTCGGAGATTTGATGTTTTACCGGATTCCTCATATTCAAGGTACACTCGTGAAATGGTGGTATGGGAAAATCCCCACATCATAGTTACCTCGGAGGTGCTTTGTCCCACATCTCGTGCGCCGACTACAACGCCACATTCAAACTCACCTAAATGTTGATAACATGCCACCGTAGCAGCAGCAACAGATCGAACAACTGCTCCAGACACATGTCGTCATATATAGGCGTTACCGTCCGCAGCACTGTATTATTCCTGTTTACGTATGTCTGTACTAGAAACGTATGCCTATACCAGTTTTTTTGACGCTTCAGTGTAGGTACAATGAAACACATAAAGTGTTACACGCATAACCATTTCACAAAATCAGTCACAACTGTACTTGCACTATCCAGTATTTTAGGTAAAACTATTACATCCTTAGTGTAAGAGACGGAAAGTGGCGTGGAGGTTGGCACAGAGTATTGCGATAACAGTGCTGGCCATCAGCCACGCATGCAAAACGGGGATAGCCGAGAGCAGCGGTAAACTGTCATATGCAGGAAAGAACGATTGTCGTTGCCACCATAATCTAGCGCGTCTTTCTATTGAGGGCAACGTGACTAGACACCAGGACTTTGTCATCCGTGAGTAGACGCACCGTGACCCCGTAGCAACGCTGGACCGGGAGACGTTTGGCAGCAGCAGCTGCGGCATCAGTTTCGAGTCCACGCTGCGTCTGCCAGCGCACTGGAATCCTTCTCGGGACATGGTGGCACAGCCTCGCCTGTCTTCTGTTTGTACCTGCTACCGCCGACGCTAAGGCCCAAGGCAGGGACTTGGTGTCACAACGACAGCCAGCCTCCGTCGCCTATCCGAGGGGCGCAGGTGGAGACCCTCGCACAGCCGCGACTGGGGAGCGAAGAGCAACGTCGCCACCTCCTTGCATGTCGTTCCGCCGGGAAGCGCCGATGTCGCAACTGGCCATGCCTCTACCCTCGCCGCCGAGCCGGGCGCCGTCCTAGCGGCACCGTCCAGAGATCAAAAGGAGAAGCGTGCCTGACTGATGTGGAATTTAAGATACAATATAGGTACACTGAAGCGCCAGAGAAACTTGTAGAGGCATGCTTATTCAAATAAATAGATACGTAATCAGGCAGAACACTGCACTGCGGTCGGCAACGCCTATATAGGACAACAAATGTGTGGCGCTGTTGTTAGATCGGTTACTGCTGCTACAACGGCACGTTATCAAGATTTAAATGTGTTTGGACATAATGTTACAGTCGGCTACGAGCGACTGGAAACAGCAACTCCGAGGTAGCGATGAAGTGGGGATTTTCCCTTACGACTATTTCACGAGTGTACACTGAATATCAGGAATCCGGTAAAACATCAAATCTCCGACATCGCTGCGGCTGGATAAAAATCCTGAAAGAACGGAACCATGACAACTGAAGAGAATCATTCAACATGACAGAAGTGCAACCCTTCAGCAAATTGCTGCTTTTTTGAGTGCCGGGCCATTAAAAAGTGTCCGCGTGCGAACTATTCTACGAAACATCATCGATACTGGCTTTTGGAGCCGCAGGTCCACTCATGACACCTTGGTGACAGCACGACACTAACCGTTTCGAGTCGCCTGGGCCCGTCAACACCCTCACTGGGCTGTTGTTGAGTGGAAACATGTTGCCTGCTCGGACGAGTCTCGTTTCATATTGTATCGATCAGATGGGCGTTTACGGGTATGGAGGCAACCCCATGATTCCATAGACACTGCATGTCAACAGGGAACTGTTCAAGCTGGTGGAGGCGCTGTAATAGCGTGGGGCGTGTGCTGTTGGAGTGACATGGGTCCCCTGATATGGCTATTTACGACTCTTGACAGGTACGTAATCATACTGTCTGATCATCTGCATCAATTCATGTCCATTGTGCATGCCGACGGACTTGGGCGACACCCCACACGTCCAGAATTGCTACAGAGTGGCTCCAGGAACACACTTCCGATTTTAAACATTCCGTTGGGCACCAAATTACCAGACCATATTATTGAATATGTATGGGATGCCTTGCAACGTGTTGTTCAGATGAGATCTCGATCCCGTCACACTCTTATTAATTTATGGACCGCCCTGGAGTATTCATACTGTGATTCCCTTCCAGCACAACTTGAAACATTAATCGAGTCCGTACCACGTCGTGCTGAGGCACTTCTGCGTGCTCACGGGGGCTCTACAAGATATTAGGTTGGTGTACCAGTTTCTTCGGCTCTTCAGTGTATGTTGAAGGGTGGTGCCATAATACATCGTTGGCGCTGGCTTTGTCAGCGGTGCCGGTTATGGTGGTGGAAATTGGGGGTTAATCGCGTGGCGGAGAGTGTGTCGGTGTGCTATTAGCGAGAGGGCTGTGTCACTGCGGCCGGAATCGAAAGACGCTGAAGTGTAGCGCTACCAAGTGGGACAGGCAGCTGCGCCGCGCTGGCCGCAGTATTGTCGGGAGATCAGCTGTTTGGACTTTAAATGTTAGAGGCTTCTCTGATATTGAAGAACTACGTTTGGCACTGGTCGCTTTAGGAGCTGTGTTGTTCGTGGGCCATCGGTGCTGGTACACGATGATTCGTTGTCTGCTGCCGTACACCATCTCTGATAACATAGCAATAGCTGTGGCCTTTGGGATTACGTGAACGGTGAGCATCTCTAGATTGTAGTGCTACCTAAAGATTGCAAAATTGTGTTAGGCATCGGTGACTGCTTATTCATGGTGTCAGTATTTGAAAGCTGTTTGTTATTCGGCTCAGGTGTCTTCAAATCCGAACCCTCATCCCGTACTACTCTCTCTCTCTCTCTCTCTCTCTCTCTCTCTCTCTCGCTCTCTCTCTCTCTCTCTCTCTCTCTCTCTCTCTCTCTCTCTCTCTCTCTCTCTCTCTCTCTGTGTGTGTGTGTGTGTGTGTGTGTGTGTGTGTGTGTGTGTCTGTGTATGTGTGCTCGTGTGTGGTGTGTGTGTGTGATGTGTGTTCGTTTTGGATAACTCGGTTACGCAAGAAAGAGGAATGTATTTAGTAAAAGTGTTTCCAGAAACAGAATGAATAACTTCACTGCTGTATATTAAATGTTCTTTCTGATTAACTTAAAGTTCTCAGTGCCAGATTACGAATCCTAATATTGCACAATCTGTTCTGCGTTGCACGTAGTAGAAGATAAATAGATTTATGTATTTAGCTTTGTAGAACCACTGGTTTTCATTTATGAACTTCTTTACCCTTTTGTAATATCACGAGTGGCAACTGACTTCAGGTTCAAAGTAGCCTCACTTGTACGGTCATCTACATCTACATGATTACTCTGCAATTCACATTTAGTGCTTGTCAGAGGGTTCATCGAACCACAATCATACTATCTCTCTACCATTCCACTCCCGAACAGCGCGCGGGAAATACGATCACCTAAACCTTTCTGTTCGAGCTCTGATTTCTCTTATTTTATTTTGATGATCATTCCTACCTATGTAGGTTGGGCTCAACAAAATATTTTCGCATTCGGAAGAGAAAGTTGGTGACTGAAATTTCGTAAATAGATCTCGCCGCTACGAAAAACGTCTTTGCTGTAATGACTTCCATCCCAATTCGTGTATCACATCTGCCACTCTCTATTATGTGATAATACAAAACAAGCTGCCCTTTCTTGTACCCTTTCGATGTCCTCTGTCAATCCCACCTGGTAAGGATCCCACACCGCGCAGCAATATTCTAACAGAGGACGAACGAGTGTAATGTAAGCTGTCTCTTTAGTGAACTTGCATCTTCTAAGTGTCCTGCCAATGAAACGCAACCTTTGGCCCGCCTTCCCCATATTATCTACGTGAACACGAAGGTACTTGGTTGATTTGACAGCCATGACAATTGCACTATTCATCGAGTAATCGAATTCCAACGGATTTCTTTTGGAACTCAAGTGGATCATACAGTCAGTTAAGCTAACTGCCACTGTTAAGCAGCTGAAGTTGCATTCTGCCTAGGTAATCTGGCGTAACACGACATCTTATCCTTTCTTAACTGTAACGGCTTAACATTGTCAGCTCTTTCGGCTTGTGATTAATATCTGTTCTTTATGTTATAGTGTGCCTGTGTGTGTGATGCAGTGGCTGGTGTTCTCGCGGTCAGAAAAGTCGTGAGGGTCACCTTGCTATTGGAAGGTTCACTGTTAGGCGTGCACCACCATAAAATCTCTAGCGTTTTGCTAGTGTTACTTTATTCTGTTTTTTTATTTTTTTCAAATGATTGTAAAGATACTGTGTTGGTTTCAACCAGAAATTATTAATTCTTTTCTGGCCCTTCAGGAAAAATTATGTGTAACAGATACAGTTCTGAACTAAGTATTCTCTTAGCCAATTAAATTAAACCTGGTGACTTATTAAGCTGATCTAAATTCATATGATAAATTTATCTTAAGGAAATTTATACATGTTGTCACCAGTATGTGTGTTCAGTGCTGTGATTTGGAAAATAAACAACTCCTCCAGCCTACGTGCTCTGCAATCACCTTTCACTGGTAGCAGAGCGTGGCTGCAATTTACGGAGGTGAAAATAAGAACCGTACAATGCTGATAGGCTTGTGCTCTGTATTTTAGTATTATGTGATTTACAATAAATTTCTGTTTACTTGTGAATCTTCGAGTTTTCGCGGCGCAAAGACGGCTCCATTAAGTTTCGGGAATATTTTTCGGCCACCAGCGAAGACGGTTGCACTCCTGCGTTCCGTTAAAGATGACTTACTACTACGCAAGCCTGGAGTTTATAAGATACCATGTGAATGTGGCCTTTCATTTATCGGACAAACGAATCGTACAGTCCAAGGGAGCTGTACGGAACATCGCAGGTACACTCGGCTCTTACAACCCAGTAAATCGCCTGTGGCAGAGCATTGTATTGATTCTGGTCGCTCTATGGTATATGAAAATGTCGAAATTCTGACTTCTGTTTCATCTTTCTGGGACTCCGTAGTAAAAGAGGCCATTGAAATCCGCTTGACGAAGAATTTAATTAATAGAGACAGCGGTTTCACATTAGATAAATCATGGAATCCGGCACTTTCAATATTGAACTTACAAAGACGGCGGTACAGTTCAGCTCCCAGTAATACATCGACCTCCCAGCATGGATCGAATGCGCAGCCACAGACGTAACTCATGCATATGTTGTACGTCTTTGCCGCCAATCAACATCACTGGCGCCTTGTTTATCTGTGGCCGAATGCGCAGTGGCGCGGTCCGCGAGTTTAAAAGGATGGAGCGAGCGCTGGAGCGTCAGTCGTGCGGCTCTCTCTGAAGATGGCTGAAAGGTATACAGCTGAAATATTAGAAGAAGAAGCAGAATTCATGCGGCTGCATTCTGTTTACTTGTCTATAAGGCTCTGGTTGAGTATCTTGCTATGTGGTGATAGTTTGTTTCAGCATAGATTTCCTATCAGTCACGAAGGTCATCAGTACAGCGAGCCTCAGAGAACCTTGATAACCGTAAGCGGATCATGGAGGGCAGCGTAGCCAAACTGGGTGCTATTGACTATCCCTACAAACATTTTTGCCAAGGCGAGAACGAGGTATATGAAGCTATTGGTTAAAAAAAATCTGTTGGGTGGTCTTCAGGACATATATCAGGCTTTGATGTTGTTACTCCGTTTCGTAGGCACGTTTACCGAGTGCAAGCGTTGCTAAGTCACCTCGCCGTTAGAATTCGCGGCATATGCCGTCTTAGCAAAACCTTTTCTGTGTTATCTGAAGTATAGCTGTTGCAGGATAAGGTAGTTAACTAACAGAAGCAAATGTTATCATTAAGTTGTCGAGATGATGACCAGTGGGCAAGCGGGGACCAGAAATTAACAGTGCCATTGCTATACTGTTAGACGCAGTGATGACAATTCTTAAAAGAGAGTCATGTTCAGCAGTAGACACTACTGAACAATTAATGGATATGTTGTGGTTATTAGTTAGGTTACATGAACAGGATAATGTATCGCATATTAGTCACAGGATATTTATGAAAATAACTCATCCATTTGCAGTAGGTATTATGGGAAGTATTACTGCCTACGTTTTAGAGGTCAATGACAGATTGGGGATTCCGCAAGGCACTACTTAGTAAATGTATGGTATCTTGTGAGTTAAACGACTTAAAGGAACTTTATGTCTTTGCGTTGCAGGCCTAGGACGAGACGTTGTTCAGATGTGTATGGGATCTTATGGGGCTTAACTGCTAAGGTCATCAGTCTCTAAGCTTACACACTACTTAACCTAAACTATCCGAAGGACAAACACACATACCCTTGCCCGAGGGAGGACTCGAACCTCCGGCGGGACCAGCCGCACAGTCCATGATAGCAGCGCCTTAGACGAGACGTTGGCACATTATCTTTGTGAAATACACCTCACAAGGGAACTCCCCATCGCACACACATTTAGTGGTAAGATGGCCCAGTGGATAGCCCGTCAGAAACTGAACACAGATCAAACATGAAAAAAGGAAGGTGTACTGATCTGTAAGAAAAAGAGCAAAATAGAAACAGTGAACGGTCCAACAACAAGAAATGCAACAAAGAGATGGGAGATGAAGTCGTGGGTAACTGATCACACTGTGGGAATACCAAGCGAGTAAGCCGTGTTCAAACCTTTTTCGACCCCCCCCCCTTTTTTTTGGTTTCACAACATTATGAACTGTCCGTCCGGTCTTTGAAATGTTTCTTCTCATTCTGTACGTTTTGGTCAAACTATACATTGCTTACAGAATATGTATCGCGTGATAAGAATACCATACCGTTGCAAGAAAATGTGTTGAATAATGAGAGCAGGCGAGATACCACATTGACGTCTTACAGAAAGGAAAACAACAACTAAACGGGTGTGAACTACGTTATAACAAATAAATTAAAGAGTCAAGATTTCGAGAACAGGACCCAACTTCCAAAATGTTGAAAACATTTGTCTTGACGGAGCACAGAGAAAATGTGTGATTGTGAAACTGTTTCGTTCGTTTGTTGCAGCTTATGTGAGATACACTCCTGGAAATTGAAATAAGAACACCGTGAATTCATTGTCCCAGGAAGGGGAAACTTTATTGACACATTCCTGGGGTCAGATACATCACATGATCACACTGACAGAACCACAGGCACATAGACACAGGCAACAGAGCATGCACAATGTCGGCACTAGTACAGTGTATATCCACCTTTCGCAGCAATGCAGGCTGCTATTCTCCCATGGAGACGATCGTAGAGATGCTGGATGTAGTCCTGAGGAACGGCTTGCCATGCCATTTCCACCTGGCGCCTCAGTTGGACCAGCGTTCGTGCTGGACGTGCAGACCGCGTGAGACGACGCTTCATCCAGTCCCAAACATGCTCAATGGGGGACAGATCCGGAGATCTTGCTGGCCAGGGTAGTTGACTTACACCTTCTAGAGCACGTTGGGTGGCACGGGATACATGCGGACGTGCATTGTCCTGTTGGAACAGCAAGTTCCCTTGCCGGTCTAGGAATGGTAGAACGATGGGTTCGATGACGGTTTGGATGTACCGTGCGCTATTCAGTGTCCCCTCGACGATCACCAGAGGTGTACGGCCAGTGTAGGAGATCGCTCCCCACACCATGATGCCGGATGTTGTCCCTGAGTGCCTGGGTCGTATGCAGTCCTGATTGTGGCGCTCACCTGCACGGCGCCAAACACGCATACGACCATCATTGGCACCAAGGCAGAAGCGACTCTCATCGCTGAAGACGACACGTCTCCAGTCGTCCCTCCATTCACGCCTGTCGCGACACCACTGGAGGCGGGCTGCACGATGTTGGGGCGTGAGCGGAAGACGGCCTAACGGTGTGCGGGACCGTAGCCCAGCTTCATGGAGACGGTTGCGAATGGTCCGCGCCGAAACCCCAGGAGCAACAGTGTCCCTAATTTGCTGGGAAGTGGCGGTGCGGTCCCCTACGGCACTGCGTACGATCCTACGGTCTTGGCGTGCATCCGTGCGTCGCTGCGGTCCGGTCCCAGGTCGACGAGCACGTGCACCTTCCGCCGACCACTGGCGACAACATCGATGTACTGTGGAGACCTCACGTCCCACGTGTTGAGCAATTCGGCGGTACGTCCACCCGGCCTCCCGCATGCCCACTATACGCCCTCGCTCAAAGTCCGTCAACTGCACATACGGTTCACGTCCACGCTGTCGCGACATGCTACCAGTGTGAAAGACTGCGATGGAGCTCCGTATGCCACGGCAAACTGGCTGACACTGACGGCGGCGGTGCACAAATGATGCGCAGCTAGCGCCATTCGACGGCCAACACCGCGGTTCCTGGTGTGTCCGCTGTGCCGTGCGTGTGATCATTGCTTGTACAGCCCTCTCGCAGTGTCCGGGGCATGTATGGTGGGTCTGACACACCGGTGTCAATGTGTTCTTTTTTCCATTTCCAGGAGTGTATTATTATGTTTTCGCTATATCATTGGGAGTGACCAGATTCATAAGAACATCTGCATTAGTCAAGGACTCATATCTCGTTCACTTACAAGTCGCACAAATTACGTGCGCCGATAAGAGGTTCTTATCATATGACACACTACTGTCACTAACGCCGTGTATAACACACCAGACATGTTTTCCGGTGGAGGATTCGGTTGACTTCGCCTTACACCTTGCTGTTGCAAACGCATGTTACACCACGACACAGACACGAATTTGAAAATTTGAATAAGGCGAACCGTGAAAAAAGATAGTTGAGCACAAGAGAGATTTGAACACAGCTCGCCTGCAGTATTGGGGATACGCTGGTTCTAGCACAAGGTACCATTATCCAATATAGCAGCGATGACGTCATGCAAGATAGCGGTGACGACGTCATCCAATATGGCGGCCGTGGCATCATCCAAGATGGCGGGTTTTGGCGGGAAATTTGAATTTTGGTGGCAAAGTGTCACATCTCCTCCCTCCCACAAAAATGGCGCGAAGTTCAAATTCCAACAAGAAAATGCGTCACACTAAAAAAAATGGCGGGGAAAAAGGGACTTGCCTTTATTATGGAACTGGTTTCAAGCAAGTGTGTTCTCCACGAGCTCTAGAGTCCAAATGGCTTAGTTGATATCGTCGCCAATAGAGAGCGCCATCGTGACGTCATCCAAGATGGCGGATTTTGGTGTGAAATTTGAATTGAGCGCAATATAGCTTTGCGGAGACGTATAGTGTCCACTAAAAATGGTTCAAATGGCTCTGAGCACTATGGGACTTAACTGCTGTGGTCATCAGTCCCCTAGAACTTAGAACTACTTAAACCTAATTAACCTAAGGACATCACACAAATCCATGCCCAAGGCAGGATTCGAACCTGCGACCGTAGCGGTCGCGCGGTTCCAGACAGTAGCACCTAGAACCGCTCGGCCACATTGGCCGGTTATAGTGTCCACTGTTCACATCCGATCACGGTTCAGCAATTATACTATGCCTGCATAAGGCTTACATAAAACGATAGTAAATAGCGGGGGATACGTCCTACAAGGGAACAGATAAACACATAGCATCAGCATCCGACATGTGAAAATTACAAGTCATCCCGTCACTAACTCTGTAAACAGCGCATCAGTCGGGTAAATGTGTACACAGGGATTGCAACGCATCACAAGCTCTTACCGCTAAGTTAGTTATGATCCTGAAGTCTCGATTTTTACACTCAAGATCCGACAGGGGCGATCACATAAATTAAAGCTCCTTTAGAGGAGTGTGTCAAGTTTCTTCACACATGAGATGGAAGTCGTCTGATTACCGCAGGTTTACCGTTAACGATCGCAAGTAGACAGTGCTTTAAAACTCATACAGAACACGTAGCTATATACGAGTAGTACGCAGGTTATGCCACTCGACTGATGCATCCGGAATCACTGGTACCTCAGTAGACATGCAGTACAATGCAGCCTCAATGGGAAAAAAATTTACTGCCTCCTTTATTCCCTCCGAGTTTTCCGGTGGAGGATTCGCTGGAGCCGGTTGGTGTGGCCGTGCGGTTCTAGGCGCTTCGGAATGGAACCGCGTAACCGCTACGGTCGCAGGTTGGAATCCTGCCTCGGGTATGGATGTGTGTGATGTCCTTAGGTTAGTTAGGTTTAAGTAGTTCTGAGTTCTAGGGGACTAATGACCACAGATGTTAAGTCCCATAGTGCTCAGAGCCATTTTGATTCGATGGACTTCACCTTACATCTCAGTGTTGCAAACGGACGTTACACCACGATACAAACACAAATTTGAAATTTTGACTAAAGCGAACAGTGAAACACAAAGAAGTTTCCCACGAGAGAGATACGAACATGGCTCGCCCACCTGGTAGTTCAACACCAGAACCACATAACCACGACGCCAGTTCCTTTGCAAATTCTTCTGTATTACACTTCTTCTCCTTAGACAGCTCATTGTTCCTATTTTGCTTTTTCTTTGGCAGTCCAGTACACCTTCTTCCTATTTTCATAACGGACTGTCTACTGGGCACCTTTAGCAATAAATTTGACGGGCGAAGGGTGGGAAATTTTCCTTGTCAGTACATTGGCATTGTGCTCAGAGATTGCCGAAGAACAGGGAGAGGTTAATACCCTGGAAGGCATGAGAACGATGGACAGATCTGGGATATTATTTAGCGAGAAAGGAGTATGCTTTGCTGATTTAAACAAGCTTTCGGTTGGAATCGAGAGAGGTCGATATAATGACCGTAAGTGGGTAGAGTTAATTCTTAACGACAACCTATTGGTCTCTAATAATACATGCGATCGCAAGGATGACCAGTCACAATGGATTGTCAGGGGTAGGTATTATCATTGTGAGGAAATTTGTCATTTTGTTGAAAATGTCCTGTCACCAAAAGTACCCTTAGGAACAGCTGACACTAGAAGGAAAAGGGCGGAGCTGTATTACGCAGGTGGCTCTCTCCAGGCTATCAGAGAGTACGTGCAGTGAAGAACGGGTGCCCGCCCTATTTGGAAACGGACCGGTGTGTGGCCTACTGGATTCTGGAAGTAATATATCTCTAAGAGATTACATCTGGTACAAGCGTTATAAGCAGTTGAACCGATAAGCTGATTCAAAGGCGAGTAGTCAGATGTGTTAGGCAGCAGAAGGCAACTTCTTAGTGTCACTTGTCGATCTCGTTTCAAATTGAGTATACAGGGTTTCTCGTTGCATTGGAGTGTCTGGCAATAAAAATCTAGCAGTAAAATTAATTTAGACTGTAATTTCTTGCAATCAGGTAAGTGTGTGCTGGATTATATGGGTGATGAATTTTATTTCAGATTTAGGCCCACGCATAGGGTTAAGTTTTGCACGCCTGGTATGGGAAAAATGGCGTGGAGGGTCAACACTCAGCAGGCAAGGGTAAGTGTAGGGTATTTACTGGCAGATCAAGCTCAGCAGCCAATTGAGGTATTGAATGGATTCACTGAAGTGTTGACAGATCGATTGAGGGTGATTAATGAAACTGAATTTCGGATCCAACTTACCAACCAGCAGCTGGTTCGTTAGTCCCCTTATCGGTTTCCGCCGCCCAGCACTTGCGGAAGATTATTGATCAGTTGGCGTATGGGGCCATCCGACTATCGGTCTCGTCCTTTCTAGTTCCTAAACCACTCCGGGTAGGGTTCAGACTTGTGGTAGACTACCGAGTGCTAAACCAAAAGGTGGTGCGCTCTCCGATTTACGTACAAGGTTTTTACCGTCTAGGATTTAACCCAAGATTGCTATCAGCTGCCAGTAGCAAAAGACTCCAAGTCGTTAAATGAGTTTTGCACCGATTACAATCTTTTCGTATCCACTAGGGTCCCTTTTGATTGAGTCACAGGAGTGGCGTTATTGTCAAAATGGTTCAAATGGCTCTGACCACGACGGGACTTAACATCTGTGGTAATCAGTCCCCTACTACTGAAACCTAACTAACCTAAGGACATCACACAACACCCAGTCATCACGAGGCAGAGAAAATGCCTGACCCCGCCGGGAATCGAACCCGGGAACCCGGGCGCGGGAAGCGAGAAAGCTACCGCACGACCACGAGCTGCGGACGTTATTTTCATGGTTACTGGATTCACTATTGGGAAACTTCAAGTTTGTGCCTAATTACTTGGACGACATTTTCGTATAAAATGGTAGCTTTTCGGAACATCTGGTCATCTCCGCCAGGTGTCCCAGCGCCTCAGGGAAGCATGGCTCAAGGTTAAACTTACAGAGATGGACCTGGCTCGAGAAAAGATACCATTTTTGGGACACATGGTGTCGAGGAACGGGGTCGCCAATGACCATAGTTGCATTCCGGCAACCAATTCATTCCGTTTGCCGAAACAAAGGAGAGCCATAACGCATTTTGTAGGGATGGTATGTTAGACGACTCTGATCAACCAACTGCAGAGGAAAGGGGAGAGAGTCAGAAACTTAGCTGTGAGGAGAGGTCGTGATTTGTATTTGGATAGCTCTGTCGGTAAAGTACTTGTCCGCGAAAGAGACGGGTCCTGCGTTCAAGTCTCGGTCCAGCACACAGTTTTAATCTGCCGGGAAGTTTCATACCAGCACACACTTAGCTTCAAAGTGAAAGTTTCACTCTCGAAACGTCCCCCAGGCTGTGGGTAAGCCATGTCTCCGGAATATCCCTTCTTCCAGGAGCGCTAGTCTTGCAAAGTTCGCAGGAGCGCTTCTGTGAAGTTTGGAAGATAGGAGACGAGGTACCGGCGGCAGTATAGCTGTGAGGAAAGGTTGCGAGTCATGCTTAGGTAGCTTAGTCACTAGAGCACTTGCTTGCAAAATGCTAAGGCTCCGACTTAAAATTTCGTCTGGCGCTTAGTTTTAATTGACAGGAACTTTCATACCAGAGTACACTCCGCTGCAGAGCGAAAATTTCATTATCGTGACATACACTGGCAACAACATGTATAAATTTCATTCAGATAAATTTATCAGAAGAACTTAAATCAGCTTAATAAGTCACTATGTTTAATTAAATTTGCTCAGAGAACATTTCCTTTGGAATTTTATCTGACCACAGCGCTACAACCCTTGCGCCACGCGATTCTCCTCGGAAGTTCTCCCCCGGAACCGCCAAATTCCTCCTTGAATAGCAAGTGTCCGCGAATAGCGAGCCATCAAAGATGGCTTAGTCGGAAAGAGCGGTGACACAGCTGGTGCCAATGATGTTCTATGGCTCCACGGCCCAACCTTCCCCCTTAATGCGGAACTGAGGGCCCAAGACTAAGATCTCTTCCGCTAGAACTCGTGGGGTTGTTATTTGCACCGTCTCCCTTCAGTAACAACTTTGCCGTAACATCTTCACTTCCTTTGCTTTGCCTCGAAAACTTCCTCAAATTAACTTTATATCCATTCTTTGAGATATGCCGCATTCTGTCCGTTATCGTATCCGACTTTCTCCCGATGATGCACTAATCTGCGTTGCTCGTCGCCGCCGCCTCCCGTAACGCTTTGGTTTCCTACATGTATACCTTCACTTGGAGCAAACAATTGAGGGACCACAATTTAACTAATGGTGAATTTAGAGAATAGGAAAAGAGCAATTTAGCCGGGGTCGTTTTCTTACCTTTATGAAGGACAAACAATTTAGGGATCGGCCCCATCGTCTTTGAGACTCGGAATGATATGCAATGAGGGCGATTTTCAATTTTCGATTAATTTTTTCCACAAAATATAATTGTGGATAATATAGTGGTGTATTTATTCGTGCTATCACCCAGTCCAAGCAAAATTTCTTGAATTCCTTGGATACGATAGTAAGATCATTGTCACTAATTAGGGCTTGAAGTGGTCGAAACCTTGCAAAGCATTTTTCAAGAAGATCAGTACTCGTGGCATGAATTGCATTACTGGTAGGAATTAACTAGATAAACCTCGTAAAAGCATCAGTCACTACCAGAACAAACCTGTTCCCGTTTTTGATACGAAGTAACGTTCCTAAATATACGAAGTATGCTGTTGAATAATCGATGCAGATTTTCTCCATGGGTTGAAACTCCCTGGTAGAATGTATAAACGACTCTCTAAGACCAGTACCTGGTTTGGCGGCCTCGCACTGTCTGCACACAGCGACCAAATTGCAAACATCCTGGTCCAGTCCCTTCCAAATTAATTTTTTTCTTATCTTATACGTAATTTTGTGAACCCCTAGTGCGCTCCTCTCAAGGACTCATGGAAATATTTGAATACACTCGACTAAGCTACCTAAGCATGACCCGCGACCTCTTCTCACAGCTATACTGCCGCCGGTACCTCGTCTCCTATCTTCCAAACTTCACAGAAGCACTCCTGCGAACCTTGCAAGACTAGCGCTCCTGGAAGAAGGGATATTCCGGAGATATGGCTTACCCACAGCCTGGGGGACGTTTCGAGAGTGATACTTTCACTTTGAAGCCGAGTGTGTGCTGGTATGAAACTTCCCGGCAGATTAAAACTGTGTGCTGGACCGAGACTTGAACGCGGGACCCTTCTCTTTCGCAGGCAAGTTCTTTACCGACAAAGCTACCCAAATACAAATTACGACCTATCCTCACAGCTATGTTTCTGCCAGTACCTCGTCACCTACCTTCCAAACTTCACAAACAGCTCTCTGCGAACTTTGAAAGACTAGCCCTCCTGGAAGAAAGGTTACTGCGGAGGCAACTCTGAGCCACGGCCTGGGAGATGTACCGTGCTATGAAACTTGTCGGCAGTTTAAAATTGTGTGTCGGATCGAGACTCGAACTCGGAGGCAAAGGTCGCGAGTTCTGCTGCTGGGGCTGTCCAGTCTTATCGCTGTCCGGGGTTATTCCGGCATTGTATTGCGGCTGCTCAGCAATGACCAATTCCCCCAATCGGAAGTCGTCCTGTCCCCAAATTCTACCTCATCTACACTCAGTTAGTGCCAGTTTGTTTCTCTAAGTCCTGGTGTCTTCTCACGTCGCCCACAATGAAGAGACACGCTCGAGTGTGGTGGCAACGACCAGCTTAGTACATCGTTCCTTGCTGTGAGGGGCAGTTTAACGCCTTGCTCAGCTACTCTCGCTTCGCAACTCATTTGCGCGACTGTTATTGTGCCCTACATGTCAACATAGCGTGGGCGACAACCAGTGGTGTTATCATAATACTACGCGGAAGCCACCATGGTACTTTCAATCACTTGTCCTAAAGATATACTACTTTAATCGTCTGCTCCGGTAGCTGAATGGTCCAGTCGGCTCTCAGCCGTGGCAGCGTGCGGACGGTCCCGCGCGCCGGCCCCGTGCTCCGCTGCAGGTTTGTTTACTTCCGCGTCGTAGCTTTCAGGCTTGTGTCCGTCCACCGTGAACAGCATGTCGAGCGCTTACCGCCGTGCGACCCTTGCAGTTTCCTTCCCAGCTGAACATGCGCGACCTCGTTCACTTGAAGTTGAAACGTTCCTACGTGAAGAAGTTCGTTTAGATCCTAACCACGTTATCGGAATCCATTTTTCGATCACGAGTAGTGTCGTTCATATTAAAATGACAAACACCGAGGTATGTGAAGATGTTATTCGCCGCCATACCAATGGACTTAAGTTCAAATACTCTGATGGTCACGTCGGAGCAGTAACACTTGAACTCGCAGAGTACGGTCAACGCACGATTAGGGTGTTTGAACTACCATTTGAAGTGCCGAAGGACGTAGTTGTCTCTGCGTTACAACCATACGGTGACGTCATCGGTTACGTAGAGGAAAAATGGCAAACCTTCACGACCTACCATGTCCTTAATGGTGTGCGTCAGGTAAAAATTGCACTGAAAAAACATATACCATCATACCTGACAATTGGCGGTGTGCGAGCCATTGTCATGTACTACGGCCAAACCCGAACATGTGCGGGTTGTGGACAAGAAGGCCACATCAGATCCGCCTGCATGCGACACCGCCTGATCCAGACGCCGGTCGGCGAGGAAGCGTCCCCAGTGGTGATCACTCAGATCCCTGTCACACATGCCAAGGTTGCCCAAGAAGGTAGCACCTCTACACAGGGTCTTCCTGCTCCGTTGACGTCGTCTGATCAGGTAGATGCAACCGCTACTAAGATTCCTTCTGAGGTGCCACAGACGCCAGATCCTGACCTGCCGCATCATCGCAGCACTGTGACTGAAAATCCTGATGAGATGGACGTTGATCCGGGAGTGGTACCTACTTCTGCTTTCCTTCAGACTGGTCCCGAGTCAGACGAAGGCCACCCGCAATCAGACTCGGAAAGACCTGTTCGAAAACAAGGGTCGACACGAAAGAGAAAGAAACGTAGCCGTACACCCCCTGATGAATCCATTCTACGGATGGATGCCAGAGATGCAGAACCGAAGATGGACGACAAACCGCTCTATGATGTCCAAAAGTCTGAAGCGAACGACCCGCCACAGGCGACCACTGGCAACGATCACCCCTCCTTTCTGGCGCCGTCGCCCCCACAAGTCGACGTTGAAGAAAGTCTATATGCTGAGCCTAAAACTACGGCTCCTCTCCACATGGATGATGTAAACAGTCGGTACCCTACCGAAGTATCAGTCTCCTGCGCAGACGACGTGGAGATCGAAGCGACTGGGGTGGACGGTGCTGATGATGAGGCGCCCCCATCGGTTGCGCCCGCGCCCGCAAACTCTCCACAATAGCAACCTCTTCAGCGGACCGGCAAGATCGACGACCTCTCGTTCCTGAAGAAGCAGCCCCACCTGCGCCTGTGGGACTCCAACACCAGCATTATCGTGTCGCAACGATTAACTTCTCGACCATTCGTGCGCCCCACAAACTAGCGCTGCTCCGCGATATGATTTATGATGAGCACATTGATATTGCGCTTTTTCAGGAAGTGCATGTCGCCGATTTTTCACCACCACATGGCTTCACGGCACATCTTTCTCCCGCTTCGGACACCGGTAGTGGTGTTGCCATCATCTTACGAGAAGGTCTTCCTGCCGAAGATGTCCTATACCTCCCCTACGGCAGAGGTATGGCCCTTACTCTCTATGGTGTACGCATCGTCAACACTTATTTGCCGTCGGGCTCCAGCTACCGTCGTGAACGCAATGCCTTCTTCGCAAATGAAGTTACACCCCTTTTTAAGGGACCACACGATGACTGGGTGTTGGGTGGACACTTCAACTGCACCCAGCGACCTCACGATCAATTGCCGCGTCACTCACCATGCGCAGCTCTGGAAACAGTCGTGACATGGCTACAATTTCTCGACACGTGGAGACATGTTCACGGTGATCGTTTGGGCTTTACGTACTACACTGCGCACTCCTCTAGCCGACTGGATCGCATCTACATCTCGCGATCCCTAATTCAACACACACGACAGGCTGAAATCTGGCCTGTTGCTTTCTCAGATCATGAGGCTTACTTCTGTGACGTTGTTCTCACAAGACAGGCAGTATGGCACGGACGTGGTTTATGGAAACTGAACACGGCACTTCTTAATTCACCTGACAGTCGACTTCTAATAGAAGACACTTTGATCACATGTAATAGACGCCGTCCCACGTATCCGTCTACCATATCTTGGGTGGATCCAGTGTGCAAAACCTGCTCTTCGAAAAACGTTGACACGATATGGCAAAGATGTTGTCGCCTGGAGGAAGAGTACTATGGACTTTTACTACAGGATCCTACGAGAATGCTCCACGATGCCAGCCTCCCCTGAGCGCCATACAAGGATGAACCATGCTAAGGCCCAAATCTCCAATCTCATGCGAAGGCATTTGGAAGGAGCGATAGTACGATCTCGTACTGCTGATCGCATGCCTCATGAACATCCATCTATGTACCATATCATCCAAGAACGCCAACATCGTCGCCGAAAATGTATTCCCGTCCTAACGGAACAAGAAGGGCGTCGCTACGTAACCCAATCTGCAATAGGGAATGTGCTTCACGCCCACTACCAACAGCTCTACGCCGCAATTCCACATTCCCCAGAGTTGATCGAGGAAGTCTCACAGCTCAACTTCGGTGGTCTCCCAGGAGATGCTGCGATTGACTTGGTGTCAGAGGTGACTGATAATGAAGTCCGCGATACGATCCGAGCAGGAACCATCAATCGCTCCCCAGGACCCGACGGTCTTCCCCTCGAATTTTATCGCACCTTTCGTGATTTGTCAGAGTCCACATTCACCTCCATATGTCGGGAACTGATGTCTCCGGAAGTACCTGTGCCGGACTCTTTCATGGAAGGAATTATTATTCCTGTACATAAACCGCATGGTGGCAACAATATCAGTGATTATCGGCCCCTCACCCTCCTTAATAGTGATATGAAAATCTTCACTCGCCTTTTGGCGGCACGACTTAAAACCGTTGCCCGATAAGTTGTGTCGCCAGACCAAGCTTCTTTGGGAGGGGATAATAATATCCGCACTGCTTTATGCCGCTACAGGGATATGATCGCCGTTACCCAGGCACAACGCCTCTCTGGGGCATTTGCGTCTTTGGAGTTTAGTAAAGCTTTTGATAGGGTTAACCATTCGTTCCTTACGGCCGTTCTCCACCATATGGGTTTCCCAGTCGCCGTTATCACGGTAGTGATGCGCCTTCTGCGGGGTGCCTCTTCCAGGATTATGTACAATGGCAAACTCACTCCTGCGATAAAAATAGGTCGATCCGTACGTCAAGGTTGCCCTCTATCAGCGATTTTGTACGCCTTTTCCTTGGAATCCTTGCTATGTGGGCTCAGACAACGTTTGGTAGGGTTGTCCATAGATCGATACCGATTCTGTTGCACGGCCTATGCTGACGATGTAGTCATCTGTTTACGTAATGCCGACGAGGTTCGAGCTGTTTTGACGTGGGTTGCGACTTATGGTGAGGCGTCGGGTAGCTCTTTAAACGTACGTAAGTCACAAGTTATGTTCATTGGCACGGGGCTCCCTGTGGAGTGTGTTACACCTCTCACCACCGTTGATACTATTCGCTGTTTGGCAATAGACTTTTCATCTGATCTCCGGCGTTCAGCCGCCATCAACTGCCGACGCCTCCTTTTAATGATCACAGCAGGTCTTATGGACCATCGCCTTCGATCCCTAGATATTCTCCAACAAGCTCGGTATGTCAATATACACTCCTGGAAATGGAAAAAGGAACGCATTGACACCGGTGTGTCAGACCCACCATACTTGCTCCGGACACTGCGGGAGGGCTGTACAAGCAATGATCACACGCACGGCACAGCGGACACACTAGGAACCGCGGTGTTGGCCGTCGAATGGCGCTAGCTGCGCAGCATTTGTGCACCGCCGCCGTCAGTGTCAGCCAGTTTGCCGTGGCATACGGAGCTCCATCGCAGTCTTTAACACTGGTAGCATGCCGCGACAGCGTGGACGTGAACCGTATGTGCAGTTGACGGACTTTGAGCAAGGGCGTATAGTGGTCATGCGGGAGGCCGGGTGGACGTACCGCCGAATTGCTCAACACGTGGGGCGTGAGGTCTCCACAGTACATCGATGTTGTCGTCAGTGGTCGGCGGAAGGTGCACGTGCCCGTCGACCTGGGACCGGACCGCAGCGACGCACGGATGCACGCCAAGACCGTAGGATCGTACGCAGTGCCGTAGGGGACCGCACCGCCACTTCCCAGCAAATTAGGGACACTGTTGCTCCTGGGGTATCGGCGAGGACCATTCGCAACCGTCTCCATGAAGCTGGGCTACGGTCCCGCACACCGTTAGGCCGTCTTCCGCTCACGCCCCAACATCGTGCAGCCCGCCTCCAGTGGTGTCGCGACAGGCGTGAATGGAGGGACGACTGGAGACGTGTCGTCTTCAGCGATGAGAGTCGCTTCTGCCTTGGTGCCAATGATGGTCGTATGCGTGTTTGGCGCCGTGCAGGTGAGCGCCACAATCAGGACTGCATACGACCGAGGCACACAGGGCCAACACCCGGCATCATGGTGTGGGGAGCGATCTCCTACAGTGGCCGTACACCTCTGGTGATCGTCGAGGGGACACTGAATAGTGCACGGTACATCCAAACCGTCATCGAACCCATCGTTCTACCGTTCCTAGACCGGCAAGGGAACTTGCTGTTCCAACAGGAAAATGCACGTCCGCATGTATCCCGTGCCACCCAACGTGCTGTAGAAGGTGTAAGTCAACTACCCTGGCCAGCAAGATCTCCGGATCTGTCCCCCACTGAGCATGTTTGGGAGTGGATGAAGCGTCGTCTCACGCGGTCCGCACGTCCAGCACGAACGCTGGTCCAACTGAGGCGCCAAGTGGAAATGGCATGGCAAGCCGTTCCACAGGACTACATCCAGCATCTCTACGATCGTCTCCATGCGAGAATAGCAGCGTGCATTGCTGCGAAAGGTGGATATACACTGTACTAGTGCCGACATTGTGCATGCTCTGTTGCCTGTGTCTATGTGCCTGTGGTTCTGTCAGTGTGATCATGTGATGTATCTGACCCCAGGAATGTGTCAATAAAGTTTCCCATTCCTGGGACAATGAATTCACGGTGTTCTTATTTCAATTTCCAGGAGTGTATATATCTCATCCCGAGTTCCCCATGTAGCACAAGGTCTACCTTTCCCGCTTACTGTGGCACGTCGCATGCTGGCAGCGAGTGCATCTTTCGTCAGCTCTGGGCTGTTGTTCAAAGTTAACTATGCAACCCTTACTCTTCCCCGTGAACGAGGTGGGATAGGTCTGTTTCACGTGCCGGATAGAGCTCGCGCCCTATTTGTCAGCTCCCAGATGACGGTATGGACACGATGCCCAACGAGCCTCACTGGTCTCCTCCTGACGGCATATACGCCGATCTCACTGTCAGCCCCAGTGATGATCTCGGACGTTCCGGTCCAGTTCCATTATATACGATACTTCTTACTTGAACTCAGTTATCTACGCCTCACGTTACCAAGACAGCTTTTACTCAAGACAAAGGCAGTATACAATGTCCTCCAATTAGGTCGTCCACCTAACCCGATTGAACAAAAGTTCTCCCAGGTAGCTGGCGTCATGTATGGCGCATGGTTTTCGCCCGTTACCTTGACACGAATGTTCAGTCTGTCTCGTACCTAACTGTCAATGGTAAGCAAATCAATCAATCTCGCCTTCATCGTATCCACCTCGCCCAATCACCTCTCTGTTCCACGTGTGGAGTCCCAGACAATGACGAACATCGGTTTGTTTACGGACCGGCGGCGGAGGTTTGGCACTTGATTCATCTTATTGTCGCTTTTCTAACGCGGGATATTCCGTATCGGATTACTCCCCTTTCATTATTATTTCCGGATCGTGAATATTTTCCTCGGACAAAGACCAATGCTGTGAATTGGATTCGCGGACATGCCATTCACTACCTATTTGGACAAACTGTAGACTCTGTACTGGATTTTTGGACATACCTCAATGACCGTCATTATGTCGTAGTCCGTCACCCAAAATACAGACAATTTTTCTCGAACTTCCTTGGGAGCGCTTTCCACGACCCGCCTCGCAGCTGGAATATGTTAAGCCAAGAGAGAAGAACGTTTCCTGTTTGAACCAATGAACATTTCTGAACGATTGAACAGAACACATCAATTTCGAGAAGACGTGACTCAACATATTACCAGCGGGGCGCAGAAGGCCTCTGCTCAATTACACAACAAAACTAAACAAAAACAAAATAAATAATAACATAACAACAATAAAAATAAAAATAAAATTCAGAAAAAAAAGATTTTGTTCTGTTTGTAAGGATAGCCCTAACCTTGATTTCCTATATTTACCCTGGTATATAGGCAGCTTTCTGGGATAGGTTTAGTCAGGAGCCAACGCCTGGAGTGGACCAGATTATTTTATTTATTTATTTTTTATTTATTTATTTTTTTGTTATAGGATGAAAAGTGGCGGTGGCACTTGGTTCTTTTTTTAGTTCCGTTTTATTAAAGGGTTAACAAAAAAGAAAAGAAAATGGTCAGCGTGACGGACTGCCGTTCTAAGGGGCCCGGGTTCGATTCACGGCTGGGTCGGTATTTTTCTCCGCTCAGGGACTGGCTGTTGTGTTGTCTTCATCACCATTTCATACCCATCCGGCACGCAGGTCGCCCAATGTGGCGTCGAATGTAATAAGACCTGCACAAGGCGGTCGGACCTCTCGCGCAAGGGGCCTCCCGGCCAATGACGCCAAACGCTCATTTCTATCAATACTTCTATCTAAAATACTGGGTAGCGCCACTACATAGCAACACAGAAAACACTGGGCATCCACTTCCAAAAGTAAAAGATTACAATAAAATACTCCATCATGTACTGCAGTCACATTAAACAGATTTCAGTGGGCTATTAGATATTTTTGTATCACACAACAAGTTAGGAGAAAACATATTTAATCACAAACTAGATAATGCATAGTTTTTCATATGTTTGACTTGTACATTTTCACTTTAGCAAAGCATTTAACATATTTTATTCTTCACGAATCTGTCACATATTTAACAACTGTAGCTAGGCAATGAAAGAGAAACTAGCGCCTAGCAGAGGAGTATAAGAATTTCAGTGTAAAAATAATTCTTACTTGAAATAGTCGTTCTTTTCACTGACAGCAGCTACAAGTGAAATTTCAATCTAAATATAAATGTTATCCCTTATAATAAAATACTTCTGAATGTATCGACACTCTGTGGTTAGCAATAATATCGCAGCAGCTTACGTTATGATTTAAGGTAAACAATGACTGTGAATGTTTCATCAGAAACACCATTTTAGTAACATTATTTTAAGGTTTCCTCACTCCAGTGTGTGCATAAAAAGCTGACTGCAGGGTGAAAGGGAGGTATAAGAATACACACACAGCCATCACATACAATGCAAATGGAAGAGTCCAGCACTATTTGAGAAAGGGAATAAATTGCTAATTCGTATCGTGCTACGTACGAGAAAACCAGTTATCGCAATACGTTATTAGTTAAAACATTACTGACAAATGTTCAGGCTTCCTAGTACTACTGCTTTTGAAGGATGATGTGAGATAAGGAAACATCGCCTTCGCCTTCCTGCTGAACTCTTCGATTCTCCCTACTACTCCCGTAAAGTCACACTTAAACTCCTCAACACCTTGTTCCTCCCTCGCTGCCTTCCTCGCGTCTCTGAACTCTCTTCTGCCTGTAAACTCTGTTCCATTTCGCAGCCACGAACCTTCGCTACATTACGCTCCGTGACAAGCACTACGGAGCGCAACGAACAGAAAACCCAGATAACATACTTCCTCTTTCGATCGCCGACATGGCGTTACAAAATAGTTATTATCATTGATTTTCTGAGTAGCTTGACGCCAGCATGTGTTAGGTATTCTTTCAGTATGTCTGTAATGAGGATTTTTAGTAGTTTCCTAAGCGAGGGCCCAATTAAACTTACATACCGGTTGACACATTCTTTAGTTTCCATCGATCAATCACTGGTAGAATCATTAAATTTCTTCGTCCTCTATGGGTACGTACCATTATGATTTTGTGCAAGTATTTACTTCATTTTTATTATTAACCATCATTCTTAATAGTTGTCATTATTGTATAACATTATGCCCGGAGATGTTAACAATCGCTGTTTTTTCCCAAGGAACAACTACTTGCATAATTTCGCCCATCATAAGCTAAGCTTTTCTTATAGCCTGTCAGTGCCAACGATGTTTTGATTAATAATGTAATGTGGTTTTACATGAAGCTGTATGAATCCAAGGACATCCTGGCAACAATTATTGAACAGCGGAAAAAAAAAAAAAAACCTCTGCTGAGATGACAGGAAGCCATCTGAAGAAGAAGGTAAGGGAATGCGTTGTTTACAGTATTAATAAAACAGTAACCTCATGAAGAAAGAAAAAGCGGATATAAATAAATGTGAAAGTTGTGGTTCTGGGCACAAAAATTACCTAAATATAAGAATTAGAACCGTTCCAAGACTGGTGAGGCAAATAATGTAAACAATGATGTTTTAAAAAATTGCGAAGTGTTAAAAATACAGAGCAGTGAGACGAGGAAGTTCTGAACATCATTCAAGGAACTTAAACCATCATAAATAATAAAAAGTTTCCGTACTAATACATAGAAACACCAACATTTAAAACTTATCCAGTTAGAAAATTTAAATATCTTGCAGAAACCACTTGGCAGAATGGACTAGAAATATTTGCAATAGACGTAAGATTTATGAAAAAGGAATGTCTATGATACTACAAAAAGCTATTTACAAAAAGAAAAGTGTAAAACTGAAACCCTATACCATAGTGGCTTATACGGAAACCTTTTATTATTTGTGGTGACTTAGGTTTCTTTAATGCAGTTAAGAATTCATTTTTCCTCAATACTCTACTTAGGAAGTTTGGTTGAGTGGCCATCATCCGCAGAAAGCACAGAAATATTCGTTTTGTAAATAAAAACCACCTTTTCTTGCAGCTAAATTATTTATTTCTTCCATATGGTTTTTGCTTTTCACTTTAAGGCAACTTAAATGGAATAGTTCGCGTTTTTTGTTGGCATCTGCGTTTCTGTCATACATTCACATGTAGCAGAGCATACTATAACTTAGCTTCCGAAACATTACCACGTTTTAATGTTACGAATTTTTTTTCTTCAGATTTCAAATTTTTGCCCTTTTCTGCGGAGCACAATTAGCCTTCTGTCACTAGTTGAAGATATTTCAGCGAAAACTGTGATTTAAAATCGTAACTACTGTGAGTTCACTTTATGTCTCACCGACGGTTAAGTTCTCAAACTGTTCCTATGCCGCCATGGTTAAAGTAACCCGTGCATGGCAAAATGGCGAGATCCAACAGTGGCACTGAGGCAACTGTGGTGCACCAGGCACCATACATGAAAGATGGGCTGAACGACGGCTGCAGAGATGGGTAAGGGCGAATAGACATGCAACTCTTGTGAACTAACTGCCCAGATAAACCAAGGAGCAGCCACAGTGTCTCCTCAAAGACCGTTATGCGAAAGTTGCAGCGCATGACACTCCATAACGGAAAGATAAAGGATTCCTGAGGATGAGTGTCGCATTCTGGGTGGAAACATAGCTTAATTCTCTATTTTTTAATTAGTCCATAGCTTAGAAGAATTTCCTTGTTTACGGTACAGTAAATAAAATCTATTTTTCCATATTAGATAATCTTTTTTGGAGATTTAGCTTTCTCCCTCGTGTTGGTACTCTTTATTTGAGTGTACTGCACTGCTTTTCTATTAATTTTTTAAAATATTTCTTAATAATGCACTGTCTGGTTAGTATTTGAAAGAAGTGGAGATTACCCATGCTGACAGCTGGTCAGCGGTGACGTAGACTGGAAATTGCACTCCATTATCACAACTGGACTTTTACTGAGTGGCGACGACTGGCGTTTGCAGATGAATCTCGTTTTACGCTCCAGGGGCGTGAAAGGTCTGCAATCGAACAACCTGCAGCATCTGTCGTGAGGGTTCAGGCTGGACTACGGGGCTTTAAGATATGGGGGGTGTTTTCATGGCACCCTTCGGGTGATTTCGTCATTCTGTAGTGCAAAACGGATCAAAAAAGTATGCATCTATCTCTGACAAACCGAATCTACATCTCAGATTGATAGCATCTACCAGCAGTACCATGCAGTATAAGTGAGTGATTAGAAGAGCGCGAGGATGAATTTACCGTACACACCTGGCCATTAAACTCCCCTCATTCAAACCCAATCCAGAATCTGTGGGACTACCTCTACCTTCCTGTTCTGGACACGGATCCTCGACCGAGAACCCCAGGGGTACTGTACACGTACACTGGAGTCAGCATTGCTCCACATCCCTGTCGGTATCCTCCACAACCTCAATGAATCTCTTCCTGCCTATCTCTGTGATCAGTGCTGCAATAGGTGTTTATTCTGGCCTTCGATAGGCGGTCAGATTAATGTGGATGGATACTGTATAAGCTGGAAAGAATATACATGTTTGTAAGACGGATGATGACAACACAATGGGTGCAATACAAATTTCGGATGACTGGAAAATAAACAGTAATGGGGAGGTTAACCAAAATATGTAGAAATAATCACAACCAGTGGGGTTAAATTTCTTTGCATACCTCAACGAATGAAACAAATCTGCCTTTACATCTGTCAATAGAAAAAAATATAGCAAGGGTCATAGAAATACGAAAAGGACTGCAAAGAAACCACTTTAAAGAAACGTAAATAACAGATTCAAACCTTTCAGGAACATAATACTAAGTATAGAAAGCTTCCAAGGAAACACAAATAAGGACCTGAGATCAAAATGGGAAAAAGGAAGAAAGCACAGCATGGGGAGAAAATAAAGAGGTATTAGCGAAACAGAAAATAACAAAGAAAGAATGGAAAACATGAACCTAGTCGGGCATTCTAAGGTAAAAAAGATTTCATAACGGAAAAATAAACAACATTCATGAAGATGAATGTCCAGTTCCATGTGTAAATGCGATTTAATGCTGTATCCGTGCTTCTTAATTAATTCATAGCTTAGTGGAATTTGCTTCTTTAACCGCCTAAAAACCACATCCAGGCTGGCCGGCACACCGGCCGTCGTCCTTAATCCGCCAGGCGGATTCGATCCGGTGCCTGCGTGCCTACCCGACTCCAGGAAGCACCGCGTTAGCGCTCTCGGCTACCCTGGCGAGTAAGTGGAGGTCAAACTACCTTCCTGATATTCCTGTTTTAGCTGTCTCCCCAAGCTTGAGGCAAAATCTTCGTGATTCCTGTGAAAAGGTCAGAGTCATATAGCTTTGCAGCAATTATCAAACCAGTTCTACTCCGTGCATCATCGGCGCAGCGTTACGCTTTAATTTTCATTTATATCAACATAAATACTTTACTGATCCCTGTGCGCAGGGAAGTTGGTTTTCTGTGAACTAATCTTATGTAGAGTGAAATTCTCTCTCTGCAACAGAGAGCGCGCTGATGTGAAACTTCCTGGAAGATTAAAATTGTGTGCCGACCGAAACTCGAACTCGGGACATTATCTATCATGGGGTAGTGCTCTACCGACTGAGCTACCCAAGCAGGACTCACAGCCTTCCCTCACAGCTGTGACTCCACCAGTACCTTGTCTCCTATCTTCCAAACTTCACGAAGTTGTCAAGACTAGCACTCCTGGAACTAAAGAGTAGTCAGTTGTGCTGGGTAGCTCAGATGGTAGAGTACTTGCCCGAGAAAGGCAAAGGTTCCGAGTTCGAACCTCAGTACGGCACACAGTTGTAATCTGGCTGGAATTTTCATATCAGCGCATACTCCACTGCAGATGGCAAATTTCATTTTGGAAACATCCCACAGGCTATGGTAATCCCCTGTTTCCGCAATATCCTTTCTTTCCATAGTGATAGTTCTGCAAGTTTCGCAGGAGAGCTTCCGTGAAGTTTTGAAGGTAGGAGAAGAGGTACTGGCGGAATTATAGCTGTGGCAACAGACTGTGACTCATGCTTGGATAGCTCAGTTGGTGGAGCACTGGCCCGCGAGAGGTGACAGTCCTCAGCTGTAGTCTAGACCCGCCACACAGTTCTAATTTGCCTGAAAGTTCCATACTCGTATATATTTCTTTCCGTTCAAGTCATAGATTCAGCACTGGAGATATGATGCTTATAATTCTCTGTGAGTTATGCTGTCTGGGGAATTTTTTCATGCGTTACAGGAAGCAATACGAATGATGTTGAAGTTTATTTGATGATTTACCTTTAAAATTGGATTATGGAAAATTTAAGTCACGTATTGGTATATTATTTCAAGTGTTAGCTGGTTGAAAAGTTTCACGCTTTCTGGAACTCTTGTCACTTGCTATAATAGAACATGCACATCGCCATTTTTATATACTCGCTATTCTGAAGTCTGAAGTACCTGGTATTAAAGTGTGGCTAGCATAAAGGTTCTTATGCTGTCTTCTTCTTGTTTATAACGCCTTGTAAATTAATAGTATCTTGATGATAAAACTAAAACCCTCTACGTAATCCTTCCACTTCACTACACTACACATTGTTATTTCGAAGAGTTTCCATAATATCACTAAATCTATGCATAGCAAACTATTGGTGAAGTTAACTATTTTACTGTTCCATCGGTTTTTGGTAGAATATTTTATACATTATGAATTTTGGATTCCTCTCGTTTTAGACCTAAAGCACTGACAAGTTTCATCTTTACCAGGATACTATGTACATGCAGTATTCAAAATCTTTAATACTACAACATTTCACTGCACCGTGTTTTTATCTTTGTACCTGATGATGGTGTAACAGCCGCCAATAAACTTGTGAAAAAAATAACAAATGTTATAGAATATTACACCAGTGTCATGTGTGGTTTCTTTCACAGTGAACTACTTTACATTTCTTCAGATTAACAGCTGTCAGCCATCCCTCATAGCACGTGGATATTTCTTCAAGATCTAACTAGAGCCTTCTATCACTTTGAAATAACAGCAATTCCTGTTAGATAACAACATTACCAGAGATGGTAAATAATGTTATCTAGAGAGTCATTAGTAAATAACATGAAAATGAATGGCCTTATTACTATTTCTTGTAGACCACCAGAAACTACTTCTCTACGGTTGCGGAGATGCCTTCATGAGTAATGTGATTCCTTCCCGCTCAAGCAAAATTTTCAGTTCAGTGACAAATGTGTTTAAACGTTCAATGAAAGAGTGTTATTTTTAGTATGCGTTGTTATGATTCTGAGACAGTGACTTTTCGAAAGTTTGTTGTTGGCTTCAGTCTGAAGACTGGTTTGATGTAGAAACAAAAGCTTGTCTATACTGTTAAAATATCTTCATCTCAGCGTAAATGTTGCAACCTACATGCACTTGAATCGGCTTACTATTCGCAAGCATTGGTGTACGTGCACAGTTTATACCACCTTCCCCCACCCTACTTTCCGAAACCAAATTAACCATTCCTTGATGAAACACAGTGTATAGTATTCACGATGTACTAGTATCTTGTAAGCTGATCATTACTTAGTTTATTTGTGCCGTAAGTTTCTTCACTCTCGGATACGATTTAGTACGGTAACTCTTTTTCAGGTATCTGACCCGATCACCTACACTCCAGCACGATTCTGCAGCACCAAATGTCAAAACTTTCTCTTATCTTTTAGCAGTACTGTATGTCGTTCACGTTTCACTGCTATGTTTGCCTATAATTCAAACAAATGCTTACCGAAATAATTCCTAACATCTAATTTGCGTTACACATTGCCTGTTGGAATTTTATATCTTCTTGGCTGTTTTCATCGCCAACTATTTTGCTCGCCAAACAGAAAACCTTCTACTGTTTTCAGTGTTCTATTTTCTAATGTAATTCTCTCCGAGTCACCTTATTTAATTCTACTACATTCTATTATCCTTTCGTGTAAACAAGTGCTAGCCCAATTATGGGAGTGGAAGAAAGCTCCCTTTGGTAAGCTTCACCTTCTATAATGCATTTAGATGTCTCTTAATCGACTGAAGACGAGTTTCAAGAAGTGATTCCGTCCTTGTTAAATGGGGATACCTGAATGGACATGCAGGATGTGACAGCGACTGCCACAGGCTGAAGAACATCATACATTCCGTCAGTGTGTCAACATAACGTTAACCAATTGGGGATTGTTATAGTCAGTGATTAAATTATCCTGTAACTACATACTGGTAAATTTGAAATATGTCTTCATTATTATTATTATTGATGTATTAAGATAATTATTTCCGATGCGTTTTGTTATCCATATTTTGATGTTTTATCATTTGTATGTGGTATCCCAACACGAAAAATAAAAAGAAATAAAGCTTTGTTTTTATTTCTATACCATCTTCAGACCTCTGTCATAAAACAAATCCTTTATGTTCCACTGATCTCCCGAGTCCATTTCTGTCTGTCAGATTTACAGTTTTATCGGCACACTTCGAGGACTTTATAACGTCCCTCTTGACTTTAAGCATCTTTCTAAATACCTCCGTGGTTCCATTTACTGCTTGTTCGGTGATGCGAGCCTATTTCATTCCCTTGTGGGATACTGCCTCCATTTCATGTCCTTCGGCTATGAAAACTGAAATCTGATTTGTGTACCGGTTACTGACGACTCTTTGCATTTTATAGGTGTACTTACGGATTTTCTAAGAGGGTATTCCAGACAACGGTGCCGAAAGCACTCTCTTGACCAACAAATTCTGTAAATGTACACGTATGCTTCTTCAGTCTATCTGCTAAGATAATTTGCTGTAATTTTTTTGATGAAGTCATTCAGCATTTGTCTGTTAAAATTTTATTTCTTACGACTGATTTTTCGACATATAGTCATTGTCAAGCATTCTGAACGCAAACAGTTTCTAAATACAATCCGTCGCTGTTAAAAATTCAAATAACAGACATTCAGATCCTAAAACATACGGCTACTTATGAGGAATACTGATACTCACGCTACAACGTTTGACATTCAGGATCATAGTTCCCAGCAATCTAAAAGCAAATACATGTGTTGATATAAATCAAGCGGCCATTCGATAGACCATACAAGCTCACACCAAGTAATTAACGCAATAACGACAAACAGCAAGCACAAAAGTAAAAACAACATGCACCACATACATTAAATACAACACTTGTGTAGGCAACATGGTTGAATTAAAATGGTGGTAAAATGGAAAAAATATGTAAACAGTTTTTGTAAAGATTGGGAACATAAGGATACAAAGATGCAGAGTCGATACAATATGATATCCTTAGATATAGTAGGATTTTGGGCAGTGTTGGTTTTGGCAAGTATTCCAGGCTATGTTACACTTGTTCCTAATTATAATCTGTTTTATCCTCCCTAGGTAAGTTTGGGTTTGTCAATCATTTGCATGGTATCATAATCATGTGTTTATGTAGCAGAATGGGGTTTCAGACCATGGATCTCTAGTTATCGGCCCAGCTGCTTTCCACATACATTTGCAGCACTGGCTTTGGTTGGAGTCGGGGTTTGGCCATGGGTTGTGCAGGCGTTGGCTTATTTTATAAAACCATTTAATAACAACATAAATATTTTCAGGAAGATACATTGATGTCAAATGGTTCAAATGGCTCTAAGCACTATGTGACTTAACATCTGAGGTCATCATTCTGCTAGACTTAGAACACACATTGTAAGAGGTCCATGACTAAGGAATTTAGGAATTTATTGCTAGCGCGCTCGAGCAGATGTAATTTCGATGGATTGCTCACGCGCTGCCTGCGATATGTAGGGAATAATAGAATCGCAGACCAGAGAGCCGTGTCGGCTGCAGTAGGAGCAATGTCAGCAGTAGTAGTAATAGCTCGCAGTCGGGCGGTTGGGCCGATCGTGCATGAGCGATGCAGTATAAAGTAAAAACAGCCGCGCATATTTAATTTGTTACAACGAAATTTGTACTATTATTATATCAAGTCCCATGTAAAAGTTTTAAAAATCTTTTAATGATACTCTTTTTTTATAAAATTAACTTTTTGACAATTATTCATCTGAATTTAAAGAATTTACTAATTTCTGCAATCCATGGTCATCCCGATAATTGTAAAGGAAAATCAGTTGCTTCTTTTTATACATGACATATCTAGTGGCCAGCACTGCACGGGGCTGTGGCAGAAAAATTTCTTATAGGAGCAGATATATACGCATTATCTGGCGACTTCATTGAGGTAAGAATTTTCAATTTATTCAAATGGTTCAAATGGCTCTGAGCACTATGGGACTCAACTGCTGTGGTCATCAGTCCTCTAGAACTTAGAACTACTTAAACCTAACTAACCTAAGGACATCACACACAGCCATGCCCGAGGCAGGATTCGAACCTGCGACCGTAGCAGTCTCACGGTTCCGGACTGCGAGCCTATAACCGCGAGACCACTGCGGCCGGCTCAATTTATTCAGAATGATCTTTCAGGGCCATGATGAAGCACTGCTGATGTACAAATTTACCATGTTACATTCACAGTCAGTTAATTATTGAAAGGTTATATATGAGTAGCATTTCTTTATTGAGAGGTTAGTCACGTTATTATTGCGAGGTTACGGAATAATAAACTGTTTGGAGGTTATACTAAATGTGAATGTTATAATTATATATATATATATATATATATATATATATATATATATATAATGTTATACATATTTTTCTGTTGGGAGATTACAACATTCACGCCCGAAGCAGTATTCGAACCTGCGAGCGTAGCAACCACATGGTTCCTGAATGAAGGTGAAGGGCCTAGAATCGCTCGACCACAGAGGCCGGCTTACATTGGTGTCAACAAAACGTTAAGCAAATAATAATAAATCAACTTTATTATGCCCAGGAGGGCAACGGCCTCGCTGCAGTGGGTACACGGGTATAGGCATGCGTATTCTAATAGCCATGTGTAAACAGGCAGATTGGTTCAAATCACTCTGAGCACTATGGGACTCAACTGCTATGGTCAGCAGTCCCCTAGAACTTAGAACTACTTAAACCTAACTAACCTAAGGACATCACACACATCCATGCTCGAGGCATGATTCGAACCTGCGACTGTAGCAGTCGCACTGTTCCGGACTGCGCACCTAGAACCGCGAGACCATCGCGGCCGGCAAACAGGCAGATTATGGCGCTGTGGTCGGCAACCCCTCAATAAGACAACAAGTGTCTGGCGTAGTTATTAGCTTGGTTACTGCTGCTACAATGACAGGTTATCAAGATTTAAGATAGTTTGAACGTGGAGATACAGTCGTCACAAGAGCGATGGGACACAACACCTCTGAGTTAGGGATGAAGTGGGGATTTCCCATAGGACCATTTCACGATGAACTGTGAATATCAGGAATCCGGTAAAACATCGAATCCCTGACATCGCTGTGAACAGAGAATGATCCACCGAGAAGGGGACCAACGAGTCTGAAGAGACTCGTTCAATGTGACAGAGGTACAACCCTTCACCAAATCGTTGCAGATTTCAGTGCTGGGCCAAACGAAAGTGTTAGAGATCGGACCATTCAATGAAACATGGTCAATATGGGCTTAAAAAGTCGACGACTAACTCGAATACCCTTGATGACTCCACGACACAAAGCTTTACGCCTCACCTGGGCCCGTCAACACCGACATTGGACTGTTGATGGAAACACGTTGCCTCAACAGACGAGTCTCGTTTCAAATTGTATAGAGTGGATTGACGTGTGTGTGTATGGAGACAACCTCATGAATCGGTGGACTCTGCAAGTCAGCAGGGGATTGTTAAACCTGGAGGATGCTCTGTATTCGCATGGGACATGTCCATTTGGAGTGGTATGGCATCCCTGGTACATCTAGATACGACTCTGACAGATGACGTAAGCATCTTGCCTAGTCACCTGCATCCACGCATGTCGATTGTGCATTCGGACGGACTTGGGGATCCCAGCAGGACAATGCAGTATCCCACAAGGCCAGAATTCCTACAGATTGGCTCCAGGAGTACCCTCCAGAGATTAAAGATTTCCGCTGGCCACCAGACTCCACAGACATGAACATTATTGGGCACATCTGGGATGGCTTGCAACGTGTTGTTCAGATGAAATCTGCAGTTCCTCGTACTCTTACAGAGTTATGGATACCAATGCAGGATTCATGGTGTCAATTCGCTCCAGAACTACTTCAGTCATTAGTCGAGTCCATGCCATGTCGCAGGGGCCCTGCATGATAATAGACAGGTGTATCTATTTCTTTTACTCTTCACTGTATAATGTGAGATACCTCTTTTCGCAAGGACCTCCACTAGCATCATACTACCTACATACTGGCCAGAAGGATATATAATTTATGGATAACAATAGCAACATACAAATCAGAAAAATGTTAGCTGTGTACTGAAGCTGAAGACATCTCCTGCGTGACTGGAACACAACACCGAACTCTTTGTTGGACAATGGCAGAACAGGCTCTCAGTGTGGAGATAAGATACAAAACGTAAAACTCACTCTTCTGCCCCTATAGTCATGAGAGATAAAAAAACTTGCAACGAAAACGTTATATTCAAAACACTTTCACAAGCACCTAGCTGTCTTCACTGTACATTGTACACATTGTGCAATGACCTCTGTCTAATAACTTGTCAAACACCCACCAATCACAGTGGGCCAGCAAAGCATACTCCTAGTGCTCTGCAGCAACAGAAAAATCACTCGTCTTGATATTTGGATTTGGCTGTTGTCTTTGGTGGCCACTGAGTAAAGACAGAGCTACCAAATTAAGCTGTAACTTACAAAAAACCATCGACGTCGTATTATTAGTGGACATCGTTATGGGATGTGTGCTCTCATCATCTTTATGAAGTCTTGAACTCCACTCCGGATACTTTCAGTTACATATCTGAATGTCTGTGGTTGAATGGTAGTTATCACAAAGGTGTTCCACTGAGCTGATGTCGGGACTCTGAGCAGGACAGTCCATTTCAGAAAGTTTGTGTTCACAAATAATCCTCACGGATGCTGATCTATAATAGAGTGCATTGTCATGATGGTACAAACAGTCACAGTCTCTGAACTGTTACTATACTGTACAAATTTAGCGTTTTTTTAAAATAAGAGGCCACGCCATAACAGCGAACAACTCCCCCAACGCGACACCCCACCACCTCTGTACTTCACTGTAGACAATACACATGGTGGGAGGTAAGGCATTCGTCAGACCAAAACTCTCCCATCGGATTGACAAAGGTGTAAGTAGGCTGTTTAGGTTTTTATGTTGGTAACGCCACGTAGCGCTCTGTATGACAATCACTGGCTGTGCTGTGTGCTGTCTGTGGCTGGTTTGCATTGTTGTTGGCCATTGTAGTGTTGGGCAGTTGGCTGTTAACAGCGCGTAGCGTTGCGCAGTTGGAGGTGAGCCGCCAGCAGTGGTGGATGTGGGGAGAGAAATGTTGGAGTTTTGAAATTTTATAAGGGCCATCACAGAAGTTGGGAAGGAAAACATAGGTACAAAGAAGGTAGCTGCGAAGAAATCATGGGTAACAAGAAATACTTCAGTTGATTGATGAAAGGAGGAAGTACAAACATGTTCCGGGAAAATCAGGAATACAGAAATACAAGTCGCTGAGGAATGAAATAAATAGGAAGTGCAGGGAAGCTAAGACGAAATGGCTGCAGGAAAAATGTGAAGACATCGAAAAAGATATGATTGTCGGAAGGACAGACTCAGCATACAGGAAAGTCAAAACAACCTTTGGTGACATTAAAAGCAACGGTGGTAACATTACGAGTGCAACGGGAATTCCTCTGTTAAATGCAGAGGAGAGAGCAGATAGGTGGAAAGAATACATTGAAATACTCTATGAGGGTGGATGTTTGTCTGATGTGATAGAAGAAGGAACAGGAGTCGATTTAGAAGAGATTGGGGATCCAGTATTAGAACCGGAATTTAAAAGAGCTTTGGAGGACTTACGGTCAAATAAGGCAGAAGGGACAGATAACATTCCGTCAGAATTTCTAAAATCATTTGGGGAAGTAGCAACAAAACGACTATTCACGTTGACGTGTAGAATATATGAATCTGGCGACATACCATCTGACTTTCGGAAAAGCATCATCCACACAATTCCGTAGACGGCAAGACCTGACAAATGGGAGAATTATCGCACAATCAGCTTAACAGCTCATGCAACGAAGCTGCTTACAAGAATAATATACAGAAGAACGGAAAAGAAAATTGATAATGCGCTAGGTGATCAGTTTGGCTTTAGGAAAAGTAAAGGCACGAGAGAGGCAATTCTGACGTTACGGCTAATAATGGAAGCAAGGCTGAAGAAAAATCAAGACACGTTCATAGGATTTGTCGACCTGGAGAAAGCATTCGACAATATAAAATGGTGCAAGCTGTTCGATATTCTGAGAAACGTAAGGGTAAGCTATAGGGAGAGACGGGTCATATACAATATGTACAACAACCAAGAGGGAATAATAAGAGTGGACCATCAAGAACGAAGTGCTCGTATTAAGAAGGGTGTAAGACAAGGCTGTAGCCTTTCTCCCCTACTCTTCAATCTGTACATCGAGGAAGCAATGTTGGAAATAAAAGAAAGGTTCAGTAGTGGAATTAAAATACAAGGTGAAAGGATATCAATGATACGATTCGCTGATGACATTGCTATCCTGAGTGAAAGTGAAGAAGAATTAAATGATATGCTGAACGGAATGAACAGCCTAATGAGTACACAGTATGGTTTGAGAGTAAATCGGAGAAAGACGAAGGTAATGAGAAGTAGTAGCAATGAGAACAGCGAGAAACTTAACATCAGGATTGATGGTCACAAAGTCAATGAGGTTAAGGAATTCTGCTACCTAGGCAGAAAATTACCAATGACGGACAGAGCAAGGAGGACCTCAAAAACAGACTCGCTATGGCAAAAAAGGCATTTCTGGCCAAGTGAGTTCTCCTAATATCAAATACCGGCGTTAATTTGAGGAAGAAGTTTCTGAGGATGTCCGTCTGGAGAACAGCATTGTATGGTAGTGAAACATGAACTGTGGGAAAACCGGAACAGAAGAGAATCGAAGCATTTGAGACGTGATGCTATGGACGAATGTTGAAAATTAGGTGGACTGATAAGGTAAGCAATGAGGAGGTTCTACGCAGAATCGGAGACGAAAGCAATATGTGGAAAACACTGATAAGGCGAAGGGACAGGATGATAGGACATCTGCTAAGACATGACGGAATGACTTCCATGGTCCAAGAGGTAGCTGTAAAGGGCAAAAACTGTAGAGGAAGACAGAGACTGGAATACGTCAAGCAAATAATTGGGGACGTAGCTTGCAAGTGCTACTCTGAGATGAAGAGATTAGCACAGGAAAGGAATTCTAGGCGGGCCACATCAAACCAGTCAGTAGTCTGATGACCAAAAAAAAAAAGACTGGATGTTATGGACTGCTATATATATTATCACTTTTGAACACTATTAAGGTAAATACATTGTTTGTTCTCTATTAAAGTCTTTCATTTGCCAACTATGCCTATCAGCAGTTAGTGCCTTCAGTAGTTTGAATCTTTTATTTAGCTAGCAGTAGTGGTGCTCGCTGTATTGCAGTAGATCGAGTAACGAAGATTTTTGGTAAGGTAAGTGATTTGTGAAAGGTATAGGTTAATGTTATTCAGGGCCATTCTTTTGTGGGGATTTTGGAAAGTCAGATTGCGTTGCGCTAAAAATATCGTGTGTCAGTTTAAACACAGTCATGCATAATATTTCAAGCGGACGTTTCATATGTCGACCCTTAGACGAGGAAACCTCACTGGAATCTTCTGATTTTTTTCTTGTAGTTTGTGCAATCAGTGCAGCCTTTGTTTATTGCTAACGCGTAATTGTAGAGAAAATTTCCTTAGTGGTTGTAATTTTTCATCGTTGTACAGTAAAACAATTGTGGCATGTATGTAGATTTGCACCATGTATTTCGCAGCTGCGCTTGCAATTAACTAGATATTATTTTCAGTGCTATGTTAATGTGTTGTCTTATTTTTGCTCTTCAAATTGTGCTTTTCTGTGTTATCGTGTGAATTATTGTGACAGTAATGGCGTGTGAAAAACGTAACACTAGGCTCCAAAGTAAACTGAGAAGTAATAGTGACGACGAGCGTAGTTTATCAACACCACTGTGTAATGAATTAACAGACATTCGAAGTAGTAATTTGGTAATTGTGGATAGGGAAATGGAGCGGGCGCGCAAATAATGGCGTAGACAGTGAAACAATTAGTGAACAGGGAAGCATTATCGATCGATCGGTCGGCAACAGCTTGCCTCAGGAATCCGAAATAACAGCACACTATCTAGCAAATACTGTAGATTCAGGTTTTACGTCCTCGCCGTTTTCCCAAATAAGTGAAGAAAAATTTCTTGCTTTTCAAAATGCGATTATTGCCGGTTCAAATGCATTGCCGAATAGCACTGAGGAACATGTTTCAGGGACCAGTGCATTGTTATTACAATTAATGCAACAAATGGGACAAAAGCTTCAAATGTTTGACACAATGGAACAACACCAGGGACAAACATAGCAACAGTTAGACGCAATGGAACAAAATCTTCACACCATACTTGAACAAACACGTGAAGATTTAACTAGTGAGTTACATAAAATCGAATCGAAATGTCAAAGTTTCTGTAATGATGTAAAAATACAAATTTTTAAGCATTTCCAACCTATTTTTTCGCGGCATGAATATGCATTACAGAATCACGAAGCAGCCATGATAGAACTGCAAACTGTTGTTCAGGAAAATCATGAGACCTTGAAAGCTAAAATTGACTCAGTTGCATCTACCGATTCGGTTACGCAACTTTCAAAAACTCAGGAAAACTTAAAGGACACAGTAGATACTCTGAAACTTGGTTCAGAAAGACACATGGAGGAAATTAGTTCATTATCAGAGAAAGAAGTTAAACTTTCGGATGAGCTAAATAATTTATATAGGAAGGTAGATGATAATCTGAATGACACAAAACCGGTAGTCTTTAATGACACATTAGAGTGCGAACAAATTAGTAAATTCAAAAAAAATCAGAATCAAATTAATACGCAACACCAAAGAGAAATCCGGGAAGTACAAGATCAGCTGACACAGGTAATACAAGAATTACGTATTTCAGAGGACACTCGCGCTCCAACACGGGAAGAGAGACATAGAAATACGGAAAAGCCACAAAATAATAACACAGGGCATTTCGGAAATTATGAAAGAAGTTGGCAAGGTGCACTGAATTTTGAGATGGAACCGTCGACACGACGTAACAACGACCGATATGCTACTCGCCGACACGATGTGTTCGACTATAAGCTGTTCATTACTACACGTAAATTCAAAACATTTAAGACTTCTGGCAACAACATTCATCCACAAGCGTGGCTTCATCAATTCTCTCATTGTTTTCCTCCCAACTGGTCATTAGAGCACAGATCAGAATTTATGTGTTGCTATTTAGAGAATGAACCAGCTGTAATAATGCTATCGGTCATTCACGATTGTCACAGTGGAGGAGAATTTTATCATGCCTTCCTCTCAGCATATTGGTGTCAAGCTACACAAGACCGAGCATCATAATGATGAAACATTTCGAACAGTCTGAATTCTCCAGTCTTGTGGAATATTTTGAAGACATGTTGCACAAGAATCAGTACCTGTCAAACCCACACAGCCCCTCAGAACTCATCCGCATTTGCTTAATCAAATTACCTGAACATTTACGGCATATTATTTTGGCAGGACGTTGCAAAGACGACATTGAAGCTCTTCAGGGACTATTACAAGAATTGGAACTTGACACTGACAATCGCGGAACGCGAAAACAGGAACACAACAATAACACGTCACATCCGTCACAATTCCGCGATGAAAGAAATAATAACTGGACACGACAAGGCTATTATCACAACACAAATCGTGACCAAAACAGACATCCCCCCGTATGACAACCATTGGCAGAGTAATAATAATTACAGGGAAAGATCAGGTCTCCGCGGTAGTGACTATCACAGAGACAATCAAAGAAACAGACACTATGGAAACCAAAACAATTATTATCAAGGGAGACAGAATGACTTCAGACACAACAGTTCAGCGCCACAGTTACGATTCCAGGACCGACAAACAAGAAACGATGTAAACTACCGACAAAACGACAGACCTGAATTCCATCAGAACTTGCGGGATTCAAACAGATCAAGGCACTCTCGACAAGGTGAATTTGTAGAAGTTAGGTCTCCTAATCCCAAAAAGACGCGCTCCAACAAAGAGACAGACAATGACTTGCACCGCAGGCAGCCACGTGCGTCTGCTGGCTCAGAGAAAAATAACATAGACGCTAACCTTGACAAAAATTTTAGCATTCCCTGCCGACGTGTACCGCATGATAATTGCGTTCAAGTTGAACCTCTTCGTACTAGGAAGAGTAATGGATTGCACCACATTTCACATGTAAAACCGTTTATTGAAAGATAATCTGCTTTTTAAATTTGTCCTTGTCATAAAACTCTTAATTTCACGTTACTAGTATGCTTTCTCACACTTAGAAACTGTTAACATGCAACTATGTTTTAAAATTAACTATCCAGTCCAGAACCTAGGGAACATATTTAGGAAGTAATTACAAGTGCATTGTTGTAGTGAACAGATGACACAATATTATTGTGTGTATACATTCTTGCTTGTTAGTTGCACGATTACGTAACGACTGTAAGGCTCACTTACTTAGAACATTTACGAGTACTGTTAATGAGATTTTAATGCAACATTTTGGTTTAGTTGAAAAGACATTCTTTATTTGAAGTACTTTCTGTGAGATTAAAGATGGCTTAGTATTTGGTTTCTTTGACAGCTACACGATTATATCACGACGCTACTAATGTGTGGCACAATTTACATTGCTGCTTTTGCAGTGTATCTGTTTTTCTGAATTCTTCTGGAAAGTAAAACATGTTTTAGTAGTAACATTTGCGGTATAGTTAGAATGTGACAGCCTTTCTCGTAGCACAACAATACGTTACAGTATAGTATTTTCTTGACCACGGTAATGTACGCAATAACTACGATATCTATACGCAAAGCATTTCACCTTTGTTTATCATGAGGTAAGTACATTGACTTCTGCAGAACTTAGTTTTCGGAGGACGATAACTACGACACTTCCACAGAATTATCTTATAACAAAACGCACAGTTTAGCGCTATAGTACACGTATTTGAGTGATTAATTTTGTACTTAAAACATTTATTTTTAATGATTTTTGGATTACAATGATACAAAGGTGTTCCGTGAACCTTTCATTCCATTGCTGTAATCTGTAACACCTGAGGGTATAATTACATTAATTCTCAGGGGGGTACACGCTTACTTTGTGTACCATGTGTTTGGCAAGCAGAAGGAGCCCTTGCTAATATGGTATTTGCTTATACAACTTAACACATCGGTACCATATTTCTCTAACACTGAGTTACACAGCTATCTGATTATTTAACAGAGAAACAATTTTTTTTACTACATCAGTGACAGATGTTTACGCAATTACACAGTTGGATTACTTCAGACTTACGAAATTGTATTTTGTCTGTACTTTGTGAACTGTTCATATTTTTTAAGAAGCATTGTGATACTATGAAAGCTTTGAATGATATATTTGGTATGGGATCACGATTTTTAAAGTGCGTTTGAGGTATGACATTATTGAAATGAACAGACAATAGTTTTTAGATTTGAAATTATTGGAGGAGCTACGACGATTTTGAGAATTGACTGCGATGTTATGATATTATTACGACGACGATGTGTATTATGCTGTTGAGATATGTTTATGATCAATAAGATGATGCTACTGTATACGAGGAATTTGTTTATGCTACGTATTTCTTATGATGAAATACTGAAGAAGTGTCGACGAATATGTATATGTATAATAAGGTAAGGAATAACGAGTAGTGGTTAGGGACTCTGATTTGTGGAAAAGGATGTTGGAAACCAAGAATCGTACTTTAAGAATTATGAAATGTGTGTACATGCGTGAATGTATTACAATGCTGCCGAAAATTTTTTGGACGCTGTTATATTTATAGTATTTCATTTTCTACACATTCGTAAGGCAGATTCTCAACCTGTGAAAATATTTTTATATGAGACTGTCACTGTAGAGGAAACTGCTGTCTTAAATATTTCAGTAAGAAAGGTAAGTGACCCTGACGTAATGCGTTTTGGGCGCCCAGCTGAGAGATAGTCGTCTGACAAAAGAAAGCCATTAGGTGGAGAAAAAAAGAGGACATAATCCTCGCTATTGACATTTCTTTGTCGAAAGCATCGCAAATACGACACGCTCAAACTTCCAAACATATGATTGCACTGTGGAGCTCTTAATTTATGATATTTACTAAAATGATGAGAAACATTTTACATCTATTGTCTTTGCAGTTGAGAGATTGCTCATTTTATTTCATATCTAGTTTCTAGCTGCACTGCAGCATTGCTTAAAATAAATTTTTATAGATGTACTAATATAAATATTTTATGCCTACAGATCCAGTAGATAATTACTTCATAATCTACTTCAAAAAAACGAGGGAGCACAAAAAGACATTTCTCTTCTTAAGAATTGCATATAGAATTTTCTTTTCAGGTACTTGGTCATTTCTTTTGTAGCATAAGTTGTGGTGCACCACTTTCATTACATAGACATTAAGATGTGAATATACATTTCCCTTATCTGCATTGTTGTCCTTAGTGTAATATTTTTTCTGCTTGAGCTTTGTCATGTTTAGATATAAGTTATTGAATTTGCTGCTGCTGTTTGCCAGGCATAGTGTTACTGAATTTAACTTTGTATTACTCTGTTAAGCCAGTTTTACTGCGGATTTATTTTTCTTTTTTTGCTGCACAGTGTCTTGTATTAGTTGTAATATTGCAATTGCTTTGCCAATTTCCATTTTTTTGTCATTGCTGTTTGTGTTAATTTTTTTGCGCTGCTGCATTACCTTGTCCCTTAGTTTAGCATTTGAACTCAGTAGATTTAATTTAGCTTAAGATGGGGTTGGCTGTGTAAGAGAACGAGTTGTGATGAATGGAAAGAAATGTATTTTGAAGCTATAAGAAAATGGTTTGGCCAAAAAAAGTATTTAAAAGAGGATATGGACAAAAAAGTAGGGTTTATGAACAACAGGTTTAGGTAGGATTTTCTTGGAAATAAATGATGAGGTAAGATAATGGAAAATATATAATGAGGTAAGAAATATGTAAACATATAAATACAGAAAGCATGCTTGGCTAGAATTTTTTTGGTGGAAACAAATGTTGAAATAAGAGGAAAGATATATGGAATGAAGTTTTGGGGTGGACTGCAGTACCAAATGTTACACTGAAAACAAACCCTGTCCTGTATTTTTGTGTTATTACACCATGTTAATTTCTGTTTTTCCTGTCTATGTGTTTGGCTAATAAGATTTATGTTGGAGAATTTTTCTGATAATATGTTATTTACCTTATAAAGATGCTTAGACATTATTTATTCTTTTTTATTTTAATGCTATTGTGTGAAGTTGATGTTTCAAAAGTTATTCTGATCTTTTATGCATTTACTTATGTCATAGTTCCTGTAACACTGATGTATATGTTAGTTCGATTCTTTTGTAAATCCTGTATTCCTACAAATGTTATCTGTATTATTATGTTTTTAACGATGTATTTTGTACCTTTTTTATTGTATTCTTATGTTATAAAATTGTAATTGACACCAGTTCATCAAATTAAGTAACTTGTAAGTTACATTTCACTGCATACGTTTCTGTTGGTCATAGTATATGGACAATATGTGAGAAGTAGGGAATGATAGTGTTTACACATGTGTTAATAATTCAGCAAGGGACTGGAAAACAGCATTGCTGGTTCTAAGGACATTTCAAACAAATTCTTTGTGAGTGGACAAGTGGTGGTTTATGGACTTGCTATATTCTCCACAAGACTCTTCGATAGTGATTGTGCACCTGCACAGTCGCAACACATGGCTGTTGGCCGTCTCTACAAGGACTACAATAGTCTGTATCTTTGATGGCCCACCAATACCATTCTTTTTACAAGGACTGCAGTGGGTCTGCGCCTCTGGTGGCCCACGAATACAGTAATCTCTAACAGGACTACAGTGGGTCTACTCTGTGATGAGTTGCCTACCAATATTCTTCAAAACTTCGACTGACTCTGCTGTGGGTTTGTTCTGTTGTGGACCATTACCTGTCTGCATGTCAAGAGCCAGCACTGTCTTTCCGTTGGAAGGACAACACTACTTCTTCAAGACTGCATGGAAGTCCACTACTTCCGTGTTCATTTTCTTGTACTGCTGAGTGTTTGAGAAAAACAATGATCAGGACTGTCTTTATGGACTGTGAGCAAATTTAGCTTTTGACCAACATTGTATCAATAAGTGTGTGCATTTTATTTCTTTGTTATTGTAATTATGAAATTTCTTTTCAAATCTGTATTAACCACTGCCCAAAACAATTTGTAAAACTTTTTGTGGGGAGCATAGGGCTATTTAAGTAGGCTGTTTAGGTTTTCATATTGGTAACGCCACGTAGCGCTCTGTATGAAAATCACTGGCTGTGCTGTGTGCAGTATGTGGCTGGTTTGCATTGTTGTTGGCCATTGTAGTGTTGGGCAGTTGGCTGTTAACAGCGCGTAGCGTTGCGCAGTTGGAGGTGAGCCGCCAGCAGTGGTGGATGTGGGGAGAGAAATGGCGGAGTTTTGGAATTATGTAAGACAGGATGTCATGGACTGCTATATATATTATCACTTTTGAACACTATTAAGGTAAATACATTGTTTGTTCTCTATTAAAGTCTTTCATTTGCTAACTATGCCTGTCAGTAGTTAGTGCCTTCAGTAGTTTGAATCTTTTATTTAGCTAGCAGTAGTGGTGCTCGCTGTATTGCAGTAGTTCGAGTAACGAAGATTTTTGGTGAGGTAAGTGATTTGTGAAAGGTATAGGTTAATGTTAGTCAGGGCCATTCTTTTGTAGGGATTTTTGAGTCAGATTGCGTTGCGCTAAAAATATCGTGTGTCAGTTTAAACACAGTCATGTATAATATTTCAAGGGGACGTTTCATATGTCGACCCTTAGACGAGGATACCTCACTGGAATCTTCTGATTTTTTTCTTGTAGTTTGTGCAATCAGTGCAGCCTTTGTTTATTGCTAACGCGTAATTGTAGAGAAAATTTCCTTTGTGGTTGTAATTTTTCATCGTTGTACAGTAAAACAATTGTGGCATATATGTAGATTTGCACCATGTATTTCGCAGCGGCGCTTGCAATTAACTAGATATTATTTTCAGTGCTATGTTAATGTGTTGTCTTATTTTTGCTCTTCAAATTGTGCTTTTCTGTGTTATCGTGTGAATTATTGTGACAGTAATGGCGTGTGAAAAACGTAACACTAGGCTCCAAAGTAAACTGAGAAGTAATAGTGACGACGAGCGTAGTTTATCAACACCACTGTGTAATGAATTAACAGACATTCGAAGTAATAATTTGGTAATTGTGCATAAGGAAATGGAACGGGCCTCAAATAATGGCGCAAACAGTGAAACAATTAGTGAAGGAAGCATTATCATGTATAATATTTCTAAGGAGACGTTTCAAAGGTTGTAGTAAGATTCATCGCTCCAGATCACTCTGTCACTAATCCACTGACCATTTTCTACCATTTCACAGCACCGCAAGCTTCGACTAAGAGTTGACTATGGGAATACATGGCTTATACACTCCTGGAAATTGAAATAAGAACACCGTGAATTCATTGTCCCAGGAAGGGGAAACTTTATTGACACATTCCTGGGGTCAGATACATCACATGATCACACTGACAGAACCACAGGCACATAGACACAGGCAACAGAGCATGCACAATGTCGGCACTAGTACAGTGTATATCCACCTTTCGCAGCAATGCAGGCTGCTATTCTCCCATGGAGACGATCGTAGAGATGCTGGATGGTCCTGTGGAACGGCTTGCCATGCCATTTCCACCTGGCGCCTCAGTTGGACCAGCGTTCGTGCTGGACGTACAAACCGCGTGAGACGACGCTTCATCCAGTCTCAAACATGCTCAATGGGCGACAGATCCGGAGATCTTGCTGGGCAGGGTAGTTGACTTACACCTTCTAGAGCACGTTGGGTGGCGCGGGATACATGCGGACGTGCATTGTCCTGTTGGAACAGCAAGTTCCCTTGCCGGTGTAGGAATGGTAGAACGATGGGTTCGATGACGGTTTGGATGTACCGTGCACTATTCAGTGTCCCCTCGACGATCACCAGAGGTGTACGGCCAGTGTAGGAGATCGCTTCCCACACCATGATGCTGGGTGTTGGCCCTGTGTGCCTCGGACGTATGCAGTCCTGATTGTTGCGCTCACCTGCATGGCGCCAAACACGCATACGACCATCATTGGCACCAAGGCAGAAGCGACTCTCGTCGCTGAAGACGACACGTCTCCATTTGTCCCTCCATTCACGCCTGTCGCGACGCCACTGGAGGCGGGCTGCACGATGTTGGGGCGTGAGCGGAAGACGGCCTAACGGTGTGCGGGACCGTAGCCCAGCTTCATGGAGACGGTTGCGAATGGTCCTCGCCGATACCCCAGGAGCAACAGTGTCCCTAATTTACTGGGAAGTGACGGTGCGGTCCCCTACGGCACTGCGTAGGATCCTACGGTCTTGGCGTGCATCCGTGCGTCGCTGCGGTCCAGTCCCAGGTCGACGGGCACGTGCACCTTCCGCCGACCACTGGCGACAACATCAATGTACTGTGGAGACCTCACGCCCCACGTGTTGAGCAATTCGGCGGTACGTCCACCCGGCCTCCCGCATGCCCACTATACGCCCTCGCTCAAAGTCCGTCAACTGCACATACGATTCACGTCCACGCTGTCGCGGCATGGTACCAGTGTTAAAGACTGGGATGGAGCTCCGTATGCCACGGCAAACTGGGTGACACTGACGGCGGCGGTGCACAAATGCTGATCAGCTAGCGCCATTCGACGGCCAACACCGCGGTTCCTGGTGTGTCCGCTGTGCCGTGCGTGTGATCATTGCTTGTACAGCCCTTTCGCAGTATCCGGATCAAGTATGGTGGGTCTGACACACCGGTGTCAATGTGTTCTTTTTTCCATTTCCAGGAGTGTATGAAGCTGCTCGACCATTGTACCCTGTTCACTTAACTCCACATGCACAGTTATTTCGCTACTTACGATGCCGTTAGAGATTTGGAACTAACCGCTGGTTCCTTCCGCAGCTTTTATTTGATTTTTTACGATCACACTGCGCCATTCTCGACGGTTACTGTCCACCAGCACATTAGGTCTGTCTGGTCCTGGTGCATCTGCGGTTGTTCCTTCGCATTTCCACTTAACTATCGCATCACCATCAGTCGACGTGGGTAATTTTAGAGGTGTGTAGAGGGGATGAAATGTTTCTGATAGATTTGTTATTCTAGTGATATCCCGTGACTGGTCCACGTTTGGGATCACTGATACTGCTTACTGTCACGTTATGCCCTTACTGCTTCTCTAGTGACAATATAATATTCGCAGCCTCCTTTTATACTGACCCGTCTGTCTCTAATGGTCAGTCACGTGTTACATTGATATGTCAAGGTACCTATGACCACAAGGTGCCTGTGTACTACACGTAGCGTAAAGTGTGAGAGTGAAGGCGATTGAATGGAAATACACCTCGAAATTACTCACCCTGAAGGCAGGGTTCGAGGATTCCGATGGTTTGGGGATTTTGCCACAATCAACTCCATATGTAACCGGAAACTACGTCACCAAACGAGTAATCTTTTTCTCAGAAGGGTCCTGCCTAAGAGCTCAGATATGTAAAATCAGACATTTCTTCAATGATTTAGTTATCAGTACCTCCATAGTTCCAAAAATGGTAGCTGATCACTAAACGATATAAATTGTGGGGTCTTCCACATGAATACTAGAAAACTTCCATTAAATTTCGCTTACATGGTATATTACATGAATTGAAAGATGGAATATTCCACTAAATACGTAGGGATTACTATTACGAAATACTTTAATTGGAACTATCAAGTGGGAAGCGTTGTAGTGAACACGAACCAACGACTGTGTTTTTTGGCAGAACATTTGTAAGATGCATGAAATATACAAAGAGAGTGCTTAGAGTAGGCCTGTCCATTCTCTTGTGCAGTACTGTTGTGCGATACGGGATCCATAACTGAAAGGATTGACGGAGGATATGGAAAAATTTTGCAACGGTCATCTAGTTTCTTATCATCGCCAAATAGGGGACAAAGTGTTACGGATTCATACACAAGTTGGGACAGCATTCTTCAAAACAAAGCTGTTTTTCAAAACGGTGAAATCTTCTCACGAATCTTCAATCATAAACATTCTTCTCAGAATGCACCAAAGTATTGTATTAATTCCCACCCCTACAGCGACAAACAAACACCGTATTAAAATGACGGAAAGCAGAGCTTTCGCGAAAATATTTAGATGTTTATTTTTCTCTCACTCTAACTGAGAACGGAACAGTTGAGAAAGTCTGAAAGTCGTTTTGCAGACTCTCCGCAAAACACTTATGTGTGAATTGCAGGTTAATCATGTAGATGTAGACGAATAACGACTTTTGGTGTGTTTGAGATTAATCGAAGGAAGGCCTTTGTTTTCTTTTACTCGGTACATGTTTTCCGATAAACTGACAACTTCATACAAAGTGGCACAGCTTGTTAAATCTATCTCGTATTGTATGTTCTAGAGTATCTTTGATTAACTGATTACTAGTAAATAATACTGCCATGAGGTTATTGTCAAATATTATAAAGGGCTTCTCCAATTCCGCTTACAACATAACCGATCTTTCCTTTGCATGTACATGAAGTAATGCTGGTGACAGGCTGCACCTATCTCCGACTGCTTGATTTGTGTTAGACAACACAATAGAGGGGTGACACTAGCGGATACAGCTACACACATTAGTGCCATGGATGGAGATCATGCCACTGAACACAGCACGACAGAAAAATGGTTTCCTCATTTTAAAGAGAACCGTTTTGATATTAGTTCCTCTCCAAATTCAATACGAGCTTCGGAGTTTGATTAAGATCATTTAAACACATTAATTCTCAATTATCAACGTCAGTGCACTCTAGAACTGGGAAATATGATGAACTGTGATCATACCATAATCGTACAACATTTGCATGCAATGTGGAAGGTAAAAAAGTCCAGTGTTTGGGTACCCGATGCTGTAAGCCAAAATCACAAAAATCAGCTGGTGGCAATATGTGCATCTCTGCTTGATCAACTGGCTGGTGAACAACACCGACCATACCTACCCTGTATCGTTAGTTGTGACGAGAAATGGTTCCTTCATGCTGACGTACGGGAAAGGAAAGAGTGGTTGGGCCCAAACAAAGTAGTGAATCTCCGTACAAGTACCTGCGTGTAACGACAGAAAATAACGTAATGCATCTGGAGGAACAGCGACAATGTGTTGTACTGCAGATTGCTTCCCCTAGATTCAACCATCAGTGCTGCATCTATAATCAACAGCTGAGGCGCCTTGCGGACGCAGTCCGGTTGAAGTCATGTTACTCCACGTTAACCCCCGCGCACATTCTACTAGACAGCTAGGAATTGGATTGGGAAGTCACTGCGCCCTGAGGTTTTCACGTTTTCCGTTCTATATCAACAGTCTTCAATGAGCTTCCTATCCAGATGCAAATGCGCTCCGAACATGGCTAGACGAGATCTTCGCTATAAAAACAAGCGATTTCTACAGTTGCTTAATTGAAATGTTATCCGAGTGTTGGAAGACTGCTGTATATAGAGACGGAGAATATATTATTGATGACTGAAGTCTCTGTTGTGTTCACTAAACCTATGGAAAAACGCTACCGACCTTATATATGTAGCTTACCTAATTGAATATGTAACTCAATTCTGACGCACTTATTGTTTGGTGACTGCAGTTGATGGTTTACTGCTACTTCCTGTGCGATGATGCTCGATGGCGAAGTGTTTACTGCAAAGAGAAAATTTTAAACACTTAATGATCAACGGCCTGAAGATGCAGAAGGAAATTGAAAAGACTGAACTGAAGACACGCAGTGTGTATCCACACGACATATAGTTAGTACCTAAAAATACTGTCATGCTGGTATCTCCATTGGCAAAAGATTTCACGTTAGCCACACAATCTGGCCTCCAGGAGAGGTCTGCCAAAGGGGAAGTAACCATGAGAGAAAGAATGAATAGCAAACGAAAGGGTATCATACTATGAGTCGGAATATGGAATGATAAAAGCTTCAATGTAGAAGGAAAGGTATAAAATCTGAAAAGAGAAATGCAAAGACTCAGTCTAGGTGTACTGCGAATCAGTGAAGTGAAATGCAAGGAAGGAAAGGATTTCCAGTGAGACGAATATAGAGTAATACCAACAGCAGCAGAAAATAGTATTATGGACGTAGGATTCGTTATATATAGAAAGGTCAGGCAGATGGTTAATGTGAATAGTTCAGCAACATGATTGTTCTCATCAGAACTGACAGCAAACAAATGGTAAAACAATATTTCAGCCATATGCCGACGTCGGAGCAGAGGATGAAGGGTAGAGATAGTATATGAGGATATTAAGCTGATAATAGAATTATCATAGGAAGATGATAATCTAATAAATCGTGATGGCGTTCTAATAACTCTGGGAGATTGCAGTGCGGAATAGAAGATAGAGTTACAAGAGAATAAATATTCTGTAATACAATTCAGAAATGAGAAACAGTAATTGCTATCTGTAATATGTTACAGCTAGTAATTGCGAAAATACTGTTAAATATCAGTACGAGGTGTAAGTGGAAAAAGCCAGCAGACAGAAGTAGAAGAGGCAAGTATAAGTAAAAAGAAAATGGCTGCGAAGAAATCTTGGGCAGCAGAAGAAATACGTCAGTTGAAAGGAGGAAATACGAAACGGTTCATGGAGACAGGCATAAGGAATGAAATAAATAAGAAACGCGTGGAAGATAAGGCGAAATGGCTGTAGGAAAAATATCAAGTAATTGCAACAGAAATGTTGGTCAGAGGGATTCAGCTTGCATACGGTTAAGTCAGAATAACCTTCTGTGAAATTAGAAGCACTGGCTTCAACAATTAGAGTGCCATAGCAATTCCGCTGTTAAACACAAAGGAGAGAGGAGACTTTAACATAGATTTGGAGGACTAGCAAACAGATAAGGTAAATGAGATAGTTAACATCCCATCGGAATTTCTTAAATCATTGGGGAAATGTGCAATTACGTGTACATTCAAACTAGTCTGTAGAGTCGATGACACTGCAGACAAACCATCAGACTTTAGGAAAAATATCTTCTACACAAACCCGAAGATAGCAAGGGCGGCTAAGAAAGACAAACAGCCTAACAGGTAATACCCTCAGTTACTAATAAGAACAGTGCACAGAAGAATGGGAAAGAAAACTGATGTGCTATTAGATGAAGAGTACGTTGACTTTCTGAACGGTAAAGACGCGAGACAGATAAATCTGGAGTTTCGCATGATAATGGAAGCAGAACTGAAGAAAAATCAAGACACGTCCATCGGCTTTGTAGATCTAGAAACAACGTACGACGTTGTAAGATCGATGAAAGATGTTTAAATTCTGAGAAAAATTGGGAATAAGCTATAGGGAATGATGGTTAGTATCCAATATGCACAAGAAACAATACGCAACAATAAAAATGGAAGACTATGAATGAAGTGTTCGGGCTGAAAACGGTGTAAGACCGAGAAGCAGTATCTGGCTCCTATTGTTCAATGTGCAGGGTGCGCCTGAATTCTGTCAACAACTTTCGGAGCTTCTTGAGGGATATTTTCCGAGTATTTTGGTATAACGGACCTGAGGTGTCCGGTGGCTCTTTACCACGTATACGTTTATTTATTTTTTTGCTCTGTTTCCCTAGTTGACATTGTTGGTAGTGATTCATGGCCTCTGGGAAAATCGGGAAACAAGAGAATCTCTCAAAATACCTCAACAACAGCGAAGAAACTTGTAATAGGCAATCAGCAGATCCTACAACATAAATACACACTCATGCAACAACCCTCATCTGTGTCATGTAGTGGCCGTCGCTGCAGGAACAGCTCAGGATGGCGCCTCCGCGTCGTTCTTCTACTGCATTCAGTGAACCCTCACAAGAGGTGCATATCGACCAGCTTTTCACCAGCAAATCTGTCCATACTGCTGTGTATCACTGCTGACGTAGCACAGAATGGAAGCTTAAGTACGTTGAGTGAAGTGGGTGTTACTGTTGTCAACAGCAAGTACGAAAGGAACAATTCTCTTTCCATACAAGACATATAGGGTCTCCCATCGACATCTGTGCTGTTGTCCAGACAATTTCAGTGCAATAGAGATGAAAAGATAATTGATATAATTGGGGATATGCTATGACTCTCTAAGGAGCCAACGGGGACTTCTTATCCGGTATACGACAAAACTAAGAAAGTATACCAGGAACGCTCCGAAATTTTAGAGATGAAATTCTGATTCGTTCTGTATACATCACCGAAGCAATGAAGCAAATAAAAGAGAGATCGAATAGTGGGATTAAAATTCAGTATGAAAGAACGTCAGTGATAAGATATGCTGAAAACATCTCAGTGAATGTGAATAGTAACTACGGGGCTTGTAGAATGGAGCGAGCTGTCTAATAAATACAGAATGTGGATTGAGAGTAAACAGAAATAAGGCGGAAGTCATGAGAAGCAGCAGAAATGAGATTTGCAATAAACGTATAATGAAAATTGGTGACCAAAAAGTTGTCGAAGTGAAGGAATTCTCCTACCCTGGAAGCAAAATAATGACGAACAAAGTGAGGACGTAAAAAGCAGACTAGCACAGGCAAAAAGGGCGTTCCTGGCCAAAAGAAGTGTACTAGTGTCAAACGTTGGCCTTAACTTGAGGAACTAGAATGTACGTTTGGAGCACATCATTTTATGGTAGTGATTCATGGACTGTGGGAAAATAGGGAAAGAAGAGAATCCAGACGTTTCAGACTTGGTGCTATAGAAGAATTTTGAAAATTATGTGGACTGATACGGTAAGGAATGAGGAGGTTTTTGGCAGAAACGAAGAGGCGGGAAATATACGGAAAACACTGACGAGAGAAAGAGATTTGGTGCTGTAGACGAATTTCGAAAATCATGTGGACGGATACGGTAATGAATGAGGAGGTTTTTCGCAGCATCGACGAGGCGAGGAATATGCAGAAAACACTGAAGAGAGGAGGGGACTTTGTAGGACATTCGTTAAGACATCAGAGAAAGCTTCCATGGTATCAGAGAAAGAAAGAGACTGGAATACATCCAACAAATAATTGAGGTCGTTAGTAGCAAGTGCTACTTGGTGATGAAAAGGTTTGCACAAGTCAGTAATTCGTGGCTGGTCCAGTCAAACCAGTCAGAAGACTAATGGCAAAAAAAGGAAAAAGGGGAGTAACATTTTCCACACAGTCTGTTTGGACTATATACACTAAAGTGACAAAGAAACTGGTATAGCCGGCCGCGGTGGTCTCGCGGTTCTAGGCGCTCAGTCCGGAACAGCGCGACTGCTACGGTCGCAGGTTCGAATCCTGCCTCGGGCATGGGTGTGTGTGATGTCCTTAGGTTAGTTAGGTTTAAGTAGTTCTAAGTTCTAGGGGACTAATGATCATAGCAGTTGAGTCCCATAGTGCTCAGAGCCATTTGAACCAAATTGGAATAGGCCTGGTTACTCAAATACAAAGAATCCGGGACTGCGGTCGGCAACGCCTGTGTGAGACAACAAATGTCTGGCGCAGTTGTTAGGTTACTGCAGCTATAATGACAGGTTATCAAGATTTAAGTGAGTTAGTATGTGCCGTTATAGTCGGCGCACGAGCGATGGGACACAGCATCTCCGAGGTAGCGATGAAGTGGGGACTTCCCCGTACAACCATTTTACGAGTGTACCGTGAATATTAGGAATCCGATAACACATTAAATCTCAGACATTTCTGCGGCCGGGAAATGATCCTGCAAGAAAGGGACCAACGAGGACCGAAGAGAATCATTCTACTTGACAAAAGTGCAACCCTTCGGCAAATTCAGTCATATTTCAGTGCTGGGTCATCAACAAGTGTAAACGTGCGAACCATTCAACGAAACATCATTGATATGGGCTTTAGGACACGAAGGCATGACACAAAGCTTTATGCCTCGCCGGACCCGTCAACACCGACATTGGAAGTTGATGACTGGAAACATGGTGCTTGGTCGGACGAGTCTCGTTTCAAATTGTATCGAGAGGAAGGACGTGTGCGGGTATGGAGATAACCTCAAGAATCCATGGTCTCTGCATGTCAGCAGGGGACTGTTCAAGCTGGTGGAGACTCTGTAATGGTATGGGGCGTGTGGTGTTGGAGATATATGGGACCCCTGATACGTCTAGATAAGACTGTGATTGGTGACGTAAGCATCCTGTTTGATCACCTGCACCCATTCATGTTCATTGTGCTTTCCGACAGACTTGGGCAATTCCATCAAGACAATGCGACACCCCAAGCGTCCTGAATTGCAAAACAGAGTGGCTCCAGGAACGCTCTTCTGATTTAAAATTACTTCTAAGACTTCCTATTTAGATTTATGGACAACCCTGCAGAATTAATAGTGTCAATTCCTTCCAGCACGGCCTCAGACGTTAGACGAGTCCATGCCACATCGTGTTTCGGCACTTCTGCTTGCTCGCGGCAGCCCTGTACGACATTAGGTAGGTGTACCAGTGTCTCTTGCTCTTCAGTGTAGATGAAGAGCATTTTATGCGAGCAGTGAAAAACATCAAATAGAGAACTTGGTCTCGGAAATGCAATCAAGTATCTAAAAGTGAACTTTAAGAGGTAAACGAGGACTACTTTATTTGTTGCGAGGCAGATTGCAGTTATTTCTTCAAAGTGAATGCAAGATTGTGTGATTGCTTCTAACATTACAGTTTCTCTCAACTGACATCAGGACGACAGTCGTCTGTAGATTAAACAGAAATCAGTTGAAGATTTCGTCTCTGTGAGAAGAATGGTTTTTTTCTAGAAAAATTACGTCTGAGCTGAGAAAGGTTTGTGCTTGAAAGACAACAGAGCACGAAATGTATTTCTAGATGGAAGTAATAAAAAGTAGCTTTTGGAGAAATGCATGCGATGTTGTCAAGTAATTCTGAAATGCTGCTTTATGCTTCGAGGTACACAGTTGAGCTGATAGGGAAAGAAAAAAGACCACTGCGTCTGGGCTTTCACAGTGATTACTGCCGCATGTGATTCAGACGTTAAGTATTGGCTAAAACTTTCCCGAAGAGAGCAAGGTGAAATGTTCGAGGGGAATCTCTTTTACAATCATTCGAGAGCTTTTACCTTAATTGAGATTTGGTCCTCCTGGCACTACATGTCCAGTATCGTTGCGTAATTGTTCTACAGCTATTAACGATTGAGAGCTTAAAGACTGATTATAAATAGTTTATTTCGGGGTAAATTGTGTTTCATTTTCGTAATTATATCACTCGTTCATTTACTAACAACATAACCGATGAATCAACACTGAAAGAAATTCGTCGTTCAGACCGTAAAATGCGGAGCTTTATCTTAAATTTATTTCCATTATTCTTTTATCCATTACAGACCTTTGACACATTACATTACATGCGTGTTTACTGTTATTATAATAATAATATTTCGGTTGGGACCGTTTATGTGCAACTGAATATAGGCATTTGTTTTGTCAGGCGCATTTAGACTCATATTAGTAAGACATTATCATCGGCCTGAAATACACGTAAATTTTAATTTTTTTGCAACACCTTCACTGTAAGTATTCAGTTTTTGTACATTTAAACTTTGAACCGTTCTGAATGAGGCACTTTTTGTTCAGTTACATTATATATTGCTAGCCATCATTTGCTTTAATCATAAATACAGGGTGTTACAAATAGGTACGGCCAAACTTTCAGGATACTTTCCTCACACACAAAGAAAGAAAATATGTTACGTGGATATGTGTCCGGAAACGCTTACTTTGCATGTTAGAGCTCATTTTATTACTTTTCTTCAAATCACATTAATCATGGAATGGAAACACAGCAACAGAACGTACCAGCGTGACTTCAAACACTTGGTTACAGGAAATGTTCAAAATGTCCTCCGTTAGCGAGGATACATGCAATCCACCCTTCGTCGCATGGAATCCCTGATGCACTGATGCAGCTCTGGAGAATGGCGTATTATTTCACAGCCGTCCACAATACGGGCACAAAGAGTCTCTACAAAATGGCTCTGAGCACTATAGGACTTAACATCTATGGTCATCAGTCCCCTAGAACTTAGAACTAAAACCTGACTAACCTAAGGACATCACACACATCCATGCCCGAGGCAGGATTCGAACCTGCGACCGTAGAAGTCGCGCGGTTCCGGACTGAGCGCCTAGAACCGCGAGTCCACCGCGGCCGGCAAGAGTCTCTACATTTGGTACCGGGGTTGCGTAGACAAGGGCTTTCAAATGTCCCCATAAATGAAAGTCAAGAGGGTTGAGGTCAGGAGAGCGTGGAGGCCATGGAATTGGTCCGCCTCTACCAATCCATCGGTCACCGAATCTGTTGTTGAGAAGCGTACGAACACTTCGACTGAAATGTGCAGGAGCTCCATCGTGCATCAACCACATGTGTCGTAGGCACATGTTCTAGCAGCACAGGTAGAGTATCCCGTATGAAATCATTATAACGTGCTCCATTGAGCGTAGGTGAACGAAAATAAAATGAGATCTAACATGGAAATCAAGCGCTTCCGGACACATGTCCACATAACATCTTTTCTTTATTTGTGTATGAGGAATGTTTTTCCTGAAAGTTTGGCCGTACCTTTTTGTAACGCCCCGTATATGTCTGAGTGATACTAAATGCTATTATTTTTACGTAATTTTTTAGTGAATTTACTAAAGCCTATAGTCAGTTTCGGAACTAGATTTAATTATCGAATTTATTAGTTTAAAAAGGTTGAACCTTAAATTATTGGTGTATCCATGTAAAACCACGAAAAAATAAAAACGGAGAATTATTGTGAGAATATGAGTGAGATTAGTACCATATTTAAGTTTAGAAATTAATTTCAAGTTTCATTAATCCTGTGCAAAGGATAGATTGGAGTGGAAACTATACTAACTCTCCCATGAAGTAATTCATTTTGCAATGCAATCTGACTTTATTAATATGGCTCCACTATGAGGCCAAAATCTGTTCAAATGGCATCAATCACACCGCAAACTATGGTTCACCTGAAAACAGAGAGCTGTGAATATCATTTAACAATCCCACGCCAGTGCAAAAATACTCTACCCTTTCACTTTGATTCAGGCGTCAGCAGAAAATGGCGAGCTGTGGGTGTGGAACGGTGCGCTGCGGCAGCTGTACATTTATGACGCGTACACGAAAATTTGCAAACTACGCTGTCCGGTGTTCTGAGTATCAGAACGCTGGAAAATTCCCTATCGGAGCCCTGAAATCCGAGCAGATTTCTGTGTGATGTGCACCCGTTCGCAGGTGTGAACAAACCAATTTGACTAATCGGCACGGCGGTGTGCTGGAACTGTCAAATAACAGACGCCTGACTCAGGACGAATAACTTATTCCTCATGAAACACGGTATGTGCACCTGAAACTGTTATTGGTTCTTAGTCCTTCACAAGATACAGCCGACGAATCTCACCCACTAGGTAATGACTTGAAGTTCTCTACCTTGGCAGGACCAGAAAATGAAGAAGGCATAGAATCACAAGCCTCAGTACTAGTGCCGAACCAGAAAAAACTAAACCGACTCCATATTGCGTAAAGTAAGCAAACTATCGTCTCTTGACTGTTTTGTTGGCCAGGTAGCCAATTCAGACAGATCACCAACGTTCCCACGCTGAGGGAGCAAGCCTCCACTTTGCATATTCTCAGAGTAGCCAATCGCCTACTTCAAATCTCTCTTCTCTGAAAAAGGAAGATTTTAGGTACGACAGGAGTCGCTCTCATGGTAAGCATGGCCATATTTTGCCAAAAAGCATCTATCTAGATAGGACCAGAGTTCTAAGGCGTCAGGCAAATTCACACCTGCCATGAAAACCCTGACATGATAAGCAAATCCAATAGTAAGTCACATAGCTCAGAATAAATCATGACATTAAATTAACCAAAGTACTACGAGTAACGAGTGAGCAAATGGTGTACCAAAGACTAACATGAGAATGCCTAAATGCATGTCATACCTTCCCACCGTGATACAGACGCAGTTTCGAGGGGAGAAACGAGAACAGAATCCGAGAGCAGAACCGTGTTAAGCTAGAAGGCCCTACGATAAGGGACGGACTGGACACCCACGTCGCCAGCTAACCACTAGGACAAAGCCAGCTACAAGTTTTAGCGTGAGATTTTTTCGCGTCTTTGTTGCGTCAAGGAGCACCCCACAGCCCATGTTAAAAGCTAGAGCCCTCCAGAAAAACCGTATAGATCTTACGATAACACAAAAAGGGCCAGACCACCCGCACATTTTAGCGTGAGACTTTTTCGAGTCTCTGTTACGTTAGGGACCCCCCCCCCCCCCCAGCCCATGTTAAAAGATAGAGCCCTCCAGTATAACAGTATAGATCTTACGATAACGCTAAAAGGACCACACCAGCTGCAAGTTTTAGCGTGAGACTTTTTAGCGTCTCTGTTTCGTTGCAAACTTTAAAAACATTGCCCCAACACGAAAAGTATAACGTTTCTTATCGGATAGACATAATTTTTGTAGGCGGAGCTTAAGGTTAACATTGAGACCCTGATTGGTCAGGTGAGAACGCAGCCAGATAGTTTTTTTAAACCAACTTCGGTAAATTGTAGTAAGGAGAAGTTAGGAGAGAGTTGCTTCCGAGACGGCGAGGTGAGCGGAGCTGTGCTGTCTGCCGCCCCCTGATGAACACGGACAAGGGAATGATCGCATGCGATGTCGCAGTTTTGAGTGCATAAGGCTTCACTCAGACCTGCAGAAGTCTCATCTGTTACATTCCATTTTTACGTAATACGAGTGTCGATCGTCAATTGAAGATCATGGTATTCACATTTGCTATGTAAGTTAAAATCTGAAACCCAATTATTTTTCTGTTACATAATTATTGAGAAGCCACATCAGTCACTGTAATTTACGACAAGTTAGATAAGTAATTAAAGATAATTGAGGGTCACTGTACACCATTTTGATATTTTGCTCTCTTGTGAAACTTAATTTAAACCTAGATTATAGATTTCATATGGCATAGGTCATCCTTCGATCCACTGTAGAACTTGGAAACCCATTCAGGGTATATTCATTCACATTTATGTTGAACGCAGTTGGTTTTTATCATCCTGTATTAAAACATTTCCTTTTATCAATAGTGAAATTTATAAACAATGTTTTGTGAGTAGAATAAAATTTCCAATGGTAAACTTAACTGCTTTTTCGACGTTATTTTACCAGCTAACTAAAAATAGGAAAAACTTGAACCCCTTCCACTTAATTCAGTTAGTATTAAGATTCTTTTATAGGGAGTGCAGTGGAGCTGATGCTGAAATCATTAAGTATGGTTATATCATCGCTAGTCTCTCTTCTGAACTCTACATGTCATGTGTGGTCTGGCGTCACCTTAACAGCAACAGGTCCCAGGTTCAAACTAGTCAATTCCCTAAAAAACACGCTCAGAGCGTCGTTGCGCGAAAGTGGTGGGGAGACACGACATAGAACAACAGACTCCACGCAGAATGTTAGACAGTCTCAGAGAAATACACGTTTCCGCCGCTTGGTAAAAGGACCTGGCGACTTCTAGCGTCAGTGGGATACAGCTTCACTAAACACGTGCACCAGCCACTCTGTCTGTATCGTCCCAGCCTCTAACATGAGAACGCACAGAGTTTTATGACTGCACGACAGCTCAATTAGCACCAGTCTCTCTTAGATGGCTTCCGCCTACAACTTTACACCAACTAGCCGCCTTCATGACGGACAGCTGCCTGTCCCAGGTAAAATGTTTTACGAACAAGCGCCCTCCTATCCGACTAAGCACGAAGAGAGGTCTACGGGCAGAAGTCCCTCTGCAGCGCTACTTCCCAGAATCATTTGCACAACTAGGTCGCTGCACTCAGCATTTATAGTCCCAATTCTTCCCTCTCCCCCTTCTCTGTCGCCTCCACTACGGCCCTTCGGCTTCATGCTCTCATCAGGTTACACATGCTGTCATATGAACATTCTGTCCACAATTTCATCATCTAAAAAGTCATTAACGACAAATAGCAAATGTAGTACTGGGGAACGCGGAGATCATGAACTAAAATATGAAAGTTAATCTGAATGACAAGGTTGTTAACGTGAGAGGTGTGCCACCTGTCAATATTCCTTAATGTATGTTTTAATATTGTTGTTCACGTTCCCTTGCTGTAGTGCTGGTGACGATGTTGTGCTTGTAGCACTAAAAATTGTTTTCGGACAGGGCACAAATTGCCCACATATTTACATGAATTACTTGTAGTTACAACCGTCTGTATGTAACTTAATAAAGGCAATATTTGTTTTAGGAAAACGAATGTGCCCATATTGAGCTGCATACAGATGGTCCTAAACAAAAATCACTAAAATAACTTTGGTAGCAATTGAGGTTTGATTGATCGACGACATTAAATATCATGCACACTCAATACCACCACGTAACTTATACGGCACCAAGTAGTATTTCCAACTCCATATATGTGTGTGTGTGTTTGAGTTTGTGTTTGTGTCACTTATTGGGCAAGAACTAGTAGTGAGTTGTTGTTTGCCGGCCGGAGTGGCCGTGCGGTTCTAGGCGCTACAGTCTGGAACCGTGCGACCGCTACGGTCGCAGGTTCAAATACTGCCTCGGGCATGTGTGTGTGCGATGTCCTTAGGTTAGTTAGGTTTAATTAGCTCTAAGTTCTAGGCGACTGATGACCTCAGAAGTTAAGTCGCATACTGCTCAGAGCCATTTGAACCATTTGTTGTTGTTTATATGTGTCTAGCCACTTATCAGTTGCTTGCTCTCTGGTACGCCTTTTGACTGTGATAGTTTTCATGCAGTGGAATCAGATATACAGAGTGTATTATATAAAGGAATGTCACAGTTTCAATGGTATATTACAACAGTTAAATTTGGAGCAATTATAGAAACTCATTTATCATACTGAAAGTAAACTAACTTAGTTAATCTTAAAACTGTTCAGTATATGTATCTTGAACTATACGGCACACTTTCAACCTAAAATCCAATTGTTCCCACACTTTGGTTAACACGTTCCGTGTAATGGATGCAACAGCCTCTTTAATACTGTGTTCCTATTCCGTCAAATCATTTGTTAGTGGTGGAACGTAGACACGATCTTTCATAAAGCCCCATGACGTAAAGTCAGGTCAACGTGGAGGCCAACGGAAAAGTACTGTGTCGTTTTGGCCGTTACGACGAATCCAACAGGCAGAGACTTCGACGTTCAGCCATTCTAGTACAAAGAGAGGCCAATGGAGAGGGGCTCTATCTGGTTGCCAGATAAAATTTGAGGTTCGCCTTTTAATATGGTAAGAGCCGTTTTTGCAAAACATCCATCTAAGACATGTCTGTTGCAGAATCTTCTGCGAAATTGTATGGTCTGTAAGCCTGGCCCTGGGGCACGCAGCAGAATCACGTTGATAATGCACAAGATTGTGAGGATGTTCTGACCCCCAGAGGCGAACATTATGGGTATTTACCTTACATCTTAGAGAACGCGTTGCCACAACACTGAACACTACGCCAATGGGAAAGTCACTAATCCGCTTCAACACTTCGCTTGCAATGTTTGAACGTAGTCCATAGATTTAAAGCGTGTACCAACTGTACATGAGTAAAAGTTTTCTTTATACCACCTACACTGCCATCCTGGACAGCTGAGGTTCACGACCTGCTTGCCGAATGGACTTCATAGGAATACGAATTTACGGTGCTCTTGTACAGTCAACATCCTCTTCTGACACGTTTAGCTGTCCAGCGCTTTTTCCTTCACACGCATAACTACCGATCCGAAGGGATTATACTATCGGCGGTTAATTTTGCTACATGGAAGGCCACAATTATATTTCAAACTAAACGCACGTTGAAGTGAAATTACAGATCCATTCTTAATAAACAGCACAACACGAAACACTTTGCTCTCAGCGGACGTCATTTTGCGTATGTGGCGCATGTGCCACTACAAACGAGAGAAAAAACTCCATACTCACGTATGTACGTATCTTACAATGTTTGAGTTACCCTTTATCTATGACCTTGAACTTTACAGAGCTTATAGTTGACACTATTAAAATTTATTGCTAGGGCATTAACTTTTGGACACCCTGTTTATTCTGTGCGTTCATGTGAACGGTTCCAATTTTAAAAAAATAAACAAATAAAATAAAAAACATTAACAGAAAATTAACAGCAACTGACGATTGTCACATCAACAACATCAATAATGATTACTATTACTTCTAAAGGAACCTAGTACGCTCTTACTATATCATTCCCTACCAGTAGACGACCATCACAGATACGTGCTTACTTTTGTTTCTTCTAATAAAAATTTACGATTTCAGTAACGATTACTAACCTACGCTCTTTAACTATCTTTTGCCTATTTTACATTGTACAAAGTAAAAGAATTAGAATGAAAGAGAGCTAGTAATAAGGAAAAGTGAGAAGGAATGAAAGCGAAGAACAGAAAAAATGATAAAGAGATCCATCATCGTTATGAAATAGAACATATATATTACAAAGCTGTTATATTTGTTACTTTTAACAAACTAAATATAACTGACAATCTAAACAAACGAAAAATGCATTTGGAATATTTTTCTCCTCAAAAAATCAGCCTCATGATTACTCATTAAAAACTCTTGCTTTGTGAAATATTCCCTCGGATTCAATTTTCTTGCTTACAAATGACCATCAAATGATAGCGGTAGATGATTTCATTAGTACAGTGGCGTAGTTAGGTAGTTTGGCACCAGATGTGGTGTTTCAACTTGTCACCACCTCGAACCCTGCCATCCACATAAACGAGTGCTTAAGTAAGCAAAGTATATGGTTAAATATTTTGTGAACAGTGATTAAGCAAAAACCATTTTTAATAATGGAACAGTTTAATTGTTTATTAATGTAGGAGTGCGAATAACCAAAATGCGTCTTAGTGATAGATAACTGGCAGGGAGCATAGAATCCCTTCCTTCTGTTTCTGCTGTAAATTTTGGAACTGCGTTACCAAATTGATGCCTTTAGTTCCACAGCCTTAGACTGTCAAAATTGTCAAACTACATAGTCATGTTTCATATGTAGTGGACCTCCAGTAACTTTCATTGCTTAGCGTTTCGGGGAACTCCTCTTATTTGGCACTATCAAAACAAGCAATATTAAATAAAGCATTAATACCAAAATGAAGTTGGGAACAGATTAGGAAAATTCATGTTAAACCACGTACTGTAAGAAGCTTAAAGGCATCCCACCACGAGGCTCGTCTTTTGGAACTTTTGAAGCTTGCAGATATCCTTGGCGAGGAATTTCTGCTAGGATACTATCTTAAGAAATCCAATCACAATTATCAACTACCTAAACCTTTTTTCTGTCGTCCTTACCTCAGATGCCGAAGTTTAATCAGTTTGCTAGGCATCAGAACTGCAAAATGATCTGCCATACGTCCCATGGTTTTGCAGCGCATAGCTATTTCTTAAAGAAACCGCCTGATGCACTGTAACATTGACCTTCTCGGTACCTGGGGCAAAGTTCTCCTGCTGGAGAACATAGCAAGTTGAATCACCCGCAGTGACCTAGTACCTCGTGCGGACCGATCCCCGTCACTTCACTAGCTATGCCACTAAATTAATATTGCACAAAAGCGCCTCATAGGAAAATGAAAAGGCTGCTGTTTAACATGGTCCAACCGGTGAAAAGTTCACAGCTGAGATTCAAGTTCGAACAAATATTTTATTTATTCACAAAATTATCATTTTTTACAACTATTTGATGACATTCTCCATCTTTTCCTATCTCGTACCTTCTTTTGTTACTGAGAAATATGTTAAATAAGTTATACCATTTATGTCGCTGTATAGTGTTTCTCTTTGCTATTCCTTCCAGTTGTAAGCTATATGTTCTCTATTCAATGGAAGATGTCCCACAAAAACATAATGTAAATATGATGAAGGTAATGTAAGAGCTACATTGCAGAACTTATTTACATTAATTCTTCGTATCGTACCTTTTCTATCCCTTTGAACTCAAGATTTATCTAAACTACCACGTTTCAAAATTTTCTGATTTCTTCTTCTCTGATACTCCTATGGTTCAACGGCAACGAAAATAGTTTTCTGAGCCTCATCTCTACAATGGACAATATCTGTTAGCGTGCGAGTAGAGATGAGACACTGAGGAAAAATTCATTTTCTTTTGCCAATTTATTACTTATGTCAATGATGAATTTTCACTCTACAGGAGCGGGGCTTTGATTTTAAACTTCCTGGCAGATTAAAACTGTGTGCCGAACCAGGTCTCAAATCCGAGATCTTTACAAATCGCGGGAAAGTGTTCAGCCCACTAAGCAATCGAAGAACGACGCAGGACCCAATCTCACGGCTTTATTTCCCCCATTACCTAGGAGGGAATATTCTATCAGCAGTGATACTATGAGGCCTGGATCTGAATCACGCTTGATTACCTCAGTTGATAGTTTTCTGCAAAAGGCAAATGTTCCACGATCGAGTTCCAGTCTGGTATACAGTTTGAATTGCCGAATCAGTTGTACTTTTGGTACATCCCTTATTTCATCCATCCTGCGGAATCTTGCTGCCTAGTTAGAATTCGTCCAGTCCTTGTGTTACTGTTTCGCTCCCCATCCAACCACCTCCCCCCCCCCCCCCCCAAGTTAGCCACTGACCTCTTTTTCCTACTTTCGTCGCTTCCGTCTTAGTGTTGTTCATTCATGATCCATATTACGTACTAAGATGGCTGTTTATTTCATTGAAGAGAAGAACTGCGCTTTTTTTACCATTTTAGTAATTTTTGGAGTTGCTTAGAAATACTTGTCTGTTTCTACATGCTTTTCCGATTAGCTTCAGTATTTTGAGTGTTTCAGTCCTCGACATTTTGTCAGATAGTTTCACAAGGTTCACTACCGCTACGAAAATATTCTAAACGTTGAAATTCTTTGTTGCGTTTTGTAGGAAGTTGTGTGCGCGTGTGTGTGTGAGTGTGTAAGTGTGTGTGTGTGTGTGTGTGTGTGTGTGTGTGTGTGTGTGTGTGCGCGCGCGCGTGTGTGTGTGCAGTAATCAGCACATGTGATGTACTAAGGCAGCATACAACGAGTGTATTTCTAATGTTTTCTAAAGTTAGACTTGCAAGAAAACATACTACCATTTTGGCACTACTATTTTTCGTGAAGTACATTATCAAAAATTGTTTTATGGACTTAAGCCCAATATCTGATACTAGTAAAGTTTTTTTTTGTGTGCCAAGAAATGTTCTTTTCTCTTCGCTATTCTATTGCTTGTGTCCTATTTGCTCAATACAACATTCATTATTTCTCTTCCAGCCTACCCGAATTCCTTCGCTTCATCTTCCACGTGTTCCCCAGTTTTTACGGCACATTTACCGTTAAACTCATTTTCACGGCCCCTACGCTTTGGGTTACTCGCAATCCATATTCTATGTTCAGCAGACAATTCGTCAAAATCAAAATGTTTTGCACTTACTCTTCATATTCACACATAACCACAATATAGTTACCAAATCTTAATATTTAAATTGTTTCAGTCGAAACCTTTTTATTTTCTCCACTGCTTTCTCGTTACAAAGACTCAAAAGTAAACACCAAAAAGCGAATCCGTTCCTCTAATGCTTTCTTTCACCCAAACACTTCTGTTTCGTACTTCAATTCCTATTGTTCCGCCTTTATTTCTTCACATGGTCTGTACCACCTGCCTTACTTTGTGTACTTGTTCCTTCTACCCACATTGACTATTACGTTAAGCAACACATTTCTACTGCTTCTTTAAATTTGCTTCATTTCATTTAAATTCACTGAAACTGAATTCAGCTGCTTTGTATGCTAAATGACCAACCAAATACTATTTCATTTTACATTTCGTTATAATCAACCTGCAGATATACCACTTCACTTCCTTTTCACCTTTTATTGGTTTCATTTCTAAGTTACATACATTCTTCTATACTCTCTTCCCTGGAACATTTTTGATCTTCTCCTCTGGCGCGGATCAGTTGAAGTATTTCTTTGGTTACTCGGCAATTTCTTGGCCATTACCTTCCTTATAGCAATATTCTTTTGCTCAGCTTTTGCAACTACCCACGAAATGTCCATTCCTCCTTGACTGAACGGCCTACTGTTTTACTCAGCCGTAGGGAAATCCATGCATCATACCTCGTTACATCTTATTTCACATTCTTGCATGGCAATAATTCCTGACGTTTTCCTTAAAATTCAGTCTACTTTTCGCCATTACTGAGTTGAGATCTGACTCCCAAACTGCCCATAAGCATACCTTACAATATCTGATTCTGGAATATATCTTTCAGTAGTACTTCATCTTAAATGATGTACCATATAAATAAATATCGAGTAACGAGTTTTAGCAGTCCAATAACACCGCTTCTTCCGAAATGTACTCAAACGACAGAAGGTATCGCAAATATCATAGAGTGTAGGCTGGTAACTAATTTTTAAACAAAATTCCACTATGCATCTAAAATAAAATTGTGGTGGTACGTTACTGTTTAATTAATCTTCTAATATCACATCCTGCGAATCGCAATATTGGGGCACCAATGGTAATTAGGGTGTTATTCACAAGCCAAAACAAAACCAAAGACTGCTGCACAACTCTTTTACCATTATAACAACTAGACAGACAATACAGACAGTATTCACTGATGACTACATACTAATTTTAAAATTTCGTTTATCTCTGGTAAGAACTGATTCCGCAGATTTCAGATCTTCTGGAATACTGCTATGAAATATGCAACCTCATAAGAGGCATACAAGAATTAATTTTTCCGCATTACATCAGAATATGAAACAAGATGAAACCTTAAAAATGTTCAAATGTGTGTGAAACCTTATGGGACTTAACTGCTAAGGTCATCAGTCCCGAAGCTTACACACTACTTTGAAACGTCCCCTTAGATAAATTATTGAATTACTTTGCTGGTAAACCCCTTACGTTATTTGATTTTCAAACAGTTGAGCAGAACTGAACGTACTCAGACATTTCGCGCTTTACTTATACTGATCAACACTAAACTGACACACAATACTTTTAGCGCAACGGAATCTGACTCAAAAATCCCTACAGAAGAATGGCCCTGACTAACAATAACCTATACCTTTCATGAATCACTTACCTCACAAAAATCTTCGCTACTCAAACTACTGCAATACAGCGTGCGCCAATACTGCCTGCTGAATAAAAGATTCTAACTATTGAAGGCACTATCTACTGATAGGCATAGTTAGTAATTGAAATATTTTCATAGAGAACACAATGTATTTACCTTAATAACGTTCAAAAGTCTATATATATATATATATATATATATATATATATATATATATATATATATATATATATATATATATATATATATATATCAGTTCATGACATCCAGTATTCCAAATTTATTCTCTCTGATGGACACACGTCACACGTCCAGGTCATCCGGTCTCAAAAGTCCGCCATCTCACTCCCCACATCCACCACTGCTGGCGGCTCACCTCCAACTGCGCAACGCTACGCGCTGTTAACAGCCAACTGCCCAACACTACAATAGCAAATTCCAACAATGCAAACCAGCCTCAGACTGCACACAGCACAGTCAGTGACTTTCATATAGAGCGCTACATGGGCTTACCAACATAAAAACCTAAACAGCCTACTTACAACGTAGCCTAAAATATCATAAGGACAAACACACGCACCAATGCCCGAGGGAGGACTCGAACCTCCGCACCGTGCATGACTGTAGCGCCTAAGTCCACTCGGATAATCCCGCGGGGCATGAAACCTTACATGACAATAAAAATTAACCCTATGCTACATAGTTTTATTATGGTTCACAGAGGTATCCATCAGGGTGGTTGTGTCAGTGGCACAGAGACAACTGGACGTGATGGATATCTGCACTAGTTAATTTCTGACATCTCATAGATGACGCACGTACTCATATTGGCGTTACCACTTCCGTCTGAAATAAGTGGAACAGTGACTGTCGAAAACTGAAGCCTCAGAGTGTTGACTTCCAACTGACATCTGAGACGCTGTCGGGAGAAGAGGAGCGAAGAAGTCGGCGCCGTTGCCCAAATAACGACCGACACAGGAGTCGGTCAAAGGGCGGTGGGGCCTCCTCCGGGCGCGAAGACCAAACAGCGCTCAAAGGGCGGGCAATCAGGAGGCGGCCCCGGCCACGGCGGTGTTATGGTTTGGGGCTTCGCAGCCGGCGGTTTATGGCGAGCCGCGCGGCTCGGGGTGAAGGCGCCCTCACGCAAGTAAACAGACGGCGGCGGCGGCGGCGTGCGCGCAGCTGGGATTGAGCTGAGCCACCTGGACACGTGGCGGTACTGGGGGCTGCCACTGGCACCTCTGGTCTACTGCATCTGGTCTACACAGCTTAACTTATAACGAAATAACAAGAAACCAGTTGAATAAAAGAGATTAAATTTCTCTATCAGTTGCGCACACTATATGCCCTTTTTTTTTCAAAAGATAATACCTACCCGTAAAAATATTGGAACACGTGAGGCAATACAGACCCTGCGACTTATCTAAGAAGCTAGATTAAGGAAAGGCGAACCTACGTTTCTAGCATTTGTAGACTTAGAGAAACCTTTTGACAGTGCTGACTGCAATACTCTCTTTCAAATTCTGAATGTGGCAGGGGTAAAATACAGGGAGTGAAAGGCTATTTACAATTTGTGCAGTAACCAGATGGCACTTATAAGAGTCGAGGGACATGAAAGGGAAGCACTGGTTGGGAAGGGAGTGAGACAGGGTTGTAACCTATCCCCGATGCTATTCAATATGTATATTGAGCAAGCAGTGAAGGAAACAAAAGAAAAATTCGGAGTAGGAATTAAAATCCATGGAGAAGAAGTGAAATCTTTGAGGTTCGCCGACTACATTGTAATTCTGTCAGAGACAGCAAAGGACTTGGAAGAGCAGTTGAACACAATGGAAAGTATGTTGAAGGGATATAAGATGAACATCAACAAAAGCAAAACGAGGATAATGGAATGTAGTCGAATTAAGTCGGGTGATGCTGAGGGACTTAGATTAGGAAATGAGACACCTAAAGTAGTAAATGAGTTTTGCTATTCGGAGTGCAAAATAACTGATGATGGTCGAAGTAGAGAGGATATGAAATGTAGAGGGCCAATGGCAAGGAAAGAATTTCTGAAGAAGAGAAATTTGTTAACATTGAGTATAAATTTTAGTGTCAGGAAGTTGTTTCTGAAGATATTTGTATGGAGTGTAGCCATGTATGGAAGTGAAACATGGACTCTAGGCGCTCAGTCCGGAACCGCGCGACCGCTACGGTCGCAGGTTCGAATCCTGCCTCGGGCATGGATGTATGTGATGTCCTTAGGTTAGTTAGGTTCAAGTAGTTCTAAGTTCTAGGGGACTTATGACCACAGATGTTGAGTCCCATAGTGTTCAGAGCCATTTGAACCATTTTTTGAAACATGGACGATAAATATTTTGGACAAGAAGAGAATAGAAGCTTTCGAAATGGTGTGCTGCAGAAGAATGCTGAAGATTAGGTGGGTAGATCACATAACTAATGAACAGGTATTGAACAGGAGTGGGGAGAAGAGACGTTTGTGGCACAACTTGATTAGAAGAAGGGATGGGTTGGTAGGACATGTTCTGAGGCATCAAGGGATCACCAATTTAGTATTGGAGGGCAGCGTGGAGGGTAAAAATTGTAAAGGGAGACCAAGAGATGAATACACCAAGCATATTCAGAAGGATGTAGGTTGCAGTAGGTACTGGGAGATGAAGAAGCCTGCACAGGATAAATTAGCATGGAGTGCTGCATCAAACCAGTCTCATGACTGAAGGCCACAACAACAACAAGACCAATACGTATCGCATTTTTTGCGAGTGTCAGCTAAAAGATGCATGCAGAAAAACGGCGTGATTATACTAATTTTGTAGAGACGATATGAACAACATGACCAAGGCATTTTGATGTATGCATCTTATAGCTGATACTCTGAAATAATGCAATAGGTATAACTTTCTGAAAAAGGGCACTGACTGTCCGAAACCGGTAAACAAATTAAAATTCTTTTGTGCAACTGGTTGCAAATATACGACTAGAGTTGCTGAGAATGGATAAAATACTAAAGCTTAATTTACGGGTCAGCACTAGCCGTCGATCTTCTGATTTTGCGGATGGTCATTGTGATATAATCGAGACTAATACAAATTCTTAACGGTCTGTTTTGCATCCCGCCTGGAAGGCGGCGCGTGGGTTGGATCAGGAAAGGGTATATCACGTCGGTACTGCTGTATGAATTTCAATCCCCTTTACTTAAGCAATAAGAATACATAACTTGGAATGAGGTACGAAGCTGTAGCGAAGTGTCCTTGCTGGCTGCACCTGATGAAATGGGCTGAATCTGTAGCGGAGCTCGTAGAGCTGCACAGCACCAGCTAGAGGGCGCTGCCGTCGGTGTCTGGTGGTAGTGCTAACCTTTGAAACTATGCGGCGTCGGTACTATCGATACCACAGTCTGATACCAATCAGTATCGATATTTATATTTCTGGGTGAAGTAGGTCACGTAAAACTGTATTAAATTTCATTGTTCCATGCGTGAATGTTTGTGTTTTACGTCATTAGAATAATTTAGAAGGTGTAACGCTAAATATATTTCACTAGATCTCGTTAAATACCCTCGAATGTACCTCCTAATTTTCGGGCTTTCTTTTTCCCGTCGTAGTGCAGCAGCCGGATGTGGCACGTACTCATCCAGTCGTTGGAAGTGCATAGCAGAAATTGTGAACCGTGCTGCCTCTAGAGCCGTGCATATTTGCGAAAGTGTTGCCGGTGCAGGATTTTGTACAAGAACTGACCTCTTGATTATGTTCCATAAACGTTGGATGGGATTCGCGTCGGATGATATAGGTGTTACAATAATAATAATAATAATCGCGTGTGACGAGGGCCTCCCGTCGTGTAGACCGCTCGCCTTGTGCAAATCTTTCGATTTGACGCCACTTCGGCGACTTGCGCGTCGATGGAGATGAAATGATGATGATTAAGACAACACAACGCCCAGTCCCTGAGCGGAGAAAATCTCCGACCCAGCCGGGAATCGAACCCAGGCCCTTAGGATTGACAGTCCGTCGCGCTGACCACAGCTACAGGGGGCTGACATCTGGGTTGTCAAACGGTATGGTCGAACTGCCCATAATGTTTTTCACACTAGCAGCGAACAGTTGTGGCCCGGTGATATGACTTCGTTGTTTCGGAACATGAAGTCCATGAATGGCTGCAGATGGTCTCGAATTAGAAGACATTAACCATTTCCTGTCAATGATCGATTCAGTTGGAGCAGAGAAGCCAATACATTCCAAGCAAACACGACCGACTATATTATGAAACGACCTCCAGTTTGCCATTCGTGCACCCAGGTTCGTCGTTGAGTACACCATCGCAGGCGCTCCTGCCTGTGATGCAGCGACAAGGGTGACTGTAGCCATGGACTCCCTGCTGATAGGCCATGCTCCTGTAAACGTCGTCGAGCTGTTCGTGTAGATGGTTGTTGTCTGGCAAACGTCCCCATCTGTTGACTGAGGGATCAAGACGTGGCTCCACAATCCGTTACAGCCATGCGCATAAGATGCTTGTCATCTCGACTGCTAGTGATACGAGGCCGTTGGGATCCAGCACGGCGTTCCGTATTACCCTCCTGAACCCACCGATTCCACATTCTGCTAACAGTCATTGGATCTCAACCAACGCAATCAGCAATGTCGCGATACGATAAACCGCAATCGCGATAGGCTACAATCCAACCTTTATCAAAGTCGGAAACGTGATGGTAGGCATTATACTCCTTACACGAAGCATCACAACAACGTTTCACCAGGTAACGTCCGTCAACTGCTGTTCGTCTATGAGAAATCGGTTGGAAACTTTCCTCGTGTCAGCACGTTGTAGGTGTCGCCAACGGCGCCAACCTTGTGTGAATGCTCTGAAAAGCTAATCACGTGCATATCACAGCATCTGCTTCCTGTCGGCTCAATTTCGCGTCTGTAGCACGTCATCTCCGTGGTGTAGCAATTTTAATGGCCAGTAGCGTATTTCTCCCAACAAGCGAAAAATCATAAGAAATGTGGCAGTAATATGTAGATTCCAGTTTTTACTGTCAATTATGATGAGGCTCGGTGTGCCGCTCATAAACGATAGTGTCTGATCGACAAGTGGAAATGGGTTCATTGGTTGCTGCCGACGACCTACATTGTGGTAGCAGAGGATGCTTATAGTCTACAGCTATTGGAGGCAAGGCTCAGCGATCATGGGCCATTGGGTCCGCCAGATAACGAGCAATCGCTATTGGTGCCTAAAGGAATCCTGTAACTCTGTTTGCCAACTGTGACGTCTGTGGGATTGTATCGATGCATGATAACACACAGAGCGAAAGGGAGGGGGGAGGGGGGGCGGTGAGCGACCACACCGGCACCGAAACGGAAAATAGCAGAGAGAAGGCCGAAATACTGAATTCAATCTTCCGAAGTCGTTTCACCGAGGAAGATTGAACCACTGTCCCTCCTTTCAATCGACGTCCGAACGTGGAAATGGCAGATATTGGGATAACCGATCGCGGGACTGAAAAGCAGCTACAATCGTTTAGTAGTTAAAGGCAATAGGATCAGATGAAATGCCTATAAGATTCTATAAAGATTATGCGAAAGAACTTACTCCCCTTCTAGCAGTAATTTATCGTAGATAGCTTGAGCAACGGAAGGTACCTAACGACTGGAGAAATCAAGGGTCGCTCCCGCTTGTAAGAGAGGCCGTTAGACAGATCCACACAATTATAGACTGACATCGCTGACTTCCATCTGTTGTAGAATCATGGAACATGTTTTATGCTCAAGAATTATGACGTTTTTGGAAAATGAACATCTCCTCTATAAAAATCAAAATGGATTCCGCAAACAGAGATCCTGTGAAACTCAGCTCGCTCTGGTCCTCCATGAGGTCCACAGCGCAGTGGACAACGGCGCTCCGGTTGATGCCGTGTTCCTTGATTTCAGTAAGACATTTCACACCGTCCCGCACTGCTGTTTAATGAATCGAAAAAAATACGAACTTACGCCGGCCGCGGTGGCCGAGTGGTTCTAGAGGCTTGTTTGCAGAACCGCGCGACTGCTACGGTCGCAGGTTTGAATCCTGCGTCGGGCATGGATGTATGTGATGTCCTTAGGTTAGTTAGGTTTAAGTAGTTCTAAGTTCTAGGGGACTGATGAAGAGAGTTGCTGAGAAAATCATTTATCAATTTTCGAAAGTTATTTAGTGTCAGAGGAGTCCTGTGTTATTGTGGTGTTCCACGGATAATTTGTTCAATGAATCACAATGATATGGCACGAATAATTTTATATTAAAATGGCGCATTCATATGGAAATGTGATTACATGCTGACAACTGTGTTCACAAGAAACTGCAGTTAGTGGTGCTTTCATAAATATCCGTAAGATTATTTAGAAGTTAGGACAGACTTTTCTTAATCCATATTCAATTGGCAGGCTATATCAGTGGTCTTCATCAGCTTTCAGTGGAACTTGAGAGCAGCAATGTCGTTACCTAGCTCAATTGTAACACTACCTCTGCTATATTTGGCATCAAAATCAAGACTACATTTCTGAAGGTCAGAAACGGAGCTCTCATGTAAGGCGCTCTCTGTCAGCAAATTAAAGTCGGATAAAATGTTGTGAAGCACGTGAGGTCTCTTTTTCACTTCACATATTATTCTGTCAAATACTCTATAGGAGCTTCTCAGCACGGATCAAGTGCGCCTAGTATTCTGTATCTCTACATCTTTCTCAAACTTCTAATAACAATGACAGGGTATTCATAAATTCCCTACACAATTCACCTGTTCTACTACAGGTCCACTCCTTAATAGACAAAAATCTTAATCAGTTTTCACAAACACTTGTTGTTTGGAGTGCAGTCCCTTGCAATTCGGGTGTGCCATTTCACCTCGGAGCACCACAGTCACGCCTGCTGATGGTGAAGTTACATGTTTAGCGAATCCGTTGCATAATTGTAGTGAGAATGGTATGAGACAGATTGAAACGTGATGATCGTAAAGGCGACGAGCAGCACTTCAATTACTGTGAACTTCGCCTTACAGAAAGATCATGTCAGCGTATTATGTAAACGTTTACTCAGTCACGTAGCTCTAACACCTACAGACACGTGAGTGAAGCTCGAACCAAGTCAGAGAGGTAGGACCAACGACAAGTATCATTAGCCTATCCGACATAGGCACCCCCGCCCGTAGCTATCCTATTGCATACCTACCTAGCATACATGTTTTCAAACGGCTGTAGCACAGAAATGGTACCTTTGCGTACAAGGGTTCTAATAAAAAATACTTGTGGTGCGTATGCGTACTCACTGCCTTCTGCAAGTCCTAGAAGTTTGTGATGGAAATTGGTCTATGGGCGCAACGTAATACAGTCTTTATAAAATGAAGTGATGAATGATATTGTCTATGCTCACACAGAGCCAATAAATGTTATGTCATAGTTATGACTATAAAAGTATAAAGTGTGCATTATTAATAAGTGAGGCTATAAGGCTGTCAAGAATGGAAGTGATATTAATCGTTAACAAATATTAACCATTGTCCATGGCAATTACAGAATAATAATGAATTTATACTGTAACTCAAAGGGAAAGTAGCTGGAGCAAATTTGTACGTTGATGAAATTTTGTATATTTATGTGTTACAAACGTATCTGTATATTTAGTTTTAAGTATGCAGCAACGCGATATGTGAATATGGCTGAATTGTACAATATTGACCCTGGAATGAAGGAAGCAAGTATTTTCCATCAGATTTAAGCTATAGGTTGATTAGGTATATCCGATTTGTAATGTTTTGTATGTTTGCTAATCCTGATACAGAGAAGTTTAATTTCGGAATTTATTTTGTCAAACGATGTCAGGCTTTTTCTCACGTATCAATCGAAGTGTTTTTAACCAAGCAGTAAGAGAGAATTGTTGAACAGTTGAGAAGTTCACTGGTATGGAAGTTAATGTAAAATGTTTCATATCAGATTTAATGACGGTGAAACACTATTTTCGATACAATTTTCAATCCGAATCTTTCGGTATTAGCATATCCCTTTATTAGTACCTCATCCTCTAGCATGTCGTGTTTATTTAAATCCAATGAATATTTTTCTAAAAGAAACCATTTTTCAATCAGAAATAGAAAAATATTAATTTGGCAAAATCAGAAAAGTATTCATGTCTGTAACAGTTTCAACGCGAGTGGCACTGCACAGCGCTGAGCCAATATCCAGTTTTTTTCAGTGAACATTTGCAACGTTATTGATTTATCAGCCAATCAACTTATATTATTCGTATGAAGGTATTTTACGGCCGGCATTGCACTCCGCTGTGCGATGATCGAATATTTTCTATACCTAGTGTGGAGAGAACAGATAGCAAGATTACATCCGTTGCGACTCTAGAGCTACGGAAAATGTATGTCATTGTTTATTTGCACAGGGAATTTTCTCGGTTTATTGCACACGGCCTTAGAACTCGGTGCTCAAGAGCCTGAGTAAATTTCAGAAGGTTTGATTTCATTATGGGCATTGTGTATTGGTTTTCCGTATTAAGATTTTTAATTTTCTCAACAACACATCACCCAATAAATTTGTATAACACAAACATTACGCATTTCATATTCATTTGAAAACAGACACACAATTTTTTTAAAGAACCTTACACGTTTATAAAAATCGTTACTCTTGGCAACAGCTCTGCCAGTCGTTCACTTAGAGAATTTTCTTTGTAATGAAAATAGTCAGATACATATATACTTTTCTCTCAACTACTCTGTACCGATAATAGTAGTTACACTTGTTTTGGCACAACGCAGTTTACTGGCTTGTACTAAATTTTTTCCGCAGTTCATCCGCCTTAATTTTCATTGATTTGTGTGTTGATTTTTTTTTGTCTTTGACTCCTTCTCTGTACGTGATTTACTATACCGCGGAACAGTATTAAAGTTCCGAGGCCACTAAAGATAACGAAGTGGACGATTCTCCGATTATTGGCAACAATGTTGAGAATGATAGTAACCACTCCGTGGTTTAGCATTTGCACAGCACCACAGAAAACATGAGCTCCGTTTCACAAAGTAATGTACGGTTTACTGACAGCATGATTTCGCCTACTTTTCCATCTGCTCAGATCGTCGATTACGGCATAAACGGACGACGCTGAGGTAGATATTACTAACACACAGATGTCAGAACAGTCTCTTTTGCCGACTCAGTTCAATGAACTTCCCAATTCTTATACAGTCAATCAGAATGTCAATAGTGAGTCAGAGGACAAAGTAGTACAAAGTACTCAGTCTGTTTTCAAAAATACGCCAGATACCATTAGCGGTAATTATGCAGATAATGCAACAAAGGAGATATCCATGTTTGTAGATAATATCTCTACATCACAAAACTCAACGCAGGTGACTCCCGTCGTATCAGCTCAAAAGAATATGGAACCGATGCTTAAAAATCTGATGCAAATGATGGTTAAACAGAATAACAAACTGATGGACAGATCAACAGCGTACGAGAAAAACAAAATGACACCACTATTCAGTTCAACGAACGGTTTACTCAGTTCAATGAACGATTTAATAAAAATGTTGAACAATTTTCCATCATACAACATAAACAAGATGACTCCACCACCCAGTTCACTGAACTATTTTCCAGCATACGTGACAAGCTTAAATCGTACACAGAAACGACTGATAACCGTTCCAAGCAGGTAGATACAAATATTAAAACCAGTGAAACATCGCTTTGCGATAAAAATGACGCCATAGCCAGCCAATGAGGAGACAGTACCAAAACCTTTGAGAGATGACATTAATGCTTTAACATATCATTGTAGTGAATCGTTTAAAAAAGGTTAAAGGTTACGAGTAAAATCAAATCAGTTCATGAAAGGCTAGATCAAAAAACACTCGGTTAGGAAGTACGTCTTAAAGTTCAAATCGACACCTCAGAAAAGGGATAAAAAGGCTTTGGCCAAGAACACACAAAGGAGAATAAACGGTTTTTACAGCCAGTTGCTGTACAATGACAAGAAGTAGGACAGCAGTTGCTCACTAGCCTTATAACCCATGTTGACTCTAGTATAAATTCCGTTACAGACAGGTTAACACAATAAAACAATCACAGAACCACATACAGTGAGGTGTAACTGATTTGAAAACCACTGTTGAACCACGAATCAAGAAAATTGAAGAAATGTGCACAGATGACACAGAGTCGTTAAGCTCCTTTTTTGAACAAATAGTCCTGGTGCAGGACATGGACATAACTAAAGCAGATTTGAAAAAGATTAAAAAACTGCACCCACCGCTCACGGAAAGATGTGATAAGCTATCTGCAAGGTTAGAAACATTTAAAAATCAAATTGAAGATAAATTAGACAACACAGCTCCCATTGCATTTACTGAATCTCAGGAATATCAGTCCATGCAGCAAACATTAAAGAAACTTGGTTTACATAACAGTTCGCTGCATACGAAGGTTAATAGCTTATATAAGGAAGTAGCCAGCTTCAGAAATTTTTGTCCGCGTAATCAGTTTCAAACACACACGCCTAACGTGCAACAGCAACAGTAATCTAATTTTCAGCCTCACAATAATATGAGCAGACGACAAAGAGCGCATGACATTTATGTAAACCAGTCGTCACACAATTAGTTTTTCACGCAGACGAACCTTCTCGATACCACCAAGAAGAATAATTCGACTATAAAAATTTTCCATCTGTAAAGAAATTCAAGGTGTTTATAAATAACCGTACAAACCTGCATCACCTTGATTAGGTACAGCAATTTTCATTTTCGATGCCACCGAACTGACCAGTGACGCATAAGCTCGGATTTATCTGTAGGTTTTTGGAGGGAGAACCTACGATGGGTATGAGATCCATAGTGAGGCAATGTTACTCCATCGAAGAGTTCCAAAATGCATTTCTATCTCTGTATCGGTCGGAAACGACTCAGTGACGCACTAAAGATCAGCTAAACAGCTTACCAAATTTTGAAAACTCTAGTTTTCCCACTATCACCCAGTTTTTTGAGTATATGATTCAACAAATCAGTACTTCACCGAACGGTATAGCAAATCTGCACTCATACAGTTAGTTCATCTCAAAACTTCCGATAGCATTACGAGTTTCCCTTCACACTGGACAACAAAAGGAAAGTATTTCAGCATTCAGGAACTTCTTGCACTTATTGAAAATTCAGAAATCGGACTACTCATTTGTCAGTAAGAACTTTATTAACAACAATCAACGTAACAACTCATTCGGTTACAACGAGCAATGCCACCCATTCCGTAACAAGAGAAATAAAAGATTTCTTTACGATAAGGATTTCCATGGACATTTTGATAAGAGATGACATTTTGATAACCAGTATATTCAGCAGCAGCAACACTATCAGAATTTCGGGGCCAACAGTCACAGTTTCCAGCTGCAATTCCTGCCGCGGCAGCCCGGAAAGATTCAGCAAAAATATGGTCTACGAGCTCAACCGAACATCAATGTGCACTGCCTTGCTTTGCCAGTACAGCCCAGCGTTACAATTTTACGCAACTGCAAGAGAATAATTTCTCCCACAAAATAAAATGGTCGCAGTCACATCGAAACAAACAGCAGGAAAGTAATTTTCACCACAAACAGGAAGGGAATAACCAAAAATGTAAGCCTAAGTGCAGCAACAGCAACTGTCATCAGAATCGGACTCAGCAGTCTCAGTTCATTCTACACTCCTGGAAATTGAAATAAGAACACCGTGAATTCATTGTCCCAGGAAGGGGAAACTTTATTGACACATTCCTGGGGTCAGATACATCACATGATCACACTGACAGAACCACAGGCACATAGTCACAGGCAACAGAGCATGCACAATGTCGGCACTAGTACAGTGTATATCCACCTTTCGCAGCAATGCAGGCTGCTATTCTCCCATGGAGACGATCGTAGAGATGCTGGATGTAGTCCTGTGGAACGGCTTGCCATGCCATTTCCACCTGGCGCCTCAGTTGGACCAGCGTTCGTGCTGGACGCGCAGACCGCGTGAGACGACGCTTCATCCAGTCCCAAACATGCTCAATGGGGGACAGATCCGGAGATCTTGCTGGCCAGGTTAATTGACTTACACCTTCTAGAGCACGTTGGGTGGCATGGGATACATGCGGACGTGCATTGTCCTGTTGGAACAGCAAGTTCCCTTGCCGGTCTAGGAATGGTAGAACGATGGGTTCGATGATGGTTTGGATATACCGTGCAACCAGAGGTGTAAGGTCAGTGTAGGAGATCGCTCCCCACACCATGATGCCGGGTGTTGGCCCTGTGTGCCTCGGTCATATGCAGTCCTGATTGTGGCTCTCACCTGCACGGCGCCAAACACGCATACGACCATCATTGGCACCAAGGCAGAAGCGACTCTCATCGCTGAAGACGACACGTCTCCATTCGTCCCTCCATTCACGCCTGTCGCGACACCACTGGAGGCGGGCTGCACGATGCTGGGGCGTGAGCGGAAGACGGCCTAACGGTGTGCGGGACCGTAGCCCAGCTTCATGGAGACGGTTGCGAATGGTCCTCGCCGATACCCCAGGAGTAACATTGTCCCTAATTTGCTGGGAAGTGGCGGTGCGGTCCCCTACGGCACTGCGTAGGATCCTACGGTCTTGGCGTGCATCCGTGCGTCGCTGCGGTCCGGTCCCAGGTCGACGGGCACGTGCACCTTCCGCCGACCACTGGCGACAACATCGATGTACTGTGGAGACCTCACGCCCCACGTGTTGAGCAATTCGGCGGTACGTCCACCCGGCCTCCCGCATGCCCACTATATGCCCTCACTCAAAGTCCATCAACTGCACATACGGTTCACGTCCACGCTGTCGCGGCATGCTACCAGTGTTAAAGACTGCGATGGAGCTCCGTATGCCACGGCAAACTGGCTGACACTGACGGCGGCGGTGCACAAATGCTGCGCAGCTAGCGCCATTCGACGGCCAACACCGCGGTTCCTGGTGTGTCCGCTGTGCCGTGCATGTGATCATTGCTTGTGCAGCCCTCTCGCAGTGTCCGGAGCAAGTATGGTGGGTCTGACACACCGGTGTCAATGTGTTCTTTTTTCCATTTCCAGAAGTGTAAATGAACCTGATCGTTTCCATCCATCGCAGCATTGTGCAGTACAAAACAAATGGTCAGTACAAATAATTGAACCGCCACAGCAATCAGCTGCCACCAATCAGCCCACTAATAATGCATGGCTAGAAACCACCGACATTGTTAAATCGGACAACATACAATGCCATTCTGCTACTCATCATACTGTTCAGGAAAATGTCATAACCGCGAGGGGTATCCACGCAGTCTGAGGCGCCTTGCCATTCGCGCGGCTACCCCCGTCAGAGGTTCAAGTCCTTCTTCGGGCATGGGTGTGTGAGTTGTCCTTAGCGTAAGTTAGATTAAACAGTGTGTAAGCCTAGTGACCAGTGACCTCAGCAGTTTGGTCCCATAGGAACTTACCATCAATTTCCAAAAAATGTTGTAACTCAAAGAATATTTCTCATCCCATAGTTAAAGTTATAATTGGCTTGTATTTATTTTCTGCAGTGATCGACTATGGTTTACCTGTAACGTTGATAAATGAAACCACATTTCAAAAATGTGACACTGCCAATACCTGCCCTACTTTTCCACGTGGTAAAACGAACGTTCGAGTCGTAGTCTTCAACAAAGGAGTAGATGAGAAATTGCAAACCCACCCATCTTTTACACTTGCTGATCACACAGTTCTTGCTAAGTTCTCGATCGTCCCCTTCTTAACAACCGACGTCATCCTTGGGATGAATTCCCTTGTCGAACATGACGCTGTTATCAACTTTAATAAGTCATTGCTCATATTGAAACCTGATACGCAACGACTAGCTGTTACTTTTCAGAATACTTTGTCAGCTGAGAAGTAAGATATTAACCGAGTAGAGGTCGTTTCAGACTGTAAGAATATCAATTGCACACAACATTTCTTACAGACACGTATATCTATAGTAACAATATCCCTTATGAATTTGACTATGACACTGTGCAGACGATTAAGACGGATGATAAGCACCAACAGTTTCAGGATATTCTTTCACGGCACTCTGAAGCATTTAACAATGTATCAGGAACCATGTTTTGTTTACGAATTCCATGTAAAACCACGTGATACATTTAAGGCAAAACATTATTCCATTCTGTTCATCTACAGAGATCAAGTCAAGCAAGAACTTCCGGCTACGTTAGACAAAGATATCACTGAACCATCGGTTAGCCAGTATATTAACCCTCTTCACGTTGTTAACAAGAAAGATGGCTCACTTCGTCTTGTGTTGTATTCACGTCAGATCAACGAAATCATCATTACTGAAACCGACTGTCCGCGAACGCTGGAAAAGTTCTTGCAAAAATTTCACGGAACGTCAATGTATTCTACTTTGGACCTTACATCTGGCTTCTCGGAAATTCAACTGCATTCTAATTGCAGATAATACACTGCATTCTAATACTTCGGCAACTGCTATCGATTTTGTAATTTGCCTTTTGGTTTAACAGGTAGCTTCGCTGTTCTCATCCGTATGATGAATACTATTCTTCCCAATGTATTAAAAGACAGAATCACCTTATACTTTGACGACATTCAAATTTCTGAACTTCTTCGTCAGAACACAATTCTGTTCTTCTCATGTTATTGCAAACTTTATTTACAGAACATGTCACCGTGAACCTCAGTAAATCTCACTTTGGTAAGGCTTCCATTAAATGTCTAGGTCATGTAATTTCGGCGCCCGACCCCGACAAACAGTAAGCCATCCGTGATATTACAATCCTCTCTAACAAAAAACAACTTCGCAGCTTCCTCGGTTTGATCAACTTTTTTCTCCGTTTCATTCAACACTCAGCACTAAATAACCCTAGATTGTATCATCTTACTGGTAAAATTGCTATCTGGTCGTAGGATGACGAAGCACATTCCAAGTTTCTCAGTCGAAAAAGCGTTTTACCTAACGCTCCATTTCTATCACATCCTGACCTGACAAAGAGGTTTTCGATTGCTGCGGAGAGCTCCCAGACTGCTTGCTCTTGGTGTCCATGTATTTCAGGAAATAAAGGAAAATGGTACAACTGTCAATAAAAACATCGTATTTGCTAGTAGCATTGTGATATCGGCTGAAACAAATTATTCCACCATGGAAGTAGAAATATTATGTGTTCTTTGGGCTTTCACTAAGTTGCATCATTTTCTCTACGGAAGACACACAACAGTTTCGATACGTCAATACGTTATTCACTTTCTTATATCACCTAGACTCACACATGACAGACTTACTCGTTAGGTACTACATTTGTGGAAATTTGATTTTACGGTTGTCTACATCCCCGGGGTCCAGAATACTGTAGCAGATGCACTTTCATGCAGTCTGTGACGTAACCAGCAAGAAATCGCCGCTAATTTCTGCCAAGCATTAAAGAGGTAGCTTCTGAAAATTTTTTCCAGCTTCACTGAAAGACATCGCCAGGGAGCAGGGAAAAGTGACGTCTGGAAGGAGATCAAGCTTATGTGGCGTGACACGAGCCAGACAACAATTAGAACTTACGACAATGTGCATAATAACATTCGGTTTCGCAGCGCCCGGCCTATCAGCAACAATTGGGGTCTCTGCATACCTGAACAACTTCTTAATAAATGAAACTGGTTTACACACTTGAGTTACGTCCATTACGGTGCTCGAAAATGCTTTTTGATACTACGACAGAACTGTTGTTTCACAAGTATGGAAAAGCGTATTCGACGAGTCTTGGCGAATTGCAAAATTTGCCAAAAAGCTAAATATTCTACAATATCTCACATTGCCCCTCTGTACCCCATCGTACAGATGAAATGAAGGCATATGGCATCTATTGATTTATTTGGATTTATTCACAGAACTAATAAAGGTTTCTGTCACATATTCGTTGTTATAGAAGTAACTTCAAAATTGGTATCTTTCACTCCGTTATGAAAAGTCACTGCTGGGTGTGTTTCTAATGCTTTTACTAAACAATTTTGCCTCATGTGGGACATATTCAGAAGGTAGTATCCGACAATAGGCAATTTCGGTCAGTTATATGGAAATACACACTGCAAGCTAGAAATATTACACCCATTTTTATCTCTAGATATCATGCTTCTTCCAACCAATCAGTACGCATCATGAAAGAGTTTGCAAAACTTTTTTGTATGTGCTGTCACAAAGAACATATTGATTGGGGCAAACACATTTCAGCTTTTCACGACGACTCCAACATGCGTTCGCCATATCTTGTGTTGAAAAATATAGATCTACCTAACAAACTTCGTGAAATTATTTCTTTTCCTACTGAAAGAAGATTACGTCACCATGAAATTATAGACATCGCACTTAACAATATAAAGCGTGCAGCACAGTGCCACAAACGTCAACAAAAACAGGTGAGTAACCTCCAAGGACTTCGCATAGCACAAAAAGTGTTCGTACGCACCCACTATCTATCCAACGTCGTTGCAATAAATTTGAACTTTTATGTTCTGGACCTTTAGGACGCGCAATCTTTCCCATCCCGATGTGGTTCATACTGATAATTTACAGACGAGAAAAGAGCAAGGAAATCATCACATCAGCAAACTCAAACACTTTGTAGAATAACTTTTACTTTGATTCATTTCAAGTCGCTGGACGGAATTTTGACTATCACAACCACACCTATTTACTTTTCCGCATTTCAGCCTGATACAAAAAATATTTTGCTACGTTTCAGGAAATATGATACTCATCATTTGTGTGGCAGAAGTCGTTATTCGCATTTCTATTAAATCTCAACTTATGCTTATTTTGGTCCTACATGCGAGTTCCCATACCTTTAAAGCACACCAGACCTTTTACTTGAGATATTTCCTATGCTCATACATATTCTATTAATACTTTGTTTTCACGCATTCTTGATTATTCAGCATTTTATTAGGTGGCAAAATGCCTGGTAGGAAATCTTGTGGGCTTGTTATCTTGCTGTACACTTATGCCTTGCACTTTTTGTTGTTTTAGTTTTCTTAATAATCTGTATGAACCCAAATGAGGAAGATATTTTATTTTCTCCATATGCACAGCAGGCCAAACACTTTTGGCTGTCTGACCGCTGCACAATATAACCACAACATTTTTTCATCATAACAATTTATGTCCTTTTGTATTTAACTTTTATATATCTTTTGTTCACTTATCTTTGATGCCATGTTGTATAGCTTGAACTCATTTATATCTGGTATAATTGTGTCTTTACTGTTCCTATGTAATATTCCAATTTTATGATGATATACTATACCAATATATGTCACTGTTCACTGAGAAAAGGTACTGTCCGAAATGAATTGCTGTTGAATGTATGCTATCATCTGATCTCTTCACTATTCTTTGGTTAGGCAAGCTATACTTTGTATTTTACAAGGCAGCTACGTTCCATTTACGCTCTACTTTGTGCTCTATTTTGTTATGCAATTCTGTATTTGACGATGTCACTACCTTACCCTTTTTTCCTTCATCTGTGTAGATTTAACAGACTATTGTACCTTGTACATCATTTGACTGCACATACTCACCCAATTCGTATTTTGCAGAACTAAATACATTAAAAAATTCCACTGTATCAAAACTAGTCAATAGGCTTATGAACAACCACTATAATGACCTTCATTTTGGCACAAAAGTACATGACAGAATGAAAGATGTCATATTCGAAGTCGTACAGAAAACGCTCCATTTAAAAGCATAATGGATGCAAACTGTGAAGAGAAATCAAATCACATACACTTTCGTCACTGTTTCCTGGCAGCGTTTTATATTCACTTTTTTTCAGCATTAACTGTAGGTAGGTCAGATTACCTGTAAAGTTTAATATTAAGTATTTTCTTTGCTCGGTGTATTCGTTTTAAGAATTATTATGATATATGTGGAATGTGTCAGGTTTTGCGCAGCACGAAGTTATGGTGTAATGAAATTGGTATTTAACTGTGTTCATGCCCCGAGCTGCATAGAGATAAAGTGAATTATTATGACACCATGAATAAATTTTATTATGATTTGCCATAATATTATATACATTATGTATGTCACATTCTTTCTTTGCTAAACTGTCTTCCCTGTATTTTACGATTTTATGTGCTGGTGATGAAACTGCCATTGAAATTTTATATTTAACACTTCGCTTTATTCCTTGTATTACTGCATATGTCCTGGGCTTGTTATGTGTGTGTTATTTGACTGCATCTCCTTTCAGCCTAATAACATTATTTCCAGGTTACAGGTCTTGCAACACTCATTTCCACCCATCTATCTCATGTTACCTTCTTTAGTTAGTAAGCAATCCTATACTTAGCACTACTGTTTTCTTGTCATTTAGTTATACTGTGATAACACTCATTATGTGTTTTAACTGCACCTTTATGTGAAATGGTAAGACTGACGATTGCCTGCCAATCGTTTCTTTTCAGTGATCAAGTGAAGTTTCCCCACAGTTATGTTCCATATCCTTTCCTGTAGTTATGCACATTTTATAGACTTAGATTATTCGTCAACTAACAATGTATACAGCCCTCAGCGTGCTATTGATTTTACAAATACTGTGTCTCTATTAAGCTACACTTGACTCACGAAGATATTTATGTACCTGTCCTTATACTAAGCATTAATCTTGTGTTACATATACAGATGAAGTACATAAAGGAATTTATGTTGTTCCCTAGATAATAATCCAGTCTATGTCAACTGGCCACTGAGAACAAGCTTTTAATTTTCATGACATTTTATGAGGATTTTGTGTTACCATTTATGTCAAATGGCCATTGAGAGCCAGGACCTTCAAATTTACACTACAATTTTCGGTATCTATGTACTCATGAGTCTCTGTAATGGCCGCTTGTAGCCAACCTATGACCTGCCATTAATATGTACACCTTATATAACGGCCATGTACAGCCATACCACGAGTACTTATGATTACTTTCTTAAACATTTTGTCAGGATGTATACTATGTAAAATGAACTTGTAAAAGCCTCACAATTTTTCTAATGTCTAAGCACTACAATGTGCATTATAACAGATATAAAGGCCATTGTAGGTCACTGTGTAGGATTATGCATAACCAATAAATTTGTCTTGCCCTTTTTACTTAAAACTTCGTCTTGTTTATTTAGTGTGTGCGCAAGTATTGATATACTCGCAGACAGACTAATGCCATATTTCCTGTCTTATGTTAAAGAGAGTTAATATACTCACAGATAGACTGATGCCACATTTATTGAGGATTATTATACATACAGGCAGACTGTTGCCACACTTCTCATTGCATTGTATAGAACTGACATGTCATAATGTACAGCACTATGCCTTAATCCAGGATATGAGTTTATTAGGATATTGTATCTTTACTATTCACTGGTCCCTCATTCACTAGAAGTCGTCTTGTTGCAAAACTCAGTATTGGCTAATTTAGAACTTACAGTGAGATTTTGCTATTTTTATTAGGATATCTTCCACTGTCTTACTTACCTGTGTTACTGATCCCCACCTACACAATCCAATTTCTTCACACTACTAGTGGCTTGGAGCTGTTGGAAGTCAGCATTCATACTTCAATCAATGTGGCTATGCACACTATGGATCGATGAAGAACCTCGAGTTTCATATGTAGGGATGATGATCATCATCACAATAATAATGTCCTGAGGATACCCAGTTTTGGGTGTTGGTAAATTTGGTGCCAGGTACCAACTGTACCTTTGTACTGGAGTGAGAGTATGATGATGTGGTTAGCTGTTCTTGGATACTGAACCAACCTACTACAGCTAATGCTCAGATGTGAGACTGCCAAGAATTGAACTTTATAATACAGCCGGTTCTACATGGTTATAAGCTTCAGCCTTGCATAAACCTTTCCTTAACCATTTTCCCATTATTTTCTTGACAACTGAGGATATACATTACTCTTACTTTCACTAATGTTGTGCATCTTCTAGCAACGTGAATTTAGAACATTTTGCATATGACATGACAAGACTTTAAATTTACTACTGAAGCACCAGAGTACCAGTCTGTCCAAGGGCTCAGTGATTTGCGTTGTTATACATGGTCACATTTTGCCATACTTCTTTCAATGCTCTTTAAGATTATATTGTAATGGTTACATAACACCAATTATACATATCATAAATACTGATGTAAAATTTTCCCTACAATTGGTGTCCAGTGCACATCGATAACAAATGGAAAATTTAACAAACCCCACTGGAGGTCTATATCAGGGGTCCACCTGTATGTGAAGCCAGATTTTATAATATAGTTCATCAAAATGATTGAAATGGTTGCCATATGTGGAAGGGATTGTCTCTTTGACATCACTGAGCCAAAGATGTACACTGTGGGGCAGAATCGATTGTAAGTTGAAGTGCACAGAGCACAGGAGTAGTTACTGTTGCACTCTGTTGTAGGTAGGATGTAAGACTTAATGCTTGGGGCTAGCTGTTAGAAATTAGTTGCTGGTCTACGGACACAGCATAATACAGTATTTACAAAATAAAGTGACTAATGATATTGTTTATGCTCACACAGAGCCAGTAAATGTTGGGTTTTTGTTATTTCTATACACATGTTAAGTGTATATTATTAATTAATGAGGCTATAAGACTAACAACAATTGAAGTGATATTGATAGTTAACAAATGTTGACTACTGTCCATAGCAGTTACAGAAGAGTAATAAATTTATACTGCAACTCAAAGGGAAAGCCATTGGAACAAACTTGTAGGGTAATGAAATTTTTTGTATTTGGTTTGAAGTATACAGCAACTCAATATGTGGAGTTGGCTGAATTTTACAACACTGACCCGTGAATATAGGAACCAGGTTTAATATATAGGTTGATTAGGTATATCCGATTTGTGAAATTTTGTGTTTTTGTAATCCTCATACAGAGAAGTTTAATTAGGAAATCTATTTTCTCAAAAAATGTCAGATTTTTTTCATTTAATAATCCAAATGTTTTTAATTACGAAATTAAGTGGAAATTGTTGAACATTTGAGAAGTTCACTGATATGGAAGTTAATGTAAAATGTTTCATATCAGGTTTAGTGAAGGAGTAACTATATTTTAGATACAATTTTCAAACTTAATCTTTCGGTCTTAGTGTATCCTCTTATCAGCATCTCATCCTCTCGTATATCGTGTTTATTTAAATCCAATGAATATTTTTTTAAAGAAATCATTTTTCAATCAGAATTAGAAAAATATTAATGTGCCAGAATCAGGAAACTATTAATGTTTGTAAGAGTTTCAATGTGTACAAGAATGCACTCCACTGAAACAATATTCTACTTCTTTTAACTGAACATTTGCGATGTTATTCTTTTATCAGTCAATATTCTCATGACGTTTGTGTGAAGGTATTCTATGGCCGGCATTGCACTTCACTGTGCCAAGACTGAATAATTTATATGCCTAATGTGGAGAGAACAGATAACAAGATTACATCTGTTGTGACTCTAGAACTAAGGAAAACTTATTTCATTGTTTATTTGCACAGGGAATTTTGCCATAAAACTCGGTGCTCACGAGACTGGGTAAATTTCAGAGGGATTGATTTCATTATGGGCATTGTGTATTGGTTTTCCAAATTAAGTTTTTTATTTTTTTTAATTCCGGTAAAAATGATTAAACACACCATTTACTCAATAATAGCCGACAGTTCTAGGGGACTGATGACCTCAGATGTTGAGTGCCACAGTGCTCAGAGCCATTTGAACCATTTGCTCAACAACACATCACACAATAAATTTGCATAGCACAAATATTACGCATTTCACATTTACTGGCAAGCAAACACATACATTTTATAAATATCATCTAAAAATATATTTAAAAATAAAGCAGCCTAAAAAAAGGTTGGTCATGGCAGATTGTTTATTTGTTACTATGCTCCAAGTTTGTTAATAAATCAGATCACAGCTCTAATAGGCATACAGATTCATAATCAATTTCTCCCAGAAGGGTCATACTTGTAACGCCTATTGCTGTTCCAGTGATCCACTTGTCTCTGCTGACCGTATTTATCCTGCAATAGCTTATACAGAGATGCCAAGTTTTTCTAAAGTGCTGTAACAAATCGACACCTATAAGAGCATAATGTAGAGCAGTTTGTTTTGAGATTAGCTATTAGACAATCGACTAAAGACTACTACCTAAAAGTAAAGCTGTCGAATTAGTTGATCACTTGCCTGAAAAAAATGATCAATATAGCCGACACTTTGCCATGTATGTATCAACGACTTCCTCCTTGCTTGACATATTACAACCTTTATCGAAGCTTTGGCCATGACAATGGAGAGTGTCGATGTTCTCAGTGGTCAACTACAGCATCGTTTCTTCTGATAAGCCCTTTCTATCTCTAACGTGGTAATACTATGCTTGGTCAGTCAAGTCGATGAACAACGACGGAGTATAGGTTTGATTGCATGAAGCTTCAATTTATATGAAGAACAACTAATAGCCCCCCAATATTATTAGTTAGGCACGGAGGCTTACTCTTGAATCCTCTTTTGCCTACAGATCAGATCACGCCATCCGAAACTTGGGAGCCGTTGAAGTACAGGCACCAGGGGTGTAGAAATAGAGTATCCCCTCTACCTTTTTTCTCTTGCTTTTCCAATAGCGCGTCTCAACCCAGTCGGAATAGATCTGAAAATCTCGGTCAAACATTATGTCAGGGCACTACTGTCTAGTAAACCATGTTAGCTATAGACGTATGTCATATAGCATTCGTTTATGATGTTGCTTGTACGAAATGACTCTGTGGCAATAGCTTACGAAACAGACCCGGAGGAGGGAAACGCTTTGTACTGTGCCAGTTTTGGATGAGCAAATTAGTCTCAAAGTGAGCCACGCTGTACTAGTAATTCAAGTAAATATCTGTTTTTAACTGAACGCTTTTCTGAGCTTGCGAGGCAAATCGCAGTATTAATTAATGAAGTGCTTGCAGGCCTGTAAAAACTACGGAATTTCAGGATGTCAATTCAGACGAAGCAAAATGTCGTCATTCCTTAAGAGCAGTACATTAAAGGAAATGTATGCAAACCTTGACATTCAGGATACTAACAGTGGCACTAAAGGTGTTAAAGTAGGCGTTAAATCTAAAACACAAAATTCTAATGACGATGCTACTAAAGAGAAAATTAGAGAATCTTTAGTTACCGAAAACTGTAGGAAGTCTTAAGGTAGAAGTGGGAGTAGCAGAAGCTTGAAATTATGGTGGAAAGCTTTGTTGCTTTGTCATGTTTTCAAAACCCTAAAAGACTAAGCCGTAGCTGTGTGTAAATATCAAAAATATGGTTAAACATACCGAATGCTTAGCAGTTCGTGAACTTAGTATGGGACGAATGGTACAGGTGCCTACCGATAACACGCTTTTAGCTGGTATTTCTGCTAATAATGCCAAAAAACTAAAGTATAAAATCAGTGATCAAATCACACATGACACCTTAAATAGCCAAGAAAAGCAAAGTATAGAAAAACTCGTGAGTGAAAGTGGAAAGCTGTGGGGAGAGCAACATCAAGATGTAATAACAGCTGCTTTGTTGTCCTGATCTGCACATTTAATATTCAACAGAAATTATCATTAATCAAGAGTTTTATGATTTATCAGTCGATAGATATGCTTCATTCTGAACACGCACAACGAAACACCGTTATGTTTATAGGAGAAGAAATGAGAAAAAATCCAACTCACTTCCTTATAGAATCGGGTTCAAACTTTGGTATCGTGATGGACCAAACTACAACTGTTGCGCCATGTATGAAGTACAAAATGGAAGTAACTGCCGGTGGTGTTGTGAACTATGTGGCATATGTATGCTATTTACAACTCTTTTTCGATTCCTTGTATTATGGTTTTCTAAAAGTCTCGAAGATTAGAGACAACTACAGAGTATTTCACAAGAATTATCCTACCAGTTATTAAAAGCAGGCTATTTTTGATGCACGGTGGGTTGCTTCGTCGTTTTATGCTGTCCGTTATCGTGTGAAAGTCTCGTGGGCATGTTTTTGAAAAACGGAGTCATGATGGTTCCCTGTCAACTAGCGACCGATACAAACTAGTACTGTTGCTACAATGTCTCACAAAATGGTTGCTTATAATGGAATGAGTTCTGTTTTATGAGGGCCTAGAGGTTGTAGAAGTATTATTATTCTTTATGGAAAATAGATAATCTTCCGACCTTAAAGCAAAACAAGAATTTAACGTGAATATAAAAACTACTGAAACACTGTAAACAAATAATTCGCCATGAATTACTAGGGAAAAGCGCACATTGAAATGAGTCCTAATGAAAGAACCATTTTGCTATGGATACAGGAAACTTCAAACATTTCAGAAGAGATTTTGTTCCGTCTTCCAAGGACAATATAAAAAAATCCACTTTGGTTACTTGGAATTATTTTCTAATGCAACCTTATTAAATTCAGTGACATGGTCTTCAGACGAATATTAACTTCTGTTTTATGGTGGCATGTTAATTCCTTGTTAACGTAAGAGAAAGTACTGGTGCGTCACAAGTTAAAAATTTTAGAATCTATAAAGAAAACCCTCAACACGTCCCCACTGCTGTGAAAGAACTTGTGAAATGAAATGTCGTGTTGCTAGGGCCTCCCGTCGGGTAGACCGTTCACCTGGTGCAGGTCTTTCGATTTGACGCCACTTCGGCGACCTGCGCGTCGATGGGGATGTAATGATGATTAGGACAACACAACACCCAGTCCCTGAGCGGAGAAAATCTCCGACCCAGCTGGGAATCGAACCCGGGCCCTTAGGATTGACAGTTTCTCACGCTGACCACTCAGCTACCGGGAGCGGAGGAAAGAACTTGTGAAAGCAGTCGAATTGCTACCCATATTTACGTCTGAAAGTATACACTGATTTAGTGTCATGAAGCTAATACTGACTGATCAAAGAAATCATTTACAGATTCCGACACTTTCAAATCGTCTTTTCATATCAATGTATGGACCTACACTGCAATTCATTCGATGCAGAAAAATTTGCAGCAGAGGAACAAACCTCATCGCATTAGCGTTCTTGCAAACCCTCGAATTTTCAGAAGCGGGCTAATGTGTCACGTCTGTTCAACTAAACTCTGTATGTTAGTATGAGGAGTAGATACTGTAGTATGATTTCGTAAATAAGAGTTTAATACATCGAAAAGGTAATCGCAGATTTCATGTAGGTAATTAATAAGTATTATTCACAATAAAAAGTGTGTGATATCGTTCTAACCCATTTGCAAATCCCCACCCTCCCCGTCCATTGGCAAAATAACTAATCGCACACTCCATCGTACAAAGCCTCTTCCGAGCGTAGTACGGAACTATATCCACTAATTGCATTAACATACAATTCTGAGAAATAAGCTAGAGAACAAATCGTTATTTGGTGTTCGGCTTACACCGCTATTGGTAGCTCTTGTACCGTGTCTTATTCACATCACTCTGTACCACACTCGCGAGTAAACAGATTTTAATCGCACTGTATAACCATCTATAAGCTATTGTTTGACATGAAATTATTCGATTCCCAGATTATGTTAACTAAGGCAGCCGCAATATCACAACGCTGAAGTTGAGTGCAAGTTGAAACAATTTCTAATGTAGAGTGACCTTATAACGACCGTTTTTCTATTAGAAGATAACAGGACGCAGCAGTGCACTCGTGCCTACTGTCCAACTCTTTCAAAAACCGTGATTACTTCCACTTTAGCTTTAGTCACAATTAATTTTCAAAATTTACCACGAACGTATAGCGCTCTAACACACACACAATTTGTCTAGCGGCTCGGGAACAGTATTTAACGATAGTAACTTTCGAGTAAAAATTTAGTTTGGCTCGTAACTAGTTCTTTACATACAATCAAAATACTACACAAGTGATTATACCTTCTAATGAAATGATGCAACAAGTTAAGTAAATCGTAATTTGTTAAAGTACTTTTTCTCTATCAATACAATACGACTGCGACCTCAAAATAATACTGGATCTACGTACAAACCCGTCTTGAGACAAAATACATGAACAGTTAAGATTTCTTACCTTTTGGAATATAATAAAAGTAACATTTAAATTTCGTTCTGTAGCGTACTTTAAACTATGCTACAGAACTCGTAGGATTATATCCCTGCATACTTACATAAAGAAACTTCCCAAATTCAGTGCTTACGAATGTCAGTACCATCAAAGTAATGCTCTTCAAATAAGTAATAAAGTTATTTTGCTTACTATTAATACGACATTTCAAGGTTAAATACTCTCGTTACAGGGTGCAAATCTTTCCTCTACAGTCAGCGATGAATGTAGCTATACGTCAGCGATATAACCCATGTCTGACTGTCTATTGGTAACCTCTTTCTTTGCTACCGAAACAGAATATTTCTTAATATTAATTATCAAGAGCTCAGATGGCAACCCAGTTCTAAGCAAAGAAGGGAAGGCAGAAAGGTGGAAGGAGTATATAGAAGGTTTATACAATGGCGATGTACTTGAGGACAATATTATGGAAATGGAAGAGGATGTAGATGAAGAAGAAATGGGAGATACGATACTGCGTGAAGAGTTTGACAGACCTGAGTCGAAACAAGGCCCCCGGAGTAGACTACATTCCATTAGAACTACTGACGGCCTTGGGAGAGTCAGTCACAACAAAACTCTACCAGCTGGTGAGCAAGATGTATGAGACAGGCGAAATACCCTCAGACTTCAAAAAGAATATTCTTTCTTTTACTGTTCAACCCTGAGGTTGGTTTGCAGCAGAGCGCCATTCCTCTCTTCTGTCTGCTTTCCTCTTCATTTCCACATATGTGTTACATCCAACGTCATTCATGATCTGTTGCATGTATTATATCCTTGGTCGCCCCCGCCGATTCCTTCCCTCAATAACTCCTTCTGCTATTGTTCCAATGATATTGTTGTGTCGTAGGATGTGCCCTACAAGTTTGTCTCTTCTTGTTTGGATGTGCCTCCGTAGAGATCTGGTTTCCTGTACTCTTCTAAGCACCTCTTCATTTGTTACTTTGTCTGTCCAGCTGATCTTCATCATCCTTCTATAGCACCACATCTCCAGGGCCTCTAGCCGTCTTCTCTCTGCTCTTCCAACTGTCCAAGTTTCACATCCATATAGGGCCACACTCCAAACGAAACCTTTCATGATGCGTTTCCTTATTTTCAGACTGATGTTGTTGCTGGTGAGTAAATTCCTTCTCCGATTAAATGCAATTTTGGCCTTTTGTATTCTGGTCGCAATTTCTTTCCGGCTTCTACCATCCCTTGTGATTTTGCTTCCCAGGTAAGTAAATTCCTGTATCACTTCCAGCTCCTCTCTTCCAATTCTAATTCTCGGAGGTTCATATTCTGCTCCTGTACTGCATACCATCACTTTAGTCTTTTTCTTGTTTATTCTCATTCCATACTGATTGTATAGAATTTTTTCCGTTGTTCTGAGGACCTCCTCTAGATCTTCTTCTGTCTCCGTGACTATAGCAATATCATCTGCATAACGTACCATGTCTATCTTCTGACCATTAATTTTGATCCCCACCTCAGTAGTTTCTCGAACTTGGTCTATAGCTTCCTGGATGTAAGCATTGAATATAAGAGGAGAGAGAGAGCACATCCTTGTCTTACCCCTTTTCTAATATTTGCTTGTTGTTCCTGGTGACAGTTCCTAATCACTGCCAACTCATTCTTATAGAAACTGAGTATCACGCTGATGTCTTTGTACTTTATTCCAATTTTCCTCAGCACTCTGAACATCTCTTGCCAGATAACGTTATCAAATGCCTTTTCCATGTCTATAAAGGCAATATAAGTTGGTTTATTTTTCTGTAATTGCTTTTCGATAATGAGTCTTAGTGCCAGAATCGCCTCTCTTGTTCCCAATCCCCTTCTGAAACCAAACTGATCTTCACTCAGCATATCCTCCACCTTCTCTTCAATTCTCTTCAGAACTATTTTTATGAGAATTTTTGATGCATGTGATATTAGGCTAAGAGTTCGGTGCTGTTCACATTTTGTAGCTGCTGCCTTCTTTGGTATAGGAACAATGATACATTTCTGGAAGTCTGTCGGTATCTCTCCTGTGTTATAGATGGACCTAATAAGTTTAAGCAGCATCATTTTCATGCCGTCACCAGCATTCTTTATTAGTTCTGCAGGGATGTCATCAATACCCGTTGCTTTGTTGTCCTGTAGTTCTTTTAGAGCTCTGTCAAATTCTTCTTGCAGAATGTCATCTCCCTTGTCATCTTCGTCTACTTCCTCTTCTCTTCCTATTATTTCCTCCGAAAGAGGTGTTCCAGCATACAACTCCTCTATGTATTCTTTCCATCTCTTCAGCATGTCTTCACCAAACAGCATTTTCCCCTCTTTATTTTCTATTGTGCCTGAGAGTACTGTTTTACGTTTGTTAAAAAAAATTGATTTGCTGTTCTGTAGGCTAAATCAGTTTTTCCGTTTTGCATATTTTCTTCTACTTTCCTGCACATTTCTCCAAGAAAATTTTCTTTTGCTTTCCTAGCTTCTCTATTAACTAAATTCCTTAGTCTTCTGTATTCAGCTTTTCCTTGTTCCTCAGTTGCATTTTTGTATAATCTTCTGTTTTCTATAAGCTGAATAATATCTGCTGTAATCCATTTCCTCTTGTTTTTGGGTTCAGTTCTTCCAACTATCTTTTCTGCTGCTTTGTATATACCAGATTTAATCTGATTCCAGTCTTCATTTACTCCACCATGTTGAAAATTTTTAATTAGGTTGTCTGTTTCATGAGCATAGTGCTTTGCCAGTCCCTCAGTTTTCAGTTTTTCTAGTTCCCATTTAAGTTTTACTGGCTTTTTCTTCAAACGTTTGAATCTCAGTGAACTTTTCATCATGACCAGGTTATGATCACTGCCTATGTCTGCAGATGGATAGCTCCTGCAATCTTTTATCTGGTTCCTAAAACGTGCTTTCACTAGAATGTAGTCAATCTGTTGTCTCCTCAGGTCTCCAGGGGCCTTCCATGTATATCTTCTTCGTTTGTGGTGTTGGAAAAGTATGTTTGCAACAACTAATTGGTGCTTTGAGCAGAACTCGATCAGTCGATCACCTCTTTCATTTCTTCTTCCAAGTCCATATTTGCCAACAATTCCTTCCTCCGGGTCTTCACCCACAATCGCGTTCCAGTCCCCCATGGCAATCAGGTTTTCATCTCCCTTAACATTTCTCATCGCATCACTTATTTCTTAGTATATTTCGTCAATGACTGCATCTTCTTCTTTGGATGTTGGCATGCATATTTGTATTATCACAGTGTCCTTTGGTTTAGTTTCAAGTTTGACTAGTATTATTCGAGAGCTATATTGCACATATCCCTTGACACGTGAGCCATAGTTTTTCCTCAAAATTATTCCAACTCCTCCCATTCCCGGTCTATCTTGGTCAGTTCCGGTGTGAATGACTCTGTATTCTCCAGACCAGAAATCACCTGGTTGGGGCCATCTCATCTCCGATATGCACAGGATATCGATTTCCAGTCGCTCCATTTCAAGTTTTACATTTTCTAGCTTGCTACACTGAAGCAGTGTTCTCACATTCCAAGTGGCTATGTTAAAATTGGGATTCATTTCCTTCACGTTGTCTATATCTTTTGCAGTCCCCACCCGGAGATCCGATTGGGGGACTATTTTATCTCCGGAAAATTTTACAGAAGATACTGACATGGTTTACTGCTGATGCTTGGGATAACCGTAGTTCTTTAATGTGGTGGTTTCCCGTTGCCTTCCACATCCTATGCCGTTGACCATCAGCTGGTTCTTCCGCCTTTGGAAATGATTTCTCATTTCCAGGGCAAGAGGGTGCCCTGTCCAGCAGATGCTGGGGTGATGACTTATCCCGGTCATCCTTCGGTCCCTGTCTACGTTAGCCATCATATGAAGTGATGTTGCCCACTCTCTACCGCTTGGAGGTGTAGATCAGGAGTTTCCCTTCATCGGGTCTAGGACCTTAATGGCATTTCCTAGTCCCCTCCAGTACTTTAGAGAGTAAAAAGAATATAATAATTCCAATCCCAATGAAAGTAGGTGCTGACAGACGTGAAAATTACCGAACTATCAGTTTAATAAGTCACAGCTGCAAAATACTAACGCGAATTCTTTACAGACGAATGGAAAAACTGGTAGATGCGGACCTCGGGGAGGATCAGTTTGGATTCCGTCGAAATGTTGGAACACTAGAGGCAACACTGACCTTACAACTTATCTTAGAAGAAAGATTAAGAAAAGGCAAACCTACGTTTCTAGCATTTGTAGACTTAGAGAAAGCTTTTCACAATGTTGACTGGAATACTCTTTTTCAAATTCTAAAGGTGGCAGGGGTAAAATACAGGGAGCGAAAGGCTATTTACAATTTGTACAGAAACCAGATGGCAGTCATAAGAATCGAGGGGCATGAAAGGGAAGCAGTGGTTGGGAAAGGAGTGAGACAGGGTTGTAGCCTCTCCCCGATGTTATTCAATCTGTATATTGAGCAAGCAGTACAGGAAACAAAAGAAAAATTTGGAGTAGGTATTAAAATTCATGGAGACGAAGTAAAAACTTTGAGGTTCGCCGATGACATTGTAATTCTTTCAGAGACGGCAAAGGACTTGGAAGAGCAGTTGAACGGAATGGACAGTGTCCTGAAAGGAGGATATAAGATGAACATCAACAAAAGCAAAACGAGGATAATGGAATGTAGTCAAATTAAATCGGGTGATGCTGAGGGAATTAGATTAGGAAATGAGACACTTAAAGTAGTAAAGGAGTTTTGCTATTTAGGAAGTAAAATAACTGATGATGGTCGAAGTAGAGAGGATATAAAATGTAGACTGGCAATGGCAAGGAAAGCGTTTCTGAAGAAGAGAAATTTGTTAACATCGAATATAGATTTATGTATGAGGAAGTCGTTTCTGAAAGTATTTGTTTGGAGTGTAGCCATGTATGGAAGTGAAACATGGACGATAACTAGTTTGGACAAGAAGAGAATAGAAGCTTTCGAAATGTGGTCCTACAGAAGAATACTGAAGATAAGGTGGATAGATCACGTAACTAATGAGGAGGAATTGAATAGGATTGGGGAGAAGAGAAGTTTGTGACACAACTTGACTAGAAGAAGGGATCGGTTGGTAGGACTTGTTTTGAGGCATCAAGGGATCACAAATTTATCATTGGAGGGCAGCGTGGAGGGTAAAAATCGTAGAGGGAGACCGAGAGATGAGTACACTAAGCAGATTCAGAAGGATGTAGGTTGCAGTAGGTACTGGGAGATGAAGCAGCTTGCGCAGGGTAGAATAGCATGGAGAGCTGCGTCAACCCAGTCTCAGGACTGAAGACAACAACAACAACAACATTAATTATTGAAAAATTTTGTATTCTTTTCATAAAAACTCAAATGATCTCCGATCTTTTCTTCATAAATATTTCATACTACATTTTAGACATACATTTAGTAACACAGCCTTCTTTGTTAATGAATAATAATTTCTAAATGACTTTGCCTATTCCACAGGCGTTAAAGCTTATAACTACGTTACTACTACTCTCTGGATCTTTTACTTAATATTTATTTTTTTAAAAATTGATTAATTTTCCTAATCATTTTTTTCATTAGACAGAGGACCATCACATGTGATTCGATTTATTAACAAGAGGAAAGCCATCCTTTTCAGAATGAACAACAATGTTTTATTTCTTTTTCATAATACAGTCGAAAGTTCCTAGGGGTGGCAACTCCGAACTCTTTGGAATAGTGCTATACTTCTACTAATTAAAAGTGTAATATTCTAAGCGTTATTTTATTTATTAGTGCCTACGGAAGGTTTAGACTTTTAATGTGTCGCTTGCTACAAGTGCCAAATATTCAATATAATACTGTTAAATAACAGCGATGTTGTTCTGTCTTGTCGAGAAGTGCTGCGTGGCGCGTATGAGGTGGGGAAGCTAACATTGTCAGCAGTGCCGCTTTCTAGGACGAGGCTGTTATCTCTCGCAGTCAGCGCTTAAGTCACGCTACTCAGCCATGTGTAAGCCCTCCGCCGGACGACAGGAATAAGATGCGCCTTCCGCGAGTGTCGGGGCCATACAAACGTGAGGTTCTGAAGAGGGGTAGCAGCCTTGTCAGTGGTTTCAGGGGCAACGGTTTGGACGATTGATCCGGACTTGTAACATCAACCAAAACGGCCTTGCCGTGTTGGTACTGCGTACGGTTGAAACCAAAGGGAAACTGCAGTCGTAATTTTTCCCGAAGGCATGCACCTCTCCTAGGTGGTTAAACGATGATGGCGTCTTCTTTATTAAGTGCCACCGCCACTTTAACTCTAATATTTAACGTAATGGGCTGTAGAGCTTTTAGAGGCGCTAGAGCAATTACGGGAAGCAAAGATGCTACTTCAAGCTATTCATAACTTTTCTGTCCCACTCCAAAGAGGACCAGAATTAAACATGGAAATCGGAGTCGCACAATTAGATTAATTACTAACTACTGTTCTCATAGAATTTTCCAACCATACGTACGTACTGTATGCCAAAAACATAACCATGCAACGGAGTTATTGTCTCACAAATTGTCCACAAATTCTTAACAACACATAAAAGCTTAGACTCAGCTAAACTAGTGTGTGCCAGACAGATGGATTAATTTTATTAATTGCAGAACAGTTGGACCAAGAATCCACACTTATTATCACCAGTCAGAGCAATTCAACAGCTTTTCAAGCACACGAGCTGAACGGAGGTTGCAATACCAATATTCACTGAATTACTTTCACATTAACCTTCAAAGTCGGAGAGCCCGACACTTAAACTTCCGATACACATCAATGTTAACAATCTCACAGAAATCCATTTACACCATTTTGAATTGATAGGCTGCAACTTTCAACAGGTCGGTTGCTCGCTACCACACTTCTGGTGGCCAGATCCCGTCCGCTCGCTACTGCTTCCGGACGTTTGAGTTGTAAGCCAGACGCGTACTGCTCTTCACTTGAGTCAAACTGTTGCTGCTCGTCGCACGATTCGAAACTATACTGCTTTTCATTCGACTCAAAACTATACCGCTCTTGGCTCAAGTAAGAGATACACTCACTACACACCAGGCGTCACTGGATGGGGATATGCAGGGGCGCACCGCCCTCCCAGCCGTTGTCAGTTTACGAGACCGGAGTCGCTGCTTGTTAATCAAGTAGCGCTTGCCAACAGTGCTGGGCAGATGGGTGGTCACCCATCCAAGAGGTAGCCACGTCCGACATCCGCTATCTTCAGTGATGTGACGGGAACCGATATTAAGGTCGAGCGATTCTAGGCGCTTCAGTCCGGAACCACGCGGCTGCTACGGTCGCAGGTTCGTATCCTGCTTCGGCCATGGATGTGTGATGACCTTCGGTTAGTTAGGTTATGTAGTTCTAAGTCTATGGGACTGATGAGCTCAGATGTTGCTTAGCGCTTAGAGCTATTTGAATGGCTCTTTTTTTTTTTTTTTTTTTTTTTTTTTTTTTTTTTTTTTTTTTTTTTGCAAGGCCTTGACAAATTTTCAAATGACGGGGCGCTTCACGTTAATTTGTGTTGGAAAAATTCTTCAAAGCAAATGAAGAGCTTTCCCGTCTATCTTAAACAAACATGTCATTGTTCTTTGCCACCGTGAGTTGGTCCTCGCATGGAATTTTGCTGTTCTCTATCACCACTGTAGTGGTCTCCACTACTGAAACAGTATAAACAAACAAATTTAAGAACCATACAACACATTTAAGTGCAACACATCTATTAGGGTTTATTTTATCCACAGGTGAGTGCCAATACGGTAGAGGCGACAAAATCGATTGTAGAACTTTCTCTTAATTTTAAATGCTTACAGACTTTTTACGTAGCCAGACCTATCTTCCCAGACTAACCCTTAAATGGTCTTTCTTTTAGCGCTCTTGACGGATGTCAATCTTGCCATCACCTTGGTCCGTCCTAGGGGAGACGTGTGGATGAGCCTTAACACGTTTGCTAGGGGCGCCGGTTCATCTCGGCGTGGTTTTTTATTAGAGTTTTCATTTATTAATAAATAATCGAATATCATTTTTTATTATTGGTCCTCCGGACTTGAGTGTTTCCTCTAGCTACACACAGCTCGGTGCACATTATTGTCTGCTGCCCCCCCCCCCTCCCCACTCCCTCTCCGCCCCAGCTCCCCAAAGACATTAGCTGATGGTGCTTAGGCTTCCCCTGTCGGGGGAGGGCAATGGGCGTGCAGTCATCAGTGGCAGTACGACGTTTCTCAAGCACCAGAGAGAGGAGAGTAGGAGAAATCGAAGTGGCCTCCGGCACGCTCCCCTCCGTCCGTGAGGTTTCCTCTTGTGAAGGCGAGCCACCCCTCAGTCGCTGTGAGCGCTGGAGTGATGACCAGAAGGTGCAAGCAAAGAGCGGAGATCTGAAAGCCGTTCTTCAGCTACATATCGTGTTTCAGATATCTAAGCAGCTTTTATCGATAATCTTCACTGACAATATTGCAGATACTGCCGTCTGCAGAAGCACAACAGCCTGCTAGTCAATGCCTTTCGCGTTCTCGATCTCGTGAACACATAGAACGAGCTAGGTGTCGTAATAACATTGATTGCGAAATACAAATTGATTCACACGGAAGATATTTTGCAGTCTCCTAACCGGTCATAGCACGCGGACATGAAACGTATCCCAAAACTTCACAACAATGATACTGCCCTGCAGTTATTCGTGCCCGTTCGACATTCGCTCGAGAAAACGGGGGAGACTTGTGTCTGTTGCAATTGCTTGAAACTAATCGCTGTAAAGAACAATATTATACAGACAAATACGGTTTCCTTTAAAGATCTGCAATAAATAGTCACTACAAAGGGAGTAATTTAGAAAGTTTTGTTTATTTTTGACAAAAGCAATTTTTATGACACAATGGTAACCTGTTTGTAGCCAAAATGGTGAGCTTTGGATGCTAGGCATGGCAATAGGTGAACAACAAGATATTTTACATCAAATGCCGCCCATACCTTACGAAGAATCCATTGTGGACCGAAACCACTTATGACTGTGTCACAAAAATAGATTGTGCCAAACAAAAAGAAAATAAATAAATAAAATGAAAACAACTTTATAATAAATGAACCACCGTCGCCCTAAACGGAATGTCAATTTTTCCGAAAATGGAAAGCAAGTTCTTTTTCACAATCTGTACTGAAACGTACATGTGTCCTGTCATATGCAGTAACCTTTTGACTCTTGATCGTCTGGAGTTGATTTCCCATTCTACGGTCACTTATCTCCTTGCCGTTTAGACTTTCTGCTAGAAATAGTGCTACGGTCATTGATTCCGTATCAAAATATCTATTATAGATAATATTCAGCAGCTCGATAAATCTGTCATATATAATGTATAAATGGGACCTAAATTAGCTGAAATTTCTGTGTGGTACCTCACAAGGATCGGTCCTTGGAGCCTTGTTTAATTTTTGAGCATGATTTTGAGGAAACACAGTAAAACAAAAACCGGATGAAGAGAGAATAATATGCACGGAAGGGAATACGAGAATCTTTCTGCTAATCCGAGAGTAAAGTTCCGTGCAACCACGTCTCCGGAACCAAGGAGGAAACAAAGAAAGCTATTCTTTCTTCATACTTCCTAATCATTGTTGAGCGATTTCATAAATTATTTCCATCCGTTTATTGACTTTACGAAAGACTTCGTGTTATTTTTTCATCACGTCGGTACATGGTATTTTACTTCCCATGCATTGAAAGTTCTCATATTATTTTTTGTTTTCCCTTCGTTCGGTTGATGTTTATCAACAAATCTTCGAATTCGGTGAATATGTGATGATGCTTTCTTAACTTGGTAATTGAAGAATGACATCACAATAATTAAACAAGTTTCTACGCACGAATTGGTCCCCTGTCAGATTCTCTACAAAATTTTTACTAAGTTTTGTCTCATACAACTATACACCCATGAACAAAAAGCTTTGTTCACTGATTGGTAGAATGCACAGATCAATCCATCTACCAAGGACTTGTCAAATAGGCACTTCGTCTCTTGCTATTTTCTGTCCACTTGGATTTCCTACGTCAGTGTTTATCCGTAGATCCTTTCCAAATTAGATAATTATCTCAAGTGTAAAGAGAACCATCCGCTTTAAATTATCATTCAAAACAGACGTAACCCACTCCTCCTCTGTGTGTACGAAAGAGGCTAAAGTAATATAAGTATGCCTATGTTTGAATATATCCAATCTGGTATCAATCGATGTAACATATAATCAGATCTCTGAACGCAGGTTAACTGTCATATAAGATTATTCTACCTGTCTTATTCTTCAGAGAGAGTTGGTATGGCATCAGAAACTTATCAAAGAAAAATCCTGAATGAAAGAAAATAACATCGTCACTGCATGACGCAGCCGGATCTCGGAGTTTTTATTGTTAGGGCTTACTCGATATACTTCAACAAGTGAGGATACCTGACGACCGTTACATGGATAGTGAACGATTTCTCCAACCACGAGGAGAGATACGGTAAGTGAGACCTGGTCCTGTGTAGCAGTGTTTTTGAGTGGTAATCCGTGGTCGAAGGGCAGCGTCATTGATATATAATCAAAAAGGGCCTCCGTGCCGCGTTCGAACACTGCCACTGTTGACATTTGAATAAAATACATCAGCTATGCCGCCGAAGACTTCCGGTATCCAAATGTGGTCTATAATGTAAATGTGTCATAATGATCTCTGCTGGCAAAAGGTTTTGGACTTGTCTGCCATCCGGGCTCCGGAGCGGGCTGGCAAGGGGGAGAGATTGAATAGCTAACGAAAGAACAACGTACAACGAGTCGCGGACTGGAATGTCGGAATCTGAAAGTAGTAGGGAAGCTGGAAAATCTGAAAAGACAACAATAGCCCTCAATCTAGATATATTGAGGGTCACTGAAACAAAAAGGATTTCTGGTCAGGGTAATATCAACAACAGAGGAATGTGGCATAACGGCGGTAGGATTCGTTACGAATAGGAAGGTAGAGGAAAGAGTGGTAGGGTTGTTCTCATCAGATTAGCCAGCAAACCATCACCGATAAGCATCCCGACGTTGCAAGCCAAAGATGAAGAGAAATGGAAAGTATATGAGGATATTGAACAGGTAATTCAGTACGTTAGGGGAGATGAAAATTTAGTAGTCATGAGGGACAGGATTGCGGTTGTACGGGAAGGGTAGAAGAACGAAATACGGGCGAATATGGGCTTGGTACTAGGAGTGAGAGAGGAGAAATTCTAATTGAGCTCTGCAATAAATTTCAGCTAGTAATAGCTCATACTCTGTTCAAGAATCTCAAGAAGATGAAATATGCTTGAAAAAAAAAAAACCAGGTGATACGAGAAGGTTTCAGTTAGATTGCTCCATGGTTAGGCAGATGTGACGGTACATACCCCCGTCACTAGATGAATTTTCTAGTACGCAAGGACTGCTTTGCGGCGAGCGAGCGCGCTACATGGCGCGCGATTCGCAAAAGCGCTTGGAGCGCCGGCGCGAGATTTGCAACGGTCGGTGGGATGGTCTCCGGCCCTGGCGGCCACGTGGCCAGTAGCCTGAGGCATTGTTTGTTTTCGCGCATTACGCGAAAACTATGTAATTTACGGTGAAGAGCGATGCGGCAGTGGATTGTCGACAGCAATATGCACCTTCTGAAAGATCAACCTTTATTTCAACTCACGAGACGCAAAAGTTATAATAACCTCAAAATCGGTTAATATCACGAATACTGAAAGATTAATAAAAATAGTAAATACCAACTTACAGGGATGAGCGAGCACTCATTAAAAACGTTTCGTCATAGCGGACCGAGTACGTTAGTCATATGTTACGATACATAAATAATTAAGTCCGTAAAGAGCAATAAACAAAGTTTGAGGGAAATTGTTTGTAAAATTCAATAGAAAGTTCATGAAGTAAAGAACGGCATTATATAATATTTTGAGTGCCATCACACTTAATTTAAACTAGTCAAGGTATACTATACACCTGAGTTGCAATCGTTTTCATTGTTTGCAAATTATTATTAACGTTTATCGCCCATAATTAATTATTATAGATATGAAGATTTTGAGCAGCGCAATGTGTAAATTGCTATAGAGTGCGTCTAAAAACGGTGCTATATGCAGTTCTATGTTAAAACTTTGCAGTGTAGATGTCAAAAAACAAATTTGCGTTAAGTGGCGAAATTTTGCAAAAACTAATACTTGATTTACGGGCGATAGAACAATCCTAGAATTTAATGTAACATAGTAAATAATATGTACTATTTAGTACAGGGTGACCCATGTGGTCTTTGAGAATTCTTTTTCGCGCCAATTTATTGCGACAAAGAGCATTGTTTAAGAGCGCAAGAGTGCAAGCATATATTCGGTGAACTGGAAGTGCTACGATCATTTGTGTGAGTACGATTTACGAGGTATACATCGTAAGTGAACATGTGGCGATCTGTGATTATGCGCCAAAACTGTTAGAACAAAATAAAAAGTGGGACTTGTGGTTCTCTTCGGATTATTTGAATAATTTTCGTTTATAGCAGCCTACATTACTGCTATTGGGGGTTCGGAGTCAAATTATTATTAAAGTAAGACTGTAAACCATCTCACCATTGCTAATTTCATTTTTGTGAAAGAAAAGAACAACGCCAATAAACAGTGATTGAACTGTGTCATGAAAAACTGATTTTAGTATAATAATTGCCTAATTGTTGTTCCCTAGCATAAACAGTACTTATGTCTGAGTGGATAATTAGTTCAAAAAACTATGGCAAATGCGCGGGTGTGGAGGTGTACTAATGCACGAAGTGTGCAAATTAACCTCTGAGACTTACGTGAGAGCCAAAATTTGCAATAAAAATTTTTAACCAACATTTATAGACTCACATTCGTGTGAACTGTCTGCAACCGCACTTCTTTATTATTTACCGCCCGCTCGCACAGATATACCGAAATAAGACACGGTATTGTTAGGTGTAGACAGGAACAGATGTAGAATTACTTGCAATTTAGTAGTGATCAAGAGTAGGCTATAGTTTAAGAGACTATTCAAGAAGAAGCAATGTGCAGAGGAATGGGATACGGACGTACCGTACTAAGCAATGAAGAAATAAACTTGATGTTCTCTGAAGTTATAGACACAACGACAATTAATAGGACAGTAGGCAGTTCAGTTGAAAAGGCATGGACATCTCTAACATGATCAATCACAGATGTTGGGAAGAAAACAACAGGTACAAAGGAGGTAGCAGTGAATAAACATTGGGTTAACACGAAAAATATTTCAGTTGATCGATGAGAAAAGGAAGTACAAAAACGTTCAGGGGAACTCAGAAATACAGCAATAGAAGTCATTTAGGAATGAAAAAAAAAAAAAAAAAAAAAAACAGGAAGTGCAGGGAACGTAGGACGAAACGGCTCCATGAAAAATGTGAAGAAAGCGAAAGTATTGACTCAGCATATGGAAAAATCAAAACAATCTTCGGTGCAATTATAAGCAAGGGTGTAACATTAAGTGCACAAAGGGAATGCCATCGCAAAATGGAGAGAGACAGTGGACAGCTGGAAAGGGTATATTGAAACATTTATGAGCTGGAAGAACTTTCTGATGACGTGATTGAAGAAGAAACAGGAGTCGATAAGAAGAGATAGGGAATCAGTTCTTAAAATCAGAATTTAAAACGGCTTTGGATGACTCAAGATCAAATAAGGCAGAAATAATATTTCATCAGAATTTCTAAAATCATTGGGTTAAGTGGGAACACAATAGCTATTCATGTTCCTGTGTAGAGTGTATGGGCCTGGCAATACGTTTGACTTTCGGAAAAGCATCACTAACACAGTTTCGATGTCTGCAAGAGCCAACAAGTGAGAGAATGAAGGCTCGATGCGATTAACAGCTCATGCGTCCAAGTTGCTGACACGGACAATAGACAGAAGAATGGTAAAGAAAACTGAGGATGTGTTAGATGACGATCAGTTCGGCTTTAGGAACGGTAAAGGCAGCAGAGGGGCAGTTCTAACGATGCAGTTGATCATGGAAGCAAGACTAAACAAAATTTAAGATACGTTCATACGATTTGTCGACCTGGAAAAGCGTTCGACATTGGAAAATGGTGCAAAATGTTAGAAATTCTGAGGAAAGTAGAGGCAGGCTATAGGAGAAGATACGTAGTATGCAATACGTACAGAGAAGAGTAGGAACAATAGGAGTGTAAGATCAAAAACGACGTGCACTGATTAAAAAGGGTGTAAGACATAAATGTTGTCTTTCGCTTCTAGTGCTCTGTTGAGTCATGGAAGAAGCAATGACGAAAACAACAGGAAGGTTCAAGGAAGGAATTATAAATCACAGTGAAAGGATTTCAATGATAATATTCGCTGATGACATTGTTTTGGGGAAACTGAAGAAGAATTACAGGATGTGTTGAATGAAATGAACAGTCTAATGTGTACAGAATATGGATTGAGAGTAAATCGAAGAAACACTGAAGTAATGAGAAGTTGTGGAAATGAGAAAAGCGAGAAACTTAACGTCAGGATTGGTGTTCACGACGTAGATGAAGTTGCGAAATTCTGCTACATAGGCAGCAAAATAACCCACGACGGACGGAGCAATGAGGACATAAAAAGCAGACTATCACTGGAAAAATGGTTCAAATGGCACTGAGCACTATAGGACTTAACATCTGAGGTCATCAGTCCCCTAGAACTTAGAACTACTTAAACCTAACTAACCTATGGATATCACATACATCCATGCCTGAGGCAGGATTGGAACCTACGACCGTTGCGGTTACGCGGCTCCAGACTGAAATGCCTAAAAAAGCTCGGCAACAGCTGCCGGCGACTAACACTGGAAAAAAAGGACATTCGTGTCCAAGAGAAGTCTACTAGTATCAAACATACGCTTTAATTTGAGACAGAAATTTATGAGAATGTTCGTTTGGAGTACAGTATGGTATCGTAGTGAAACATGATCTGTGGGAAAACGGAAATAGAAGAGAATTAAAGTATTTGAGATGTGGTGCTGCACAGGAAAGTTGAAAATTAAATGGACTGATTAGGGAAGGAATGACGATGTTATGCGCAAAATCGGTGAGGAAAGGAGTATATGGAAAAAACTGACAAGAAGAAGGGAAAGGATCGTAGGACATCTGATAAGACATCAGGGAATAACTTCCACAAAACTATAGGGAGCCGTAGAGGGTAGAAACTGTAGAGGACAACAGAGATTCGAATAAATGCAGCAAATAATTGAAGACATAGATCGCAAGTGATACATTGAGTTGAAGAGAATGGCACAGGAGAGGAATTCGCGGCGAGACGCTTCAAACTGATCAGAAGACATGCGACAAGGTTTACGTTAGAGAATACGGAACCGTACGATGCGCCCATTGTGCAATCTTTTAAAAAGTTCAGCGTGACAGAGGGCCATGAAAATCTAGTTTCTTTTCAATATGGATTTCCCATATTGCCTATTTTGTTCACAGATAAATTATGTTTGAATGAAGATGACTGATTTAAAGCTCCGAACCTAGCAGTCTAATTATATCCGTTTGTTTCAAAAGATACCTATTCATTCAGGTGATGTATTGGGATAATACACCGCGTTCGAATCGCTTGAAATGGTTCTTCAAATCCACCTCTGGCCATCCAGAATTCTTCTAACGTGACTAAGGCAAAGTGCAGAACTGATCTTTTGAAAATGACACATCTGCTTCCGTTTGCCATTTCTTGTGTTTCTGCTGTCGAAGGTAAGCTAAACTTTAGCATTCCAATCTGTTTTTTTTTTCAGTTTAGTGAACTTCATGTCGCAAAGGATAATTAAGGAAGCTCTTACTGTAACCTCCTCATCAGCCGAAGTTAGGCAGAAACTCCCTCACGTGCTTATAACGTTTTCCCTTTATATACTTATTGGCCCGGTTGTGTTTAATTTCCACCGGCCAAACGCCTGCATCTGCTGAAACAACAAGTGGACCGAAATGAATAGCTAACACTGTAACTGGCTAAATAAAGCACACTTCATTCCATATTTGACACGAAAGATAGACTGAAGATATGGTTACTGTAGGTACGTCTGTTGATTTGGCTGACGCGGCAAAACTGGTCGTGTGCAGTGATGACGGTCCATGACGGGTGAAAAAAAAAAGCGACAATCGTGGGAGCAAAGACAAATTTCCTTGCCGTTTCAAATCAGTGAAAATTTGTCAACGAAGCAGCACATGAAAAAGTCGCCAATAAAACCCTTTATTTAGTCGTTTTCCTTGTCTAAATAGTTATATGTACCATACGAACTTTGAATGAAAGCCAGAGGTATTACGTTTATGACGTTTTTCTTAAAGACTCAGTTGGATTTCACAAGTAGAAACTTCCTTTATAGGCCTACATTAATTACGTTAAGGTCGATTTGTCATTCACATGTTTACAGTAATAACTGAATCATATCCTGAGTATAAAACTGAGTGTATAACATAAATACGACAGCTGATGGTGCACTGTTAACATAATTTGTTACTGAGCTAACTGGCGCCGAAGCTAAGGCACTCTTGCGGCACTCCGGAAGTTACCTTTACGTCTGTCGGTTTTGTTCCGTTAAGAGCAGTTTGTTGAGTTTCATCTGCAAAAATTCAGAGGTAAACCCGATGACCTGAACAGCTGACTACATCAAAAGATGTCGGACTATTTCAAGTAATCAGTTATTGTGCATGACCCCGAGCATTGTGTAGAAACTCCATATTTCTTTCACTATTAATTGATGGGAATGTACATCGAAAATTTAGGTTACTTTGGTAGATGGGGAAAAGTAAGTGAAAATGTACATAGTTTCTTAGTTTCATGCTCCAAGGATATTTTGTACGATGAGTAAAATTATGTGGAACGAGCGATTTTGGATTCATATTACTTATTCATACGCAAATATAGCTACCTACTGACCACTTAAAAGCTCTATTCGATAACAGGAGATGTGAGGTAGTAATTCCTACCTATTCTCTTTCGCGTATTACGTCCATAGAAATTCTTCTACGAGATAGAAAGAGTTGTCAAGCAAAAACTTCTTTCAGTTTGTTTTCAATTTCAACTATGCAGTCTGTCAGACATTTTATGTTGTTGGGTAAATGATACAAAATTTTGATGATAGCAGTGTACACACATGTTTGTGCTAAAGACAACCTAATGTGAAACACTGAATGTAATTTTTTCCTGTGGTATTATAACAATGTACATAATTTTTTGTTGAACTGTAGTGGATTATGACAACAAACTTTAGGAGAGAATACTTACAATGTGAAATAAGAGTCAAACTGACGAATGGGCACCACATATAACTCTTATAGCATCTTTCTGATCAAAAGAAAACGTTCTTTCTTGAAGATAAGTTACTCCATAACATTATTCCATACGACATTGTTGAACGACTGTACACAGAACATGTTAATTTACTGATTTGTCTCACACCAAAATTTGTCTGGTTTCGAAGTGCAACTTTGACTGAACTGAGTTGTTTTAGGATTTCTGAAATGAATTATTTTCTTCTTTCAGGGACTCTGTATAGTCCTGTCTTTACAATGTTAAAACTGTTTGTAAGTGATAACATGTAATTATCAATTACATGTTTTCTCAGAAACTATTTGAGCGAGACAGTTTAAATTTTTATAGGTTATTTATTGAAGTATTAACAACAACATAACACAGGATTTTTAAAACGTTGAATTCAACTTTTACAGATTAATTTTTTCTGGTGTAATGAAAATTCACTAAGTTTTGTGCCATTTTTTGTTTATAAATTGAACAATATTCAGGCTTTTGGGAAAGGTCGGTTTTAGGTTACGCAGAAGTAACTGTGCAACATTTTCTGAAAATTTGAAGCAAATTGATTTGGTAGATCCTTAGAAAATATGCAATTTGTATGAAACAATAAAACTTTTGGGAGTAGAGCGACAAAGTTTCGGTTATCATTTTAGTGCATTCCAGATCCGTAGGATGGATTATCTACATCTCTTGCTAACTCTCCCCCCATCAATCCGCCCCCCCCCCCCCAAGCTTCTCTTTTTCCCTCCCCCTGTTTACTCTGGTCTGTATTTCTAGGCTATTTAAAACTCTGTCAGCAGACGTTCCTTGTGCAAAGCAAGCATCGTTCGTATCATGTTGAAACCTATCTTCATTCCCACATTTCGAAATACTTTGCACCTTGCAACACTGCCATCACTGAAAGTAGCAACAGTATCATACACACCAAACTGAAATGTTTCTATTCCAACTAACACAGTCTTGGGGATTCATGAGCGTGTAATACAGTTTTCACTTTCATTTGGGTTTTGAGTTTTTCCATGAACACACTTTTTCAACAGTTAAGGTGCTGCTAAGTCTCTGGAGATAAGTTTTATCAACTCCGTTATCGCATCAGGCAGACTATGTTTATGAGTGTACTCTTAGCAATCCATTTTACTGACACCAACTGTTTTCTCTCGTTTGGAACACAAGTAATGATGGGGACATTCATGGGTTGAAACAGTATGAAAAAAAAAAGAGCCCAAACAGCCTTCATTTCATCGACATTATATGTGTGTGTTTTGCCTAATAGCAATTTTATAATAGTTCTGCATTTTGTCAATTACACTGTCAATTAACCTTCCTTTCCCATCCAACCCTTTACCATCAGTGAGTTTATGTTTCTTGTACGAAGCTCTCAGTAGCCGAAGTCTTGATCCCATTCGTTTCTGTCCGTGTCCTATACACTCAGACTTATGCACAACAACATCCTCACCACATGGATTCAGCTCTTGCATATGTTTGAAATTTTTAGAACCATCGTCACCAAGGTAATTTATATATAGCGCTTTATCACACGCAACATATCGTTGACATATACTTGCAACACCAGCCACTTCCATTGCTCCATTACTGCCACTACAGTTAGCTGTGCAATTATTTTCATGTGTACCTTTTTTGGACAGATACAATATTTAGATATTACTGCAACATCTAAAACTTTCCCTGGATACATATTGGTGGCAGATATTACACCATGAAGAGATGTGTGTCCCCGTGTATTCCAGGTATCATCTAATGCTGCAGTCTCTATTACAACTGTTTTCTGTTACTGCCATTTCCACAGCTTACTTATAGATTCTGTACAGGAAACTTCTACTTTAGACCCTATAAATGTACTCTAGTCCGTAAACTTGGTTGGGGCGTTTGGAAGATTCATCATGCCACAGAAAACTGCGCCTGCAGTAGCACCCTTCCAGCTGAATGCAAGGCAAAATAAATCTAATGTTATGTTCATAGATATTCTTCATTAGGAATTAGTGCAACACTGCACCATAAGTTGTCATGTACGAACACTTACCACACTTCAGCTCCATTTCACTGGCAAGTCCTACATGATTTTGTATAGACAGTTCCAGACCGACATCACCACACTAACTGAATACAGCTAACACTGTTTCCCAAAATTTCGTTGAGAGCTGACATATCAAACATTTCATCCACATCCTATTCGCCCATAAAACATTCATACTTTTCACGAACTGCACCAAGCCCTTTCTGCGAAGTACTTTCTTTCTCAGTTCACTGCAGTGGGGAGGTATACCAGTAAGGGTAGGTTCACACACTTGGTTATCGTCTTTATTGTTCCGGTAATAACATCTAACTTTGGCTGTCCACCGTTTCTCCTTTTTTTTAAGCCTTCAGATGATTTCTGGTCACTCCACGTTTAGCTATGATTACCCTTCAATAAAACAGAGACTTCAATGAACAAAATTCACCATAAATATTTTGAGGATTACAAGAGTAAATGAACGTGAAACACTCGACCGAGCGATATATATGGAATTAGCACAGGTTAGCCATAACACTTATTTTGTAACGTATATTTTCTCTGACATCACTGAAATGTTCACGATGAGCTTGTACATATATGACTGCAACGTTTGACATCCGTTTAACAGCGTCACAGTGGGTCACGCCCATGTAGAACATATTTCAAAAATATTTTTAATATGCAGTAGCTGCAGTCTTCTGAACTGAATAAATTATGTATAAATTGAATCAGGAAAGTCTGTAGATTTTTAAAGTACAAAAAAAGTAAAAATAGCACATTTCATGACTTTGAACATCTCCAGAGCCCCTTAAATTCTCATCAACATTAGCCCCTCAAAATTCAGTAACTCCTACAATAATTATTATTTCGTCACCATGTGTTACACCTATGATTCCTGTAATACTTCGAGATACGCGCAAATGAATATATTTTATTTTTTCCATCCTGTTTGTGAGACAATTTGCAGAAAACCACTCACTAACACTGAAGAGCGCTATTTACCATTTCTTCTGTTGGAGATTGTGTGTATGGACTGGTTACAGTACTAATGAAATCTGTAAAAAGATCTAATGTGGTTATGCACTAGTCACAAGATCGTTTACATATGTGACAAAAAAATAGCGACCTGTTATTGAACCTTGTGTAAACCATATGCAAAAGCAAGAAGTGAAGTATATATATATATATATATATATATATATATATATATATATATATATATATATACTCCTAGAAATGGAAAAAAAACACATTGACACCGGTGTGTCAGACCCACCATACTTGCTCCGGACACTGCGAGAGGGCTGTACAAGCAATGAGCACACGCACGGCACAGCGGACACACCAGGAACCGCGGTGTTGGCCGTCGAATGGCGCTAGCTGCGCAGCATTTGTGCACCGTCGCCGTCAGTGTCAGCCAGTTTGCCGTGGCATAGGGAGCTCCATCGCATTCTTTAACACTGGTAGCATGCCGCGACAGCGTGGACGTGAACCGTATGTGCTGTTGACGGACTTTGAGCGCGGGCGTATAGTGGGCATGCGGGAGGGCGGGTGGACGTACCGCCGAATTGCTCAACACGTGGGGCGTGAGGTCTCCACAGTACATCGATGTTGTCGCCAGTGGTCGGCGGAAGGTACAAGTGCCCGTCGACCTGGGAGCGGACCACAGCGACACATGGATGCACGCCAAGACCGTAGGATCCTACGCAGTGCCGTAGGGGACCGCACCGCCACTTCCCAGCAAATTAGGGACACTGTTGCTCCTGGGGTATCGGCGAGGACCATTCGCAACCGTCTCCATGAAGCTGGGCTACGGTCCCGCACACCGTTAGGCCGTCTTCCGCTCACGCCCCAACATCGTGCAGCCCGCCTCCAGTGGTGTCGCGACAGGCGTGAATGGAGGGACGAATGGAGACGTGTCGTCTTCAGCGATGAGAGTCGCTTCTGCCTTGGTGCCAATGATGGTCGTATGCGTGTTTGGCGCCGTGCAGGTGAGCGCCACAATCAGGAGTGCATACGACCGAGGCACACAGGGCCAACACCCGGCATCATGGTGTGGGGAGCGATCTCCTACACTGGCCGTACAACTCTGGTGATCGTCGAGGGGACACTGAATAGTGCACGGTACATCCAAACCGTCATCGAACCCATCGTTCTACCATTCCTAGACCGGCAAGGGAACTTGCTGTTCCAACAGGACAATGCACGTCCGCATGTATCCCGTGCCACCCAACGTGCTCTAGAAGGTGTAAGTCAACTACCCTGGCCAGCAAGATCTCCGGTTCTATCGCCCATTGAGCATGTTTGGGACTGGATGAAGCGTCGTCTCACGCGGTCTGCAAGTCCAGCATGAACGCTGGTCCAACTGAGACACCAGGTGGAAATGGCATGGCAAGCCGTTCCACAGGACTACATCCGGCATCTCTACGATCTTCTCCATGGGAGAATAGCAGCCTTCATTGCTGCGAAAGGTGGATATACACTGTACTAGTGCCGACATTGTGCATGCTCTGTTGCCTGTGTCTATGTGCCTGTGGTTCTGTCAGTGTGATCATGTGATGTATCTGACCCCAGGAATGTGTCAATAAAGTTTCCCCTTCCTGGGACAATGAATTCACGGTGTTCTTATTTCAATTTCTAGGAGTATATATATATATATATATATATATATATATATATATATATATATATATATATATATCCCATTAATGAATGAATTTGTTGCTTGACGCGATAAAACTACACTGCAGAAAAAAAATTTGTACACCCTTTTGGAGGTTTCCAAGTCACTCAAGATTTATTGTTGCATCAGTGCATATGGATTACATTAATTATACTTTCAGATCAGTATCACAAGCAGTCCTGAGGTACAGGTATCGACGCACGTTCATATACCCTTATTAGCACGAGTTATAGCCTCCCAGCCGGCAAATACAGGCGCTGACAGTGAAATCCAATCGATCGTACAGATGGCGAATACTGCTCTGGGACACGTTATGCCGCACCTGCTCGACATGATCACGCAGTTCTGTTAGAGTTGCTGGTTGATGAGTCACCCGGGTCACTTTTCGTCCCATTAAATCCCACATGCTTGTCAATGACGTTGCTGCACCTCTTGCAGAGCACGTTGAGTTTCACAGGTAGTGTGGGGGAGACAATTATCCTGTCAGAACAAAACATCACCTACTTGTTACATGAACGGGGAAACAACGGTTCGAAAATAGTTCTGCCCGTACCCAGAGCTGGTTAGTGCCCTCTCCAAAAACACCAAAGTTGAATGAGAGTTGTTGTTTATCGTACCCCGGCGAACAAGACATGAGTTGGGATCAATGTGTCTACGAATAACGAATTCTACGAAACAACGCTCACCAGGTCTACATCGTTAAGGGCAAACGACAATCATTTGCGTGCAGGCAGAATAGGCCTTCGTCTGAAGGCCACGAGGAGTCATTTCAATTGATCCTCTGACGAAACCAGGCGACCCGTGCACGTCGCTGCAGTGACGTGAGTGGAACACTGTCAAGAGGTTAGCGTTCCCATATCCCACGGCTAATAACCGATTCAAAATAGTTCGTGTTTAGCCGTCTGGTCTCACAAGCCCTCTTATCTGTTCTGTGGAAAATGTACGATCTGCCACTACAACCTTTAGAACACGACTATCCTGGTGGGTGGCTGCACTGCGCGGACGTCCAGAACCTCGTCTACATGACTACTCATACCACCATCATAGCACAACTGAGGCAAACCGTTTAGCTTGTGTGGCAGTTCTCCGAAAGGAGCAACCCGCCGCTCGGGCAGGTCGCAACTCGCCACCTTTATAACTGTGTCAGTTGTCTGTAGGAGCCACAAGTGTGCCTCCATGACATTGCTAACTGCTTGTCTCACACGGTTGCACCACACTGGGCCTTTTGGCTGGGAGCATGCCCTATTAAAGGGTAGACATAGAAGGCGCTCTGGTAACTATGCCACTTCGCTACCTTTGGTGGACGACCTCGAAACCATTACCGGTACATCTGCTATCCTCCAGAAGTCGTACGCCGACATCGGATCAAAATCAACGTCCCTTTTCCAGGTGTACTATTTTTTTTCTCCGGCAGTGTAGTATCCAAGACCTTCAGCACATCACACAGTGACCTTCACCGAATCATCCCCTCGCACGCCGTCCCACACACACACGTAGCACTTTCCTGAGGAATGCCGTATCTGCACCATCGAAAACAGTCGATGGCAGCTGCAGTCATGATGCTGCCAAAGGGTGTTGCCCCGAACACGCGTCACCGCCACGAAACAAGCTGGGCCAGGCAAGCTCGCGTGCCCTCTGCTGTAATCCGGCGCGGACGACGATAAACAGGGCGGAGCGCAGGCTGACGAGTGCCTGAGTGACGTTGATAGATGGAGGCAAAGTAAAACATCTGCCGCTCGACGCGTCTGGCCGAGGGGTCGCGCATAAATCAGAGCGCCCGCGAGCTTTGACTGCCGCGCTGCTTTATGGCGGCGCCGAGCGCCCGACAGCCTAAGCCGGAGCGCCAATTGATTTTTCCTATTCTGCGCTCTGCTTGCTTCCCCCGTAAGTATTTAAGCAGCCAAATAGAGTATAGGGCACTGTCAATAATCTGAGGACGTTACTCAAAATCTAATCCAGGGCTTATGTCCAACGCGAGAGTTTACCTTTTCGATTGAAAACATTCCTTTTCTTGCGTTATTGCTGTAATACTCACCAGTTTTAATGCTGGATTGATAGAACTGTTTATTCTGTCTCGAGCTAGACTCTTCATCTCTGCAAGACTACTGCATTTGAAAGTACTTACACTAGTTTGACTTTGCTCTCTGCAGTATTTACCCTCAATACTTACGTTAATCAGTAAAGTAAATATCCCTTCATGCCACTTCCTGTTTCAAAGTTGCAGTTAACTGTACTAGCTTTTCAGGAACTACAGGCAACAGAAAACAGTGTCAGAATGGTTACTTGCAGACGTAGAACAGGCTAGAACAAAGAATTGTTTATGAATTGGTTCGTCTGATTTTTTCGCCTTGCTTTTTACTCTTCCAGAGACACTGAAGATATGGAATATTTTAGCTTGCAGTAACTGGTTTTCAAAAATGGTTCAAATGGCTCTGAGCACTATGGGACTTAACATCTATGGTCATCAGTCCCCTAGAACTTAGAACTACTTAAACCTAACTAACCTAAGGACATCACACAACACACAGTCATGACAAGGCAGAGAAAATCCCTGACTCCCCCGGGAATCGAACCCGGCAACCCGGGCGTGGGAAGCGAGAATGCTACCACCCAACCACGAGCTGCGGACAACTGGTTTTCAGGTTGTTGAATAATTTCCTAGCGTGTTGGCATCCCCGTTGCTCTTGGTTTATTTATAGTTAATCTTTTCTGGCTTTAAGTTCATTGGTGCTATTTGAATTTACATATTGCCACTTTGTCATTTGGAGATTGTGAGTAGAGCTGTGGACTACGAAAATGGATTGGGAAGTGGAGAATTTGGAATATTTGTGTATGCTTCTGTCTGAGTTCAGCAGAGGGGCGGCAAAACCGGAGGCCGCGTCTGGGGATAATAGCACTCGACACAGTACTGCAACAAAGTGGTTGACTCGTTTTAAGGAGAATCATTTTGACATTAATGAATCTACACCAAAAGCAAGACCCTTAGAATTTTATGAATATCGTTAAAATACGTTAATTCACAAGGATCCACGTCACTGTACTCGAGAACTGGCAAATGTGTTGAACAGTAATCACTCCACCTACGTATGACGTCTGCATGGGCCATGTATGGGTATCACATGCTCTAAGCCAAAATGACAAAAATCAGTGGGTGGCTGTATGTCCTCTGTGCTTGCTCGTCATCAATTGGTTCCTGAACAACACCGACAATTCCTATCTTTTATCGATAATGGAGACAAGAAACTGTATCTTTATGCTAATGCAGGGAAAAGAAAGGGATGGTGTAGCCCAAACAAAGCGGAAACTCACCATACGAAGACCTGCGTGCAAGCACAAAAGATAACAATATGCATCTGGTGGAACAGCGACTGTGTGGTGTGCTACGAAGTCAACGCCGCCGCATTCTGCTAGACTAGCAAAAAACATTTACAAGTGTTGGGATGGGAAGTCATTCCGCATCCACCTTATTCAGCTTACCTTGTGCCTTCATATTTTCACCTTTCCCGCACTCTCTCAAACATCCTTCCAGGAATTCACTTTCTGGATGAAAACGCCCTCCGAACATGACTCGACAAGTTCTTCATGTCAAAATCACACGATTTCTACAGTCGCGTAATCGAAAAGTTACCCCAGCATTGGTAGAATGTTGTAAACAGTGAAGGAGAATATATCATTGATGAGTAAGGTCTCTGTTATCTGTGTCCGTTGTGTTTATGCAACTTAGAAAAGATCTCTACGAACGTATCCACAAACCCAATATATTTGGTGCTTTAGCAATAAATTTTTTAAAAGACAATTCCATTTTGGCTCCGTTATTATCACAATTATATTTTACGTGATGAGCTGATTTTGGCAATGTGCGATTTTCAAGTGCTTACTCATAACCTTTGGTATTCACATAAAGCTGTGAGTTTGTACACGGTACGTATGTCATGTAAATATGCAACGTTATTTTGTTAAATGGGGACAAACTGCAGAAAACTATACCTGGAGGGTAAGGAGCATAAAGCAACAAAATGGACATATGGCCAGAAATGCGTTCCAAGGAAGGTACACCCACTTGAAGGTGGAGACAAATCATTTTTGACAGTGACCTCACGATCAACAACAAACAAGTGGCCCGCCAGCGTGAGGTAATCTAGGCGTTCGTGTACTACATTCAGCATTACCACTGTCTGTTTCACATAAACGTGCAAGCTTTTTTACCAACGGAGTTGCCTTCGCGGCGACGCTTTTGCTGCCTTGTCATCACCCACCCCACAACGGATCCTGTCAACCATTCTGTTCGCAGAATAAGCTGTTACGAGGGACGGTGTCGTCAGACCTTACAACACACACACGTGGGCTACAGGAAATCCTCACGGTGATGGTGTCGCAGAGAACCATGAATAGCGGTTCAGCCCCGATATGTGCGTGGGAATATTGGTGACTGCCTCGTGGAACCAGTTTTCCTATCACAATGGCACACAGGCGAGGCCTACCTGCGGTTCCAGTGGGTGACCATACCTCTCCTGTTGGTAACGTGCATTTAAAGGTACGAAGAGTATTGTGGCTACTACGTGACGGTACTAGAGCTCACTATCCTCTTGACTTTGCAGTTAATACACTAATAAAGAAAGTAAATTCCCACTTGCCTTATTCGTTCTCAATTGTGCATTCAAACATTGAAACCTGCGCAGTCAAAAATCTTCCTCTCCACCGTCAAGCGGGCGTACCTCTCATGGTAAGCATTTCCCGACGAATGTCGATCGGAACATTTTTACTCGTTATTCTCTAAGGGACCGTTCCATGCAGTTTGTTTGCACTCAGGAAACTCACCCTGTATAGCTGTGTCGTAGCAGACTCGAACGAGGACGGCGTTCCATATTCATCAAAGATTTATGTAAAGCTCCAGTACTCCAATAGTGGCATGTTTTTATGTTTACGTGTGTGTGCCCATACGACTGCAGTGTTATTTAAATCACTGATGAGTATGAAACGTTGTTCTAGTTCGAGTCTACTGCGACAGCTGTTATGCGATGTTTCCTATAGTGTGCTTAAATGATATGCCTACCTTGTATAGCACACACACTGCGTGACTGTGAAATTACCAATCTATGAGTGAGCACATCTTCGAAATCAGATGATTGTGTAAAAAGTTATATAGCCAATGTGGAAATAGAAATTGCCATTTAATATTAGCTGTTCTTTATCGATATATATAAATAGCAAGTTAGATTTTTAAGTAAAATTCTTGTACTTAAGGAAGCACCTTTAGAAACAGCATCGAAATGAAAAACGTTAAAGACTTTCTAATGATTTCTACAGGGATATTGTTTCGTAATTAATGTGAAATACGATTAAAATTTTTAAAAAAGGAAACATATAAGTCGAAGGAAACTGCTGTTTGCCTGTGGTATACTTCTTGCACAATCATATAAATAGCAAGTTAGATTTTTAAGTAAAATTCTTATCCTGAAGGAAGCACATTTAGAAACAGCATCGAAATGAAAAACGTTAGGAATTTATAATGATTTCTACAGGGATATTGTTTCGTAATTAATGTGAAAATACGATTAAAATTAAAAAAAGAAACATATAAGTCGAAGGAAACTGCTGTTTTTCTGTCGTATACTTCTTGCACAATCTTGCAAAAATACAGTATGTTTAAAAAATATTCATACGATTTCACAAGTTTAGTGTACACGAATGAAGGAATGAACTTTGAATGGATTTTAACGCAAGTCAAGTTTTATTTCCTAAAGAAACATCTGCTATTGCAAAAGTATGTCTTCAACATGCATGTACCTACAACGTTATGGTGCATTTCACAGTTCCTTTTAGAAACAAAGTTGTCATTAACGTATCACGAATATTCGATATGCCCTCGATCGGTCGTACGAGTAATATCCAGCCAATAGCGAAACCCGTTCCACATCTTTGCGAGCATGTATGGGAGTTAATGCATTCTCTGGTGTTGAAATACGCATTACAGTTCACCCAAAGTGATTGGGAAGGGATTCATTCAAATCCCGCCTCCCTCCAATCCGCCCTGAAGCCGTCAGATACCGTCAGATATTGGAGAGCAATGGTGCATTGCAGTTCATGCACCACTTAACGCTGCAGGAGATGCAGTGCCTTATTCTCTACGAAAATTCTGTCGCGCTATTGAGACTGAATCGCATCTGTTGAAAGTGAGAAGACAAAGCGTCTTTTGATGCTCTTTATTGCACTCTCGTCTGGACGCACATTGGGTTCTGAACAAGTGTACGAGCTAGTAGAACCAGGAAGACACTCCACCAGCATCCACAAGAACTGCTGCCACTTACAACTGACGCCAAGGTAAGCTCGTGGATCTTAAACGTATGTCAAATTTCACCGTAAGTTTGTATCTTCATTAATGCAGAAGACAAACCGTAATGAATTCAAATCAATGTTTTGAAATACCATGAATATCAATTTTGTCGGAATGCCACTATATATACACTCCTGGAGATGGAAAAAAGAACACATTGACACCGGTGTGTCAGACCCACCATACTTGCTCCGGACACTGCGAGAGGGCTGTACAAGCAATGATCACACGCACGGCACAGCGGTCACACCAGGAACCGCGGTGTTGGCCGTCGAATGGCGCTAGCTGCGCAGCATTTGTGCACCGCCGCCGTCAGTGTCAGCCAGTTTGCCGTGGCATACAGAGCTCCATCGCAGTCTTTAACACTGGTAGCATGCCGCGACAGCGTGGACGTGAACCGTATGTGCAGTTGACGGACTTTGAGCGAGGGCGTATAGTGGGCATGCGGGAGGCCGGGTGGACGTACCGCCGAATTGCTCAACACGTGGGACTTGAGGTCTCCACAGTACATCGATGTTGTCGCGAGTGGTCGGCGGAAGGTGCACGGGCCCGTCGACCTGGGACCGGACCGCAGTGACGCACGGATGCACACCAAGACCGTAGGATCCTACGCAGTGCCGTAGGGGACCGCACCGCCACTTCCCAGCAAATTTGGGACACTATTGCTCCTGGGGTATCGGCGAGGACCATTCGCAACCGTCTCCATGAAGCTGGGCTACGGTCACGCACACCGTTATGCCGTCTTCCGCTCACGCCCCAAAATCGTGCAGCCCGCCTCCAGTGGTGTCGCGACAGGCGTGAATGGAGGGACGAATGGAGACGTGTCGTCTTCAGCGATGAGAGTCGCTTCTGCCTTGGTGCCAATGATGGTCGAATGCGTGTTTGGCGCCGTGTAGGTGAGCGCCACAATCAGGACTGCATACGACAGAGGCACACAGGGCCAACACCCGGCATCATGGTGTGGGGAGCGATCTCCTACACTAGCCGTACACCTTTGGTGATCGTCGAGAGGACTCTGAATAGTGCACGGTACATCCAAACCACCAAGAACTTGCTGTTCCAACAGGACAATGCACGTCCGCATGTATCCCGTGCCACCCAACGTGTTCTAGAAGGTGTAAGTCAACTACCCTGGCCAGAAAGATATCCGGATCTGTCCCCCATTGAGCATGTTTGGGACTGGATGAAGCGTCGTCTCACGCGGTCTGTAAGTCCAGCACGAACGCTGGTCTAACTGAGGCGCCAGGTGGAAATGGCATGGCAAGCCATTCCACAGGACTACATCCAGCATCTCTACGATCGTCTCCATGGGAGAATAGCAGCCTGCATTGCTGCGAAAGGTGGATATACACTGTACTAGTGCCGACATTGTGCATGCTCTGTTGCCTGTGTCTATGTGCCTGTGGTTCTGTCAGTGTGATCATGTGATGTATGTGACCCCAGGAATGTGTCAATAAAGTTTACCCTTCCTGGGACAATGAATTCACGGTGTTCTTATTTCAATTTCCAGGAGTGTATATTCTCAAACACTTACGATTAAGAATGGTACATATGGCAGTGAATAACAGACCAATAACTTCGAGACATGGAATCTGTGGTTGGGAAACACCACCTACTTTTTAGTGGCACAGAAAACTTCCTCGTAATATCGGTAAGATAAGATTACAGAAATGGGTCAAACTATCCAGCCGTTTTTTTTCAGTTGTTTGAAGAGGCCAGCAATGACTTTCCCTCCTGCGTCAACTTCTTTATACCAGCGTAGCACTATGCGCTGGATGCAGTCCAATCTCATTTGTTCCCTGTAGTTTTTACCCTCTGTAGTTTCCTCTATACAACGGAGGCTATTCCTTGATGTCTTAACTCATGTTCTCTCTAACTGTCCGTTCTTTATGTCAGTGTTTTACATATGTTACTTTCTTCGACGATTCTGCGGAGAGCCTCCTCACTCCGCATCCTATCAGTCAACCTGCTTTCTAAATTTTTACTGATCTTATCAGCCCACTTAATTTTCAACATTCTTCTGTAGCACCACACCTCAAATACTTCGAGTCTCTTCTGTTCCGATTTTCGCACTGTCGGTACAAACCGTGCAATGCTGTGCTCCCAACTTACTGTCTCAGTAATTTCGTCCTCAAGTCAAGGGTCCGCATCTCGTGGTATCGCGGTCGCGTTCACGCTTCCCGAACACGGGGACTCGGGTTCGATTCCCGGCCGGGTCAGGGATTCTCACCTTGCTCTAGATGACTGGGTGATTGTGTTGTCCTCATCATTTCATCATCGTTCATGAAACTGACGACATTGGACTGAGCAAAGGTTGGGAGTTTGTACGGGCGCTGATAACCACGCAATTCAGAGCCCCACAAACCAAACATCATTATCAAATAAAGGGCTATGTCTGGTATTAGTAGACTCCTCTTGGCCACGAATGTATTCTTGGCGTGAAGTAGTCTGCTTTTAATGTGTTTATTGCATCGTCTGTTAGATGTTATTTTGGTTCCACGGAAGATGAATTCCTCAAACTCATCCACTTCATAATCACCAATTTTGACAATAAGTTTCTCGCTGTACTCATCTCTGCTACTTCTCATTATTTTCGCTTGTCTTCGATTAACTGTCAGTCCATATTCTATACTCATTAGACTGTTCACTCCATTCAGCAGATCGCGTATTTCTTCTTCATTTTCACTCAGAATATCAATGTCATCAGCGAATATTATCACCGGTATCTGCTCACTCTGAATTTTAACCCTTCCTTCAGTCCTTCTTTTATTTTCGTCATTGCTTGATTGATGTATAAGTTGAACGGTAAACCGAAAAGACAGCACCCCTGTCTTATACCCTTTTTAATCGGTGCACTTCGTTCTTAGCCACCCACTCAGCCTCCCTTTTGGTTCTTGTAACTATATCAACCGTCTTTTCTTATAGCTTACTCCTGTTTTTATCAGAATTTCGAGCTTTTTGCACTGTCCAACATTATCGAACAATTATACTAGATCGTGCGAGAGTATTTAGATTTCTTTTCCTGTCTTGCTTTCATCATCAAGTGCAAAGTCAGAACTGCCTCTATGTATGCGTTAGACGGCACATAAAATGTTTCAGCACTCTCTGTTAACGTCCCTGATTTTCGTTGGTAAGACCGTATCAATAAGTTTCTTTTCAGTTTCAACATTAATTCTAGTATGTGACAATGATTCGAATTCCCTGTCCGGCTTAAGTATCGGTTATGATGCTTGGGCTTCGTACCACGGCAGCAGGTTGGTCTCGCAAAGGGCGTTACCGCCACCGCTGGCATGTCACGCGGGACAGTGCAGTAAAGTGATGGAGCATTAAAATACCGTGCCTTGCTCTCGTCCGTCAGTTCTTGCTTTTCTATGAAACATTCGATATATCCCATTGATAGAAGACCGATGGACCTTGGCTGTAATTAAATGAAACTATATGGTTCCAGAGACCTCTTCAAGCCTCATACATATATTATTATATTGCAGACTGAACCGACGAATGCAAATTTCAATCAACCGCAGGATTTGAACCAGAGTCTCCTACTTGCTAGGCAGATTAGTAACCATTACACCACCCTGCCACAATGGCTCTGAACACCTGCACTGCCTACCTGAGCAGATCTCCCTCCTCAATCTAACTTCCCATTTACGCTTAAGCCCACTAGGTATTCCCCCCAAACTCGAACAGCATGGCAATGGCTCTCCATCTGTATTTCAATAGAATCTTAGCGTCCATACAGTTTCATCTGACTAAGTCACCTATACCTGCGTTTCTGGCAAAATACCCCATTTCTATCTGCAATGTTGTTAGAATTTAGCCGAAACAGCAAGAGTGTTAAGGAATGAATGAGAATTTGGACTGAAGATGGATGCGTGATAGGGCAGTCCGTGCAGGTGCGCAAGGCCACTTTGTGAAGGTGGTGTAGTGGCTAGCGTATCTGTCTAGTGAGCCGGAGGCCCGGGTTCGAAGCCCGGTCTTGGTACAAATTTTCATTCTGTCGCTTCAGTCTGTACACATAAACCTTGGCTGTGTCTATGATTTGCGGTGTGGATCACACTCTGGATTGTTTGCGAACACTTGTGACGACTTGCGCTACGTTCTGACTTGGTTGTGGCTAGCTGTTCACTTGGTGAACTCCGCTGCCATCGCTCACAGGAGTTGCCTCTTTGTTTCTTGTCTCTGCGTCACCACCAACCTGTCCTCCTCTGCTCCAAGTAGGACGGCAAACCAACGACTCGATTTGATATGAGAACGTGTTGGCAATGCATTACGACGTCACCTTGCAGCGTGGCAATCAGTGGTATTCGTGTTCAGAGGCTCACTGTCATTAATTGCGAAGTAAATCGTGCATTATCGTATTAGATTATACCCTCTTGTGGACAACGTAAGATTCTGCTGGAGCACGTCTCTGATTACCATTAGATTATGTGCACCACTCAAGCGACACAAAATAATGTCCATGTGGTTGACTTTGCACAATTCCTGTCGAACCGAAGAAAGAGAATAGTGGCCTGTGATGCGAGATGAGATTGGAGTATGGATTTTCATAATTCTAGACAGGGGTATTGTAACAGTTGAGGCAAGCCTTATTTATGGACAATGCAGGATTTCCGGCACTGCAGTATCCCATTAACAAAAGCGTATCCTAAGAGAAAAATTATTTTGCTTCCATTCCTTGAACACGGTGTGATGTATCGATTCATGTGCCAGCGGCCGCCATTTTGAATTCTTGCCGAGTGGCGACTCCGGTGGCGGCAGTGACTGAGAGTGCGTTCCAGGCTCGTTCGAGCCCTTGCTCCTCGGAGCGCGAGGGCGTAACCTACCAGAGGGGGATGTCGGAAACTGCGGAAATGCGACAGAGACGGCTGATGAAGAGTGGCTGCAGTCTTTGCCTGCTGATACGTTCGACTGGTCGGCGCTCATGGTCGGTCAAACCGTTTTTGGATCGAGTGGGCATGAAGAGTTTTATGAAGGGGCCCACTGGAACTGCTGCATACCGCCATTCGCCGAATTGTGGACCCTCAGTGACGTTAAACAGACACAGAAAAAGGTGGTGTTGGTCCAGATGGCCGTTTGTATCAATTTGGTCAATGTGCATTTGTGTGGCCTTTATAGCTTGTAAATGTGTTGTCACTGCTCTGGCGACGGAATAACTTACCTAGTTATACTGAAGTGCGTTGTTTGTGCGCCTCGTGGTTTTTGTGTTTAACCCACGTGGTTTTGGATGGGTGTGCTTATCCTGATAATACTCATATTTATTACATTATATGCTATTCAGATGAGTACTGTGTATCCTGTTACTCATTTGATTATCGTTCAAAAAGGAGTCGATCACGTTTTGGAAGGAGGGCTGTATACGGGTAATTTTAACGTGTGAGCTATTAATTCAATGCAGATATGGAGTTGTCTGTCGTGTAAGGATTACCTGTAGTTATTTTGGTATTATTTATTCTGAAATGCAGGATGGTGAACTTCTGAGCTGCTTAGGTTACACGTACATCCTCAGACAAACCGGCGTTACAAACTCCGTGCGAAAAATTTTAATCATTCTTGTTAATTGTTAGTGAGATGTATGCGATCGGTCTGCCATGGTTAGTAGATGGGATTTGATTTTTAAGTAAATATTATCTATGGACACTTTTAAAATGTTTACTTTAAATGCAGGAAGATGAACCCAGTACATAATGCGAAAGTTGTTTTGGTTGATTTCAAGTACGCTTATGTCATGCTCGTTCAGTAGCTGCTGTCTTAATATTAATTGTTTCTGAAAAATAAAAGAGGAATGAAAGTTTAAATTCAAACTTTCCCAGCTCATTGATCTTAAAACGTGAATCAAATAAATATCGTGAGATAAAATTGCTTTATCTGTTCTCTTGTGAGGCTAACTTGGAGTTCACCTCTTGAAAGTGCTTTCTGTTTAAATATTTGAGTGTAATGAAACAATGAAATTTCGTCCATTTTAATGTCATTATATATGCTTGTATACCACGGCACCTCCGCACCATTTGCTACAGCACAACGTTGGTATAAAAGGGTGAATTTCCTGTTCCTAGAAAAGTCTCCACTGCGTACTTTTCGAACTGTGTATTTCACGGAAGTTGACGTGTGCTACTTTATGGAACCTCACACATTTTATTCAATACGACGTGCTCACGTTCTTCTATGCGGGCCACTGTTTGTCAGCAACCTAGACCAGGCCTTTGTATCCTGAACGAAGAAGTTACTTCTGTGTTCCTGTCCACAACAGAATGTTGCATCCGATTAAGCTAATAATAATTATGAATCTTTTCTTTGATTAATCATTGAAATTTTCGGGAACTACAGGTGGTACCTGAACACATTTTTTAAAACTAAAAGTTAATGGCTTTCATTTTTTAAAATGTCCAAATTCAGTCCAACATGAACCATCATCAGATCAGCTTGTACTGCTGAAAGGATCAAATATTTCTTTGAGGTATTATGTATGTTTTGCTGATAAGTTATTCTTGTAACTGATACAGTCACATCTGGGGAAGGTTCATGTTGAACTGAAAATGGTCATCTTAAACAATTAAAACAATCTAAACTGGCTGCCAAAAAATTGTTTTACAAGCAGTGACTGCGAATTTCCTCTCAGGAAATTTTTGCAAAAATCTAGAGCATCATACATTATTTTTGAATTTCAATCAGAGCCGTACACGTTCCGCTTATAACCTGCCCGTGTTTGTCTGTTAGTCAGGCAGTCAACATGCCGCACGTTATCAGCAGAACAGGCAGGATGCCTTACTCCCATCCAAGCCAAGCTAGGCCCAAACCAAGACGGCTAAAGCAGTCTTGGTCGCCTGCCGGCTTCCCGCTGTGCTACGCTACGTGACAGTTTAGTCCGTTTGCTGTAACTGGGGTGTTACGAATAGGATTCGGAAGTTGATGAAAAGCCTTTTCTTATCGGAGCATCACAACACGAGGTTTCATGAAATTAATATTCCTTTTGGGTCAGTGTGAGTCAGAAAATGGTGGATGTCATTTTCCCTTTGTCCCATTTTGACATATTTCTTTTTTTTTCCTTATTTTAGTATGAGCGGTTTTCTCTGAAACTTTACCAACTTGCTATTCTCAATCTGACCCATCAGTAGGCCACCTCTAATACGTGCTTTCTGTAGTAAGCAGAACAATCTCTGACAGTCGAGATTCTGGCACCTAAGAAACTGAAGATGGCTATTATACTGCAACGCCAACTGAAGTAAGGTTTTGGAAGTCTAGTTCCTGTAACACCAGAGTATTTCAGCCAAATATGACCCCAGTTATACTAAATTCATTTTTTTTTCTAGAATGTGCACTGCGAGTTCACTAAATTCATTGTAAGCGGCGAAAATAAAATAAATTCCAAAACTCCATTTTAGCAAACACGAACTTCGTTTGCCGGCCGGAGTGGCTGAGCGGTTCTAGGCGCTACAGTCCGGAACCGCGCGACCGCTACGGTCGCAGGTTCGAACCCTGCCTCGGGCGTGGCTGTGTGTGATGTCCTTAGATTAGTTAGGATTAAGTAGTTCTAAGTTCTAGGGGACTCATGACCTCAGATGTTAAGTCCCATAGTGCTCAGAACCATTTGAACCATTTTTCTTGTTAAGCGCTTAGTCTCTGTCCTCTATCAGAATAATTATCGAGTGAGAAAACTGCTGCTCAGATTTACAAACAGGTAACATAACAGAGGTTCCGGAACGTGTGTTTAGTAACTTTTTACACAGTTTGCATTCAGAAGAAACTACCGATTCATTTGAAGCTGCGTAAGAAACACACAAGCCGCGCGGAGTACCGCATGGTCTGGGCACATTGTCACGGTCAGCTTGGCTACCCCCCTTGGAGGTTCGAGTCCTCCCTCGGGCATGAGTGTGTTTGTTGTCCTTAGTATAATTTAGTTTAATTTGGATTAAGTAGTGCGTAAGCTTAGGGACCGATGACCTCAGCAGTTTGGTCCCATACCACCTACCAACAAACAAAAAATAAAAATATGCATGCATTCACCGGTTCTTAATTTCTCCTCAGTCTCCGTTCTTTTATGGTAAATGAGCTGCAGTGTAACTAACGACGCTAACATATATCTGACTAGTCATGTTGCGGAACCTGTTGTGAGGTGCAGCAGTCTGAATGGGCCCCACGGAAGTTGCAAGGTTTGCGGAAGCCTAATTTTGTCTGGTTTAATCACTGGGCTAAAGTACAGGTGTAGTGTTGCGTCTCCGTTGCGCAAGTCTGTGTGCTTTGATGGTTGCGGTGGAGAAAGGGGCAGGCAGGCTGGAAGAAAAATTTGAGCACCAGTGATGTCTGTTAAGTTCCCCTTGTATGACAGTTAGTCATAAACGATAAATAGTGGTAAACGTCAATGTGGATACATCTGGTGCGATCTGAACTTCAAGCTAGTCTTTGCAACCACCCAAATGACATGCGAGCCAGGCAATACCGTAATTCTGCAGCTGGGTGCAGAATTAGTGGGGACGCAGGTAGCATCCTGCAGTGCGGCGTTCCTCTATTAGTGGTGCACTGTGTTGCTACATAGTGTAGTACAACGTGGAGCTCCAGCACCCTAGTGCGTGACAGTCGCATACCACCTGTTGCAACTCTTCTGTACGGAGGAGCAAAACGACTGCAGCTCATCTGGTACAATCATTCCTTTGACGCCGTGCATTCGATCGGTCGGTCATCGCCTGCATAAACAGCAAAGCTATTTTCCCCTCATCGAATAAAGTCACCACGTCTCTCAAAACACTGATCCACAAACTTTCAGATTTCTCTGATTGTTCCGAGCTTCGATCTTAGGTCTACCGACTTGAGACTACCCAGTGTGTATCATCGCCTGACACTACAGCCAGCCTTCATAAATCCTGAGTTCGATGCAGGGCGTGCACAGGCACCAGCGATACTCGACTAGCACCTGGTTTTCTTTTACGCAACCATGCTGACAAAGCGAGTTTTATGAACAGGGTCGCTACCTCCCACCAACCGACACAGTCTCAGTACAGGGTGTTTATAAATTCCCGTTACAAACTTCTAGGACTTGTAGAGGGGAGTGAGTGAGTATTTTCACTTCTAACCCATGTCCGGAAACGTACCGTTTCCGGTCTATGACGGTTTCAATTTACACGCGTCCACGTCATGTGATTAAGTCATACTTCCTTTCACTCAAGATAACTGATCTTGCATACTTGATTTCCCACAAAACGTATTGTAGCCGTTCTTCGAAGCAGTGCCACTGAATTTACGTCCGGAAATGCGAATTCAACATGATGGTGCATCACCTCACTTCTCGCGTGCTGTTCGGAGACATAACAGACATCTCGGAAGCTGGGTAGGCAGAGATGTTACAGCAGGGTGGCCGTCGCGATCGCCGGATTTAGCGCACATAGACTACTTCTTGTAGCGTTGTACGCAAAGTTTATTTTGCGGGACTCCTGTAGTGAAGATCTGCTAGCACGAGTTCCGGGGTGTGCACCAGAACATACTTCATACGAACAATGTCTCTGACAATGTTGGTGGTCACCACATCAAGCTGCCGTTTCAATGCATCAGTCCTGTTATGTATGTACAGTATGATGGGTTCTTTTTGTTTGGTAATTAAGTAAACACGTAATGTTTACGTGTTAACGCAAACAAATTTACTTAAGTGTTAAATGGATGTTGCATTATGTTTCCTTTCGGATTGCTACCTAATAATTATATTGCGTCACGTCTAATTCAATCCCTTAAGCAGAATTGGATCAGTTAAATATCTGAACCGAAACCGTAGAGGAATGGAAACGCTTCCTGACATGGTGCCTATTTAAAATATTATGTACCTACTTCCCTGTAAAAGATCTAGATGTTGGCAAAGGGAGTTTCTGAACGCCATGCATAAATTATGAAAGGAGACGTACCTTTCAGGAGTATTGATCCCATCCGTAGGTGATCAGGTTTACAAACCTAACAGTCCGTTAACGTCATGTACCTGAAAGGTCTCGAAGAAAGTCCTTTGAAATGAAAAAGTGTTGCAACATGCAAGAGCCTGCAAAATTAATGTTACATGAATGCTTTTCGAACTAAATTTCTTTTTAACTCTCTTTTTCAATGTACATTACATCAGTTCCTTTTGGCAAACGTAACGATAGTACTGAGCTGTGAACGCACTGTCATCTTGGAAGTGATCACTGATTTTGAATCGTGTGGTTTTTTTCATGCTCCCAGTCATTATCTTTCGTGGTAGCCATCGTTTCTATAGCCATAAAATTTTGGTAGTCACCTTACTAATGACGGTCTAGCTCGAGCGGAATGAATATTTTGATTAATGGTGTTTACCTGAGAAAAAAAGTGATTTATGAAATGTAATTTATGGTGTAACGGGACACTTCTGTTCGTAGATACGGTAGTTATATTCACAAAGTGAGACCAACGGACATATGTAGGAAGAAACCTCAGCTGCATTTTCTCTGTTAATTTAATGCTGCATAAAGGTAAAGGTTGTTACGGCTGAAGTTTAAAGGAAAACAATTTATAGTGATGACGTAACAAAACTATAATGACGCTTCCGAAATTACTAAAAAGTACCAAGTGAAAGCCAAATAAAAATTTATGAATAATCTATTCACCTACTGAAAGGAATGAAATGCTGTAAAAATCATGTAATCAGAACTTGTATTATCATATGTGTATATTCTTTTTAATTTTTTATCATTCGTGTTAAACTGATATCATTGTTTGGGCGCCTTTCTATTTGACGCCACTTCGGTGACTTGTGTGTCTAATGAAGATAACATGAAAGATCAGAACAAAAAAAGTCACCAGCCTTAGCGGAGAAAATCCCCGACCGACCTGTAATCGAACCCAGGGCTCCGCGATCTAGAAGCAGCAACTCTATCCATTTTTTAAAGCTGTTAGTGGCAACTGTACAATTTACCAATAAAATACAGACATTTTCATATCAAGTAGTACACAAAAATGTTTTTGTTATTCTACACACTAAAAAGTTGTACGTGTTTTCCACAGCTCTATCACAACCGGTAGCTTATGGACTTCTTCTTACTCTTCTCCTCCTCCTTTTTTCCTGTTCCCTTATTTGTGGGTTGATCATAGATTTTAGCATTTTCCAAAACTTTCCGATTATTTCGCACATGTCGTGATTTTCCATAATTGGTTTTCAGTAAATGGTATGCAAGCGGCACCATTGTGAGGGAAAAATAATGAATGATCAGTGGTCAGTGTCAGTGGAACACAGGTGCCAGTGATAGAGCAGTTGTAGGAAAAGAAAGAATGACACAGCGTGGGGTAGCGGGGGCGGGGGAGGGGTGGCGGAGAGGGGGGAGGGAAAGGAATAAAGAAAAAGAGAAATTCTACATTTACATCTACATCTACATTCATACTCCGCAAGCCACCCAACGGTGTGTGGCGGAGGGCACTTTACGTGCCACTGTCATTCCCTCCCTTTTCTGTTCCAGTCGCGTATGGTTCGCGGGAAGAACGACTGTCTGAAAGCCTCCGTGCGCTCTCGAATCTCTCTAATTTTACATTAGTGATCTCCACGGGAGGTATAAGTAGGGGGAAGCAGTATATTCGATACCTCATCCAGAAACGCACCATCTCGAAACCTGGCGGGCAAGCTACACCGCGATGCAGAGCGCCTCTCTTGCAGAGTCTGCCACTTGAGTTTGCCAAACATCTCCGTAACGCTATCACGGTTACCCTGTGACGAAACGCGCCGCTCTTCTTTGGATCTTCTCTATCTCCTCCGCCAACCCGATCTGGTACGGATCCCACACTGATGAGCAATACTCAAGTATAGGTCGAACGAGTGTTTTGTAAGTCACCTCCTTTGCTGATGGACTACATTTTCTAAGGACTCTCCCAATGAATCTCAACCTGGTACCCGCCTTACCAACAATTAATTTTATATGAACATTCCATTTCAAATCGTTCCGCACGCATACTCCCAGATATTTAACAGAAGTAACTGCTACCAGTGTTTGTTCCGCTATCATATAATCATACAATAAAGGATCATTCTTTCTATGTATTCGCAATACATTACATTTGTCTATGTTATGGGTCAGTTTCCACTCCCTACACCAAGTGCCTACCCGCTGCAGATCTTCCTGCATTTCGCTACAATTTTCTAATGCTGCAACTTCTCTGTATACTACAGCATCATCCACTAAAAGCCTCATGGAACTTCCGACACTATCTACTAGGACATTTATATATATATTGTGAAAAGCAATGGTCCCATAACACTCCCTTGTGGCACGCCAGAGGTTACTTTAACGTCTGTAGACGTCTCTCCATTGATAACAACATGCTGTGTTCTGTTTGCTATAAACTCTTCAATCCAGCCACACAGCTGGTCTGATATTCCGTAGGCTCTTGCTTTGTTTGTCAGGCGACAGTGCGGAACTGTATCGAACGCCTTCCGGAAGTCTAGGAAAATAGCATCTACCTGGGAGCCTGTATCTAATAATTTCTGGGTCTCATGAACCAATAAAGGGAGTTGCATCTCACACGATCGCTGTTTCCGGAATCCATGTTGATTCCTACAGAGTAGATTCTGGGTTTCGAAAAACGACATGATACTCGAGCGTGAAACATGTTCTAAAATTCTACAACAGATCGACGTCAAAGATATAGGTCTATAGCTTGGCGCATCTGCTCGACGACCCTTTTTGAAGACTGGGACTACCTTTGCCCTTTTCCAATGATTTGGAACCTTCCGTTCCTCTATAGACTTGCGGTACACGGATGTTAGAAGGGGGACAAGTTCTTTCGCGTACTCTGTGTAGAATCGAATTGGTATTCCGTCAGGTCCAGTGGACTTTCCTCTGTTGAGTGATTTCAGTTGCGTTTCTATTCCTTGGACACTTATTTCGATGTCAGCCATTTCTTCATTTGTGCAAGGATTTAGAGAAGGAACTGCAGTGCGGTCTTCCTCTGTGAAACAGTTTTGGAAAAAGGTGTTTAGTATTTCAGCTCTACGCGTGTCATCCTCTGTTTCAACGCCATCATCATCCCCGAGTGTCTGGATATGCTGTTTCGAGCCACTTACTGATTTGACGTAAGACCAGAACTTACTAGGATTTTCTGACAAGTCGGTACATAGAATTTTACTTTCTAATTCACTGAACGCTTCACGCATAGCCCTCCTTACGCTAACTTTGACATCGTTCAGGTTCTGTTTGTCTGAGAGGTTTTGGCTGCGTTTGAACTTGGAGTGAAGCTCTCTTTGCTTCCGCAGTAGTTGGTTAGAGCAAGTGATAATGAGAGACAGAACATTTGATAATGACAACGAGGAAGAGACAGATAGTGACGATGGAAAGGGACAGCAGCAGTAGGAAGGAAGGAATGGGATATTAGCAGGGAGAGAGCGAGAGACAGACAGTAACAGTTAGAGGGGACAATAGTAGTAGGACAGAGCAAAGGCTTTTGTGCCTGCGAGACAACTGACAGTGAAGTTGGCAGAAAAAAATAATGGCAATAAGTTGGGCCGAATGAGTGAAAATAGGCAATTGTGAATAGATGGGTGTGGACAGCGACGGACTAGTGACTTTCAACGAGTTACAATTAGAGCAACTTTGGGAGTCTGAAGTGAGTTGGATCTCAAAAAGAGCGCGAATATGTTCGCAAGCAAAATACTATTGGGAAAATTTTTAAAGGTGTTAAGGAAGGTAGAATGAAGTAACTTGCACCCCACTTTTTAGTCAGTCTTTTAAATAAAGAGCAATATATTCGCATTTAATGTGCTCCGCTGGTACTCGTATAAGTGTCAGCACGCGCAAGCATCCAGACTACAGATTATTAGTTGTCAGGCATCTGAATCTTTCCAGCCGTATTAATTCAGTGATTTCCACATCCGCAGATAGCGCGAATGAGCGGAAGTTGAACAAATGCTGGCAGACTCAAGTCGAGGATGAAGGAGAGAGCCTTCGGCGTTTTCTCGGTGCGTGGTGATTGGATGATATTGCACTCGGTTTGCAGCACTGTCCCAGAGAGTAGATTTAATTTATTATATTTTGTTTTTAGCTCAATATGTCATCTGAGGTGAGTAATTTGACTTTTGTTTGCTAAAAAGATTAATAAGTAGTCGGTAGTCTTCGTGGCGCTTCTTTTGAGCCTACGCAGCCGCCAGACAGGTCGTTAGTAATACTCTCTCTTCCTCTTTCATATTGTGCATGTTCTACTCTGCTACTCTACAGTTTCAGCAGATAAACTGGTTTGTGGGTAGACGTATCAAGTCACAGATTGGACATCTTTTTTCGGGCAGGTTCATGTGGCGTTACTGAGGTCGCCTTACTGCCTTGCATTGCGTTCATAATTACAGAGTCTTCCAACTGAAATATTATGCGTACTTATACATTTCGTTAATTATAATGGATGACCAAAAAGCTTCTGTCTGACTTGCTGCAATGTATATGGTACCTAGTGCGACTTGTATGCGGGTACGTAAGCTTCATCATCTAGACCAGGAATATGTGTGGCATTCGTGTCTTTCCGACGTTCTTGCTGTAAATCCGGAAACGCGAACTTTGACGACATTATTACCAAATGTGTCGGAACAGGGCTGCCATATTTTTCTTGGCTGCAGAAGGGCAAACACCGGTAGACTCCATCGAAGAATGTGTATGGGCTTGCATATCTGTCGAAAACCACCATTGTAGAGTTGTGCGACAATTTGTGTTGGTGCTTCACGATAGCGCACATCCCCGTATCGCAAATGTCGTAAAGCAGAAGTTACGACAGCTGAAGTCGGAGACACTTGAGAACCATCCTGGTGGTTTTGATCTCTCCCCTCGCCATTGTGAAGCCTTCGGTGCCCTGAACACGTAACTGAAGAGGCGATGATTTCTGCTGAACGAGGATGTACAGGAGGCAGTTAAAATGCTCCTTCAGCAGCAGGACACGGTGTTTTACCAAACCGGTATCGTCAACCTGGTGCGTCCGTGAGATGAGTTCCTTAATTCTCACGGTGATTTTGCATGATTTGCATTCTGATTCCGGAGGTACGGACTTAGAACAGAAATTTTTTGATCGCTTCTTAGAAACTGTGATTGTAATTCGGGTGCTTGAGGGCAACGTGATCACTTGTGAGAAACGTGTAAAGTCCTTTGCCTTATTATCTTACGTGTAACAAGACCCAGACAAGTGAAATCTCTTATTAAAGCCAGTTTCAGAATAACTTTTGTTTGACTCTTTGTGCGGAAAAGGAATCTGTCCATCACCCATGCACGTTGCTAGCTTCTAAATTTCGGGAGGCATCTGCATATGTAGGTTCTTTGTGTATATCTATTCAGTTTGTACACTCTACTTAGTGCTGTTATTACAATCGTGGGCTCATTGTGTCATTAAATAATATAGAAAGTTTGGAGACATCTTTTCAGTATTATCCATGATCTGATATCATTTTGGTTAATATATCACTCAAGAATTTTTCTATTTATATTGTTTCCGTGCTATTTGGAATTTCAAATTTTAGATCTTCACGAACTTAATTTTCCTGAATGTCTCTGTTCCGATATGTGGCCGCTATGGAAGTCGTCAAAAGTACGACCAGTTAACAGAAAATATTAGCCACTATTACTCCTTTTTTTCAGTCTACTGTTCCAACGAAAGACGTTATACCTGGAGATTACAAATAGAAAATTATACTTTGCCCAGATGGATGTTGTACAATTTCACACGTTATGAGGGACGGAGCAAATAAAGCAGAAATAGAACAGTGTCAGGAACGTTACTCGGTACATATTTTCGTTACAGAAGGTCGATAAATACAGTTGTGCTGTGTAGTGCTATCCTTTGTCGTCCTTAGTGGGCCTCGCTTATTGACTGTTCAGTGGTTAGGAGTATGTATTGCGTTTCGCACAGTTTTATAATGCCTAATACAATCAGTTGACGTTTTATGTACAACATTATGAGTGTAGTTTCTGCAGTGGCCTTTGCGTTTCAGGTTGAACATCCTTTAGTGGGATGGAATGTTTAGTATTAGTCACGTGTCAAACAGACATGTTTTCAGTCCAATGCGAATCAGTTACCACTTAAATGTGACATCAGTTAATAAGTACCGAAGCATTGTACAAGAGCATCGTAGGTTTCAGTGGATTGTAAATCCCATGCTATTGGTCATGGAAGAAGCTGGTGTGGATGCACAGGTAACAGAGATGACACCACTTGTCTGCTTTTCTTTTCAATTTACCGCTATTTTTGTTCTTTGTAAGCTGTTTTGCAGATAGTGGCACAGGATATTTCATTTATAACTCGAGTTGTAAAACTATCGTAGGGTACCGTATAGTATCTTATGTAAGTGTAGGCGGCCAGATTTCCTAGTACCCTTGACCAGTTAAGTTAGTAGCCGTGTTAGCTGTACGTTATCATACCTATCGGGCGTTACCTAATTTCGATCGCTTTCTTTGCGTCTGAGAGCAGTGTCTTACTTATTCCTCTAGATACCGAAAGCGGGGGACCGTTTAGAAACAGAGGGTACATAAACGGCTGCGCAACCTACGAAACATTCTTGTTCTATATATTCATGTTAAAGCTCCTGCCTGTTATTTAAGAATGAACAGCATTTACAACACAATTGAAATGGTCAGCGATTAGTTAAGGTCTTATTCAAAAATTGTTGATTTGTAACATGAAACATAGGGATGTTATTATAAAAACAAGTAAAAATTTATCACATAGCCCTAGAAAACGCAAAAAGGTAAAATTTAAAAAGAAGAAAAGAAAACACAGAAAAACACATACGATACCTCGCTTCAATTGTTCATGAGCCTTATATAAAACGTATTTCTGTTAATCATAAACAACTTTCGCACTTACCAGTAACAACAGAAAACTTTGATCATGGTGAAGATCGTACCATTGAGTACAAAATAAGAACAATAGTTACGTATTTTTTAATTTTGTGAGTGTAAACAGCACTTATATCAAAATATATTTCTTTGGTTACATAAAATCGCTGAAGTTAAGCGATCAAGTAACTTTTGTCACTTATAAAATGCAATTTACATTTTCTATGGGTATAAAATACACTATGCCCTAACGCAGAATAATGTGCTGTTCTAATGAGCTATAAAACAAACAAACAAACGAAAACCAAAGAATAGTCGTCGGCTCCCAATTTCTGTCTCACACATTCATTTATGTTTCCTTCCTTACCAATATTACTAGTTCTGCCGGCAATCCTATCATTTACTACGTCATTTATTCATTGTACCAAAGCTACTTTACAGTAATACTGGTAGAGTGTAACTCTTTATGATAACAGACGTTAGCCCATTTTTCTGTTGCATATTGGCGCGAGAATTCGAAGTAGCGGCAAGGCTCCTTTTGATCTTAGATACTTGTGCTTTTACAGTTGTGGTCATTTCGAAGGAAGAAAACAATATTAAAAGATACACAGTTCTGCATCCGTCACAGAGCCATCTTTCATCGACTTCCACTGGAGTCGTATTCGGGAGGACGACGGTTTAAACCCTCGTCCGGCCATCCTGATTTCGGTTTTCCGTGATTTGCCTAAATCTCTTCTGGCTCCTTCGACAGGGCACGACCAACTTCCTTCCCATCCTTCTCAAATAAGATGGGATCGATGATCTCGCTATTAAATCCCCTCCCTCAAATCCACCAACCAACCAATCATCCACTTCGGGTATCGACGGTTACAGCGTTATCAGCTGAAACGAATGATGGTGTAACAACAGCACAAACGTGTAGTAGATTCAGTAAAATCTTGGTGACTGGGACAGAACTATGTATTCCTTAATCTTTATTGAATGTCGCATTCTTCACAGAACAGCACGTAATGGATATAGATGTTGATTTTATTGGAAATTCATTCCGCTCTCGCCCCCCTTACTCCCCTCCCCTCCCCACCTGACCCATGTGGAATTTTAAAATGTATATCATAATGCCTCTCTTGCAGTGCGTGATGCATCATTTACATAAACAGCTCCGTGGCGCTCCCGAGCTTACTAAACTCTTACTCTTCTCTGGATAATACGTACAATTTCTCAGCGATTCATGATTTGACTGGAAACGAAGAACACACGAAATGTACTTCCTTTACTGACTGTCATCCATGTGCGATTGCTCATAAGGCATGCCCATACGCCCCGTTCCATCACAATATTCCTATGTATTCGACTGATATTATCTCTATAACGAAAATGTAGGCGTAGTGAACAATAGTAATAAATTTAAGTCATTAATTATTTATGATAGATATTGTTTTCCGCCGTTCGCTAGCGTCATTCCAAATATGTAAAAACATGCTTTCATGTAATTTTTTCCGCAACTCGCAACAATGTCGTAATGGTACTGTTCACAACTAGAACGGAGAGTTCTGGTCTATAGATTGCCGCACAGGTCGATATATTGGCGTCCGAGCCTAGACGACCTATTGCTGGACGGCTATGCTGGAAAGGCCAAACACAAGTGAACAGTCGGCACGTGTCCAAATGAATGTTTACGCTTTTGGCAGCGTTGAGGGAGCATTTCTGCGTCTTCCACGGATGACAGATTTCCTCAACACATGATTGCCTAAAGAAAGTCAAAGGACCATGTTACCATCTGTAGTAATTCTCATCTACGGATGGGGAAAACCGACCGGTTAAACGTATTCCGGTATTTTAATTCTCAATAACCGGTATTTTGCGGTATTTGCTTGGTTATAGCAGGTGTTTTTTTTATTTTTAACCAATAACCAGTGGTAACCAGAAATTTCAAATAGCCTTAGCAGCACTGCCAAAGTTTTTCGTCTTTAAAATAAATGTTTTTTTTTTTAGAATAAGTAATGTTTATTCGCAATGTTTACATTGGTTTGAAACAAATATCATACAAAATAGGAAAAGCGAATGGTATTTTAATGACAATGCCGAGAGAAACGAACAACAAACACATGACGTAAGAACGCGAACAGCAACGCTGAGACAATAATGTCCCTGTTGCGTGTGCCATGGCTTAAGATACGCATGTACGTGCCGTGTGAAAGACTCCCTCTACCCGCCCCTCTACCTCCTCGGACGGTAATTTCTCACTGCCGTCGGCGGACATCCGTTGTATTACAGAACAACACCAATCCCAGTGTGGAAGTCCTTTTTGCGAAATGACATAGCAATGACCTACAAGGCTTCATTTGGTTTGAAAGATTAAAGATTTGACTGCCATTCTACGCAGTAATAAAAGAGGAATGAAATTACGGTAACAGTAGTAAACCAGATACTTAACAATTCACTTAAAATACACAATAAAAATAAAAAGTACTAGTGCCTGTGTCTACATAATAAGCGTTTGCCTGCTTGTAGTCCTTGAAAACGGACAAATTAACATGAGAAACAGAGCCCTTCAACCTCATTTTTCGCCCCTCAGCTGTGACTATTTGTAATAGTGGTAGGATACGCGACTACAATATGATGTTTAACAGAATTTCAAAAAATTACCTTAAATAGGACACTGGTGATTTTCTTAAAGCATTCAACTAATTATCACTTTTTAACAAAAGCAGCGAAAGGTGAACGGCCAAAATTTCGTTTCGTTTGCCTATTTAATTTAGTATTTTGAATATATGTATCTTGAAACTGAGAAGTCAAAATTGTTCAATAATTTTTTCTATTTTTCCGTTTATTACAGGAAATAATAGGAGTAAAAGACCGAAAAGCGGTTATTTTGAACGGTTTTAGCAGTCAGGTAAATTGGAATATCGTTCTTTCACCACAAACGTATGCAGAATGCACCAACAGTAACGTTCGTAATCAAGGCTCGTATGACTTGCCTCTACATTGGCTACTGGCCTGTCGGAATGAATTAGAATTGAGCATAATTATTTCTGCTATGAACTAACATGTGACCAAGTTATCACAGAAACACTCAACCACTCATAGTTGAGAACCTACAATCGCATCACTAAAATAACGTTTAGTCTCTAAGTAGGTAAAACGGACTACGCCTCGACAAAGGCAGAGCCGCTGAGTATTACTGTCGCTAGTGCAAATTTTTCGACTTGAAGTTGTAAATGCACAATCTGTTGTGGATCTATTGTAACCACGTTAAACAATCCGTGCATGATTAACTATAGCTGAATTCCATCTGTAAAGTGAGACAGTTATAACAAAGTTCCTATCGTCATGTACGTAGTCACATATATCAAGTGCGGTCTTTCATTACATATAGCAGCGTTGTTAGGTGTGTGACAGATATCGTACGCATACCATAAATTCAAGTCCTGTATGATGCATGAGCCAAATGGAAGGATAATACGCGAAAATGTGATAATTTTGGAATCTTTACTTTCTAACCGAGACACCATTGCGAAACAAGCAAACTCTTCATACATTATTTGGTTACTATCAAGTGATTACGAAGCACGTACACAACAATGAACTACGCTACTTTAAGATTATTCAGTTCTTCTGATACCACGCGCCTCGCGGGGACCTCGTTGTGCTGTAAGTTTCATTTTAGCACTGTATGTCCATTACAGTTCGGTTTAATAGTGGAATATTTAAATGACAATGGATTTAGGGCTAGGTGCTTCCTGTAGTTTATGACTTGTCATTACACATTATCATAGCGGCTGCTGTGCTGTGAGCTGTTTAACAGCCATTCACCGTTCTTCGCGCATTAGTTCCGAAAGTAGCGCGCATTTTCAAACAACATATAACATTAACATTTTGTGTTAATTAACGTTGTTTACTAAGCGTCTGTAATATTAAGTAGTGATGAAGAGAAGTGCGCTGTTTCTACGCCAAAGAAAAAGCAGATGCAAAGAAGTGAGTTGGCAAAAATGGAGAAACCTCAACCCACGCTTCAACAACACCACATTACATGGGAGAAGGCTCCAGCCTTTCGTTTATGGACAGCAAAAGACCCTGATAATTGTTACAGGGTGAAATCTAAACAGTTTAACGACTTTGTAGTAGCTACTCTACCTATATTAAACAAACACATGCGATAAAAAACTATTAATTAAGTCAGTAGTAGCACTGAAAAATCATGTGCAAATTTTTGTCTAAAGGCATAAAAGCGTTCTACAAACAAATTACGGAAGCCCAGCTTAACATAGCCGCGTTCGTAGCGGCTCATGGTATTCCTTTTGATACAACTGACCATTTGACAGCTATGCTGAAAAGCACGTTTCCTGATGTAAGAAAGCACAGAATATTGTCATGAAAAGAAACAAAATCACAGCTATTGTACGAAATGCTATTGCACTTTCTTACATAAATGATCTTATTTCCGATGACTGGGTGTTGTGTGATGTCCTTAGGTTAGTTAGGTTTAAGTAGTTCTATGTTCCAGGGGACTGATGACCATAGATGTTAAGTCCCATTTGAACCATTTGATCTTATTTCCAAACTTCAAAAAGTAAAGTTTTCCATTTTTGCTGTTATGACAGGCAGGCAGGCCAAATATTGAGCATACATTTCGATTTGACAGGCATAATTGCAGGGAACTCGCTCAAGCCTTATAGAAAACGTCATTAGTTTCGATTCAGATAGTGCAAATATTTTGGTGGGGAAGCACAATTCAGTATCTAGTCGACTAAAAAAGTTTTTCCAGGAATCACATCAACAAAATTCATTTGTCATTCAATTCGCAACTGTGCTAATGATGGTTGCAAGGCACTTCCAAATCGTCGTGAGGAACTTTCAAGAGATGTACGTAATTACGTAAAACTAATCAGCAAACGCCAATGTCATCTAGCACAATTTAAAAAGTAAACTGACGGGAAAAATTCGAAACACCAAAAAATAATTAATGTAGTTTGTGAATACATTTGTCTATGTAAAACTTTAAGTGGTTAACACTGCAGGATCACCGGTAAGCGTGGGTGAGATAGGCCATTGCAAATGTGAAATGCCAGTACTTTAATAAACGTTGTAACTGTCAGAATGCTGAATGCAAGCATGCAAGCATGCACGTATTTGTTGTACAGTTGCTGCATATCAGTTTGTGGGATGCAGTTCGATGCCTGTAACACTTGGTCAGTCAATACAGGGACGGATAATGCTGTTTGTGGGTAACGCTGAAGTGGTTGTCCGATGATGTCCCTTATGTACTGGGTTGGAGACAGACCCAGTCACTTTTCAGGCCAAGACAACGTGTCGACACGTTGTACAGCTAGTTGCGTACAACATCGGAATAAGGGCGAGTATTGTTCTGTAGGAAAACATCCCTTAAAAGACTGTTCATGAATGGTAGCACGACAGGTCGAATCACTAGACTGACGTAGAAATCTGTTGTCAGGGTTCGTGGGATAGCCACGAAAGTGTTGCTGCTGGCATACGAAATCGCAGCCCCGGCCAGAACTCCAGTATGCCTACCACGCATACAGGTTGGCAGCAGGATTTAAACTGATCTTCCTGTAACCGACAATCAAGTAACCGCGATTATGTAAAAGGAAAGAGTCGCCAGCCTAACTAGCCAAAATTGTACAGTACAGCATGGTTCGCCGGCAGCTGTGGCCATGCGGTTCTGGGCGCTGCTGCTGCGATTGCAGATTCGCATCCCGCCTCGGCCATGGGTGTGTGTGATGTGCTTAGGCTAGTTAGGTTTAAGTAGTTCTAAGTCAAGGGGACTGTTGACCTTAGATGTTAACTCCCATAAGCTTAGAGCCATTTGAACCATACTGGCATGCTTCGTAAGGAAAGTTAACTATTGCGGTTGACTTTACTTGATACTGAATTCCTGTTTTGATGGTAAGATACCAGACAGTGACACAGTTTAGCAAATGTACCAGTGATTTGACTTTAGCTACACAGGAAGAGTATTAATGCGTTTAGGCAACACCTGGCTCTCAATAACACATATACTTGCTATTACATCATTTATTTCATGGTATAGTGAACGCATTATTGTGGCCAAGATAGATACGAAGCCCACACCTACTATAGTAGTACAAGTTTATATGCCAACTAGCTCTGCAGATGATGAAGAAATTGAAGAAATGTACGATGAAATAAAAGAAATTATTCAGATAGCGAAGGGAGACGAAAATTTAATAGTAATGGGTGACTGGATTTTGAGTGTAGGAAAACGGAGAGAAGGAAACATAGTAGGTGAATATGGATTGGGGCTAAGAAATGAAAGAGGAAGCCGCCTAGTAGAATTTTGCATAGAGCACAACTTGATCATAGCTAACACTTGGTTTAAGAATCATGAAAGAAGGTTGTATACGTGGAAGAACCCTGGAGATACTAAAAGGTATCAGATAGATTATATAATGGTAAGACAGAGATTTAGGAACCAGGTTTTAAGTTGTAAGACATTTCCAGGGGCAGATGTGGACTCTGACCACAATCTATTGGTTATGACCTGTAGATTAAAACTGAAGAAACTGCAAAAATGTGAGAAATTAAGGAGATGGGACCTGGATAAACTGAAAGAACCAGAGGTTGTACAGAGTTTCAGAGAGAGCATAAGGGAACAATTGACAGGAATAGGGGAAAGAAATACAGTAGAAGAAGAATGGGTAGCTCTGAGGGATGTAGTAGTGAAGGCAGCAGAGGATAAAGTAGGTACAAAGACGAGGGCTGCTAGAAATCCTTGGGTAACAGAAGAAATATTGAATTTAATTGATGAAAGGAGAAAATATAAAAATGCAGTAAATGAAGCAGGCAAAAAGGAATACAAACGTCTCAAAAATGAGATCGACAGGAAGTGCAAAATGGCTAAACAGGGATGGCTAGAGGACAAATGTAAGGATGTAGAAGCTTATCTCACTAGGGGTAAGATAGATACTACCTACAGGAAAATTAGAGAGACCTTTGGAGAGAAGAGAACCACGTGTATGAATATCAAGAGCTCAGATGGCAACCCAGTTCTAAGCAAAGAAGGGAAGGCAGAAAGGTGGAAGGAGTATATAGAAGGCTTATACAAGGGCGATGTACTTGAGGACATTATTATGGAAATAGAAGAGGATGTAGATGAAGACGAAATGGGAGATACGATACTGCGTGAAGAGTTTGACAGAGCACTGAAAGACCTGAGTCGAAACAAGGCCCCCGGAGTAGACAACATTCCATTAGAACTACTGACGGCCGTGGGAGAGCCAGTCATGACAAAACTCTACCAGCTGGTGAGCAAGATGTATGAGACAGGCGAAATACCCTCAGACTTCAAGAAGAATATAATAATTCCAATCCCAAAGAAAGCAGGTGCTGACAGATGTGAAAATTACCGAACTATCAGTTTAATAAGCCACGGCTGCAAAATACTAATGCGAATTCTTTACAGACGAATGGAAAAACTGGTAGATGCAGACCTCGGGGAGGATCAGTTTGGATTCCGTCGAAATGTTGGAACACGTGAGGCAATACTAACCTTACGACTTATCTTAGAAGAAAGATTAAGAAAAGGCAAACCTACGTTTCTAGCATTTGTAGACTTAGAGAAAGCTTTTCACAATGTTGACTGGAATACTCTTTTTCAAATTCTAAAGGTGGCAGGGGTAAAATACAGGGAGCGAAAGGCTATTTATAATTTGTACAGAAACCAGATGGCAGTAACAAGAGTCGAGGGGCATGAAAGGGAAGCAGTGGTTGGGAAAGGAGTGAGACAGGGTTGTAGCCTATCCCCTATGTTATTCAATCTGTATATTGAGCAAACAGGAAAGGAAACAAAAGAAAAATTCGGAGTAGGTATTAAAATTCATGGAGACGAAGTAAAAACTTTGAGGTTCGCCGATGACATTGTAATTCTGTCAGAGACGGCAAAGGACTTGGAAGAGCAGTTGAACGGAATGGACAGTGTCTTGAAAGGAGGATATAAGATGAACATTAACAAAAGCAAAACGAGGATAATGGAATGTAGTCAAATTAAATCGGGCGATGCTGAGGGAATTAGATTAGGAAATGAGACACTTAAAGTAGTAAAGGAGTTTTGCTATTTAGGAAGTAAAATAACTGATGATGGTCGAAGTAGAGAGGATATAAAATGTAGCTGGCAATGGCAAGGAAAGCGTTTCTGAAGAAGAGAAATTTGTTAACATCGAATATAGATTTATGTATCAGGAAGTCGTTTCTGAAAGTATTTGTTTGGAGTGTAGCCATGTATGGAAGTGAAACATGGACGATAACTAGTTTGGACAAGAAGAGAATAGAAGCTTTCGAAATGTGGTGCTACAGAAGAATACTGAAGATAAGGTGGATAGATCACGTAACTAATGAGGAGGTATTGAATAGGATTGGGGAGAAGAGAAGTTTGTGGCACAACTTGACTAGAAGAAGGGATCGGTTGGTAGGACATGTTTTGAGGCATCAAGGGATCACAAATTTAGCATTGGAGGGCAGCGTGGAGGGTAAAAATCGTAGAGGGAGACCGAGAGATGAGTACACTAAGCAGATTCAGAAGGATGTAGGTTGCAGTAGGTACTGGGAGATGAAGCAGCTTGCACAGGATAGAGTAGCATGGAGAGCTGCATCAAACCAGTCTCAGGACTGAAGACAACAACAACATGGGGATTTTATACAATATACAGTTGATATAAGACAAGTGATTTTATACAATACACATATGATATAAGACAAGATTAAACCTTAAAGTCCGTGTTTTTCAACCAATTAATTTAGCTGGGTGTTAGAATGAACAAGTCGTCGGGAATTCCAAGGTATGGATGAAGTGGACAGCGTTGGACTGGATGCTCAATTGTCTGCTCTTCTTGATTACATTCACACATTGGTGAACTGATCCAGCCCCATTACTATCTGAAGTAGTTACAACAACCATGTCCAGTCATTAACCTGTTAAGGTGGCACCAGAGGTTCCTCGGTACGTCAAAACCTTTTGGCTTCTTTATGGGATCAAGATGATGGGCTCTTGTTCCCAATATTTTTGTTGACCAGTCATGCTTCCAGCTTTCATTAAAATTGCTACATCACGAAGATGACGTGCTACAGACGCAAAATTTAACCGACAGGAAGAAGATGCTGTGATATGTAAATGATTAGCTTTTCAGAGCATTCACACAACGTGCTGACATGAGGAACGTTTCCAACCGATTTCTCACATACAAACAGCAGTTGACCGGCGTTGCCTGGTGAAACGTTGTTGTGATGCCTCGTGTAAAGAGGAGAAATGCGTACCATCACGTTTCCGACTTTGATAAAGGGCGGATTGTAGCCTATCGCGATTGCGCTTTATCGTATCGCGACATTGCTACTCACTTTAGTCGAGATCCAATGACTGTTAGCAGAATATAGAATCGGTAGGTTCAGGAGGGTAATACGGAACGCCGTGCTGGATTCCAACAGCCTCGCTTCATTAGCAGTCGAGATGACAGGCATCTTATCCACTTGGCTGTAACGGATGGTGCAGCCACGTCTCAATCCCTGAGTCTACAGAGGGGGACGTTTGCAACACAACAACCATCTGCATGAACAGTTCGACGACGTTTGCTGCAGCGAGGACTATTGGAGCATCAGCTCGGAGACCATGGCTGCGGTTACACTTGACGCTGCATCACCGACAGGAGCGCCTGTGATGGTGTACTCAACGACGAACCTGGGTGCTCGAATGGCAAAACGTAATTTTTTCAGATGAATCCTGGTTTTGTTTACAGCATCATGATGGCCGCTTCCGTGTTTGGCAACATCACGGCGAACGCATATATGATAGATAAACTCCAGTGGAAGACTCTGCAGGAGAGACGCTCAGTAGCTCGGTACGGGCTTTTGTTGAAGTTTTCGAGAACATACCTTCACTGAAGAGTCAAGCAGTATATTGCTCCCTCCTACGTATATCTCGCGAAGAGACCATGAGGATAAAATCAGAGAGATTAGAGCCCACACAGAAGCATACCGACAATCCTTCTTTCCACGTACAATACGAGACTGGAATAGAAGGGAGAACCGATAGAGGTACTCAGGGTACCCTCCGCCACACACCGTCAGGTGGCTTGCGGAGTACGGATGTAGATGTAGATGTAGATGTAGAGGAAGCGTGTATTCGTCATCGCCATACTGGCGTATCACACGGCGCGATGGTATGGGGTGCCATGGGTTACCACGCCTCTGTCACCTCTTGTTCGCATTGATACCACTTTGAACAGTGGACGTTACATTTCAAATGTGTTACGACCCGTGGCTCTACACTTCATTTTATCCCTGCGAAATCCTATATTTCAGCAGGATAATGCACGTCCGCATGTTGCAGGTCTTGTACGGGCCTTTCTGGATACAGAAAATTTTCGACTGCTGCCGTGGCCAACACATTCCCCATATCTCTCACCAGTTGAAAACATCTGGTCAATGGTGGCCGAGCAACTGGCTCGTCACAATACGCCAGTCACTACTCTTTATGAAATGTGATATCGTGTTGAAGCTGCATGGGCAGCTGTACCTGTACACACCATCCATGCTCTGTTTGACTCAATGCCCAGGCGTATCAAGGCCGTTATTACGGCCCTATGTGGTTGTTCTGGGTAGCGAGTTTTCAGGATCTATGCAACCAAATTGCGTGAAAATGTAATCACATGTCAGTTCCAGTGTAATATATTTGTCCAATGAATATCCGTTTATCATCTGCATTTCTTCTTGGTGTAGCAATTTTAATGGCCGGTTGTGTATGTCCATAAACATAACTATTATAGTAGAAATATGACGATAATTACAGGTAAATGACTATTAATGGTGGAGCACTACTGACTTGTACAAGAAATTCTTTTGTCCCTTTAATTACAGGAAATTACTACTATTGACATAGTTATGAAGTAATAGGATCTTTTATACTGACTATTATTCGCGTTCTCAGAGAATATTTTCTTCCTTATATTATTTAGCTCAAGTGGATCTACTGTAGTTTGAGTAACTGTAGCCATTTGCTTATTCTTGATAGCTGTTATTGTAATACGATATTTAAATCTAGATCAACCATTAGCATGTGGTCCCAGAAACTAATCTATCGGTCTATTTAGATCGATGTTGCCGCGCAGAGTTGCCGTGCGGTTAGAGGCGCCATGTCACGTATTGTGCGGCCACTCCCGGCGGAGATTCGAGTCCTCCCTCGGGCATGGGTGTCTGTGTGTGTGTTGTTCTTAGCATGACTTGGTTTAGGTAGTGTGTAAGTCTAGGAACCACTGACCTGAGCAGTCTTATCCCTTAGGAATTCACATAAAAAATCGATGTTACACGCTTTAGTAACAACACAAAATTGGGAATATATGAAATTGTTAACACTATTATTTCGATAAGATGTTATTCAGCTATATTCTTTATATCTTGTCTTAGTAATTACTTTGATGAAAGTTTAACTGTTCGTTTATCCCCACTACATGGAGTATTTCAAACTTATGCTCACTAAATAATGATTTACGTCACAACTCAACCAAGTGTATTGACTTTGTTAAAGAAGATAATTACTTTTGAAATCATTAAAATAGGATGCTCGGATTTATCGTAGCACTTGGGATAGGAACCTGGTTAGGCCAATCAATAACGGTAAAACGCGATGGCTCAACACAAAGTTTACGAAACACAAACTTGTTATTCAAAACGAAACTTCATAACTTGCCCATGCAGTTACACAGTAGTAATTGGTAATTTGAGATGAAGGTGGTGGCAGTCTCGACCTCCTGTGCTTTCAAAAAGGGCGGCAAAAATATCCATGGCTCTTCCTGTGTAACAAGTTCTGAGAATTCTCTTCTTGGCGTCGAATTATCATGGTAGAGAGCTAACTAAAGTACGCAATGAATAATAACCCGAGTTACTTCCGCATTCGAGGCTGTATTATAAAATCTTGCAGTTCTTCCCGACTCAGTTCATAGGACGCACATCCTTTGACTACTAGCCACCAACTGACTAATGCCATAAAGGAGCATAGCAGTTCGACCGCCAGTTCCTTTGCGGAGGGACCTTCCTTCCCCCCCCCCCCCCCCCCCTCCCCCCGCCCACAAAGTTTTGTATGATTACAAATGTACTTTCCCTATGCATGAACCAGTGAAACATAACATTTTCATTCTTTTAAAGCACATTACTTTCGACATTACATCCTTAGATAAATTATCATATATAATCAATAAAACATTTAAATGGATGTTCTAACATTCTGCGTGGTGTTCGTTTGTTCTAAGTCGTGTCTCCCTACCACTTTCGCGCAACGACTCTCCGGAGCGTGTTTTTTAGGGAATCGACTAGTTTCAACCTGGGACCTGATGCTGGTAAGGAGACGCCAGACCACACATGACATGTAGAGTTCAGAAGAGTTCAGTGAGACTAGCGATGATGTAACCAAATACCTAATGATTTCAGCGTCAGCTCCACTACACTCACTGTAAAAGAATCTTAATACTAACTAAATTTAATGGAAGGGGTTCAGGGCTATCCTATTTTTAATTAGCTGGTAAAATAACGTCCACAAAGCAGTTAAGTTTACCATTGGAAATTTTATTCTACTCACAAAACAGTGTTTATAAATTGCACTATTGACAAAAGGAAGTGTGTAATACAGGATGGTAAAAACCATCTGCGTTCAACAAAAATGTGAACAAATATTCCCTGAGTGGGTTTCCAAGTTCTACAATGGATCGAAGGATGACCTATGCCATATCACATCTATAAGCTAGGTTTTAATTAAGTTTCACAAGAGAGAGAACTATCAAAATGGTGTACAGTGACCCACAATTACCTTTAATTACTTATCAAATTACAGTGGCTGATGTGCTTTCTCAACAATTATATAACAGAAAAGTCATCGCGTTTCAGATTTTTACTTCAAGTAACAAATGTGAACACCATGAGATTTAATTGAGGATCGACTCTAGTATTACGTAAAAAGGGCGTGTAACAGTTGAGCTTCTTCAGTTCTGAGTGGAGCTTTATGCGCTGTTACGCGCCATCGCGTGCGTTCGTTACCTTGTCGTTAGTTAGGCAGTGTCAGGCGGCAGTGGGCGGTGCAGCTCCATACAGCTCGCCGTCTCGGAAGCAACTCTCTCCTAACTTCTCCTTACTACAATTTACCGAAGTTGGTTTAAAAAAAATATCTGGCTGTGTTTTCATCAGACCAATCAGGGTCTCAATGTTAACCTTAAGCTCTGCCTACGAAACTTCTGTCTATCCAATGAGACACATTATACTTTTCGTGGTGGGGCAATGTTTTTAACGTTTGCAACGTAACAGAGACGCGAAAAAGTCACATGATAAAACTTGCAGGTGGTGTGGCCCTTTTAGTGTTATCGTAAGATCTATACTATTCTTCTGGAGGACTCTACCTTTTAACATGGGCTGAGGGGTGGTCCTGGCAGTTGGCTGGAGACGTGTGTGTCCGTCCCTTATCGTAGGGCCTTCTAGCTTAACACGGTTCTGCTCTCGGCTTCTGTTCTCGTTTCTCCCCTCGGAACTGCATCTGTTTCACGGTGGGAAGGTATGACATGCATTAGACATTCTTGTGCTAGTCTGTGGTATTCCATTTGCTCACTCGTTGATCGTATAACTTTGGTTAATTTAATGTCACAATTTATTCGGAACTATGTGACATACTGCTGGATTTGCTTATCATGTCAGGGTTTTCATTGAAGGTTTTGGATTTGCCTGACTCCTTACAATGTTACAGCGAAAAGCATAATTACACAGAAATCACATTAAGTAAAGACAGACAAGTAAGTTACACATTATGGGTAATATCGATAATAGAGTTACAAGCTATCCTTGAAGTAAATGGTTTGTAATCGTTCCTTGTGTCACTATGGTGCTGACTGCTGTACAGAATGCTGCTTCAGATGGAGTACCGTGCGCCCCAACTCCACGCCGAACACGATGGTCCTCCCTCTTTGATGTGCCACGTGGCCGTCCGGAACCCGGCCTTCTTCCAACCGTACACTGCCAGCAGTCGCGTATAGTGAGTACATTCTCGACTAACACGAACTCACCACGTTCAGCCTCAAAGGTGGCCAACGATGACGACCGTTACAGCGTGTACTTAAAGCAAATCTGATTTGCATGCTCAGAGTATTGCTATTAGCGACTTGGTGATGCAACTGGTGCGAATTTGAATAGATATCATCTTTCAAGCGTTGAAACAGGTATACCAACATTCGTGTATGTCGCACAACTTCTTCTTGGTGTTGGTATATACAGTTGCAAGTTCATAACTGACTACATCCTGCGCAGACTCGTCTGCTTTCACTTATTTCTGTTTTCGAACGAATGTTGTAACAATGGGAGTGATTAATTTTATTTTTATTGATCAATGTACAACAGGAAAGGTTAATAAGTCCTAATCAATACTAATCTTCCACCGCGATCCATTTAGTATATTGTATTTCCAAGTTGTAAAGTGGATTTTGCCCAAATTTATTATAATGAACGCCTACTTCTAATCTTCAAAAGTTGTAGTGCTCACCTTAAAGAAACAAATGGAAATAGATTCTTCCGAACCTACATGAAACATGATTTGTCCACAAAGAATCACTGGACACAATTATTGTGGATTCTGTAGACGTCGCGGATGAGACCAGTTTTTTTTTTTTTTTTTTTTTTTTGGACATTAACAGCATCTATTTAGGTGCAGATCTTCTCGAAGCAATGAAGTCGAAGAATATTTTGGCCATGTATCTTCTTACAAGGAAATTTAGGAGGAGATGCTGCAAGTTATTAATTCAAAGATTTAAAGGAATTCAGATGCGTTTTAAATTTAACGCCCCTCCCCTAGAACATTTATTTGTATTATTTCCAAGAAAAGCGTTATTTAGTATGGAAAGAGAAGTTGCCACCACTTTAGGAACATTTGCTGATCTTGTACCACGAGTTAATCTACCCGAAATGCAAAAAGTTGATGATTATTGGCGATCTTTGTACTCTGACGTACGTCCAGCAGGGTGTTTCTTCGGATTCTGAACCTGATAGATATTGGCATGAGGAACGTCTAGCTTTCATCAATTATACGCTGTGTATGAACTTTTAAAGAAATTTTAGGCTCAATCTGTATATGAAGGGAAAAGTGTAGCGCAATGTTTTACACCTGTGTGCATACAGGCCTGATTGAAGAACAATGCATATATTGTCATGGTTGGACAAATTTCATCCGATGATGGTGTGTATTTGTACCGTGCTTTAGTGGACTTCTCCCTCGGAGCACTACCACTTCCGCATTCCAAATCAGAATGCGAGTGAGTGTTCACGTATGATTGAAATCAGTACTGCCAGAAGACTGTAAGCTATTTGAATGCTGGTGTTAGCATGATTATCGGTAACTAGTCCGATTATTTAATGAACAAGGGAGAGTGAGAGATGAGACATGCAGATTCCAAAATTTTCAATATTATTTTTAAAAGTAATTGCTTTTCGAATATCAAAATGAAAGCCAAATTTATAAGCCAGCTGTCTACGTCAAAAATGAATGGAGCGTGTCTGGAATGTCAGTGCATAAAAAGCCCAGCGGCGGCTGCTTACATCCCAGTCGACCAAATCTATGATTGAAAGAAAATCCTCTGCTCATCTTTACCTATCAGAGGACTAATAGTGACATTATTTTTATTTCATTTTGTTAAATAGTTTTAAATAGTTTTTGTAACACTGGAATAAAGGCCACTTAACACTGTAAGCATAGACCGAGATGGTAGTAGGTGGACAGACACTGAAAAATAAAAGTATATCTTATTTTCCGTGATGCGTGATGGTTTTGTGGTGGGTTGCATATTTGCAGTGACTTCGTAACAACACTGAAATATAGCAACGTAATATCACAACTGAGACAACGCTACGTCATCACAGAAACTGGACATAGTACCGACTGTGATGGTACCCAACAATTTAACACGTCCGAATCAGAGTTCCCAAAGAATCTCAATAATTCTTGAGCGTTGTTCGAGGAGGGGTGTCAGCTTCGTACAGTCGGAAAAATACCATGGAACATTTGTCGACTTGAAGAAAGTATTGGACGTGTTTCCATATTTTCAGAAGGAGTTTATATTGTCATATGATGCGTTGAATCATGATTTTGTGTGTGTTTTAAGTCTTGATATGGGTGGTCAGGAACATCCAGCTGCTTTTAGATGGGGGCAGTTGAACGGAGTGGAGAGAAATTACTCCACAGGAGAGAGAGAGAGACGTTTAATTTAGTTTAACGTATTTTTGGGGTAATCTATATGGCAGAAAATGCGAAGTAGTGACAGAGGATGCTGCTTTGACTGATTGCTGTGTTTGAAGGACAAATCCAGTATATTGACGAAGTAGGCATGGACACTCGGTGAATTTGAGTACAAAGTAATCCACAAAAGTGAGAAGAAACACGGAAATGGAAACAAATAGAGCAGAAAAATAACAACGATGCAAAAAATGGAGATTGGCGTTCCAGCTTCACTACATCGTCACATACTGAAACCAATGAAAGTCATTTGTAATTGTTAACAGCGGTCCACCTAGCATGCACAGCACGCTGTTGGCTGAACGTTCGTGCTGAGGTCACAAAACAGTCACCTTACTTAATCGCGGTTGGAATATACTGACATAAATTATACAGAGAAGACCGGAAAAATTGCGAGAGGCCAATCTCGGCGAAGAACAGTTTGGGGGTTCTGGAGAAATGTTTACATGTATGAAGAATTACAGGTCCAATGACTTAAAAGATAGCATGAACAACGGTAAATCTTTAACTTCAGTATTTGTATATTTAGAGAAAGCTTTTGTCAGTGTTCACCAAAATAAAATCGTCTAAATTCCGTATATGACAGGGATAAATTCAGGGAATAAGAAGTTATCTACATTTCACATTGAAAAAAAAAAAAAAAAAACTGCATCAATAAAAGTCTAAGGACAAGAAAGGAAAAAAGTAGTTGGGAAGTTAGTGAGGGCTGTTGCCCATCCGCCAAATTTCTCAGTATTTATACAGTGAGCAGGCAATAAAAGAAACAAAAGAGAATATAGAAAGGGACTTAACGTTTAGTGAGCAGCAATAAAAGGATTGAGGTTCGCTGGTGACGATGTAACTCTGTCAAAGGCAGGTAAAGGCTTAAAAGCTCAGTTAAACGTAATGTCTAGAAAAGTTGAATGTCAATGAAAATGGCCCATTTATTGGGGCCTTCTCTCTACCCTGTCTTTTACACTGTGGCCTTGCAGTGAGTGCTTTGGTGTCCAGCTGAAGTGAGTAAACTGCCCACACCGATTGTTACTAGAGGGCTGTCCATTCAGGCTTGCCCTCAGTCTGCGATTGTCTTCGATTGCTTTGGAATCTTTGTGCTGCCACTGACCACTGAAGGCAGACGCACATGAAGCAGCTGCAGAGCGCCATGCTGTACAACATCAGCCACTTGGAGGAGAAACGCAATGATTTCAACGGTCCGGATACTGACTGACTGACGTCAGTTCCTCCTAAGAAACGAGATGGTTGTGACTTCGCCTTCTGTACCGCCAGCCGAGCGTCCAAAACAATTCGTTTGGTGTGAAGCTTCTTGAAACACATGCTTCAACTGTTTGGTGTTCCACAGCAAATAAATTGTGTGTGTGCATGAGAAAAACCTTGAATAAAGTTATGTAAAACCTCGAACTTCATTGGTTGCTTCAGACTCATTGTAGTAAGCTCCAGCTCTACTAGCGTTTCCACTGTAATTCATAGGGTTGGAAAAGATACCTGACAATTTTTTTTTAAATCGTCCCATAAAAGTACGAAGCCACTAGGAAGCACATGTCATCCCTCAGGCAAGCAGTGAGGCCATGTAGTCGGACAGGAAGACCACTCCCAGGAGAATTTTCAGGACGTGCCGGCATATATGCCGCTCGGTACGACTTGGCTTGGCTGACCAGGCTTCCCTTTGAGATGCTGTTTTTTTTTGTTTTTTTATCATCAGTCTACTGACTGGTTTGATGCGTCCCGCCAAGAATTCCTTTCCTGTGCTAACCTCTTCATCTCAGAGTAGCACTTGCAACCTACGTCCTCAATTATTTTCTTGACGTATTCCAATCTCTGTCTTCCTCTACAGTTTTTGCCCTCTACAGCTCCCTCTAGTTCCATGGAAGTCATTCCCTCATGTCTTAGCAGATGTCCTATCATCCTGTCCCTTCTCCTTATCAGTGTTTTCCACATATTCCTTTCCTCTCCGATTCTGCGTAGAACCTCCTCATTCTTTACCTTATCAGTCCACCTAATTTTCAACATTCGTCTATAGCACCACATCTCAAATGCTTCGATTCTCTTCTGTTCGGGTTTTCCCACAGTCCATGCTGTACTCCAGACGTACATCCTCAGAAATTTCTTCGTCAAATTAAGGCCGATATTTGATATTAGTAGACTTCTCTTGGCCAGAAATGCCTTTTTTGCCATAGCGAGTCTGCTTTTGATGTCCTCCTTGCTCCGTCCGTCATTGGTTATTTTACTGACTAGGTAGCAGAATTCTTTAACTTCATTGACTTCGTGACCATCAATCCTGTTGTTAAGTTTCTCGCTGTTCTCATTTCTACTACTTCTCATTACCTTCATCTTTCTCCGATTTACTCTCAAACCATACTGTGTACTCATTAGACTGTTCATTCCGTTCAGCAGATCATTTAATTCTTCTTCACTTTCACTCAGGATAGCAATGAACGTGTCTTGATTTTCCTTTAGCCTTGCTTCCATTATTAGCCGTAACGTCAGAATTGCCTCTCTCGTGCCTTTACTTTTCCTAAAGCCAAACTGATCGTCACCTAGCGCATTATCAATTTTCTTTTCCATTCTTCTGTATATTATTATTGTAAGCAGCTTCGATGCATGAGCTGTTATGCTGATTGTGCGATAATTCTCGCACTTGTCAGCTCTTGCCGTCTTCGGAAGTGTGTGGATGATGCTTTTCCGAAAGTCAGATGGTATGTCGCCAGACTCATATATTCTACACACCAACGTGAAAAGTCGTTTTGTTGCCACTTCCCCTAATGGTTTTAGAAATTCTCATGGAATGTTATCTATCCCTTCTGCCTTATTTGACCGTAAGTCCTCCAAAGCTCTTTTAAATTCCGATTCTAATACTGGATCCCCTATATCTTCTAAATCGACTCCTGTTTCTTCTTCTATCACATCAGACAAATCTTCACCCTCATAGAGGCTTTCAATATATTCTTTCCACCTATCTGCTCTCTCCTCTGCATTTAACAGTGGAATTCCTGTTGCACTCTTAATGTTACCACCGTTGCTTTTAATGTCACCAAATGTTGTTTTGACTTTTCTGTATGCTGAGTCTGTCCTTCCGACAATCACATCTTTTTCGATATCTTCACATTTTTCCTGCAGCCATTTCGTCTTAGCTTGTCAGTGACTTGTATTTCTGTATTCCTGATTTTCCCGGAACATGTTTGTACTTCCTCCTTTCATCAATCAACTGAAGTATTTCTTCTGTTACCCATGGTTTCTTCGCAGCTACCTTCAATGTACCTATGTTTTCCTTCCCAACTTCCGTGATGGCGCTTTTTAGAGATGTCCATTCCTCTTCAACTGTGCTGCCTACTGCTCTATTCCTTATTGCTGTATCTATAGCGTTAGAGAACTTCAAACGTATCTCGTCATTCCTTAGAACTTCCGATTCCCACTTATTTGCGTATTGATACTTCCTGATTAATGTCTTGAACTTCAGCCTGCTCTTCTTCACTACTATATTGTGATCTGAGTCTATATCTGCTCCTGGGTACGTCTTACAATCCAGTATCTGATTTCGTAATCTCTGTCTGACCATGATGTAATCTAATTGAAATCTTCCCGTATCTCCCGGCCTTTTCCAAGTATACCTCCTCCTCTTGTGATTCTTGAACAGAGTTTTCGCTATTACTAGCTGAAACGTGTTACAGAACTCAATTAGTCTTTCTCCTCTTTCATTCCTTGTCCCAAGCCCATATTGTCCTGTAACGTTTTCTTCTACTCCTTCCCCTACAACTGCATTCCAGTCGCCCATGACTATTACATTTTCGTCCCCCTTTACATACTGCATTACCCTTTCAATATCCTCATACACTTTCTCTATCTGTTCTCTATCAGCTTGCGACATCGGCATGTATACCTCAACTATCGTCGTCGTTGTTGGTCTGCTGTCGATTCTCATCAGAACAACCCGGTCACTGAACTGTTCACAGTAACACACCCTCTGCCCTACCCTCCTATTTATAACGAATCCTACACCTGTTATACCATTTTCTGCTGCTGTTGATATTACCCGATACTCATCTGACCAGAAATCCTTGTCTTCCTTCCACTTCACTTCACTGACCACTACTATATCTAGACTGAGCCTTTTCATTTCCCTTTTCAGATTTTCTAGTTTCCCTACCATGTTCAAGCTTCTGACATTCCACGCCCCGACTCGTAGAACGTTATCCTTTCGTTGATTATTCAGTCTTTTTCTCATGGTAACCTCCCCCTTGGCAGTCCCCTCCCGGAGATCCGAATGGATCTATTCCGGAATCTTTTGCCTATGGAGAGATCATCATGACACTTCTTCAACTACAGGCCACATGTCCTGTGGATACACGTTACGTGTCTTTAATGCAGTGGTTTCCATTGCCTTCTGTCGTTGATCATTGCTGATTCTTCCGCCTTTAGGGGCAATTTCCCACCCCTAGGACAATAGAGTGCCCTGAACCTCTATCCGCTCCTCCGCCCTCTTTGAAAAGGCCGTTGGCAGAATGAGGCTGACCTCTTATGCCGGAAGTCTTCGGCCGCCATTGCTGATTATTTATCAAAATTTAGGCAGTGGGATCGAACCCGGGACCGAAGACGTTTTGATTATGAATCAAAGACGCTACCCCTAGACCATGGGTACAAAACAGTATTTCTCCTCTTAGCATTTTCTATTCTTAAGAATGGTCTCTACTGAAGGCCTTGCGCCATTCGACGTCATACCTATGTTACGCATGGGGCACTTGGCTTCCAGCTGCGCTAAACGCTCGTATCACAAGAACTACTGAGCCATGCTGCGGCTCTCGTTGGTGCTGTTTTTAGGTTTCCGTCCTCTGTTGGAGGACAGACTGTATCGTTTAGTTGACATGGTTGCGGTGGTTTGTCTTCTTCTCGTGTTGACCGGAGCCACTCGGTTTCGCAAGTGTTGCCTGTCCGCTAGAGGCAGCAGCGGCGGTTATCGATGTGTACTAACTGTGGCCCTATATTTGGGGCGACGTCGTTGTTCTTCCGGGTAGTGTCAGGGAGCAGTTCGGTTGGGGACTATGGTGACGAGGGTGCACGACCTCGTAGTAAAGCGGATCCTGCAAGCTTTAAGTTGACTGCTTTTGGATTTAAGGAGAGAAACATCCACGACTGTGAGATCTCGTGATTCTCCAGTGACTTGGGTTATTGTTGCTGCTGGTAGTGTTTCCGAGGCAAAGAGCAGCGAGTGGAGGGATTGGTGAAGGCGAATCTGATTAGCTTTCCTGGACTTTTAATTACTGTTTATTGTGTTCATTTTGTTGCTATTTCTTAAGTTCAACCAGTGATAATTTTCGTGCCTCGTGGCCGCTAACGCCCCAGTTACCTGCGTTGAGGGTGTAGTGGATGTAACGGCAGTGTACGTTTCCTCGCCTTGCCGCTGCCATCCACTGAGTCGTGTAGTTTTGACAGCTTTCTTGATTGTGGGTTGGTTGGAAATTATTCTACTCTGGTGGTAGTGATCCCATTCTCGTTTCGGACACTCTAAGCACAGTATTCTGTGGGTGGAGTTCAGACTGCCGATTCTGGCTTTGGCGTATTTTTACACCTTTGCAATTGGTTTATTGGACGTCAAATAGCCTCAGCAATATTATCATTAGTCATTCGTTAGACTGCCACTAGTCTGAGTAACCATCTTGTGTAGTGAATGCAACTATTTACTGCCTATCTCATCGCTGGCGAAATTGTATTTTGTTTTGGACGGACCTACTCAGTGGTCTATTCCTTGTGCACCGTCTATGACTAGCCCTTGTGTTTTATTCTTGTATTTGCTGTTTTTCTATATGTTACTAAATTTTTTTATATAATTACCATTCTTGGCGTTACTGCAGTTTTAAATGATTGTGCTACTAAGTTTTGTCTCACCTTTTTGGTGATCAGTTTCTTGTCCTTTTAAATTAACCTTTGCTGTTGTATTTGCTGTTTAACTGTATGTTGTTTAGAATTTTTATATAATTGCCATTCTTGGCGTTACAGTACGTTTAAATAGTGTTGCTACCAAGTTTACCATCATTTTGTCCCACCCGTTTGGTGATCAGTTGCCTGTCTTTAAATTAACCATGCTATTGCATCGCTGCTTTACAGTATGTTTCTTACATTTCTTTACAATTGCCGTTCTTGATGCTAAAGGCCTTCAGCTGTGACTGTGGTCATTTGCTTTAAAATTCTAATTGGTATCACGTTAGCTTGTTTTTAAAATATTATTTGCTGTGTCTGTATTTTATGCTCATTTGGTAAATTGTAACGCACCGAACGTACTATTAATTACACAGTTGTTTATTCCTTCATTAATAACGTGCGACATCTTTATTTATTGCAGAGTCTGGAATTACCGTTTTAAAATTAGTGTGTGTAATTGCAAAATGGAACCAACAGTAACGGATTACGACCCCGTCCACAGTCATAACCGAATCCAGCGTTCCTTGACTACCAGATTTCAACTACATGTTTATGCAATATAAGAAATTCCAGTATTGGATAATGTAAATGAATTTGAAGCTAGAGAGAGAAAATTCACTGTACTGCAAAGGTCCCACTTCAATTGCTTTTGAAAAGGATAGCAAGAGAGTGAAATGCGTTTTTTGATCATTGGTTAAGAAGGAAAACCACTGTTGGCTTTGATACATGCATGGTTACAAGAACACCTTGTTACTGGAATTAATTATTGTCTGGATTTTTACATGTTCTATTTGTAATCCAAAATTGTCTTTTTTTCCTATTTCTATTATTGCGTGTACTTTATTGATTTCTATGTTTAATGAGAATGCCTTTGAATTTGGTAGTTATCATGTGTGGATAGTTTACAATGTGAAACTCTCATGGCTGCCAGGCAAGTGCTCATCCAGTCACAATACCAGAGGCCAGATGCTGACTCTAATTTTCCTACACCGGAACACTCTTTATAAATTATCTAAGTGTTGGTTTGACACTTGACAAATCTCTTCTATTTATTGTCAAGCATAACAGCAATACAATTATACATTTTTTATTGTTTTGGTGCAGTACTGGTTTTAAAAATTCAAGAATTTGTTTATTTGAAATATATATTTTCTTATCCTGGCACTCCCACTTCCACTACCCAAATTTCAGTCGTTCAGAAGGTAAAATAAGAATAATGGAATGTAATTGAATTAAATCTGGTGTCTCTGTGGGAATTACTACTATTTCCTTATTTTGGCAGCAACATAATTGGTAACGACCGAAATAGTGTAGGTATATTTGCAGTCGTAAGGAAGAAATTTGTTGTTTTGAATACCAATTTAAATGTTACCAAGTGTGTTTGAACGTACTTGTTTGGAGAATGACCTTCTAGGAAGTGAAAGTATACGATGAGGTGTTCAGAATACAAGAATACAAGAGAAGTTTTCTTCATTTATTTCACGGAGTAATGTTGAAGATAAGGTAGGTAGGTCGATTAATTAATGAAGGGATTATGACCGGGAGTAAAGGGAAAAGAAATTAAAGGCATAAATTGACGAAAATAAGGAATGTGTTTCTAGCATTTCCCATCTAAAAATATTACTAGATTATGCTTTGGGCATAGTAACCGCCCAAGATGTTGTTTTTAGTAGAAGTATTTTCAATGAAGTGCCAAAGTTCTTCCTTAGACGATGGCTTTATTACCTGATATCTCATAGAGCTGTCTCGATGTCCCTATTGAATTTCTTCTCTAAATCTCGTGTGTTATAAAATGCGATTTGAAACAGGGAAGCTTAGAGTGCCTTCCTGAAATGCTACAATAACCTTCCAATACAGCAAATGCCACCTCGTTTATTAATCCAAACCATAAAGAGGCAACAGTTTTCTGTCACATTCAGTGTCACATGTGAGCCTGTCTGAAATAATTACTCTCAATATTAAGAATTAAATCTGATAAGAACACTTTGAACCTGGGTTCTTCACAAATTAAACCAACGTATCTGTTTCCATCTTTCTTCAGTTCAAACTACGGTTTGTTAGTCGAAATTAAAATTAAAATCTGACCGGCTTCAGATAGATTATATAATGGTAAGACAGAGATTCAGGAACCAGGTTTTAAATTGTAAGACATTTCCAGGGGCAGATGTGGACTCTGATCACAATCTATTGGTTATGAACTCTAGATTAAAACAGAAGAAACTGCAAAAAGCTGGGAATTTGAGGAGATGGGACCTGAATAAACTGAAAGAACCAGAGGTTGTAGAGAGCTTCAGGGAGAGCATTATGGAACGATTGACAAGAATGAGGGAAACAAATACACTAGTAGAAGAACGGCTAGCTTTGAGAAACGAAATAGTGAAGGTAGCAGAGGATCAAGTAGGTAAAAAGACGAGGGCTAGCAGAAATCCTTGGGTAACAGAAGAAATATTGAATTTAACTGATGAAAGGAGAAAATATAAAAATGCAGTAAATTAAGCAGACAAAAGGGAACACAAACGTCTCAAAAATGAGATCGACAGGAAGTTCAAAATGGCTAAGAAGGGGTGGCTAGAGGACGAATGTAAGGATGTAGAGGCTTATCTCACGAGGGGTAAGATGGATACTGCCTACAGGAAAATCAAAGAGACCTTTGGAGAAAAGAGAACCACTTGCATGCATATCAAGAGCTCAGATGGAAACCCAATTCTAAGCAAAGAAGGGAAAGCAGAAAGGTGGATGGAGTATATAGAGGGTCTATACAAGGGCGATGTACTTGAGGACAATATTATGGAAATGGAAGAGGATGTAGATGAAGATGAAATGGGAGATATGTTACTGTGTGAAGATTTGACAGAGAACTCAAAAACCTAAGTCGAAACAAAGCCCCAGGAGTAGAAACCATTCCATTGGAACTACTGACGGCCTTGGGAGAGCCAGTCCTGACAAAACTCTACCATCTGGTAAGCAAGAAGTATGAGACAGGCGAAATACCCTCAGACTTCAGGAAGAATATAATAATTCCAATCCCAAAGAAAGCAGGTGTTGACAGATGTGAAACTTACCGAACTATCAGTTTAATAAGCCACTGCTGCAAAATACCAACACGAATCCTTTACAGACGAATGTAAAAACTCGGGGAAGATCAGTTTGGATTCTGTACAAATGTTGGAACACGTGAGGCAATACTCACCCTACGACGTATCTTAGAAAATAGGTTAAGGAAAGGCAAATCCACGGTTCTAGCCTTTGTAGACTTAGAGAAAGCTTTTGACACTGTTGACTGGAGTACTCTCTTTCAAATTCTAAAGGTGGAAGGGGTAAAATACAGGGAGCGAAAGGCTATTTATAATTTGTACAGAAACCAGATGGCAGTTATAAGAGTCGAGGGACATGAAAGGGAAGCAGTGGTTGGGAAGGGAGTAAGACAGGTTTGTAGCTTCTCCCCGATGTTATTCAATCTGTATATTGAGCAAGCAGTAAAGGAAGCACAACAAAAATTTGAAGTACGAATTTAAATCCATGGAGAAGAAATAAAAACTTTGAGTTACGCCGATGACATTGTAATTCTATCATTGACAGGTCTCGACATGGTCTTGAAAGGAGGATATAAGATGAAAATCAACAGAAGCAAAACGAGGATAATGGAATGTAGTCGAATTAAGTCGGGTGATGCTGAGGGAATTAGATTAGGAAATGAGACACTTAAAGTAGTAAACGAGTATTGTTATTTGGGGAGCAAAATAACTGATGATGGTCGAAGCAGAGAGGATATAAAATGTAGACCGGGAATGGCAAGGAAAGCATTTCTGAAGAAGAGAAATTTGTTAACTTCGAGTATAGATTTAATTGTCAGGAAGTCGTTTCTGAAATTATTTGTATGGAGTGTAGCCATGTATGGAAGTGAAACATGGACGATAAATATTTAGACAAGACGAGAATAGAAGCTTTGGAAATGTGGTGCTACAGAGGAATGCTGAAGATTAGATATGTAGATCACATAACTAATGAGGAGGTGTTGAATAGAATTGGAAAGAAGAGAAATTTGTGGCACAACTTGATTAGAAGAAGGGATCGTTTGGTAAGGCATATTCTGATGCATCAAGGGATCACCAAATTAGTATTGGAGGGCAGCTTGGAGGGTAAAAGTCGCAGAGGGAGACTAGAGATGGATACACTAAACAGATTCAGAAGGATGTAGGTTGCAGTAGGTACTGGGAGATGAAGAACCTTGCGCAGGATAGAGTAGCATGGAAAGCTCCATCAAACCAGTCTCCGGACTGAAGACCACAACAACAACAAAATTAAAATCATTTAATTACGTAAAATAAAGCACATCATGCACGGGATTGCTTAGCTGCTTCGGCACACTTCTCACTGGAATGCTAATATTTGTGATACGATAAATGATGCGACTCGTAATACGATGCAGAAGCGACAATCATCATTGGAGGTCACAGAAACGTAGTAGCAGCTGCTTAACAACACGATTATCTGTTGCATCGCTCAGTGCAAGACGGAGAGCTGGGTGCTCCGTGCAGCTGTAGCGTACGATGCATGCAGACAGAAATTTAAAGTCACCAGATGTGCCTAAAGAAACTGTTTCATGTAGATGAAAAAATGCTACACCCACCTCTGCAGTTAGGTAGCAATACTTTTACTTCTCGCATAAAAATGAAAAACCAGTATTTGCGATTCACACATGTTATACGCTATGAAAATTTTCTCTTTTGGTTCTGAAGAAACTCTACTATAAAAAAATAACATTCTCCACATCTTATAGTCTGACATTGCAGCTTGTTAACGAACAGATATTCTTTCCAGTGATTCAATAGTCACTGTGGTACTTCGAAATTAATTATAACACAGGGCATATTTTGAAGAAATTGCAGTAAAAATTGTGGTTGCTTGCCAGTTTCTGTTTAGTACATTTCAGTTCTTATAGTCCTGTGTACCATTGTATCTAAAATATCGATTTTTTCAACACTGGCAGGAGAGCTTTACTAGACAGTGTCTTACTGTACCCCCTGTTTGAGTAGCGCACATTTTCGGGATAGGTCAGTGCTATCCCCCAAGGTTTTTAACGTTAAGTTAATTCCTTTGCTAACTTTGAGGTCAATTTTGAATAACTGAAATTGTAATTTAGTGGACGTCAGTAAGGGACAAGTATTCAACATAGTAAGATTGTTGTTTTAATGAGTTAAATGTTAAATATTAATATAGAGCATTCTGGATTTTGGCACTAAATCTGATACGAGATTTCCTATGATCTGACATTGCTCAATGGCAACTTAAGCTACTCGCATTGCTATCCCACATTCCCTGCCCATATTAACTATTTGTAACTTGTGGAGAGACTAACGTGTCTTTCTATAGGCTTGCGTGTCTATAACAGTGCTGATAGTTCTGAGACAATATGATAAATCACAGCGTGCAAAGCGGCATAAATGCTGCACATTGATAACACACACCACATAACATGAAGGCGTCATTAGTTCGGTATTGGAGAGGAGTGTGGGACGTAGAAGTTGTAGTGAGACAACGAGGCTTGACTACAGAAGCAGATTTATGTGGATGTAGTGAGTAGTACATATGTAGAAGTGAAGAGACTTCTGTAAGATAAATTTGCATGAAAAGTTGCATAAGTCTAACCTTCGGAACCAAAGGCTACACCAAGAACAATATCGATATATTAAACACACGGTGATAAGTGAAAAAATTACGGCCACCTTCTCCACAACATGTCTGCGTACTTTCGGAACGCAAGACAGCAGCGATTCTGTGTGGCGTGGATTACACAAATCATCGGTAGATTTCTAGGTGTATAAAACACCAGATGTCTACGGACATCTGCTTTCCGGCAAGAACACAATTTTTGTTTGCTTAATCTGCAAACATATTTCTCCATCATTGTGGCATCTTCAATGGCTGATTCCACTATACATTCATGCTGATAAATTAAGGATAAATGCAGAATGTGGTACCACACAACGTTGCACTACACAAAACTGGCGCTAATAGCACAGGCACATAGGGACAACACACGACACAAATACGTAAGTCCACAGTATTAGCGATCAGTTGAGAAAACGTCCCGAAACACATGTGCTACAAAACGCCACTGATTTCTGCGCATGTACCCCGACATCAATATGGGATATGATCACCATGCACACATACACAGGCCGCACAACGGGATGGCATACTGCGGATCAGGTGGTCGAGCAGCTACTGGGGTATAACCTGACACTCTTGCACCAGTGCCTGTCGGAGCTCCTGAAGTGTCGTATGAGTTGGAGGCCTTGCAGCGGTGCGTCGACCGAGAGCATCCCAGACGTTCTCGATGGGGTTCAGGTCTGGAGAACATGCAGGCCACTCCATTCACCTGATATCTTCTGTTTCGAGGTACTCCTCCACGGTGGCAGCTCGGTGGGGCCTTGTGTTATCATCCATCAGAAGGAAGATGGGACTCACTGCACCCCTGAAAAGAGCGGAAATACTGGTGCAAAATGACGTCCCAATACACCTGACTTGTTACTGTTCTTCTCTCAAAGATATGCAGGGGTGTATGTGCACCACCATAATCCCACCCCACACCATCAAACCACGACCTCCATACAGGTCCGTTTGAAGGACATTAAGGGGTTGGCATCTGGTTCCTGGTTCCAGCCAGATGAAAACCCGGCCAGTATCACTGTTCAAACAATACCAGGACTCGTTTGTGAACATAACCTGGGACCAGCGTTCCAATGACCATGTACTGACACCAGGCTTTACAAGTTCTCCTGTGAACAGGTGTCAGCGGAATGCACCTTACAGGTCTCTGGGCGCATAAATCATGTCTGTTCAGTCGTCTGTAGACTGTGTGTCTGGAGACAACTGTTCCAGTGGCTGCGGTAAGGTCCCGAGCAAGGCTACCTGCAGTACTCTGTGGCCGTCTGTGGGCACTGATGGTGATATATCGGTCTTCTTGTAATGTTGTACACTGTGAACTTCCCGTACTGTAGCGCCTCAACATGTTTCCTGTCTGCTGGAATCGTCGCCATAATTTTGAGATCACATTTTGTTGCACATGAAGGGCCTTTGCTACGACCTGCTGTGTTTGACCAGCCTCCAGTCGCCCTAGTATTTTACCCCTCATAACGTCACAAATATGTGTTCTTTGAGCCATTTTCAACGCACAGTCACCATTAGCACGTCTGAAAACGCCTGCACACTTACTCGCTGCCCCGTACTCTGATATGCATGAAAACACCTCTGCGTATGTGGACTGCTGCCAGCGCCACCGTGCGACCACCGCAAGTAAAATGCACCGCATGCTCATACTCCGAGGTGATTTAAACCCGCAAACCGTCCACAAGAGCGTTGTTTCACCATGTATCGACGTTATCCTTAATTTATGATCATAAGTGTAGTTTCTGAAATATATACCAATTTTACTCAGGTTAGGATTATACGGATAGCAGATTTCGTTGTTGCTTATATCACATATACACTTTACCTTTCTTAAAATTCCGTATCTCAGTTAGTAAAAACGAAACCCTTACAGGATCACCATGTTTGTTTGTTTGTCTGTTGGACTGTTGAGAACCGTTTCCCTCAGGAACGGGAAGATGTATGAAGCTGACTTTCGTGCCACATTGTAAGATTTATGATCCGCCTGGTGTGTAAAAAATTTGAACCTGTAAGTCAAGGAAATCAACAGGTAAGGCTGTTTTGTTAATAGCAAATTCACTCATCGAAGCCTACAGATTGCTAAATATTTCGTTATCTATAGGTTATTCCATCTTGACCCAGAATCATGAAATCTAGCGGCAAGCCAGCGTTTACAGTACAAGTAAAGGAAAAAAATACAAACTGTTAATTGTAAGTACATTCAGGTAAAAAAGTCAAGGGATATATGCAAATATACGGAGTGCGGCAGTATCGCGTACAAATGGTATAAAAGGACAGTGCATTGATGGAGCTGTCATTCGTACTCAGTTGATTCACGTGGAAGAGTTTCCTACACGATTATGGCCGCACGACGGGAATTGATAGACTTTGAATTCGGTATGACAATTGGAGCAGAAAGCATAGGACATTTCATTTCGGAACGGATTCCATCCTCTGGTCCAACTGAACCGATCTTTTACAGGAAATGGCTAGGTTCAGTTACTTGGAGACCATCTGCAACCATCCGTGCACTTCATGTTGCCAGACAACACTGAAATTTTTATGAACGACAATACGCCATGTCCCCGGGCTACATTGTTGGCGACTGGAATCCTGTCGCACATTTATGGGATATAGGAAAGAGGTCAGATAGTGAACAAAATTCTGCGCCGGAACACTTTAGCAATTACGGACGGATGCAGAGGCCACGTGGCTCAGTACTTGTGTAGTGGACTTCCAACGACTTCTTGAGTTCATCCTACGCCAAGCTGCATGTACTACGCCTGGCAAAAGGGAGTGCGACACGATATTACGAGGAATTCCATGAATTTTGTCACCACAGTGTATATCACACGAAAAAATATCTTTTAACATGAAACTTCTTTACAGATGAAAACCGCGTGCCGGACCGACACTCGAATTCAGGAAATTTGTCTTTCGCGGACAAGTGCTCTACCAACTGAGCTACCCAAGCACGACTCACGATCCGTCTTCACAGCCATGTCTCCTCAATATCCTTTTTTCCAGAGGTACTAGTTGTGCAAGATTCGCAGAAGCGCTTCTGTGAAGTTTGGAAGGTAGGAGACGAGGTACTGGCAGAATTGAAGTTGTGAGGACGTGTCGTGAGTCGTGCTGGGGTATCTCAGTTGGTAGAGCACTTATCCGCGAAAGGCGAAGATCCCGAGGTCGAGTCTCGATCCGGGACACGGTTTTAATCTTTTAGGAAGTTTCATATCAGCGCACACTCCGCTGTAGAGTGAAAATCTCTTTCTGGTATCTTTTAAAATGTTATTAGACTGTTCGACTGTGAAGATACCTTTTTTATTAGCAACGGATAGACGTGTCAGTTTGAAAGTTACGTCACGTACTAAAAGCTGCGGCTCCTTGGCGGTGTAAAAAATTTAAGCTCCTATATCATTGCAGTCAAAAGATAAAGCCAAATATGTCACGTGTGTGATGTAGTGCCATTTCGATATCGATAACACACAAAACGTCGAATTTCGCTACTCCAGAGATGGGTGAACTATCTATATACAAAACCGTGTATGTGCAGAACCCTTGGTGCCTGAGTCCTCCTCGCACTTATCCGGATATTTCTTACATTATGTGTGCCCTGTGGCTACAAATAGAATCAGCCACAATTCAACACAGTATGTCACCTGCAACACAGAGATGGCACGGCTACGTCTGAGTTCAACATTTATTTAGGATCTAACCCTTAAGCTGTGTACTCTGGTAAAATGTAATGACATGTGCCTCTTTTTAGACGCTAATCATTGTTGTAGTTGACCTGCCCTCAGCTATTGGTTTTTATTTGCCTTACTTAATGTGTTGTTATTTTCATATTTAAAATGAGCTCAGAAAATCAGTGAAATTTCGTATGGTTTTGGATTGGAAAACTATTTGGTGTGGTTATCTACTCTGTTGCGGATTTTTAACAGCGTTTACTTGCATTTCCTCCTGACTACTGATGAATTCTGGGTGTTACTGTCTTGCTGTAGCTTAGATACACTATTCATTACACATTTAGTCAATAATGTACACTTTACTTTATATTCCAACACAGCCTTTTAGTTGCTCAAGAACTGTGCTCCTCGTCATATTATTTGCCACAGTTTGCCACCAGTTCTTCTTTATAGGGCGGCAATCGTCCTGCAACTATGTTCTACGATGAGACACGAATGTCCAGCACCTTGCCGCCGTCTCGTGTCTTCACTTTCCACATGTGCTTACAACAGTAGGACACGAACAACCAACCAGCGTCATCCCTTCCGAGATGTTCGCTCCCAGATGTCGGTTCAGAGTACGTTACCCTTTGTAAAAGTTTCTTATGTCAGTGGATTACCTCATTTATAGTCCATAAAGTCGCTACACTGATTTTCCAATCGCCTCTGTTCCAACTGTAGAATATGCTTCATGTTCCCGCAACTCCATGAGACGGCACTCAATGTCACGATGGGCAGTACGAAATCTATGCCTAAGTTTTGTGTCAACTGTCACTTCAGTTTAAAAGATTACGAATGTGTAGAGAGATGATATTCTGAAAGTGTCTGAACTAAGTGGAATGTTACGTCCAGCCGTTATGAAATACTGCCAACAATTGGAAGTGGGTGGTGGTGATCTGCCTTAGAGTCCAGATCTTGCACCACGCGATTCCCATATTTTCTAACCGTGAGGACGTTACACGACAGTTCCCTGATGCTTCTGTGACTAAAGACTGGATATCTATCGCTGAGGAATTGAACAACTGGTAGATAGTATGTCCCGACCGTTATTTATAGAGACTTATCGACTATGATGAAAAATAATACCTTAAATCAGTGTCATCGAGCGTAGTGCAGCATTCAGTAAAATTTACTGGCCTGCCATGATAATGTGATACCTACATTTTGAATCCCCACCATTGCCTACCCTAAAACTATAAGATGTGAGGCATATTTATAAACCCTCCTTTCTCTCATGGCTTCACCAGCGTATCCATTGAACACATATGTCGAACACACCTCCTCCTCCTCGTCCCCCTCTCTGCGTCCAACTGCTCATCCCTCTGTCTATCTATCTCATCTACCCACTTACATCTATCTTCTCCTCCCCAATATCACTGTTTCCTCATCTCCTTCTGTCCCTCTGTTTGCCCTTTTCCTCCATCTCTTCTCTATGACTACATCTTTTCCCCCTCCCTCTTATCATTTCCTCCTCCTCTTCTTTCCTACCCTGCTTCCCTCTCTTTCTTTCCCGTCTGCCTGCTACATGTCTACACCTTCTGCTTTCTCATTCATCACCCTCCTCCCCTCTGTCTGTTCCCTCCTTCTCTTTACTCTGTCCATCTCATCCTCTATCCATCTCCAGTAGTCTCCAGCCATGCTCCTCAGCATAGCCTCTGCAGTACAGTTCAATACAGTAGGCCGATGCTATTCCAACACAACATGCCTGACATGCACGACTGCCTACACTGCCAAGTACTGTTTGCCAGAGGAAAATGTACGGCGCCAGTTACAAGTGTTGCACGATTAAGAAAATTGTGTATCACTGTGGTATGGGCCTGAATATCGCCGGTACAATTACCGCCAGTTAAATACAAAACTGTTGGCATATCCATTGTTAGTAATTGCGGTTTGAAGACTGCTCTGAAGTGACACATAAGTACTAGGAACATTGCATGTATTGGGAGACTTTAGCAAAGCTGTTAATAGTTTGTAATTACCTGTCCACAAGGTTTGCAGTCTGGAAACGTACACAAAGAAAGAGGTCGCGACCACGCTATTACATGTATGGTTCTGGAGATGGCAGTGCACTGGAGACACATCACTTGGACTAGAACACTACCTGTACTGCAGATTGACAGACCAAAAAACATTTGAAGGAATTTATCGCCCCTTCTGTGAATACGTTAGTTTCACACGTCCACCAGACACGACCAGGATGCATAACACGAGAGGATGAGCGGGGTCTATTCAGCACTGTGGAGGAAAGTCCTGGAAACAGCACACGGTGGCACCGCTTGCAGAGGAGTGTGTAACGATCTGGAGACGATTACATAAAAACGTGCTTATCCACACCATCTGCAGCTGTACATGCCTCGTCCCCTGCAGAATATCCTCTGGGAGTAATGCTCTGCCAGTGGTTCCTGCAGCAGTGTGTTATGACGCCCAACTTTACAGTTGTTCTTTTATTTACAGATGAAGCTACGTTTAACAGGGATGGAATTAGAATTTGCACAACCAACACTAGAGGGGGGGGGGCACAATTCCCCATGCAACTATCCAATAGTCTCATCAATAAGTTCTCCGTTAAGATCTGAGCAACCATTGTTGACGATTGCTTGTTTGGATACTTACTGGACAGAACTGAACATATTTCTTGCGTACTGTATTGCCTGAGTTCTTTGAAGATATAGAAACATGCATTTCATGCACGATGGCGCCCCCAAATATTTCAGGCTGTCTGCCTGGCGCCACCTGATTGCACATTCTTCCTGAATGATGTATAGGAGGAGGAGGACCGATTGCTTCGCCACCCACGGACTTTACCCTGTGAAGACGCATAAAGTCACTCCCGTATTTGACTGATGTTGTGGATGAACTAAATATATGAACACGTGGCAATTCTTCAAAGAATGCGAACCAGATCTGGCATTTTTGATTGTGTGCTGAATTCAATGAGACGATGAACGGAAGTCTGTATTCAGGTAAGAGGAAGTCTCTTGAAACATTTCCTCTGATAAGTAACAAGAATGGATCAGCTAACGTTACAGACGTGCAGCGCAGTTTGTAGGAGCGGATAGTTGAATAAATCTGTAATGAAGCATTTCCGCACGTATGTTGGCATAGCCTTTGTTTCCTCCTGTAGTGTGAGAAATCCACTTCTCAAGTTTTACCGTCGACTTTGAAACACCCTGTATGTACTGTTCGGAAATTCTCATTACAAACTCCGAGGACTTATACTTTCAATAACCGTTTGAAAATATGGTTTCTTGGTAGATGTGCAACAGGGTAGACATGGTGGAGGGGAGAGAGGGTACTTTCGTCGATTTTTCTGATATGATTTGACGTTTTTCCCACCTCTTTGACTTGGGTGGAGACTCATTCAAGTGTCTATGAGTGACAGGAGCATGGATGAATACACGTTTGCAGAATACACGGATATGATCCTCCTTTATTGCAAAGCTCATGGTAACGAAAGAGCTGCTCGTCGCCTTTACTAAAATGGTTCAAATGGCTCTATCGCTATAGGACTTAACATCTGAGGTCATCAGACCCCTGGACTTAGAACTAATTAAACCTAACTAACCTAAGGACATCACACATATCCGTGCCGGAGGAAGGATTCGAACCTGCGACTGCAGCAGCAGCATGGTTCCGGACTGAAGCGCCTAGAACCGCTCGACCACAGCGGCAAGCTTGACTTTACTGCTCGTTACCTTTATCAGACTCCATCGCAAATCCTTTTCGCCACAGTTACGCAACGGCTTTGAAAAAGGGTTACCTTACCGTCAGCAGGTGTGACTGTGGTGTTCCAAAGAGACTCCGCACGCCCGAATTGGAAGAGGCAGTACTGCATCGCGTTGAAATGAACTTGTTAACGAATACACGAGGGAATTCGCATGCAACGGATGTTGCTCCAAGCACTGTCTGGTATGTTGTGGATGACCAAAATCTACACTACTTGCCATTAAAATTGCTACACCAAGAAGAAATGCAATGATAAACGGGTATTCATTGGACAAATATATTATACTAGAACTGACATGTGATTACATTTTCAAGCATTTTGGGTGCTTAGATCCTGAGAAAACAGTACCCAGAACAACCACCTCTGGCCATAATAATGGCCTTAATACGCCTGGGCATAGCGTCAAACAGAGGTTGGATGGCGTGTACAGGTACAGTTGCCCATGCAGCATCAACACGATAACACAGTTCATCAAGAGTAGTGACTGGCGTATTGTGATGAGCCAGTTGCTCGGTCACCATTGACCAGACGTTTTCAATTGGTGAGAGATCTGGAGAATGTGATGGCCGGGGCAGCAGTCGAGCATTTTCTGTATCCAGAAAGGCTCGTACAGGACCTGCAACAAGCGGTCGTGCATTATCCTGCTGAAATGTAGGGTTTGCTGGGATCGAATTAAGAGTAGAGCCAAGGGTCGTAACACATCTGAAATGTAGCCTCCAACACTCACAGACACGTGAATGAGTCTGAAACCTGCTGATTGAGTTAGAACAGAAGTCAAATGACAAAAGCCAGTCCGGCGTAAGCATCCCCCAACATGAATGACCTGTTGCAAATGTACTGAGAAAAAGTGTTTTCAAATGGCTGCATCGCGTAAACGGTATGTTTACTGACACGGTCACTGTTCAAAATATTATGATCTGATACCCTCTAGAAAGGCGGCCGGTGTGGCCGAGCGGTTCTAGTCGTTTCAGTCCGGAACCGCGTGACCTCAACGGTCGCAGTTCGAATCCTGTCTCGGGCATGGATGTGTGTCATGTCCTTACGTTAGTTAGGTTTAAGTAGTTCTAAGTTGTAGGGGACTGATGACCTCAGATGTTAAGTTCCATAGTGCTCAGAGCCATTTGAATCATTTGGAACCTCTACAAATCCTAAAAGTTTGTTAACCCCCAGTGTAACAGAGTTACAATCTGAAGAAGGGAGTCACCACATGTATCCGAAATGACCAGCTCTCTTCCACAGAGTGACACGGACCGACAGACAGAGGAGCTTCGGGTTATTGACCTAGAATGCCCAGGAGAGATGCTTCTACGCGACACTGACACACTGAACTGTACTTCAAACCTGAAAAATGGCTCTGAGGTCATCAGTCCCCTAGAACTTAGAACTACTTAAACCTAACTAACCTAAGGACATCACACACATCCATGCCCAATGCAGGATTGGAACCTGCGACCGTAGCAGCCGCGCAGTTTCAGACTGAAGCGCCTAGAACCGCTCGGCCACCCAGGTCGTCTTCGAACCTGAGTGACGCAGGCTTAAGCAGGCGCAATACCCTGTTGTCCTGCCCTGCACCTCAAACCACGCCGCAGTCTAGAAAACGGAGAATCACAAAAACGCGGGCCATGCTACGCTGCCTCACCGTGCATCACAATGTGCGTCAGGCCAGAGGGGTGAAGCCTGCCGTCCGCACGAAACGCGAGTCGGAAGACGTTCGTCGAAAGGGGCGCACCCTGCAAGGTGTTTTGCCCGCAGACACGAAACATCCTCGCAAAAACACGGCGGCACGCACGACCACCTCGCGAGACGCGCGGCCCGGAGATCGGTGCGCATGCGCGGAAGTGCTCACCTATACAGTGGCGGGCGGCGCACGCACACAGCCGTGGTCGGAGATAAAGCGTGGCGGGCGCCGCGAGCCGCCAGTCGCTCGCCGGCAGGCCTGTGAGTAACATGGTGCGCGCCGCGGGGCCACGGCTGCCGCGCTGATGGCGACGCCGACGCTGCCGCTGCGGCTGCAGCTGGCGGTGGCCGCGCTGCTCGCCGCCGCCGGCGTGCGCCGCTGCTGCGGCCGCTCCTGGACCGGTGAGTCGCGCTGCGCCTCCACTCTTGCTCACCTCTGTCTACCGGCCTACTGTGTCACACTGTTTCACCGATGAGATCTTGGACAGGTGGCTGCCGACCGACGCTGTCGCCTTGGAACAAAATTTATGACACCAAACAGGTGCCTGACAGCTAATTAATTACATTCGCGTTAAACGGATTGATTGTAATGATGGGGAACGAGTGATTTTAGATTCGTATTACACATTCACTCGTACCGGTTTATCAAAAAGTCAGTATATATTTGAAAACTAAATAAATCACTGAATACTGTAGATAGAGAGGTACAAATTGACACACATGCTTGCAACGACATGTCGTTTTATTAGAACCCAAAAAATACCAACGTTCAAAAAATGTCCGACATATGGCGCTTCATCTCATCAGAATAGCAATAATTAGTAATAATTAAGACAAAGCAAAGATGATGTTCTTTACAGGAAATGCTCGATATGTCCACCATCATTACTCAACAATAGCTGTAGTCGAGGAATAATGTTGTGGACAGCAATGTAAAGCATGTCTGGAGTTACGGTGAGGTATCGGCGTCGGATGTTGTCTTTCAGCATCCCTAGAGATGTCGGTCGATCACGATACACTTGCGACTTCAGGTTACCCCAAAGCTAATAATCGGACGGAATTAGGTCTGGGGTCCTGGGAGGCCAAGCATGACGAAAGTGGCGACTGAGCACACGATCATCACCAAACGACGCGCGCATGAGATCTTTCACGCGTCTAGCAATACTTCGTTGTTTTTTTTTTTTTTTTTTTTTTTTTTTTTTAAGGCCCCATGTCATTCCAAACATGTGTGTAAATTTTCACCTCTCTATCTACATTATTCCGTGGTTTATTAAATTTTCAAATTTATACTGACTTTTTGATCATCTGGTACATACGGTTACGTGCTGGCCATTTACAAGAATTTCTTTGGAACAGATGTAAATTACTAATACCTAACATCCAAATTTTGCGAATTACAATTATAGAAACTCTTCTATTAAATAGAAAAAAAGTTATGAAGAATGGATAGTTTATTTGTTTTCAAATTCAACTTGTCAGACATTTTTATCAATGAGTAACTGAGAAAGAAATTTGGTTGCAAAATCGTGTCCCACATTTTGTGCTAAATACACCCTGAATGAGAAAGCAAAGAATGTCACTTTTTCTTCTGGTGCGATAGTTATGTATATCATTGTTCCTTTTTAACTGCAGTGGATTATTTACGACCAACTTCGTGAGAAAATAAACATATACTTTGAGGCAGTAGTCAAAATGTCTAACTGATTAAACATATGTCCAAGAAATGTTCGTGGATTAGCTTCACGCTTTTTATTCTTACTACACGTTTTTGAACAATGGAGACTTTCTTTGCTAAAGATGAGCTACAGCAGAAAATTATTTCATACGATACCGAAAGAAAAAAAACCAAAATACGTCAACTTCCTGATTTTCCTCACCAAATACTTGCAAATGTGACATAATTAAGTTGTTTCAGGAATTCCAAACTGTATTTTTCCTTTTTAATTTCTCAGATATATGGAAACCTAAAAATTCTAAAGTTCCATCCCATTACTTTTTCCTCGCCGTGTGTTACACCTATCGTTGGTGCAGTACCTCTAGATGAGCAGAAGTGAACATTTTGGGGCTTCCTGAAAATGACAGGATGGCTATTCGCAGAATAGAATTCAATAATATTTTTAAGAACATCCATTTATTCTGTTTCTGATTGCATATTTGGACTGATTGTAATACCAGTGTTATTCGAAAAAAGAATTAATTCTGTTTGATGTATAGTATGTGGAGATATGTTTACATATATAAGAAATAATGGTGGATCTAGGGTTGATCCTTGTGCTACCCCATAAATGATTTCTCCCCTGTCAGTATTATTTGCCCTGCTACATTAGTTGAATTCTTAACAGCAGCTTTCTGCATTATTTTGGTTAGTTATGACATTCGCCATTGACTGGATATACAAATAATTCCTGCCTTAGCTGATGACTTGTGGATGGGGCTTCGACATACAAACTTATTTTCAAAGAACGAATGGAATGTCAATAAAATAAAAACACTGTTTATCTGTGATGGTATAATTCCTAAACAAATGTTTTCATAATTTCGATGAGGACCAAACTATGAAATTCTCCTTCGAAAGTAAAGGAGGATACCGTGAAATAGCTTTTATTTCCCATACACGACTCACCTGGAATGATCTATTACCTGGACGTAGCATAATTTTTGATTAATTCTGCAGTATTTAGCCTATAGAACATCAGTAATTAAGAAATAAATTTTTGTTTTGATTTCTGCAGTTGTGTTTATTTTAAATTGAGTTAGTTTTATTTAGTCATAATTTGATTTTTTCACTGATTAGTTACCTACACGTAGCGCTGTTTTTAGCTATTCTTCATCACTACTTTATTACTGCGTCATTAATTTTGGTATTCTCTGAAAATTTTCATATTTTAAATCCAGTACCTCTCTAACATACTTGTTTCGTGATTTTATATACTTTTGTTTCCTTGTAATTCAATTTGTAAGTTAATTTTTTTCACTGTATGTGAACCTATTTACGCTTTTCTACCTGTAGGGTTCTCTTTTATATTGTTGTGGGATCTCATTCTATAACTACAGTCTACTATAACTACACTCCTCTACACGGCGTATGGTTGAGTGTGAATCGTACCTGTATACTGACTCTCTGCCCTATCTCATTCTCGTTGTGGGCGACGGGAAAGATGATTGTCGTATGTCTCTGTTCGTGCCCTTATTCTGGTTCTCCGCATGCAAGGAATACAATAATGCTAGCAGAATGGTCGTACAGTTTCCTTCAAACACAGGTTCTCTAAATTTTCCCAACCAGGTTTCGGGATGCGTGGGGGAATCTGAGGAAGGATGCGAACACTCTAATTGGAATGGCTACAGTTCAATTAAAATAGACAAAGAAGAAAGCTAGAAAAAATTCTGTGTGTAGTTTAATATATACTCAGAACAGTGAAACAAAGGATGCGAAGGTGCACAGGCGAACACTATAAAAAATTAAGGAAGTCTGACAATTGGTCCGATGAGTCCCTGCCCTGGGCCACAACGGCCGTCCACATCCTCATATACATTAATACTCTGCAATTCATACTTAAGTGCCTGGTATTGAGTTCTTAGAAACATCTTCAGACAATTTATCAATTACTGCTCTCTCCAACTGTGCCTGGGAAAAATGAACACTTATATCTACGAGTACCTGCACTGATTTCTCTTATTTTAATGTGATGATCATTTCTCCCTTTGTAGGTTGGTGACGGTAAAATATTTTCTCATTCAGAGATTAATATTTCGTGAAAAGAATCTGAACCACATTCATAACTCTAATAAAGTGTAAGAGCTATTATTAATTAACATTTCCTTAAAGTTTACCTTTAAAATCTAATCATGTATACTAAAAACTGCAAAAAGCACAATAAGGATATGAGTTTAAACGTAGCAGAATGTCATATCCCTTGAAAGAAACTGAGACATCCAGTCTTCGTCCTTCCATTTTCAGTTCTTTATTAAACGGAGCATCAGCTTTTTATTCTCTGCGAACTGAAAAGCTAACGCACTGAACGCCTTCATTCTCAGTCCGTACAATCTGCTATACATGTCTTTTAAATAACCGACAACCACTAACTCTTGTTCATTCCAGAAAACACGACAAAATTTTCCTTTCACTTCTCAGTTTGAAAAGGTTCCTTTTGAAATCTATTCTCAACTACTCTCTGAAGAGTTGTTTCAGAAACGCTAAACTCAACACTGGCTTTCCTAAATCTCATTTCCTTTATTACAACAGCTTTCTGTGCTTCTTACATGTTTTCTGTGGCCCACCTTTGATGTCTAGTTTTGCGTTCGTATTTTCTGTCTATGAAAAAAGGAGAATTGTCATTAGCAACAGTGTGAATAACCTGAAAATATAGTAAAGTGTCTTAGAAATGTTCGAAAAAATATGGATACTAAAAAGTAAACACTAAGAAAGGGTGGTGCGCTACATGGGGCAGAATGGAATCTCGATCTTTCCCGTCCCACTGTGTTCCGTCCTGACCTATGTGGTTAGGTAGAGTTCAAAACCATCAAACCGCCTTGAAAAATAAAAATCTTTTAAGCGCCTTACGATGAATGGCTCAGTAAGCATTGTAAGATTTTAAGCAAGAAAAGAAGTAGTAGATAAAATATTTCGTTTATCTTTCAGATAAGGAATTACTAAAATTGCACTGTGGATATGAGAAATAAGCCCAAACATGTACTGGGAGAATAAGTCAAAGACAAACTCTTCTAAAATGGCTTCTTACCATCCTTCTCCCATAGATAATAGCTCCTGGAAGTGACTGTAGAGGGCACCACTTTGCAGCCATAATACACCCCTAGTTTTGTTGTGCTCCAAAGGTTCGTCCTGCCGCGTCTTCTGTTACGTCGCGATCCTACCAAGGATACCCCTGTAAGTTCCCGAGAATTTTTGTTACACTTTAGTATGGGCTGTACAGATCTGTTACGACCCTAATAACGCTTCTCTGAATTCATTAAATCTCTGTTGTCGCTATTACTTGAGAAGGACTCAAAAAATTGGAAAAATAGCTTATAACGGGTTGCACTATCGTCTCGTGTGCCATTTCCTTTACATATCCATTGCATTTTCCCAGAAAACTCTCAATAGAGATAAATCCTTCATAAATATTTCTTAATACTTATTTTACGTGTCTCGAATTGGTTACAGGATTGCCTTTCATATGACTTCTGTTACATATGCATTGCATATTCCGAAAACTTTTCCAATAAAAGCCATTCCTTCCATTAGCATTTCCGCTTAGTGATTTTACATGAACTTCCATTTCATATCTTTTCATACTAATGACCCACAATAATTATTCAATTTGACATATATCTGCCTACGCTACGCTTCGTAAACTGTTGCTAGTGGATTTTGTCATTCTCACAAATCTCATATTATTTCGGTATCCTGGTAAAGATCTGTCTTCTATATAGTATTGAGATGTTATATTTCCTGCACATATTATCAATTTTTACCAACACAATTTCTGTTTGTAGATTTTCTGTTATTGAGCCGTCAAAATGTTTGTTTCCTGCATGGATTTCAATTTTAAATTCAGTACCTCATCATTAGGAGAATTTCAATCTGACATACTGGACACTTAAGGCTGACTATCAACACGGTGTACCTTCCTACATTCTTCAGCTGGAAGGGAGCTTTTTTAAATTCTTGGACCATCACCAGATACTCTCCTTCTGGTCAATATTACAGTAATTTCGACAAGCATCCTGCATGTGACCTTCACCGAAAGCGCTAGTTTCTCTACAGGATTCACATGATTCATTCTCAAAGTATAGAATAAAATTTCTTTTTTCCGTAATATTCTATTTTCTGTCAACGAAACTCCTGTTATCGAACTATCAACATTTTTGTTCATAATAAAGATGTGTATTTTAAATTCAGTATGTCTTTACTTCGTCGACTTCTTCCGTGAAGTACTAGTAGCACTCTAACTCCTTTGACTGTGCATCAATTTCTATTTCTTGAATTATTTTTTTCATTTCATAGAATCCTGTTTCAAATTATACTCCGTACCATTACACAATGTGTGCCTGCAGTACGCTCTTTCAAACGTCCGGCTGTTTATGCTAGGCTCTCTGTTTTCATTCCTCACACAATGATTTCGAGAAGATCGACTTCATAATCTTCAGCTTACACGTATATGTTTTTATCATACGTTTTTTTCAAAACTTTTGCATGTATTTACATAGCTTCACTTACGTAGCTTCAAAATATCGTTTTGCCTGTTCCTCAAATACGACCACATCGAAATTCGATTACTGAGCTCTTACACTTTTTTATTTAACATTTCCTAGATTTGTACTCTCGTCTGACAAACCGGTCGATAAACTGATTATTTTCTTGTTTAAGATATTTGTACTTTCCTAATTTTTTTCAATTTCATACATTTCACTTCCTTATTATATTGTATAACTGTGTTATACTCTTTTGTCTGCAGTCTTCTCCCAACATACTAATCTTAACTGGTGGGTTTACCTTCTTTCTATTCCTTTTCTAATTGCTGCTCTTACAATTCATAGAAAGTTCGACTGTTCACAGAATGACAGGTCGTTCAGTTCTAATGCAGTTCAAATAGAACTTACTTTATGAACTCCGTATGAAGTTTCAGCAACGAATACGAATTTTTGTTCTGTTTCAGTATTTAGTTCAAGATTCAGTTCAAATATAGAAACCGTAAAAGGTTGGACATGTCGTATCGATCGAATATTTTTCGCTAAGTAATATTATTAAGACTGATGTAAGGTATAATCATTTCGGATACGAATTGAATGTGGAATTCCGTTTAGAAATGTTTGTAGACATTTATAGCTAAGAATACCTTTAGGATTAATTCGTTAACTATTCTTTAAATATTAGAATGATTTGCTTCAGTGCTTTCCAGATACTCAAAGTGTCGAATTTACTTACTTGATACATGTTTATTTATTCCGGTTGTAGTGCTGTCCCTACAATAACCAATTGATGAACTTCACTTTTTATAATTTATTGCTTCCATTAAAGAGAAAGTTTATGCTGAACATACAAGTCAACCACCGACACCTCATCGAGAAGTCATATTCTTCAGATTGTCTCTGATTACCTTTGTATCGATGAAGGAATACGCTAGGGTGGATTACCTCCTGTGTCATAAGAAATGTGAACATTTAAATACACGTTATAGGCTGATCAGTCCTCTACACAACATTACCTTGCAATATAATCACCATTCATTTGCACTTATCTGCGCCGTCGTTGAACCCAGGCATCCAAACCAGTTAGGAAAAATTCTAAGTTTTGCTTCTTGCCCAGTAACTTCAAAAAAAAAAAAAAAAAAAACAGGTTTCGCTGTTGATTGTGAACTCCAGCGCGTCAGTCTCCTCGAATTACTTCATCAGCACGTCCTCGATTGGCATGTGTGACAGTGGGTTGCGGTCGGCGCCTGGGTTGTTTATCTGCAATGTTCGTTTCTCCGTGACCAAACTGTGCCACCCAACGCCCTGCGCTGCTGATGTTCATTTTAGCGTCTCCGTACCCTTTCTTATGGATGCGGCTATAAGAGCTTTAAAATTTTGGGTCAAGAAGCAAAACCTGATTTTAGCGATGGCGGTAATTTGTACAAATGAATGGTGACTATGTTGAATGTTGAACGGTAGTGCTATGTAGAGGACAGTTAAGGCTATGATCTGTACTAATTTCGCTGTTGGTGTCACTATTATTTTTTATGACACAAGAGATATGCTTTTCGATCCCACCCTCGTAGTTCTATTATGCATTCTTTTTGGTCTACGCGAATTTGTTTTTTCAGTAGAGTGATTAGATCTTGATCCTTACACTTTTGCAACGTACAGCATCAACATCATTGTGAGTTACACGTTCCAGTTGTGATGCAACATACCTCCCCTGCCGGCGACGTAACCTGTGGGCCCAGCTAACCACTTTGCCAAACTTGTTTCGAGTACGCTGAAAAAGTGTCGCTGGAGAACCCTTTCACCCCCTCGGTAAAATTCCGGTCTCTCTGGACGCTATTTGCAAACCTGTAGAAAGACATTCGTGGTTGTCGATTTACTTCGGACGAACAGGTGCGCCCCTAGGTACAATCATGTTTCGGTAGATAACCGCAATCGTTTTTCGATGAAAGCATTGATCGTCTTGTCCCACAGTGGGAGAAACGTGTTAACAGTTACTGCGGTTATTTTTTAAATAGTGGAGTTTCATACTTGTTTCCGTGTGTGTCGTTTTCAGTCGACTCCAACATATTTTTATAGCTTTCCTATCGTTCCCATTCTACCCAATATCGCTGAATGGTACGATGAAGCTTTAGGATTACTTTCAACAAATCTCTGTATTCTTATGTATCAGTTTCTTTCGCGTTCCTTGTTGTCCGTTATTTTTCGAAACCGTTCATAAAATGCGTTTCTCAGGTCCCTGTTACGTGTAGTATTACAACGACATTTCTCCTCAAAAAATGTATCATCACTAAATTGATGTAGGCCTACATCCGCGATCAAGTATTGCGATTAAAAATAATTAAAATCAACATGCTCTGAATCACAGTTTCTCTTCTTTGCTGAATATGTCGTAATTCACAAAAATATAATTTTGTGTTGCACAACCCGACCTGCTCCATATAACTTCCTTGCCTGAACATCCTATATAACTTTGCTTATTTAGTAGAGGAAATCTTTATTGAAATATTTTACCAGTAAGAGTGACAGCAGCTACAAGAACATTATTGATTTTTATCAATTTCAGTACTATAGGATATCAAATATAATGCTTGAAAATGACACAAAAGACGAAATTCTAGTTGCGCGCAGGAAAATAATTAAAATTCCAATGAACATAACGTCATTGAATGAATTATTCGAGTTACTCTTAAATAGTTCTCTTCCATTGAGGTCTTAGTTTCCGACACTTTTCATGACACTCACTTTTCTCTTCTCTACATAAATACGAAGTTATACCAACTCCATAGAGTTCATCAATCTTACTACTTCATCCAAATGGTGTTTAAGTAATTTTTGGATGTAAATACATTATAATTTCCGTTTTTAAAGTAAGAGTGTTGCGAAACAAACTTTGCAGAACGTGACAGTAAGTGACGTGAAACATTGTAGAAATTAGGCAGCCAACAAATTGTTCTTTCGATTTTGTAAACAGGGCGAATGTAAAAGTGTTTGACCTTTCGAACGTTAACCTATTCAGCACGGAATAGGGAAAAAGGGTTCCCAATTAAGACTGTTCGGGAGAGAACTGCCAGATTCACTTTAAATCAAGAGAATAATCACGAACATCTTGGTAGGGTATTGGACAAATTAGCATGTCTGTGTCTATCATTTTGTGTGTGTGTGTGTGTGTGTGTGTGTGTGTGTGTTTGTGTGTGTGAGAGAGAGAGAGAGAGAGAGAGAGAGAGAGAGAGAGTTATTTTTGTAGACTAGTAGTACACGGTTTGGTAGAAATTCATTCGTCACTTCACTGTCCGTATTTACATCACAGATGTTTGAGACTTTATAAGGTAATTGGAACCATATTGTTTCATATCTGTAGTTCCTTATTACACTCAAGAGAAAAGTCAATCACATGTGGAATAATACGCGTTCTTCACATTGTTGAAAACTATTGCTGTAAATTTTCTAATTAAGGAATACGTGATCCTTCGATGTAAATGTGACATTTTTACGTGTAGCAATTAAAATGTATTCTTGAAACGAGGATCGAGAATTGTTATCTATTTAACGTCCTTTATAAAGGAATATGTCACTATTATAATAAATAATTTAATACGAAAGCAATAAAATTAAGATATGCTGTTGGATTGTCTGAAATTTTAATGCTATGTAGAGTTCGAAAGCTGTTGTATATATTTTATTGAAGACTCCGCGCACTATTTAGCTCTAAATAGTTGTTAGTAAGATATTGTGTGCTAGAAAACAATCCGCATCTCTTGTCCACTCTTTTCCCGTCAGTATGTGATAACTCCCGCAGAACAGCAGTTTGCGTTACTGCGTTCGAGTATGCCATTGGCAAGTTAAATAAGGAACACACAAAGTTACTTCGCACTCTCTCTTCTGTTGATCGACGTGTGGGACATACTTCAAAATAGTACGCCACACCTGCTGCCTTCTGTGTGTTTGGCGCAGCGGGAATCGTTGTTCATGTGAAGCTGCAACCGTGCTCTTCCATCATACTCGACAAGCCGAGACGAGGATGCAGCAGCTGAATATATAAAGCACCTAGGATGTTTCGAAATGTCGACGCCAGAGTCGGGATAGGTTTACGGTTGTGTAAACTACTACTCACTGTTTACTAAACATTAGTAAGTGTTAAGGGCATCCGTGGTTTCAGGCGCTGCAGTCATACATAGACTGTGCGGCTGGTCCCGGCGGAGGTTCGAGTCCTCCCTGGGGCGTTGGTGTATGTGTGTGTTTGTCCTTAGAATAATTTAGGTTTAGTATTTGTAAGCTTAGGGGCGGATGACCTTAGCAGTTAAATCCCATAAGATTCCACACACATTTTTTTGTTAAGGGCCACGGTTTGCGAGGATTTGTCATTGTTTTTAAGATATGCCAGTTTTTTTATATTATTTACTGACATTTGAGTGCACGCCGCACACCTATCCATGTAAATAAATCAAAATTGCGTGCAACTAATACGGACACAACATAATTTGTAAGGGGAACACTCATGATAATTAAATAAAACAAAGGCAATGCCAACTGGGAATAACGTACTGGGATTACGAAGTTATTTATTTTACGTGAGTTGGATCATATGTCTCACTTCACTGTCGTTAGAAACGCATAGAGTTCTTTATACACTGAAAAGTCTGTCGTTGCTAATAAAGTTGGTGCATAGTTGGTAACATGTGTTTCTTATTCACATTATTCATTATCAACGCTGATGTCACGTTTTATCGGTTGTTGCATAGAATAAATACGTGACTTCGATCTTCCTTTCGCCACAGCCACAAAATGGAGATGGTGCTGGTCTTGGTTGGTGTGAATACAGTGCAAAACGGCAGTGGTTGAACGCCAAGCACGCCATGTCGCCTACAGATTTACGTGTACGCGTGAGCCCATGGGAGCAATGTCTGACTGGTTTGCACTGGCACTATTTGCGAGTAAGCCATTCATTCCGACTCCTCTCCCATTACATCGGTAACGGATCTTCCGCTGGAACGTGTGCACGGGGTGTAACAGAAAGGTATGACATACTTTCAGAAAACATTCCTAACACGTAGGGGAAGAAAATGTGTTATATGGGCATAGGTCCGGAAACGCTTTATTTCCATGTTAGAGCTCGGGTTTTACAACTCTTCAACACATTAATCATGGGAAACGCCACGTTTCAGCACTTTCATAAATAATATGTTCAAACTGCAGTCAGTTGGCGAAGACACGTGCATCAACTCGCCGTCGCTTTGAAACACTAACTCGCTTTCATATCCCTGGGGAATTGTGTATTGCGTCTCAGACTTCCACAATACGGGCGCCAAGTCTCCGACATCTTGCACTGAGCTGCCGCACACAAGAACTTTCCAATATCCTCACAAGAGAACGTCTAGTAGGTTTAGATACGAAGAGCATAGAAACCATGGAATCGGGAGGACGACTGTTCAAACCCGCGTCCACCCATCATTTTCCGCTAATTCCGTAAATCGCTCCAGGCAAATGCAGGGCTGGTTCCTTTGAAACAGGTATGGCAGACATCCTCCTCCATCTTATCGTATTCCGAGACAGCGCTCCATCAGTAATGACCTGACTGTCGATTGAGGTTAAACTCTAATTCTCCTTTCTTCTTTTCGTCCTTCATTTCTCTGGGTGTCGAACGTTGACTGCGAAACACTTCATGTAAGGAAACGGTAAGCGGGCCCTTAGGAAAGAAGTGAGCGATCTTGTTGTTATGTGCTTTAATTAAATACAAGGAGTACCTGCCGCCATCCCTAGACAGCTGTTTTACGGCTATCATACTCTAGTGGGGTATCAGGTAAGTGAAAATATTTAAGGACAGTGAACGCAAACAGAGTCCGAGAAGATGGCACTATTTTCCTCCGGTACCGAGGTTGCCGTAATCTATGCCGTCATTAAACTGTCTTAAACTCTGCTTGCACATGAGAATGCCACCAACTTTATAGGGCCATGCTGAAACCATTAATTGTTCTCCAAAAATATCACCTGTTACTGTACTACAACTGTATAGAATGCGCCAAATCTTGTGCGCTTATTCGGCTACATTTGGAAAATCTCTACTTTTGCACGCAAAGGGATGTCCTCCCTTGGAACGTGGCACCACTACAAATAACTTTTTATAGGCAAGACCGCATCAATTAAAATTTATTACTGACTACCGGTTTCGACAGTTAAAGCGACAACTTCTGATCTCCATAAAAAGATCGTGTTCCATTATGAGTTAGCCACTCCGCATTACGGTGGCTATAAGAAGTTTTTCAAGTTAAATATAGATCGTCCCTTCCACTTTCTGAATACGAGAAACTTCAGTCTCACTACCAGCATCATCAATTTTTTCGTGACACTTAAGAATTTACTCCTCTGGTCTCTGAGTTTATTTCCAGTTTCTTAAAGCCATTGCACGAATTCCTATGCTATCAGTATTATGAAAATCTTTCAATAAAAGTGGAGATCAACAAGTTTCTTTTCGAAGGTCGTACAGTCCTGCCTCGGTTTGCCAATGAGGAAAAATCGCCGCGAGCGCTGATGGAATCATCCCACGATGCACCAGTTTGAAGATGCCTCTTTAGTGTCCTGCTGCGTGAAGAAATCCTTAAGTGCCTACTGCACATCGACGTCCGACAGGAATCTTCGACCATCCGAGGCCTTTTGTAAGGGACTGAAGACGTGGGAATACTGGTAGCATGGGGAGACATCAAGAGTACATGGCGTGCGATCGAGTTTCGCCCACTTGAGATGTCATAACTTCTACGTTACATCTGCGATATGGAAACGTGCGTAAGCATGAAGCTGCAGCACCATGGGTGTTCAAAGGTCTCTCCGCAGTGCCGTATGGTTGTTAGCCGCACGTCCTGTACGCTGCAGTGAATATACCGAAACGAAACTCAGTGAAATACAAGTTATTCATTCATTGAATATTCACTTTCACTTACAAATTTCCACATAAATGTTGAAAGTGTCCCCCCTGTTGTTGAATACACAATTAAATTCGTCTAACCATGTTTCCAAACACAAGCTGTAACATTTCTTCTGTAACAGAAGAAAAAGTAAGGTGGTGTTGAGGCAGGCGATCGTGGAGGCCAAAGTCCCTGTGAAATTATGTGATCACCAAAACCATCAGCAAGCACTGACATTGAAACGCGAGCTGTGTGCGCGGTTGCACCATCTTGTTGAAAATAAACGTTCAGTATTTCACTTAACACAAGTTCTACCATGAGTGGGTACAGAATATCACTGCAGTATCGTTGTGCGTTTATTGTTTCGTTGAAAAATATGGGACCCACAATCCGACGTCTAGAAATTGCACGCGTAGCTAACAATCATCCGGCACTGCGGAGAGACTTTTTGAACACCCCAACGGTTGTGCTAGAGAGATAACCTGTCCCATACACATTCTTCATTCCCCGATGGATATATACCGGTGTTTCATTTTCGGCAGCCGAGAAAGGAATACAATCACGTTGGTCCTGCTAGAACGTGTTTGATAATAAAGTCATCGTAGTTCACGTTTCCGCATTTACCGCACGCACTTCGGAAAGACGCGAATGCCACACTTACGTTGATTTTTAAGTGGTAGTTAAGCATAAAATGCAGCAAATTCGGATAGCATTTCTACTAAGGTGAGTTCATAACAGGCAGATTCATAGTGAGCCCTTAGTGGAACAGGAGGTTTCTATACAAAATAATACAAAAACAGTGTGGAAACAATCTCAGTTTTTGGTAGGAATATTTTGAGTAGTAACGTTTTGCGGACCTTAGTCTATGTTTCGGTTTCCTTCCTCTTATATCATATCTCTTTTTGCAGAGTCAAAGTCGAAGTTATTGCTAGTTTTCATTTCTGTGACGTGATTAATAATCTTCATTACAATTATTGTACACAGTTTCGACATTGTGTTTATGATATTTTGGGGCGTTCGACTCCTGTTGTACGAAGACTTGCTGTGTAAATCTGTGTCATTACATCTGTTTAGAATAAAATACCAGGATTTATGTAAGTACCTGCATTAATAGTCACTTTGAAGAGTAAAGTGAAGGTTGCTGGCCGTGGATTAAAACGAAAGGAAGTTCTCGTTACTTTTTTAATATTACGGTTGCTACACGAATTACGGGCAATTCTTTTCATCAAAAATATGTAACTACACAGTGTTAAACATTAACAACATATGATAGATATTTGGAAACGCTTGTACTACGTGTTGTACGAATGTGTCAAAGACAAGTACAGGGTGTTTCAAAAATTACCGGTATATTTGCAACGGCAATAAAAACTAAACGAGCAGCGATAGAAATACACCGTTTGTTGCAATATGCTTGACACAACAGTATATTTTCAGGCGGACAAACTTTCGAAATTACAGTAGTTACAATTTTCAACAACGGATGGCGCTGCAAGTGATGTGAAAGATATAGAAGACAACGCAGTCTCTGGGTGCGCCTTCTGTACGTCGTCTTTCTGCTGTAAGCGTGTGCTGTTCACAACGTCCAAGTGTGCTGTGGTCAACATGGTTTATTCCTTAGAACAGAGGATTTTTCTGGTATTGGAATTCCACCGCTTAGAACACAGTGTTGTTGCAACAAGACGAAGTTTTCAACAGAGGTTTAATGTAACCAAAGGACCGAAAAGCGATACAATAAAGGATCTGTTTGAAAAATTTCAACGGACTGGGAACGTGACGGATGAACGTGCTGGAAAGGTAGGGCGACCGCGTACGGCAACCACAGAGGGCAACGCGCAGCTAGTGCAGCAGGCGATCCAACAGCGGCCTCGGGTTTCCGTTCCCTGTGTTGCAGCTGCGGTCCAAATGACCCCAACGTCCACGTATCGTCTCATGCGCCAGAGTTTACACCTCTATCCATACAAAATTCAAACGCGGCAACCCCTCAGCGCCGCTACCATTGCTGCACGAGAGACATTCGCTAACGATATAGTGCACAGGATTGATGACGGCGATATGCATGTGGGCAGCATTTGGTTTACTGACGAAGCTTATTTTTACCTGGACAGCTTCGTTAATAAACAGAACTGGAGCATATGGGGAACCGAAAAGCCCCATGTTGCAGTCCCATCATCCCTGCATCCTCAAAAAGTACTGGTCTGGGCCGCCATTTCTTCCAAAGGAATCATTGGCCCATTTTTCAGATCCGAAACGATTACTGCATTACGCTATCTGGACATTCTTCGTGAATTTGTGGCGGTACAAACTGCCTTAGACGACACTGCGAACACCTCGTGGTTTATGCAAGACGGTGCCCGGCCACATCGCACGGCCGACGTCTTTAATTTCCTGAATGAATATTTCGATGATCGTGTGATTGCTTTGGGCTATCCGAAACATGCAGGAGGCGGCGTGGATTGGCCTCCCTATTCGCCAGACATGAACCCCTGTGACTTCTCTCTGTGGGGACACTTGAAAGACCAGATGTACCGCCAGAATCCAGAAACAATTGAACAGCTGAAGCAGTACATCTCATCTGCATGTGAAGCCATTCCGCCAGACACGTTGTCAAAGGTTTCGGGTAATTTCATTCAGAGACTACGCCATATTATTGCTACGTATGGGGGATATGTGGAAAATATCGTACTATAGAGTTTCCCAGACCGCAGCGCCATCTGTTGTTGACAATTGTAACTACTATAATTTCGAAAGTTTGTCCGCCTGAAAATGTACTGTTGTCCCAAGCATATTGCAACAAACGGTGTATTTCTATCGCTGCTCGTTTAGTTTGTATTGCCGTTTCAAATATACCGGTCATTTTTGAAACACCCTGTATGTACACGAATGATTTCTCGAGTAATCAGTGGGGGAAATAAGTTGCTGGACATGTAAGGTCCTAATCCGTTAAAAGACAAGACGATTCCGCCATTTATTCATTGTTTGCTAGTCTGCTGTCTTCATGGCCAGTGAAAACTGAATTCGCAGTAACATGTGAGCTGTGAAAAAACTGTTTGAACATTCAAAATTCCGAAGTAAATGAGTGTGTAGAAACGATCATAACTTTTAGCAGGGAACGTCCTACCGACAGGAATGCATGCATGAGGCCTTCGTGATATCAACCTAAAGTATGCGATACTGGTGTCACTAACAAGTCCGACACGTCGAAAAACACCCTGTGTTCCTTTACGCAAGAAGAATACCACGGAGGAAATGCACTATCGAAATTTTCGCTGATATGATACACTGTAAGTATTTTTTAAAAATTGTAGAGGTAAGTAGTTTTTGCCGCCCGAGGAAGCACTTATGACTGTGGTTTGTGCATTCCTTTGTACCTAGCGCGCGATCGGCCGTGACAAGAGGGTGTAGCGCCGTGTACAGCAAATACACAGGATGACACGCTCGAATCTGAAACACCGGAGCTATACAAGCGTCCCGCATCATTAATTTTTTTGAATGAGAAGCTTTTCATGTCGGCAGCTAAACTGCTGCAGATGTAATTCTTCCAAAAGTGACTAGCAAAGGAAAGTAAATCAAGGCAGTGTCTGACGTAATACTGCAGACGACTTTCAACAATCAGGACATTAATTTGTTGAAACGAAATATTTCTTACACATAACTAATTTTATAACACCTCCTGCAGCACAGTTCAGGTAATAATTTTTGAATAATGTGTAGCTGAACAGTAATGAAACAATTCCTTGTTTAATCCCCACAGTCGTCACAATAAAGTGAAGTGTCATTTTAATGATGAAAACCGACATTTTCCTTACACTAGGCACACTTGATGAAAGAAAAATTAATCCATTCAGACACTTCATAGTAATTCCTAGTTTTATTAAGACAGAAGTGCGCTGGAGAAAGAAATGGTCCTGGTCGTTTCTCTGCTTATGGTTCTGCATACCAAAAGTACTCAATGAAATTCGTAAATCGTGCTAATGCCAAAATGACTGAAATTTAAGAATACTGCTCTCCTGATGAACCTCGAATGATACGGAGGTATCAGAAATTATATCGTCTAACAATTTCCTTAAAAATAATTTCCACAGCCGAAAATCTCCGTCATCTTCGAGTGGCCACTTCACCTTGGTTATTCTAGACAGAAGAGGAATCATGTCAACAGTGTTTTCGTCGTCCTCCTCAAAGACAGTGGTGTAGGTATGTCCAGGCCAAGAGTCGAACAAAAGCAACGAATTAATTTCTACAACTAGTTAGAAATAATTTCAAATGAAATATTACAAATTATTAGTTCCTATTTTTCCAGATTTAGAGTCATCGAGTATAAGATTTTTGCCATTAAACTCCCCTTCTTTCAATATTGAGTCTAATGTGCTTTGAGGTCCCTGAGGACGGATATAAACCTGCATACTTATTACTGATTTTGTTGTATACGAATGTATCGTAGGAGTAATCGATTGCCTGATAGAATACCTTTTTTCGCCTCGAAACGATAAAGTACGGTTTGCTTACAGTCCTCCCACGAAACCTGACTGATTGGCATTGGACACAGCAGGTGTGGGGATAAAAGTAAATTACGAATTAATGGCATCTCCTCTACACTTTTGCTTGAATTAAAGTTAGTAGTGCTAAAACTTCCTATATGCTTTCTGTAATCTGCTTATACTGGTCGAGGAGGCCTCGTAATCAGCAGTGTTCATCTCATTTGCCATTCGGAGGGCGTGGCCTCGTATCTCTGCATTGGTAACGATGCACTGTCTCTCGCAAGGTCGTTGTTTTTGTGTCGCACTTTCTCGACTTTCACTATGGAGCATATTTATTTCTTCATGTAAGTTTCTTTTTCCTTTAATAGAATTCAGGATAAATATTTTCCGAAGCAAAAGTTTTCACACGGCTTAACATTGAACGTTATCTTAATGAATATTTAATTCAATCTCCAGTATTAACACTACCGCAAAAACAACTGACTATTTTTGTGGATATTAAATGAGTTGCTAATTTTAGCGAACATTAACTACGGACAATTCTTTAAAAAAAACTGTCAACAGAAACTAAAATTCGCTTTGGAAATGACGATCCCACCGAATAGTGTTATTTGTTTAAGAAAGCACCATCAACAAAGGATCTATGCCTGTGAAGTTGCGCTTGCACAATCAGCTGCAGCTCCGGTGGCACAGGACATTTCTCCAGCCATCTTGAGAGCTAAGAATGGGTAATTTTCAACATAAAAAAGTTACCTGAAGCGCGTCTTAGCAGCTATGATTTTGATACTTTTTTGTGTATTCTTCCTGTATAAAAAATTTCGGAGCATGTTTCGACAAGTCAGACTGGGCCATTCCTTTGAAGTCGCGGAGTTCAGCATTTACCTCTGAATTTGCTGCAGGCTAGTGTTCTAAGCGTAACACCTACTCGTACGGTGACCACGTGCCGCACAGGCACAAGTAAACTAATATGATTTGCTCGTAATCTAGTGAACTTCGGATTGGCGGATTTAAATAATATTGCAGTGCACTTTCTGAATACCAGCTAGAAATCTTTACAATATACCAACTTAGAGACAACCCGTCCAAGACATATTAACAACGTCCAAGTTATTACTGCATAATTCCCAGCCTCAGACCATTACACTAGACAGGAAATTTTTTAGTTGCATATAGACATAGACGCAAAGGGAGGAACGTGGTAGAATGACGCTGTGATAAGACACTGTACTAAACCGGGAGTATGGCGGTTCATATCCCAGTCTGGACAGGCAACTTTGGGTTTTACAACGTTATCCTTAACCACTCAAGCGAAACACGGGGATACTCCCTTTGAAATGTATTACCTTCCGGACTTGTAGCTTGTGCTGCTTCTCTAAAGACGTCGTCGTCGTTGTTCTTATAGCAAATCGTAGCGCACGAGACTACCGCCCCATGTCCAAATTTTTTATCACTCTCTAGATCATATAATGGAGTTAGGGAATATCAAAACATGTGACATGGATGACCGCATTTTTTGAATGATTTGACTTAGTAGCTTTAATTTTTTATACTGACAGAAGACTGCAGGCTTTAATACTTGGCATAAATTTCAGCTTCATACCTCCACACATTCTAGGAGGAAGAATGTTAACAGTCGGACAGACAGAGAAACGGACAACAAAGTCATCCTATAAGCGTTCTGTTTTTATCGACTGAGGTACGGATCCCAAAAATTTAAGAGCCTGAAATCACGTGATCTCGCCGACATGGGATATCACCAAATCGTGAGAGTAGTCGGTGTGTAAAGTGGCGCTTCAGTGTAATCATTGAATTACGCGCTGTATGGGCCGCAGCCTACATTGCTGAACCATATCGCGTTTAGACGGCAATGGCCGTGCGTCGGTGGAATGAAGAAATTGTTAATCATGGCCACATACAATTGTGCCTGCACACCTCATCTCCCTGTCGTGACTATTGAACCCCCTTGAGATTATAAGGGTGAAATTTGCAGTTCTGTTTCACAGTCCTCTTTAAAGACGTAGAGGGGTTTGTAATGTTATAGAATGTCGACGGACAAACCCCGGTAAACTTCTCTGCAGAATTGTACTAATTTTTCAGTTATATTCAGGCGTTCGAACTGTTATTTAGGTCTCTTATGCTTGACATTGGTTGCAGAACCCATCTTACGTCATTGAATCGTCCACCGGCCTATTGTTCTTTTGTGTGGGAATAGTGATCTCTTCCACGCGCATTGCGCGAGAGGTGAGAGCACACGACAGAACTCTACCTCTGGGTCAAAACGCACATACACTGGTCAACGTTCCAAAGTGAACTACAGGGCACATTATGTGGATCCGATTGGACATGGTAGACGGTGTGGACACATTTCCATCTTAGCACGGCTACCAACTGAAAATGTACTTTTTTGATTCGATCATCCTGAAAGTCTAAATATTGTTCGTTTCAATATATATTGAAAAGTCGAAGAAGTAAGTGAAAGTCACTCTTCAGTATCTTTTAAGACAAATTGTTCATAGGTCTAGTAATGAAACAAGATTTTAAGTTTGTTTTGCTACAGACCACAGACATTGCTATAAATGAGTAAAACTGAATGCGTGTGGTAAAGTGAATAGGTATTTTTTTTTTAGTAAATGCAAAGACGGATTTCAAATACCTAAAGTAATTCCTTTGTCGAACAGTAAGTGCAGTTTAAGCTGATAGGCAGCTAAACTAAAACTGGTTTCATGTGCCCTCATACAATAAGCAATAGCTTGTGAAGCCGTTGAATGTTCAAGAGACATCTCGTAACGTCTCACTTTACATCTTATAACTTTCCATATACCCTTGTATCAATGAATACTGATGTCCATTTGTTTGCATACCATACGATATATGCAGGGTACCATACGACATAAACGCGGAGAGTGCTAAGGTTGGATAGGTGAATTACAGCTCGAGATACATCCAACGTCATACTATATAGTACACATATGTTAAGCAAGAGACAGTACTGTTGTTGCTGTAGCAACCAGTCCGAAGACTACAATAGTCTGTCCTATGCAAGCCTTCCCATATTGGCGTTAGTACTGCACTCTACGATCGTATGAACTTACTTAATCGCCTACTCTTCCAAACATCAGTTCAATATTATCATTTGTTTCCTAGAGGCACGAAGATTATTAATTTGTTGTAACTTTAGTCTTTTTCTTACATTTGTTGTTCGTAGCCCTGTCGTCTCTTTCCAATCTAGCATAATTTTGTAATTATCACGGGTAACATCCTTTTCCACTTCGAAAGAACTTCTCCAGTTTTCTTTTTCTCTTCGCAACATACTACGCTACTTTCCTGGTCGGAGTGTGTTCATTAGCGCCGTGAATCTAACGATTTCGAAGATGTCGTGAGAATATCGTCTTTCAGTCCTTTAGAAACTTCTGCATCAACAACGTGAATAATTCTTCAGTAACTGCTATTATTACCAAATAAAACGAAAGAGGAAATATCTCTGAGAACATCACAAAACAAAAACGTATTTCTTTCACTACATAAATAATATTATTGTGAGATACAGTCGAAATCACTTCAATATATTTTTAGAATGATTACCACACCAAGGAAACAAATTTATTTGACATGAAACAATGGTACCGAAACATGTTTAGAGAATGAAGTGTTGCATCGCTTTGAATTACTTCCTTTTCTTGCGATTTTTTAGTATTGCGTTGTTAGCTAGGGGTGAGTTGTGCATCCGTTGCTAGACAACGGTTGTCAGCAGCCATTCTAAGGTTATGTGTGTCTGATAAGACAAACCTAAAAACGAGAGAACGTAGGACTACCTGGTTGTATTAGATATACAGATATTGTTTGGTCAGTGTGACGGAAAAATCGTTATGTATGTCGGTTGAGCATCCAAGCTACGAAGAGATATTACTGAGTTGTCAGGAATCCCACACAAGAAAGATCAATTAATACGTGGAGGATGGAACGGTACTGGAGTAAATCCCTTTTAATGGATAGTTTACACAGGTACTGAAAATGATATATGTAGGTCTAGTGCAAATGGAAGAATTAAATTTTCGGTGCGAAGTTATTTATTTTTTTGTCATAAAACACAAATAATTCTTTAAAAGAAGTTTTCATAAAAACTTCTTACTGTTACAGCAAAAACAGCACCATCTAGTATAAAGTTGCTTGTACCAACTTTTAGATCACTATCATTCATAATATTTTGGTCTGCAAGGTTTTCTTGTTGGGAAATATCTATATAGTTTATATATAGCTTACATATGACAACTACTTAATGTTTCTGTGGAAGGAGAGAGTCAATTTTTTAGTACTGCGTTGTTAGCCAGAGGTGAGTTGTGCATCCGTTTCTGGACAACGGTTGTCAGCAGCCATTGTAAGGCAGAATTTCTACACAGAATAATTTTTTTTTATTACATGTATTCTCTTATGCTTGATAATGCACGGTCATATGAGTCTCATAATTTTTTGTCACAGTATGACTGAGGAGAGTGAATTGTATGAATTTTGAACCAATGTGTTAGGATGTACAGGGTCAACTGACTTTCTTAGACAATATTTTCATTATTAGTGTGCAAACTACTTCGATGCTATTGCGTGAGGATTTAGAAGCATATTTCACTAGGAGAAAGATAGATACCACCTACAAGAAAATTTAAGAGGCCTTTGGGAAAAAGATAAGCAGCTGTATGAGCTCAGATGGAAAACCCGACCTAAACAAAAAAAAGGGAAGCTCAAAGAAGTATATGCAGAGTGTTTACAGGGGAGATGAAAGCATTGTTATAGAAGGGGAAGTAGCCGCAGATGAACATGTCGTGGGAGATATGACACTGCGGCAAGAATTTGATGAAGGTCTGAAAGGTCAAAGTCGAATCAAGGGCCCGGGCGTAGACGATATTATGTCGGAACTGCTGACGGCCATTTCAGCCATGACGAAATTCGTACCACTGGTGTTCAAGACGTGTGAGACGCGCGAAATACCCTCAGACTTCAAGAAAAATGTAGTAATTCCAATTTCACAAGAAAAAGCAGTGAAAATTATCGAACAGCCAGTTAAATTAGGCTTGGCTGCAAAATACTAATACTAAGTATTTAAAGAAGAATGAAAAAACTGGTAGAAGTAGATGTCGAAGAAGATCATTTGGATTCCAAAGAAATGTAGGAATCCGGGAGGAAATACTGACCCTACGACTTACATTAACAGATAGATTAACATAAGGCAGACCTACATTTATAGCACATTTAAAGTGAAAGCTTATGACAGTGTTCATTATAGTACTGTTTTTGAAATTAGGAGGGAAGGTGGCTGGGGTAAAGCACATGGAGCGAAATGCAGTTTACAACTTGTATAGAAACCAGAGGGCAGGCATGAAAGTAAAGAGGCTCGAAAGGGAGCAGTGGTTGAAAAGTGAGAGAGACAAAACTAAAGCACATCAACAATGTTGTTCAAAATGAACACTGAACAAGCAGCAAAGGAAACCAAAGAAAAATTTGGGGTAGGAATTAAATTTCAGGAAGAAGAAATAACGCGACGTGGGCCAGGGCGCCTTTTCTAGGGTTCGCGCGGCTCTCTCCTTCCCCCCCCCCCCCCCCCCCCCCCACTCTCCCCCTAGGTTCGAGTCCTCTCACGGACGTGGCTGTGTGTGTTGTCCTTAACGTAAGTTCGTTAGTATTAGATTAACTAGTGTGAACCTAGGGACCGATGAACTCTGCAATTTGCTCCCATATGAACTTATCACAAATTTCATTTTATTTGGAGAAATAAAATCTCCGACGTTTGCCAATGACATTGTAATTGTGTCAGGGGCAACAAAGGACTTGGAAGAGCAGTTTAACGGAATGGACAGTAAAACAATAAATTGGCAGCCGAGATCGCAGGAATTCTTTGTATTCCGAAATTACCGGTTTTGCCGAAACTAAAGCCCCTATCATCGTATCCGATGATAGCGGCTTTAGTTTAACCGAAACATATAATCATGAAATAAAAAGAATTCCTGCGATCTTGGCTACCAGTTTATTGTTTTACAAGCATCTAGATCCATCCCACATGAGCCCAATGTGCTCCCTACGGAATAGACAGTGTCTTGAAAGGAAGATGTAAGATGGACGTCAACAAAGGCAAAACAGGGGTAATCGAAAGTAGTCGAATTAAATGAGGTGATGATAAGGGAATGAGACTAGGAAACGACACACTGAAAGGCGTAGAAAAAAAATCTGCATTTCTAAAGATGAGAAATTTATTAACATCAATAATAAATTGAAATGTTAGGAAGTCTTTTTTGAAGGTATTTGTCTCAAGTGTGGCCATATTTTGAGGTGAAACATGAACGATAAACAGTGTACATAGAAAGAAAGTATAAGCTTTAAAAATGTGCTGCTGCAGAAAAATGCTGAATATTAGATGGATCGATCATAAAACTAATTACGAGGTAGGTAGAGAATGAATTGGGGAGACAAGAAATTTACCGCACAACTTGATCAAAAGACTGAATCGGTTGATGGGACACATTATGAGACAGCGAGGGATCACGAATTTAACGGTTCAAATGGCTCTGAGCACTGTGGGACTTAACATCTAAGGTCATCAGTCCCCTAGACTTAGAACTGCTTAAACCTAACTAACCTAAAGAGATGACACACATCTATGCCCGAGGCAGGATTCTAACCTGCGACCGTAGAGATCTGAAACGCCTAGAACCGCTCGGTCACACAGGCCGGCGTCATGTAAGGTCGTACCCGCATTATCTGTATGCTAATGCTCTGTATATTTACTGGCGTTATCTCATATCGGTCGCTTTGTTTATATAAGTGATCAGTGTCTTATTGAAGCCGGGCGTGGTGAACCGTCTCGAGACTGACTGAGGATATGTAAAGGGCCCTGTAAGCTACAGAACACTTCTGTTCTACACAGTTATACAACTGCGTGTTACATAAAAGTAAAGAATGTATACGACAAAATTAAAACTGTCAACGTTTGATTAAAATTTTAATTGAATTTTTTTCAATTTTAACTTGAAAAAGCAAAGACAAAACAGATTTGTCATACAGCGCTAGAAAATGAAATTTCCTCAAAAAAAAAGTAAAAAGAATGCAAAATGAAAATAGATCAAACTCACTTCAGTACTTAGTGGAACTTACATAAACATGTTTCTGTTTTTCGTAAACAGCCTTCGTATTTATCTATGAGAACAGAAAATTCTTGTCTTTCATCATCATGAAGAATGTCCTGTTGAGTTCACAATAACAACAATAATTATATGGATTTTCTTGGGTATGTGCATGTAAACTGTACTTTCGTCAGAAGCAATTGCTTTGGTTACATAAAAGCGCAGAATTTACGCGATGAACTACTTTTTGTTACTTATAAAATACAGTCAATTTTGTGCGAAGATAAAAAATAAACAATGAAATTACAAAGAAATCAACACCCTTAGCTGCTTACAGGCGTTGACATACGTCAACGGGGACAGATGAAAATGTGTGCCAAGGTAGCTTAAATGGATAGAGCGTCTGCCATGTAAGCAGGAGATCCCGGGTTGGAGTCCCGGTCGGGGCACATTTTCATCTGTCCCCGTTGACGTATATCAACGCCTGTGAGCAGCTAAGGGTGTTCATTTCATTGTAATTTCATTCTAACGAGCTGCTTGGCCACCGATGGCATCTGTTCTTTCCGACATGGCCGAAAGAACAGATACCATCTTAGTAAAAAAAAAACAAAAAAAGGACTAACAATGAATTATATGCGTTTCCATCTATCTACAGGGCAGACAAACTAACGAAAAAAAGAGATGAGTCGTCATCTCACAGTTTCTCTCTTAACCATTCATTTGTGCTTCTTTCCCTACCAGTGCTACCGATAATACCGGTAATTCTACCATTTATTACATCAGATATCTACTGTACAGAAATATCGAATAGTAGTTTTTTTAGTGCGCAGTTCTAACAAACATTCAGAAAACAATCCGCACGTGCACGTAGGATTTACTCTAGCCGCAAACTGAGAGGGTCAAGTGACTCCATTCGAGGGAGGAGGGGGTGGAGTGGTTGACCTTAGATGACCTTAGAAGTTTAGTCTCTCCAATGCCTTAATCAGAGCAGCAGCAACCACGCGTTGTCGACCGGCAGCCGTGTGATCTTCGGCAATACGGCGTCATTTGGATGTACACTCATAAATTAAGGATAACAGCAAAATTCGGTGCCACACAACGTGGTACTACACAAAACTGGTACTAATAGAATGGGTACATAGGGAACACACACGACACAGATCTGTAAGTCCACGGTATTGGTGATGCGGATGGTTTTCTGAATGTTTGTTAGAATTGCGCTCTAACAAAACTACTGTTCGATATTTCGGTACAGCAGATAGTGGATGAAATAAATGGTAGAATTACCGGTATTATCGGTAGCACTGGTAGGGAAAGAAGCACAAATGAATGGTTAAGAGAGAAACTGTGAGATGTTGAGAAAACCGTCCCGATACGCATGTGCTACAAAACGCCACTGTTTCCTGCGCATGAACGCCGACATCAATATGGGATATGATCACCAGCACACGTACACAGGCCGCACAACGGCTTGGCATACTCTGGATCAGGTGGTCAAGCAGCTGCTGGGGTATAGCCTCCCATTCCTGCACTAGTGCCTGTCGGAGCTCCTGAATTGTCGTAGGGGTTTGAAGACGTGCAGTGATACATCAACCGAGAGCACCACAGACGTGCTTGGTGGGGTTTAGGTCTGGAGAACAGGCAGGCCACTCCATTCGCGTGATATCTTCTGTTTGACGGTGGTCCTCCACGATGGCAGCTCGGTTCGGCCGTGCTTTTTCATCCATCAGGAGGAAGATGGGACACACTGCACCCATGAAAAGGCGGACATACTGGTGTAAAATGACGTCCCGATACACCTAGCCTGTTACAGTTCCTCTGTCAAAGACATGCAGAGGTGTACGTGCACCAATCATAATCCTACCCCACACCATCAAACCACGACCTCCATACAGGTCCCTTTCAAGGACACTGTTCCTGGTTCACGCCAGATGAAAAGGCGGTGAGAAACACTGTTCAGACTATACCTGGACGCGTTCGTGAACATAACCTGTAACCACTGTTCTAATGACCATGTACTGTGTTCTTGCTACCAGACTTCATGGGCTCTCCTGTGACCAGGGGTCAGTGGAATGCATCTTGCAGGTCTCAGTTTGAATAACCCATGTCTGTTCAGTCGCCTGTAGACTGTATGTCTGGAGACAACTCGTTCCAGTGGCTGCGGTAAGGTCCCGAGCAAGGCTACCTCCAGTACTCCATGGCCGTCTGCGGGCATTGATGGTAAGATATCGGTCTTCTTATGGTGTTGTACAATGTGGGCGTCCCGTACTGCAGACCCTGTACATGTTTCGTGTCTGTTGGAATCGCCATATTATTCTACCCTTTATACTGTCACCAATATGTGTTATCTGAGTCACCAATAGCACGTCTGAAAATGTCTGCACACTTACTCGATGCACCAACACACCCCTACTTATGTGGACTGCTGCCATCGCACCGCATGGTCACACCCCGAGTTGATTTAAATCCTCAAACTGCCCACCAGAGCGTTAGTTTACCATGTATTAGCATTATCCTTAATTTACTAGCATGTGTGTAGTATTGAGAGACAAGGAGCCGACACACTTGCCTCACGAGTGCAGTCACCTGTCACGACCTTCTGCCTCTCACTCGAGTAGCTGATTGCCTCACATCACGAGACTGTGCACGCCGTTACAGACCTCACACAGAAGGGTAAAATAGTGAGGGTTCCGGGATTTGATCCCAAATTCTTTGCAATGAAGTCAGGCATGCTGTACGCTAGACTATGGAGACAAATGCTATCTAAGCGCAATCTAATTCTAAATGCATAACTTTGAGGGTAGGCTTGACCTTTGCTATTATGAATATCAACTACATGTACAAATTACTGTACGCAGTCATGTGATACCATCCACAAAGCGTTTCTGACATATACACCTACATCATCAAGTGAATTGCTGTTAATAAATAAGGTTCGTCCGCCTGATAGCGAATGACACCGAACCACGTGGATAGCTTGATACGAGTACCACTCGTCTATTCCACGTCGATTCAAAGCTCTAACTAGCAGCTTCATGCTTGAGCTGCACTGCTTGAGCTCTCTGGTTTTGACGTCGTATCTGCTGAACTATGCATCTATATAGGCAAATAATTTTGCAGGTACATCCAGTGGTATATTTGAACAGTGTCTGAAAAACGTGTAGCGAATACAGTTAGTAGCAAAGAGGTAATAAGTTCAATTGCATTATTCATGCGGCAGTTTAATTGCATGAACAGCGAAATTGTAGTAGGCGGTATAATTTTTTCTTTCCATCATATCGTGAGGGTCGTCTTTAAGAAGGAGGTTCTTAAAGGTTTAAAATTTTTGTGTAAGGTTTGCGTAATGTCATTAAATGCCCTCTTTCCAGAATACTGGTCGAATTAAGTATGGGTATTGGGTTTTTCACCTCCACCGCCACCGCTTTAATAGGTAGTTGGTTCTTACCCGAACAGCAGTTCTTTCCAGACAATAAGTCTGGGGTACCAAGTTTGTTTGAAATCGGTCGATCAGGTTAGGAAGAGATGAGAAACATACATGGATATACAATGATAATCCAGAACATCATAACCACAGTCTATATAAATAAACTCTTCCAGACATACCCCCAGTGCATGTTGTATCAGTGTCGTGAAGTCCTTGTGTAGCATGGAGGAGGCGCGTGATCTGAGTTTAGCCGAGAGAAAATTGTGATGGACGGAGGCTCAGCGAGAGCATTTCGGACAGGGCAGGACTTGTCGTCTGTTCGAGGAGTGCTGTGGTTTTGTGTCTTCAGCACTTGGCGAAACCAACGTGAAATCACGTCCAGACGTCGTGAGGTTGGCCGGCCAGCCCTCATCACGGATGTCGGATGTCGTAGGATGGGAACACAGGTATAACGATACAGGCGGTGAACTGTGGAGGAACTAACATCAGACTTTAATGCTGGACAGAGTACAAATGTGTCTTTTGGTATGTCAGTACAGGGACGTTTAATGCTGTTTCGGGACGACAGGAATTGTCGTCCGATGATATTACATATGTGCTCAGATGGAGACAGATCTGCTGATCGTACAGGACAAGGCAACATGTCAACAATCTGTAGAGCCTGATGGGTTAGAATAGCGGTATGTGGGCAAGAGTTATCCTGGAATGTGATTTTCACTCTGCAGCGGAGTGTACGCTGATATGAAACTTCCGGGTAGATTAAAACTGTGTGCCGGACCGAGACTTGAACTCAGGACCTTTGCCTTTCGCGGGCAAGTGCTCTACCAACTGAGCAAACCAAGCACGACTCACGCCCCCTCCTCACAGCTTTACTTCCGCCAGTACCTCGTCTCCTACCTCCCAAACTTCACAGAAACTCTTCTGCAAACCTAGCAGAAGTAGCTCTCCTGGAAGAAAGCATATTACAGAGACATGACAGCCACGGCCTAGGGGATGTTACCAAAATGAAATTTTCACCCTGCGTTCGCAGGAGAGCTTCTGTAAAGCTTGGAAGGTAGGAGACGACATACTGGAAGAAGTACGGCTGTGAGGACGGGGCGTGAGTCTTGCTTGTGTAGCTCAGATGGTAGAGCACCTGCCCGCGAAAGGCAAAGGTCTCGCGGTCGATTCTCGGTCCGGCACACAGTTCTAATCTGCCAGGAAGTTTCAGGAGTTACCCTGTTGGAAATGCCGCGCGGGTTACCCGCTCGGTTTGCGGCGTCTTGTCACAGTCTGCGCGGCTCCCCTCGTCGGAGGTTCGAGTCCTGCCTCGGGTATAGGTGTGTCTGTGTCGTCCTTAGCGTAAGTTAGTTTAAGTGAGATTAAATAGTGTGTAAGCTTAGGGACCGATGACCTCACCAGTTTGGTCCTATAAAACATTACCACAAATTTCCAATTACCTATTGGAAAACACCTCCTGGAATGGTAGTCATAAATGGCAACACAACTGGGCAAATCACGAGACTGACGTTCAAATTTGCATTCAGGATGCGTGGGATAATCACAAGAGTGCTCCCGCTCTCACACGAAATCACACCCCAGACTACAGTTCCTGGTGTATGTCCAGTGTGTCTAGCAAGCAGACAGGTTGGTTGCTGGCCCCAAACTGGCCTCCTACTAAGCAACAGACGGCCATAACTGCCACCGAGGCGAAACCAGTTTTCATTAAAAAACCCAACAGACCTCCACCCTGTCCTCATATGAGCTCTCGTTTGGCACCACTGGAGTGGCAAATGTCAGTGGTTTGGTGCCGGTGGAATGCACGCTGCATGGCACCTGACTCGGAGTTGTCGTTGGAGTAACCGATTTCAGACAGTTCATTGTGTCGCTGTAATGCGAGAAGCTGCTGCAATTGCTACTGCAGATGCAGTACGATGCGCCAGAGCCCTATGCCGAACATAGTGGTCTCGATAGTGTCATGTGACCGTACGGAGCCCGGTCTGTTTGCGACTGTACTGTCTCGTGACACCCGCTGCCACCAGCCATGTGCAGTGGCTACATTTCTGCCAAGCCTTTCTGAAGTATCGTAAAAGGAACGTCCAGCATCTCGTAGCCATTGTACACGACCTCGTTCTACTCAATAAGGTCTTGTAATGGCGTCTTTGTCGCATAAAGGCATTCTTGACTAACGTCAACTCATCACGCCCAATCTCATAGGTAACTAAGTCTCACAACCGTTACAGCGTGCACTAAAGGCAAACGTGATTTGCATCAAAAATGGTTCAAATGGCTCTGAGCACTATGGGACTTAACATCTGTGGTCATCAGTCCCCTAGAACTTAGAACTACTTAAACCTAACTAACCTAAGGACATCACACACATCCATGCTTGAGGCAAGATTTGAAACTGCGACCGTAGCGATCACGCGGTTCCAGACTGAAGCGCCCAGAACCGCACGGCCACACCGGCCGGCTGATTTGCATCCTCATAGTGGTTCTACTGATGCCACTCTTATGCGACTAGTGCGAAATTTCAATAGACTACGTCTTTCAGATGTGGAAACGCGTCTACCAACTTTCGTTTATGTCGCACAACTCCTTCTTGTTGTTTCGAGTCTTTTCTCCGTTAGTGTACATACATATGTACATCAATTTTATAATATGTATGGACTCTGTGGCTGACTTCGTATCTGCAACACACTCATCAATAACTAAGGGCGAAGAGTCGTGCTCATCCGTCTGCTGAACGCATATGTGGGCTGTGCGCCTGTTTGTATTTTAGCTGCCTGTGTATTGAGTGTTTGAATTAAGGATATTTTATTAGACGAACATCATTTTCTAAGCGACTGCAGGAAAAAACTGAGAAATTACATTCGACTTTGGCGTTAATGTAACAATTACACATTATCTGTTTCTGACGCGCGCAAGGGCACCGGAAATACGAGTATTAGCCAACCCTTTGTACACACGAAGATAGAGCCATTCAACATCGTCTCTAGACTTAACAGCGGTGTCTGTTAAGCGAGGAAGAGATTACACAAGTTCCTTCAGGTACGCGATTTCCAGCTGAAGTCATTCTTGGAAACCGTGCAGCTAGCAATTCGAGGCTGTTGGTAGATACGTTTGAACCGCTGTCCCAAATGGCCCCAGACATTTGATATGGGACAAAGATCGGGTGACTTAGGCGAGTGAGTGCAGCTGCAGTAGGGTACGTAAGTGCTCATAAATCCTGCAACCTCTGTGTGCTGCGCTGTCATCGTGGAAGACGGGAGTCCCCACAGAAAGCTCATCACGAAGATGTAGAAGAAGGACAAACCGTGGTCGCCGGGTATGTTGAAATAAACATCCTTTCTCATATTCACGGATTGCAAAGTAATTTTATGAAGGCAGAAGTCGAGTGTGTAAACGCGCCCCGGTTATGGGATTAGTTTATGCACGGAGGGGGAGGGGGGTGGGGGACGTTTATACAGATCATCGAAAAAAATAATTAAGGAATACTCGGGACCTTTGCCTTTCGCGGGCAAGTGCTCTACCAACTGAGCTACCGAAGCACGACTCACGTCCGGTACTCACAGCTTTACTTCTGCCAGTATCCGTCTCCTACCTTCCAAACTTTACAGAAGCTCTTCTGCGAACCTTGCAGAACTAGCACTCCTGAAAGAAAGGATATTGCGGAGACATGGCTTAGCCACAGCCTGGGGGATGTTTCCAGAATGAGATTTTCACTCTGCAGCGGAGTGTGCGCTGATATGAAACTTCCTGGCAGATTAAAACTGTGTGCCCGACCGAGACTCGAACTCGGGACCTTTGCCTTTCGCGGGCAAGTGCTCTACCATCTGAACTACCGAAGTACGACTCACGCCCGGTGCTCACAGCTTTACTTCTGCCAGTACCTCGTCACCTACCTTCCAAACTTTACAGAAGCTCTCCTGCGAACCTTGCAGAACTAGCACTCCTGAAAGAAAGGATATTACGGAGACATGGTTTAGCCACAGCCTGGGGGATGTTTCCAGAATGAGATTTTCACTCTGCAGCAGAGTGTGCGCTGATATAAAACTTCCTGGCAGATTAAAACTGTGTGCCCGACCGAGACTCGATCTCGGGACCTTTGCCTTTCGCTGTAAAGCTGTGAGTACCGGGCGTGAGTCGTGCTTCGGTAGCTCTGATGGTAGAGCACTTGCCCGCGAAAGGCAAAGGGCCCGAGTTCGAGTCTCGGTCGGGCACACAGTTTTAATCTGCCAGGAAGTTTCATATCAGCGCACACTCCGCTGCAGAGTGAAAATCTCATTCTGGAAATTAAGGAACAATTCATATAACTCAGCTTGTTAAAATACGTTTTACTGTCAACGAAAAAAAATACAAGCTTACTTACACCAATTAACAAGGTAAAATACGAAACCTTTAGTTGCAGTAAATAAATTTTTAGACGGTTTTCCACCTGTCATAATATGGTTTACGTGGGTGTTCGAATGTTAATTACAGAACTTTTCATCTTCACTGTCCGAATTGCAATTTATGCAAACATAAAGTAATGTGATTCCTGCGCCACAGTCGTCGTGAGCCCATTTTTGTGACTAACCCACTGGAGCCATTCTTGATTTTTATTTGACGGCCGTATCGTTTAAAGCAGTAAACACAAAGGCAATGTTCATCCTCAACATTAAACTGCTGCTCGTTATAAGAAAAGGAACAAGAACCGGAAGGGGCAATCGTTGGGACAGGAGTGCTTGCTAACAGGTGCTTTCAAGGGACTAGTTTGTGAGAGGACATTAAGGGGAAGGAGGAGATACAGGATAATATACGACATAAAGCGAAGCGTAAAGTACGCGGACCTGCAGAGGATGGCGGAAGACAGGAAAGCATGTGAAGATCTACCTTCAGGCAGAAAACTAATGATGACATCAGAAGTACAACTATCCATATTTTTCCTTTGTTCTTACTTATAGCAATTTCTTGCCCTCATCAGTCCCAGCTCTCATAGAATTGAATAGGTATGCCTCAGATTCATTAGGTACTAATAGCGTTTTTAGCAACTTGTAGCTTTTATTCTCCCGTCTTCATTTTCTTTGGAGTGCATTTCCAACAGCTGTTAAAGTTTCCTTGACGGGGTCATCAGCTAGGATGAAAATATAAAATAGTGCCAAAACGTGCCCAAACAATATTGGGTAAAACTGCCCCATAACCGTGTTCCAATTAGTTTCTAAATTACGGCAGTAACTTTCAGACGCTCAAATTATAGAAATGCACCTTGCAAAGTAACATAACATCCTATTAACGTACACATGTTTATCTACTTATAATTTATGCATATCAATGCTTGTTGAATTGGAGGAAGGGACGACAGCCGATAGAAATATTACAATTTTCGCACTGTCGTCAGCTGTTTGTTATCTCACCGTGTGTGGTTTCTTGCTGCAAGAACTGATGTTGGTGCCGGTTATATTCTGGTGGAGTTTTCTGACTGAACTCTTTCGGGAAAAATCCATCACTATAAAATATTTAGAGGACATGATGATGACGAAGTGTATCGTCGAAGCCGCTTGCCAATGAACTGAAAGTGAAACTACAGCAGTTGAAAATTGTAATATATATTTATTTTTTCTCAATTGTAAAAGGTATTTTCTCTAAAAGCATCTAAGCTCTGGAGAAAATTCACTCACCCAGAACCAAAACAAAGATATTTTCTTCGCGCTAAGACATTCACTCAACTGGTGAGTTTGTGAGAGCTTTCAGCAGATGGCAGTAATGATCTTCTATTGTCCGTAGCGTTCGAGGAAGAACAGTTCCCCAGAAAAGTGCTCTCCTTAAACGTTTTCCGGTGCGTGAATCGGCTCTGGTCTCCCCAAATCTCCAGCATCTGTGCTACGTGTCCCAAATATAACGTGCAGCTAATTGTGCGGTTTTGAATAATAATATTTTGCTTGACTTAAAATGTCTACGGCATCCAGTACCATTCTCAAAGTTCGCCCTGAAACTGACTCTGGATGGGCCTGCATCCACTGTAAACACCAATTCATGAAACTGATTCTCCCTGAAAAGCCGTGGCAATTGTCTCTGGTCCTTAACGTTTAGGGTCTTTTTAGACCCCTGTTGTTACGTCGAGTTGCATGATTGCAAGCCGTACTACATTCCTTGTAGACACATTGGGCAGTCCGCGTTGACATACACACAGATCAGGTAACTTAATTAACGATGTGGTCGTAGACAAGTCCAAACACGATTGCTCCTCTCTGCCATTCTGTCACGCCTCTACTGCCTGCGCCTTCCTACAGTACTGAATCCGTAGAGTCAACTGTCTCGTTGCTAGCGATGTGGAAGGCGTAGCGGAGCCTCTTCGATTAATGGTGTGCATGGGGCGATCCACTGTCTATCGAAGTGGTTCCTTCATCTTCGGAATCAAATCAAAGTCTCAAGCACATAAGTCCGGGAGTATGGTGAATGGTACAGTACGTCCCAGACCCATCGACCCCGAACAGAGCAGCCACAGTTTGCGCTGTTTGCGCCCTCGCATTGTCGTGGAAAATGATCGGTGGGTTGCACAGAAAGTGTCGCCGCTTCTTTCGCAAAGGTGGTCACAAGTAATGCTCCAAACACTAACGGTAATACTGTTATTTGACGGTCTGCCGTGGAGGAACGTAATGCATTGGGATAACACTATCACAGTCGTACTCGAGAATCACCATAACTTTCACCATAGTGAGGCTCTGACGCACCTTTCGACTTTCGCGGCGACCCTTAATGACGTCATTCGTTGGATGGGCGTTTCAGTTCTGGCTCGTACAATGTGGCCCATGTCTCATCCAGTGTTACGATACGGCGTAAGAAAGCCTCTCTTTCGCGCTCACAGCGCTCCAAGTGCGTCTGAGCATCGTCGTAACGCATCCGTTTCTGCATTTCCGTCAAGTCAGGAGGAACCCATCGCGATGCAATTTTTCGCATGCCCAAGTCGTATGCGCTAATCCGATTTCGTGGCCGAGCTTACGAATCGTATGGCGTCGAACACTGTCCACTAACGCTGCAACAGCATGCACTACTTCTTCAGAGACGCTAGGACGACCTGCCCGATGCATGTCTGCCACAGTTTGCCGACCTTCGTTGGAGGCTTTTACCCTACGTGCCACTGTTCTGTACGGCAATGCCGATTCCCCGCACGCCTCCTGAAGACCTTGATGGCACTGTCGTGCTGTACGACCTATGGCACATTCAATCTTGACCCAACTTCGTTGTTCCTTTTTCGAAAACGTAGTGACACCGTTACGTTAGACCGCTCGCTGAGTAGTGACTGTGTTTCCCTCGATTTTGTGCACGACGGTGACGTGGGACGGGCGAGTTCATTTGCTCGGAGGTAAGGTAGGTATATAAATAACGTGTGATATCAGCGACAACAGTAGATTGCATGGCATAGTGTCTCCACAGCAGTGTTGCCACTGTTTAAGTTCCAACCTACGTTATTTTTCCGGTGAACATATTTGGTTAGTTAATGAGCCCATATGCAATAAGGTACACGATAACGCTTGTACTCATATAAGAAGTATTTTTCATACGCTGGGTGAATCGTTATATTACTGTTACCTGTTAAACACCGCACTAATATGGGTGATTCATGTATGTGAAAATACACTGCGCAATACTGCTTCGAAACCTCGTAATTATTTCCGTTGTGATGTCTAACTTTGAAATTTGACTGAAGGTGCCTACACCGATTCTATCTAATGGTACAAAAGTTTTACGTTCTGTGACGTTAACCTCGGGGTCGACAGTGTTTCAAATGTCAAGGCGTCATCACACGTGAAAAATGATAATAGCCCAGAAGTTCATGTGACCTTTAAGGTGAGCTAATAATGCCACATTGACACCAAATTTCAGCACGATTCTGCCCAATGCCGTTGTGTACGTGTCACGGGATGGGACGTTCGTCGCTCCCCCCTCCTATCAATATTTTACCGTTTTCTTTATGCCTCCGCGATTGAGATTAGCACACCAACTTCTAGCGCTGAAATCACACATATGCGTGTCCGAGGAAAACGTTTCAGACTTCCGGCACTCGGAATCGACACTAAAAGGCCTCAGGGTGTGGCATAAAGGGTGCTAATGAAAACACCCCTTCCCTTGAGGCTCTAATTCCCACACATATGGCGGTCGGAAACGTCAGTTCGCACTGTGATGAGTAACAGGACGATGTTCTTGACAATCTTTGACACATCAGGCCCCACGGAAGCTTACACCTTCTCTAACGACATCGTGGACCAACAATGCCATTGGATATGACCTCCCTCCTTTGGAGTGCAGAGCGACCGCAATTCTTGCTCTGTTATGCACAGTGGAACTGCAAGGGAACGTTCAAATCCATGTGACGAAATACAAACGCGATCCAAAGCAGCAAAGGAGGCTAATGCTTTCTTAGGCTAACGCTTTCTTAGCCTTCCTGCTTTGCGCACTCCTGTGGCGTGATCGCGCAGGCTTGAGAAACTGGAACATGCGCGAATAAAACGGCAAAGGGCCACTATAAGGCACCACAGATCGGCAAAAACCTAGGTGGCACCCCCCGCGTTTGTTGAGAACATTAACTATGTACTTCCACAGAAGAAAACCGTGGAAAAGTCTTGGCCGGTTGTTACCAGGCATGCAGGAACGAAGAGGGTTTCGAAAAAGTGATCCTTTAATTCCGTTCCGCAGCGAAGATTTATGGCTATAGATAGTGTCGCTATTTGTTTCTTGCGTCTGCTGTTTTTTGTACGACATTACTCGTTATTTTCAACACATTTGCATTCTACGATACATTTTTACGAGGAAATAGGCCACAACAATCAGCTCCATTGAAAGCCAGAGGCGGCGCAAAGTTATCATTTAAATACCCGGCCACGTGACATATTTAATTATTTAGAAGCCTAAAATAGTGGACATGAGAGGCAACACCCGAATGATAGTGTTATAACTTAATGAATGTGAAGCGATCACGCCGATAACCACCTGTGGCATTTATACAGCCGTCCTGCTGCGTGTTGACGCCCGCATTCACGCTGTGTAATTTGCTTCACTGTACTGGTGCTACAGGAATGTTTTCTTCAGTGCAGCTTCAGGAATTAAGAAAAAGAAGAAAAGGAACTTCATCGTATTCCGCTAAGAGCTGGAATGACGTAAATAAAAGTACGGTATGTGTAGATCGCGTCTACTACAATGGGATAGTATGCCTTGTTTCCATTAATATGGGCCAAAACCAGTAGAATTTAATGAACGACGTTGCGCCAAGGATGAAGAAAATCTACTGTGATCAATAAATGACGATGTTTGTTCACGAACATATTGGGTTAGCAGCAAAGTAAAACTGAAATGCTCGAAAGTAATCTTGTTATTTGAACATATATTTGAGACTCGAGAAACACACCTGTAGTTGAACTATCGCACGATGCGCTTGCGTTTGGTTCTGCCGCTGTTGCAAGAACAAGAAACTCTACAAAGATCAGTGCCGCATGGAATTTTGAAGGTAATTAGGAAGAATGAAGGTTAGAAAAAGTACTAAAAATACAATAGCACAAAGGATAGTGAGTGCCTTTATATAAATTCCATCCAGGAAATACTAATGCCTTCTCTTCATTGTGAAAGAACAAGGCAGCGCAAAAATATTTTATTCAAATAGGTAATGTCCGTGTAAGCGTTCGGACTTTCTGGGTGATTATAATTCAACTTTCGCTACTTTAGCTACTGTTGACGAAAAACTCTTTTCTCTGGGTATCCAGATTTATAATAATGATGTTTGGACTGCGCGCTGCGCTATCTTGCCTTCTTAATGGTGTTAGTGTCATGAATTGCTGTTAGGCGCCCGTGCTGCTACAGCGACGTAGGTTTGAAACACAAGCATCGGTACACAATGCAGTTGCAGATAGTCAACATGGCTCTAGAGAAGGTGAGCAGGGCCCTACTCCTAAAGATATTGCGTCAAAACAACAGCAATAGTTCTGGTGATCTTCGCGAGTATTGGAGGATTAAAGGGATACGGAGAGGTTCTCGATCCACACGGGGGTAGGAGAACGTCATTCGAACGTTAAAATTATCTGACGAATTGGGAAGCGCTCCTGGGTGAGGCTGACGGCAAATTGCGGCACAAATTGTTGAAGAAGTTACTGTTGTCATGGCTTAGAATTCTGGACGCAGTGCGCGAAAATGGCTCTGAACACTATGGGACTTCACATCAGAGGTCATCAGTCCCCTAGAACTTACAACTACTTGAACCTAATTAACCTAAGGACATCACACACATCCATGCCCGAGGCAGGATTCGAACCTGCGACCGTAGCGGTTGCACGGTTCCAGACTGAAGCAGTGCGCGACCTCCAAGCAGTGCACGAGATGTATCACGAAAGCTGAACATAGTGCTGTGAAAAACTGTGAAATGGTGTCTTCAGTGCTGTTACAGGCTGTCGTGGAAGCAGACGGTCGTCACATCTAGCAACTTTTTTAGCCCAGAAGGTAAACATGATAAGGAATTAACAACTGTTACCCTCCCATGTAGAAAGTAAAATGTATTTCTTTCAATGATTCCATTGCTCTAAGATCATTTATTTTTAATTGGGGCCCTCCCAAGTAGTGAAACTAACCACCCTGTATGAGAAACGAAGGAGGTGTCAGCAAAAGAAGTAGCGGCTACGTCTGGAAAATCCGAAATGAATGGTCTGTAGAATAATTTACTGACAGAGTCCTCAACACGTGCATGTATTGACATCATCGAATAAGGATGACACACAGTCCTCTGTTTTCGCCTGACTGAATATGATCGCGGAGACTACAGTAGTGGAAATTAATATAAAGGCAGGATTCCACGAAAGTAACCGTACAATGTCTGAAGCGTACAAGTATTGAATTTACTATGAAAGTAGTAGATATGTATAAGACATAAACAGTCATGACGGAATTACATAGTTTCTTTCACAATGCGAGTAACAAGAGAAGGCTTTAGCATTTTCTGGATGAAATTTTTTATAAAGGCACTCACTATCCTTTGTGCTATTGTATTTTTAGTACTTTTTCTAACCTCCCTTCTCCCTAATTACCTTCAAAATTCTCTTCGGCGCTGATCCTTGTAGAGTTTCTTGTTCTTGCAATGAAATTGTCGCCCTCCGTTCTCGTATCGCTCTTTTCAGCTCACATACGGCATCAAATTGCGTTACGTAATGATAAGGACGTCTTAAAAGTATTTCCCAGAAGTTTTACACCGGGTTCAAATCCGGATACGTAGAGAACAGGATCAGACGTAGATATCTTTATCTTCAGACAAGTTTTTGGTTGAATCAGAAACATAAGAGACGCATTACCTTGCTGAAACATTAGACTTTCTTTCCATAAGTCCTCATACATTCTAAACATTTCTGTCACTAGAATCTCAGTATACATGGTACAGATTATTCTATTGTTCAGCCAAGGAATGCGTGACTTACCGGTAGCGCAGGAGCCAGCCCAGATCATAACACTTCCATCATCAAAATTTCTGTTCTTTCTCACCTGCTGCTCTGCTCTCATATCATGCTAATAATACTGAAATCCATCCAGCCCCTCTAAGCTAAATTTATTCTTAAAATCACTTTATCATAATCTCAAGTACATGACACAGGTTCTCCAGCAAACTCCACTCTTACCAGTTTATGTATGGGTCATAGAGTGGGTTTCTGCAGTCGTTCCTTGAATGTCATGCGAGAGAATTTCTCGTACATGTTTGGCTGTTACTATCAGTTGTAGATGAACAAAAAGTTGAGGAGAATAAAAGTTTGTGGCCCTTGCCTCAGATAATTTTCTGCTTTGCCCATGTTTTCCTTTCTGTTCATATCATACGCCCAGTCAAACGAAATTATTAATCATTGTACTTGAAGACTTAAAGTTCTAGGAAATTTGACAATTAGATAGTCTCATTTCCTTATAGGCACCGATTTTGGTTTTCTCATGACATTATAAGTGTTTTCCGCGTGTCTATCACAGTGCTCAACACGCGCTGTCACTAATGGTGTATGTTTCCTGTCTACAGAAAGGAACGTACGCACACACCAACAGAGAGCCTGCCTTTATATCGAGTTCCACCCTCTACCACCAGAGTCTTCGATGTGTTATTATATACTGTATTACTGACATCAAATGCGATAGCATATGACTGCATTTGTCGGTATACTGCATTTAATACTGTTCCATATACGTTGTGCACCACTATTTCAACCGACAATATAAATTTCCCTGCAAATATCCATGCCTTGTTTACTGATTTCCGTTACTGTAACTGTTAGGGACAGAAGCGACGCATCAACAGTAGGATACTGAGCTGTAGAAATACGTTTCTACGACTGAGTATAGTGATGCGGATTTTGGAGGAGCGACCTGAGGTTGAAAAATACACTGAAACGTTCCAACGAAAATTAAGAACACGTTTCTGATATTTTCTGTACGGCAGATGCTCTTTGATACGTAGTCTACAAGACACCTTCTCGGAAATTTACAAAGTAGAAAAAAAGTACCACAAAAGTCTGCTACTGATTCAAGCCGTGGCAAATCAGTCGCAAAGTGCACTGTCAGTATGTTTCTGGTTTCGATGTCCTCGTCCGAAACACAGTTCTAATCTCCCAGATAGCCCCACTAATAACTGCTTGCCAACCATTTATTTTAAGCTGGTATTGTGATCACACGTGGCACACTACGCCATTGTTGAGCAATTGTAATCTGTCAGGTAATTTAATCACACAGAATTTGCCAGCCATTTGTTCTAAGCTAATGTCTCAGTCACATGTAGCAGACACAGTCCCACTCTCGGAAACTAGGTACTGACATTAAAATGCCGTTCTGCAGCAAAATGCAAAACAGTGGGTATAAAGAAAGAACATTGTGGATTATCAAGATATGAGATATATATCCTCCCTTCTTTCGATGCCATCGAAAGTCCAAATACAGCAGTACTCAGAACTACATAGTAGAGCTATACTCAGAATGCAGTATGTTAGTTTGCAAAAATCAGGAACCAACATATATAAATAAAGAAAATTGATTAAATTGGTACCTGCCACTTACAAATTTCATAGCAGTTTGCGTTTATCTAACAAGTGCATAGAGATCGACAGGCCGTTTCAAGCTCGACGGACATATCAGGACAAGCGATTTTAAATTAAATGATTTTTTCCAATACTGATTATTTAAACAAACACCTGCAGTGTGTAAAATCGCGGAATGGCTTTTATTCTCATTATCGTCATTCGTAAACTGACGCAGAAGTCGTCTAGATGCAGCTGTCAAAATTATTTCAACCATCATCCAATACTTATTATATTAAAAAATAAAAAATGTGTGACAAACTCACGAAGGGGGCTAGTGGCTATTCGAGTAAATATGCATAGATCTGTCGTTAATCTGGTTAGGTCACATTAAAATTAATACAGCGGGTGAAGAATGATGATACTAACACAACTGAAATGCTACCTTTGCACTTGAGACTCTGAAGATGGAAGCTATTCCGAAACTCGTTATTGCATGATCAATAAAGTCATTATTAACCTGCTGTATGATTTTTATGCAACCTATCCAGCTTAACGGCAGATCTAGGAGCAAATATTTATTGTATTGTACGAGTTACGCCAAGTAAACATCAAGAAGAAAAATTAGTATTATAAAAAAAGACGCACTATGAACGAAAATTACAAGATCGTCGCGATATAATAACGTTCCTCCAGAGAAGAGGAATTCCTTTTCACACCACGAGCTAAAGTTATAGCTTTAGAAGTTCTAAACTGTAATTTACAACCCATTAATATCGCAAGGAGCAAAGTAATTATTTCAACGGTACAGTTGCGTCCTCACTTTTGTAATGGATGGAAGTTGGAAGTTCAGAAATATCATTTACATGTAAAATAATTAAATACCAAGACATAGTATATAAGCCCACAAATCATTGAAGCGACTGTAACAAAAACGAAAGTTCAGAGCAGAGTAGCACCCGAAGGAATGCTGGTGATTAGCCTATCCCAAAATGCAAAATGAATAGTGTTTAGCTACTCAGAATATCTGTGACTTACAATCTTTGTCTTGCACCAACATTTAATTTGTAGAAATGTATCCACTAACTTTCATTGGAGTCCTATTTCTTCAGTATAAGTTACAAATGATTATTTTGTGTGAAGTATATTGGGAAACGTCCATTAATATTATATTAGGCATCTAAAATCAATTTAAGTCTGTTGCTACTGCAGGAGAACGACGAATCATATGGTCAAGAGATAAATTTATGCAAAACTTGATGTACACACACACACACACACACACACACACACACACAGGAATCGAAGTAAAACAAATTTCCGACGGGACACCATGAAAGCCCTGTCCAAAACTATTATTTGCATTCAGGCATTTCTTAAGTAATACACAGACACAGGAAAATTTCGCGAAAAGTAACGTGAAATTAGCGGCTTCCAGCGAAGTATCACGACATCTGCTTCCTTCGGAGATTTTACGAGAATTTGTAATTTTCTATATGCATATTTTATAAATTTGACGATGTCAGTTTACTAATATTCGTAGCCGATGGTTACTGAATGTTAAAATTGCTATTTGATTACTTATGTCTTCAAGGCTGAAGTTCACGTATAATGTTAAAATGACAATTCAGGTACCGCGCAAAGAACTTCGATGAGGCGGCGAAAACAACACAGAATGTAACAACTAAACATCGAATCTGGCAAAAACAAAAACCGAAATTGATAAACTGAACAGCAAATTGGCAAAAAGGTTTCATGTTTGACAAAGCAAAACAGAATGTTGCAAAAAGTAACACAACATTTGACAAAACACCACGAAATTTGGGACGAATCACTGAATTTAGAAACAAAAACACTATAAATTTGAATAAAGATATACCAAATATGGTAACAAAACGCCTAAAATGGCAAAAGACACTAACTTCGACAAAAGCGACACTGAATTGGGCCAAGAAACCAAAAAACACTGAATTCGCCACAAAACGACAATTAAATAGAAAAAGAAACTGAATTTGGCAAAGGAAAACACCGAATTTCGCAAAAAATATCGAGTTTGGCGAAAAAGACACCGAATTTGGCCAAAAACCACAGGAAGTAAGCCAAAAGCACCGAACTTGCCAAAACATAATACCGAATTTGGCCAAAAATAACGTCGAATTTATATGTAATATAAAACGACTTCGCTGAACTTAGTACTGCAAAATACAGTGAGTGCCCTGTTTCTACTGTTATTACAGTTACTGACTATGTTTGGTTTGATGTAGTTCTTCGTTCCTGAATCTTACAATCCATGCTTTTCATTTCACGTCTACTGCATTTTACATCAACAACGACCTGTCTTATCATCCATATCTTGCGTACACCTGCTATTATTTCCTTCTGCCATCCCATCAGCAACACTTTTCGGCGACGATATAAGCCAGAATTGCACGGACGTCTAAACTACTATATGGCAAAAAGGATCATCCGAACTTAATTGCAGTTTTCCTATGTAACTACTTCTAGGAGGCAACAAATTCTTTTGCAGTATTTCATATAATTATTTGTTGAATCCTGCCTAGTCGTCGAATGTGGGTAGTCTAGGAAACCTGCTTTCTTGATTGCTAGACAACAATTCAAGCAAATCGATTAATGAATTCTATTACAAATGGAAATGATTACAATAGTTAACTTTGTGTTAAACTGATGTGTCGCAGGCAAGTGGTGACATGCAAAGTAAACAGTGTTCAACAGTACATAGACTTAAAATTCCTAAATCGCAAGTCTGGAAGTGCCTAATCTTGATGCTGGTGTAGAAGTGGGCCGCGGCCAGTCGGCAAGGCGCTTATGTCCTCTTCGCACAGAGATCTCTGCCGTCGCGTTGTCGTCCTGGAGAGGGGTCGGTCAGCGTGCAATTGGTTGACGTCTTGTAGCAGCCATCTCTGCTCTCTCGTTTCGGCCTGGTGTGCCGGCGCTTAACTTTACGCCGTAACATTATTGGCGTAATTTAATTACTTAACTGCTGTTTTAGTCTGCATAATCTACTCATTAAGAAGTATCATCTTATAGTCTTATATTGAATTTCAATCCCGCGTCCGGCCATCCTGATTTAGATTTTCCTTGATTTCCCCAAGTCGCTCGAGGCAAATACCGGGACGGTTCCTTTGATAGGGCACGGTCGAATTCGTTCCCCGTCCTTTCCTATTCCAATGAGACCGATAACCTCTCTGTTTGGTCTCCTCCCCCAAAGAACCCAACCCAACCCTTTCATACTGAAGATTTGACTCAGAAAGATAAGATTTAAAATTAGACACTATGTATTGCAAGTGTAGCTCCCAGCAAGCAAATGTCACAGATCATATGCGCCCAGTATTTGAGAGGGAGAAAGAACTGACCGACTTCCAAAAACTTTAAACTTGATTTCAATTTTTGAAACTTTTTCTCTCTCACAACGACCACAACATATAGAACGGGAAAATAGTTATCGGTTACTATCTTTTCACCGCTCATGCAGTAACACTTCCACATCACACATGATCAATAAAATTCTTCTGTGTTTGAGGCCGCATTGCCAACTGTAAAATTCCGACTTTTTGGCGACTGTTGCAAGGCGCTTTCCTCATGGTTTTCTTAGCAATACTGTCAACAGTCATGCAAGATCCCGTTGAAATACTTCGTACCGTTTTCTTTCTGTCTTCACAACTTTCCTTGTTTCACATGCATACGAAGCTGTGTTACAAGTACAACTTTTCAAGAATGTTTATGTGATTTTGTTCTTTAAGTCCTCGAATGTTAACAGAAGTTTCTTATTCTTAAAAATCAATTTTTATTTTGTAGTTCTTACATCTTTCTTTACCTGTGAAGCTCTCGAGCTAGCAAATTCGTCCAACCCTTCGTGATTAACATTTTGCCTTGTAACTAGCTGCTCATACCATTACTTTACTTTTCTTTTTGTTTGTGTGCATACTGCAGCCATCAGCTGGCACGCATTCCATCTCATTATCCATCCTGCACTATTCCTGTTAATCTTTCTCGATCTTTGCTAGGTAAGAGAATTACTTCGTAACACAGTTGTGGACACTAGAACACGTTTCATTTCAGTTCTTTTAAAGTTGTCGTAGGCCCTTTCTCAGCGAATCCCATGTGCTTCATTATTTTGTAAATCTGGCGTTTACTTTTACCGCTGCGTTAAATTTGCTACTCGAATTTCGATCATCTTATGAGATCGAGTCGGCCCGCTACGAATATATTTTTAGTTTTCCTCCCACCCTTCGAGATAACACTTCTTATTAGGTAGCATAGGATATTAGAATGATTGTTTGGTAGTTTGCTTTCTTCGGATGTGACACAGTTGCAATCTTTTGAAAATTTTAGGAAATAGCAGAGGTGTACAGTTCTTGGCCTGTCTTTAGCGTAGTTCCCGTACGTGTTCCATTGTTATTACATTCATAAGCGAAAAATTGTGTATATTTAAACTCAGTGACTAAATCATCGTGCTTGCACTGTTGCCTCATGTATGAGTGGCGTTACTTTTTATGGAGAACTATTAACTTCCTCTTAGGATTGGTTCCATATCCTCCCCTCCTCAAACCCTCGGCCCTCCCCCTCCCCCCCTCCGCCATACACACGCGCACAGTATTTTCGGTTTCTGTTACCAAAATTCAAATATAAGAGCTTTCTTGCGGATACCAAGCTCATCCATCTCTATCTTTCATTCACGTAAAGTATGCCATTCTCCTAAAGTACGCCATTCGCCTACAGTACTGTACTTATACACAGAGTTGTGAAGGTTATGAATAACTTAGAAGTAGATACCCTCTGTGTAGTGAAGCAACTTATATCACTTAAAAAAGGCAAGGCTTCCGGTCCAGAATGAATACGTCAGGTTCCTTCCATAATATGCTGATACAATAGCTCCACATCTCACAATGTTATACGACCGCTAGCTCATCGAAAGATCTGTATCTGAAGAGTGGAAAATTGCACAAGTCACACCAATATCAGGAAAGAAAACAGGAGTAGCCAGCTGAATTACAGACCCGTATCACTAACGTCGATTTGGTATAGGGTTTTAGAATATGTTCTGTGTTCGAACATAGTGAATTATCTTGAATAAAACGATTTATTTCCTAATAGTCAGCATGGATTCAGGAAAAATCGTTCTTGTGAATCATAACTAGCTCTCTAATGAGTTATGATGAGTGCTATTGACAGGCATTGTCAAACTGACTCTGACTTCCAGAAGGCTTTCAACAAAAGCATCTGCCAATCAGATTGAGTGACTGTGAAGTATTGTCTCAGTTGTGTGACAGGTCACAGTTCGTAGTAGTTGACGGAAATTCATCGAGTAAAACGGAAGTAATATCCTGTGTTCCCCCAAGGAAGTGTTATACGGCCTCTGCTGTTTCTGATCTACATCAGCGACATAGGAGCTATCTGAGCAGCCCTCTTAGATTGTTTGCAGATGATGATGTCATTTACCGTCTTGTAAAACCATAAGATATCCGCTAAATTTCGGTTACGTGACAAATAACACAAATCAAAAGTCTGTAAATTCAACTAAATATTTTCGGTTTACAGTTACGAGTAAATTCAGTCTGAACGGCCACTTACATAATGTTTTGGGTAAAGCAGACCAAAGACTACGTTTCATTGGTAGAACACTTAGAAAGTGCAACACATCTACTAAAGAGACTGCATATACCAGGTTTGTCGGCCCTGTATTGGAGTCAGTGTTTTAAGAACTGCACTGCCTCATTCGGATTCTAAATGTTGTACAATGCTCTCCTGATCATACAGAATTTGCACAAGACAACGTATTAATTAAAACATAGTTTTACACTGCACCACTGCACACACAATTGACACCAGTTGGTGAACCCTAGGCCCTTTTCACTCCCTTCTGTTCGTTCAGAGCACTGACCCCAGTGACGTAATCACGTTAACCTGCCCCATGGTCGCCTCCATGTCCTGTCTTCAGTCCCCCTGGAAAATGGTGTCAACGAGTGAGATGTTGAGCTCAGGGAAATAAGAAGACATTACTATCATACAAAATGTATGTTGGCTATTGTTAGTATGTGTGGCCTGATTATACACTCCTGGAAATTGAAATAAGAACACCGTGAATTCATTGTCCCAGGAAGCGGAAACTTTATTGACACATTCCTGGGGTCAGATACATCACATGATCACACTGACAGAACCACAGGCACATAGGCACAGGCAACAGAGCATGCACAATGTCGGCACTAGTACAGTGTATATCCACCTTTCGCAGCAACGCAGGCTGCTATTCTCCCATAGAGACGATTGTAGAGATGCTGGATGTAGTCCTGTGGAACGGCTTGCCATGCCATTTCCACCTGGCGCCTCAGTTGGACCAGCGTTCGTGCTGGACGTGCAGACCGCGTGAGACGACGCTTCATCCAGTCCCAAACATGCTCAATGGGGGACAGATCCGGAGATCTCGCTGGCCAGGGTAGTTGACTTACACCTTCTAGAGCACGTTGGGTGACACGGGATACATGCGGACGTGCATTGTCCTGTTGGAACAGCAAGTTCCGTTGCCGGTCTAGGAATGGTAGAACGATGGGTTCGATGACGGTTTGGATGTACCGTGCACTATTCAGTGTCCCCTCGACGATCACCAGAGGTGTACGGCCAGTATAGGAGATCGCTCCCCACACCATGATGCCGGGTGTTGGCCCTGTGTGCCTCGGTCGTATGCAGTCCTGATTGTGGCGCTTACCTGCACGGCGCCAAACACGCATACGACCATCATTGGCACCAAGGCAGAAGCGACTCTCATCGCTGAAGACGACACGTCTCCATTCGTCCCTCCATTCACGCCTGTCGCGACACCACTGGAGGCGGGCTGCACGATGTTGGGGCGTGAGCGGAATACGGCCTAACGGTGTGCGGGACCGTAGCCCAGCTTCATGGAGACGGTTGCGAATGGTCCTCGCCGATACACCAGGAGCAACAGTGTCCCTAATTTGCTGGGAAGTGGCGGTGCGGTCCCCTACGGCACTGCGTAGGATCCTACGGTCTTGGCGTGCATCCGTGCGTCGTTGCGGTCCGGTCCCAGGTCGACGGGCACGTGCACCTTCCGCCGACCACTGACGACAACATCGATGTACTGTGGAGACCTCATGCCCCACGTGTTGAGCAATTCAGTGGTACGTCCACCCGGCCTCCCGCATGCCCACTATACGCCCTCGCTCAAAGTCCGTCAGCTGCACATACGGTTCACGTCCACTTTGTCGCGGCATGCTACCAGTGTTAAAGACTGCGATGGAGCTCCGTATGCCACGGCAAACTGGCTGACACTGACGGCGGCGGTGCACAAATGCTGCGCAGCTAGCGCCATTCGACGGCCAAAACCGCGGTTCCTGGTGTGTCCGCTGTGCCGTGCGTGTGATCATTGCTTGTACAGCCCTCTCGCAGTGTCCGGAGCAAGTATGGCGGGTCTGACACACCGGTGTCAATGTGTTCTTTTTTCCATTTCCAGGAGTGTATTATAAGAACGCTTATGATTTATTTCTTAATATTGATTAATATAGAATGAGATGATACCTACACATTTTAGCCAGAAACAAGTAATGAATTTTGAAGTATAACAAGAAAGCACCGCACTGCGTCAACTTTCATGTTTAGAATCATACTGACTGCAAAGCTTGTGCTAAAGCTTCGTTGCTACCTCGTAATTTCCGTGCTCCATACTCTGACCGCCGGCGAGGAAGGCAACCCGGCAAACAGACTTTCTAGGTTGTAACTCATATGTAGGGTTCGTCCACTATACAGCCAGCTATCACTTCAAAAACATGGTACACTCCTTACAACGTAACATATCAGTAATAGAACTAAACGTTACATACATCAGTGACGTAAATACACATCAAAATCACTAGTTCAATTGTTTTACAAATGATTAACACATCCTTCCACCCAATATATCTAACATACATACCGCCAAGTACAATCTATATACAGGGTGTTTCAAAAATGACCGGTGTATTTGAAACGGCAATAAAAACTAAACGAGCAGCGATAGAAATACACCGTTTGTTGCAATATGCTTGGCACAACACTACATTTTCAGGCGGACAAACTTTCGAAATTACACTAGTTACAATTTCCAACAACAGATGGCGCTGCAAGTGATGTGAAAAATATAGAAGACAACGCAGTCTGTGGGTGCGCCATTCTGTACGACGTCTTTCTGCTGTAAGCGTTTGCTGTTCACAACGTGCAAGTGTTCTGTGGACAACATGGTTTATTCCTTAGAACAGAGGATTTTTCTGGTGTTGGAATTTCACCGCCTAGAACATAGTGTTGTTGCAACAAGACGAAGTTTTCAACGGAGGTTTAATGTAACCAAAGGACCGAAAAGCGATACAATAAAGGATCTGTTTGAAAAATGTCAATGGACTGGGAACGTGACGGATGAACGTGCTGGAAAGGTAGGGCGACCGCGTACGGCAACCACAGAGGGCAACGCGCAGCTAGCGCAGCAGGTGATCCAACAGCGGCCTCGGGTTTCCGTTCGCCGTGTTGCAGCTGCGGTCCAAAAGACGCCAACGTCCACGTATCGTCTCATGCGCCAGAGTTTACACCTCTATCCATACAAAATTCAAACGCGGCAACCCCTCAGCACCGCTACATTTGCTGCACGAGAGACATTCGCTAACGATATAGTGCACAGGATTGATGACGGCGATATGCATGTGCGCAGCATTTGGTTTACTGACGAAGCTTATTTTTACCTGGACAGCTTCGTCAATAAACAGAACTGGCGCATATGGGGAACCGAAAAGCGCCATGTTGCAATCCCATCGTCCCTTCATCCTCAAAATGTACTGATCTGGGCCGCCATTTCTTCCAAAGGAATCATTAGCCCATTTTTCAGATCCGAAACGATTACTGCATCACGCTATCTGGACATTCTTTGTGAATTTGTGGCGGTACAATCTGCCTTAGACGACACTGCGAACACCTCATGGTTTATGCCGCCAGAATCCAGAAACAATTGAACAGCTGAAGCAGTACATCTCATCTGCATGTGAAGCCATTCCGCCAGACACGTTGTCAAAGGTTTCGGGTAATTTCATTCAGAGACTACGCCATATTATTGCTACGCATGGTGGATATGTGGAAAATATCGTACTATAGCATCTCTTGTTGACAACTGTAACTACTGTAATTTCGAAAGTTTGTCCGCCTGAAAATGTAGTGTTGTCCCAAGCATATTGCAACAAACGGTGTATTTCTATCGCTGCTCCTTTAGTTTGTATTGCCGTTTCAAATATACCGGTCATTTTTGAAACACCCTGTATCTACATATATATCTGAACTCTGTATCGATATACTTTCCACTCTTCTCTCTTCCATATACGAATGGTACCTGTGAAGAACCACTGTGGATGAATCTCCTTATCAGATGTAATATCTCTAATTTTTGCCAGTTGTAATTTGGCGAGATGTATGTGAGAGGAAGTAATAGGTTGCCCGATTTTTCTTGGATTGTGCACTTTTGTAACTTCAACAGAAAGCCTCTCTGTGATTCACAACGCTTCTTTGGTAGCTTTTGCCATTGTTGTGTGATGAGCATCTCCATAATGATCTCACGCCGACTTGGTAAGAAGCCAAGTGTTTCTTTAACCAAATATATTTTCTTAAGGCCTTTCCAATGAATCTCATCCTCCGTTTCAATTTGCTTTAAGTGATTGTACCATTTTACGTATATTAGGATGCTTAATCCTTGGTATCTTACCGTAAAGGTTTACAGTGTTTTGTCTCCAGTAGTGTAGAAAAGCAGTAGCGGATCTATTGGTCTACTTAACAGCAACAGAATAAATTTACTTACGTTCAGAGTAAACTGACAGTCCCTGCACAAAAATTAGAATATCTGCAGCTCTTGCTGCATTTCGCTATGTTTATCAGACTATCATACCTTTATATCGAAGCAGCGTCGTCAACATATAGCTTCACCAGAAGCCGCCAGTTTTATCTACTAAATCATTAATCTAAATTAAAAAAGAATGAGTATCCTATTAGATTCCGATAGGGTACCCCCGAATTTCTTTTGCATCTGTTTCGTCAAGGATGACGTGTTCAGCTTTATCTGCAAGAATATCCTGAATCCAATCATAAATTTGGACCGACGCCCAGTAATCTAGCATCTTATTCATTTCTAAAAGATTTGGCGGTACTATAGCGAATGCCTTACGCAAGTCAACGAACAATGTGTCGATCTGGACGCCTTTAATTTGCGGCATCCTGGACCTCATAGATAAACAGGGAGAGCTATGTCGCAAGAGCTCTGCCATATATTACAGATGATTATCACATGGCGCCAACCTTGTTTGAATGCTCTGAAAAGCTAATCATTTGTATATCACAGCATCTCCTTCCTGTCGGTTAAATTTCGCGTCTGTAGTACGTCATCTTCGTGGTGTAGCAATCTTAATGGCCAGTAGTGTATTTACGATTACATACTCCAATATATAAATAATTCAAACACTTGTAGAACGGAAGTCGGTACTATAGGGCTAAATCCTCTTCTCTGTCCTTGTTGTCGTTTTCGATGAAAATTCTATGAGCTTATATTGTTTGACCTTTGTTTGTAGTCACGCATCTAACAACATGGGTCAATTATCGACTTCCGTTTCAGAAACGTAACCGGTTAAGATAGTTTTAGAATGTACCCGTGAGGTAATTTTATTGTTTGTGCTTAATTTCTAAAACATCAACAATTACAACCTCTCAGGCACAGCAGATACTGTTGTAGAGTTTCGTCAACGGCAGGGCCGTTATTTTACCGAATTAACGGCGAAACCCTAACAATTTTATTATTTCAGTAGTCATATAGAGTTTAAAATAACACGGTCAGTCTAGGTGTTCTTTCATTCCAAAATGTTTGGATGTGCCACATCTAACTATGATAAACGGCACACCAAATTTATCACGAAAGAAATAAAGATTTTGTTTGTTAACATATAGAGTTAACCTGGTATCAGATACTTTCGTAGACTGAATAATTAGTAGGACAGTGCGGAAACAGTAGTTTTTCATTAATTATTGCCTTTCAAAATTGAATTCCAGGTGAAATTAGCTTCTGTAAACAATTCGCTGCGCGCTCAGTCATCATACGAGGTAAATGCGCTGAAAGCATATCGGTTCATTTCAGGTACATTTGACGTCAATTCCCCAGTTATTTACAATCATCCCAGCGATTGTTCACTAGTGATTCACATAAGCGACGAAAATACACTGCCTGGCCTTCAAAACTGTACTAAAGCGAACACGGAGAGAACTGACGGCGGAGAATTTAAAATATCTCCAGTTGTGAAACCATATGTACAAAAGGTCTCTTGTGCGAAAACGAATTAGTGACTTCCGTACATTATTCTACAAGAGGAAGAATATCCAGATGCAACGAACCATCAACGATAGCAGACGGCCTTTTGAAAGACAGGTCAACATTAAACGCTTCATCAAAAGGGCGAGCAGTACAGACAGACCCACGAGGTCAGCTGAGCAAGGATGATGGAGAGAAATCGGACATGATATTTGGTCTTTTGAGTAGTACTAACATATTATGTAAAACACTACGTTTAGAAAATATTAGAGTTTTTATAGGAGAGATGAAGAAACACACTGTTATGGTAAGAAAAATGTCACAGCTGCACTGTTTCCCTGTTAGTTCATGAAGGTTTCGATGCTGTTATGCTAGGAGACATGTTGTTGACCTCGTGAGATGAAACGTTTCGTGTACAAGATACCGTTAATCACTACAAAAGAGCTGGTTTCCAATTGCAGTTATTATTCGTGATACACCTGGTATTGTTAATCGTGTTGGGCATTATTACCTTACAGATGGCAGTTGTACCTTACTGTAAACGTATAACACCTTCAGCAGCATCTCTAAATATTCATCACACGGCAATCAGAGCACCATCTCTGAATCCCGCCGGAGAGTCGAGTCCTCCCTAGGGCATGGGCGTATGTGTTGTTCTTATCATAAGTTAGTTTAAGTTCGTTAAGTAGTGTGTAAAATGGTTCAAATGGCTCTGAGCACTATGGGACTCAACTGCTGTGGTCATTAGTCCCCTAGAACTTAGAACTACTTAAACCTAACTAACCTAAGGACATCACACACATCCATGCCCGAGGCAGGATTCGAACCTGCGACCGTAGCAGTCGCACGGTTCCGGACTGCGCGCCTAGAACCGCGAGACCACCACGGCCGGCAGTAGTGTGTAAGTCTACAGACCGATGACCTCAGCAATTTGGTCCCTTTGGAACTGATACGCATTCGAATTGTCTCTGAAAATTACTAACGTCAAAACTTTCTTGGACAGGTAGTGTCGGACGGTGTATCTGTTCCTTTTTTGTCATTTCAAAAAAGCATTACGTCTCAAAACAATCTGAAATTACGTGGGGGGGGGGATTAGTGTTTAACGTCCCGTCGACAACGAGGTCATTAGAGACGGAGCGCCAGCTCGGGTTAGGGAAGGATTGGGAAGGAAATCGGCCGTGCCCATTCTTGGACAGGTAGTGTCGGACGGTGTATCTGTTCCTTTTTTGTCATTTCAAAAAAGCATTACGTCTCAAAACAATCTGAAATTACGTGGGGGGATTAGTGTTTAACGTCCCGTCGACAACGAGGTCCTTAGAGACGGAGCGCCAGCTCGGGTTAGGGAAGGATTGGGAAGGAAATCGGCGGTGCCCATTCAGAGGAACCATTTGCTTGAAACGATTTAGGGAAATCACGGAAAACCTAAATCAGGATGGCCGGAGACGGGATTGAACCGTCGTCTTGCCGAATGCGAGTCCAGTGTGCTAACCACTGCGCCACCTCGCTCGGTTCAAATTACGTAAACGTTGTTTTTTTACGCTCTGTATGTAATAAAAAAATAAGGAAGATGCATAGGCAAGACAAAAAGTTCTCAAACGGACACGGAACCATATCTGATATTTTTCATCTCGTTCTTGCATATTGTACAGTAAGTGTAATTTTGTTTATTTACAGACACACAAATTATTACAATTTTAGAAAACTGGATTTTTTATTAAAGAGAAATAGTTTCAAAATTGAGTAAGTCAGTAACGTTTTGATTCTCCTCCGACCCTTATGCTAGCAGTTAACGATGATTGACAGAGTTGTCGAATGTCATCCTGAGGGATATCAAAGAAATGGCTCTGAGCATTATGGGACTTAACTGCTGAGGTCATCAGTCCCCTAGACTAAGAACTACTTAAACCTAACTAACCTAAGGACATCACACACATCCATGCCCGAGACAGGATTCGAACCTGCGACAGTAGCGGTCGCGTGGTTCCAGACTGTAGCTCCTAGAACCGCTCGGCCACCTCGGCCGGCGAGGGATATCGTGCCAAATGCTATCCGACTGGAATGTCATTGACTGTAGTACAGTTGTCTTAATTGGTGGGTCATGCTTCGATCTGAGCCGCGATGACCAACGTCGACGTGCTTGGTGAAGTCACGGCGTGGTGTGATATCAACGTGAGTGTCACACATCATAGGGCTCGAAAGCCAGCAGTCATAGTCTGGGCCGGGGTGCTGTTTCTTATCATAGCAGGACTACTCTGCTTGTCATGCGCTGCACCCTTACAATAGAGCGATACGTTGACGACATTCTACTTCAGGATTCGTTGCACATCATGGCAAGCCATTCTCGGCTTTTATCTCAGCACGTTAATGTACGCCCACCCTTGACGAGAGTTTCTACGTCTTGTTTTCGTGCCTGGCAAATCATACCTTAGCCAGCAAGGTCGCCGGATGTATCCCAAATTGAGAACATTTGGAACATTATCAGCAGGGCCTTTCAAAAAACTTGGAATTTTGACGGTCTAAAGCGCCAGTCGGGCAGATTGTGGCAATATATCCCTCACCATGACTTTTAACAACTCTATCGATCAACGTCAAGACGAATAACCCTCTTATAAGGGACCAGCGCGTTAAGGACTTGCTCAATTTGTAAAGCTGTTTCTCTTGAATAAATCATCCAATTTATCTGTCGTTGTAATCAGTTGTATGCCTGTACTTGTACATTACATGTACCGGGATCCATCCCATTCCGATAGGTGATTCGTGGTTCGCAGTATTTTATTTTGTTGGAGGGGGAGGGGGCCGAAATCCATATTGTTCATGTCGGTCGGTTATGCACCGTTGCAGCAAATTTCCGAGGAAGGGGGTGCAGTGGTAAGACACTGCAGTGTTTTCAGGCAGGAAGGTGGTTTAGATACGCATTAGGGCACACAGATTTAGATGTCCTGTGAGGTCCCTCAAATAGCATAAGGAAAAACGGGGACGACTGTTTTCAAAGGGCACGACAGATATCCATCGTCATTCTTATCCGGCCGCTGTGGCCGAGCGGTTTTAGGCACTTCAGTCTGGAACCGCGCAACCGCTACATTCACAGGTTCGAATCCTGCCTCGGACTTAAGTAGTTCTAAGTTCTAGGGGACAGATGACCTCTGATGTTAAGTCCCATAGTGCTCAGAGCCATTTCAACTTTATTCCTACACAGAACTTCTACGCCGTCACTAAATACCTCCTTATCCAACGGAACTAACATCAATTTTCTCTCTTTCCTTCTTGTCAACGGAAGTTCATATAAAATAGCTTAAGGCTGATAGGAACACTTTTCAATTCGAAGAGGTTAAGGAACTTATGGCTGAACTATAAAATCGTCAGAGTTTTCTTGTATAAGCACATTACAGTACTGGACGATCTGCGATTAAAAGTGTATAATTCAGCTAACTGCTGGTGCCTACCAGATCATATGTTACAATTTTCACTAAGATATAAGTCATGCTTCCACATGATGGGTACATCACTTGTTAAATTCTGAGCAAAATCAAACGCCAAATATTTGGCGTTAAAAGGAATCAAAGTTTGTCATTAAATGATTTAACTCCAGAAACGAGACAGCAATTAAAGGAAAGCTCTGAGTCGGTTCCGAAGTCGCTGCTCCTCTAAAGCTGAAGTCGATTTACTCCGAGGAACACATGGCGAGCGTTTCCTGAAAAGCGAAGACAGTGCTTCACGCCTAAAATTTGGCGACAAGCGAAGCAATAGCCATGAACTTTACCAAAGCTCTATGGGCATACTGAGTGGAAAAATGCTTTGAAGATTGTCTAGATTGTAAAAGTAAAGAAAAATCGTACGTATTTCGAGAGTCTGCCTGCAAGATACTTTGACAGTAGAAAAACGGAGGAATTTGGAGATTATTCGACATCCACGCTACACATCTGACTTTCATAAAATGTATTTACTCCAAGGCTAGGGAAGTTTGCGGATGCGAAGCGTCAGGTGGAAAACGTAGAAAAAATGCACTGAAATACGTAATTCTGTTATCAGAAGAACATTAGCTAAATTACGTTAGCGTAAAATGGTGCGAAGTTGAAACATCTTGTCTATTGTATACTAAAAACAACATACACAATCCAAGGCTAAGAAACCGTTGCATTATTTCTTTAATTGTAACTGAATGTGGTGACAGTACGCATGCAGTACGTAGCAACAATTATCAGTCGTCACTTAAGACCATAAAAAGTTGACACAAAAAGAGTATATTAGCGTTTGAAACGTGTTGCTACAAAATAATTCTGAAGATTAGGTAGAAAGATCACGTAACTGACGAAGACGTAATGAACTGAGTTTGAGAGAAAATAAATCCTTAGTGCAAGTTGACTGCAACCAGTGATTGGTTGATAATACGCACACCGAAAGACCAAGAATCGTCATTTTGGTGATGGGGGGAAGCGTAGCTTACAATAGTTGTAGTGTGAGACCGACGCCACACTATACTCAGTAGGTTCAGATGGGTTAACGTTGCAATAGTTACGCAGATATGAATAGGCTTGCACAGAACAGTCTAGGATCGGGAACGTATAAAAAAAACAGCCTCTGGACTGAAGACCACATCAATAACATTCACTTATGAAGCAGGACATGGATGCATGTAGTTCTCTGTCATTGTCCTAGTTTTATGTACATTGTCTCTAGAGGATGTCTGCAGATTCCTGTTGAGCTTGTGCATCCTTCTCCTTCCCGATAGGACACTATTCTTTGCTATTCATTCTTAGTTTTGGGGTATAAGCTTATTACCCTCTCATTTGCTGTTATAAAATGATTGACTTTACTAAACAGGTTACCTTCCTAGAACTTGATCAGATTGCAAGCGCCTGGAAGCCTTTGGAATACTTTGTTTGGTGTTAGAACAGTGCAGTAGGATGTAACTCTACACCAGCGTTCCTCAGCTTTTCAGTATTCATCACCCAATTTTAGTCAAAATTTTTATCGTAGCCGCCCCTCCCCAACCCCCCCCCTCCAACCACGCTATACTTCACGTGTATTTTGTAACTAAAGCTGCAAAGTCACAAACCATAAAATTACCAACAATAGGTAAATTTATTGCTATTTTGTAGCACCGATCTTCTACATTAACAAAGCCAGAATCGATTGCCCTCTGTTGTCCCTACAACTATCAAGCAGAAATACTCCCGAAGATCTCTTAACTGCTGAGGAGGTCTTCATAGACTTTACGGCAAGTGGGCAAATCAGAAGACAATCTACTAATAAACAGTCCTTGTGTTTTGGGCAGGGTGAGTTAATGAGCTTTCTGTACCGAAATGATGAGCTTTTGGTGTATTATTGCCGTTTTCAACATCGTAACTTAGCAAAACCGGATTTTCTGCGTTAGTTGCTTCGAGAACAAGTTTCTAATATCAAAGCCTCCTTTAGAAAAGATTTCTCTTTAACCCAGGCACAGGCGAGTCAGTAATAATAGCAAATCTTGCTTGTAATTTAATATTAAAAAGTTAGTTATTAAATTCATTTTGCAGTACTGATAAGGTACTATTCAGAAACGCAAAAATCAGTGTAAATATCAGGTTAATTTTTTTAATTATGTCGTAATGTATTTTGCATTTCTTCTCTATCAGTAAATTGATTAAATTTTGAATTTATATTTTGGCTTTTCGATGTGCTCGCATCCCCATTATAGTTTGCGCGCCCTTTAGTGGTGTTGAGAATCGCTGCCCTACATCCTAGCTCATAATGATAAGCCCTCAAGTACGAATATCGTATCATGAAGTTAACTACTTCTTACTGCAAATGTTCTCATATAGCCCATAACATTCCACAACATTCCACGCAACAACACGCAAAATTCTCTATGAGTTTCAGTCAACGCCCACAAATTATTTATTGATAGCCCTTTAAGATTGCTTGGCCGGTGGCTACTTCGAAAACATGCTATGGGTCAAAATGTCACTGATATTTCCACGAGGCTGGCCAAACAATATTTACGTGCTGTTGATAACGATTATACAGACAAAATCGGGATAGCCACTATGTAATTCTGTGTGCCATGACTCAAATAAGCTTTAAGATGGAGATGCATGCATTTTTTTGCATTTTTGGATTGATCTAGTATTTATTTAGACCTATACGTAGTGTTAACTCTTGCACCACGTCACTCCGTTGAGCAGTATGTCAGAGCACAGAATGAGACGAGCGTCCCTGACGTGCTGTCTCTCTTCTGGAACGCTGGCCGACACATACTAGACGGGCAAACAGAGGCCGTTAAAGTGTGTGCCCATCTCCTTCACCCGTCAAACATCCTCCAAAGTGTGAGTTTCTAAAAGCGATACCCGTGAAAGGCAAGCGTCCATCGTCACGTTCCACACAGGAACTTGCTTTAAATGTTAGACTTGGGGGTTTTGAACTCATCGTTCTACCTACGGTGGTATATTTATTTTTCCTGTTTACCGAAACATGTTTCAACACCTACGTGCCACCTATTGTGTGTCTCAATTTATATTAGTGAAATACTGTACAATGCTCATTATTAGTTTACTATTTTAGCCCTAAAACGTAAAGCACGTTCATTTCTTACTTTGTTTTATTGTTCAACTGCGACTACGCGAATTTTGAAACTGCGTTTGACAAACTGGATTTCTCTGATGCCTTTTTATGGCTTGATATCTTGTCATCTGCAAAGTAGTCGTAAGAAACTTCTTAAAGAGATGTTATTTTTGAATATTACTTCCGGCACTATTAGCGTGGTGTATGTTCAGTTGTTACGTTTTCCGTCACATTGTATAGTGGTGTGCTTTTGTAGTTGATTACTAGAATTACATTCACTGTTTTATCACACCTTTTACACTTCATCACACTCCCTTAGTATCAGACGTTTTCATTCATAAAAACAAGGTTTGGGAGAAGTTGTATGTCGGCGTACACATCTACAGATACTATGTTACTGCCTCCTCTCACTTGCCCATGGATTTGTGTTGTCCAGTATGGCACTAATTTTGATTATATACCACAGAGGGAGAGAGAAAGAGAAAGAGAGAGAGAGAGAGAGAGAGAGAGAGAGAGAGAGAGAGAGAGAGAGAGAGAAAGAGAGAGAAAGTGAGGAGAATTTGGGGAGGGGCGTGAGAAGCTGGTGGCTTTAGATAATTGTGTTCGAAGTACTATGCCTGGTTGGAGAGAGTATATATGCATAATTGCATATCGAAACGTTTTATTTAAGTCGCTGGGCAGAATACTGAATGTTGTAATCCTACAGTACTCAATGCACAGTTATCCTGTGAGTGTGGCTTACTCTTCCTGCAGATACTAACATATTATCCCTCAGAAAATAGTGACAATAAAAGATAAATATTACGTCCTCAGCTACCCATGGGGCAAATACTTTACGTTATTCGAGAAAACGTTTCCTAATTTTTACAACTCAGTTACCTTTTTCCGCTTTTTTCAGATTGCCAAACACTTTGCAAAGGTAGTAATGTAGTGCAACTGAAAACTGAACATAATGTTATTTGAAATTATAAAGCATACTAAAGAGTTAAGATGATTGTTTCAGCCTAGCTTTTATCCCATCAGGGGTTGTTTGGCCGTCATTTTAAGTCTTTCAACACTTTGCAGCAACGTTAATGTGACCATATATCTAAAGCCTGAATAACCGACTTTGTAGTGCGGACTGCTGGGCGACGCGCAATAAGAGAGTCACTGAGTTTCTAGAACGTACCCACTGGCGATCGGAGGCCATACAGACTCCACTGCCGTGGCTAGCTGCGCTAGGTGTCACATTGAGGACCCATGGGGCGAATAGACCGAGATGGTACCGCAGATGCTCCACTGGGTTTAAATATGGAGCGTTCGGTGGGCTTGTCGTACTACACACGTGCACTACGAGCTGTGTGACATTTCGCATCGTACTTCTGGTGGATGCCATAGTGCTAAGGAAAAAGAAACTGCTTGTAAGTGCGGACATGGTGCCCAGGGATAGATGCATACAGTTTTCGATCCATTGTGTGTACGTAAATGACGAGATCACCCAGGGAATGCCACAAAAACATTTCCCAGATCGTAACGCTGCCTCCGTCTTTGCTTCCAGGTGTATCATGCCGTACATTCCAAGGGCCAGTCTGCGCGAAGGAACGTATAATGTGATTAATCTGAAAAGGCCACCTATCGCCACTCACTGGGCGTCAAGTTGCGAAACTGGCATGTAGATTCGTCTCCGATGAACAGTAAGCATGGGTGCATAAACCAGGCGCCTGCTGCCGAGGCCCATACACAGCACCTTTCAGTGAAAAGTCGTTGAGGAGTTCCATGTTTCATCTGGGCCTCTAGTTGCTCAAAATTTGCCCCTCTGCTTGCTCATACACATCTCCGCAACTGTAGTGTGTGGCTCGTGCTGCACCACAGTTGCCTCGATGCCGGTTATGGATAGCACCATTGTTCCATCGTTCCATCTACTGCATACTTTAACTACGGCGTCACGTGAATAGTTTCCAGGCTTAGCCGCTTCGAAAACGCTTACACCCTTGGCGTTAAGGAGAGTGATAGTGTGGGTTTGGACGTCAGATAAATTGCTCCGTTTCCGCACTATGATGAGAACGGCATTTTATATACCCTCCACCTGCGATCCGTGAGTGGCTACTTTACGTTGACGTCGAAATAGACGGTGGTCATATTAATGTGACTGGAGCGTGTATTAGACGCCTTTTTGGAGACCTGCGCGTTCGCTGAACACGAGACGAATGATGAGAACAAAACACACACACACACACACACACACACACACACACACACACACACACACACACACACACACAGAGTCCAGAACGCAGGAAACCACGGAGAGGAATCGAACAGCGCGGCCCCGCAATATACAGGCAGCAGCTCTACGCCCTAGAACACGAGTTGCTGCCTTCGTTCTAGAAACAGTAGCTTACCCTGTTGCTGAGGTATTCCTCGGCAATATCTGCTTTTCCGGAGGTGATAGTCAAGTAAGGAGAGCAGAAGAGCTTCAATAAAATTTGGAATGTAGGAGAGAGAGGCACGTGGCAGAAAACCTGTGAGGATCCAATCGAGAGTCGTATCTGGATAGCTCCATCTGTAAGACCACTGATGAGAAATGTTGCATCTTGCACTCCAGAACCGTTTTTATCTATGCAGGTAACTTTCGTCCTAAAGTGGTGCATGTGCAATGGTGAGTGGCAGGGCGATACGCAGTACAAAAAGCTAGTGTACATACCAATGCAGCAGTCAGCAGCGTCATTCTACCACGTGTGACTCTAACGCTCGCTTCGTTAGATACGTTGAACCGCGTGCATTGACTGGCGTGTTACAAGGCGCACAAACTGTGTGCCATAACTACTTTGGCACTTAAGTTACCTGATAGGGCGGCAAAAGGAAACACAAGGGTGTTAGGTGTGGTCGTGAGGGAAGTTAGGTTGGAAATGTAGATATTTACACCCATTTTCAGAAAAGACAGAACACTCTGAACGACTAGAAACTGGACGTTCATATTCAAAGGACGTGTACATTAGTATGTTCTGCATGTGTCCTGTTGCCTTGTAGACACAGGGTCCGCAATGGGCCCTGATGACAATGTTCCATGCCTGTGGCATCGACGCATATCAAGCGCGAATGGCATAACCATCCATGCTGCTTTCACCTAGCTCCAAAGCTCATCTGTTGTGGTTGTCATTGGGTCACAGTGCTGTATCCCATTTTTCACCATATCCCACACATTTTCGATCGTCGACAAGTCTGGTGATCTGGCGGGCTGGAACAAAAGGCTGACATCCTGTGACACCAAGAAGGGACATGTTCGTGGAACATGATGTGGTCATGCATTGTCTTGCTGAAAATGTGGTCTGGGGCTACGGGTCGCAGGATGTCATTCACGTAGGTCACACTAATCACAGTGCAATGGACACGCACCAACTGCGATTTCTGGTTGTACCTTATAGTACCCCACACAGTAAGGGCCTTGATTTGACACTGTTCATCTTGTGCGAATGCAGTCACTATGATGCCGCTGCTCTGGTCTGCGGCGTACCAAAATGCGGCAATCGTTTTAAACAAACAGAACCTGGATTCGTCGAAAAACGCTATCTGATGCCATTCCCGTCCCCCAGTCATGTAGTTCCATACAACATTACCATTTAGCACATTTCTGTACAGCACAGCATGAAATTATGTTTCTTTAGAGAATCTCTAATATCAGATAATAGCAGAAACAACAGCAGACATCGTCGTATTGTGACTACCAGGTGGTTAATCTTGCTGTAAGATGGTGGAAAAACTACGCATTAGACGTTTGTATGAGCAGCGCATGTGGGAAAGCAAGATTTGCGAAACTCATCTGCAGTCCATTTGAATATTAAGAACCAAATTTACTGGAATTTCGTAAATGTACCTAGTGCGAAGGCGCGAAAGGCCAACTACGTTTGCGGCATTCGACGCCCAACATATTGTCTACCATGCTACCACAGTATAAGCTCCTAACGGAAAGAGGGGGCAGAACTGGAGGTCCAATGGTGAGCACAGCTTGAGGCTACGGAGCGCAGTTGAACTGTTTAGTCGATGAGTAACTCACAACAGTGCTACAACTACTATTTTTGAAACAAAGCAGAGCAATGTCAACGATAAACAAAGCAAATATTGTTTTATGTGTACAATAACAGATGCCGAAGTTGACGTTTCGTTAGTAGGAGTCTCAAGGAAATTTGCAGAGTGAGAAAGTCGTGGCAGACGATGTATTAGCGTTTCTGCAAGATGAGTCAGTGGGACGTCTTCGCCTGACTGTGCTGACAATGTACGTGAGGAGTTCAATGATAACGATACATGCTTATCAAGTGAAAGTGATTCTGAATCAGGTATCGAGCCATGTAGTTCATTATCCTAATCGAACGGAAAAGAACCATGAATCTCGCCTCCGGTGAAACGGAGTAAAGGACAGTAAAGCATAATCGTTATCCATGGAACAAGTACTAAACATAATTACGTAATCGGAACATCACCCGGAGCTTAAAAAAAAGTTCGAAAAAGTTAGCAGCAGTATTACCGTCTAGTGGATAAGAAAAAATACGGATATTCAGGGGAAGACAGAGGCACGTGTTACAAAACTGGTGATCAGGCGTTTCAAGGCTGCCCGATATTATTTACAGGATGTGCTTGGTAGTAAAACATTAAGTTATTAACAGCAGTTTGTGTGCGACATAGATTACAGTGATATCAGGGGAAGCAGTGGATGTTGCATTCCTTCAAACAGCTCTACACAATTGGGAGTGGTAATATAACGAAATCTCAAACAAAGCGTCAAATAACGATGTACAGGAAACTGCGGAATCGCGAAAACATGTAGATAAGATTAAGAAACTTATCCAATCTTTGAGTAACGAATTTGTTTACAGCTCCGGCCAATCGGTATTTGAAGACTAAATTCATATGAAAGGAAACCTGGTAATTAGGGGTACCAACACAAATGTAACAAGGTCAACTAACATGAATGCCTTAGCGCATTCCTGTACAATTATGCCGACTGTTAACCCGAATGGTAATTTGGCTGGGATGTTATATATTGTTTTGTGGTAAGTTGGAGGTGCTCTGTCCCCTAAGCTTCTTTCTCGTGTGCGTGATGTTACAACGGCAGTAGAGAATATTTACGTCACAGCAAGGAAGAGTAGGAAAATAGGCTTAGGAGACTGCAGTTATGGTATGACCACTGCTTTTGGCCTGCAGCTGGTCAGAATACCTTGTTTGTGTTCGATTCTTGGTCTTCGCATAACGATCACACCCCTTTAGAGCTAACAGTCCCTTACAAAACGTATATGACATTTCTGTTCATACCACCTGGAAACACTGAATAAATACAGCCCCTGGATGTTTGTTTTTTCTGGTGCTGTGAAACATATTATTGCACTCCCTACAGCTGCTCTTCCAAGGAAGCGAGTACCATGGTAAGCTCCACGAAAAACTGTTTCGCATTCAGTTGCATGCCATCACATTCCATCAGTTATTGTCACCCTGTTACCCCAACAAAATTCTACATGGATTCTTTAAGTGTGATACCCAGCTGAACGTCCTGCACCGCGTTTATAACTCAGAAGGACCTCCAATTCGATGTTGATATGCGAACCTTTGTGATCAATGTGACGCGCCGTTTTTAGATTCGGTGTTCACGGTGAAAGTTGATAGTTTGTTTTGAATATTTCTAGAAAAGTGATGATGCCAGTGTTGTGAAGTGTAATACATGCATCCCATAGAAGGTAGATCACTGCACCTCCCGGACAATCGTTTTCTGTCGCCCTCTTGATGCACGTGGTAAGACCTTAGCAGCTACTGTTATTCTTGTCATAATTTTGAACACAACACTTTGAAATGAGCCTTACTAAAGACTGAACTTGCGGTTTCATACTCAAGGGGTTCCTTGTGGGGCAAGCGTCGTCATCAATCTTGACACGAGAAGTTCTAAGTCCAGCTATGGTCATCAGAAAGCCCCTCTTCTGAAAATGTTGCACCTACGGTCCTCTCAGCCAGTGTTGAAGTCATTCTCTGTCCAATGGCTTGGGAATGACAATAATGGTTCAAATGGCTCTGAGCACTATGGGACTTAACATCCGAGGTTATCAGTTCCCTAGAACTTGGAACTACTTAAACCTAACTAACCTAAGGACATCACACACATCCATGCCCGATGCAGGATTCGAACCTGCGACCGTAGCGGTCGCGTGGTTTCAGACTGAAGCGTCTAGAACCGCTCGGCCATAACGGCCGGCAGGAAGGACAGTAGCTGTGCCATTTGGATGACAGAATTTGTAGTTTATGTACCCTTCACGTTAATTTTTAATGTCGGTCTAATAGGATGGAGAGAAGCATAAATCCTGACTTCCACTAACAGAAAACACGAACTGGAAATTACTAGGTTAAGACCGAAGGGGGAAAGACCGTAATGAAAGAAAGAGAGAGCGTATGTTTATGTCTTTCATGTGTCGTGCCAGCGAGGAGCAGGATATCGGGCTTCTCTTTTTAAAAAAATACATTGCGTCAGAATTAGAAGGGAGCCTCTCATTCCATTATTTGAGTCGAGACCTGTTGTACTGCTTATTTCGGCAAACATTATTTGTTGAACCATGCACTTTCCTGGAACAAACGGATGACACGGCGTGAAATGCTCACATTGTTAGTGGATGCGCAGAATGCTTTACTACAGTCTGCAGACTCGTCAAGGCGTCGCCAACGGGTTTCTCTTTCGTTCTCAGTTCGGACCACCTACATAGTACACGCAGCTCGTGGCAATTGTGAGACAGGGCGGCCAGCTTCTTATACAGAACATTCGGTGCACAGGAACGTGTCTCCAGTGGCCTATGAACAGCTCCTTCGCAAGAACTAGCCCAGCTGGAGCTCCTCTCAGGGCTGAAACTAAACGTCAAAATTTACAGAATTTATAAATTACAAACCATATAATAAAATTAACAGTAGCTGCTCACACCTTGTCTAGGCAAGGAACTCACTGTATATTTAAAATACAGGGTAGAGAAAGGGGAATCTCATGCATTGATCTTCAGCAACTGCTTGGTATCATTATAATCTTCTCGCCCAGCTAGGGACGGGGGTAACTAAATAAATTACGTAAAGAGAGACTGCTTTACACGCAACTACACAAGCGGCAGTTTAGTAGTTCCCTTACAATGACAAATACTGCTAATCTGTCACGAAGCACAGAAAAAGCGACACGTAAAGGTTTCACCCCCGAAAAAGTTCATGGGTTGTAGAAAATGTATTTCTTTACTCCGAAAGTGAAGGTCGAGCGTGGTATGGAAGAGGGCATTTGTGAAATTTTAAAACTAGGAGGGAGGCACAGGTATAATTCCAAGTGTGAATCTTAACTGAACAGTTGAGATAGGGAAAACGAGTTTGGGAAAAGAGGGAAGGTTCTGGCATCGGGGTTTCAAAGTAGAGCATGGAACACCGAACCTCACGATAAAAGAGGCGAGGAGTACTGAGTTGTCATTAACAGCAGAATCCATTGGTAACGAGAACTCAATGACTTCGACCGTGCACTACTCATTGAATGTCACATCGGTAGCATGTCCATAGTGGACATTTCAGCATCACCAGAAAAACTCAACTTTTACTGATGTGATTGCGAAATGTAATCGTGGAGGAACAACCACAGCTAAACCAAGATTTGGCCGAACTCATTTACGTAAGGACAGGGACCATCGAATACTGCGGACGGTGTTTCTAAACAAATTACGTGAAGTCAGTGGAAGACTTCAGCCGTCTGGTCCACAGTGCTACCAGCAGTCTAGCTAGTACAATGGCTGTGGCGTAGGGAGTCAAAAAGAATGCGATATAATAGTCAAGCAGCTCCTCCCGAGCCACACATTTTCGCAGTCAGTGCTAAGGGTCGCTTTAGGAGTTGTAGGGAGCGACATCAGGGGACAGTGAATAACTGGAAATGAGTGATTTGGAGCGATGACTCATGCTGTACGCTGTAACAATCTGATGGAACGCTGTGGGTTTGGGGACCGTCTGGAGAACGTTATCTGCCATCAAATGTAGTGTTAACACTGAAGTACGAGGAAGTGGTATTACGGTATTGGGCTGGTTTTCATGGTTAGGGCTTAATCCCCTCATTTTCTTACGAAAACCCTCAGTGTGGAAGAATATGAACACATTATAACGTACGAGGTTGTGTACTGCCTACAGCTGAGGAACTATTTGGAGTTCGTATCATTTCGACTCTGCACACCGTCATAGAGCAGTACCTCTAAAGCCCGCATCTCGCGGTCGTGCGGTAGCGTTCTCGCTTCCCACGCGCGGGTTCCCGGGTTCGATTCCCGGCGGGGTCAGAGATTTTCTCTGCCTCGTGATGGCTGGTTGTTGGGTGATGTCCTTAGGTTAATTTGGTTTAAGTTGTTCTAAGGTCTAGGGGACTGATGACCATAGATGTTAAGTCCCATAGTGCTCAGAGCCATTTGAAGCAGTACCTCTAAAGCAGTGTTTTGGGGTAGTAACATTTCGGAGACTGACTTGCCTGCCCAGAGTCCGGTCCTGAAACTTGTGGAAAACATCTGGAATGAGTTAGCCGACTTCGTTCGAGACCATAGCGTTCGACATCACTATGATCCCCAGTTTCGGCTCTTGAAAAAGAATGAGGTGCCATTCCTCCACCTCATTGTCCACAGACACCTCATTGCCCACTAAAGACATCAAAACCATATTTAAGTCCACTAACTGATGTCCATATACTTTGGATAAGATAGTGTACTGTCTTACGTAAACAAGTGACAACAATTTATCCCCACGTATACAACATGAACCTGAGTTCAACCGACAAAATTTCGCAAGTATTTCAGACATATTGTTGTAAGTTTTTGCTAAAATGGACATGCGAGCTCAGGTGATTCGTCACAGAGCAATATTGCAGGAACAGGAGCTCGAATGTACATCAAGTTGTATGGTGAATACACACAGTCAGCTAAAGAAAAAGTCGTACGTCCAGATCTTTCGGCTTTGTAGATCTTGTAAAAGATAAATTACTGCATCAGCTCTTACGTACACGCCAGGTTCCAGATAGCACAGTATTTATCTTTGACTATAAGTAAAAAAAAAAAGAAAGAAAGAAAAAAAAAAAAAAAACAGCAACTTAAAAGTGAAATATTTTGCATCAAATAAAATAATACTTCGATCTCACGCGACAAATATTTTCACGGTTATAAAGGATTAGTCGACTATTTAGACTTAAATCATTTTAAGCGAGTTTTTTAAACGATTTCTTGGGTTGTGTCGTATTTGTCTCCGAACTGACAAAATGCGTCGCACCAGAAACTTGTTCTGATGATGAAGATTGCTAGGAGATTGATCATTATTTCAGTTATATGCTCAGGAAACAAGACACACTTTAATTTCGAAAATGAGTACTGTCGAGAAACATTTTAACTTTTTCAAGTTAATAAGAGCTCTTCGTAAGCGGGTATTAAATTATTTCATTTCTTTCAAAGTATCGTTCGCCAATATTTTGCTCCATTTTTAATGAAGCACCTTTTAGAATTTGTTTTTTCTTTGAGTGTGATAACTTATAACCAGGTTATACGATGCTTCAGAAATTCTTTATCTGTAATAAAGAAAACAGTGTGGATGTCTTCAGTTGGCCTGGAGAACTGAACAGTGTCCACATCTTAGTATACATTCCGATAGGAGGGCAAAAATGTTTTTTCAAGCCAGTTACTTCAGACTTCAGTGCATGTTCTCCATTAGACAGTGAATGTACGCCATGTTATCCATCATTCCATGAACGAAATGGTTTACCAACATGACATCTTCAGTGAATGACAGTCTTACGAGGGCTTTCGGAAAGTAAGGTCCGATTGGTCACGAAATGGAAACCACAGTGAAAATAAAAAAAAATTATATTCTACAGTTAGCCACACCTTCCAGCTACGTCACTAAATCGTCGCCGCTTCGACGTAGACATTTGTTGTGGCGTTGTACAAACTTTACAGTACCGTCATCACAGAAAGCAACCGCCTGTCCTCTCTGCCAATTCTCTACGCTGGTCTGCGTTTTGTTGTTTGTGCCATAATGTTGTCTTCTTAGCAAGCGGTTCATGTGAGCAGAGATGAACATCGAAGGGAGCCAATTAAGGGAAAACGCTGCAGGAGCTTCTTCATCGCCCCCGCAGAATGCAGCTGAGATTTATCTTGAAGAAAGAAAAGCATGAAATGTATGTTATGTTGGCTGCATAAATTCAGGAGAAATCTCCCACCAGGCTCCCGTACTTGCCGGGAGGCACTGTTCATGTAGGCATCTCTACGTGCTCACTGGTCCCTCAGAAATGAAAAGAGCGACGTGATGCGATCGATGTGGGTACTAGAGACACCACCCAACACATCTGCGCAGAGCGTCATCGGATTTCCACAGTGGTATCCATTTACCGCCCAATCCGACCTTGCTTTCGAATGCGCCTTGCACCTCCGTACTTTATAGTTTCAATTCGTCATCTGTTCCGACCTCCTGCATTGCAGGCAGTGTGACTCCAAAGTATGGAAATATATCGATTTGTTTTCATAACGAAAAATACATATTTTAAAATTATTTAGCGTGATTTTAGTATTCAGCGACTTCCCAATTAACCGATATTGATGGGCACATGCGTCCCACTGCACTTACTGATAGCTGCATTCTTCTGTTGAATAAGCCAGTCGCTACTTTTGGAGCGTTAATCGTAGATACCATTTCAGTTACGCCCTGAACCAGACACTGATATTACTCTAACTAATCTGCATTTATTACGAACGCCAAATTACAATTTCGTCGTGCTTAATGTAACACCCCAATTATAGAACCCATAATGAACACTATTTTGTTGCTAAAAGAAATAGAAAAATCATTCATCCTGACAGTGCTGACAGCTACTGACATCAAAATTTACACTTTTGACAGTTTGATTAACAAGAATGTTATGTAAATACCAATGCTTCTCATAAAGAAGGAGTGAATGAAACAATACCATATGATACGAAACAGAAGCATTAAGAAAGAATTCAAAAAATTGTTATTTACGAAGGTTAACGTCCAGACAATACATTGACCAAACATAACATTTATCCTAGAGGAGAGTTGTAGCCGCATCGAGCAATACACCAGTCTCTGCTCTTGATGAACTGTGGAATCGTGTTGAAGCTGTATGGGCATCTGTACCTGTACACGCTATCCAAGCTCTGTTTGACTCAATACCCAGGCTTGCCAAGGCCGTTATTATGGTCAGAGGTGGTTGTTCTGGGTACTAATTTCTCAGGATCAATGCACCGAAAATGTAATCACATGTCAGTTCTAGTATAATATATTTGTCCAATGAATACCCGTTTATCATCTGCATTTCTTCTTGGTGTAGCATTTTTTATGGCCAGTAGTGTAAATATCGGACTGCTACTTCAGGCTGAAAAACTTTCCATTTCATTTTGTAGACACATGTCTACAGTAATGTCGTGCTTTTCCGCAGAAACGAAACGAATGTACCGTTGGTGCTTTCTTTCCCTTTTGTTGTTTGCAAGGAGCTACTTTAAGGTTAACCTGAAGTGGAGCAGTGTAGGAAGTCTGTTAGCGGGCGGAGAAGAGCATTAAGCGCTTCTTGCTTTGGGCCGCCCCGCAGCGGGCTACTTTTTTCACCTTCCTTCCCGCAGAGGGTCCTTAAAAACAGCGCGCGCAATTTCCCTCATTCGCGGGGTAAGCAGGCTATGAAGCCCCCGCAGAGCAGGGATTAACGCGCCGCCGCTCCAGTAATTGCCCTCCCACCGGCGCATTCGGCTGCGGCCTGCCACTGGCCCCTTCTGCGCATGCGCGCGCTGCCACCTGCTTCTGCACTCTCCTGCACCTGCAGCGAGTAGCCGGCGGGCACAGCCGCAGTGCGCTACGCCGCAACTTTACTCCGCAAGCACCTGCGGCTTTCTGACTGTGAGACATGTGAGTAAGCTCTGTATCAACCCGTAGCCGGGCAAAACTACCCAAAGACCACTGAAAACGAAGAGCGTGTGGCACAGGTTTCCAATGGAGCTGTGCAAAAGTGGGATTTTGATCCAGAGATATTAATTAAACAATAGATTACATTGCCAGAGCACGTGCAGAAACAAACAAGCCAAAACACTGCGCTCGAATTTCTAAAAGAGTTACTATCAGATGGAGAGTAACATACGCAGCAAAAATAACTACTTGCCTCACAACAAAAGGAAAGATATTCCAGGGACCAATAGAACTTACAGTAGAGTTAGCCAAAGATAAAACCAAATACCGGGAGATCAAAAAGTCAGTATAAATTTGAAAACTGAATAAATCACGGAATGATGTAGATAGAGAGGTACAAATTGACACACATACTTGGAATGACACGGGGTTTTATTAGAACCAAAAACATACAAACGTTCAGTAAATGTCCGACAGATGGCGCTTCATCTGATCGGAATAGCAATAATAAGCATAACAAAGTAAGGCAAAGCAAAGATGATGTTCTTTACAGGAAATGCTCCCTATGTCCAACATCATTCCTCAACAATAGCTTTTGTCGAGGAATAATGTTATGAACAGCACTGTAGAGCATGCCCGGAGTTATGGTGAGGCATTTGCGTCGGATGTTGTCTTTCAGCATCCCTAGAGATATCTATCGATCACGATACACTTGCGACTTCAGGTAACCCAAAAGCCAATAATCGCACTGACTGAGGTCTAGGTACCTGGGAGGCCAAGCATGACGAAAGTGGCGACTGAGCACACGATCATCACCAAACAACACGCGCAAGCAATCTTTCACGTGTCTAGCAATATGGGATTTTTTTTTTGGTTCTAATAAAAACCTCATGCCATTCCAAGCACGTGTGTCAATTTTTACCTCTCGCCCGCATCTCGTGCTCGTGCTTCCCGAGCCCGGGTTCCCAGGTTCGATTCCCGGCGGGGTCAGGGATTTTCTCCGCCTCGTGATGGCTGGGTGTTGTGTGTTGTCCTTAGGTTAGTTAGGTTTAAGTAGTTCTAAGTTCTAGGGCACTGATGACCATAGATGTTAAGTACCATAGTGCTCAGAGCCATTTTACCTCTCTGTCTACATTACTCCGTGGTTTATTAAGTTTTCAAATTTATACTGACTTTTTGATCACCCGGTATTTTGTTTAAAAACATGTTTGGCCAGAAAACATTGTAAAGATGGCGTAGGATAATACATGTTTGGAGCACACTACGTCACCAGACGTACAGCAACAAACCACTACCTCAAACACAAAATGATCTTTGTGAGTCATCCACAACTATTGCTGAAATTTTTCATGCTGAATAAACTCGTGTGTCAAGGGCCTCGCTACTGTGGTAACACCGGTTCTCGTCAGATCACCGAAGTTAAGCGCTATTGGGCTGGGCTAGCACCTGGATTGGTGACCATCCGATCTGCCGAGCGCTGGTGGCAAGGGGGTTGCACTCAGCCCTTGTGACGCAAGCTGAGGAGCTACTTGATTGAGAAGTCTCGGCTCCGGTCTCGGAAACTGTCATACGGCCGGGAGAGCGGTGTGCTGACCACATGCGCTCCGTATCAGCAACCAGTGACGCCTATGAGCTGAGGACGACAAGGCGGCCGGTCAGTGCCGTTGGACCTTCATGGCGTGTTCGGGATGAGAGAGAGAACAAACTCGTACCATTTGTAGCCGAGAAATCCTGGAAAAAGTTGAATACACGATCCAGGTTTCAGCATGTAAATGTCATACTCAGGCACTAAAAGAAACAAGAGAAACTAGGACCGAAATGTACTAAAATAACGAACATTGAGAGAGTCCATACGAATGTTAACAGCAGGTCATACCTTAATTGCGTACGAGAAAATCGTAACAGCCAATTAAGAAAACTTGCAAATTTATTAATTACCATTTAAGATGCAGTACACGTGAAGCATGAAAACAGTCTTTGTGTCAACTATTGCCACACTGAGTATACTTGTCCAAACCGAAAAAAAGGAACGGGAATGAATCTATAAATAAACATTCATTGGCAGAGTAAAATAGTCTATGAAACAACTGCGAACGGCCAGACATGTGGCAATGGCTTAAGAATGTAAAACGAAGGCATAAATACCACAGAATGTGAACCTGAAAAGTAGCTTGCCATATAAGTACCCAGCACATGTCGTGGACGCCCAGCAAGACTGGTCACCAGACTGATGCCTGAACCACAATGAAACGCCTCCGTAAACATATCCGTCTTAGGGTGGACGCCGCTGGAGCTAATATCGAGGGTGGGAGGGACAACAGAAGAAATCACAGCTAAAAACGCGGGTGTGTCTTCACCCATTGCTAATAGTGCTAAAACCACACTACTGTGTGAATGGTATTAACTAAGGCAGACGTGGTACTGAGCAAACAATAAAAGCAGGACATATCATGCATAATGTAATTGCTAAGAAATAAAATTGCGTAATAAAACTGTCAACAAATAAAAGTAATAAATCCATGGCATAAAATATAAATCAGACGAAACCGACATACGACAAATTGTAGTGCTTGGATACACATCCTGAAACCTTGGTGGTGAGTACGATATTACCCACATAAAATATTTCTCCATTACTAGTGCGGGTTTATTCACCATGAGGAACCTCAACCACACACTAGATAGAGAACTCATACACACAAACCAATCTACATGGCCACCCACAAGCTACTGCACACTTCACTACAAATATTGATATATTGGGAATAGAGTCATAAGGCTATGGCCCCTCCATTCTTTTTTTTCAGTTCAAGAGCAGTGATAATACCATCTGAACGTACCAGGTCCACGCCATACTTTTGCAGTTGAAATATAATTTTCATACAATCCGAGCACTCCCTTACCCCCCTACACGTTTCCAATTAAATACAATTAACGACGGCATTATTCTACCAGTGGAGGCGGAAAACGTTCTCCCTGTGTTTTGAGTGTTAGATCTGTGACAAACACTAATGGCCTGTACAAACGCAATTATGAAATACTCAACAACATGACTCACTCTTACTTTCGGATGGAGAGTCTTCATAACGGAAACTTTCTTCCAATCTTCCTCCCTGGCTCATAGGTACCGTACCTTCTGGTCTTGTAAAGGAGAAACACCATCCGCTGCCACAGACAAATGGCGTCTGCATTACAGGAGGCCACGTCCCATGCTGACCACAGCATTCCGACTGCCTGCTGCCACCAATTTACCTTTCCACCTCCACAGCACAGCTTCTCCAGAGTCCCTATACTTTCATTGGCTTCAACGAGCTGCCCATCTCCACTACAGCACCCTCTGCTGATGCCTGCAATTCATCTTCGACAGCCACGCCGATAGCAAAGGTAGGCACAGCCAACAAGCCATGCCAGGCTGGCGCAAGGCTTGTCAGCTGCTGCTCACACGTGTCCCCGACATTGGCTCAAGTTGATGGAGCCCCTTCTGTTCCGTACTGATGACACCAACTGCAGCCGCTGCTGTCTTCATGCAACCAACCTCTTGCGATCTGCCAGTGTGAGGAGTCAACTGATCTTTCCACATACCTTTTGTGGATGTCAAAATAATCCGCAACCCTTAGGCTGGCAGACAGAGTGCTCTCCATGGACTCATGTGCCTTAGTAAGACTGTAGCGCAAAGATAATAAATGGAACACAGTTCTTAACCAAATCTGTTGGACTTCTATTTTTCAGTTACGTTTTCCATTTCAACCCAATACGTTAGTCTCCATGTCAAATTAGCTGTAAACCGACATCTATTTTTTTTTAGATTAACCAAGTACGAGCCCTCTTACAAATTTTGAGACAAGAGGGTGTTCATCCATGTAACTCGGTGTCAGAAAGCTGACCAATGCTTTACAAAAACAGAAAAGAATTCCTGAACACTACGCAGCTGCATCGCTTCTCGCGGAATACAGAGACGAGTATCTGTGATGGATAGAGTCTTCACAGCGTTCCAGGAAGTCGACCTTTTGGCGAGTTCTTTGGTAAGGTGCTTAGACAAGATGGCACAACTTGCAAAAAGCCAGATTCGCCATGTTAAATGACTTATTTCATTGGTGTACTGTACCCCATATTCGGTCGCAGGTTCGATCCCTGCCTCGGGCATGGATGTGTGTGATGTCCTTAGGTTAGGTAGGTTGAAGCAGTTCTAAGTTCTAGGGGACTGATGACCTCAGAAGTTAAGTCGCATAGTGCTCAGAGCCATTTTGTATCCCATATTGCACATTGTGCACTACGCTAAAAAGTGCTGAAGTGCAAGTCCTCCACAGGAGAACCGGAATTTCCAGGGGCGTGGTGAAATGGGGATTACCAGACAATGAGGCATTACTCTGCCCTCTCTGCCTTGCTGGCTCATCACGGACCCATCTAAACTGCAGAAACTATGTGTTGCAGTCCTAGCACTAGAAAACAGAAGAAATTAGTACATCACCAGCTTAATGCTGGTAATGACAGATTGCCTCAGAGGAATAGAACTCAGACTGTGATGATTTTAAGCAATTATGAATGAAACGAGATTGAAAGACTCACACTTATCATAGGAACAATGCTCGGTGGCAAACTCTTGAGTTCAGCGACTCTGGCAGATAAACAGTACTCAGCGGCACGCCCTGCAAGACCCGGTACCGCGCACACGGCCTTGTCAGCCACTGCTGATTAACGGACGTAGAGCTCCAGGATTTTACTGACTGCATGTGGTAGCAATTCAATTTTTCAATTCCATTCAATTTCGTGCCACAATTTTTAGATTTACTGTCTGGAAACTATAAGCAGGTTCGTAATTATTCAATAACCAATGGGACACATAATTTTTTACGTTACGTATACAGTAATGGACTATGTTAACAGCAACCATTGATAATGTTAATGTAGAAATAAAACAGCACCTGTGGTCCTTCGGTAGTGGTGAGGCTAGCACGCCTCGTTTGCGTCTCGCCTGTTGTGCTGCTTCTGAGAGAGCGCGCGTTTGTTTACTTCCACGTAGTGGCGTATCTTAGAATGGCTTCATATACCATCATAACGATTTCCTTCCGCCAAGCCACGATTAAATTAAGTTTTTTTTGGATCGTCAACGACCGAAAGCGTATCAGTAGAACAGTTTATACTAGACTAAATGCGACTCGCGCCTCGAGATGTTTGATAGTCAGTACAACTGTGTCCATAAAACTTGCGAATGAAGAGCTATGCGCCAACGTTGTGCGCTGGTTTCGGCCACCGAACGTTGAGGGTTTTCTAACTCCCGTTTGAGGTGCAATTGTACATTGTGCTGGCCATCTTTAAACATCACGTCAACGTCGTCAGTCACGGTGCTGAAACGTGGACGATGTTCGAAACTTGCCGCGTCCTCAATAGTGTCCATCAGTTAAAAATTGAACTGAGGAAACACGTGCCTTACTACTTTGTTAATGCCTGTTGCGTGGCTGTCGCCATGTACGAAGGTCCGCCGCGCACTTGCTCAGGTTGTTGCCAACTGGTTTAGACGCCGATCGCAGACGTCGCTCTCCCTGGGACGCCCACTGTGTTACCTCTACATTACGCGGCCGGAGCGGTACCGCCCTTTGCGCGCACTCTGAATCATTCGGCACCGACGTCGACTCCTCTCGACGATGCAATGAACGTTTTGCCTGTCTCTCATACACTGCCGTAGGAAGCAGTACTAATGAACGATGGCCGTCATCAGGTGCAAGCAGTCAGTCCCTGTCCCATGGTTGTTGATCATGGAGCTGACCGACCTCCGCTTTTCTGCCCTCTGGCCGCATGTCAGACGACTGCCACCAGTCAACCGACATGGAACAACATGTTGGGAAGCAACGGTCGTCGAGGAAACGCATGAGACGACGCCACACCCCTTCTGATGACTGCATCCATCGAGATAAAGCGGTGTCCACTGACTCCTAACACCATGTGATGTGACGTCTCTCCCTGCCTCCGTCGCAGTCCAGTCAACATCCGCCTATGGGTTCCGACCTTTCCATGATTGTGTGATACTGTTGCCTCCCTTTCTGTGTCTGGCGCTACCTGTAGGCGCACCTCTGATAGTGTTCCATTGAACCAGCCTGGTCAGACATCTGTTTCCTGAGTGGACGACATCGAAGCTGCAGATGGACGTTCTGGAGGCTTACATAGCGATGGGGCTGTCTTGGTGGGGTCGGATCCCTCCCTGTCGCAGCGATGTTTCCATCAGCGGAAGCCTAACAAGCAATTCCCCATGTTTGCATCTCCCATCCTTCTGGCGATGGCAGCTTTCCAAACTTACCGCAAAGCCATTTTCAATGTCATTCGTGCACCCCACAAACTGGCATTACTTCATGAAATGCTGTACGCTGCAGAACTTAACGTTGCCCTCCGTCAGGAGGTGCAGGTTACAAACTTTTGCTTCCCATATCTTTGCAACACACGTCTCCAATGCTTCCCCTACTGGAAGTGGAGTAGCGATCCGCGCTGATACAGTTGCCTGTCTCGCTGGTACCAGATGCAGCAGCATCATCAACGTCTACGCTCCATTGGTTCGCTGCCGCGAAAGTTCCTCATTCTTCTCCAAGGCAGTCAGGCCGCACTTCCTGGTTCGTCAGTACGTATTGATCATGCGAGGAACCTTCAACCCCATTCAGACACCCAAAGACGAACTGCAGCATCTATATCCATGTGCATCGCTAGTGGACCCTTGGGAGCATGTTCACGGTAATCGGCCATGGTTTACACATTTAACTAGACATTCTTCCAGTTCACTCTGTCGTGTTTATTTCTCCCGCGGTGTTGATAGCGGGGTGCAGATTGCTGAAGTGTGCCCCTTCGCGTTCTCTTACCATGACGTATAGATACGTGCCATCAATCTCTGCCGCCAAAGGATGTAGCGCGGACCAGGTAACCCAACTTACTTCACCTGACTGCCGGCAGCTCATCGATACCACATCGACAGCTTGTCGCCGACACCATGATAGACATCAGTCTGCCATCTCATGGTGGTCCACTGCACAAGGCCTGCCTTCTGCAAGGCATTGATTTGTTACGGATCGGAGGTCGCGGATTGGCAGTGACGAATCTGGGATGCTTCCTTCACCATTCTAGAGGGATGTACTACCATACCGTATTCCCCATAGCGAAAAGCAATGGTGAATCGTGCCTAGGCACACTCACATCCCTTTCTCGACATCACTTTGCAGGAGCTATGGTCAAGGTGTGCACACGTAATGGGTTAGTGCAGGAGCATTATTTTACGAGGATTGGAAGTTAAATAGTGGCAACTACTTATTCATAACGGATACAAAAGAGTTACATGTTTGCAGCTGTTACTGTCCTTCAAATTATTCACCAGCGTTGTCTAGAACCAGTTTCCAGCGATGTGGAAGGTGTAGTATACCGCTCTGTTGATGGTGTGAATGGAGCGGTCTGCTGTCTGTCGAAAATCTAGAACATTTCTGAAGCGAATGCCACGAAGTGGTTCCTTCATCTTCGGAATGAAATAGAAGTCACAAGGACTTACGTCCAGGGAGAATGGTGTATGGTACAGTACATACCAGTCCCATCGACCGAACAGAGCAGCCACAGCCTTGCGCTGTATGCGCCCGCGCATTGTCGTGCAAAATGATGGGTGGGTTTCACAGAAAATGTCGCCTCTTCTTTCGCAAAGCTAGTCACAGGTGCAGCTCCAAAAAACGAACAGTAATACTGTGCATTGACGGTCTGCCGCGGAGGAACGTAATGCGTTAGGACAACGCCATCACAACACCTTAACGTTCGCCATACTGGGGCTCTGACGCACTTTCGGCTTTCGGGGAGACACATTATGATGTCATTCCTTGGATTGGCGTTTCAGTTTTGGTCTGTTCGATGTGGCCCATGTTTCATCCAGTGTTACGATAGGGCGTAAGGAAGCCTCTCTTCGAGCTCATAGCGCTCCAAGTGCGTCTGAGCAGCGTCGTAACGCATCCATTTCTGCATTTCCGTCACGTCATGCGGGTTCCGTCGTGATGCAATTTTTTTTGCATGCGTAGGAGTTCCTTCAGGATGAGAAGCACAGTCGTATTCGCTAATCCGGTTTCGTGGGCGAATTCACTTAGCAGGTGTCTCATCAATTCTTGGTGCAGTGAACTGCAATTAATATACGATCAGAAAGTATTACTTTAGACGAAACTAACGCGGCAAGAGCATAAACTTCTTCTTCAGAGACTCGAGGACGACCTGCCCGATGCATGTCTGCCACAGTCTGCCACAGTTTTACTCAACGTGCCACTGTTCTGTATGGCAATGCCAATTCCCCGCACGCCTCTTGAAGACGTTGATGACACTTTCGAGCTGTGTAACCTCTGGCACATTATCTTGATCCAACTCTGTTGTTCCTGTTTAGAAAATCTAGTGACACCGTTACGTTAGACCGCTCGCTCACAATTGACTGTGTTTCCCTCAATTGTGTGCACGCCGGTGACGTGGGACGGGTGAATGCATTTGCTAGGAGGTAAGGCATGTATGTCAACAACGTGTGCTATCAGCGGCAACAGTATATTCCATTGCATAGTGTCTCCACAGCAATGCTGGCACTATTTAAGTTCCAAACCACTTATTTATCATCTGATATTAGAACGGCGCCACTGTTGGAGGACTTTAATTGATGTTCTTATTGCTCATGATGGACTGTGCTTAGATTCTCAAAACGAAGTAGTCTCTGCCTTCCATGCACATTATGTAATACTATACTCTGCATAACTGCACCACACTGTCAACATTATGTCGCTCTCCGGACACTCCAATGCCTCGGTTCCTGTGGATGCAGAGGTAGACCTGCTTGCTAGAAAACCGAGGCCATGATGATATTCAGGTGGGCCTCTCTACAAACAAGTCGCCTCGCCCCGACGGCTTCCCACTACAGTTTTAAAGGACTTTTGGTTACCTAATGGCGCTGATATGGAAGGCAATTTGTCAGGGCCTTATGTCACCTCTCGTCCGGATCCCAGATGGTTTCCTTGATGGTCTCCTCATTCCCATCCAAAAGCCTCAATGAACATTGTGGATATGTGGTTATCACCCCCTGACGTTGCTCAGCAGTGGCATGAAGATATTTACCCAGCTGTTGGCTGGACAGCTTAAACCGATGGACCTCTGGTCAAACTTCTTTGGGACTTGTCAATAACCTCTGAATAGCCCTCTGTCACAATTGGAGCATAATCGCTCTAGCTCACGCTTGTCACGTGCCTGGAATTTTGGCAGTTCTTGACTTCAGAGAGGCATGCGATCAGGTCGATCGCGACTACATTAGAAAGCCTGTATCACAATTTGGGATACCCTGATACTACCGTCGACATCGTAATGCGTCTAGTTCATGAAGCTATGTCTTGTGTTCTCTGCAATGGCCGTCTCATCCTCCTGTAGACAGCCGTCGGTCGGTGTGTCACGACTGCCCACCCTCAGCACTTTTGTATCTTTTTGCTATGGAATCTTTGCTCTGCGGTTTCCGTCAACGCCTTTGTGGGGTGTCTCTCTGTGGCCATATATTCAGCTGCACTCGTTATGTGGACAGTCTCATTGGTAGGTAGAGCATGGGGCTTTTTGTGGACAGCGCTGATCTATTGCGTGTAGCTGCTATTATTCAGTGCTTAGGACTCGATTTCGCAAGTGATCTGCAGCGCATGACTGCCCTCAACTGTCAGCACCTACTGTCCCTACTAGGAGCTGGTCTCCAGGATCATCCCTTATGAGACCTCGATCGTCTGGGATGGACACAATGTGTAAATGTATATTTGGCATCACTTATTCCCAACGTGCCACAGACGCTTCCAATTCCGCCGTCGATGGCCCATTGCGTGCCAGCGGCATTGGTTTCATACGTTTAAGACGACTCACATTTCGAGATAAGACGCGAGATCCTCACCCTCCTGTGGTGCAGGGGCGTCTTAGGCTGCGTCATATCTCTGTCAGAGCCATAGGCCTTTTCTTCAGCTCTAAAGTGGTGATGTGGCGTCGATTTCATGCTTGCTTTACTAGTCTGTTGTTGGAGCCACTTGCACCGCTCTCTCTCTCAGTCCCTGTCCAGCTTTAGCATGTCCCGTCGTCCTTCTTCTGCTTCCGCCATATTTTCTTCGGATTAAGCTATGTCCATACCACGGTACTGCCAACTGCCTTGACATCGACAAAGGCGGTCTACGACTTTCTTCATCATCATAGGTCATCGTGGGTGGTTGAGGGGAAGCATCCGAAGTCGATTGGCTTACCGCCTGGTTATCGATGTGCGCTGCTTATCTTGTCACTGACATGGGGTCTGCATGGTGCCTTACGTCAATGGGAAGCAAGTTTCCTGTCTCACCTTCAAGGGATTCATCTCACACACACCCCATTGTGTGTCGCCTGTGTTGTTCTGGATACGGACGAGCACCACCTGGTGTGCAGATTGGCGATAGGTGTCTGGTCCTTGGTGCTACAGATGCCGGCTTTAGTTACCTGTACGACTCCTCGCCAGATACCTCCTTGTGGATACATCCCACAAACGAAGACGAACTCCATGAAGTGAATTTGTGGACATACAGTTCACTTCTTGTATGCTGACGGAGAGAAAAATTTCTCTTATTTGTGGCACTTCCTTAATGAACGCCATTATGCAGTTGTTCCCTATCTCAAATGCCGACATTTTTTCTGCACTTTCCTTTGCAGTGTCTTTCTTAACCCACCCCAGAGTTAAGGTTTTACTGCAATGAGGAATTCGAAGCCCACTACCGCTTAAATTCTAAATAAAAATCATCAGAATTGGCTACTGAAGGCTTTCGGTTTAACAAGTCATTTTCAGTCACCGAGCGGTGGACCTTGGGGTGGGAACCTGCCCCTAAAAGTGGAAGAATCGGCAATGATCAACGGTATGGGGACGCAGAAGGCAATGAAACCACTGCATTAAAATCCCATAATTCCTATCCACAGGCCATTACCTTGTAGTTGGAAAAGTGTCATAATGATCTCTCTACTGGCAAAAGATTCCGGATTACTCACCCAGTCGTATCTCGGGGAGAGGACTGCCAAGGGGGAAGAGACCAAGAGAAGAAGATGGAATAACGAACGAAAGAGTAACGCTCTACGAACGGAACGTGAAGCATCAGAAGTTTTAACGTGATAGGGATGCTAGAAAACCTTAAACGGGAAACGCAAAGGCTCTGTCTAGATATATTGGGTGTCGATGAAGTGAAATGGAAAGAAGGCAAGGATTTCGGGCCAGAAGAATATAGGATAATATCAACAGCAGCAGAAAATGATATTACGGGAATAGGTTTCATTTTGAATTGGAAGACAGGACAGAGTGTGTGTTACTGTGAACAGTTCGGTGATAGGTTGGTTCTCATTAGCGTTGACAGCAAACCAGTGCAGACAACGGTAGTTCATATATGCTGGCCGAAGCTGAAGATGAAAAGCTAGAGAAAGTATATGAGGATATAGAACAGGTAATCCATTACGCAATTACGTGATGAACATCTAACAGTCATCGGGCATTGAAATGCATTGTAAGGGAAGGAGTGAAAGATTTACGGACGAATGTGAGCTTGATGATGGGAACGAGAGAGGAGAAGACTAATTAAGTTTAGCGATAAATATCGGTTAGTAATATCAAGAATCACAAGAGGAGGAGAAGCGAGTAGATTTCAGTTAGATTACATCATGGTAAGGCAGGATCCGAAATCAAGCACTAAATTGTAAGGCATACCCAGGAGCAGATATATACTCAAATAACAATTTAGTAATGGTGAACAGTAGGCTGAAGTTTCAGTGACTACTTAGGCAGAATCAATATGCAAAGAAGTGGGATACGGAAGTACTAAGAACTGAAGAGATACGCTTGAAGTTCTCTACAGCTATAGATAATGCGATAACGAGTAGCTCAGTAGGCAGTTCTGCGCAAAAGGTGATCGCAGACGTTGTAAAGGGAGCAGTATGTACAAGGAAAGCAACTGCGAAGAAAACATAGATTTTGTTGTTGTTGTTGTTGTTGTGGTCTTCAGTCCTGAGACTGGTTTGATGCAGCTCTCCATGCTACTCTATCCTGTGCAAGCCTCTTCATTTCCCAGTAACTATTGCAGCCTCCATCCTTCTGAATCTGCTTAGTGTATTCATCTCTTGGTCTCCCTCTACGATTTTTACCCTCCATGCTACTCTCCAGTACTAAATTGGTGGTGTCTTGATGCCTCAGCACATGTCCTACGAACCGATCCCTTCTTCTAGTCAAGTTCTGCCACAAACTCCTCTTCTCCGAAATTCTATTCAATGCCTCCTCATTAGTTATGTGATCTACTCATCTAGTCTTGAGCATTCTTCTGTAGCACCACATTTCGAAAGTTTCTATTCTCTTCTGCTCCAAACTATTTATCGTCCATGTTTCACTTCCATACGTGGCTACACTCCATGCAAATACTTTCAGAAACGACTTCCTGAAACGTAAATCTATACTCGATGTCTCTGATAGAATAAGAATGTCATCGGCGAACCTCAAAGTTTTTATTTCTTCTCCATGGATTTTAATTCTTACTCCGAATTTTTCTTTTGTTTCCTTTACTGCTTGCTCAATATACGGATTGAATAACATCGGGGAGAGGCTACAACCCTGTCTCACTCCCTTCACAACCGCTGCTTCCCTTTCATGTCCCTCGACTCTTATAAGTGCCATCTGGTTTCTGTACAAATTGTAAATATCCTTTCGATCCCTGTATTTCACCCCTGCCACCTTTAGAATTTGAAAGAGAGTATTCCACCCAACATAGATAACGTAAGAAATACTTGAGTTGATCCACGAAAAACAGAAGTACAAAAATGTTCAGGGAAATTCTGGAATACAAGAATACATATCATGTAGGGACGAAATAAATAGGAAGTGGAGGGAAGTTAAGGAGAAAAGGCTGCATAAAAAATTTGAAGTTATCGAAAAAGAAATGTTTGTCGGAAGGACTGCATCAGCATATAGAAAAGTCACAAAAACCTGCGGTGAAATTAAACTCGTAGGTGGTAACAGTAAGTGTACAATGGGAATTCCACTGGTAAATTCCGAGGAGAGAGCGGGTGGGTGAAAATATTACATTGAAGGCCTGTATGATGATGAAGACTTAACTGATGTAACAGAAGAAGAAACAAGAGCCGATAGTGAAGAGATAGGTGATCCAGTATTAGAATCAGAATTTAAAGTAGCTTTGTCAAGTTCGACAATGTCAAATGGTGCAAGATGTTCGAAATTCTAAGGAAAATAGGTGTAAGCTACATGTAGAGACGAGTAATATGCAACATGTACAAGAGCCAAGAGGGAATAATAAGAATGGAAGACCAAGGACGAAGTGCTCGGATTGAAAGGGATGTAAGACAGGGATGTAGCCTTTGGCCCTTACTATTCAATCTGTAAATGGAAGAGGCTATGATGGAAGTAAAAGATACATTTATGAGTGGCAGAAATTTAGCGACTTCGCTAATATGAAGCGATCGCAAAACTGTACGGGGTTAAAGTATAGCACGATTCCCATTTCTTTTGTTGCCATTGATCTCATGAATCTAATAAAACATGCCCTAGACGTGTATTTTCAGTAGTTTTCCAGAACATCTAGAGAAGCAAAAAAGTAATTTCATAAAATTTTTAATTTATTAAATACTTGGCCCAATTTGTGTTTTAAACTCCAGATAATTCCACAAAGTTTTCAACAGATGTTGTAAGAATTTAATTTTGGAAAAATGATGGTAATAACATTAACTGTGACTGTATGAATGTGTGAGATAATCTGCTTTTATTAATACCATACTACACGTGAATTCGTGTTAAACCGGAAAAAAACAAAGCTCAGTATTAAGGGAGTTGTACGATGTACACACAATTTCACAATGAATTCACAATAAATGTTCTAAAATATCTCCAGCGTGTTCAATGCATTTAGCTGCACGTGTATGAACAGATTTTGTTGCTCGTTTCAGTTTCACGAGGTTGCTCTTAATTTCGTCTGTAGCATTCATAATGCGAGCAAGTAACGCCTCACTTGTATTGAGTTTGTTCTCATAACCTACGTCCTTCATCCATCCACACACACACACAAATCCATTGGTGTCAAATCGTAGGATCGAGGTTGCCACAGACGTGTAGCACGATGACCAATCTATTTCTGGGGAAACGTTTCTACATTCTTAATAGAAAACTAAACAAATTTTGTTGTATAATATTTTTTGCTTCTCTGGATGTCTGGAAAATTACTGCAGATACACGTATGGGACATGTTTTATTAGATTCACCAGGGCAGTAATAACAAAATGAACAGAAATAGTGCTTTCCTTTAAACTATTACAGTTTTGCGATGGCTTCACATTAGCGAAGTTGCTAAATTTCAGGCAAAATGTTTTATTAGCCGTAACTCTGTAACTAAACATTTGCGGACCTACATTGAGGAGAACTTTTTTCTTTAGTTTTACTTGTAGAACAATATATTAAAATATTTTCATATCTCCGTGAATCGCCCTGTATATTATTAAATCGCATGACACGTTATTGCAGTACCATGCAAAAATAATTTAAAGATTTAGTTGACCACGAAGGAGCCAAAAATTACAACGATCGAAAGATGGTGTTCCTTGTTCTGTACATGACGAAGCACTTTCTGCTAAAATTTGAGGCTTGCAGCAAGTGAAGAAATTGATGGTATGAATAGTAGCGATCACTGAGTGTGGCAGACGGGCAGAGGCATTCCTGGTAACTGTTAGGAGCCTGGTTTCGAACAAACATGTCACACGAAAGGTCAAAGCAGCACATATAGACGTTACTACATCCCAGTAACGACGCATGTATCTGACACATGGGTAATGTAGGAAAGAAGAGTATGCAGATTAAAGGAATGTGAAATGAATGTCCTCAGAAGGAGGTCAGGAGTAACAAGGAATAAAGAGTGAGGAACGAAAGGGTAATAGAAACTGTTGAACAGGAACCCTTCCAAAGTAGGATAGAAACATGAAGGCTGAGATGGTAAGGGCATTTAAAGAGAATGGAAAAAAAGAGAATTTCCAAGAAAACATACGAAATGGAGTTGTGAAGGAAATGTCCAAGAGGAAGACCAAGGAATGGATGTCTGAAAGATGTAGAGGAGTGTGTTGTAAGAAGAGGCCGTAGTGAACACAGAAAGATGGTGAAAAAACAGGACTAGCCGTCGGGGGTTAAGTTTCAAAGACACCCAGCCTGGGGCTGGAAACTATTTAAGATAATGATGATGAATAGAAAAATTTCTGAAGTCGCATACAATAGTCCACTGTCACTTGTAACAATTTTCGATGGAACTGAATCGAGAGTATGGAGACTTTTATGAGACTGCAAAGTAGGTTGCTTAAGTCAAGTGGGATGCCTGGAAGATCCTTCGATTCAAAGCTCGCTGTTGTTAAATTTATGAAGGGAAAGTGAGAGCAGAAACGAAAACTAGAAGGTCTCCAATAAACTGTAGATCTTGCATTTCAAGTGGACTTGGCTGCACAGTGCCCACAGTAAGACACTGCAAGGTGAGAAACAACTTATTTCTGATCTCACGGGGATGCATTTAAAAAGAAGACCACAATGTAGAAGGAACAAATTCTGGAAAACGCAGTTCAGTTCCCTGAGCTCACTACCGCTTAAGATAACTTTGTTCTTAAAGAGTTCATTGTGGACTTTAAAACTTTGCAGGGATAGTTTCCCAAACATTTTGAGAACACTTCCAACACTAGATATGTTTTCTAGACCGTTTGGCATTTCACCTGAAAGCGTCCCTGTGCATGTGCAGATATAATTGATCGACGTGCAAGGTAATTTCCGTCTTAATGACGAATCCTTTTACGCTAAAACTGTCTATGACATCTACGCTGCTTCCCACAGGTACAATTACCACGTCTCCATAATGAGGTTGTAAGAGTGCTACGACATTTCGATCGACATATTTTTTTGAAAGACGTTTTCTCAATTATGAGATTAAGTAAGTCGCTATTACTTGGTAACCTGTGTGCAGAAAGACCACTGCAATAAGAACAGGTATAAGGAACAATATTTGGGTGATACTGTTCTGAACACGTTTTCTAAAAATTACTTCAAGCAGTTAGAACGGCCTCGTTAGAGCAACCTTTTAAATCTCATCATAACTCTCCTCGATTCACTGAAAACGCAAAAAGAAGCCAGTCACCATGATAAGCTCCCACATTTATTAACAGCAGTAATACTCACGCAGTGCTTGACGATCGGGCTGTAATATTACGAAGTACGAGGGCGCAAATAGAATATTAATAACCAAGGAAAGTAATCGAAACCAAAGGATGCTTAGCATCACCAACAAACGGCAGCAAAGACGCCGCCTGTAACAAAAATTGTTCCCCATGACGTGGTCCACCACCCCAACACAAGTGATGCAAATATTTAGAAACATCCTGTATGTATGATCCTGTAGATAATGATGTCCACAGATGACGTTTTCCATAGAGAAGACACAATGCTACCTATCTCTGCCGGATAATAAGGTGCATACTGTGCCAAGAACTTATTCCCCTTTCACTGATACCAGGAGAGGCAACACATTGATTCTATGTCGCTGCGCACTCACTAATATATCCCTCATAGGCAGGTGAAGCTGAAAATTCCAGACGTACGTTTTGTGTAAATTTAATATCCTCTGCGTTGTAAACCTATCTTAATGGTTTGATGTCGTCCTTCACTTCTACATACACAGCAATAATCTTCTCAAAATTTCTTTTCTGCTAAACCCATCATCGTGTATAATGCGTTTATCATATTCTACTCAAAACTGCCCTTCAGTCTTTCCCGCCTGCTGCCCTTCCACCACCAAATTAATTTTTTCTGATCTCCGTAGCATTAAACAAAAAACATATCCCTTGTCGTTGTCAGTTAATTTTTATTAACTTCTTTCCGTGGCTAGTACCTTTAGTGTTTCTCATTTTCGCACTTTATCCGTTGATTTCTCACATTCTTTGATAACGACAAATTTCAAATATAAACCGCATAGTCCTCTTCAGAGTCATACGGTCCACGTTTTATATCGTCTTAGTATTATCATTTACCCAAATACAGTGCAAAGTATGCTGTAAATTCCATTATAGGAAGTCATTTTGTTCCGTGCTTTCGCGCAAAGGAACTCAAGCGCTGAAACACTGTCTGGCCAAATGAAACCGGGACAGTTAACAGTGGACAGTAATATGGGGTGTACCCACCTTCCCCTTTATGACAGCTTGAACTTTTCTGGGGACACTTGCAGTGAGCTGTCTGAAAGTCTCTACAGGAATGGCGGTCACTTCTTCTTCAGGACACAAAACCAGAGAAGTACTTGGGTAATGATAACAGTACCAGAGGCTGTTTTGAATTCGCGTCGTTTATTCTTTTTAAAACATTCTATCAGTTCCGATATCAAATGGTGTCGTCCTCAAGCCCCAAGCGTAACGTGCCATCCACAGTTGTTTTGATGTGCAATAGAATAATATGCAACGGGCCAAAAGGACCTGGTTTCCGTATCTTCCGTGGTAATAACAAGACCAGCGTGGTCAGAGGACAGACCATTTGGTGTCGAAACTGGTAGCATGTTTTAAAAAGAGTAGAAGACGTTGAACTCAAATACAGCAGCTGGCTTTGTTGTCATTATTCAAGTACACAGTGCCGTGCTGCAGTCCCACTTTCCTTGATGGATTACCAGAGAAAATCAGAGAAGGTAGCGACGTTGAGCGCTGCGGTCTAGTGCAAAGTCGACGTTTCAACTTATCCCAAAGACTTCTCATTGGGTTCATGTTGGAATTTCTGATTAGGCCAGTCCATTTAGAAATATTATTGTCCACAACCATTGCATCACCATTGACTCACAGATGCTGCTTTATGGCAGTCCGCACTGTCTCACTGATGCAGTCATCGTCTCCGAAAGTTTTCTCAACTTTACGCAGTACAAATTGCTGTAAAATGTGTTTATATCTATTTATGTGTTTATACCATCCGAATTTAGGACTTTCTTAAGCTCAATAAGGAGGTGACACCCTAACCACGAATAACACCTCTCTACCGTAACGTCATCACCTCTGTACTTCTGTGTTGGCACTGCACATGATGGCATGTGACATTTTTCAGATATTTGCCAAACCCAAATCTTTTTAACAGATTGCCATGGAATATACCGTGCTTCATCACTCCAAGTCACTCTCTTCCAGTCACCCATTGTCCAGTTGCTTCGTTCTTTACACAATTTCAAGCATTGATTATCACTGATTACAGATGTATGTAGAGTATCAGAAGCTGGTCGACGATTTTTCCGTTCCCAACTCTTTTTAAGCCCTTGCGGACATGTACCATCTGGACTGATGGTAGCACTTTAGAACAGATGAGTGATTCCTTCTGTTGATTTTATAGAATTTTTCGCAAAAAGCCTCCACAATGGACGACAGTCTCTGATCGTCAATTCATAAAGACTCGCTGGTCTTGATCTGTTGTGATTGTTCCTTTCTTGTCTCCGTTCACAGCCACACTACCAAGAGGTGGCTTTGGAAGCTCTGGAAGCTTTAGAACGCTTAGAATCTACCTTATGGATTTATTTGTATAACTCTGGTGGCATCCTACTACTATTCCAAGGTCGGTATCACTCAGGTCTTCGGAAGTACCCATTCATCTGTAACTGGTTTTCTACTGAGAATACAAAACTCTCTACCTCTTTCTGTACAGGTGAGCCATTCATGACATACAATGCTAAATTACACGTTACATAGAAGTGCCAAAATATTTTTGACCAAATAGTGTTCATTACTGTTCTGACTTTTTCTTGACTTCCTTCGCTGCTTCTTCTACGTACTAGCTAAACAACAGTGACAATAAGCAGCTAGGCCTATGTCTTATATGCTTCATAAAACGGACGTAACTTTCTTAGGGTAAACGATATAGATAATTTATTTAACACTTTCTCCGTTCTTATGTTAAAAAGAACCAAGTCTGGACTACTTAATCTTTCCGAAGTAGAACAAGCGACTAGTAAGTATTAAATCCTTGTTTCCATTTACCTGAGTATTGTACGATTGACGAAAAACGGAGACTAGAACATAGTATAGGAAACTTGAATCTAATTATTAAATTATCGACGTGAAAGCTAGTATTTGCAACACTCAATAGTTTAAAGCACATCAATGCTTTTTGTCGTTAAAATGGGACGACTAGAGATCGACAAGAACAAGGCTGCAGTTTTGTCCGTGAGAGCTGCGAACAGATAGTTCGCATTACAAGAATTCTCACGCGCAAGAAGTTAGTTGCAGGTCCGAGAACAGAGTATTGGATTTCGATAGGGTTACGGGGGGGGGGGGGGGGGGAGCAGAGAGGGGACGGGCATGGTGGCAGGCAGAAACTTGGCTGCACAGCCGCTTCGCAGTCCTTGTTCCGCTGCGTGATGGCGAACACCTGTTGATGGCCGCTGGAGGTAACTTACGATGCGTTCTCTGACCTCTGAGAGTGGATTTCCAATATCGACCCTCTCAAGTATTCCGCCGCTGTCACCGGACACCTGGTACGTATGTCTGATGGGCTCTCGAGCCAGCAGCTCTTGTGAAGAAGGGAAGGGTCTAACCGTCTTACGAAGCGTCCGTAAAACTCACTTCGCTAGCTCAGGGAGTATCTGCTAATGTTACGGCTAAAAATTTTATTCTGCATTGTTTACTTAATGTTAGTGGTTTCGAGTCGTAAGGAAAATATTATTTTTTATTTTTCTCCTGCTCATTTGAAAGGTGAACTAAAATGATTGACGTAGCAATAATGTAAGGATGCAACTACATTCCCTTCACAGATGTGGAGAACTTGTTGTGAGGACCAAGACGGTTACGTTTAGCTTAGGGACACATGTCCGAAATCGTACCGTATTTCATTTACAAGAAAGAAACCACAACACACGTTGATTTCCGGGGCCACTGACTGTGGTATCACTTACGTCATTCACCGCCCACCTAGTGTCCCACCCCAGTACACTTCTGTTTATTTATGCCACAAGATTGAGTTTGTACTTGGAGTTCTGCTTGTAGTTAATGCTTATATATCACTACTGTGGCCGCTCAGACAGTTTTGTAGCTGCTGTTGTGCTTTTGACGTCTGTTCATGCTCACTACAGTGCAGAAATCAAGCTGTCCATACGTTTCATTCATCATGTGTTGATGTTTACCACGATGAACTACACGTTTCCTGAATACGCCGATCTGATGTCGTTCTACGCCGAAGCCGGCGCAGCGGGAGGTCTGATCATCAGTTGTAGGCGGACTGTTTTCCACACCGCCAAACACGTTCGCACTCACTCCTTGCTACTATCTACCAGCGGGCCTCAGAAACGAGTACATTCAAAATTAGGAGGACTGACTGCACAGGTCCATGATGCCTGTGCATACCTGATTTAGATGGGGCTTTACTCCTTGCAGTGGGAGAGGACGCGGCGAAGAGTACGGACAACATAGCAGGTAGGTTGAATGTGGATCTTCAAACTGTCTGTTGTGTTCTGCATGAGCAGCTGCTACACCTGTACATCCCCCAATGCAGCCACAGCACTTCTGCAGATCTTTCTTGCACTGTTGTGTGGGCCACTCCGACGTTCTACGGTTGATCCTTTTTAAGTATGTGGCCAATTTCACCAGACAAGGTGTTCTCAGTTGGCCTGTGTGGACTGATGAAAACCCGCATGCTGCACACTCGCATGGGCTTCAGAAACGATAATGCCTGAACATTTGGGCTGGGTTCCTGGATGGATAATTGCGATTGGGCCGTCCACCTTCCACCACAACTCACTGGTACCAAGTACTTGCAATTCCTTGGCGGCGTTACGCGTAGACTCTTAGACTATGTGCGAGCAAGTGCATAAAAACTGGTGGTTCCAGCACGATGACGCACCACTTCACTTTTCACTTGCGGTCAGAGATCACTTTGACCAAGATTAGGGCCACAGTCTAATAGTTCGTGGTGGCCCGAATGCTTGAACCACATCTTCTCCCGACTTGAACTCCTATACTACTATCTGTACGGTCACATGAAATCTGTGAATTACGAGACCCCTGTGACATGTAAGGAAGACGTCCTGGCTGCGGCGGATTCTGGACCATGATTTGCTATCGAGTGTACCAAAACATGGTACGAGGTACGGTATCTGTTCAAAAAAATGGTTCCAATGGTTCTCAGCACTATGGGACTCAACTGCTGTGGTCATTAGTCCCCTAGAACTTAGAACTACTTAAACCTAACTAAGCTAAGGACATCGCACACATCCACGCCCGAGGCAGGATTCGAACCTGCGACCGTAGCAGTCGCACGGTTCCGGACTGCGCGCCTAGAACCGCGAGACCACCGCGGCCGGCTACTGTATCTGTACTGACGTCTATGGTCGCCATATCGAACTCTAGTTGCAAATGGCTCCGGTTGTCCACCAACAGGGGTCAGTCTTGTGCAATTTTGCTTGCAGCGGGAAAACCGGACATGAGTTTGTATGAATAAAAAAAACCTAACCGTAGTCGTTCCCACTATAAGGTCTCAAAGCTTGTAAAGCGAAATGAGCTACCTGTATGTGCACTTGAGGAATTAACTTTTCTCAGGCATACTGGGGAAAGATAATGAATAATTAATTATCATTTCTAGGTAAATCAACTTCGAAATTTCATTATTTCTCAAAATGTTTGGACGATAGAAACTTCTCCCTATTTCGGCATTATTACGAAATACTTAAAGTTGAGGATTTGATCAATGCCAGTAACTCTGCCATCTCGGATTCTGTAAAGAATTGAACTGGCTTAAATAATGTGGATATTTTCACTCAGTTTTGCGAAAAGCCAGTTTTTCACGCACCGCAATCGTTATGACTCGTCATCTGCCGAATCGTGTGTCGTATAGATATAACTAACAGGCAAACAGTATCTGGATTCTGTATACAAAATGCATCGGGGAAAGAGTTAGTAGTAAAGAAGTAATTGATTAAAACGCTGATGCTGTACTGTATACAAAATGCATCGGGGAAAGAGTTAGTAGTAAAGAAGTAATTGATTAAAACGCTGATTCTGTACTGCATGAACATAGAAAATGTAAAAAGCGATGAATTTTATTCCTTTCATAATTTTGTTAGGGCTATCAGCGAGAAATTGTCACGGAACGGTTGGAATTACGTGCTGTGTTTCCTGGTAATATCGAAGTGCTATCATTCACAAATTGTGATTATAATACAGGTAATTTGAGGGTCGCGGGTTTACCCTGTCGTGAGACACATAAGCAAATCGTAACTTAAATACTCCACTTGTTATATTAAACCTTTAACGAAGGTTATAATACTTAATAACTTGCTTATGGGAGCACTTTAAATTTCGTCAATAATTGCAAGGAATATGGAAAATAACTTCATTATTGCCCCTAGAACACTTTAGATTGGCAACCGTCACCGAAACATGATGATTATAGCCGTTTAGTAATATACGTTTCCCATACGGAAAAATATAATTGGACTAAGTATCTTAAAAACGTATTCTTTTGTATTTTTGCCAGTGATATGGCCGTGCAATGTATCTGAGTTCCTTAACAAACCTCCATTTCTTTAGCTGAAACTCTAAAGAGATCATTGCTGCATTATTTTCCGTGTTTTGAAAGACGGAAAGCCTGAATAATAGCTATTGATATACTTGCTTCTTCGAGAATGCAATTAGCGTGGGGAACTAAACAGGTTGGAGGCTGAGAAGCTTCAGCAGTCGAAGGTAGTACTGCAGATCCCTGAGTAATGAGAGACATAAAAGGCTCGATTGCGGGTTGCGTGCAGTCAGTGCGTAAATGTGCTGCAGTCTGGATTTTCCAGTAGGTATGAGCTCGGCTTAGGAATGGAAACGTTCCGAATTCGAACCTCCTCTGGCATTCATTTTTAATCTGGCCAAAAAGTGCTGGGTCTACTACAATGGAGAGTGCTGATATATGTGTGGTACCTGCTCTTTCGGACTTGACAGAGAGAATACACACCATTTTCAATTCTAAAGCTGCTATGGATCAAGACACAAAGGAATTACAGACATAAGCTTCAAGTGGGCGTTGGATTAAATCAATACGGAAATTGAAACTTTGTGCCAGACAAGGATTCGAACCCAGGTCTCCTGCTCACTGGACAGATGCGCCGAACACAGCGCTCATTGTAACTGCACGGGATGGACTGGCGCGCCTCCCGTCAGACCCAGATTATCAACGTATCCTTACACAACTGATGTAGTGCCCGTTCCCCATTACCCTCATTGGTACCAGTATTTCGCCGATTCCCGTAAGAGCATAGGCGAGGCCGGCCAATGATACCTAGAGTGCAGATGCCAGCTCTAACTCTTACGGGAATCGACGAAATGCCCCGCGAGTGATGATAATGGGCGAGGGCCACTGCATCAGTAGTATCTGGATAAGTTGACAATTTGGGGCTGACGGGAGGCGCACTAGGGTGGCCCGTGTAGTTTCGTTGACCAGTGCGTCCAGGTGGCGTAATGCTCAACGCATCTGCCGAGCAAGCAGGAGACTCGGGTCCACCAAAAACTTTCAACTTACCGCATTGATTTAAATCAGTGCCCACTGGCAGCAAACGTTTGCGGTGTGTCTTGTTGAATGAAAGGCTGACTTGGAATAAAATTTGTCGTTAGAAGAACTATGTGGCGTCCTAGTGACATGGAAAATGTTACTCGCACGCAAGGCAAATCTTATAAATCAATAATGAGCTACATTTAACATCTCCGTTGTAATTAATTATTTGTCATTTTGGCTTTGCTTTGCCATAATTCGAGCTTCAGAGTCAGCTCATTCTACTAATACTTCACCTGAAGAGTATCAGAAAACTTTTGTAACTTAGCAATGCTTTCCTTGCACGGTGTCAGTAGAGACGTTTTGGTGTTACCAGGCGCCCAGATGTGTGCAATCAACACAGTATTTAATGTCAATCCCTCTTATCTTGCCAAGTACACAATACAGGGAATACTCTACTGTCGTTACGCTCTGTAGCAGTACATACAATGTACTTGTTTTATTGGAAATAGTTGTGAATTTCATAGCAACAGAGATGAAAAAGAATCAATAGATGCTTCGTTTCTCTTCTTACACGAGCTAGAGTTGGCTGAGTACCAGAATAATCTCTCTTTGCCTAACAACATGGGCATGTGTTCTGAAGAATATATGCAGGCTAGCTTCAATTTCATACGCTTAGATTACAGCTTTTGCTTATTGTGATACCATCGAGTTTCTTATCAATGACGGTCAAGACCTTGATAAAAATGAAAGTTTTCTAGACTCATTCATTACTATTTTGAGGTGGATTCCGGCTGGGGAACAAACACCAAAGTGAGACTCAATCAGCTTCGTGACTGTATCATTAAAATGAGCGTCAAATCGGAGATACGGCAGTATAATATCTTTATAAAGAATTTATTTCAACTTCCGAGAGTATATTAGCTGAGAAGTGTGCCTAATATCGTCCACTAACATATGTCTGACATATTCTGGAGGTGATATTAAGCACATACCATACGCCATGTACCTTCTTCATATTCTCAGTTATATTTTCTACGTCTTATGGTAATTTCTTTTTCGATTCTTCGTCCCAGTTCGATGCAGTTTCAATCTCTATCTCACCAAAGTACATAAGAACGTACACGCAAAAGAAAAGGAGGGAAACCTGGAAGATTTTATTTGATAGTAAGAAAAATAATTCTTCTTTCGCCTCCACAAGTTACGGTGCCCTAAAGCAGAAACCTGCCACCAAAACTCAGTGAAATATTGTGGAAGGAAAGCTAAAGGTTTAGAGTTCTTCTAGCACTGTTGTTTCGAAAGAATAAATCCACAGTTGTTGTTTTTGTTGGGGTCTTCAGTCCAGAGACTGGTTTGATCCAACTCTTCATGCTACTCTATCCTGCGCAAGCTTCATTTCCGAGAAACTACACCAACCTATAACCTTTTGAAACTGCTAACTGCATTTATCTCTTGGTCTCCCTCTACGACTCTTACCCTCCGCGCTTCCCTTCAGTACTAAATTGGTGATCCCTTGATGCTTCTGAATATGTCCTACCAACGGGTCCTTTTCTTCTAGTCAAATTGTGCCACAAACTCCTCTTCTCCCCAATTCTATTCAATAGCTACTCCTTAGTTATGGGATCTACCCATCTAATCTTCAGCATTCCTCTTTAGTACCCTTTTCGAATGTTTCTATTCTCTTCTTGTCTAAATATTTATCGTCCATGTTTCGCTTCCATACACGGCTACACTCCATACAAATACTTTCAGAATAGACTTCTTGTCACTTAAATCTTACTCGATGTTAACAAATTTCTCTTTTTCAGAAACACTTTTCTTGCCATACCCAGTCTACTTCGACCATCTTCAGTTATTTTGCTTCCCAAATAGCAAAACTCATTTACTATTTTAAGTGTCTCATTTCCTAATCTAATTCCCTCAGCATCTGATTTAGTTCGGCTACATTCCATTATCCACGTTTTCCTTCTATTGGGGTTCATCCTTTCAAGAAACTAGCCATTCCATTTAACTGATCTTCCAGGTCCTTTGCTGTCTCTCACAGAATTACAATGTCATCGATAAATCCACTATCCTAATCGAATAAAGGTGCGAGTATGTACTCACACATTCGACCCCACCTGGATATTTAGTTAAGTAAAATACTCCAATAATATCAGTAGTAGATCAGTAAAATGTTATTTCAGCCTCGCAGGGAATCATAAATAATATTATTCCCAATTATTGAAAAAGAAAACTGTTCTATTTTCTTCATGATCAACAATTTACTTAAGAATTTCTCAGTTGCTTAGCATAAAGTGCATAGCATACGTACAAGTGTCTAGTACGTGCCTATCATAATATGACTGAAATTATAGTTCTTAGAAATTGATTTCAGTTCCTTTGAAGAAAAAACATTGAGGAATTTCTGTTTTGGTCTTTAAATCCAATCCACTAAACATAGCAAGGACAAATTACGTCCTACAATGACTGCCGAAATGACACTAGTGTAGCAGATTCCCCCAATTCCTTCCCAGCGGGGTAGCACGGTGGTTAGTACACTGGACTCGCATTCGGGAGGACGACGGTTCAAACCTGATTCCGTTTCATCCGTGATGACCCTAAACTACTTCAGGCACATGACGCGATGGTTGTTTTGAAAGGGCATAGCCGCTTTGTTTCTCCATCCTTTCCTAATCCGAGCATGTGCCCCATCTCTAATGACCTTGTTGTCGACGGAATGTTAAACACTAACCTCCTCCTCCTTCTCTCCTAATATCCGAGGTTTTATGAGATTAGGTTAGGAGAAAGCGGAAAAAGGTTTTTCGAAATCTCTAAGTATCGATCTTAGCTGAATAATTTCATCCAATAAATTCATTTCAGGAATTTAAAGCAAGTAATCATTTCTAATATGTATTCATTCTTCGTCTACATCTGGTGCCACAGGAGGGAAGGATAAACAAGTAAACAAAAATAAAGTGGATAAGGTGATATTTGTGACGCAATATCTGTACTGGATGTGCGTTCGTGGTGGATAGGGCTAAACTTACAAATATCCCCGTTTCAGTGATTTGGTTGTAATAAGTCGTCGTCAGATTCGTGGCTGTATTTGCAAGATAAAACAGCCTGTAGATATAGATGCCTTAGATAGTTACTCGCACACCTCACGTGCGTATCTAATGGTTCCCATTAATATTATGATGTATGAGGAAACAGGACTTTTAGATGAATAAAGTATTCGCTAAGTCAGAAAGCGACCACGGAACGCGGCAGCAAATTCATTCTCCACAGGAATTACCACGCACGATACATTTGTTTCAGAAAGTGCAACATTGTGGCTGGGTGTGGTCCACGGTGCCCGTTGGGGGGGGAGGGGGGGGAGGAGGGAGGGGGGGAAGATGTCTGCATCTAACTTTTCCAATTAACACGGAACCTGCGGAATGAATCGCTGGTAGAAGGGCTTAGGACCGTTCGCGGAGCACACCACTTAGCGATAGACCGTAAATTGTGAAGTAATAACAAAACCCTCAAGGAAGGCGAGGTAATGGAGGAAGTTCCGGCACTCTGTGAGCTACAGGTGCTTGTGATGGCTTCACGGCCGCGCCCGGGGTACGTTTGCGGTAGCCACAGAAGCTAAGGCGATCGGCTGCGTGTGAGAGTTGATGCGAGGTTGAACGCTGACCACGTGCTGCTTACAAGGTCCTAACTTTTGTCTATGATTTTGCTCGTATGTCAGCAAGGGGGGGGGGATTCTCTTTTCTACACTAATGGCTATTAAAGCTGCAATTTCATGTAGGTGACTGCAACAAACAAACCTTGAAAATCATTAGCAATCTAGTTCAACCGCACTGAGTAGGTAGGAGTTACATCATGTAAATTCTATATACTAGGTTGTTATGAAAAAAAGTGCAGCTACTTACAGAGGTCCAGTGTGGGTTGTAATTAGCGTATGACAGCGAAACGTGGTAGGTATTGTAATGCGTTAACGCGGAACCGGTTTACGCCGACAAAAAAATACAGTTGTTCCAATTTTGACCACCAGCTGCCAATATTGCGCCATGAATGCACAAAAGATGCATAAAAATGTTTCCATATGTGACGGTTTAGATACGGGACATAGACAGAAGAGATGAAACAACAGAAAAAGTAATACTGTGTATTTTATTATTAACCGCCGCTTACGCAATTACTTCATTATGAACACCGGAGGCGTCGAAGAGATCCTGCTTCCGTAAAGCGAACAGTTGCTTAGAACATTTCCGGTGGATTCTGAGCAACTTCCTCCCATATACTAGTCCTCAGATCAAGTAGAGATAGACCGTATCCCTGGTAAAAGTATTCTTTTAGAAGTCCCAGAACCAACAGACACACTGATTCATTTTAGGTTATTCTGCAGGCCACGCATCTGGAAAATGTCTGCACGTCACATGTTCATGGAATGATGTGCTCTGCGAGCGGTGTGAGACGTTTCCCCAGCTTGCAGTAAACGAGAGGTTTCTACACAGATGCAATTCTTCAAAATAAGAATTACATGCTGCACAAAGAGGTTTCGATAACGTTCAGACGTCACGACTCACCAGACAGGGCCTTTGCGTGAATTCACTTCAGAGAAGAACTGGCCGAAAATAAAACTGCCACATACGACGAGTGCAATGGCTCTTCCTTCACAACGTGAGGTTTAAGAGTACTCCAAACTCACCAGTTCAGTGTATTCACTGCACCTTGTAGCGTAACATGTGCCTCGTCACTCCATAGTGCATGGGCCGATCACACGTCATCTTCTTCAGTCCGTACCAAAAACCGAAAAGCAAATTCAGAATGGCAAGTTCAGAATGTTGCTGCGGATCATGAGGTTACAGTTTCTGCGCTGTCTGGATCTTGTACGAGTGCCAGTGTGTGACAGGTAACGAAACTTTTCCGTACTACTCAATGTAGCCTTTCGGATCCGCAGTGACGACAATTAGAATCGAAGTTCTTAAAGACGACATTGAAGACAAATGGCTGTGATAGTTGTTCAATCGATGGGGCTTTTAGGCGGAATATTAATCACGCTAATAAGAACGACGAGGAACCGAGTTCTCACTCCCTTAGTTTACCGTTCGTTTCGGTGATCACTGACCTCATAAGCAGAATTCTAAAGAAGAATGATATCTAGACATCTTTCTTTTGTCAAAAGAAAATAAAATTTGTTTTTCCGACCAAAAACGGGTGCATCTGATTGCCTCCACAGTGCAGGCGTCTATCAAGTGACATGTGGCTGAGGCAAAGTGTATATAGGCGAAACGGGAAGAACTGTTAAAGAACGCATTAAGGAACATGAACCGCATACGCGGTTAAAACAAAGTGTAAAATCGGCAGTAGAGGGACATCATGAGAACTGCGGCTCTAACTTGATTTTAATAACATACGTATGCTGGGCAAGGAAACAAAATTAGCTAGCCAAGGAAACAAACATTTACGGAAGAAGATCCAAGAAGCGGTTGCAATTTCCAAGAATTCATGCAATGTCAATAGAAAGGACAGCTTTGGGCTTCCGGCATCGTTACTCCCCGCCATCAAGAAAGTGAATATGGGGCCGCGGCGTGCGAGTGACATAAACAACTCGCTGCAAGTCACCTCGTCGGGCAAAAATATTTTGGGTAAACATTCCCCCTCTCCAGCATTGTCCGTTTCGCATATAGCTAATGATGACAGCCAACCAATAGCAGTAAGAGGAATTTCAACCAATAACCCTTCTCCAGCGTGTAGAATAGTGCCTTTCTATCCAATGATGACGGGTCAGCAATAGTATCCACAAGAGTTTTGACAATAACGCCCCTTCTTCTGCATAAGTGCAGGAACATTAGCCTATGACAATGGCCCACCAATGCTATCCACAAGAATTTTAACCAATACCCCGCTTCTCCAGCACAAACGCGGGAAAACTCCCCTTTATAAGAGAACGGGATACTAGTCTCTGACAGTGTTCTACCAATAGTGGACACCGGAAGATACTGGCTCAGGTGGTTCAAATGGCTCTGAGCACTATGAGCCTGAGCTCATCAGTCCCCTAGACCTAGAACTACTTGAACCTAACTAACCTAAGGACATCACACACATCCATCCCCGAGGCAGGATTCGAACCTGCGACCGTAGCTATAGCACGGTTGCGAACTAATGCGCCTGTAACAGTGCAGCCACCGCGGCTGGTCGGAAGATACTGAAGAAGATCCCGGCAAAGGGGTCGCAACGTCGATTATTTTAGAGGAAATATGACGTGGCCTAACAACCCAGAAGATTTAAAATTTAGTGACAGCATGGATGTCTTACCGTCATACAGACAGTGTACAGCGCCAAATTTTTTCCCAGTGCCCCCTTCTGGAACTAAGATTATCGGTTCCAACTTAACGCATTAGCATATCTACCAATTTTTGCTGCAGTTAGAACTTTATCGTTCATATTGGACCTCCGACAGTAGCTGCATTTTAATTACAACCACCCAATGAAGGGAAATACTCTGCTGTGGGTTCCTCTCCTCAAGAAGAAATAGCATTCCTTTTCCTCTGAGAAAGCCGTGAGTAAGGAGGAGAAACGTGTGCTAACCCTACCGAAACAAACGTTTATCGTTTTTGCATACTGGACTCCTAGGCTGTCATGGAAATATGGAATCAGTTGGCTCAGGAGAGCCACACACAAAGCCGTGCGGGATCTCAACAGTTCCAGGCTACTAGCTACCAAGAGAACGTATATTTTTCTCTCGGCGCAACAGGAACACAGTCACATCACGGTGCTACAGCGTCCGCTGCATCAAGGTCATGTCGTCACTGTGACCATCGTTGCAACTTCTCTTGGCGTGACAGCAAAGATATGGGCATTGAAAGTGGTCACCTAAGGCAATACAGGGCACAGGAAGGGCACTACGTTGTCTCGGTTCTCCATGCAGCGTTGCGACTGACATGTCTTTATGTGTATAGGCTACGATGACAATGAACGTAGCCCGATTGCGTTCGTCATTTTTATTCAGGCCAAGCAGATGACTTGATGGTATATGTTACCATTGAGTACACAACACAATCATTTCTCGTTGGCATTCCTTATAATTTGGATATCAGGACTTCCATTTCTAATGTCTACCCCATATTCGGTTTCCCTATGATGATATCTTTCAACAGGATACTGCAAGACCGCACGATGCTCATACTGCCCTGACAGACTTCCATAAAGAGGATTTTCAACTTTTACCCTGCCCAGCGTTTCCTTCAGATCTCTCAGCGTTTAAAAATATCTGGCCATGGGTCGCTGAGAGAGTGACAGACTACGACCGACCAGCCTCTACTATTGGTAAACTTTGGCACAGAGTTAAGGGAGCATGGTATGATGTACCCGTATGTGTCAACCAAGATCAGTTCGACCATACGCTCTGATGAGTGTCTATATGTCATAGGTGGCGACTTCCGTATACTCCCAAATCACCTACGGACACACGTGTACCTCGCCCCCCCCCACCCCCCACCCCCAAAAAAAACACACACACACACACACACACACACAAGAACTTCTATCAGGATATTGTCAGCTATAGATATCAATAGTCAGTCAGAAAACAAGTAAAAGCATAAAATCGAGTAAAGTTTACAAAAACACATGAGACACTAAACGCCGAAATTGACAGAATATTATGTTACGAAACCACCGTGCGCGGAAGCTTTCAGCCGGTTTTCCGCTTGAGGAAAGACTGGATAATTTTCAGATAATGAATAAGAAGATTTATTGTAAGTACCTTTCGATTTTATTATAAAATATCTTCCATGAACAGTTATTCAAATATATAACCATTACGTGACAGTGAAAGAAACCTTATAATGTTCCAGGAAATCCACTGAAAATGTCTTGTTACAAAAGCAAACACGTGTGAGTGCATAAACAAAATAAGAAATTAATGTACAACATGCAAAATATGTTTGTGCAATAAAGTACCAGTAATGAAGTTTATATACAACTGTCAAGAAACATGGCCAAGACAAGAAACTTGAAGAGAAATTTGTTTGAAAACTGTACAATTTTTTATGAAGTAACTTGTGCTTTTATTCGTGAGATAGTTTCTCGTGAGGTAGAGTGAAGGTGCCAACTTGTTCTTCCGACACGATTCGGTTTTAATGTGGTCGGTTTTTATTGTAATTAACATAAAGAGTGTGAAGATAGTCATAGTTAAATACGGAAAAGAGCTGTAGAGGAAGTAAATTTGTATTCGCTATAGGTTTAGATCAACTAATATTCATCAGTTAACATTACATTAATTACATGAGTTAGTATGGTATCATTCTTAACGTAGCGTCAATAAAATGAAGTAAAAATACAGCGTGTCAGTGAAACACCACACAGGCTTTCTTACAAAACTTATTTTATTTCACGTTTGACGTCAGCTATTGGTGACAGATGTAAATGTGTGCTGGGACAGGACTCGAACCCGTATTTCCCGCTTATTGCGAACGGTACCCTTAACAACTTCAGTTATCCGAGTACACCTCCAGGACCGATGTAAACACCGATATATCATGGAGTCCACAACCCTTACGCTCGCACATTTCGCGATTCCCGCACAAGTCCTGACAAAAATTTTATCGCTGTTTTAGCCTATCGTGGTACGGCTACGTCAATAATGCTTAGCAGGCCGGGGTGGACGAGCGATTCCAGGCGCTTCAGAACCATTTGAACCATTAATTCTTACGATGTTTGTGTGTATACATTGTCTGTATCTGCACATTAAACGTCCCTCAGATATGCAAGCATGCACGTCTGAAGGAACACTGCTCCGACTATTACAGCTATTGTAAATATTACGAAACTGACTCGCATTATGCGAATCCTGATTTGTGATAGACGAAACAAGATTCGAATCCAGGACTGGCACAAAGTTTCATCTATCACAAACAGTTGATGTCAATCCGGTTTCGCAAATTGTGAATAAATTTTATAATATTTACCACAGCTGTAATCGTCCAACAGTGTCTGTCCTGTCAGATATGCATAAATTTCTGAAAGGCATTTTAATGGAAAGATACAGACACAGTATAAATGCAGACATTGTAACCAAGAACCATACAGGCTGACCTACATACGTTTATGTTCCGTCATGGTTGTCGATTCATCTAAACTGAAAGTGCATCAAAATGTAATTCATTAGCAGCTCTTCGTGGTTTACATTTGTTACGCTCCTAAAATATTTCTGCGTTGTGGAGCACCCCCTGCGCTGTATTACATATTAGGCTGAGTCGAATTGTTCTTTTAAACTGTAAAATTTAGGACTGTGACCTCGCTTCCATAGAGATATTGAGGGTTGTGCATTAAGGGCTGTCACGTTAACCATATCCACGGGTTTCTTTCTCAGTCAGCTATGAGTTATGCAAGGCGTATCATAATTAACAACGACAATTGATATGGATGAATGTATACAACAACAGAAGCAGAAAAATTGCACGAAACGTGGGTCCACACACGTGTTGTTGCAAGGTAATCGTCGATACGTGACTAAAATCCGTCAATGACTTCAGTATGATATATTGCCCACTTAGTGCAATTGTACTTGGAATATAAACTTTTACACCATCTCCAAATCTAATTCACTGATGCCCCTGTGGTAACAGTGAGGGATATACGTGCTTGATGGATCACCGGCAAATCCAATTGCTGACGAAAGACATCAAAAGCGCCAGTGTTTTTCTAGCTGTGTAGGGCTAGCAGGGCCTCTACTTTAGCCTCCTAGATCACCTGTCCCAATTCCCCTGGATCTTCCCGTCTGGTGTCTACTCATAAGTGAATGCATTGGACTCCACTTGATATGTCTGTGGAATCAAGCCTTGTATGGTACTTCTTAAAGGGATGATACGTTGGCGTTTGAGGGAAACCGTAACTCACTTCTGAGACGAGTGCAGTAGTGAATCAAACTCAATGGTGCCTCTTTAAAGACCTCCCTTAGCCGGTAGGAGGATACTGTAAACTGGTACGTGTAGCATGTTAAAGTAATATTGTACTGATCGTTAAAAGTAGGCCATGAATATACGCGTGAGCCAATGCGTTTCAGAAGACTACTTTTCAAATAGATTGATACTAAGTAGAACCATATTTCAGAATGAAGTCAGTTGCTTCGGAATTATATCCCAGACAACGCGTTTGCAGTTTACTGTAGACAACTGTTTCTCTTGTCATATACTTTCACACAACTCTGCTTTTTGGATTCTCCCTTTATGTACAAATGAATGTGAATGGGACAGGAGCGTGTCGTTAAGAAATTAATTATGCCTCGATTGGCCTTTGCCAGACTAATTCTTCCTCCTTCCCGAATGTCCAGGAAGAGCTCATGCAACCTTCGATCTTTATCGCAGTTATCCCACTCCCTAACTCATCACAACCGGTAGGGCACTTCCCGTAGATTTCCGTTTATAAGTCGCCACATTGTCTAGCGCACTTCTGCTATAGAATGCAGCCGACATGTTAGAATTTACATTAAGGTAAGATAAGTCATGGCGTAACGATATACACTTATTTGTGTGGCGGTAGGACCGAGTACACAAAGTATAAAATTGTACCCCATTTGAAGAGCTGTCATTTGTACTCAGGTGACTTATGTGAAAATGTTTCTGACGAGATTACAGCCGCACGAAAAGAATTAACAGACTTTGAAGGCGTAATGGTAGTTGGAGCTAGACGCATGAGACACTCCATTTCAGAAATGGTTAGGGAATTCAATATTCCGAGATCGATAATGTCAAGAGTGTGCCTTGAATACATATAAAATTTCAGGCGTTACCTCTCACCACACACAACGCATAGGTGTTTGGGAAGACTTATCAGTGATAACATGTAAGAAAATCGTTGTGGGAGATATGACGAACGTATTCATTAGGGCAGTGCGGTGAAATTTGGCGTTAAGGGGTTATGGCAGCAGCCGACCGATGTGAGTGCCTTTGATAACAGCACGATATCGCAGGCACCACCTCTCTCGGGCTCGTGACCTTGTCGATTCCAACCTAGACAACTGGAAACCGTGGCATTTTCACATAAATTCCGATTCCAGTTGGTAAGAGCTGGTGGTAGGTTTCGAATGTGGCACAAACCCCCATGAAGCCATGGACCAAAGTTGTCAACAAACGATGTGCAAGTTGTTGGTAGCGCCATAGTGGTGTAGCTGTTTTTACATAGTCAAACTGAACCACTCATTGATTACAATTGGTTATTTTGGACTTCTTGGAGACCATTTGCAGCCAAAGAACGATGGAATGTTTATGGACGACAATGCACCATGTGACCAGGCCACAACTGTGAGCGACTGGTATGAAGTACTTTTGAGACAATACGAACAAATGATTTGGAAATGCATATTGCCCGATATGAATCCCATCGAACATTTGCGGGACATAATCGAGAGAGTAGTTCCAGCACAAAATCCTGCATCGGCAGCACTTTCGTACTTATGGACGACTATACAGGTAGCATGTTGCAATTTTCTGCAGGGGACTTCCAACGACTAACTGAGTCCATGCCACATCGAGTTTCTGAACTACGCCGGGCAGGGGGACGTTCGACACGATATTAGGAGGTATCACATGACTTTGGTCACCTCACTGTTGTCCGTTTGTATGTTCGACTGTCAACATCCCATCTTCTCGGGAACGGATAGACGTATGAAGAAATTTATGTGAGATTAAAATTTCCACTACGACGTGATTTCTTTTCCAAATGGGAATGTCGCTTAAAAATCTACTTAAATGCTTTGCTTAATGTCCATACTTCGATTAAAAGTTTGTGTGACTTCGGATGTTCATTTACGTAACAAAATGAAACACCTGCAGCCGTCTTCCGATGTTGTTTATTATGTACCAACCAGTTTCGATGACTCAACATTCCATCTTCAGGCACTAAGGGGTGGTGAACTGCAATCGTAAAACGATCTCATCACTGACCAACATGTATGAACTGACTTCCGTAGACTATTATAACAGCGATGTTGGGTTGCAACTACCAAGTACCATTTCACCTGGTAACTGATGGCTGCAGACACAACATAGCTGTTACGGTAGCCAACGGAAGCCAGTTCACAGATGATGGCCACTGATGTGATCGTGTATACGACTGGAGTTAACCCCCCACCCCCAGGGTCAGTTAAAGCCTGAAGGCACTGTACTGAGTCACCGAAACTGTTGCTATAAATAACATACATAGGAGGGCTTTAAGTGTTTCATTTTATTACGTACTTAAATGCTGGTATAGTCTACTACTCGCAGTTTCACTCCGTCATGTCACAATGCGTTTAACGAGTTTTAAGGAAAGGGAGATTCAACAAAGATATTGTAATGAAATTAACTTCTATTACTACTAAAATTAGCCAATCTATGGAGAAATTGCAGTTCATTCGTCCGATAATTTTTTCTGTATAGATACTGTAATTATGCTCAAGGTCATGTCTGTATTTTACGTTTCATAATGTACGATATCTCCATAGGAATATACCTTTGATAAAACGAAAAATCTCTTGACATTTATCTCTAATTATCGCTTGTTACACACTAGAATTGCCAATGTCCTTAGTGATCTCAAACGCTTTGTCCTAGATTGTCCTGCCTAACGAACAGAAAAAAGTCGAAGTGTTATCCTTGAATCTGAATGCAGACCATTTAACAAGTGGTGACCTGAGGCCGCTGATTAGTCCTTTAATTAATGCAGTCCTTCCTTTGCTTCGTCGGTGCGCAGTGCGATGTACAAGATCGCGGACTCTGCAACTCATTGGTTATTCTGTTGGTGTCTTTCCAGTCGTTGCGGTGTATGCTGTGCGATTAAGTATGTCGTACTCCTCGTTTGCGTCCTGGCAGGAGTACATACTTGATATTTACTAATAATTGCCGGAATATAAGTGGATTATAACAGTTTCAGCAGCGCTTGTCTAAAGATTACGGACGCAGTTTTGGACAGAAGAAGGATTACTCTTACAACGTTGGCTGGTCTTGTGTTATGTTTATTAGACCATGGTCCAAGGTGAATTCCTGTGTCTAATGTTTTTTTGTCTTCTAGTGATGGAAAAACCATCAAACGCTATAAGAACACAGACAGGAGTTTCAAACATGCTTGGCGAGCCGAAACGTTGTACGTATCCAAGTCACTGTCGGATCACGAAGTATAGTCGACATGTGTTACGGAGCTTGTAGTGGGAACCAGTTCCCAATGTTAGCTTCACTTAGAAACAAGGCGCACGATTTACTAATTTCTATCCTTCCTTTGTGTTTAACACGTTTTCGTAGTTTTGAATTTCTGTGACCTCTCTCTACATCTTAGCATAATAATTATGACATGACTGGTACTGATTGCTTCACGATCCTGTGTCAATCAATTTATCTCAAGTAGCCTTTCCCCAGCGGCTTCTCCGCCCCACCCCGTCCTCGCTCATAGACAAATCAGCTCTCTTTTTCCTTTGCCCTACCCCTTTTCTCTGACCGATCTTCCTCTTCCCTGATCAGATCCACCTGCCCATCTCTCTTTTCATCTCTGCCTCCCAGTCTTGCATTTCACCTGCCCATAACCCTTTTACATCTTCCACCTGCCCATACATATCCCTCTCCCGCCCATCTCTCTGTCAGTTTCCACCTCCCTCTTTCTCTGTCCATTCTCTCCTCTATCCATGTAAGCGAGTCACCAGCAACACTCATCGGTACATGTAGCACCTGCAGTACAGTTGAATAAATCACACCGAAACTACTGGCACAACACGCCTGCCATGCAGGGCAGGCTGAACATCAAGGGCTCGAAAAGCATTTATTTGTCCTTGTCGTACAGGCCGCCAGCAAAGCAGGTCGATAAAGGAGACTGGTAACGTTCCCATGCAACATAGCTGTTGTGCAGAGCAACCTATACACCAGGGATTGATAAAAAAACACGATTTTGCCCATATCTCCACTTCTATTGGATCTAGGAGGTTATAAAACCTACACTGCTCATACTTGTGAGGTCTGATGTTTCTGTGTAAAATTTGACTGGACTCGATTCAATCGATTCTGAGGATTGGGAGGAGGTCCTGAGAGAACACAATACACACACACCCACACACACACACACCCACCCACACACACACACACTGAGATCTATATATTTTCAATAGAGTCTGAGGATTGGGAGGAGGTCCTGAGAGAACACAACACACACACACACACACACACACACACACACACACACACACACACACACACACACACTGAGATCTATATATTTATATATATGTAGAAAAGCATAGCTCATGGCTAGAGTGGCATTCTGTGGTGGTTCCCAGGACCTTCTCGGCAATGATTTCTCAGCCCCCAAGTGTCCGCTTGCATCATTTGTTCAGCTTGGATGTCAAAAGCAATCTTGTCCTTCCATTGCCATGAAATGTAAGAAAGTTGGCACCTTTGTATTTTCTCTTGTTTCAAACCTATGTATCGCCTACCATTCTAAACAGTATGTATCCTGCGTGAACCAATAGTAATGGACTGTTCAAACTCTGTACCAAGCAGTCTTGCGTATGTGCATTCCATATCCTATTATTTTCCCATCTATTTTCATTCTTCGAGGCACTTTTACGGTCATCACACTGGCAGCGAAGACGCTGTCGTCCCTGCAACAGAATTTGGGTTGAGAAGAGAGGACTTCAATTTCTATCGTTTGTTCATGGGAGTCGGTCCATGCCGACTAATATTCGCTTCCTGGCTGTAATTCAATGATGACTGTGCAGTCTGAAAATATAAGTGCCGCTTTTTCCTAAAGCACGAGGTGCGAGTCTTCTAGTTCGGCGTTCATATTCTGTGCAGTTCACATGAATCTTGTTTTTTGGGCAACTTGGATGTGGAATTCATCAAGTCATTTACCTTGTTTATTTGAGAAAGTGAGTTGCGCAGGTAAGAAACTCTGAGTTTGTTGTCACTTCAGTCTTTCTAGCGATTTCAGTTTATGTCCCACATAATCAACGTTAGTATTTCTGTGTTTTTGTTTTTCAGGAGTCATATTGCAATAAGATTCTGTGTTATTTTGATTCTGAATAAATGTTTAATATTGTAATATCGGCATCCATTTATAAAAAGTGCAGCTTCTCCCATAACTACGCGACCTTTATTTTACAACTGTTGTAAGGAATATATTTATGTGTTGTTGCAGTGTGATGCTGTTCCCGTTGTGAACAGTGGCCGAAAAGCCATACCTGTTTGTTGTGATTATGAGTGTGTAACGCTCGCAGGTTTTTATTTCGGAGGTCAGACAATTACTTACGCAGTTATTTTCATGATGATGAACCCATAGCATTCGGGGAACTGGTTTCACAGTTCCTTGGCCCCAGGTTATGACTCGCTCCGCCGTATTACCTGTATTCTCCAGACAACTGTTTTTGTGTTCGTTCAGAAAATAAAACGGAAAGCACTGTAATAAAACCTGAATATTGTCACATTGCGATCGAAAAAGGAGGTGAACAGTGAAAACTTAGTTTTTCTGTTGTCTCATCCAACCATATCTACAATTTAGTATGATGCAGCGTGGATATAATTATTTGCTCAAAAGGAACGAATCGGTAACACTGTTATTTCAAGGTAAGTTAAATATTGCCCATTCTCAGTATACGCCACACCAAGCACACTAGAGATAAGAAGATTAGCCTATAACTCTGTGGCAGTGCAAAAACTACAAGGGTCCACCCATTTTTTTTTTTTTGTGTGTGGGAGGGATCAATCTTCTAGCTGGTTTGTGCGTCCCGCCACGAAATCCTCTCGTGTGCCAACCTCCACATCTCAGAGCAGCACTTGCAACCAACGTCCTCCATTACTTGCTGGATGTATTCCAAGCTCGGTCTTCCTCTATAGCTTTTGTTCTTTACAGCTCCCTCTAGAGACATGGAAGTGATTCCCTCATGTATTAAAAGATGTCGTATAGTCCTGTCACTTCTTGTCAGTTTTTTCCACATATTCCTTTCTTCTCCGATTGTTCACAGAACACCCTCACCCCGTACCTAATCAGTCAATCTAATTTTCAACATTCGTTTGTAGCACCACATCTCAATTGTTTCGATTCTCTTCTGTTCCGGTTTTCCCGCAGTCCATGTTTCACTATCATATAATGCTGTGCTCCAAACGTATAATCTCAGAAATTTCTTTTTCAAATTAAGCGCTCTGTTTGATACTAGTAGACTTCTCTTGGTCATGAATGCCCTATTTACCAGTCATAGTCAGTTTCTGATGTCCTCTAGGCTCTGTTAGTCATTGGTTATTTTGCTGACTAGATAGCAGTATTCCTTATCTTCACCCATGTCGTGTTCATCAATCATGGTGTTAAATTTCTCGCTGTTCTCATTTCTGCTACTTGTCATTACTTTTGTCTTTCTCCGATGTACCCTCAATATATATTCTGTACTCATTACGCTGTTCATTCCATTCAGCAGATCATGTAATTCTTCTTCACTTTCACTGAAGATAGCAATATCATCGGCGAATCGTATCATTGATATCCTTCCTCCTTGAATTTTAATTCCACTCCTGAACCTTTCTTTTATTTCCCTTATTGCTACTTCGATGTACTGACTGAACAATAGGGGCGAAAGGCTACGTCCCTGTCTTACACCCTTTTGAATGCGAGCACTTCTTTGTTGATCATCCACTCTTATCATATCCTCTTGGCTCTTGTACATATTGTATGTTACCCGTCTCACCCTAGAGCATACCCCTATAGTTTTCCGATTTTCGAACGTCTTGCACCATTTTATTACACTGTCGAACGTTGTTTCCAGGTCGACAAATCCTAGGAAAGTATCTTGATTTTCTTTTAGTCTTCCTTCCGTTACCAGCCGGAACGTCAGAACTGCCTCTCTCGTGTTTTTGCATTTCCTAAAGGCAAACTGATCATCATCTAACATACCCTCAAATTTCTTTTTGATTCTTCTGTATATTACTCATGTCATCAACTTGGATGCATGATGTGTTAAGCTGATTGTGCATTAATTCTAGCACGTGTCAGCTCATGCAGTCTTCGGAACTGTGTGGATGATATTTTTCCGAAAGTCAGCTGGTATGTGATCTAAATCATACATTGTACACATCATATTAAGTTGCCGGTTAAATACCACTTTCCCCAGTGATGTTAGGAATTCCGATGGAATGATCTCTTCTACCTTATTTGATCTTAAAACCTTAGAACCTAGGAACTCTTCATTTCAATCTCACACTAGTTGTTGCCTTTCGTAAAATAAACCACGTTGGTCTGCGTTCCAGATTATTAGATCCCAGTAAGACAAAATCGGTGACTTGAAACTATAGATAATACGGACAAAATGTGATTCTTGTCGTGGTTTGTTGAACGAAGCAACAACAAGAAATTATACTCCTTTCAGCGGACTTAGGCCTTGTCGAGATGAAAGGATAATCAATTGTCTGTTGTCAATCTAAGGACGTGGTTATGGAGCAAAATACATACCTAACTGGAAACAGCAAATGTTTACAAAACTAAAACAAAAATTTACTTACATGACCCACAGTACTGAACTGGCATTGCACATTTGAAATTTCTGTATTCCAGCATGTTGGGGACCTTGCATATTCTGGTCGTCAGAGGTTAGCACAATGTACGCCAACGAAGAGAAGGTAAAATGCTACATTTCTGTAGAGAATGTAAGTTAGCAGAACAATAGCTGTGCTAGTGTTCGCTAATTTACATTTGGCTAACTTTCTTTCAGCTAAGTTACACTCTCCGCAGATCAGCAATATTTCTACCTTCTTTTCGTCTGTTTAGGGTGTGCTGGGGTGCAATCCAGTATGGGGAGAAACAAGGAACCCCCATATTTCTCTTTACGAGTCGGTAATATTGCTTTCTTTTTGTTTTTGCCGTCAGACTATGAAACAGGAGGGAATATCTGTATCTCCATGAAGCTTGCAAGTGTCAGACACATTCATGTTGAGTAGAATAATTTATTACATTTTTGTGGTGCTGTAGCTAACTTCGTGATATTTTGTGTTGAGTGGGTAACTTATACAGTCGTATTAGAACCTGAAACCAGTAATACAATGAATAACATGGTTAACCGGCTCTATGAACATATGCCACGTTAAGCGATTATTCGCCTTCTTTCTTATGCAGAAGGAATTTTACAGCTGAGCTACAGTTGGGGTAAGAGCAGGTAGATGCAGTGGGTTCAGCCGGAATTACCTGATATTACTCCATGGCCTCGTCACTTATAACTTATATGAGGGTGACGGAAGACGTAGGTGCCGTAAATGCCGTTTAAGAACGGTACGCTACTTTCGTGTACCCATTAAATATCTAAAATTTAATAATTACTTTTAGAATATATAGGTTGTTGTTGTCTTCAGTCCTGAGACTGGTTTGATGCAGCTCTTCATGCTATTCTATCCTGGGCAATATATAGGTATTTTGCGCGAATTTTTAGATTATTTTTGCCAGTAAAAACGTCAGTAATAATCCCTTATTGAAGAGGTGATTTTATTTTGAGATGTGGCCATTACGCCCTTTATACTATCAGTAAATTTAGATATGGCTTGACAGTTATCCGGCAAGAATGACAATCCACTACCAAATAGAATAAGATTTTCACTCTGCAGCGGGGTGTGCGCTGATATGAAACTTCCTGGCAGATTAAAACTGTGTGCCGGACCGAGACTGGAACACGGACCCTTTGCCTTTCGCGGGCAAGTGCTCTACCATCTGAGCTACCCAAGCACGACTCATGCCCCGTCCTCACAGCTCTCGGACCGGCACACAGTTTTAATCTGCCAGGAAGTTGAATATCAGCACACACCCCGCTGCAGAGTGAAAATCTCATTCTGAAAACATCCCGTAGGCTGTGGCTAAGCCATGTCTCCGCAATATCCTTTCTTTCAGGGTGTTAGTTCTGCAAGGTTCGCAGGAGAGCTTCTGTAAAGTTTGGAAAGTAGGAGACGAGATACTGGCAGTACTAAAGCTGTGAGTACCGGGCGTGAGTCGTGCTGCGGTAGCTCAGATGGTAGAGCACTTGCCCGCGTAAGGCAAAGGTCCCGAGTTCGAGTCTCGGTCGAGCACACAGTTTTAATCTGCCAGGAAGTTTCACTACCAAATAGCTGAGTGGTTCGGACTTTCAAGTACTAGACCAGCAACAATGCAAAATAACCTATTTGTGTTTAAAAGGACGGGTATTTACCCACTTAATACAAATATATTTGATGCAGGGTTTTTATACAATCACCAAAATGTCAGACACTGCTTTTTTTCCACATCCTGGTACGTCTATTGACGGAGAATGAGTAAAGCCGGTTCCTCATTGTGACAGGCCATGATCTGGCAAGTGAAGAGGAAAATGCGCCTAGATCTTCCTACGAAAATGAACTCAGTGCAACAAATGAATATTTCCGACAGGTTAAAAAGTTTTTGAAAGTCCTCGGTTGTAGACCATCAATAAGCTTTACAAGAGTCTGAAGACGTGTGAGGCAAACAGCTTTACTGAAGAGTGAAAAACGCATTGTACTCTATGCAAAGAGATATACTCGTCAACAGGGAAATCAGTGTGAGAATTGGGCTCTTCAGGATTTTGAGGATTGTAAAGGATGGACTGAAGATGACTTGCAAAAGTATTGGAGTGTTCCACGGCACAGACGGAAAATATAACACTGCCCGTTTCAACCCCACACAGTGCCTGCTTTTACCCCAAGGTAACCGTATATTGCACAGTGCTGAGTTATACTGAATATAGTTTAAATCGCCAAAGGTAGGTCCTCGTAGTTCATAGATGTTGCTCATACCTTGCTTATCTTTCACATAAGTCCTAACAGTGAATACTGGCATTGTTATCTAGCTTTCTCCTTAGCTACCCAGTTATACGCCAAACCTGTGTGATAGTACAGGACAGACAAAGCCACATATTTGGTTACATTTTTAGTAACTCCATGTTCATGTGAATGTTAGATCGTGATAGAGACCCAGTGATGAGGAAGTGAATTACGCAAGTGTTTTGTTTAAAATAACATACTTATATTCATGTCTTCGTAAAGAAGAAAGTTACAAGAAAGGAAATCATGCTGTTTAATATCCCCCTAGCTGCTTCATACATATCTCATTTTGATTTCAGAAAAAAACGTACTTGTGATGAACAAGATGAATAGATCAACAAGGCACTGTCGTGTTTGAGTAGAATTCTTCGATATGTCACAGACCGGAAAAATCAAGCAAGAGGGTACAGTTGCAAAACGCTGTACTAGAGAAAGCACAGTCCCTATCTTCCATCGTTGTATTTGTGTCCAGATTTGTGGTGCTCTGTCAAAAGCTGTAGCAGTCTAGCTAACACGTAAGACACAATGGAGCGGAGTCTCTCGTTTTACAGACCAATATCCCTCGATTTACGCATTCCTTGTTTGATATTTTCCGTCTGTCAGGTGTTGAAAGCTATACAACCAATAATCCAACGCCAGAACCCAATATCTGGAGACAGAATATAGTAACACATGCAGTTGCTCCTGTGATATCTCTCGGTTGCTGTCCGAACGTCTGTTACATTTTGCTTACCGCGTCGGATTTCACGGTGAGCCTTTCGTATTCAGTCAAGGATTACGGGAATAGTTCCGGTTCTGGGAAGCGGAGAGACCACCCCAGTATTTCTTGCCCTGAATGGTAGCCCAGCGGGAGACAATTTATTGCCCGCTGTGTCTCTGGGAATGTATTTCACTGTCCAACCAGCTGTGTAGTTTTATTAGTACCGCACATAAGCACACTCTGTATTTATTTTCGTGTAAGTGTAGAGCATGCTGCTGTTAAAGTTCGTGGCCTGTGATTAACGAGTCTCAGAAGGAACTGCGTAAATTTATTTCTGAGAGACCAAGAGAGACAGAGACAACTGTCTGAAATGACTTCCTCTCCGAATTAACTCAATATTTATGGGGTTCTTCCCAAAGTCCTCATCAGCGGCAAACTTTTCCTCGTGGCTGAGAATCAGATGATTGCTGGAAGCGTTCTTAGTTCTCGCATTTAAATATAAGATGTAACGGAAGAAAGTCAAACAACTGTCTCAATGTGAGAAATGTGGAATTTAATACAAATTATTCTCGAGTATTCTCGAGTTGAGACAGCCAACACATATTGCCCAGAAGGCTGCTTGTCACTTAACTCGAATGAAATGCACTGCATATAATTCATGTTATGGAAAACTCGTAATATCAAATCAGAAGATAGTAAAATTATTGGAAAAATTTATATGGAACTTTAACTAGTGCTGTAATGAAATTTTCTTAATTATAAAGTTTTCAAAAGATTGTTCTCTGCTATTAATTTCATAAACATGCTATGAACTGCAAAGGAAGTTTAGTCGCTCCACGACTTCTGATCTTTGCCTCAATGTGTACAACGGAATATGATATGAGTGTAATAAAAAAATACAAACAAAGGTGCCGTGGGATCCTCCCAGCCAAAGATACTTGCTTAAGGAACGAGTCAGTACACAATTTATGGAATGCTGATTAAAAGATGTATAAGGAAAATAAGTAAAGAATTAATAAAGCACAAAAAATAGGCAAGTAGTATGTGAATAAATAACAGATTAGTGACAAAATTTCTTAACTGAAGAGAGTGTGCTACATTGAAACCTTTGAACTTGGATCAGAATACTTGGGATTTATCACTCAATTTTTTTTCAGTTCTGCTGGAATTCCATTAGAAATGAAACATGATGAAGAATGCACATCCATCTCCACAGCGCTGCAGAAAGTGTTCATCAATTGCATGTCTTTTGTCTGTCTGGTGTTCACTGAACGAATTTTGCAGTTTCTTCTTAGTGAGTAAAAGTTATGTAAGAAAAAGTCCACGGTGGACTATATGCATAGGGATGGCAGAACTATAATTTTACTGTTTCTCGGTGTTATTTTAATAATAGTAATTACAAAGTTACTAATCATTCGCACATTCCTTCAATATTTCGTCATGAAACCGGGAATTATATGAATTAGCATGAAATTTGGTACCGAAAAGACTGGATACCCATCTGCATACGGTGTAAAGACGTGTTCCTATACAGTACCAGGAAAACATAAACCTGATGGTATATCGCATAAAATCCTAGCTATGGTGGCAGGTAATGTATGCGAATACGTCGCTATACAAAATCATTGTAAACGTCTTTAGCTGGTCCCAAGTGAAATTTAAAATTAAAATTAACTTACGAGTGTTATATTATCAGTGGAACATTAGTTAACTTCTTGACTCTGAGTATGAAGAAACAAGACGTGCTTTTTTGTTATGAGAAGAATTCCCTTGCAAAACATACATTGCGGAAATACAATGAGGTGACAAAAATCATGGGCGACCTTCCAATATCGTGTCCGATATCGTTTCGCGCGGCATAGTGCAGCAAATCGTTGACGTCCCCTGATGACATACTCAGCTATGTCACCTATATAGCCGTCCATAACTGCGAAAGTGTTGCCATTGTAGGATTTTGTGCACGAAATAGTCTCTCCATTTTGTCCCATGTCGGGCAATCTGAATGGCCAAATATTTGGTTCGAATTGTCCTGAATGCTCTTCGAATAAATGTGGCCCGGCAACATTGCGCATTATCATCCATACAACTGCCATCTTTTTTTGGGAACATGAAGTCCACGAATGGCTGCAGATGGTCTCTAAGCAACGGAACATAATCATTTACAGTCAATGATTGGTTCATTTGAACCAGAGGATCCAATCCATTCCCACATAATTACGGAGCAACCACCAGCTTATATAGTGTCTTATTGACAACTTGGGTCCATGGCTTCGTGGGCACTGCTCCGCAATCTAACGCTACCATCAGCTCTCACAAACTGAAATCGGGTTTAATCTGAGCAGACCACGGTTTCCCATTCGTTCACAGTCATCCATTACGGTCACGAGCCCAGGAGAGGCGCTGCAGGTGACGTGGTACTGTTAGCAAAGGCACTCGCGTCGTTCGTTTACTGTCATAGCCCATTAACGCGGAATTTTGCTGCACTGTCCTAACGAATGCGCCCGTCGTACGTCCCACATTGATTTCTGTTGTTATTTCACTCAGTGTTACTTTACTGTTAGCACTGACTACTCTACGCAAACGCCGCTGCATTCGGTTGTTAAGTGAAGGCCATCAGTTAATGCGTTGTCCGTGGTGAAAGGTAATGTCTGGAATTTGGTATTCTCGGCTCACTCTTGACACTGCGTATCTCAGAATATCGAATTTCCTAACGATTCCCGAAACAGAATATCCCAAGTTTCTATCTCAACCACCATTCCGCTTTCAAAGTCTGTTAATACCCATTGTGCGACCATAGTCATGTCGCTAACCATTTCAAACGAATCACCTGAGTACAACTGAGAGCTCTGTCCATGCACTGCCTTTTATACCTCGTGTACACGGTGATACCGCAGTATGTATATGTGCATATCACTTTCCCATGACTTCGTCACCTCACTGTTCAAATGGTTCAAATGGCTCTGAGCACTATGGGACTTAACATCTGTAGTCATCAGTCCCCTAGAACTTAGAACTACTTAAACCTAACTAACCTAAGAACATCACACACATCCATGCCCGAGGCAGGATTCGAACCTGTGACCGTAGCGGTCTCTCGGTTCCGGACTGAGCGCCTAGAACCTCTACATCACCGCGGCCAGCTCACCTCACTGTATTTTAATGAATGTTTCACTGAAAACAAGAAAGACAAGGAACCAAAATAAAGTAGCTTTATTTATTAAACAGTCAGTTATGACTTACATTCAATCTTTTTAGATTAGGACGCTCTGTATGTTTTCCCAGAAATGTTTTCGCCAGATTGCTAAGACATAATCGATGACCTGAAATACGTACATTGCCATTTCCATGTAGCTCTTACAAACTACGCATTCTGCTGTCGTACATCCAGGTTCCTAGCATATCTGATTTACATACTTTTTGCTCAATGTATCTTTTATTACTTGTTGTGTGTGTGTGTGTGTGTGTGTGTGTGTGTGTGTTCGTTGAAACTGTTCTGCACGTGCTTTGCTGGTAAAGCAGTTGTTTTGCCTATAGCAGTAAAATAATTTTCAGCACACGGCACGAACAGCATACACGTACTCTCACCAAGTTAATCTGTTCAGTGATCTGTCGTCTTCCACTGGAAATTATTATAGTGCTACAGGAAGAATCACTATTTCAGTACCAGGACAGCAAGAGCACATGTAAGGCATCATCAATACATATAGTCAGTAACGAAACATCGTGCAAAAGGTGCCTACGCCATAACTGCTTGGAACTTACATGTTCGGTAGCATAATATTTATCTTTAAAGTGCTGCATAAATAGTACATAACACGAGATTTCACTATGAAACAGAAGAATCGACAACACATTCACAAAAATTATTAACTGTTTAGTTGATGTGATATTGTTATCGTCGGAGAGTTAAAAGCTGCAGTTGTTTTACTGTATCTCCATTAAATTCATTGTGGTTTGGGCAAATGCAAGTTCAAAAAATTCTTACTTGGGGGTGGGACACGTTTGAAGGTCGCCCGAGACCTAAACTGCAGGTTACCTATTCATATGTATATGACCACTAATTAAGCATAATTTACTAACACACGCCTATAAGATGTCAAGAAAACATTTAATAAAATGTTACTCTACAAATTTCGTCAGTAACAGATGCCATGCACTTTGATTTTTGAACCATTATCTCACAATACAACAGACGTTAGTCGAGATACTATAAAATTACTCATGCGTTCTTAACGTTTATTAGCTCCATTCGCGTAGCAAAGAATGACTATAGTTTAGAGAAGACTTATAAGTCACTTTGTCTTTTTTTTTTTTTGGCCAGTTAGTCATGTCAATAGTGTTAAATATTTAGGCTAATACTGTTTAAATATGATACAAACTTTACTAAGAAACAACCGGTTTCCGCCGACTTTTCTGTCGTGTTCAAGCCTTCAAAAATTTTTGTTGTAAACTGTATTCATTTTGAGTTGCATCTTATCCCAAGTTTCCATGTAGACAAGATGTAGCACATAAGTTTGTCATAAATAAAACATTTAAAATCGAAAAGCGCCTTGTTCATATATTCCCATATATGTGTCACTGAACAGGAGATTATTGCACTACAAAAACAAAGTATACAATTCATGATCCACCTATGACATGATGATGATGTTTTGGTTTCTGGGGCACTCAACTGCGTGGTCATCAGCTGCCATACAAAGCCCCAATTTCTTACACAGTCCAATCTAGCCATTGTCACGAATGATGATGATGATGAATCCATAGGCAGCAACGCTACCCACTAGATCACGGGCTGCGGACATTGTAGGTCCACCTATGATCACGTGCTGCTAAGGCGGATCTTCAGTGATAATAACATGTCCATCTAAAGTAAACAGATGTCATAGTGTGCATTTTATTATGTACTGTGCTTTTTACAAATTAGCAATCATCTGTTAGGTGACTTCTATGGACATGGCAATGTGGACAAGGTACTTTTCCATTTTAATCCTTTTATTTAAGAAAGATCTGTATGTAATTTTCTGCATTTTATATACACGACAACTTGGCATTTCAAAACAATTTTTTTTAAACTTGAAGATGATAGCAAATTCTGTCGAAACCGTTTGCTTTGCTTTACAATGTTTTTACCAAGCAAAACAGACCTCGCCTTCTAATTTTTCAAAATGCGAAACTTCAAACTAAGTATGAGCCAAAATCTTTAGTAGGTGGTTGTGTTGATGGGTATCAGTGTCCTCGGGCTGTTAACGACACCTAGTTAGCCACTAAGGGAGTGGACAAACGTTTCCGTCTTTGTCTGGAAGAGAACAGAGAGCCACTGCTAAGTTGGAACATTGAAGCGCAAAGAAGTTTGAAAGATTCCAGTTGTATATCTAACCATTAGTCATTGGTTTGAACAAAACACACCCAGAAAGGCATTTATACCCGTGCAAACAATAATCTCTTTATTAATCATATTGTAAATATTCAGATCTGTAAGTGACTTACAGTTTAACACCTGCAGACAACGTCAACCTTACCGATTCTTAGATTGTCAGCTTCTTTATGCATAATGTATAGTCTTTGTCAATAGAACTAGTCAACATCTGCCTATGACATAAAACTTTTATAAAAACGTGTAAGTCTTCCACTGGATTACAAATTTCAAGCCTCTTTCTACGTTTAGTGTTTTTCCTAACAATTTTACTGAATGTTGGGCTATTCAAAAACTATAATAGCACTGACTAATTGTTACTTCAATTCTTGGTAGAATATTTTATCCATTATGAATCAGAACACAGGTGACATTGGTGTAATATTCTATCAATCTGCAGTGTATAGCTCCATAAGCTAACTTCTCTTATTGGATGACCGGTTTCGTCGAGCTACATTGTCACCGTCGGATCTTATGCTTTGGAATTTTTAGAACATATCCTCTATCAGTGTTTCAAATCACTTCACATTGGTATGCAGTTTCCACTATATTTACATTTGATATGTTTTTTTTTTTTTTTTTTTTTTTTTTTTTTTTTTTTTTTTTGTAGTGATCTTTGTGATACAGCCTACACAGGCCATGTACGTAATGAATTTGTCTAAGTGGCAGTATCACTTAACGGTGAGAGTAAGGTCTTGTTACCGTGTAGCACAACAGACACTTGTTGCCGTTTCAGTATGTAACTTGTACAGTATCACGGTATAGATTACAGATTATTACAGATCTCGTTAAAATTCAAAGTACCTTACTGTAATCATAAAAAGTTTTGACTTCTCGATGAAAAAAGGTCACACAATTCTAGGACACTGCCGTGCAATAAAGTGTTTCCTGAACTATGTTGTCCTTAGTACTGGAAGCTGGAAACCTACACTGCAGCATTCGGCAAGGGACAAGACTAACATACGGACATGTCTGAATGATTTAAAAACAAGTGCATTCAAGGATAATTTACAGAAATGGGGTGAAACGTGGTAGACAGACCTACCGTAAACGCAGACTGTGACTGAAGATTAGTGGAAATAACGGAAAACGTAACTGCGGAAGCTTGATTTTATAGTAGCATAAAATGAAACGAATAGCTGTCAGTCTTTGGGAATGTTTAGGTTGTCCGACTCTTCCACTTAGCAGTTTACATCATTTGATGTGAGGGCATGTCGATAACCGATTTTTTGGGCGGACTTCGTTAAAAATGTAATGCAAACAACTTCTGTCGATAATACCGTAACACTATTTCGTAACAACGCAAAGCAGACAATAGGTGAAGATATTATATAAATAAAAACATTTGTTCCAATATTTATAATATGCAAAATGTTCTTTAACAGTATAGAATTACGAAGAACGTGTTCCTCAGAAAAAAAATGTTCAAATGTATGTGAAATCTTATGGGACTCATCAGTCCCTAAGCTTACACACTACTTAACTTAAATTATCCTAAGGACATACACACACACCCATGCCCGAGGGAGGACTCGAACCTCCGCTGTGACCAGCTGCACAGTCCGTCACAGCTGCACAAACCGCTCGGCTAATCCCGCGCGGTCGTGTTCTTCAAACGTTCGAGAACACACACATTTTTATCTCAGTCATGACCTATTTCCAGGTGTTCAAAAACTTCATTATTTCTATTATCAGTACAAAAACGCTAGTTGTCTTTTTTAGTCTGAAAAGAACAGTGAGTAGTACCGCCATGAAGTGCCTAGCGGCCCGGTACTCAAAGCATGTGCTACTTGTGGTGTTTGGATAAACTGAGTCTGCTATAACCATCTTAGAGCTGTGATTCTACGTTAATGTAAATATTTGTTATTCATAATTAGGAGCCACACAGTGGAGTAACACCATTCATAACACTCTTCAGAAAGGTTTACATTGCTTTTAAATCAAGCTGATGGGGAAAAGATAAGTGGTAGCAGATAAAAAATGAAGAAATAAACGAGAAAAACAGACCTGAACAAAGATTCCTGAAGTCAATGTCAATTCCAGCAACAATGAAGTTGATGCAGTTCTTTATCAGCATAACTGCAAGGAAGATTATAAAATTTTTAGGCAAAGAGGTATTGTGCACTTTATTTGACTCTGATATTCAGAATAACATACAAAAACTACAAGATGTCTGTGTACCATTAAATAATATTGCGCCGTAAAGCACAAAAAAAGAGGCCACCATTAACTTCGATAAAATGATGGCGGTTCCCATATCTTCCTATGGAAAAGAAACCTTGTTTACTGCAAAAAAATAATAAATAAATAAATAAAAAATATGCGAACTGTAGAGACGAAGTACCTAGGGGGAGGGGTGGGGGGGGGGCGAGGGCTACGCAACAACTGCACTCCGTCTTGAGCCCTCAAGTGTCCGATCGGGACCACCCGACCGTCGTGTCATCCTCAGATCAGGAGCGCAATAAGGGACATGGTTAGAAATGAAGATACTAAATATCTCCTACATGAATGAAAAAATATTCATTCAAACTCATCGTGGGAATTGGAGACAACACAATACGAGGATCCCGTGTCACGGAATTTCCCAGCAGATCCTGAACTATACGCCAAATGAGAAAAGAGATATTGCAGGATATCGGAAAGGATGGGAATGATTTAATTTTTGAGTTAGGAACAGGCAATAGCCTAATCCTTGAAAGGATGACGATGACTGTTATTATTTATATGTCGCAAAGCAAAATTTGTGATTTATTAAGTAATTTATGACAAGATCTGTATGACACATTGTATTGTTTCTCAGACACTGTACAATCACCTCAGAAATTTTATGAAAGACTAAAATTTGAAGTGATGTCGTCTTACAATGATTGACATATATCTAGCAATATGTTCACCGTGAGATTTTCAGCGGCTCAAATTTCGTAAATTATTTTCATTTTTTATTCAAATATAGCAGAAGTAGGTACGAACTGCCTAATGATGAAAGTTTATCTCTCGAAACGTGCACTAATTACCTGTAACACTGTTTCACTACATTTCGAAAATACCCTCTGTGTACCTCGCCCAGAATTTCGTACTAGTACTCGATTGTCGGGACATAGCTAGATCGATGACTGCGTTTCAAATTCCATCAGCGCAAAGGCGTGCAGCGCGCTCGCAAATGCAGCAAGGGGGGCGGACGCACACATTTTCCCAAAGGAAACAAGAAACAGTCGGCCAGGACGAATGAATATAGAGACGGCGGCAGCGAGGATCCCCTATTGTTTGCCCGTCTAAAAGCAGATATCGATTGATCGCGTGCCATCTCCCAAGCGACTTCCCTTGTGGCCTTTGCTGTCTCCTCCGTACTTCCTATGCTTCCTCTTCCTGTCTTCTTCCACTTTCAATAGAGGTTTGAATAGAATGGAGATGTAAGCATTCATTTAGTTGTACAACACTCAAGTTTACCTTTCTAAATAGGACGACTACCTTTCTTTCATATCGACATACATTTTTGTTGACACAACTTAACCTCCAAAAGTTCCGAGTGCATAAGTAGGAGATTAATTCAAAGTTAGTCATTACACCGGGACCTTCCAGTATTTTGCGACAGGTTGTGAGTTACTGGTAACGTTCGACGTAAAGACACAGTCAAAGCAGTAATTTGAGAAGACATCTGTCTGAAATGTAGGCAATGCAATCCTTGTTAGAGAAATGCATCAGTGCTGTCAGCTGCTGGAGTAAAGATGTGCTACGCATAACTGCATATTTGTAGGGCTTCTCGACTGGAGTTCATTTATAATTCTGTTGAATGTGTGACCTCATCAAGATCTAATATAATTACCATCTTTCGGATACTACGGCAGGCAACCGTCACTGCAAGTATTCTACCTTATAAAGGCTACCGTTAGCCGAAACGACGGTTATTTTATCTTCACTCAGTGAATCTGAAACATGCAAACTCCTCACTCCTATTTGATTCTCCATATAAGTTTCCCAGTTCAATCGCGGTTCTGTGGAAAGTTGCATAGATAACGTAGGCTATGTTGGTCAAGCCTTCTCACCAGAGATTGCGCTAGATGTGGTGATCCTTTCGTGGATGACCTTCATGAACGCGTTGTATTTCCTCCTACCTGTATTTCTTGAAATGCTGGTAGACGATGTACCAGAGAGCACATCTGGTAGTGCCTGGACGCTTCAAAACATGTGAGCAGGCGACTTGGGGCTCTAATCAGTGGTGAGGGTAGCAAGTTTCTATGAAATAAGTCCCGGGGTGCCATTACGATGCATTTATTTGCTAGTACTGTAAAATAGTATCAGTTTAGTGTAATGGAACGGTTATTTCCACAAAGCTAATACGTTCTGAGTGCACAGTAAAGCAAAATATTTCTCAAGTTGTCCAGAAATCTACGATAACCTTCGAAGGGTTGTAGAGACTCAATTGAGGAACTGTTGGGGATAGGAACCAATGTCCGGAGACTTCATCGAAAGGCGCTACGCAGCGACGAAGTTATAGGAAAGAGCGCCTGCCACTACGCAACACTATGTGATCAAAAGTATCCGGACATCCCCCAAAACATACGTTTCTAGCACAAGGTGAACTGTGCTGCCAGCTACTGCCAGGTACTCCATATTACCGACCTCAGTAGTCATTACATGTCATGAGAGACCAGAATGGGGCGCTCCGAGGAACTCACGGACTTCAAACGTGGCCAGGTGATGGGGTGTCACTTGTGTCATAAGTCTTCACACGAGATTTCCACACTTCTGAACATTCCTAAGTCCACTGTTCCCGATGTGATAGTGAAGTGGAAACGTGGAGGGACACGTAGAGCACAAAACGTTACAAGCCGACCTCCTCTATTGACTGACAGAGACCGCCGACGGTTGAACAGGGTCGTAATGTGTAATAGGCACACATCTATCCAGACCATCATATAGGAATTCCAAATTGCAACAGGATCCATTACAAGTACCACGACAGCTAGGCGGGAGGTGAGAAAGCCTCCATTTGATGGTCGAGCGGCTGCTCATAAGCCACACATCACGCCTTGCTTGGTGTAAGGAGCCTGAAGATTGGACGACTGAACAGTGGAAAACCATTGTGTGGAGTGACGATGGCAGGGTGTGGGTATGGAGACTGCCCGGTGAACGTTGTGTGCCATCGTGTGTAGCGCCAACAGTAAAATTCGGAGGCGTGGTGTTATGGGTGCTCGTGTTTCTCACGGAGGGGGCTTGCCTCCCTTTTTGTTTTGCTGGCACTATCACAGTACAGGACTACATTGATGTTTTACACAGCTTCTTGCCTCCCACTGTTGAAGAGCAATTCGGGGATGGTGACTGCATCTTTCAACATTATCGAGCGCCTGCTCATAATGGACGGCCTGTGGAGGAGTTATTACACGGCGATAACATTCCTGTAATAGACTGACGTGCACAGAGTCCTGACCTGAATCCTATAGAACACCTCTGGGGTGTTTTGGAACGATGTCTTCGTGCCAGGGCTCACCTGTCCTGTAGTGCTCCGCGAAGAATGGACTGGTATCCCCAAGAAGCATTCCAGCACCTAACTGAACGTATGCCTTCAAGAGTGGAAGCTGTCATCAAGGCTAAGGGTGGACTATCACCATAATGAATTCCAGAATTACCGATGGAGGCCACCACGAACTTGTAAGTAATTTCCAACCAGGTGTCTGGATACATTTGATCACACAGTGTACTTCTTCGGCAGTGAACGTGACACTGTACACTAATGCTGCAGAGGTGGAACGTCTCGCAATGTTCAATCATCCATCCCATCAAAATACTGTCGTCGGCGACTAAAGCACCCAACTGATGCTCCTCTAATGACGTGGAAGACAGTCAGCATACCCACAGTTTGTTTGCGCCCGGAGCCCACGTCCCTCACTGACAGCGCTGTAATTATTCGTTGCACATTTTTGACACGGTTTTCATATCTTCTAAAATATCATATTTGACTATGTTACGATGATTTGAAATGGGTCTCGGTGTGATACTAGTCATCGACTGAATAAAAAAGCAAAAATTTGCAATATTGGACTTGATTTTTGTTGTACTGATTAATTGAAGTTGCTGACCCACAGCCACTCCAACATTCTGGAAGTTCGTAAAAATGTTACCCAAGTGTCTGCAACAATATTCGTAAGGTCAGCGGTCAACAGTAGTGACCGGGTACTGTGCGTCATTACCTTACGTGTTGTGAATGAGTCTGAAAAGGAAGAATGTGTTGTTTTTGCATGCAAGATGTAAACTTACAATAGCCAGTAGCAAGTGTATTGAATATGAAACAATCGGAGGAAATTTCTGTGTTGTTCCTCAGGTTTCTATTAGGCGTTTGACGATGTAGAAAAATCGTTTTATGAGAAACAGCTAAGTTACAGGAGCATGTCTTCACTCAAATACGATTTTAGCCATGGAAATGACATTTACTCTCACAATGTACGCCAATTTGTCTTGATCTCAGACCCTACATATCTGTTATCACACGGAAACGAGGATAACATTCAACATGAAACGGTTATGCAGTATACATTTTTACCTCAAGGACAATGCCATGATTGTGTCGACGGCTTCCGCTTGCTCACTACACGTAAATTAATTTATTTTTGGATTGCTTCCACTTTTGTCGCTAATTCCAACAAAATTGAGAGATGTAACATCAAAGACTCAAGTGCGAAATCACAAAATGAGCTTTCTCGTCCGAGATTTTAATTCAATTGACGTTAATGGACACACATACAACATGCAAATCTACAAACCCGGCTGGTGCGGCCAATATTCTCCGAGCCCTGAGTAAAGGACGAAATACAAATTCAGCAAACAAATTTTTTGAGAGGATCGCCACAGTACTCACATTCGCAATAGACTACGAACTTGCATTGCATGCTAATAGAATTATCTGTTATTGCCAAATTTATGAATCAAGTAGTAGTGTCATTGCTTCTACTTTACTGGTAGTTTCATCACTTGTAGGCTAAACGCAAATCATTTTGATCGCACGCATTAGTAGAAAACAGATAAATCACTTCAGTTTCAGTTGACGTAGGAATAGCAAAATATGTTCACAAATTACTGTGTGCTAATAGTTGAATAGTCTGTAATGCATTGGAGACGATACTTGTAAACGTTCTCGCACCATACATGGTAGCTACAACGCAGAATAAACATAGGTACTGAATAAACAAACACCGTACAAAAAGGCCTTGAAGGTCCAACGGTACCGACCAGCCGCCATGTTATCCGCAACCATTAGCCATCACCAGATGCGGATATGGAGAGGCATGTAGTTACAGCACACCGTGTAATACGTATATATTTCTATTGTCTATTGGCAAACCACAATGTATGAAAGATGTTAATATTTTATTAATACGATTAAGTAGAAATAATTAATATTTGTCATTTTCGAAATAATTGTGGTAGCAGCGAATGTCTGCACCAAAGTATTGTTGGTGGGAGAGACCGCACATTGACATAATTTTAAAAAGGGCGAGGGAGACCGCGTATGTATACATTTTGAGAAAAGAGCAGGAAAGGCGGCGCAATGATACATTTTCTAATGGTAGCAGGGATTGTATGCACCCGAAAGCATTGTTGGCGGGAGGTACCGCACTTTAGCGTTCGTAGAAAGCCAGTAGGAAGCGAGATTTGAAGCGAGGCGATAGCAGGTCTGAAGAGAGATGTTGAGAGGAGCGGTGTGCCTACCAGCCACGAGCTATGATTTACAAGAGATTATAAACGGATGTACAGAGACATCAGCTAACTATTATCATAAGAGGAATTAATATTATTGAATTATTTTTTTATGAAATTCAAGATTACAGAAGGTACATTTGCGCAATGCTAATTGTAAGATTATTGTAAAAATTAAGTACCATTTGAACGTTAGTAAAATCATTTCATTACCAACACAAAAATTTGAAGAATCGTTTTCAGAATATAATTAACTTTTGCCAGCAATATTGCATTACAGATTATAATCCATCCCAAAAGCCATCAACGTAAAAGTTTGCAAAATTTTATTTTTGTCAAGAAAAGGTTTAACTATGAATTACGTAACTTCAGTCAAATTAATTGAAGAACAACGTTCGCTTTGCTATTAAAGAAAAACGTTAGATTTGGTAATAAATGTAGCCACTTATTATGACAGCCCACCAGCAGCTAATAGAGCATAGTAAAACAGAGTAAGCATATTCATGTCGCAGTTCGATGTAGCAGTCAGATGGCCATCCAGTAACAGTAAAAAAGTTATGAAACAGTTTTGGGTTATTGCAGGTAACGACTGAGGGCCACGACGACGACACATTCTAAGTTTCGGCGAAATAATCAGCAAATCACTTTTCATAAGCTGCATTTAAAATTGTATGCGAAGATTGCACTTATTATTATTATTGAGAAAGAGAATTAATTTCAAAGGGAAGATTTCATTTGTTATTATTAAGCAAGAGATAGAAATGCTAAGGGAAGGTTTCATAGGTTATTGTAGAAGGGGAGGTTGCGTAACAAAAGAGATATAGAGGAGACGGGAAGGTTTCAACCGCTCTCCCTGTGTTACCATTGGGGCACGGGTGCCGGAGTAGGCACTGAAACGCCGAGAAAATATGTCCTCATATCACTGCCAAAATAACGGACTTCGACTAGCTAAGTGGTTATAATTTCAGTGTGTTTCACATTTCTCTGTCCAATAAGCCAAAAATTCAAATATGAAGGGAAGTAGCAGCATATCATGATAAGAAAGCTAGTTAAAATATTGAAAATTTGTAAGAAGATATACTTTGTGAACTCTGGCAACTGGAGTTTGAAATATGGATAGCATCAATCGACATAAACTCAGAGGAACTTTATTTTATCAGCAGATTTCATTTTATTTTACTGGAAGGGGATGACTTCGTAAGTAAATAAAAACGTTTCGTTACTGACATTTAATCTGTTAAACATTCAAATGTTTAGTGTTTTGAAACTCCAATTTTTACCCTGATTATATTCAGAAACTTCAGTGTACCAGTTGGAAATAAAATACAGATTTCAGAATACCCCAGTTATGACTGAGCAGTGTTATTCCCAACCAGATTTAGTCGTATGAAACTGGTACACTATTTTCTTCGGATGATTGTGCGAAACGTTGCAAGATGTTGCCCAGGAAATTTCTGTTTATAGACTGGCATTTATCTTCTCCATAAACAGGACCTGTTTAAAATTCCACTATGTGTTACGAGAGTTGAATTATAAATGAATCATTTAAAGATTAGGAATGTATGCCTATAACTTCGATATAGTATTAAGATGAGGCAGCTCTTTCTTTGTTTCTCGCGATGTGTTTATTTTGTGTCAATCCCTCTTTTATTAAATAGGTTTCATACTCAATGCTGAACTGCTGAAAGGACTGATTGAGATCTAAAGCATTACAGGGCATCAGTTTTCTTTTTTCTTCAGCTAAATACTGTGTGAGCTGACTGTCGGGCAAGCGGGTGACAATTGGGATTATGTAGGATAGGATTTCAGGTTCCACCATTCGTCTTATAACCAATGGAGACCTCCCAAAACTTGTGTTCTTAACCCATGGATGTGAACTGTCCTTACTTTATATCTGGAATTATTCGTCCCAGAGAAAGAAATTAATGCCTACTGCTAGTCCGAATATATTATTATGCGTGCGGGGTAATCACAGTGAAGACGATGGCTTGGATATGAGCCGTGTAGCTGATACGGAGTTTCAGAGCCTTTGCATCAAACGTCTAGGAATGATAGGTCACGTTATGAGGAAAAACGTTTGTTAGACAGTAAAGTTTCGCTGCTGCTTCCTGGCTTTACTAGCACTCCCTTTCTACTGGTCATGCCCCAGAGAGGTGGCAGGGTAGGCGTTCTGCAGTGTAGGTATGCAGTGTGTGCTGTATATAATCCAGTTGTCTGCTCCACAAGAAGCAGTGTAGGAGGAGGAAAATTAAAGTCTTGGTGAGACCACAAAAAATTCCAGTAGGCGATATGTTATTATTTAAAGGCTGTAGAGTTTGATGAGTGGATAAACAGCGTTCTCTGTCGAGCAACCTTTCTGGAGTCTAAACTGTGATTATCTCAAGAAGTTTGTTTCCGCTTAAGGGTGTGTCTACTCTTGAGTACATTACTTTTTAGAATGTTTTGCTAAAACATGTTAGTAAAGGAATGAGACAATAATTTTTAAGTCTGTCTTGTCACCTTTCTTATGCTGTGGTTTAAGTTGAATATTTTAATTCGTCTGGAAAAATTCGCTGTACCAGCAATGCATTGAATTTATCACTAAATACATTATTTATTAAATTGAAACAACCTTCTGTTTGAAATACCAATAACCTCTCAAGAGCTTTTATTTTTTAGAATTTTTTTAGCTGCATTAATTTCAGTGAAGAATGTTAGCGCTGCTTCTAGTTGCTTGAGTTTTGTGGAATGGCATTTTTAATATATTCTCCTGCTTCCTCCATTGAAGCATTTAATGCTGTATTTGCTGCTACGTTTAGAAAGCGATTGTTAAAAATACTTGCACCTTGTGAATTATTAGTCATAACAGTGTCATTCAGTTTAATCGTTATGTAATCTTGCACACTGACTGTCTCCCTGTCTCCCATTTGGCCATGTCTGCTACAGTTTTGATTTTATTACGTGCATAATTTATTGTTGTCAGGATATATATACTTCTGGACATTTTAATGACTGTCCTTAAAATACTACAGTATTTTTTTAGAATGCCAGTAATGTGGGATCTTCACTGAATCTGGCCTTTACATAAATTCCTCTATCCTCTTACATGAGATTTTGATTCACTTTGTTATTCCCGGTGCACTAAAATTACGAAACGTGAAATAAAGCAAGTTTTAGACGATATATTACCACACAACAAAGCTTACGGAGCTACATCTCTTTATTAATTACGAAAGATTTCGTGGCATGAATTCTTGTAACCTTATACTGGAAGAAAGTACATACGTCAAGGCAGGTGGCAGCTTGAAATAGACAATACATTGGTTGTATTACATTTTTTTATGGAACTCGAGTAGGTCTGAGTATCAATCAGCTTATATTACTATGTTGCATGTCATATGATTTAATATTCCTGCTAATTTGCCCCATCCGAAGGCAGCCCTCTGGAATGCCTGAATTTTTTATTTCTTTCTGTGGTCTTGGTTTGTATCAAGCACTGGCAACTTTGCTTGCATTGGGGTGCTGAATTACGAAGCAGACCGTTATTCTGTAAGTGCTCATGGAGCAGACAGATGCAGCTCATGTACTGTTAAGTTATGAAAAATACCTGAGCTCTGCATTGTCAACACGCTTAAGTCCCGAACTGAACGATCACAGTGCAGAATGTCATATAGTTAAGCCTGCTTAACATTCAGGCAACTACACGTTCTACTTTAAAAGTGTGAGCTCTGCGTTTAGGGTTATGGATAGTGCTTACTATGGAGGCAACTGTGCTTCTCGTATCCTGCTTCTGAAGATGACGTGTACACTTGATTGCATTTTTTGTTAAAAAGTCCTACAATAGCTTATCATTTAGTAATGCATTTTAAGTACGATGGACCGAGTTTCTTCAGAAATCGCTTAGAACACTATATTTTAGTAGTGGTTGTTACTTATTTGTCCCCAAGAGCTCGTTCATAGCACCTTAGCAACTAACAACGTCACACTTTGCATTTTACTGTAATCACTATTTTTCACATTTCTTGGTTCGCATCTTCCTTGGTCGCGCAGAAGTAAATGTTTACTGGTTGACAGTTTATCCATACTGTGGACTTCAAATCAAATATCTGTGTAGTTTACAGTACCATTACAAATTTGCGTTCCAATTATTAAACGTCAAATAGAGCTCTAATAGCGATATGGTGTCAATGGACGTAGTGTGCTACATTTTTCTCAGTATTAAACGCGTATAAGCTCTCCATTGTGCCAGCGCTATAGCGTTTCAGCTGTACAGCATCGCCCACGCACGACATGTGGGACAATAGCTTGCTGTGGGCGGCCAGTTTGTGAGTGGCAGCAGACGCATTAAATATGCGGCATATGTATAGATTAGCTGCTGTAGCACAAGCAGTGACATGTTGTGCTTCGTCGCACCTGTAGCTATACGCGGACGCTTGATGTTCAATGACAAGGGCCTTGCCTTTTCACGTCACCATCCTCTTTTCTTTCTCTTGACAAGAAGCTGCTATACATACCCCATTCACTCTCTCGCAAGCGAATGGGCTACCGACACAGCTATCAATACCCAGATTTACACCACGAACTCCGATTCATGAGAAAAACCGTAGGGCGTGTACAAAGTGAATAATGAGCTTAATTCTTTGTAAAGAAGGTTGTAATTGTCAAACCAGAAAATAAATCTGTGACCATGAAGTATGGCGCTACATATTCACCTGTCAATGTAACACGTTGCTTTGCTAATGGTGGGTGAGTTCGAAGAGACAAGCCCATAGCTGGAAAACCTAGCTTCGCTGCCCACCTAATTAAGAGTGGACAATATTTCGTCGTTACCGGCATGTGTAAAAATACTTCATAGAACGGAATTCGTGGTGGGTCGCATCAAGCCAATTAGAAGACTGGTGACTCAAAAACAAAAAAATTAAAAAAAAATACAAAAAGAGGGGAAAAAGGCACACTAATGGATCTCCGCGAGGAAATCGCTATTTTTGTCATCTGAGATCTTGTCATACCCGCCAGTTCTATGTGCAGCTTGTAGCGAAAATCAACCATTTTTTGGAGCGTTTCTATGGCCATCTACTGGAAGTTAGGAGACGTCGGGAACCAGGAGGAACGTAGCATGACTAACCGCTTCTCCTCCCTGTACGACAACACTTGGCAATGCACACTATAAGAACAAATCGTATTAGAAACTGTAGTGGTTGGTTGTCTCACAGTTTTTCGCTTTTATCTTGCTTGTCAACGTATTTAGCTTCAAACTGTACGTAATCTATGGCATGGTGATTAAATCAAGAACCTAAGCTGTCAACAGGCGTTGATATACATCAATGTGGACTCGAACCCGGGATCTTATGCTTACAGGGCAGACACTCTATTCATCTGAGCCAGCGAGGGCACAGAGGATAGCGCGACTGCAGAGATTTATCCCTTGCACGCTCCCCGTGAGACCCACATTCCCAACTTAATGTCCACAGACTACATTCGTAGTGCCCCTGCCCATTACACTCATTGCCCACGGCAGACAATCTTACCGAGTTCTCTAAGAGTTCGGGCAATGCTTGTACATCCAACACAGAAGAAGAAGGTCAATGGCTGGTTAGCCTTAACAATATGACCGAAAGAACAGATACCATCTTCATATATGTACCTAACCTACGTCAACCGATTTGGCAGCAGCTAAGCTATAAGAGAATATCCATCCATCACTATCTCTCAACTGCTAAGGCACTGCAGTTCAAACCATGTTTTTAAGCTAATTACAGGGAAAACACACAGAGATGACTGAAGTCACAGGACAACGACGGCGTTAATAAAACGTACACGACGTATAAAAAATGCAGTGCATTGGTGGAGCTTTCATTTGTATTCAGATGTTCATGTGAAAGGTATCTGAAGTGATTACTGCCGCACGAAGGGACTTAACACACTTTCAACGCAGAGTAGTAGTTGAAGCTAGGCACATGGGACACTCAATTTCGCAAATAATTAGGGCATTCAGTATTCCGAGATCCACAATGTCCAGAGTGAGCTGAGAATACCAAACTTCAGGCATTACCTCTCACCTTGGGCAGCACAGTGGCCCACGGCCCACGGCCTTCACCTAACGACCGACAGCAGCGGCGTTTGCGTACAGTTTCCAGTGCTACATGTCAAGTAACACTGTGTGAAACATTCGCAGAAGGCAATGTGGGACGCACGACGAACGTATCCGATAGTCCAGGCTGCTAGTGGGCTAAGGCAGCAGACGACAGACGTTAGTACCTTTGCTGAGAGTACGACATCGCCTGCCGCGACTCTCCTGGGCTCGTGAACATGTGGATATCACCCTAAACTATTGGAAAACCGTGGATTGTTCAGATGAATCCCGACTTCATTTGGTAAAAGCTGATAGTAGATTTCCGGTGTGGCGTAGCCCCTCACCCCCCCCCCCCCCCCCTTCCTCCAGAGCCACGGACCCATTTTGTCAATAAGGTACTGCGCAAGCTGGTTGTGGTTCCATAATGGCGTGGGCTAAGTTTACTCGGAATGGACAGGGTCTTCTCATGCAACCGACCCAATGGGTGACTGTAAATGTTAATGTTCGGCTACTTGGAAATCATTTTCAGCCATTCATGAACTTCATGTTCCCAAACAAAGATGGAATTTCTGTGTATGACATTGCGCCTTGTCATCACATCACAGTTGTTCGTGATTGGATTGAAGAACACAAAGGACAGTTCGAGGGAATTATTTGCTCATTCAGACATGAATCTCATCGAACATTTATGGGACATAATCGAGCTGACAGTTCGTACACAAAATCCAGTACCGGTTATTTATGGGCTGCTGCAGAAGTTGCATGGCTCACTATTTCTGCAGGGGGCTTCCATTGACTTGTTGAGTCCGTGCCACATCGAATTGCTGCACTATGCTGTGCAAAATGACTCGATATCAGGAGGTGTCACATGACATTTATCCCGTCAGTGTCATAATACTTACTATGCCTAGTTACTCTATGCCTTTATCAGTGTACAACGTTTATAAAAATATCTTGCAATATTTTAACTTTTCTTGCACATTCATATTGTGGTTATTTGAGCACAAACTCGATGTTCTGTAATCTTTTAACATGTGATCTTCTTTATGTCAAAATTGTTAATTTTAATAAAGCTTATTTTTTTAATATAAAGTCAGTTTTATAGAAAAATGTACTTGCATTTTTAAGTCAATGTTAATGCTATAGAGCTCGTTGGTCTAGCCATTTGACGTAAACTGAAGTTTCTTGTATTGCTCTGTAAACAACAGCCTCCTGTAGATTCTGGCCATATACGTCCTAAGTCGTATAGCAACATGTTGTCAAGAACTTAAGAGTGTATACGATTAGATTTAAACGGTTAGTTACCAAACTTTCTAAATAATATTGTAAATGTGGTTTTAATTTACATCTTTTACGTGCCGCTTTTTGTATAATTGCTCGTTTTAATAGCTGAAGATAGCTAGTCAGTATATCATATCTAGATCCACAGTAAAAATACAGAATGGATATCCTACTGGTTGCTGAATCAATTTTTCTTCTTTGTTGTAGAACTCTGCCCTTTGTTTGCCCTGGAAATGTTACATTCTGAAATCGTTTCCTCGTAATTCGGTACTGCCCATCATGCAATGATTTCTACATCTGCGGAAAGAAATTTGGAAATTTTTGGTCAATTCCTATGGGAGCAAACTGCTGAGGTCATCGGCCGCCAGGCTTACACATTACTTAATCTAATGTAAACTAGCTTAAGCCGTCGGCACACGGACCGTGCATCCGAATCTTGAGCGTTGAGCGTGCCGAGTTTCTGACGACATAGAGTCGGGAGTCTTTCCGAACGTGCAGAGCAATATCTAGCATGTCAGATATTCTCAGCGTGTGTCTGAGCGTTGACCAATCAGAAGCCACAACGCCACCTACGTCACACGCACATCTCCCTTCAGTAGAGAGCTCACAGGCGCCATATTGGCACTCAGTTCAAGCCTATAAGTATATATGCCGTTTCTGAGCCTCAGCAAATTGAGAATCATTCGAAAACCCCTTGATTAACTGTGTGATTCATTGCAATAAAATAACGAGAAACGTCAGATTCGTGGCAAAAGAATTATTGTAACTTGCGTATTATGAGAGTATCTCATTTTAAGGTAGCGACACGACGAGGATCCACAAAAAATCCATTGCTCTTGGTACAATGTGTTATAATTAAATTTCAGGTAGTAACAGAGCTACGACTGAAGCATTTAGCAAGTGGTAACATATCGGAATTGTCCACACTTGAGTTGCTGCCACGTTAGTGTACTGAGTGGCGTCAACTATCCACGAACTGATTGGTGGTAAAACGAGGGTTCGTGTCTCGCGAAGCCAAAATGTTTTTTTTCCCTAAAATTTGCTTATTTAATAGGTTTTGATACTTTATTATTAGTTTAATGTAAGTATACACTACATATTTGATGTTACGTAAATATAAGTTCACCTTCTTTTGAGGAGTGAGCTTGTTCGATTGGCTTAATCTACAGGAGAACTTGCGCTAATTGTATGAAGATATTTTGTTCCTTTTTCTTTTGAGTATCGTAATTCACGTCTTTTAAAGATTCTGCTGCTGGGTAGGAACAGAGATCAAGTAAGACTGACCTAAGGGTTTTACCAAAATGTGGGAAAGAGAAAATGTTTGTCTTATGTGGAGAACTATTGCAAATTTGTGTCGCACTGTTTGTATTGGAACTTTTATAAGCCTGTGTCCTTATTGATTGGACATGGTACTTCCCTTTTTGTCTTAAAACATGTACCGTACATTGATATTGAAGTTTTTGTGTATATTACATATAGAACGACGTGACTAGGATATGGACAATGGAGGAAACATGCTTTTTAATAGAGCTAACGTGAGAATTTTACGAGCGCCTGTTGAGTAAACAGTGTGATTTACGAATAGAAATATCCCACAACTGCCACTGGAGTGCGTCGCGATCGCGTATACCACTTTGGGGCCGACGTGCCGTATGCACAAGTCGCATCGTTCCTGAGTGTTGAGCAGCACGTTGATCTCGGCACACTCGATGTTGACGTTGGACAGCACGGCTTTACGCTAAGGACAACACACCCATGCCTGAGGGAGGACTGGGACGTCTATGACGGGGGGGGGGGGGGGGGGGGGGGAGCCGCGTGAAACGTAGCTAGGAGCCTTGATCAGTAAGGATTTAAATATTTAATAATACGTAATACCCACTCATCACGATTTTTGATAACATGTGTAACCATAGGTAATAATGTTATTTTAAAACCAAATCTTTGCCAACAATATATCGAAATATCCGTATATTAGATATTAATCATCGTCGATACTAATATTTACTGCAGAAATATTTTATTATATCTAATATTCATATCTGTCTTTCGATGTCCGATCCTTAACGTCAGTGTCGTGTAATGGTTAATCACTGCCGTCTAACTTACAACTGAGAATGATTATTGTAGCGTCGTTCGACTTCAAAACCAGTAAACGATGTACCTCCTGACATTCTAATGTACCATTTGGCTGCCTTAATTTAAGCCCATCCAGCCACGCTCAACGGTATTGTGACGCGGAGATACCAGTGTACAGGTATGCCAGAACTGGAGATACGTACCTGCCAACAAAGCAAGTGCCTTACTATGTAACTTTATCTTTTAGAGGCAATACTTGTAAATTTATGAGTTGCCTTGCTCATACTAAGTGGTAATGGATGATTTGTAAACATTCGACTTCAAAGAAGGCATCTTCTGAACCAAGACCGCATTTGCAAAACCTTTATTTACGACGACCGATTTCGGTAAACAGAGCCACCATTATCTGATTCCGATAGGTACGAGATGGAGTACATTTAGATCTGTAATTGGGCACTTGCGTAAACCTATTTGTACACTCATACTCATAAATTAAGGATAATTGCAGAATGTGGTGACACACAACGTGGCACTACACAAAACTGGCGCTAATAGCATAGGCACATAGGGAACACAAACGACACAGATCTCCAAGTCCACGGTTTTGGTGATAAGTTGAGCAAACCGTCCCGAAACACATGTGCCACAAAACGCCACTGTTTCCTGCACATATACCCCGACGTTAATATGGGATATGATCACCATGCACACGTAAGCAGGCCGCACAACAGGTTAGCATAATCTAGATCAGGTGGTCGAGCAGCTGCTGGGGTATAGCCTCCCATTCTTGCACCAGTGCCTGTCGGAGAACAAGCAGGCCACGTCATTTACCTGATATCCTCTGTTTCAAGGTACTCCTCCACTATGGCATCTCGGTGGGGCCGTGAGTTATTATCCATCAGGAGGAAGGTAGGACCCACTGCATCCCTGAAAAGACGGACGTAGTGGTGCAAAATAACGTCCCGATACACCTGATCTGTTCCAGTTTCTCTGTCAAAGACATGCAGGGGTGTACGTGCACCAATCATCATCCCATCCCACACCATCAAATCACGACCTCCATACAGGTCGCTTTCAAGGACATTAAGGCGTTGGTATCTGGTTCCTGGTTCAGGCCAGATGAAAACCCTGCGAGAATCAGTGTTCAGATTATACCCGGACTCGTCCGTGAACATAACCTGGGATCACTGTTCCAATGACCATGTACTGTGTTCCCGACACCAGGTTTTACGGACTCTCCTGTGAGCACGGGTCAGTGGAATGCACCTTGCAGGTCTCCGTTTGAATAAACCACGTCTGTTCAGTCGTCTGTAGGCTGTGTGTCTGGAGACAACTGTTCCAGTGGCCGCGGTAAGGTCCCGAGCAAGGCTATCTGCAGTACTCCGTGGCCGTCTGCGTGCACTGATGGTGAGGTATCGGTCCTCTTGTGGTGTTGTACACTGTGGACGTCCCGTACTGTAGCGCCTGGACACGTTTCCTGTTTGCTGGGATCGTTGCCATAATCCTGAGATCACACATTGTGGCACACAGAGGGCCGGTGCTTCGATCTGCTGTGTTTGACCAGCCTCCAGTCGCCCTAGTATTCTACCCCTCATAACGTCATCAATATGTGTTCTTTGAGCCGTTTTCAACACAGAGTAACCATTAGCACGTCTGAGAACGTCTGCACACTTACTCGCTGCACCGTACTTTGGCATGCACCAACACACCTCTGCATAAGTGGACTGCTGCCAGCGCCACCGTGCTACGACCACAGGTCAAATGCACAGCATGGTCATACCTTAAGGTGATTTAAGCCCGCAAAGCACTCACCAGAGCGTTGTTTCACAATGTATCAGCATTATCCTTAATTTAAGAGCATGAGTGTAGATCAGATGACGGTTATTCTTTTTACCGAAGCGGGTCGTCGTAAATAAAGGGTGTAAAAATACGATCTTGGTTGAGAAGTTGTCTTCCTTCAGAGTTAAGAATTTATGAGTTCGCTCTGTTTAGCCCGCGTCAAATTCAAATTCCGTTTATTTTCTTGAAAGGCATACGTTCCAAGTAAGCATGTTCATTTCTGCGACTTCTAGTAAAGAACTATGTCTATTATATGCAAAAGTTCCGCAGTTCATTTTTTTGCGGCCTTTTCTTGAACTTGCCATGAAGTCTGCGTAAACAACCGTGGAACGTTCTCACAAACGTTCAGCTTCTCGTCGATAGAAGTATGCTTCTTGATCAGGGAATCATTTGAGAACCGCTTTTTGAACATCTTCTGCTAATGCTCCAAATTAGTTTATCGATTACGTGGACACGGTCGTCTCTGGTCGATGTCAGAATTCTTCATTCCTGATCAGAGTCATCCCTGTCTGTGCGACTTTGGTGCAATTGTTGGCACCATTTCACTACGGCTGGATGTGACGTTGCGTTCTGGCCATATACCGGCAGAATTTAATGACGAATCTGTGTGCAGTGGAGACGTTTTGTACATAAAAACCGTTGTGTGTAGCATACTTCAGCGTTGGAGTACATTTCCAGTTGCCACGCCATTTCACACCGACACTCTAAAGCGTCCGTTAACCGTACCACAGCGCAACTGTGTCCGCAGGAAACTCGGAACATTTAACTTACCGTCTTCTGACAATGTGGCACTGTAGCTACGCAATGGTCTAAGCGTGGAACAACATGTGTAAGATACTTTCTTGAAGTTTCCTAGTATACTGTGTCACTTTCTGAATCTTATAAAAGTGCATGCGCACTCGTGCATAAACTTTAAGAATTGATTTATAAAGCAAGTCTCCTCTGGACTATCAGTAACACGTCAGGCTTGTGTACCTCACAGGTACTTGATAGAGTTGGAAGAACTCAATGGTAATTTTATCGGTTGTTCCATCAAATGCACTGTAACATGCTTGGATGTCCTAGGCTTTCTGTCCACAAGGTGGTCTATCTTAACAGAATCTTCCGTCGGTACTTGGTAGAACAACATTAAAATAAATGTTCTTTCCACAAGACGGCCGATGCGTTGCTGCTCAAGCCTATGCAGATATGCTCCACCGGCTCTATTCACGTCATCTAGTGAATGAAGAGATTTCTGAGGCGGCACACTGCAGGCTTCAGATGATCTAAAACACGATAAATAGGATTTGAGTCCGCTGGTACTTCTTGCTTTTCTTTTTTCGTTAGTTCTTGATTAGTCGAGGAATCTACTCACGAGTTGTGCGACTTGTACTCTTGTATTATTATCCTGAACACATTTCATAAATGTTGACTGCACTGCCGGAGAAAAGTATCCTTTGCCGATACTGCCCAGTCCTCAAATTACTCTCGATAGTGGTGAGAGCCGTACGACGTACGTCACGATACGTCCCTGATAAATCCATGGCACTGCGTTCCTGAGACGTGGAATGTTACTGAAAGCCTCACCATGACGATCATCAGGCGTCAACCGAATTTCCGACTGGTCGGTGGAGAGAAAAAAATGGTTCAAATGGTTCCGAGCACTATGGGATTTAACATCTTGGGTCATCAGTCCCGTAGAACTTAGAACTACTTAAACCTAACTAATCTCACACACATCCTTGCCCGAGGCAGGATTCGAACTTACGACCGTAGCATTCCCGCGGTTCCGAACTGCAGCGCCTAGAACGCACGGCCACCGCGGTCAGCGGTCCAGAGAATCCAGCACCATTGATTCAGGTTGCATTCCAGAAGCCCACCTCATTCGCGAACATGGTACTCACTATTTGTGCCGTTATCTAAATGAAACCTAAAGACCAAATTGAAAACGTGGATACGATTACGTATTGCCTGGATCAATACAGCTATCGCAGTTTCCTCGAAGATGTAGGGTGCAGTTCTACTGCATTCTCCATAGGGCTGTTGCCATCATGCAGTGAACATGAGTAGTAGTTTAATGTTGCCATCTGATAAACATGCCGGTGGCTATGGATATGATAATGTCATATTTACACGTCGTATGTTTTGAGAAGCTGGAGCATATCAGTATTCGCCCTGCTTCTCTTGAAAACAGGTAAACTGGGGAAATTAAAATAGTCGATTTTATAAGTAAATGCTTTCTACTGTGTCGTCAGAACAAGACACTGCCAGGTCAAAAGCACCACAGGTGGAAAGATGTGAGATGGCGCCAGTGCCATAGAGATTCGCCATCGCGGGAGTTCCATCACCGCCAAGGGCGGCGCTGAGGATAAAGATATCGACTTCGTCTCTGCCAGCTGCAAGCCAAGTACAGTTCGCCAAGGATCGGACGACAACGGACAGAATCCTGCTTGGAAGAAAGAAGAGCAGGACACGCCTACTTGGTTATAAATTATCGTCCATGGTTGACTTACACATGGAACGTTGTTTAGTCAACTATTACAAGCGAACAGAAGTTGCTGTAAATTCCATTTGTTATGTACTGTGTAGACATACGATTGTTTGCACTTTGCCATTAAGGGCCTTTTGTTTGCGTTATGCACACGCAAACAAAAAGTTGTGCATCACCCCGGTTCCCAGAACTCCTGAAGATAAACGTTGACTGTGGATATTGTATCACAGACACAGTCCCTTCGACTGTTGAGTGAAGTCACTAAATCCGCCCAAAGATGCAAACAACCAAGCATTCATTAGCAGCCCCTATTAGACGGAGGGGTCCGACAGCCGATCAGTTCCAGTCATTCCACCAGGAAGGAGGTACAGGGTTCGTGTTGTCTGTAGTTCAAAACTGCCTAGACGGTCAATACCGAGGTCGATCGCTTCGCAGGCTTACTTTGTGTCAGGGAGGGCTCTCAACAAGGGAAGTGTCCAGGCGTCTCGGAGTGAACCAACGCGATGTTGTTCGGACATAGAGGAGATACAGAGAGACAGGAACTGTCGATGACATGCCTGTCTCAGGCCGCCCAAGAGCTAAAATTGCAGTGGATGGCCGCTGCCTACGGATGATACCTGACGAAGGAAACCTGACAGCAACGCCACCATGTTGAATAATGCCTTTCGTGCAGCCACAGGACGTCTGTTACGAATCAAACTGTGCTCAACAGGTTGCATGCTGCGCTACGTCACTCCCGACGTCCATGGCAAGGTCCATCTTCCCGCAACCACGATAACCTTCAGCGCGGTACTGAGGGGCCCATCAACATGGCAAATAAACCGCTCAGGATTGTCCTCATTTTCTCTTCACCTATAAGTGTCGCATTTGCCATCAACCAGAAAATCCTCGGAGTTGTGTTTGGAGGCTACCAGGTCAGGCTAAACGCCTAAGACACCCTGTCCAGCGAGTGCAGCAAGGTGAAGGTTCCCTGCTGTTTTCGGATTGCATTATGTGGGGCCGACGTACGCCGCTGGTGTTCGAGGAAGGCGCTGTATCGGCTGTACGACACGTGAATGCCATCCTCCGACCGATAGTGCAACCATATCGGCAGCGTATGGGCGAGGTATTCGTCTTCATGGACGGCAATTAGCGTCCTCATCGTGCAAATTTTTTGAATGACTTCCTTCAGGATAACGACATCACTCGACTGGAGTTGCCAGCATGTTTTCCAGTCATGAACCCAATCGAACATGACTGGGATGGATTGAAAATGGCTGTTTCTGGACGACGTGGCCGTTTAACCACACTCAGGGATCTACGCCGAATCGCCGTTCAGGAGTGGGACAATCTGGACAAACAGTGCCTTGATTAACTTGCGGATAGAATGCCACGTCGAATACAGGCATGCATTAGTGCAAGACGACGTGCTACTGGGTATGAGAGGTACCCGTGTGTACAGCAATCTGGACAACCATCTCTGAAGATCTCGCTGTATGGCGGTACAACATGCAGTGTGTGGTTTTCATGAGCAATAAAAATAGCGGGAATGATGTTTACGCTGACCTCTGTTCCAAGTTTCTGTACAGGATCAAATGGTTCAAATGGCTCTAAGCACTGTGGGACTTAACATCTGAGGTCATCAGGTCCGTAGACTGAGAACTACTTAAACCTAACTAACCTAAGGACATCACACATATCCATGCCCAAGACAGGATTCGAATCTGCAACGGTAGTTGCCGTGTGGTTCCGGACTGAAGTTCTGTACAGATTCTGGAACTCTCGGAACAGAGGCGATGCAAAACTTTTTTTGATGTGTGTACCACAAGCAGTGTTGAATAATTAATAATTCAACAAGTCAAAAACATAACTAAAGCTTTTATCTCATTTGTGTGACTTTGTTACTAATTTGTTGAAGTGTTGTAGAGACTTGGTCTTCCTGTCCTGTTACCTGACCCTGGGGCATAGCTGTGTAATAGTGGCAGAGAGAAATTATCTTTGCCGTCTATTGCACCAGAAACCACGAGCTCGACGTATCGTATCGGTGGCAACTCGCACTTCATAGCAGTTGCGACGAGGCCTTTAAAAAAGTGGCCACGAGAGTTAACAAACCTTTCAATAGTCAAAGGTGACGAATATGTCCGCGAAAATAGACCAGAGAATAAGATCAGACACTCTTCGGAGCACCCAAAATTTGCATCTGCCATTGTCGTGAATGGATAAGTTGTGGTAGAGACCATTACTGTTATTTGGTAAACCGAATAACCCAGTATTACTGGTACTAGCCTTGACTTGCTGCATTTATCTGGTTGCAGCCAAAAGTAGCCACATCGTGAAACTGCTATTCTTCACGTGACGGTGTAATGCGTAAATGATCACGTTCAACTCACCTACTGAACTGACTTCGTTAGCGATATCGCAACAGGTGAATGAGAAACTGGGAGCACGCACTTCCTCAATCAAACACACATCCACCAGACATGCGTGACAGTACGTTGTACTCCAAGGTTAGTCTCAGTTCTATTTTTTTCTTCATTTTGCAGTAGCAATTGCACCCTTGAACCCTACGTCCTCAGTTAATTGCTGGATGCATTTAAGTTTTTACCGTCTAGTGTCATGACTTCTCGGGTCTCTTAACAGATGTGTTAGCATTCTGTCCCTTCTTCTTGTGAGTATTTTCCAAATACTAGTTCCCACATCAATTCTGCGGAGAACCTCCTCAATCGTTACTTTATCAGTCCACCTCATTTTCAGTGCTCTTCTGCAGCATAACATTTCAAATGCTTCGATTCTCTTCTGTTACGGTTTTCCCACAGTCCATGATTCCCTACAATACAATTTTGTGCTCCAAATGTACGTTCTCAGAAATTTCTTCTGAAAATTATGGGCAATGTTTCAAACCAGTAGACATCTCTTGGCCAGAATGCCCTCTTTGCCTACGGTAGTGTACTTTTTACGTCCCCTTTGCTTCGTACGCCATGGGTTAGTTTGCTTCCAAGGTAGCAGATCCCTTAACTTTGTATACTTCGTGCCCTCAAATTTTGCTATTAAGTCTCTCACTATTCTCATTTCTGTTTTTTTTTCGCATAGATTTTGTCTTTTCCGGTTTACTCTCATTCCGTTCATTAGTCTGTTCATTCCATTCAACAGCTCCTGTAATAGTTCTTAACTTTCACTGGGCATAACAGTGTAATCAACGAAACCTATCATTAACATCCATTAACCCCCGTCCTTAATTTCACTCTTGAATTTTTTTTCATTTCCGTTATTGCTTCTTTGGGTTAGAAGACTGCATCCTAGGTTTACACAGTTTTAATCCGAGCACTTCTTTCAAATTCTTCCAAGTATTATTACTTCCTTTTGGTTCTCGTACTTGTTGTGTACCACCTGTCTTTCCCCGTAGCTTACACCCATTTTCCTCAGAATTTAACATTCGAGAAATCTTTTCCTCGCTCGACAATTCTTATCTTATGTCTTGCTTCCATTATGAAGCGCAAACTCAGAACTGCCTGTCTAGTGGTTTTACATTTTCTAAAGCAAAATTATCTACAGATCGTCCATTTACAATTCTTCTGTATATTCTTCTTCTCAGAAGTTTGTTTGCTTATTTTCCCACCTGTCTTTCCTTGTCAACGTAGGAAATGTGTGGCTGATACATTTCAAAAAGTCTGATGATATGTCGCCTGTCTCATAGATTCTACACACTTACCTGAATAGTCGTTTCGTTATCGTTTCCTTTTATAACTTTAGAAATGTCAGTGGAAGTTTATCAATCCTTTCTGCTTTATTTGTTATCAAGTCTTCCACAACTCTTTTAAATTTTGACTCTAATACTGGATCCCCTATCTCTTGCGTATCGAATCCTGTTGCTTCTTCACTCAAGTCGATAAGTAACTCCTTCCCGTCACAGAAGCCATCGGTGTACTTCTTCCATCTATTCGCTCTTTCCTCTGCGTTTAACAGTGGAATTCCCGTCGGGCTCCATTAGTTTTGCTCTCTATAAATGACAATTGCAATCTATACACTTCATTAAATACTCTGATACATGTGGTAATTGACTGTAACGCATTGACCAGCGTATTAATGCAGTACGATGTAGGTGCTCTACTCAGTGTGCAGACAAGGCGTCAAAGTTACAATAAGATCAAAGGGATCCCAAAAATAAAAGATGCCCAAGCGACAACAACAGAATTTCCTGCAAAAGCTGTAGCGTAATTTGAAGCAAGCCAAGATGATATACAAGAGAATCAAAATAATATGAAATAAATATTTGCCTAAAGGAAATTAGAAAACGTAACATTAGTACAATTTATCTACTTTAGGCTAAACACAACGCTAGCACAGATATTGTTATATTCGCTACTTTCGACGTAACATTATCTTTCGAAAAATTGTTTCAAAGCTAATAATTCTGTACACATTTTAGCTTTTAACGATACGGCTAGTTCTTACAAATAAATGTGACGAAGAAAACAAATTTTGTGAGGAGTACAAAAGGGTATGAAAATGATACGACTTCATCTACTCCGATAAGATTCCGACTACTCAGCGTATTTCGCTTGATGTGTTTACATGAACGACAATGAATGTTTTCGTTTCCTTTGGATTGTTATTATACAATTTCCTGCCTGGAGAAAAACAATGCTCTGTTTGCTACACAAACCCAATTTATATGGTGATAACCCCAACCTGCCGTAGTACACAGGGAACCGGCTGTTTTGGTGAAAAAGTATGAATCTTCTGCGAAAATATTTTATTTGTTGTGTTCGTCGCTCTATCATCAAAATTTTCAAGTTCGCAGAAGCCCAGGACCCATTATAGAAACAAATCAGCGATCCAATAAATATTTATAACTTCTCTTCGCCCAGTTTTCATTAAATTGCATTGGAAAAACTTCAGAACACTAACAGCAAAGATTTTACATAATTTTTAGATTACAACTCAATCACGGTTGAAGGAAAAGCGAACGTACGTCAAAACAATTTCACTGTGTGTTTTTATACCGCATAGAGCAGAAAATAACAGCATTCAGTATTTATAGTGATTGTCACCAGTACATTGTTGTATATGGTAACATACTTACCTATACTGTTAATCTGTAACAGCATATTGAGTTTTAGAAAAAAATCACTTAGCCCTTTCGTCAGGAGCAACCTGTACAGATGTCTCATTTTCTGATATATTTTATTTTGACTCTAGGTAGGATGCAGCATTGTGCCACACAGGAATGTTCCAATTATTCGAGTCAGTCTAAAAAAAAATAGAGCAAATGCCACCTTTAATTCAGTGAGGGCAAAATAACACACCCATCGTTTTACCACTAAGTCAAATGAAACGTAGAAACTGATATTACGTAACAATTTCAGCGACAGGTCGTTTTAAAATTAACAGAAGTGTATCGCAAAGTATTACAATTAAATTAGTGCTGAATGACATCCGTGCTGAACTGTACTGTCCTCATTTCTTGCAGGCGGCATCCACAAAGATCGTATGAATTTCGTACCAAAAGTAATTTTCTTCCAAACTAACTTTTGTATCTGATTTCTTTCCTCATACTGCGCTTTTGTTTATTTTACGGATATCAAATTTTTAATTTTGTGGTTTCTTTTCTCTCTTGTGTTATGACTTACATACATAACGAAGCACTCCGTCGTCAGGCCACAAGTGGGTCATCGGGACGATCCGACCGCCGTGTCATCCTCAGCTGAGGATGTGGATAGGAGGGGCAGCACACCGCTCTCCCGTCCATACATAACTAAGTCTCAATGAAATAAGTAACAACTGTATTCGGAATAAAGTCTATTCCTTGAACTTACGCTTGTGAATGAAAGATGTAATTCCGAAATACAGATTCCATTAGACGTCGTAACGATAACGAGACATACAGATCTGAACATGATAGCAGCCGAGGAAATAAAACCACTGCAAACAGTAGTAGGTAATGTTTAAGGTCTCTAAACTGGGAAAACGAAGCAGAAAAATTTGTTGATGGTCCTGATGGAATTATATTGATTGGGCAGGGAAATGTGTGATGATCTTGAGGAACCAAGAAATAAGCAAAGCATGAATCTGTGACGCCGATTAGACGCTTGAAAGGGTTGTAGAAGTGAAGTAGTAGATACAGGTTTTTCACTTGGTATATTACGAAATGCACTCGAACATTGCGAAGTGATTGTACAACGGCTTTACGATTCACTAGTAACACATGAAAATTTATGCCGGATCGGGACCAGTTCCTTGATTTCCCGCTTTTTGCGAGCGGTCGCTTTAAGCACTTTCTTTCTCTCCTTCTTCTCTCTCTCTTCACTTTCTTGATTACAAAGGAACCTATAGTAAAGAGGCCTATTGGCCATCGCCACTTTTCTCCTAAAAAAATAAATAAATTAAAAATAAAAAAAAGCCTCTGCCACTTCTGGCGTTGGCTCCTAACTGGGTCTATCCCAATAGTTCTACCTAAACTAAGAAAGATGGATAAGAAAGGGAAGGAGAGGGTACCACAAGTATCTAACAAGAAGAAGTTCTTTTTCTTTTTTCTTCGAGTGATCTTATTGTCAAATGTTGGTGTTACAACTGCAACCAGCTACAAATGGCAACATTTGTCTTCAAACAACAGCCACGTTCTCCATCATGTCATCATATGACAATATTGCATGATCTTGTTGTATTTTTTTATTTATTTACTGACTTTTCTTAAAAACGGTGAAGTCCGGGAAGCCGTCGTAGAAGACGTCTCGAAAATAAAGGGGATGTATATTGGATGCCGTATATGGTGCCACCTGTAGTGCGGGTACTTGTACCACATTGGGGGTGTGAGCCAGTTGTACATTAGTGTAGACTGTCTTCGTCGTCAAGCGCACAGACAGAAAAGACAGCTATGTTGGAGCAAAAGGAGTGCGATCTGATAGAAGGGGTGTCCAACAACGTCACCGGAGACGCCATCGATGTCGCGGCATATGTATCAAACAGTGATCTGGTGAGACAGGTAGGGCAACACCGCCAGATGGTCGACTGTGAGCCGACAAAAAGGATCCCACCAGTATCCTGAACAACACGGTAAAGACCCACAGCCCTCGAGCCTGGTGAAGAGTGAAGGATCATTCCCTGATTAACAAATGAACTTACCATACGACGAGCCTGGATGTGGGGATTGGATGAGTTTGCGCCATATGAGGAGTTCGCGACACCATGTGGGTCTCGACACAGCGCATGTGTCGTAGGAGGTCAAAAGGGCAGGAGGTGATATTCAACGAGTCCAAACCTGATTCGTTGCGGCAATTGAGGGCCGTAGTGCGCAGCAGGTCAGCCGTGATGCCGAGAAGGTATCGATCACGCTGAGCGGATCAACACTCCCCTCAGGCCTGTAGTGATAGACATTGCTCACGATTTACGTACACTAATGGAGCTGCCCGACGCCTCGCCGTAGGTCGCCAATCACGCAGGCGCTTTCTGGGTACAGAGGACCAAATTGTCCGCACAGACGGTGTAGCAGAATCGATGTCCACCCGGCGACATCCATGTATGTCGTTGTCGTAGGCCACATAACAATGATTCTACGGCGAAGGTGTACAGCGCCGGCAGGGGGCACTCCTGTCGAACCGAGCGCCTGATTGGGATTGATTGTGTGAGCCTACCATTGAACAGCACCCGCTATGTCGCTCCACAGAGGTGACGCATAAACACCTAGACACTAGTTTTTAATATCCCATATGATGGAGGATGAAGGACCTGGCTGAAGTCTAAGGACGCCAAAGCCGTGGGCAAATGATATCGATCGAGGACCTTCTGATTCGTGTACACTCAGAGCGTTCTCCGAATGTTGTACGGTCCGCCTAGCGACGCCTGATAACAGAACACGACATGACGCGCCGTCCTTTTATGTCGAGCTTTCGAAGGACGAGTAAAGACCTTCAAGTCTCTATTTTGCATGGTAAAAGGGCGATAATCACTGATATCTCGACCCAGTGGGGTTTGTGAATACGGACAATAAGGCCTTCTAAAAAGACATAGAGACCTTCACGGCGGTGGACGTCAGTCCTCCACAAACAACAGTCCACTTGGGAGCGATGAGATGTCGGGAACCACAACAAAATTCGAGGGGAATGCGTCAGTGCCAGGTGACGTTAGTATCTCCTGGTTCGATTGCAACAAGGACTTCGTCTTCTGTGACTGGAGCCTCCATTTCCGTTGTCACGTCCTCCGGTATCATGCCAACTGTCGGCCGGGAGACTTCTTCATTAACAGGTGGTGAATGAGGACGGGGAAGCGTACAGCCCTGGAGAATGGACGTCAAAGATTCATTCAATGCCGCATTGTGGATCGTGTTGCCTGCCACCGTCATCAGTGATTGTGCGAGTCGGCTAGACGGTAGAGCAACGAAGTATTTTTCGAAGCCATACGGTTACAACTGCGGTCTCGGTCCACCGTCCCTTCAATGTGGCAGCTCGTGAGGGCTGTGACATCTCCTTTGGCGCGGTTCACTGCTGTACATCTTTAAGGCGAAAGTAGCAACGTAGAGCAGTCCCTCAACGCTTGATAATGAAACTCCAAGGATTGCCTTCTCCAAGCTGCTAAGTCTCTGCCAGAAACCATAATGGCTGGGCGGGAATCGGTCTTGCTCAGGTTAGTCACCATGATAACGTAGGTGGGTGAGCACCACAGCGGTGGCGATGTGAACCCGAGGTCACCTCGATAAGCTTAATCTCGGTCATCCGACGACGTCTCCACGATCGACCCAAACTTACATACGTCCAAGTGTCTCCATCCCACAGTGATCACATACAAATCATGTGATTCCCGCACGGAAGACACGAAAGTTTGCTCGTCAGATTGACCCGCTTTCGCATGAAACAGAGTAGAGCAGTGGATCAAACAATACAGACACTGCCCTACAGTATTTTATACCAAAGCAATCTGACGAGGAAAACGATTTCTCACATGTAGGTGAATCATAAGATTTGTATGAGAGGACTGTGGGATGCAGACTCTGTACGTATGGGTGTTTGGGTTGGTCTTCGAGATGCATTCGGATGGTCAAGATGGTCAAGGAGACTGCTAGTGCAAAGCGTGATATCCGTGTTCGTGTCCCGACCCGGCACAGATAGTAAATCGTACAGACGTTGTTCAATCGTATTCGTGATTTGCGAAAGCATTTCATAATTTAAACCAACTGTCAAATGGTTCAAATGGCTCTGAGCACTACGAGACTTAACATCTGTGGTCATCAGTCCCCTAGAACTTAGGTTAGTTAGGTTTAAGTAGTTCTAAGGACATCACACACATCCATGCCCGAGGCAGAATTCGAACCTGCGACCGTAGCAGTCGCGCGGTTCCGGACTGCGCGCCTACAACCGCTAGAAAAACAACTGTCAATCGTCAGCATCTTCACTTGCATTTCCAAAGGAACATTGCAACGAGCTATACTGACATTGCAAAAAAAACACACACTGTCCTACTGTACGGTATGAGATATGTTTGAATTATTGTAAACAAGAAGTACATTTCAGCTTGTGCTAAAACACCAATGCAACTTAATATCAAACTTATGGTGAAAATTGAGATTATGGTGTAAAAGTAAAAATGTAGAGCAATTTAACATGTGCACTTTAATTAACAGCGCCTAGAACCGTATTACAGCAAAAGGCTCAAACTATTTAAAGAGCATACTTTTCGCTTTGGAACGATGTACATACCAGGTGACAAGTATGTCTCAGCCGCAGACGTAAGCCATGCCAATGAAACGGTGTGAAAGTGCCAGTCGGCTACTCGAAGCACCGCAGTAACACGACTCTATATGGAGACGTGGCAGAGGAACAATTAATAACTACCGTGCTTGATCGTGCCCGCGACCACACCTTGAATGAAGCTGTCGGATTTGTTGGTGCATCAACGCGGACTGCCTAACATGCCGACAGGGAACGGAGTACCTCCCGTAGCCTTGTAACATGGCGAAACAGCAGTCGTCGTATGAGGATTGTTATCGACAGGGACTGTAAACGATTATCACACCTTGTCAGTCACAATGGGTTCCGACGGAATTGCTAATGTCAATTACCACGAGTCCATTTCAACTAGTTTACAAGAGGGCATTGCCAAGAGATCCGCTTGTAACGGACATATGGAATGGAGGACATCGCAAAAGGCCATTGCTCAAAGCAGCACATGAAACTATGTTTACATGCCGGTAAACTGAGGCTCTTTTTCGAATCACACTTTTAGACATCTAACATTCGACTTACAACCGATAAAAACAGCACACACTAATGCAACGTTTCGGTTAGCCGTGCGGTCTAACGCTCGGCTTTCCGGATTGGGAAGGAGCATCTGGTCCACGGTACGAATCCGCCCTGCGTACTTGTGTCGAGGTCCGGTGAACCGGCCAGTCGGTGGATGGTTTTTAGGCGGTTTTCCATCTGCCTCGGCGAATGCGGGCTTGTTCCACTTACTCTGTTTCAGCTACACCATGTCGGCGATTGCTGCGCAAACAATTTCTCCAGGTACGATTACACCACCATTACTCTACCACGCAAATATAGGGGTTACACCCGTCTGGTGTGATACGAGTTCCCTGGGAACGGGGTTCCACCGGAGGCCGAAGCGCACAATAACCCTGAATGGTAGGTTTGGTGTGGGACAGCGGAAGGGTGAAGTGTACTGCGGTAGTCGTCATGGGGTTGTGGACCACTGCGGCTAAGGCGGGGACGGAGCCTCTCCGTCGTTTCTAGGCCCCCAGGTAACATGCAATACAATACAATACACTGTAACGCTTACAGAAAAAGTTTCTAGACGAAGACGAACACACTGATGTTTTAAACTATGTATTACGTATTCAGTTAGCTAAAAATATATTTTTTCTGTATATAACAATTCGTTTGAGAGCCACACTTATAATTAGAGAAAAAATGTTTATTTCCGTCTGATCTTTGGATATTGAGGTAAAGTATTTAGAGAAGAATTGCTGACAATATTACCATTGAAAGGCCACACTCGCGGGAGATTTCTTCAAGGCTTTTGATGACTTCAAGACAAAATCAAACATTAAGTATGATAATATGGTATCTCTTTCAACTGATGGGGCTCCAGAGGTGATCGGCAAAGAAAATGTACTAGTAAACAGGGTCAAAGATAAGAATGTTGGGCTGCTATCTTATCAGAGCACAATTCACCAGACAGTCCTTCGTGTAAAACGTAGTGTGACTGTGAAAGAAAAATATACAGGTTGGTCAAGTTGATAAATTTTATGCGATGTGGTTCTGCTCTTCAGTGCAGACTGTTCATAGACTTTCTTTCTGAGTGTGATTCGGAGCATTCTGACTTGCTGCAGTACAACATTGTTTGTTGGCTAAGTAAAGGTCAAATGATTGAACGTTTCTGGTATTTTAAAGAAGAAGTAACATCTTTCTCAGAAAATCAGGATGAAAAATAAGCAAGAAACCATTTGGAGTTAATAGCAAACGAATGCAGTACGCTAGCTGTGGCTTTTTTAAAAGACTCTCTGAAACATATATGCGCTTAATACCGAGCTACAGGAAAATGAGAAATTAGCATGTCATCAGAGACAAAGTGTTTCTTCTTTCCGTCGCAAGCCTTATATCTTTGAGGAAGACATTGAACGTCTATTTTTTTTCACTTTCCAACAATTTTTGAACATAAAAATAATTCTCAAATAGGCATTTCAGTATTGTAAATGTTATGTCAGATATATACACTCCTGGAAATGGAAAAAAGAACACATTGACACCGGTGTGTCAGACCCACCATACTTGCTCCGGACACTGCGAGAGGGCTGTACAAGCAATGATCACACGCACGGCACAGCGTACACACCAGGAACCGTGGTGTTGGCCGTCGAATGGCGCTAGCTGCGCAGCATTTGTGCACCGCCGCCATCAGTGTCAGCCAGTTTGCCGTGGCATACGGAGCTCCATCGCAGTCTTTAACACTGGTAGCATGCCGCGACAGCGTGGACGTGAACCGTATGTGCAGTTGACGGACTTTGAGCGAGAGCGTATAGTGGGCATGCGGGAGGCCGCCGATTTGCTCAACACGTGGGGCGTGAGGTCTCCACAGTACATCGATGTTGTCGCCAGTGGTCGGCGGAAGGTGCACGTGCCCGTCGACGTGGGACCGGACCGCAGCGACGCACGGATGCACGCCAAGACCGTACGATTCTACACAGTGCCGTAGGGGACCGCACCGCCACTTCCTAGCAAAGTAGGGACACTGTTGCTCCTGGGGTATCGGCGAGGACCATTCGCAACCGTCTCCATGAAGCTGGGCTACGGTCCCGCACACCGTTAGGCCGTCTTCCGCTCACGCCCCAACATCGTGCAGCCCGCCTCCAGTGGTGTCGCGACAGGCGTGAATGGAGGGACGAATGGAGACGTGTCGTCTTCAGCGATGAGAGTCGCTTCTGCCTTGGTGCCAATGATGGTCGTATGCGTGTTTGGCGCCGTGCAGGCGAGCGCCACAATCAGGACTGCATACGACCGAGGCACACAGGGCCAACACCCGGCATCATGGTGTGGGGAGCGATCTCCTACACTGGCCGTAATCCTCTGGTGATCGTCGAGGGGACACTGAATAGTGCACGGTACATCCAAACCGTCATCGAACCCATCGTTCTACCATTCCAAGACCGGAAAGGGAACTTGCTGTTCCAACAGGACAATGCACGTCCGCATGTATCCCGTGCCACCCAACGTGCTCTAGAAGGTGTATGTCAACTATCCTGGTCAGTAAGATCTCCGGATCTGTCCCCAAATTGAGCTTGTTTGGGACTGGATGAAGCGTCGTCTCAGGCGGTCTGCACGTCCAGCACGAACGCTGGTCCAACTGAGGCGCCAGGTGGAAATGGCATGGCAAGCCGTTCCACAGGACTACGTCCAGCATCTCTACGATCGTCTCCGTGGGAGAATAGCAGCCTGCATTGCTGCGAAAGGTGGATATACACGGTACTAGTGCCGACATTGTGCATGCTCTGTTGCCTGTGGTTCCGTCAGTGTGATCATGTGATGTATCTGACCCCACGAATGTGTCAATAAAGTTTCCCCTTCCTGGGACAATGAGTTTACGGTGTTCTTATTTCAATTTCCAGGAGTGTATTAAGAAGGAACTTGCAGAAAGCTTCCAAGACTTTCCAGAGATACAGAAGCTGCCTTGTTTCTTAAAATCACCTATTGAAGTTTTTCCAGACACAATGGACGGATGTGGCTGCGAAGTTGTTCTGCCTTTACTCCAAATGCAAATAAGAGACTTGCAGGAAGACATTGCCTTTTAAACGTACAAAACTGCATCCGCTGAAGAATTTTTGAGTAAATTTCCCAGGAGAAAGAAAAATAGCAAGAAATTAGTGGTATACCTAGCTACTATGTTTGACTCCACACATATTTGTGAAATTTCATTTTCGGAAATGAATTTTTTGAAGAAGAAATATCGCTCAAGTTTATCGTCCGCCCACCTTGAAGACACTATTCGCGTAAGCTACTCCCCTCGTGAACGTCACTGCAAGAAACTGACTCAAGGCAGCAAGCTTAATTTTTCCCATTGATTTTACAATATTGATTACCCTATCTTATGTCAGTGAAAAATAAAAAAAAATAATGAAGATTATAAGTTTTTCTTTATTTTTTAATACGAATATGCGTATCTATTGTGTATCATATTGGTCTGAGAATGAAAATTAAAATAAAAAATAGTATGGATCATGAGGATTTTCGGTAAAAACTTTCGGAAATGTCCGGATACTATCTAAAATTACTTTCCGACCACTGCCCTAATATCTACGTCCCACAGTGCAATCGTATGATTCCCGCACAGGGAGTGTTATTGTTTTTGATTGTCAGATTGTCTGCTTTTTCACAAAATACGGTAGGGCAGTGCCTGTATTTTGCAGTGTCTGTATAGTGCAATGCAGTGTTCCTTCCGATATGCATTAAGGGCACTCTCCTAATGTATTAACAGAATAGTTGGTAAATCTACTCTGAACGTTATCCACTGATGAAGTGGGTCCTCCATTTATACATGTAAGGTGCCTTCATGTTTTAATCCATCTAGCATTCGTACATAGTTGTGATGTACTGTAATCGCTTTTACAATGTGTTCAGTAGTATCGACATTGGCATCTAATGGGTGACCAAGTATTGTCCACGTATTACACGTTATACCAAAACTGCACTCAGCATACCTATATGCTAAAGTTAGCCGATAGTTAAATGTCTTTTGTTTTTTTCATAAGTCAGCTGCTTTTCGCCGTAGAGTCTCATTAAGTTTTCCATTTGCTCAAATGCTTCAACACTTACGTTAACATTAGGAAGTGACATTTCGTGGTTTCCAGTTAAAAGTCTTTGTTAGAGCATATCCAACGATTTTGCAATGATTTTTCCACACAGAACGAAAATTTCTTAGTACATGTCTTTTCCATAATGGCAAATGTCAGCCCAGTTAAAGTGATAAGAGACACACAGGGCCAACAGCATTAGAGAACAAAATTTTGTGTACTGTTCGAATTCTTGATGCATCTATCCGTTTTTCTTGATCTTATGTTAACATCACAATGTCTTTTACTTTCATCCCGATGACATTACACACATGAAGAATTATCCCAGATTAAGCAGATTTTAAAATTGTATATGTATAGCGCAGCTCCACCGCTGAATATCCTCTTGTAAGTTATCTGAAACCGAAATACACTGCGCGGAGTAACTGTTGTCACCAAATCGATCTACCGCTCGTTATCTAAAATCTGTTGAGATCCAATCGTACGTTAGCGTGCATAAACACACGATACATCTGAACTTACCCTAAAGATGCATGTCATCAGTTTACCAAATAACACAGAAACTGGGAACTGAGGAAAATGGATTTTTTTAATTTTACAAAGAAATTCATCAAACAGCAGCAATTCAATATCCCATCTTCAGGTCCGATATGGGCTCCTAAAAAATTATCGATATTGGCACACAGGGGCCATTTGTTACTGGATGTCGTGAATCCTGAGTTCTTCCTTCGAAGACCTAACTGCAAACCTGCCTATGCCAATATCAGTAATTTCTGAGAGGTGCTTGTGGGGCCCGAAACAGGTAGCGAAAATAAAATAAAATAACTTTTTAATTTGCACGCCTGTTTGGCGAATTTATTTGTTAAATATCTGACCAGCCGCTGTGCCAGGTCCACACTGTGTGTAGAATGGTGGAGGTTCCCTGCTGGTTTGCGTGGCAATATGTGGGGCCGACGTAAACCGCTGGTGGTCGTGGAAGGCGCCGTATCAGCTGTACGATAAGTGAATGCCATCCTCCGACCGATAGTGCAACCATATCTGCCGCATATTGGCGTGGCATTCGTGTTCCTGGACGCCAATTCGCGCCCCCATCGTGCATATCTTGGGAATGACTTCCTTCAGAATAACGACGTCGCTCGAATAGAGTGGCCCGGATCTTCTCCAGACATGAACCTTATCGACCATGCCTGGGATGGATTGAAAAGGGCTGTTTATGGACGGCGTGACCCACCAACCACTCTGAGAGATCTACGCCGAATCGCCGTTGAGGAGTGGCGCAGTATGGATCAGCAATGGCTTGATGAACTTGTGAATAGTACGCCACGATAAATACAGGCATGTATCAATGCAAGAGGACGTGCTACTGGGTATTAGAGATACCATTGTGTACAGAAATCTGGACCACCACGTCTGAAGGGCTCGCTGTGTGTTGGTACAAAGTGTCGTTTTCATGATCAATAAGGAGGGCGGAAATGAAGTTTATGTTGATTTCTATTCCAATTTTCTGTACAGGTTCCGAAACTCTCGGAACTGAGATGCTGGAAAATTTTTTCGGTCTGTGTCTGGTACATACAAACACCTGAAACGATAGGTGTAAAGGAATAAATGGAACCTGTTTATCTTACCCGTTCTTTTATTACGTAACTAATAACGTCGTAAACAACTGTATTTCCCTCCTTAATTAAAGCTGACATTTCCACTTGGAACGTTGTTAAATGGAAATTGCTTCGTTAACATGGCTCTTATTTGCATACATTGCGGGCATCAGCTCTTTTCTGTTATTATAAAACCTAAATATTTTCTGCTCTCAGATATCTAACCCCTTTCTGTATGAACACAGAATGGAAAGAATACCAAAGTCGTCATGGAACATTTTCTGTTTGCCACGAAAACAAAGCATTATAATAAAATGTAGATTAAAATGATACACAAGCACGAAATCTCTTCCAATAACAAGAGCAATTTTGGCGAAAATATGTTAATCGACGTTGTTAGGAGACGACGTTACCGTCAAAGCTTTCTCCCCGAGAAACCTCAACGTGCGGTGATGTGATGTGACGATCCGTTGAAGCGCTGTGGGAATGCCGTGATTTAAAATGCATTGTGAAATATTGCGATGTGACGTGAACTGACGTGACGTGCCGCGACTTCACGGCGTATATGTATTGGCACTAAAGGAACAACGTGGTCCGCATCACACGTGACAAATCTAGCTTCAAGTTGACAAAATGAGTAGGATGCTATTCTCACTTCAGAGGTGTTTCTAGTGTTTGGGTCTCTCGAACCAATAAGGTAACGCGACTTCGTAAATGTCTCTATGGAAACGCCTCAGTGTTGTCACAACTCTGCAGAGGCCTACTGCTTTCGGCTGTACACTCTAGCCCTGTGTATTGGAAGCTTTCAACACGCTACGAGCTGTGAGTTACCTTCTTACGTCGTCTCGACTACAGCATACAATGTCAAAACTATGGCGCCCATGACAGTGTTAAGGAGCTAATGCAATCATATAGACAATCGGGATAACTTTGTACCACTTTTTCCTCCGTTTCTTGAAAATACTGGAAATAAATTACATGTCACAGTAGACATTGTAACAGTTTACATTTTCAGTTACTGAGTGCTTGTAAAAGTGAAAATGCACACTAACTTTGCCATGTTACCGTAATATTTCTGTTTCAAGACAGGTACAAAGTTGCATTGTCACTCAGGGTTAGTGTAGACAGTCTTAAGGAAAACGTAGTATATCTGGGTAAATTTAGATCTGCCAGAGGAAACAACAAATTGTGTTAATTCAGTATTCCAATTTACATTGAAATATCAAGATTTTTTTATAGACCTGACATTGTTCAATTTCAATCATTGTCACCTGAAGCTCTCTTCACACCAAATGCAATTTGAAGCTAATCACAAACCAGAGAGCATATAAAATGGCGGAAAGAGAACTGAAATACTAATTGAAACCGCAGTGGTAATAAAACTGTTACTTTTAGTACAAAAGCCGGCCGCGGTGGCCGTGCGGTTCTGGCGCTGCAGTCCGGAACCGCGAGGCTGCTACGGTCGCAGGTTCGAATCCTGCCTCGGGCATGGGTGTGTGTGTGATGTCCTTAGGTTAGTTATATTTAAGTAGTTCTAAGTTCTAGGGGACTTATGACCTAAGATGTTGAGTCCCATAGTGCTAGGAGCCATTTGAACAAAAGAATGCAAGTAGGTGAAGTGGCAGCTATTTAAAACAATAGTAGTAAGTGGTACAAAGATACGCTGACTGGTAAAAAGTTATCATGATTGTATGACTGATGGTCATTCCTTACACGCCACTTCAACAAATTATGCTCCATAACAAGCATTTTTGAGACTACACTTATTTCATTTCTCCCCATCTTCAGACTTTTTCATTTATTTACGTATCGTGAGCACTATTTATTTACTTACGACTTTTAAAGTATTTATCTTAAAAGCTTCCTTTGCAAAATTCTGCACCTCCATTGCTTATAAAAAGCAATGCGCACACTAAGAAAGATAAGCAACCGAAGATGGAGTACTAGACATCTTGGAATGTCGTCATGATAAAATAAGTGCAGGATCCAACAGATAACTATTTTCTTCAGCAAATTGTGTCCCTGCCGCCGTTGTTCAAATCGGCACATTTTGAGGGTAGTCGGTAAGTTTCGTGCCGGTGTCGCCTAGTACGAACGTTTGCAATTGATCGATGTGTAGCACAGACGTAGGCGACGACCGATAAACACCGTGTCTGCGTGTCGTCAACACTGATGCAGAGGCGAAAATAGTTTTCCCTCACTAACCACACACACATGAGCACTTGGGCCATAACTTTTCGCTCAGACTGGAAAAATATTTACCTCTGTTGTTCAAATCAAGCGCCGGCTCAACGACATTCTGCATGGGCGAAGTAGCGGAACTTTCATTGCTCCGCGTCATGAGCTGCTAATCACCAACAACAGCCTATCGACTTGAGCTCTTTCCTTACCAACAAAGACAGGCCGTTGTGAAGGCTGGATGCGGTGTTACATGGCATGTGTCCTAAGGATTCTCCTTAATATTACTTCCTTCAGCAATAACCGTGTTCATAAAAATATTTAAGAAAAAGAAAAGTATTTGATCTTGCAAACTCAATATAATTTCATCATATATTATTACAACTGGAGAAAACCCGACACGTTTCTAATGAAACGAGCATTAGAAGTCCAGTAGGTAATCTTGCAAGGTAAAATTTTAATTGTTCCCGAAATTCACTGAAAACTACACTCACTCGGACTGAAGCATTTGGTGATATACATAAAAACGGGTTAGCAACGTCCAACGGTGGCTACGGTTTACTATAGTACGTCGAGTTCTGAGATGTAAGCAAGCGCCAGCGGACATTAAACTGCCAGATTACAAGTTTACACGCTGTCTTGATGCTTCACTAACGAGTGTATTCTTACTATTTTCTCAGTGTTAGTTGGGAACTAGCTTAATGGCGGACGCTAACCGGTGTTCTCATTTCACTAGAATATTACATGCTATTTCGATAAACATACAAAAGAAAGCAGTAATACCCACAAACACTGCCAATAGACGTTAATAGAGTCTGAAAAGCTTGTAAGGGTGTTGCAGGGCAGACTGTACTGAGAAGTAACTGCTAAGAAAGGAATTCAATATCTTGCGGCGTTTGTGAGTTAGCAATGGAGTTAACCAGTTAGGAGTTCGTGAGCGCAAATTCAATCGGCCCATGGGAGTCAGCGTCGCCAAACGTGTTCTTTGTTTGGTTTCCGATAACTGAACAAGAGAGCGATACAATGGACATGGGATGGTAATAAGGATAGAACCCCAGTCAAAGGCTGAGAAGCCTTGAGCGCTATCATCAACTCTTTGAGAAAGACTGAGACTAACTGTATCTGGCGGATGCCTTGAATTTTCACGTCGGTTTGAATTTTCTTAACATAACCTACCCTGCAATGGCCTTACAACCTGTGGCAGTGATATTTTTCATGTCTGGTGCAAAGTGATATCAAAAGTGAGCGAGAGTTTTTTCTGGTCATGTGGTGTCTTTTTAGCTTCTTCTCATTGTGAGTTTTTGCGAATACATATTTTTTCGTTAACACGTTATACCGGACGGCTATGCAATTATTTGTTGTAGGCGAGTCTCCTACATCATTGGTGACCTCCGATTAAGGAACTTTAAACCTTTCGTTAGCTACCTCGAACATCAACTGCAAAAGCAATGAACGACGACGGCAAACGATACGATTCGATAACGGAAGAACTTCATAGGCTTCAGAATGAGATAGAAACTTTACAGTTGCATACTTCGAAAGATAAGAACTTCAAGCATATACCGGACCAAAGGAATGACGTTGGTTCAACAACCATGGCACACACCAGCAAGACAATATCATCTGAAACTGGAACTACTGCAGCACAACCACAGCAAGTAACAGCAATGGAACTACCCGCTGGTTTAACGCTCCACCAACTCAACGGTTGCAATCACGAGCGCCCCCATTCATGCCTTCTCAGCCACACACATGGTTCGCGGTAATGGAAAATATATTTCTACAACAAAGAATAGTCAGTGATCACGAGAAGTTCACCTTGGTGATAAGTAATTAGGACCATCAGACCTCGTCTTTTGTATCTGACATTATAGTGAAACCGCCTACAGAAGGAGCATACTGTAGACTGAAAGAAGAATTAATTTCTCGGTGTGTGAAGTCAGTCAACATCAGAGTCAAACAAGTACTGTACCAAGAGAAACGGGGAGATAGGACCCCGTCGGAATACTGGCGTCATTTACGCAGCCTGGTAGATAGTTCGAAAGTCTCTGATAGACTGTTACTCCACGTATGGCAACAACAGCTACCAACGCAAGTAAGAACTACACTAGCTATATACGACGAAAAATCAGTTGACAAACTGCTGCTTGCTACAGACAGAATCTACGAGACGCACGAGCGTACTGCAACAGTCGCAATGACGTCTACAGATGCCACGTACGGTAACTACCTTTACCAGCAAGACCAAACTGACGATATAACAGTAAACTGTGGCGCGGTCGCAAAGCGACAAACAACAAAAAGTTGAAGCGAAATTAGAGATTTAAAAACTGCAGTATAGGATTTGCGAACGCAGCTACACACGCTACAGCGACCACAAGTTATCTTTAAGCGCAAAAGAGACCGGGCTGGCAGTGAAACATGAAGTCAACGAGAGGACGAGCGTAAGGTGTGTTGGTACCATAAACGTTTTGTGAGATATGCTACAAGACGTACGTCACCATGCGCCTACTCAGACAACCAAGGTATGTACAGAAACAGTGCAATGTTTTCATGTCAACGACACCAGTCGTCAATACATATGCCTCCAGCTGCGTAAAGACTGTATGTGTCAGACGTACTTACTGGTACAAGATTTTTGGTGATACCGGTTCAGACATTAGTTCGCTTCCTGTCAGCCACACAACGAAAAAGACATACAGACACGTTAAAGGCAGTGAATAACTCGGTGAGTAACACGTACGGATGTAAATTGGGTAAGATTGATGTGGGTTTTTCCAAACAGTTTACCTGGTCTTTTGTGATAGCTGGTATATCAGAAGCTATTTTGGTCGCTGATTTTCTGGCACATTTCGAGTTGGGGATCGACTTACAAGGAAAACGTTTGTTAAACATGACAGACAACAGTGCAATATCAAACATTAAAGGGCATACAACTTGCGAGAAGCTACAGGCGATTGGCAACTCTGTAGCCAAAGAGCTACATGACGAAGAGAAGAATCGGAGATGTTCTGATAGACAGACAAAAGAGGTTAAACATAGTACGGTTCACTATATTCGTACCACGCCAGTACAACCAGTTTCACGACGAGCACGTAGAATCGCACCAGAGAGATTGACAGAAACAAAGGCGATATTCCAGGAAACGTTACAGTCGGGAATAATTCGCCTGTCAGACAGTCCGTGATCTTCACCCCTACATTTAGTATTTAAGAAAGATGGATCATGGAAACCGTGTGAGGATTACCGAGCATTAAACTCAAGAACCATTCCACATAGATACCCAGTACCTAATATACAGGACTTCACATGTGATATGGCCGGCGCGAAAATTTTTAGCGTCCTCGATTGCAAGAAAGCATACAACCAGATACCGGTGGCTCCAAGAGATGTTCAGAAGACAGCAGTGATTACACCATTTGGATTATTCGAGTTTTCATTTATGCCTTTTGGCCTTAAGAACGCAGCACAGAATTGGCAGCTTTTTATCGACGAAGTGATAAAGGGATTAACATTTTGCTTTGCTTATCTCGATGTCATCTTGGTTTTCTCTCCCGATAGTCAAACACATGAACACCATCTGTGTCAACTTCGCAAGCGTCTATCTGACTACGGAGTCGTTTTAAACGAAAATAAATGCGTCATGCACAAGAACCAAGTCATTTTCCTCGGCCATACTGTGTCATCAGAAGGTATATTGTCTCTGCCAGAGAAGATCGCGGAGATACAGGCCCTTCCGAAACCGACAGACTACCAAGAGCTACGAAGATACATGGGAGTAATAAATTTGTATAGACGTCACCTGCCAGCAACGGCTACGGTGCAAGCACCACTCACTGATGCATTCAAGGGACGCGATGCCAAAGGTCTACGAATAATCAAGTGGACACAAGAAATGGACAAAGCATTTAATGATTTTCAAGCAAGCCTCAGCAAAGCAGTATTGCTCGCTCACCCAGTCCACTACGCACAGCTAGCTATTGTTGTAGACCCGAGCCAGTCAGCGATAGGGGCGGCGCTGCACCAGCGTGAAGATGGGCAATGGGAACCACTACGGCTTTTCTCTAAAAAGTTACAGACTGCACAACAGAAGTCGAGCACGTGTGACAGAGAATTGTTCGCGATCTACGAAGCAATTCGATACTTCCGCCCACAAATAGAGGCTAGGCCAGTGACTGTGTTTACAGACCACAAACCCATAACATCGGCTTTTAAAAACACCAGTGCTCACCAAGACAGTTCCGATATATCGAGTTCATAAGTCAGTTCACAACAGATATACGCCATTTAAGAGGCGCAGAAAATTTAGTGGCTGACTATTTTTCACGTATTTGCGGGATTTCAGAAATTATAGACTATGATTAAATTGCAGTGGAACAGACCAAGGACGCAGAGCTACGACAGCTGTTAAACGACCCGTCTACAGGTCTGAAGTTCGAGAAAGTTCTGGTGCCTAACTCCAAACTGAAGATGTGGTGCGACTTTTCTCAAGGCAGTCCAAGACCATTCATTTCAGAAATACTGCGCAAGACGGCACTCGACAGTGTCCACACACTATCGCAACCAGGAGCCAACGCTACAATCAAGCTGCTGACAGACCGCTATGTGTGGCCTTCTATGCAAAGAGACGTTCGCCTTTGGGTACGTTCCTGCATTCCTTGTCAACAAAGTAAAGTAGGACGACATGTGCGTGCTGATATTGGAGATTTTCAAGGTATTTCTGCTAGATTCGCACACGTTCACGTGGACCTGTTTGGACCTCTCCCACAGTCAGAGGGTTACAGATATTTGTTTCCGGCCATAGATAGATGCAAAAGATGGGCAGAAGCAACTCCAATAGTCGATATTTCAGCCGAAACTATTGCGAAGACGTTTCTGTGTACGTGGGTTGCCCGTTTTGGATGCCCCTTTCATGTCACAGCTGACCAAGGACGTGAGTTCGAATCTACGTTGTTCTTCGAGCTATTCAAAATGTGACGTTTCCAACGCCACCACAAGACTACCTATCACCCTGCCAGTAATGGTATGGTCGAACGATCGCACAGAACATTGAAAGCAGCATAGATGTGTCATCAAGAGAGATGGACGGAAGCATTACCAGTAGTGTTGTTAGGCCTGTGCACAGATCACAAACCCGATATTGGTGCATCAGTTGCCGAGCTGGTTTACGGCGAGCCGCTACGGATTCCGGCAGATTATTTAGTACCAACCTCACTACCTGGATCAGAGTGGCTCACACACTGGGTGCAGCAGCTAAAACGTCGCTGCACAAATATGCGTTGCCCGCCACCTTCTCGCCATGGCAACCGTCAGGTGTTTGTACACAAAGACTTATACAATTGCGCTCACGTAATGTTGCAAAGAGACTCAGTCAAATCGCCTTTACAACCACCATATACAGGCCCACTTCAGGTGCTGAGTAGAAATAAGCATACCGTGGACATAATGTGCAATGGTGTTCGACAAAGGTATCGATTGAACGTGTCAAGCCAGCATGGGTTTTACCCTCTCCGACCTCTGACACCACGCCTGTGACTCAACACATGATGGACGCAGAGCATACCGAAACACCGCTCAGTACATCGTCCGAGACAGGTGAATCGCCACCACAAACTACAACGTCACCGCCCCCGAGACACCTGACGCACATCAGACTTGGACGTCTGTATCAGTATCAAAAATTGAAAATATAAAATGGGAATATTACTTTCCGTTTAATCTCTTTTTCTTAATTATGAAGAGTACAATTTAAAGTGCTTAAGAATTAGGTTATGCTAGACAAGTAACAACAACAGAACTTTTAATTGTCTCTTCAAAAACTTATACCTTTATATGTAAACCTTTCTGAAAGAAATGTGCAAGAGGACATCTTCCTAAGAGTCACAACGGTCAACAGTGAACACTTACCTGTGGTACATGAAGAGTCATCATTCTTTATTCGCGGCCCATAAACCAGAAGTTCATCCTCTTTATGAATTGCGCTCTACTTGCCCTCTTGCAAATGGTCACTTGTTCAGCGATACAGTATTAAGTGAGCTACTTACAGTGTCTTCGTTGATTGAGTATATGTAGGTGGCGATGTGTCTCAGTTTACATTTATAGTTCACATCAAGTGCACAGGGTCAAAAACAGTCCACTTAGTGAACACGTTCCTCGACTATCCGAACATTGCATCTTTCGAATTATTTAAATAAATATTAATCAACGACAAGGGGCGTATTCATAATTTAACCTCGCAGTTCGTGTCATGCTTCGAAAGCAATCCGCTTAGTAAACACGTCAGTTCACTGTCCGGGCAGCGTAACTTTCAGATTACTTTGTGAGATGGTATAAACGACACGAAACAATGTAATGCATTTGTACTTTAACCCGACAGTCCGCTATATGCATCGAAAAAAGTTCGCGCTATACACGTGAAAAAACTGTCTGCTATAAAATGCGCTATTCCCTCACTTAGACACAACAGTAATCAGTGTCTGCAAATCTCTATACTCTGGCTACCATTACGCAGAGTGACCTATCGATTACATTTCAAGGTTCGTCTCTCTCGTAACACATTCCATCTACTAAAATGTTATATCAGTATACAATTTTACGCATATAGAAATATTTTCACATGTTATTACATTTGTAAGTACACAACAGCAAAAAATGAAATATAGCAATCCATTAGGTGGCAGTAATAAAAAGCGTATAGGAAAGAGCGCACAAATGCGCTATTGCAATTCTCTTTTAAAGTATGGAAGTCAAAGAAAAGAGAAAGAAACAGATAAAAAATCTTGTATCGGCTTACTGTGTTATCTTCACGGACTAATGTATTTGCCGGTTATGCTTACTACAAAATTGTACAAACAACATATCGATAAGAATGTTATGGGATTGAGACATATGAGAGTGCGCTGCAAAGTAATGTCGCCGAATGTCTTATGTTCAAATGGTTCTGAGCACTATGAGACTTGACATTTGAAGTCATCAGTCCCATAGAACTTAGAATTACTTAAACCTAACTAACCTAAGGACATCACACACATCCTTGCCCAAGGCCGGATTCGAACCTGCGACCGTAGCGGTCGCGCGGTTGCAGACTGAAGCGCCTAGAACCGCTCGGCCACACCGGCCGGCGAATTTCTTATGTTAAAACCCTTTACCCTTTTTATATAAAACAAACATTATTAACATTCTAAAACATTGTACTTCATGTCTGCATCTTTCTTTCTCGACTTAGTCACCCTGACAACGAACACATTTCTACCAACGTGAAATCAGTTTGTTGATACCATCACTTTAAAATGTCTGATTTTGTTGACGATGCCACAACCTCACCTCTGTTTTCACCGCTCCATTTATAAAAAAGTGCTCCTCGAAAGTCTTTAGGAAACTGACGAAAATCGGTGAGGCCATTTCGGGATTGTATGGAGGATGATACCAAGGCGTCTGATTGTTATAGATGTTGCACTGCTCGGTGTGGACCGTCATGTCCATGTGTGGACAAACTCTCTGAATTTGAATCTCGCTTACAGTAGGCTGTCTCTCACGCAACAATATAGCTACTTTACATTACGAAGCTTTCTAACGAAAAAGGGTTGCAGATATGTAGACGAAGAATAAATATGTAGAACATTAATAACATTTCTTTTACTTAAAAATTTTTAAGAGATTACAGGTAAAAAACACGAAACATTACTTTTTAGCGCGCCTCGTAGTTCTAAAATAATTCCTTGACATCACTTGTATTACGTATTGATCCGTTACCCAATGACGACGCATAAAAAATCGCGCCGGGTCAGGACTTGATTCTGGATTTCCCGCATATCGAGTCCCGCTTCAGCACAAATTTTCATACGTCACCAGTGGATAATAGATCAGTAGCTAATACAGTTGGTGTTGAGGATTTAATGTCGAATCATTTCGTGCGGCTGTGGATTGTCTACGGTGTCTGTTCACTCAGATATGCATGTAAGAAAAAATATATACATTTTTATTTCGGGAACTATTCACAACGAAAAGTAGCTCATCAACCAGCTGAAAGATCAATAATAGGAATTTCTATCCGGCCCAAGTGGCCGAGCGGTTCTAGGCGCTACAGGCTGGAACCGTGCGACCGCTACGTTTGCAGGTTCGAATCCTGCCTCAGGCATGGGTGTGTGTGTTGTCTTAGGTTAGTTAGATTTAAGTAGTTCTAAGTTCTCAGGGACTGATGACCTCAGATGTTAAGTCCCATAGTGCTCAGAACCATTTGAACCATCTGAAATGTAACGTCCACTGTTCAATGTGCCGTCAATGTGAACAAGAGGTGACCCGAGTCGTGTAACCAATGGCACCCCATACCATCACGCCGGGTGATACGCCAGTATGGCCATGACGAGTACACGCTTCCAGTGCCCGAGGCAGGATTCGAACCTGCGACCGTAGCGATCGCACGGTCCCGGACTGTAGCGCCTAGAACCACTCGACCACTCTACCCGGCGAACTGTCCTGACAAATTAGATGTAAGTCTGGTGGTGGTCTTTATCCAGCAGTGATCGTGAAATGGATGGTGCTGACGAACAAAATATGATGTTGATGCTGATGAGGCCGTAAGATGTTGTTGTTGTTGTTGTTCTTGGTTTTCACTCCGAGGACATGTTTGATGCAGTTTTTCACGATAATCTATCCCGTACAAGCCTCTTCATCTCTGCACATCTATGGAAACGTACGTCTGCTTTAAACTGCTTACTGCAGTCAGACTTTGGTCTCTGTTTACGAATTTTACCTACACAAGTCCCTCGAGTACCTAAAAGGTGATTCTTTGATGCCTCATGACGTGCCCTTTCAAACGATTTGTTTCTTCAATCAGGTTGTGCCATAATATCCTTTTATTTCAAATTCCATTCCTACTTCCTCATTACCTCCTCCATTTACTGTTCAGATCTTCAACAACTTCCGATATACCACTTTGCAGAAGCTTCTATTCTTTTCTTATCTCATCTGTTTACAATCCACGTTTTACTCGCACAGGAAGCTACACTACGGGGGAACACTCCACACAATTTACTTGCAGGAACGTGGTCTTGCATTGGTGCACTTATGTGGTGAGCGTGTATTGAGAGGGGATTTCCAATCAAATGAGTTACAAGAACATAAGATATTAGATATAAACATTTGTTTCCAAATTGCACAAGGTGCCTCTAAGCTCGGCTGGCTGAAACACGTCCACGTTTCGCGGCATCTCGTTACTCCCTCCCGCTCTTAACAAAGAGATCGGATGCACCAGGTAGGTGCAGCCAACATAATTACAGAGTTCTCGACAGTCAGCAATAGATGCCGCTAGGAGTGGCGAACCGCACTTAAGAAACCAAAAACGCACACCAACACTTGAATTTATATTTGACAAGAAGTTTCTCTTTTTGCAGAAAATATATTCATGCTTTTGTCAATTTCGTATTTACATTTTCTGCCATAACCAATTTTTTTCCAGAGTAGCAAAACGTTTCTTGTTTTTTCCAAGTGCTATTTATTAATATAATTCTTATTTCTTAATGTAATTCGGTCTGTATCTTCTGATATGCTTTATTACCTCTGGTTTACTATCATCTCTTAACCGCTTTTGAAGACACGATCCATTTCGTTCAATTAATTTTCATTATCCTTCTGCATCTGTATCAGAATTACATGTCACCGGCCAATTTTCAATGTTAATTCCATTTTATGGCTGATAACAAGAATTCGAAAAACTGTATTTTAAATAACATTGTCAAATTCTTTCTTCAGTCTGTCTTTTATCTCACAAATTTGCCTACACTTCTGCGGAAACCCAAGATCTTCGCGGAAGTCTGCTTTTATAAGTATTTCCTTTCTTCTGAGAATGATACCTGATTTTTATAAAATGATAGTGAAATAAATGTTTGGAAGCAATACATTGCAAGTTGAAGTCCCCCCTCTCTCCGTTTTTCTGTTGCCATGCGAAAAGTAATTGCAGGAAGTACTCTGGACATTACTATATGGTTTTCACCAATAGATGTCAATGGCCTTACTGCAGTGATAACAACGGTTCCCGTCAGCGTTGTCGAACTCGGTTGGCGCTTGGATGGGTGACCGTAGGAGTTTGTCGAGTGCTGTTGGTAAGCGGGGTGCACTCAGCCCTCGTGAAACCAGTTGAGCAGTTACTTGATTCAGAAGCAGCAGCTCCACTTACGAAAACTGACAACTGACGGGAGAACGATGTGCTGACCACATGCTTCCCTCACCCCCCCCCCCCCCCCCGCGCCCACCATTATAAATATCCAGTGATGCCTATGGGTTGGGATTGACACCGGTCCGTACCGTTGGGCCTTCCGAGGCCTGTTCGGACGGAGACGAAGAGGTTTTCACTAGTAGATAGACTCATTTACTAGAAAGGTTTGTATACATCTACACATACACTCCTGGAAATTGAAATAAGAACACCGTGAATTCATTGTCCCAGGAAGGGGAAACTTTATTGACACATTCCTGGGGTCAGATACATCACATGATCACACTGACAGAACTACAGGCACATAGACACAGGCAACAGAGCATGCACAATGTCGGCACTAGTACAGTGTATATCCACTTTTCGCAGCAATGCAGGCTGCTATTCTCCCTTGGAGACGATCGTAGAGATGCTGGATGTAGTCCTGTGGAACGGCTTGCCATGCCATTTCCACCTGGCGCCTCAGTTGGACCAGCGTTCGTGCTGCACGTGCAGACCGCGTGAGACGACGCTTCATCCAGTCCCAAACATGCTCAATGGGGGCAGATCCGGAGATCTTGCTGGCCAGGGTAGTTGACTTACATCTTCTAGAGCACGTTGGGTGGCACAGGATACATGCGGACGTGCATTGTCCTGTTGGAACAGCAAGTTCCCTTGCCGGTCTAGGAATGGTAGAACGATGGCTTCGATGACGGTTTGGATGTACCGTGCACTATTCAGTGTCCCCTCGACGATCACCAGAGGTGTACGGCCAGTGTAGGAGATCGCTCCCCACACCATGATGCCGGGTGTTGGCCCTGTGTGCCTCAGTCGTAGGCAGTCCTGATTGTGGCGCTCACCTGCACGGCGCCAAACACGCATACGACCATCATTGGCACCAAGGCAGAAACGACTCTCATCGCTGAAGACGACACGTCTCCATTCGTCCCTCCATTCACGCCTGTCGCGACACCACTGGAGGCGAGCTGCACGATGTTGGGGCGTGAGCGGAAGACGGCCTAACGGTGTGCGAGACCGTAGCCCAGCTTCATGGAGACGGTTGCGAATGGTCCTCGCCGATACCCCAGGAGCAACAGTGTCCCTAATTTGCTGGGAAGTGGCGGCGCGGTCCCCTACGGCACTGCGTAGGATCCTAGGGTCTTGGCGTGCATTCGTGCGTCGCTGCGGTCCGGTCCCACGTCGACGGGCACGTGCACCTTCCGCCGACCACTGGCGACAACATCGACGTACTGTGGAGACCTCACGCCCCACGTGTTGAGCAATTCGGCGGTACGTCCACCCGGCCTCCCGCATGCCCACAATACGCCCTCGCTCAAAGTCCGTCAACTGCACATACGGTTCACGTCCACTCTGTCGCGGCATGCTACCAGTGTTAAAGACTGCGATGGAGCTCCGTATGCCACGGCAAACTGGCTGACACTGACGGCGGCGGTGCACAAATGCTGCGCAGCTAGCGCCATTCGACGGCCAACACCGCGGTTCCTGGTGTGTCCGCTGTGTCGTGAGTGTGTTCATTGCTTGTACAGCCCTCTCGCAGTGTCCGGAGCAAGTATGGTGGGTCTGACACACCGGTGTCAATGTGTTCTTTTTTCTATTTCCAGGAGTGTATTATAAATTAAAGACCCTCACCGCACTTGTCTGTGTGTGTGAAGAGTTATCTCAGGAACTATTGAATGGATTTTGATACGGTTTTCAATAACAGATAGACCCATCACGAGGAAACTTTGTCTTTATCACGGCATGTGATGAACAAGTTCTTTGGCCCTAGATTGCGTGCTGGTCACTACTTGAATCTAAATACAGCTAAGTCCAAATGGTTCAAATGGCTCTGTGCACTATGGGACTTAACATCTGTGGTCATCTATCCCCTAGAACTTTGAATTACTTAAACCTAACTAACCTAAGGACATCACACACATCCATGCCCGAGGCAGAATTCGAACCTGCGATCGTAGCAGCAGCGCGGTTCCGGACTGAAGCGCCTAGAACCGCTCGACCACAGCGGCCAGCTACAGCTAATTGTTACATTTGAGTTACTGATTTTCGGTTTACATAAACTAGTTTTCGAACCAATCCAGATTCGTCTTCAGGATGGGGCATGCAAAAAGCACATACGTATTCTTGTAGTGTGATGCAGCTTTAGGGCAGTCTGGGTGGTAATATCATTGATATTCAACTAGGAGCTTCAATTTTCCCTGACTAACGGCCACAGAATTAAACACTATAAATACTGATTGTCTCGATGGATGCGTTAGCACCCAGCAGATGGCGCACATTATCAGTCTTACACCAAATACTGAATGCTAGCGGATTTATGGAGACAGTGTTTACACTTAAGTTTAGTTCCCTAGCCGATAGACAAAGAAATTCATTTAGAAAAAATGACTGGATAAAATGTGTTTTTAAAAGATTTGTCTAACAATAAGATGCAAATAAATTGGCGAAAATATGCTGTAAATGATTCCAAGATCATTCAACGAACCTCAAATGGTTCTATAATCTATTTTAATTCCTTTTAGACTAATCATTTCACCAAAAAGTGATCGATTCTTTCAATATTTTTTTTAATTTTCATGTTTTCTCAGAAAACACGACGTTTCTTACATCTTATTTGGTTTCGTAGCGTTTTATGTTCACGAAATATGGTGAATTTTTTACTTTATTCGAAAGAAACCTTTTTGATAGTTGCGTATTACATCAAAGTAACTTTTTATGCGCAAAATAGCTAGGCCTTGATAAGATAAACTTTTTGACACCTCATTTGTCTTCCTAGTGCTAATGTTCTCGAAACGTCCTAAATTTAGTACTTGATTGGAAGGAACCCATTTTAAAAATTAAATGTCACACCAATTAAACTTCTTATACTTAAAATAGCTAGGACGAGGAGAGAAAACTTTTGACTTTCCTTTTAAATGTTTAGCATCAGCCTTCCGTGAACTATTTAAGTTTTTCCTCATATCACTCATTAACTTAATTACGCTGATTACTTTCCAATGACTATTTTTTTTTCGTTTGGAAAACTAGACCTGAAGCTGATCAATTTTCTACCGCAATTGATTATCTCCCATTGATTATGAAAATAAACCATTGCGTAATTTATGGAGAGTATTGTTCTCGCGTTACTCAAACATTTAACCGAAACTGAAGTTATAGGTGTGTATTAAAAATACCATCTCCCATACAGCTGCAAGTCAGCACCCAGTATCATTCTACATAACTTCTCGTACCCTCACCTAAAGAAGTGTCTGAAAAGGCTTTCTCGTACCCTCACCTAAGGAAGTGTCTGAAAAGGCTTGAAAACTAGTTTGACGCTTAATTATCTCTGTTTACATTTAATTAATACTCATTTATGTGTTTTACAATATGTACCGGTGGAATGGATATGTTTAACCAAATATGGAATACGAAACAGTGCTGCCTGTGGTATTAAAAAGTTTCTTCATAACACAGGTACTACTATTTCGTATTTGTTTCCCAATACCAGACCATCGACTCTTAATAAATATGTCTCTGCTGGACGGGAATACAGGTAACGTACGAGGGCAGGTTGTGACACATGGACGACGACATATGGAACTCAGGATCTGGATGTGATTTTTGCACGGATAGCCGAAGCGATTAAGGTGGCCACTCGCGTAAAGCGGTAAATCCAGGTTCGAGTTTCGGTCTGGCACAAATTTTCATTGTCGTCATTCCATTATAATGCCGATGGTGGTTAGTATTCACAACTGCGAATACAGTTCCCGTAAATGAGGAATAATTTCGATTATGAATCCAGTACGTAGCCGTAAGCTCCAAATTCATGATCTTCAGTCAGACGGGAAGTCCCTTCTGTAAGCAGCGCAGTGGCTACACACACCGAGTGCAGAATGTTCATTGAAGGTTCGAGTCGCTCGCCGGAGATAAAGATCCGCCCAGGGGCGGTACCTGCGAGGGACAGAAATCTTTGCTAACGAGCGCCGCGCCCGTAAACGTCGCCCGTGAGCCATCTGCATAAAGGATTCCTCCGCAAGGAGAACTCGGAAGCGCGCTGATATGGAAAGGAACTTCTGCAAAGATTGGCCACATCTGTAAGTCGGCAGCAGGCTGGCAACTTGGAGGGAGGTGCTTTCAGACACGGGGAACACACGCGCAACCCAGTAATAGCAGTTGATGGTGCGCCGCAAGACGCTTTCATCTAGATTGACTGCCATTACTTCTTTCTGTTCTCCTCGGTCGCTCCTGCCTCTTCCCGCGTCTGGTCTTTCTGGGTAGCAGCTCCGTGCCTCGCCTTGCCATCGGGCACTAGAAGAGCCCACCCGTTGTTCCGCGCCGTGACGTCACATCACTTGCCGGGAGCGTCAAATTCTGCGGAAAGCCGGTAATTCTCCGCCAGATCGCTTCAAGATACGGCGACCCTTTCAGTTTATTAGCCATTTTCGTCTGTATTATGAACGTAAAACATATAGTGCAATCGTATCAACGCGGCAAAAGGGATCCAACTTTTCGGCTCCTTTCAGCGCAACACACCGCTTTGCAAACGATAATAATGGAATGAACATTTTATGTAGTATTAGACGAAGATGAGATCGGATGAAAAAGCTCGAGCTACTTGAAACCTTAATATAAAATTAATGTAATAACAAAAGCTACCGAAGAAAGGTAGATTTTTAGTACTGGCCAATTTGTAAATACTGTTGCGTCTGTACATCACTTCCTTCCAGAAGTGTTAATCCCGCAAGTTTTGAAGAACAGTTTCTGTGAAGGTAGGTGACGAAGTACTGGTGGAGGTAAAGTTGTGTTTAGGGGTCGTCAGTCGTGCTTTGGTAGCTCAGTGCGTAGAGCACTTGCTTACAAAAAGCAAAAGACCCGAGTTCGAGACTTAGTCCAGCATGCTGTTTTAATCTACTAGGAAGATTCATATCAGTGCGTTTTCCACTGCAGACTGAACACCTCATTCTGGTGTCAAGTTAAAGATTAACAGGCAGAAGCATCCACCTTGTGTAAAGTATGCCATCAACAAATTATGACTAGTGCTAATGTACAGCCACTGATAAATATGGTGCTTACTTCTACATCTACACCTACATGGCTACTCTGCAATTCACACTTACGTACCTGGCTTCTAGGTTAATTGATACAGGTTTACCGGTATCAAACAGCTGCTTCGGGATAAAACACTACCCCTTCCGCCCATCAAAAGGTACTAGACGTTCATAGACTCAACAGGTATTCTTAGTTAATTTTCTCAAATATCACGATTGCTTCCTTGCCGTCAGCGTTTAACATGCACATTAGGGTGGCTCTTATTTTGAAGAGCGTTTTATATTTCTTTTTGCTAACCTCTTGTTCGCCAATCAGCTGCTTTTTCTTATCTATTACTTCAACGCGTCAATCTTAAAAATCCATTGGGAATTGTAGAGATGGATGCATAGTGTATACGAAAATTATTTTCACTTTCATATTTTGGCTGTGTTAGTCCTAAATTCATTCTTGTTATTAACCACGAATACCAGTAAGCAACTACAAACAGCATAGTGAACACATTATTATGGCCAAGATAGACACGAAGCCCACGCCTACTACAGTAGTGCATGTTTATATGCCAACTAGCTCGGCAGATGACGAAGAAATTGATGAAATGTATGACGAGATAAAAGAAATTGTTCAGGTAGTGAAAGGAGACGAAAATTTTATAGTCATGGGTGACTGGAATTCGAGAGTAGGAAAAGGGAAAGAAGGAAACATAGTAGGTGAATATGAGTTGGGGCTAAGAAATGAAAGAGGAAGCGGCCTGGTAGAATTTTGCACAGAGCATAATTTAATCATAGCTAACACTTGGTTCAAGAATCATGAAAGAAGGCGGGGCTGTATACATGGAAGAAACCCTGGAGATACTAAAAGGCAACAGATAGATTATAAATGGTAAGACAGAGATTTAGGAACCAGATTTCAAATTGAAGGACATTTCCAGGGGCAGATGTGGAGTCTGACCACAATCTATTGGTTATGAACTCTAAATTAAAACTGAAGAAACTGCAAAAAGGTGAGAATTTAAGGACATTTGACCTGGATAAAATGAAGTAACCAGAGGTTGTACAGAGTTTCAGGGAGAGCATAAGAGGAGAAGCAAATACAGTAGACGAAGAATGGGTAGCTTTGAGGGATGAAATATTTTAGGCAACAGAGGACGAAATGGGTAAAAAGACGAGGGCTAGTAGAAACACTTGGGTAACAGAAGAAATATTGAATTTAATTGATGGAAGGAGAAATATAAAAATGCAGTAAATAAAGCAGGCAAAAAGGAATACAAACGCCTCAAAAATGATAGCGACAGATGTGCAAAATGGCTAAGAAGGGATGGCTAGAGGACAAATGTAAGGATCTAGAGGCTTATCTCACTAGGGGTAAGATAGATACTGCCTGCAGGAAAATTAAAGAGACCTTTGGAGAAAGGAGAACAACTTGCATGAATATCAAGAGCTTTGATGGAAACCCAGTTCTAAGCAAAGAAGGGAAAGCAGAAAGGTGGAAGGAATATATAGAGGGTCTATACAAGGGCGACTTACTTGAGGACAATATTATGGAAATGGAAGAGGATGTAGATGAAGATGAAATGAGAGATATGATAGTGCGGGAAGAGTTTGACATAGCACTGAAAGACCTGAGTCTAATCAAGGTCCCCGGAGTAGACAACATTCCATTAGAACTACTGACAGCCTTGGGAGAGCCAGTCATGACAAAACTCTACCATCTGGTGAGCAAGTTGTATGAGACAGGCGAAATAACCTCAGACATCAAGGAAAATAAAATAATTCCAATCCCAAAGGAAGCAAGTGATGACAGATGTGAAAATTACCGAACTATCAATTTAATAAGTCACGGCTGCAAAATACTAACGCGAATTCCTTACAAACGAATGGAAAAACTCGTAGAAGCCGACCTCGGCAAAGATCAGTTTGGATTTCGCAGAAATGTTGGAATACGTGAGGCAATACTGACCCCACGACTTATCTTAGAAAATAGACTAAGGAAAGGCAAGCCTACGTTTCTAGCATTTGTACACTTAGAGAAAGCTTTTGACAATGTTGACTGGAATACTCTCTTTTAAGGGGTAAAATACCGGGAGCGAAATTTGTACAGAAACCGGATTGCAGTTATAAGAGTCGAGGAGCATGAAAGGGAAGCAGCGGTTGGGAAGAGAGTGAGACAGAGTTGTAGCCTGTCCCCGATGTTATTTAATCTGTATATTGACCAAGCAGTAAAGGAATCAAAAGAAAAGTTCGGAGTAGATATTAAAATCCATGGAGAAGAAATCAAATCTTTGAGGTTCGCCGATGACATTGTAATTCTGTCAGAGACCACAAAGGACTTGGAAATGCAGCTGAACGGAAGAGACAGTGTCTTGAAAGGAGGGAATAAGATGAAAATCAACAAAAGCAAAACGAGGATAATGGAATGTAGTCGAATTAAGTTTGGTGATGCTGAGGGAATTAGATTAGGAAATGAGACGCTTAAAGTAGTAAAGGAGTTTTGATATTTGGGGTGCAAAATAACTGACGATGGTCTATGAAGAGAGGATATAAATTGTAGACTGTCAATGGCAAGGAAAGCGTTTCTAAAGAAGAAAATTTGTTAACATCGAGTACAGATTAAAATGTCAGAAAGTCGTTTCTGAAAGTATTTGTATGGACTGTAGCCATGTATGGAAGTGAAACGTGGACGATAAATAGTTTAGACAAGAAGAGAATAGAAGTTCGGTTCATACAATAATCTCATGCGGCATCACTAATGCTGTTGCTGTTCCGGCATCATATGTTAGCCAAATTTTCCTCATTTTTGGTTTCAATAAAGCCTCAAGTCAAATGTGTTAATTTTTACCTCTCTACATACATTATTCCGTGAATTACTGCGTTTCCAAACGTTAACGCACTTTTGGGTCTCCCAATACTTGTGTTAATGCCTGCATCTAACACATCTGTCACACACAGTATCATTAATAATAACTTACAATCCCTGTCTGCCCCAGCAAATACTCACTGAATTATTACTTCCACAACATTTGAACAACTGAAAAAAGAACGAGAAGGAGGTTCCTAAAAGCACAACTTAGTCTGAATCCGGTAACGACTGGATAGGATGATCTCTGTGTTCTCGGTAGTCATGTTTCTGCAGTCTGTCCGTCCGTCCAAGGGTACAAGATACTCGTCCACTTCACATACTTTCAAAGTTTCTCTATTTTGTCAAATACCAAGATTACTTCTTTACCATCAGCATTTAACATACGCTGTATGGTGCCTGTTATTTTTCAAGTAAGTTTGTTTCTTTGTGCTACACACTAGTTTAGTTCCATTGGACAAAAACGAATCAGCTCTCTCTGGCTCCTCAGGAAAATGGGATGTCTAGCCGCTTATTTTGAATAAGATGAAGACAGACATTCAAGAGCTCATTGAATTTTTATCTGGAGAAGAATTACACTATAGTGCCTGATTAACCACTATATTTCAACTGTATTAAGTTCATTTCATGATTATTAAATTTGCTGTATTAACTTTAACTCTGTTTATAACAGTGCAGTGTACAATGTTCGTAAGGCAAATAAGAAACAAATTGAATGTTCTTGTATAAATCAGTATTCTTCGATAAAATCTTTTTACCTATTCTTCGATACTAATTCAAAGCGACTATTCTTTCTCGGTTTCGTTTTTTGTACATAACGTAACTGCAGTTCTCCACGAGTTTGACGGCTCTGCCTGTAGGAATACTTTCAACTTTCAGATTATTCGTTTGTCCTAGACTGTTAATGCATTCTTTTCCATACCGCTGCGAAGCATCTGGCGTAAGCAACTCGTCACCCAATTCCAAACTGATAAAAGTAGTATAGTGTTATTCAAACCAAACTGTTCGATGTTCATACTAGGATATTTTCGTCTGATATGTTCCACCTCCAGATCCAGTATATTACCGAATTTTCATATTTGGATAAGAGGGCGAAGTAGAAGCAAATCATTCAATAGTGAGCGTTTCAGCAGACAGCTACCATAAATAGGTTTTCAGTTTTTTTAAAGAGACACGAAAGATATAATAGTTAATAAAGTGATAATTGTAAAGCTTTGGAAAAAATACTGAAATTCAAGTACCTTGTTTTGACGAAAGTGGGGAGAGAGAATAACACTTTTACATTCACACTGACAAGGAAAATTCACCTACCATAAATTGCATTCTCTTCTAGTGGCGGTAACTGAAATTCAGGTGGAAACAACGTTTTCATGTAGGGCCTACAGAATTGCTTTCCCCACCCATGTAGCGTGATGGATAGTCTCTGGAACACGGAAAGATACTTAGCAGTCATTGATGCACGATGTCCTCTTCCCTTTCTTTCGTTGTGGAGATGGAGTTTTTGAGATAATATTCTCAGGTTATGCTTCTAGAACTTCCTATAAATAAAGTAACTATTCTTCAACACAACTGTATCCCGAGATAACCAATCCGGTAAATCTATTTGAAAAAAAGTGGTAAGGAAGATTCGATGGATAGCAAGTTAAGCGGCCGAAATATGAACAAATTAAGAGCACTAAAAGAGTAGTGGGTTATTCTTGCATAAAATTTATGTCTTAAAGTCATAAATATTTGACTTGTCGAACTGAATTTCATTTTCCCCTCGCTCTTACCTCTTTCCACTTGCCTGTAACAGCTTAGATGTTGTTCGCTTTTTGTCAGGTAGCTGGATCCACGCATAAAGCCAGGACCTTATTTCAACAGTTGATCGACCAAGAACTGTTTTTCAGCAGTAATGATATTAAAGAACCAGCATGTCAAATATGTCATCACGTTTTTGAACGAGTATGTTTCTTTCCGGTAATCAACGCCAGAGAAACTTCCAGTATGTCTTGCATTTGCCTTCATTGTTTACACTGAACTACTAATTTTGATAGATGAATTCTCAGCTCCTGTGTCCGCATTTGTGCTTTTCGCCAATAAATCATCTCCTCTTTCACAAATATTTGGACACTTTCACGCACAGTTCATTTACACAGTCGAAAATTGTATAAGAAGCCTTTAACGTTTCTCTGACAGTCAGAGGCTTCCTTCCAGTTATTTTATGATACTGATATCTGATAACATAAATTTCTTCCGTAAATGGATTCTCTTCAGTCGTCGTTGGTCCCGTTCGTGCAGGATCTTTTTCCCGTCGCAGCGATATCTGAGATTTGGTGTTTCACCGGGTTCCGAACATTCACGGTACATTCCTGAAATGGTCGTACGGGACAATCGCCACTTCACTGCTACCTCGGAGATGTTGTGTTCGACCGTTCATGTGCCAAATACAACACCACGTTCAAACTCCCTTAAATAAGTTAACCTGCCATTGTGGTAGGAGTAATCGATGTAACAAGAGCGACAGGCACTTGTGGTCTTATACAGGCGTTGCCGGCAGTAGCGCCATATTCAACCTGTTTACATATATCTGTATTTGAATACGCATACCTATACCAGTTTTTTTTGTCGCTTCAGTATAATTCGAACATTATGACGTTAGTGGACGATAAGGAACCTCACCTAAAGGATCAGCACAGGTTATGGGAAAACCCTTTGTGTGAAACAAAACTTATTTTCACAAAGAGCTCTTCTTATAGGACAGCCGCAACTTAACAAGTCCATTTTGAAAAATGAAGAAAACTGCAAGACAGTTGCAAAAATTGACAGTCATTTACTGGGTACACGAAAGGATTCATCATCTGCTGTGAAAAATAAAATCACTTACTCATCTCAGGTCATCCCCACCTTAGTGTTGTAATGACACGAAAGGTTCCACGTCAAAAGAGTAAAAGGGACAAATATTCCGTTACAGCCATTCCAAATTTCCTGATTGTGTTCCCAGTCGCGAAACACGGAGAACGGCTGTTACGGAATTTTTGTCCCTTTTATTCTTTTTACAAGGAATCTTTGATTCCATTAAAACATTAGTGTGACGATGAGCTCAGATGATGAATTGATGCTATTTTTTACACCGGATGATGGAACTTAACTGTTCCGAAACGGGCTGTGTACCCAATAAATGACTGAATTAAGCAACTGTCCTGCGGTTCTCTTCATTTTTCAAAACAACGTGTTCTAATCTAGTTTTATACACATTTTCCAGTTGTGAACACGACTGCATTCAATACAGAAGAAGAGTGATTAATAACGCTTTCACTAACAATAATTTTGCGTTTCATTGAATCTTGTGATACATTTAGAAACCAGTGAATACATCATCAAATGCAAATAGTTTTAATATATTACCGGTACTCATTTCTCCTCTCTCGTGAGGTAATGCTACCTGTACTCTCCCTTTGTGGGAAGGCTGAATGTTAAGTTTCTAAGTCTTCAGATCTAATAAAGGAATATATTATGACAGACTGCGAAAACCTTATGCAAATCCAAGAAGAATATTTTCATGTGTAGCTACCCATGATTTACCCATTCTTTAATTGCACATCACGCCACTCAGGGTGCACACATGTTTGTACTTTTTAAAACGTTTTACATATGCAATTTAATATGAGCAAGGTTGAATTTTATTGTGTAGTATCAGATAACAGAGTTTTAAAGAAATTGAGATGTGTAAGGAAATGAGTTGTATGAGAAAAACATAATAAACAACTATAACTAGCGATGTCTCTCTGTTCATTTAACGTGGATTCATACTTTCTCATTCTGTAGAGGTATGTTTCCAGTTATACTGAGAGATGTAGCGCGTTACCGTTGGATTCGCTGAGGACTGTAACTAAATTGTAGTTTCCAGTTACTTCTATAATTTTTCGGTAGGTTTTCAGTTTCTCATCACGTTTTACATTACTTTTTACGCAGATTTCGACATTTAATATCTAACCTTCTCAAAACATGAACATACATTTCGCATCACCTCATTCAAGAGTAGAAGTGAACAATGTACTACAATGATTTGTACCTAATAATGTACCCACTGGATGCGAAATAGATTTAATAAAATATGAAAGAATTGTGACTTGAGACTTTATTATTCATACTTCCAGTGTACTGAGTACAGTCACGCTTAAAATGTAAGGTATGGATAAAACTAGATAGAATTTGTCCATAAAGGTTACTGAAAGCACTCGTTCAGACTAAAATATGCTGGAGAGTACGTTTAAAGTACTGTAAACAGAATGTAAAGTGAAATCACACACTGACACCAGAGGTTAAAAGCCATACAAATAAGCTTTATAAGAAAGAGAATAACCAAACTTCCAATAATGGAATTATAAAAGAGTCATTAATTGAACTGACGTCACCTTTAGTGAAGATCAACAACGTGTGCTGAAGAAAGCGCAGAAGTACTAAGTAAAACGCAAATAAAACTACAGTAACCTAAAAAGCCTCATCATTTTCTCTAAGACAGCAACTACTTTTTATGCCTATAAGACCACTGAACAGACTATCCTACAACACAACACAAATAAAATCAATCACAACGACGCACGTAACTATAAGGAACCCCAAGACAGTTAATGAAGAGAGCTTACTAGCGAACAGCATAAACATGAAACTGAATACTGGTACTAATAATAATAATAATAATAATAATAATAATAATAATAATAAGCCCATAACTCTGAAAGCTGACAAATAATATCTAGTAATTATGAGCCAAGACACTGGCTTCCGTTTCTCAGTCTAATATAACTGAACTTAAACAAGATCCAACATGAAAATTACAGACCAAAATGAAAATGATGGTTAGTAAATGCAGTTTCTTGGTCGCAGAACAACAACCAAGGACATACACTATAATGAATCCTACAGGTCTAAAATTGAGTTCCCAACCTAGAGTCCGTAGCCTTATATTCCAACGAGGCCCATTTTTAAATACAGAATCCTTTAAAATTTCTCAATTATTGAATGAAACTGTGAAGCAGTTACTATACTTTTGGTTGGTCGTACTCAGTAAATAAAAAAATGGCCAAGCAACTGAAATTGGAGGTCTATAAATTCCTTTAGGATATATATGTTTCGTCCTTTCATTGTAACTAGCCGATATACAAGTGCACGCTCTGAGAAAACAATAAATATCCTACTTAAAAGATTAGACAACACAGAAAGGTGCTAATTCCAGAAATATCAAGTCTCTGATAAGTTGTAGCTAATGTTCACGTATAATTGGGGCGCTATCTGATTTGGTGAAGACTGCCAGTCTCGCTAGCGGGATGAAAGCAGAGCTCACCATCTGCAGCATCGTCGACAGGACTGACTGCGGACCTTTGGTACAGAGCCGAGTGGAGGGTCTGAATCAGAGGCTGAGACGGTTCTGCAACTGTGTGGGCTGCAGATTCCTCGACTTGCGCCATAGGGTGGTGGGGTTTCGGGTTCCGCTGGATAGGTCAGGAGTCCACTACACGCAGCAAGCGGCTACACGGGTAGCAAGGGTTGAGTGGCGTGGACTGGGTGCTTTTTTTAGGTTAGATGGCCTCGGGCAAGTACAGAAAGGGCAACAGCCTCAAAGGGTGCGGGGCAAAGTCAGGACATGCGGGGACCAAGCAGCAATCGGTATTGTAATTGTAAACTGTCGAAACTGCACTGGTAAAGTACCGGAACTTGAAGCGCTGATAGAAAGCACAGAAGCTGAAATCGTTATAGGTACAGAAAAATGGCTGGAGCAGAGATAGATTCTGCCGAAATTTTTAAAAAGGTACAGATGGTGTTTAGAAAGGATAGATTGCATGCAACCGGTGGTGGCGTGTTTGTCACTGTTAATAGTAGTTTATCCTGTGGTGAAGTAGAAGTGGATAGTTCCTGTGAATTATTATGGGTGGAGGTTACACTCAGCAACCGAACTAGGTTCATAATTGTCTCCTTTTACCGACCTCCCGACTCAGCAGCATTAGTGGCAGAACAACTGAGAGAAAATTTGGAATACATTTCACATAAATTTTCTCAGCATGTTATAGTCTTAGGTGGAGATTTGAATTTACCAGGTATAGACTGGGACATTCAGATGTTTATGACGGGTGGTAGGGACAGAGAATCGAGTGACATTATACTGAGTGCACTATTTGAAAATTACCTCGAGCAATTAAACAGAGAAGCAACTCGTGGAGATAACATCTTGGACCTACTGATAACAAACAGTCCCGAACTTTTCGACAGTGCAGAACAGGGAATCAGTGATCATAAGGATGTTGCAGCATCCCTGAATATGGAAGTTAATAGGAATATGAAAAAAGGGAGAAAGGTTTATCTGTTTAGCAAGAGTAACAGAAGGCTGATTTCAGACTACCTAACAGATCAAAACGAAAATTTCTGTTCAGACAGTGACAATGTTGAGTGTTTATGTAAAAAGTTCAAGGCAATCGTAAATGCGTTTTAGACAGGTATGTGCCGAGTAAAGCTGTGAGGGACTGGAAAAACCCACCATGGTTCAACAACAAAGTTAGGAAACTACTGCGAAAGCAAAGAGAGCTTCTCTTCAAGTTTAAACGCAGCCATAACCTCTCAGACAAACATAAGCTAAACGATGTCAAAGTTAGCTTAAGGAGGGCTATGCGTGAAGCGTTCAGTGAATTCGAAAGTAAAATTCCTAGGAAGTTCTGGTCTTACGTTAAATCAGTAAGTGGCTCGAAACAGCATATCCAGACACTCCGGGATGATGATGGCATTGAAACAGAGGATGACACGCGTAAAGCTGAAATACTAAACACCTTTTTCCAAAGCTGTTTCACAGAGGAAGACCGCACTGCAGTTCCTTCTCTAAATCCTCGCACAAACAAAAAATGGCTGACATCGAAATAAGTGTCAAAGGGAATAGAAAAGCAACTGGACTCACTCAACAGAGGAAAGTCCACTGGATCTGACAGGATACCAATTCGATTCTACACAGAGTACTCGAAAGAACTGGCCCCCCTTCTAACAGCCGTGTACCGCAAGTCTCTAGAGGAACTGAAGGTTCCAAATGATTGGAAAAGAGCGCAGGTTGTCCCAGTCTTCAAAAAGTGTCGTCGAGCAGAAGCTCAAAACTATAGACCTATATCTCTGACGTCGATCTGTTGTAGAATTTTAGAACATGTTTTTTGCTCGCGTATCATGTCGTTTTTGGAAACCCAGCATCTACTCTGTAGGAACCAACATGGATTCCGGAAACAGCGATCGTGTGAGACCCAACTCGCTTTATTTGTTCATGAGACCCAGAAAATATTAGATACAGGCTCCCAGGTAGATGCTATTTTCCTTGACTTCCGGAAGGCTTTCGATACAGTTCCGCACTGTCGCGTGATAAGCAAAGTAAGAGCCTACGGAATGTCAGACCATCTGTGTTGCTGGATTGAACAGTCTTTAGCAAACAGAACACAACATGTTGTTCTCAATGGAGAGACGTCTACAGACGTTAAAGTAACCTCTGGCGTGCCACAGGGGAGTGTTATGGGACCATTGCTTTTCAGAATATATATAAATGACGTAGTAGATAGTGTCGGAAGTGTCATGCGGCTTTTCGCGGAGGATGCTGTAGTATACAGAGAAGTTGCAGCATTAGAAAATTATAGCGAAATGTGGGTAGATCTACAGCGGATTGGCACTTGGTGCAGGGAGTGGCAACTGACCTATATAATAGACAAATGTAATGTATTGCGAATACATAGAAAGAAGGACCCTTTATTGCATGATTATATGATAGGGGAACAAACACTGGTAGCAGTTACTTCTGTGAAATATCTGGGAGTATGCGTACGGAACGATTTGAAGTGGAATGATCATCTAAAGTTAATTGTTGGTAATGCGGGTACCAGGTTGAGATTCATTGGGAGAGTCCTTGGAAAACGTAGTCCATCAACAAAGGAGGTGGCTTACAAAACACTCGTTCGACCTATACTTGAGTATTGCTCATCACTGTGGGAACCGTACCAGATCGGGTTGACGTAGGAGATAGAGAAGATCCAAAGAAGAGCGGCGCGTTTCGTCACAGGGTTATTTGGTAACCGTGATAGCGTTACGGAGATGTTTAGCAAACTCAAGTGGCAGACTCTGCAAGAGAGGCGCTCTCCATCGCGGTGTAGCTTGCTCGCCAGGTTTCGAGAGGGTGCGTTTCTGGATGGGGTATCGAATATATTGCTTCGCCCTACTTATACCTCCCGAGGAGATCACGAATGTAAAATTAGAGTGATTCGAGCGCGCAATGAGGCTTTCCGACAGTCGTTCTTCCCGCGAACCATACGCGAGTGGAACAGAAAAGAGAGGTAAAGTTCTCTCCGGCACACACCGTTGGGTGGCTTGCGGAGTATGAATGTAGATGTAGACATAAGGGTGCAGTGCAATCCGTTGTCGACTGTAGCATGTGTGCATAGTCCTAAGATCTGTTGATCTTAAGGTGAACCAGCGTTATCAGTACTCGACCCCAACTCTGTACAAATGAACATTTGCGAAAAGCTGTTTCATCGACTTACGTGATACTCGCTTACATAAAGGACGGAAGTACCAATTTTCATTGTTGTTGGAACTCTCACTGGCTACACTGATGCCCATTTCCTCAAAAATATTGAAAGCTCTTGAAGCAATGCCCCACAAAAACATCACGTTCCATGATATTAGCATTCCAGTCTGTAAAATGGACACTGAGAATTTCAAACTTTTAAGAGTGTTACCAAAATAAAAGTTGATTTTAACTTTAACATGGTACATTTCAGAAATTTTACAATGATGATGTTTTCAATATGTTTCTATGAGCTGCTGTTTAACTTATTTTCCATTGGAGTCATAGGTAGCACAGCAGAGGAGTCCACAGTTTATTATATCTCCTCAGTTTGTAGATAGCTTATAAAATCTGGTGACCAAGTATGTAGGTGGAAGGTAATTATCAACCTTGAAACACAAAGATTTAAAAAAAATCTCGATTAAACTAGAAACACACAAATTTAACAAAAGTACTTGATTTCGTGAAGGAAGTGAACTAAAAGTACATGTGCATCTCAAATCAGAGAATTTACTTAATGACGATGATGGTACTGAGGGCCATGAAGTGTTGGTGTAGGTCATAACTACGCCTTTGGTGCATTTAATATCTTCATTATGTTTTGATTCTAGTTTCACATTAACTACAAACTACACAACTGTCTAAAAGGCACTATAGCCAGTAGTCTATGTGTTCAACTTGTGTGGACTAACCTTAATAATAAATTTTAAGCATTAATTAAAATTTCATAACATGAAGTGCGCACATGTTTTTTATAGGAAATGTAGGATGTTGAGACTTGTATAAAAAACAGTTCAAACCTTTGAGTCCAACAGCTTGCTCGTAAATAAAATTTTTACAAACATTTACTTTCCTCAGGTTTTGTAACTGTGCTTTGGGGATCTTATCGTGCTCAGTGCCTCAATTACATAAGATATAGTGAAAATTTTACAAACAGGGTCTTTCCAAAGGTAGTAGTATTTCAAGATTTGTGGCAGATACATTTTCAGTAATTGGGAAAATAATTCTTTCAATAAAACCAATATAATCAAAGTAAAAAATAAGTCACTGGAGGTATATTAATGAAACATTGGTCCTACATGATAGAGCGAAAGAGGAGTTACAAGAACGCCTTACGCTATTCAATCCTTTCAAAAAAATACATAAAACTCACATGTGTGCATGAAGACAACAAAAAACATGAATTTTCTTGATGTTAGAATCACCAAGCTCCATCAAAAACGTGTCTAGCATACTGGGAAAAGACACGTTCTCAGACATAACGATAGGCAACTAATTAGGCTGTACCATGATAAACAAACATGAAGCAATTACGGCTATGCTACACAGTGCACACTCGCTTGGAAGAAAAAAGCCTTGAGATAAAATCCAACACAGTAAAAAGTGTTGCTATAAACAATGTCAACAAATGCAAAATAAATGACGACTGAGAGACACAAACACACAAAGATATGGCTAGAAATTGCCACTCTAAGAAAGAAAAGAAAATGTTTGCTAGCATCCCATATCCAGGCCCCATTCCACAAAAACTGTTAACAATATTGCAGTTGAATTCAACGTTATAAGTTAGAAAAGTTGTTGTTCCAGGTCATAAAAAGGAGACTTCCAACAATACTGCAACAGTGGAGTATAATTTGGTAGTACTATACAAAAAAATCTGTTAGAAAAATTAGAAACGTAGCTCAAAACATTAGCAAGTCCTCGATTGTTGTTACATGAGGAGTTCCCTCGTCATACTCATTTCAGTAATTTTAAAGATTCATATTAAATTCTTTCCTTGCCTATGTCTTTTCCTAAAAAAAAGTTGACATGTGGCATCACATAATAAACTTCATTGGTCGTCATCTCATATTAAACTGCAACTGCATCCACATAAGTTGCTGCTAGACACATTGTTCTCCAGATAAGGCATTCTCACCCACAGGAGCTACCAGTTTAGTTAAGATGCATGTCTCTGAGTAGTAGCTTACTCTACCCTGTACGAAGATTTTACTACTTATTTACTTCTTTAGAAGTCGATTACATTTTAATAAACTTCTCTTCTTATTAAATACTTTGCTGGGCACATAAGCTCTATGTTACATTAAATGATGTTTTTCAGATTTTATTGGAATCCCACTCTGAACACAGAACCATACTGAACACATTTGGAAAAAGAAAAATGACGTTAATAATGCCACTGGAAATGATTCTTTAAGAAGTTGATGAGTCTACAAAAGAGTTTACTAATTTTCACTTGTTTCATCTACGGGAGATATAACTAAAAGGATTCTGGTTCGTATTGTCTAAGTTCTGCAAGTATTTTCTGCTTATTTTATTGAGAGTACAGGACATATGGGCTTGGAAGAAGGCTTTGTCTTTTTTCACACTGGATGGTGCACCACAGTACGTGGTCTGATAGTTATGTTGTCGGCAGGAGACAGTCAGTGAATCTCATTAGGAGAGGTGAGCCTCCAAAGCAACGGGGTCAGATTTTTCTGAAGTGAGACTGTGGTCTGTTTCGAGATTTTGTGGGCAGAGCCGGCGTCTGGCCTATCTGAATTCTGAGAAAGCCTTGCCGCCGCTGCTGTCACCACGGTATTACTGAGTGTCACACTTTGCACAAACATCGTAGGTTGAGACTCCTACGGTTGTTTTCCCTCCAAAAGCTTGGTCATCCAGTTTCACTGAAATGCCTCGCCACTGTGCGTGGCACAAAGAGGCCAAACAACTGAATGGCTGCTCTAGGTCAGGATCAGTCTCTTGTTTGTTAATGCGCATTTTGTTCGCCTGGGCTGGGAAGTTCCTGCTGCATTCCTCTGTTTTTTTTTTTTTTTAATTTTTTCATGAAATAAGCGACATCCTCGTTTGTGACATTGGTAATAGCTTTAGCTGTCCCCTCCACATAGACTTTTCTTTAAGTAGAGAGTTGAAGTGGGAAAATTCTACAGGGTGTTTATAAATGAATATCGGGGTTTTAACGCTTTATAATTTTTATTACATTAAACTTACAGTTATAAATGATATGTCAAATGAAAGAGCAACTCAAACAGTTTTACCAAGAACCTTATAATTGTTCACTGGTATAGTGAAGTACGCGATTGGTTGAACTTCACTGTATCCAAGCGCTGGATAGGCCGCAAGGGGCCCAATGACAGGTCTTGCTTTGCATGGCCCCCACGTTCACCCGACCTAACGCCATGCGATTTTTTTCCTTTGGGGCTTCATCAAGGATCGTGTGTACGGGCCTCCGCTACCCGCAGCTCTGCCTCAATTAAGAAACCGGATTGAAGCAGCTGTTGCTACAATCACTGAAGACACACTCATCGACGTTTGGGAAGAACTCGGCTACAGACTTGTGTGCTGTGTGACAAATGGTGCTCACATTTAACATTTACAAGGTTCTTGGTAAAACTGTGAGTTGCTCTCACATTTGACATGTCGTTTATAGCTTTAAGTTTAATATAATAAATATTATAAAGAGTTAAAACCCTGATATTCATTTATGAACACCCTTTATTCCGTAGTATTCGTGTTCCCGTCAACACCACTGGTCTACAGGTCACCATCTGGTAGTGTATCAAAGAGAATCATCCGATTTAAAAATATCATAACTGTTATGTTATTTGAGATATATGTGTGAGCAACGTACTGTTGAAAAGAGCAAACTCCCAAGTTCCCACTAGGTAGCAGATCTGTGCGCCCACTTCAGTTCTAGTAAAAATGGTGTCGGGACAACGGAAAGCGTTTTGTGTTCTACATTTGCCAGTATGTCGGTATTAACTGTTAAGCGTGACTTTCGTGCTAGGTACGGTGAGGAACCTTCTACAGCACAGAGCATTAGACGATGACGTGAACAGTTTACGATGAAGAGGTTGCCTGTGTAAAGGCAAATTGCTGGGCCTTCCACGAGTGTCTGACACAGACGTCAAATTCTTCCGCCATAGTTTCACAAGAAACTCACGAAAATCCGTTCGCCGTGCAGCTCGACAGCTCTCAACATGCCACCGATGTTCGTCTGGAGTTTGTTCCGTCGACGTTTACAAATGAAACCATCCAAATTTCAGTTACTGCAAGCTCTTCGTGAAAGTGACAAACAACATCGTGTGGAGTTCTGTAATTTCGATATGGACAAGATGGAGGATGACAATTTTCTTCCACGCTTAGGGTTTAGTGACGAGGCAATATTCCATTTAAATTGAAAGGAGAACCGTCATAATGTGACAATATGGGATACGGTACAACCACATGATGTTTTACTTAATGAGAGGGACCCTCCAAGCCGCGCGGGATTAGCCGAGCGGTCATGGGCGCTGCAGTCATGGTTTGTGTGGTTGGCTGGACCCGGCGGAGGTTCGAGTCCTCCCTCGGGCAAGGATGTGTGTGTTTGTCCTTAGGATAATTTAGGTTAAGTAGTTTGTAAGCTTAGGGACTGATGACCTTAGCAGTTATGTCCCATAAGATGTCACACACATTTGAACATTTGAACATTTTTAGGCTCTCCAAAATTTAATGTGTGTTTTGCAGTTTCACGGGAAAAGGTGTATGGTCCATTTTTCTTTCCAGAGAACGCTGTTAAAGAAAGCACGTGCCTCGAGATGCTGAGAACTTTCTTTCCTACAGTTGGAGACTGATTCGAACGACTCAATTTACCAAGAGGATGGGGCAACGCCCCACTGGCATCTGGAAGTGCGGGAATTTTTAAATCAAAGGATTACTCGTCATCGGTGCTGACTGGATTTGATTAATTCTTGCGAAAGTTTGTAAAAGAATCCATTTATGTGCTTCCGTTACCAACTACAGTGAATGAACTGAGACATCGTGTAACAGCAGCTGTGGAAGCTGTAACTACATCTACATCTACATCTACATGACTACTCTGCAATTCACATTTAAGTGCTTGGCAGAGGGTTCATCGAACCACAATCATACTATCTCTCTACTATTCCACTCCCGAACAGCGAGCGGGAAAAACGAACACCTAAACCTTTCTGTTCGAGCTCTGATTTCTCTTATTTTATTTTGATGATCATTCCTACCTATGTAGGTTGGGCTCAACAAAATATTTTCGCATTCGGAAGAGAAAGTTGGTGACTGAAATTTCGTAAAAAGCTCTCGCCGCGACGAAAAACGTCTATGCTGTAATGACTTCCATCCCAACTCGTGTATCATATCTGCCACACTCTCTCCCCTATAACGCGATAATACAAAACGAGCTGCCCTTCTTTGCACCCTCTCGATGTCCTCCGTCAATCCCACCTGGTAAGGATCCCACACCGCGCAGCAATATTCTAACAGAGGACGAACGAGTGTAGTGTAAGCTGTCTCTTTAGTGGACTTGTTGCATCTTCTAAGTGTCCTGCCAATGAAACGCAACCTTTGGCTCGCCTTCCCGACAATATTATCTATGTGGTCCTTCCAACTGAAGTTGTTCGTAATTTTAACACCCAGGTACTTAGTTGAATTGACAGCCTTGAGAATTGTACTATTTATCGAGTAATCGAATTCCAACGGATTTCTTTTGGAACTCATGTGGATCATCTCACACTTTTCGTTATTTAGCGTCAACTGCCACCTGACACACCATACAGCAATCTTTTCTAAATCGCTTTGCAGCTGATACTGGTCATCGGATGACCTTAATAGACGGTAAATTACAGCATCATCTGCGAACAACCTAAGAGAACTGCTCAGATTGTCACCCAGGTCATTTATGTAGATCAGGAACAGTAGAGGTCCCAGGACGCTTCCCTGGGGAACACCTGATATCACTTCAGTTTTACTCGATGATTTGCCGTCTATTACTACGAACTGCGACCTTCCTGACAGGAAATCACGAATCCAGTCGCACAACTGAGACGATACCCCATAGCTCCGCAGCTTGATTAGAAGTCGCTTGTGAGGAACGGTGTCAAAAGCTTTCCGGAAATCTAGAAATACGGAATCAACTTGAGATCCCCTGTTGATAGCGGCCATTACTTCGTGCGAATAAAGAGCTAGCTGCGTTGCACAAGAGCGATGTTTTCTGAAGCCATGCTGATTACGTGTCAATAGATCGTTCCCTTCGAGGTGATTCATAATGTTTGAATACAGTATATGCTCCAAAACCCTACTGCAAACCGACGTCAATGATATAGGTCTGTAGTTAAATGGATTACTCCTACTACCCTTCTTGAACACTGGTGCGACCTGCGCAATTTTCCAATCTGTAGGTACAGATCTATCGGTGAGCGAGCGGTTGTATATGAGTGCTAAGTAGGGAGCTATAGTATCAGCGTAATCTGAAAGGAACCTAATCGGTATACAATCTGGACCTGAAGACTTGCCCGTTCAAGCGATTTGAGTTGCTTTGCAACCCCTAAGGTATCTACTTCTAAGAAACTCATGCTAGCAGATGTTCGTGTTTCAAATTCTGGAATATTCCATTCGTCTTCCCTGGTGAAGGAATTTCGGAAAACTGCGTTCAATAACTCCGCTTTAGCGGCACAGTCGTCGATAACAGTACCATCGGCACTGCGCAGCGAAGGTATTGACTGCGTCTTGCCGCTTGTGTACTTTACATACGACCAGAATTTCTTCGGATTTTCTACCAAATTTCGAGACAATGTTTCGTTGTGGAACCTATTAAAGGCATCTCGCATCGAAGTACGTGCCAAATTTCGCGCGTCTGTAAATTTTAGCCCATCTTCAGGATTTCGCGTTCTTCTGAACTTCGCATGCTTTTTCCGTTGCCTCTGCAACAGCGTTCGGACCTTTTTTGTGTACCACGGGGGATCCGTTCCATCTCTTACCAATTTATGAGGTATGAATATCTCAATTGCTGTTGCTACTATATCTTTGAATTTGAGCCACATCTCGTCTACATTCGCATAGTCAGTTCGGAAGGAATGGAAATTGTCTTTTAGGAAGGCTTCTAGTGGCACTTTATCCGCTTTTTTAAATAAAATTATTTTGCGTTTGTTTCTGATGGATTTGGAAGAAATGGTATTGAGCCTAGCTACAATGACCTTGTGATCACTAATCCCTGTATCAGTCATGATGCTCTCTATCAGCTCTGGATTGTTTGTGGCCAAGAGGACAAGTGTGTTTTCGCAACCATTTACAATTCGAGTGGGTTCGTGGACTAACTGCTCTAAATAATTTTCGAAGAATGCATTTAGGACAATCTCGGAAGACGTTTTCTGCCTACCACCGGTTTTGAACAAGTATTTTTGCCAACATACCGAGGGTAGGTTGAAGTCCCCACCAACTATAACCGTGTGAGTGGGGTATTTATTTGTTACGAGACTCAAACTTTCTCTGAACTGTTCCGCAACTGTATCATCGGAATCTGGGGGTCGGTAGAAGGAGCCAATTATTAACTTAATTCGGCTGTTAAGTATAACCTCCACCCACACCAATTCGCACGGAGTATCTACTTCGACTTCACTACAAGATAAACCACTACTGACAGACACCAACACTCCACCACCAATTCTGCCTAATCTATCTTTCCTGAACACCGTCTGAGACTTCGTAAAAATTTCTGCAGAACTTATTTCAGGCTTTAGCCAGCTTTCTGTACCTATAACGATATCAGCTTCTGTGCTTTCTATTAGCGCTTGAAGCTCAGGGACTTTTCCAGCGCAACTACAACAGTTTACAACTATAATTCCGACTGTTCCTTGATCCAAGCACGTCCTGTAATTGCCAAGCACCCTTTGACATTGCAGCCCATCCCGCACTTTCCCGAGGCCTTCTAACCTAAAAAACCGCCCAGTCCATGCCACACAGCCTCCGCTACCCGTGTAGCCGCCAGCTGAGTGTAGTGAACTCCTGACCTATTCAGCGGAACCCGAAACCCAACCACCCTATGGCGCAAGTCAAGGAATCTGCAGCCAATACGGTCGCAAAACCGTCTGAGCCTCTGATTCAGACCCTCCACCCGGCTCTGCACCAAAGGTCCGCAGTCGGTTCTGTCAACGATGCTGCCTTCATCTCGTAAGCAAGACCGGCAGCCTTCACCAAATCAGATAGCCGCTGGAATCCAGAGAGAATTTCCTCAGATCCAAAGATACACACGTCATTAGTGCCGACATGTGCCACCACCTGCAGCTGGCTGCACCCTGTGCTCTTCATGGCATCCGGAAGGACCCTTTCCACATCAGGAATGACTCCTCCCGGAATGCACACGGAGTGCACACTGGATTTCTTCCCCTCCTTAGCCGCCATATCCCTAAGGGGCCCCATTACGCGCCTAACATTGGAGCTCCCAACTACCAGTAAGCCCACCCTCTGCGATTGCCCGGACCTTGAAGGCTGAGAATGATCCTCTGAAACAGGGCAGGCGGCTGCATCTGGCTCAGCCAGAGACAGTGCCTGAAACCGGTTTGTCAGACGCACCGGGGAGGCTTTCTGATCAGCCTCCGGGGACGCCTTTCGCTGCCTGCCACGCCTTGGAACGACCTCCCAATCAACCACAGGGGAGGGCTCAGCCCCACTGCGGGCAGCAACCGGGGCAACCACAGCGGCAGACCGATCTGGGGACAGACGGGATGAGGTTGACATCCCCGTGATACCCGAGTCCGGCTCCCCACAGTGGTGCCCATTGGCAACAGCCTCAAGCTGCGCGACCGAAGTCAGCGCCGATTGCAGCTGTGAGCGAAGGGATGCCAAGTCAGCCCTCATCCGAACACAGCAATCGCAGTCCCTGTCCATGCTAATTGATGTTTAACAACAGTTACTGAAACACGAGTCCGTGCCTAGATAACGCAAGCGGAACACACAAAGAATGTATCAACTAACCTGTACAAATGCCTAACGACTGCGCTACAATCTGCTGAATTTACGATTACAGTAACTAAAACTCGAAATTGCACCTCCTATACGAAACTCACACGCAATTTAAATAAGAATCTACGAAGTAAACACTAAAGCGCGATGCTACAACTGTCAAATACTATAATACGCCCGAAATATATGAATTAAACAATGCAAGTACCCAAAAACACGCAAAGAAATTCATTAAACTATCTAACAAATAAGTAAGCTAGGGTTATACGACTTGCTGCAGCAGCTGCTTATCCAACGGCGGCAGGGAGCACACTGACTGGCCAACCGACACTGGCCGTTCACAACAAAAACAGAAGACAGACGACTACGCGAATTTGCACTATTCATGTACTAAGGCGCGATGCTACAACCCTCAAATACTATAATACGCCCGAAATGCTCGCTGCAGTGTGGGAACAATTTGTATGCCGCATTGACATATGCCGTGCGTTTCAAGGGGCATGTTGAACACGTATGAAAATGTATGAAAAAAACATTTCGAGTTTCCCGTTTATCGAAAATTGATTTTATTTATTTGTTACTTTCAGAAGTGTATTCATCTCTTGGTCTCCCTCTACGATTTTTACCCTCCACGCTGCCACCTCCCCCCCTCCCCGCCCCCCCCCCCCCATGCTAAATTGGTGATCCCTTGATGCCTCAGAACATGTCCTACCAACCGGTCCCTTCTTCTTGTCAAGTTGTACCACAAACTCCTCCCCAATTCTATTCCATTCCTCCTCATTAGTTGTGTGATCTACCCACATAATCTTCAGCATTCTTTTGTAGCACCACATTTCGAAAGTTTCTACAGGATAGAGTAGCATCGAGAGCTGCATCAAACCAGTCTCAGGACTGAAGACCACAACAACAACTTTCAGAAATATAGCCGTGCCAAATTGGACGATTATTTTTGATAAACATTTTATACTCTCCTGATTTTGAGAAAATTTAAGTTTGGCAGTCTGCAATAGCGCAGTTATACTCTGATCAACTGGCTGGTTGCTTCTTCTGACATACAACTTAAGTTGCCTCTTTTATTAAAACTTTGTGAATTTTCTTCGTGACATTCAGATCTTGAGCTGCCTAGATAAGAATGGCTCATTAGTTTTTCTCCATGCAGCCCTACATATGATTTGACTTTACATTTTACGTTTCTTGTAAGTTCAGTCCAGATGTTAAGAAAAGTGCTCTCTGTTAATTGTGTGCAAAATTGAAGAAGTAAATAAGGACCTTATACTCGGGCTTCATTTAAATTGTACTACAGGTATTCTGTGGCTAGGTAACCCAAAAACAAGAAGTATAACTTGTTGCATACCTAAGCTTGTTTTCCTCACGGTGATGGTATTAACGTTGTAAAATGTAAACTTTCACGGCCGGAAGTGTCACAAATAATGGATTTCGGTGCTGAAGAAGATGTGTAGCAGTCTTCCATCACGGGATGTTAGCAATAGCGGATGGCGGCAGTCGACAACGACCAACGGCGCTCAAGCGTTCAAAACATGTGACGTGGCAACCTGTGCGGAAGCGGAATTCTGCCTGGACATGAATCGGGCATTCAAATAAGCTACGATCCCCCTAGAAAATGTCCTCCGCAGCTGGGGAGGGAGCGAGGGGTTTTAAGGCGAATTCCATTCCACCGCGGCAGAATAGCCCGAAGCATTGTTGTAATGGCGTTATCGTTGTTCAATGTTGATAACGATAGTTCTTTCATTATCCAGTGATGGCAGGAACACTGCCCTCGCTCGTCTTATTTTATTATTGTTATTATTATTATTATCACGCATTCTTCTACGTAGTGATAGATCAGTGCCTTAGTAAAGAGAATTTCTAACGCTAATTTTCCCGCTCTGCAGCTTCTTCCTTCAGTCACCGTATCTCCTTCCATTATAACAACCCGAAAAGCAAACAACCCCAAATTGCTGCTCGTCCTGTCTATTAGGTGCTGCGACACTTCCCTGGGGCACTTCTGACGATACCCTTGTCACAGATGAACACTCGCCATCGAGGATAACATATTTGGTTGTGTTCCTTAAGAAGTAACTCACATATCTGGGAACGTAGTTCGCGTGCTCGGGCGTTTACCACAACCCGCAGAGGGACACTGTATCAAACGCTTTCCGGAAATCTAGGGTCATGTAATTTGCCTGTTTGCCCATGGTTCACTGAACCGCAGGTGATCTTGTGAGAAGAGGGTAAGCTGAGTTTCGCACGCGCGACGCTGTCTAAATCTGTGCCGTATAGAAACCTTTCTCTCTCAGGGTAATGTGTTACGTTTGAACTGTAAATGTGTTCAAGAATTCGGCCGCAAAGCTGTCTTGAAGAAATTGGCCTGTAATTTTCTGATTCGATCTTCTATCCTTCCTATCTACAGAAGATTTTTTCATTCGCTTGGGACTTTACCTGGGTGACAGATTCGCGATAAATGCATATTAAGTGAGGGTCCAATGCCGGACAATACTCTCTGTAAAACAGAAGTGGGGTTCCATCGGGTTATGGTAGCAACAGGACGTTACAGTAATTACCAATGAACGTGCTGTCCGTTCTGATGGTGAGATGAACGCTTCCTGGATGAAGTTAACGAACAACAGGATAAGACAGTGCGTTTTCGCTTCACATAAACTGTAGCATCGGGATTATTTTTTATTTAGCCAAATGTGTACAACACAGTGTAGATTTCATGGAACACCAGCCGCTTATGCACCTTTTTTAATCTTCTAGTAAATTCTGTTAATCTTTCTGTGATCTATAGGACACATCTCCATTTTCATAATGGTGGATAAATATTACGGACAAGAACATAAAATGAATGATTCCTACGGAAGTCAAAGAGCAAAAATTCGTAATCGTACGAGGTTTTAACGTTTCCTATGTTCTAGGCAGGCACGGAGCTCTAAAAGCCACGGGTAAAATGTTGCACTGCTGCTACTGCTGTGCGTGACATGTCAGACAGAATGAAACAATACTCCACTGAAATCCGAGGTGCAGCAACGAATCCCTCATGTTTCCTTTACCTCATCTACAGCGGCCTCACCCATTCCACAGACAAACGAGCTGCCGATTCCTGTGAAAAGAAAGGTAAGAGGCATCTTGTTAAAAACGGATGAAGACCGCGCTCCTTTGGAAACTTTCTTCTTATTAAGGGTATTTCTCACGTTCCTTCAAATCTCCGAAATTCTTTGCCTCTTCCTTTTACGGCCATGAATGAAATTTTATGGA